>NW_027361921.1:7365000-9827500 GCF_039654945.1 Dendrobates tinctorius
TACAGGATAAGGGAGATTTTGAATCTCTGCACACACTTTTGGACACTGGACACTTGTGGATTGTGTGAGGCCCAATGAATATCTGAGCGCTATGTGACAGGCTCGATGGCACAGCTGTGACCAAAGTGACTACAGGATAAGGGAGATTTTGAATCTCTGCACACACTTTTGGACACTGGACACTTGTGGATTGTGTGAGGCCCAATGAATATCTGAGCGCTATGTGACAGGCTCGATGGCACAGCTGTGACCAAAGTGACTACAGGATAAGGGAGATTTTGAATCTCTGCACACACTTTTGGACACTGGACACTTGTGGATTGTGTGAGGCCCAATGAATATCTGAGCGCTATGTGACAGGCTCGATGGCACAGCTGTGACCAAAGTGACTACAGGATAAGGGAGATTTTGAATCTCTGCACACACTTTTGGACACTGGACACTTGTGGATTGTGTGAGGCCCAATGAATATCTGAGCGCTATGTGACAGGCTCGATGGCACAGCTGTGACCAAAGTGACTACAGGATAAGGGAGATTTTGAATCTCTGCACACACTTTTGGACACTGGACACTTGTGGATTGTGTGAGGCCCAATGAATATCTGAGCGCTATGTGACAGGCTCGATGGCACAGCTGTGACCAAAGTGACTACAGGATAAGGGAGATTTTGAATCTCTGCACACACTTTTGGACACTGGACACTTGTGGATTGTGTGAGGCCCAATGAATATCTGAGCGCTATGTGACAGGCTCGATGGCACAGCTGTGACCAAAGTGACTACAGGATAAGGGAGATTTTGAATCTCTGCACACACTTTTGGACACTGGACACTTGTGGATTGTGTGAGGCCCAATGAATATCTGAGCGCTATGTGACAGGCTCGATGGCACAGCTGTGACCAAAGTGACTACAGGATAAGGGAGATTTTGAATCTCTGCACACACTTTTGGACACTGGACACTTGTGGATTGTGTGAGGCCCAATGAATATCTGAGCGCTATGTGACAGGCTCGATGGCACAGCTGTGACCAAAGTGACTACAGGATAAGGGAGATTGGATTGCTTTTAAAAAAGCAGTTTGCGGAGCAGTGGGTAAACAGCAATGCCAGCCTGTCAGGAAGCCTTAAAAGGCAGCCCAACAACCAACACCACTGATACACCACAATATAGCATCCCCTTGCACTGCACACACAGTGACTTGTGTGTTGTGCAGGCCAAATTGCTAGCAGCAGAAGCAGTTTTTTTTTCTTCTCAGCTGGACAAAAAAAAAAATTGGGATTACTTTTAAAAAAGCAGTTTGCGGAGCAGTGGGTAAACAGCAATGCCAGCCTGTCAGGAAGCCTTAAAAGGCAGCCCAACAACCAACACCACTGATACACCACAATATAGCCTCCCCTTGCACTGCACACACACTGACTTGTGTGTTGTGCAGGCCAAATCGCTAGCAGCAGAAGCAGTTTTTTTGTCTTCTTCCCTGCCTAACGCTCTCCCTACAGAATCAGCAGCAACCTCTCCCTATACTGAGATCGGCAGAAGTAAGATGGCGGTCGGCGTGCACGCCCTTTTATACCCCCTGTGACGCCCACCAAAGCAAGCCAATCACTTGCATGCCCTTCTGAAAGATGGTGGTGACCCCTGCCTATGTCATCACGTTGCCCACAGTGTCCGTGGATCCTGATTGGCTGTAAAAGAGCGCAAAACAAACTTTTGAAACGCGACTTTGGCGCGTAAGTCGCCGACCTCGTGGCCGACCTCATCCTAGGGTCGGGTTTCGTTTCATGAAACCCGACTTTGCCAAAAGTCGGCGACTTTTGAATTTTTTCGACCCGTTTCGCTCAACTCTAGTTATGAATATTAGGAGTGAGATTTTGAGTGTTTTGTAAGTGTGATTTTGACTTACTACCTCCTATTAATCAGCTGGCTATGTTTAGTCTTGATTGTTCCTTGACTTCCTTTGTTTCCCTTTATAAGCATGTGTTCAGATGTATTATGTGTTGTCTTAGAATAAGGACTGTTTTTTTTGTCCGAAACGCGTCCAACTACACGTCCTGATGCGTCTCTTATCATGATGGAGAATCTTATGATTTTTTTTAAATTTTGGAATAAAGGAATAAAAAATGTTTTAATCTAATTACTGATCTGGATGCTGGAATTTTTTTCCATATTATAATGCACCCATAGTATAATGCAGCAACCCCGTAGTATAATGCACCCAAAGTATAATGCAACAGCCCTATAGTATAATGCACCCATAGTATAATGCACCCATAATATAATGCACTCCATAGTATAATGGACTCCATATTATAATGCATCCCTTTTCCCTCCTCTCATAGTAGTATAATGCACCCCCATATGGGCATAATATGCCCCATACCATACCGCGGCTTTACAAATAAAAAGTTTTCCTGTGTGAGCTGACGTCCTCTGATTGGCTGGGGCTGTTAACTGTTGCCGTGCAGGAGGAATTTCCTGCACGGCAACAGATTTTAAGTGATCGTTCATTGGAGGACGTGCGCTCATTTACTGAAGCGACAGGATCCTGCCGCTCGGGCCCGGTTAGCAGGACAGAGAGGACCCGATGCAGCCCTCTCTGCTCATTGGGCTCCATATGCCAGTAAAGGCAGTAATGCCCTGATAACGGCCCTGTTCATGGTACATATTGTAGAGCATTTGCTTATACCTTATATTATCTAACTACTTCTCCATGAGAGTGATGTAATGATTGCTGTGCATTTCTTCTATGTCCTCTGATATTATAGGTGATGCATTGACAAGTGTACCATACTAACTGATTTCTTAACATCACTATTTAAACCAAATACCTACAACTTATGTATACAAATGTATTTATCCTCCAATGGTCAGTGACTGTGGAACACCACTGTCTTTTAAATATCCACCTTATTTTGATACAGACATCTTTGTAGGCTATATTTACCTCTATTTTGCAATTTTGCACACAACCACTAGATGGAACCACAGCATCTGTATTTTGTCTGATCGCATCTATACACAGATGGTTTATATGGAGCATTATTTGTTCTCTGGGTAATTATATCATATGACCATTCATATGTCTATGTATTTATTTGTATGTATAATGGATTGATTACAACTGTCTTTGTTAAAATATCCCATTTAAACTTGGTTTTTAATCGCATGTTTTTTACCTTACTTAAGATTTTAGAAAATTTAATATTTTTTTCGGGTGGCGTAATTTTTGCTGGTATTCTTTCTATGTACTGTAGTTCTCTTAGGGTATGTACACATAGTGCATTGTAGATGCCAACATGTCCCATCAATTTTGAACCACATGACGCTTCAGGAAAACACGGGTGGGGTCTCCTGAAGCACCTTCTTTGCCGTCTTTCCGGTTGTTTCTGTGCTGGCTTTGCAGTCGATGTCCTCTTTCTTTACTTTTATACATAAGATGGTGGCTCCACCTGAAGAATGGACGGGTCACTTCTTTTAGCCTCTTCACTGCTGTTGAAGTCTGAAGAAGCTGGAAGAAGTCACAAAAGACAGGACATATTCTCAGCGAGTCGTTTTGACTTTGCTGTGCATATATTCATTCTATTTGATGTTGCTCCAGCTCCTTTTCAGGAGAGTTTCAGTCAGACTCTGCCTGTATATGACATTTTGCGCACAGAACTTTACAGTCCAACATACACCAGCCCCGTACCCAATATTCAGTTATGTAGCCTAATTCTAAACAGCAAAAAGTAACAGCCAGACATAAAGATGGAACATGATATTTATTCTATGAATATGTTTCTAGTAGATGTAATGTATGGCAACATTCGTGTCTTTACCATGTGCCATCACTCTCACTCCTTGTGCCCAGTATCACTGCCATAATCTTACACTTCTTCCTTGATTCTTTACATTGATCTTCTGAGGCTTCAAAGGAAGCAGTGACTACGGCATAGGGGGCAGCGAGGGTTGGAGCGGAGCCATGTGGAGATGCAACTGTGATGGTAGCAATGTTTGCAAGGAAGAACTACGACTTCCTCTCCAATCTCATAGTCCATTATGCATATGGCACAGGATTCTGCCTCTTCCTGAGATGTTATCCTTCTTGTTGGGAAGCTCTTAGTGCACAGAACTTGCCTTTCCTGCAGAATTTGGAGCAGGTTATATTGGGCAGGTGGCGATGGTGGCCGCATATGTGGAGGAGGTGTATAGACTCCCATTCCCCGCAGCTGAATGATGAGGTTAAACCAATGGTTTGCCTGGTGTGACTGTAGAGCAGATGGGCTTGAAGCTGAGACCTCCCTGGGTCTGGAGGGCTCTGCAGGGGCCGGTCTCAGTGGCGAGCGGCTTCTTTCCCTGCTATGGTGTGCTCTCTGCCGCAGAGGAGCTCTGGCCCTTCTCCCTCTCGCGGTGACTTCAGTGGGGTCTGTATGATGGCCATCATTGGTAATGAGCCTTCTCTGCTCCCTTAGGCGATTGTGGAGGATTATGGCCTGACCTATAAAGAAAAAGATTACTATAATTATGGTAAATTAAAAAAAAAAACAACAAAGCAATTTTGGGCTAAATGGATAGAACCAGCTGTTGCTTTGGCATTTAAAGAGGGAAAGAAACTTTGTTTCATCTTTGGCCTACATAAACCTGCTCAGTATTCCTTCTCTGCAGACATTACAAAGCAGGGTGCAAATATGTTAGCATTTTGGGCTCTACATTTCACTTTTACCCAGGGCCTCACTTTGACCACAACTTTCTCTGACCGACCCCCAAGGAATATGAGAGGAAGGTGGAGGACGCACTGTGTGTCCTGAAACATCTTAGCCCAAAGAAAACCCTCAGAAAAGCTCCTATAAGGCGGAATATTCTCTCACTTACCCTGATTTTCAGGTCGGTTCAGCCATGTCTCGTTGTCAGCATTGAGCTGATGCAGCTCCCGGGACATCATGGCTCAGTTTCTCGGGGCTGAGATGGTGAAATGTAAAGAACTACGTTCTCTGATGGCAAAGATGATATTGTGCCAAAATAACAATAGGAATCCGTGGAAGTAAATACCAGACGTATAAATAATCTAGCGCGCGCTTCCAAAACCAAAGTGGAGTCTCCGCAAATGCATCAACTCTGAAAATGGCGCTGAGGTCACCGAGCGCAGAGATTGTATAACCTCACAACATTCTGTATCATTGTGACATCACATGTGAGAGGAACCACGCGCTGTCATAATGGCTGACTGTCCAGTCTGTTGTACTGTATGTCCTCTATATACACACATACACTCCTGGGAAACAAATGTATACATTGTAAGAATATTACACACCTAGCAATGATAATCAGTTTTATCATTTATATCAGTGTGTGCATTATTCCCTAAACCTCAGCCACTGCAGAACATGTTTCTCATGGTGGTCCTGAAAGAAAACAAAACACAAAGTCAAATACCAAACCCCGCTACTCCTCGGTACTGCTGCCAGTGTCCTCCTCTTCCAGCAGAGGTCATTGGGTGACCACTGCAGCCAATCATTTAAGTTAATAGAAATTTCCAAATTCATATGTTTTATCATGATACAAGATAAACAGTTTTAGAAATGAAACAGATAAATTAGATTTTCAGAAAATGGCATGTATGAAATTAGATACTTATGGAGAGAGGAATGCGGTGATGACACAGATCATGTTAGTCCACCTAATTAACACTCAGGAAAATAAATAGGTCATATAAGGACGTACATGGAAATCCCTGAATTTGGACCTCCCATTGGCCACAGATGCTATTAATCAACCCGGTGAAGATGACAAAGGCCTCCTTGTCTAACTTCTTAGATACCATGGTTGCTGATCACAATGGAATCTAATGGGTTAAATTGCTGCAATCAGAGCTAGCCTGTGGAAAATTCGAAAGAGTAGAGTCAAAAAATCTGTCTACACAATATGTGAAAAAAGATTTGTTTATTCGTATATAAGTCTCAAGTATCAAAAACACTAAAATTTAGAGTATGCATAAGTGCAAGTTTTACATGGGTAATGAGTATGAAGGACACAGGTAAAGAAAAAACTTGTAGACAGAACACTTTGTTCAAAACTCTATGACCAGAGGAATAAAGTTCTTAAAACGATAGACCATTAAGTAAAATGTGTGTATACCTTTAAGGGGCAAACAGTAAGGTGGCTAGCTCAAGCTTGATCCTCACCCTTATTAGGCGCAGTATTTGTCAGCAGGATGCCAGCTGGGTGAGGATCAATCTTGAGCTAGCCACCTTACTTTTTGCCCCTTAAAGGTGTACACACATTTTACTTTATGGTCTATCATTTTAAGAACTTGATTCCTCCGGTCGTACACCTTTGAACAAAGTGTTTTGTCTCCAAGTTTTTTCTTGACCTGTGTCCTTCATACTCATTACCCATGTAAAATTTGTGTGCATTTATGTATACCCTAAATTTTAGTATTTTTGATACTTGAAACTTATATTCAAATAAACAAATCTTTTCACATATTGTGTAGACAGTTTTTATGTCTACAATCTTTCGAGTTTTTCTGTCATGGTGGCAGTAAATAAGCCATTTCTGACTTAGTCAGATACTCTTTAGTATTGTGTGTTGCTGTGATCTAATTTTTCAAATCAGAGCTAGCTTGTATTGAAGCAGTTACAGCTGGTTGTCAGCTATGTAAAACAGCCAGCACCCACTGGGTATGGAGTGGGCTCAGCTTGTGAGTCTGCTCCTTATAAATCATCCTAACTCGTTCTGTACATATATAGGGTATAAGCAGTGGATGGGACTAGAGCTGAGCGAAACAGGTCGGTCAGATTCAAAAATCGCCAAATTTCGCCAAAGTCGGGTTTCGCCGAGCAAAACCTGACTATAGCGTGAAGTCGGCCATGCGGTTGTCCACCCAAGCGCCAAAGTCGTGTTTCCCATAATGCTTGCAGGTGCCTTTTCTCAGCCAATGAGCAAGGACGCACACTGTGGGCAACGAGATGACATGGGCAGCGGCCACCACCATCTAAGAGAACGGCATTGCAGTGATTGGCTTGCTTTGTGTGGCGTCACAGTGGCTATAAAAGCCCTGACCACCGACCGCCATTTTACTTCTGCCGATCTTAGCGTAGGGAAAGGTTGCTGCCACTGTTTTTCAGTAGGGAGAGAGTTAGGCAGGAAAGAATAGTGATTCTGTGCTTGTGCTGATAGCAATTGTGCTGTACAGTTAGTGTGCAGTGACAGGGGAGGATTTTGTTGTGTGCAGCAGCAGCGCTGGTTCTTAGGCTGCCTGCCAGTGACAGGGGAGGATTTTCTTTTGTGCAGCAGCAGAGCTGGTTAATAGGCTGCCTGCTAGCTGTATTGCTGTGTGTACACTGCTGTGCAGACTGCTTTCTACACAGCACTAATACTTTTATTCTTTTTTCTGCACACTTACTGAGCATTCATTTTTTCCCACACCATATAGAGCTGTACGCTCCTCACACACTACTGTTTACCGGCTAGTATCACGGACAAATACATGCTGACTATCTGTTTGTGACTCCGGAAATATATACGGAGATTTACAATTACCCCTAGACTGTATACAGCTGTACGCTTGTGATACAGTACCCTTTTTCAGCTTTTTATATTCTTGTCTAATCCATACTGAGCCTGAGAGCGTCTGTGTGTGACTCCTGAAATATATACGGAGATTCCACTTGTCCATCAGTAAGGTGCCCTGGAAGGGGGTTACAAAAACGCTGGATTTCAGGAAAGCAAAGTTTGATCAGCTTAGAGAGGACCTTCGCCGAATTGATTGGGACAATGTCCTCAAAAATAGGAGCACAGAAAATAAATGGGAAATATTTAAATCAGTTTAACACACCCACTGCAAGTTAGCCATACCGTACAGAAATAAAAGGGATAGGAACAGGAGAACACCAATATGGCTAAATAAGGATGTAAAAAGGGCAATAAATAACAAGAACAAGGCATTTAAGAAGCTAAAACAAGAAGGCAATGAAGAAGCATTAAAAAGTTATAGAGAAAAAAATAAAATGTGTAAAAAACAAATACATTTAGCAAAAGTGGAAACTGGGAGACTTATTGCTAAGGAAAGTAAAACAAACCCCAAACTATTCTTTAATTATATAAACAGTAAAATGATTAAAATTGACGGTGTCGGCCCTTTAAAGAACAATGAGGGTGAAATCATAGAGAGCGATGTGGGAAAAGCAAATGTTTTAAATGCTTTTTCTCAACAGTGTTCACACAGGAAAAGGATTTGCCAGGGGAAATGCAGAGTGAAAATGTAAACTCCCCATTAAGTATTACCTGCCTAACCCAGGAAGAAGTGCAGAACCACCTTAGTAAGATTAAAATTGACAAATCACCAGGCCCTGATGGCATTCACCCTCGGGTATTAAGGGAGTTAAGTAATGTGATAGACAGGCCTCTATTCCTTATATTTAAAGACTCTATAGAAACAGAGTCTATTCCTTTTGATTGGCGGCAAGCAAATGAGGTACCAATATTCAAAAAGGGGTGTAAAAGGGAACCTGGAAACTATAGGCCGGTAAGCTTAACATCTGTTGTGGGTAAAATTTTTGAAGGGTTTCTAAGGGATACCATTATGGAATATCTCAATGTTAATAAATGTTTAACTCCATATCAACATGGATTTATGAAGGATGGCTCCTGCCAAACTAACCTGATCAGCTTCTATGTGGATGTAAGCTCTCAAATGGACCAAGGAGAATCATTGGATGTCATTTATCTCGACTTCTCTAAAGCATTGGACACTGTCCCACATAAAAGATTGGTAAGTAAGATGAGAAAGCTTGGGCTAGGGGAAAATGTGTGTAGATGGGTAGGTAGCTGGCTTAGTGATAGAAAACAAAGAGTGGTTATTAATGGTGCATACTCAGATTGGGCCAGGGTTACTAGTGGGGTACCACAGGGTTCTGTATTGGGCCCCCTACTATTTAATATATTTATTAATGATCTAGTGGATGGCTTACACAGTAAAATATCAGTATTTGCAGATGATACAAAACTATGTAAGGTAGTTAACACAAAGGAGGACAGTTTGCAACTACAGACAGATTTGAGTAAATTGGAGAATTGGGCTGAAAAATGGCAAATGAGGTTTAACACAGATAAGTGTAAGGGTATGCACATGGGAAGGAGAAGCAGATGCTACAATTACTTACTAAATGGGAAACTGCTGGGGAAATCAGACATGGAAAAAGACATAGGCATCTTAGTAAATAAGAAGCTAAATTGGAGAGCCCAGTGTCAGGCAGCTGCCACCAAAGCAAATAGGGTCATGGGATGCATTAGAAGAGGTTCTGGGGACACGAGATGAAAGCATAATTCTCCCTCTGTACAAATCACTCGTCAGACCACACTTGGAGTATTGTGTGCAATTTTAGACGCCGGTGCTCAAGAAAGACATTACTGAACTTGAAAGGATTCAAAGGCGGGCTACTAAAATGATAAATGGAGTTGGTTCACTACAATATCCAGAAAGGTTATCGAAATTAGGCCTATTTACTCTAGAAAAGAGAAGACTTAGGGGAGACCTAATATATATGTACAAGTATATCAGAGGGCAATACAGAGATCTCTCCAATGAACTGTTTGTACCAAGGACTGTGACAAGAACAAGGGGGTATTCTCTTCATTTGGAGGAAAGACAATTTCTGCACCAGCATAGAAGAGGGTTCTTCACGGTAAGAGCTGTGAGGCTCTGGAATTCTTTTCCTGAGGAAGTGGCGATGGCCAACTCACTGAATGAATTTAAGAAAGGAATGGATGCTTTTCTTGTGAGTAACAGTATAGAAGGTTACGAATAACACAATATTATAGGTAGATGGTTGACCCAGCTTAGGGGAAGGAATTTTTTTCCCTATGGAGAAAATTGGCTTTTACTCTTTGGGGCTTTTTTGCCTTCCCCAGGATCAACAATGCAGAACAGCTTCACTAAAAATACGCTGAACTAGATGGACATAAGGTCTTCCTACAGCCTTCAAAACTATGTTACTATTTAAAATTACCCCAACACTACAGTATATACACCTGGTATCTTCTGATACAGTACCCTTTTTCAGCGTTTTATATTCTTGTCTAATCCATTAGAACACTAGAGAAAAAGAGGAGCAAAACGATGATTGCAAAAATACCAATGATTTTTATTTTTAAATATCCTACAAAAAATGCACAAGAATCTGAATGAGGTGCCAATATAAAGCAGATGAAACACACACCCGACAGACCCCTCGTCCATCTGAGATGGAAAATGGTATCCTCATATATGTATTCAAAACATCATGCCTAAAGAGTGGACGCCCAAAACGTATAATGCCACCCCATAAAAATCAATGATCATGTGATCCAAATTACTCCTAAATGGATTCCCTGAGCATAGCTGAAAGTAGGGAACAGGACATAGACACATTGCACCCCAGGATAGTGTAAGTATAGACAGGGGCGACCATAATAAAATACAGAGGTTAACGTCAGTACAAAATCTTACCCGAGGAAGCAGGAGGAGGAGGGGAAGTGTCCGGCAGTGACCCCCGATGCGCGTTTCGTGGCGCAAAAAGGCTGCTTTGTCAAGGAGATGTTAACCAGGTCTCCACAGGACCTTCAAATACCCTATGACCGTGGTGACGTGACCGGGATCACCCAATCAGAGCGGCATCATCGGCGCATGCGCTCTGAGGTCGGCAGGCCCTGCTGCACAGAGCAGTCGTCATGCTGAAACTGGACACCGGTCACAAGATCAAAGCACCCGTCTGCAGCATCTAGACACCCATCTGTCAGCAGCGCACATACCACCACACAGAGATGCGCGCAGCCACCTGAGGTTGTGTCCCATATATGGAGTAAAGGGGAATCCCAATTATCATTACAGGAAAGATCAATGATATTAGAGGGGTCATGGCCATACAAAAGCAATCATAAGATATATACACAAATGCACATCCCATATAATATGGGCAATAAACAGGCCTTCCATATTAAATATATCAGATGTATAGAATAAATATGGTCATAACCCCCTCGGCTATAAAAGCTGCTACTTCCAACTCACATGAATATACTTATAATATATGTCATACATGGGAAAAGTAGGGATCCCTAAGATCGATACAGACAGAAATCCATCATTTTAGGAAGGGTGTTCTCTAGTGTTCTAATGAATGTAGGAGCTGATGTGGCTTGTGCCTAGGGTGAACAAATTGTTTTGGTATCATTCATAGGCATTCTAGCATTCCACATGGGACTTTTGTCAATACTAATCCATACTGAGCCTGTGAGCATCTGTGTGTTACTCCGGAAATATATACAGAGATTTACAATTACCCCAACACTATATACACCTGGTTTATCTGATACAGTACCCTTTTTTTCAGCTTTTCATATTCTTGTCTAATCCATACTGAGCCTGTGAGCGTCTGTGTGTTACTCCGGAAATATATACGGAGATTTACAATTACCCCTATACTGCATCTGGTATCTTCTGATACAGTACTCTTTTTCAGCTTTTTATATTCTTGTCTAATCCATGCTGAGCCTGAGAGCATCTGTGTGTGACTCCTGAAATATATACGGAGAGTTACAATTTTCCCCTTCACCGTGTACAGCTGTACGCTTCTGATACAGTACCATATATCTCCTGGTATTTTTGGTACATTTCCCCAAACATGAGGAAGTATGGTGGAATGGGCCGTGGACGTGGGCGGGGGGGCAGCTGGTACTGATGGTGGTGCATCTGCTGGTAGTGCCAAAAGCGCAAGAGCCTGTGTCATCGTCTGGCTCAGGAAATCCTGGAAGGCTCCCTTTTCTGGGAGTAGGTAAACTGCTTTTAAAGCCGGAACATCAGGAACAGGTTTTGGCTTACATTGCCAAAACAGCCTCCAGCTCTATCGCCTCCTCTTCTGAAGTTTCAAAAAATGCAAGCACTGAGTCGTCAGTGCAGGCTTCCGGTCAGGAACAACACTTTTCCTTGTGTCCTTCACCCCCACCAAAAGTGAAGGATGCGGCAGGCCACACTTCAGATTACTCCATGGAGCTATTTTCGCATACCATGCCTGGGTTATCAAGTCAAATCCTGAATTCCCCAGTCCAAGATGAATCTGACATGGAGTGCACTGATGCACAGCCACTGCTAGATGATTCTGCTGGTACATTGACCCAGAGCACTACATTGCCCTCGCAGTCTACTGAGCCAGAATCTGACCCTGATGAAACTCAGGTGCCCATTCCCGCATACTATATCACCTTACACGGTGACACAGAGAAAGGTGCAGATGAAATTGAAGAGGAGGTGATGGATGAGTCAGTGTTTGACCCGGATTGGCATCCATTGGGGGAAGAGGGTGCAGCTGGCAATAGCTCAGAAGAGGAGAAGGATCCGCAGCAGGTATCGACATCGCAGCAGAGGTTATCTGGCAGGCCCGTAGCTGTCCAAAAATGTGGTAAAAAAGCAAAAAGAGTTGCAGAACAGCTTGGCCAGACGCTCAAATTAGCACAGTGTGCAAGCACTGAAAATTTATACCATAGTAGAAAGGGTGTAGTGTGGCACTTTTTTGACCAAAATGCTATTGATGAGGCAAAGGCTATCTGTGAAAAGTGTGGAAGGACCTTTAGCCGAGGGAAAAATCTCCGAAATTTGAATACCAGTTGCATGCTTAGACTTTTAATCACCATGCACTTGCAAGCATGGACGGACTACAAAACCTCAGGTAGCACATGTGCACCTGCTCCGACTGAAGGTAGCCAGCAATGCTTCATTGCTTCCCCCACTGTAAGCCCACCGGTAAGCACACCAGCAGCAAGAAATATTGAGGTGTCGTCGCAAGGCCAAAGCAGTCAGGGAATCACAATGTTTTTGCAGCGAAAGACTGAATCTAGGCCATCATGTGGTTATGCAAAAACTATTTTTGCAATAAAAAGCGTCTTTTAGCGTGCGACAGCTGCCAAACATAAAAACCCCCCTTTATCACCAGTGACATCACCAGATGCTGACTGGGATACAGAGAGGCAGCAACAGTACAGAAGAGTACAAGAGTGTGTGGAAAAGAGTCTAGGTCAGGCAAGACAAAAACAAGAGAGAAACTACAATCAGCATGCACCCGCAGTTCCCTTGTCACCAGGAGAACAAGTCCTAAAGAGGAAAAGAAGGATGCAAAAATTGGATGTCCAATGGGAAGCTGAACCCTACACCATTCTAACATGAAACTTTGACAATACCAAGGTGTGCCTTATTAGTAAAGATGGAGGAGAAATCTCAGCAGCAATATCAAGGGATCATTTGAAATTATGCCCTAACCAGCTAAAGGAAAGAATGGAAGAACAAAATAACATCCAACCCATGGATGAAGAAAAGGTCAGCACTATACTTGGAGAATTCCCTGCAAATTGGACTAAAGTAAATGATGCCATAGTGGTGCCAGTGTTGACATTTCCCCAACTGGTAGTACAAGAAGTGACTCAAGAAAATCAGGAAAATCAGGCAGCAGATGCCACACCAGCAGTGGAGCCAGAGAACCCTCACCCTGCCAGTGGTGAATCTGTCATGCCCACAGTGAGTAGAAATGGTCCTAGGAAATCTAGTATCCCTGTGCTACGCAGAACCACCAGTAGTGTACCCAGTACATCACACACTACACCAGTAGTTAGCATCAGGCAACCAGTAAGATCCTCAACCATGCCAGTGTTACGTAGATCTACCCGTACTACTCAAGGTATAATGCCCCTTAGATTCCTCATATGAATAAGTTAAAGCAATGTAAGTGTTAACATGTATATATGTAACTGTTCAAATTTTGTGCCTACAGATATTCTGTAAGAAATTTCCTTTCTGAGTTTTCCCATTTGCGTTATGGACATTTTGGCCACTGGACTAGGTGTGGTCACTAACTTTGTACATAGTTCACCATTTGCCCAGGAATAGACCAAGAACGTTGATGCATGGACTTATCATCACAGGACTATTTTTGGAGCTTTTGGTTTTTGTAATTTTTCATTTTTCTAAATCTTGTACATTTCTATTTGTTATCTGTTTATTATGTTCATATGTTTTTCATCAGCCCAGGAGTGCTGAATTGCACTAGGGGGAATGTGGCACCCCCTGGAGTATGGTCACCACACAGGCATTACCTTCCTCCTAGGGAGCGTGATGTCAGGCTTGAAAGTAACGAAGGGTCTCTCTAGCAGTTAACCATGTCATGCAACACAGTTCCCACTCCAGGCCAGCAGAGGGAGCTCTGAACCAATACTAAGGGAAAGAGCTTCTCTCTGGGGGCCAGGAGGGGAAATGAGTCAGTTAGTGTGAGGAGGGCAAAGACTGTAGACGTGTGGAGGGAAGCTGGAGGTTGAGCTGAGGATAGAGAGCTCCCTCCCAGTGATAGCGCATGATCTGGAGCCTGTTCTCCACGGTTGTATGGATACTGAAGGTACTGCAACAGAAAACAGAGGAATAGGAAGCTGTAAATGCTCTATTCCCAACTAAGACTCGGAGGCACAACAAGGGGTGAGCCAAGAGAGATAGAAGGCTACAGCTGTCTGCCATACAAGGTAGATCCAAAAGGGAAGAAGAAGAAGGAACGTCAGTGTAACACTGTACTGCATGTACCTCAAGTAAGCGCTAGAGAGGAGACTACACAACCTATCTGACAGAGAGATTCCTAAGTTGCTTCTGGGCTTATCATCTCCTGTGCCATCTGTAATCTGGACCCTGGACTGCACTTACAAGTAAAGGTAAAGAAAATACATTCCGCTGTGTCCTTACCTTCTTCCTACAGCTTCTTCAGCACTGCTACATCTCTTTGCCAGACACTGCACCCTCTTCCCCAACACCAATCTACACTGCCCTGTGACCAAGAGCCCTGCCTGTGGAGGGCTACAACATCTCTGCTGCACTACACCAATTGTCCCAGAGGATCTGGCTGCAGCGTTGGCTTAACACCTTCATTGCCGAACACCACAGGTGGCGTCACGAATCACTCATAAACTTTATTCCACCACTCAAACCCCCTTTTACATGGGCGCTAAGGGCCACGGACCGGGTCACCGCTGCTGTTACATTCCCCTCTGAAGGACCGGCCCGGTACCGAGTACCCCACAGCCCTGGGAGGGCGACCCACTTCCTTCATCAACCATGATACAGCCCCTAGGGCTAATGTTTTGGAGACACTATTGCTATGCCTACACATTGGGCAGTGGCACAACAAGGACAGTAGTCCAAGCTTTATAATTGTCAATCCCTTGTGATGATGATGATGATGATGGGTGGCTTCTTCCTGCGTTAACCATAACACAGGCCCTAGGGCAGATTGCTCTCCTTACACCACTTACACACTTAGCTGTCAGAAGATCAACTCCATCATCAGTCGCTCTTACGGCACTTCTGATATATCACTGGCACTGCGTAAGTGGCGTACAAGTCCCGGCAAAAAACCACAGGATTTCAAATAGTGTTTGTATATTCTAGTGAAGCAGTGGTGTAAAAACAATCGTGCAGCCCCTGACCAGGTGTGCCCCCATGTTATATACATTTGTTTACAGCATACATTTTTTAATGTTTACACATTTTTTAGCCTTTTCCTCAGCACCCAGACCGCTTTGTAGGGTCCAGCAGACAATTACTCACATTTTCCATTGACTTTCATTGGACTCGCTATTCGTACCGAACACCTGAGTATTAGGGTATACTCGGTACAAGAATAACGAGTCCGAATACTACAGTACTAGCTCATCCCTAGTTAACCCCTTTTGTGAACCCCTTCAAAAAAAAACAAAAACAAAGCAAAAAACAATGCTTTATCATCATACATCCAAACAAAAAGTTCAATAACGCGCGATCAAAAAGACAGATATGAATAATCATGGTACCGCTGAAAACGTCATCTTGTCCCGAAAAAAACAGCTGCCAAACAGTGTCATCAGTGAAGAAATATAAACATTATAGCTCGCAGAATAAAGAGATGCAAAAATAATTATTCTTTATATAAAATTGTTTTTATTGTATAAAAGCGCCAAAACATAAAAAAAAATAAATGAGGTATCACTGTAATCTTACTGACTCAAAGAATAAAACCCCTTTACCAATTTTACCACAAGCGGAGTGGTGTAAACGCCGCCCCAAAAGAAATTACTGAAATGCAGTTTTTTTTTCATTCTGCGTCCCAAAAATCAGAATAAAAAGCTATCAAAAAATGTCACGTACTCGAAAATGGTACCAATAAAAACGACAACTCGTCCCGCAAAAAATAAGACCTCATATGACTCTGTGGATCAAAAAATGGAAACACTGTAGCTCTCAAAATGTGGTGATGCAAAAACTATTTTTACAATAAAAAGCGTTTTTTAGCGTGCGACAGCTGCCAAACATAAAATCCCCCTTTATCACCCCCTAAGTTAGGGAAAAATAATAAAATTAAAAAAAGTATTTATTTCCATTTTCCCATTAGGGCTAGGGTTAGGATTAGGGCTAGTGCTAGGGCTAAGGTTAGGGTTAGGGCTGGGGTTAGGGCTGAGATTATGGTTAGGGGTGTGTTGGTATTAGGGTTGGAATTAGAATTGGGGGGGTTTCCACTGTTTGGGCACATCAGGGGCTTTCCAAACGCAAGGCATCTGATCTCAATTCCAGCCAATTCTGCGTTCAAAAAGTCAAATGGTGCTCCTTCCCTTCCAAGCTCTGCCATGCGCCCAAACAGTGGTTTACCCCCACATATGGGGTATCACCCTACTCAGGAAAAGTTGCACAACAACTTTTGGGGTCCAATTTCTCGTGTTACCCTTGGGAAACTAAAAAATTGGGGGCAAAAATATATTTTTTGTGGAAAAAATATGATTATTTTAAATTTTACGGCTCTACGTTATAAACTTCTGTGAAGCACTTGGGGGTTCCAAGTGCTCACCCCACATCTAGATAAGTTTCTTGGGGGTTTAGTTTCCAAAATGGGGTCACTTGTAAGGGGTTTCCACAGTTTAGGCACATCAGGGGGTCTCCAAAGGCAACATGACACCCGCAGTCTATATTCCAAAACGTCACTACTTCCCTTCCAAGCCCCGACGTGTGCCATACAGTAGTTTTCTCCCACATATGGGGTATCGGTGTACTCAGGACAAATTGTACAACTTTTTTGGGTCCAATTTCTCATGTTACCCTTTGGAAAATAAAGAAATTGGGGACTAAAATATCATGTTTGTGGAAAAAAATATATGATTTTTTTATTTTCAGGCCCGGGCGTTATAAACTTCTGTGAAGCACTTGGGGGTTCAAAGTACTCAACACACATCTAGATACGTTCCTTGGGGAGTTTAGCTTCCAAAATGGGGTCACATGTGGGGGTTTCCACAGTTTAGGCACATCAGGGGCTCTCCAAATGCGACATGGCGTCTAACCTCAATTCCAGACAATTTTGCGTTGGAAAAGTCAAACCGCGCTCCTTCCCTTCCGAGCTCTGCCATGCGTTCAAAAAGTTGTTTACCCCCATATATGGGGTATCAGCGTATTCAGGAAAAATTGCACAATAACTTTTGGGGTCCTGTTACCCTTGGAAAAATAACAATTTGGGGTGAAAAGATCATTTTTGTGGAAAAAATATGATTTTTTAATTTTACGGCTGTACATTATAAACTTCTGTGAAGCCCTTGGGGTTTCAAAGTTCTCACCACACATTTAGATAAGTTCCTTGGGGGGTCTAGTTTCCAAAATGGTGTCATTTGTGGGTGGTATCCACTGTTTAGGCACATCAGTGGCTCTCCAAACGCGACATGGCGTCCGATCTCAATTCCAGCCAAAATAGTCAAATGACACTGCTTTCTTTCTGAGCTCTGCTATGCGCCCAATTAGTGGTTTACCCCCACATATGGGGTATTAGCGTACTCAGGACAAATTGCACAATAATTTTTGGGGTCCTGTTACCCTTGGGAAAATAAACATTGGGGTGAAAAGATCATTTTTGTTGAAAAACTATGATTTTATAATTTTACGGGTGCACGTTATAAACTTATGTGAAGCCCATGGGGGATCAAAGTTCTCACCACACATCAAGATAAGTTCTTTGGGGGGTCTAGTTTCCAAAATAGTGTCATTTGTGGGGAGTTTCCACTGTTTAGGCACATCAGTGGCTCTACAAATGTGACATGGTGACCGATCTCAATTCCAGCTAAAAAAGTCAAATGGCACTGCTTCCTTTCCGAGCTCTGCCATGTGCCCAAATATTGGTATACACCCACATATGGGGTATCAGCGTACTCAGGACAAATTGCACAATAACTTTTGGGGTCCAGTTACTCCTGGGAACAGTATTGGGGGTGAAAAGCTTATTTTTGTGGAAAAAATAAAAAAATATGATTTTTTAATTGTACGGCTGTACGTTATAAACTTCTGTGAAGCCCTTGGGGGTTCAAAGTTCTCACCACATATCTATATAAGTTCCTTGGGGGGTCTAGTTAACAAAATGGGGTCAATTGTTGGGAGTTTCTACTGTTTAGGCACATCAAGGGCTCTCCAAACGTGACATGGTATCCGATCTCAATTCCAGCCAATTTTGCATTGAAATAGTTAAACGGCGCTACTTCCCTTCCTAGCTCTGCCATGAGCCAAAACAGTGGTTTCCCCCCACATATCAGGTATCAGCATATTCAGGACAAATTGCACAACAACTTTTCCAGTCTAATTTCTCCTGTTACCCTTGGTAAAATAAAAAAATTGAACCTGAAGTAATTTTTTTTGTGAAAAAAAGTTAAATGTTCATTTTTTTTTAAACATTCAAAAAATTCCTGTGAAGCACCTGAAGGGTTAATAAACTTCTTGAATGTGGTTTTGAGCACCTTGAGGGGTGCAGTTTTTTAGAATGGTGTCACCTTTGGGTATTTTTTATCATATAGACCCCTCAAAGTGACTTCAAATGTGATGTGGTCCCTAAAAAAATGGTGTTGTAAAAATGAGAAATTGCTGGTCAACGTTAAACCCTTATAACTTCCTAAAAAAAAAAATTGTTCCAAAATTGTGCTGATGTAAATTAAATATGTGGCATTTGTTATTTATTAACTTTTTGTTTTCCATATCTCTGTGATTTAAAGGCATAAAAATTCAAATTTGGAAAATTGCAAAATTTTCAAAGTTTTCGCCAAATTTCTATTTTTTCACAAATAAACGCAAGTTATATGAATGAAATTTTACAACTAACATGAAGTACAATATGTCACGAGACAAACATTGTCAGAATCACCAGGATCCGTTGAAGCGTTTCAGAGTTAGGACCTCAAAAAGGAACAGTGGTGAGAATTGTAAAATTGGCCCAATCATTAACGTGCAAACCACCCTTGGGGTAAAGGGGTTAAACTCCAAAATATTGTTATTATTATATACATACAGTGCATAGAAACAAGATACACAAAACTACTGTGTTGCTATTAAATGTGGGGACTTATAGAATGAAAAACTCAGATAGCTCAGTGCAAGCCGTACTGCTAAGAGATAGAGGACAATGAATCCCTATGATGTATGGGGATAAGTCTTTCCCTGTGGGTTAAATAGGTTGTCCAGCTAATATTAATACTTACATATGTAAAATGTTAGTTAAGTGTGGCGTTCTCCCATCTATGTCATACCCAGCTCCTCTCCAAACCAAGTCTCCACTCCCTATACCTCAATGCATTGACTACATCTAGAATATGGGATCCAGTTTTGGGCTCCACGTTTTAAAAAGGATATTCAGATGTTACAATCAGTTCAAAGATGGGAAACTAGATTACATGGGATTGAAGGCCTCTCATATGAGAAGAGGATGGAAAGTTGGGCTTGTTCAGCTTAGAAAAAAGACACCTCAGAAGGGATCTCATTTACATGTATAAATATATGTGTGGCCAGTACAAAACACTGACCTGTGACTTATTCCTTCCAAAGACCGCACTGAGGTCTAGGGGGAACTCATTACGTGTGGAAGAAAAGTGATTCCGGCAGCTAAATTCTAAAGGGTTCTTTACAGTTAGAGCAGTCAGACTGCGGAATGCCCTACCACAAGAGGTATTAATGGCAGACACTTTAACAGCCTTTAAAAATAAAAATGGGCTGGACGATTTCCTTGATACAGAGGTTGTGGTTTCGTATTCCTGGGAGATCAGATCTGAAGAGAATTTTTTTATTTATTTAATGTAATTGTTCAAAGAGATGCCAACCCTGCCCCCGAGGAGGAGCCATGAAGCGATGAAGACATCTGAGTGACGGTAAGCCGGGGCAAAGCACTGACGTGCTGAGAGATCGGGACTAACCCCTCAAATCAGGACAGTTCGGTTGAACCCAGGACCTTTGGGAGCGATGTTACTTCCATTTTTTTTATAACTAAATAGTGCTTCCTCATTCTTTATATAGTGGTCTTCAGGTTGGTGTACAGGGGCTTGCACCCAACATTCCTTGGTGCAGCTGTTGCTATCATATTTTATCTATGTACTGTAGTTCTCTTAGGGTATGTATATCCCTCTCTGAGGAAGCTGACATGGTGAAACGCATGTAAGAGGGTATAGTGGTAGATATGTTATCTCAATCTATATACTACTTTTTTCTAGTCCTATATAGGACTGTCTAATTCTTATTTCTTCCAAGGAGGCTTGCACCTTTAAATTATATGGACCTCATTATGTTCATGGTCAGGGCTGCCACTAGGAATTTTGGGGCCCCATACTGGCAATATTTTTGGGGTCCCCCTTGAGACTCAACCCAGGCTGCACCCCAGCTCCACCTCGACCCGTCCACAGTCCCACCTCCCTCTGTTTGAAAATCTCCACTTCTTCACTACATCCTCACCAATCACAAATTTACAGTTCCCATCACTACATACATAACCAGCAGCTTTTGCTTTGGCCAAAAGATTTTTTAATCTGCCACCATGACAAGGTAAACTCTTTTGACTGGGCTCTACTCTACTGTAACTTAATCTCTCATACAATAATAGAAAGGGTCAAATGTAATCTCATGTATATATATCCCCTAAAAATGATACTTTATTAGTTAAAAACCACAAGTGTGGTAAACACACCAACGAAAAAAGTGACAAGAAATAAACAAAAATAGAAAAGTGTTCAAGCAGAGACCACTCTAAGGTGACACCTAGGAATCCCTGATGTGATCCTGAGCTTGAGTCTACCTGTCCGCGGAGGTTGGCACCCTAGGGGGGAACGTTGTGGCGCCCCCGCTCAACGATGACTATCCCTAGGGGCCCTAGTATACCCTACAGCCACTAGTGGTCACCTCTACCCGATAATAAAGGGAACCTCTATTGCTAGACATAGACCAATCTGCTCTAAAGAGGGCCCTGTGTCCCAAAGAAAGAGGTTAAAAATAGAGAACACACATGGCATCAGGTGGTATAATTAGATACTCATTTGCATAATGATGCCCCACATCCAATATCAACAGTGAGGTATCATATACACATTAATGGGAGTCATAAACCGGACACTTTAGATACATTCCATGTTGCCACGATCTCACAGCTATACGATCTCTTCATATAGAGAGAAAAAGTATATACAAAGCTGGCAATTCAACCAGTGTAGCACAGGATAGAGGATAGTGTCCCATTATTAAATCCATTAACATCCCAATAACAAAATAAACACAGAGCTGCCACAGCGATACTCATCTGTGTTTATCGCCACCAGCCATCAAATGGTTAACGCCTCAATGCATCCATGCTGGCTGGTAAGAGTATATAGGCCATGATAAGCCACCGGGACAGAGTCCACGGGTTGCGGCGATACGCGTGGGGTAATGGTCCTGGGCTAGGCGCCCACTTGTTTGCTCATTATTACAGCTTCTAACCTTTTGGGGTGATGTATATGTTGTCTGGCTTGTTTATCTTTGGGTATTTCCCTATTATAGGGTGTTCTATTCATTCTGGGGACTCTGTCCCGGTGGCTTATCATGGCCTATATACTCTTACCAGCCAGCATGGATGGATGTACATTCCATTTAGTTATTGAATAGCGGTAGGGCCTTATGGTCCTCATGAGCCCAACAACAGGGAGGTTATTGATATATTGATTTAGTTGGATCAGACTATTATAGGCAATTATATTATATGTATCTTCATGCTTTATATTCTATTGCTATGTATTGTGGGATGCCTGTCATGTTTTTATCATGATTTTATGTATAACTCTTTTGTATCAATAAATATTTTCTAGTATTACTATATGGGTTTAGTGTGCGCTTTTGTGCAGTGGTGCTTTTTTTCCTCCTTGTTTTGATTACTATTTCCACTGCTGCGGCACCTGACCTCTATGTACAATATGTTACATTGCACAGTTAGTGCGCCCTATCTTGTCTATTGTATGCCCTGCACAGTAACATGACATCTCCTCTCCCACACTGAAAACAGTAACCTCAAAAATAATATCCTTTAATTAGCCCCTACAGTAAAAATATCCCACATTCTGGATCCCATGTGTCCTTCCATTCTGGACCCCACGTGTCCTCTTATTCTGCCTCATGTCTTTCCATACATCTCCCATGTCTCTTCATATTGCCCCCATAGTTATCCATAATATTATAATGTACCATATAGTCAAATAGTCAAATATAGCAGTATAATTCACCCCCATAGTAGTGCAATGTAGCCCATAGTCATATAGAGTATAATGCACCCACATAGTAGTTTAATGCACCCCATAGCAGTATAATACACCCACACAGCAGTATAATGCACCCACACAGCAGTATAATACACCCCAAAGTGGTATAATTCACCCTACAGTACCATAATTCATCGTACAGTATTATAATTCTCTCTGTAGTATTATAATGCACCCCCATAGTATAATGCACCCTCAAAGGAGTATAATGCACCCCATAGTATAATGCAGCAGCCCCATAGTATAATGCACCCATAGTATAATGCAGCAGCCCTGTAGGATAATGCACCCATAGTATAATGTAGCAGCCCCATAATATAATGCAACAGCCCCATACTACAATGCACCCATACTACAATGCACCCATAGTATAATGCACTCCATACTATAATGTACTCCATAGTATAATGGACTCCATATTATAATGCATCCTCTTTCCCTCCCCCATAGTAGTATAATGGACCCCCATCCGGGTATAATATGCCCCATACCGCGGCTTTACAGAAAAAAAGTTTTTCCGTGCACGCTGACGTCCTTTGATTGGCTGGTGGCTGTTAACTGATTGTTCGCGTGCGGTCATTTACTGAAGCGGCAGGATCCTGCCGCTTGGGCCTGGTTAGCGGGATAGAGAGGGCCCGATGCCCTTTATTTTGATGCAGACATTATTTGCTCTCTGGATAATTATATCATATGATCATTCATGTGTCTGTATTTATTTCTATGTATAATGGATTGATTACTACTGTCGTTAAAATATCCCCTTTAACCCCTTCACCCCCAAGGGTGGTTTGCACGTTCATGACCGGGCCAATTTTTACAATTCTGACCACTGTACCTTTATGAGGTCATAACTCTGGAACGCTTCCATGGATCCCGGTGATTCTGACATTGTTTTCTCGTAACATATTGTACTTCATGTTAGTGGTAAAATTTCATTCAAATAACTTGCGTTTATTTGTGAGAAAAATGGAAATTTGGCGAAAATTTTGAAAATTTTGCAATTTTCCAACTTTGAATTTTTATGCCCTTAAATCACAGAGATACAGCACACAAAAAACTTGATAACTAACATTTCCCACATGTTTACTTTACATCAGCACAATTTTGGAACCAACATTTTTTTTTGTTAGGAAGTTATAAGGGTTAAAAGTTGACCAGCAATTTCTCATTTTTACAACACCATTTTATTTTTAGGACCACATCACATTTGAAGCCACTTTGAGGGGTCTATATGATAGAAAATACCCAAAAGTGACACCATTCTAAAAACTGCACCCCTTAAAGTGCTCAAAACCACATTCAAGAAGTTTATTAACCCTTTAGGTGCGTCACAGGAATTTTTTTGAATATTTAAAAAAAAATGAACATCTAACTTTTTTTCATAAAAAAAATACTTCAGGTTCAATTTTTTTTATTTTACCAAGGGTAACAGGAGAAATTGGACTGCAAAAGTTATTGTGCAATTTGTCCTGAGTACGTAGATACCTGATATGTGGGGGGGAACCACTGTTTCGGTGCATGGCAGAGCTCAGAATGGAAGGAGCGCCGTTTGACTTTTTCAATGCAAAATTGGCTGGAATTCAGATTGGACGCCATGTCACGTTTGGAGAGTCCCTGATGTACCTAAACAGTGGAAACCCCCTACAAGTGACCCCATTTTGGAAACTAGACCCCAAGGAACTTATCTAGATATGTGGTGAGAACTTTGAACCCACAAGGGCTTTACAGAAGTTTATAACGTACAGCGGTACAATTAAAAAATCATATTTTTTCCACAAAAATGATCTTTTCACCCCAATTTTTATTTTCCCAAGGGTAACAGGACCCTAAAAGTTATTGTGCAATTTGTCCTGAGTACGCTGATACCCCACATGTGGGGGTAAACCACTATTTGGGCGCATGGCAGAGCTCGGAAGGGAAGCAGCGCCATTTGACGTTTTTGGCTGGAATTGAGATCGGACACCATGTCGCGTTTGGAAAACCCCTGATGTACCAAAACAGTGGAAACCCCCCACAAATGACACCATTTTGGAAACTAGACCCCCTAAGGAACTTATCTAGATGTGTGGTGAGAACTTTGAACCCCCATGGGCTTCACAGAAGTTTATAACATAAAGCCATACAATTAAAAAATCATATTTTTTCCACAAAAATGATCTTTTCACCCTCAATTCTTATTTTTCCAAGGGTAACAGGACCCTAAAAGTTATTGTGCAATTTGTCCTGAGTACGCTGATACCCCACATGTGGGGGTAAACCACTATTTGGGCGCATGGCAGAGCTCGGAAGGGAAGCAGCGCCATTTGACGTTTTTGGCTGGAATTGAGATCGGACACCATGTTGCGTTTGGAAAACCCCTGATGTACCAAAACAGTGGAAACCCCCCACAAATGACACCATTTTGGAAACTAGACCCCCTAAGGAACTTATCTAGATGTGTGGTGAGAACTTTGAACCCCCATGGGCTTCACAGAAGTTTATAACATAAAGCCATACAATTAAAAAATCATATTTTTTCCACAAAAATGATCTTTTCACCCTCAATTCTTATTTTTCCAAAAGTAACAGGACCGTAAAAGTTATTGTGCAATTTGTCCTGAGTACGCTGATACCCCACATGTGGGGGTAAACCACTATTTGGGCGCATGGCAGAGCTCGGAAGGGAAGCAGCGCCATTTGACGTTTTTGGCTGGAATTGAGATCGGACACCATGTCGCTTTTGGAAAACTCCTGATGTACCAAAACAGTAGAAACCCCCCACAAATGACACCATTTTGGAAACTAGACCCCCTAAGGAACTTATCTAGATGTGTGGTGAGCACTTTGACCCCCCCAGTGCTTCACAGAAGTTTATAATGCCCGGGCGTGAAAATAAAAAATTTGTATTTTTTCCACAAACATGATCTTTTAGTCACCATTTTTTTATTTTCCCAAGGGTACCAGGAGAAATTGGACCCCAAAAGTTGTTGTCCAATTTGTCCTGAGTATGCTGATACCCCATATGTGGGAGAAAACTACTGTATGGGCACACGTCGGGGCTCGGAAGGGAAGTAGTGACGTTTTGGAATGCAGACTTTGATGGAATGGTCTGCGGGAGTCATGTTGCCTTTGGAGAGCTCCTAATGTTCCTAAACAGTGGAAACCCCCCACAAATGACACCATTTTGTAAACTAGACCCCCCAAGGAACTTATCTAGATGTGTGGTGAGCACTTTGAACCCTCCAGTGCTTCACAGAAGCTTATAACGCCCGGGCGTGAAAATAAAAAATTCGTATTTTTTCCACAAACATGATCTTTTAGTCACCATTTTTTTATTTTCCCAAGGGTACCAGGAGAAATTGGACCCCAAAAGTTGCTGTCCAATTTGTCCTGAGTATGCTGATACCCCATATGTGGGAGAAAACTACTGTATGGGCACACGTCGGGGCTCGGAAGGGAAGTAGTGACGTTTTGGAATGCAGACTTTGATGGAATGGTCTGCGGGTGTCATGTTGCCTTTGGAGAGCCCCTAATGTACCTAAACAGTGGGAACCCCCCACAAATGACACCATTTTGTAAACTAGTCCCCCCAAGGAAATTATCTAGATGTGTGGTGAGCACTTTGAACCCCCCAGTGCTTCACAGAAGTTTATAACGCCCGGGCGTGAAAATAAAAAATTCGTATTTTTTCCACAAACATGATCTTTTAGTCACCATTTTTTTATTTTCCCAAGGGTACCAGGAGAAATTGGACCCCAAAAGTTGTTGTCCAATTTGTCCTGAGTATGCTGATACCCCATATGTGGTAGAAAACTACTGTATGGGCACACGTCGGGGCTCGGAAGGGAAGTAGTGACGTTTTGGAATGCAGACTTTGATGGAATGGTCTGCGGGTGTCATGTTGCCTTTGGAGAGCCCCTAATGTACCTAAACAGTGGAAACCCCCCACAAATGACCCCATTTTGAAAACTAGACCCACTAAGGAACTTATCTAGATGTGAGGTGAGCACTTTGAACCCCCAAGGGCTTCACAGAAGTTTATAATGCCAGGGCATGAAAATAAAAAAATCGTATTTTTTCCAGAAACATCAATTAGTCCCCAATTTTTTCATTTTCCCAAGGGTAACAGGAGAAATTGGACCCCCAAAAGTTGTTGTCCAATTTGTCCTGAGTATGCTGATACCCCATATGTGGTAGAAAACTACTGTATGGACACACGTCGGGGCTCGGAAGGGAAGCAGTGACGTTTTGGAATGCAGACTTTGATGGAATGGTCTGCGGGTGTCATGTGCGTTTGGAGAGCCCCTGATGTACCTAAACTATTGAAACTCCCCACAAGTGACCCCATTTTGGACACTAGACCCCCCACGGAACTTATCTAGATGTGTGGTGAGCACTTTGAACCCCCAAGTGCTTCACAGAAGTTTATAACACTCGGACGTGAAAATAAAAAAATCATTTTTTTCCACAAAAATGATATTTTTGCCCCCAATTTTTTATTTTCCTAAGGGTAACAGGAGAAATTGGACCCCAAAAATTGTTTTGCAATTTGTCCTGAGTAGGCTGATACCCTACATGTGGGGGTAAAACACTGTTTGGGCGCATGGCAGAGCTTGGAAGGGAAGGAGCACCATTTGACTTTTTCAACTCAGAATTGGCTGGAATTGAGATCAGACGCCATGTTGCATTTGGAGAGCCCCTGATGTGCCCAAACAGTGGAAACCCCCCAATTATAACTCCAACCCTAACCCCAGCACACCCCTAACCCTAATCTGAGCCCTAACCCTAGCCCTAACCCTAGCCCTAACCCTAGCCCTAACCCTAACCCTAGCCCTAACCCTAGCCCTAACCCTAACCCTAACCCTAATGGGAAAATGGAGATAAATACTTTTTTTAAATTTTATTATTTTTCCCTAACTAAGGGGGTGATATCGGGGGGTTTGATTTACTATTTATGGCGGTTTTTATATTTGGCAGCTGTCGCACGCTAAAAGACGCTTTTTATTGTAAAAATAGTTTTTGCATCACCACATATTGAGAGCTATAATTTTTCCGTATTTTGACCCACCGAGTCATGTGAGGTCTTATTTTTTGCGGGACGAGTTGACGTTTTTATTGGTACCATTTTCGTCAAGTATCAACCAGAAAACATAGATAGGATTTTTAGCAGGAGCACCAGGAGGTAATAAGCTTAAGGAGTTAACAGTTTACTGAATCTGTGTGAAGGAATGTGAATGACCTTTGAGACTCTCTGCTGATAAGTGGAAGTGCATGATCTCATGTGTGAAATTCTGTTCTATTGCTTGCCGTGTGTGTGTGTGTGTGTGTGTGCCAGATATTCCATGAGAAAATGTTGTGCCCTAATTGCACATTTGGATTAATGTTGATTATATCTCCTGAAGGTTGGAGAATTGTCAAAATTATACCAGGAGGGTATATCCAACAGCTCACTGGTTTTGGATTTCTGTCAGACAGATTTCCAGAGTATAAAGTGTTTAGGCTCAATGTGCATGGTATTCCTGCAACTCCCTGGGTCGACGGAATTTCATAAGTGACATAGAAAATTATAATCTTGTCAGATGTCCATTAAATAATGGGCAACCAGAGACGTACCTGGTTGAAGCGCAGCTTGCAGCTTTGCTCACTGGATTCACATTATAGCATAATACGTATTTGTAGAAGGTATACAGCTAGTTTTTCATAATGTCAAGTTTTTTTTTTGTAGAATGCATGTTGATAAGAAGAAAAAGGAGAGGCAGATGGTTCAAGGTACAACGTTGCCTTTGACTTGAAGCAGTGTTAGATATCCATGGAAGGCAATTGTCAGGTAGCAAAGATAAGAAATGCTTTTAGTATGTGTTAGAGAGAAGAAAAAAAAAAAAGAGGAAATCCCGTTATATGTGTAATGGAAATCCACCACTCTGCCCCCTATTCGGTATTAATATGGTGATTTCCAAAGGGGGGGAGAAGAGAGGAGAGTCAGCTATTTTTAAATATTTTTAATCCATAAAGGTATCTCTCATTAATCTGGATTTTGAGTTTTTCTTTCCGGAAGGTCCAAGAACCTGGTTGTATGGCGATCACACAGCATGAGATAGTAGAAAGCAGAACCACTCCTCCCTCATAACTCTACAGGGGAGGTGGAGTTGACGGCACTCATTGAGGCGTTTAGGGGGCTTTAAGGTAAGCAAGACACCACATATACAAGTCATTGTTTTCAGGTGAACCCACAACTGCAGCCCCATATGGGGAGAAAAGGTCTTTTCTTACATCAACAGGCCCTGGAAGAGGTTGCCATAGTGGAAGTGAGGGTACATATGAGAAGGAACCCATGGAGCACAAAGCAAACAAAGTGGCTGGGAATCAGCCAGAAGACCAAGGTACTGGGAGACCCCTGAGGCGCCTCCACTGGTCATGGTGAGCATTAAAGATAACCAGTTAGACTTAAGTATCTTACAGGCTCTGACTCGGTCACCAACCGGGGAAGAGACTGAAGTCTGGTCGGAAGCTGGAGCTCAGAACCGTGGATGGTGGGACAGTGGGTATGTTTGCCAAAATCCTTGCACCATGTGATGGCTCATGACTCAACGCACGTGAGTGAAGACAAAAACTATGTGCTCTGAAGAAAGATGCTGGGTCCACCTGTTTAGCTTTACATTAACATAGATTATATGCGCACAACACAGATAGACTAGAAAGATGCCATAGACATACACGTGCGCCTGGGCCCTCCTATCCGTTTCAATGACTGCAGATTGACTTCATACAGGCTGCCCAAGGTAAGATGTATGAAGTATGTGCTCGTGTGTGTTGATCTCTTTTCAGGGGACTGGAGGCCTTCCTGATGTCAGAAGCTACCACAACTGAGGTACTCTCTTGTCCACATAGATGTTGTAACTATTTGACAACCCTTGCAGCAGGTCCGGAGTCCAAAAGGGACTCCCATTTGTGTACAAATAAGTTTTTGATTCTATTTTAGTTAATCCAGACATTGGTTGCTGACCAAAAGACACAAAGACCACTGGAGCCACTGGTTGATGGTCCCCGCTAAGCCACATCCGTAGAGTTAAACGGAAGACCGGTCTACACAAGCTACTATGAGGTCCTGGAGTGGAAGAATATGGGTCCTGTCCCTGATGATGTTGGCAGCTCTACTGCAAGAAGGACAACTGGACGAGACACTTCAGAATAGCACATCAGTAACCTTGTGGTTTGACACCAAGGCAGCAACAGCTACATTTAGGGTGGACTTGTGTCAGATAGTGAAGTGTCAATGGAATCTTAAATTTGGGAAGAAGAGTAGCAACCCCAATTATAAATATCTAACAGGAGTTGAAGGGGCGGTGGTATATATCTGTGTAACTAGACCTGGAAATGAGAACTGTAATTCTTGGTCAGATGCAGCTTGGAACACGGGAACGTCATGGGGGTATAAGCCAGAGGAAGCCATGACTCGTGTTAGTTCATCAGGAAAGCCTCTCCTCAAGAGGATGAATATTGCTGTACCCATTCCAAAATGGGGTTGTGATCCAGAGGTTTTGGACTGGAGATTCTCTTGCAATCCTCTCCTTATAACACTGGATGAACCCTCTCTTGGAGATGAAGGTCTCTATGTATTGGGACTGTATACCCCAGGTAGACAGGTTCAGCAGGGAACATTTTGGTTAAAAGCTGTTCCTGCACAGGACAAGGAACAAGAGGAGGACAAACCCCAAAGGTCAGGAGAAATGTTGGATGTTGATGGAATTGGAGAATTAGGCTATGAGGAGAAGTTAGCCGTAGAAACAGGCTACACAGAGAGGAATGAATGGTTGCTATGGATGAAGTATACTACAGAGCAAAATAACAAAACTGATTGTATTGCATGTGCAACCGCTAGGCCCCATTTAGGGACTATTCCCCTCAGATATTCAGAACAGGATCAAGTAGACTTACAGTGTATTCTAGCTTTGTATAATGCCACATATGACCCTAGTGATAATGTTCTGTGTCAATCTCTATCAGTCCGGTATCCAATAGCAAAAATTGATCAGGTACCACCTAGAGTTTATGCATATCCAGGTGACTACACTTGCTTCCTGAGAACAGGACCAGGAAGATGGGTAGGAAATCTAACTTCAGAGTTTTGTCACAACACCATCCCAATAAATACAGATACAGGAGGGTTTAAAGCCAGTTGGTTTCAAAACCAAACTATAGCAAGGAGTGACATATGGTGGTTATGTGGAGATATGAAATTGAGGCCTAGGTTGCCACCAGGTTGGGTTGGCAGCTGTGCTCTAGTTCAAGTGCTCATGCCATTTAAAATAATTTCATCAGAAGAGATTAAAGGAGGTGGAATGAATGTTGAAACCCTACACAGAAATAGAAGGTCAGTACCTGCTGGGTCCTTTGATCCAAGAGTTTATATAGACAATATAGGGGTACCCAGAGGGGTACCGGATGAGTACAAGGCCAGGAACCAGATAGCAGCAGGTTTTGAATCAATTTTCTTTTGGTGGGTGACAATTAATAAAAATGTGGATTGGATAAATTATATTTATTATAATCAGCAAAGGTTTATAAATTACACAAGGGATGCAGTAAAAGGGATAGCTGAACAATTAGGCCCAACTTCTTTAATGACACATCAGAATAGGATGGCTTTGGATATGTTGCTAGCGGAAAAAGGGGGCGTGTGCAAGATGTTTGGAACGTTTTGCTGTACCTTCATCCCCAATAATACAAGTCCAGATGGGAGTATCACCAAGGCGTTGGAGGGTCTTACATCCCTGTCCGAAGAATTGGCAGAAAATTCGGGTATCAACAATCCCTTCATGGACTGGTTGGAATCCTGGTTCGGTAGATGGAGTCATCTTGTGTCCAGCCTCCTCATCTCTCTGGCAGTAGTAGCAGCAGTACTTGTGACCTGTGGATGCTGCTGCATACCATGTATCAGAGGACTACTTCAAAGATTGATTGATGCGTCTATTACTAAAACTATGTATATTACAATGAAACCTTACAATAATGATTATGAGCAAATGGTTTGAGGTTGAGAATTAGATATGATCTCCCTTTCCCTATGGGGAATTCGGCAGAAGAAGGGTTAGGAAGTCCGACACTGGCATTAGGCCTTTGAATGTACCTATATGTGAATGGTAGAGTCATATCTGTTCTCAAAAGAGGGGACTGACAGGGAATTCTGTATGTCCTTTTAATATCAATGTATTTCTGGGGTCTTACATGCATACTCTGTATATGAAAATGCTGTCTCATGATAATGATTACCTATAACCTTATTCTTCATAAGAAATTGTACGTGATGGATAAACTGTTTACTGCACCCAGTTGGACATTGAAACTACACGTCCACATGTTAGGTAGATACTGGGGCCATGAATACTTAGTAAGACAGGTTAATGAGGCTAATGGAGCTATAACTGTCATGAGGCTAGATTTATGAGAATAATATTGGGGTCTTGTGTAATTTGACCAAGACCTATTAAAGCTTTCAGCACGTCTACACAAATACTAATAATTAACAGCCGAGTACAATCTGATTGGTTAACGAATATGAATATGATTGGTTGGAACCATTTATGCTTACTGTTGAATGATCAATTGTCCAATGAAATGTGATGATGTAATGTTACCGCCTACTCAAATGAGCATATAAGCTACCTAATTAAATCAGGAAAGGGGGAACATCCTGCAGATACATATCCTGTCTCTGTGTGTGTTTGTTCTCCGCTACTCGAGTAGGCCTCAGATCAAAATCTGGCAACCTTCCAGCATATCGATCTCCCATTGAGAGATAAACATCAAATCACAAACTCATCAGGCACGTGACTTTTTTGATCGCTTTTTATTCCTATTTTTGGGACGCAGAATGAACAAAAACCAGCGTTTCATGAATTTCTTTTGGGGGGGTGCGTTTACACCGTTCCGCGTGCGGTAAAATTGAGAAAGTGGTTTTATTCTTCGGGTCAGTACGGTTACAGCGATACCTCATTTAGGTCGTTTTTTTATGTTTTTGTCGGTTTTATGCAATGAAAACTATTTTATATAAAAAATAATTATTTTTGCATCGCTTTATTCTGCGAGCTATAACTTTTTTATTTTTTCGCTGATGATGCTGTGTGGTGGCTCGTTTTTTGCGGGACAAGATGACGTTTTCAGCGATACCATGGATATTTATATGCGTCTTTTTGATCGCGCGTTATTACACTTTTTGTTTGGTGGTATGATAATAAATCATTATTTTTTGCTTCGTTTTTTATTTTTTAAGGGGTTCGCTAAAGGGGTTAACTAATGGGACAGTTTTATAGGGCGGGTCATTACGGACGCGGCGATACCTAATATGTGTACTTTTATTGTTTTTTTTTTATTATTTCCAAAAAATGGATTTATTGGAGGAATATTTTTTTTTTTTCTAATTTATTTGGCGATTTTTTTTTAATTATTTTAACACTTTTTTTGATTTTTTTTTTTACTTTATTAAATAGTCCCAGGTGGGACATCACTGTCCTGTGACAGATCGCTGATCTGTCACATCACAGATCACTGTGACAGATCAGCGATCTGACACAGGCACTGCAGAAGGCTTCCTCATGCCTGCGCTTTGCAGGCACTGAGGAAGCTAGCTTCCTCAGGCCCCCGAAGGCCCCTGTCGCCATCTTGGATTCGGGGGCCTGGAGGAAAGGAGCCCCCCGCAGCAGCGCTGCACATTGTGCTGCCGTGGGGGGCTCAGGGAAGCACGGAGGGAGCCCCCTCCCTGCCGATGCTTCCCTTTAACCCCCGGTACACCGCGATCGTGTTTGATCGTGGTGTGCAAGGGGTTAACGTGTCGGGGGCGGTCCGTGACCGCCCCTGACACATTGTGCCGGGTGTCAGCTGTGATAATCAGCTGACACCCGGCCGCGATCAGCGGCGCTCACCACGTGGGCGCCGCTGATCGCGCCGACGTACTATCCCGTCCATGGGCATAGGGGCCCAGGTCCCATGGACGGGATAGTACGTCGGATGGCAGAAAGGGGTTAAACTTTGTTTTTAATCTCATGTTTTTTACCTTACTTATTAAAGATTTTAAAAGATTTAATTTTTTTTTCGGGTGGCGTAATTTTTGTTGGTACTCTTTCTATGTACTGTAGTTCTCTTAGGGTATGTACACATAGTGCATTGTAGATGCCAACATGTCTGCATCAATTTTGAACAAGATGACGCTTCAGGAAAACATGGGTGGGGTCTCCTGAAGCACCTTCTTTGCCGTCTTTCCGGTTGTTTCTGTGCTGGCTTTGCAGTCGATGTCCTCTTTCTTTACTTTTATACATAAGATGGTGGCTCCACCTAAAGAATGGACGGGTCACTTCTTTTAGCCTCTTCACTGCTGTTGAAGTCTGAAGCAGCTGGAAGAAGTCACAAAAGACAGGACATATTCTCAGCAAGTCGTTTTGACTTTGCTGTGCATATATCCATTCTATTTGATGTTTCTCCAGCTCCTTTTCAGGAGGGTTTCAGTCAGAATCTGCCTGTATATGACATTTTGCGCACAGAACTTTACAGTCCAACATACACCAGCCCCGTACCCAATATTCAGTTATGTAGCCTAATTCTATACAGCAAAAAGTAACAGCCAGACATAAAGATGGAACATGATATTTATTCTATGAATATGTTTCTAGTAGATGTAATGTTTCAACATTCGTGTCTTTACCATGTGACATCACTCTCAGTCCTTGTGCCCAGTATCACTGCCATAATCTTACACTTCTTCCTTGATTCTTTACATTGATCTTCTGAGGCTTCAAAGGAAGCAGTGACTACGGCATAGGGGGCAGCGAGGGTTGGAGCGGAGCCATGTGGAGATGCAACTGTGATGGTAGCAATGTTTGCATGGAAGAACTATGACTTCCTCTCCAATCTCATAGTCCATTATGCATATGGCACAGGATTCTGCCTCTTCCTGAGATGTTATCCTTCTTGTTGGGAAGCTCTTAGTGCACAGAACTTGCCTTTGCTGCAGAGTTTGGAGCAGGTTATATTGGGCAGCTGGCGATGGTGGCCGCATATGTGGAGGAGGTGTATAGACTCCCATTCCCTGCAGCTGAATGATGAGGTTAAACCAATGGTTTGCCTGGTGTGGCTGTAGAGCAGATGGGCTTGAAGCTGAGACCTCCCTGGGTCTGGAGGGCTCTGCAGGGGCCGGTCTCAGTGGCGAGCGGCTTCTTTCCCTGCTATGGTGTGCTCTCTGCCGCAGAGGATCTCTGGCCCTGCTCCCTCTCGCGGTGACTTCAGTGGAGTCTGTATGATGGCCATCATTAGTAATGAGCCTTCTCTGCTCCCTTAGGCGATTGTGGAGGATTATGGCCTGACCTATAAAGAAAAAGATTACTATAATTATGGTACATTAAAAAAAAAAACAACAAAGCAATTTTGGGCTAAATGGATAGAACCAGCTGTTGCTTTGGGATTTAAAGAGGGAAAGAAACTTTGTTTCATCTTTGGCCTACATAAACCTGCTCAGTATTCCTTCTCTGCAGACATTACAAAGCAGGGTGCAAATATGTTAGCATTTTGGGCTCTACATTTCACTTTTACCCAGGGCCTCACTTTGACCACAACTTTCTCTGACCGACCCCCAAGGAATATGAGAGGAAGGTGGAGGACGCACTGTGTGTCCTGAAACATCTTAGCCCAAAGAAAACCCTCAGAAAAGCTCCTATAAGGCAGAATATTCTCTCACTTACCCTGATTTTCAGGTCGGTTCAGCCATGTCTCGTTGTCAGCATTGAGCTGATGCAGCTCCCGGGACGTCATGGCTCAGTTTCTCGGGGCTGAGATGGTGAAATGTAAATAACTACGTTCTCTGATGGCAAAGATGATATTGTGCCAAAATAACAATAGGAATCCGTGGAAGTAAATACCAGATGTATGAACAATCTAGCGCGCGCTTCCAAAACCAAAGTGGAGTCTCCGCAAATGCATCAACTCTGAAAATGGCGCTGAGGTCACCGAGCGCAGAGATTGTAGAACCTCACAACATTCTGTATCATTGTGACATCACATGTGAGAGGAACGACGCTCTGTCATAATGGCTGACTGTCCAGTCTGTTATACTGTATGTCCTCTATATACACACATACACTCCTGGGAAACAAATGTATACATTGTAAGAATATTACACACCTAGCAATGATAATCAGTTTTATCATTTATATCAGTGTGTGCATTATTCCCTAAACCTCAGCCACTGCAGAACATGTTTCTCATGGTGGTCCTGAAAGAAAACAAAACACAAAGTCAAATACCAAACCCCGCTACTCCTCGGTACTGCTGCCAGTGTCCTCCTCTTCCAGCAGAGGTCATTGGGTGACCACTGCAGCCAATCATTTAAGTTAATAGAAATTTCCAAATTCATATGTTTTATCATGATACAAGATAAACAGTTTTAGAAATGAAAACAGATAAATTAGATTTTCAGAAAATGGCATGTATGAAATTAGATACTTATGGAGAGAGGAATGCGGTGATGACACAGATCATGTTAGTCCATCTAATTAACACTCAGGAAAATAAATAGGTCATATAAGGACGTACATGGAAATCCCTGAATTTGGACCTCCCATTGGCCACAGATGCTATTAATCAACCCGGTGGAGATGACAAAGGCCTCCTTGTCTAACTTCTTAGATACCATGGTTGCTGGTCACAATGGAATCTAATGGGTTAAATTGCTGCAATCAGAGCTAGCCTGTGGAAAATTCGAAAGAGTGGAGTCATAAAATCTGTCTACACAATATGTGAAAAAAGATTTGTTTATTCGTATATAAGTCTCAAGTATCAAAAACACTAAATTTTAGAGTATGCATAAGTGCAAGTTTTACATGGGTAATGAGTATGAAGGACACAGGTAAAGAAAAAACTTGTAGACAGAACACTTTGTTCAAAACTCTATGACCAGAGGAATAAAGTTCTTAAAACGATAGACCATCAAGTAAAATGTGTGTATACCTTTAAGGGGCAAACATTAAGGTGGCTAGCTCAAGCTTGATCCTCACCCATATTAAGCGCAGTATTTGTCAGCAGGATGCCTGCTGGGTGAGGATCAAGCTTGAGCTAGCCACCTTACTTTTTGCCGCTTAAAGGTGTACACACATTTTACTTTATGGTCTATCATTTTAAGAACTTGATTCCTCCGGTCGTAGACCTTTGAACAAAGTGTTTTGTCTCCAAGTTTTTTCTTGACCTGTGTCCTTCATACTCATTACCCATGTAAAATTTGTGTGCATTTATGTATACCCTAAATTTTAGTATTTTTGATACTTGAAACTTATATTCAAATAAACAAATCTTTTCACATATTGTGTAGACAGTTTTTATGTCTACAATCTTTCAAGTTTTTCTGTCGTGGTGGCAGTAAATAAGCCATTTCTGACTTAGTCAGATAATCTTTAGTATTGTGTGTTGCTCTGATCTAATTTTTCAAATCAGAGCTAGCTTTTATTGAAGCAGTTACAGCTTGTTGTCAGCTATGTAAAACAGCCAGCACCCACTGGGTATGGAGTGGGCTCAGCTTGTGAGTCTGCTCCTTATAAATCATCCTAACTCGTTCTGCACATATATACGGTATAAGCAGTGGATGGGACTAGAGCTGAACGAAACAGGTCGGTCAGATTCAAAAATCACCAACTTTCGCCAAAGTCGGGTTTCGCCAAGCAAAACCTGACTATAGCGTGAAGTCGGCCATGCGGTTGTCCACCCAAGCGCCAAAGTCGCGTTTCCCATAATGCTTGCAGGCGCCTTTTCTCAGCCAATGAGCAAGGACGCACACTGTGGGCAACAAGATGACATGGGCAGCAGCCACCATCTTAGAGAAGGGCATTGCAGTGATTGGCTTGCTTTGTGTGGCGTAACAGTGGCTATAAAAGCCCTGACCACCGACCGCCATTTTACTTCTGCCGATCTTAGCATAGGGAAAGGTTGCTGCCACTGTTTCTCAGTAGGGAGAGAGTTAGACAGGAAAGTAAAGTGATTCCGTGCTTGTGCTGATAGCAATTGTGCTGTACAGTTAGTGTGCAGTGACAGGGGAGGATTTTGTTGTGTGCAGCAGCAGCGCTGGTTCTTAGGCTGCCTGCCAGTGACAGGGGAGGATTTTCTTTTGTGCAGCAGCAGAGCTGGTTAATAGGCTGCCTGCTAGCTGTATTGCTGTGTGTACACTGCTGTGCAGACTTCTTTTTACACAGCACTAATACTTTTATTCTTTTTTTCTGCACACTTACCGAGCGTTCATTTTTTCCCACACCATATAGAGCTGTACGCTCATCACACACTATTGTTTACCGGCTAGTATCACGGACAAATACATGCTGACTATCTGTTTGTGACTCCGGAAATATATACGGAGATTTACAATTACCCCTAGACTGTATACAGCTGTACGCTTGTGATACAGTACCCTTTTTCAGCTTTTTATATTCTTGTCTAATCCATACTGAGCCTGAGAGCGTCTGTGTGTGACTCCTGAAATATATACATAGATTTAAAATTACTCCAACACTATATACAACTGGTATCTTCTGATACAGTTCCCTTTTTCAGCTTTTTATATTCTTGTATAATCCATACTGAGCCTGGGAGCGTCTGTGTGTGACTCCTGAAATATATACGGAGATTCCACTTGTCCTTCAGTAAGGTGCCCTGGAAGGGGGTTACAAAAATGCTGAATTTCAGGAAAGCAAAGTTTGATCAGCTTAGAGAGTGTAATGTCCACACGTTATGAAGAATTCAAGGTATTAAACTTTAGATATCTTTTATTCTTCGTCCTCCAGCACACAGCATAACAGTTGCATTACCATGCTACACAGAAGTGAAACTGAAACTTCCCTTCTCATCCCTCTTGTCTCCACCCCCCAAGCCCCATAAGTCTGGCTTGCTTAAAGAGACAGATCTAATTATTATACATTACATCATCCCCTTCTTTTTTTTTTTTTTTTTTTTTACTATAAATAACCCATATTACTGATAAATGCAACAACATGAAAACGTCCAAAGAAATCATGTGTCCGTTTAGTCTTATTTGTTCAATTCCAAGACCAGAGAAACAAACAAAAAAAACAAAACAAAACTGTAGTTATACTTCTTCAATAAGCCTCGATGGAGCTCTTCTCTCTTGTGTAGGATAACGTCTGGGCTCATTGAGAGGGTTCAGTATTGATGGACCAGCTACCTCTTGTTGGTCCTCTCCACCATCGGATACTAAATCTTCCACCAAAGAGAGTTCATTGTCATCATTCTGCGGTATGATTTTAAAATATGAAGAATTTCGCGTTATGGAGTGTCCATCTCGTTCAGCCGTGATCATGCTGCCTTTCCTTTTAGTAACATAATGTTTTGCAGGACCATATACAGGTGAGGTCTTGTTGGTTGGTCTTTGACGTACCACCACGACATCCCCTCTTTCGATGACACTTGACTGTGTCCTTCGCCTTCTGTCTGCATAACGTTTCATGGCTTGTTTGTTGGAGAAATCTGTGGATCTCACTGAGGAGTCACTCGGTCGGGGATGGCTGGTCACATCAGGGAGACGTATACGCAGGGTTCTGCTGAACATTAACTGAGCTGGAGCAGCATTAGTAGTGGAGTGTGGCGTATTGCGGTAATTACGCATGAATTTGTATAATGACTGTTTCAGTGGGATGTGCTCCAGGCTCGCTGCCTTGATACGTTTCCCCAGAGTGCGCATAAAACGTTCCACAATTCCATTAGCTTGCGGCCAGCAAGGTGTGATTTTCCTGTGATTGAATCCCAAGTATTCAGAAAATTGTATAAACACATGTCCATTGAAGGGAGGTCCATTGTCTGTTTTGACCACTCTTGGAATACCATATGCCGAGAAAATGTCGTCCAGCTCCGGTATGACATTATTAGCAGATGTTGAAGAGATAAATTAAATGACAGGGTATCGAGAATATTCATCAATTGTTACGAGAATGTATTGGCCATTTGGCAATGGTCCATATATATCGACTGCCACTTCCTCCCAGACAGCAGTGGGTAACGGAGACATTTGTAATGGCTCTAAGTTTGATGATGGAGTGATTAATTGACAAGTAGAACAGCGTCTAATCTTTTCTTCCACCAAGTGATCCATATTTGGGAACCACACTTTTTCTCTGAGTAACTTCTTTGTGCCAACAATTCCTAAATGACCTTCATGTGCTATCTGTATGACTAAATTACACAAAGTCTTAGGTACAACTAGTTTGGTACCTCGAAGAATGAGGTGTTCTTCAGTGACTGATAATTCCTCACGTACGTTTGAGAATAGTTTTAACTCTTTCAGATCAATCTCAGAATCAGGAAATTTTTCCTTTTGAATTTCATGCCACCTTCGATTTTGGATGATTTGTATTAGGGCACAGAGTGTCTTGTCTTTTGTTGTTTCATTTATAAATTGATCAAGAGAAAGTGCTTTTGGTATGGCATGATCTGTAACAAAACGTAGGTATTCTTCAATAGAGGAATGCACAGGTATATCATCATTAGTAGGATGTCTTGAAAGATAATCAGCCGGATTACTGAATTTTCCAGGTTTGTGAACAATTTTATAGTTGTAGTCCTGTAGACGTAGGCCCCATCGTTCAATTCGTGCAGGCATTTTTGCTCTGGGATTTCCAAAAATTGTAAGAAGTGCTTGATGATCTGTGACAATGGTGAAGGGAGCTCCATAAAGAAATAAGTGAAAGTGTTCACATCCCCAGACAACTGCCAAGCTTTCTTTTTCAGGTTGAGAATATTTTCTTTCAGTGTTTGTTAAGCTCTTACTTGCATAAGAAATGATGTGAGGATTTTGAGTGTTATCCTTGTACTGCGCTAGAATAGCACCCAGTCCCACGGGACTGGCGTCCACAATCAGTTCAGTTCGAAGAGCTGGATCAAAATAAGCCATGGTGGTCGTCGAGCAGAGTTCATTTTTAATTGTTTCAAAAGAGGCCTGACAGTCTTGAGACCATTGAAAAATACAACTTTGTTTTGTAAGTTCCCGTAGTGGATTGCTGATTGTTGAAAAATTCGGAATATATCTAGCACAGTAACTTGCCATTCCAAGGAAAGAACGCACTTCACTGGCATCCTGTGGAATTGAGGCTGTTCTGATAGCTTCCACTTTCTTGGGGTCTGGTTGTACTCCTTTTGCCGAGAAGATGTGACCATAAAATTCTAATGAACCCTTGTCCAACTCGCACTTCTCTTTGTTTAAAGTGAGTCCAGCAGAAAGCAGACATTCGAAGATAGCATATAGAGCACGATTATGCTCAGCTTGAGTTTTACCAAAAACCAATATGTCATCACTGTAATTAAAGGCATTTGGGATGTGTTGAATGACACTCCTTATTGCATCCTGAAAAATTTCTGCTGCTGAGCAGACTCCAAAAGTCAATCTTTTGTATCTTCTGAGGCCCACATGGGTGGAAAATGTGGTAAAGTATCGGGACTCTGGACTCAGTTCTAATTGATGATATCCCATATTGAGGTCGAGCTTTGAGAAGACGGTGGCTCCATTTAATAAATGAATAATGTCATCAATCGTAGGTGAGATATGTCTTTCCCTCTGGATAGCGGTGTTGGGCAGGCGCATGTCAACACACAGTCTCACTTGATCAGGAGTCTTTGGTTTTGGAACTACCACAAGTGGAGAGACCCACGGAGTGGGACCAGTAACAGTTTCAATAACGTCCTCATCCATGAGCAATTGGAGTTCCTTTTCTACCTTCTGTCTCAGGTGAAATGGAATACGCCTGTGAGGCTGGGCTACTGGACGAACATTGTCATCCACATGAAGGTGTACTTGAGAGTCCTTTAGTTTTCCCAAACCACTAAAAGGGAGGGAAAGCTGTTCACCATAGTTTGTACATCCATATCCGCAGGGTCAGTTATGGCATAAATAATCTGGATGAGCCCTAGCTCCAAGGCAGTGTGATAGCTGAGAAGACAGCCTCCCGATCCTTGTAATGTGTGGAAAGTGGTTTTCTGCCTGCTTTCTTTATATCTAATTTCAGCATCAAATTGTCCCATTATAGCTAGAGGTGTTTTAGATCCATAAGGAAAGATTTTAGTCTGCACTTGTTGTAAGACTGGCCTTGTTTTCAATTGTTCATATGTAGTGCCATCTATGATATCCACTGAAGCTCCTGTATCTATTGTAAAGGTAATGTCAGTGTTGCAGATTGAGAGTGTAACACAGGGAGACTGTACTGAACCAGTGACAGAGGTAGTGAACACATAGTTCTCAGTCGCAGACATTTCTTCTGTGTCCTGATTTATCACTTTTACATCTGCAGATTTTGTCATAGGCAGCGGAGACTTGTAGTGCGCTGATTTGCAAACAGCTGCAAAATGATTCCATTTTCCACATTTACTGCAGGTTTGTCCCATAGCTGGACATTTGTTCTGGTGGTGAGGGAAATCCTGTCCACATCTATAACATTTTTTCTGTTTCTGGGCTTGTTTGTCTGGAAAATTTTTCTGTTTGAGATTATGCACATGTAATTTATCCCCATTCTCCATTACGGTAGCCTGATGATCTGCTATTTCTATAGCACGGGCCATTTTGAGCAAATCATGTAGAGAGATATCCTGCTGCAGAGCCTTACGCCTTAGGTTATTAGACGAGCAGGTGACAATTATTTGAGTTAGGATTTCATCATCTACATCTGTAAAGGCACATCCATGTGCTAACTCTTTCAGCCGTGTGACATAAGTGTCTATGGACTCTTCTGGAAGCTGCTTGGCAATCCTGAATTTATATCTTTCATATCTGATGTTCTGTTTGGGGTTGAAGTAGCCAGTGAGAGCTTTAGTGCAGTTGCTGTATGTGTCTGTTTCTGCTGCAGGTAACGTACTGTATATGTCAGACTCCTGTGCCTGCACAATGCAGGAGCAAAGCTCTCTTTCTTTTCTCCTCCTTTATGTCCATGGCTTCTAGGAAATTCTCAAATCTGTTTAGCCATTTTCTCCAGTTATGGGAGAGATTAATGACATCAGTCATATCGAATTGTGGGAATGTGTGCAAGTAGTCAGCCATGATAGAGTCTCTCAGTGGTGCTGGCGTGTGAAGCGGTAAAATATAGTCCGTACTCACAGCAGTAGGTGATTATATCCCATCCTCATCGCCAGTTGTAATGTCCACACGTTATGAAGAATTCAAGGTATTAAACTTTAGATATCTTTTATTCTTCGTCCTCCAGCACACAGCATAACAGTTGCATTACCATGCTACACAGAAGTGAAAGTGAAACTTCCCTTCTCATCCCTCTTGTCTCCACCCCCCAAGCCCCGTAAGTCTGGCTTGCTTAAAGAGACAGATCTAATTATTATACATTACATCGAGGACCTTCGCCGAATTGATTGGGACAATGTCCTCAAAAATAGGAGCACAGAAAATAAATGGGAAATATTTAAATCAGTTTAACACACCCACTGCAAGCTAGCCATACCATACAGAAATAAAAGGGATAGGAACAGGAGAACACCAATATGGCTAAATAAGGATGTAAAAAGGACAATAAATAACAAGAACACGGCATTTAAGAAGCTAAAACAAGAAGGCAATGAAGAAGCATTAAAAAGCTATAGAGAAAAAAATAAAATGTGTAAAAAACAAATACATTTAGCAAAAGTGGAAACTGGGAGACTTATTGCTAAGGAAAGTAAAACAAACCCCAAACTATTCTTTAATTATATAAACAGTAAAATGATTAAAATTGATGGTGTCGGCCCTTTAAAGAACAATGAGGGTGAAATCATAGAGAGCGATGTGGGAAAAGCAAATGATTTAAATACTTTTTCTCAACAGTGTTCACACAGGAAAAGGATTTGCCAGGGGAAATGCAGAGTGAAAATGTAAACTCCCCATTAAGTATTACCTGCCTAACCCAGGAAGAAGTGCAGAACCGCGTTAGTAAGATTAAAATTGACAATTCGCCAGGCCCTGATGGCATTCACCCTCGGGTATTAAGGGAGTTAAGTAATGTGATAGACAGGCCTCTATTCCTTATATTTAAAGACTCTATAGAAACAGGTTCTATTCCTTTTGATTGGTGGCAAGCAAATGTGGTACCAATATTCAAAAAGGGGTGTAAAAGGGAACCTGTAAACTATAGGCCGGTAAGCTTAACATCTGCTGTGGGTAACATTTTTGAAGGGTTTCTAAGGGATACCATTATGGAATATCTCAATGTTAATAAATGTTTAACTCCATATCAGCATGGATTTATGAAGGATGGCTCCTGCCAAACTAACCTGATCAGCTTCTATGAGGATGTAAGCTCTCAAATGGACCAAGGAGAATCATTGGATGTCATTTATCCCGACTTCTCTAAAGCATTTGACACTGTCCCACATAAAAGATTGGTAAGTAAGATGAGAAAGCTTGGGCTAGGGGAAAATGTGTGTAGATAGGTAGGTAGTTGGCTTAGTGATAGAAAACAAAGAGTGGTTATTAATGGTGCATACTCAGATTGGGCCAGGGTTACTAGTGGGGTACCACAGGGTTCTGTAATGGGCCCCCTACTATTTAATATATTTATTAATGATCTAGGGGATGGCTTACACAGTAAAATATCAGTATTTGCAGATGATACAAAACTATGTAAGGTAGTTAACACAAAGGAGGACAGTTTGCAACTACAGACAGATTTGAGTAAATTGGAGAATTGGGCTGAAAAATGGCAAATGAGGTTTAACACAGATAAGTGTAAGGGTATGCACATGGGAAGGAGAAGCAGATGCTACAATTACTTACTAAATGGGAAACTGCTGGGGAAATCAGACATGGAAAAAGACATAGGCATCTTAGTAAATAAGAAGCTAAATTGGAGTGCCCAGTGTCAGGCAGCTGCCACCAAAGCAAATAGGGTCATGGGATGCATTAGAAGAGGTTCTGGGGACACAAGATGAAAACATAATTCTCCCTCTGTACAAATCACTCGTCAGACCACACTTGGAGTATTGTGTGCAATTTTAGACGCCGGTATTCAAGAAACACATTACTGAACTTGAAAGCGTTCAAAGGCGGGCTACTAAAATGATAAATGGAGTTGGTTCATTACAATACCCAGAAAGGTTATCAAAATTAGGTCTATTTACTCTAGAAAAGAGAAGACTTAGGGGAGACCTAATATATATGTACAAGTATATCAGAGGGCAATACAGAGATCTCTCCAATGAACTGTTTGTACCAAGGACTGTGACAGGAACAAGGGGGTATTCTCCTCATTTGGAGGAAAGACAATTTCTGCACCAGCATAGAAGAGGGTTCTTCACGGTAAGAGCAGTGAGGCTCTGGAATTCTCTTCCTGAGGAAGTGGTGATACTCACTGAATGAATTTAAGAAAGGAATGGATGCTTTTCTTGTGAGTAACAGTATAGAAGGTTACGAATAACATAATATTATAGGTAGATGGTTGACCCAGCTTAGGGGGAGGAATTTTTTTCCATATGGAGAAAATTGGCTTCTACTCTGTGGTTTTTTTTTGCCTTCCCCAGGATCAACAATGCAGAACAGCTGCACTAAAAATAGGCTGAACTAGATGGACATAAGGTCTTCCTACAGCCTTCAAAACTATGATACTATTTAAAATTACCCCAACACTACAGTATATACACCTGGTATCTTCTGATACAGTACCCTTTTTCAGCTTTTTATATTCTTGTCTAATCCATTAGAACACTAGAGAAAAAGAGGAGCAAAACGATGATTGCAAAAATACCAATGATTTTTATTTTTAAATATCATACAAAAAGTGCACAAGAATCTGAATGAGGCGCCAATATAAAGCAGATGAAACACACACCCGACAGACCCCTCATCCATCTGATATGGAAAATGGTATCCTCATATATGTATTCAAAACATCATACCTAAAGAGTGGACGCCCAAAATGTATAATGCCACCCCATAAAAATCAATGATCATGTGATCCAAATTACTCCTAAATGGATTCCCTGAGCATAGCTCAAAGAAGGGAGCAGGACATATACTGTCCTGGGGTGCAATGTGTCTAAGTATAGACAGGGGCAACCATAATAAAATACAGAGGTTAACGTCAGTGCAAAATCTTACCCGAGGAAGCAGGAGGAGGAGGGGAAGTGTCCGGCAGTGACCCCCGATGCGCGTTTCGTGGCGCAAAAAGGCCACTTTGTCAAGGAGATGTTAACCAGGTCTCCACAGGACCTTCAAATACCCTATGACCGTGGTGACGTGACCGGGATCACCCAATCAGAGCGGCATCATCGGCGCATGCGCTCTGAGGTCGGCAGGCCCTGCTGCACAGAGCAGGCGTCATGCTGAAACTGGACACCGGTCACAAGACCAAAGCACCCGTCTGCAGCATCTAGACACCCATCTGTCAGCAGCGCACATACCACCACACAGAGATGCGCGCAGCCACCTGTGGTTGTGTCCCATATATGGAGTAAAGGGGAATCCCAAATATCATTACAGGAAAGATCAATGATATTAGAGGGGTCATGGCCATACAAAAGCAATCATAAGATATATACACAAATGCACATCCCATATAACATGGGCAATAAACAGGCCTTCCATATTAAATATATCAGATGTATAGACTAAATATGGTCATAACCCCCTTGGCTATAAAAGCCGCTACTTCCAACTCACATGAATATACTTATAATATATGTCATACATGGGAAAAGTAGGGATCCCTAAGATCGATACAGACAGAAATCCATCATTTTAGGAAGGGTGTTCTCTAGTGTTCTAATGAATGTAGGAGCTGATGTGGCTTGTGCCTAGGGTGAACAAATTGTTTTGGTATGCACAACATAAAGAAGGATTTTTCCAGCATCTCCAGGAGATAAAATAATAATTGCTTTATTGAGAATATAAAATCTTCATACCATCAGGTAAAAACGACATAAAGAGGCGTATGGAGGGGAGCAATTTCCTACGCGTTTCACCCTAAGAGGCCTTAATCATGGAAAATTGTTTTGGTATCATCCATAGGCATTCTAGCATTCCACATGGGACTTTTGTCAATACTAATCCATACTGAGCCTGTGAGCATCTGTGTGTTACTCTGGAAATATATACGGAGATTTACAATTACCCCAACACTATATACACCTGGTTTATCTGATACAGTACCCTTTTTCAGATTTTCATATTCTTGTCTAATCCATACTGAGCCTGTGAGCGTCTGTGTGTTACTCCGGAAATATATACGGAGATTTACAATTACCCCTAGACTGCATCTGGTATCTTCTGATACAGTACTCTTTTTCAGCTTTTTATATTCTTGTCTAATCCATACTGAGCCTGAGAGCATCTGTGTGTGACTCCTGAAATATATACGGAGAGTTACAATTTTCCCCTTCACCGTATACAGCTGTACGCTTCTGATACAGTACCATATATCTCCTGGTATTTTTGGTACATTTTCCTAAACATGAGGAAGTATGGTGGAATGGGCCGTGGATGTGGGTGGGGGGGCAGCTGGTACTGATGGTGGTGCATCTGCTGGTAGTGCCAAAAGCACAATAGCACCTAAGGCAGGAGGTGTTGAGCCTGGGTCATCGTCTGGCTCAAGAAGTCCTGGAAGGCTCCCTTTTCTGGGAGTAGGTAAACTGCTTTTAAAGCCGGAACCTCAGGAACAGGTTTTGGCTTACATTGCCGAAACAGCTTCCAGGTCTATCGCCTCCTCTTCTGAAGTTTCAAAAAATGCAAGCACTGAGTCGTCAGTGCAGGCTTCTGGTCAGGAACAACACTTTTCCTTGTGTCCTTCACCCCCACCAAAAGTGAAGGATGTGGCAGGCCACACTTCAGATTACTCCATGGAGCTCTTTTCGCATACCATGCCTGGGTTATCAAGTCAAATCCTGAATTCCCCAGTCCAAGATGAATCTGACATGGAGTGCACTGATGCACAGCCACTGCTAGATGATTGTGCTGGTACATTGACCCAGAGCACTACATTGCCCTCGCAGTCTACTGAGCCAGAATCTGACCCTGATGAAACTCAGGTGCCCATTCCCGCATACTATACCACCTTACACGGTGACACAGAGGAAGGTGCAGATGAAATTGAAGAGGAGGTGATGGATGAGTCAGTGTTTGACCGGGATTGGCATCCATTGGGGGAAGAGGGTGCCGCTGGCAATAGCTCAGAAGAGGAGCAGGATCCGCAGCAGGTATCGACATCGCAGCAGCGGTTATCTGGCAGGCCCGTAGCTGTCCAAAAACGTGGTAAAAAAGCAAAAAGAGTTGCAGAACAGCTTGGCCAGACGCTCAAATTAGCACAGCGCGCAAGCACTGAAAATTTATACCATAGTAGAAAGGGTGCAGTGTGGCACTTTTTTGACCAAAATGCTATTGATGAGGCAAAGGCTATCTGTAACAAGTGCGGAAGGACCTTTAGCCGAGGGAAAAATCTCTGAAATTTGAATACCAGTTGCATGCTTAGACAATTAATCACCATGCACTTGCAAGCGTGGACGGACTACAAAACCTCAGGTAGCACATGTGCACCTGCTCCGACTGAAGGTAGCCAGCAATGCTTCATTGCTTCCCCCACTTTAAGCCCACCGGTAAGCACACCAGCAGCAAGAAATGTTGAGGTGTCGTCGCAAGGCCAAAGCAGTCAGGGAATCACAATGTTTTTGCAACGAAAGACTGAATCTAGGCCATCACGTGGTGATACAAAAACTATTTTTACAATAAAAAGCATCTTTTAGCGTGCGACAGCTGCCAAACATAAAAACCCCCTTATCACCAGTGACATCACCAGATGCTGACTGGGATACAGAGAGGCAGCAACAGTACAGAAGAGTACAAGAGTGTGTGGAAAAGAGTCTAGGTCAGGCAAGACAAAAACAAGAGAGGAACTACAATCAGCATGCACCCGCAGTTCCCTTGTCACCAGGAGAACAAGTCCTAAAGAGGAAAAGAAGGATGCATAAATTGGATATCCAATGGGAAGCTGAACCCTACACTATTCTACCCTGAAACTTTGACAATACCAAGGTGTGCCTTATTAGTAAAGATGGAGGAGAAATCTCAGCAGCAATATCAAGGGATCATTTGAAATTATGCCCTAACCAGCTAAAGGAAAGAATGGAAGAACAAAATAACATCCAACCCATGGATGAAGAAAAGGTCAGCACTATGCATGGAGAATTCCCTGCAAATTGGACTAAAGTAAATGATGCCATAGTGGTGCCAGTGTTGACATTTCCCCAACTGGTAGTACAAGAAGAGACTCAAGAGACTCATTCAGTGGTGAATCTGTCATGCCCACAGTGAGTAGAAGTGGTCCTAGGAAATCTAGTATCCCTGTGCTACGCAGAACCACCAGTAGTGTACCCAGTACATCACACACTACACCAGTAGTTAGCATCAGGCAGCCAATAAGATCCTCAACCATGCCAGTGTTACGTAGATCTACCCGTACTACTCATGGTATAACGCCCCTTACATTCCGCATATGAATAAGTTAAAGCAATGTAAGTGTTAACATGGATATATGTAACTGTTCAAATTTTGTGCCTACAGATATTCTGTAAGAAATTTCCTTTTTGAGTTTTCCCATTTGTGTTATGGACATTTTGGCCACTGGACTAGGTGTGGTCACTAACTTTGTACATAGTTCACCATTTGCCCAGGAATAGACCATGGACGTTGATGCATGGACTTATCATCACAGGACTATTTTTGGAGCTTTTGGATTTTGTAATTTTTCATTTTTCTAAATCTTATACATTTCTATTTGTTATCTGTTTATTATGTTCATATGTTTTTCATCAGCCCAGGAGTGCTGAATTGCACTAGGGGGGAATGTGGCGCCCAATGGAATATGGTCGCCACACTGACATTACCTTCCTCCTAGGGAGTGTGATGTCAGGCTTGAAAGTAACAAAGGGTTGAACCCATACTAAGGGAAAGAGTTTCTCTCTTGGGGCCTGTAGGGTAAATGAGTCAGTTAGTGTGAGGAGGGCAAAGAGTGTAGACGTGTGGAGAGAAGCTGGAGGTTGAGCTGAGGATAGAGAGTTCCCTCCCAGTGATAGCGCATGATCTGGAGCCTGGTCTCCACGGTTGTATGGATACTGAAGGTACTGCAACAGAAAACAGAGGAATAGGAAGCTGTAAATGCTCTATTCCCAACTAAGACTCGGAGGCACAACAGCGAAGGGTGAGCCAGGAGAGATAGAAGGCTACAGCTGTCTGCCATACGAGGTAGATCCAAAAGGGAAGGAGGAACGTCAGTGTAACACTGTACTGCATGTACCTCAAGTAAGCGCTAGAGAGGAGACTACACAACCTATCTGACAGAGAGATTCCTAAGTTGCTTCTGGGCTAATCATCTCCTGTGCCATCTGTAATCTGGACCCTGGACTGCACTTACAAGTAAAGGTAAAGAAAATACATTCCGCTGTGTCCTTACCTTCTTCCTACAGCTTCTTCAGCACTGCTACATCTCTGTGCCAGACACTGCACCCTCTTCACCAACACCTATCTACACTGCCCTGTGACCAACAGCCCTGCCTGTGGAGGGCTACAACATCTCTGCTGCACTACACCATCTGTCCCAGAGGATCTGTCTGCAGCGTCGGCTTAATACCTTCATTGCCGAACACCACAAGTGGCATCACGAATCACTCATAAACTTTATTCCACCACTCAAACCCCCTTTTACATGGGCGACCAGGGCCACGAACCAGGTCACCGCTGCTGTGACATTCCCCTCTGAAGGATCGGCCCGGTACCGAGTACCCCACAGCCCTGGGAGGGCGACCCACTTCCTTCACCAACCATGATACAGCCCCTAGGGCTAATTTTTGGAGACACTATTGCTATGCCTGGACACTGGGCACGGCCACCTCTATGCTAGTAGTCCTAGCTTCATCATAATTGTTTGGCCCTTCACACCTGTCTTGCTTCCTTCCTCAACCATGATACAGCCCCTAGGGCTAATGTTTTGGAGACACTATTGCTATGCCTACACATTGGGCAGTGGCACAACAAGGACAGTAGTCCAAGCTTTATAATTGTCAATCCCTTGTGATGATGATGATGATGATGATGATGATGAGTGGCTTCTTCCTGCGTTAACCATAACACAGCCCCTAGGGCAGATTGCTCTCCTTACACCACTTACACAGTTAGCTGTCAGAAGATCGCCTCCATCATCAGTCGCTCTTACGGCACTTCTGATATATCACTGGCACTGCGTTAGTGGCGTACGAATCCCGGCAAAAAACCACAGGACTTCAAATAGTGTTTGTACATTCTAGTGAAGCAGTGGTGTAAAAACAATCGTGCAGCCCCTGACCAGGTGAGCCCCCATATTATATACATTTGTTTACAGCATACATTTTTTACTGTTTACACATTTTTAGCCTTTTCCTCAGCACCCAGACCGCTTTGTAGGGTCCAGCAGTCTATTACTCGCATTTTCCATTGACTTTCATTGGACTCGCTATTCGTACCGAACACCTGAGTATTAGGGTATACTCGGTACGAGTATAGCGAGTCCGAATACTTCAGTACTCGCTCATTCCTAGTTAACCCGTTTTGTGAACCACTTAAAAAAAAACAAAAGCAAAGCAAAAAACAATGCTTTATCATCATACATCCGAACAAAAAGTTCAATAACGCGCGATCAAAAAGACAGATATGAATAATCATGGTACCGCTGAAAACATCATCTTGTCCCGAAAAAACGAGCTGCCAAACAGTGTCATCAGCGAAGAAATATAAAAGTTATAGCTCGCAGAATAAAGAGATGCAAAAATAATTATTTTTTATATAAAATTGTTTTTATTGTATAAAAGCGCCAAAACGTAAAAAAAATATAAATGAGGTATCACTGTAATCGTACTGACTCAAAGAATAAAACCCTTTATCAATTTTACCACAGGCGGAGCGGTGTAAACACCCCCCCAAAAGAAATTACTGAAATGCTGTTTTTTTTTCATTCCGCATCCCAAAAATCAGAATAAAAAGCTATCAAAAAATGACACGTGCTCGAAAATGGTACCAATAAAAACGACAACTCGTCCCGCAAAAAATAAGACCTCATATGACTCTGTGGACCAAAAAATGGAAAAATTGTAGCTCTCAAAATGTGGTGATGCAAAAACTAATTTTAAATAAAAAGCATCTTTTAGCGTGAGACAGCTGCCAAACATAAAAATCCCCTTTATCACCCCCTAAGTTAGGGAAAAATAATACAATTAAAAAAATGTATTTATTTCCATTTTCCCATTAGGACTAGGGTTAGGATTAGGGCTAGTGCTAGGGCTAAGGTTAGGTTTAGGGCTAGGGTTAGGGCTGAGATTACGGTTAGGGGTGTGTTGGTGTTAGGGTTGGAATTAGAATTGGGGGGGTTTCCACTGTTTGGGCACATCAGGGGCTTTCCAAACGCAACATGGCGTCTGATCTCAATTCCAGCCAATTCTGCGTTCAAAAAGTCAAATGGTGCTCCTTCCCTTCCAAGCTCTGCCATGCGCCCAAACAGTGGTTTACCCCCACATATAGGGTATCACCCTACTCAGGAAAAATTGCACAACAACTTTTGGGGTCCAATTTCTCCTGTTACCCTTGGGAAAATAAAAAATTGGGAGCAAAAATATAATTTTTGTGGAAAAAATATGATTTTTTTAATTTTACAGCTCTACATTATAAACTTCTGTGAAGCACTTGGAGGTTCCAAGTGCTCACCACACATCTAGATAAGTTTCTTGGGGGTTTAGTTTCCAAACTGGGGTCACTTGTATGGGGTTTCCACAGTTTAACCACATCAGGGGGTCTCCAAAGGCAACATGACACCCGCAGTCTACATTCCAAAACGTCACTACTTCCCTTCCGAGCCCCGACGTGTGCCATACAGTAGTTTTCTCCCACATATGGGGTATCAGTATTTCTCCTGTTACCCTTTGGAAAATAAAAAAATTGGGGACTAAAATATCATGTTTGTGGAGAAAAAATATGATTTTTTTATTTTCAGGCCCGGGCATTATAAACTTCTGTGAAGCACTTGGGGGGTTCAAAGTGCTCACCACACATCTAGATAAGTTCCTTGGGGGGTTTAGTTTCCAAAATGGGGTCACATATGGGGAGGTTTCCACAGTTTAGGCACATCAGGGGCTCTCCAAACGCGACATGGCGTCCAATCTCAATTACAGACAATTTTGCGTTAGAAAAGTCAAACAGCGCTCCTTCCCTTCACCTTCATTGCCGAACACCACAGGTGGCATCAAGAATCACTCATAAACTTTATTCCACCACTCAAACCCCCTTTTACATGGGTGCCCAGGGCCACGAACTGGGTCACCGCTGCTGTGACATTACCCTCTGAAGGATCGGCCCCCTAGACCCCCCAAGGAACTTATCTAGATGTGTGGTGAGCACTTTGAACCCCCCAGTGCTTCACAGAAGTTTATAACGCCCGGGCGTGAAAATAAAAAATTCGTATTTTTTCCACAAACATGATCTTTTAGTCACCATTTTTTTATTTTCCCAAGGGTACCAGGAGAAATTGGACCCCAAAAGTTGTTGTCCAATTTGTCCTGAGTATGCTGATACCCCATATGTGGGAGAAAACTACTGTATGGGCACACGTCGGGGCTCGGAAGGGAAGTAGTGACGTTTTGGAATGCAGACTTTGATGGAATGATCTGCGGGTGTCATGTTGCCTTTGGAGAGCCCCTAATGTACCTAAACAGTGGAAACCCCCCACAAATGACCCCATTTTGAAAACTAGACCCACTAAGGAACTTATCTAGATGTGAGGTGAGCACTTTGAACCCCCAAGGGCTTCACAGAAGTTTATAATGCCAGGGCATGAAAATAAAAAAATCGTATTTTTTCCAGAAACATGATCAATTAGTCCCCAATTTTTTCATTTTCCCAAGGGTAACAGGAGAAATTGGACCCCCAAAAGTTGTTGTCCAATTTGGCCTGAGTACGCTGACACCCCATATGTGGGAGAAAACTACTGTATGGACACACGTCGGGGCTCGGAAGGGAAGCAGTGACGTTTTGGAATGCAGACTTTGATGGAATGGTCTGCGGGTGTCATGTGCGTTTGGAGAGCCCCTGATGTACCTAAACTATTGAAACTCCCCACAAGTGACCCCATTTTGGACACTAGACCCCCCACGGAACTTATCTAGATGTGTGGTGAGCACTTTGAACCCCCAAGTGCTTCACAAGAAGTTTATAACACTCGGACGTGAAAATAAAAAAATCATTTTTTTCCACAAAAATGATATTTTTGCCCCCAATTTTTTATTTTCCCTAGGGTAACAGGAGAAATTGGACCCCAAAAATTGTTTTGCAATTTGTCCTGAGTAGGCTGATACCCTACATGTGGGGGTAAAACACTGTTTGGGCGCATGGCAGAGCTTGGAATGGAAGGAGCACCATTTGACTTTTTCAACTCAGAATTGGCTGGAATTGAGATCAGACGCCATGTTGCATTTGGAGAGCCCCTGATGTGCCCAAACAGTGGAAACCCCCCAATTATAACTCCAACCCTAACCCCAACACACCCCTAACCCTAATCTGAGCCCTAACCCTAGCCCTAACCCTAGCCCTAACCCTAACCCTAGCCCTAACCCTAACCCTAGCCCTAACCCTAACCCTAGCCCTAACCCTAGCCCTAACCCTAACCCTAACCCTAATGGGAAAATGGAGATAAATACTTTTTTTTAAATTTTATTATTTTTCCCTAACTAAGGGGGTGATATCGGGGGGTTTGATTTACTATTTATGGCGGTTTTTATATTTGGCAGCTGTCGCACGCTAAAAGACGCTTTTTATTGTAAAAATAGTTTTTGCATCACCACATATTGAGAGCTATAATTTTTCCGTATTTTGACCCACTGAGTCATTTGAGGTCTTATTTTTTGCGGGACGAGTTGACGTTTTTATTGGTACCATTTTCGGGCACGTGACATTTTTTGATCGCTTTTTATTCCTATTTTTGGGACGCAGAATGAACAAAAACCAGCGTTTAATGAATTTCTTTTGGGGGGGTGCGTTTACACCGTTCCGCGTGCGGTAAAATTGAGAAAGTGGTTTTATTCTTCGGGTCAGTACGGTTACAGCGATACCTCATTTAGGTCTTTTTTTATGTTTTTGTCGGTTTTATGCAATGAAAACTATTTTATAAAAAAAATAATTATTTTTGCATCGCTTTATTCTGCGAGCTATAACTTTTTTATTTTTTCGCTGATGATGCTGTGTGGTGGCTCGTTTTTTGCGGGACAAGATGACGTTTTCAGCGATACCATGGATATTTATATGCGTCTTTTTGATCGCGCGTTATTACACTTTTTGTTTGGTGGTATGATAATAAATTATTATTTTTTGCTTCGTTTTTTATTTTTATTTTTTAAGGGGTTCGATAAAGGGGTTAACTAATGGGACAGTTTTATAGGGCGGGGCATTACGGACGCGGCGATACCTAATATGTGTACTTTTATTGTTTTTTTTTTATTATTTCCAAAAAATGGATTTATTGGAGGAATATTTTTTTTTTTTTCCTAATTTATTTGGCGATTTTTTTCTAATAATTTTAACACTTTTTTTGATTTTTTTTTACTTTATTAAATAGTCCCAGGTGGGACATCACTGTCCTGTGACAGATCGCTGATCTGTCACATCACAGATCACTGTGACAGATCAGCGATCTGACACATGCACTGCAGAAGGCTTCCTCATGCCTGCGCTTTGCAGGCACTGAGGAAGCCAGCTTCCTCAGGCCCCCGAAGGCCCCCGTCGCCATCTTGGATTCGGGGGCCTGGAGGAAAGGAGCCCCCCGCAGCAGCGCTGCACATTGCGCTGCCGTGGGGGGCTCAGGGAAGCACGGAGGGAGCCCCCTCCCTGCCGATGCTTCCCTTTAACCCCCGGTACACCGCAATCGTGTTTGATCATGGTGTGCAAGGGGTTAACGTGTCGGGGGCGGTCCGTGACCACCCCTGACACATTGTGCCGGTTGTCAGCTGTGATAATCAGCTGACACCCGGCCGCGATCAGCGGCGCTCACCACGTGGGCGCCGCTGATCGCGCCGACGTACTATCCCGTCCATGGGCATAGGGGCCCAGGTCCCATGGACGGGATAGTACGTCGGATGGCAGAAAGGGGTTAAACTTTGTTTTTAATCTCATGTTTTTTACCTTACTTATTAAAGATTTTAAAAGATTTAATTTTTTTCGGGTGGCTTAATTTTTGTTGGTACTCTTTCTATGTACTGTAGTTCTCTTAGGGTATGTACACATACTGCATTGTAGATGCCAACATGTCCGCATCAATTTTGAACAAGATGACGCTTCAGGAAAACATGGGTGGGGTCTCCTGAAGCACCTTCTTTGCCGTCTTTCCGGTTGTTTCTGTGCTGGCTTTGCAGTCGATGTCCTCTTTCTTTACTTTTATACATAAGATGGTGGCTCCACCTAAAGAATGGACGGGTCACTTCTTTTAGCCTCTTCACTGCTGTTGAAGTCTGAAGCAGCTGGAAGAAGTCACAAAAGACAGGACATATTCTCAGCAAGTCGTTTTGACTTTGCTGTGCATATATTCATTCTATTTGATGTTTCTCCAGCTCCTTTTCAGGAGGGTTTCAGTCAGAATCTGCCTGTATATGACATTTTGCGCACAGAACTTTACAGTCCAACATACACCAGCCCCGTACCCAATATTCAGTTATGTAGCCTAATTCTATACAGCAAAAAGTAACAGCCAGACATAAAGATGGAACATGATATTTATTCTATGAATATGTTTCTAGTAGATGTAATGTATGGCAACATTCGTGTCTTTACCATGTGCCATCACTCTCAGTCCTTGTGCCCAGTATCACTGCCATAATCTTACACTTCTTCCTTGATTCTTTACATTGATCTTCTGAGGCTTCAAAGGAAGCAGTGACTACGGCATAGGGGGCAGCGAGGGTTGGAGCGGAGCCATGTGGAGATGCAACTGTGATGGTAGCAATGTTTGCATGGAAGAACTATGACTTCCTCTCCAATCTCATAGTCCATTATGCATATGGCACAGGATTCTGCCTCTTCCTGTGATGTTATCCTTCTTGTTGGGAAGCTCTTAGTGCACAGAGCTCGCCTTTGCTGCAGAGTTTGGAGCAGGTTATATTGGGCAGGTGGCGATGGTGGCCGCATATGTGGAGGAGGTGTATAGACTCCCATTCCCTGCAGCTGAATGATGAGGTTAAACCAATGGTTTGCCTGGTGTGGCTGTAGAGCAGATGGGCTTGAAGCTGAGACCTCCCTGGGTCTGGAGGGCTCTGCAGGGGCCGGTCTCAGTGGCGAGCGGCTTCTTTCCCTGCTATGGTGTGCTCTCTGCCGCAGAGGATCTCTGGCCCTGCTCCCTCTCGCGGTGACTTCAGTGGGGTCTGTATGATGGCCATCATTAGTAATGAGCCTTCTCTGCTCCCTTAGGCGATTGTGGAGGATTATGGCCTGACCTATAAAGAAAAAGATTACTATAATTATGGTAAATTAAAAAAAAAAACAACAAAGCAATTTTGGGCTAAATGGATAGAACCAGCTGTTGCTTTGGGATTTAAAGAGGGAAAGAAACTTTGTTTCATCTTTGGCCTACATAAACCTGCTCAGTATTCCTTCTCTGCAGACATTACAAAGCAGGGTGCAAATATGTTAGCATTTTGGGCTCTACATTTCACTTTTACCCAGGGCCTCACTTTGACCACAACTTTCTCTGACCGACCCCCAAGGAATATGAAAGGAAGGTGGAGGACGCACTGTGTGTCCTGAAACATCTTAGCCCAAAGAAAACCCTCAGAAAAGCTCCTATAAGGCGGAATATTCTCTCACTTACCCTGATTTTCAGGTCGGTTCAGCCATGTCTCGTTGTCAGCATTGAGCTGATGCAGCTCCCGGGACGTCATGGCTCAGTTTCTCGGGGCTGAGATGGTGAAATGTAAATAACTACGTTCTCTGATGGCAAAGATGATATTGTGCCAAAATAACAATAGGAATCCGTGGAAGTAAATACCAGATGTATGAACAATCTAGCGCGCGCTTCCAAAACCAAAGTGGAGTCTCCGCAAATGCATCAACTCTGAAAATGGCGCTGAGGTCACCGAGCGCAGAGATTGTAGAACCTCACAACATTCTGTATCATTGTGACATCACATGTGAGAGGAACCACGCGCTGTCATAATGGCTGACTGTCCAGTCTGTTGTACTGTATGTCCTCTATATACACACATACACTCCTGGGAAACAAATGTATACATTGTAAGAATATTACACACCTAGCAATGATAATCAGTTTTATCATTTATATCAGTGTGTGCATTATTCCCTAAACCTCAGCCACTGCAGAACATGTTTCTCATGGTGGTCCTGAAAGAAAACAAAACACAAAGTCAAATACCAAACCCCGCTACTCCTCGGTACTGCTGCCAGTGTCCTCCTCTTCCAGCAGAGGTCATTGGGTGACCACTGCAGCCAATCATTTAAGTTAATAGAAATTTCCAAATTCATATGTTTTATCATGATACAAGATAAACAGTTTTAGAAATGAAAACAGATAAATTAGATTTTCAGAAAATGGCATGTATGAAATTAGATACTTATGGAGAGAGGAATGCGGTGATGACACAGATCATGTTAGTCCATCTAATTAACACTCAGGAAAATAATCAGGTCATATAAGGACGTACATGGAAATCCCTGAATTTGGACCTCCCATTGGCCACAGATGCTATTAATCAACCCGGTGGAGATGACAAAGGCCTCCTTGTCTAACTTCTTAGATACCATGGTTGCTGGTCACAATGGAATCTAATGGGTTAAATTGCTGCAATCAGAGCTAGCCTGTGGAAAATTCGAAAGTGTGGAGTCATAAAATCTGTCTACACAATATGTGAAAAAAGATTTGTTTATTTGTATATAAGTCTCAAGTATCAAAAACACTAAATTTTAGAGTATGCATAAGTGCAAGTTTTACATGGGTAATGAGTATGAAGGACACAGGTAAAGAAAAAACTTGTAGACAGAACACTTTGTTCAAAACTCTACGACCAGAGGAATAAAGTTCTTAAAACGATAGACCATCAAGTAAAATGTATGTATACCTTTAAGGGGCAAACATTAAGGTGGCTAGCTCAAGCTTGATCCTCACCCATATTAAGCGCAGTATTTGTCAGCAGGATGCCTGCTGGGTGAGGATCAATCTTGAGCTAGCCACCTTACTTTTTGCCGCTTAAAGGTGTACACACATTTTACTTTATGGTCTATCATTTTAAGAACTTGATTCCTCCGGTCGTAGACCTTTGAATAAAGTGTTTTGTCTCCAAGATTTTTCTTGACCTGTGTCATTCATACTCATTACCCATGTAAAATTTGTGTGCATTTATGTATACCCTAAATTTTAGTATTTTTGATACTTGAAACTTATATTCAAATAAACAAATCTTTTCACATATTGTGTAGACAGTTTTTATGTCTACAATCTTTCAAGTTTTTCTGTCGTGGTGGCAGTAAATAAGCCATTTCTGACTTAGTCAGATAATCTTTAGTATTGTGTGTTGCTCTGATCTAATTTTACAAATCAGAGCTAGCTTTTATTGAAGCAGTTACAGCTTGTTGTCAGCTATGTAAAACAGCCAGCACCCACTGGGTATGGAGTGGGCTCAGCTTGTGAGTCTGCTCCTTATAAATCATCCTAACTCGTTCTGCACATATATACGGTATAAGCAGTGGATGGGACTAGAGCTGAGCGAAACAGGTAGGTCAGATTCAAAAATCGACAACTTTCGCCAAAGTCGGGTTTCGCCAAGCAAAACCTGACTATAGCGTGAAGTCAGCCATGCGGTTGTCCACCCAAGCGCCAAAGTCGCGTTTCCCATAATGCTTGCAGGCGCCTTTTCTCAGCCAATGAGCAAGGACGCACACTGTGGGCAACGAGATGACATGGGCAGCGGCCACCACCATCTTAGAGAATGGCATTGCAGTGATTGGCTTGCTTTGTGTGGCGTAACAGTGGCTATAAAAGCCCTGACCACCGACCGCCATTTTACTTCTGCCGATCTTAGCATAGGGAAAGGTTGCTGCCACTGTTTCTCAGTAGGGAGAGAGTTAGACAGGAAAGTAAAGTGATTCCGTGCTTGTGCTGATAGCAATTGTGCTGTACAGTTAGTGTGCAGTGACAGGGGAGGATTTTGTTGTGTGCAGCAGCAGCGCTGGTTCTTAGGCTGCCTGCCAGTGACAGGGGAGGATTTTCTTTTGTGCAGCAGCAGAGCTGGTTAATAGGCTGCCTGCTAGCTGTATTGCTGTGTGTACACTGCTGTGCAGACTGCTTTCTACACAGCACTAATACTTTTATTCTTTTTTTCTGCACACTTACCGAGCGTTCATTTTTTCCCACACCATACAGAGCTGTACGCTCCTCACACACTATTGTTTACCGGCTAGCATCACGGACAAATACATGCTGACTATCTGTTTGTGACTCCGGAAATATATACGGAGATTTACAATTACCCCTAGACTGTATACAGCTGTACGCTTGTGATACAGTACCCTTTTTCAGCTTTTTATATTCTTGTCTAATCCATACTGAGCCTGAGAGCGTCTGTGTGTGACTCCTGAAATATATACATAGATTTAAAATTACTCCAACACTATATACAACTGGTATCTTCTGATACAGTTCCCTTTTTCAGCTTTTTATATTCTTGTATAATCCATACTGAGCCTGAGAGCGTCTGTGTGTGACTCCTGAAATATATACGGAGATTCCACTTGTCCTTCAGTAAGGTGCCCTGGAAGGGGGTTACAAAAATGCTGAATTTCAGGAAAGCAAAGTTTGATCAGCTTAGAGAGTGTAATGTCCACACGTTATGAAGAATTCAAGGTATTAAACTTTAGATATCTTTTATTCTTCGTCCTCCAGCACACAGCATAACAGTTGCATTACCATGCTACACAGAAGTGAAACTGAAACTTCCCTTCTCATCCCTCTTGTCTCCACCCCCCAAGCCCCATAAGTCTGGCTTGCTTAAAGAGACAGATCTAATTATTATACATTACATCATCCCCTTTTTTTTTTTTTTTTTTTTTTTTACTATAAATAACCCATATTACTGATAAATGCAACAACATGAAAACGTCCAAAGAAATCATGTGTCCGTTTAGTCTTATTTGTTCAATTCCAAGACCAGAGAAACAAACAAAAAAAACAAAAAAACAAAACAAAACTGTAGTTATACTTCTTCAATAAGCCTCGATGGAGCTCTTCTCTCTCGTGTAGGATAACGTCTGGGCTCATTGAGAGGGTTCAGTATTGATGGACCAGCTACCTCTTGTTGGTCCTCTCCACCATCGGATACTAAATCTTCCACCAAAGAGAGTTCATTGTCATCATTCTGCGGTATGATTTTAAAATATGAAGAATTTCGCGTTATGGAGTGTCCATCTCGTTCAGCCGTGATCATGCTGCCTTTCCTTTTAGTAACATAATATTTTGCAGGACCATATACAGGTGAGGTCTTGTTGGTTGGTCTTTGACGTACCACCACGACATCCCCTCTTTCGATGACACTTGACTGTGTCCTTCGCCTTCTGTCTGCATAACGTTTCATGGCTTGTTTGTTGGAGAAATCTGTGGATCTCACTGAGGAGTCACTCGGTCGGGGATGGCTGGTCACATCAGGGAGACGTATACGCAGGGTTCTGCTGAACATTAACTGAGCTGGAGCAGCATTAGTAGTGGAGTGTGGCGTATTGCGGTAATTACGCATGAATTTGTATAATGACTGTTTCAGTGGGATGTGCTCCAGGCTCGCTGCCTTGATACGTTTCCCCAGAGTGCGCATAAAACGTTCCACAATTCCATTAGCTTGCGGCCAGCAATGTGTGATTTTCCTGTGATTGAATCCCAAGTATTCAGAAAATTGTATAAACACATGTCCATTGAAGGGAGGTCCATTGTCTGTTTTGACCACTCTTGGAATACCATATGCCGAGAAAATGTCGTCCAGCTCCGGTATGACATTATTAGCAGATGTTGAAGAGATAAATGAAATGACAGGGTATTGAGAATATTCATCAATTGTTACGAGAATGTATTGGCCATTTGGCAATGGTCCATATATATCGACTGCCACTTCCTCCCAGACAGCAGTGGGTAACGGAGACATTTGTAATGGCTCTAAGTTTGATGATGGAGTGATTAATTGACAAGTAGAACAGCGTCTAATCTTTTCTTCCACCAAGTGATCCATATTTGGGAACCACACTTTTTCTCTGAGTAACTTCTTTGTGCCAACAATTCCTAAATGACCTTCATGTGCTATCTGTATGACTAAATTACACAAAGTCTTAGGTACAACTAGTTTGGTACCTCGAAGAATGAGGTGTTCTTCAGTGACTGATAATTCCTCACGTACGTTTGAGAATAGTTTTAACTCTTTCAGATCAATCTCAGAATCAGGAAATTTTTCCTTTTGAATTTCATGCCACCTTCGATTTTGGATGATTTGTATTAGGGCACAGAGTGTCTTGTCTTTTGTTGTTTCATTTATAAATTGATCAAGAGAAAGTGCTTTTGGTACGGCATGATCTGTAACAAAACGTAGGTATTCTTCAATAGAGGAATGCACAGGTATATCATCATTAGTAGGATGTCTTGAAAGATAATCAGCCGGATTACTGAATTTTCCAGGTTTGTGAACAATTTTATAGTTGTAGTCCTGTAGACGTAGGCCCCATCGTTCAATTCGTGCAGGCATTTTTGCTCTGGGATTTCCAAAAATTGTAAGAAGTGCTTGATGATCTGTGACAATGGTGAAGGGAGCTCCATAAAGAAATAAGTGAAAGTGTTCACATCCCCAGACAACTGCCAAGCTTTCTTTTTCAGGTTGAGAATATTTTCTTTCAGTGTTTGTTAAGCTCTTACTTGCATAAGAAATGATGTGAGGATTTTGAGTGTTATCCTTGTACTGCGCTAGAATAGCACCCAGTCCCACGGGACTGGCGTCCACAATCAGTTCAGTTCGAAGAGCTGGATCAAAATAAGCCATGGTGGTCGTCGAGCAGAGTTCATTTTTAATTGTTTCAAAAGAGGCCTGACAGTCTTGAGACCATTGAAAAATACAACTTTGTTTTGTAAGTTCCCGTAGTGGATTGCTGATTGTTGAAAAATTCAGAATATATCTAGCACAGTAACTTGCCATTCCAAGGAAAGAACGCACTTCACTGGCATCCTGTGGAATTGAGGCTGTTCTGATAGCTTCCACTTTCTTGGGGTCTGGTTGTACTCCTTTTGCCGAGAAGATGTGACCATAAAATTCTAATGAACCCTTGTCCAACTCGCACTTCTCTTTGTTTAAAGTGAGTCCAGCAGAAAGCAGACATTCGAAGATAGCATATAGAGCACGATTATGCTCAGCTTGAGTTTTACCAAAAACCAATATGCCATCACTGTAATTAAAGGCATTTGGGATGTGTTGAATGACACTCCTTATTGCATCCTGAAAAATTTCTGCTGCTGAGCAGACTCCAAAAGTCAATCTTTTGTATCTTCTGAGGCCCACATGGGTGGAAAATGTGGTAAAGTATCGGGACTCTGGACTCAGTTCTAATTGATGATATCCCTTATTGAGGTCGAGCTTTGAGAAGACGGTGGCTCCATTTAATAAATGAATAATGTCATCAATCGTAGGTGAGATATGTCTTTCCCTCTGTATAGCGGTGTTGGGCAGGCGCATGTCAACACACAGTCTCACTTGATCAGGAGTCTTTGGTTTGGAACTACCACAAGTGGAGAGACCCACGGAGTGGGACCAGTAACAGTTTCAATAACGTCCTCATCCATGAGCAATTGGAGTTCCTTTTCTACCTTCTGTCTCAGGTGAAATGGAATACACATGTGAGGCTGGGCTACTGGACGAACATTGTCATCCACATGAAGGTGTACTTGAGAGTCCTTTAGTTTTCCCAAACCACTAAATAGGGAGGGAAAGCTGTTCACCATAGTTTGTACATCCATATCCGCAGGGTCAGTTATGGCATGAATAATCTGGATGAGCCCTAGCTCCAAGGCAGTGTGATAGCTGAGAAGACAGCCTCCCGATCCTTGTAATGTGTGGAAAGTGGTTTTCTGCCTGTTTTCTTTATATCTAATTTCAGCATCAAATTGTCCTATTATAGCTAGAGGTGTTTTAGATCCATAAGGAAAAATGTTAGTCTGCACTTGTTGTAAGACTGGCCTTGTTTTCAATTGTTCATATGTAGTGCCATCTATGATATCCACTGAAGCTCCTGTATCTATTGTAAAGGTAATGTCAGTGTTGCAGATTGAGAGTGTAACACAGGGAGACTGTACTGAACCAGTGACAGAGGTAGTGAACACATAGTTCTCAGTCGCAGACATTTCTTCTGTGTCCTGATTTATCACTTTTACATCTGCAGATGTCTATGTCATAGACTCCTGTGCCTGCACAATGCAGGAGCAAAGCTCTCTTTCTTTTTTCCTCCTTTATGTCCATGGCTTCTAGGAAATTCTCAAATCTGTTTAGCCATTTTCTCCAGTTATGGGAGAGATTAATGACATCAGTCATATCGAATTGTGGGAATGTGTGCAAGTAGTCAGCCATGATAGAGTCTCTCAGTGGTGCTGGCGTGTGAAGCGGTAAAATATAGTCCGTACTCACAGCAGTAGGTGATTATATCCCATCCTCATCGCCAGTTGTAATGTCCACACGTTATGAAGAATTCAAGGTATTAAACTTTAGATATCTTTTATTCTTCGTCCTCCAGCACACAGCATAACAGTTGCATTACCATGCTACACAGAAGTGAAACTGAAACTTCCCTTCTCATCCCTCTTGTCTCCACCCCCCAAGCCCCGTAAGTCTGGCTTGCTTAAAGAGACAGATCTAATTATTATACATTACATCGAGGACCTTCGCCGAATTGATTGGGACAATGTCCTCAAAAATAGGAGCACAGAAAATAAATGGGAAATATTTAAATCAGTTTAACACACCCACTGCAAGCTAGCCATACCGTACAGAAATAAAAGGGATAGGAACAGGAGAACACCAATATGGCTAAATAAGGATGTAAAAAGGACAATAAATAACAAGAACACGGCATTTAAGAAGCTAAAACAAGAAGGCAATGAAGAAGCATTAAAAAGCTATAGAGAAAAAAATAAAATGTGTAAAAAACAAATACATTTAGCAAAAGTGGAAACTGGGAGACTTATTGCTAAGGAAAGTAAAACAAACCCCAAACTATTCTTTAATTATATAAACAGTAAAATGATTAAAATTGATGGTGTCGGCCCTTTAAAGAACAATGAGGGTGAAATCATAGAGAGCGATGTGGGAAAAGCAAATTATTTAAATACTTTTTCTCAACAGTGTTCACACAGGAAAAGGATTTGCCAGGGGAAATGCAGAGTGAAAATGTAAACTCCCCATTAAGTATTACCTGCCTAACCCAGGAAGAAGTGCAGAACCGCGTTAGTAAGATTAAAATTGACAATTCGCCAGGCCCTGATGGCATTCACCCTCGGGTATTAAGGGAGTTAAGTAATGTGATAGACAGGCCTCTATTCCTTATATTTAAAGACTCTATAGAAACAGGTTCTATTTCTTTTGATTGGTGGCAAGCAAATGTGGTACCAATATTCAAAAAGGGGTGTAAAAGGGAACCTGTAAACTATAGGCCGGTAAGCTTAACATCTGCTGTGGGTAACATTTTTGAAGGGTTTCTAAGGGATACCATTATGGAATATCTCAATGTTAATAAATGTTTAACTCCATATCAACATGGATTTATGAAGGATGGCTCCTGCCAAACTAACCTGATCAGCTTCTATGAGGATGTAAGCTCTCAAATGGACCAAGGAGAATCATTGGATGTCATTTATCCCGACTTCTCTAAAGCATTTGACACTGTCCCACATAAAAGATTGGTAAGTAAGATGAGAAAGCTTGGGCTAGGGGAAAATGTGTGTAGATAGGTAGGTAGTTGGCTTAGTGAGAGAAAACAAAGAGTGGTTATTAATGGTGCATACTCAGATTGGGCCAGGGTTACTAGTGGGGTACCACAGGGTTCTGTATTGGGCCCCCTACTATTTAATATATTTATTAATGATCTAGGGGATGGCTTACACAGTAAAATATCAGTATTTGCAGATGATACAAAACTATGTAAGGTAGTTAACACAAAGGAGGACAGTTTGCAACTACAGACAGATTTGAGTAAATTGGAGAATTGGGCTGAAAAATGGCAAATGAGGTTTAACACAGATAAGTGTAAGGGTATGCACATGGGAAGGAGAAGCAGATGCCACAATTACTTACTAAATGGGAAACTGCTGGGGAAATCAGACATGGAAAAAGACATAGGCATCTTAGTAAATAAGAAGATAAATTGGAGTGCCCAGTGTCAGGCAGCTGCCACCAAAGCAAATAGGGTCATGGGATGCATTAGAAGAGGTTCTGGGGACACGAGATGAAAACATAATTCTCCCTCTGTACAAATCACTCGTCAGACCACACTTGGAGTATTGTGTGCAATTTTAGACGCCGGTATTCAAGAAACACATTACTGAACTTGAAAGCGTTCAAAGGCGGGCTACTAAAATGATAAATGGAGTTGGTTCATTACAATACCCAGAAAGGTTATCAAAATTAGGTCTATTTACTCTAGAAAAGAGAAGACTTAGGGGAGACCTAATATATATGTACAAGTATATCAGAGGGCAATACAGAGATCTCTCCAATGAACTGTTTGTACCAAGGACTGTGACAAGAACAAGGGGGTATTCTCTTCATTTGGAGGAAAGACAATTTCTGCACCAGCATAGAAGAGGGTTCTTCACGGTAAGAGCAGTGAGGCTCTGGAATTCTCTTCCTGAGGAAGTGGTGATACTCACTGAATGAATTTAAGAAAGGAATGGATGCTTTTCTTGTGAGTAACAGTATAGAAGGTTACGAATAACATAATATTATAGGTAGATGGTTGACCCAGCTTAGGGGAAGGAATTTTTTTCCCTATGGAGAAAATTGGCTTCTACTCTGTGTTTTTTTTTTTGCCTTCCCCAGGATCAACAATGCAGAACAGCTGCACTAAAAATAGGCTGAACTAGATGGACATAAGGTCTTCCTACAGCCTTCAAAACTATGTTACTATTTAAAATTACCCCAACACTACAGTATATACACCTGGTATCTTCTGATACAGTACCCTTTTTCAGCTTTTTATATTCTTGTCTAATCCATTAGAACACTAGAGAAAAAGAGGAGCAAAACGATGATTGCAAAAATACCAATGATTTTTATTTTTAAATATCATACAAAAAGTGCACAAGAATCTGAATGAGGCGCCAATATAAAGCAGATGAAACACACACCCGACAGACCCCTCGTCCATCTGATATGGAAAATGGTATCCTCATATATGTATTCAAAACATCATACCTAAAGAGTGGACGACCAAAATGTATAATACCACCCCATAAAAATCAATGATCATGTGATCCAAATTACTCCTAAATGGATTCCCTGAGCATAGCTCAAAGAAGGGAGCAGGACATATACTGTCCTGGGGTGCAATGTGTCTAAGTATAGACAGGGGCGACCATAATAAAATACAGAGGTTAATGTCAGTGCAAAATCTTACCCGAGGAAGCAGGAGGAGGAGGGGAAGTGTCCGGCAGTGACCCCCAATGCGCGTTTCGTGGCGCAAAAAGGCCGCTTTGTCAAGGAGATGTTAACCAGGTCTCCACAGGACCTTCAAATACCCTATGACCGTGGTGACGTGACCGGGATCACCCAATCAGAGCAGCATCATCGGCACATGCGCTCTGAGGTCGGCAGGCCCTGCTGCACAGAGCAGGCGTCATGCTGAAACTGGACACCGGTCACAAGACCAAAGCACCCGTCTGCAGCATCTAGACACCCATCTGTCAGCAGCGCACATACCACCACACAGAGATGCGCGCAGCCACCTGTGGTTGTGTCCCATATATGGAGTAAAGGGGAATCCCAAATATCATTACAGGAAAGATCAATGATAGTAGAGGGGTCATGGCCATACAAAAGCAATCATAAGATATATACACAAATGCACATCCCATATAACATGGGCAATAAACAGGCCTTCCATATTAAATATATCAGATGTATAGACTAAATATGGTCATAACCCCCTTGGCTATAAAAGCCGCTACTTCCAACTCACATGAATATACTTATAATATATGTCATACATGGGAAAAGTAGGGATCCCTAAGATCGATACAGACAGAAATCCATCATTTTAGGAAGGGTGTTCTCTAGTGTTCTAATGAATGTAGGAGCTGATGTGGCTTGTGCCTAGGGTGAACAAATTGCTTTGGTATGCACAACATAAAGAAGGATTTTTCCAGCATCTCCAGGAGATAAAATAATAATTGCTTTATTGAGAATATAAAATCTTCATACCATCAGGTAAAAACGACATAAAGAGGCGTATGGAGGGGAGCAATTTCCTACGCGTTTCACCCTAAGAGGGCTTAATCATGGAAAATTGTTTTGGTATCATCCATAGGCATTCTAGCATTCCACATGGGACTTTTGTCAATACTAATCCATACTGAGCCTGTGAGCATCTGTGTGTTACTCTGGAAATATATACGGAGATTTACAATTACCCCAACACTATATACACCTGGTTTATCTGATACAGTACCCTTTTTCAGATTTTCATATTCTTGTCTAATCCATACTGAGCCTGTGAGCGTCTGTGTGTTACTCCGGAAATATATACGGAGATTTACAATTACCCCTATACTGCATCTGGTATCTTCTGATACAGTACTCTTTTTCAGCTTTTTATATTCTTGTCTAATCCATACTGAGCCTGAGAGCATCTGTGTGTGACTCCTGAAATATATACGGAGAGTTACAATTTTCCCCTTCACCGTATACAGCTGTACGCTTCTGATACAGTACCATATATCTCCTGGTATTTTTGGTACATTTTCCCAAACATGAGGAAGTATGGTGGAATGGGCCGTGGATGTGGGTGGGGGGGCAGCTGGTACTGATGGTGGTGCATCTGCTGGTAGTGCCAAAAGCACAATAGCACCTAAGGCAGGAGGTGTTGAGCCTGGGTCATCGTCTGGCTCAAGAAGTCCTGGAAGGCTCCCTTTTCTGGGAGTAGGTAAACTGCTTTTAAAGCCGGAACATCAGGAACAAGTTTTGGCTTACATTGCCGAAACAGCTTCCAGGTCTATCGCCTCCTCTTCTGAAGTTTCAAAAAATACAACCACTGAGTCGTCAGTGCAGGCTTCTGGTCAGAACAACACTTTTCCTTGTGTCCTTCACCCCCACCAAAAGTGAAGGATGCAGCAGGCCACACTTCAGATTACTCCATGGAGCTCTTTTCGCATACCATGCCTGGGTTATCAAGTCAAATCCTGAATTCCCCAGTCCAAGATGAATCTGACATGGAGTGCACTGATGCACAGCCACTGCTAGATGATTGTGCTGGTACATTGACCCAGAGCACTACATTGCCCTCGCAGTCTACTGAGCCAGAATCTGACCCTGATGAAACTCAGGTGCCCATTCCCGCATACTATACCACCTTACACGGTGACACAGAGGAAGGTGCAGATGAAATTGAAGAGGAGGTGATGGATGAGTCAGTGTTTGACCGGGATTGGCATCCATTGGGGGAAGATGGTGCCGCTGGCAATAGCTCAGAAGAGGAGAAGGATCCGCAGCAGGTATCGACATCGCAGCAGCAGTTATCTGGCAGGCCCGTGGCTGTCCAAAAACGTGGTAAAAAAGCAAAAAGAGTTGCAGAACAGCTTGGTCAGACGCTCAAATTAGCACAGCGCGCAAGCACTGAAAATTTATACCATAGTAGAAAGGGTGCAGTGTGGCACTTTTTTGACCAAAATGCTATTGATGAGGCAAAGGCTATCTGTAAAAAGTGCGGAAGGACCTTAAACCGAGGGAAAAATCTCCGAAATTTGAATACCAGTTGCATGCTTAGACAATTAATCACCATGCACTTGCAAGCGTGGACGGACTACAAAACCTCAGGTAGCACATGTGCAACTGCTCCGACTGAAGGTAGCCAGCAATGCTTCATTGCTTCTCCCACTGTAAGCCCACCGGTAAGCACACCAGCAGCAAGAAATGTTGAGGTGTCGTCGCAAGGCCAAAGCAGTCAGGGAATCACAATGTTTTTGCAACGAAAGACTGAATCTAGGCCATCACGTGGTGATACAAAAACTATTTTTACAATAAAAAGCGTCTTTTAGCGTGCGACAGCTGCCAAACATAAAACCCCCCTTTATCACCAGTGACATCACCAGATGCTGACTGGGATACAGAGAGGCAGCAACAGTACAGAAGAGTACAAGAGTGTGTGGAAAAGAGTCTAGGTCAGGCAAGACAAAAACAAGAGAGGAACTACAATCAGCATGCACCCGCAGTTCCCTTGTCACCAGGAGAACAAGTCCTAAAGAGGAAAAGAAGGATGCATAAATTGGATATCCAATGGGAAGCTGAACCCTACACTATTCTACCCTGAAACTTTGACAATACCAAGGTGTGCCTTATTAGTAAAGATGGAGGAGAAATCTCAGCAGCAATATCAAGGGATCATTTGAAATTATGCCCTAACCAGCTAAAGGAAAGAATGGAAGAACAAAATAACATCCAACCCATGGATGAAGAAAAGGTCAGCACTATACATGGAGAATTCCCTGCAAATTGGACTAAAGTAAATGATGCCATAGTGGTGCCAGTGTTGACATTTCCCCAAGTGGTAGTACAAGAAGAGACTCAAGAGACTCATTCAGTGGTGAATCTGTCATGCCCACAGTGAGTAGAAGTGGTCCTAGGAAATCTAGTATCCCTGTGCTACGCAGAACCACCAGTAGTGTACCCAGTACATCACACACTACACCAGTAGTTAGCATCAGGCAGCCAATAAGATCCTCAACCATGCCAGTGTTACGTAGATCTACCCGTACTACTCATGGTATAACGCCCCTTACATTCCGCATATGAATAAGTTAAAGCAATGTAAGTGTTAACATGTATATATGTAACTGTTCAAATTTTGTGCCTACAGATATTCTGTAAGAAATTTCCTTTTTGAGTTTTCCCATTTGTGTTATGGACATTTTGGCCACTGGACTAGGTGTGGTCACTAACTTTGTACATAGTTCACCATTTGCCCAGGAATAGACCATGGACGTTGATGCATGGACTTATCATCACAGGACTATTTTTGGAGCTTTTGGATTTTGTAATTTTTCATTTTTCTAAATCTTATACATTTCTATTTGTTATCTGTTTATTATGTTCATATGTTTTTCATCAGCCCAGGAGTGCTGAATTGCACTAGGGGGGAATGTGGCGCCCAATGGAATATGGTCGCCACACTGACATTACCTTCCTCCTAGGGAGTGTGATGTCAGGCTTGAAAGTAACAAAGGGTTGAACCCATACTAAGGGAAAGAGTTTCTCTCTTGGGGCCAGGAGGGTAAATGAGTCAGTTAGTGTGAGGAGGGCAAAGAGTGTAGACGTGTGGAGAGAAGCTGGAGGTTGAGCTGAGGATAGAGAGTTCCCTCCCAGTGATAGCGCATGATCTGGAGCCTGGTCTCCACGGTTGTATGGATACTGAAGGTACTGCAACAGAAAACAGAGGAATAGGAAGCTGTAAATGCTCTATTCCCAACTAAGACTCGGAGGCACAACAGCGAAGGGTGAGCCAGGAGAGATAGAAGGCTACAGCTGTCTGCCATACGAGGTAGATCCAAAAGGGAAGGAGGAACGTCAGTGTAACACTGTACTGCATGTACCTCAAGTAAGCGCTAGAGAGGAGACTACACAACCTATCTGACAGAGAGATTCCTAAGTTGCTTCTGGGCTAATCATCTCCTGTGCCATCTGTAATCTGGACCCTGGACTGCACTTACAAGTAAAGGTAAAGAAAATACATTCCGCTGTGTCCTTACCTTCTTCCTACAGCTTCTTCAGCACTGCTACATCTCTGTGCCAGACACTGCACCCTCTTCCCCAACACCTATCTACACTGCCCTGTGACCAACAGCCCTGCCTGTGGAGGGCTACAACATCTCTGCTGCACTACACCATCTGTCCCAGAGGATCTGTCTGCAGCGTCGGCTTAATACCTTCATTGCCGAACACCACAAGTGGCATCACGAATCACTCAAACTTTATTCCACCACTCAAACCCCCTTTTACATGGGCGACCAGGGCCACGAACCGGGTCACCGCTGCTGTGACATTCCCCTCTGAAGGATCGGCCCGGTACCGAGTACCCCACAGCCCTGGGAGGGCGACCCACTTCCTTCACCAACCATGATACAGCCCCTAGGGCTAATTTTTGGAGACACTATTGCTATGCCTGGACACTGGGCACGGCCACCTCTATGCTAGTAGTCCTAGCTTCATCATAATTGTTTGGCCCTTCACACCTGTCTTGCTTCCTTCCTCAACCATGATACAGCCCCTAGGGCTAATGTTTTGGAGACACTATTGCTATGCCTACACATTGGGCAGTGGCACAACAAGGACAGTAGTCCAAGCTTTATAATTGTCAATCCCTTGTGATGATGATGATGATGATGATGAGTGGCTTCTTCCTGCGTTAACCATAACACAGCCCCTAGGGCAGATTGCTCTCCTTACAGCACTTACACAGTTAGCTGTCAGAAGATCGCCTCCATCATCAGTCGCTCTTACGGCACTTCTGATATATCACTGGCACTGCGTTAGTGGCGTACAAATCCCAGCAAAAAACCACAGGACTTCAAATAGTGTTTGTACATTCTAGTGAAGCAGTGGTGTAAAAACAATCGTGCAGCCCCTGACCAGGTGAGCCCCCATATTACATACATTTGTTTACAGCATACATTTTTTACTGTTTACACATTTTTAGCCTTTTCCTCAGCACCCAGACCGCTTTGTAGGGTCCTGCAGTCTATTACTCACATTTTCCATTGACTTTCATTGGACTCGCTATTCGTACCGAACACCTGAGTATTAGGGTATACTCGGTACGAGTATAGCGAGTCTGAATACTTCAGTACTCGCTCATCCCTAGTTAACCCCTTTTGTGAACCACTTAAAAAAAAACAAAAGCAAAGCAAAAAACAATGCTTTATCATCATACATCCGAACAAAAAGTTCAATAACGCGCGATCAAAAAGACAGATATGAATAATCATGGTACCGCTGAAAACGTCATCTTGTCCCGAAAAAACGAGCTGCCAAACAGTGTCATCAGCGAAGAAATATAAAAGTTATAGCTCGCAGAATAAAGAGATGCAAAAATAATTATTTTTTATATAAAATTGTTTTTATTGTATAAAAGCGCCAAAACGTAAAAAAAATATAAATGAGGTATCACTGTAATCGTACTGACTCAAAGAATAAAACCCCTTTATCAATTTTACCACAGGCGCAGCGATGTAAACACCCCCCCAAAAGAAATTACTGAAATGCTGTTTTTTTTTCATTCCGCATCCCAAAAATCAGAATAAAAAGCTATCAAAAAATGACACGTGCTCGAAAATGGTACCAATAAAAACGACAACTCGTCCCGCAAAAAATAAGACCTCATATGACTCTGTGGATCAAAAAATGGAAAAATTGTAGCTCTCAAAATGTGGTGATGCAAAAACTAATTTTAAATAAAAAGCATCTTTTAGCGTGAGACAGCTGCCAAACATAAAAATCCCCTTTATCACCCCCTAAGTTAGGGAAAAATAATACAATTAAAAAAATGTATTTATTTCCATTTTCCCATTAGGACTAGGGTTAGGATTAGGGCTAGTGCTAGGGCTAAGGTTAGGTTTAGGGCTAGGGTTAGGGCTGAGATTACGGTTAGGGGTGTGTTGGTGTTAGGGTTGGAATTAGAATTGGGGGGGTTTCCACTGTTTGGGCACATCAGGGGCTTTCCAAACGCAACATGGCGTCTGATCTCAATTCCAGCCAATTCTGCGTTCAAAAAGTCAAATGGTGCTCCTTCCCTTCCAAGCTCTGCCATGCGCCCAAACAGTGGTTTACCCCCACATATAGGGTATCACCCTACTCAGGAAAAATTGCACAACAACTTTTGGGGTCCAATTTCTCCTGTTACCCTTGGGAAAATAAAAAATTGGGAGCAAAAATATAATTTTTGTGGAAAAAATATGACATTTTTTTAATTTTACAGCTCTACATTATAAACTTCTGTGAAGCACTTGGAGGTTCCAAGTGCTCACCACACATCTAGATAAGTTTCTTGGGGGTTTAGTTTCCAAACTGGGGTCACTTGTATGGGGTTTCCACAGTTTAACCACATCAGGGGGTCTCCAAAGGCAACATGACACCCGCAGTCTACATTCCAAAACGTCACTACTTCCCTTCCGAGCCCCGACGTGTGCCATACAGTAGTTTTCTCCCACATATGGGGTATCAGTATTTCTCCTGTTACCCTTTGGAAAATAAAAAAATTGGGGACTAAAATATCATGTTTGTGGAAAAATAATATGATTTTTTTATTTTCAGGCCCGGGCGTTATAAACTTCTGTGAAGCACTTGGGGGTTCAAAGTGCTCACCACAGAATCTAGATAAGTCCCTTGGGGGGTTTAGTTTCCAAAATGGGGTCACATGTGGGGGGGTTTCCACAGTTTAGGCACATCAGGGGCTCTCCAAACGCGACATGGCGTCCAATCTCAATTACAGACAATTTTGCGTTAGAAAAGTCAAACAGCGCTCCTTCCCTTCACCTTCATTGCCGAACACCACAGGTGGCATCACGAATCACTCATAAACTTTATTCCACCACTCAAACCCCCTTTTACATGGGCGCCCAGGGCCACGAACTGGGTCACCGCTGCTGTGACATTCCCCTCTGAAGGATCGGCCCGGTACCCAGTACCCCACAGCCCTGGGAGGGTGACCCACTTCCTTCATCAACCATGATACAGCCCCTAGGGTTAATTTTTGGAGACACTATTGCTATGCATGGATACTGGGCACAGCCACCTCTATGCTAGTAGTCCTAGCTTCATCATAATTGTTTGGCCCTTCACACCTGTCTTGCTTCCTTCATCAACCATGATACAGCCCCTAGGGCTAATGTTTTGGAGACACTATTGCCATGCCTACACATTGGGCAGTGGCACAACAAGGACAGTAGTCCAAGCTTTATAATTGTCAATCCCTTGTGATGATGATGGGTGGCTTCTTCCTGCATTAACCATAACACAGGCCCTAGGGCAGATTGCTCTCCTTACACCACTTAGGCTGGTTTCACATTAGCGCTTTTTAAGCGCACGCACGGCCGGGGGTAGCTCTGCCCCCGAGCCGGCTCTCTGCCCGGCGTGCCCGCCCCTTGCTTGTAGCGCCGACTCCTAGCGCACAGCGGCGCCTGCGATCGGCGCACCCTATCTTTAGCATAGGGTGCGCAGATTGTGCGCAGGCCGTGCGCTAGTTGCGCTTTGACCTGCGCTGTGCACTTTTGACGGTGCGCCGTGCGCGCCAAAATCAAACTTTTCGGATTTTGGCGCGCACGGCGCACCATCAAAAGTGCGCAGCGCAGGTCAAAGCGCAACTAGCGCACGGCCTGCGCACGATCTGCGCACCCTATGCTAAAGATAGGGTGCGCCGATCGCAGGCGCCGCTGTGCGCTAGGAGGCGGCGCTACAAGCAAGGGGCGGGCACGCCGGGCAGAGAGCCGGCTCGGGGGCGGAGCTACCCCCGGCCGTGCGTGCGCTTAAAAAGCGCTAATGTGAAACCAGCCTTACACAGTTAGCTGTCAGAAGATCGCCTCAATCATCAGTCGCTCTTACGGCACTTCTGATATATCACTGGCACTGCGTAAGTGGTGTACGAGTCCCGGCAAAAACCACAGGACTTCAAATAGTGTTTGTACATTCTGGTGAACAGGGGTGTAAAAACAATCGTGCAGCCCCTGACCAGGTGTGCCCCCATGTTATATACATTTGTTTACAGCATGCGCTCAAAAAGTTGCTTACCCCCATATATGGGGTATCAGCGTATTCAGGAAAAATTGCACAATAACTTTTGGGGTCCTGTTATCCTTGGAAAAATAACAATTTGGGGTGAAAAGATCATTTTTGTGGAAAAAATATGATTTTTTAATTTTACGGCTGTACATTATAAACTTCTGTGAAGCCCTTGGGGTTTCAAAGTTCTCACCACACACCAAGATAAGTTCCTTGGGGGGTCTAGTTTCCAAAATAGTGTCATTTGTGGGTGGTTTCCACTGTTCTGGCACTTCAGTGGCTCTACAAACGTGACATGGTGTTCGATCTCAATTCCAGCTAAAAAAGTCAAATGGCACTGCTTCCCTTCCGAGCTCTGCCATGTGCCCAAATATTGGTATACACCCACATAGGGGGAATGAGCATACTCAGGACAAATTGCACAATAACTTTTGGGGTCCAGTTACCCCTGGGAAAATAATTGGGGGTGAAAAGCTCATTTTTGTGGAAAAAATATGATTTTTTAATTGTACGGCTGTACGTTATAAACTTCTGTGAAGCCTTTGGGGGTTCAAAGTTCTCACCACATATCTATATAAGTTCCTTGGGGGGTCTAGTTTACAAAATGGGGTCAATTGCTGGGAGTTTCCACTGTTTAGGCACATCAAGGGCTCTGTAAACGTGACATGGTATCCGATCTCAATTCCAGCCAATTTTGCATTGAAAAAGTTAAACGGCACTCCTTCCCTTCCTAGCTCTGCCATGAGCGAAAATAGTGGTTTCCCCCCACATATCAGGTATCAGCGTACTCAGGACAAATTGAACAATAACTTTTAAAGTCTAATTTCTCCTGTTACCCTTGGTAAAATAAAAAAATTGAACCTGAAGTAATTTTTTTTGTGAAAAAAAGTTAAATGTTCATTTTTTTTTTAAACATTCAAAAAATTCCTGTGAAGCACCTGAAGGGTTAATAAACTTCTTGAATGTGGTTTTGAGCACCTTAAGGGGTGCAGTTTTTTAGAATGGTGTCACCTTTGGGTATTTTTTTATCATATAGACCCCTCAAAGTGACTTCAAATGTGATGTGGTCCCAAAAAAAGGTGTAAAAATGAGAAATTGCTGGTCAATGTTAAACCCTTATAACTTCCTAAAAAAAAAAATTGTTCCAAAATTGTGCTGATGTAAATTAAACATGTGGCAATTGTTATTTATTAAGTTTTTGTTTTCCATATCTCTGTGATTTAAGGGCATAAAAATTCAAATTTGGAAAATTGCAAAATTTTCAAAGTTTTCGCCAAATTTCTATTTTTTTCACAAATAAACACAAGATATATGAATGAAATTTTACAACTACCATGAAGTACAATATGTCACGAGACAAACATTGTCAGAATCACCAGGATCCGTTGAAGCGTTTCAGAGTTAGGACCTCAAAAAGGGACAGTGGTCAGAATTGTAAAAATTGGCCCAATCATTAACGTGCAAACCACACTTGGGGGTAAAGGGGTTAAACTCCAAAATATTCTTATTATTATATACATACAGTGCATTGAAACAAGATACACAAAACTACTGTGTTGCTATAAAATGTGGGGACTTGTAGAATGAAAAACTCAGATAGCTCAGTGCAAGCCGTACTGCTAAGAGATAGAGGACAATGAATCCCTATAATGTATGGGGATAAGTCTTTCCCCGTGGGTTAAATAGGTTTTCCAGCTAATATTAATACTTACATATGTAAAATGTTAGTTAAGTGTGGCGTTCTCCCATCTATGTCATACCCAGCTCCTCTCCAAAACAAGTCTCCACTCCCTATACCTCAATGCGTTGACTACATCTAGAATATGGGATCCAGTTTTGGGCTCCACGTTTTAAAAAGGATATTCAGAAGTTACAATCAGTTCAAAGATGGGAAACTAGATTACACAGGATTGAAGGCCTCTCATATGAGAAGTGGATGGAAAGTTGGGCTTGTTTAGCTTAGAAAAAAGACACCTCAGAAGGGATCTCATTTACATGTATAAATATATGTGTGGCCAGTACAAAACACTGACCTGTGACTTATTCCTTCCAAAGACCGCACTGAGGTCTAAGGGGAACTAATTACGTGTGGAAGAAAAGTGATTCCGGCAGCTAAATTCTAAAGGGTTCTTTACAGTTAGAGCAGTCAGACTGCGGAATGCCCTACCACAAGAGGTATTAGTGGCAGACACTTTAACAGCCTTTAAAAATAAAAATGGTCTGGACGATTTCCTTGATACAGAGGTTGTGGGTTCGTATTCCTGGGAGATCAGATCTGAAGAGAATTTTTTTATTTAATTAATGTAAGTGTTCAAAGAGATGCCAACCCTGCCCCCGAGGAGGAGCCATGAAGCGATGAAGACATCTGAGTGACTGTAAGCCGGGGCAAAGCCCTAACGTGCTGAGAGATCGGGACTAACCCCTCAAATCAGGACAGTTCGGTTGAACCCAGGACCTTTGGGAGCGATGTTACTTCCATTTGTTTTTCTAACTAAATAGTGCTTCCTCATTCTTTATATAGTGGTCTTCAGGTTGGTGTACAGGGGCTTGCACCCAACATTCCTTGGTGCAGCTGTTGCTATCATATTTTATCTATGTACTGTAGTTCTCTTAGGGTATATATATCCCTCTCTGAGGAAGCTGACATGGTGAAACGCATGTAAGAGGGAATAGTGGTAGATATGTTATCCCAATTTATATACTACTTTTTTCTAGTCCTATATAGGACAGTCTAATTCTTATTTCTTCCAAGGAGGCTTGCACCTTTAAATTATATGGACCTCATTATGTTCATGGTCAGGGCTGCCACTAGGAATTTTGGGGCCCCATACTGGCAATATTTTTGGGGTCCCCCTTGAGACTCCGCGCAGGCTCCACCCCAGCTCCACCTTGACCCGTCCACAGTCCCACCTCCCTCTGTTTGAAAATCCCCACTTCTTCACTACATCCTCACCAATCACAAATTTACAGTTCCCATCACTACATACATAACCAGCAGCTTTTGCTTTAGCCAAAAGATTTTTTAATCTGCCACCATGACAAGGTAAACTCTTTTGACTGGACTCTACTCTACTGTAACTTACTAAACTTTTGTTAAAATATCCAATACATTTTAGGTACATTTTTATTTATGTTTCAATTTTTAAAATGACCAATGATATCACAAACAAGAAACAAATATTGCCACACCTTGTCCAGACCACATATTACCACCACAATGTGATCAAATAATACCACATACAAGAAGCAAAAACTGCCACACCATGACTAGACCATGTATTACCACCACAAGGTGACCATAAAATACTACATACAAGGAACAAATACCGCCACATCATGACCAGATCATATATTACCACAACATAGTGACCGAATACTATAATACTGTTCATTAATAAAAAACACAATACTAATATCACCAGAAGAGCCATTATACACAGCAGATCTGTACTTCATATACAGTGTTCGTATACAGGTAATACAATGACCATTGGTGACATTATACACAGGACCTCTGCGTATAGTGTCTGTGTACAGGTAATACAGTGATCACCAGTGACATTATACGCAGGAGCTCGGTATATATTATGCAATGTATAGGTAACACACTGACTCATCAGTGACGTCACTAGTTGAACTCCAAGATCTTCGCTTTTCATGTTCATCCAGAGCACACTGACATCACTTCTTCCAGCCAGAACTCGTGTCTACAGAAAATAACACAGTTATCTAGAGCACATTCCCCAATTTTTCCCCAACCTCTACATTATGCCAGATGAAAAAAAGTGACTATGTCGCCCTGCACAGTAACAAGGAGAATAAAAGCACCACTGCACAAAAGCGCACACTAAACCTATATAGTAATACTAGAAAATATTTATTGATACAAAAGAGTTATACATAAAATCATGATAAAAACATGACAGGCATCCCACAATACATAGCAATAGAATATAACGCATGAAGATGCATATAATATAATTGCCTATAATAGTCTGATCCAACTAAAACAATATATCAGTAACCTCCCTGTTGTTGGGCTCATGAGGACCATAAGGCCCTACCGCTATTCAATAACTAAATGGAATGTACATCCGTCCATGCTGGCTGGTAAGAGTATATACACAAACATGAAGTATTCAGCTCACCCCTCTTCACTCCTGATCACACCTCCGACGCACGGAAACACCCTGACCTGGGTGTATAGTGCATGCACAACATAAAGAAGGATTTTTCCAGCGTCTCCAGGAGATAAAATAATAATTGCTTTATTGAGAATATAAAATCTTCATACCATCAGGTAAAAACGACATAAAGAGGCGTATGGAGGGGAGCAATCCCTACGCGTTTCACCCTGAAAGGGCTTAATCATGGAAGTGATTAAGCCCTTTCAGGGTGAAACGCGTAGGAAATTACTCCCCTCCATACGCCTCTTTATGTCGTTTTTACCTGACGGTATGAAGATTTTATATTCTCAATAAAGCAATTATTATTTTATCTCCTGGAGACGCTGGAAAAATCCTTCTTTATGTTGTGTAAGAGTATATAGGCCATGATAAGCCACCGGGGCAGAGTCCCCAGAATGAATAGAACACCCTATAATAGGGCAATACCCAAAGATAAGCAAGCCAGACAACATATACGTCACCCCAAAAGGTTAGAAGCTGTAATAAGGAGCAGACAAGTGGGTGCCCAGCCCAGGACCATTACCCCACGCGTATTGCCGCAACCCGTGTCAAAATTGGGTCGCCCTCGCACACCCAGGGCAGCGGGGTACTCGGTACCGGGCCAGTGTCAAGGTGGGAATGTGTCACAGCAGCGGTGACCCGGTCCGTGGCCCTGGGCTCCCAATATCAATGGCGGTGATGTTAATGGTGTTAAAGTTTATTAGAATAGTTCGTGACGCCACCCATGGTGTTTGGCAAGTAAGATGTTGAGCTATCGCTGCATGCAGATCCGCTGGGACTGATGGTGTGGTGCAGCAAAGATGGTGTAGCTCCCCACACGTGGAACTGTAGTCCCAGGGCAGTGTAGGTGCAAGGGATGAGGAGAGGTGCAGAATGGTATAGATGCTGGTACCCAGGTGTAGTGGTGCGGGAATAACTGGAGGACACCCGAGTATGCGGTTCCAAAGCTTTACTCACTGTTTGCAGTTCACTCAACTGCCTGCCTCCGTACTGTGTTCTCCAGGTCAGGGCTCCAGCCAACCTCCAGGCAGGAGAGGATTCTAACTTCCACACTCCGCCAACATGTACCTTACTCAACGACTCCTCCAATGCGCCTTTAGGTGCGAAGCACTCCAGTACTTAGTTACCCTGGAATGCCTCTCTCTAGGTATTCCTAGTCTTTACTTGTATGACAGACAGCTGTAGCCTGCTTCGGGGACTCCTCACTGCGTCCTGGCTCTCTATTCAGTTGCTGTTGTGTCCCAAGTCTATGATGGGAGCAAGGCGTTAGCGGCTCACTACTCCTCTGGTGTCTGTTGCCGGACATAAAGATCCAATCAACCTCGGGGACCGGGCCCCGGCCTTTGCGCTCTCTGGACTGGAAGGGTTCTCTATCTTTCTTCAACCAGCTTCCCACCGTCCTTCTATTCTCCTTCGTTCCGATCTGTTCTCTCTCTCTAATGGAAGGTTAGGTTATCAATCTTATCAGTCTCTTTCTCTGGTCTTTCTCGTGCCAGCAGCCCAGATCACTGGGACCTGCGGCAGCACGTCCTTCAGACACCCATCTTCTCTCTTCTCTCTCCACTAACCAACCAACTACCTACTCTACCCCTTCTCTTCCCACTCTTTTATATCATTTCACTCCACCCACCTCCCAGCACATCTCGTGTTACGAAGCAGGGTTCCACGAGGGGTGATCTGCTAACCCCCAGCCTGAAGCTGTTAGGTGGCCCCACTGAACTATCCCGTGTGTGGAATGCAGGTGTGGAGCATGGTCAGGAGTTCCCACCTTACTTGGATGGTGGGGCACTACACCTTAGGAGAAGGTGCAGTACCTCTGTGGCGACTGAAGCCTCAGGGGTGCCACAATATCATATGATCATTCATGTGTCTGTGTATTTATTTGTATGTATAATGGATTGATTACTACTGTCTTTGTTAAAATATCCTCTTTAAACTTGGTTTTTAATCTCATGTTTTTTACCATACTTATAAAAGATTTTAAAAGATTTAATTTTTTTTCAGGTAGCTTAATTTTTGCTGGTATTCATTCTATGTACTGTAGTTCTCTTAGGGTAAGTGCACAGAGTGCATTGTAGATGCCAATATGTCCACATCAATTTTGAACCACATGACGCTTCAGGAAAACACGGGTGGGGTCTCCTGAAGCACCTTCTTTGCCGTCTTTCCGGTTGTTTCTGTGCTGGCTTTGCAGTCGATGTCCTCTTTCTTTACTTTTATACATAAGATGGTGGCTCCACCTGAAGAATGGACGGGTCACTTCTTTTAGCCTCTTCACTGCTGTTGAAGTCTGAAGCAGCTGGAAGAAGTAACAAAAGACAGGACATATTCTCAGCAAGTCGTTTTGACTTTGCTGTGCATATATTCATTTTATTTGATGTTTCTCCAGCTCCTTTTCAGGAGGGTTTCAGTCAGACTCTGCCTGTATATGACATTTTGCGCACAGAACTTTACAGTCCAACATACACCAGCCCCGTACCCAATATTCAGTTATGTAGCCTAATTCTATACAGCAAAAAGTAACAGCCAGACATAAAGATGGAACATGATATTTATTCTATGAATATGTTTCTAGTAGATGTAATGTATGGCAACATTCGTGTCTTTACCATGTGCCATCACTCTCAGTCCTTGTGCCCAGTATCACTGCCATAATCTTACAATTCTTCCTTGATTCTTTGCATTGATCTTCTGAGGCTTCAAAGGAAGCAGTGACTACGGCATAGGGGGCAGCGAGGGTTGGAGCGGAGCCATGTGGAGATGCAACTGTGATGGTAGCAATGTTTGCAAGGAAGAACTACGACTTCCTCTCCAATCTCATAGTCCATTATGCATATGGCACAGGATGCTGCCTCTTCCTGAGATGTTATCCTTCTTGTTGGGAAGCTCTTAGTGCACAGAGCTTGCGTTTGCTGCAGAATTTGGAGCAGGTTATATTGGGCAGGTGGCGATGGTGGCCGCATATGTGGAGGAGGTGTATAGACTCCCATTCCCTGCAGCTGAATGATGAGGTTAAACCAATGGTTTGCCTGGTGTGGCTGTAGAGCAGATGGGCTTGAAGCTGAGACCTCCCTGGGTCTGGAGGGCTCTGCAGGGGCCGGTCTCAGTGGCGAGCGGCTTCTTTCCCTGCTATGGTGTGTTCTCTGCTGCAGAGGAGCTCTGGCCCTTCTCCCTCTCGCAGTGACTTCAGTGGCGTCTGTATGATGGCCATCATTGGTAATGAGCCTTCTCTGCTCCCTTAGGCGATTGTGGAGGATTATGGCCTGACCTATAAAGAAAAAGATTGCTATAATTATGGTAAATTAAAAAAAAAAAACTATTTTGGGCTAAATGGATAGAACCAGCTGTTGCTTTGGGATTTAAAGAGGGAAAGAAACTTTGTTTCATATTTGGCCTACATAAACCTGCTCAGTATTCCTTCTCTGCAGACATTACAAAGCAGGGTGCAAATATGTTAGCATTTTGGGCTCTACATTTACTTTTACCCAGGGCCTCACTTTGACTACAACTTTCTCTGACCGACCTTCAAGGAATATGAAAGGAAGGTGGAGTACGCACTGTGTGTCCTGAAACATCTTAGCCCAAAGAAAACCCTCAGAAAAGCTCCTATAAGGCGGAATATTCTCTCACTTACCCTGATTTTCAGGTCGCCTCAGCCATGTCTCGTTGTCAGCATTGAGCTGATGCAGCTCCCGGGACGTCATGGCTCAGTTTCTCGGGGCTGAGATGGTGAAATGTAAAGAACTACGTTCTCTGATGGCACAGATGTTATTGTGCCAAAATAACAATAGGAATCCGTGGAAGAAAATACCAGACGTATAAACAATCTAGCGCGCGCTTCCAAAACCAAAGTGGAGTCTCCGCAAATGCATCAACTCTGAAAATGGCGCTGAGGTCACCGAGCGTAGAGATTGTATAACCTCACAACATTCTGTATCATTGTGACATCACATGTGAGAGGAACCACGCGCTGTCATAATGGCTGACTGTCCAGCTTTTACATTTAGCAAAAGTGGAAACTGAGAGACTCATTGCTAAGGAAAGTAAAACAAACCCCAAACTATTATTTAATTACATAAACAGTAAAATGATTAAAATTGATGGTGTCGGCCTTTTAAAGAACAATGAGGGTGAAATCATAGAGGGCGATGTGGGAAAAGCAAATGTTTTAAATACTTTTTCTCAACAGTGTTCACACAGGAAAAGCATTTGCCAGGGGAAAAGCAGAGTGAAAATGTAAACTCCCCATTAAGTATTACCTGCCTAACCCAGGAAGAAGTGCAGAACCGCCTTAGTAAGATTAAAATTGACAAATCACCAGGCCCTGATGGCATTCACCCTCTGGTATTAAGGGAGTTAAGTAATGTGATAGACAGGCCTCTATTCCTTATATTTAAAGACTATATAGAAACAGGGTCTATTCCTTTTGATTGGTGGCAAGCAAATGTGATACCAATATTCAAAAAGGGGTGTAAAAGGGAACCTGGAAACTATAGGCCGGTAAGCTTAACATCTGTTGTGGGTAAAATTTTTTAAGGGTTTCTAAGGATACCATTATGGAATATCTCAATGTTAATAAATGTTTAACTCCGTATCAACATGGATTTATGAAGGATCGCTCCTGTCAAACTAACCTGATCAGCTTCTATGAGGATGTAAGCTCTCAAATGGACCAAGGAGAATCATTGGATGTCATTTATCCCGACTTCGCTAAAGCATTTGACACTGTCCCACATAAAAGATTGGTAAGTAAGATGAGAAAGCTTGGGCTAGGGGAAAATGTGTGTAGATGGGTAGGTAGCTGGCTTAGTGATAGAAAACAAAGAGTGGTTATTAATGGTGCATACTCAGATTGGGCCAGGGTTACTAGTGGGGTACCACAGGGTTCTGTATTGGGCCCCCTACTATTTAATATATTTATTAATGATCTAGTGGATGGCTTACACAGTAAAATATCAGTATTTGCAGATGATACAAAACTATGTAAGGTAGTTAACACAAAGGAGGACAGTTTGCAACTACAGACAGATTTGAATAAATTGGAGAATTGGGCTGAAAAATGGCAAATGAGGTTTAACACAGATAAGTGTAAGGTTATGCATATGGGAAGGAGAAGCAGATGCTACAATTACTTACTAAATGGGAAACTGCTGGGGAAATCAGATATGGAAAAAGACTTAGGCATCTTAGTAAATAAGAAGCTAAATTGGAGAGCCCAGTGTCAGGCAGCTGCCACAAAGCAAATAGGGTCATGGGATGCATTAGAAGAGGTTCTGGGGACACGAGAAGAAAACATAATTCTCCCTCTGTACAAATCACTCGTCAGACCACACTTGGAGTATTGTGTGCAATTTTAGATGCCGGTGCTCAAGAAAGACATTGCTGAACTTGAAAGGATTCAAAGGCGGGCTACTAAAATGATAAATGGAGTTGGTTCACTACAATACCCGGAAAGGTTATCAAAATTAGGTCTGTTTACTCTAGAAAAGAGAAGACTTAGGGGAGACCTAATATATATGTACAAGTATATCAGATATATCAGAGGGCAATACAGAAATCTCTCCAATGAACTGTTTGTACCAAGGACTGTGACAAGAACAAGGGGGCATTCTCTTCGTTTGGAGGAAAGACAATTTCTGCACCAGCATAGAAGAGGGTTCTTCACGGTAAGAGCAGTGAGGCTCTGGAATTCTTTTCCTGAGGAAGTGGCGATGGCCAACTCACTGAATGAATTTAAGAAAGGAATGGATGCTTTTCTTGTGAGTAACAGTATAGAAAGTTACGAATAACATAATATTATAGGTAGATGGTTGACCCAGCTTAGGGGAAGGAATTTTTTTCCCTATGGAGAAAATTGGCTTCTACTCTTTGGGGCTTTTTTGCCTTCCCCAGGATCAACAATGCAGAACAGCTTCACTAAAAATAGGCTGAACTAGATGGACATAAGGTCTTCCTACAGCCTTCAAAACTATGTTACTATTTAAAATTACCCCAACACTACAGTATATACACCTGGTATCTTCTGATACAGTACCCTTTTTCAGCATTTTATATTCTTGTCTAATCCATTAGAACACTAGAGAAAAAGAGGAGCAAAACGATGATTGCAAAAATACCAATGATTTTTATTTTTAAATATCATACAAAAAATGCACAAGAATCTGAATGAGGTGCCAATATAAAGCAGATGAAACACACACCCGACAGACCCCTCGTCCATCTGAGATGGAAAATGGTATCCTCATATATGTATTCAAAACATCATGCCTAAAGAGTGGACGCCCAAAACGTATAATGCCACCCCATAAAAATCAATGATCATGTGATCCAAATTACTCCTAAATGGATTCCCTGAGCATAGCTGAAAGTAGGGAACAGGACATACACTATCCTGGGGTGCAATGTGTCTAAGTATAGACAGGGGCGACCATAATAAAAGACAGAGGTTAACGTCAGTACAAAATCTTACCCGAGGAAGCAGGAGGAGGAGGGGAAGTGTCCGGCAGTGACCCCCGATGTGCGTTTCGTGGCGCAAAAAGTCCGCTTTGTCAAGGAGATGTTAACCAGGTCTCCACAGGACCTTCAAATACCCTATGACCGTGGTGACGTGACCAGGATCACCCAATCAGAGCGGCATCATCGGCGCATGCGCTCTGAGGTCGGCAGGCCCTGCTGCACAGAGCAGTCGTCATGCTGAAACTGGACACCGGTCACAAGACCAAAGCACCCGTCTGCAGCATCTAGACACCCATCTGTCAGCAGCGCACATACCACCACACAGAGATGCGCGCAGTCACCTGTGGTTGTGTCCCATATATGGAGTAAAGGGGAATCCCAATTATCATTACAGGAAAGATCAATGATATTAGAGGGGTCATGGCCATACAAAAGCAATCATAAGATATATACACAAATACACATCCCATATAATATGGGCAATAAACAGGCCTTCCATATTAAATATATCAGATGTATAGAATAAATATGGTCATAACCCCCTCGGCTATAAAAGTCGCTACTTCCAACTCACATGAATATACTTATAATATATGTCATACATGGGAAAAGTAGGCATCCCTAAGATCGATACAGACAGAAATCCATCATTTTAGGAAGGGTGTTCTCTAGTGTTCTAATGAATGTAGGAGCTGATGTGGCTTGTGCCTAGGGTGAACAAATTGTTTTGGTATGCACAACATAAAGAATGATTTTTCCAGCATCTCCAGGAGATAAAATAATAATTGCTTTATTGACTATATAAAATCTTCATACCATCAGGTAAAAATGACATAAAGAGGCGTATGGATGGGAGCAATTTCCTACGCGTTTCACCCTAAGAGGGCTTAATCATGGAAAATTGTTTTGGTATCATTCATAGGCATTCTAGCATTCCACATGGGACTTTTGTCAATACTAATCCATACTGAGCCTGTGATCATCTGTGTGTTACTCCGGAAATATATACAGAGATTTACAATTACCCCAACACTATATACACCTGGTTTATCTGATACAGTACCCTTTTTTCAGCTTTTCATATTCTTGTCTAATCCATACTGAGCCTGTGAGCGTCTGTGTGTTACTCCGGAAATATATACGGAGATTTACAATTACCCCTATACTGCATCTGGTATCTTCTGATACAGTACTCTTTTTCAGCTTTTTATATTCTTGTCTAATCCATGCTGAGCCTGAGAGCATCTGTGTGTGACTCCTGAAATATATACGGAGAGTTACAATTTTCCCCTTCACCGTGTACAGCTGTACGCTTCTGATACAGTACCATATATCTCCTGGTATTTTTGGTACATTTCCCCAAACATGAGGAAGTATGGTGGAATGGGCCGTGGACGTGGGCGGGGGGGCAGCTGGTACTGATGGTGGTGCATCTGTTGGTAGTGCCAAAAGCGCAATAGCACCTAAGGCAGGAGGTGTTGAGCCTGTGTCATCGTCTGGCTCAGGAAGTCCTGGAAGGCTCCCTTTTCTGGGAGTAGGTAAACTGCTTTTAAAGCCGGAACATCAGGAACAGGTTTTGGCTTACATTGCCAAAACAGCCTCCAGTTCTATCGCCTCCTCTTCTAAAGTTTCAAAAAATGCAAGCACTGAGTCGTCAGTGCAGGCTTCTGGTCAGGAACAACACTTTTCCTTGTGTCTTTCACCCCCACCAAAAGTGAAGAATGCGGCAGGCCACACTTCAGATTACTCCATGGAGCTCTTTTCGCATACCATGCCTGGGTTATCAAGTCAAATCCTGAATTCCCCAGTCCAAGATGAATCTGACATGGAGTGCACTGATACACAGCCACTGCTAGATGATTCTGCTGGTACATTGACCCAGAGCACTACATTGCCCTCGCAGTCTACTGAGCCAGAATCTGACCCTGTTGAAACTCAGGTGCCCATTCCCGCATACTAGATCACCTTACACGGTGACACAGAGAAAGGTGCAGATGAAATTGAAGAGGAGGTGATGGATGAGTCAGTGTTTGACCCGGATTGGCATCCATTGGGGGAAGAGGGTGCCGCTGGCAATAGCTCAGAAGAGGAGAAGGATCCGCAGCAGGTATCGACATCGCAGCAGCGGTTATCTGGCAGGCCCGTAGCTGTCCAAAAATGTGGTAAAAAAGCAAAAAGAGTTGCAGAACAGCTTGGCCAGACACTCAAATTAGCACAGCGCGCAAGCACTGAAAATTTATACCATAGTAGAAAGGGTTCAGTGTGGCACTTTTTTGACCAAAATGCTATTGATGAGGCAAAGGCTATCTGTGAAAAGTGTGGAAGGACCTTTAGCCGAGGGAAAAATCTCCGAAATTTGAATACCAGTTGCATGCTTAGACTTTTAATCACCATGCACTTGCAAGCATGGACGGACTACAAAACCTCAGGTAGCACATGTGCACCTGCTCCGACTGAAGGTAGCCAGCAATGCTTCATTGCTTCCCCACTGTAAGCCCACCGGTAAGCACACCAGCAGCAAGAAATATTGAGGTGTCGTTGCAAGGCCAAAGCAGTCAGGGAATCACAATGTTTTTGCAGCGAAAGACTGAATCTAGGCCATCATGTGGTGATGCAAAAACTATTTTTGCAATAAAAAGCGTCTTTTAGCGTGCGACAGCTGCCAAACATAAAAACCCCCCTTTATCACCAGTGACATCACCAGATGCTGACTGGGATACAGAGAGGCAGCAACAGTACAGAAGAGTACAAGAGTGTGTGGAAAAGAGTCTAGGTCAGGCAAGACAAAAACAAGAGAGGAACTACAATCAGCATGCACCCGCAGTTCCCTTGTCACCAGGAGAACAAGTCCTAAAGAGGAAAAGAAGGATGCATAAATTGGATGTCCAATGGGAAGCTGAACCCTACACCATTCTACCCTGAAACTTTGACAATACCAAGGTGTGCCTTATTAGTAAAGATGGAGGAGAAATTTCAGCAGCAGTATCAAGGGATCATTTGAAATTATGCCCTAACCAGCTAAAGGAAAGAATGGAAGAACAAAATAACATCCAACCCATGGATGAAGAAAAGGTCAGCACTATACTTGGAGAATTCCCTGCAAATTGGACTAAAGTAAATGATGCCATAGTGGTGCCAGTGTTGACATTTCCCCAACTGGTAGTACAAGAAGTGACTCAAGAAAATCAGGAAAATCAGGCAGCAGATGCCACACCAGCAGTGGAGCCAGAGAACCCTCACCCTGCCAGTGGTGAATCTGTCATGCCCACAGTGAGTAGAAATGGTCCTAGGAAATCTAGTATCCCTGTGCTACGCAGAACCACCAGTAGTGTACCCAGTACATCACACACTACACCAGTAGTTAGCTTCAGGCAACCAGTAAGATCCTCAACCATGCCAGTGTTACGTAGATCTACCTGTACTACTCAAGGTATAATGCCCCTTAGATTCCTCATATGAATAAGTTAAAGCAATGTAAGTGTTAACATGTATGTATGTAACTGTTCAAATTTTGTGCCTACAGATATTCTGTAAGAAATTTCCTTTTTGAGTTTTCCCATTTGCGTTATGGACATTTTGGCCACTGGACTAGGTGTGGTCACTAACTTTGTACATAGTTCACCATTTGCCCAGGAATAGACCATGGACGTTGATGCATGGACTTATCATCACAGGACTATTTTTGGAGCTTTTGGTTTTTGTAATTTTTCATTTTTCTAAATCTTGTACATTTCTATTTGTTATCTGTTTATTATGTTCATATGTTTTTCATCAGCCCAGGAGTGCTGAATTGCACTAGGGGGAATGTGGCACCCCCTGGAGTATGGTCACCACACAGGCATTACCTTCCTCCTAGGGAGCGTGATGTCAGGCTTGAAAGTAACGAAGGGTCTCTCTAGCAGTTAACCATGTCATGCAACACAGTTCCCACTCCAGGCCAGCAGAGGGAGCTCTGAACCAATACTAAGGGAAAGAGCTTCTCTCTGGGGGCCAGGAGAGGAAATGAGTCAGTTAGTGTGAGGAGGGCAAAGACTGTAGACGTGTGGAGAGAAGCTGGAGGTTGAGCTGAGGATAGAGAGCTCCCTCCCAGTGATAGCGCATGATCTGGAGCCTGTTCTCCACGGTTGTATGGATACTGAAGGTACTGCAACAGAAAACAGAGGAATAGGAAGCTGTAAATGCTCTATTCCCAACTAAGACTCGGAGGCACAACAAGGGGTGAGCCAAGAGAGATAGAAGGCTACAGCTGTCTGCCATACAAGGTAGATCCAAAAGGGAAGAAGAAGAAGGAACGTCAGTGTAACACTGTACTGCATGTACTTCAAGTAAGCGCTAGAGAGGAGACTACACAACCTATCTGACAGAGAGATTCCTAAGTTGTTTCTGGGCTAATCATCTCCTGTGCCATCTGTAATCTGGACCCTGGACTGCACTTACAAGTAAAGGTAAAGAAAATGCATTCCGCTGTGTCCTTACCTTCTTCCTACAGCTTCTTCAGCACTGCTACATCTCTTTGCAAGACACTGCACCCTCTTCCCCAACACCAATCTACACTGCCCTGTGACCAAGAACCCTGCCTGTGGAGGGCTACAACATCTCTGCTGCACTACACCAACTGTCCCAGAGGATCTAGCTGCAGCGTTGGCTTAACACCTTCATTGCCGAACACCACAGGTGGCGTCACGAATCACTCATAAACTTTATTCCACCGCTCAAACCCCCTTTTACATGGGCGCCAAGGACCACGGACCGGGTCACCGCTGCTGTGACATTCCCCTCTGAAGGACCGGCCCGGTACCGAGTACCCCACAGCCCTGGGAGGGCGACCCACTTCCTTCATCAACCATGATACAGCCCCTAGGGCTAATGTTTTGGAGACACTATTGCTATGCCTACACATTGGGCAGTGGCACAACAAGGACAGTAGTCCAAGCTTTATAATTGTCAATCCCTTGTGATGATGATGATGATGATGGGTGGCTTCTTCCTGCGTTAACCATAACACAGCCCCTAGGGCAGATTGCTCTCCTTACACCACTTACACACTTAGCTGTCAGAAGATCAACTCCATCATCAGTCGCTCTCACGGCACTTCTGATATATCACTGGCACTGCGTAAGTGGCGTACGAGTCCCGGCAAAAAAACACAGGACTTCAAATAGTGTTTGTACATTCTAGTGAAGCAGTGGTGTAAAAACAATCGTGCAGCCCCTGACCAGGTGTGCCCCCATTTTATATACATTTGTTTACAGCATACATTTTTTAATGTTTACACATTTTTTAGCCTTTTCCTCAGCACCCAGACCGCTTTGTAGGGTCCAGCAGACAATTACTCACATTTTCCATTGACTTTCATTGGACTCGCTATTCGTACCGAACACCTGAGTATTAGGGTATACTCGGTACAAGAATAACGAGTCCGAATACTACAGTACTAGCTCATCCCTAGTTAACCCGTTTTGTGAACCCCTTCAAAAAAAAAAACAAAAACAAAGCAAAAAACAATGCTTTATCATCATACATTCGAACAAAAAGTTCAATAACGCGCGATGAAAAAGACAGATATGAATAATCATGGTACCGCTGAAAACGTCATCTTGTCCCGAAAAAAACAGCTGCCAAAGAGTGTCATCAGTGAAGAAATATAAACATTATAGCTCGCAGAATAAAGAGATGCAAAAATAATTATTCTTTATATAAAATTGTTTTTATTGTATAAAAGCGCCAAAACATAAAAAAAATAAATGAGGTATCACTGTAATCTTACTGACTCAAAGAATAAAACCCCTTTACCAATTTTACCACAAGCGGAGCGGTGTAAACGCCGCCCCAAAAGAAATTACTGAAATGCAGTTTTTTTTTTCATTCTGCGTCCCAAAAATCAGAATAAAAAGCTATCAAAAAATGTCACGTACTCGAAAATGGTACCAATAAAAACGACAACTCGTCCCGCAAAAAATAAGACCTCATATGACTCTGTGGATCAAAAAATGGAAACACTGTAGCTCTCAAAATGTGGTGATGCAAAAACTATTTTTACAATAAAAAGCGTTTTTTAGCGTGCGACAGCTGCCAAACATAAAATCCCCCTTTATCACCCCCTAAGTTAGGGAAAAATAATAAAATTAAAAAAAGTATTTATTTCCATTTTCCCATTAGGGCTAGGGTTAGGATTAGGGCTAGTGCTAGGGCTAAGTTTAGGGTTAGGGCTAGGGTTAGGGCTGAGATTATGGTTAGGGGTGTGTTGGTGTTAGGGTTGGAATTAGAATTGGGGGGTTTCCACTGTTTGGGCACATCAGGGGCTTTCCAAACGCAAGGCATCTGATCTCAATTCCAGCCAATTCTGCGTTCAAAAAGTCAAATGGTGCTCCTTCCCTTCCAAGCTCTGCCATGCGCCCAAACAGTGATTTACCCCCACATATGGGGTATCACCCTACTCAGGAAAAGTTGCACAACAACTTTTGGGGTCCAATTTCTCGTGTTACCCTTGGGAAACTAAAAAATTGGGGGCAAAAATATATTTTTTGTGGAAAAAATATGATTTTTTTTAAATTTTACGGCTCTACGTTATAAACTTCTGTGAAGCACTTGGGGGTTCCAAGTGCTCACCACACATCTAGATAAGTTTCTTGGGGGTTTAGTTTCCAAAATGGGGTCACTTTTAAGGGGTTTCCACAGTTTAGGCACATCAGGGGGTCTCCAAAGGCAACATGACACCCGCAGTCTATATTCCAAAACGTCACTACTTCCCTTCCAAGCCCCGACGTGTGCTATACAGTAGTTTTCTCCCACATATGGGGTATCGGTGTACTCAGGACAAATTGTACAACTTTTTTGGGTCCAATTTCTCCTGTTACCCTTTGGAAAATAAAGAAATTGGGGACTAAAATATCATGTTTGTGGAAAAAATATATGATTTTTTTATTTTCAGGCCCGGGCGTTATAAACTTCTGTGAAGCACTTGGGGGTTCAAAGTGCTCAACACACATCTAGATAAGTTCCTTGGGGAGTTTAGCTTCCAAAATGGGGTCACATGTGGGGGTTTCCACAGTTTAGGCACATCAGGGGCTCTCCAAATGCGACATGGCGTCTAATCTCAATTCCAGACAATTTTGCGTTGGAAAATTCAAACAGCGCTCCTTCCCTTCCGAGCTCTGCCATGCGCTCAAAAAGTTGTTTACCCCCATATATGGGGTATCAGCGTATTCAGGAAAAATTGCACAATAACTTTTGGGGTCCTGTTACCCTTGGAAAAATAACAATTTGGGGTGAAAAGATCATTTTTGTGGAAAAAATATGATTTTTTTAATTTTACGGCTGTACATTATAAACTTCTGTGAAGCCCTTGGGGTTTCAAAGTTCTCACCACACATTTAGATAAGTTCCTTTGGGGGTCTAGTTTCCAAAATGGTGTCATTTGTGGGTGGTATCCACTGTTTAGGCACATCAGTGGCTCTCCAAACGCGACATGGCGTCCGATCTCAATTCCAGCCAAAATAGTCAAATGACACTGCTTTCTTTCTGAGCTCTGCTATGCGCCCAAATAGTGGTTTACCCCCACATTTGGGGTATTAGCGTACTCAGGACAAATTGCACAATAATTTTTGGGGTCCTGTTACCCTTGGGAAAATAAACATTGGGGTGAAAAGATCATTTTTGTTGAAAAACTATGATTTTTTAATTTTACGGGTGCACGTTATAAACTTATGTGAAGCCCATGGGGGATCAAAGTTCTCACCACACATCAAGATAAGTTCCTTGGGGGGTCTAGTTTCCAAAATAGTGTCATTTGTGGGGGGGTTTCCACTGTTTAGGCACATCAGTGGCTCTACAAAAGTGACATGGTGACCGATCTCAATTCCAGCTAAAAAAGTCAAATGGCACTGCTTCCCTTCCGAGCTCTGCCATGTGCCCAAATATTGGTATACACCCACATATGGGGTATCAGCGTACTCAGGACAAATTGCACAATAACTTTTGGGATCCAGTTACTCCTGGGAACATAATTGGGGTGAAAAGCTCATTTTTGTGGAAAAAATATGATTTTTTAATTGTACGGCTGTACGTTATAAACTTCTGTGAAGCCCTTGGGGGTTCAAAGTTCTCACCACATATCTATATAAGTTCCTTGAGGGGTCTAGTTTACAAAACGGGGTCAATTGTTGGGAGTTTCTACTGTTTAGGCACATCAAGGGCTCTCCAAACGTGACATGGTATCCGATCTCAATTCCAGCCAATTTTGCATTGAAATAGTTAAACGGCGCTACTTCCCTTCCTAGCTCTGCCATGAGCCAAAACAGTGGTTTCCCCCCACATATCAGGTATCAGCATATTCAGGACAAATTGCACAACAACTTTTCCAGTCTAATTTCTCCTGTTACCCTTGGTAAAATAAAAAAATTGAACCTGAAGTAATTTTTTTTGTGAAAAAAAGTTAAATGTTCATTTTTTTTTTAAACATTCAAAAAATTCCTGTGAAGCACCTGAAGGGTTAATAAACTTCTTGAATGTGGTTTTGAGCACCTTGAGGGGTGCAGTTTTTTAGAATGGTGTCACCTTTGGGTATTTTTTATCATATAGACCCCTCAAAGTGACTTCAAATGTGATGTGGTCCCTAAAAAAATGGTGTTGTAAAAATGAGAAATTGCTGGTCAACGTTAAACCCTTATAACTTCCTAAAAAAAAAAAAATTGTTACAAAATTGTGCTGATGTAAATTAAATATGTGGCATTTGTTATTTATTAACTTTTTGTTTTCCATATCTCTGTGATTTAAAGGCATAAAAATTCAAATTTGGAAAATTGCAAAATTTTCAAAGTTTTCGCCAAATTTCTATTTTTTTCACAAATAACGCAAGTTATATGAATGAAATTTTGCAACTAACATGAAGTACAATATGTCACGAGACAAACATTGTCAGAATCACCAGGATCCGTTGAAGCGTTTCAGTTAGGACCCCAAAAAGGGACAGTGGTGAGAATTGTAAAATTGGCCCAATCATTAACGTGCAAACCACCCTTGGGGTAAAGGGGTTAAACTCCAAAATATTGTTATTATTATATACATACAGTGCATAGAAACAAGATACACAAAACTACTGTGTTGCTATAAAATGTGGGGACTTATAGAATGAAAAACTCAGATAGCTCAGTGCAAGCCGTACTGCTAAGAGATAGAGGACAATGAATCCCTATAATGTATGGGGATAAGTCTTTCCCCGTGGGTTAAATAGGTTGTCCAGCTAATATTAATACTTACATATGTAAAATGTTAGTTAAGTGTGGCGTTCTCCCATCTATGTTATACCCAGCTCCTCTCCAAAACAAGTCTCCACTCCATATACCTCAATGCATTGACTACATCTAGAATATGGGATCCAGTTTTGGGCTCCACATTTTAAAAAGGATATTCAGATGTTACAATCAGTTCAAAGATGGGAAACTAGATTACACGGGATTGAAGGCCTCTCATATGAGAAGAGGATGGAAAGTTGGGCTTGTTTAGCTTAGAAAAAAGACACCTCAGAAGGGATCTCATTTACATGTATAAATATATGTGTGGCCAGTACAAAACACTGACCTGTGACTTATTCCTTCCAAAGACCGCACTGAGGTCTAGGGGGAACTCATTACGTGTGGAAGAAAAGTGATTCCAGCAGCTAAATTCTAAAGGGTTCTTTACAGTTAGAGCAGTCAGACTGCGGAATGCCCTACCACAAGAGGTATTAATGGCAGACACTTTAACAGCCTTTAAAAATAAAAATGGGCTGGACGATTTCCTTGATACACAGGTTGTGGGTTCGTATTCCTGGGGAGATCAGATCTGAAGAGAATTGTTTATCTAATTAATGTAAGTGTTCATAGAGATACCATCCCTGCCCCCGAGGAGTAGCCATGAAGTGATGAAGACATCCGAGTGACTGTAAGCCGGGGCAAAGCCCTGACGTGCTGAGAGATCGGGACTAACCCCTCAAATCAGGACAGTTCGGTTGAACCCAGGACCTTTGGGAGCGATGTTACTTCCATTTGTTTTTATAACTAAATAATGCTTCCTCATTCTTTATATAGTGGTCTTCAGGTTGGTGTACAGGGGCTTGCACCCAACATTCCTTGGTGCAGCTGTTGCTATCATATTTTATCTATGTACTGTAGTTCTCTTAGGGCATGTATATCCCTCTCTGAGGAAGCTGACATGGTGAAACGCATGTAAGAGGGAAAAGTGGTAGATATGTTATCTCAATCTATATACTACTTTTTTCTAGTCCTATATAGGACAGTCTAATTCTTATTTCTTCCAAGGAGGCTTGCACCTTTAAATGATATGGACCTAATTATGTTCATGGTCAGGGCTGCCACTAGGAATTTTGGGGCCCCATACTGGCAATATTTTTGGGGTCCCCCTTGAGACTCAACCCAGGCTCCACCCCAGCTCCACCTCGACCCGTCCACAGTCCCACCTCCCTCTGTTTGAAAATCTCCACTTCTTCACTACATCCTCACCAATCACAAATTTACAGTTCCCATCACTACATACATAACCAGCAGCTTTTGCTTTGGCCAAAAGATTTTTTAATCTGCCACCATGACAAGGTATACTCTTTTGACTGGGCTCTACTCTACTGTAACTTACTAAACTTTTGTTAAAATATCCAATACATTTTAGGTACATTTTTATTTATGTTTCAATTTTTAAAATGACCAATGATATCACAAACAAGAAACAAATATTGCCACACCTTGTCCAGACCACATATTACCACCATATAGTGATCAAATAATACCATATACAAGAAGCAAAAACTGCCACACCATAACTAGACCATGTATTACCACCACAAGGTGACCATAAAATACTACATACAAGGAACAAATACCGCCACATCATGACCAGATCATATATTACCTCAACATAGTGACCGAATACTACAATACTATTCATTAATAAAAACACAATACTAATATCACCAGAAGAGCCATTATACACAGCAGATCTGTACTTCATATAAAGTGTTCGTATACAGGTAATACAATGACCATTGGTGACATTATACACAGGACCGCTGCGTATAGTGTCTGTGTACAGGTAATACAGTGATCACCAGTGACATTATACGCAGGAGCTCTGTATATATTATGCAATGTATAGGTAACACACTGACTCACCAGTGACGTCACTAGTTGAACTCCAAGATCTTCGCTTTTCATGTTCATCCAGCGCACACACTGACATCACTTCGTCCAGCCAGAACTCGTCTCTACAGAAAATAACACAGTTATCTAGAGCACATTCCCCAATTTTTCCCCAACCTCTACATTATGCCATATGAAAAAAAAGTGACTGTGTCGCCCTGCACAGTAAAAAGGAGAAAAAAAGCACCACTGCACAAAAGCGCACACTAAACCCATATAGTAACACTAGAAAATATTTATTGATACAAAAGAGTTATACATAAAATCATGCTAAAAACATGACAGACATCCCACAATACATAGCAATAGAATATAACGCATGAAGATGCATATAATATAATTGCCTATAATAGTCTGATCCAACTAAAACAATATATCAGTAACCTCCCTGTTGTTGGGCTCATGAGGACCATAAGGCCCTACCGCTATTCAATAACTAAATGGAATGTACATCCATCCATGCTGGCTGGTAAGAGTATATAGGCCATGATAAGCCACCGGGACAGAGTCCACGGGTTGCGGCGATACGCGTGGGGTAATGGTCCTGGGCTAGGCGCCCACTTGTCTGCTCCTTATTACAGCTTCCAACCTTTTGGGGTGATGTATATGTTGTCTGGCTTGTTTATCTTTGGGTATTTCCCTATTATAGGGTGTTCTATTCATTCTGGGGACTCTGTCCCGGTGGCTTATCATGGCCTATATACTCTTACCAGCCAGCATGGATGGATGTACATTCCATTTAGTTATTGAATAGCGGTAGGGCCTTATGGTCCTCATGAGCCCAACAACAGGGAGGTTATTGATATATTGCTTTAGTTGGATCAGACTATTATAGGCAATTATATTATATGTATCTTCATGCGTTATATTCTATTGCTATGTATTGTGGGATGCCTGTCATGTTTTTATCATGATTTTATGTATAACTCTTTTGTATCAATAAATATTTTCTAGTATTACTATATGGGTTTAGTGTGCGCTATTGTGCAGTGGTGCTTTTTTTCCTCCTTGTTTTGATTACTATTTCCACTGCTGCGGCACCTGACCTCTATGTACAATATGTTACATTGCACAGTTAGTGCGCCCTATCTTGTCTATTGTATGCCCTGCACAGTAACATGACATCTCCTCTCCCACACTGAAAACAGTAACCTCAAAAATAATATCCTTTAATTAGCCCCTACAGTAAAAATATCCCACATTCTGGATCCCATGTGTCCTTCCATTCTGGACCCCACGTGACCGCTTATTCTGCCTCATGTCTTTCCATACATCTCCCATGTCTCTTCATATTGCCCCCATAGTCATCCATAATATTATAATGTACCATATAGTCAAATATAGCAGTATAATTCACCCCCATAGTAGTACAATGTAGCCCATAGTCATATATAGTATAATGCACCCACATAGTAGTTTAATGCACCCCCATAGCAGTATAATACACCCACACAGCAGTATAATGCACCCACACAGCAGTATAATACACCCCCAAAGTGGTATAATTCACCCTACAGTACCATAATTCATCGTACAGTATTATAATTCTCTCTGTAGTATTATAATGCACCCCCATAGTATAATGCACCCTCAAAGGAGTATAATGCACCCCATAGTATAATGCAGCAGCCCCATAGTATAATGCACCCATAGTATAATGCAGCAGCCCTGTAGGATAATGCACCCATAGTATAATGTAGTAGCCCCATAATATAATGCAACAGCCCCATACTACAATGCACCCATACTACAATGCACCCATAGTATAATGCACTCCATACTATAATGTACTCCATATTATAATGCATCCCCTTTCCCTCCCCCCATAGTAGTATAATGGACCCCCATCCGGGTATAATATGCCCCATACCGCGGCTTTACAGAAAAAAAGTTTTTCCGTGCACGCTGACGTCCTTTGATTGGCTGGTGGCTGTTAACTGATTGTTCGCGTGCGGTCATTTACTGAAGCGGCAGGATCCTGCCGCTTGGGCCTGGTTAGCGGGATAGAGAGGGCCCGATGCCCTTTATTTTGATGCAGACAACTTTGTAGGATATACTTATCTCTATTTTGCACACAACCACTAGATGGAACCACAGTATCTGTATTTTGTCTGATCGCTTCTATACACAGAAGGTTTATATGGAGCATTATTTGCTCTCTGGGTAATTATATCATATGATCATTCATGTGTCTGTGTATTTATTTCTATGTATAATGGATTGATTACTACTGTCGTTAAAATATCCCCTTTAAACTTTGTTTTTAATCTCATGTTTTTTACCTTACTTATTAAAGATTTTAAAAGATTTAATTTTTTTTCGGGTGGCGTAATTTTTGTTGGTATTCTTTCTATGTACTGTAGTTCTCTTAGGGTATGTACACATAGTGCATTGTAGATGCCAACATGTCCGCATCAATTTTGAACAAGATGACGCTTCAGGAAAACACGGGTGGGGTCTCCTGAAGCACCTTCTTTGCCGTCTTTCCGGTTGTTTCTGTGCTGGCTTTGCAATCGATGTCCTCTTTCTTTACTTTTATACATAAGATGATGGCTCCACCTAAAGAATGGACGGGTCACTTCTTTTAGCCTCTTCACTGCTGTTGAAGTCTGAAGCAGCTGGAAGAAGTCACAAAAGACAGGACATATTCTCAGCAAGTCGTTTTGACTTTGCTGTGCATATATTCATTCTATTTGATGTTTCTCCAGCTCCTTTTCAGGAGGGTTTCAGTCAGAATCTGCCTGTATATGACATTTTGCGTACAGAACTTTACAGTCCAACATACACCAGCCCCGTACCCAATATTCAGTTATGTAGCCTAATTCTATACAGAAAAAAGTAGCAGCCAGACATAAAGATGGAACATGATATTTATTCTATGAATATGTTTCTAGTAGATGTAATGTATGGCAACATTCGTGTCTTTACCATGTGCCATCACTCTCAGTCCTTGTGCCCAGTATCACTGCCATAATCTTACACTTCTTCCTTGATTCTTTACATTGATCTTCTGAGGCTTCAAAGGAAGCAGTGACTACGGCATAGGGGGCAGCGAGGGTTGGAGCGGAGCCATGTGGAGATGCAACTGTGATGGTAGCAATGTTTGCAAGGAAGAACTACGACTTCCTCTCCAATCTCATAGTCCATTATGCATATGGCACAGGATTCTGCCTCTTCCTGAGATGTTATCCTTCTTGTTGGGAAGCTCTTAGTGCACAGAACTTGCCTTTGCTGCAGAGTTTGGAGCAGGTTATATTGGGCAGGTGGCGATGGTGGCCGCATATGTGGAGGAGGTGTATAGACTCCCATTCCCTGCAGCTGAATGATGAGGTTAAACCAATGGTTTGCCTGGTGTGGCTGTAGAGCAGATGGGCTTGAAGCTGAGACCTCCCTGGGTCTGGAGGGCTCTGCAGGGGCCGGTCTCAGTGGCGAGCGGCTTCTTTCCCTGCTATGGTGTGCTCTCTGCCGCAGAGGAGCTCTGGCCCTTCTCCCTCTCGCGGTGACTTCAGTGGGGTCTGTATGATGGCCATCATTGGTAATGAGCCTTCTCTGCTCCCTTAGGCGATTGTGGAGGATTATGGCCTGACCTATAAAGAAAAAGATTACTATAATTATGGTAAATTAAAAAAAAAAACAATAAAGCAATTTTGGGCTAAATGGATAGAACCAGCTGTTGCTTTGGGATTTAAAGAGGGAAAGAAACTTTGTTTCATCTTTGGCCTACATAAACCTGCTCAGTATTCCTTCTCTGCAGACATTACAAAGCAGGGTGCAAATATGTTAGCATTTTGGGCTCTACATTTCACTTTTACCCAGGGCCTCATTTTGACCACAACTTTCTCTGACCGACCCCCAAGGAATATGAGAGGAAGGTGGAGAACGCACTGTGTGTCCTGAAACATCTTAGCCCAAAGAAAACCCTCAGAAAAGCTCCTATAAGGCAGAATATTCTCTCACTTACCCTGATTTTCAGGTCGGTTCAGCCATGTCTCGTTGTCAGCATTGAGCTGATGCAGCTCCCGGGACGTCATGGCTCAGTTTCTCGGGGCTGAGATGGTGAAATGTAAATAACTACGTTCTCTGATGGCAAAGATGATATTGTGCCAAAATAACAATAGGAATCCGTGGAAGTAAATACCAGATGTATGAACAATCTAGCGCGCGCTTCCAAAACCAAAGTTGAGTCTCCGCAAATGCATCAACTCTGAAAATGGCGCTGAGGTCACCGAGCGTAGAGATTGTATAACCTCACAACATTCTGTATCATTGTGACATCACATGTGAGAGGAACCACGCGCTGTCATAATGGCTGACTGTCCAGTCTGTTATACTGTATGTCCTCTATATACACACGTACACTCCTGGGAAACAAATATATACATTGTAAGAATATTACACACCTAGCAATGATAATCAGTTTTATCATTTATATCAGTGTGTGCATTATTCCCTAAACCTCAGCCACTGCAGAACATGTTTCTCATGGTGGTCCTGAAAGAAAACAAAACACAAAGTCAAATACCAAACCCCGCTACTCCTCGGTACTGCTGCCAGTGTCCTCCGCTTCCAGCAGAGGTCATTGGGTGACCACTGCAGCCAATCATTTAAGTTAATAGAAATTTCCAAATTCATGTTTTATCATGATACAAGATAAACAGTTTTAGAAATGAAAACAGATAAATTAGATTTTCAGAAAATGGCATGTATGAAATTAGATACTTATGGAGAGAGGAATGCGGTGATGACACAGATCATGTTAGTCCACCTAATTAACACTCAGGAAAATAATCAGGTCATATAAGGACGTACATGGAAATCCCTGAATTTGGACCTCCCATTGGCCACAGATGCTATTAATCAACCCGGTGGAGATGACATAGGCCTCCTTGTCTAACTTCTTAGATACCATGGTTGCTGGTCACAATGGAATCTAATGGGTTAAATTGCTGCAATCAGAGCTAGCCTGTGGAAAATTCGAAAGAGTGGAGTCATAAAATCTGTCTACACAATATGTGAAAAAAGATTTGTTTATTCGTATATACAGTGGGGCAAAAAAGTATTTAGTCAGTCAGCAATAGTGCAAGTTCCACCACTTAAAAAGATGAGAGGCGTCTGTAATTTACATCATAGGTAGACCTCAACTATGGGAGACAAACTGAGAAAAAAAAAATCCAGAAAATCACATTGTCTGGTTTTTTTTCATTTTATTTGCATATTATGGTGGAAAATAAGTATTTGGTCAGAAACAAGCAATCAAGATTTCTGGCTCTCACAGACCTGTAACTTCTTATTTAAGAGTCTCCTCTTTCCTCCACTCATTACCTGTAGTAATGGCACCTGTTTAAACTTGTTATCAGTATAAAAAGACACCTGTGCACACCCTCAAACAGTCTGACTCCAAACTCCACTATGGTGAAGACCAAAGAGCTGTCAAAGGACACCAGAAACAAAATTGTAGCTCTGCACCAGGCTGGGAAGACTGAATCTGCAATAGCCAACCAGCTTGGAGTGAAGAAATCAACTGTGGGAGCAATAATTAGAAAATGGAAGACATACAAGACCACTGATAATCTCCCTCGATCTGGTGCTCCACGCAAAATCCCACCCTGTGGGGTCAGAATGATCACAAGAACGGTGAGCAAAAATCCCAGAACCACGCGGGGGGACCTAGTGAATGAACTGCAGAGAGCTGGGACCAATGTAACAAGGCCTACCATAAGTAACATACTACGCCACCATGGACTCAGATCCTGCAGTGCCAGACGTGTCCCACTGCTTAAGCCGGTACATGTCCGGGCCCGTCTGAAGTTTGCTAGAGAGCATTTGGATGATCCAGAGGAGTTTTGGGAGAATGTCCTATGGTCTGATGAAACCAAACTGGAACTGTTTGGTAGAAACACAACTTGTCGTGTTTGGAGGAAAAAGAATACTGAGTTGCATCCATTAAACACCATACCTACTGTAAAGCATGGTGGTGGAAACATCATGCTTTGGGGCTGTTTCTCTGCAAAGGGGCCAGGACGACTGATCCGGGTACATGAAAGAATGAATGGGGCCATGTATCGTGAGATTTTGAGTGCAAACCTCCTTCCATCAGCAAGGGCATTGAAGATGAAACGTGGCTGGGTCTTTTAACATGACAATGATCCAAAGCACACCGCCAGGGCAACGAAGGAGTGGCTTCGTAAGAAGCATTTCAAGGTCCTGGAGTGGCCTAGCCAGTCTCCAGATCTCAACCCTATAGAAAACCTTTGGAGGGAGTTGAAAGTCCGTGTTGCCAAGCGAAAAGCCAAAAACATCACTGCTTTAGAGGAGATCTGCATGGAGGAATGGGCCAACATACCAACAACAGTGTGTGGCAACCTTGTGAAGACTTACAGAAAACGTTTGACCTCTGTCATTGCAACAAAGGATATATCACAAAGTATTGAGATGAAATTTTGTTTCTGACCAAATACTTATTTTCCACCATAATATGCAAATAAAATGAAAAAAAAAAAACAGACAATGTGATTTTCTGGATTTTTTTTTCTCAGTTTGTCTCCCATAGTTGAGGTCTACCTATGATGTAAATTACAGACGCCTCTCATCTTTTTAAGTGGTGGAACTTGCACTATTGCTGACTGACTATATACTTTTTTGCCCCACTGTAAGTCTCAAGTATCAAAAACACTAAATTTTAGAGTATGCATACGTGCAAGTTTTACATGGGTAAGGAGTATGAAGGACACAGGTAAAGAAAAAACTTGTAGACAGAACACTTTGTTCAAAACTCTATGACCAGAGGAATAAAGTTCTTAAAACGATAGACCATCAAGTAAAATGTATGTATACCTTTAAGGGGCAAACAGTAAGGTGGCTAGCTCAAGCTTGATCCTCACCCTTATTAGGCGCAGTATTTGTCAGCAGGATGCCTGCTGGGTGAGGATCAATCTTGAGCTAGCCACCTTACTTTTTGCCCCTTAAAGGTGTACACACATTTTACTTTATGGTCTATCATTTTAAGAACTTGATTCCTCCGGTCGTACACCTTTGAACAAAGTGTTTTGTCTCCAAGTTTTTTCTTGACCTGTGTCCTTCATACTCCTTACCCATGTAAAATTTGTGTGCATTTATGTATACCCTAAATTTTAGTATTTTTGATACTTGAAACTTATATTAAAATAAACAAATCTTTTCACATATTGTGTAGACAGTTTTTATGTCTACAATCTTTCAAGTTTTTCTGTCGTGGTGGCAGTAAATAAGCAATTTCTGACTTAGTCAGATAATCTTTAGTATTGTGTGTTGCTCTGATCTAATTTTTCAAATCAGAGCTAGCTTTTATTGAAGCAGTTACAGCTGGTTGTCAGCTGTGTAAAACAGCCAGCACCCACTGGGTATGGAGTGGGCTCAGCTTGTGAGTCTGCTCCTTATAAATCATCCTAACTCGTTCTGCACATATATACGGTATAAGCAGTGGATGGGACTAGAGCTGAGCGAAACAGGTCGGTCAGATTAAAAAAATCGCCAACTTGCGCCAAAGTCGGGTTTCGTCAAGCAAAACCTGACTATAGCGTGAAGTCGGCCATGCGGTTGTCCACCCAAGCGCCAAAGTCGCGTTTCCCATAATGCTTGCAGGCGCCTTTTCTCAGCCAATGAGCAAGGACGCACACTGTGGGCAACGAGATGACATGGGCAGCGGCCACCACCATCTTAGAGAATGGCATTGCAGTGATTGGCTTGCTTTGTGTGGCGTAACAGTGGCTATAAAAGCCCTGACCGCCGACCGTCATTTTACTTCTGCCGATCTTAGCATAGGGAAAGGTTGCTGCCACTGTTTCTCAGTAGGGAGAGAGTTAGACAGGAAAGTAAAGTGATTCCGTGCTTGTGCTGATAGCAATTGTGCTGTACAGTTAGTGTGCAGTGACAGGGGAGGATTTTGTTGTGTGCAGCAGCAGCGCTGGTTCTTAGGCTGCCTGCCAGTGACAGGGGAGGATTTTCTTTTGTGCAGCAGCAGAGCTGGTTAATAGGCTGCCTGCTAGCTGTATTGCTGTGTGTACACTGCTGTGCAGACTGCTTTCTACACAGCACTAATACTTTTATTCTTTTTTCTGCACACTTACCGAGCGTTCATTTTTTCCCACACCATATAGAGCTGTACGCTCATCACACACTACTGTTTACCGGATAGTATCACGGACAAATACATGCTGACTATCTGTTTGTGACTCCGGAAATATATACGGAGATTTACAATTACCCCCAGACTGTATACAGCTGTACGCTTGTGATACAGTACCCTTTTTCAGCTTTTTATATTCTTGTCTAATCCATACTGAGCCTGAGAGCGTCTGTGTGTGACTCCTGAAATATATACAGAGATTTAAAATTACCCCAACACTATATACACCTGGTATCTTCTGATACAGTACCCTTTTTCAGCTTTTTATATTCTTGTCTAATCCATACTGAGCCTGAGAGCATCTGTGTGTGACTCCTGAATATATATACAGAGATTTAAAATTACTCCAACACTATATACAACTGGTATCTTCTGATACGGTTCCCTTTTTCAGCTTTTTATATTATTGTCTAATCCATACTGAGCCTGAGAGCGTCTGTGTGTGACTCCTGAAATATATACGGAGATTTAAAATTACTCCAACACTATATACACCTGGTATTTTCTGATGCAGTTCCCTTTTTCAGCTTTTTATATTCTTGTCTAATCCATACTGAGAAACTGGGTCTGAGCAGAAAAAGTAAATTAATGTGCATGCAAAATGTAATTGCATATGAACACATGACCTTTACACAGAGAAAACCAAAAGCAAAACACAAAACAAATATCCTGGAATAAAAAAGTAAAAAAATATATTGCAAAAATTGCATGAAGGTAGTAATAATAGTAATAATAAGGGTATTTATTTAACATAATTTTGATCAAAATAATGTAGAAGCCATCCCGCCACGTCACAGCAACCCTTGTGGGACAGTCCTAACTCTTGTATTTAAAACCTTTCCACTTGTCAAGTGACGTAAATGTGAACAAGGACAGAGGGACTGAACCACCAGTAATAGTATAGGCCAGACAGGATGGATTTTCCAACTCAGAAACAGGGCGGTCACACCCTTATATGCACAGAATGCACAATGGTGGTTCAGTCCCTCTGTCCTTGTTCACATTTACGTCACTTGACAAGTGGAAAGGTTTTAAATACAAGAGTTAGGACTGTCCCACAAGGGTTGCCGTGACGTGGCGGGATGGCTTCTACATTATTTTGTTCAAAATTATGTTAACTAAATACCCTTATTATTACTATTATTACTACCTTCATGCAATTTTTGCAATATATTTTTTAACTTTTTTATTCCAGGATATTTGTTTTGTGTTTTGCTTTTGGTTTTCTAATCCATACTGAGCCTGAGAGCGTCTGTGTGTGACTCCTGAAATATATACGGAGATTCCACTTGTCCTTCAGTAAGGTGCCCTGGAAGGGGGTTACAAAAATGCTGAATTTCAGGAAAGCAAAGTTTGATCAGCTTAGAGAGGACCTTCGCCGAATTGATTGGGACAATGTCCTCAAAAATAGGAGCACAGAAAATAAATGGGAAATATTTAAATCAGTTTAACACACCCACTGCAAGCTAGCCATACCGTACAGAAATAAAAGGGATAGGAACAGGAGAACACCAATATGGCTAAATAAGGATGTAAAAAAGACAATAAATAACAAGAACAAGACATTTAAGAAGCTAAAACAAGAAGGCAATGAAGAAGCATTAAAAAGCTATAGAGAAAAAAATAAAATGTGTAAAAAACAAATACATTTAGCAAAAGTGGAAACTGGGAGACTTATTGCTAAGGAAAGTAAAACAAACCCCAAACTATTCTTTAATTATATAAACAGTAAAATGATTAAAATTGATGGTGTCGGCCCTTTAAAGAACAATGAGGGTGAAATCATAGAGAGCTATGTGGGAAAAGCAAATGATTTAAATACTTTTTCTCAACAGTGTTCACACAGGAAAAGGATTTGCCAGGGGAAATGCAGAGTGAAAATGTAAACTCCCTATTAAGTATTACCTGCCTAACCCAGGAAGAAGTGCAGAACCGCGTTAGTAAGATTAAAATTGACAATTCGCCAGGCCCTGATGGCATTCACCCTCAGGTATTAAGGGAGTTAAGTAATGTGATAGACAGGCCTCTATTCCTTATATTTAAAGACTCTATAGAAACAGGTTCTATTCCTTTTGATTGGTGGCAAGCAAATGTGGTACCAATATTCAAAAAGGGGTGTAAAAGGGAACCTGTAAACTATAGGCCGGTAAGCTTAACATCTGTTGTGGGTAATATTTTTGAAGGGTTTCTAAGGGATACCATTATGGAATATCTCAATGTTAATAAATGTTTAACTCCATATCAACATGGATTTATGAAGGATGGCTCCTGTCAAACTAACCTGATCAGCTTCTATGAAGATGTATGCTCTCAAATGGACCAAGGAGAATCATTGGATGTCATTTATCTCGACTTCTCTAAAGCATTTGACACTGTCCCACATAAAAGATTGGTAAGTAAGATGAGAAAGCTTGGGCTAGGGGAAAATGTGTGTAGATAGGTAGGTAGTTGGCTTAGTGATAGAAAACAAAGAGTGGTTATTAATGGTGCATACTCAGATTGGGCCAGGGTTACTAGTGGGGTACCACAGGGTTCTGTATTGGGCCCCCTACTATTTAATATATTTATTAATGATCTAGTGGATGGCTTACACAGTAAAATATCAGTATTTGCAGAAGATACAAAACTATGTAAGGTAGTTAACACAAAGGAGGACAGTTTGCAACTACAGACAGATTTGAGTAAATTGGAGAATTGGGCTGAAAAATGGCAAATGAGGTTTAACACAGATAAGTGTAAGGGTATGCACATGGGAAGGAGAAGCAGATGCTACAATTACTTACTAAATGGGAAACTGCTGGGGAAATCAGACATGGAAAAAGACATAGGCATCTTAGTAAATAAGAAGCTAAATTGGAGTGCCCAGTGTCAGGCAGCTGCCACCAAAGCAAATAGGGTCATGGGATGCATTAGAAGAGGTTCTGGGGACACGAGATGAAAACATAATTCTCCCTCTGTACAAATCACTCGTCAGACCACACTTGGAGTATTGTGTGCAATTTTTGACGCCGGTGCTCAAGAAACACATTACTGAACTTGAAAGCGTTCAAAGGCAGGCTACTAAAATGATAAATGGAGTTGGTTCACTGCAATACCCAGAAAGGTTATCAAAATTAGGTCTATTTACTCTAGAAAAGAGAAGACTTAGGGGAGACCTAATATATATGTACAAGTATATCAGAGGGCAATACAGAGATCTCTCCAATGAACTGTTTGTACCAAGGACTGTGACAAGAACAAGGGGGTATTCTCTTCATTTGGAGGAAAGACAATTTCTGCACCAGCATAGAAGAGGTTTCTTCACGGTAAGAGCAGTGAGGCTCTGGAATTCTCTTCCTGAGGAAGTGGTGATACTCACTGAATGAATTTAAGAAAGGAATGGATGCTTTTCTTGTGAGTAACAGTATAGAAGGTTACGAATAACATAATATTATAGGTAGATGGTTGACCCAGGTTAGGGGAAGGAATTTTTTTCCCTATGGAAAAAATTGGCTTCTACTCTGTGGGTTTTTTTTGCCTTCCCCAGGATCAACAATGCAGAACAGCTGCACTAAAAATAGGCTGAACTAGATGGACATAAGGTCTTCCTACAGCCTTCAAAACTATGTTACTATTTAAAATTACCCCAACACTACAGTATATACACCTGGTATCTTCTGATACAGTACTCTTTTTCAGCGTTTTATATTCTTGTCTAATCCATTAGAACACTAGAGAAAAAGAGGAGCAAAACGATGATTGCAAAAATACCAATGATTTTTATTTTTAAATATCATACAAAAAGTGCACAAGAATCTGAATGAGGCGCCAATATAAAGCAGATGAAACACACACCCGACAGACCCCTCGTCCATCCGATATGGAAAATGGTATCCTCATATATGTATTCAAAACATCATACCTAAAGAGTGGACGCTCAAAATGTATAATGCCACCCCATAAAAATCAATGATCATGTGATCCAAATTACTCCTAAATGGATTCCCTGAGCATAGCTCAAAGAAGGGAACAGGACATATACTATCCTGGGGTGCAATGTGTCTAAGTATAGACAGGGGCGACCATAATAAAAGACAGAGGTTAATGTCAGTGCAAAATCTTACCCGAGGAAGCAGGAGGAGGAGGGGAAGTGTCCGGCAGTGACCCCCGATGCGCGTTTCGTGGCGCAAAAAGGCCGCTTTGTCAAGGAGATGTTAACCAGGTCTCCACAGGACCTTCAAATACCCTATGACCGTGGTGACGTGACCGGGATCACCCAATCAGAGCGGCATCATCGGCGCATGCGCTCTGAGGTCGGCAGGCCCTGCTGCACAGAGCAGGCGTCATGCTGAAACTGGACACCGGTCACAAGACCAAAGCACCCATCTGCAGCATCTAGACACCCATCTGTCAGCAGCGCACATACCACCACACAGAGATGCGCGCAGCCACCTGTGGTTGTGTCCCATATATGGAGTAAAGGGGAATCCCAAATATCATTACAGGAAAGATCAATGATATTAGATGGGTCATGGCCATACAAAAGCAATCATAAGATATATACACAAATGCACATCCCATATAATATGGGCAATAAACAGGCCTTCAATATTAAATATATCAGATGTATAGACTAAATATGGTCATAACCCCCTCGGCTATAAAAGCCGCTACTTCCAACTCACCTGAATATACTTATAATATATCTCATACATGGGAAAAGTAAAGATCCCTAAGATCGATACAGACAGAAGTCCATCATTTTAGGAAGGGTGTTCTCTAGTGTTCTAATGAATGTAGGAGCTGATGTGGCTTGTGCCTAGGGTGAACAAATTGTTTTGGTATGCACAACATAAAGAAGGATTTTTCCAGCATCTCCAGGAGATAAAATAATAATTGCTTTATTGAGAATATAAAATCTTCATACCATCAGGTAAAAACGACATAAAGAGGCTTATGGAGGGGAGCAATTTCCTACGCGTTTCACCCTAAGAGGGATTAACCATGGAAAATTGTTTTGGTATCATCCATAGGCATTCTAGCATTCCACATGGGACTTTTGTCAATACTAATCCATACTGAGCATCTGTGTGTTACTCCGGAAATATATACGGAGAGTTACAATTTTCCCCTTCACCGTATACAGCTGTACGCTTCTGATACAGTACCATATATCTCCTGGTATTTTTGGTACATTTTCCCAAACATGAGGAAGTATGGTGGAATGGGCCGTGGATGTGGGTGGGGGGGCAGCTGGTACTGATGGTGGTGCATCTGCTGGTAGTGCCAAAAGCACAATAGAACCTAAGGCAGGAGGTGTTGAGCCTGGGTCATCGTCTGGCTCAAGAAGTCCTGGAAGGCTCCCTTTTCTGGGAGTAGGTAAACTGCTTTTAAAGCCGGAGCATCAGGAACAGGTTTTGGCTTACATTGCCGAAACAGCCTCCAGCTCTATCGCCTCCTCTTCTGAAGTTTCAAAAAAATGCAAGCACTGAGTCGTCAGTGCAGGCTTCTGGTCAGGAACAACACCTTTCCTTGTGTCCTTCACCCCCACCAAAAGTGAAGGATGTGGCAGGCCACACTTCAGATTACTCCATGGAGCTTTTTTCGCATACCATGCCTGGGTTATCAAGTCAAATCCTGAATTTTCCAGTCCAAGATGAATCTGACATGGAGTGCACTGATGCACAGCCACTGCTAAATGATTGTGCTGGTACATTGACCCAGAGCACTACATTGCCCTCGCAGTCTACTGAGCCAGAATCTGACCCTGATGAAACTCAGGTGCCCATTCCCGCATACTATACCACCTTACACGGTGACACAGAGGAAGGTGCAGATGAAATTGAAGAGGAGGTGATGGATGAGTCAGTGTTTGACCCGGATTGGCATCCATTGGGGGAAGAGGGTGCCACTGGCAATAGCTCAGAAGAGGAGAAGGATCCGCAGCAGGTATCAACATCGCAGCAGCGGTTATCTGGCAGGCCCGTGGCTGTCCAAAAACGTGGTAAAAAAGCAAAAAGAGTTGCAGAACAGCTTGGCCAGACACTCAAATTAGCACAGCGCGCAAGCACTGAAAATTTATACCATAGTAGAAAGGGTGCAGTGTGGCACTTTTTTGACCAAAATGCTATTGATGAGGCAAAGGCTATCTGTAAAAAGTGCGGAAGGACCTTTAGCCGAGGGAAAAATCTCCGAAATTTGAATACCAGTTGCATGCTTAGACAATTAATCACCATGCACTTGCAAGCGTGGACGGACTACAAAACCTCAGGTAGCACATGTGCACCTGCTCCGACTAAAGGTAGCCAGCAATGCTTCATTGCTTCCCCCACTGTAAGTCCACCGGTAAGCACACCAGCAGCAAGAAATGTTGAGGTGTCGTCGCAAGGCCAAAGCAGTCAGGGAATCACAATGTTTTTGCAACGAAAGACTGAATCTAGGCCATCATGTGGTGATACAAAAACTATTTTTACAATAAAAAGCGCCTTTTAGCGTGCGACAGCTGCCAAACATAAAAACCCCCTTTATCACCAGTGACATCACCAGATGCTGACTGGGATACAGAGAGGCAGCAACAGTACAGAAGAGTACAAGAGTGTGTGGAAAAGAGTCTAGGTCAGGCAAGACAAAAACAAGAGAGAAACTACAATCAGCATGCACCCGCAGTTCCCTTGTCACCAGGAGAACAAGTCCTAAAGAGGAAAAGAAGGATGCATAAATTGGATGTCCAATGGGAAGCTGAACCCTACACTATTCTACCCTGAAACTTTGACAATACCAAGGTGTGCCTTATTAGGAAAGATGGAGGAGAAATCTCAGCAGCAATATCAAGTGATCATTTGAAATTATGCCCTAACCAGCCAAAGGAAAGAATGGAAGAACAAAATAACATCCAACCCATGGATGAAGAAAAGGTCAGCACTATACATGGAGAATTCCCTGCAAATTGGACTAAAGTAAATGATGCCATAGTGGTGCCAGTGTTGACATTTCCCCAACTGGTAGTACAAGAAGAGACTCAAGAGACTCATTCAGTGGTGAATCTGTCATGCCCACAGTGAGTAGAAGTGGTCCTAGGAAATCTAGTATCCCTGTGCTACGCAGAACCACCACTAGTGTACCCAGTACATCACACACTACACCAGTAGTTAGCATCTGGCAGCCAATAAGATCCTCAACCATGCCAGTGTTACGTAGATCTACCCGTACTACTCATGGTATAACGCCCCTTAGATTCCGCATATGAATAAGTTAAAGCAATGTAAGTGTTAACATGTATATATGTAACTGTTTAAATTTTGTGCCTACAGATATTCTGTAAGAAATTTCCTTTTTGAGTTTTCACGTTTGTGTTATGGACATTTTGGCCACTGGACTAGGTGTGGTCACTAACTTTGTACTTAGTTCACCATTTGCCCAGGAATAGACTATGGACGTTGATGCATGGACTTATCATCACAGGACTATTTTTGGAGCTTTTGGATTTTGTAATTTTTCATTTTTCTAAATCTTATACATTTCTATTTGTTATCTGTTTATTATGTTCATATGTTTTTCATCAGCCCAGGAGTGCTGAATTGCACTAGGGGGGAATGTGGCGCCCAATGGAATATGGTCGCCACACTGACATTACCTTCCTCCTAGGGAGTGTGATGTGAGGCTTGAAAGTAACAAAGGGTTGAACCCATACTAAGGGAAAGAGCTTCTCCCTTGGGGCCAGGAGGGTAAATGAGTCAGTTAGTGTGAGGAGGGCAAAGAGTGTAGACGTGTGGAGAGAAGCTGGAGGTTGAGCTGAGGATAGAGAGTTCCCTCCCAGTGATAGCGCATGATCTGGAGCCTGGTCTCCACGGTTGTATGGATACTGAAGGTACTGCAACAGAAAACAGAGGAATAGGAAGCTGTAAATGCTCTATTCCCAACTAAGACTCGGAGGCACAACAGCGAAGGGTGAGCCAGGAGAGATAGAAGGCTACAGCTGTCTGCCATACAAGGTAGATCCAAAAGGGAAGAAGAAGAAGGAACGTCAGTGTAACACTGTACTGCATGTACCTCAAGTAAGCGCTAGAGAGGAGACTACACAACCTATCTGACAGAGAGATTCCTAAGTTGCTTCTGGGCTAATCATCTCCTGTGCCATCTGTAATCTGGACCCTGGACTGCACTTACAAGTAAAGGTAAAGAAAATACATTCCGCTGTGTCCTTACCTTCTTCCTACAGCTTCTTCAGCACTGCTACATCTCTGTGCCAGACACTGCACCCTCTTCCCCAACACCTATCTACACTGCCCTGTGACCAACAGCCCTGCCTGTGGAGGGCTACAACATCTCTGCTGCACTACACCATCTGTCCCAGAGGATCTGTCTGCAGCGTCGGCTTAATACCTTCATTGCCGAACACCACAGGTGGCGTCATGAATCACTCATAAACTTTATTCCACCACTCAAACCCCCTTTTACATGGGCGCCCAGGGCCACGAACCGGGTCACCGCTGCTGTGACATTCCCCTCTGAAGGATCGGCCCGGTACCGAGTACCCCACAGCCCTGGGAGGGCGACCCACTTCCTTCATCAACCATGATACAGCCCCTAGGGCTAATTTTTGGAGACACTATTGCTATGCCTGGACACTGGGCACGGCCACCTCTATGCTAGTAGTCATAGCGTCACCGTAATTGTCCGGCCCTTCACACCTGTCTTGCTTCCTTCATCAACAATGATACAGCCCCTAGGGCTAATGTTTTGAAGACACTATTGCTATGCCTACACATTGGGCAGTGGCACAACAAGGACAGTAGTCCAAGCTTTATAATTGTCAATCCCTTGTGATGATGATGATGATGGGTGGCTTCTTCCTGCGTTAACCATAACACAGCCCCTAGGGCAGATTTCTCTCCTTACACCACTTACACAGTTAGCTGTCAGAAGATCGCCTCCATCATCAGTCGCTCTTACGGCACTTCTGATATATCACTGGCACTGCGTTAGTGGCGTACGAGTCCCGGCAAAAAACCACAGGACTTCAAATAGTGTTTGTACATTCTAGTGAAGCAGTTGTGTAAAAACAATCGTGCAGCCCCTGACCAGGTGAGCCCCCATATTATATACATTTGTTTACAGAATACATTTTTTAATGTTTACACATTTTTAGCCTTTTCCTCAGCACTCAGACCGCTTTGTAGGGTCCAGCAGACAATTACTCACATTTTCCATTGACTTTCATTGGACTCGCTATTCGTACCGAACACCTGAGTATTAGGGTATACTCGGTACGAGTATAGCGAGTCCGAATACTTCAGTACTCGCTCATCCCTAGTTAACCCCTTTTGTGAACCACTTAAAAAAAAAACAAAAGCAAAGCAAAAAACAATGCTTTATCATCATACATCCGAACAAAAAGTTCAATAACGCGCGATCAAAAAGACAGATATGAATAATCATGGTACCGCTGAAAACGTCATCTTGTCCCGAAAAAACGAGCGTCCAAACAGTGTCATCAGCGAAGAAATATAAAAGTTATAGCTCGCAGAATAAAGAGATGCAAAAATGATTATTTTTTATGTAAAATTGTTTTTATTGTATAAAAGCACCAAAACGTAAAAAAAATATAAATGAGGTATCACTGTAATCATACTGACTCAAAGAATAAAACCCCTTTATCAATTTTACCACAGGTGGAGCGGTGTAAACACCCCCAAAAGAAATTACTGAAATGCTGTTTTTTTTTCATTCCGCGTCCCAAAAATCAGAATAAAAAGCTATCAAAAAATTTCACATGCTCGAAAATGGTACCAATAAAAACGACAACTCGTCCCGCAAAAAATAAGACATCATATGACTCTGTGGATCAAAAAATGGAAAAATTGTAGCTCTCAAAATGTGGTGATGCAAAAACTAATTTTAAATAAAAAGCATCTTTTAGCGTGAGACAGCTGCCAAACATAAAAACCCCCTTTATCACCCCCTAAGTTAGGGAAAAATAATACAATTAAAAAAAGTATTTATTTCCATTTTCCCATTAGGACTAGGGTTAGGATTAGGGCTAGTGCTAGGGCTAAGGTTAGGTTTAGGGCTAGGGTTAGGGCTGAGATTACGGTTAGGGGTGTGTTGGTGTTAGGGTTGGAATTAGAATTGGGGGGGTTTCCACTGTTTGGGCACATCAGGGGCTTTCCAAACGCAACATGGCGTCTGATCTCAATTCAAGCCAATTCTGCGTTCTAAAAGTCAAATGGTGCTCCTTCCCTTCCAAGCTCTGCCATGGGCCCAAACAGTGGTTTACCCCCACATATAGGGTATCACCCTACTCAGGAAAAATTGCACAACAACTTTTGGGGTCCAATTTCTCCTGTTACCCTTGGGAAAATAAAAAATTGGGAGCAAAAATATAATTTTTGTGAAAAAATATGATTTTTTTTAATTTTACAGCTCTACGTTATAAATTTCTGTGAAGCACTTGGAGGTTCCAAGTGCTCACCACACATCTAGATAAGTTTCTTGGGGGTTTAGTTTCTAAACTGGGGTCACTTGTATGGGGTTTCCACAGTTTAACCACATCAGGGGGTCTCCAAAGGCAACATGACACCCGCAGTCTACATTCCAAAACGTCACTACTTCCCTTCCGAGCCCCGACGTGTGCCATACAGTAGTTTTCTCCCACATATGGGGTATCGGTATTTCTCCTGTTACCCTTTGGAAAATAAAAAATTTGGGGACTAAAATATCATGTTTGTGGAAAAAAAAATATGATTTTTTTATTTTCAGGCCCGGGCGTTATAAACTTCTGTGAAGCACTTGGGGGTTCAAAGTGCTCACCATACATCTAGATAAGTTCCTTGGGGGGTTTAGTTTCCAAAATGGGGTCACATGTGGGGGGGTTTCCACAGTTTAGGCACATCAGGGGCTCTCCAAACGCGACATGGCGTCCAATCTCAATTCCAGACAATTTTGCGTTGGAAAAGTCAAACAGCGCTCCTTCCCTTCACCTTCATTGCCGAACACCACAGGTGGCATCACGAATCACTCATAAACTTTATTCCACCACTCAAACCCCCTTTTACATGGGCGCCCAGTGCCACGAACTGGGTCACCGCTGCTGTGACATTCCCCTCTGAAGGATCGGCCCGGTACCGAGTACCCCACAGCCCTGGGAGGGTGACCCACTTCCTTCATCAACCATGATACAGCCCCTAGGGCTAATTTTTGGAGACACTATTGCTATGCATGGACACTGGGCACGGCCACCTCTATGCTAGTAGTCCTAGCTTCATCATAATTGTTTGGCCCTTCACACCTGTCTTGCTTCCTTCATCAACCATGATACAGCCCCTAGGGCTAATGTTTTGGAGACACTATTGCTATGACTACACATTTATGCAGTGGCCCAACAAGGACAGTAGTCCAAGCTTTATAATTGTCAATCCCTTGTGATGATGATGGGTGGCTTCTTCCTGCATTAACCATAACACAGGCCCTAGGGCAGATTGCTCTCCTTACACCACTTACACAGTTAGCTGTCAGAAGATCGCCTCCATCATCAGTCGCTCTTACGGCACTTCTGATATATCACTGGCACTGCGTAAGTGGCGTACGAGTCCCGGCAAAAAACCACAGGACTTCAAATAGTGTTTGTACATTCTAGTGAAGCAGTGGTGTAAAAAGAATCGTGCAGCCCCTGACCAGGTGTGCCCCCATGTTATATACATTTGTATACAGCATGCGCTCAAAAAGTTGTTTACCCCCATATATGGGGTATCAGCGTATTCAGGAAAAATTGCACAATAACTTTTGGGGTCCTGTTATCCTTGGAAAAATAACAATTTGGGGTGAAAATATAATTTTTGTGGAAAAAATATGATTTTTTAATTTTACTGCTGCACATTATAAACTTCTGTGAAGCCCTTGGGGTTTCAAAGTTCTCACCACACACCAAGATAAGTTCCTTGGGGGGTCTAGTTTCCAAAATAGTGTCATTTGTGGGTGGTTTCCACTGTTCTGGCACATCAGTGGCTCTACAAACGTGACATGGTGTTCGATCTCAATTCCAGCTAAAAAAGTCAAATGGCACTGCTTTCTTTCTGAGCTCTGCCATGCGCCCAAATAGTGGTTTACCCCCACATATGGGGTATCAGCGTACTCAGGACAAATTGCACAATAATTTTTGGGGTCCTGTTACCCTTGGAAAATAATAATTGGGGTGAAATGATCATTTTTGTGGAAAAACTATGATTTTTTAATTTTACGGGTGTACGTTATAAACTTATGTGAAGCCCATGGGGGATCAAAGTTCTCACCACATACCAAGATAAGTTCCTTGGGGGGTCTAGTTTCCAAAATAGTGTCATTTGTGGGTGGTTTTCACTGTTTAGGCACATCAGTGGCTCTACAAACGTGACATGGTGTCCGATCTCAATTCCAGCTAAAAAAGTCAAATGGCACTGCTTCCGTTCCGAGCTCTGCCATGTGCCCAAATATTGGTATACACCCACATAGGGGGAATCAGCATACTCAGGACAAATTGCACAATAACTTTTGGGGTCCAGTTACCCCTGGGAAAATAATTGGGGGTGAAAAGCTCATTTTTGTGAAAAAAATATGATTTTTTAATAGTACGGCTGTACGTTATAAACTTCTGTGAAGCCCTTGGGGGTTCAAAGTTCTCACCACATATCTATATAAGTTCCTTGGGGGGTCTAGTTTACAAAATGGGGTCAATTGCTGGGAGTTTCCACTGTTTAGGCACATCAAGGGCTCTCTAAACGTGACATGGTATCCGATCTCAATTCCAGCCAATTTTGCATTGAAAAAGTTAAACGGCACTCCTTCCCTTCCTAGCTCTGCCATTAGCGAAAACAGTGGTTTCCCCCCACATATCAGGTATCAGCATACTCAGGACAAATTGCACAATAACTTTTCCAGTCTAATTTCTCCTGTTACCCTTGGTAAAATAAAAAAATTGAATCTGAAGTAATTTTTTTTGTGAAAAAAAGTTAAATGTTCATTTTTTTTTTAAACATTCAAAAAATTCCTGTGAAGCACCTGAAGGGTTAATAAACTTCTTGAATGTGGTTTTGAGCACCTTGAGGGGTGCAGTTTTTTAGAATGGTGTCACCTTTGGGTATTTTTTTATCATATAGACCCCTCAAAGTGACTTCAAATGTGATGTGGTCCCAAAAAAAGGTGTAAAAATGAGAAATTGCTGGTCAATGTTAAACCCTTATAACTTCCTAAAAAAAAAAATTGTTCCAAAATTGTGCTGATGTAAATTAAACATGCGGCAATTGTTATTTATTAAGTTTTTGTTTTCCATATCTCTGTTATTTAAGGGCATAAAAATTCAAATTTGGAAAATTGCAAAATTTTCAAAGTTTTCGCCAAATTTCTATTTTTTTCACAAATAAATGCAAGATATATGAATGAAATTTTACAACTACCATGAAGTACAATATGTCACGAGACAAACATTGTCAGAATCACCAGGATCCGTTGAAGCGTTTCAGAGTTAGGACCTCAAAAAGGGACAGTGGTCAGAATTGTAAAAATTGGCCCAATCATTAACGTGCAAACCACACTTGGGGGTAAAGGGGTTAAACTCCAAAATATTCTTATTATTATTATATACATATAGTGCATAGAAACAAGATACACAAAACTACTGTGTTGCTATAAAATGTGGGGACTTATAGAATGAAAAACTCAGATAGCTCAGTGCAAGCTGTACTGCTAAGAGATAGAGGACAATGAATCCCTATAATGTATGGGGATAAGTCTTTCCCCGTGGGTTAAATAGGTTGTCCAGCTAATATTAATACTTACATATGTAAAATGTTAGTTAAGTGTGGCGTTCTCCCATCTATGTCATACCCAGCTCCTCTCCAAAACAAGTCTCCACTCCCTATACCTCAATGCGTTGACTACATCTAGAATATGGGATCCAGTTTTGGGCTCCACGTTTTAAAAAGGATATTCAGAAGTTACAATCAGTTCAAAGATGGGAAACTAGATTACACGGGATTGAAGGCCTCTCATATGAGAAGAGGATGGAAAGTTGGGCTTGTTTAGCTTAGAAAAAAGACACCTCAGAAGGGATCTCATTTACATGTATAAATATATGTGTGGCCAGTACAAAACACTGACATGTGACTTATTCCTTTCAAAGACCGCACTGAGGTCTAGGGGAAACTCATTACGTGTGGAAGAAAAGTGATTCCGGCAGCTAAATTCTAAAGGGTTCTTTACAGTTAGAGCAGTCAGACTGCGGAATGCCCTACCACAAGAGGTATTAGTGGCAGACACTTTAACAGCCTTTAAAAATAAAAATGGGCTGGACGATTTCCTTGATACACAGGTTGTGGGTTCGTATTCCTGGGGAGATCAGATCTGAAGAGAATTTTTTTATTTAATTAATGTAAGTGTTCAAAGAGATGCCAACCCTGCCCCCGAGGAGGAGCCATGAAGCGATGAAGACATCCGAGTGACTGTAAGCCGGGGCAAAGCCCTAACGTGCTGAGAGATCAGGACTAACCCCTAAAATCAGGACAGTTCGGTTGAACCCAGGACCTTTGGGAGCGATGTTACTTCCATTTGTTTTTCTAACTAAATAGTGCTTCCTCATTCTTTATATAGTGGTCCTCAGGTTGGTGTACAGGGGCTTGCACCCAACATTCCTTGGTGCAGCTGTTGCTATCATATTTTATCTATGTACTGTAGTTCTCTTAGGGTATGTATATCCCTCTCTGAGGAAGCTGACATGGTGAAACGCATGTAAGAGGGAATAGTGGTAGATATGTTATCTCAATCTATATACTACTTTTTTCTAGTCCTATATAGGACAGTCTAATTCTTATTTCTTCCAAGGAGGCTTGCACCTTTAAATTATATGGACCTCATTATGTTCATGGTCAGGGCTGCCACTAGGAATTTTGGGGTCCCATACTGGCAATATTTTTGGGGTCCCCCTTGAGACTCCGTCCAGGCTCCACCCCAGCTCCACCTTGACCCGTCCACAGTCCCACCTCCCTCTGTTTGAAAATCTCCACTTCTTCACTACATCCTCACCAATCACAAATTTACAGTTCCCATCACTACATACATAACCAGCATGTAACGTCCGTCTGCGGTTCTGGGCTGCAGCCAGACAACACCCCGAGAAACACTGATACCCTTTACCCCTATACAGGGATCTGGATTTACAGCAGAGCCCAGGAGGCGCTGTCTGAATATGAACAGTGACCAGCAGGACGGTCGTCAGAGAGGAATAAAAACGGGACCAAAAGCGTAGTCGGGAATCAGAGTCTTAACCAAGCGGACAGCAGAAGTGCAAGAAACGGCAGACAATAGCAGAGTCAAATTCAGGACAAGGTCAGAGTCAAAAACCAGGAGGGCAGCAGAGGTACAGAATCGTTAGGCAGTAGCAGAGTCAGAATATCCAGGCCAAAGTCAAAAACCGGGAGAATAGCAGAAGTACAAAATCGTCAGGCAATAGAGGGGTCAGGAATCCAGGCCAAGGTCAGCGTCAGTAATCAGGAGAAATGCAAGGTACAAAAACGGCAGGCAACAGAGTAGTCAGAAGTTCAGGCTGAGGTCGGAGTTAACGATAGGCAATCACAAGTAACACGTAGGGGAACCAAGAATATATCCGGCGGCTTGCAAGCCCAGTCCCAAGGTATTTGAGGGATCAGGTCGTCCCTCACAGGCTCCTGGGCTGGTGAGGTCATCAGGACCGCCCCCAGGACCAGACCTGACGATGATGCACCAGCCCCATCATGACTGACAGAGGAGCGGAGTCTGCGTCCAGTAGACGCCTGCGCAGAAGCCCTTTCATTGTTGCCGCCCTCACTCGGGCGCGAGCCACGGCCCCTCCTAGTGGTTGAGGGCGGAACAGCAGGCCCCGAGATCGACGACGACATGTCAGTCCGGCGTCTCCCGGTGGCCGAGGCCTGGACAGCAGGCTCCGAGCCCGAGGGCGGCGTGACAGTCCATCGCCTCCTAGTGGCTGAGGGCGGAACAGCGGGCCCCGAGTCTGACGGCGACGTGACAGTACCCCCCTCTCCAGGAGGGGCCTCCGGACCCTCAAAACCCGGTTTGTCAGGGTGAAGGAGATGAAACCTCCTAATTAATGCCTTGGCATGGATGTTCCTTGCGGGGACCCAGGACCTCTCCTCCGGGCCGTAGCCCTTCCAGTGTATAAGATACTGTATGGAGTCTCTCACAAGGCGGGAGTCAAGGATACCCTGGACTTCATACTCCGAGGACCCTCCGACCGAAACAGGAGGAGGAGGGGACTGGACAGGGTGAATTGGGGAGCGATACAGTTTGAGGAGAGACTTGTGGAACACGTTAGGTAATTTAAATGACTGCGGAAGTTTCAAACGGAAGGCTACCGGATTAACCACTTCTATAATTTCATATGGGCCGATAAATCTGGGACCCAGTTTGGCAGACGGTACTTTCAGTTTGATGTTTTTAGTCGAAAGCCAAACCTTGTCCCCAACCCCCAAGTGTGGCCCCTTGGACCGTCGTTTGTTTGCAGCTGAAGCCTGTCTAACTTGAGCCCCTTTCAAATTCGTATTTACTTCAGACCATATTGTTTTCAAGCGATGTATGTTTTTCTCTACCCCAGGGAGCTCCGACATCCTAGCCGAGAACGACCCAAAGCGCGGATGCAATCCAAGGTTACAAAAAAAGGGGTAGTTTTAATGGAGTCCTGGTAGCGATTATTTAAGGCAAACTCAGCCAATGGCAGATGTTCTACCCAGTCGGACTGGTGTCCTGACACGTAACAACGGAGGTATTGCTCCAGAGCTTGATTAGCACGTTCGGTTTGCCCATTTGTTTCGGGGTGGTAGGCCGAGGAGAAGGATAACTCAACACCGATGCGTTTACAGAACGCCCTCCAGAATTTTGAGACGAACTGGGTACCTCTGTCGGACACAATATTTGACGGAACACCATGAAGACGTACAATGTGCACAAGGAACAATTTGCTCAAGGTTTCGGAGTTAGGTAAGCCAGACAGGGGAATAAAATGGCACTGTTTGCTGAACCTGTCTACCACCACCCAGATACATGTTTTCCCATCTGAGGTCGGCAGGTCTGTGATGAAGTCCATGGAGATGTGGGTCCATGGACTCTCAGGGGTGGGCAAGGACTGAAGCCAGCCAGCAGGGCGATTATGGGTGGATTTGGCGCGGGCACAGACTTCACATGCTGAAACATAGTTCTTACAGTCCTTGACCACCAAAAGTTCCTAGTTACCAACCTGGTGGTATTGTTGAGCCCAGGATGACCTGCCAGAACAGAGTCATGTGACTCTTTAAGAACTTGAAGGCGAAAGGAATTCGGAACAAACAATTTTTTGGGGGGTGTAGTGTCAGGAGCTCGTTCTGGAGACCTACGGATCTCCTCCAGAAGGTCCAAGGAAACTGCCGACACGACGATCCCATTGGCTAATATGGGAACGGGTTCACAGTCTTCGGCTTGTGTGGGGCAAAAACTGCGAGAGAGGGCATCGGCCCTCACATTTTTCGTGCCAGGGCGAAAGGTGATTAAAAAATCGAACCTTGAAAAGAACAAGGCCCACCTGGCCTGCCTGGAATTCAGTCTTTTAGCTGACTCCAGGTAGGTCAGGTTTTTGTGGTCTGTAATGACGGTGACCTTGTGTTTGGCGCCTTCGAGAAAGTGACGCCATTCCTCGAAGGCCCATTTGATTGCTAGTAATTCCCGATTCCCAATATTATAGTTCTTCTCTGTGGCAGAGAACTTTCGGGAAAAAAAAGCACATGGGCGCAGCTGAGTGAGGGCTGCAGTGCCTTGCGATAGCACTGCTCCCACTCCGACTTCGGAGGCATCCACCTCCACAATAAATGGGCGATCTAAGTCAGGTTGTACTAAAACCGGGTTGGCCACAAAGTATTCTTTTAACGTAAAAAATGCTTGAATGGCCTCTGGATTCCAGTTGGTCACGTCCGCCCCCTTTCGGGTTAGATCCGTGAGTGGCTTGGCAATCTCAGAAAAACTCTTGATAAACTTACGGTAGTAATTGGCAAATCCCCAAAATCGCTGCAATGCTTTCAGCGATTTGGGTTGCACCCACTCCTTAATAGGTTGGATCTTGGCAGGATCCATGCGGAACCCCCTGCCTGAGATCATGTACCCCAAAAATTGTACCTCCTCAGCGAAAAAGACACATTTCTCCAACTTAGCAAACAAGGAGTTCTCCCGTAGTCTCTGCAGTACTGAACGGACGTGTTGAGCATGCGTCACAGGGTCAGTGGAGTAAATCAAAACATCATCCAAGTACACAACGACATACACACCACAGATGTCCCTGAAAATATCGTTAACAAAGTGCTGAAACACTGCAGGAGCATTGCTGAGTCCAAAAGGCATTACTAGGTACTCAAAGTGACCAAGAGGTGTTTTAAACGCTGTCTTCCACTCATCGCCGTCTCTTATGCGGATTAAATTGTATGCCCCCCGGAGGTCAAGTTTAGTAAACCAACGGGCTCCAATTAGCTGATTAAAAAGATCAGGGATGAGTGGAAGCGGGTACTGGTTCTTTATAGTGATTGCGTTTAATTCCCGGTAGTCAATGCAGGGTCTGAGACCACCATCTTTCTTCTCTACAAAGAAGAACCCAGCTCCAACTGGTGAAATAGATGGTCTAATGAACCCCTTTCTTAAGCTATCCGCTATGTACTCATTCATGGCCTGACGCTCTGGACCAGAGAGATTAAATATTCTCCCTTTTGGAAGACGGGCATCTGGAATTAGGTTTATAGGACAATCATACTCTCTGTGGGGCGGTAGTTTCTCAGACTCTATAACGGAAAAGACATCTCCATAATCCCTGAGAGCAAACGGTATGAAGGGGTGTTTTTTTAGCTTGGTTTGATTTACTGCTACAGAGATGCAATTATCCTGGCATTGCGAACTCCAGCGCACCACATCACCCAGGTGCCAGTCAATGACAGGGTTATGTTGACGTAGCCACGGCATTCCCAAAATGACTGCAGAAGATAGATTGTCCAACACAAAAAAGGAAATAAGCTCAGTATGTAGTGCTCCTACTGACATAGTTATCTTAGCAGTAACAAATTTAACCCCCTCCTGAATAATGGATGTGCCATTAATAGCCGTGGTTTTAATTGGAATATTAAGTTTTAGTAATGGTACACCCAGATCCCTAGCAGTCATAGAATCCATAAAATTGCCTTCAGACCCACTATCCACATACGCATTTAAACAGAGAGTTTTCTGACCAAATAAAACTGAGATAGGTAATAAAACTTTCGCCGCATCTGCGGGCAATACCTGAGCCTCTGGACAACCATAGCCAGAGTGGTTGCCCAGAGGGCGACGTCCCAGGAGCATGGATCTCTGACGTATAGCTCTCTCCCTGAAGATTCCAGACTGCAGCATGCTTGTGCAGGAGAATGAGAGTGATCTTCCAAGCAGTGCAGTGCAACAGGTGTTCAGGCCAACAATCAGCTCAGTCAGGAGAAAGGAAAAAAAAAAAGTTCAGGGAAACTGCTTTTATATATGTTAGGAGTATACACAAAAAGCAGTTTTATTTTGTTTGGCCGGATATAATGTAACGTCCGTCTGCGGTTCTGGGCTGCAGCCAGACAACACCCCGAGAAACACTGATACCCTTTACCCCTATACAGGGATCTGGATTTACAGCAGAGCCCAGGAGGCGCTGTCTGAATATGAACAGTGACCAGAGCAGGACGGTCGTCAGAGAGGAATAAAAACGGGACCAAAAGCGTAGTCGGGAATCAGAGTCTTAACCAAGCGGACAGCAGAAGTACAAGAAACGGCAGACAATAGCAGAGTCAAATTCAGGCCAAGGTCAGAGTCAAAAACCAGGAGGGCAGCAGAGGTACAGAATCGTTAGGCAGTAGCAGAGTCAGAATATCCAGGCCAAAGTCAAAAACCGGGAGAATAGCAGAAGTACAAAATCGTCAGGCAATAGAGGGGTCAGGAATCCAGGCCAAGGTCAGCGTCAGTAATCAGGAGAAATGCAAGGTACAAAAACGGCAGGCAACAGAGTAGTCAGAAGTTCAGGCTGAGGTCGGAGTTAACGATAGGCAATCACAAGTAACACGTAGGGGAACCAAGAATATATCCGGCGGCTTGCAAGCCCAGTCCCAAGGTATTTGAGGGATCAGGTCGTCCCTCACAGGCTCCTGGGCTGGTGATGTCATCAGGACCGCCCCCAGGACCAGACCTGACGATGATGCACCAGCCCCATCATGACTGACAGAGGAGCGGAGTCTGCGTCCAGTAGACGCCTGCGCAGAAGCCCTTTCATTGTTGCCGCCCTCACTCGGGCGCGAGCCACGGCGCCTCCTAGTGGTTGAGGGCGGAACAGCAGGCCCCGAGATCGACGACGACATGTCAGTCCGGCGTCTCCCGGTGGCCGAGGCCTGGACAGCAGGCTCCGAGCCCGAGGGCGGCGTGACAGTCCGTCGCCTCCTAGTGGCTGAGGGCGGAACAGCGGGCCCCGAGTCTGACGGCGACGTGACACAGCAGCTTTTGCTTTGGCCAAAAGATTTTTTAATCTGCCACCATGACAAGGTAAACTCTTTTGACTGGGCTCTACTCTACTGTAACTTACTAAAGTTTTGTTAAAATATCCAATACATTTTAGGTACATTTTTATTTATGTTTCAATTTTTAAAATGACCAATGATATCACAAACAAGAAACAAATATTGCCACACCTTGTCCAGACCACATATTACCACCACAATGTGATCAAATAATACCACATACAAGAAGCAAAAACTGCCACACAATGACTAGACCATGTATTACCACCACAAGGTGACCATAAAATACTACATACAAGGAACAAATACCGCCACATCATGACCAGATCATATATTACTACAACATAGTGACCGAATACTATAATACTGTTCATTAATAAAAAACACAATACTAATATCACCAGAAGAGCCATTATACACAGCAGATCTGTACTTCATATACAGTGTTCGTATACAGGTAATACAATGACCATTGGTGACATTATACACAGGACCTCTGCGTATAGTGTCTGTGTACAGGTAATACAGTGATCACCAGTGACATTATACGCAGGAGCTCGGTATATATTATGCAATGTATAGGTAACACACTGACTCATCAGTGACATCACTAGTTGAACTCCAAGATCTTCGCTTTTCATGTTCATCCAGCGCACACTGACATCACTTCTTCCAGCCAGAACTCGTGTCTACAGAAAATAACACAGTTATCTAGAGCACATTCCCCAATTTTTCCCCAACCTCTACATTATGCCAGATGAAAAAAAGTGACTATGTCGCTCTGCACAGTAACAAGGAGAATAAAAGCACCACTGCACAAAAGCGCACACTAAACCCATATAGTAATACTAGAAAATATTTATTGATACAAAAGAGTTATACATAAAATCATGATAAAAACATGACAGGCATCCCACAATACATAGCAATAGAATATAACGCATGAAGATGCATATAATATAATTGCCTATAATAGTCTGATCCAACTAAAACAATATATCAGTAACCTCCCTGTTGTTGGGCTCATGAGGACCATAAGGCCCTACCGCTATTCAATAACTAAATGGAATGTACATCCGTCCATGCTGGCTGGTAAGAGTATATACACAAACATGAAGTATTCAGCTCACCCCTCTTCACTCCTGATCACACCTCCGACGCACGGAAACACCCTGACCTGGGTGTATAGTGCATGCACAACATAAAGAAGGATTTTTCCAGCGTCTCCAGGAGATAAAATAATAATTGCTTTATTGAGAATATAAAATCTTCATACCATCAGGTAAAAACGACATAAAGAGGCGTATGGAGGGGAGCAATTTCCTACGCGTTTCACCCTGAAAGGGCTTAATCATTTCCATGATTAAGCCCTTTCAGGGTGAAACGCGTAGGAAATTGCTCCCCTCCATACGCCTATTTATGTCGTTTTTACCTGATGGTATGAAGATTTTATATTCTCAATAAAGCAATTATTATTTTATCTCCTGGAGACGCTGGAAAAATCCTTCTTTATGTTGTGTAAGAGTATATAGGCCATGATAAGCCACCGGGGCAGAGTCCCCAGAATGAATAGAACACCCTATAATAGGGCAATACCCAAAGATAAGCAAGCCAGACAACATATACGTCACCACAAAAGGTTAGAAGCTGTAATAAGGAGCAGACAAGTGGGTGCCCAGCCCAGGACCATTACCCCACGCGTATTGCCGCAACCCGTGTCAAAATTGGGTCGCCCTCGCACACCCAGGGCAGCGGGGTACTCGGTACCGGGCCAGTGTCAAGGTGGGAATGTGTCACAGCAGCGGTGACCCGGTCCATGGCCCTGGGCGCCCAATATCAATGGCGGTGATGTTAATGGTGTTAAAGTTTATTAGAATAGTTCGTGACGCCACCCATGGTGTTTGGCAAGTAAGATGTTGAGCTATCGCTGCATGCAGATCCGCTGGGACTGATGGTGTGGTGCAGCAAAGATGGTGTAGCTCCCCACACGTGGAACTGTAGTCCCAGGGCAGTGTAGGTGCAAGGGATGAGGAGAGGTGCAGAATGGTATAGATGCTGGTACCCAGGTGTAGTGGTGCGGGAATAACTGGAGGACACCCGAGTATGCGGTTCCAAAGCTTTACTCACTGTTTGCAGTTCACTCAACTGCCTGCCTCCGTACTGTGTTCTCCAGGTCAGGGCTCCAGCCAACCTCCAGGCAGGAGAGGATTCTAACTTCCACACTCCGCCAACATGTACCTTACTGAACGACTCCTCCAATGCGCCTTTAGGTGCGAAGCACTCCAGTACTTAGTTACCCTGGAATGCCTCTCTCTAGGTGTTCCTAGTCTTTACTTGTATGACAGACAGCTGTAGCCTGCTTCGGGGACTCCTCACTGCGTCCTGGCTCTCTATTCAGTTGCTGTTGTGTCCCAAGTCTATGATGGGAGCAAGGCGTTAGCGGCTCACTACTCCTCTGGTGTCTGTTGCCGGACATAAAGATCCAATCAACCTCGGGGACCGGGCCCCGGCCTTTGCGCTCTCTGGACTGGAAGGGTTCTCTATCTTTCTTCAACCAGCTTCCCACCGTCCTTCTATTCTCCTTCGTTCCGATCTGTTCTCTCTCTCTTATGGAAGGTTAGGTTATCAATCTTATCAGTCTCTTTCTCTGGTCTTTCTCGTGCCAGCAGCCCAGATCACTGGGACCTGCTGCAGCACGTCCTTCAGACACCCATCTTCTCTCTTCTCTCTCCACTAACCAACCAACTACCTACTCTACCCCTTCTCTTCCCACTCTTTTATATCATTTAACTCCACCCACCTCCCAGCACATCTCGTGTTACGAAGCAGGGTTCCACGAGGGGTGCTCTGCTAACCCCCAGCCTGAAGCTGTTAGGTGGCCCCACTGAACTATCCCGTGTGTGGAATGCAGGTGTGGAGCATGGTCAGGAGTTCCCACCTTACTTGGATGGTGGGGCACTACACCTTAGGAGAAGGTGCAGTACCTCTGTGGCGACTGAAGCCTCAGGGGTGCCACAATATCATATGATCATTCATGTGTCTGTGTATTTATTTCTATGTATAATGGATTGATTACTACTGTCTTTGTTAAAATATCCTCTTTAAAATTGGTTTTTAATCTCATGTTTTTTACCTTACTTATTAAAGATTTTAAAAGATTTAATTTTTTTTCAGGTAGCTTAATTTTTGCTGGTATTCATTCTATGTACTGTAGTTCTCTTAGGGTAAGTGCACATAGTGCATTGTAGATGCCAATATGTCCACATCAATTTTGAACCACATGACGCTTCAGGAAAACACGGGTGGGGTCTCCTGAAGCACCTTCTTTGCCGTCTTTCCGGTTGTTTCTGTGCTGGCTTTGCAGTCGATGTCCTCTTTCTTTACTTTTATACATAAGATGGTGGCTCCACCTGAAGAATGGACGGGTCACTTCTTTTAGCCTCTTCACTGCTGTTGAAGTCTGAAGCAGCTGGAAGAAGTAACAAAAGACAGGACATATTCTCAGCGAGTCGTTTTGACTTTGCTGTGCATATATTCATTTTATGTGATGTTTCTCCAGCTCCTTTTCAGGAGGGTTTCAGTCAGAATCTGCCTGTATATGACATTTTGCGCACAGAACTTTACAGTCCAACATACACCAGCCCCGTACCCAATATTCAGTTATGTAGCCTAATTCTATACAGCAAAAAGTAACAGCCAGACATAAAGATGGAACATGATATTTATTCTATGAATATGTTTCTAGTAGATGTAATGTATGGCAACATTCGTGTCTTTACCATGTGCCATCACTCTCAGTCCATGTGCCCAGTATCACTGCCATAATCTTACACTTCTTCCTTGATTCTTTGCATTGATCTTCTGAGGCTTCAAAGGAAGCAGTGACTATGGCATAGGGGGCAGCGAGGGTTGGAGCGGAGCCATGTGGAGATGCAACTGTGATGGTAGCAATGTTTGCAAGGAAGAACTACGACTTCCTCTCCAATCTCATAGTCCATTATGCATATGGCACAGGATGCTGCCTCTTCCTGAGATGTTATCCTTCTTGTTGGGAAGCTCTTAGTGCACAGAGCTTGCCTTTGCTGCAGAATTTGGAGCAGGTTATATTGGGCAGGTGGCGATGGTGGCCGCATATGTGGAGGAGGTGTATAGACTCCCATTCCCCGCAGCTGAATGATGAGGTTAAACCAATGGTTTGCCTGGTGTGGCTGTAGAGCAGATGGGCTTGAAGCTGAGACCTCCCTGGGTCTGGAGGGCTCTGCAGGGGCCGGTCTCAGTGGCGAGCGGCTTCTTTCCCTGCTATGGTGTGCTCTCTGCCGCAGAGGAGCTCTGGCCCTTCTCCCTCTCGCAGTGACTTCAGTGGCGTCTGTATGATGGCCATCATTGGTAATGAGCCTTCTCTGCTCCCTTAGGCGATTGTGGAGGATTATGGCCTGACCTATAAAGAAAAAGATTGCTATAATTATGGTAAAATAAAAGAAAAAACAATTTTGGGCTAAATGGATAGAACCAGCTGTTGCTTTGGGATTTAAAGAGGGAAAGAAACTTTGTTTCATATTTGGCCTACATAAACCTGCTCAGTATTCCTTCTCTGCAGACATTACAAAGCAGGGTGCAAATATGTTAGCATTTTGGGCTCTACATTTAACTTTTACCCAGGGCCTCACTTTGACTACAACTTTCTCTGACCGACCTTCAAGGAATATGAAAGGAAGGTGGAGTACGCACTGTGTGTCCTGAAACATCTTAGCCCAAAGAAAACCCTCAGAAAAGCTCCTATAAGGCAGAATATTCTCTCACTTACCCTGATTTTCAGGTCGGTTCAGCCATGTCTCGTTGTCAGCATTGAGCTGATGCAGCTCCCGTGACGTCATGGCTCAGTTTCTCGGGGCTGAGATGGTGAAATGTAAAGAACTACGTTCTCTGATGGCACAGATGTTATTGTGCCAAAATAACAATAGGAATCCGTGGAAGAAAATACCAGACGTATAAACAATCTAGCGCGCGCTTCCAAAACCAAAGTGGAGTCTCCGCAAATGCATCAACTCTGAAAATGGCGCTGAGGTCACCGAGCGTAGAGATTGTATAACCTCACAACATTCTGTATCATTGTGACATCACATGTGAGAGGAACCACGCGCTGTCATAATGGCTGACTGTCCAGCTTTTACATTTGGCAAAAGTGGACACTGAGAGACTCATTGCTAAGGAAAGTAAAACAAACCCCAAACTATTATTTAATTACATAAACAGTAAAATGATTAAAATTGATGGTGTCGGCCTTTTAAAGAACAATGAGGGTGAAATCATAGAGGGCGATGTGGGAAAAGAAAATGTTTTAAATACTTTTTCTCAACAGTGTTCACACAGGAAAAGCATTTGCCAGGGGAAAAGCAGAGTGAAAATGTAAACTCCCCATTAAGTATTACCTGCCTAACCCAGGAAGAAGTGCAGAACCGCCTTAGTAAGATTAAAATTGACAAATCACCAGGCCCTGATGGCATTCACCCTCGGGTATTAAGGGAGTTAAGTAATGTGATAGACAGGCCTCTATTCCTTATATTTAAAGACTATATAGAAACAGGGTCTATTCCTTTTGATTGGTGGCAAGCAAATGTGGTACCAATATTCAAAAAGGGGTGTAAAAGGGAACCTGGAAACTATAGGCCGGTAAGCTTAACATCTGTTGTGGGTAAAAATTTTTAAGGGTTTCTAAGGATACCATTATGGAATATCTCAATGTTAATAAATGTTTAACTCCGTATCAACATGGATTTATGAAGGATCGCTCCTGTCAAACTAACTTGATCAGCTTCTATGAGGATGTAAGCTCTCAAATGGACCATGGAGAATAATTGGATGTCATTTATCTCGACTTCGCTAAAGCATTTGACACTGTCCCACATAAAAGATTGGTAAGTAAGATGAGAAAGCTTGGGCTAGGGGAAAATGTGTGTAGATGGGTAGGTAGCTGGCTTAGTGATAGAAAACAAAGAGTGGTTATTAATGGTGCATACTCAGATTGGGCCAGGGTTACTAGTGGGGTACCACAGGGTTCTGTATTGGGCCCCCTACTATTTAATATATTTATTAATGATCTAGTGGATGGCTTACACAGTAAAATATCAGTATTTGCAGATGATACAAAACTATGTAAGGTAGTTAACACAAAGGAGGACAGTTTGCAACTACAGACAGATTTGAGTAAATTGTAGAATTGGGCTGAAAAATGGCAAATGAGGTTTAACACAGATAAGTGTAAGGTTATGCACATGGGAAGGAGAAGCAGATGCTACAATTACTTACTAAATGGGAAACTGCTGGGGAAATCAGACATGGAAAAAGACTTAGGCATCTTAGTAAATAAGAAGCTAAATTGGAGTGCCCAGTGTCAGGCAGCTGCCACCAAAGCAAATAGGGTCATGGGATGCATTAGAAGAGGTTCTGGGGACACGAGATGAAAACATAATTCTCCCTCTGTACAAATCACTCCTCAGATCACACTTGGAGTATTGTGTGCAATTTTAGACGCCGGTGCTCAAGAAAGACATTACTGAACTTGAAAGGGTTCAAAGGCGGGCTACTAAAATGATAAATGGAGTTGGTTCACTACAATACCCGGAAAGGTTATCAAAATTAGGTCTATTTACTCTAGAAAAGAGAAGACTTAGGGGAGACCTAATATATATGTACAAGTATATCAGAGGGCAATACAGAGATCTCTCCAATTAACTGTTTGTACCAAGGACTGTGACAAGAACAAGGGGGTATTCTCTTCGTTTGGAGAAAAGACAATTTCTGCACCAGCATAGAATCGGGTTCTTCACGGTAAGAGCAGTGAGGCTCTGGAATTCTCTTCCTGAGGAAGTGGTGATACTCACTGAATGAATTTAAGAAAGGAATGGATGCTTTTCTTGTGAGTAACAGTATAGAAGGTTACGAATAACATAATATTATAGGTAGATGGTTGACCCAGCTTAGTGGAAGGAATTTTTTTCCCTATGGAGAAAATTGGCTTCTACTCTGTGGGTTTTTTTCCTTCCCCAGGATCAATAATGCAGAACAGCTGCACTAAAAATAGGCTGAACTAGATGGACATAAGGTCTTCCTTCAGCCTTCAAAACTATGTTACTATTTAAAAATGCCCCAACACTACAGTATATACACCTGGTATCTTCTGATACAGTACTCTTTTTCAGGTTTTTATATTCTTGTCTAATCCATTAGAACACTAGAGAAAAAGAGGAGCAAAACGATGATTGCAAAAATACCAATGATTTTTAATTTTAAATATCATACAAAAAGTGCACAAGAATCTGAATGAGGTGCCAATATAAAGCAGAGGAAACACACACCCGACAGACCCCTCGTCCATCCGAGATGGAAAATGGTATCCTCATATATGTATTCAAAACATCATGCCTAAAGAGTGGACGCCCAAAATGTATAATGCCACCCCATAAAAATCAAAGATCATGTGATCCAAATTACTCCTAAATGGATTCCCTGAGCATAGCTCAAAGATGGGAACAGGACATATACTGTCCTGGGGTGCAATGTGTCTAAGTATAGACAGGGGCGACCATAATAAAAGACAGAGGTTAACGTCAGTACAAAATCTTACCCGAGGAAGCAGGAGGAGGAGGGGAAGTGTCCGGCAGTGACCCTCGACGCGCGTTTCGTGGCGCAAAAAGGCCGCTTTGTCAAGGAGATGTAAACCAGGTCTCCACAGGACCTTCAAATACCCTATGACCATGGTCAGGTGACCGGCATCACCCAATCAGCGCGGCATCATTGGCGCATGCGCTCTGAGGTCGGCAGGCCCTGCTGCACAGAGCAGGTGTCATGCTGAAACTGGACACCGGTCACAAGACCAAAACGCCCGTCTGCAGTATCTAGACACCCATCTGTCAGCAGCGCACATACTACCACACAGAGATGCGCGCAGCCACCTGTGGTTGTGTCCTATATATGGAGTAAAGGTTAATCCCAAAAATCATTACAGGAAAGATCAATGATATTAGAGGGGTCATGGCCATACAAAAGCAATCATAATATATATACACAAATGCCCATCCCATATAATAAGGGCAATAAACAGGCCTTCCATATTAAATATATCAGATGTATAGACTAAATATGGTCATAACACCCTTGGCTATAAAAGCCGCTACTTCCAACTCACATGAATATACTTATAATATATCTCATACATGGGAAAAGTAGGGATCCCTAAGATCCATACAGACAGAAATCCATCATTTTAGGAAGGGTGTTCTGTAGTGTTCTAATGAGTGTAGGAGCTGATGTGGCTTGTGCCTAGGGTGAACAAATTGTTTTGGTATCATCCATAGGCATTTTAGCATTCCACATGGGACTTTTGTCAATACTAATCCATAGTGAGTCTGTGAGCATCTGTGTGTTACTCCGGAAATATATTCGGAGATTTACAATTACCCCAACACTATATACACCTGGTTTATCTGATACAGTACCCTTTTTCAGATTTTCATATTCTTGTCTAATCCATACTGAGCCTGTGAGCGTCTGTGTGTTACTCCGGAAATATATACGGAGATTTACAATTACCCCTAGCCTGCATCTGGTATCTTCTGATACAGTACTCTTTTTCAGCTTTTTATATTCTTGACTAATCCATACTGAGCCTGAGAGATTCTGTGTGTGACTCCTGAAATATATACGGAGAGTTACAATTTTCCCCTTCACCGTATACAGCTGTACGCTTCTGATACAGTACCATATATCTCCTGGTATTTTTGGTACATTTTCCCAAACATGAGGAAGTATGGTGGAATGGGCTGTGGACGTGGGCGGGGGGGCAGCTGGTACTGATGGTGGTGCATCTGCTGGTAGTGCCAAAAGCACAATAGCATCTAAAGCAGGAGGTGTTGAGCCTGGGTCATCGTCTGGCTCAAGAAGTCCTGGAAGGCTCCCTTTTCTGGGAGTAGGTAAACTGCTTTTAAAGCCGGAGCATCAGGAACAGGTTTTGGCTTACATTGCCGAAACAGCCTCCAGCTCTATCGCCTCCTCTTCTGAAGTTTCAAAAAAATGCAAGCAATGAGTCGTCAGTGCAGGCTTCTGGTCAGGAACAACACCTTTCCTTGTGTCCTTCACCCCCACCAAAAGTGAAGGATGTGGCAGGCCACACTTCAGATTACTCCATGGAGCTCTTTTCACATACCATGCCTGGGTTGTCAAGTCAAATCCTGAATTTTCCAGTCCAAGATGAATCTGACATGGAGTGCACTGATGCACAGCCACTGCTAGATGATTCTGCTGGTACATTGACCCAGAGCACTACATTGCCCTCACAGTCTACTGAGCCAGAATCTGACCCTGATGAAACACAGGTGCCCATTCCCGCATACTAGACCACCTAACACGGTGACACAGAGGAAGGTGCAGATGAAATTGAAGAGGAGGTGATGGATGAATCAGTATTTGACCTGGATTGGCATCCATTGGGGGAAGAGGGTGCCGCTGGCAATAGCTCAGAAGAGGAGAAGGATCCGCAGCAGGCATCGACATCGCAGCAGCAGTTATCTGGCAGGCCCGTAGCTGTCCAAAAATGTGGTAAAAAAACAAAAAGAGTTGCAGAACAGCTTGGCCAGACACTCAAATTAGCACAGTGTGCAAGCACTGAAAAATTATACCATAGTAGAAAGGGTGCAGTGTGGCACTTTTTTGACCAAAATGCTATTGATGAGGCAAAGGCTATCTGTAAAAAGTGCGGAAGGACCTTTAGCCGAGGGAAAAATCTTCGAAATTTGAATACCAGTTGCATGCTTAGACATTTAATCACCATGCACTTGCAAGCGTGGACGGACTACAAAGCCCACCGGTAAGCACACCAGCAGCAAGAAATGTTGAGGTGTCGTCGCAAGGCCAAAGCAGTCAGGGAATCACAATGTTTTTGCAGCGAAAGACTGAATCTAGGCCATCATGTGGTGATGCAAAAACTATTTTCACAATAAAAAGCGTCTTTTAGCGTGTGACAGCTGCCAAACATAAAAACCCCCCTTTGTCACCAGTGACATCACCAGATGCTGACTGGGATACACAAAGGCAGCAACAGTACAGAAGACTACAAGAGTGTGTGGAAAAGAGTCTAGGTCAGGCAAGACAAAAACAAGAGAGGAACTACAATCAGCATGCACCCGCAGTTCCCTTGTCACCAGGAGAACAAGTCCTAAAGAGGAAAAGAAGGATGCAAAAATTGGATGTCCAATGGGAAACTGAACCCTACACCATTCTACCCTGAAACTTTGACAATACCAAGGTGTGCCTTATTAGTAAAGATGGAGGAGAAATCTCAGCAGCAATATCAAGGGATCATTTGAAATTATGCCCTAACCAGCTAAAGGAAAGAATGGAAGAACAAAATAACATCCAACCCATGGATGAAGAAAAGGTCAGCACTATACTTGGAGAATTCCCTGCAAATTGGACTAAAGTAAATGATGCCATAGTGGTGCCAGTGTTGACATTTCCCCAACTGGTAGTACAAGAAGTGACTCAAGAAAATCCTGAAAATCAGGAAAATCAGGCAGCAGATGCCACACCAGCAGTGGAGCCAGAAAACCCTCGCCCTGCCAGAGGTGAATCTGTCATTCCCACAGTGAGTAGAAGTGGTCCTAGGAAATCTAGTATCCCTGTGCTACGCAGAACCACCAGTAGTGTACCCAGTACATCACATACTACACCAGTAGTTAGCATCAGGCAACCAGTAAGATCCTCAACCATGCCAGTGTTACGTAGATCTAACCGTACTACTCAAGGTATAACGCCCCTTAGATTCCGCATATGAATAAGTTAAAGCAATGTAAGTGTTAACATGTATATATGTAACTGTTCAAATTTTGTGCCTACAGATATTCTGTAAGAAATTTCCTTTTTGAGTTTTCCCATTTGTGTTATGGACATTTTGGCCACTGGACTAGGTGTGGTCATTAACTTTGTACATAGTTCACCATTTGCCCAGGAATAGACCATGGACGTTGATGCATGGACTTATCATCACAGGACTATTTTTGGAGCTTTTGGTTTTTGTAATTTTTCATTTTTCTAAATCTTGTACATTTCTATTTGTTATCTGTTTATTATGTTCATATGTTTTTCATCAGCCCAGGAGTTCTGAATTGCACTAGGGGGGAATGTGGCGCCCCCTGGAGTATGGTCGCCACACTGGCATTACCTTCCTCCTAGGGAGTGTGATGTCAGGCTTGGAAGTAATGAAGGGTCTCTCTAGCAGTTAACCATGTCATGCAACACAGTTCCCACTCCAGGCCAGCAAAGGGAGCTCTGAACTAATACTAAGGGAAAGAGCTTCTCTCTGGGGGTCAGGAGGGTAAATGAGTCAGTTAGTGTGAGGAGGGCAAAGAGTGTAGACGTGTGGAGAGAAGCTGGAGGTTGAGCTGAGGATAGAGAGCTCCCTCCCAGTGATAGCGCATGATCTGGAGCCTGGTCTCCATGGTTGCATGGATACTGAAGGTCCTGCAACAGAAAACAGAGGAATAGGAAGCTGTAAATGCTCTATTGCCAACTAAGACTCGGAGGCACAACAGCGAAGGGTGAGCCAAGAGAGATAGAAGGCTACAGCTGTCTGCCATACGAGGTAGATCCAAAAGAGAAGAGGGAGGAACGTCATTGTAACACTGTACTGCATGTACCTCAAGTAAGCGCTAGAGAGGAGACTACACAACCTATCTGACAGAGAGATTCCTAAGTTGCTTCTGGGCTAATCATCTCTTGTGCCATCTGTAATCTGGAGCCTGGACTGCACTTACAAGTAAAGGTAAAGAAAATACATTCCGCTGTGTCCTTACCTTCTTCCTACAGCTTCTTCAGCACTGCTACATCTCTGTGCCAGACACTGCACCCTCTTCCCCAACACCTATCTACACTGCCCTGTGACCAACAGCCCTGCCTGTGGAGGGCTACAACATCTCTGCTGCACTACACCATCTGTCCCAGAGGATCTGTCTGCAGCGTCGGCTTAACACCTTCATTGCCGAACACCACAGGTGGCGTTACGAATCACTCATAAACTTTATTCCACCACTCAAACCCCCTTTTACATGGGCGCCCAGGGCCACGAACCGGGTCACCGCTGCTGTGACATTCCCCTCTGAAGGACCGGCCCGGGACCGAGTACCCCACAGCCCTGGGAGGGCGACCCACTTCCTTCATCAACCATGAACTTCCTTCATCAACCCCTAGGGCTAATTTTTGGTGACACTATTGCTATGCCTGGACACTGGGCACGGCCACCTCTATGCTAGTAGTCCTAGCTTCATCATAATTGTTTGGCCCTTCACACCTGTCTTGCTTCCTTCCTCAACCATGATACAGCCCCTAGGGCTAATGTTTTGGAGACACTATTGCTATGCCTACACATTGGGCAGTGGCACAACAAGGACAGTAGTCCAAGCTTTATAATTGTCAATCCCTTGTGATGATGATGACGATGGGTGGCTTCTTCCTGCGTTAACCATAACACAGCCCCTAGGGCAGATTGCTCTCCTTACACCACTTACACACTTAGCTGTCAGAAGATCGCCTCCATCATCAGTCGCTCTTACGGCACTTCTGATATATCACTGGCACTGTGTAAGTGGCGTACGAGTCCCGGCAAAAGAGCACAGGGCTTCAAATAGTGTTTGTACATTCTAGTGAAGCAGTGGTGTAAAAACAATCGTGCAGCCCCTGACCAAGTGTGCCCCATGTTATATACATTTGTTTACAGCATACATTTTTTAATATTTACACATTTTTTAGCCTTTTCCTCAGCACCCAGACCGCTTTGTAGGGTCCAGCAGACAATTACTCGCATTTTCCATTGACTTTCATCGGACACGCTATTCATACCGAACACCTGAGTATTAGGGTATACTCGGTACGAGTATAGCGAGTCCGAATACTTCAGTACTCACTGATCCCTAGTTAACCCCTTTTGTGAACCCTTTAAAAAAAAACAAAAACAAAGCAAAAAACAATGCTTTATCATCATACATCCGAACAAAAAGTACAATAACGTGCGATCAAAAAGACAGATATGAATAATCATGGTACCGCTTAAAACGTCATCTTGTCCCAAAAAACGAGCTGCCAAACAGTGTCATCAGCGAAGAAATATGAAAGTTATAGCTCACAGAATAAAGAGATGCAAAAATAATTATTTTTTTATATAAAATTGTTTTTATTGTATAAAAGCGCCAAAACATAAAAAAAATATAAATGAGGTATCACTGTAATCGTACTGACTCAAAGAATAAAACCCCTTTGTCAATTTTACCACACGCGGAGCGGTGTAAACACCCCCCCCAAAAGAAATTACTGAAATGCTGTTTTTTTTTCATTCTGCGTCACAAAAATCAGAATAAAAAGCTATCAAAAAATGACACGTGCTCGAAAATGGTACCAATAAAAACTACAACTCGTCCCGTAAAAAATAAGACCTCATATGACTCTGTGGATCAAAAAATGGAAAAATTGTAGCTCTCAAAATGTGGTGATGCAAAAACTAATTTTACAATAAAAAGCGTCTTTTAGCGTGAGACAGCTGCCAAACATAAAAACCCCCTTTATCACCCCCTAAGTTAGGGAAAAATAATAAAATTTAAAAAATGTATTTATTTCCATTTTCCCATTAGGGCTAGGGATAGGATTAGGGCTAGTGCTAGGGCTAAGGTTAGGGTTAGGGCTAGGGTTAGGGCTGAGATTACGGTTAGGGGTGTGTTGGTGTTAGGGTTGGAATTAGAATTGGGGGGGTTTCCACTGTTTGGGCACATCAGGGGCTTTCCAAACGCAACATGGCGTCTGATCTCAATTCCAGCCAATTCTGTGTTCAAAAAGTCAAATGGTGCTCTTTCCCTTCCAAGCTCTGCCATGCGCCCAAACAGTGGTTTACCCCCACATATGGGGTATCACCCTACTCAGGAAAAATTGCACAACAACTTTTGTTGTCCGATTTCTCCTGATACCCTTGGGAAAATAAAAAATTGGGGGCAAAAATATAATTTTTGTGGAAAAAAATATGATTGTTTTTAATTTTACGGCTCTACGTTAAAAACTTCTGTGAAGCACTTGGGGGTTCCAAGTGCTCACCACACATCTAGATAAGTTTCTTGGGGGTTTAGTTTTCAAACTGGGGTCACTTGTATGGGGTTTCCACAGTTTAGGCACATCAGGGGGTCTCCAAAGGCAACATGACACCCGCAGACTACATTCCAAAACGTCACTACTTCCCTTCCGAGCCCCGACGTGTGCCATACAATAGTTTTCTCCCACATATGGGGTATCGGTGTACTCAGGACAAATTGTACAACAACTTTTTTGGGTCCAATTTCTCCTGTTACCCTTTGGAAAATAAAAAAATTGGGGACTAAAATATCATGTTTGTGGAAAAAAAATATGATGTCTTTATTTTCAGGCCCGGGCGTTATAAACTTCTGTGAAGCACTTGGGGGTTCAAAGTGCTCACCACACATCTAGATAAGTTCCTTGGGGGGTTTAGTTTCCAAAATGCGGTCACATGTGGGGGGGTTTCCACAGTTTAGGCACATCAGGGGCTCTCCAAACGCGACATGGCGTCCAATCTCAATTACAGACAATTTTGCGTTGGAAAAGTCAAACAGCGCTCCTTCCCTTCCGAGCTCTGCCATGCGCTCAAAAAGTTGTTTACCCCCATATATGGGGTATCAGCGTATTCAGGAAAAATTGCACAATAACTTTTGGGGTCCTGTTATCCTTGGAAAAATAACAATTTGGGGTGAAAAGATAATTTTTGTGGAAAAAATATGATTTTTTTATTTTACGGCGGTACATTATAAACTTCTGTGAAGCCCTTGGGGTTTCAAAGTTCTCACCACACATTTAGATAAGTTCCTTGGGGGGGTCTAGTTTCCAAAATGGTGTCATTTGTGGGTGGTTTCCACTGTTTAGGCACATCAGTGGCTCTCCAAACGCGACATGGCGTCCGATCTCAATTCCAGCCAAAATAGTCAAATGGCACTGCTTTCTTTCTGAGCTCTGCCATGCGCCCAAATAGTGGTTTACCCCCACATATGGGGTATCAGCGTACTCAGGACAAATTGCACAATAATTTTTGGGGTCCTGTTACCCTTGGCAAAATAATAATTGGGGTGAAAAGATCATTTTTGTGGAAAAACTATGATTTTTCTAATTTTACGGGTGTACGTTATAAACTTATGTGAAGCCCATGGGGGATCAAAGTTCTCACCACACACCAAGATAAGTTCCTTGGGGGGTCTAGTTTCCAAAATAGTGTCATTTGTGGGGGGTTTCCACTGTTTAGGCACATCAGTGGCTCTACAAATGTGACATGGTGTCCGATCTCAATTCCAGCTAAAAAAGTCAAATGGCGCTGCTTCCGTTACGAGCTCTGCCATGTGCCCAAATATTGGTATACACCCACATAGGGGGAATCAGCATACTCAGGACAAATTGCACAATAACTTGTGGGGTCCAGTTACCCCTGGGAAAATAATTGGGGGTGAAAAGCTCATTTTTGTGGAAAAAATATGATTTTTTAATTGTACGGCTGTACGTTATAAACTTCTGTGAAGCCCTTGGGGGTTCAAAGTTCTCACCACATATCTATATAAGTTCCTTGGGGGGTCTAGTTTACAAAATGGGGTCACTTGTTGGGAGTTTCCACTGTTTAGGCACATCAAGGGCTCTCCAAACGTGACATAGTATCCAATCTCAATTCCAGCCAATTTTGCTTTGAAAAAGTTAAACGGCGCTACTTCCCTTCCTAGCTCTGTCATGAGCCAAAACAGTGGTTTGCCCCCACATATCAGGTGTCAGCATTCTCAGGACAAATTGCACAATAACCTTTCCAGTCTAATTTCTCCTTTTACCCTTGGTAAAATAAAAAAATTGAACCTGATTAATTTTTTTTGTGAAAAAAAGTTAAATGTTCATTTTTTTTTTAAACATTCAAAAAATTCTTGTGAAGCACCTGAAGGGTTAATAAACTTCTTGAATGTGGTTTTGAGCACCTTGAGGGGTGCAGTTTTTAGAATGGTGTCACCTTTGGGTATTTTTTATCATATAGACCCCTCAAAGTGACTTCAAATGTGATGTGGTCCCTAAAAAAAATGGTGTTGTAAAAATGAGAAATTGCTGGTCAAAGTTAAACCCTTATAACTTCCTAAAAAAAAAAAACTTGTTCCAAAATTGTGCTGATGTAAATTAAATATGTGGCATTTGTTATTTATTAACTTTTTGTTCTCCATATCTCTGTGATTTAAAGGCATAAAAATTCAAATTTGGAAAATTGCAAAATTTTCAAAGTTTTCGCCAAATTTCTATTTTTTTCACAAATAAACGCAAGAATATATGAATGAAATATTACAACTACCATGAAGTACAATATGTCACGAGACAAACATTGTCAGAATCACCAGGATCCTTTGAAGCGTTTCAGTTAGGACCTCAAAAAGGGACAGTGGTGAGAATTGTAAAAATTGGCCCAATCATTAACGTGCAAACCACACTTGGGGGTAAAGGGGTTAAACTCCAAAATATTCTTATTATTATATACATATAGTGCATAGAAACAAGATACACAAAACTACTGTGTTGCTATAAAATGTGGGGACTTATAGAATGAAAAACTCAGATAGCTCAGTGCAAGCCATACTGCTAAGAGATAGAGGACAATGAATCCCTATAATGTATGGGGATAAGTCTTTCCCCGTGGGTTAAATAGGTTGTCCAGCTAATATTAATACTTACATATGTAAAATATTAGTTAAGTGTGGCGTTCTCCCATCTATGTCATACCCAGCTCCTCTCCAAAACAAGTCTCCACTCCCTATAACTCAATGCATTGACTACATCTAGAATATGGGATCCAGTTTTGGGCTCCACGTTTTAAAAAGGATATTCAGAAGTTACAATCAGTTCAAAGATGGGAAACTAGATTACACAGGATTGAAGGCCTCTCATATGAGAAGAGGATGGAAAGTTTGGCTTGTTTAGCTTAGAAAAAAGACACCTCAGAAGGGATCTCATTTACATGTATAAATATATGTGTGGCCAGTACAAAACACTGACCTGTGACTTATTCCTTCCAAAGACCGCACTGAGGTCAAGGGGGAACTCTACGTGTGGAAGAAAAGTGTTTCCGGCAGCTAAATTCTAAAGGTTTCTTTACAGTTAGAGCAGTCAGACTGCGGAATGCCCTACCACAAGAGGTATTAATGGCAGACACTTTAACAGCCTTTAAAAATAAAAATGGGCTGGACTATTTCCTTGATACACAGGTTGTGGGTTCGTATTCCTGGGGAGATCAGATCTGAAGAGAATTTTTTTATTTAATTAATGTAAGTGTTCAAAGAGATGCCAACCCTGCCCCTGAGGAGGAGCCATGAAGCGATGAAGACATCCGAGTGACTGTAAGTCGGGGCAAAGCCCTAACGTGCTGAGAGATCGGGACTAACCCCTCAAATCAGGACAGTTCGGTTGAACCCAGGACCTTTGGGAGCGATGTTACTTCCATTTGTTTTTCTAACTAAATAGTGCTTCCTCATTCTTTATACTGTATAGTGGTCCTCAGGTTGGTGTACAGGGGCTTGCACCCAATATTCCTTGGTGCAGCTGTTGCTATCATATTTTATCTATGTACTGTAGTTCTCTTAGGGCATGTATATCCCTCTCTGAGGAAGCTGACATGGTGAAACGCATGTAAGAGGGAGCAGTGGTAGATATGTTATCTCAATCTATATACTACTTTTTTCTAGTCCTCTATAGGACAGTCTAATTCTTATTTCTTCCAAGGAGGCTTGCACCTTTAAATTATATGGACCTCATTATGTTCATGGTCAGGGCTGCCACTAGGAATTTTGGGGCCCCATACTGGCAATATTTTTGGGGTCCCCCTTGAGACTCCGCCCAGGCTCCACCCCAGCTCCACCTCGACCCGTCCACAGTCTCACCTCCCTCTGTTTGAAAATCTCCACTTCTTCACTACATCCTCACCAATCACAAATTTACAGTTCCCATCACTACATACATAACCAGCAGCTTTTGCTTTGGCCAAAAGATTTTTTAATCTGCCACCATGACAAGGTAAACTCTTTTGACTGGGCTCTACTCTACTGTAACTTACTTAACTTTTGTTAAAATATCCAAAACATTTTAGGTACATTTTTATTTATGTTTCAATTTTTAAAATGACCAATGATATCACAAACAAGAAACAAATATTGCCACACCTTGTCCAGACCACATATTACCACCATATAGTGATCAAATAATACCACATACAAGATGGAAAAACTGCCACACCATGACTAGACAATGTATTACCACCACAAGGTGACCATAAAATACTACATACAAGGAACAAATACCGCCACATGATGACCAGATCATGACCAGATCATATATTACCACAACATAGTGACCGAATACTACAATACTGATCATTAATAAAAAACACAATACTAATATCAGCAGAAGAGCCATTATACACAGCAGATCTGTACTTCATATACAGTGTCCGTATACAGGTAATACAATGACCAATGGTGACATTATACACAGGACCTCTGCGTATAGTGTCTGTGTACAGGTAATACAGTGATCACCAGTGACATTATACGCAGGAGCTCGGTATATATTATGCAATGTATAGGTAACACACTGACTCATCAGTGACGTCACTAGTTGAACTCCAAGATCTTCGCTTTTCATGTTCATCCAGTGCACACTGACATAACTTCTTCCAGCCAGAACTCGTCTCTACAGAAAATAACACAGTTATCTAGAGCACATTCCCCAATTTTTCCCCAACCTCTACATTATGCCAGATGAAAAAAAAGTGACTGTGTCGCCCTGCAGAGTAAGGCCTCTTTCACACTTCAGTTTTTTGCATCAGTTAAAATCCGCCAAAAAGTCAGACAAGCGGATCCGTTCTTAACTGATGTGAACGGATGGCACAGGATCCGTTTTCAGACGGATCCTGAAAATGAGGAAATGCTGTCCGGGAAGGAGAGAGAGAGAGAGAGAGAGAGAGAGAGGGGGGGAGAGAGAGAGATTTTTTTGTCCAGCACCCAGAAAGAATTTCGGGTTAAATGAGTGTCTGGAGGATCCTCCAGAGAAAAAAACGTTACAAGTTCCGTTTTGAAATCTTTGAGGATGGTGACGGACAGCAACTTTTGGCGGATCCTCAAAAAAATGGATGCAACGGACAGCAATCCGTCACAATCCGCCATTAATGCAAGTCAATGGGGAAAAAAAACGGATCCTCAAAAAAAAATTGAGGATCCGTTTTTTTCAAAACCTGGCGGATTGTGACTGATTGTAAAAAACTGAAGTGAAAGAGGCCTAACATGACATCTCCTCTCCCACACTGAAAACAGTAACCTCAAAAATAATATCCTTTAATTAGCCCCTACAGTTCTGGATCCCATGTGTCCTTCCATTCTGGACCCCACGTGTCATCTTATTCTGCCTCATGTCTTTCCATACGTCTCCCATGTCTCTTCATATTGCCCCCATAGTCATCCATAATAATATAATGTACCATATAGTCAAATATAGCAGTATAATTCACCCCCATAGTAGTGCAATGTAGCCCATAGTCATATATAGTATAATGCACCCACATAGTAGTTTAATGCACCCCCATAGCAGTATAATACACCCACACAGGAGTGTAATGCACCCACATAGCAGTATTATACACCCCCATAGTGGTATAATTCACCCTACAGTGTTGTGAGTTCATTTTCCCCTTCACCATTGAGGTCTGATAAACTCCCTCTTCTGGTGAAGGAAGGTAGTGAGGCTGATTACAAAGCACCTGAGCAGAATGATGATGACTGGGTGACTAGGATTGCTGACTGGATATAAGGCAGCCGACGCCCTTCTGCCTTGCGGGTGATTACTCTGAGGGATTCTTGGAGACCAGTCTGATTCCTGCTCCTCAAAAGCTAAGTTTTCTGCTCTACTTTTTGCATTTGTGTTTTGGTTTTGTTTTGCCTTGCTTTTCTGGATTTCTGCCTTTCCCTACTGGGTGAGCTGAATCCCTTTTTGCTCTGTCTTCAGATAATACCTGAGTACTGATATAGTCTTTTTGAAGCCTAGTGTCTTCAGGGCTTTTTTCCCTATCAGTCTGTTGGCTCTTGTTTTTGAGAGGGTTTTGGCGGATTGCAGACAGCAGCTTTTCTATTCTGTCCTATTTAGTTAGCTTGGGCCACATCATTTGCTCAGCCTATATTTCTATCTGTGTGAGTGTTTTTTCATCTTGCTTCACCGTCATTATATGTTGGGGGCTGCCTATTGCTTTGGGGTCTGCTCTGGGGCAGTTTAGATTTCCCTTTCTGTCTTTAGGCTATGTAGTTCTCCAGCTGTGATCGAGGGGTCTAGGGCACCGTAGGAACCCCCCACGGCTACTGCTAGTTGTTGTTGTTAGGTTCAGGGGTCTGCAATCCGATAGCTGCCATCTTCTCTGGTTTTCTGGACTTAGCTAGTATTTCTGTTTTTGCCTCCTACGGTGACTCATTCATAACACTACAGTACCATAATTCATCGTACAGTATTATAATTCTCTCTGTAGTATTATAATGCACCCCCATAGTATAATGCACCCTCAAAGGAGTATAATGCACCCCATAGTATAATGCAGCAGACCCATAGTATAATGCACCCATAGTATAATGCAGCAGCCCTGTAGTATAATGCACCCATAGTATAATGCAGCAGCCCCATAGTATAATGCAACAGCCCCATACTACAATGCACCCATACCACAATGCACCCATAGTATAATGCACGCCATACTATAATGTACTCAATAGTATAATGGACTCCATATTATAATGCATCCCCTTTCCCTCCCCCCATAGTAGTATAATGGACCCCCATCCGGGTATAATATGCCCCATACCGCGGCTTTACAGAAAAAAAGTTTTTCCGTGCACGCTGACGTCCTCTGATTGGCTGGTGGCTGTTAACTGATTGTTCGCTTGCGGTCATTTACTGAAGCGGCAGGATCCTGCCGCTTGGGCCTGGTTAGCGGGATAGAGAGGGCCCGATGCCCTTTATTTTGATACAGACAACTTTGTAGGATATACTTATCTCTATTTTGCACACAACCACTAGATGGAACCACAGCATCTGTATTTTGTCTGATCGCTTCTATACACAGATGGTTTATATGGAGCATTATTTGCTCTCTGGGTAATTATATCATATGATCATTCATGTGTCTGTATTTATTTCTATGTATAATGGATTGATTACTACTGTCGTTGTTAAAATATCCCCTTTAAACTTTGTTTTTAATCTCATGTTTTTTACCTTACTTATTAAAGATTTTAAAAGATTTAATTTTTTTTCAGGTAGCTTAATTTTTGTTGGTATCCTTTCTATGTACTGTAGTTTTCTTACGGTAAGTGCACATAGTGCATTGTAGATGCCAACATGTCCACATCAATTTTGAACCACATGACGCTTCAGGAAAACACGGGTGGGGTCTCTTGAAGCACCTTCTTTGCCGTCTTTCCGGTTGTTTCTGTGCTGGCTTTGCAGTCGATGTCCTCTTTCTTTACTTTTATACATAAGATGGTGGCTCCGCCTGAAGAATGGACGGGTCACTTCTTTTAGCCTCTTCACTGCTGTTGAAGTCTGAAGAAGCTGGAAGAAGTCACAAAAGACAGGACATATTCTCAGCAAGTCGTTTTGACTTTGCTGTGCATATATTCATTCTATTTGATGTTTCTCCAGCTCCTTTTCAGGAGGGTTTCAGTCAGAATCTGCCTGTATATGACATTTTGCGCACAGAACTTTACAGTCCAACATACACCAGCCCCGTACCCAATATTCAGTTATGTAGCCTAATTCTATACAGCAAAAAGTAACAGCCAGACATAAAGATGGAACATGATATTTATTCTATGAATATGTTTCTAGTAGATGTAATGTATGGCACCATTCGTGTCTTTACCATGTGCCATCACTCTCAGTCCTTGTGCCCAGTATCACTGCCATAATCTTACACTTCTTCCTTGATTCTTTACATTGATCTTCTGAGGCTTCAAAGGAAGCAGTGACTACGGCATAGGGGGCAGCGAGGGTTGGAGCGGAGCCATGTGGAGATGCAACTGTGATGGTAGCAATGTTTGCATGGAAGAACTACGACTTTCTCTCCAATCTCATAGTCCATTATGCATATGGCACAGGATTCTGCCTCTTCCTGAGATGTTATCCTTCTTGTTGGGAAGCTCTTAGTGCACAGAACTTGCCTTTTCTGCAGAATTTGGAGCAGGTTATATTGGGCAGGTGGCGATGGTGGCCGCATATGTGGAGGAGGTGTATAGACTCCCATTCCCCGCAGCTGAATGATGAGGTTAAACCAATGGTTTGCCTGGTGTGGCTGTAGAGCAGATGGGCTTGAAGCTGAGACCTCCCTGGGTCTGGAGAGCTCTGCAGGGGCCGGTCTCAGTGGCGAGCGGCTTCTTTCCCTGCTATGGTGTGCTCTCTGCCGCAGAGGAGCTCTGGCCCTTCTCCCTCTCGCGGTGACTTCAGTGGGGTCTGTATGATGGCCATCATTGGTAATGAGCCTTCTCTGCTCCCTTAGGCGATTGTGGAGGATTATGGCCTGACCTATAAAGAAAAAGATTACTATAATTATGGTAAATTAAAAAAAAAAAACAACAAAACAGTTTTGGGCTAAATGGATAGAACCAGCTGTTGCTTTGGCATTTAAAGAGGGAAAGAAACATTGTTTCATCTTTGGCCTACATAAACCTGCTCAGTATTCCTTGTCTGCAGACATTACAAAGCAGGGTGCAAATATGTTAGCATTTTGGGCTCTACATTTCACTTTTACCCAGGGCCTCACTTTGACCACAACTTTCTCTGACCGACCCCCAAGGAATATGAGAGGAAGGTGGAGGACGCACTGTGTGTCCTGAAACATCTTAGCCCAAAGAAAACCCTCAGAAAAGCTCCTATAAGGCGGAATATTCTCTCACTTACCCTGATTTTCAGGTCGGTTCAGCCATGTCTCGTTGTCAGCATTGAGCTGATGCAGCTCCCGGGACGTCATGGCTCAGTTTCTCGGGGCTGAGATGGTGAAATGTAAAGAACTACGTTCTCTGATGGCAAAGATGATATTGTGCCAAAATAACAATAGGAATCCGTGGAAGTAAATACCAGACGTATAAATAATCTAGCGCGCGCTTCCAAAACCAAAGTGGAGTCTCCGCAAATGCATCAACTCTGAAAATGGCGCTGAGGTCACCGAGCACAGAGATTGTATAACCTCACAACATTCTGTATCATTGTGACATCACATGTGAGAGGAACCACGCGCTGTCATAATGGCTGACTGTCCAGTCTGTTGTACTGTATGTCCTCTATATACACACATACACTCCTGGGAAACAAATGTATACATTGTAAGAATATTACACACCTAGCAATGATAATCAGTTTTATCATTTATATCAGTGTGTGCATTATTCCCTAAACCTCAGCCACTGCAGAACATGTTTCTCATGGTGGTCCTGAAAGAAAACAAAACACAAAGTCAAATACCAAACCCCGCTACTCCTCGGTACTGCTGCCAGTGTCCTCCTCTTCCAGCAGAGGCCATTGGGTGACCACTGCAGCCAATCATTTAAGTTAATAGAAATTTCCAAATTCATATGTTTTATCATGATACAAGATAAACAGTTTTAGAAATGAAACAGATAAATTAGATTTTCAGAAAATGGCATGTATGAAATTAGATACTTATGGAGAGAGGAATGCGGTGATGACACAGATCATGTTAGTCCACCTAATTAACACTCAGGAAAATAATCAGGTCATATAAGGACTTACATGGAAATCCCAGAATTTGGACCTCCCATTGGCCACAGATGTTATTAATCAACCCGGTGGAGATGACAAAGGCCTCCTTGTCTAACTTCTTAGATACCATGGTTGCTGGTCACAATGGAATCTAATGGGTTAAATTGCTGCAATCAGAGCTAGCCTGTGGAAAATTCGAAAGAGTGGAGTCATAAAATCTGTCTACACAATATGTGAAAAAAGATTTGTTTATTCGTATATAAGTCTCAAGTATCAAAAACACTAAAATTTTAGAGTATACATAAGTGCAAGTTTTACATGGGTAATGAGTATGAAGGACACAGGTAAAGAAAAAACTTGTAGACAGAACACTTTGTTCAAAACTCTATGACCAGAGGAATAAAGTTCTTAAAACGATAGACCATAAAGTAAAATGTGTGTATACCTTTAAGGGGCAAACAGTAAGGTGGCTAGCTCAAGCTTGATCCTCACCCTTATTAGGCGCAGTATTTGTCAGCAGGATGCCTGCTGGGTGAGGATCAATCTTGAGCTAGCCACCTTACTTTTTGCCCCTTAAAGGTGTACACACATTTTACTTTATGGTCTATCATTTTAAGAACTTGATTCCTCCGGTCGTAGACCTTTGAATAAAGTGTTTTGTCTCCAAGATTTTTCTTTACCTGTGTCCTTCATACTCATTACCCATGTAAAATTTGTGTGCATTTATGTATACCCTAAATTTTAGTATTTTTGATACTTGAAACTTATATTCAAATAAACAAATCTTTTCACATATTGTGTAGACAGTTTTTATGTCTACAATCTTTCGAGTTTTTCTGTCGTGGTGGCAGTAAATAAGCCATTTCTGACTTAGTCAGATAATCTTTAGTATTGTGTGTTGCTCTGATCTAATTTTTCAAATCAGAGCTAGCTTGTATTGAAGCAGTTACAGCTGGTTGTCAGCTATGTAAAACAGCCAGCACCCACTGGGTATGGAGTGGGCTCAGCTTGTGAGTCTGCTCCTTATAAATCATCCTAACTCGTTCTGTACATATATACGGTATAAGCAGTGGATAGGACTAGAGCTGAGCGAAACAGGTCGCTCAGATTCAAAAATCGCCAAATTTCGCCAAAGTCGGGTTTCGCTGAGCAAAACCTGACTATAGCGTGAAGTCGGCCATGCGGTTGTCCACCCAAGCGCCAAAGTCGCGTTTCCCATAATGCTTGCAGGTGCCTTTTCTCAGCCAATGAGCAAGGACGCACACTGTGGGCAACAAGATGACATGGGCAGCAGCCACCATCTTAGAGAAGGGCATTGCAGTGATTGGCTTGCTTTGTGTGGCGTCACAGTGGTTATAAAAGCCCTGACCGCCGACCGCCATTTTACTTCTGCCGATCTTAGCATAGGGAAAGGTTGCTGCCACTGTTTCTCAGTAGGGAGAGAGTTAGGCAGGAAAGAAAAGTGATTCTGTACTTGTGCTGATAGCAATTGTGCTGTACAGTTAGTGTGCAGTGACAGGGGAGGATTTTGTTGTGTGCAGCAGCAGCGCTGGTTCTTAGGCTGCCTGCCAGTGACAGGGGAGGATTTTCTTTTGTGCAGCAGCAGAGCTGGTTAATAGGCTGCCTGCTAGCTGTATTGCTGTGTGTACACTGCTGTGCAGACTGCTTTCTACACAGCACTAATACTTTTATTCTTTTTTCCTGCACACTTACCGAGCGTTCATTTTTTCCCACACCATATAGAGCTGTACGCTCCTCACACTACTGTGTACTGGCTAGTATCACGGACAAATACATGCTGACTATATGCTTGTGACTCCGGAAATATATACAGAGATTTACAATTACCCCTAGACTGTATACAGCTGTACGCTTCTGATACAGTTCCCTTTTTCAACTTTTTATATTCTTGTCTAATCCATACTGAGCCTGAGAGCGTCTGTGTGTGACTCCTGAAATATATACGGAGATTTAAAATTACTCCAACACTATATACACCTGGTATCTTCTGATACAGTTCCCTTTCAGCTTTTTATATTCTTGTCTAATCCATACTGAGCCTGAGAGCATCTGTGTGTGACTCCTGAAATATATACGGAGATTCCACTTGTCCTTCAGTAAGGTGCCCTGGAAGGGGGTTACAAAAACGCTGAATTTCTGGAAAGCAAAGTTTGGTCAGCTTAGAGAGGACCTTCGCCGAATTGATTGGGACAATGTCCTCAAAAATAGGAGCACAGAAAATAAATGGGAAATATTTAAATCAGTTTAACACACCCACTGCAAGCTAGCCATACCGTACAGAAATAAAAGGGATAGGAACATTTTGTGGGCGGAGCCCCTCTGGGTCCAATTTGGTGGGCGGGGCCGCTCTGGGTCCGATTTGGTGGGCGGGGCTCCTCAGGGTCCGGTTTGGTGGGCAGGGTCCCTCAGAGTCTGATTTGGTGGGCGGGGCCACTCTGGGTCTGATTTGGAGGCCGTGGTTGCTCAGCTTCCGATTTGGAGGCCGGGGTGGCTCAGCCTCCGATTTGGAGGCCGGAGTGGCTCAGCCTCCGATTTGGAGGCCGGGGTGACTAAGCCTCCGATTTGGAGGCTGGGGTGGCTAAGCCTCCGATTTGGAGGCCGGGGTCGCTCAGGTTCCGATTTGGAGGCCGGGGTCGCTGAGCCTCCGATTTGGAGGCCATGGTGGCTCAGCCTCCGATTTGCAGGCCGGGGTGCCTCAGCCTCCGACTTGGAGGCCGGGGTGTCTCAGCCTCCGATTTGGAGGCCGGAGTGGCTCAGCCTCCGATTTGGAGGCTGGGGTGGCTCAGCCTCCGATTTGAAGGCCGGGGTCGATCAGCCTCCGATTTGGAGGAATGATTGGCTCTGCCTCCGATTTGGAGGCCGGGGTAGCTCAGCCTCCGATTTGGTGACCGGGGTGGCTCAGCCTCCGATTTGGAGGCCGGGGTGGCTCATCGTCCGATTTGGAGGTCAGGGTGGCTCATCGTCCGATTTGGAGGCCGGGGTGGCTCAGCCTCCGATTTGGAGCCCAGGGTGGCTCAGCCTCCTATTTGGAGGTCGGGGTGGCCAGCCTCCGATTTGGAGGCCGGGGTGGCTCAGCCTTCGATTTGGAGGCCGGGGTCGATCAGCCTCCGATTTGGAGGACGGTTTGGCTCAGCCTCCGATTTGGAGGCCGGGGTGGCTCAGCCTCCGATTTGGAGGCCGGGATGGCTCAGCCTCCGATTTGGAGGCCGGGGTCAATCAGCCTCCGATTTGGAGGCCGGGATCGATCAGCCTCTGATTTGGAGGCCGGGGTCGATTAGCCTCCGATTTGGAGGCTGGGGTCGATCAGCCTCCGATTTGGAGGCCGGGGTGGCTCAGCCTTCGATTTGGAGGCCGGGGTGGCTCAGCCTCCGATTTGGAGGTAGGGGTCGCTCAGCCTCCGATTTGGAGGCCGGGGTCGCTCAGCCTCAGATTTGGAGGCCGGGGTCGCGCATCCTCCGATTTGGAGGCTGGGGTCGTTCAGATTCCGATTTGGAGACCGTGGTGGCTCAGCCTACGATTTGGAGGCCGGGGTGGCTCAGCCTCCGATTTGGAGGACGGGATGGCTCAGCCTCCGATTTGGAGGCCGGGATCGATCAGCCTCTGATTTGGAGGCTGGGGTCGATCAGCCTCCGATTTGGAGGCCGGGGTCGATCAGCCTCCGATTTGGAGGCCGGGGTCGATCAGCCTCCGATTTGGAGGCCGGGGTCGATCAGCCTCCGATTTGGAGGCCGGGGTGGCTCAGCCTCCGATTTGGAGGCCGGGGTGGCTCAGCCTCCGATTTGGAGGCCGGGGTGGCTCAGCCTCCGATTTGGAGGCCGGGGTGGCTCAGCCTCCGATTTGGAGGCCGGGGTGGCTCAGCCTCCGATTTGGAGGCCGGGGTGGCTCAGCCTCCGATTTGGAGGCCGGGGTGGCTCAGCCTCCGATTTGGAGGCCGGGGTGGCTCAGCCTCCGATTTGGAGGCCGGGGTGGCTCAGCCTCCGATCTGGAGGCCGGGGTGGCTCAGCCTCCGATTTGGAGGCCGGGGTGGCTCAGCCTCCGATTTGGAGGCCGGGGTGGCTCAGCCTCCGATTTGGAGGCCGGGGTGGCTCAGCCTCCGATTCGGAGGCCGGGGTCGATCAGCCTCCGATTTGGAGGCAGGGGTCGATCAGCCTCCGATTTTGATGCCGGGTTCAATCAGCCTCCGATTTGGAGCCTGGGGTCACTCAGCTTTCGATTTGGTGCGCCGGCCCTTTAAGAATCACTTTGGCGCTTCGGCCCCTTAAGAGCCAGTTTGGCGCACTGGGCTTCTAAATCCACTTTGGAGCACATTCTCTCTCAGGGGCATGCGTCATGTGATGTAGCTGCCCCATGTCTTCCTATGGCAAAATGTTTCTATTGAAATGCATTGACACAGGGTCTGATTTGGTGGTTGGGGCCTTTCAGAATCCGATTTGGTGGGCGGGGCCCCTCAGGGTCCGATTTGGTGAGCGGGGCCCCTCAGAGTTCGATTTGGTGAGCAGGGCCCCTCAGGGTCCGATTTGGTGAGCGGGGCCCATCAGGGTCCGATTTGATGAGCGGGGACCCTCAGGGTTCGTTATGGTGAGCGGGGACCCTCAGGGTCCGATTTGGTGGGCGGGATCTCTCAGGGTCCGATTTGGTGGGCGGGGCCCCTCAGGGTCCGATTTGGTGGGCGGGGCCCCTCAGGGTCCGATTTGGTGGGCGGGGCCCCTCAGGGTCCGATTTGGTGGGTGGGGGTGCACTTTGGCGCACATTCTCTCTCAGGGGCATGCCTCATGTGATGAAGCTAGATTTGCATTTGTGCTGTGGGTTTCGCTTTAAGAGCTGATATTATGTGGCAGAAGCTCTCTCCTGGGGGCGTCATGTGACGTTCGTAGGCATTGGCATAGTAACTGGTTCTGCCTGCGCATATCAATGAGCTTTACTGCCATTTCAATCGCCTCAGGGCACGTTTTAAGTTTCCCATTCAAATGCATTGAGACAGTGTATTCCAATGACGGGAAAAAAAATTTTCAAACGCAAATTGCGCAAAAACTACAAATCCGATCGACACGAAAAATACTTAGCACACCTTTCGTGGACGCTGGCTTCGAAACGACACCTCAACGGAGTCTGTGCGTGTAGCGGTTCGGGCCGCATTAATTGCAGAAATCAACTTAATAATATTAACTAGATGTGTATTTCCTGAAGGAAGTACAGATAGTGGTTTGAAATGGTGCCCGGGCTGCCCCTTTAAGAGAGACTTGCCTGCTGCCCCTGCAAGACTTTCAACTCAGGATCCGTTTTAACTGTGAGTGCCTCTCAGGGGCCACTTTGGCCTCAGGGTCTGATTTGGTGGGTGGGGCCCCTCAGGATCTGATTCCTTGGCCTGGGCTCCTCAGGGTTTGAATTGTTGGCGGGGATCCCTCAAGCTCCGATTTTGTGGGTGTGGCCCCTCAGGGTCTGATTTTGTGGGTGGGGCCCCTCAGGGTCCGATTTTGTGGCCGGGACCCCTCAGGGTCTGATTTTGTGGCCAGATCCCCTCAGGGTCCGATTTTGTGGGTGTGGCCCCTCATGGTCCGATTTTGTGGCCGGGGCCCCTCAGGGTACAATTTTGTGGGTGGGGCCCCTCAGGGTACAATTTTGTGGGTGGGGCCACTCTGGGTCCGATTTAGTGGGTGGGGACACACTGGTCCGTTTTGTTAGGCGGGGCTACTCAGGGTCCAATTTGGTGGGAGGGGCCCCTCAGGGTCCCATTTGGAGGGCGGGTCCCCTCAGGGTCCGATTTGGTGGGCGGGGCCCCTCAGGGTCCGATTTTCTGGCCGGGGCCCCTCAGGGTCCGATTTTGTGGTTGGGGCCCCTCAGGGTCCGATTTTGTGGGTGGGGCCACTCTGGGTCCGATTTAGTGGGTGGGGACACACTGGTCCGTTTTGTTAGGCGGGGCTACTCAGGGTCCAATTTGGTGGGAGGGGCCCCTCAGGGTCCCATTTGGAGGGGCGGGTCCCCTCAGGGTCTGATTTGGTGGGCGGGGCCCCTCAGGGTCCGATTTTCTGGCCGGGGCCCCTCAGGGTCCAATTTTGTGGGTTGGGCCCCTCAGGGTCTGATTTTGTGTCAGGGGTCCCTCAGGGTCCGATTTTGTGGTTGGGACCCCTCAGGGTCCGATTTTGTGGTTGGGACCCCTCAGGGTCCGATTTTGTGGTTGGGGCCCCTCAGGGTCCGATTTTGTGGCCGGGGCCCATCAGGGTCCGATTTGGTGACTGGGGCCCCTCAGGGTCCGATTTTGTGGGTGGGTCCCCTTAGGGTCCGATTTGGTGGGCGGGACCACTTTGGGTCCAATTTGGAGGCCGGGGTGGCTCAGCCTCCGATTTGGAGGCTGTGGTGGCTCAGCCTCCGATTTGGAGGCCGGGGTGGCTCAGCCTCCGATTTGGAGGCCGGGGTGGCTCAGCCTCCGATTTGGAGGCCGGGGTCGATCAGCCTCCGATTTGGAGGCCGGGGTCGATCAGCCTCCGATTTGGAGGCCGGGGTGGCTCAGCCTCCGATTTGGAGGCCGGGGTGGCTCAGCCTCCGATTTGGAGGCCGGGGTGGCTCAGCCTCCGATTTGGAGGCCGGGGTGGCTCAGCCTCCGATTTGGAGGCCGGGGTTGTTCAGCCTCCGATTTGGAGGCCGGGGTGGCTCAGGCTCCGATTTGGAGGCCGGGGTGGCTCAGCCTCAGATTTGGAGGCCGGGGTGGCTCAGCCTCAGATTTGGAGGCCGGGGTGGCTCAGCCTCAGATTTGGAGGCCGGGGTGGCTCAGCCTCAGATTTGGAGGCCGAGGTGGCTCAGCCTCCGATTTGGAGGCCGGGGTGGCTCAGCCTTCGATTTGGAGGCCGGGGTGGCTCAGCCTTCGATTTGGAGGCCGGGGTTGATCAGCCTCCGATTTGGAGGCCGGGGTGGCTCAGCCTCAGATTTGGAGCCTGGGGACACTCAGCTTTCGATTTGGCGTGTCTGCCCTTTAAGACTCATTTCGGTGCGTCGGCCCTTTAACAATCACTTTGGCGCGTCGGCCCTTTAAGAGCTAGTTTGGCTCACTGGGCTTCTTCTAAATGAACTTTGGTGGACATTCTCTCTCAGGGGCATGTGTCATGTGATGAAGCTAGATTTGCATTTGTGCTGTGGGTTTCGCTTTAAGAGCTGATATTATGTGGCAGAAGCTCTGTTCTGGGGGCGTCATGTGACATTCGTAGGCGTTGGCATAGTAACTGGGTGTGCCTGCGCATATCAATGAGCTTAGCTGCCATTTCAATCGCCTCAGGGCACGTTTTGCCATTTCCCATTGAAAAGCATTGGAGACAGTGCGTTCCAATGACGGGAAAAAAAATTTTCAAACGCAACTTGCGCAAAAACTACAAATCCGATCGACACGAAAAATGCTTAGCACACCTCTCATGGACGCTGGCTTCGAAACGACACCTCATCGGAGTCTGTGCGTGTAGCGGTTCGGGCTGTATTAATTGCGGAAATCAACTTAATAATAATAAGAAGAACTAGATGTGTATTTCCTGAAGGAAGTACAGATAGTGGTTTGAAATGGTGCCCGGGCTGCCCCTTTAAGAGAGACTTGCCTGCTGCCCCTGCAAGACTTTCAGCTCAGTATCAGTTTTAAGTGTGGGTGCCTCTCAGGGGCCACTTTGGCCTCAGGGTCTGATTTGGTGGGTGGGGCCCCTCAAGATCTGATTCGGTGGCCTGGGCTCCTCAGGGTTTGAATTGGTGGCCGGGATCCCTCAGGGTCCAATTTTGTGGGTGTGGCCCCTCAGGGTGTGATTTTGTGGATGTGGCCCCTCAGGGTCCGATTTTGTGGGTGGGTCCCCTCAGGGTCCGATTTTGTGGGTGGGGCCCCTCAGGGTCTGATTTTGTGGGTGGGGCCCCTCAGGGTACGATTTTGTGGCCGGGGCCCCTCAGGGTCCAATTTTGTGGTTGGGGCCCCTCAGGGTCCGATTCAGTGGGTGGGGCCCCTCAGGGTCCCATTTTGTAAGTTAGGCCCCTCAGGGTCCCATTTTGTGGCCGGGGCCCCACAGGATCCGATTTTGTTGCCGGGGCCCCTCAGGGTCTGATTTTGTGGGTGGGGCCCCTCAGGGTCTGATTTTGTGGCCGGGGCCCCTCAGGGTCCAATTTTGTGGGTGGGGCCCCTCAGGATCCGATTTTGTGGCCGGGGCCCCTCAGGGTCCGATTTTGTGGCCGGGGCCCCTCAGGGTCCGATTTTGTGGGTGAGGCCCCTCAGGGTCTGATTTTGTGGGTGGGGCCCCTCAGGGTCTGATTTTGTGGGTGGGGCCCCTCAGGGTACGATTTTGTGGGTGAGGCCCCTCAGGGTACGATTTTGTGGGTGGGGCCCCTCATGGTCTGATTTTGTGGCCGGGGCCCCTCAGGATCCGATTTTGTTGCCGGGGCCCCTCAGGGTCCGATTTTGTGGGTGGGGCCTCTCAGGATCCGATTTTGTGGCCGGGGCCCCTCAGGGTCCGATTTTGTGGCCGGGGCCCCTCAGGGTCCAATTTTGTGTCCGGGGCGCCTCAGGGTCTGATTTTGTGGCCGGAGCCCCTCAGGGTCCGATTTTGTGGCAGGGGCCCCTTAGGGTCCGATTTTGTGGCCGAGGCCTCTCAGGGTCCGATTTTGTGGTTGGGGCCTCCCTGGGTCTAATTAGGTGGGCGGGGACCTTCACGGTCCGATTTGATAGGCTGGGCCACTGTAGGTCTAATTTGGTGGGCGGGGCCCCTTCAGGTCCGATTTTGTGGGTGTGGCCCCTCAAAGTCCGATTTTGTGGGTGGGGCCCCTCAAAGTCCGATTCTGTGGGTGGGGCCCCTCAAAGTCCGATTTTGTGGGTGGGGCCCCTCAAAGTCCGATTTTGTGGGTGGGGCCCCTCAAAGTCCGATTTTGTGGGTGGGGCCCCTCAAAGTCCGATTTTGTGGGTGGGGCCCCTCAGGGTCTGATTTTGTGGGTGGTGCCCCTCAGGGTCCAATTTTGTGGCCGGGGCCCCTCAGGGTTCGATTTTGTGGCCGGGGCCCCTCAGGGTCCGATTTTGTGGCCGGGGCCCTTAGGGTCCGATTTTGTTGGTGTGGCCCCTCAGGGTTCGATTTTGTGGCCGGGGCCCCTCAGGGTCCGATTTTGTGGCCGAGGCCCCTCAGGGTCCGATTTTGTGGCCGGGGCCCCTCAGGGTCCGATTTTGTGGCCGAGGCCCCTCAGGGTCTGATTTTGTGGTTGGGGCCGCTCTGGGTCTAATTAGGTGGGCGGGGACCTTCACGGTCCGATCTGATAGGCTGGGCCACTCTAGGTCTGATTTGGTGGGAGGGGCCCCTCAAAGTCCGATTTTGTGGGTGGGTCCCCTCAGGGTCTGATTTTGTGGGTGGTGCCCCTCAGGGTCCAATTTTGTGGCCGGGGCCCCTCAGGGTCCGATTTTGTGGTTGGGGCCCCTCAGGGTCTGATTTTGTGGGTGGGGCCCCTCAGGGTCCGATTTTGTGGCCGGGGCCCTTAGGGTCTGATTTTGTGGGTGGGGCCCCTCAGGGTCCAATTTGGTGGGCGGGGCCACTCTGGGTCCGATTTGGTGGGTGGGGCCACTCTGGGTCCAATTTGGATGCCAGGGTGGCTCAGCCTCCTTTTTGTAGGCCAGGGTCTATTAGCCTCCGATTTGGAGCCTTGGGTCACTCAGCTTTCGATTTGGCGCGCCGGCCCTTTAAGACTCATTTTGGTGCGCCGGCTCTTTAAGAATCACTTTGGCGCGTCGGCCCTTTAAGAGCCAGGGTGGCTGACTGGGCTTCTAAATCCACTTTGGCGCACATTCTCTCTCAGGGGCATGCGTCATGTGATGACGCTAGATTTGCATTTGTGCTGTGGGTTTTGCTTTAAGAGCTGATATTATGTGGCAGAAGCTCTCTCCTGGGGGCGTCATGTGATGTTCGGAGGCGTTGGCATAGTAACTGGGTGTGCCTGCGCATATCAATGAGCTCAACTGCCATTTCAATCGCCTCAGGGCATGTTTTAAGCTTCCCATTGAAAAGCATTGGAGACAGTGCATTTCAATGACGGGAAAAAAAAATTTCAAACGCAAATTGCGCAAAAACTACAAATCCGATTGACGCGAAAAATACTTAGCACACCTCTCATGGACGCTGGCTTCGAAATGACACCTCAACGGAGTCTGTGCGTGTAGCGGTTCGGGCCGCATTAATTGCGGAAATCAACTGAATAATAAGAAGAATAAGTTAGCAGCGTTCGGATTACAATATAGTGGTTTTTTTCAAACCACTATAATAATAAGAACTAGATGTGTATTTCCTGAAGGAAGTACAGATAGTGGTTTGAAATGGTGCACGGGCTGCCCCTTTAAGAGAGACTTGCCTGCTGCCCCTGCAAGACTTTCAACTCAGGATCCGTTTTAACTGTGAGTGCATCTCAGGGGCCACTTTGGCCTCAGGGTGTGATTGGGTGGGTGGGGCCCCTCAGGATCTGATTCCTTGGCCTGGGCTCCTCAGGGCTTGAATTGTTGGCCGGGTTCCCTCAGGTTCCTATTTTGTGGGTGTGGCCCCTCAGAGTCCGATTTTGTGGGTGTGGCCCCTCAGGGTCCGATTTTGTGGGTGGAGCCCCTCAGGGTCCGATTTTGTGGCCGGGGCCCCTCAGGGTGCGATTTTGTGGTTGGGGCCCCTCAGGGTCTGATTTTGTGGGTGGGGCCACTCTGGGTCTGATTTGTTGGGCGGGGCCACTCTGGGTCCGTTTTGTTGGGTGGGGCCACTTAGGGTCCGATTTGGTGGGTGGGGCCCCTCAGGGTCCGATTTGGCGGGCGGGTCCCCTCAGGGTCCGATTTGGTGGGTGGGGCCCCTCAGGGTCCAATTTCGTGGGCGGGGCCCCTCAGGGTCTGACTTGGTGGGCGGGGACTGACAGGGTCCGATTTTCTGGCAGGGGCCCCTCAGGGTCCGATTTTGTGGATTGGGCCCCTCAGGGTCCGATTTTGTGGCCGGGGCCCCTCAGGGTCTGATTTTGTGACTGGGGCCCAACAGGGTCCGATTTTGTGGCTGAGTCCCCTCAGGGTCCGATTTTGTTGGGGCCCCTCAGGGTCTGATTTTGTGGCAGGGGCCCCTCAGGGTCCGATTTTGTGGGTGGGACCACTTAGGGTCTGATTTTGTGGGCGGAGCCCCTCTGGGTCCAATTTGGTGGGCAGGACCAAACTGGGTCCGATTTGGTGGGCGGGACCACTCTGGGTCCAATTTGGTGGGCGGGGCCTCTCAGGGTCCGATTTGGTGGGTGGGGCCTCTCAGGGTCCAATTTGGTGGGAGGGGCCTCTCAGGGTCCAATTTGGTGGGCGGGGCCCCACAGGGTCCGATTTGGTGGGCGGTGCCCCTCAGGGTCCGATTTGGTGGGCGGGGCCCCTCAGGGTTCGGTTTGGTGGGCAGGGCCTCTCTGGGTCCGATTTGGTGGGTGGGGCCACTCTGGGTAAGATTTGGAGGCTGGGGTCGCTCAGCCTCCGATTTGGAGGCCGGGGTCGATGATCTTCCGATTTGGAGGCCGGGGTCGTTGAGCCTCCGATTTGGAGGCCGGGGTCGTTGAGCCTCCGATTTGGAGGCCGGGGTCGTTGAGCCTCCAATTTTGACTCTGGGGTGGCTCAGCCCCTGATATGGAAGCCGGTGTCGCTCAGCCTCCGATTTGGACCCCAGGGTCGATCAGCCTCCGATTTGGAGGCTGGGGTCACTCAGCCTCCGATTTGGAGGACGGGGCCGCCCAGCCTCCAATTTGGAGGACGGGGTCGCTCAGCCTCCGATTTGGAGGCCGGGGTGGCTCATCGTCTGATTTGGAGGCCGGGGTGGCTCAGCCTCCGATTTGAAGGCCGGGGTCAATCAGCCTTCGATTTGGAGGCCGGGGTCAATCAGCCACCGATTTGGAGGCCGGGGTGGCTCAGCCTCCGAATTTGAGGCCAGGGTGGCTCAGCCTCTGATTTGGAGGCCAGGGTGACTCAGCCTCCGATTTGGAGGCAAGGGTGACTCAGCCTCCGATTTGGAGGCAAGGGTGACTCAGCCTCTGATTTGGAGGCCGGGGTCGATCAACCTTCGATTTGGAGGCTGGGGTCGATCAGCCTCCGATTTGGAGGCTGGGATCGATCAGCCTCTGATTTGGAGGCCGGGGTCGATCAGCCACCGATTTGGAGGCCGGGGTTGATCAGCCTCCGATTTGGAGACTGGGGTGGCTCAGCCCCCGATTTGGAGGCCGGGGTGGATCAGCCTCCGATTTGGAGGCCGGGGTGGATCAGCCTCCGATTTGGAGGCCGGGGTGGATCAGCCTCCGATTTGGAGGCCGGGGTGGATCAGCCTCCGATTTGGAGGCCGGGGTGGATCAGCCTCCGATTTGGAGGCCGGGGTGGATCAGCCTCCGATTTGGAGGCCGGGGTGGATCAGCCTCCGATTTGGAGGCCGGGGTGGATCAGCCTCCGATTTGGAGGCCGGGGTGGCTCAGCCTCCGATTTGGAGGCCGGGGTGGCTCAGTCTCCGATTTGGAGGCCGGGGTGGCTCAGTCTCCGATTTGGAGGCCGGGGTCGATCAGCCTCCGATTTGGAGGCCGGGGTCGATCAGCCTCCGATTTGGAGGCCGCGGTGGTTCAGCCTCCGATTTGGAGGCCGCGGTGGCTCAGCCTCCGATTTGGAGGCCGGGGTGGCTCAGCCTCCGATTTGGAGGCCGGGGTGGCTCAACCTCCGATTTGGAGACCGGGGTGGCTCAGCCTCCGATTTGGCGTTTTGGCCCTTTAAGACGCATTTCGGTGCGCCGCCCCTTAAACAATCACTTTGGCGCGTCGGCACTTTAAGAGCTAGTTTGGCTCACTGGGCTTCTTCTAAATCAACTTTGGCGGACATTCTCTCTCAGGGGCATGCGTCATGTGATGAAGCTAGATTTGCATTAGTGCTGTGGGTGGGACCGCTCAGGGTCCGATTTGGTGAGCGAGGCCCCTCAGAGTTCAATTTGGTGAGCAGGGCCCCTTAGGGTCCGATTTGGTGAGCGGGGACCCTCAGGGTCCGATTTGGTGAGCGGGGCTCCTCAGGGTCTGATTTGTTGGGTGGGGCCCCTCAGGATCCTATTTGGTGAGCGGGGCCCCTCAGGGTCGGATTTGGTGGGCAGGGCACGTCAGTGTCCGATTTGGTGGGCGGGACCCCTCGGTACGATTTGGTGGGCGGAGCCCCTCAGGGTCCGATTTGGTGAGCGGGGCCCCTCAGAGTTCAATTTTGTGGGCGGGGCCCCTCAGGGTCCGATTTTGTGGGTGGGGCCCCTCAGGGTCCGATTTGGTGAGTGGTGCCCCTCAGGGTCCGATTTGGTGGCCGGGGCCCCTCAGGGTCCGATTTGGTGGCCGGGGCCACTCAGGGTCCGATTTTGTGGGTGGGACCCCTGGGTCTGATTTGGTGGGCGGGGCCACTCTGGGTCCATTTTGGTGGGCGGTGCCCCATAGGATCCGATTTGGTGGGCGGGTCTCCTCAGGGTCCGAATTTATGGTTGGGGCCCCTCAGGGTCCGATTTGGTGGGTGGGGCCCCTCAGGGTCCGATTTTGTGTCCGGGGCCCCTCAGGGTCCGATTTTGTGGTTGGGGCCCTTCAGAATCTGATTTGGTGGGCGGGAACCCTCAGGGTCCGATTTGGTGGGCAGTGCCCCTCAGGGTTCGATTTTGTGGGTGGGGCCCCTCAGGGTCCGATTTGGTGAGTGGTGCCCCTCAGGGTCCGATTTGGTGGCCGGGGCCCCTCAGGGTCCGATTTGGTGGCCGGGGCCACTCAGGGTCCGATTTTGTGGGTGGGGCCCCTGGGTCTGATTTGGTGGGCGGGGCCACTCTGGGTCCATTTTGGTGGGCGGTGCCCCATAGGATCCGATTTGGTGAACGGGGCCCCTCAGGGTCCGATTTGGTGGGCGGGTCTCCTCAGGGTCCGAATTTATGGTTGGGGCCCCTCAGGGTCCGATTTGGTGGGTGGGGCCCCTCAGGGTCTGATTTTGTGTCCGGGGCCCCTCAGGGTCCGATTTTGTGGTTGGGGCCCTTCAGAATCTGATTTGGTGGGCGGGAACCCTCAGGGTCCGATTTGGTGGGCAGTGCCTCTCAGGGTTCGATTTGGTGGGCGGAGCCCCGCAGGGTCCGATTTGGTGTGCGGGGCCCCTTAGGGTCCGATTTGGTGGGCGGGGCCCCTCAGGGTCCGATTTGGTGGGCGGGGCCCCTCATGGTCCGATTTGGTGGGTGGGGCCCCTCAGGGTCGGATTTGGTGGGCGGGGTCCCTCAGGGTCAGATTTGGTGGGCGGGGCCCCTCAGGGTCAGATTTGGTGGGCGGGGCCCCTCAGGGTCAGATTTGGTGGGCGGGGCCCCTCGGGGTCCGATTTGGTGGGCAGGGCCCCTCAGGGTCCGATTTGGTGGGCGGGGCCCCTCAGAGTCCGATTTGGTGGGCGGGGCCCCTCAGGGTCTGATTTGCTGGGTGGGACCCCTCAGGGTCCGATTTGGTGGTTGGGGCCTTTCAGAATCCGATTTGGTGGGCGGGGCCCCTCAGGGTCCGATTTGGTGAGCGGGGCCCCTGAGTTCAATTTGGTGAGCGGGGCCCCTCAGGGTCCGATTTGGTGGGCGGGCCCCTCAGGGTTCGATATGGTGGGCGGGGCCCCTCAGGGTCCGATTTGGTGTGCGCGGCCCCTCAGGGTCCGATTTGGTGGGCGTGATCTCTCAGGGTCCGATTTGGTGGGCGGGGCCCCTCAGGGTCCGATTTGGTGGGCGGGGCCCCTCAGGGTCCGATTTGGTGGGCGGAGCCCCTCAGGGTCCGATTTGGTGGGCGGGGGTGCACTTTGGCGCACATTCTCTCTCAGGGGCATGCCTCATGTGATGAAGCTAGATTTGCATTTGTGCTGTGGGTTTCGCTTTAAGAGCTGATATTATGTGGCAGAAGCTCTGTCCTGGGGGCGTCATGTGACGTTCGTAGGCGTTGGCATAGTAACTGGGTGTGCCTGCGCATATCAATGAGCTTTACTGCCATTTCAATCGCCTCAGGGCACGTTTTAAGTTTCCCATTCAAATGCATTGAGACAGTGCAGTCCAATGACGGAAAAAAAAATTTCAAACGCAAATTACGCAAAAACTACAAATCCAATCGACACAAAAAATACTTAGCACACCTCTCGTGGACGCTGGCGTCGAAACGACACCTCAACGGAGTCTGTGCGTGTAGCGGTTCGGGCCGTATTAATTGCGGAAATCAACTTAATAATAATAAGTTAGCAGCGTTCGGATTACAATATAGTGTTTTTTTCAAACCCCTATAATTAGCAAAACCCAAAAGCTTCTGGAGAGCCTTCAAAGAAGTGGGCTGAACCCAATCATAAATGGCCTGTACCTTGGTCGGGTCCATTTCAATAGTCGACGGAGACAAAATAAATCCCAAACATGAAATCCTCTGTACACCAAAGAGGCATTTCGATCCCTTAACAAACAGGGAATTCTCCCTCAAAATCCAGAACACAGTCCGGACATGTTCCACATGAGAATCCCAATCACTGGAAAAGATCAAAATATCATCCAGATAGATGATCAAAAACTTATCCACAAAGTCCCGGAAAATATCATTCATAAAGGACTGGAAGACAGAAGGGGCATTAGTGAGCCTAAAAGGCATCACCAGGTACTCAAAATGTCCCTCCGGAGTATTAAACGCCGTCTTCCATTCATCCCCGTGCTTGATGCGAATAAGATTATATGCCCCCTGAGGTCAAGCTTAGTAAACCAGCAGGCACTTTTAACTCTGGAGAATAAATCAGACATCAGGGGTAACGGGTACTGATATTTAACCGTCATCTTGTTAAGGGAACGATAGTCAATACAAGGTCTTAATGAACCATCTTTCTTGGCCACAAAAAAAAACCCAGCACCTAAGGGTGAAGAGGATGGTCTAATATGACCCTTCTCCAACGACTCGTTAATATATAGGATCGCATAGTATCATGTTCGGGTACTGATAAGTTGAAAAGTCGACCCTTGGGAAATGTACACCCAGGCATCAACTCAACTGCACAGTTATAACTCCTATGAGGAGGCAAAGACGCAGACTTACTCTCACTAAATACATCAGAAAAATCGGCCAAATAATCAGGAATATCATGAGACTGAGGAGAGGTGGAGAAAACAGGAGCGTCCCTAAGAACACACTGACAACCCCAACTCACCACAGACACAGATTTCCAATCCAAAACTGGATAATGAGTTTGCAACCAGGGAAAACCCAGAAGAATAGTATCATGCAAATAGTGCAGCCCCAAAAATTTACAATTTTCTTGGTGGTCTGGGGCAACTCGCATTATCACCTGGGTCCAAAACTGAGGTTTACTCTCCGCCAATGGCGTAGCATCAATACTCCTCAAAGGAATAGGCGTCCGCAGAGGTATCATGGGAAAACCACAACGTTTAGCAAAGTCCAAATCCATCAGATTCAAAGCTGCTCCTGAATCTTCAAAAACCTTACAACTTAGGTTGTACACTGCCCAAAGCAAATGTGTGTACAAAACGTTCCTCTCGTTTAGGGCAGACAGAAATATTATGAGAGGCGTCTCCACAGAAAAAACACAGCTTATTACGCCTTTTAAACTCCTGACGTTGCACCCTAGACAAAACCCTATCACATTGCATAGGTTCAGACGTTTGTTCAAAAGGTGGAATCGCCTCTCGTGTAGTTTTACGTTCACGTAAACGCCGATCAACTTGAATAGCTAATGACATAGAATCATCAAGACCAGAGGGAACAGGAAATCCCACCATAACATCTTTTACGGTCTCTGATAAACCCTTCCGAAAGAGAGCTGCCAATGCACCATCATTCCATGTAGTAAGGACCGCCTACTTTCGGAATTTTTTACAGTATAACTCTGCAGAATCCTGACCCTGGTTCAATGCCAACAGGGTTTTCTCAGCTTGATCAATAGCATTAGGTTCATCATACAACAACCCCAAGGCTTGAAAAAATGCATCCACATTAGTCAGAATAGGATTTTCAGGTGTCAGAGAAAAAACCCAATCCTGGGGATCGCCGCGCAGCAAGGAGAAGACAATTTTAACCTGCTGCACAGAGCTTCCCGATGAGTTAGGCTTCAAGGCAAGAAATAGTTTACAATTATTCTTAAAATTCAAAAATTTAGACCGATCCCCAGAAAACACATCAGGAATAGGGATCTTTGGTTCAACAGCATGTGACTGAGTGAGATAGGCGGAAATTCCCCGCACTTCAGCAACGAGCTGCTCAACACGATCAGACAATTGCTTAATTTTCATTAGAGAAAAATCCACCTACAGCCCCATGGAAAAAGAGGAAAAAATACATAAAAAAAAAAAATTCTGACAATTTTTTTTTTTTTTTAACAATTCTTTCCTGCTTTTGAGTACCCTAGAATCTGCGGTATGGCTGGTGATTCTGTTATGATTGGGTCACCGAGGAGGAAAACAAAACCACGCTAAGTCACAGAAAACTAGAGAGGTTGGTAACTACGCGGATTGCAGACCCCTGATCCTAACCACACAACTAACAGCAGCCGTGGAGCGTACCTACGATGATTTTAGACGCCTCGTCACAGCCAGAGGACTAAATAAGCCTAAAGCAAGAAAAGGGGAAATCTAAACTGCCCAAGAGCAGACCCCAAAGAAATAGACAGCCCCCACATATGTATTGATGGTGAAACAAGATGAAAGCACAAACACAGGTAGGAAAATAGGCTGAGCAAAAATTGGGTCCACACTAACTAGAAAGGACAGGAAAAGAAAGATACTGTCTGCAATCACACCAAAAAACCCTGCAAAAAATGTCCAACACTTCTGATAGCAAAAAAAACCCTGAAGTCACTATACTTCACCCACTATATCAGTACTCTGGCATATTCTAAGAACAGAGCAAAAATATTCTAAGAACAGAGCAAAAAGAGGCCAATCTAATAAGGGACAAAAAGCAAACTGGCACATACAGTAACATAAGAGTGGAAATTCAGCACAGCCCCAGACGGGGCTGGCTGACCACACAAAAACTGAATAGACATGTCAGGATCCTGTCAGCACCGGCGTGCAGCCTCCTCTGAGCAGGGAATCACCCGCACTGTAGAGGGGCCCGTGGTCAGGTACAGCCGGAAAGTACAGATACACAGGATCTGTGGACGCTGAAGTTTAGCAAGCAGTCACATGACCTACGGTCATGTGACTGCAAGGGACGGGGCTTAGCGTCCTGCTTTCAGAGATGGCAGGACACTATCAGAAATACTCAGAGTCAGGCAAAACGGAGGTCATACACAGAGATATCAGTAAAGTACCAGGGATGAGACAGAACGGATAGTCAGGGCCAAGCAGAAGTCAAAACCAAACAGACATAGAAGGTACCAAGCAGAATCCAAAGCAATATCCAGAGAACAGACTGAGTTGTACACAGAGAATCAAGTAACCAGAACACAGCACAAACACACTCAGGGGTCACCACACAATGCCAAGGGTGAAAGTATAACTGACAGGGGATGGGAGCTTCCTGAGGCTATAAGAAGCTTTCCCAGAACCAATGAGAGGCCACCATAATAGGTCCCAGGTGTGCAGGTAAGAGTCTGCATTGAGATCAAAACATTAACCCCAGAAGTGCCGGTCAACCCAGCACTGGTATCATGACAGTACCCCCTCTCAACGGGGGGCCTCTGGACCCCCAGGCTTGCCCAGGTACCTAGCATGGAAAGCCCGAAACAGGTGATCCGCATGCATCAACTGGGCCGGCAACCATGACCTGTCCTCAGGCCCATACCCCTTCCAATGAACTAGGTTCTGTACTGACCGCTGTACCAACCTAGAATCTACGATGTGACAAATCTCATATTCCACATGTCCCTCAACCGAAACCAGAGGAGCAGCGGACTCGGATTCTCCCCGGACTGCTTCAAAAGGCTTCAGTAGAGATCTATGGAAGACGTTAGGGATCTTGAAAGAGGGTGGAAGGCACAGCCTGTATGCTGCTGGGTGTTTTTTCCACAATCTTGTACGGGCCAATGAATTTGGGGCCCAACTTGGCTGACGGAATCTTTAACTTAATGTTTCGCGTGGAGAGCCAAACTTTCTCTCCAACCTGAAACATGGGACCAGGTGTTCGTTTCCTGTCCGCGAAAAACTTATACCTGCCTTGAGACCTAGATATACGCCGCTGGACTTCTGCCCATGTATCTTTTAACCGCTGATCAGTGTCTTCAGCCCCGGGACACCCCGAATCCAGACGAGAAAACTCACCAAAATGAGGACTGAACCCATAGTTGATCAAGAAAGGGGACATACCAGTGGATTGACTCACCCGACTATTGAAGGCAAATTCAGCCAACGGCAGTATATCACACCAGTCATTCTGTGTAGCAGAAGTCAGACATCTAAGGATCTGTTCCAGAGACTGATTAGTGCGTTCCGTCTGACCATTACTCTCAGGATGGTATGCGGACGAAAAGGACAGAGATATCCCTAATTTTTTGCAGAAAGCACGCCAAAACTTAGCCACAAATTGCACATCACGATCAGACACCACATTCAGGGGTACCCCATGCAAGCGGACCACATGCTGCACAAACAATCTGCATAAGGTCTCAGCTGAAGGTAATGCGGACAGGGGAACAAAATGAGCCTGCTTTGAAAATCTGTCCACCACTACCTATACCACCGTATTACCCCTGGAAGAGGGAAGATTGGTAATAAAATCCATGGACTGGTGGGTCCATGGTCTTTCGGGAACTTCCAAGGGCATCAGCTCCCCCACCGGCCAGCTATGGGAGCTTTTAGAACGAGTGCAGACCCCACAACCAGAAATGAATTTCTTTATATCAGAACCAACGGTAGGCCACCAGAAGATCCTAGCCACCGCCAGTCGCATTGCTGATATACCAGGGTGAACACACAACTTGGATTCGTGGAACTGTTGAAAGAGTTTAAGGCGAAGTTGCTCTGGAATAAACAACTTGCCCCCTGGCTTGGCCGCAGGAGCCAGCGACTGGGCCCCTTCAATTTCCCGTTCCAATTCAGACGAGATCCCTGCTAACACCACCCCAGGGTGCAGAATGGAGGACGGTGGCTCAGGGGCAGACACAGGGTGAAAACTACGAGATAAGGCATCAGCCCTGACATTCTTTGACCCTGGACGGAATGTAATAGTAAACGAAATGAGAAAAAAAAAGCGACCAACGGGCCTGTCTGGGCGTTAGTCTTTTAGCAGACTCAATGTATGACAAATTTTTGTGATCAGTGATCACAGTAACCGGGTGACTGGCCCCCTCCAAAAAGTGCCTCCACTCCTCAAACGCCAACTTGACCACACGAAGCTCTCTATTGCCTACATCATCATTTCTTTCAGAAGCAGAGACCTTCCTGGAAAAGAAAGCAAATGGCGTGAGGTTGGTTAGAGTGGCAGGCCCTTGGGACAACACTGCCCCCACCCCCACCTCGAAGGCATCCACCTTCACCACAAATGGTTTGGACGGATCTGGCTGTACCAACACAGGAGCAGACATAAAACATTTTTTCAGCGTCACAAAGGCCTCTTTTGCGAGCGAGGACCAATTTCTCACATCCGCACCTTTGCATGTTAGATCCGTGAGAGGTTTGACCACCTGCGAAAACCCCCGGATAAATTTGCGGTAATAATTGGCGAACCCCAAGAAGCGCTGAAGACCCTTAAGATCTCAGGGTTGCACCCAATCCGCAATGGCCTGCACCTTCTTGGGGTCCATGCGAAAACCCTCACAGGATACAATTAATCCCAAAAAAGACAATTCTTGCACACAAAATACACATTTCTCCAATTTGGCATACAGGTGATTTTCTCTCAGTCTTTGGAGAACAGTTCGTACATGTTCCAGATGAGAATACCTGTCGGAGGAGTATATCAAAATATCATCTAAGTAGATAACGACAAAACGACCAATGAGATCCGAGAATACCACATTGATGAAATTCTGAAATATGGCGGGGGCATAGGTAAGACCAAACGGCATGACTAAAGTCCCTCGGACGTGAAGAACGCAGTTTTCCATTCATCCCCCTCTCGGACCCTTATGAAATTATATGCCCCCCGAGATCCAGTTTAGAAAACCACTTTGCCCCTGATAGTTGGTTACACAAGTCGGGAATCAACGGAAAGGGGTACGTATTCCGTACAGTAATCTGATTAAGCTCCCGAAAATCGAGACAGGGACGTAACCAGCCATCTTTTTTCTTTACAAAAAAGAAACCTGCCGCCACAGGTGAGACTGAAGGACGTATGTGTCCCTTGCGCAGACATTCAGCAATATACTCCTTCATAGCCAAGCGCTCAGGGCCGGATAAATTAAACAGACGGGCTTTAGGCAATTTAGCCCCCGGGACCAGCTCGATAGCGCTGTCAAAGGGTCTATGTGGCGGTAATGTCTCGGCCTCCCTTTCAGAGAATACATCTTCGAAGTCCTTCAGGCATTCCGGAATACCTTTCAGCTCGACAGATGATACAGACACAGATTTAACAGGTTCAACCAGCAGTGCGGATTTATCACATAACTTAAAATCATTAAACCCTCATTGAACAATCTCCCCCGTTTTCCAGTTAATAACTGGGTTATCGTGTTGTAACCAGGTCATGCCCAACACCAACCCTGCAGGTAGATTGTCCAGAATAAAGCAACTTAGATTTTCCACATGAGTAGCGTCCACTCTGAGTGAAAATAAGTCAGACATAAAGAGAATTCCCTCCTTAGCGAGGGGAGAGGAGTCAATGGCCACCACCTTGATCGGAACCTTGAGCCTAACTGTCCCTATCTTGCAGTGTGTGACCAATTGGGAGTCAATGAGATTAATCGATGATCCGAAGGCTGTAGAGGGAAAAGAACTACCGTCCAGAAACAGTTCCACATGAAGTAACACTTTAGAAAACGAGGAAAAGGGTACCTGAGGGTCTGAGTAGTCTCCCCGTTGACTAATAATAATAATAAACTTTATTTCTATAGCGCTGACATATTCCGCAGCACTTTACATTTCAGAGGGGACTTGTACAGACAATATACATTACAGCATAACAATAATCACATAGATCATAACAGATACCAAGAGGAATGAGGGCGCTGCTCGCAAGCTTACAATCCATGAGGAAAAAAGGGGAGACACGAAAGGTGGGTGGTAACAGTTGCCCTGATTGTATGGACCAGCCATAATGTTGGGTAACAGTACGGATGCAGAGGGCTAATGGATGCATAAAGCATGTGGGAACATGATGCGGGGAACCTGGTTATGGTAAAAAACTTTTGGCTGTGCCACATAGGGATAGATTAGGTTAATGTGTTGAGGCGGTAGGCCAGTCTGAATAAATGAGTTTTCAGGGCACGCTTAAAATTGTGGGGATTGGGGACTAATCGTATTGACCTGGGAAGTGCATTCCAAAGAATTGGCGCAGCACGTGTATAGTCTTGAAGACGGGAGTGGGAGGTTCTAATTTTTGAGGATGTTGGCCTCAGGTCATCAGCAGAACGGAGGGCACGGGTAGGATGGCATACTGAAACAAGGGAGGAGATGTAGGGTGGTGCTAAGCAATGAAGAGCTTTGTGGGTGAGGGTAATAAGTTTGTACAGGATTCTGGAGTGGATGGGTAGCCAGTGTAATGACTGGCACAAGGTAGAGGCATCGGTGTAACGATTGGCAAGGAATATGATCCTGGCAGCAGCATTCAAGACAGATTGGAGGGGGGAGAGTTTGGTAAGAGGGAGACCGATTAGAAGGGAGTTACAATAGTCGAGACGAGAATGAATAAGAGAAACAAGTTAGAGTTTTTGCAGAGTCAAAAGTAAGAAAAGGTCGAATTCTAGAAATGTTTTTGAGGTGCAGACTACCCAGACCTAGTCGTTTCCCGCCGACCGGGTTGAAGACGGGCAATCAGGACACTCCCTTTTCCAATGTCCCCTTTTACCGCAGTAAAAGCATAACTGCTTGTCCTTCCGGTGTTTCCTCTCCGTATACTTCAGGGAGAGGGCGCCTACATCTGTGAGCTCAGGGGCAGTCTCTTTTCCACTGGAGAACAATGGAGTCTCCACCTGCATCACCCCTCTGGCCCGCAGCCTGCGGTCCATCCGGACGGCCTGGGTCATGGCGTCCTCGAGAAAGTTAGGTGAGGGATGTAACACCAAAGCATCCTGCAGCAGCTCGGACAAGCCTCTACGAAAGAATCCTCGGAGTGCGGCGTCGTCCCAAGAGACCTCTGCGGCCCAGCGGCGGAATTCAGTACAAAACCACTCAGCTGAGTGTTTCCCCTGACAGATGCTCATCACCATGTCCTCTGCCAATCGCACTCGGTCAGGCTCATCATAAATGTGCCCGAGGGCCTCAAAGAATGCATTCACAGTCTCTCAGGGGCAGTGGGAGGAAGGGAGAAAGACCAAGCTTGTGGGGACCCTCTTAATAACGACATAATGACCCCTACCTTATGGTTTTCGTCCCCAGAGGAACGTGGTCTCAAACTAAAAAAAGTTTGCACCCCTCCATGAAGACCCTGAACTCCTTTTTGTTCCCAGAAAAAAAGTCAGGCAGTTTAACTGGTGGTTCCAGGGACACCAGAACAACATCCCTCGCCCCAGCCCCCAGAGACCCAGCAGATAAAGCCCCTCGCACTGTCTCAGAAACCTGCTGCTGAGAATGAGCCAGAGCTGGTTGCTCCAGATAAACCCTGAAACATCTGAGTCAGACTTTTCATCTGGTCAGCCAGAGACTGTATGGGATACATAACTCTCTGCACAAAAAAACCCCAAAAACTTAATGGTCAGTTATAATGTCAGGATCCTGTCAGCGCCGGCATGCAGCCTCCGCTGAGCAGGGACTCACCCACACAGTAGGGGGGCCCGGGGTCAGGTACAGCCGGAAAGTACAGATACACAGGACCTGTGGACGCTGAAGTTTAGCAAGCAGTCACAGGACCTACGGTCCTGTGACTGCAAGGGGGCGGGGCATAGCGTCCTGCTTTCAGAGATGGCAGGGCACTATACAGAAATACTCAGAGTCAGGCAAAACGGAGGTCATACACAGAGATATCAGTAAAGTACCAGGGATGAAACAGAATGGATAGTCAGGGCCAACCAGAAGTCAAAACCAAACAGACATAGAAGGTACCAAGCAGAATCCAAAGCAATATCCAGAGAACAGACCGAGTCGTACACAGAGAATCAAGCAACCAGAACACAGCACAAACACACTCAGGGGTCACCACACAATTCCAAGGGCGAATGTATAACTGATGGGGGATGGGAGCTTCCTGAGGCTATTAGAAGCTTTCCCAGAATCAATGAGAGGCCACCATAATAGGTCCCAGGTGTTCAGGTAAGAGTCTGCACTGAGATCAAAACATTAACCCCAGAAGTGCCGGTCAACCCAGCACTGGTATCATGACAAGACAAAACCAAATCAAATGTGAACATTAGTAGAGAAAACTTAGCTTGAGAAGACAGGAACTGAGCTGGAAACCAAGACCTCAGGAGGCAGGAAAAAATCACCAGCATGGGAATAGGGAGTCGGCTGTCTTAAATCCAGTCTGAGACTCCAGATGTCCATTCGTCGTCCTCATTATCAGGTGGCAGGTCTCTGTTAATTAGATCAGCTTCTGTTGTGAGTTCATTTTCCCCTTCACCGTCGATGTCTGATGAACTCCCTCTTCTGGTGAAGGAAGGTAGTGAGGATGATTACCAAACACCTGATCTGGTAGATGATGACTGGGTAACAGCAACTGCTGACTGGATATAAGGCAGCCGACACCCTTCTGAGTCGCTGGTGATTTCTCTGCTGGATTCTTGGAGACCAGTCTGATTCCTGCTTCCCAAAGATAAGTTTTTGCTCTGCTATTGAACTTATTAGTTTTGTTTTGTTTATCTTGTTTTTTGGAGTTCAGCCATCCCCGGTCGGGGGTGTGCTGAGTCCCATTTTTGTCTCTGATCAGTTTGTCTCTTTGCTCTGTCTTCAGAATTTACCTGAGTGCTGATATAGTCATTTTGAAGTCCTAGCGACTTCAGGGTCTGTTTTTCCTATCAGACGGTTGGGACATTTTTTGGTAGGGTTTTTTGCGGATTGCAGACAGCAGCTTTTCTATCCTGTCCTTTTTAGTTAGCTTGGGCCCCATCGTTTGCTCAACCTATCTTTCTATCTGTGTTAGTGTTTTCATCTTGCTTCACCGTCATTATATGTTGGGGGCTGCCTATTGCTTTGGGGTCTGGTCTGGGACAGTTTAGATTTCCCCTTTCTTTTTTTAGGCCTATTTAGTTCTCCGGCTGTGATCGAGGGGTCTAGGGCATCGTAGGAACCCCCCACGGCTACTGTTAGTTGTTGTGGATAGGATCAGGGGTCTGCAATCCGATAGCTACCAACCTCTCCGGTTTTCTGGACTTAGCTTGTATTTTTGTTTTTTCCTCCTTCGGTGACTCATTCATAACAGAATCACCAGCCATACAGCAGATCCTAGGGTACTCAATAGCAGGAAAGAATTGTTAAAAAAAAGAGAGTTTGTCAGAATACTTTTTTTTTTGTGTATATTTTTTCCTCTATGTCTCTGAGGCCGCAGGGGGAATTTTTTTTTCTTTCTCAATGGAGATGAAGCAATTGTCTGATCGTGTGGAGCAGCTCACTGCTGAAGTGCGGGGAATTTCCGCCTATCTTGCTCATTCACATGCTGCTGAACCAAAGATCCCTACTCCTGATGTTTTTTGGGGATCGGTCTAAATTTTTGAATTTTAAGAATAATTGTAAATTATTTTTTACCTTGAAGCCTAACTCGTCGGGAAGCTCCGCGCAGCAGGTTAAAATTGTCATCTCTTTGCTGCGCGGCGATCCCCAGGATTGGGCGTTTTCTTTGAAACCTGATGATCCTATTCTTACTAATGTGAACGCATTTTTTCAAGCCTTGGGGTTGTTGTATGATGAACCTAATGCTATTGATCAGGCTGAAAAGGCCCTGTTGGCATTGAGCCAGGGTCAGGATTCTGCAGAGTTGTATTGTCCAAAATTCCGAAAGTGGGCGGTCCTTACCACCTGGAATGATGGTGCCTTGGCAGCTCTCTTTCGGAAGGGTTTGTCAGAAACCGTAAAAGATACTATGGTGGGATTTCCTGTTCCCTCTGGCCTCTCTGGTCTTGACGATTCTATGTCATTAGCCATTCAGGTTGATCGGCGTTTGCGTGAACGCAAAACCGCACGAGAGGTGTTGCCACCTGTTGAACAAATGTCTGAACCTATGCAATGTGATAGAGTTTTGTCTGGGGCGCAGTGTCAGGAGTTCAGAAGGCGTAATAAGCTGTGTTTCTTCTGTGGTGATGCCTCGCATATCATTTCTGTCTGCCCTAAACGAGAGAAACGTTTTGCACACACATTTGCTGTGGGTGGTGTTCAACCTAAGTTTCTTCTGGCAATTACTCTGATCTGCTCCCTGTCCACATTTTCCGCTCAGGCTTTTGTGGATTCGGGAGCAGCTCTGAACCTGATGGACTTGGATTTTGCTAAACGTTGTGGATTTCCTATGACACCTCTGCGGACGCCTATCCCTTTGAGGGGTATTGATGACACTCCTTTGGCGAAGACTAAACCTCAGTTTTGGACCCAGGTGGTAATGCGGGTCGCCCCGGACCATCAAGAGAATTGCAGATTTTTGGTGTTGCATAATTTGCATGATACCATTGTTCTGGGGTTTCCCTGCTTGCAAATCCATAATCCAGTTTTGGATTGGAAATCTGTGTCTGTGGTGAGTTGGGGTTGTCGGTGTGCCCTTAGTGATGCTCCTGTTTTCTCCACCTCTCCCCAGTCGCATGATGTTCCTGACTATTTGGCTGATTTTTATGATGTATTTAGTGAGAATGAGTCTGCGTCTTTGCCTCCCCATAGGAGTTATGACTGTGCAATTGAGCTGAGCCCTGGGTGTAAATTTCCCAAGGGTCGACTTTTCAATTTATCTGTACCCGAGCACGAGGCTATGCGATCCTATATTAAGGAGTCGTTGGAGAAGGGTCATATTAGACCATCCTCTTCACCCTTACAGTAGGTGCTGGGTTTTTTTTCGTGGCTAAGAAAGATGGGTCATTAAGGCCTTGTATTGACCATCGTTCCCTCAACAAAATTACTGTTAAATATCAGTATCCGTTACCCCTGATTTCTGATCTATTCTCCAGAGTTAAAGGTGCTTGCTGGTTTACAAAGCTTGACCTCAGGGGGGCGTATAATCTTATTCGCATTAAGCATGGGGATGAATGGAAGACAGCGTTTAATACTCCGGAGGGACATTTTGAGTACCTGGTGATGCCTTTTGGGCTCACTAATGCCCCTTCTGTCTTCCAGTGCTTCATGAATGATATTTTCCGAGACTTGGTGGATAAATTTTTGATCATCTATCTGGATGATATTTTGATCTTTTCCAAGGATTGGGACTCTCATGTGGAACATGTTCGGACTGTGTTCCGGATTTTGAAGGAGAATTCCCTGTATGTCAAGGGATCGAAATGCCTTTTTGGTGTACAGAGGATTTCATTTTTGGGATTTATTTTGTCTCCGTCAACTATTGAAATGGACCCGGTCAAGGTACAGGCCATTTATGATTGGGTTCAGCCCACTTCTTTGAAGGCCCTCCAAAAGTTTTTGGGTTTTGCTAATTTTTATCGTAAATTTATAGCTAATTTTTCTGGTATTGCCAAACCATTGACTGATTTGACTAAGAAGGGTGCTGATGTGCTGAATTGGTCTCCGGAGGCTGTTTCTTCCTTTCAGGAGCTGAAGCGAAGGTTCACTTCTGCTCCGGTTTTGCGGCAACCTGATGTCTCACTCCCGTTTCAGGTAGAGGTGGACGCTTCTGAGATTGGTGCATGAGCTGTTTTGTCCCAAAAGGATCCTGTAACATCTAAAATGAATTCCTGTGCTTTCTTTTCCCGAAAGTTCTCCCTATCCGAACGTAACTATGATGTGGGGAATCGGGAACTGTTAGCCATGAAATGGGCATTTGAGGAGTGGAGACATTGGTTGGAGGGAGCTAAACATCAAGTCGTGGTCCTTACTGACCACAAGAATTTGATTTACCTGGAGTCGGCCAAACGCTTGAATCCTAGACAGGCTAGGTGGGCCTTGTTTTTCACACGTTTTGATTTTGTGGTCTCTTTTCTTCCAGGCACTAAGAATGTCAAGGCAGATGCCCTCTCTAGGAGTTTCTTTGCTGATTCTCCTGTTGTGGCCAAGCCTGCTACCATCTTAGGTGAGGGGGTAGTTCTTTCTGCCATTCGCCCGATTTGAGACGTGCTCTGGAAGAGTTTCAGGAGGACAAACCTGAGCGTTGTCCCATTGGAAAATTGTATGTTCCTGACCAGTGGAGGAAGAGAGTGATGTCTGAAGTTCATTGCTCTGCATTGGCTGGTCATCCAGGTATTTTTGGTACTAGAGATTTGGTGAGTAGGTCTTTTTGGTGGCCCGCCTTGTCTCGTGATGTCAGGAATTTTGTGCAGTCCTGTGGGACTTGCTCTCGGTCTAAACCTTGTTTTCGCTCTAGTGGGTTGTTGATGCCTTTGCCGGTGCCCAGGAGGCCATGGACCCATATTTCAATGGATTTTATCTCTGATATGCCTGTCTCTCAGAGAATGACTGTTATTTGGGTGACTTGTGATAGATTCTCTAAGATGGTCCATCTTGTACCACTCCCTAAGTTGCCATCTTCCTCAGAGTTGGTGCCCTTGTTTTTGAAACAGGTGGTTCGCTTGCACGGAATTCCTGAGAACATTGTATCTGACAGAGGAGTTCAGTTTGTGTTTAGATTTTGGAGGACTTTCTGTTCCAAGCTGGGAATTCAGTTGTCCTTCTCCTCTGCGTTTCACCCTCAGACAATGGGCAGACGGAGAGAACAAACCAGACTTTGGAGTCGTATTTGAGATGTTTTATTTCTGTTGATCAGGATGATTGGGTTTCATTTTTGCCCTTGGCCGAATTTGCTTTAAATAATAGAGCTAGTTCTGCCACTTTGATGTCACCTTTTTTTTGTAACTTTGGGTTTCATCCTCGATTCTCTTCAGGGCAGGTGGAGCCTTCTGCCTGCCCAGGTATTGACACTGTGGTGGAGAGAATGCACCAGATCTGGCACCAAGTGGTGGATAAGTTGTCTCTCTCCCAGGAAAAGGCCCAGCGGTTTTCCAACCGGCATAGGACCATTGGTCCCCAGTTTAAGGTGGGTGATATGGTTTGGTTGTCATCAAAGAATATCACTATGAAGGTGGCTTCTCCAAAGTTTAAACCTAGATTTATTGGACCCTACAAGATTTTGGAGATTCTTAATCCAGTCTCTTTTCGATTGGCTCTTCCTGTTACATTTAAGATCCATAACGTGTTTCATAAGTCTCTGTTAAAGAGGTTTGTTGAGCCAGTAGTTCCTGTGGTGGCACCTCCTGACCCGGTATTGGTTGAAGGTAATGTGGAATATGAGGTTGAGAAGATACTGGATTCTCGCCTGGCTAGACGGAGACTCCAGTATTTGGTTAAATGGAAGGGTTATGGCCAGGAGGATAATTCTTGGATCCCTGCATCCGATATTCATGCCGAAAGATTGGTTCGTGCCTTTATCGGGCCCATCCTGATCGCCCTGGTGGCGTGGATGAGGGTTCGGTGACCCCTCCTCAAGGGGGAAGTACTGTTGTGAGTTCATTTTCCCCTTCACCGTCGATGTCTGATGAACTCCCTCTTCTGGTGAAGGAAGGTAGTGAGGCTGATTACCAAACACCTGATCTGGTAGATGATGACTGGGTAACAGGAACTGCTGACTGGATATAAGGCAGCCGACACCCTTCTGAGTCGCTGGTGATTTCTCTGCTGGATTCTTGGAGACCAGTCTGATTCCTGCTTCCCAAAGATAAGTTTTTGCTCTGCTATTGAACTTATTAGTTTTGTTTATCTTTTTTTTTTGGAGTTCAGCCATCCCCGGTCGGGGGTGTGCTGAGTTCCATTTTTGTCTCTGATCAGTTTGTCTCTTTGCTTTGTCTTCAGAATTTACCTGAGTGCTGATATAGTCATTTTGAAGTCCTAGCGACTTCAGGGACTGTTTTTCCGATCAGACGGTTGGGACATTTTTTGGTAGGGTTTTTTGCAGATTGCAGACAGCAGCTTTTCTATCCTGTCCTTTTTAGTTAGCTTGGGCCCCATTGTTTGCTCAACCTATCTTTCTATCTGTGTTAGTGTTTTCATCTTGCTTCACCGTCATTATATGTTGGGGGCTGCCTATTGCTTTGGGGTCTGCTCTGGGGCAGTTTAGATTTCCCTTTTCTTTCTTTAGGCCTATTTAGTTCTCCGGCTGTGATCGAGGGGTCTAGGGCATCGTAGGAACCCCCCACGGCTACTGTTAGTTGTTGTGGATAGGATCAGGGGTCTGCAATCCGATAGCTACCAACCTCTCCGGTTTTCTGGACTTAGCTTGCATTTTTTTTTCCTACTTCAGTGACTCATTCATAACAAGCTTCATTACCTCCTGCCACCACCAGAGGGAGCCCAGAAAGAGAACTTACAATTCCTCTGTCAGCACAAACAGTTCCCTCACCAGAAACCAGAGGCAGACTAGAAAATAAGTTCACAGCAGTTAGGTTTGTGGTTCGGATTAGGGTTAGGGGTGCGTTGTGGTTAGGGTTGAAGTTAGAATTGGGGGGTTTCCACTGTTTAGGCACATCAGGGGCTCTCCAAATGCGACATGGTGTCCGATCTCAATTCCAGCCAAATTTGCATTGAAAAAGTAAAACAGCGCTGTCACGTGCACCGTCGTGAGTGACACGGCCAGCAGGCCGGTAACTGATACAACACGACGCGGCACGTGTAATTGTCCTATGTGACGCGGCCCGTAGGCCGGAAACTAATAAGACAAGGGGATTAGGGAAAACCTGGGTAACAATAACAATGGTGGCCCTGCGATAGGGAACGGGGAAGTGGAGACCTCCTGCACTCCCGAGTCAGTGTCTCTACACTCCTAACGTTCCCTAGGCCGGTTCCGCACTGGGCGACGATCAGGAACCTAAAAACCCTGACTCGCCCTGCACCTAAACCCTCACTAGGGAATTGGTCGGTGCGGAAACTAATCCCACCACTGCACTAAACACACATAAGGAAAAGTGACATAACAGGGGAACACCACTTAGCTTTGCTCAGTTGCTTACGCTCCCAGCAACACAGCCCACCACCTGCGTGCATCTTTTCCTCCACCGAGTCCAACATCTGGGTGCACTGTCCAGTAACAGATCTTCTCAGCATCATAGTGCAGCCTTCGAGCAAACAGAGTCCACACCTGTGTGCAGCTGTCCAGAAACAGAGTCCAGCTTTTCTGCCAGAGTCTAACATTTTGAGTCCAGCTTTCCGCAACCGAGTCCAGCATTCTGAGTGCAGCTCTACACCATAGCTGCCACTCCACCAAGCAATGCCAGCCCTCCTTGCAGACACCATAGCTGCTACTCCAGCACTCTGACTGGGCTGCCCGTGACTCTCCTTCAGCTCCATTCTTTACCCAGGCTTGCTTGCAAATGAGGAACTTATCACCAACAGTGATTAACACACCTGATACTCTTTTATAGAGCAATCACACCTGTTACATAATCACGGGCACAAAGGTAACCAGAGTGCAATGACCCTAATGGCCACCGGGGGGAAAACTACCACTGAAATCACCACAGTGCAATGATCCTAATGGCCACCGGGGGCAAAACCACCTTTGGCACACAGCCAAAGGAAAAAAAAAAGGTTACTTTGTGCATTTAAACTGTCAGATCCAACCTGGATCATGACAAGCGCTCCTTCCCTTCCGAGCCATGTGCCCAAACAGTGGTTTACCCCCCCACATATGGGGTATCAGCATACTCAATACAAATTGCACAACAACTTCTAGAGTCCAATTTATCCTGTTACCCTGGGGAAAATAAAAAATTGGGGGCGAAAAGATCATTTTTGTGGAAAAAAATGATTTTTTTATTTTCACGTCTCTGCATTATAAACTTCTGTGAAACACTTGGGGGTTCAAAGTGCTCACCACACATCTAAATAAGTTCATTAGGGGGTCTAGTTTCCAAAATAGTATCACTTGTGGGGATTTTCCACTGTTTAGGCACATCAGGGGCTCTCCAAACCCTACATGGCGTCCAATCTGAAGTCCAGCCAATTCTGCACTGAAAAGTCAAACGGTGCTCCTGCTCTTCCTAGCTCTGCCATGAACCCAAACAGTGGTTTACCTGCATATATGGGGTATCAGCGTACTCAGGACAAATTGTACAACAATTTTTGGGGTCCAAAAAAGATTGGATCTGAAGTAATTTTTTTGTGAAAAAAAGTTAAATGTTCTTTTTTTTTTTTTTAAACATTCCAAAAATTAATGTGAAGCACCTGAAGGGTTAATAAACTTCTTGAATGTGGTTTTGAGCACCTTCGGGGGTTCAGTTTTTAGAATAGTGTCACTTTTGGGTATTTTCTATCATATAGACCCCTCAAAGTGACTTCCAATGTGATGTGGTTCCCAAAACAAAATGGTGGTGTAAAAATGAGACATTGCTGGTCAACTTTGAACCCTTATAACTTCCTAACAAAAAAAAAAAAAATTGGTTCCAAAATTGTGCTGATGTAAACTAAACATGTGGGAAATGCTAATTATTAAGTAGTATTTTATGTGACGTATCTCTGTGATTTAAGGGCATGAAAATTCAAAGTTGGAATATTGCTTAATTTTTGAAATTTTCACCAAATTTCCTTTTTTTCACAAATAAACGCAAGTGATATCAGAGAAATTTTACCACTATCATGAAGTACAATATGTCACGAGAAAACAATGTCAGAATCACCAGGATCCATGGAAGCGTTTCAGTTATTACCTCATAAAGGGACAGTGGTCAGAATTGTAAAAATTATACAAAAGATCTAACCCCGGCACAGGAGTGTGCCAGGGTTAGATCTTTTGTAATGTCTTGCTGTTTTACCCCTGAGCACCTAACAGTGGTCAAGCTTGATCATATTCCCTTTTAGAATTGTAAATATTGGCCTGGTCATTAACATGCAAACCACCCTTGGGGGTAAAGGGGTTAAGGCAGGGATGTCAAACTCAAAATACACAGAGGGCAAAGTTAAAAGCTTGCAGAAAGTTGCAGAAAAAATGTCTGCAATTGAGTAAGTTTTTCCTTATCAAATAAAACGATTAACTTTTGGAATTATAGTGGTAATAATATAATATGTTATGTAACAGCAGTAAAAAGCATGTGGCCCAATGGCCTAATATAAATATGTAATGACAAAGGATAAAAATACCTTGAATAAAACAGATAAAGTCTGATGCAAACAAAAGTGCTCCCAAACACAGTATTATACCCCACAGTGAACTCCTCCACACGCACAGTATGATGACCCCACTGTATCCCCCTCCCTCAGTCCCCCCAACAAAAAATGGTGACCACATTACAGTTTGATTCTCGTACTGTAATGACCACACAGCCCTGCATACAGTATAACGGGCACAAAAAGTCCTCCATACAGTACAATGGCTGCACATAGATCTCCATAAAGTATAATGGTATAATGGCTCCACATAGTCCTCTATACAGTGTAATGGCCCCCACATAGTCCTGCATAAAGCGTAATGGGCCCCACATAGTGATCCATGGCGATGGACATAAATACCCAGGGTATCACTGACCAATTAGGACACTTTTATCTTAAGGATATCAGGAACTGACCAATTCTAAATTAGACTGTGACCCTGCAACCTTATACTTCTCAAGACTCATTACTGGTGTCCTACCTCATAAACCCTTAAAACGTAAAGGCCAATGGAGTTAGGACGCATCCCAAAAATTACAGGTGTTTCCAGAGTTTATCATGTACCATTGACCTAAAGCACTTTGGTTTCTTGTACTCCAATCCCTACTACCACCACTAACATGGTACGAGGCCATGCCCTCCTGAATCAGACGGTAGCTAGGGCTGACTTGTGGATGTGTGGAAATGGTGACTTATCCAGTACTGCCAGTGGGATGGGAGGTTACATGTGCTATCGTTAAATTCTTGATACCACTACAGATTGTGATTTCAAATACAGACAACATTTCAACCCTTATATGTACATTGATTCTATTGGAGTCCCAAGAGGAGTACCAGACGAATTCAAAGCCAGAGAGCGTTTAGCAGCGGGAAGAGAATCGCTATTCACCAATGTTACGGCGAATAAAAATGTGGACTGGATAAATTATATCTACTATGGACAACTGATTTATGACAACTCTGACCAGGACATGAATGTTGCACCCGTATAGTTTCCTTGCTTGTTGTGCCTTGTGTGTGTGTGTCCATCTGATGGTGTGATAGGCAGAACGATCCGGTGAAGCGGTGTAGGAAGACCAGGAGAATTGTGAGAGAAGGATTTATATTTTCTCTCTCCTGACTTCATTAAAGTTTCTTTCTACATGTATTTCTTTCCTTCTAAGATGGAGTCTATGATCAGATAAGGAGAATAAAGAATGTCTTTGTGTGTAAAGACAAAATTCAGAGAAATGAAACTTAAGGCCCCGTCTCATCGCTAGCGAGATCGCTGATGCGTCACCGTCTTTGTGACGCAACAGCGATCTCGCCAGCGATCTCGCTACATGTGACACATAGCGGCGACCGTCCCCCCTGCTGGATATCACTGATCGTGCTCGAATGTCCTGGGCCATTTTTTCATCGTCGGCATCCCGCTGGCCAGCATGCATCGCTGTGTTTGACGCTGACGATCGACCTCGTTGGCGACGCAGAACTCAGGGACGCATGCTGGAATCGTTCAGAATAGCTGCTGTGCGACAACGCACCAGCGATCCTTACCAGGTCGTATCGTTGTTGAGATCGCTGGTGCGTCGTTGAAGAAATCTGCCTGTTTGGCAGATTACTAACGATCCCTACCAGGTCGCGCCGTTGTCGGGATCGCTGATGCGTCGCTATGTGAAACGGGACCCTTAGAGGCTAGTAGGAGCCCTAGACCGCAAGCTGGGTGTTAATAGTGTCAACTTAGGCAATTAGAAGTATGTATGCTAATGACAGCACAATGTTAGAGATAAGAAGAGCCAGTTATATGGCTACAATGCATGAATACTAATCTATATATATAAAACTGAATGTATGTATGTTCGTATCACCAATCACAAAGCATTTTAATTTCACCAGAGCTGTTCAAAAGAAGCTGAGCTGTTATTGGTTGCTATGAGCAACAGTTTTCCTTGCAACCAATCACTAAGCATCTCTCATTTCACCAGTGCTGGTTAAAAGAAGCTGAGCTGTGATTGGTTGCTATGAGCAAGTTTTCCCACTTGACAACACCTCAGCAGACATTGACATGGTGGGAGAAATCTAGCATCCCTGGGAACTTAAGTTCCCATACATTGTCTGCTCCCCTGAAAGGAGCAGAGAGCACGACAGAATGAATCTCCCCCTCCCGTGCCTATATATCCATCACACATCATCCTATAGGCACATCTTCCCTCTTAAAGGGATCATTGGTATGGAAGTCAGAGCAAATCCATCCAGCACTTTAGTTTTGACCCCAGGCCTCTCTTAATGGGATTCCAGCTATGGAAGTTAGGAGCGTTCCACTCAGCTCTGTGGTTCTGACCCCAGGGTCTTTTAAAGGGATCATTGGTATGGAAGTTAGGGCAAATCCACTCTGCGCTTTGGTACTGACCTCAGGCTGCATGGAAGTTAGGGCAAATTCCTCAGCGCTTTGATTCTGACCCCAGGGTTCTATTAAAGGGATCATTGGTATGCAAGTCAGGGCAAATCCACTCAGCGCTCTGGTTCTGACCCAAGGCCCCTCTTAAAGGGATCATTGGTATGGAAGTTAGGGCAAATCCACTCTGTGCTTTGGTACTGACCCCAGGGCTCTCTTAAAGGGATCTCCAGTATGGAAGTTAGGGTAAATCCCTCAGCGCTCTGATTCTCACCACAGGTTTCTATTAAAGGGATCATTCGTATGGAAGTCAGGGCAAATCCACTCAACGCTCTGGTTCTCACACCAGGCCTCTCTTAAAGGGATCCCTGGTATGGAAGTTAGGACCGTTCCACTCAGCGCTCTGGTTCTGACCCCAGGCTGATGGGATGATGTGGGATATTAGGGGTAGTAGTCCGGTGGCTCTGGCTGACGGGATGATGTGGGATATTAGGGGGAGTAGTCCGGTGACTCTGGCTGACGGGATGATGTGGGATATTAGGGGTAGTAGTCCGGTGGCTCTGGCTGACGGGATGCTGTGGGATATTAGGGGTAGTAGTCCGGTGGCTCTGGCTGACGGGACGATGTGGGATATTAGGGGTTGTTGTCCGGTGGCTCTGGCTGACGGGATGATGTGGGATATTATAGTGAATGTGGCTATGCGGAGTGGGCGGGGCTCTACACTCAGCTTTGCATATATAGATATAATCATTATAATTTGTTATAACTAACCGTAGTTAGTTACTATGCCCAGGCAGCGCCGGGCTCTTCAGCTAGTAACCTATATAAAGACTGGCCGGATGATGCAATAAAGAGAGATCTGCTTTGATTCTTAACGTATGATAGTGGTTCTTCCATATATGTATTTGAATTTTACAATTTAATTTGGATCAGGCACAACGTCTCAGAACATCCCACATTATGAAATACAGGTAATAGAACTTCCAGTTACTCCTTGGAACCTATTATTTTTATAGAGTTCCAATATATATTATGCTTGTTTTGCATAGACCTACAGCTCATCTGACTTGGGGCCAATATCTTACCATTATTAAAAGGATAATTACATGTTTCCTAATAATTTAATATTGGTGCTGTAGCTGTACATATTCCTTTACCTTCCCTATGCAGGAATGATAATTCAGGATATACCTATTCCATTATAGGCTTTTCATATTCATCAACCTACTCAAGGATATCTCTTGAGCAATACCCTCCAGGTAATTAACTGGGATTTAATTACCAACAAATGTTTATTGAGAGAGAATAACATTCACTTATGATGCATTCATTTCCTCAGACTTAAGAAATTGCACCGTCAGGGAAGACAAATCCCTGTCTAGAAGAGAAAACCTACTGAGTGGTATGACACACCTATTTTTATGACTATGTGCTTCTTGTATGATTCTAAGCTTATTCTATTTTTCTTATATGATTCTGTGCTTCTTTAATGCTTCTTTCACTATGTCTCAGATACTCTATGCTAAAACACTTACTCTCCTCAACTACAAAGCTCTCTTGCTCTCAAGCTTTTGATAGCACATTTTGGTCATTGGTTGATACTTTGATGAGATATGTATATAATTAAGCAAGTAACATTAAGACACTTGCCGTGGTATTATCTTTTTGCATTGTGTATATGTATATAAACCACCCACATGTATATGCTACACCATTGTATATACTTACGTTACGGGCAGCACAGTGGCTTAGTGGTTAGTACTGGGTTCAAATCCCACCAATGCCAACATCTGCAAGGAGTTTGTATGTTCTCTCCGTGTTTGCGTGGGTTTCCTCCCACATTCCAAAGACATACTGCTAGGGAATTTAGATTGTGAGCCCCATCGGGGACAGCGATGATATGTGTGCAAAACTGTAAAGCGCTGCAGAATATGTTAGCGCTATATAAAAATAAAGATTATCATTATGTTATGTCTAATCTGTGTTTCATTTTTAGCGACTGTCGTGAAAAAGGCCTGTTTGGCCAAAACGCGTAGACACTCAAAGGTTACTCTTATGTCTTGAAGTTTAAAAATGAAATCTGGTTTGCTTTCAAAAGGAGTGTGCAAATGATATTTATTTTACATAGTCGACAAGGGATCTCACCAATCCCCTCAATTGGCACCTCCGTGAGTGAAATACCTCAGTGTGCACGACAATATCTTTTTTACATTTTTTTCCACATTATGTGGCAACAACAATTTCCTGTAGTAGACTTCAGGAAGATGGCCGCCTTCAGCAGCACATGCCCACATTGGAATATCAGATGAGCAGAGATCCCAATCTGCGCATGCACCACTTCCAGTGGCCATTGTCCTGAAGCCCACCGATAGTAAATCAATGCACAGAGCAGTAACTACACTCCTACCTCATAGCAGACATCCCTCCTCACAGCCCAGGGCCCGCAGCCTCGCCCCACTTCTGCCACTGGCTTCCTGCAGCAGGGATCCTGTCTCCTGTGACCCCATTCCACCACCGCCGCCCCCGCTAAGCTATATTTGGACTATAAGACGAGCCAAAATTTTCCTTACAAACTTGGGGAGGGAAAGGCGTGTCTTAGGCCTCTTTCACACATCCGTTTTGCGCTGTCAGGCGAGATCCGGATTTTTTTTGTAAAACCGGATCCGGTGAAATGCAATGCCGGATCCGTTTTTTCCCCATTGACTTGTATTAGCGCCGGATGGCATAGCGGTTCGTCTGTTTTTTGCCGGATCCGGCTATTTGTCTCATTCCGGCGTCTGGAAAATCGGCTACTGTAACGTTTTTTATCTCCGGCGAAAAAGCCAGAAGCGCCGGGTCCGACGCTTCCGGCTTTTGCCACAATGAAAGTCTATGGGCGCCGGATCCGTTTTTTTAAGTCTGCGCATGCTCAGATCCAATTGGCCAGCCCCCAGGAAACAGATATAACCTGCTAGACGGATCCGGCAGAAAACCGGATCCGTTTCTACAGTTCTCCAAAATTTACGCCGGATCCGTTTTTTCTAAAAATAGCCGGATCCTGCCTGACGGCAAAAAACTGATGTGTGAAAGTAGCCTTATAGTCCGAAAAATACAGACATTGCTGCTGAGGACAGGAAAGAAATTGTCAGCGAGATCTGAGAGATTTAGAGCAGGTCTACTGGTGAGGACTTTGCTGCAGATCGTTTCTCCTTCACATTGCAATGTGTGAACGTACCTCGAGCTTTAGAAATATAGATATGAAAATTCAAGCCAAGGTGCTATGACCGTTTTGGTAAAACACAAAAAGGAGAAAGATATAAACATATTTATATATACAAGTTTGTAACAATAAACTTTACAAACCAATATGTAGAATTAAGTCACGTTAGAGATAAGTAATGATGAAAACAAAAGCATGCAAACGACATCACCTTCCCCCCCTCAGCCCCATCAACATGCAGCCTCTCGTGGCTGACATCACACTTACCTGTGCAGACCAACCCCCTCACATGCAGCCACATGCATATGAAATTAACCCCTTCCCTGCACAGTCCACCCCACCACATGCAGCCACCATCAAGTAACATCAGTCACTACCCCGAGCAACAGACCAGCATACAGCCCCACACGACTGACAATACCACCATTCACCACACAAACCCCAAGCATGCATACCCATGCGATTGACTTCATCCCCTTCCCAGGTTCTCAGCAGGCAACTCCATCCAGCACCGTTATGCATCAGTCCCCCAGCATGCAGCCCGACGAAAGTAACCTCGCCACCATCCCCGCACAGGCCCCCACGAGTGATATCAATTTCTTCTCTGCACAGCCCCCAGTATGCAGTCCAATGCTAGTAATAACATGCCCTCCCTTGCGCAGCCCCACAGCATGCACCCCTATGCAAGTGACATTACCCCCTTCACTATGCAGTTCCATGTGACTCGCATCACTCCCTTGACCGCCCTGCCCCACCTTGCATGTAACAAGAGTGACATTACCCACTTTCCTCACACAAACACAATGAAGTTACATCACCCCCTTCCCCTTGCAGCCACCCAGCATCATCACATTATTCACCCTTCTCCACACAGTCCCTCATCTTCCCCCCTTCCCCGCACAGCCCCTCATCATCTTCCCCCTTCTCCGCACAGCCCCACATCATCTTCTCCCTTCTCCGCACAGCCCCACATCATCTTCTCCCTTCTCCGCACAGCCCCACATCATCTTCCCCATCCACATCATCTTCCCCCATCCACACCATCTTCCCCCATCCACACATCCCATAATCTTCCCCCCTTCATAGCACAGTCCCTCATCTTCTTCCCCCCTTCCCCGCACAGCCCCTCATCATCTTCCCCTTCCCCTCATCATTTTCCCTCTTCTCTACACAGCCCCTCATCTTCATCCCTTCTCTGCACAGCCCCTCATCATCTCCTCCCCTTCCCCGCACAGCCGCTCAGCATCTTGCCCAATCTCCGCACAGCCCATCATCATCCCCATCCACACAGACCCTCATTACCTTTCCCAATCTCCGCACAACCCATCATCATACCCATCCACACAGCCCCTCAGCATCTTCCCCCTTCTCCACACAGCCCCTCATCATCATCCCTCCCTTCTCTGCACAGCCCCTTGTCATCATCCCTCCCTTCTCCGCACAGCCTCTCATCATCATCCCTCCCTTCTCCGTACAACCCATCATTCCCCCCTTCTCCACACAGCCCATTATCATCATCCTATTATCCACACAGACCCTCATCATCATCCCTTCTCCGCACAGCCCTCATCATCATCTTCCCTTCTTATCACAGCTCCTCATCATAATCCCTCCCTCATCATCCCCCCTTCTCCGCACAACCCCTCATCATCCCCCTTATCCACACAGCCTCTCATCATCTTCCCCTCTTCTCCGCACAGCCTCTCATCATTCTCCCTTGTCTGCTCATTATCATCCCCCCTTCGACACACAGCCCCTCATCATCCCCCCTTCTCCGCACAACCCATCAGTCCCCCTCATCATCAACCCCCTTCTCTGCACAGCCCATTATCATCATCCTCCCATCCACACAGCCAGGTACGGACTGGGGCTGAACTTCAGCCCTGACATTTGAAATCACAGAGGCCCATGTTGTCCCCATCCCCAAGCACCAGATGGCATATATCTACTAACATTGCAACGGATGGAGGAAAGCAAGATTTACTACAAGATCAATATTTATGATACCCATGGCCTGCTGGGGTAAGTGATGGAGTCGGGTACTTTGTGCTCCGTCACAGCTCTTAGCAGTATGAGTGTCTTGAGAACACCAATCCTGTTAACAAGGTAGCAGCCAAGTGGCCCACGACCAGACAGGCCCTTCTGGCATCTGCCAGAATTGCCAGATGGCCAGTCCGGCCCTGCACACAGCCCCTCATCATCCCCCCTTCTCCACACAGAGTCTCAAGCAACATGAACCCTTTCCCTGTGAAAGCCCCCCCAGTAAGCAGCCCTATACGAGTAGCAGCTGTCATTTCGCTGTGCAGCCCCCACATAGTAACATCATCCATGTTTCTCTGCCCCCAAAATACATCCTCGGAGGAGCACCCACACGGAGTCCTCATTCCCATGCGTCCACAGCTCCATTGTGCAGCGCCTCGGCGCTCCAGCAGCCTCAACACTACCCTGCTATCTGCTATCTGTCGGGTTGGCACTGGACAGGATGAGGCCCCGCCTCTTCAGGTGACACCATTCCCTCAAAATATCAACTCCATTCTAGACGCCAGCATAGCGCGGCTGCTCTACGATCTGACGTCACAGCCGTCACTGAGTCTCCCTCGAAAGTCAATATTGAGTGAGGGAGAACACGTGACTGTCAGCTGTGCGCACGCTTATTGGTCGCCTGCGCGATCATGTGACGCTTGGGAGCTTTCCGGTTCTCGTCTTTTTCTTTGTGAGACAAGTCTCATCCGATATGGATTTCTGCACCGCTAATTGGTATCCTATGGGCGCAGCTTATTATCGGTGAGTGCGGGCGCAGTGCCCGGCGTAGCGTCATTCTTGGCTCTGATGTGTGTGGCTGCTGCTAGCGTGTTCACCCGCACTGGGAACACCTGCGGGCAGCACTGTGAGACCCGCGGGGTCCGAGCGCTGCTGAGAGCACCTGCGGGCAGCACTGTGAGACCTGTGGGGTCCGAGCGCTGCTGAGAGCACCTGCGGGCAGCACTGTGAGACCTGTGGGGTCCGAGCGCTGCTGAGAGCACCTGCGGGCAGCAGTGTGAGACCTGCGGGGTCTGAGCGCTGCAGAGAGCACCTGCGGGCAGCACTGTGAGACCTGCGGGGTCCGAGCGCTGCTGAGAGCACCTGCGGGCAGCACTGTGAGACCTGTGGGGTCCGAGCGCTGCTGAGAGCACCTGCGGGCAGCACTGTGAGACCTGCGGGGTCCGAGCGCTGCTGAGAGCACCTGCGGGCAGCACTGTGAGACCTGCGGGGTCCGAGCGCTGCTGAGAGCACCTGCGGGCAGCACTGTGAGACCTGCGGGGTCCGAGCGCTGCTGAGAGCACCTGCGGGCAGCACTGTGAGACCTGCGGGGTCCGAGCGCTGCTGAGAGCACCTGCGGGCAGCACTGTGAGACCTGCGGGGTCCGAGCGCTGCTGAGAGCACCTGCGGGCAGCACTGTGAGACCTGCGGGGTCCGAGCGCTGCTGAGAGCACCTGCGGGCAGCACTGTGAGACCTGCGGGGTCCGAGCGCTGCTGAGAGCACCTGCGGGCAGCACTGTGAGACCTGCGGGGTCCGAGCGCTGCTGAGAGCACCTGCGGGCAGCACTGTGAGACCTGCGGGGTCCGAGCGCTGCTGAGAGCACCTGCGGGCAGCACTGTGAGACCTGCGGGGTCCGAGCGCTGCTGAGAGCACCTGCGGGCAGCACTGTGAGACCCGCGGGGTCCGAGCGCTGCTGAGAGCACCTGCGGGCAGCACTGTGAGACCTGCGGGGTCCGAGCGCTGCTGAGAGCACCTGCGGGCAGCACTGTGAGACCTGCGGGGTCCGAGCGCTGCTGAGAGCACTGTAGACCCGCGGGGTCCGAGCGCTGCTGAGAACATCTGCGGGCAGCACTGTGAGACCCGCGGGGTCCGAGCGCTGCTGAGAACATCTGCGGGCAGCACTGTGAGACCCGCGGGGTCCGAGCGCTGCTGAGAACATCTGCGGGCAGCACTGTGAGACCCGCGGGGTCCGAGCGCTGCTGAGAACACCTGCGGGCAGCACTGTGAGACCCGTGGGGTCCGAGCGCTGCTGAGAGCACCTGCGGGCAGCACTGTGAGACCTGTGGGGTCCGAGCGCTGCTGAGAGCACCTGCGGGCAGCAGTGTGAGACCTGTGGGGTCTGAGCGCTGCAGAGAGCACCTGCGGGCAGCACTGTGAGACCTGTGGGGTCCGAGCGCTGCTGAGAGCACCTGCGGGCAGCACTGTGAGACCTGTGGGGTCCGAGCGCTGCTGAGAGCACCTGCGGGCAGCACTGTGAGACCTGCGGGGTCCGAGCGCTGCTGAGAGCACCTGCGGGCAGCACTGTGAGACCTGCGGGGTCCGAGCGCTGCTGAGAGCACCTGCGGGCAGCACTGTGAGACCTGCGGGGTCCGAGCGCTGCTGAGAGCACCTGCGGGCAGCACTGTGAGACCTGCGGGGTCCGTGCGCTGCTGAGAGCACCTGCGGGCAGCACTGTGAGACCTGCGGGGTCCGAGCGCTGCTGAGAGCACCTGCGGGCAGCACTGTGAGACCTGCGGGGTCCGAGCGCTGCTGAGAGCACCTGCGGGCAGCACTGAGACCTGCGGGGTCCGAGCGCTGCTGAGAGCACCTGCGGGCAGCACTGTGAGACCTGCGGGGTCCGAGCGCTGCTGAGAGCACCTGCGGGCAGCACTGTGAGACCTGCGGGGTCCGAGCGCTGCTGAGAGCACCTGCGGGCAGCACTGTGAGACCTGCGGGGTCCGAGCGCTGCTGAGAGCACCTGCGGGCAGCACTGTGAGACCTGCGGGGTCCGAGCGCTGCTGAGAGCACCTGCGGGCAGCACTGTGAGACCTGCGGGGTCCGAGCGCTGCTGAGAGCACTGTAGACCCGCGGGGTCCGAGCGCTGCTGAGAACATCTGCGGGCAGCACTGTGAGACCCGCGGGGTCCGAGCGCTGCTGAGAACATCTGCGGGCAGCACTGTGAGACCCGCGGGGTCCGAGCGCTGCTGAGAACATCTGCGGGCAGCACTGTGAGACCCGCGGGGTCCGAGCGCTGCTGAGAACACCTGCGGGCAGCACTGTGAGACCCGCGGGGTCCGAGCGCTGCTGGGAATACCTGCGGGCAGCACTGTGAGACCCGCGGGGTCCGAGCGCTGCTGGGAACACCTGCGGGCAGCACTGTGAGACCCGCAGGGTCCGAGTGCTTAGGCCTCTTTCACACATGCGGTTTTTAGAATCAGTCACAATCTGTCAAAGTGAGCAAAAACGTATCCTGCGCAGATTGTAAAAAAACTGATGCACTGGATCCATTTGTTTGACGGATCCGTCGCAGCAGCAGTACGACTTAAAGGAATATAGAATGAGAGAGAGATACCAGACTGAAAAACTGCCCATAACCTTAAAAACGGAATCCGTCGCCGGATTCTGTCTTGTGACGGACAACGACGGATCCTGAGCCCATAGGCTTCCATTATAGCCAATGATGGACGGCGCTCGATCTGTCGCTGTCTGACTTTTCGACGGAGACAAAAAGCGTTCCCATGTCCGTTGTCTCCGGCCAATGGACAAAGATTTTCCGACAGATCCGTTGAACAACGGATGAAACGTGCGGCCATCCGTCACTAATACAAGTCTATGAGAAAAAACGGATCCAGCGGCATCAGTGGCTGGATCCGTTTTTTTAAAAAAATGACGGATTGTGACTGACGGCAAAAAACTAATATGCGAAAGAGTCCTAAAACGATGAAATATTGCTACTTTCCTTCTTTCTCACAATTCCGATTAATTTTAATTCATTTATTAGCTTTCAGACCTTTTATCAGGAATTTAACGGTGAAAAGACATTTTCTTCTGAACAAAGTTAAATCCACCACCGCCCAATTGATTCCACCGTCAGAGCCTAATTGCATGTGGATGTAAAGGGAAAATCGAAGGTTCAGGCTATCATATTACTACTTCTAATGATATGGTGCTAAATAGTTTTAAGAAAATGAATATCCTTTGCAATAAACATACCAAAAAACTCAATTTATCGAGAAACAACCCTTTTGCTTTGTGTAATAATGACAATATTGTGATCAGATCTACTGACGAGGAGGCGGTATAGTAATCCAGAATTGCCAAGATTACCGTAATGAAGCCTTACAATTTCTCTGACTCCTTTTTATTACCAAATTGTGGTCTCACAGTCCCTTCCAGATGCCATCGCCAAATATGAAATCTTCATTAATTCAGCTGGGTCTTTAAACATTTTGAAAAACCAGGAGAATAAATTTCTCTCAATACAGAACCCCACCACCACCTTTTCTTTTACAGCTTCACCAAAATTTCCAAAAACCTGGAAAATCCACTTGGTTTTCCTCTCCCATCATTTCGGGTATAGGATCTCTTACTGGCAACATTGCCAAGATCATGCAAACTCATGTCATGCTCTGGTGGTCTCCGAGTATTTGGATGTGCTCGGAGATTGCGTTTGTCGCCTCAGCTGCATGATTTGCGGCTGCTAGACAGCCTGAATACATGTGAGGAATGCCTGTTTGTTAGGGAATCTCCACATGTATTCAGGCTGTCCAGCAGCCGCAAATCATGCAGCTGAGGCGACAAAAACTAAATCTCCGAGCACGCCAAAATACTCGGAGGTCACCCGAGCAACAAATATACTCGCTCATCATTAGTCATGAACCTTTCCAGTTGTCTTAGAGACTTTAGTCACTAGTAGAGCTTGTAAAGGAGATTCCTTAGCATGACTCCTATATGCTTTTGACTATGGTTGTCTCGTCTCTATGTTCGAACATCCGCATGATTTGTGTCTAGTGTTTTAGGCTGGTTTCACACTTGCGTTTTTTTTGCGCTGTTTTTTAGCGCAAAAAAGCATGCATTTTTTTCCCTATCGTTTACATGGGTGCGCATAAGTGCGCATACACATGCGTTTGTATGCGCATGCGTTTTATGTAGTTTGCGCTCGTGCGCACAAAATGCATCCTGTTGGATTTTTTGTGCGTCCGACTTGCCCCAAAAAATGCATGCGCAATACTTTTTTTTTTTTTTTTTTACAGCCAAACACTCATTATAGTCTATGGGTGCGCATACGTGCGCATGCGTTTTTTTTAAAAAATGCACCAAAACCCGCAAAAAAACACAGACAAACGCATGGTGCGTTTGCACTGCGCACAGTGCGCAGCGCAAAAAAACGCAAGTGTGCAAGTAGCCTTAATTACTTAACCATAGATGTAAGGATTTTGGCGAACCAAAAAGTTCATTCTTGCAGGTCTTTCTTTTAATTTTTTTAGATAAATGTAATCAAATACGGGCACCACAAAAGGGGTCTAACATAGCATGCACATATGCTAAGCTGTTCATGGGTGTTTTTTAACTCCTTCACCCCCAAGGGTGGTTTGCACGCTTCATGACCGGGCCAATTTTTACAATTCTGACCACTGGCCCTTTATGAGGTAATAACTTTGAAACGCTTCCATGGATCCCGGTGATTCTGACATTGTTTTCTCGTGACATATTGTACTTCATGTTAGTGGTAAAATTTCATTCATATAACTTACGTTTATTTGTGAAAAAAGCGGAAATTTGGCAAAAATTTTGAAAATTTCGCAATTTTCCAACTTTGAATTTTTATGCCCTTAAATCACAGAGATACGGCACACAAAAAACTTAATAAGTAACATTTCCCACATGTTTACTTTACATCAGCACAATATTGGAACCAAAATTTTTTTTGTTAGTAAGTTATAAGGGTTAAAAGTTGACCTGCGATTTCTCATTTTTACAACACCATTTTAATTTTACGGACCACATCACATTTGAAGCCACTTTGAAGGGTCTATATGATAGAAAATACCCAAAAGTGACAACATTCTAAAGACTGCACCCCTCAAGGTGCTCAAAACCACATTCAAGAAGTTTATTAACCCTTCAGGTGCTTCACAGGAATTTTTTGAATATTTAAAAAAAATGAAGATTTAACTTTTTTCACAAAAAAAAAATTCAGGTTCAATTTTTTTTTTTTTATTTTACCAAGGTTGAAAGGAGAAATTGGACTGGAAAAGTTATTGTGCAGTTTGTCCTGAGTACGCTGATACCTGATATGTGGGGGGGGAACCACTGTTTTGGCGCATGGCAGAGCTCAGAAGGGAAGGAGCGCCGTTTGACTTTTTCAATGGAAAATTGGCTGGAATTCTGATCGGACGCTATGTCACATTTGGAGAGCCCCTGATGTACCTAAACAGTGGAAACCCCCCACAAGTGACCCCATTTTGGAAACTAGACCCCCCCCCCCCCAAGGAACTTATCTAGATGTGTGGTGAGAACTTTGAACCCACAAGGGCTTCACAGAAGTTTATAACGTACAGCCGTACAATTATAAAATCATATTTTTTCCACAAAAATGATCTTTTCACCCTCAGTTCTTACTTTCCCAAGGGTAACAGGACCCTAAAAGTTATTGTGCAATTTGTCCTGAGTACGCTGATACCCCACATGTGGGGGTAAACCACTATTTGGGCACATGGCAGAGCTCAGAAAGGGAAACAGCACCATTTGACTTTTTTGTCTGGAATTGAGATCGGACACCATGTCGCGTTTGGAGAGCCCCTGATGTACCTAAACAGTGGAATCCCCCCACAAGTGTCCCCATTTTGGTAACTAGACCCCCTAAGGAACTTATCTAGATTTCGGTGAGCACTTTGAACTCCCCCAGTGCTTCACAGAAGTTTATAACGCCCGGGCGTGAAAATAAAAAAATCGTATTTTTTCCACAAACATGATCATTTAGTCCCCATTTTTTTTATTTTCCCAAGGGTACCAGTAGAAAATGGACCCCAAAAGTTGTTGTCCAATTTGTCCTGAGTACGCTGATATCCCATATGTGGGAGAAAACTACTGTATGGGCACACTTCGGGGCTCGGAAGGGAAGTAGTGACGTTTTGGAATGCAGACTTTGATGGAATGCTTTGCGGGTGTTATGTTGCCTTTGGAGATCCCCTAATGTACCTAAACAGTGGAAACCCCCCACAAATGACCCCATTTTGGAAACTAGACCCCCCCAAGGAACTTATCTAGACGTGTGGTGAGCAATTTGAACCCCCAAGGGCTTCACAGATGTTTATAACTCCCGGGCGTGAAAATAAAAAAAAAAAAAATTTTTTCCAACAAAAATGATATTTTTGCCCCCAATTTTTTATTTTCCTAAGGGCAGCAGGAGAAATAGGACCCCAAAAGTTATTTTGCAATTTGTCCTGAGTAGGCTGATACCCCATATGTGGGGGTAAAACACTGTTTGGGCGCATGGCAGAGCTTGGAAGGGAAGGAGCACCATTTGACTTTTTCAACGCAGAATTGGCTGGAATTGAGATCAGACGCCATGTTGCGTTTGGAGAGCACCTGTTGTGCCCAAACAGTGGAAATCCCCCAATTCTAACTCCAACCTTAACCCCAACACACCCCTAGCCCTAACCCTAGCCCTAACTCTAATGGGAAAATGGAAATAAATACATTTTTTACATTTTATTATTTTTTCCTAACTAAGGGGGTGATAACGGAGGTTTGATTTACTATTTATGGCGGTTTTTATGTTTGGCAGCTGTCATAGGCTAAAAGACGCTTTTTATTGTAAAAAATAGTTTTTGCATCACCACATATTGAGAGCTATAATTTTTCCGTATTTTGACCCACTGAGTCATGTGAGGTCTTATTTTTTGCGGGACGAGTTGATGTTTTTATTGGTACCATTTTCGGGCACGTGACAGTTTTTGATCGCTTTTTATTCCGATTTTTGGGACTCAGAATGAACAAAAACCAGCGTTTCATGAATTTCTTTTGGGGGGTGCGTTTACACCGTAAAATTGATAAAGCGGTTTTATTCTTCGGGTCGGTACGGTTACAGCGATACCTCATTTATGTCATTTTTTTTTGTTTTGGCGCTTTTATGCAATAAAAACAATAAAAAATAATTTTTGCATCGCTTTATTCTGCGAGCTATAATTTTATTTTTTCTCTGATGCTGTGTGGCGGCTCGTTTTTTGCGGGACAAGATGACGTTTTCAGCGGTACCATGGATATTTATATGCGTCTTTTTGATCGCGCGTTATTGCACTTTTTGTTCGGCGGTATGATAATAAATCATTATTTTTTTGCTTCATTTTTTATTTTTATTTTTTAAGGGGTTTGCTAAAGGGGTTAACTAATGGGACAGTTTTATAGGGCAGGTCGTTACGGGCGCGGCGATACCAAATATGTGTACTTTTATTTATTTTTTTTTAATTTCCGAAAAATGAATTTATTAGGGATTTTTTTTTTTTAAATTTATTTAGCGATTTAATTATTTTTACACTTTTTTTTTTAAACTTTATTAGGTTGTCCCAGGGGGGACTTCACTGTCCTATGACAGATCGCTGATCTGTCACATCACAGATCACTGTGACAGATCAGCAATCTGTCACAGTCAGTGCAGAAGGCTTCCTCATGCATGCGCTTTGCAGGCACTGAGGAAGCCAGCTCCCTGCAAGCCCCTGAAGGTCCCCGTCACCATCTTGGATCCGGGGGCCTGCAGGGAAAGAGCCCCCCGCAGCAGCGCTGCACACTGCGCTGCTGTGGGGGGCTCAGGGAAGCACGGAGGGAGCCCCTTCCCTGCCGATGCTTCCCTTTAACCCCCGGTACACAGCGATCGTGTTTGATCGCGGTGTGCAAGGGGTTAGCGTGTCTGGGGCGGTCTGTGATAATCAGCTGACACCCGGCCACGATCAGCGGCGCTCACCACGTGGGCGCCACTGATCGCGCTAGACGTACTATCCCGTCCATGGGCATAGGGGCCCGGGTCCCATGCACGGGATAGTACGTCTGATGTCAGAAAGGGGTTAAAGCATTTTTATTTTTAACTCCCCCTTTCATAAGAATATTATACTTTATTGATGTTATATTAATGATCTCTTTATCATACGAAATAATCATAAGACCATATGGCGCTCATTATGGCAATTGATTTGCAGATTTTTAATTAACCCCTTCACGACCAATGACTCCACATAGGCGTCATGAAAGTCGTTGCTAATCCGACCAGTGACGCCTATGTGGAGTCATGACTTTAAAGCCCCCCTGCGGGTCGGGTGACCGGGGTCACTGAAAGGTCACCCGACCCGCAGATACAGGGGGCTTTGTACCTCACCACAGGGGGCGTGGCTTTGCCCCCAAGTGGCTACGATCGCTCTGATTGGCAGTTTCACTTTTAACAGCCATTCAGAGCGATAGTAATATTTCATCAATGAAAATTGATGAAATATTACAATTCAGCCATGGCCGATGCTGCAGTAGCATCGGACATGGCTGGAGACCATGATCCGACCCCCCCCCCCCCCCCCATGACTCACGGGGCCGATCGGCCCCCGATGCCGACTGACGGCAATGTGCTGGCTGCAGATTCCATTCATTCGTTTTGATCACTGTGATAACCTCTCACAGTGATCAAAATAGAATGAAAAGTAAATAAACCCCCCCCGTTTATCACCCCCATAGGCAGGAGCAAATAATAAAATAAAAATAATTTCTTTATTTTTCCATTAGGGTTAGAGTTGGAATTAGGGTTAGGGATGTGTTGGGGTTAGGATTGGGATTAGGGTTAGGCTTGTGGTTAGGGTTATGGTTAGGGTTGGGATTAGGGTTAGGTATTATGATTGAGTCACTGAGGAGGAAAAAACAAAACACAAGCTCAGCCCAGAAAAACAGAGAGGTTGGAAACTAGCGGATTGCAGACCCCTAATCCTATCACACAACTAGCAGTAGCCGTGGAGTGTTCCTACGGTGATCCTAGACACCTTGTCACAGCCGGAGATCGACATAAGCCTAAAGAGAGAAAAGGGAAAAACTGACTGCCCCAGAGCAGACCCCAAAGCAATAGGCAGCCCCCAGCATATAATGACGGTGAAGCAAGATGAAAACACTAACACAGATAGAAAGATAGGTTGAGCAAACGATGGGGCCCAAGCTAACTAAAAAGGACAGGATAGAAAAGCTGCTGTCTGCAATCCGAGAAAACCCTGCTAAAAATATTACCAACACAACTGATAAGCAAAAAGGACCCTGAAGTCACTAGACTTCAAACCCTATATCAGCACTCAGAATATTCTGGAAGCAGAGCAAAAGAGAACACTGATCAAGGAAAAAGAATCCAGCACACCCCCGCCCGGGGATGGCTGAACTCCAAAAAACAAAGTAAACAAAACTAATACGTTCAATAGCAGGGCAAAAACTTATCTTTGGGAAGCAGGAATCAGACTGGTCTCCAAGAATCCAGCAGAGAAATCACCAGCAACTCAGAAGGGCGTCGGCTGCCTTATATCCAGTCAGAAGTTCCCGTTACCCAGTCACCATCCACCTGATTAGGTGTTTGGTAATCAGCCTCACTACCTTCCTTCACCAGAAGAGGGAGATCCTCGGACACAAAAGATGAATGAACAGATGAGCTCACAACAGTTAGGGTTGTGGTTAGGGGTATGTTGGGGTAAGGGTTGGAGTTAGAATTGAGAGCTTTCCACTGTTTAGGCACATCAAGGGGTCTCCAAACGCGACATGGTGCAACCATTGGTTCCAGCCAATTTTGCATTCAAAAAGTCAAACAGTGCTCCCTCCCTTCCAAGCCCCGACGTGTGTCCAAACAGTGGTTTACCCCAACATATGGGGTATCAGCGTACTCAGGAAAAATTGCACAACAACCTTGGGGGTCTAATTTCTCCTGTTACCCTTGGGAAAATAAAAAAATGGGGGCTAAAAAATTATTTTTGGAAAAAAAATGTTTTTTTATTTTCAAATCTCTGCGTTATAAATTTCTGTGAAGCACTTGGGGGTTCAAAGTGCGCACCAGACATGTAGCTAAGTTCCTTGGAAGGTCTTGTTTCCAAAATGGGGTCACTTGTGGGGGGTTTCTACTGCTTAGGCACATCAGGGGCTCTGCAAACGTAACGACGACCGCAGACCTTTCCATCAAAGTCTGCATTTCAAAACGTCACTTCTTCCATTCTGAGCCCTTACGTGTGCCCAAACAATGGTTCCCCCCTCATATATGGGGTACCAGCGTACTCGGGACAAACTGGACAACAACTTTTGGGGTCCAATTTCTCCTGTTACCCTTGTGAAAATAAAAATTAGCGAGCTAAAAAAATCATTTTTTGAGGAAAAAAATTATTTTTTATTTTCACAGCTTTGCATTATAAACTTCTGTGAAGCACTTGTGGGTTCAAAGTGCTCACTATGCATCTAGATAAGTTCCTTGGGGGGTCTAGTTTCCAAAATGGGGTCACTTCTGGGGGGTTTCCACAGTTTAGGTACAAAAGCTCTGCAAATGTAACATGACGCCCGCATTCCATTCCATCAAAGTCAGCATTTCATAATGTCACTACTTCCCTTCTGAGCCCCGATGTGTGCCCAAACAGTGGTCCCCCCTACATATGGGGTACCAGCGTACTCAGGACAAACTGAACAACAACTTTTGTGGTCCAATTTATCCTGGTACCCTTGGGAAAATAAAATATTGCGCACTAAAAAAAATATTTTTGAGTTAAAAAAATATTTTTTATTTCCACGGCTCTGCGTTATAAACTATTGTGAAGCACTTGGGGGTTCAAAGTGCTCACTGTGCATATAGATAAGTTCCTTAGGGGGTCTAGTTTCCAAAATGGGGTCATTTGTGGGGGAGCTGTAATGTTTAGGTACACAGGGGCTCTCCAAACACATGGTGTCCGCTAACGATTACAGTAGAGGTACCGTAATTTTCGTTTCAAAAAGTCAAGTGGCGCTGCTTCCCTTCTGAGCCCTGCCGTGTGCCCAAACAGTGGTTCCTCCCCACATATGGGGTACCAGCGCACTCAGGACAAACTGGACAACAACTTTCGTTGTCCAATTTCTCCTGTTAGCCTTGTGAAAATAAAAAATAGTGTGCTTAAAAATCATTTTTGAGGAAAAAAATGATTTTTTATTTTCACTGCTCTGCGTTATATACTTTTGTGAAGCACTTGGGGGTTCAAAGTGCTCACTACACATCTAGGTAAGATCCATACGGGGTCTAGTTTCCAAAATTGGGTCACTTGTGGGGAGTTTTCACTGTTTAGGCACACAGGGGCTCTCCAAACGTGACATGGTGTCCGATAACGATTGGAGCTAATTTTCCATTCTAAAAGTCAAATGGCACTCCTTCCCTTCTGGATCCTGCTGTGAGCCCAAACAGTGGTTTATGACCACATATGAGGTATCGGGGTACTCAGGAGAGATTGCCCAACAAATGTTAGGATCCATTTTATCCTGTTGCCCATGTGAAAATGAAAAAATTGATGCTAAAAGAAAATTTTTGTTGGAAAAATTAAAATGTCCATTTTTTCCTTCCACGTTGCTTTAGTTCCTGTGAAACACCTGAAGGGTTAATAATCTTTTTGAATGTAGCTTGAGGGGTGCAGTTTTTAGAATGGTGTCACTTTTGGGTATTTTCTGCCATATAGACCCCTCAAAGTGACTTCAAATGTGAGGTGGTCCCTAAAAAAAAATGGTTTTGTAAATTTTGTTGAAAAAATGAGAAATTGCTGGTCAACTTTTAACCCTTATAATTTCCTAACAAAAAAAATTTTGTTTCCAAAATTGTGCTGATGTAAAGTAGACATGTGCAAAATGTTATTTAGTAACTATTTTGTGTCAAATAACTCTCTAGTTTAACAGAATAAAAATTCAAATTTTGAAAATTGCGAAATTTTCAACATTTTCGCCAAATTTCTGATTTTTTTCACAAATAAACGCAAAAATTATTGACCTAAATTTACCACTAACATGAAGCCCAATATGTCACGAAAAAACAGTCTCAGAAGCACTAGGATGCGTTGAAGCGTTCCAGAGTTATTACCTCATAAAAGGACACTGGTCAGAATTGCAAAAAATGGCCAGGTCATTAAGGTCAAAATAGGCTTGGTCATGAAGGGGTTAAAGAGGTTGAACAAAAATATCTTGTGAAACGTTTAGGAATTGCAACCATTTTTCTATAAAACCTAATTTCAGGGGCTCAAAAGTAAATAGACAAATTTAACTTTGTCCTAAATAAATGTGAAGCGCTGCGGAATATGTTAGCGCTATATAAAAATAAAGATTATTATTAATGTTGATTTTGTAATACTCTGTAGAGAATCTTTTGCAGGCAATGACTGCCTGAAGTCTGAATGCCAGGGACGTCAGCAAATGCTGGGTTTCCTCCTTTTGTAATGCTTTACCAGGCCTTTCCTGCTTACGTCAGTTGTTGCTTGTTTGTGGGTCTTTATGCTTTAAAGGGGTTTTCCCACAAACAAAAGTTACTGTTATTCCAAAAGCTATTGATTAAAAGTAAGTTTCACAATTGGATGTGTTTAAAGGGAACCTGTCAGCATGATTGTGCACAGTAACCTACAGTCAGTGTCAGGTTAGCGCCGTTGTACTGATTACAATACCTTGGGTGATGAAATCCGTCTTGTGGTTGTTGTTAATCCTTATTTGTAGTTTTGCAGCATTGGACCGGTTTCACACGTCGGTGGCTCCGGTACGTGTGGTGACAGTTTTCTCACGTACCAGAAGCACTGACACACGTAGACAGGTTAAAATGAATGTGTCTCTGCACATGTCAGCGTGTTTTCACAAACACACGGTCCGTGTGAAAAACACGGAGACATGTCAGTGTTCGTGGGAGCGCACGGTCCGCAAAAATGCTGAACACGTACACACTGAGAACAGTTCACACTGTCCTCCGTGCTCACGGATGGCCGCCAGGGAAGAAGCGCTACTGTAAGCTGGTGCTGAACGCCGCTGTCATTTTTCTCTTCTGCTGTGCTGGCAACAGCGAGCAGGAGAGAAGAATGAATGCAAACCCAACGTGGGGTTCCCCTTTGTTTGTGAACCAACCAGACGAAACTTGCAGCTGGGGGCTGCAGCCCTCAGCTGTCAGCTTCATCAAGGTTGGTACTCAAGAATAGAGCTGTCCCCACGCTGTTTTTTTAATTAATTTAAAAAAAACGGCGTGGGACCCCCCGTATTTTCGACAACCAACCTGACTAAGGCTGGTTTCACATTAGCGCTTTTTAAGCGCACGCACGGCCGGGGGTAGCTCCGCCCCCGAGCCGGCTCTCTGCCCGGCGTGCCCGCCCCTTGCTTGTAGCGCCGCCTCCTAGCGCACAGCGGCGCCTGCGATCGACGCACCCTATCTTTAGCATAGGGTGCGCAGATCGTGCGCAGGCCGTGCGCTAGTTGCGCTTTGACCTGCGCTGCGCACTTTTGACGGTGCGCCGTGCGTGCCAAAATCGAACTTTTCGGATTTTGGCGCGCACAGCGCACCGTCAAAAGTGCGCAGCACAGGTCAAAGCGCAACTAGCGCACGGCCTGCGCACGATCTGCGCACCCTATGCTAAAGATAGGGTGCGCCGATCGCAGGCGCCGCTGTGCGCTAGGAGGCGGCGCTACAAGCAAGGGGCGGGCACGCCGGGCAGAGAGCCGGCTCGGGGGCGGAGCTACCCCCGGCCGTGCGTGCGCTTAAAAAGCGCTAATGTGAAACCAGCCTAAAGCTGACAGCTGAGGGCTGATATTCTCAGGCTGGTAAGGGGCCATTGATCTTGGCCCCCACAGCCTAAAAACAGCAGCCCGTAACTTCTCAGAAAAGGCACATCTAATATTCTGGAGCTTTGCCCGCTTCTTCCCACTTGCCCTGTCCTGGTGGCAAGTGGGGTAATAAGAGGTTAATGCCACCTTTCTATTGTAAGGTGACATTAAGCCCGGATTAGTAATGGAGAGGTGTCAATAAGACACTTATCCATTACTAATCCTATAGTAATTAAAGGGATAAATAAACACACACAATAAGAGCAAAGTATTTTAATGAAAATATACACTACATACAGATTTAAAAATCTTTATTATACTGCTAACTCAATTGTGATCTCCTGTAAAAAAGTTTAAAATAATAAAGCAGCAATATACATTACCTGTCCGGTAAAGGACAGTAGAATGAATGGAAGCAGCTGGCGCATGCTCAGTAACTAGCGGTGACATCACCACTCATTACTGAGTCTGCGCTCTGCTTCCCAAAAATGTGATAAACCACAGTTAATTTATGTTTTATGGAGGGGGGGCAGTCACTTTTTCACACAGGGCCCTATAAATTTAGATTTCTTTTTCCCTTAATAATAAAGACCTTCATTTAAAAACTGCATTTTCTGTTTACTTGTGTTATCTTTGTCTAATATTTAAATTTGTTTGGTGATCTGAAACATTTAAGTGTGTCACATGCAAAAGAATAGAAAATCAGGAAGGGGACAAACACTTTTTCACACAACTGTATTTTAGGAGTTGGAGTCGGTCTATTTTATACCAACTATTATGCCACCAAAATGGATTTCGACTCCAACTCCACAGCCCTGTCAGAGTTGGTGGGATCCGTTAAAGTGTTCCAGAGTTATTACCATACAAAGTGACAGTGGTCAGAATTGAAAAAATTGACCTGGTCAGGAAGGTGAAACTGGGCTCTGGCACGAAATGGTTAATACACACAGATCCAATGTTCTCAATGGTTCCTTTTGGATGGCCTCTCAAGGCATTTTGCCATAGCTCAAATTAAATGTTTCAATAGACTACACATTACCCTGACTGACCATATACCCCCCATTATCTCTACCTGTTATGAACACTTAAACAGAAAAGCGGTATTCTGGATCTATAAATTTAATACACTGAAACCACAGGCAATAATGAAATAACAGATATTTTTATTACCATATATACTCGTGTATAAGCCGAGTTTTTCAGCACATTTTTTTGTGATGAAAAAGCCCCCCTTGGCTCATACATGAGTCATTGTCACAGAAGCCAGCGGGGGAGGAAGAGCGACGGTGCTCGCTGCTAAAGAGAAATGAATATTCACTGCACTAGCAATGACTATTCATTTCTCTTATAGCGCGGACAGTTACAGCCACAGCCACCAGCTTCCAGCAGCTGTAAAAGAAAAAAAACAAAGAAAAAAACCGCCTATCTTCCCTGTGCGCCCTCGCAGCATCTTGTTCCGGCTTACAGCACCTCCTGTGGCCAGCTGATCACGTGTCCCCGCTGAGTGGAAAGAGGTGAATATTCATTATCTTAATGAGCGGGGACACATGATCAGCCGGCTGCTGGAAGCCGGAAGAAAAGATGCTGCGAGGGCGCACAGGGAAGGAAAGTAGTTTTTTTTTTTTTTTTTTTTTTTCTGCTTTTCTCATGGGGGACCATGCATACCGGGACAGGCATGAGGAGCCCTCTGCATACCGGGACAGGCATGAGGAGCCCTCTGCATACCGGGACAGGCATGAGGAGCCCTCTGCATACCGGGACAGGCATGAGGAGCCCTATGCATACCCAGCTTATACTCGAGTCAATACGTTTTCCCAGTTTTTCGTGGCAAAATTAGGCGCCTCGGCTTATACTCGGTTGGACTTATACATGAGTATATACTGTAATTTTTATCTGATTTTAATAGCAAATTCTGTTATTTATTTTTACTAGCTTAATGAGTTTTTGAATATTTATCTGTTTTTAACTTCATCATTCACACATGTTTGTGTGTATTGTGACTTCACTGACTTTGACATATTAATTAATCTACTTTCATACTGCTATCACAGTACCTTTTTATTTCATACTTATTTTTGGATTGTCACAAGCCTTTTTCCCTTTCTTTTTCACTCTGTTTGGATAGCTGAACTTATCCCAGAGCACTGATCTAGTTCTCATCCAGCATTCACACAGTGCTAGACTCTAACCTACCCTACTTTCTATGCAAATCAATTTCCTATGCTCTGCAGTGAACTCTGCAAAGAAGGGATCTCCCTTCCCACCATAGACTCAGTTCTAACATATTGCCCATAGTGCAGAAAGGTTGTAGTAGCCGCACATCGGACGCAGCGTATGCTTGCTATGTCCAAAGCGCCTGCCTTCTATTGAACCCAGGTAAATCCACATGTGTTCACTGAACCGTGCGGATTCACCACGTCCAAAACATTCTGTAGATTTAATTTCTGTTATGGAGACTTGCGTCTCTTCAAGAGAAATTGACAATCTATGGTCTGGAGAGACGCACCACATGTCAGTTTCTGCAGGTGATCCCCAGGAGCAGACGCACGCGTAATGGACATAGGATTTCTAGAAATCCCCTCTACTATGCTGTAACATCTGGCATAAACACTGCAATTACTGACCGTGTTCACATACCCTAAGGCTGAGTTCACACGTGGTGTTTTTTTCGCGTTTCCGCAGCGGTTTTAACCGCGCGATTTTGCCGCGAAAAGGCGAAAAATTAGCATCCCATGCATTCCACAATGCTGTGCCAATGCTGCAGTTTTTACCGCGGCGGAATCGCTTCACGGTAAAAAACGCAGCATGCTCATTAATTTTGCGGAATCGCGGCGATCCCGCACCCATAGGAATGCATTGTTCTGCTTACTTTCCGCATGTGGCTGTGCACACCATGCGAAAAGTAAGCAGAACATTTGCTGATGGTACCCGCGGTCTGGAGGAGAGGAGACTGTCCTCCGGGCTTTGGGTACCATATCCCTGTAAAAAATAGAATTTCAAATAAAAAATATTGCTATTCTCACCTTCCGGCGTCCCGCGCAGCCTTCCCGCCTCTCCCCACGCTCCCGATCCCAGTAATCCTTTGCGAGCGATGACGTCCGTTCTCGTGGGATCGCGAAGTCTCGTGGTCAGTCGCACGATCCCGCGAGAACGGACGTCATCGCGGTAATTCGCGCAAAGGACTACTGGGACCCGGAGCATAGAGAGAGGCGGGAAGGCTGCGCGGGACGCCGGAAGGTGAGAATAACAATATATATATTTTTTTTAATTATTTTTTACATCCTATCTTTTACTATTGATGCCGCATAGGCAGCCTCAATAGTAAAAAGTTGGTCACACTCGTCAAACACTATGTTGGACGAGTGTGACCAACCTGTCAATCAGTTTTCCAAGCGATGCTACAGATCACTTGGAAAACGCTAGCAATTCTGCAAGCTAATTACGCTTGCAAAGTGCTAGTTTTTCCGCAGGAAAATCACGGGAATTTAAAATGCGATTTTCCCGCGGAATGGAATTCGGAATTCTCGTGGTAATTTCTGCGAGAGTTCCGCTACTTGTGAACCCAGCCTAAGGAGCAACACACCAACATCAAATTCTGCGTCCTGTTAATGAAAATAGTGGCAGAAACAAGTTTCAGTACTTTTGGGAAGCTTATGGGAATACAGTGGCATGCAAAAGTTTAGGCACTCCTGGTCAAAATTACTGTTATTGTGAACAGTTAAGCAAGTTGAAGATAAAATAATCTCTAAAAGGCCTAAAGTTAAAGATGACACATTTGTTTTGTATTTTAGGCTAAAAAGTAATACACATTGTCATTTTTTCACATTTTAAAAATTACAAAAAGAAAAATGGTCCGATGCTAAAGTTTGGGCACCTTTGGAGATTTGTGTACTCAGATAACTTTGACCAAGGTTTCAGACCTTAATTAGCCTGTAAGGGATATTCACCCTCAATGTTAGGAAAGGCCAGCTGATGCAGATTCCACAGGTTTAGAAACACATAGCCTCCTCTAACCTTGTGCGAAAAAACAGCCACCATGGGTTCTTTTAACCCCTTCATGACCCAGCCTATTTTGACCTTAATGACCTGGCCATTTTTTGCAATTCTGACCAGTGTCCCTTTATGAAGTAATAACTCAGGAACGCTTCAACGGATCCTAGCGATTCTGAGATTGTTTTTTCGTGACATATTGGGCTTCATGATAGTGGTAAATTTAGATCGATAATCTTTGCGTTTATTTGTGTAAAAATCAGAAATTTGGCGAAAATTTTGAAAATTTCGCAATTTTCAAATTTTTAATTTTTATTCTGTTTAAACTAGAGAGTTATGTGACACAAAATAGTTACTAAATAACATTTCCCACATGTCTACTTTACATCAGCACAATTTTGGAAGCAAAATATTTTTTTGTTAGGAAGTTATAAGGGTTAAAAGTTGACCAGTGATTTCTCATTTTTACAACAAAATTTAAAAAACCATTTTTTTAGGGACCACCTCACATTTGAAGTCACTTTGAGGGGTCTATATGGCAGAAAATACCCAAAAGTGACACCATTCTAAAAACTGCACCCCTCAAGCTACTCAAAACTACATTTAGGTGTTTCACAGGAACTAAAGCAACATGGAAGGAAAAAAAGAACATTTTAATTTTTCCAACAAAAATTTTCTTTCAGCATCAATTTTTTCATTTTCACATGGGCAACAGGATAAAATGGATCCTAAAATTTGTTGGGCAATTTCCCCTGAGTACACCGATACCTCATATGTGGTCATAAACCACTGTTTGGGTGCACGGCAGGGCTCAGAAGGGAAGGAGCGCCATTTGACTTTTTGAATGGAAAATATGCTGGAATATTTAGCGCTTGCCATGTCGCGTTTGGAGAGTCGCTGTGTGCCTAAACACTGGAGCTCCCCCACAAGTGACCCCATTTTGGAAACTAGACCCCCCCCAAGGAACTTATCTAGATGCATAGTGATCACTTTGAACCCCCAGGTGCTTCTCAAATTGATCCGTAAAAAAAAAAAAAGTACTTTTTTTTTCACAAAAATTATCTTTTAGCCTCAGTTTTTTCATTTTCACATGGGCAACAGGATAAAATGGATCCTAAAATTTGTTAGGCAATTTCTCCTGCGTACACCGATACCTCATATGTGGTCATAAACCACTGTTTGGGTGCACGGCAGGGCTCAGAAGGGAAGGAGCGCCATTTGACTTTTTGAATGGAAAATATGCTGGAATATTTAGCGCTTGCCATGTCGCGTTTGGAGAGTCGCTGTGTGCCTAAACACTGTAGCTCCCCCACAAGTGACCCCATTTTGGAAACTAGACCCCCCCAAGGAACTTATCTAGATGCATAGTGATCACTTTGAACCCCCAGGTGCTTCTCGAATTGATCCGTAAAAAAAAAAAAGTACTTTTTTTTTCACAAAAATTATCTTTTAGCCTCAGTTTTTTCATTTTCACATGGGCAACAGGATAAAATGGATCCTAAAATTTGTTAGGCAATTTCTCCTGCGTACACCGATACCTCATATGTGGTCATAAACCACTGTTTGGGTGTACGGCAGGGCCCGGAAGGGAAGGAGCGCCATTTGACTTTTTGAAATGAAAATTAGCTCCAATCGTTATCGGACACCATGTCGCGTTTGGAGAGCCCCTGTGTGCCTAAACTTTGGAGCTCCCCCACAAGTGACACCATTTTGGAAACTAGACCCCTTAAGGAACTTATCTAGATGTGTAGTGAGCACTTTGAACCCCCAAGTGCTTCACAAAAGTTTATAACATAGAGCAGTGAAAATAAATCATTTTTTTTCCTCAAAAATGATTTTTTAGCACGCTATTTTTTATTTTCACAAGGGTAACAGGAGAAATTGGACCAAAAAAGTTGTTGTCCAGATTGTCCTGAGTATGCTGGTACCCCATATGTTGGGGGGGGGCACTGTTTGGGTGCACGGCAGGGCGCAGAAGGGAATGAGCGCCATTTGACTTTTTGAAATGAAAATTGGCTCCAATCGTTAGCGGACACCATGTCGTGTTTGGAGAGCCCCTGTGTGCCTAAACTTTGGAGCTCCCCCACAAATGACCCCATTTTGGAAATTAGACCCCCTAAGGAACTTATCTAGATGCATAGTGAGCACTTTGAACCCCCAGGTGATTCACAGAAGTTTATAATGCAGAGCAGTGAAAATAAAAATTCTTTTTTTTCCCTAAAAAAATTTTTTTTAGTTGGCAATTTTTTATTTTCACAAGGGTACTAGGATAAATTGGACCCCAAAAGTTGTTGTCCAGTTTGTCCTGAGTACGCTGATACCCCATATGTGGGGGATGACCACTGTATGGGCACACGTCAGGGCTCGGAAGGGAAGTAGTGACGTTTTGGTATGCAGACTTTGATGGAATGGTCTGCGGGCATCATGTTACATTTGCAGAGCCCTTGATGTACCTAAACTGTAGAAACCCCCCCACAAGTGACCCCATTTTGGAAACTAGACCCCCCAAGGAACTTATCTAGATGTGTGGTGAGCACCTTGAACCCCGAAGTGCTTCACAGAAGATTGTAACGCAGAGCCATGAAAATAAAAAATCTTTTTTTTTCCTCAAAAAATGAATTTTTAGCTCGCAATTTTTTATTTTCACAAGGGTAACAGGAGAAATTGGACCCCAAAAGTTGTTGTCCAGTTTGTCCTGAGTACGCTGATACCCCATATGTGGGGAGGGACCATTGTTTGGGCACACGTCGGGGCTCGGAAGGGAAGTAGTGACGTATTGAAATACCGACTTGATCGAATGGTCTGCGGGCATCATGTTACGTTTGCAGAGCCTCTGATGTGCCTAAACAGTGGAAACCCCCCACAAGTGACCCCATTTTGGAAAGTAGACCACCAAGGAACTTATCTAGATGTGTGGTGAGCAGCACTTTGAACCCCCAAGTGCTTCACAGAAGTTTATAACGCAGAACCGTGAAAATAAAAAAATCTTTTTTTTCCTCAAAAAATGATTTTTTAGCCCGCAATTTTTTATTTTCACAAAGGTAACAGGAGAAATTGGACCCCAAAAGTTGTTCAGTTTGTCCTGAGTACGCTGGTACTCCATATGTGGGGGGGAACCATTGTTTGGGCACACGTCAAGGGTCGGAATGGAAGTAGTGACGTTTTGAAATGCAGACTTTGATGGAATAGTCTGCGGTCGTCATTACGTTTGCAGAGCCCCTGATGTGCCTAAACAGTGGAAACCCCCCTACAAGTGACCCCATTTTGGAAACTAGACCTTCCAAGGAACGTATGTAAGATGTGTTGTGAGCACTTTGAACCCCCAAGTGCTTCACAGAAGTTTATAATGCAGAGACGTGAAAATGAAAAAAATCATTTTTTTCCACAAAAATAATTTTTTAGCCCCCAATTTTTTATTTTCCCAAGGGTAACACGAGAAATTAGTCCCCAAAAGTTGTTGTGCAATTTTTCCTGAGTACGCTGATACCTCATATGTTGGGGTAAACCACTGTTTGGGCACACGTCAGGGCTTGGAAGGGAGGGAGCACCGTTTGACTTTTTGAACGCAAAATTGGCTGGAATCAATGGTTGCACCATGTCGCGTTTGGCGACCCCCTGATATGCCTAAACAGTGGAAACCCCTCAATTCTATCTCCAACCCTAACCCCAACACACCCCTAACCACAGCCCTAACCCTAACACATCCCTAACCACAAGCCTAACCCTAATTCCAACCCTAACCCTAATTCTAACCCTCTTTCCAACCCTGACGCTCTTTCCAACCCTGACGCTCTTTCCAACCCTGACGCTCTTTCCAACCCTGACGCTCTTTCCAACCCTGACGCTCTTTCCAACCCTGACGCTCTTTCCAACCCTGACGCTCTTTCCAACCCTGACGCTAATGGAAAAATAAAAATAAAAATATTTTCTTTATTTTATTAGTTGTGCCTACCTATGGGGGTGATAATCGGGGGGTTTATTTACTTTTTCTTTCATTTTGATCACTGTGAGAGTGATCAAAATGAAAGAATGGAATCTGCAGGCGGCAGATTCGGGCGGGCGCACTGCGCATGCGCCCGCCATTTTCTAAGATGGCGGCGCCCATGAACCGGACCCGCCGGACACCGGGAGCGACAGGGGGACTTAGAAGGTGCCGGGGGAGGTGAGAGGGGGTGAGGGGGTTATCGGAATCTGGCGGGGAGCAGAGGGAATGGGAGGGGGGCAGATGATGACAGCGGCGGCAGATCGCCGCTGTCATTCAGTGGCGGGGGGGGGCGATCGCCGGTGTGGGGGGGTGGAATCGGTGTCTCCAGCCATGTCCGATGCTACAGCAGCATCGGCCATGGCTGGATTGTAATATTTCATCATTTTTCATTGATGAAATATTACTATCGCTCTGATTGGCTGTTCCACTTTTAACAGCCAATCAGAGCGATCGTAGCCACGTGGGGGCGAAGCCACGCCCCCTGTGGCGAAGAACAAAGCCCCCTGTATCTGCGGGTCGGGTGACCTTTCAGTGACCTAGGTCACCCGACCCGCAGGGGGGCTTTAAAGTCATGACGCCACATAGGCGTCATGGGTCGTTCTGGCACGACTTTTCATGATGCCTACGTGGCGTCAAAGGTCGTGAAGGGGTTAAGCAGCTGCCTAGCATTCTGAAAATGAAAATGGTGGAGGCCCACAAAGCAGGAGAAGGCTATAAGAAGATAGCAAATCGTTTCAAGTTGTCCTTTCCTCAGTTCAATATGTAATTCAGAAATAGCAGTTTACAGGAACAGTGGAGGTCAAGATAAGGTCTGGAAGACCAAGCAAAATTTCGGAGAGAGCTGCTTGTAGGATTGCTGGAAAGGCATATCAGAACCCCCACTTGACTGCAAAAGACCTTCAGAAAGATTTAGCAGATTCTGGAGTTGTGGTAATTGTTCTACTGTTCAGAGACACCTAATCAAATATGGCCTTCATGGAAGAGTCATCAGAAGAAAACCTCTCCTGCACACTCACCATAAAATTCAGCATCAGAGGTATGCAAAAGAACATCTAAACAAGCCCAATGCATTTTAGAAACAAGTCCTGTGAATCGTTGAAGTTAAAATAAAACTCTTTGGTCGCAATGATCAAAGGTATGTGCAGAGAAAAAATTGCATAGAATTTCAGGAAAAGAACATCTCTCCAACCATTAAGCATGGGGATGGATCAATCATGCTTTGGAGTTGTGTTGCAGACAATGGCACAGGGAACATTTCACAGAGGGAAAAATGGAGTCAATGAAATTTCAACAAATTCGTGATGAAAACATAACACCATGTGTAAAAAAGCTGAATTTGAAAACAGGATTGCTTCTACAAATGGATAATGATCACACACATCAATCCACAATAGACTACCTCAAAAGGCGATAGCTAGAGGTTTTTCAATGGCCCTCACAGTCCCCCCGATTCGATCATCATTGAAAATCTGTGGCTAGTCCTCATAATAGCAGTGCATGCAAGACGACCCAGGAATCTCACAGAAATGGAAGAATTTTCCAAGGAAGAATGGATGAAAATCCATCAAAGAAGAATTGAAAGACTCTTGGCTGGCTACTAAAAGCATTTACAAGCTGTGATATTTTTAAAAGGGAGTGCTACTAGGTACTAACTATGCAGGGTGCCCAAACTTTTGCATTGGCCTATTTTCCTTATTGTAATTTTTAAAATGTAAAAAATGACAATATATAATTTTTTTGGCCTAAAATACAGATAAAATGTGTCATCTTTACCTTTAGCCCTTTTAGGGATCATTCCATCTTCAACTTGCTTAACTGGTCACAATAACAGTAATTTTGACTATGGGTGCCCAAACATTTACATGCCACTGTAAAGCAGTAAGCCTGGCAAGAATTAAAAAAAAAATAAAAAACAAATCTGAACTGAGAAAGTAAATTAATGTGTATGCACAATGTAAGTGCATATTAACACATGACCATTAACCAGAAAAAGCAAAAAGCAAAAAACACACAAATATCCTGAACTAAAAGGTTTTAAATACTAGAGTAGGGACTGTCCCACGAGGGTTGCCGTGACGTGGCGGGATGGCTTGTACATTATTTTGATCAAAATTATGTTTACTAAACACCCTTATTATTATTATTATTATTATTATTATTATTACCTTTATGCATTATTTGCAGTTTATTTTTTACCTTTTAGTTCAGGATATTTGTGTGTTTTTTGCTTTTTCTGGCAAGAATTTACTAGTGGTTTGCTCAGTTCAAAAGTGTCCAAATGTCACTTAAAGATGAACCTTGTTCAGGTCGCACCTCAATGACCAGAACAGACGAAAATGTACAAAAAGTGCGGGATGCCACCATGTTTTATGGTCACAAAACAATCGACAAATTGGAGGAAATAGCTGGAATTTTCTGGAGTTCACTCCAAAGCATCCTAACTGAAGATTTGAACATGAGGTGCATTACGGCAATGTTTGTTCCACGAATGCTTTCCAGTGATCAGAGGGAGAATGGTCTGAGTGTCAGAAATTGAAAGAACAGGCACAAACTGACCCTGATTTTTATTATTTTTTTTTTTTATTTAAGTCATAACAGGGAATGCATCTTGGTGTTACGCCTATGATCCTAAAACAAAACTGTAGTCCAGCCAGTAGATGACTCCTTCATCCAAAATAGAGGCATGCAGAGCCCAAATCACAAAGATTTGGTTACTGTCCAAATATTTCTGGGCCTAACTGTTTATCTATGATGGGAATACCCTGCTTATTCATTTTACAATGGTTTTATTGTAACATAATAACATTTTCTTTTGCTTGTAGAAAATTTGATTTATATCAAATGGAATGGAACATTAAAGAAGAATTTAAAGATTGCCTTGTAGCTGTAGGCCCCTATGGAGGCCCAATAGGTATGTTTGGGTATATAATAAACTACGGCTTCTTATGATACAAAATGAATTTGGTCCAGAATGAGTTGTATAGTATATCAGAAAAGTGAGTACACCCCTCACATTTTTGTAAATACAGTATGTTATATTTTTTTTCATGGGACAACACTGAAGATCTGACTTTTTGATACAAAGTAAAGTAGTCCGTGTACAGGGGTGTACAGTTTCGACGTTAATGGCTGTGTGTTGAGTTTAGAGGGCACACAACATTTATACTGTTATACAAGCCGTACACTGACTACTTTACGTTGTGCTAAAGTGTCAGATCCTCAGTGTTGTCCCGTGAAAAGATGTATAAGAAAATATTTACAAAATGCGAGGGGTGTACTCTTTTGCGATATACTGTAAGTTATTATCATTTTTATAGTAGTTGATATAGCTACTTTTAAGTAAAAAATATTATAGCTTTGGATTTCAAAACCTATTGATCTAATTGGTTCTAAATCAAGTATTTACATATACATTGATCAAATGTCGCACGTTAACCCCTCTCTGATATAGGACATAATAGTACGTCCTACGATAGGTTCCTATGTATGGATAAGGACCAAAGAAAAAATTGCTGGCACTACCTCTGCACCCAAATGTCTGGAAAATAAGAATCGAGCAAAATATATCCAGATAATGACAATGTCCTGTGCTGCTCAGCTTGATACTTGTAAATTACAATAAAAATTCATAGGAAAGCAAGAGGACCGGCACTCGCCACTGGCAATTTCTGTACAAATGCACTTTATTTCAGTCACACAGTTGCAGACAAGAGACCTCATGGTGAGTGCTGCTCCTCTTGCTCTCCTATGTATGGAACATTAGATACACAAAAAATTCCTTTAAACACCAAACAGGGACAATTATAAGTCCAATAATGCAATCATGATTCTAAGCAAACACAACCATGCTATACCTCCTTCCCATAGGATGGAAAACACGGTTCAAAAAAGAGTATTCTTGGAAAAGGACATACATTTTTATTCAAAATTGAACTCTTAAAATTTGGAGCACCCAGTACCAAACAGGCAACATATGAAGGGGATTTAATCACAGGCAAAAACTATTCCATATAGTATATAAGATCCAATCTATATCACATATTATCTCTGCCAAAATTAGCATTCATAGAATATATAGACTGCCTACATCTCATTTGTAAAGTGCAATAAATGCCATTGCAAAAGATGATTAATCTATAATAATAAATGCGCTAAGCAGCTTCCGGGTTGTAACAACTTCCGTCCAGTTGTAACTGGTGACGTCACCGCACACCTCTTGCCATGTTAACCCTCAACACACCACTCCTCCTCAACATACACTCCTCTCACCTTTCACCATCTCCACTGACATCCCCCCCCTCTTTCAATCCACATACGACCCTTTCTCTCACTCCTTCTCTCATACTCACGCCGTCATCGCCGCTTCTCCACGATCCCCGACAACTTCTTCCGCCGGCGCCATCCTGGATCCCGACGTTGTCCACGCCAGCGACATGTTCATGCGGCGACGCCATCTTGAGTATCGTGAAATCCCGCGATACTCAAGATGGCGTCGCCACAAGAACATGTCGCCGGCGTGGACGACGTCGGGATCCAAAATGGCGTCGGCGAAATCTTGCGAGATTTCGCCGACGCCATTTTGGATCCCGACATCGTCCTCGTGAGATTTCGCCGACGCCATTTTGGATCCCGATATCGTCCTCGTGAGATTTCGCCGACGCCATTTTGGATCCCGACATCGTCCACGCCGACGACATGTTCTTGCGGCGATGCCATCTTGAGTATCGTGGGATTTCACGATACTAAAGATGGCGTCGCCGCAAGAACATGTCACCGGCGTGGACAACGTCTGGATCCAGGATGGCGCCGGCGGAAGAAGATGTCGGGGATTGTGGAGCAGCGGCGATGACGGCGTGAGTATGAGAGAAGGAGTGAGAGAAAGGGTCGTATGTGGAGTGAAAGGGGGGGGGGTTGGGGGAGAGTCAGTGGAGATAGTGAACGGTGAGAGGAGTGTGTGTTGAGGAGGTGTGTGTGTTGAGGGTTAACATGGCAAGAGGTGTGTCACTATCCTCCTGATGCGATAGCATCGGGCCTTAATCTAGTAATTAATAAGAACACACCGCAATCTGCATTACAAAATTTCTCAGCACCAATGTCAATTCCTAACTGCTCAGGTCACATAAATAAAGTGCAATCAGTGCTGTTTAGACAAAAGTGATTAGCTACATATAGTGCCAGTAACAAACATAGCTTAATAATATAAATAATGCAGGCAGCTGAGAACTTACTGATATGGAAGTGCGCTGTGTCCCCATGCCTGACGCCCCTTCGCACGTTTCGATGTAACTTCGTCACATCTATAATAATAAATGCCCTAACCAGCTTCCGGTTGTAACAACTTCCGTCCAGTTGTAACCGATGACGTCACCACACACACACGCACGTTAACCCTCAACACACCACACCGCCTCAACACACACTCCTCTCACCTTTCACCTCCACTCATGTCCACTCACTCTTTCACTCCACATACGTTCCTTTCTCTCACTCCGTTTCTCATACTCACACCGTCATCGTCGCTACCCCGACATCTTCCTCCGCCGCCGCGATCCTGGATCCAGACGTTCTCCAGGCCGCCGACATCGGGATCCAAAAAGATGGCGTCGGCGAAATCTCGCGAGATTACGCCGACGCCATTTTGGATCCCGATGTCGCCCATGCCAGCGACATGTTGTTGCGGCGACGCCATCTTGAATATCGCAGGACTTCACGAAATCCAAGATGGCGTCCCGCAAGAACATGTCGGCGGCCTGGAGAACGTCTGGATCCTGGATCGCGGCGGCGGAGGAAGATGTCGGGGCAGCGACGATGACGGTGTGAGTATGAGAAACGGAGTGAGAGAAAGGAACGTATGTGGAGTGAAAGAGTGAGTGGACATGAGTGGAGGTGAAAGGTGAGAGGAGTGTGTGTTGAGGCGGTGTGGTGTGTTGAGGGTTAACATGGCAAGAGGTGTGAGGCTGTGTGCACACGCTGCGGATTTTGCTGCGGTTCCGCAGCGGTTTTGGCCACTGCGGACCCGCAGCAGTTTTTGCTGCGGTGTACAGTACCATGATTCCCTATGGGAATCAAAAACCGCAGTGCAGACGGTGCGGAACTTTCCGCGCGGATTATCTGCGGTTTTCAATCCGCAGAAAGAATTGACATGTCAATTCTTTCTGCGGATTCTCCTGCGGTTTGCCATCTCCTCTATTGAGGAGATGAAAAACCGCAGGGCAAAACCGCAGAGCAATCCGCAGGTAAAACCGCAGGTCTTTTGACCTGCGGTTTCACCTGCGGATTTTACAAAATCCGCGCGGACGAATCCGCACCTAATCCGCAGCGTGTGCACACAGCCTTAACGACGTCGGCGAAATCTTGCGAGATTTCGCCGACGCCATCTTGCATTCGTGAAATTGCGTCATTTACCTCACGCCGACTTGCTGTGCGGACGCTTGGCATTGCCTGTACCACCATAACTACTGCTGCCTTGGTCCTATGCCTGTTTACTGCCGGTGTCTAATTACAGGGCCAATTTGCCTATACTGCCATAACTATTGCTACCTTGCTACTCTGCCGGTGTCTAATTACAGGGCTCATTTGCCTCTACCGCCATAACTACTGCTGCCTTGCTCCTCTGCCGGTGTCTAATTACAGGGCTAATTTGCCTATACCGCCATAACTACTGCTGCCTTGCTCCTCTGCCGGTGTCTAATTATAGGGCTAATTTGCCTCTACCGCCATAACTACTGCTGTATTGCTCCTCTGCCGGTGTCTAATTACAGGGCCAATTTGCCTATACCGCCATAACTACTGCTGCCTTGCTCCTCTGCCGGTGTCTAATTACAGGGCTAATTTGCCTCTACCGCCATAACTACTGCTGCATTGCTCCTCTGCCGGTGTCTAATTACAGGATCAATTTGCCCCTACCGCCATAACTACTGCTGCCTTGCTCCTCTGCCGGTGTCTAATTACAGGGCTAATTTGCCTCTACCGCCATAACTACTGCTGCCTTGCTCCTCTGCCGGTGTCTAATTACAGGATCAATTTGCCTCTACCGCCATAACTACTGCTGCCTTGCTCCTCTGCTGGTGTCTAACTACAGGGCCAATTTGCCACTACCACTTCATAACTACTGCTGGGCAATTACAGGGTCAATTAGTATCTGTTTACTCTACAATACTCCAGGACGCCTTCTTCACTGCCAGATAACTGCCAAATAGACTCCTTTACCTGTGCCAACATGAGTCATAACAAAAAGTATGCCAATGCCAGTGAAAGGAAAGCAGCTTTAGCACTATGACAAAAACAACGCCGTGCTAATGAGACTCCTGAGGAAAAACACCATCGCCTTGAGAAGATTAAGGCTTATAAACGCCGTCGTCTCACACACGAATCCCCTAACTCTAAATCCATAAGATTGGCTGAAGAAGCCTCTGCACGCCGTCACCGCCGACAACAGAATGCCTCTTCCTCATCATTATTATTAGACTCACAACAGGATGCTTCCACATCAGCATGTGGAACAATTTACTGCTACACTTCATCCCATATGCCGTTCACTGACATAACTAATCAGCAATCTGTTTCTGCCCTATCAATACCACCATTCAATACCGATGCACAGTATGCCAATGCCAGTGAAAGGAAAGCAGCTTTAGCACTACGACAAAAACAACGCCTTGCTAATGAGACTCCTGAGGAAAAACAGCATCGACTTGACAAGATTAAGGCTTATAAACGCCGTCGTCTCACACACGAATCCCCTAACTCTAAATCTATTACATTGGCTGAAGAAGCCTCTACACGCCATCACCGCCAACAACGGACGGCTTCTTCCTCATCATCTATAATAATAAATGCCCTAAGCAGCTTCCGGTTGTAACAACTTCCGTCCAGTTGTAACCGGTGACGTCACCACACACACGCACATGTTAACCCTCAACACACCACACCGCCTCAACACACACTCCTCTCACCTTTCACCTCCACTCACGTCCACTCACTCTTTCACTCCACATACGTTCCTTTCTCTCACTCCGTTTCTCATACTCACACCGTCATCGTCGCTGCCCCGACATCTTCCTCCGCCGCCGCGATCCTGGATCCAGACGTTCTCCAGGCCGCCGACATGTTCTTGCGGCGACGCCATCTTGGATTTCGTGAAATCCCGCGAGATTCAAGATGGCGTCGCCGCAAGAACATGTCGCTGGCGTGGACGACTCGGGATCCAAAAAGATGGCGTCGGCGAAATCTCGCGAGATTACGCAGACGCCATTTTGGATCCCGATGTCGTCCACGCCGGCGACATGTTCTTGCGGCGACGCCATTTTGGATCGGCGAAATCCCGCGATAGTCAAGATGGCGTCGCCGCAAGAACATGTCGCTGGCGTGGACGACTCGGGATCCAAAAAGATGGCGTCGGCGAAATCTCGCGAGATTACGCCGACGCCATTTTGGATCCCGATGTCGTCCACGCCGGCAACATGTTCTTCCGGCGACGCCATTTTGGATCGGCGAAATCCCGCGATAGTCAAGATGGCGTCGCCGCAAGAACATGTCGCCGGCGAGGACGACGTCGGGATCCAAAATGGCGTCGGCGAAAACTCGCGAGATTTCGCCGACGCCATTTTGGATCCTGACGTCGTCCACGCCGGCGACATGTTCCGGCGACGCTATCTTGACTATCGCGGGATTTCACGATACTCAAGATGGCGTCGCCGCAAGAACATGTCGCCGGCGTGGACAACGTCTGGATCCAGGATGGCGCCGGCGGAAGAAGGTGTCGGGGATCGTGGAGCAGCAGCGATGACGGCGTGAGTATGAGAGACGGAGTGAGAGAAGGGGTCGTATGTGGAGTGAAAGAGTGAGTGGAGATGGTGAAAGGTGAGAGGAGTGTGTGTTGAGGAGTGTGTGTGTTGAGGGTTAACATGGCAAGAGGTGTGATGCTATCGCATCCTCCCAATGCGATAGCATCGGGCCATAATCTAGTTATTTATATTCCCTTATTAGTAGGCTTATGGTCCGTTCTCTGACACATAATATTACTCTTTAATGCCATATTGGGGTCAGCGGTACTCTCTCTCTTATTAAGCTATGTTTGTTACTGGCACTATATGTAGCTAATCACTTTTGTCTAAACAGCACTGATTGCACTTTATTTATGTCACCTGAGCGGTTAGGAATTGACATTGTGGCTGAGAAATTTTGTAATGCAGATTGCGGTGTATACTTATTAATTATTATTAATCATCTTTTGCAATGGCATTTATTGCACTTTACAAATGAGATGAAGACAGTCTATAAATTCTATGAATGCTAATTTTGGCAGAGATAATATGTGATTTGTTTTTTATATAGGGATTATGTGATTGGTTCTTATATACTATATGGAATAGTTTTTGCCTGTGATTAAATCCCCTTCATATGTTGCCTGTTTGGTACTGGGTGCTCCAAATTTTAAGTGTTCAATTTTGAATAAAAATTTATGTACTTTTCCAAGAATACTCTCTTTTTTGAACCGTGTTTTCCTTCCTATGTGAATTAGGTATAGCATGGTTGTTTGCTTATATGTATGGAACATGTCAGGAGTTGAATCCGTTCCATAACCAATAGATGTCATCTGTATTACGCTGCCGGTCATTCCATACCCAATATATGTCGTCTGTATTACACTGCCAGTCATTCCATACCCAATATATGTCATCTGTATTACACTGCCAGTCATTCCATACCCAATAGATGTCATCTGTATTACACTGCTGGTCATTCCATACCCAGTAGATGTCATCTGTATTACACTGCCAGTCATTCCATACCCAATAGATGTCATCTGTTTTACACTGCCAGTCATTCCATACCCAATAGATGTCGTCTGTATTCCATGAAACTTCATGACACTTTTCATTCTCTACTCAACCCAAGAGTACAGGCCCCAACCACGGAGCTCCGAGCTGACGATCTGGCCAATTACTTCACTGAAAAAATTGACCAGATTCGACAGGAAATTATCTCCCAATCACCTCATACCATGCACTGTCCTCCCTCCCCGCACTGTCCTCCCTCCCCCACTGCATCTAGCTCACTCTCTGATTTTGAACCAGTCACAGAAGAAGTAGTAAGCAGGCTCCTTGCATCTTCTCGCCCAACCACTTGCATCAGTGACCCATTTCTGTCACATCTCCTCCAGTCCCTTTCCCCTGCTGTCACCCCTCACCTAACTAAAATATTTAACCTCTCTCTCTCTTCTGGTATCTTTCCCTCCTCATTTAAGCATGCCATCATACATCCACTACTTAAAAAACCATCCCTCGACCAAAACTGTGCCGCTAACTATAGACCTGTCTCTCATCTTCCCTTCATCTCTAAACTCCTGGAACACCTGGTCCACTCCTGTCTTATCCGCTATCTCTCCAATAACTCTCTTCTCGACCCTCTCCAATCCGGTTTCCGCTCTTTACACTCTACTGAAACTGCCCTAACTAAAGTCTCTAATGATCTACTAACAGCTAAATCAAATGGTCATTACTCCATGCTAATTCTCTTGGATCACTCTGCAGCATTCGACACTGTGGATCATCAGCTCCTCCTCACTATGCTCCGTTCCATTGGCCTCAAGGACGCCGTTCTCTCCTGGTTCTCCTCCTATCTCTCTGACCGCTCCTTTACTGTATCTTTTGCCGGTTCCTCCTCTCACCTTCCCCTTACTGTTGGGGTTCCTCAAGGATCGGTTCTAGGCCCCCTCCTCTTCTCCTTGTACACTGCCCCTATTGGTCAAACAATCAGCAGATTTGGTTTCCAGTACCATCTCTATGCTAATGACACCCAATTATACGCTTCTTCTCCTGACATCACGCCAGCCTTTCTAGAAAACACCGGCGATTGTCTAAACGCTGTGTCTAACATCATGTCCTCACTATATCTGAAACTGAACCTGTCAAAGACTGAACTCCTTGTGTTTCCTCCCTCTACTAATGTACCTATACCCGACATTGCCATTTCTGTGTGTGGTTCCACTATTACTCCCCAGCAACATGCCCGCTGTCTTGGGGTCATACTTGATTCCGAGCTTTCCTTTGCCCCCCACATTCGATCACTGGCTCGCTCTTGTCATCTGCACCTCAAAAACATGTCTAGAATTCGACCTTTTCTTACTTTTGACTCTGCAAAAACCCTTACTGTTTCTCTTATTCATTCTCGTCTCGACTATTGTAACTCTCTTCTAATCGGTCTCCCTCTTACCAAACTCTCCCCCCTCCAATCTGTCTTGAATGCTTCAACCAGGATCATATTCCTCACCAATCGTTACACCGATGCCTCTACCTTGTGCCAGTTATTACACTGGCTACCCATCCACTCCAGAATTCACTATAAACTTATTACCCTCACCCACAAAGCCCTCCATGGCTCAGCACCACCCTACATCTCCTCCCTTGTTTCAGTATACCACCCTACCCGTGCCCTCCGTTCTGCTGATGACCTGAGGTTAGCATCCTCAATAATCAGAACCTCCCACTCCCGTCTCCAAGACTTTACACGTGCTGCGCCAATTCTTTGGAATGCACTTCCCAGGTCAATACGATTAGTCCCCAATCCCCACAATTTTAAGCGTGCCCTGAAAACGCATTTATTCAGAGTGGCCTATCGCCTCAACACATTAACCTAATCTATCCCTGTGTGGCACAGCCAAAAGTTTTACCATAACCATGTTCCCCGCATCATGTTCCTAGATGCTTTATGCATCCATTAGCCCTCTGTGTCTGTACTGTTACACACTTAACATTATGGCTGGTTCATGCAATCAGGGCAACTGTTACGACCCACCTTTCGTGTCTCCCATTTTTCCTCATAGATTGTAAGCTTGCGAGCAGGGCCCTCATTCCTCTTGGTATTTGTTATAATCTATGTGATTATTGTTATGCTGTAATGTCTATTGTCTGTACATGTCCCCTCTGAAATGTAAAGTGCTGCGGAATATGTCGGTGCTATAGAAATAAAATGTATTATTATTATTATTCCATACCCAATAGATGTCGTCTGTATTACACTGCCGGTCATTCCATACCCAATATATGTCATCTGTATTACACTGCCGGTCATTCCATACCCAGTAGATGTCATCTGTGTTACACTGCCAGTTATTCCATACCCAATAGATGTCATCTGTGTTACACTGCCGGTCATTCCATACCCAATAGATGTCATCTGTGTTACACTGCCGGTTATTCCATACCCAATAGATGTCATCTGTGTTACACTGACGGTCATTCCATACCCAATAGATGTCATCTGTGTTACACTGACGGTCATTCCATACCCAATAGATGTCATCTGTGTTACACTGACGGTCATTCCATACCCAATAGATGTCATCTGTGTTACACTGCCGGTCATTCCATACCCAATAGATGTCATCTGTTTTACACTGCAGGTATCTGCCTGTAACAGCATTAACCATTGAGCTTCAATTTCTGCCCTTTAACCATTTAAATACCTCTGTCAACCACTTTCATCAGCTTTTAAATGACACGATCTCTGGCTGCTGCTCCTTGCTTAGGGTTTCTGGCAACTGGGGGAAATGCTCAATGTCTCCTTGGCTACTATCAGATGCAAGTCTTCTAAGGGAACTAATAGAGTAAAAAATACGTTTTTAACATTTTATAAAAATGTGAATCACACCACTTTTCTCAGTTGAAAAATAAAAGAATAAGCATACAGGGTATCTAATGTTTACTCTAATTTTATACACTGGTAAAGGGGAAAATACAATGAAATTGTAGAATTACAATTATTTTTTTTACTTTGTTTTTTCACCAAACTGCCCTAAAAATAAATAAATAAATTAATAAGTGTACAAAACCTATGCTAGTTTGGTATCACTATAATTCTAGATTACAGGAGCTTTAAAGGGGTTGTCTGCTTTCAAGAATGTTGGCCCCAAACTGCCTAAAATAAGAAACTTCATGAGGTACTCGCCCTTCCTGGGTTCAGTATCGGCTCCCAGCTACTGCTCCTGACCCAGAATTTGGTCCATAGCGGTGACGGCACGACAAGGAGTGTCACCGCTCTAACTAACCATTGATCTCAGCATTCTGTGCCATCAACCTAGTGGACGAGACTCTGAGCTCAATGTCTGGCTAGTAAAGCGATGTCACATTAGCACTCTGGCCAGTTTCTGAGCTCAGCGTTATGTTCCGTGAACCTCAGTGGGGTGGCAACTTGTTGATTTGAGGTCGCCACTGTAGTCAAAACAACAGGACAGGAGCTGTGGCCGGGAGCCAGTGCTGAACTTGGGGAGGGTGAGTACCTGATGTGCTTGGTACTTTAAGTATTCTACACAATTTGGGGCCCACATACCTGGAAGTGGACAATTCTTGAGCACTCCATCAATGTACAACAATGCAGGGTAAAAAGCCCAGGCTCTTGGTTGGGATAAACGTCTATAATATATTGAAGTTTTGCAAAGGAAACAAGCCTATTATTACTCCCAGGTCTGTAAAGCATGCAATCTTATTTTTCTCTGGCTTTTCTCCCAGCCTTGATGAAAAATTATTTGACAAAAGAGAGAGCCAGCAGTTCAAGACCCGTGCTGGAGATTTATTCTGCATCCGGCGTTCTTTTATCCACTATAACGGTAAATATATTTCCAATTATTATGCAGGTGTGATCCCTCAGCATTGTGGAGTGAGCGGGGCATCATACACATCATACCTTTCTAGCTATATATCTCGTAAATATAAGCTCTTGTATGTTCCAAAATAACACTGCTATGGTTTTCTATGCCATTTGGTGACAAATGATACGATTTCATTGCTGTCTGTCAAACATGGAGCTAGATAACTCCAATAGACTAAGATATTTTAAAGTCACAGAGCTATAAAGAAAATCATACAACAGGCGGCTTCCTTCAGAAGTACTGGACATGACAGGAGAATTTTTATGGCGCCTTATAGTAATTGCTTTCTTTTTATTTAAAGGGTTGTCAGAGAATTTAAAAAAGCAAAAATGGAGCAGTAACTGTCCTACAATGAAAAAAGAAAGGAGAAATAAGCCGGATTACTTACCGGTAATGCTCTTTTAATGAGTCCACGACAGCACCCACTTGGAGAGAGGGATCCGCCCATAGGAACAGGAAACCTACAGAGATAAAAGAGGGCGGTCCACCTCTCCCCCTCAGTTGGATTTCAGAGTACCCGGAGGACCGCCAATTATTAGGCCATTATATTATCAAATATTCTAAATTTATTAACTTTACAACTAAGAAGGTGTATATACATTGTTAACTTCTAGGGAGGGTTAGTGAACGGGTGCTGTCGTGGACTCATTAAAAGAGCATTACCGGTAAGTAATCCGGCTTTTTACTCTTCGCCACGACAGCACCCACTTGGAGAGACTTTCAGAGACCTTCACCTGGGAGGGACTACCGTGCCGAGGACCGCTCTACCAAAGGCTAGGTCGGATGAGCATGATAAATCAAGTCTATAGTGGTTATAAAAGGTAGAGGGCGTAGACCAAGTTGCAGCCTTACATATAGACTCGATTGCGACGTCTCCCCTTTCTGCCCAAGAGGAAGCCATAGATCTGGCGGAATGTGCTTTGATACCCTCCGGAGGATTCTCATTGCTCTCTGAGTATGCCAGCCTAATCGCGTCTCTGATCCATCGAGACAGGGTACCCCGTGTGACTTCACATCCCTTCTTTTGGCCCTGAAAGGAAACAAATAGAGCCCTACTCTTCCTCCAGCTGCTAGACCTCCCAGTGTATTGTAATACTGCTCTTCTAACGTCTAGTGTATGGAATCTTTCTTCCTCTGGAGTAGAAGGGTTACTAAAGAAAGAAGGGAGATGGATTTCTTGTAACCTATGAAATTTCCCTGCTACTTTTGGTAAGTATGAGGGATCTGGTTTTAGTATTAGCTGATCCTGGAATGTCACTAGAAAAGGGGGTTCTATTGAAAGTGCTTGTATGTCGCTAACTCTTCTGGCTGAGGTTAGTGCAACTAGCAGTGCTGTTTTGAAGGATAGGTGTTTAAGGGATATTGAATCTAAGGGTTCAAAGGGCGGACGTGTTAAGGCCTCCAGAACCAGGTTCAGATCCCAAGGAGGAACTCTAGGTATGTGTACTGGCTCGCTCCGCTCACAGGCCGAGATGAATCTGCTTATCCATTTATTGCCTGCCACATTATAGCTATAGAGGGCCCCTAGAGCTGACACCTGGACTTTTAGTGTGTTGACAGCTAGCCCTAATTCCTTTCCTTTCTGTAGGAATTCTAGGATCGCCGTAATCGGGATTTCTCCAGACTCAGGGCCTGTGTGGGACTCTAGGAATTTTCTCCATACTCTGGTGTAAATTCTTGTCGTTGTTATTTTCCGACTTTGTAGGAGTGTATTGACTAGTCCCTCCGAGAATCCTCTTGATCTCAACATGTCCCTTTCAAGTTCCAGGCAGTCAAGTGGAGACTGTCCACTTGAGGATGGAAGAAAGGCCCCTGTGAGAGAAGCCTGGGGGTTGAGGGAAGCACACACGGGTCTGTCACTGACATCGCTTGTAGGCATGAAAACCACGGCCTCCTGGGCCAGAATGGTGCTATTAGGATTATCCGTGCTTCTTCTGCTCTGATTTTCCTGATCACCTGCGGTAGTAGTATGATTGGTGGGAACGCATATGCCAGTTTGAATTGCCACGGGGCCTGGAGGGCATCCAGAATTTCCGGACTGTCTGACATATTTAGAGAGGCGAATCTTCGCACTTGCCTGTTCTTTTGGGTGGCGAAGAGATCTATTTGGGGAAGACCCCAAAGTGACACGATGTGTGTGAATATTTCCCGGTTTAGACACCACTCCCCTTGCCGCAGTGTATGGCGGCTTAGGAAATCTGCCTCTACATTGTCTCTTCCCCTTATGTGGAGGGCTGAGAGAGACAAAAAATGTTGTTCTGCTAGGGATAAAATTCTTCTTGCGGAAGACATTAAGGTGACCGATCGAGTTCCGCCTTGTCTGTTCAGATATGCGACTACGGTGGTGTTGTCCGAAAGGATTCTCACGTCCTCCCCTTGTAACTGTGGAAGAAAGTGAAATAATGCATGATAAACTGCCTTTAGTTCTTTTAAATTTGACGACTCCTTATCTTCGCCTATATCCCATAGGCCTTGGGCAAAATTATTCCCCATATGGGCTCCCCATCCTGTGGGGCTAGCGTCCGTGATAATTATACGGGAGGGTTTTATAACCTAACGGCGGGAGTACCTTGGGTTATCGTCCTTTAGCCACTACGCAAGGGAGGTTAGGACCTCCTGGGACAGCGTGATTTTCTTTGTCAGATTCCCTCGATCACGGGACTCCTCTAAAAGAATTTGGTATTGTAGCGTCCTCGTGTGGAACTGGGCCCACTGAACTGCCGGGATGCAGGCAGTAAGGGATCCCAGGAGGGACATTGCTTCCCTTAAAGATATGTGTGGCCGACGTATCGCCCTCCTAACCTTCTTTTTAATTGCTGAAATTTTTACCTGCGACAACAGACACCTTTGGCTTATGGAGTCTAGCTCGAGGCCCAAGAAGGACTGAACAGACTGCGGCTCGATTCTGGACTTTTTGAAGTTCATTATCCACCCTAGGGCCTGTAAGGACAAGATTGTATCAGCAACTCGATCGCTACATTGTCGGATTGAATTTCCCACTATCAGAAAATCATCCAGATAGGGTACTATTAGTGTGTCCTTCAGGCGTAAAAAAGCCATCACTTCCAGCATCACCTTTGTAAATACTCGTGGTGCGATGGAAATGCCGAATGGCATGGCCGTGAACTGGAGATGCTGTATCTTGCCATCGAGGAGGACCGCCACTCTGAGGTATTTCTGATATCTGGAATGGATGGGAATATGATAATAAGCATCCTTCAGATCCAAGCCTGCCATCATACAATTGGGGAAGAGGAGCTTAATCGTGGATCTTATGGATTCCATCTTAAATTTATGATTTATTATGAATGAATTTAATTTTTTCAAGTTGATTATTGTCCGGAATGATCCGTCTGGTTTGGATATCAGAAAGAGAGGGGAGTAAAATCCTCTCCCTTCTTGCCCCTCAGGCACATGGACCAAAACTCTTTTGTCCAGTAATTTCCGAATCTCAGCCTCCAGGGCCTGCTGTTGGATTGGTGAGCTGAAGGATGTTATGATCAAAGAATTACGGGGTACATGATGGAATCTTATTTTTAACCCGTCTTTGATAATGCCTAGGACCCAAGGGCTAGCTGTAATTTTCCCCCATTGTCGGAAAAAATTTTTTAGCCTCCCTCCTACTGGAGGGACTGGCTCCTCAGTTCCTGTCCCTGCGGAAGGAAGATCCCCTAAACATGGCACCTTTGCCTTTTCCTTCCTTTGTGGCCCAGCGGTTTTGATTTTCTGCTGGTCTTCCCCGGCCAAAGGGTCTTCTCCTAAACGCCCTCCTATAAAATGGGAGAGGAGGGTTAGGGAATCCTTTTTTCCTTTCTTTTGCCTTCGTAAGGATTTCATCTAAGGCTCTTCCAAATAAGAACTCACCCTCGCAAGGAATGGTACACAGCTTTGCTTTGGACTGGGTGTCACCTCTCCAGCTTTCAAGCCACAGGCTACGCCTGGCGTTATTAGCCAACCCCGCTGTTCTGGCTGCCATACGTAAGGAATCAGCCGAAGCATCCGCTATACAGTGGGGAAAAAAAGTATTTAGTCAGTCAGCAATAGTGCAAGTTCCACCACTTAAAAAGATGAGAGGCGTCTGTAATTTACATCATAGGTAGACCTCAACTATGGGAGACAAACTGAGAAAAAAAAATCCAGAAAATCACATTGTCTGTTTTTTTTTCATTTTATTTGCATATTATGGTGGAAAATAAGTATTTGGTCAGAAACAAGCAATCAAGATTTCTGGCTCTCACAGACCTGTAACTTCTTCTTTTAGAGTCTCCTCTTTCCTCCACTCATTACCTGTAGTAATGGCACCTGTTTAAACTTGTTATCAGTATAAAAAGACACCTGTGCACACCCTCAAACAGTCGGACTCCAAACTCCACTATGGTGAAGACCAAAGAGCTGTCAAAGGACACCAGAAACAAAATTGTAGCCCTGCACCAGGCTGGGAAGACTGAATCTGCAATAGCCAACCAGCTTGGAGTGAAGAAATCAACTGTGGGAGCAATAATTAGAAAATGGAAGACATACAAGACCACTGATAACCTCCCTCGATCTGGTGCTCCACGCAAAATCCCACCCCGTGGGGTCAGAATGATCACAAGAACGGTGAGCAAAAATCCCAGAACCACGCGGGGGGACCTAGTGAATGAACTGCAGAGAGCTGGGACCAATGTAACAAGGCCTACCATAAGTAACACACTACGCCACCATGGACTCAGATCCTGCAGTGCCAGACGTGTCCCACTGCTTAAGCCTGTACATGTCCGGGCCCGTCTGAAGTTTGCTAGAGAGCATTTGGATGATCCAGAGGAGTTTTGGGAGAATGTCCTATGGTCTGATGAAACCAAACTGGAACTGTTTGGTAGAAACACAACTTGTCGTGTTTGGAGGAAAAAGAATACTGAGTTGCATCCATCAAACACCATACCTACTGTAAAGCATGGTGGTGGAAACATCATGCTTTGGGGCTGTTTCTCTGCAAAGGGGCCAGGACGACTGATCCGGGTACATGAAAGAATGAATGGGGCCATGTATCGTGAGATTTTGAGTGCAAACCTCCTTCCATCAGCAAGGGCATTGAAGATGAAACGTGGCTGGGTCTTTCAACATGACAATGATCCAAAGCACATTGCCAGGGCAACGAAGGAGTGGCTTCGTAAGAAGCATTTCAAGGTCCTGGAGTGGCCTAGCCAGTCTCCAGATCTCAACCCTATAGAAAACCTTTGGAGGGAGTTGAAAGTCCGTGTTGCCAAGCGAAAAGCCAAAAACATCACTGCTCTAGAGGAGATCTGCATGGAGGAATGGGCCAACATACCAACAACAGTGTGTGGCAACCTTGTGAAGACTTACAGAAAACGTTTGACCTCTGTCATTGCCAACAAAGGATATATCACAAAGTATTGAGATGAAATTTTGTTTCTGACCAAATACTTATTTTCCACCATAATATGCAAATAAAATGAAAAAAAAAACAGACAATGTGATTTTCTGGATTTTTTTTTCTCAGTTTGTCTCCCATAGTTGAGGTCTACCTATGATGTAAATTACAGACGCCTCTCATATTTTTAAGTGGTGGAACTTGCACTATTGCTGACTGACTAAATACTTTTTTTCCCCACTGTATATGCTGCTGCGCCACGGATTAGTGGTATGGCGGCTCGCAATTTGTCTCTGGAGATCTTCTGGTCTATTTGCTGGTCTAGTTAATCAATCCAGACCAGCATAGAACGAGCTGTGCAAGTACTAGCTATTGCCGGTTTAAATGTGCCGGTAGCTGCTTCCCATGCCCTCTTCAAAGAGGCGTCAGCTTTGCGGTCAAGTGGGTCTTTTAAACTGCCCGTGTCCTCCACTGGTAAGATCATTTGCTTTGAGGCGGAGGCCACTGCCGCATCTACCTTCGGGACCTTACCCCATGTCGACAACTCTTCGTCGTCAAAGGGGTACCTTCTTTTTGAGGTTGAGGGAAGATACCCTCTCTGGTCCTGTCTCTCCCATTCTTTCTTAACCAGCGCTTTTATTGCTGGAATAACTGGAAAAACTCTCCTCTTTTTGTCTGTCAGACCTGCAAACATGATTTCTTGAGTCGTTTGCGGCTCCTTTGTGTCTGTGCATCCCATTGTATTCCTCACAGATTTAACTAGATTATCTATATGATCTAAAGGAAAACAGCAACGGCCCTCCATATCTGAGGAGGATGCTGATGTGGATGCGTTGGAACTATCTGAGACTACTTCGCCTTCATCAGTTTCTACAACCGCTGGTTTGGTAGTTTCGATATTAGAGGGCCTGTTCTGGTTTAGGGCCTGTAGTTCTTCCCTAATTATGGCCCTTATATCTACGGCTGTTGATGCCTGTTTTGCCGTTTCATTAATGCATCTTTTACACAGCCTTTTTGTGTAAGAGTCCGGTAGCGGACGTGCACACAGGGCACACTCTTTATTTTTTGATTTTTCCTTCCTCTTAGTCTGAGATATGATGCCAGAGGGGAGAGAAGTAGAGAGAGAGAGACATTTTAACAGCTTAATAGGCAGAGCGTCGTCCACTCACCCAGTGAAGCTGTAGGTACCGGCTCAGGAGGCTGAGAAGGAGGCTTGTTGGCGTGGCTTCTGTGGCTGCGGTCCGAGGAACCCCGTCTTGCGTGGTCCTTGGCTGCTGCTGTATCGCTTGCCTGGGGATGCGTGTCCTGCCTTGGTGAAGACATGATTGCACGCCAAATTCCTTCGCCCCAAGCCTTTTGTAAGCTCCTTCATACCTGGTACCTCCCCCCTCCAGGTGCGCCTATTTGCGGCTATTAGCAAGCGCTTCAGCGCAGATTCCAGCCGCCCGTGCTCTGCAGGCGTTCATCATTTTTTTTTTTTTTTTTCTCCTGGAGGGGGCGGGGAGCGCCTCTTACTCTGTGGTGCCGCCCAGCTGCGCGTGCGCTGTGAGCCGAGGAACCTCCGGTAACCCGGAAGTTCCTTCTTACCACTTCCTGCTGCTGAATGTGCGTCCTCCTAGATGCTGAAGCCCCATAGGAACGCCGGAGGTTGCCGTTTCTCTCCGGTTCCTGCGCCCCCACATGGACCGGAATGGATTCCCCGCCGGTGTCATGTTCTACGCAGAGGAACTCCCGGTCGGCGCCACCCGGTACCGGCGTTTCTGCATCTCCGTTCCTGCCAGCCAAGGAGGGAGCCGGATTCCAGCACTCCCCCGTCGCTGCTTCTGAAGCCGGAACCCCTGCCGTTCTCGCAGATACTGCACAGGCGGTTCCTTGGCCCAGGTAAGTCTGTAGCGTATCCTGCGGTTCCGTTTAGGAACAGGAAACCAACTGAGGGGGAGAGGTGGACCGCCCTCTTTTATCTCTGTAGGTTTCCTGTTCCTATGGGCTGATCCCTCTCTCCAAGTGGGTGCTGTCGTGGCGAAGAGTAAAAAAAGCAATATTCTTTCGTTTACTTACCATTCGATCTTGTACTCATTCTGTGGTTTTCCTCTGACGGCCTTCGATTACTGTATACTGGCAATGAACAATCACTGGCCTCATTGGTCAGGTGCCATATGTGCACCACTGCTGCGCCTGGCTTCAGAGTGGCAGAGGACCACTGACCAACAGGTCTTCTGTTTGACCATACATTTTTCATCAGGAACTATTTGGCCTTTGCATCTGTAGATCTACTACCATCCTTTCTAAGTATTAATTATACACCCTGAGTAATTTCTGCTCATTCAGCTCTCATAGTTAAAATTGTTATAGGCCTCGCAAAAAAATTCCAAAATCTGTCATATGCATCCTACATGGCTTGAGTCGCCAGTGATACCACACATGTAGGCTATTGGGTTTCTAATGCCGACCATTCAAATCCTCTCAGCAAATTGGGATGCTTATAAAGCTACTGTTAAAGGAGCTTGTATGTCAGGAGTGACTGGTCAGAGATCATTCCTTAGCGAAAGATGTTTTTAACATCTGAGGTTCAAAATGCCAAACAAATCTATACAGAAAACCTTGACCGCCCCCCCCCACCACCACCACCACCACCATTAGCGTCACTGGGCTCAGGCTCTTAGAGAGAGTTACTGTTAGAATCTGTTCAGTTTGTGACTATCCGCCATTTTCTTGTAGTGTTCTGGCTGCCAGTCTTTTTCCTCTCGTGCTGGGTTTGTCTTGGGTCAGGTGATTGTATCACCCTTTATTAACCAGCACCTGTCTCCCATTCCATGCTGGACAACAGTGCTAATCCGCTTGAGTTCTGGTTTGGAGCTTTGCCATCTGTGTTTTTAATTAGTGCAGTGCTGGGACCTCTGGTTCTGCAGGTCTTAGTTTCTGTTTTCAGTTTGTTTCTGCAGCCTTATCTTTGTTTTCTATTAGGAGGTGACCCGTTTTTGTACCCAGTCCTTAGATCTTTCAGGGACCCCCTTCCCCCTATCTATAGGTCTTCGCTTGAGATTAACCTAGGATCGTCAGTGGGTCTATTTGCAAGGAATGGGTCGCCCACTCCATCGTAGGGTATCGGCCTAGTTACAGTGCAGGGTCATTTTCCCCCTCCTACCCTAGTACTGTGCTGCAGAACCATTACAGTTTGTCCAGCCCGAGAAAGTAAAAAGAAAAAACCCTCCCTGATTTCTGCAAAATGACCAGTGTTAAGGATCTCGCTCAACGCCTGCAAAGGTTAACGTTGGAAGTTACCAGCTTACATCAGCTCATGAGTAATTGCCCAGGAGTCCGCCCTGAAGAGCCTAAGGTGGTTTTGCCTGAATGTTTTTCTGGTAAATGGCAGGAATTTTTTGTTAGTTTAAAAATGCATGTTTACTTTATTTTCGGCTTAGACCCAGGTCTTCAGGGGCTGTATTACAGCGTGTGGGGATTGTTATGTCCTTATTGCGAGGGGAGCCGCAAGTTTGGGCATTTTCATTGCGTACAGATGACCCTTGTTTGGTGTCAGTAGAAGCGTTTTTTTCTGCCATGGGGTTAATATATGACGATCTGGATTGGGTCGCTACAGCCGAGGCTAACCTCAGACAGCTGAAACAGGGTTCTGGTGACGCTGAGGGATATTGTACCCAATTCAAATGATGGTCTGCAGAAGTCAGCTGGAATGATCCAGCACTCAAAAGTCAATTTTTAGCAGGTTTGAATGACAGGGTTAAAGATTTACTCATTGCATATCCTACACCTGCTACACTTGAAGCTGCCATGCAATAAGCTATCAGGGTGGATAGAAGATTGAAAGACAGACAGAATGAGGAGAAGGCTTCAATTTTGCTGAGTCCCGTCTCTCAAGAGACCCCCGTAGACTATGGGGAACCGATGCAACTCGGTGCGATGTCCTCTCGTTCACAGGAAAGGGAGAGAAGATTCTCTGAGGGGCTATGCCTTTATTGTGGTAAGACTGGCCATTTTATTAAGCAATGTGATGGTTGCATAAATCAGGAAAAGAAAAAAAAAAAGGGTCTGTGTGAAGGAAGGAACAGTTCCTCCCACGCCACCTATGTGACGTAACTACACAGACACAGCTCTCCAGCGCCCCCTTTGTCTCTCAGGTCAGTAAGAGAACTGCACCTAGAGCAAATGGCCGCCGGGGAGGATGTCCTGTTACCCGTTGGGTATTCTAAGATTCGTAATCAGAGTAAAAGCATCAGCCCAAGATTAATTTTATGGTTTAATTGCTTTAAGGGCGCACTAGATAATTACAGAAATATACAGTAAGCTATACAATGGAATTACAGTGGATTTGCAGTCAGAGTAAAATATAACAATAAGGGTACAAGACTTAGAGATATTAAGATGGAGGTCAATTTACCAGGTTGTAGGTTGCATGTGGATGCCGGGAGCTCTGCAGTCCACAGGTATAAGAATCTTAGATGCCGGACAGACCCCAAGGCGCGGGCCGCTGCTCCCCTTGGCATATCTGTCCCCAGTTCCTTCTTAGATCGTCTGGTTCTTCTGTGAAAGTGAGACTCTCTGCCATGTGCTGCTAGTTCTTAAGCATGCTGGGTTCCTCCCCCTGTGTCACAGGGTGGGCTAATAATCTCCACCCTTTAGCTCCCTGCAGAACTTATTCCCAATATCTAAGAAAGCGGGTAACTTCCTCCAGGATGATTGGATCAGGACACGAGAGGTACCAGTGAATGTTTTGTTTTGCCTGTCGTGTGGAGAGCAAACATGGGCCCCATTGGGTCGCTGTGGAGGGCCAATCTCTATATCAGGTCCCAGAGCCCTCACCGACTCAGGAGTCTCACTGCCAGATGTGCGATTTCCTCAGGGTCACGCAGATATTTTTTATGAGTCTATAACTCGAAAGGTGTGCTCATAATCCATGATCCTAGGATGGAGTCGGAGTGGCTGGGAGAGACAATGGATGTGTGTTTCTGTGTCCAGCTGACAGGTATATTCTAATTGAAGCCCCCAGGCACCTTCCTGCCCCATGCTGAAGTGGCTCCTACTCAAGCTTTGAAGTTCTGCTTTGGCCTTATCTCATTATCATACTAAAGGGCCTTGCCATTCAACATTGGAGCACTAAATCCTGCTTTCATCATCACAGTCAGAGTAAACCTCCCTTTCGTCTTGCATTTTTAATGTCCGCTGGAGTTTCTTTTTCTGATAGTTCTATCTGTCATGTTCATACTATGGATTTTCAAGTGATGGTGGACTGTGGGTCTGCACTGACTTTGATCGATCAACAATTTCTAGACAGGTATAAGATTGAGTCCTGTTGTGAATTCTCTTTCTGGGCTGGACTGGAGGTATTGGAGCTGGTCAGATTGACAGAGGCTTGCCACCTGATAATGATAACAATTGGAGATCTGGTGTATTTAAGACAGCGGACTGCCTTCAATCCCTGCTGGTGATTTTCTTCCTGTGCCTTCTGAGGTCTGATGTCTCCTGCTATGTTCCTGCATGGTTCAGCTAAGTGGTGCATTTGCTAATCTTTTGCATTTGATCTGGTTTTGTCTATCTCTGCTTTGTGTGGGTCAGCTTACTCCTGCCGGGGCTGTGCTGGATCACCGCCCATATGTTACTGCTTGTGTCAGTTTGTTCTGTCCCCTGTTATATTGGTCTCTTTTTGCTTTGCTTTCAGTATATACCAGAGTGCTGATATAGTGGGGGCGAAGTCGTGTGACTTCAGTGTTTTTTGTGCATCAGACGTGTTGGATTTTTCAGGGTTTTTGTGTGATTGCAGACAGTGTCTTTCCTTTCCTGTCCTGTCTAGTAAGTTTGGGCCCCATCATTTGCTCAGTCTATTTTTCTGCCTGCGTTTGTGTTTTCATCTTGTCTCACCGACAATACAGTTAGGTCCATATATATTTGGACGGAGACAACAATTTTCTCATTTTGGTTCTAGACATTACCACAATGAATTTTAAACAAAACCATTCAGATGCAGTTGAAGTTCAGACTTTCAGCTTTCATTTGAGGGTATCCACATTAACATTGAAGGGTTTAGGAGTTTCAGCTCCTTAACATGTGCCACCCTGTTTTTAAAGGGACCAAAAGTAATTGGACAATTGACTCCAAGGCTATTTCATGGACAGGTGTGGGCAATCCCTTCGATATTTCATTCTCAATTAAGCAGATAAAAGGCCTGGAGTTGATTTGAGGTGTGGTGCTTGCATTTGGAAGGTTTTGCTGTGAAGGAAACATGCGGTCAAAGGAGCTCTAAATGCAGGTGAAACAAGCCATCCTTTAGCTGCAAAACAGAAAAAACCCATCCGAGAAATTGCTACAACATTAGGAGTGGCAAAATCTACAGTTTGGTACATCCTGAGAAAGAAAGCACTGGTGAACTCATCAATGCAAAAAGACCTGGGCGCCCACGGAAGACAACAGTGGTGGATGATCGCAGAATAATCTCCATGGTGAAGAGAAACCCCTTCACAACAGCCAACCAAGTGAACAACACTCTACAGGAGGTAGGCGTATCAATATCCAAATCTACCATAAAGAGAAGACTGCATGAAAGTAAATACAGAGGGTTCACTGCACAGTGCAAGCCACTCATAAGCATCAAGAATCAAAAGGCTAGACTGGACTTTGCTAAAAATATCTAAAAAAGCCAGCACAGTTCTGGAAGAACATTCTTTGGACAGATGAAACCAAGATCAACCTCTACCAGAATGATGGAAAGAGAAAAGTATGGCGAAGGCGTGGTACAGCTCATGATCCAAAGCATACCACATCATCTGTAAAACACGGCGGAGGCAGTGTGATGGCTTGGGCATGTATGGCTGCCAGTGGCACTGGGTCACTAGTGTTTATTGATGATGTGAAACAGGACAGAAGCAGCCAAATGAATTTTGAGGTATTCAGAGCCATACTGTTTTGAATGGGTCACCGAGGAGAGAAAAGCAAAACAAGCTAAGTCACAGAAAGCAAGAGAGGTTGGTAACTATGCAGATTGCAGATCCCTGATCCTACCACACAACTAGCAGCAGCCGTGGAGCGTACCTACGATGTTCCTAGACGCTTCGTCACAGCCGGAGGACTAAATAAGCCTGAAGCATGAAAAGGGGAAAACTGCCCCAGAGCAGACCCCAAAGGAATAGATAGCCCCCACACATGTATTGACGGTGAAACAAGATGAAGGCACAAACACAGGCAGGAAAATAGGCTGAGCAAACGATGGGGCCCAAACTAACTAGAGAGGAAAGGAAAGACACTGTCTGCAACCTGCAAAAAACCCTACAAAAATAATGTCCAACACTTCTGATAGCAAAATTAACCCTGAAGTCACTAGACTTCTCCCACTATATCAGCACTCTGAAATATTCTGAGACAGAGCAAAAAGAGACCAAACTAGTAAGGGACAAAAAGCAAATTGGCAAAATACTGATAAATAAGAGTGGAAATTCAGCACAGCCCCCAGCCGGGGCTGGCTGACCACACAAAAAACTGAATAGACCAACAAAATCAAGTGTGAACATTAGCAGAAAAACTTAGCTTTAGATGACTGGAACAGAGCTGAAAACCAAGAGCTGACAAGCCAGAAGGAATCACCAGCAACTGAATAGGGCGTCGGCTGTCTTAAATCCAATCTGAGACTCCTGAGGTCATCCTCATTCTCAGGTGGCAGATCTCCACCGATCAAATAAGCCTCACTACCTCCTGTTACCACCAGAGGGAGTCTGGAAGGAGAACTCACAACTGGTGAACCAGAGAATGAACTCACAACACATACTGTGTGCTCAGATCCAGCCAAATGCAGCCAAACTGATTGGTCGTCGTTTCATACTACAGATGGACAATGACCCAAAACATAAAGCCAAAGCAACCCAGGAGTTTATTAAAGCAAAGAAGTGGAATTTTCTTGAATGGCCAAGTCAGTCACCTGATCTCAACCCAAGTGAGCATGCATTTCACTTGTTAAAGACTAAACTTCAGACAGAAAGGCCCACAAACAAACAGCAACTGAAAACCACCGCAGTGAAGGCCTGGCAGAGCATCAAAAAGGAGGAAACACAGCGTCTGGTGATGTCCATGAGTTCAAGACTTCAGGCAGTCATTGCCAACAAAGGGTTTTCAACCAAATACTAGAAATGAACATTTTATTTACAATTCTTAAATCTGTCCAATTACTTTTGGTCCCTTTAAAACAGGGTGGCACATGTTAAGGAACTGAAACTCCTAAACCCTTCATCCAATTTTAATGTGGATACACTCAAATGAAAGCTGAAAGTCTGAACTACAACTGCATCTGAATTGATTTGTTTAAAATTGATTGTGGGAATGTCTATAACCAAAATTAGAAAAATGTTGTCTCTGTCCTAATATATATGGACCTAACTGTATATGTTTAGGGGCTGTCTATTCTTTTGGTGTCTGCTCCGGGGCAGTTTAGATTTCTCCTTTCTTGCTTTAGGCTGAGTTAGTTCTACGGCTGTGCCGAGGCGTCTAGGGCAATGTAGGTACGCTCCACGGCTACTGCTAGTTGTGTGGATAGGATCAGGGGTCTGCAATCCGCTTAGTTACCAACCTCTCTGGTTTTCTGGTGGCTTAGCCTGGTTCTGCTATCCTTCTCGGTGACCCATTCATAAGAGTCCGTACCTTTTATCATCCCCTTTTCCTGTAGTGGCGATTGGGTGTGTTTCTCGAAAGGTCACCGGGTTTCCACTCACTGTGAATATTGAGCACCAGGAATCTTTAGATTTGTTTGTTCTTGATAAATTGCCTTTTCCAGTCATCCTGGGGTTACCCTGGTTAAAAATCACTCCTGTACTGGACTGGTCATCAAATACTATAAGATCCTGGGGTCAGGGGTGTTATGGGAAATGTTGTGATGTACACATTGCTGCTGTTGTGCAAAATGAGTTACCTGAACCCATTCACGAATTCTGGAAAGTATTTTCTGAAGTTGAGTCACAAGCTCAACCACCGCATAGAGATTACGATTGCGCTATTGAATTCGTCCCAGGTGCTACTCTCACTAAGAGTCCTTTATTTAATCTGATGATTCCTGAGAGGGAGGCCTTAAAAGAATACCTGCAGACTAGTCTTGCTGCAGGTCATATAAGACCCTCCAAGTCCCCTGTGGCGGTGGGATTCTTTTTTGTAAAAAAAAAATAGATGGGGGGCCTTAGGTCGTGTCTGGATTTCAGGGAGATTAATAAGATCACTGTGCGCAATCCTTACCCCTTGCCGCTTATTCTGGATTTGTTTAACCAACTAGTTGGAGCCAAGTAGTTCTTTAAGATTGATCTACGTGGGGCATATAATTTGCATATAATTTGCTGCGGATTAAAGAAAGCAATGTGTTGGGCGCTGGATTCCTGCAGCTACATAACAGGAATCCAGAGCCTCACATGCTGCTCTGCAGCAAGTCATTCCTGAGGCTAAGTTCCTCTCCCGCTCCACTGAGCATGCTCACGAGACGATCTCCCATTGGAGGTCCGTAGTCATGTGCTCAGGTCCTTCTCCAGATCTGATTGGTCTATCTCTGAGATCTGGAAGGTCCCGGCAGCGCACAGCTATAAAAGGCCCGCATGGCTGCTTGGCCATGCACTAGTATAGACTCTTCTTGCTAGATGTGTGAATGGTGATGGATGTATGATTCTGGTGACTGACTTAAGATTCCCCTCCCTCTGATATTACGCATGTGGATAGGGGACTATAGTAAGAGTCAGCACCAGTCAGTGGCAAGCCATAGGCCACTGTGCACACCACACCTCTAGACTAGCGTCCGGTGGTGTCTCGTCTCTCACGGCACTATCACATAGCGGCTGTGTCTGCCGCCGCGCTGCATTTAGCAGCACTTACCGGCGTCCGCAGTAGCGACACCGCATGCACGGTAGGTCTAGACGGACACCGTCCACTGTCTTGGACCCGTGTCCTGTGATCTGATAACATGCGTGCAATTTTGCTGAGACCTGTGAGTCTAACAGGCTCGGTGTTTATATTTATGTTACAGCGCTTCTGTGAGTTAACAGAGTCCGCTCTGCGCACATCGGGTGACGTTGAACCAGTGTGCATTATACCGCCATATAGCGTGTCTGCCATTAATTGGCAGCAATGTCAACACCTTCTGCACGGTGGACCCCCGAGCGGCGAACGCACTTTATTATTTATTTAGTACGTTCTGCCGTTCCTAACATTATACTAGTGCCAGGGTCTGGCTAATAATGGCGGACCAGCAGCAGCTGCAGTGGTACATTCGGCAGCTGGAGGGCAGGTTGGCAGCCCTCGAGAGTTCCACCTCGGCTGCAGATGCTGCTGCGGTCGCTGCTCGGACACTTGCAGAAGCTGTCTCCCGGGCGTCCATGCCTATGCCAATGCCGACAATTTCCCGCCTCCCGTTGCCCGATAAATTATCTGGTGACAGCGCCACCTGTAGGGGTTTCGTGAGCCAGTGTACTATCCAGCTCGAGTTACTGGCCACGCGATTCCCTACAGTGCGGGCTAAGGTGGGGTTTAACTTCTCCCTCCTTTTGGGCAGGGTGTTGGAGTGGGCTACGCCACTATGGGAGCGTGATGACCCTGTGGTATTGAGTGCTCAGTTTCTAAAATCACTAAAGCAGGTCTTTTTGGGGCCCGGGTCACTCACGATACCTCTCTCCAGTTACTTGCATTAACGCAGGGATCCCTGTCGGTCAGCCAGTACGCCGTCCGTTTCCGGACACTGGCTTCTGAGCTTGAGTGGCCTGATAAAGCACTCATCCCTGTGTTCTGGAGAGGGTTGGCTGAGCAAGTCGAAGATGCTTTATCCACCAGGGAGGTCCCCACAAGCCTGGAAGAGTTGATAGCGATCTCCACCCGTATTGACCTCCGGTTTACGGAGCGCGGGCTGGAGCGTACTCAATTCAGACAGAAGCTTAGGTCGGCTCCCAACTTCTCTGAATTTCTGGAACCCCCAGATCTGGAAGTTTTACCTCCCTGAGCCCATGGACGTGTCTCGTAGCGGTCCGAAACCGCGTCCGGCACAGGGCTCCACTTGCTGCTACATGTGTCGATAGTCGGGCCAGCTGGCTAACAGGTGTCCACAGCGGTTGAAAAAGCGTCCACCTCCAGTGGCAGTTGGTGGATGGAGATCTACCTAATATGAAAACTTTCTCCTCCATACTGGTATTTCGAGGGACGAAAGATAGTGGAGCTTCCACCTGGGAGGTAGAGGTCACAGTGGACTCTGGGGCAGAAGGAAACTTTGTCTTCAGCCTTCGCCCAAAAGCACGCCATTCCACTGGTGCCACTTCCTCACCCCGTGACCGTTACAGTGGTCAACGGATCTACCTTACCGTCTCAGATTACCCACGAAACAGCACCCCTGGGGTTCTCAATCTCCCCGTCTCATCGCGAGACGTTGTCCCTTCTCATTATGCCTAAGTGCATCAACCAGGTGCTTCTCGGACTCCCCTTGCTCCGTTCCCATTCTCCTCATATAGAGTTGTCCTCGGGGAGTATACTGGGCTGGAGCAAGGACTGTGTAGGAAGGTGCATGGGGGGCAGTGTCCAAGTAGCCTCTGCGGAGGTGCCCGCGGACCATTCCGCGCCCCTCAATAGGAATCTGAAGTCCATGGTTCCAGTTGTCCCTGAGCCAGTGCCGCCGAGCAAGACCTTTGTCCCGCCTCACCTGCGGTCCAAGGTTCTTGTGTGGGCACACGCGTCCAGGGTGGGTGGTCACTTTGGTTACAAGCGGACCACTAAACTCCTGGCTAGCTCTTATTGGTGGCCGCACAGGGCTCGGGACACTAAAAAAATATATTCAGGCATGCGCCTCTTGCGCTCGGAATAGCTCCTCTAAACAGAGGCCTGCTGGGCTACTGTATCCCTTGCCGGTGGCAGACGAGGCAATGAAGGTCCGCAACAGTCTGGGTCGCACCCCACATGTCACTCAAATCTTTAAAATGAGAATGAAGACTCCCGTTGACACACTTTGGCGCCCCGCTCCAACTTCGGCTCCTGGCGACTTAGCCATCCCTGACACCTTCCACGTGTCCCTTCTCAAACCGATTCACATGTCCCGGTTTTTCAAGTCATCTGCCGAGGCATCAGGCTGGTCTTCGGACGAGCCTGAGGCCTACGACTCTGTGGGACACAAGGTGGTACGTGGCAAAAAACTTTGCTTGGTGGGTTGGAATGCTCAGGAGGGAGGGGGCACTAGGAGGGGGGTAATGTTAGGCGCCGGATTCCTGCAGCTACACAACAGGAATCCAGAGCCTCACATGCTGCTCTGCAGCAAGTTATTTCTGAGGCTAAGTTCCTCTGCCGCTCCACTGAGCATGCTCACGAGACGATCTCCCATTGGAGGTCGGGAGTCACGTGCTCAGGTCCTTCTCCAGATCTGATTGGTCCATCTCAGAGATCTGGAAGGTCCCGGCAGCGCACAGCTATAAAAGGCCCGCATGGCCGCTCGGCTATGCCCAAGTATAGACTCTTCTTGCTAGATGTGTGAATGGTGATTGATGTATGATTCTGGTGACTGACTTAAGATTTCCCTCCCTCTGATATTACGCATGTGGATAGGGAACTATAGTAAGAGTCAGCGCCAGTCAGTGGCAAGCCATAGGCCACTGTGCACACCACACCTCTAGACTAGTGTCCGGTGGTGTTTCGTCTCTCACGGCACTATCACATAGCGGCTGTGTCTGCTGCCGCGCTACATTCAGCAGCACTTGCCAGCGTCCGCAGTAGCGATGCCGCATGCACGGTAGGTATAGACGGACACCGTCCCCTGTCTTGGACCCGTGTCCTGTAACCTGAGACCTGTGAGTCTAACAGGCTCAGTGTTTATATTTATGTTACAGCACCTCTGTGAGTTAACAGAGTCCGCTCTGCGCAAATCAGATGACGTTGAACCCGTGCGCATTATACCGCGTCTGCCATTAATTAGCAGCAGTGTTAACACCTTCTGCACAGTGGACCCCGAGCGGCGAACACACACTTTATTATTTATTTATTTAGTGCGTTCTGCCGTTCCTAACAGCAATGAATGGAAGGCAGCCTTTAATACCCCTGAAGGTCATTTTGAGTGTCTAGTAATGCCTTTCGGCCTTACAAATGCTCCGGCGTTCTTTCAAAATTTCATCAACGACATTCTGAGGCAGTTGATCGGTAGGAGTGTTATTGTTTATTTGGATGATATTTTGATCTATTCGCCCGATCTGGAGTCGCATTGGCAGAGAGTCCGCGAGGTTCTGCAGATTCTGATAGAAAACTCACTCTTTGCTAAATTGGAGAAATGCGAGTTTGCGGTACAGAAATTTAGCTTTTTGGGGTACATTGTTTCCAGTGATGGGTTTCATATGGACACGGTGAAGGTTCAGGCGGTATTGGAATGGCCTAGACCTGAATGCTTGAAGTCAATTCAGAGAATCTTGAGGTTTGCTAATTATTACAGAAAGTTCATAAAGAATTTTTCTGTTATCGCCAATCCCCTTACTAATCTGACTAAGAAGGGTGCCAATACTGTCCAATGGCCTCCTGAGGCTGTTAAGGCCTTTGAGCATCTCAAGGAGAAGTTTAGCTTTGCTCCTGTTTTGATCCAGACAGATGAGACTAAGGGTACCGTTATACTTAGCGATGCACCAGCAATCCCGACAGCGAAATGGATCGCTGGTGCATCGCTAAGTGGTCGCTAGTGAGCTGCCACACAGGCAGATCTCACCAGCGACATAGCAGGGGTCGGGGGTCGCTACTTACCTGTCAGACACGGCGATCCTGACGTCCTCCCGCCCGCGTCCACGCGTCACTCGTCGGCGCCACAGGAAGCGCCTGACGAGAAATGGTCCAGGATGTTCTCGCGCGACCAGCGATGAGCAGCGGGGGAGCCGGTCGGAGTTAAGTTTCAGACATAGCGATATCGCTAGCAATATCGCTGCTACGTCACAAAATCGGTGTAACGGGGGCTTAAGTCCTTTCTGGTAGAGGTGGATGCCTCATCAGTAGGAGTGGGGGCTGTTTTGTCACAGGAGGGAGAGAATGAGGTACATCCCTGTGCGTTCTCTTCTAAGAAATTTTCAGAGGCGGAGCTCAACTACGATGTTGGGAACCGAGAATTGCTAGCTATTAAGCTTGGGTTTGAGCATTGCAATATTTTTTGGAGGGCGCTAGACATCCTATACAAGTCTTTACTGATCATAAGAATCTGATCTATCTGGATGCTGCTAAACGTTTGATTGCTCGTCAAGCTAGGTGGGCATTGTATTTTGCCCGGTTCCATTTCTCTGTGACATTTATCCCTGGGACAAAGAATGTTAAAGCTGATGTTTTGTCTCGAAGTTTCTACCCAGCGGTTAATACCGAAAAGGAGAAATCTATTCTGCAGAAAGGGGTGGTGGTGGCAGCATTAGGTTCTGAGTTGGAAAATAGCATTCTTAAAGCCCAGGATGCGGCACCAAGTAACACTCCGTATGGGAAATTATTTGTGCCTAAATCCCTGAGGAGAGCTTTGTTTACGGAATGTCATGAGTCTCGTTTGGCGGGTCATCCAGGGATTGCCGAGACTAGAAAGTCGGATCGGTCGGAGTTTCTGGTGGCCGGGGTGGCTAAGAGAAATCGTCAAGTGGGTGCGTCAGTGTACCTTGTGCCCTAGGTCTAAAGCTTCTCATGCTCCATATTTTGACAAGAGAAGAAGGGAGGTGAGGTTTGTTGTTGGGGACATGGTTTGGTTGTCCTCTAGGAATCTGCGTTTAAAGATCCCTTCTAAAAAGTTGGGGTCTATGTTTGTAGGACCCTTGAAAGTGGTTCAGATTGTCAACTCAGCAGCGGTCAGATTGGACATTCCTTCGTCCTGGAAAATTAATTCAGTTTTCCATGTATCTTTTCTGAAGAAAGTTGACATGCCAGATAAGGTGGCTATGCCGTCTGCTCCTCCAATTGATGAGGACTGTGAGTTTGAGATTTCACGCATTCTTAATTCCAGGTGGCACAGAGGAGGCTTACATTATCTCATGTCCTGGAAGGGTTTCGGTCCTGAGGACAATTCCTAGGTGAAAGCTGTGGACGTCTCAGTCTCAAGATTAATTAAGGCTTTTCACAGGAGATTTCCGAATAAGGCCCGGCCTAGAGGATTCGGGGGATCCTTGTTAAAGGGGAGGTACTGTTAGAATCTGTTCAGTTTGTGACTATCCGCTCTTGTGAGTTCATTCTCTGGTTCACCAGTTGTGAGTTCTCCTTCCAGACTCCCTCTGGTGGTAACAGGAGGTAGTGAGGCTGATTTGATCGGTGGAGATCTGCCACCTGAGAATGAGGATGACGATTGGACCTCAGGAGTCTCAGATTGGATTTAAGACAGCCGACGCCCTATTCAGTTGCTGGTGATTCCTTCTGGCTTGTCAGCTCTTGGTTTTCAGCTCTGTTCCAGTCATCTAAAGCTAAGTTTTTCTGCTAATGTTCACACTTGATTTTGTTGGTCTATTCAGTTTTTTTGTGTGGTCAGCCAGCCCCGGCTGGGGGCTGTGCTGAATTTCCACTCTTATTTATCAGTATTTTGCCAATTTGCTTTTTGTCCCTTACTAGTTTGGTCTCTTTTTGCTCTGTCTCAGAATATTTCAGAGTGCTGATATAGTTGGGAGAAGTCTAGTGACTTCAGGGTTAATTTTGCTATCAGAAGTGTTGGACTTTATTTTTGTAGGGTTTTTTGCAGGTTGCAGACAGTGTCTTTCCTTTCCTTTCCTTTTTAGTTAGTTTGGGCCCCATCGTTTGCTCAGCCTATTTTCCTGCCTGTGTTTGTGCCTTCATCTTGTTTCACTGTCGATACATGTGTGGGGGCTATCTATTCCTTTGGGGTCTGCTCTGGGGCAGTTAGTTTTCCCCTTTTCATGCTTCAGGCTTATTTAGTCCTGCGGCTGTGACGAAGTGTCTAGGAACATCGTAGGTACGCTCCACGGCTGCTGCTAGTTGTGTGGTAGGATCAGGGATCTGCAATCTGCATAGTTACCAACCTCTCTGGTTTTCTGTGACTTAGCTTGTTTTGCTTTTTTCTCCTCGGTGACCCATTCATAACAATCCATCATCTTCTTGTAGTGTTCTGGCTGCTGGTCTTTAACCTCTGGTGCTGGGTTTGTCTTGGGTCATGTGATTGTATCACTCTTTATTAACCTGCACCTGTCTCCAATTCCTTGCTGGACAACAGTGTTAATCCGCTTGAGTTCTGGCTTGGAGCTTTGCTTTGCCTTCTGTGTGTTTAATTAGTGCAGCGCTGGGACCTCCGGTTCTGCAAGTCTTAGTTTCTTTTTTCAGTTTGTTTCTCCAGCCTTCTCTTTGTTTTCTATTAGGAGGTCACCTGTTTTTGTACTTAGTCCTTAGGGGGAAGGGGGTCCCTGAAAGATCTATCTATTGGTCTTCGCTTGAGATTAACCTAGGATCGTCGGTGGGTCTATTCGCAAGGAATGCGTCACCCATTCCATCGTAGGGTATCAGCCTAGTTACAGTGCAGGGTCAGTTTTCTCCCTCCTACCCTAGTCCTGTGCTGCAGTACCGTAACAGTTACTCCTTTTGAAAAAAAGATTCTTTCAAAGAAGGCAGCAATTTTTGAGTTTGGTGAGGCTAATAATGATCCACTTGGGCCGATGCTGGGAGACCTTGTGTTTCAGTCACTTGTGTCAGGAGTTCAAATGATGAATTATGTAATGAATTATGCATTACTCCACTAAATATTAACTGGGTTTTTAGAGAGTTGTATGAAAGTGTGTAAAGTTCCAGGTGCGACCCTTCATCCCATGTGGTAGATTAGTCTCTATCTGAACTTCCCTGATGGTGTTTGTCGAGTGTCCATGTGGAGGTGCGAGACAGAGGATGCCATTAAATCTTTACCTTCTGGTAAAACACTTGGGGATGGATGGTCTGGTTAGAGATTAGCATAAAACTGTGATCCGAGAGCTGCTACTGCACAGGAGCGCTTTTTGTCTCTTTCTTCAGTATGTTAGGTATTCGTTATGCAAACTAGGCGGCAGGTCAGTGAGAGATCAGTGACCTGTCAGCAGTCTGCATTATGAATATGCAGAGTGGGCCATTTATATGGATATACCTAAATAAAATGGGAATGGTTGGTGATATCAACTTCCTGTTTGTGGCACATTAGTAAATGGGAGGGGCAAAACTTTTAAAGATGGGTGGTGACCATAGCGGCCATTTTGAAGTCGGCCATTTTGGATCCAACTTTATTTTTTCCAATGGTATGAGGGTCATGTGACACATCAAACGTATTGAGAATTTCCCAAGAAAAACAATGGTGTGCTTGGTTTTAACATAACTTTATTCTTTCATGAGTTATTTACAAGTTTATGACCACTTATAAAATTTGTTCAAAGTGCTGCCCATTGTGTTGGATTGTCAATGCAACCCTCTTCTCCTACTCTTGACACACTGATAGCAACACCACAGGAAAGATAAAAGTCTAAGGGGGTCAGATCGGGAGACCTTGGTGGCCATTCAACTGGCCCAAGATGACCAATCCACTTTCCAGGAAACTGTTCATGTAGGAATGCTCGGACCTGACACCCATAATTTGGTGGTGCACCATTATGTAGGTGCATTCCTACATGACCAGTTTCCTAGAAGGTGGATTGGTCGTCGTGGGCCAGTTGAATGACCACCAAGGTCTCCCGATCTGACCCCCTTAGACTTTTATCTTTGGGGTCATCAGAAGGCAATTGTCTATGCTGTGAAGATACGAGATGTGCAGCATCTGAAGCAACGGATACTGGAAGCCTGTGCTAGCATTTCTTCTGCGGTGTTGCTATCAGTGTGTCAAGAGTGGGAGAAGAGGGTTACATTGACAATCCAACACAATGGGCAGCACTTTGACCACTTATAAAATGTGTTCAATCTTGTAAATAACTCATGAAAGAATAAAGTTACATTAAAACCAAGCACACCATTGTTTTTCTTGTGACATTCTCAATAAGTATAATGTGTCACATGACCCTCATCCCATTGGAAAAAATAAAGTAGGATCCAAAATGGCCGACTTCAAAATGTCCTCCATGCTCACCACCCATCTTGAAAAGTTTTCCCCCTCCCATATACTAATGTGCCACAAACAGGAAGTTGATATAACCAACCATTCCCGTTTTATTTAGGTGTATCCACCCTATATAATCAGAGCACCACATACATGATCCCCGTCATAGGACACGAGCATATCATTAACACAAAACTGAAAATAAAGATTAAAGAATAACCATAAGATGCATTTAATCAACCAAGGTATCATTATATTCAGTATAACAGCGCCGACCTGACACTATGTGTAGGTTACTGTGCACAATCCTGCTGACCAGGTTCCCTTTTACTGCCGTAGGTAAATGGTGTATCAGCGGTCATTATGGGGTTAATAGCTGCCTACAAATATCTGAAGGGATATCGCAGTGTAGAGAGATCACCATTATTCTCATGTGCACATGGAAACACAAGAAGCAATGGGATGAATCTGAAAGGGAGAAGATACAGATTAGATATTAGAAAAAAAAATTTTGACACGTAGAGTGATCAATGAGTGGAACGAGAGGTGGTGAGGTCTACTTCAATGGAAGTCTTCAAACAGAGGCTGGACAGACATATATCTGAGATGGTTTAGTGAATCCTGCATTGAGCAGGGGATTGGATACGATGACCCTTGAGGTCCCTGGAGGTGAAAGAATCTCTAAACTGGTGGATTATCTCACCATGCATAAACATTACTACAGACACAACCACAAGATGCAGTGGTTGAGGGGCCCACATACAGGGACAATATCTCCAGGGCACATGGACCACATCAATACGTCACTAGCAGATTGCATAGAAAAAATCTGCTGACAATTTCCCTTTTAATGTTATTTTCAGTGAAAGCAATAAGATTTGATTTGAAGTATTAGGCCTGTTTCACACTTCCGTTTTTTGACGTCAGTCCAAATCCTCCAATTTTCAAAAAAAATGTATCCGTTTTTTTCCCCCATAGACTTACATTAGTGGCGGATCTTGACTGACGGTCGTCCGTCCCACCCGTTTTTTGATGTATCCGTCAAAATTTTAGCGTCTCCCGGGCGGATGGGACGGACTCTGCAATGTTTTTTCCGAGCGACGGTCTGCTAATTTATATTGCGCATGCCCGGCAGATTCGCTGGAGCAGGGCTTTTAACCCCTGAGTAGCGTTCCGGAACAGCCGTGCAAAGAAAGAAAAATTCTTTCTCCCTTTTTCTTTCTTTCTCTCTCTTTCCCCAGACTCGTTTTCCTTTAAATTTCGGTCACTACCTGCTAAAGCGGATCTGTCCTAAAACGGATCCGGTGTCATGACGCTGACGGTTCCGTTTTTTGCACAACCTGGTGGATTTGGACTGACGTCGAATAACTGAAATGTGAAACAGGCCTTAGAGGTTGAAAATTCAGTTTTCTTGTCCAAAATATTAAAATATCTTGCGAAGGTCAATTTTGTAACGAATTCATTCAAACCAAAAATAATCAAAAGTATCTACGTGACCTTTAGGACAAAAGGAAAGCCATTTACTTAAAAAGCTAAGCTCTTGTGGGTTGACAAATTAAAAATCTTTATGCACCATACTTTTTTTTTTTTTGCAATTGTTTGAGTTTCTAACTGCTACACGTTTCCCCAGCCTCTACATCCCACTTTCCTGCTGGATTTCCTTTGGGGGTTTCCTTTTTCGTAGTTAGAGTGGGAGATTGATACCTTCCCATTGTGATCAATGCTAGAAAAGCTGTAATTTTGGAATTGCTGAGTAGTTTGCAAGGTTCTGCTACAGGTAGAATAGAGGGGATGGACTGCAAGCCCTGGTATCTCCTTACAAGGAACTGGTTCATGGCTCGGTATTTTGTTTACGAGACCAGTCTCTTTAGAAAGACCTGAAATCGTGGCAGATACAACTATACTCTATCCTCCAATGTGATGGGATGTTCCAGATGTCGCAGTAGGCAAAACAACCTAATGTAATGTATTCTTCAGACCTTTGTGGTTAGCGGGTGGTGACTTAGTAAGGGTTCAATTGAAGAATCACTAACAATGGAAAACTCCTAAATTGATTCTGCAGCATGTATGTATTATCTGTTATTCCTTGAGGATCTGAGACTGATGAAGGTAAGGGATTGATCATTAAAGACTTCTCAGCAGTATATGCTCTGGCATTTTTGTAAGTTTTTTGGCAGCCAGTATCACGGTTACATGCAGTGGATGTATGTGTTTGCACATATTTGCCAGTTTTACTTAAAGGGGTTGTCTACTACTATGACAACCCATTCTCTTCATCTGAATGTTTGCCCACGTGAAGTCAAAAGATAGTAACATAGTTTTTAAGGTTGAAAGAAGATTTTAAGTCCATCACCAACACCACCTATAATCGTCTCCCGTGTCGACGCCGTTCTAGCTGTGTCGGCACTCCTGTTCTTGAGGTTGATACGTCACGTGAGCCCTGTACCCAATAAGCCCTGGTGTTGCTGTCCCCGCCTTTGGCGGATGTATTAGTAATCAAGAGCAAGTGAGCGGCCAGCCACAGCTCTCGCTTGCTCTTGATTATGTGTGCATTCAAAGGTGGGGACAGCAACGCCAGTTTTTGTTTTCACAGGGGCAAACCTTTTGGTCGAGAAGGGGTTGTCCCAGTAATGGTCAATCCCTTTAAACATAAAAAGCCGCAATACCATCTTATTTCTGTATCTTGAATACATATTTTACTTGTTTACAGTGGAAAAGTGGGCAAGTTGTACACCTTGGATGGACTGTTTCTGAAGACCTAATCTGCATTCAGGAAGATGGAACTGTGTTAATATATGACATATTTTGTGGATTTAAGCGTACCTTCAGCATGGGAAACGTAAGTAACTATCCAGTGTTTTCTATGTAATAACAAAAATTCTTATACTTCAGATCTTCCCAGAATCACAACATTTCACTCTGCAGAAATATTCTCATTATGTTGATGAGCATCAGGATTTCTGCTACCATTTGAACAAGTTAACTTTCCTAATCACTTACTATTGTAAAGCAAGTACAGCTGTGTTGACAACTTATGAGCGTTTGGCTCTTTCATCAGGTTATCGGCAGCCTATTTATATCAGTACAGGATCAGGAAATGAGCGTTTCTAGGCAAGATTGTTCATAAATGTGACATGTAGATGTACCTTTCATCTATTGCAGTTTCTGAACAGCAGCGCTACAACTGTCCTCTCAAAAATGACAGCTGTGTGTACCTAAGTGTATTGTCATGGCCGTCCTGCTGGCCCTTGTTAGGTCATATAGTAATACAGCCTGAAAAGGTCTTGATGATCATGCTGATCCGCACTCGGGTATGCCAGTTTCACTTTGCCTTGTCAGTGTATCAGGAAGGAGTATGCCAAATCAAACTTTCTTTGTAGATAATATACAGTATTATCACAAAAGTGAGTACACTCCTCCCATTTTTGTTAATTATTTATCATATCTTTTCATGGCACAAAACTTAAGATCTGACACTTTGGTACAGTGTACAGCATGTATAACAGTGTAAATTTGCTGTGCCCTCTAAATAACTCAACACACAGTCATTAATGTCTAAACCGCTGGTAACAAAATTGCCATTAACCTCTTTACTCCCCTAGCCTGTTGGCATCTTCATGGCCAGGCCAAATTTTACAATTCTGATCACTGTCACTTTATGTAGTAATAACTCTAGAGCGCTTCAACTGATCCCACTAATTCCGAGATTTTTGTTTTGTTTTTGTTTTTTGTTTTTTTGTGACGTATTGTACTTCATGGTGGTGGTAAAATTTCTTTGGTAAGACTTGCGTTTATTTGTGTAAAAAACAGAAAGTTAGCGAAAATTTGGCAATTTTCTAACTTTCAAATTTTATGCCCTTTAAATCAGAGAGTTATGTCGCACAAAATAGTTAATAAATAACATTTCCCACATGTCTACTTTACATCAGCACAATTTTGGAAACTTTTTTTTTTTTTTTGGTAGGAGGTTATAAGGGTTAAAAGTCGACCAGCGATTTCTCATTTTTTTTCAACAAATTTACAAATCCAATTTTTTTTAGGGACCACATCACATTTGAAGTGACTTTGTGGGCCGTATATGATAGAAAATACCCAATAGTGACAGCTTTCTAAAAACTTCAACCTTCAAGGTACTCAAAACCACATTCAAGAAGTTGTTTAACCTTCAGGTGCTTAACGGGATTTTTTTGATTGTGGCAGGAAAAAATGTATATTTAATTTTTTTTTTTTACCAAAAAATTTTCTTTAGATCCAATTTTTTTTTTTATTTTTCCAAGGGTAACAGAAGAAAGTGGATCCCAATATGTGTTCAATTTCTCCTGAGCATACCCAAACCCTGTATGTGGGGAAAAAAAACACTGTTTGGACGCATGGCAGGGCTGGGAAAGGAAGGAGCACCGTTTGCCAAAATTTGCTGGATTAATTAGTAGATTACATGTCTTATTTGGAGAGCCCCTGATGTGCCTAAACATTGGAAACCCCCCACAAGTGACACCATGTTGGAAACCAGACCCCTCTTGGAACTTATCTAGATGTGTGGTGAGCACCTTGAACCCCTCAGGTGCTTCTCAGAAGTTTATAACATTGAGCTGTGAAAATAAAAAAAAATCACATTTTCCCCACAAAATTTTGTTTTTCAGTCCAAAATTTAGCATTTTTATAAGGGTAACTGGAGAGATTGTGCAATTTCTTTTGAGGACACAGATATCACATATGTGGTCAAAAACTACATATTGGAGTGGCGTATTGGAGTTCAGATTTTGCTGGGTGGTTTGAGGGTGTCATATGACATTGGCCGAACCCCGGAGGTGCCAGAACAGCAGAAACCCTCATTTTACTACAAAGTACACTCCCCAATAAATTCATCTAGGTGTGCAGTGATCATATTACCACCACATGTGCCGCACAGATTTTTATACTATTGGGCGAAGAAAGAATAATTCCATTTTTCCCAATAACATGTTGTTTTAGCACTAAGTTTTTAATTTTTCTAAGGGCCAATTGGAAAAAATGGACCTCGGTTTGTTGTAAAAATTTCTCCCGAGTGCGCCAATACCCTACGTGTAAACTGGAAATACTTTTCAGGCACAGTGTAAAGCTAAGCAGGGAAGTAGCGCCAAATTATACTGCAGATTTTACTGTTATGGTTTGTCGGTGTCATGACTCACTGGTAGAGTGCCTGAGGTGCCAGAACAGCAGAACTCCTCATAAGTGGCACCATTTTGTAAAATGCACCTCTTGATGAATTCATCTAGAGTTGCAGTGATCATATAAACTTCAAAGGTGGGTCACAGAATTTTATATTATTGGGCTGTGAAGAAAAAATGACATTTTTACCACAAAAAATTGTTTTAGACCCAGATTTTACATTTTCACATGGATAAATAGGTAAAAATGGCACCAAAATTTGTCCCACAATTTCCGCTAAATGTATAAATACCCCATATGTGGCTGTACAGTACTACTTAACCATATGGAGAGACTCGGGAGGCAAGGAGCACTATTTGCATTATGGAGCACAGATTTTGATAGAATAGTTTGTGGACTCTGTATACAGAGCCCATAAGTGCTAGAAGGGCAGAATCCCACCTCAAGTTAGCCCATTTTGAAATTTACACCCCTTTGGAAATTTATCTACAGGTGTAGCGACGATTTTAACTTCATGGGTGTCTTCCAGAAACAAGCAGAAGTGGATGTTGCTGAGTAAATTGCAAACTGCCATTGTAATGACCAGTAGGTTGTAGTGACCAGTACTTTGTGGTACCCAGCTCATGCTTTTGGAGAAACGCGCCCTTAAATTAAGCGGGCTGTCATCGCTACAGAAATGCCAAACGTCTGGACGCGCTGTGGTTTAGGTACACTGGGGCTCAGAAGGGAGAGAAGCATTTGGATTTGGAAATGCAGAATTCTCTGGATTTCTTTTTGGTTTCAAAGAGCCATAGCGCATTTCCTGAGCCTTTGTACTGCCAGTAACGTGTAAGCCCCCCTATATTTCCTTTGAGAGGTGACTGACCTGAGTGGAAACTTGCTATTTTTGGGGATTGAGTTAAAGCTTTTATTGGGAACATTTTTCATAATGTTTGGGATCTCATTTATCCTGTGCTCTAGGCTGAGCACTTTGAGGTTTCCATCTAAGGCTATGTGCACATGTTGCGGAATCCGCTGCGGATTTTTCCGCGCGGAAACGCAGGTAAAACCGCAGGTAAAGTGACCTGCGGTTTTCCTGCGGTTTGCTCTGCGGATTTGCCCTGCGGTTTCACACCTCTACTATGGTTAAGGTATGAAACCGCTGCGGAATCCGCACAAACAATTGACATGCCGCAGCAAAACCGCGTGGAAAAATCCGCACCGTCAGCACAGCGTTTTTGAAACCCCATAGGGTTTCATTGTACTGTACATGGTCAGCGGAACTGCTGCGTTTCCGCAGGGCCAAAACCACTGCGGAAGCGCAGCAGAATCCGCAACGTGTGCACACAGCCTAAATCTCCGAGTGACATGATACAGATGAAAGCCACAAGGGATCCACTCGATATTATGAGGCAGCAGAGTTACTCTGGTCTGCGTCTGGCTTCTGTTCAGCGGTTTCATTCTTTTCAGAAGTTAAAAAAAAATACCATTAAAAATTAACTTTTTTTAAACTTAATTATAAACTACCAACAAACATGTTTAACGCCTAACCAGGCAACCATATATAGCTGACCTAAATATATCAAGGGGGTATCCCGATGGGTGTGCCTAGTTTGCCCTATTATCCCCTAGGTGGACCCTGCCTGTCAGTGGAGATTGGCACTTTGTCTTGAACACAAAATGGCTCACCCGCTCATCGGCGGCTCACCCTAAAAAACCCTATGAATCCCTACTTGCCTGTAAGACCTACATTAAAGATGAACAAGACTATGAGAAGCAACCAAATCTTAAATAAAGCCACTTGAATGAAGGCAAATTATTTCTCACTGTGTAAGTATGTAATCCGGTGTATATACAGGTGACCGGGGTGAGAGAATATATATCAGCCAGTATCCTAATGCCAATCAACAGGATGAGAATAACTCCAGGCCAAGGTATTGCAGCAATAGTCATAAACAAGGTATAAAAATGGTCAGTAAACCAAAAATCATTATTTTTGTAAAGGGGAAGGGGGGGATACTAGAGGATAAACTAGCTGTAGCCCAGCCTCTAAATTCCCTATTAAAGAAGTACTTTCCTTGTTGCGGAGGCTGGCAGCCTAGACTTGAACGCAAATGGAGCCTCCGCTCGCCGAAGACTCACCCTCACTGGCCTTTCAACCTTTCCCTCCAAAAAAATGCCCATCAAAGGTGCAAACATTAACATAAAGAGGCGATATCATCCCTGGTTTCTCAGAAAATGATAGTTTTTACCTCCATATGACTTAAAGGGAATCTTCCGTCTGGGGGTTTCAACTGAATCATGTATTTCAGAGAATTACACGGAAACTCCGGTGTAAGCGCTCGGCGTAGAGTGCAGGATAAATGTGAGCCGATGCTTACTATGATCTTTGAGAGGAAGAATGAGGAAATCAACAGCAGGTGTAGAATTTGTTTTATTCATTTTTTACACTGTTTCTCATGTAGCACAAGTGATTAGACAACTATTCTTCGGGCCAGTGCAATTACAGTGATACCAGATTTAAATCTTCTTTTCATGTTTGGGTACTGTCACACACTAAACACTTTTTTTGCAAAGCATCGCCATATTTTGAGAACTGTAATCTTTCCCTGTTTCCTCCGACAGTCATGTGATGGTTTGTGGGTTTTTTTGTGGGACGAGTTGACGTTTTTATTGGTACCTTTTTCGGTCGCGAAATGTTTTCTGACCGCTTTTATATTTTGATTTTGAGAGACAGACTGAACAAAAACCAGCAATTTTTTTTTATGCCATTCAGCTTGTGGTAAAATTGATAAGGCGGCCTTATCCTTCGGGCCACACAATACCAAGTTTATTATTTAATGTTTTGGCGGCGCTTTTACACAGCAAAAACTATTTTATAGAAAAAATTAGTATTTTTGCATTGCTGTATTTTGAGAGCTATAACTTTTTTTTTTTCCACTAATGGAGTTGTACAGTGGGTACGGAAAGTATTCAGACCCCTTTAAATTTTTCACTCTGTTCCATTGCAGCTATTTGGTAATTTCAAAAAAGTTCATTTTGTTCTCATTTAATGTACACTCTGCACCTGCATCTTGACTGAAAAAAAACAGAAATGTAGAAATGTTTGCAAATTTATTAAAAAAGTAAAACTGAAATATCACATGATCATAAGTATTCAGACCCTTTGCTCAGACACTCATATTTAAGTCGCATGCTGTCCATTTCCTTGTGATCCTCCTTGAGATGGTTCTACGCCTTCATTGGAGTCCAGCTGTATTTAATTAAATTGATAGGACTTGGTTTGTAAAAGGCACACACCTGTCTATATAAGACCTCAGAGCTCACAGTGTATGTCAGGCCAAATGAGAATCATGAGGTCAAAGGAACTGGCTAAGGAGTTCAAAGACAAAATTGTGGCAAGGCACAGATCTGGCCAAGGTTACAAAAGAACTTCTGCAGTACTCAAGGTTCCTAAGAGCACATTTGCCTCCATATTTCTTAAATGCTAGAAGTTTGGGACCACCAGAAGTCTTCCTAGACCTGGTCGTCCAGCCAAACTGAGCAATCGTGGGAGAAGAACCTTGGTGAGTGAGAGAGGTAAAGAAGAACCCCAAGATCACTGTGGCTGAGCTCCAGAGATGCAGTAGGGAGATGGGAGAAAGTTCCACAAAGTAAACTATCACTGCAGCCCTCCACCAGTCGGGCCTTTATGGCAGAGTGGCCAGACGGAAGCCTCTCCTCAGTGCAAGACATATGAAAGCCCGCATAAAGTTTGCTAAAAAAAAAACACATGAAGGACTCACAGACTACAGTATGAGAAATGAATATCAAATGTCCTCTTTAAATACAACACCATCCTCATATTAACATATATTCTAACACCCACCCCTGCAAACAAACTGGGGATGAAGAGGCATAGGCAAACATAAAGTAAGATATAAATTTTTTTGTTTATTTATGAATTTCAAAGTACAATTTCCATAAGAATCTCTCCACAGGAATGAAAAAAGACAATGAGCCATATACAAAAAACCAGTAGTGGCAATAGTGTCATAGCAAAGGTCAATAAATATAAATGGTTAAAGCTATATAAAACTATCCACAAAGAAATTGAAGCAATTTAAATATGCCTAGTGACAATATATTGCAACGATCACATTTCAGGGTAAATAGCGATTTCCCAACCTGTAAATAAAGTGCTTAAATGCATACAAAGCAAATGAGCATATTGGTACCTACAAAGACAAGTGTCCTGGCTTCTTGGGGCCCACTGTCCCACCCCGACAGCGCCGTTTTGCCTCGCGAAATGGCTGTCCCCATTGTGAGGAAGCCAGCGAGACTAAACGGCCTGAGTAGACCAATACCCCATATTTGGTCAAAAGCTACTTTTTAAAGCACAGTGCACAGCTCAGAAGGGAAGAAACGCCATATTGGAGTTCCTATTTTGCTTGAATGGTTTGAGGGTGCCATGTCACATTTGCAGGGCAATGCTCAGAAGGGAAGGAGCTCTGTATTATAGTGCAGACTTTACTGTTACGGTTTGAGGGAGCCATGACCTGCTGGGAGAGCCCCAGAGGTACCAGAACAGCAGAAACAGCGTTGGGTAAAGACAGTAATAAAAGTAAACCTAAGCGAAATCTCTGCAGTTCTCTAGACACCAAGCCAGAGCCATCAATCCATGGGGCCCATAATTTATCAAATTTAGAGATGGCTCCCCTTTTTAGATAGATGCCTCTTTCCAGGTTTAACAGCCAATTAGTTATATTTATAAATTCGGCGATCGTGGGCATCCAGTTGAATACCCAATTCTGGGCTGTTTCCTAGCCTTATAAAGCATACGTGACACTGCTATCTTGCCATGTTCAAATCCTCAACATATCCCAATATACAAACAGAGGGTGAGGGATCCATATTAACTGAATAAACGCTGTTAATAATTGCTAGTACTCCTTTCCAGAAGGACTCCAAATTGGGACAAGTCCACATCATATGGATCATATCTGTTGAGTATATTTTACATCAAGTACAAATAGGATTTGGCTGAAACCCAATGTTATATAGAAATTGGGGAGTCCTATACAGCTAAATTGTAGGTGCAGCGGGTAGCTGAGCGCATAATGCCGCCCCCTGTGCACAGCAGCTGCCTGCCGCCTGAGGTAGCTGGCTCAACTTGCCTCATTATAGGTGCACCCCTGACTGTGGGGCTCAGAAAGAAGGGGCATTTGGATTTGAGAGTGCAGAATTTTCTGGATTTCTTTTGGACGGTGAGAAGCTATAGTGCTTTTCCCGAGTCTTTGTACTACCAGTAACGTGGAAACCGTCTATATTTCCATTAACAGATGAAGGACCTGAGTGGAGACTTGATTTTATTGGGAACGTTTTCCAGAACGTTTTGGATCCAGGCTGAGCACTTACATCAAGGTTTCCATATAAAACTCTGAATTATGTGACTCAGATGAAACCCCCGAGGGATCCATTCGCTATAATGAGGCATCAGAGTTACTCTGGGCTCCTTCTGGCTTCTGTTTAGCAGTGTCCTTTTCAGAGGTGCACAGAACTATTTAAGCGTAGTTTTTATGTATGCCTAAAAAGATGGTTACCGCCGGATCATAGGCTGGACAACGTCCAAAATGTCTCCATTGCCTCATATGGAATCTGTATAGGTTTTTTCTGAATCCTGTATTTCAGAGATTTACACGGAAACACCAGTACAAGCGCTCAACGCAGAGAGCAGGATAAATGTGCACCGAGCATTTCTGTGATCTTTAGGAGACATAATGAACAAATCAACAGCAGGTCAAGAATTTGTTTATTTTTTTACTGTGATCCTCACATGGTATAAGTCATTAGACAAATTCATTCTTTGGGTCGGTGCAATTACAGCGATACCAGATTTATTTTTTGGCTGTGGTCACACACTGAAAACTAGCTTTTGCATCATCATATTTTGAGAGCTATAACTTTTCCATATTTATGCCGACAGTCATGTGAGGGCTTGTTTTTTTCAGGGATAAGTTGATATTTTTAATGTTACCATTTTTGGGCATATGACTTTTTTTGATTGCTTTCTATTCAGATTTTTGGGAGGCAGAATGAAAAAAGAAAACAGCAATTCAGGATTTATTTTTTTTTTAATTTTTTTTAATGCTGTTCCACGTGTGGTAAAATTAATAAAGAAGTTTATTTCTTTTGGGTCAGCACAATTAAAGTGATGCCACATTTTTTATTTTTTTTATGTTTTGACACTTTTACGCAATTGAAACTCTTTTATAGAAAGAAAAAGAATTACCGTATATACTCGTGTATAAGCCGAGATTTTCAACCCATTTTTTTGGGCTGAAAGTCCCCCTCTCGGCTTATACGCAAGTCCTATACCGGGGTTGGCCGGGGAGGGGGAGCGGGGGGTGTCTGAGATCATACTCCCCTCTCCCGGCATGTTTCTGCAGCCCCCATGCTTGTTCCATGTTCGGCACGCTGTTCTTCCTGCCTTCAGCGGTCACGTGGTGCCGCTCATTAAAATCATGAATATGCGCATATTCATGATTTTAATGAGCGGTACGACGTGACCGCTGAAGGCAGGAAGAGCAGCGCGCTGAACATGGAACAAGCACGGGGGGCTGCAGAAACATGCCAGGAGAGATGAGAATGAAGGGGGAGCTATATTCACCTGTCCTCCGTTCCACCGCTGCGCGTCGCTCTGCTGTCTTGCGTCCTCTGGCAGGGACGTTCAGGTCAGAGGGCGCCATGACGTAGTTAGCAGGCGCCCTCTGCCTGAACATTCACTGCAGAGCAGCGGCAGCAGCGACGAGGTGAGTATATAGGTGTTTTTTTTTTGTTTTTTTTTTTTATTGAGGCAGCAGCAGCAGCATAATAATGCTGCACAGTGATGAGTGGCCCCTTATCTGGGGCCACTCACTGTGCAGCATTATCTGGGGCCACTCACTGTGCAGCATTATCTGGGGCCACTCATCAGTGTGCAGCATTATCTGGGGCCACTCATCAGTGTGCAGCATTATCTGGGGCCACTCATCAGTGTGCAGCATTATAAGGGCCACTCATCACTGTGCAGCATTATAAGGGCCCACTCATCACTGTGCAGCATTATCTGGGGTCACTCATCACTGTGCAGCATTGAAAGGGGCCACTCCTCATTGTGCAGCATTGAAAGGGGCCACTCATCACTGTGCAGCATTGTAAGTGGACACTCATCACTGTGCAGCATTATCTGGGGCCACTCATCACTGTGCAGCATTATCTGGGGCCACTCATCACTGTGCAGCATTATCTGGGGCCACTCATCACTGTGCAGTATTATCTGGGGCCACTCATCACTGTGCATCATTATAAGGGGCCACTCATCACTGTGCAGCATTATCTGGGGCCACTCATCACTGTGCAGCATTATCTGGGGCCACTCATCACTGTGCAGCATTATCTGGGGCCACTCATCACTGTGCAGCATTATCTGGGGCCACTCATCACTGTGCAGTATTATCTGGGGCCACTCATCACTGTGCAGCATTATCTGGGGCCACTCATCACTGTGCAGCATTATCTGGGGCCACTCATCACTGTACAGCATTATCTGGGGCCACTCATCACTGTGCAGCATTATCTGGGGCCACTCATCACTGTGCAGCATTATCTGGGGCCACTCATCACTGTGCAGCATTATCTGGGGCCACTCATCACTGTGCAGCATTATCTGGGGCCACTCATCACTGTGCAGCATTATAAGGGGCCACTCATCACTGTGCAGCATTATAAGGGGGCACTCATCTCTGTGCAGCATTATAAGGGGCCACTCATCACTGTGCAGCATTATAAGGGGCCACTCATCACTGTGCAGCATTATAAGGGGCCACTCATCACTGTGCAGCATTATTCGTATCTATTTTTATTTTTGAAATTTACCAGTAGCTTCGGCATTTTCCACCCTATGCTTATACGCAAGTCAATAAGTTTTCCCAGTTTTTTGTGACAAAATTAGGGGGGTCGGCTTATACACGGGATCGACTTATACACGAGTATATACGGTATTTTTGCATCACGTATTCTGAGAGCTATAACTTTTTTATTTTTCACTGGAGCTGTATGGCGGCTTGTTTTTTGCAGCACAAGGTGACGATTTCAGTGATACTATTTTTATTTACATTTTGTCTTTTTGATAACGTTTTATTCCACTTCTTGTTCCGTGGTATGATGAAAAAGCATAGTTATTCCCCCTCATTTTGTATTTGTTTTTACCATGCTCACTGAAGGGGTTAACTAGTGGGGCAGTTTTATAGGTCGGCTCGTTCCGGACTTGGTGATACCAAACATGTGTAACTTATTTTTCTGAAAGAAAACCATTATTTAAGAATGTTATATATATATATATATATATATATATATATATATATATATATATATATATATATATATATATATATATATATACACATATATATATATATATTCAAACAATGTGAAAAACATATAGCCAGCTCACCATAAAGGAGTTCCTCTTGATGCAGTAATCAGTGTTCACCCTATACTTTGCACGGATCCAGGCAGGGAGTATGCCCCAACAAATAGAAATATGTGGAAATTGGGATCCAGCAAAAGGATGAAAGTTCACCAGATTTGTAAAAACTTCTTCTTTATTAATCCATTATGTCATAAAAAGTATAAGGAACTCCAATCAATTAGTAGCATTCCAGCAAGGGACTACATGTTTCAGCACTATGTGCCTTCCTCACGGTCCTATTTGAACGGAGCTCCAACACTAGCAATATATCCTCCTTTGTGGAACATATTCAAATGACCCTTAATTAAAAACAGTGGAACAAACCAATTAAAAACATCTGAGTAGATGCTTGAAACTCAGTTAAAAAATGTTATATATACACACAGTGGGGCAAAAAAGTATTTAGTCAGTCAGCAATAGTGCAAGTTCCACCACTTAAAAAGATGAGAGGCGTCTGTAATTTACATCATAGGTAGACCTCAACTATGGGAGACAAACTGAGAAAAAAAAATCCAGAAAATCACATTGTCTGTTTTTTTTTTCATTTTATTTGCATATTATGGTGGAAAATAAGTATTTGGTCAGAAACAAAATTTCATCTCAATACTTTGTGATATATCCTTTGTTGGCAATGACAGAGGTCAAACGTTTTCTGTAAGTCTTCACAAGGTTGCCACACACTGTTGTTGGTATGTTGGCCCATTCCTCCATGCAGATCTCCTCTAGAGCAGTGATGTTTTTGGCTTTTCGCTTGGCAACACGGACTTTCAACTCCCTCCAAAGGTTTTCTATAGGGTTGAGATCTGGAGACTGGCTAGGCCACTCCAGGACCTTGAAATGCTTCTTACGAAGCCACTCCTTCGTTGCCCTGGCGGTGTGCTTTGGATCATTGTCATGTTGAAAGACCCAGCCACGTTTCATCATCAATGCCCTTGCTGATGGAAGGAGGTTTGCACTCAAAATCTCACGATACATGGCCCCATTCATTCTTTCATGTACCCGGATCAGTCGTCCTGGCCCCTTTGCAGAGAAACAGCCCCAAAGCATGATGTTTCCACCACCATGCTTTACAGTAGGTATGGTATTTGATGGATGCAACTCAGTATTCTTTTTCCTCCAAACACGACAAGTTGTGTTTCTACCAAACAGTTCCAGTTTGGTTTCATCAGACCATAGGACATTCTCCCAAAACTCCTCTGGATCATCCAAATGCTCTCTAGCAAACTTCAGACGGGCCCGGACATGTACAGGCTTAAGCAGTGGGACACGTCTGGCACTGCAGGATCTGAGTCCATGGTGGCGTAGTGTGTTGCTTATGGTAGGCCTTGTTACATTGGTCCCAGCTCTCTGCAGTTCATTCACTAGGTCCCCCCGCGTGGTTCTGGGATTTTTGCTCACCGTTCTTGTGATCATTCTGACCCCACGGGGTGGGATTTTGCGTGGAGCACCAGATCGAGGGAGATTATCAGTGGTCTTGTATGTCTTCCATTTTCTAATTATTGCTCCCACAGTTGATTTCTTCACTCCAAGCTGGTTGGCTATTGCAGATTCAGTCTTCCCAGCCTGGTGCAGGGCTACAATTTTGTTTCTGGTGTCCTTTGACAGCTCTTTGGTCTTCACCATAGTGGAGTTTGGAGTCAGACTGTTTGAGGGTGTGCACAGGTGTCTTTTTATACTGATAACAAGTTTAAACAGGTGCCATTACTACAGGTAATGAGTGGAGGAAAGAGGAGACTCTTAAAGAAGAAGTTACAGATCTGTGAGAGCCAGAAATCTTGATTGCTTGTTTTTATGACCAAATACTTATTTTCCACCATAATATGCAAATAAAATGAAAAAAAACCAGACAATGTGATTTTCTGGATTTTTTTTTCTCAGTTTGTCTCCCATAGTTGAGGTCTACCTATGATGTAAATTACAGACGCCTCTCATCTTTTTAAGTGGTGGAACGTGCACTATTGCTGACTGACTAAATACTTTTTTGCCCCACTGTGTGTGTATATATAATATAATTTTTAACCCCCCAAGGCCTGTTTTTTACCTTCCTGACCAAAGCCGATTGTTTTCATTTCTGACCACTGTCACTTTGAGGTAATAACTCTGGAACGCTTTAATGGATCCCACTGATTTGGAGTTTTTCTTCATGACATGGGAAAATTTCTTTGATATGACTTATTTTTATTTGTGAAAAAAATCGGAGATTTGGTGAAAATTTAGAAAATTTTGCAATTTTCACATTTTTTACTTTTATTCAATTAAATCAGAGCGTTATGTCACACATATTAATAAATAATATTTCCCACATGACTACTTTACATCAGCACAATTTTTGATTCCATTCTTTTTTCTTAGGTAGTTATAAAATTTAAAAGTTATGTCGTTATAAAAGTTAACCAGCGATTTTCTAATTTTTCCAACAAAAATTTACAAAACCATTTTTTAGGGACCACCTCACATTTGAAGTGACTTTGGAGGGGTCTTTATGACAGAAAGTACCCAAACGTGACACCATTCTAAAATCTGCAACCTTCAAGGTGCTCCAAACAACATTCAAGAAGTTTATTAACCCTTCAGTTGCTTCACAGGAATTAATGGAATGTGAAAGGAAAACATATAACTGTCTTTTACTAAAATTTTACTTTAGACCCCAATTTTTTTATTTTCACAAGGGTAAAAGAAAAAAAATGGACCTCAATTTGTAGTGCAGTTTCTCCTGAACATGCCAATACCGCATATACAAGGGAAAACTATTGTTTGGGTGCACTGCAGGGAAGGGGCAACATTTGACTTTTTGAATGCAAAATTTGATGAAAAGGTTAGTGGACACCATGTTGCATTTCTAGAAACCCTGATGTGCCTAAACAGATAAAACCCCCAGCAAGTGACCCCATTTTGGAAACTAAACCCCTTAGTGAACTTATCTAATGTGTAGTGAGCACTTTGAACCTCAAAGTGCGTCACAGAAGTTTATAACGTAGCGCTGTAAAATGGACCCACTCCTTCCTGATCTCCCAAAGATTAAGGCCTTGATCAGTACCTCCTGGAACTGAAGGTACGACGTACCGGTCTGGCATGCACATTGGGATAGCACAACAGCATTGTGCAATGCCATCTCTATAATGTGCACAGCTAGCTTCTTGTACCACACCTTGGACTTTCTTATGGCACTGTGAGGCTGAAGGACTTGATCAAAAAGATCAACTCCCCTCATGTACTTGTTATACCCCAGTACACAGTGTGGTTTGCGGACCTGTGTATAGATACCTTCTCCACTTCTGGGGGGTGCTGCCGTCACCATATTTGGTGGTCAAGGTGGTCCTCTTATACTTGATTGTCACTACATTGGGCTCTGCTCTCACCCTTTCTGAGCAGCTGACCATTAACATCTTAGGAGGCCTCTTTTATTTTTGCAGACTACCGCAGGTTGCGGTAGCTCGCCCACAGAGGGATTTCAAGAATGGGATGCTTATATAAAAGTTATCTACGTAGACATGATAACCTTGATCCAGCTTTGGATGCACTAAATCCCTCACAATTTTCCTACCCACTCCTGGGACGTGGGGACATTCAATGAGTTCAATAAGGGAGTCCTTCCTTGAATTGGATTTGGGACTCATCCATGCAGATGTCTGTTTGAGGCACGTACACCTCAGTAAACTTGTTGAAGTGCTCGATGACTGGTCGAACTTTGAAAAGACTGTCAAAGTTGGGGTCATCTGGGGGAGGACACCGTGCATGATTGTAATACAACAATTTTTGGATGGCCTCAAAATGTGTAGGGGTCGTGGACATGCGGAACAGTGGAATGTGTCAAAGTTATGGCTTCCTCAGTATCCCTATGTGAGGGACCAGGACCCAAAACGTCATCATTTCTACTTCGTCTACAGGAGTCCAGTTAGAAAATGATGAAAAGCGGTTTTGTGCCGAAAGTTGCTGGGCGTACAAATTTGTTTGGCCCACTGTAAGGCTTACAAAATCCTCATAGAAAAAGACTTGAAAAAGTGTATTTCTCTGAGGCTGGTGGTGTCAAATTTAATTCCTCATTGCGGCACAAAATCAGGAATTAATGGCTCAGAAACTTTCGGGGGGATGAGATCCATAAGGGGTCAGTAATGGTGGGCGCTGTTTCAATTTCTGTACTGGAACATCTGCGTGGCGGTTCAGTATCACTTGAGAAGGAAAAATAAAGGAAGGTGGGATCCCCTCCCTCACTGTCCATGTCGAAGGTAAGGAAGGCATATGCTTCCTCCACTGAATACCGGGTTTGGGACAAATTGGGACTTTTTTTAAAAAATTTTTTTACATATTTGTTGTTTGTGTAAGTACCAAATTTTATTTGTGTGTATGTGTTATTGGTGTAAACTTTTTTTTATTTATTTAGAAAATAAAAAATAAAAAAAGCAACAACCAGAAGTTGATCACTGATGTGCATCAGTGATCAGCGCACGGTGGCTGTAGGACGGATGTGCCGATGATTTTTTTTTTTTTTTTTTTTTTTTCCCGTCGCTGACACGAACTCATTTCAGTACAAAATACCGTAGTAGACCACAATTACTATGGTATATTTTTACTCTTTACTATCTAACTCAATTCAGTAAAAAATACTGTAGTAGACGATTACTATGTACAGTATATTTTTACTGGCTCTAACTAATCTAGTCCTGTCAAGTAATCTGAATGATTTCTTCTTATTCTTTTCTCGCAAAAAAAAAACCACAACAACCAGAGGCCAGTAAGTGATGTTTTTCATAGACCAGCGCTTGACTGCTGTAAAACGCACGCATGGATGTAGTGCAAAAAGGGGATTAAAAAAAATAGACAGGAAAAGAAAAAGCCCTTGCCAAAAACGAGCACAGGTGCTAATCAGTGGCTAGGCTGAAACAGGACACTGAGGTGGTGAAAAGTGTGTGTGTGTGGGGAACAGTCAGTGAAAAACAAGGTTGTTGAAAACAGCAAGCACAAGTGCGGATCAGTGATTTGCGTGACTGATCAACGCTCAAGAGCTGTCGGATGCACACAAGGAGGTGGTGCAAAGGGAGCAGGGAGAAAAATATGGACAAAAAAAGTCCTGGAAAATGGTAAGCAATGATGTTGGTCAGCGATTTGTGTCACTGATCAGTGCTCGGCAGCTGCAGAATGCACGGAAAAAAAAAACTGCCCAAAATTGAGCCATCGAGTACTGATCAGCAATCGAATGCAGAGAGGAAGACTACAAGGGGGGGAGGTGAAAAGAGGAGGGTGGTTGGATGAGGATAGATCAGGCTAGGAGTAGGAATCAGGAACTCTTCTTTTTTTCTTTTCAGCAAGAGCAGGCCCATGCAGCAGCAGTTGTGATGTCACATGCTTCGATGGCACCACAAAGCCTAGCACGGTGCACAGAGGGACAGTGACCACCATGTACAAATCTGAAGCTAGAATAAGAATATACAGAGAGACCACTTGCAGGTCACAACACATCTGTAAGAAATGATTGGTGTTCTCATTAATTGCACCAATCAGAGGTGGATCAGGTGAACCGACGTTGTCAGGATCCAGCCTGTAATCGATGCTCTTACATCACCGATCCTAGGCAGGACATCAGTGTTTCAGGCAATCTGATTATTTTGAACACTGAGAAACGCTGCGTTTGGTTGTTTAGACTTTCCCGCTACCACTCCCCACCGCCACCATGTACCGTTGGGTAAGATAGCCTTCGAATTTTAATGCTAGCACCACGACTGTGGTCTCAGTGCTGCATTAAAGATATGGCATATCGATACGTCCAAGGTCGTTAAGTACCATGCGACATGGACATATGGAATACGTCTAAGGTCGTAAAGGGTTTAAAAACTACCCCCCTCAAAGTGCTCAAAACCACATTCAAAAAGTATATTTTACTCTTTAGAGGCTTCACCAATTTTGCATTTTCAGAAGGGTAACAGGAGAAAATTGACCATACAATTTGTTGTGCAGTTTCTCCTCAGTACTCTGATGCCGCATATGTTGGGAAAACTACTGTTTGTGCGCATGACATTGCTCAGAAGGGAAGGAGCACCATTTGACTTTTGGAGCTCAAAATTGGATGGAATAGATAGCGGATGCCATGTCGTGTTTGCAGAGCCTCTGATGTGCCTAAACAGAGCCCCCACACACACGCGTGTGACCCCCATTTTGGAAACTAGACCCTCAAAGAACTTATTTACACTTTCATACTGGGAAATAGGTAAAAATGGCCCCAAAATTTTTCTCACAATTTCTGCTGAATGTAGAAATTCCCTATATATGGCTGTACAGTTCTGCTTTTTCTCTCTTTTTTTAGGAAGTTAAACAAAACCAAGTTCAGGAAGCTCGGGTATTTCATTCCGAATACAGAACTGGCATTGCAATTTTAACAGGAGCGCTTAAGTTCACCATTGCTTCAAATATTGAAGAGGTAAAATTACGCAGAATGCCAGATTTACCAGGTAATGTATATTTCAGATTACTTCGTAGTCATTTAATGTATTAGTTTTAAAATATTGTTAACACTAGTCTTGCAGCAGTTCTGTTGTAATAATGAATAAAAATGATTACATTGATTGGGTTGAAACTGTTACAGGATAATACTACGTATGATCGTTTATCTGTGAATCCCACCTTTGCTATTAAGGAACGCGTTTTTAAGATCATTGATGAAGGTTTTTTTCTGGATTTTTTTGATAAAAGACAAAGGGAATATTTAAAGGTTTGTAACCCGGTCACCCCTATTCTATATGCATTGCCTAAAACACATAAGTGTCTAAATCCCCCACCAATGAGACCCATAGTCTCAGGCATTGGTTCTCTGGGCGAGAGGCTGGGTGAGTGGCTGGATCAGCTCCTCCAGCCTCTCGTCCAGAGGACACCTGGGTACATTAGAGACAGCACGGATGTGTTGAGTGACATGGAAAATTTCGTTTGGCAATCCAATTTCTCGTGGATTACATTGGATGTAGTCTCCCTTTCTACCTCTATCCCACACCCAGTAACCCTTCATGTACTAAAATTTCATCTAGAAAAATATGGGAATTTTTCAATAGATCAGATTAATTTTGTTTTGTAACTTGTACAGTTCCTCATAACCAACAACTATTTCAGCTTTAACCAGAATTTTTACAGGCAGATAAGTGGAGTTTCAATGGGGGCGAAATACTCCCCTTCTCTTGCAAATCTGGCATGAGTTGGTGGGAGGAACTGTATGTATATACCGTGGATAATCCCTTCGGGGATTGTGTGCTACGATATGGGAGATATATTGATAACGTGATCATTGTGTGGGGCTCTGATGTTTTTACTGTGCAGGATTTAGTATGTTACTTCAATTGTAACCCTTTCAATCTCAAATTCCCAGCTCACCATGATTGTTCTTGTATAGATTTTTTTAGATCTCAAATTGAGGGGTATACCAAATGAGACAATCATCACTTCCACTTTTAGGAAGAAAACGGCGGGAAACACTATTTTGCACGCTAGTAGTTATCACCCCAAAAACACAATAAGGAGCATTCCAGTGGGAGAAATGACTGGGGCTAAGCGTAATTGTAGCATTCAAAGCGATTATAAAAGAGAAGTTGACGAAATTAAAAAGCAGTTGGGTGATAGAGGGTATAAAAAGTGAAGTCTGAACACTGAAGCAACCCTAATAAATAGGGAAGGCTGGTGGATATTTAAATTAAACACAAGATTACCACTGGGTCTCAACCAAAGAAAGGATATCATGCTGTTTTACTAATGCAAATTTAGGAATTAGTTAAATATTTTTCTGGCATGTTAGGATCGCTATATCTTGTGTTACATGAAAAATAATAATTGGACACCATTTCATCTCTTTTTTTGAGCGTTCCATATAGCCAGTATTATTCCCCAGTGTATGTATGTATGTGTGTGTATATACAGTTGTGGCCAAAAGTATTGACACCCCTGCAATTCTGTCAGATAATACTCAGTTTCTTCCTGAAAATGATTGCAAACACAAATTCTTTGGTATTATTATCTTCATTTAATTTGTCTTAAATGAAAAAACACAAAAGAGAATGAAGCAAAAAGCAAAACATTGATCATGTCACACAAAACTCCAAAAATGGGCCAGACTAAAGTATTGGCACCCTCAGCCTAATACTTGGTTGCACAACCTTTAGCCAAAATAACTGCGACCAACCGCTTCCGGTAACCATCAATGAGTTTCTTACAATGCTCTGCTGGAATTTTAGACCATTCTTCTTTGGCAAACTGCTCCAGGTCCCTGATATTTGAAGGGTGTATTCTCCAAACTGCCATTTTTAGATCTCTCCATAGGTGTTCCATGGGATTCAGGTCTGGACTCATTGCTGGCCACCTTAGAAGTCTCCAGTGCTTTCTCTCAAACCATTTTCTAGTGCTTTTTGAAGTGTGTTTTGGGTCATTGTCCTGCTGGAAGACCCATGACCTCTGAAGGAGACCCAGCTTTCTCACACTGGGCCCTACATTATGCTGCAAAATTTGTTGGTAGTCTTCTAACTTCATAATGCCATGCACACGGTCAAGCAGTCCAGTGCCAGAGGCAGCAAAGCAACCCCAAAACATCTGGGAACCTCCTCCATGTTTGACTGTAGGGACCGTGTTCTTTTCTTTGAATGCCTTTTTTTTTTTCTCCTGTAAACTCTATGTTGATGCCTTTGCCCAAAAAGCTCTACTTTTGTCTCATCTGACCAGAGAACATTCTTCCAAAATGTTTTAGGCTTTTTCAGGTAAGTTTTGGCAAACTCCAGCTTGGCTTTTTTATGTCTCGGGGTAAGAAGTGGGGTCTTCCTGGGTCTCCTACCATACAGTCCCTTTTCATTCAGACGCCGACGAATAGTACGGGTTAACACTGTTGTACCCTCGGACTGCAGGGCAGCTTGAACTTGTTTGGATGTTAGTCGAGGTTCTTTATCCAACATCCGCACAATCTTGCGTTGAAATGTCTTGTCAATTTTTCTTTTCCGTCCACATCTAGGGAGGATAGCCACAGTGCCATGGGCTTTAGGGTGTGTGCACACGCTGCGGATTCTGCTGCGGTTCCGCAGCGGATTCGGCCGCTGCGGATCCGCAGCAGTTTTTGCTGTGGTGTACAGTACCATAATATCCTATGGATATTAAAAACCGCAGTGCATACGGTGTGGATTTTTCTGCGTGGATTTCCTGTGGTTTCTAAACCGCAGAAAGAATTGACATGTCAATTCTTTCTGCAGATTCCGCTGCGGTTTGCCATCTTCTCCATTGTCCTGCAGATTTACCTGCGGATTTTATCAAATCCGCGCGGCCAAATCCGCACCCCAATCCGCAGTGTGTGCACATACCCTTAAACTTTTTCATGACACTGCGCACGGTAGACAAAGGAACATTCAGTTCTTTGGAGATGGACTTGTAGCCTTGAGATTGCTCATGCTTCCTCACAATTTGGTTTCTCAAGTCCTCAGACAGTTCTTTGGTCTTCTTTCTTTTCTCCATGCTCAGTGTGGTACACACAAGGACCCAGGACAGAGGTTGAGTCAACGTTAATCCATGTCAACTGGCTGCAAGTGTGATTTAGTTATTGCCAACACCTGTTAGGTGCCACAGGTAAGTTACAGGTGCTGTTAATTACACAAATTAGAGAAGCATCACGTGATTTTTTTGAACAGTGCCAATACTTTTGTCCACCCTCTTTTTTTTATGTTTGGTGTGGAATTATATCCAATTTGGCTTTAGGACAATTCTTTTTGTGATTTTTCATTTAAGACAAATTAAATGAAGATAATACCAAAGAATGTGTTTGCAATCATTTTCAGGAAGATACTGAGTTTTATCTGACAGAATTACAGGGGTGTCAATACTTTTGGCCACAACTATATATATATTGTGGTGTATTAACCACTGTGTCCGCTAGGGGGCGCTGTGTGGAGGTCCCAGGAGAAGAGATGAATGGCAGAGTGTTGAGTGGCCGTTATGTATCTCAAAGTGGGTGGCTTTGAGATGGAGACTTATGTATGTGTGATCAGCAAGGACATTGCTGAGGTGCTGCGGTAATATGTGAGGGAGAAGTCTCCAGGTAACTAGAGAGGTGGGGGGGCCTGGTTACCTACAAACCCACCCAGGGGATGTGTTGAAAGCACGGTTGTAAAGAGTGTGAAAATGCCTGAAGGACCTGTGATGAGGTCAGTCATGTAACCCAGTGGGCGTGTCTATGAATGATATAATGTGGCCAGGGTGAGTCACAAGTGGTGAATGCTGGGACCTGGTTGGTCCAGTGTGGAAGGTCCCGCTGAGATGGAGCTTCCTGCCTGACAGCACATGTGGACGCTGTGAGCAATGGCGATGTGTGCCTGAAGAGTTCTCTGGAGGGGATAAACGTGTGCGGGATACTGAAGCCGCATGAGGAGCCCTGACGTGGGTGAGATAATTGTGAGGCTAAGAGAGCCTGCGTACTGGACATTGATAACCAGAGTGAAGCACTATAATGGAAGCTACGCAGATGTTATGAAGTTACGTTGCTTCTATGGGTTTATGCTGCTAAATAAACCGCATGGACTGTATTGATTTGATGAAAAATCCAGTGCCGGATGTGTTTTGTTCGCTGCCTAGCGAGAATCCCCTACTTAGATGACAGCGCTACCTCACATTTGGTGGAGAAAGCTATGGGCACTGTTGTAGCCTTGTTGCTGGGAGCAACGGAAGAGGACTGCAAAGTCGGTTGCTAAGGGCAACGGTTTCCAAAACATGCATGTTGCAGGGCTGGCAACGCTGAGCCAGGAAGGCTGACGGTTGGGGAAGCCACTGTCCGGCTGTGGTTCTGGAACCGTGGGGCGGCCTAGTGAGTAAGGCACTGTCCGGATCGGTGAGCCCAGTGCGGCCGTTTCCTCAGGAGAAAGAGACTGGTGATTGCTATAGGGTGCCTCTGAGGAGAAGAGGTATCCGAGGACCTGTGTGGCCGACACAGGCAATGGACTGGTGTCCGTGTGGTACTGACCTGGGTCAGTGGGAAAGACTGTTCCTGGAGGGTTCAGTGAGCAAGGTCCTGGAGGGTCAGTGTTGGGAAGATCCCTGGAGCACGTGGTATGACCTTGGCCCTGGTGAGGCGTAAGTGTTGGGCAGTCTCAGGCAGAGACGGCTCCCTGAATAGCACCCGCTAAGTCCCTGGACCTGGTGAGGCCAGTGTGTTGGGAAACCCTGGAAAGAGGGTCAGCTCCCTGAATAGCACCCGGTGCGCCCTGTGTGTTGGACGGTCTCAGGTGGAGACGGTGCGTCCTGAATAGCACACAGACATGACACGTGAGTTTTGTCTTGGTGTGGCCGGTGTGTTGGGAAACCCTGGGAGGAGGTTCGCTCCCTGAATAGCACCCGGTGCACCCTGTGTGTTGGACGGTCTCAGGCGGAGACGATATGTCCTGAATAACACACAGAAAGGACATGTGAGTTTTTGGAGTTTTTGTGTGGTGTTTTCTTTTCTTCTTTTCTCAACTCAGCCTGCGGTGGCTCAGTGGGAGTCAAGAAGGTGACAAGCAGCTTGATGTGGCTCAGTGGGGTCACGAAGGTGACAAGCGGCTTCGGGTAACTCGGCGGCTTACGAAGGGGACGATCGGCTTCCGGTGGGTCTGCGGGTCCATGAAGATGGCGCAGCAGGAGCTGCAGTGACTCCAGCCGCTGTGTGTGTGAACAGCAGCCGGTGGTATCGGTGGGCTCTGTCCTGGGCCCTGTATTGTTCAACATCTTTATCAACGATTTAGATGAAGGAATTGAGGGTAAACTGATTAAATTTGCTGATGACACAAAGCTAGGAGGGATAGCTAATACTAGAGAAGAGAGAGGATTCAAAAAGATATAAATAAACTGGAGAAGTGGGCAGCAACTAACAGAATGTTTTTTAACAGGGAAAAATGCAAAGTACTACATCTGGGCAATAAAAATGAAAAAAGCATATACAGAATGGGAGGAATAGGCCTAAGCAACAGCACATGTGAAAAAGATTTGGGTATACTAATAGATCACAGACTGAATATGAGTCAACAGTGTGATGCAGCAGCAAAAAAGGCAAATGCAATTCTAGGATGTATTAACAGAAGCATACAGTCTAGATCACATGAAGTCATTATTTCCCTCTACTCCTCTTTGGTCAGACCTCATCTGGAATATTGTGTCCAGTTTTGGGCACCACATTTTAAAAAAGACATCAACAAACTGGAGCAAGTTCAGAAAAGAGCGACCAGAATGGTGACCGGTCTGCAAACCCTGTCTTATGAGGAAAGGTTGCAGTATTTGGGAATGTTTAGTTTGCAAAAGAGAAGACTGAGAGGAGACTTAATAGCTGTCTACAAATATCTAAAGGGCTGTCACATTGTGCAAATGAGAATAAAGATGATCCTTCTACAAGGAAAGACTAGAAGCAATGGGATGAAACTGAATGGGAGGAGACACAGATTAGATATTAGAAAAAACTTTTTGACAGTTAGAGTGATCAATGAGTGGAACAGGCTGCCACGAGAAGTGGTGAGTTTCTCCTTCAATGGAAGTCTTCAAACAGAGGCTGGACAGACATCTGACTGGGATGATTTAGCGAATCCTGCTTTGAGCAGGGGGTTGGACCAGATGGCTCAGGAGGTCCCTTCCAACTCTAAGATTCTATGATCGGTGACAGCAGGAGCTGTGGTGGTGCCAACAAGGACTTGTGTGGTATCGTTAAGACATAAGCTGTGTTGTGTGAACTGTGGTCTGAGAAGACCGATATAACGGACATGGGGAGATCCCGAAAGGGGTTGGAGTCCCAGAAGGGGCGGTGACCCAACTCGGAGTGGTAACCCAAAAAAGGGTGGAGTCCCGGGAGGGGGCGGTAACCAAAATTGGGGTGGTTCGGGAAATGGAAGCACTGGTTGACTCAGTGGGTATGTCTGGAGTACCGCAGTATATGTGTATGTCTTGGGAGGAATGTAAGATAGACTTTCCGGGTAGTAATGACGGGCCCCAGGTGTGTACCGTGATGCTGTACCAGGAAGGAGTCTCTGGTAGGATGGACTCAGAGTCAGGTGACTCTGACAGGAACTCCGCTCGTTTTATCTCTGACCGAGAAAAACGTCAGAGTTTGCTGCATCCACGGGGTCGTTGTGAATTATAAGGTAGACAGAGTCCTGATTGAGATGAAAAAGGGGGAGTGCCAAGGCGGTAGTATGCCACCAAACTTAATGCGTACCTATGAGAGGCATCGGGACTGTCATATTTGAAGATGTGGGGTAGGAGGGTAGAGAAGTTTCTACTGTGGGGCTAGCAGACACTGAGACGCTGACGCCTCCTAACGTGGACAGGCCAGACGTAGGGGCGACCAGAGAAAGAATGACGTCGGACGAACTTACTGACCTGACGTCACCTGAAGGGTACAACGGTGTGAATGAGAAGGATGTGGTAAACAAAAAGAGCGGAGCTGACACACGGACAGAGAGTGTCTTGGGAGTTTACCGTACGGTGTGGTGTGACTGTGACGTGTTATTGCCAGTAGCCACCCCTAGGACAGAATCTAGTGCTGTGCTGACTGAAACTCGTGACAGGACTGATGGTAACCTAATCGAGAAGATAACAGGAGTAGAGACACAGTCAGAGGGTAACTGGGGGGTTCACTCAACTGACTGGACTAACCCAGGGGTACCCTTTGACGATATAATTAAAGAAATAATGGTGCAACACATGCTGGCCAAAAGAGAACAAGAGCAGGAGATACAGTTAATAAAAGAGACAGTAAAGGAACATCTCGAACGAGAAAGTGTGATGAGACAAACGGCCGAGCACAGAGTGGAGGAGCTCGAGAAAGATGTCTTGAAGCTCAGAGGTCACCTGTCAACGTGGCACAGCGTGAACAACACCTTAAGAGAGGATGTGGAAGGGCTTGATAAAGAAGTCTTGGAGCTCAGTGGTCACCTGTCAATGTGGCAAAATGTGAACAAGACCCTTAGGGAAGAGATGGAAGAACTCCGGGGAGTAGTTAAGTCTTCTGTGGGAGAAATTGGACGAAGACTTACCACGGGTGAGCGCAAGTGATAACGGGACAGAACGGCCAGTAGCCCTCGGGGCAAAGGGTCATGAAGTGACCAAATCGTGTGAAGTTGGGGAGTTAAGAACTGAAGAAGTCGGTCACCCGGTCAGGTCAACTGTAGTGAGGGAAGTGTCCGTGGTAAAGCTAGAGCCTTCGGTCCGGGAAGAGAGCAAGACCACAACCTTCCAGTCTGTGATTGATGTACCAGAGGACATGCAAGAAGCCTGTGCGGAGGAAGGTGTGCATGAAGCTTTCAAAGAAGCGGTCAAAGCGTGTAAGGTGCGCTGGGCACTGGAGACTCGGCAGTTGGTGATTAGTATCGGACAGAGAAGATACATCAAACCGAGTAGCTGTCCTGAAAGAGATTCATCTACAATGTCTCCACACCAAACAGCGGGTCAGGCGGAGTAATGTGAAGGCTGCTTGACGCCTAGAGTTAGCAAGGGAGGCTATGGATCGGCTGGGTTTGCGGAAAGATGTGGTGCCGGTACCCAAAGCTCTGATTGGGAGAATCATTGGAAGATCCGGGAAGGTAATGCAAGACCTTGTGAATATCTCCGGTGTGGTGAGGGTGAGGATCACTCCTGATGATGAAAACCAAGTATCCAGTGAAGTGGGTAGGATTTCCCTCCTGGTGGTTGGCTCGGTGGAGAGCCTGAGAGACTTTCGGATGCTCTTGGAGTATCGAGTGGGGTACCTGCAAGGGATTGAGCAGTTGAGGCGGGACCGTCGGCGAATCAATAGAGGTACGAAACACCAGGTGGCGGCCGCCTCCAACCCAAGATGTAAGGACCCGAAGAGTTCCGCCAAGAAGCGACAGGGCAGGTGGCCAAAGAATGTCAGTGAGTGGCAGTTCGGCGGGCAGTACGAGGCTGAGAGACATTAGTTCCGTTGAGATGCTGAGTGGGTCAGACTCAGGCCAGACAGTAGACCCAAGTAAGATGGATGACCGTACCAACCGGGGGAGCTGGTCGGGGAACGGAACAAACAGAGAAAGGAAAGTGGTGACTAGACTGTGTCTGATGACGCAGACAGACTGTAACTGGAGGGTCAAAGATCAAGACCGATATTCTGACCGCTGGAGGCGGGGGAGGCCTAAGGTAGAGAGGAGGCTGTATGACAGATGGAAAAGGTTCTCTCGACCTGTGGGGCAAGGGGTAATGAGTGCCCGGTCTCGAGCGCCTGATGTAATGTTGTGTGTTCAACCCCACAAGTTTGAACAGAGGGGCGAGGTATGTGGTGTAGTAACCACTGTGTCCGCTAGGGAGCGCTGTGTTGAGGTCCCAGGAGAAGTGATGAATGGCATAGTGTTGAGTGGCCTGTTATGAATGGGTCACCGAGGAGGAAAAAAAAACAAGCTAAATCTCAGAAAACCAGAGAAGTTGGTAACTATGCAGATTGCAGATCCCTGATCTTAACCACACAACTAGCAGCAGTCGTGGAGCGTTCCTACAAGGGTCCTAGACGCCTCGTCACAACCGGAGAGCTACATAAGCCTAAAGCAGGAAAAGAGGAAAACTAACTGCCCTAGAGCAGACCCCAAAGGAAAGACGGCCCCCCACATGTATTGACGGTGAAACAAGATGAAAATACAAACAAAGGCAGGAAAATAGACTGAGCAAACGATGGGGTCCGACTAACTAGAAAGGACAGGAAAGGAAAGATACTGTCTGCAATCTGCCAAAAAAAAACCTACCAAAATAATGTCCAACACTTCTGATGGCAAAATTAACCCTGAAGTCACTAGACTTCTCCCACTATATCAGCACTCTGAAATATTCTGTGACAGAGCAAAAAGAGGCCAATCTAATAAGGGACAAAAAAGGCAGATTGGAAAATACAGATAAATAGGAGCAAAGCCCCAGCTGGGGCAGTCGGATCACACAAGAAACTGAATTGACCAACAAGCGCAAGTGTGAACATTAGCAAAAAACAAACTTAACTTGAGAAGACTGGAAGAGAGCTGAAGTCCAAGACCTGAGAAGCAGACTGACTCACCAGCACCAGGATAGGGCGTCGGCTGTCTTATATCCAGTCTGATACTCCAGAGATCCAATCGTTATCCTCCTCATCAGGTGGCAGATCACTACCACTTAAACCAACCTCACTACCTCCTGTCACCACAAGAGGGAGAACGGAAGGGAACTCTCAACTGGTGGAATATAAAATGAGTTCATAACAGTGGCCGTTATGTAGTTATGTATCTCAAAGTGGGTGACTTTGAGATGGAGACTTATGTATGTGTGATCAGCAAGGACATTGCTGAGGTGCTGCGTTAATATGTGAGGGAGAAGTCTCCAGGTGGTAACTAGAGAGTTGGGGGGACCTGGTTACCTACAAACCCACCCAGGGGATGTGTTTAAAGCACGGTTGTAAAGAGTGTGAAAATGCCTGAAGGACCTGTGATGAGGTCAGAGTAATGTGACCCAGTGGGCGTGGCTATGAACGATATAATGTGGCCAGGGTGAGTCACAAGTGGTGAATGCTGGGACCTGGTTGGTCCATTGTGGAAGGTCCCGCTGAGATGGAGCTTCCTGCCTGACAGCACGTGTGGACGCTGTGAGCAATGGCGATGTGTGCCTGAGAGTTCCCTGGAGGGGATGAACGTGTGCGGGATTCTGAAGCCGCATGAGGAGCCCTGACGTGGGTGAGATAATTGTGAGGCTAAGAGAGCCTGCGTACTGGACATTGATAACCAGAGTAAAGCACTATAATGTCGCTACGCAGATGTTATGAAGTTACGTTGCTTCTATGAGTTTATGCTGCTAAATAAACCGCATGGACTGTATTGATTTGATGAAAAATCCAGTGCCGGATGTTTTGTTCGCTGCCTAGCGAGAATCCCGTACTTAGATGACAGCGCTACCTCACAATATTTATAATATAAATTCGCTGATTTTTGGAGGGCATCCAACCAACCCCCGCTAAATACTGTTACAATACATATGTTCATTTAACATTATAAAAATATCTATATTCTCTCATAGCATTTTCCTATGCAAACTTGCTGCTATAATCATGTTAAGATTTATTGTTTTATTTTGTGTTACAATGTTTTATTTTGTATGAATCTATATAGGCACACTACACTTATTTGCTGTGCTGTCACCTGTGTCTTAATTATTCCACTGGTGTGTAATCCGGATCTTGGTATATAAAGGTTTTATTTTTTAATGTCGGTCATCATGATTTAAGGGAGCTTGGTCTCCAGAAAGGCGTCGATCCGACAATCTGTAATCTGCCATGCTGATGTTTTATCATCTCTCTGGAATGTGTCTGTGGTGAATAAAATATTGCTTTTTCACTACGCTGTTGAGCTGGACATTCTGTCTACTTCATTTGGATTCCTCACGCCCTGACACAGTGGGTCCGTGCTACAGACATTAACAAGATGCAGAAACGGTGAGCTGGAAAATCTTTTTCCTCAGTCTTGCAGCAGTGCAAAACAAAGCCAACATCAGATTGGCATTTCTGTTTGCCTGTTTGGGATCTAAAGGATAATGTCTCTCCTCATGGAGAATGACATGTCAGTGTAAAGAGACTTATAGGCAATGCTGCTCTGTGAAGTTAAGTGTGGAAATTGTCTCTTTAGAGAGGAAGTTCTGGCAAAAATTAAGATACCACTGCAAAATTTTCAGTTTCTCTGATTTTTCTCTTTATAGGTTTGTTTTTTGAGTAAAATTGTACATATTGTTTTATTCTATAAACTACTGACAACATGTCTCCGAAATGTAAAGCTAAATATTTTGTATCTTTTTGTGGCAAATGAGAAGAGTTCAGAAATCCGTATTTGGTGGAATAACCATGATTTTTATTCACAGCTTTCATGTGTCTTGGCATGATTTCCACCAGTCTTTCACAGTGCATTTGAGTGACCTTATGCCACTCCTGGCACAAAAATTTAAGCAGTTATTCTTTGATGGCTTGTGACTATCCATCTTCCTCTTGATTAAATTCCAGAGGTTTTCAATGGGGTTCAGGTCTGGAGATTGGGCTGGCCATGACAGGGATTTGATGTGGTGGTCCTTCATCCACACATTGATTGACCTAGCAGTGTTGCATGGGGTATTGTCCTGCTGGAAAAGCCAGTCATCAGAGTTTGGGAACATTGCCTGAGCAGAAGGAAACAAGTGTTTTTCAAGGATAACCTTGTATGCGTCTTGATTCATAAATCCTTTGCAAAGATTAGCCTGCCCAACTCAAGTCTTGCTGAAGCATCCCCAGATCATCACTGATCCATCACCAAATTTCACAGTGTGTGCAAGACACTGTGTCTTGTACGCCTCTCTTGGTCTCCGTCTAACCATTAAATGATCAGGTGCTGGGCAAAGCTGAAAATTAGGCTCATCAGAGAAGATTGCCTTACTCCATTCTTCTATGGTCCAATCCTTATGGTCTTTAGCAAACTTCAGCCTGGCTCTCCTTTGCTTCTCATTGATGAAAGGCTTTTTTCTAGCTTTACATGACTTTAGCTCTGTCTCTAGGAGCCTGTTACAAACTGTTCTTGCTGTGCACCTCACCCCAGCTGCCATTTGCCATTCCTTTTGTAGGTCAATTCATGTCATCCTGTGGTTGCTCAGTGAAATTAGAATAAGATGACGATCAGCCCGTTCAGTGGAGAGTCGCTTTCGCCCTCTGCCGGTCTGTAGCTTTGTTGTCCCCAATGTCTGCTGCTAGACCTTGTTGTAATGGACTGCCGTCTTAGAAATTTTAAGGATAGAGGCAACATGACGCTCACTATATCCCTCTGCTAGTAAGGCCAGAATTGAGCCCTTCTTTTCCTCACTCGAGACTTTTCTTTTCAACTTCTTTGGCATGGTTAAAAGTTATTTTTTCATTCCTATTACTTTTGGGATATTACTAGCACTTGTTTTGCCATCTAGCTTGTCCTATTGCAAGAGGATTGTGAACACCATAGCAGGGTTTGTATACTTTCCTTCATTAAGTAAGATTTGGTTCAGGTGATCACCTAATCAGAAGCACATTAAGTAGAATGAGGTGTACTCTGGTTGGAATTCAACTGACACTGGAATGGAATGGCTGTCATACATGTAGAGACGCTGATTTTTATAAAATTGTGCAATGGTCTCTTAATTTTTGCCAGAGCTGTATATACAGTTCATTGGTTGTCATTGAGAAACTAAACATACCGCAATAGCCATAGGAAAGAAGAAATGGCTTCTCTGACCCAAATAATACAACAATCTTACTGAAAAACATTTAGGTACAGTTGAAACCAGAAGTTTACATACACTATATAAAAAATGCATGTGTTTCTTAACATCTGGCATGAAATCAGAATACCACAATGTAGAAATACTTGGCACTCAGATAGGTTTGTTCAAGAACTTATATATTGAATGTAGAAATTCCAGAAAAATGAGGCTTTTCGGTCAATACCTGACCTTCATCAGTCATCTGGAAGTGTGCTGTGTGTGAGCCTCCCGTGTCCACTGCTAAGACAGGAAGCGTGGACACTACAGACCCTCACACGTCACGCTTCCACACAGGTCTCCTTTATCCAGATGACTGATGAAGTTCAGGTATTTGAAGGAAACGTCTTATTTTTCTGGAATTTCTTCATTCAATAAATAAGTTCTTGAATATGAATACACCCATATGAGTGCCAAATATTTCTACATCACAGTTGACGGATTTGGTTATCCTACTTGTGCACCACCAGAGTTCCAGAGAATGTTTAAGCCATTTTAATTAATGACTGCAAAGTCAAAAATTTACATACACTAAGATGACTATGCCTTTAAACAATTTTGGACTGCCCATATGATGATGTCATGTGTTTGGAAGATTCTGACATCTGAGTTAGGCCTGTTTCACACTTCCGTTTTTGTGTCCGCCAAACGGATCCGTTTCCGTTTTTTTGACGGAAACTGATGCAAACGGATCCGTTTTTTAAAAAACGGATCCGTTTTTTTGACGGATCCGCGGTAACCACTAATGGAAGTCTATGGTACAAAAAACGGATCCTGCAAAAAAATGGCGGATCCGTTTTTTTACGGAAACCAACGGATTTTGACGGATTTGAAAAAACGGAAGTGTGAAACAGGCCTTAGAGACACCTGTGGATGTATTTTAATGCTCACCTGAAACACACTGCAGGTATCTTTGTGTAGCATCATGGGAAAGTCTCAAGAAATCAGCCAAGATATCAGGAAGAGATTTCAAGATACCTGAATGTGCCTAGTTCATCTATACAAACAATTATTCGCAAGTACAAACAAGATGGGAATGTACAGCCATCATACCACTCAGGAAGGAGGCTGGTTCTATGTCCCAGAGATGATCGTGCTTTTGTCCGACATGTTCATCTGAACCCAAGGACAAAAGCAAAAGACCTTGTGAAAATGACGGTGAAGGTGGTAAGATTGTGTCAATATCCACAGTGAAACGTGTACTGTATCATGGGCTGAAAGGCCACTCTGCCAGGAAGAAGCCATTACTGCAAAAGAAGCATAAAAGCCAGATTAATGTTTGCAAATGCACACAGGAACACATACCTTAATGTTTGGAGATATGTGTTGTAGCCTGATGAAACCAAAATTTAACTTTTTGGGCATAATGACCATAATTACATTTGGAGGAAAAGGGGAGAAGTGTGGAAGCCTAAAGAACACCATCCCATCTGTGAAACACAGGGGTAGCAGCATCTTGTTGTGGGGTTGTTTTGCTGCAGGAGGGACTGGTGTACTTAACAAATTAGATGGCATCATGAGAAAAGAAGATTATGTGGCAATACTGAAGCAACATCTCAAGACGATGGCCTCATGAGAAAAGAATATTATGTGGTAATACTGAAGCAACATCTCAAGACATCAGCCAGGAAGTTAAAGCTTGGGCAGAAATTGGCCTTCCAAATGGACAGTAACCCAAAGCACCCTGCCAAAATGGTAACGAAGTGGCTTAAGGATAATAAAGTCAATGTTTAGGAGTGGCCATCACAAATCCCTGATCTCAATCCTATTGAAAATTTATGGGCAAAGCAGAAAAGGCCGGTGCGAGCAAGGTGACCTAAAAACCTGTATCAGTTACACCAGTTTTGTCAGGAGGAACAGGCCCAAATTCTGACCAACTGTTGTGAGAAGCTTGTGGAAGGTTATCCCAAACGTTTGACCCAAGTCATTTAGTTTAACCCCTTAACCCCCAAGGGTGGTTTGCACGTTAATGACCGGGCCAATTTTTACAATTCTGACCACTGTCCCTTTATGAGGTAATAACTCTGGAACGCTTCAACGGATCTTGGCGATTCTGAAATTATTTTCTTGTGACATATTGTACTTCACTTTAGTGATAAAATTTCTTCGATATAACTTGCGTTTATTTGTGAAAAAAATGGAAATTCTGCGAAAATTTGGAAAATTTTGCAATTTTCAAACTTTGAATTTTTATGCCCTTAAAACAGAGAAATATGTTGCACAAAATAGTTAATAAATAAAATTTCCCACATGTCTACTTTATATCAGCACAATTTTTTTTTTGTTAGGAAGTTATAAGGGTTAAAAGTTGACCAGCGATTTCTCATTTTTACAACAAAATTTACAAAACAATTTTTTTTTTAGGGACCATCTCACATTTAAAGTCACTTTGAGGAGTCTATATGGCAGAAAATACCCAAAAGTGACACCATTCTAAAAACTGCACCCCTTAAGCTACTCAAAACTACATTCAAGAAGATTATTAACCCTTCAGGTGTTTTGCAGGAGCAACGTGGAAGGAAAAAATGAACATTTCACTTTTTAGTTATAAAAGTGATCTTTTAGCAACTATTTTTTTTTTATTTTCCCAAGGGTAACAGGAGAAATTGGACCACAAAAGTTGTTCTTCAGTTTATCCTGAGTACGATGGTACCCCATATGTTGGAAAAAGCTACTGTTTGGGCACACGTCGGGGCTCGGAAGGGAAGTAGTGACGTTTTGGAATGCAGACATTGATGGAATGTTCTGCGGGTGTCATGTTCCGTTTGCGGGTGGGTGTCATGTTAATTTGGTGAGACTTCCAGGCACCTGCAATATTGTTATCCTAGCTGTAAGAAACGGAATTGATATAGGTTTCTGAATATGCAGGGGTTTTGGTCTATTTAACAAAGCCTCCAAGTGGGACCTGATGAAAGAATTCTAAGTAAATGATTGTAGAAAGTGATCCAAAATCTTTGTACCTGATGACAGGATCACCATATATAAACTGAGGTCCTATGTTTGCTGGAGTTTCTTTCCGATTTCCTCCTAAACCACAAGAATATTGTAGTGTATTGCGCTTGCTGTGACTCGACCATAAGGTGTTTTTGAATATGAGCAGAATTCTGAACAATGACTGGTGTAAATGGTGGTGAGCTGTAAAATTCTAAAACTACAGAGAAATAAAACAATGCTTAATGAATTTTTCCTTGTTGTATGTTTTTCAGGTGCTAAAGTGCCACCTTCTTGTTGGACCGTTCTCCTACAGGATAGAATGACATTAATCTTGGTAGCCATTGGCAAAGAGATATTCCTCTTAGATAATACAGCTGTTTCTGTTATAGTAAGTGCAACAATTTTAGGTTATTTTTGCCGTTAGCGAACCTTAAACCTACAAACGAATGTTAAAAGTTGGAGATACAATTGCCCATGTAATTTGTCAGTGTGCAGAATTTTCTATGTTGTTCTGAAACAAACAGTATATTAGAAATTCTACTGAGAACCCAGGGTTGAATATCCTGCTAATCCTTTCTTTTTTCAGCTAGTGAGCCTAGTCAATGGGCAGTATGCAGGGAAGCTTTATTTTGCTTTCAGCAAATCTGGTCCAGCTCACCCTGATGGAGGCTTAAAAGAAACTTAGGCACAGAAATGCCACTCCTGCCCGGTGTGGCCAAAGGCCTAATAGAAGATATTCCAGATGTTTCTTTTCTTAAAACAATTCAAAAAGTTTATTCCAAAACATGGTAAAAATTAGCAATCTTGGTGCACCCAAGTAATATGCGATCAATCCTACGCGTTTTGGACTAAAGATAAGTTCTTCATCCTGGATAAAGCTGGTACCAAACATTTCCTGTTTAAATAGAAAACGTGACTCGCCTTTTGGGTGATGGAAGCTCTGATTAGTGATTACTAATTTGCAAACAACATTTTCTTGAAGATTCGTCTTGTCTTTGACTCCTTCGCTACTTTGGACGTACTGAGTACAATTTTATGCACACAGAAGCTGCGCACTCGATCGCCGCCAGGTGAGCAGCTGATATCCCAGCTGACACCTGGCTCTCACTGTCAGGTGTCAACTGTGATATTAAAGTTAAAAAAATGGAAAAATATATTTAAAAAAAAAATCTGAAAATTTATAAATAAAGTTAAATAGAAATTATTGGTACAATATATTTTTATTTTTAGGTAAAAAAATAAAGAACACGTTTGGTGTCTTTGCTTACAGGGCGACCTGCCCCATGAAACTGTCCCACTAGTTAACCCGTTCAGTGAACACCTAAATTAATAAATTAAATAAAATTAATAAATTAGTAAAAAAATAATAAAATGGGGCAAAAAACAATGCTTTATCATATCGCCAAGCAAAAAGTGGAATACAATGTAGTCAAAGATACTAATATAAATAAAAATGGTGTCACTAAAAACGTCATCTTGTCCTACAAAAAGCAATCTGCCGTACAGTTGAATCAGCAGACAAATAAGTTATAGCTCTCAGAATAAAGCTATGCAAAAATATTGTTTTTGTAAAATAGTTTTTACTGTGTACAAGCACCAAAACATAAAACAACTAATAAATGAGGTATCGCTGTAATTGTACTGATCCGAAGAGTAATGCTGCCTTATCAATTTTATAAACCACATGTGGAATGGCATAAAAAAACCTAATTCCTAAATTGTTGGTTTTGTTCATTCTGTCTCCCAAAAATGATAATAGAAAGCGATCAAAAGATGTTGTGACTGAAAATGGAACCAAAACCTCAACTCCTCCCTCAAAAAACAAGCTCTCTCACTCAGTCTGGTGGACAAAAAATATGGAAAAATTATAGCAATTTAAATATGACAATGCAAAAACATCTTTTGCAATAAAATGCATTTTACAGAAAAAAACATATATATACATATACACACACTGGTCAAAAAAAAAAAGGGAACACAAACTGCAGAATATAACTACAAGTAAATCAAACTTCTGTGTAATCAAACTGTCCACTGAGGCTGGTTTCACACTTGCGTTTTTTGTGCTGCGTTTTTGCGCATACGTTTTTTTCCTATATTTAACATTTTTTTTTGTAAAAACCATGCGCAAAAAAACAAGAAAACGCATTAAAAACGCATGATGCGGTTTTTATGCGCGTTTGTACTGCGCACACAGCGCAAAAAAACGCAAGTGTGAAAGTAGCCTTAGGAAGCAACACTGATTGACAAGAAATGCTAGTCTAAGGGGGTCCGGCTTTCTCTCTCTCTCTCTCTCTCTCTCTATATATATATATATATATATATATATATATATATATATATATATATACAGTATATCTCTCTCTCTCTATCTATCTATATATATATATATATATATATATATATATATATCTATCTGACCCCCTTAGACTAGCATTTCTTCTGTGGTGTTGCTATCAGTGTGTCAGGAGTGGGAGAAGAGGGTTGCATTGACAATCCAACACAATGGGCAGCACTTTGAACACATTTTATAAGTGGTGATAAACTTGTAAATAACTCATTAAAGAATAAAGTTACGTTAAAACCAAGCACACCATTGTTTTTCTTGTGAATTCTCAATAAGTTTGTTGTGTCACATGACCCTCTTCCCATTGAAAAAAATAAAGTTGGATCCAAAATGGCCGACTTCAAAATGGCCACCATGTTCACCACCCATCTTGAAAAGTTCCCCCCTCCCATATACTAATGTGTTACAAGCAGAAAGTTGATATCACCCACCATTCCCATTTTATTTAGATGTATCCATATAAATGGCCCACCCTGTATATTAGTGTATTATTGCTTTGTCGCCATAAAAGGAGGGGAGGGAGGTCCAGAAACATTTATCGCACAGGGATCCCAAGCTGTCAGTGTACGCCAAGTGCACCTCTGGCATGCTAGTCAGACTGCCAGAAACTGACCAAGTGTACAACTGTGTTGCTGGTGAGTCTCAGCCATTGACAAAATGTGTGTGGATTGTCTAGGAAGTGTGTTGCCATTACTGTGTCTTCTTATACGAGCTCAGTTTATGGCATAGAAGGGCTGCTTAGATTCTTTTACTGTAAGTTTTATTTTTTTTTTAAATCAGATTTTTTTTTTTGCATAACAAAGTACGAAACAACAAGCATATTCAATCTGTCAACAGTAGACAAGTTATAAATTTTCCAATATATTTCCCATTCCTTTCCCCCACCCCCCTTCCCTCTGTAAAGCACATATACAATTATTTAAATAAAAGTACACAGTAATGCAGCATAGATCTTCCGAGGTCAGTACCTCTCCTCCCAGGGATTCCATATTGTTTCAAAGGTACCAGCCCTTTTCCTTTTAGCGTATATACTCTTTTCTATACCTACAATATTGTCAGACTGTCTATAGAACTCCCGCATTGTCGGTGGTTCTTCACTTATCCAACATCTGGTGATCAGTTTTCTCGCAATATACAATAGTCTAGCTATTGCTAGCTTATGGCAATTCGATACCCCAATCTCCTCTACTTACCCCAAAATACATATCAGAGGGTCCCTTTCAATTCTACAGTTATATACCCTTTCAATTGCGGCCGTCACTTCCACCCAAGCCATATTTAGCTTTGGACATTGCCATAGCATGTGAACAATCCCAGCCCCATCGGTCCGACACCTCTGGCATTCGGAGGTATGTCTCAACCCGGCTTGTATAGCCTTTCTGGAGTACTATACACTCTATGGAGCACATATAACTGAGAAAGTCTGGCCGGTTCGCTCAGTGATAAATTAGGTATATATTCCATTATTGTTTCACATTTATCTTCCTCTATGTCCCCTACCTCTTTCTCCCATTTCTCTTTTGCTTTAATTGGATATCTTAGTAGGAAGGCAAACAGTAGGTCTCTATATATACCTGAAACAACACCTCTTGTTCCCCCTTTTGCACAAAAATAGTTTACCAGAATATCCGCCTGAACCTTCATATTAACTGTTTTTCTCTGGGTCCTGTAAGCATGGTGAAATTGCCTGTACTGAAACCTACAGATCTCCGGCAGCCCATAAACCACCTGTAGTTTTTCAAAAGGAACAACTCCTGCCCGTCCTGTACCTGGCCAATGTAACATTTTCCCAAACCCTTCCAAATTTTAAAGTCCCCCATTTTAACAAACTCCGGTAGATTATAATTTTGCCATATTGGAGAGAAGTCAGTTAGATATTCCACCCCACTAATCTTCTTAATTTCCTCCCACATCTTATGAATCAGTAAACAAGTGGGGTAGATCAGTCCTAATTTCCTAAAGCCTCCTGCTTCCAGGCCCTGGATCAGTGGACTCCTATCTAAAACATGGGCCAAGACCCTTTGTGTTGAACCCATATTATCAGTTTCTCTCCAGCCCTTTATATGTTGACCCTGCGCAGCTAAATAGTAAATCCAAGGGTTCGGAAGTACCAAGCCCCTTTCATCCTTGGGTCTCTGCAGAATTTCCAGTCGAAGCCTTGCCTGTTTTTTCCCCCAAACCAGATCTCTGAAAATGGAACTAATGGTGCGGAACCACCTTTTGGGAATCCAGATAGGGGCCTTATATAACATATATAGTAGCTGAGGCATTAAAATCATCTTAATCAAATTGATTCTCCCCACCACTGAGATATGCAATCTGCTTCATGTTCCTATTTTGTTTCTGAATTTCCCCAACAGCAGAACCAGATTGAGATCAATATAACTAGAAAGTGGAAGCGATACCTGAACACCCAAGTATTTAAGTCTCTGAACCACCGCTAGTTTCGCTCCCTCTCCCCCCAACATGAGCTCATCCTCCCCGCCATCAACTGCCATAATGTTGGACTTCTCCCAGTTAATGACTAGGCTCGACACAGACCCGAATGTTTTAAGAATGTTCATCACACCCAACAATGAGTCTCCAGAATCCTCCAAGAGCAGCACATCATCTGCATACAAAGCTATTTTCTCTTCTATCTTTCCATAAATAAATCCCCTGACCGAGGCCGCATTTCTAATTTTGTGCCAAGGGCTCCACTGCCAATGCAAAAAGTAGCGGGGACAGCGGACACCCCTGCCTAGTCCCTCTGTAAAGGCCGAAACTGTATGACAATTGCCCATTAACTTTAATCTTAGCAGTCGGAGATGTATATAATAACTGTATCCATAAAATAAAAATTGGCCCAAAGACCAAACTCCTCAACACTTCCCATAGATACCACCATTCGACAAGATCAAACGCTTTACGCGCACCCTACGACCCCCATTGTCCGACAGCAGCTGTAAGTTCAAGAATAGTCTACGTAGATTAATTGCTGTGGATTTATTTGGCATGAAGCCAGATTGATCCAGATGAACAAGGTTTTGGATCACACTCGTCAATCGGTTAGCCAGGACCTTAGCAAGAACCTTAACATCTAATTCCGGATCCTTACCCTCCTTTGGAATAACCACCACCACCGCCTCTCTCATGGACATTGGCAGCTCCCCTTCCTTCAGTGCCTCCTCAAAGACTACCTTCAACTGAGTCATTGTCAACCCCTTTAATTGCTTATAGACTTCTCCCGGCAGGCCGTCCGCCCCAGGGGCCCTATTATTTGCCATTGACATAATGGCAGATTCAATCTCCTCTTCCGTTATGGGCTCTTCCAACCTAAGTCTGTCACAATCTTTAATATTAGGGAGTCTCGCCCTCTCAAGAAAGTCTTTGTCCCCAACAGAAGCCTCCAGTCCAGATGTATACAACTTTTTATAAAACTTCCAAAATTCTCCCAAGATATCCCCTGTGGTTTCCAGCAGTACCCCATCATCCATCCTTAATTTGTACACATATGAAGAGTCTCTCTGTGCCGCCGATACCATCGAAAATAAGTGTCCCACTTTTTCTGAAAAGCTCTCCGTCTCTCCGCCTTCTCCAAGTCTAGCTTATTAACTGCTTCCTGAGCCATCCTAAGCCTTCTCTGATTTTCCTCCGATGGGTCCGCCACCATATCCATCTCCGCCCTCTCCAATGACTCCACAATCGCCTTATCCTTTAATCTAGTTTTACACTTAGATATTTCCCCAAAGAAGAGGCCTCTCAGAAAGGCTTTCATGGCATCCCAAACCACCCCTTTTATTAGTACTGCCCTCATTGAGCTGCCGGTATTCTTTCATCTCCCTCTCTATGATGTCCATATTTATATGTTCGAACCATAAGGGGTGCATTCTCCATCACCCCCCTCGCCAAATCCTCCCCATTGTCTTTTTAATAGATAATTCAATAGGCTTATGTTCCGAAATTACCGTCTGAGTCATTAACTCATTGCCCAACGCTATATCTATCCTTGAGAGGGACCCATGAGTAGCAGGAGTAGCAAACTTCATTCTCGTTCCTTACTCTCCAGAGATCCACCATCCCCAATTCCCTCATGAACATACCAAATGGCGATAGTTTCTTTGCCCCTTTATCCACTCCCTTTTTATGTCTGTCCCATCCTTCATCTATTACATTATTAAAATCTCCGATAAGTAGCAATGGTAATCCCATTACCTTCTTAAATAAGTCAAATATTTCCTGTATCTTAGTCCTCGAGAATGGGGGCGGTATATACATCGCTGCCACACACATCAGCTGCCCATAAATTCGACTAATTAAAAAAACATATTGTCCCTCACTGTCCACATGACTCTCCACTTCCTCAAATGGTGTAGATTTCCCTATGAGCAGAGAGACCCCTCTGGCGTATGGAGAATATGTGGAATGATATGCCTTTCCAATCCACCTCCTTTGTAATATCTCCACCTTTTCCCTCAATAAATGCGTCTCCTGAAGGCATATCACATCCGGCCCCCTCTTTCTAATATATTCCAGAATTGCCGCCCTCCGTGTCCCTTCAGACAATCCTCTTATATTCCAGCTGAGTATTTTAATTTTATCCCCCATCATATATACTCAGGTGGATAACTTCCCAGACTCCATGAAATAGACCACCGCTGCATGTGCTTTTTGGAACTTGTTCCAGAACAAACAGACACCTCCAATCCCTCCACCCTCCCCAACATTTAGCACTACAATAGCCCATAAACATAATTTTGATATATATTCAACCTCTCCTCTCGGATAGTGGGTAAACCTGATACTGATTACCCTCTTAACGTTATTTCTAAGTTGCTATCAATCTATCACACCCCAGCAACTCCTCCGCATATACAAAACTATAGTAATACAGCTTTTTGAACATAAAACTATCCCTCTTAAATCTGCATCCTATATTAAAAACAGGAACTATCAGACTCCACCAAGCGGTAATCGTCCAAATTTGTCATATAAATCTTCGTCTTCTCACTTCCCTCTTTCCTTTCCCGCCTTAAGTTTCTTAGTATCTGAGTCCAACCATTTGGTAGCCTCCTCCGGTGTTGAGAAAAAATGAACCGTGCCCAGGGCCACAACCCTGAGTTTTGCTGGGTATAGTGTGGAGTAGCTCAATGCCAAGTTTCTCAGCCTCTGCTTCACTGCTCCGTATTTAATCCTGTGTTTTTGTACTTCAGCCGAGTAGTCAGGATAAATAGAGATCTTTTGACCATTGATACACATTATCATCAGCCTCTCTGGCTTTCCACAGTATAGTGTCTCTGTAATTAAGGATTTTGGCAATGATGGTACGAGGGGGAGATCCAGGAGGATGGGGTCTCATGGGGACACAGTGGGCTTTTCCACTGCAAACAATTTAGGCAAATTGGTGAAGCCAATCTTACTTTGGAGCCATTCATCAATAAACTTCGTAGGATCAGTCCCTTCAGCCTTTTCAGGGATGCCCACAAGTCTCACATTATTCCTTCTGGACCGGGTTTCCAAGTCATCATTTTTGGCATTTTTATCAGCCAAGACAGCACATTTCTGCAGACATAGAGTGTGAGTCTTCCACATCTTAGCAAGCTGATCTTCCAGCACACTCACTCTTTCCTTCACTGCACCTATTCAGGTATCAACTTTATTCATGGCAGCTTTCAGTTTAGTCACCTCACTTTTAACCCCATCCAGTCTGTGTGTAAGGGACTTTAATGTGGTTTTACAAAATTTAACCAGGTCATAAATGTCACGCAGCGTGGGCTCCCCCATGCTCCACAACAACTTCCTGCTCCATGTTCTCCTACTCTTGGCACTCTTCCTCCCCCTCTGACTGCCCCCGCACCACTTCTTCCTCCGAGTCTTCATCCTTATCTGTTTCAGTCTCTCCATCATTCTCCCTCCTCACCTCAGCCACCTCCTTCGCAGCTCCCTCCACCCAGGCATACTTTTCCAGCCTGGCTGCTACCTCTAACCTCCTTGCTTAGGAGGCATTGGCGGCGTCTGCTCTCTCCCTCAGCTCAGTGCTGCTGGCGCCATCTTGGGCCTGGTTCCCCGCTCCTGTCAGAATGTCAGAGGATCCCCAAATCCAGGTGTGTAAAACTTGTTGCATCATTCCCAAGAAGACTCATGGCTGTACTATCTCAAAAATGTGCTTCTACTCAATACTGAGCAAAGGGTCTGAATACTTATGACCATGTGGTATTTCAGTTTTTCTTTTTTAATAAGTTAGCAAAAAATTTCTACATTTCTTTTTTTTTTTTTCAGTCAAGATGGGGTGCAGAATGTACATTAATGAGAACAAAAATGAACTTTTTTGAATTTGCCAAACGGCTGCAATGAAGCAAAGAGTGAAAAATTTAAAGGGGTCTGAATACTTTCCGAACCCACTGTAGCACGAGCTGTTCAAAAGTTCAGCTTGTGCTGCCAAAAAAGCCGCCACACATCTATGTTGGCAAAAAATAATGTTGAGACTCTAGGAACAAGGCAAGGAAAATGCAAAAGAAATTAATTCTCTGGTCATTAAAGAGTAAATTTAGACTGTCAGACCATGTCTTTGAGTAGAGTATTATAGTAGGCATACAGATTTGATATATGAACACAACTTAACTGGCCACATTTTTTGTAGACCCTGCCCGGGTTGAGCCCTCTGTCTGGCACTTACCTGCATATGTCCGTGTCATTTCATTATAAGTACCTGGCCGTGTTCACAGACACTGGTTACATATGGCTGGGAACGTCATCACTGAAGGTAAGTACAGCATTCCTTATTTCTTTATTTGCTAGTAGCTGAAAAAAAAGAATGTTTATTGAGCAGATATGAGCAAGCCAATAATAGCATAAAAGTCCGTAAATGAGCAGCAGTGCTATCCCAATTCACAGAGTATTCTCATTATGATATTCAGTGAAGTTCAGAAATTGGTGACTAAGAATTTCATATTGTTTAATCTCGTAGAGATTGTTGCACCTGAAACATTTATGGCCTATGGATAAGAGATGCAATAAATGTCTGACTGATGTGCGTCCCACATCTGGGCACGTTTGTACCTTGGGAGCGGGGCCTGTTCCTTATGCTGTGAATGATTCAGGTGGGACATCCAGTTTTAAAGATTATCATCCCCCTGCTCTCCTCCTTAGTAAACTCAGCTTGATTTTACTATATATAATGGTTTTGTGCATACGTAGTTTTATATATTATTTTACAGTATTGTTAAAGTATTATTTTAAGATGTATATTGTGCATAGTGGAAAGGAATTATTGTTCTTTCATAATGACATTCAGAATGTTAACGGGAATCTGTCAGTGACTTTATAGATACTAACCCAATGATACCGAGTAGGAGGAAAACCATGTGTGCAAACAACCTGTTTGCAGAGGTTTGAGTACAGTCTTAATCCTTGTACGTGCTTTGATTCTCAGCTAAAAATCCAGCCCAACTTCTGTGCAGAAATCTCGTGCCTATGTGGTTATCTAGACTGACACATGCACGATACTCTCCTTATCATGGGAGACAGTTTACTTTGCAAAGTTGTGCCATTGATCAAACACAAGTGGAAGGTTTTGGGCTGAACTTTCATTGGAAACCTTGCAGCACTTTCCAGGATGGGGTACTTGCTTATAGCACATACGAACTCTTGCATGTTAGATGTACGGTAAGTTTGTTTCCTTTGCATTGCTAAGTCAGACTTGCACAAGTGGTTGTGTCTTATAGCCAGCAGTGTTACTTTAGTACCCATGAGGGTATGTACACAGGGATATTTCTGCTGCAGAATGCAAGTGCTTCTCACAAAATTATACTATCATCAAAAAGTTAATTAGTGGGTGAGGAGCGTGTGACCAGACCATCAGCCGCCTCCTTGCAGCTTTCCTAACACACTGCCCAGCACTTGTGCACATACAATGTCTGCCGGTGGAGGAGCATGTGACCAGACCATCAGCCTCCTCCATGCAGCTTTCCTCACACACTGCCCAGCACTGGTGATAATACAATGGCTGCTGGTGGAGGAGTGTGTGACCAGACCATCAGCCTCCTCCATGCAGCTTTCCTCACACACTGCCCAGCACTTGTACAGTGGCTGCTGGTGGAGGAGCGTGTGACCAGACCATCAGTCTCCTTCATGCAGCTTTCCTCACACACTGCCCAGCACTTGTACAGTGGCTGCTGGTGGAGGAGCGTGTGACCAGACCACCAGCCTCCTCCATGCAGCTTTTTTCACACACTGCCCAGTACTTGTGACCATACAATGGCTGCTGGTGGAGGAACGTGTGACCAGACCATCAGCCTCCTCCATGCAGCTTTCCTCACACACTGCCCAGCACTTGTGACCATACAATGGCTGTTGGCGGAGTAGCGTGTGACCAGACCAGGGCCGGCTCCAGGTTTTTGTGGGCCCCCGGACAAAAGTGTCTCAGTAGGCCCCTTTAACATGTACCATAATTCATGATGCACAGATACGGCAAAGAAATATAGGTATAGCACAATGCCAAAGATATCACTTACTTCTTACATTACTTGAGCGATCTCTATTGTACATTCTACAATAGCTCAGAAACCAGCAAATCCTCGCAGAGCACAGTGCGTGCCCTAGTGGGGATTCAAAAGTTTTCATTTAAGACCGGACAGTATAGAACTCCATACAGTATTCTGGGCATCACATAGTCTTCCATACAGTTTATTGGGCACCACATATTGCTACAGAATGAGCCTCATATAATGCTCCATACAGAATAATGAGCCCCAAATATTGCTTCATACAGAATAATGAGCCTCATATAATGCTCCATACAGAATAATGAACCCCAAATATTTCTTCATACAGAATAATGAGCCCATATATTGCTCCATACAGAATCATGGGCCCCCTATATTGCTTCATACAGAAAAAGGGTCCTCATATAATGCTCCTTACATAATAATGGGCATCATATAATGCTCTATGCAGAATAATGGGCCCCATACAATGCTCCATACAGAATTCCATACAGAAAATGGGCCTCATATAATGCTCCATACAGAATAATGGAAACCATATAATTCTCCAAACAAGATAATGGGCCCCATATAATGCTCCAAACAGGATAATGGGCTCCATATAATGCTCCAAACAGGATAATAGGCTCCATATAATGCTCCATACAGGATAAAGGGCCCCATATAATGCCCCATACAGGATAATGGGCCCCATATAATGCTCCATACAAGATAATGGGCCCCATATAATGCTCCATACAAGATAATGGGCCCCATATAATGCCCCATACAGGATAATGGGCCCCATATAATGCTCCAAACGGGATAATGTGGCCCCGTATAATGCTCCATTAATGTGGCCCCGTATAATGCTCCATACATATAGAATGGGCCCCATATAATGCCCCATAGAAAATAATGGGCTCACCTCACCCGCTGGGCTCATTCTCATCTCTGCTGGGCTCATTCTCATTCCCCCTGGGCTCACTCCCCCCCCCCCCCTCACTCTCTCATCTCCCCCGCTGGGCTCATTCCCCCCGCCGGCTCACTCTCATCTCCCCCAGGGTCTGGGCTCATTTCCCCCCGGGCACACTCTCCTCTCCCCTGGGGCCTTGGCTCATTCCCCCCAGGCCCCCCTGCTTATTCTCCCCCCGGCCCCGCCGCCGCTCATTCTCAGCGCCGCTCACCTGAGTCCAGGCGCTGGTAACTTTTTCCTGTGAAAGCGCGCGGTCGGTGCCAATCATTAACCCCTTCACGACCAATGACGCCACATAGGCGTCATGAAAGTCGGTGCAAATCCGACCAGTGACGCCTATGTGGCGTCATGAGAAGATCGCGCTCCTGCGGGTCGGGTGATCGGGTTCAGTCAAAGGTCACCCGACCTGCCGTTGCAGGGGGACCTAGACTTCACCCCAGGGGTGGTGGCTTCGCCCCCCCAGGGATACGATCACACCTGGTGACCTTTTAGTCACCCCCCCTCAGATCTGATTGGAGCTAGCGTCCATGTGACGCTAGCCCTCCAATCAGATGTGGAGGGGCGGAGCATAATGATGGCTGCTTCCTTCCTCAGCTTCATCCCGTCTGTGGAAGCTGAGGAAGGGCGTGACTGACCGCTGCTCTGCCCCGTGATTGCTGACGCGATCTAAGTCGATCTAACAATACACCGGCTCGCCCCCACCGCCTGTTTCCATCCCCCCCAACCTCCGATCACCACCCCCTGCACTCCTGATTAACCCCTGCACCTCTGATCAGCCCCTGCACCACTGATATTCTCACCTGCTGCTGCCAGCTCCTCAGCCCCTTTCTCCTGTGCCTGACTGCCACCCCTGAGTGATCACCCCTCAGCCCCCTGATTAACCCCTGCCTGCCTGATTAACCCCTGCCTGCCTGATTAACCCCTGCCTGATTAACCCCTGCCTGATTAACCCCTGCCTGATTAACCCCTGCCTGCCTGATTAACCCCTGCCTGCCTGATTAACCCCTGCCTGCCTGATTAACCCCTGCCTGCCTGATTAACCCCTGCCTGCCTGATTAACCCCTGCCTGCCTGATTAACCCCTGCCTGCCTGATTAACCCCTGCCTGCCTGATTAACCCCTGCCTGCCTGATTAACCCCTGCCTGCCTGATTAACCCCTGCCTGCCTGATCAACCCCTGCCTGCCTGATTAACCCCTGCCTGCCTGATCAACCCCTGCCTGCCTGATCAACCCTTGCTGCTGCATATCCATCTCCTCAGCCACCTTCTGACCCCCACGCCTGTCAGCCCCTTTCTGCCCCGGTGATCATCCCTCAGCCCCATGTGATCACCCCTGATCACCCCCTTCCCTCCTGATCACCCCCCTGCTGCTGCTGCATATCCATATCTATCTCCTCAGCCCCCTCCTGTCCCCTGTGATCACCTCCTGCCCCCTGTGATCACCCCCTGATCAACCCCTGCTGCTTCATATCCACCTCCATCTCTTCAGCCCCTTTCTGCCCCCTTGCTTCTGATCAACCCCTGCTGCTACATATCCACCTCCATCTCTTCAGCCCCTTTCTGCCCCCTCGCATCTGACAGCCCTTTCTGCCCCTGGTGATCACCCCCTGATTAACCCCTGCTGCTGCATATCCACCTCCATCTCCTCAGCCCCGTTCTGCCCCCTCGCGCCTGACAGCCTACTTCTGCCCCCGGTGATCATCCCCCTGCTGCTGCTGCATCTCCTCTGCCCCCCGCGCGCCTGACATCTCCCTACTGCCCCCGCGCACCTGACAGCCACCTCCTAAAGTAAAGTTTCACCAAACACTCGCACATACACATGCACACGCACATTATAATAAAGCTTTTTTACACACGCACACACACCACACGCACAATGTCCCAGTCATCCCAGTCCCAAAGGGTCTACTCAGTTGAGGAGGCATATGAAATTATTGCCTCTGATACTGATAGAGAGAGGACCCCACCTTTCTCTATTCCTCCCACCCTTCCTCTTCCAGCGACACATACTCACCACCACCGAGATGTCACAGGACGAGAAATCGCCCAGGGAGGAAGAGTCGGAGGCCTTGGAGGAAGAGTCGGGTACCTTGGAGGAAGTCCCACAGCCAAATGTGAGTTTCCCCCAACCTAGTGCTAGTCACGTCCAACCTAGCACTAGTTCTCCCTCCTGGACCCCCGTCCCTGAAAATTTTGCTCCACGGATTCCTGATTTAATTCCCCAATCAGGAATCCAGTTTGAGACTGCCAACTTCAGGGAAACAGACTTTTTCAAAGTCTTTTTCTCGGAGTCAATCGTCAGTCTCATGGTGGAGCAAACAAACTTGTACGCCCAACAATTTTTTGCCCAACACCCAATTTCTTCATTCTCTACTTGGAGTCCCGTGGACTCTGTAGAAATGATTAAATATTGGGGACTGGTTCTTCACATGGGGATTGTGAAGAAACCAGAAATTCGCCAATACTGGAGTATCGATATTTTATATCAAACTCCAGTATTTGGCATGGTTATGAGTCGCAGACGTTTTGAGGCGATTCATAAATATCTTCATTTCAGGGACAACACTGAAAGCCTTCCCCGTGATGACCCGAATTTTGATAGACTATTCAAAATTCGGCCAGTCATCGAACACTTCAGCAACAAGTTTGCTGAAGTGTACATTCCCGAAAGGGAAATTTGTGTGGATGAATCCCTCGTCCACTACAAAAGGAGGCTTCATTTCCGTCAGTACCTGCCCAGCAAAAGGGCGAGGTACGGGATAAAACTCTACAAGCTGTGTGAGAGTACCTCAGGGTACACTCACCTTTTAGAGTTTACCAAGGAAAGGACACCAAGATCCAGCCCCCAGAATGTCCACCTGCTCTGGGGGTGAGTGGGAAAATAGTGTGGGATTTGGTCCACCCAATGCTTGATAAAGGTTACCATCTGTACGTTGATAACTTTTATACAAGCATCACACTATTTCAATCCCTCTCTGCCAGAGCTACCGTCGCTTGCGGTACCGTGCGCAGAAACCAGAGGGGTCTCCCTTTGTCGCTAGTTGAGCAGTTTCTCCCAAAGGGTGAGAGCCGAGCCCAATGTAGCGGCAACATGCTTGTTGTCAACTTCAAAGACAAAAGAGAAGTCTTTATCTTGACCACAATCCATGGCGCTGGCACCACGGCCACCACCGTTCGAGGTACCCCAGCACCAGTCCACAAACCGGACTGTGTCCTGGCGTACAACCATCACATGGGAGGAGTTGATCTTTCTGATCAAGTCCTCCAGCCCTATAGTGCCATACGGAAGGTGACGGTGTGGTGCATAAACTGGCTGTGCATATCGTACAAATGGCACTGTATAACGCATGCGTGCTATCACAATGTGCAGGCCAGAACCACACCTTCCTTGACTTCCAGGAGGCGGTGATAAAGGCCATGATTTTTGGAGACGAGGACGGAGCGCAGCCCAGCACCCCTGGAACTCAAGTTTCCCGTATGGTACCAGGGCAACATTTTCCCATGAGGAGAGAAAAAAAAATGGTGTCGGGTGTGCTATAAAAGGGGGACAAGAAGGGTAACGCGTTTCCAATGCGAAACGTGTCCCGACAAACCTGGACTGTGTTTGAATGAATGTTTCAAAATTCATCACACGTCCGTGAACTAAACACATCCACAACAGAACTCACCCACACCAGCCTGACATACACAACACCACACACACCAACCTGACGTACACTACACTACAACACGCACACCAGCCTGACATACACTACACCGCGCACATCAACCTGACGTAGTGTGTCAGGTTGGTGTGTGTGGCGTAGTGTACGTCAGGTTGGTGTCTGTTGCGTAGTGTACGCCAGGTTGGTGTGTGTTTGGTGTATACTATACCACACACACCCCAACCTGACGTACACTACACCACACCATGCACACCAACCTGACATATACACTACACCACGCACATCTACCTGACGTAGTGTGTCAAGTTGGTATGTGTGGCGTAGTGTGTCAGGTTGGTGTGTGGCATAGTGTACATCAATTTGGGGGGTGTGTGTGGTGTATACTACACCACACACACACCAACCTGATGTACACAACATACTTTCCATAAGCGACATGGTGTCCGCTAACGATTGGAGCTAATTTTCCAATCAAAAAGTCAAATGGCACTCCTTCCCTTTCGGGCCCTGCTCTGCGCCCAAACAGTGGTTTATGACCACATATAAGGTATCGGTGAGCTCAGGAGAAATTGCCCAACAAATTTTAGCATCCATTTTATCCTGTTGCCCATGTGAAAATGAAAAAATTGAGGCTAAAACAAAATTTTTGTGAAAAAAAAAAAAGTACTTTTTCTTTTTCATGGATCAATTTGTGAAGCACCTGGGGGTTCAAGGTGCTCACTATGCATCTAGATAAGTTCCTTGGGGGGGTCTAGTTTCCAAAATGGGGTCACTTGTGGGGGAGCTCCAATTTTTAGGCACACAGGGGCTCTCCAAATGCGACATGGCAAGCGCTAAATATTCAAGCATATTTTCCATTCAAAAAGTCAAAAAGTCAAATTGAAGCTAAAACAAAATTTTTGTTGGAAAAATTAAAATGTCCATTTTTTCCTTCCACATTGCTTTAGTTCCTGTGAAACACCTAAAGAGTTAATAATCTTCTTGAATGTAGTTTTGAGTAGCTTGAGGGGTGCAGTTTTTAGAATGGTGTCACTTTTGGGTATTTTCTGCCATATAGACCCCTCAAAGTGACTTCAAATGTGAGGTGGTCCCTAAAAGAAATGGTTTTATAAATTTTGTTGTAAAAATGAGAAATTGCTGGTCAAATTTTAACCCTTCACTTCCTAACAAAAATATTTTTTTTTTCCAAAATTGTGCTCATGTAAAGTAGACATGTGGGAAATGTTATTTAGTAACTATTTTGTGTCATATAACTCTCTGGCTTAATAGAATAAAAATTCAAAATTTGAAACTTGCAAAATTTTCACAATTTTCGCCAAATTTCTGATTTTTTTTCACAAATAAACGCAAAAATTATCGACCTAAATTTACCACTAACATGAAGCCCAATATGTCATGAAAAAACAATCTTAGAATTGCTAGGATGCGTTGAAGCATTCCAAAGTTATTACCTCATAAGGGAACAGTGGTCAGAATTGCAAAAAATAGCCTGGCCATTAAGGTCAAAATAGGCTTGGTCATGAATATGGGCGCCACGCCTATGGGAGTGGAGTGGCGTTCCATATTCATGACCTTAATGAGTGGTAACATGTGGTCCGCGCTCTCTCACAGGAAAAAAGATAGCAGTGAGTATGATGCTTTGCAGAGGGCAGGGGACTGACCCCGGAATTATAAATAAAAAAACTTAAAAAAAACTTGTTCAGGTGCCAAATGGGCCCCCCCCCCTGTCCACCAGCTGCTATTCTATGGTCATCAGTGCTGGGCAGTGTGTTAGGAAAGCTGCATGGAGGAGGCTGATGGTCTGGTCACACGCTCCTCCACCGTCAGACATTGTATGGTCACCAGTGCTGGGCAGTGTGTTAGGAAAGCTGCATGGAGGAGGCTGATGGTCTGGTCACACGCTCCTCCACCAGCAGCCATTGTATGGTCACCAGTGCTGGGCAGTGTGTTAGGAAAGCTGCATGGAGGAGGCTGATGGTCTGGTCACACGCTCCTCCACCGTCAGACATTGTATGGTCACCAGTGCAGGGCAGTGTGTGAGGAAAGCTGCATGGAGGAGGCTGATGGTCTGCTCACACACTCCTCCACCATCAGACATTGTATGGTCACCAGTGCTGGGCAGTGTGTTAGGAAAGCTGCATGGAGGAGGCTGATGGTCTGCTCACACACTCCTCCACCATCAGACATTGTATGGTCACCAGTGCTGGGCAGTGTGTGAGGAAAGCTGCACTAACATGAGAAAGTGGTCAATTGGTCACCAGTTTTAAGATGTAGGTGAAATTATGCCAGATAGGAAGAAAGAAGATGCAATTCAGTAATTTGTTTCTTTCTTTTTAGGAAAAACTTTGTGACCTAACGTCAGACATAAAGCAACCACCAAAACAAATGTCCTGGTAAATAGATTTCTTCCTTTTTATTTCCTCGAGTGGTATTCTGAAATGATAAAACACTTTGAATAAACAAGTGAACAGTTTATCTCAATGCAGAGCATTTTTGTAATAATTTATACTGTAGCATTAAATCTTAGCTTACAAGGGCAGTAGAAGAATGTTGTCCACTAATAAGCTCAATATTGGCTTTGAAAGTGTCCAAAACAAAGGAATGCACTTGAAGGAAGTCATAGAGCCAGGATGTTGTTAAATCCCTCTGACTTCTGTCTTCTCACATACACCGCTCCCAGTGAGCACAGCACTGATGTCTATTGATGAATTATAAATTAGATTTAAAAATTACACATAAAATACTTAAAAAAAAAAAAAAAAAAAATCGGAATTGAGAGTCCTTAGTGGTTGATGCCTTTTAATGGCTAACTGAAAAGATGGTAACACATTGCAAGCTTTTGAGACTACTCGGGTCTCTTCATCAGGCATTGACTAATACAAAATCTGAAGAGTCACATATTTATGCACAACACGGCACAGAAAAAATGCAATAGATAAGACAAGTGACATGAAGCAGGATTGTCATTCTGGGAGAGGGATAAACATAAATATTGGAACAGTTCATAGATAATGAGTCTGGATGTTTTATTGTCCTCTGATTGGAGTCTCCTAATGTGTTGTGATGCCCCCACAAGGTCTTAGGAGCAAATTCCTTAATGATGCAAAAAGACATAAATCCATGCGACACGTTCATTCCAGCATTGAAAGTGTCAAAGTTCATCATGAGCTTGAACTCCCAGACTCTTCTCTCTCTCTGAGATGTGAAGTTACTTTTCAATACCAGTAATTTCATATCCATGGTGTTATGATCAGGCATACAAAAATGTTTTGCCACAGGTAGATCCATTCTTTTTTCTCTTATTGTGTGATGATGAGAATTCATCCTTGTTCTAAGCTTTTTGCCCTGTCTCCCCCACAGACAGACCCCCAGTTGGACATTTAGCACAAATAACATAGTAACATAGTTTTGAAGGCTGAAGGAAGACCTTATGTCCATCTACTTCAGCCTATTTTTAGTGCAGCTGTTCTGCATTGTTAATCCTGGGGAAGGCAAAAAAACCCACAGAGTAGAAGCCAATTTTCTCCATAGGGAAAAAAATTCCTTCCCCTAAGCTGGATCAACCATCTACCTATAATATTATGTTATTCGTAACCTTCTATACTGTTACTCACAAGAAAAGCATCCATTCCTTTCTTAAATTCATTCAGTGAGTTGGCCATCACCACTTCCTCAGGAAGAGAATTCCAGAGCCTCACTGCTCTTACCATGAAGAACCCTCTTCTATGCTGGTGCAGAAATTCTCTTTCCTCCCATCGAAGAGAATGCCCCCTTGTTCTTGTCACAGTCCTTGGTACAAACAGTTAACTGGAGAGATCTCTGTATTGCCCTCTGATATACTTGTACATATATATTAGGTCTCCTCTAAGTCTTCTCTTTTCTAGATTAAATAGACCTAATTTTGATAACCTTTCTGGGTATTGTAGTGAACCAACTCCATTTAATATTTTAGTAGCCCGCCTTTGAACCCTTTCAAGTTCAGTAATGTCTTTCTTGAGCACCGGCGTCCAAAATTGCACACAATACTCCAAGTGTGGTCTGACGAGTGATTTGTACAGAGGGAGAATTATGTTTTCATCTCGTGTCCCCAGACCTCTTCTAATGCATCCCTTGACCCTATTTGCTTTGGTGGCAGCTGCCTGACACCGGGCACTCCAATTTAGCTTCTTATTGACTAAGATGCCTAAGTCTTTTTCCATGTCTGATTTCCCCAGCAGTTTCCCATTTAGTAAGTAATTGTAGCATCTGTTTCTCCTTCCCATGTGCATAACCTTACACTTATCTGTGTTAAACCTCATTTGCCATTTTTCAGCCCAATTCTCCAATTTACTCAAATCTGTCTGTAGTTGCAAGCTGTCCTCCTTTGTATTAACTACCTTTCATAGTTTTGTATCATCTGCAAATACTGATATTTTACTGTGTAAGCCATCCACTAGATCATTAATAAATATATTAAATAGTAGGGGGCCCAATACAGAACCCTGTGGTACCCCACTAGTAACCCTGGCCCAATCTGTGTATGCACCATTAATAACAACTCTTTGTTTTCTATCACTAAGCCAGCAACCTACCCATCTACACACATTTTCCCCTAGCCCAAGCTTTCTCATCTTACTTACCAATCTTTTATGTGGGACAGTGTCAAATGCTTAAGAGAAGTCGAGATAAATGACATCCAATGCTTCTCCTTGGTCCATTTGAGAGCTTACATCCTCATAGAAGCTTATCAGGTTAGTTTGACAGGAGCGATCCTTCATAAATCCATGTTGATATTGAGTTAAACATTTATTAACATTGAGATATTCCATAATGGTATTCCTTAGAAACCCTTCAAAAATTTTACCCACAACAGATGTTAAGCTTACCGGCCTATAGTTTTCCGGTTCCCTTTTACTCCCCTTTTTGAATATTGGTACCACATTTGCTTGCTGCCAATCAAAAGGAACAGACCCTGTTTCTATAGTCTTTAAATATAAGGAATAGAGGCCTGTCTATCACATTACTTAACTCCCTTAATACCCGAGGGTGAATGCCATCAGGGCCTGGTGATTTGTCAATTTTAATCTTACTAAGGCGGTTCTGCACTTCTTCCTGGGTTAGGCAGGTAATACTTAATGGGGAGTTTACATTATCACTCTGCATTTCCCCTGGCAAATCCTTTTCCTGTGTGAACACTGTTGAGAAAAAAGTATTTGAAACATTTGCTTTTCCCACATCGCGCTCTCTGATTTCACCCTCATTGTTGTTTAAATGGCTGACACCATCAATTTTAATCATTTTACTGTTTATATAATTAAAGAATAGTTTGGGGTTTGTTTTACTTTCCTTAGCAATGAGTCTCTCAGTTTCCACTTTTGCTAAATGTATTTGTTTTTTACACATTTTATTTTTTTCTCTATAGCTTTTTAATGCTTCTTCATTGCCTTCTTGTTTTAGCTTCCTAAATGCCTTGTTCTTGTTATTTATTGCCCTTTTTACATCCTTATTTAGCCACATTGGTGTTCTCCTGTTCCTAGCCCTTTTATTTCTGTACGGTATGGGTAGCTTGCAGTGGGTGTGTAAAACTGATTTAAATATTTCCCATTTATTTTCTGTGCTCCTGTTTTTGAGGACATTGTCCCAATCAATTCGGCGAAGGTCCTCTCTAAGCTGATCAAACTTTGCTTTCCTGAAATTCAGCGTTTTTGTAACCCCCTTCCAGGGCACCTTACTCAAGGACAAGTGGAATTGTATTATATTGTGGTCACTGTTCCCTAGGTGCCCATCGACTTGTACTTCTGTTATTCTATATGGCCTGTTGCTTAAAATTAAGTCCAGAAGGGTTGTCCCTCTAGTTTTTGGCCGTGCACAAGTTGTGACAGATAATTATCCTTGGTCACTGACAGAAATTGGTTTCCTTTCTGAGATACGCAGGTTTCAGTTTCCCAGTCTATGTCGGGGTAGTTGAAGTCCCCCATAATAATCACCTCATTGTGATTTGCTGCTTTGTCTATGTGTTTCAATAATACATTTTCAGTGGTTTCTGTTATATTTGGTGGCTTATAACAAACCCCTATGAGGATTTAATTACTTTTCCCTCCTTGTATCTCCACCCATAGAGACTCCACCTCTTCATTTCCCTCTTGTATATCTTCTCTTAGTGTGGGCTTTAAAGTGGACTTTATATATAGACAGACTCCACCCCCTTTCCTTTTTTTACGATCCCTCCTAAACAAATCATATCCTTGCAAGTTAGCCGCCCAGTCATAGCTGTCGTCTAACCATGTCTCAGTTATTCCTACTATGTCGTATTTTTCCTCATACATTACCAACTCCAGATCTTCAATCTTATTGGTCAGGCTTTTTGCGTACTTAAATAATTAAGTACACCACATTTTTGTATGCCTGATGTGAGGTAGCGCTGTCATTCCAGCAGGGGATCACTCGCTTGGCAGCGAATAAAACACATCCGGCACCGGGTTTTCATAAAACCATCACATAGTCCATGCGGTTTATTCCTCCATCATAAACCCACAGCAGCAATATACAACAGCTTAGCGTCTATTACAGAGCTTCACTCTGGTTATCCTGTACTCACACAGGTTATGCACATGTCCATGGCGCAGGCTCTTCAGCCTCAGCGTTATCTCACCCGTCAGGGCTCCTCATGCGGCTTCACCATCGCACACGTTCGTTCCCTCCAGGGAACTCTCAGGCACACATTGCCATTGCTCACAGCCACCTCTCATGCTGTGAGCCACGAGACGCCTCTCCTAGCGGGACCTTCCGCTCTGGACCAACCAGGTCCCTGCATTCACCCCATGTGACCTACCCTGGCCACCATATATAGTCCGTAGCCACGCCCACCGGGTCACATGGCTATAACTTCATCACAGGTCTTTCACACACTCAGTCTTTTACTATAGTGTACTAAACACACCCCCTGGGTGGGTTTGTAGGTAACTGGGTCTGCCCATCTCCCCAGTTACCTGGAGACTTCTCCCTGACACACTGAAACAGCACCTCAGCAGTATCACTGCTGTTCAACACACACGTCAGTCTCCATCTCAAGGCCACCCACCTTGAGATACATAACGGTCCTTCCGCATTCTGCCACTCATCCTCTCTCTTGGGACATCCACACAGCGCCCCCAAGCGGACACAGTGGTCATTACACCACACTGATCATAACAAAAAACGTTCCAAACACATGACATCATCAGTCCAGAATTGTTTACATTCATAGTAATTTTAGTGTATGTAAACTTTTGACTTTGCAATAAGTAATAAAGATGCCTTAAAACATTCTCTCTCATTATTCTGGCATTTGGCAAATATTATTAGTTTTGGTAGTCATAATTGACCTAAAACTGGAAAGGTTTATTCTGATTTCATGTTAGATATTGAGAAAAACATGCATACCTGTCTTTTTATATAGTGTATGTAAACTTCTGGTTTCAACTGTAGCTCCTATGCTTACCTACAGTGGGTAAAAAATGTATTTAGTCAGCCACCAATTGTGCAAGTTCTCCCACTTAAAAAGATGGGAGAGGCCTGTAATTGATATCATAGGTAGACCACAACTATGAGAGTCAAAATAAGAAAACAAATCCAGAAAATCACATTGTCTGATTTGGCAAGATTTATTTTGCAAATTATGGTAGAAAATAAGTATTTGGTCATTAACAAAAGTTCATCTCAATATTTTGTTATATATCTTTGTTGGCAATGACAGAAGTCAAACGTGTTCTGTAAAGGGGGCTTTACACATAGCGATATCGCTATCAATATCGCTAAAGCATCACCGATTTTGTGGCGCAGCAGCGATATTGCTAGCGATGTCGCTATGTGTGCTACTTACCTCCGACCGGCTCCCCCGCTGTCTGTCGCTGATCACGCGCGATCGTGCAGCTCCATTTCTCGTCGGGCGCTTCCTACTAGGCTTTCTGCTGGCGCTGACGAGCGGCGCATGGACGCGGGCGGGAGGACGTCAGGATCGCTGCGTCTGAAAGGTAAGTAACGACCGCTGCTGCGTCACTACGTCGCTGTGAGACCTGCCTGTGTGGCAGCTCACTAGCGACCATTTAGCGATGCACCAGCGATCCTGACCGGGTCGTATCGTGGTCGGGCTCGCTGGTGCATCGCTAAATGAAAAGGGGCCTTAAGTCTTGTCAAGGTTGACACACACTGTTGGTGGTATGTTGACCCATTACTCCTTGCAGATCTCCTCTAGAGCAGTGATGTTTTGGGCCTGTCGCTGGGCAACACAGACTGTCAAATCCCTCCAAAGATTTTCTATGGGGTTGAGATCTGGAGACTGGCTAGGCCACTCCAGGACCTTCATATGCTTCTTACTAAGCCACTCCTGCATTGCCCTAGCTGTGTGCTTGGGATCATTATCATACTGAAAGACCCATCCACGTTTCATCTTCAGTGCCTTTGCTGATGGAAGGAGGTTTGCACTCAAAATCTCACTATACATGGCCCCATTCATTCTTTCATGTACACGGATCAGTCGTCCTTGTCCCTTAGCAGAGAAATAGCCCTAAAGCATGACATTGCCACCCCCATGCTTCACCGGTGTTCTTTGGATGCAACTCAGCATTCTGTCTCCTCCAAACACAACGAGTTTTGTTTCTACCAAACAGTTCTACTTAAGCAGGGGACACGTCTGGCACTGCAGGATCTGAGTCCCTGGCGGTGTACTGTGTTACTGATGGTAGCCTTTGTTACTGTGGTCCCAGCTCTATGCAGGTCATTCACTAGGTCCCCCTCGTGTGGTTCTGGGATTTTTGCTCACCATTCTTGTCATCATTTTGACGCTACTGGGTGAGATCTTGCGTGGAGCCCTAGATCGAGGGAGATTATAAGTGGTCTTGTATGTCTTACATTTTTTTTATTATTGCTCCCACAGTTGATTTCCTCACACCAAGCTGCTTGCCTAATGCAGATACAGTCTTCCCAGCTTGGTGCTGGGCTACAATTTTGTTTCTGTTGTCCTTCTACAGCTCTTTGGTCTACACCATAGTGGAGTTTGGAATGTGACTTTTTTGAGGTTGTGGACAGGTTTCTGTTATATTAATAGCAGGTTCAAACAGGTGCCATTACTACAGGTAATGAGTGGAGGACAGAGGAGCCTCTTAAAGAAGAAGTTACAGGCCTGTGAGAGCCAGAAATCTTGCATGTTTTTAGGTGACCAAATACTTATTTTCCACCATAATTTGAAACATACATCTTGCCAAATCAGACAAGGTGATTTTCTGGATTTGTTTTCTCATTTTGACTCCCATAGTTGTGTTCTACCTATGATGTCAATTACAGGCCTCTCTCATCTTTTTAAGTGGGAGAACTTGCACAATTGGTGGCTGGCTAAATATTTTTTCTCCCCACTGTATGTGCCACGATCAAACCCAACTACAAACAAACCCTTTCTATAGTCTGATCATAATTTCTTTGTGACTTTGTTCTATCTGCCCTGCTTTTTGATAACTTTTGCTGTGGCTCAAGCATTTCCACAAATAAGGATACAGTGGACTGAGATCTCTGGGGCATTTAGTAGTATACACATATTATTGTGATAATTATTTAACAGCTATTTTATTTCTTTACATATTTGTATCCACAGATGTAATCTGACATTAAAAAATAACATCAGGTCTCAATGATAGGTGAATAGCTGGGGAGCTGTATGGCCAGCTGCAGCTTTCTCTGGTAGACAGCAGTTTTGTAAGGCCAATCCTGTGCTTTTCCAGTAATTGCCAGGCCAGCTCGACCTGGGAAGTAGCTGTGTTTTTTTTTTTTTTTTTTTTTTTTTTTCTTTTTTTAAGAAAACCGATTTAAGATTGGGATTTTTTGAATGAAGATGTGTAAAATGTGCGCTTCAGGTGTTGCACCTTGTTAAAGATATTAGATGGTAGTTAAGTTCTTCACTTCTGAAGGTTCAGTCCCGCAAGTACTGTGTGTTTTCTGTAATTCTGATTAAATATATAAAGGGTGTTAGGATCACAATTTTTTTTCTTTGTTTTTATATTATAGGTGCATCAGACCACGAAGTAAACAAGTTGCAGTTGTTGTCCTGTGGGACAGGATGCTTCTTGTTGCTGGACGCGCCAAAGAGAACATTTTGTATCCTTTCCATTTTCTTTTATGTCAAAGTAATTTCTTAAAGGCAATCTGTCACCCATATTTAGTGATATCATGTCAAGATATCACCTAATTGTGCGTCCCATAAGGATTCTATTAGGACTTTTGATTCCCCCCACCTTTGATGCATAAATACCTTTTTCATCTTGGTGGAGATGTATGGAAATCACAGCGGTCCGGTCCGATGGGCGGGGCTTATTCGCCTCCCCCCCCCCCCCCCCCTCCTCGGCTTGCTAAACGTAATCTTCGTCTGTGAATATCACTGATGCCGTAGTTTTCCGCGCTTGCGCATTGAAAAGGCCTCCGGCGCTTGCGCATTATGCTTTGCCCAACTGTGGGCAAAGCATATAATCTGTACTTCGCATGCGCCAGTATTTTTCAGCGTGGTCTATGCCCTGGAAGTCTTCACATGCAGGACACACTTCCGGGGCATAGACCGCGCTGAAAAGAATCCTAAAAGAATCCTTATGGGATGCAAAATTGGGTGATATCTTTACATGATATCACTAAAAATGGGTGACAGATTCCCTTTAACCTAATATATATTGTTAAGCCCTTAACAACCATCACATATTCCCTTTGGATGAGGAAACATTTATTGTCTCTGAACTCGATGGTGTCAGACTTATTTCTCATTCTACACATGAATTTCTTCATGAAATCCCAAGTACGTGTCACATAAGTACACCTTAAAGGGAAGCTGTCGGAGATCTCAGAGATCTGCTTCTGCGCAGGCTCGTGCAGCGCCATCTTGGTGGAGGACTTTTTTTTTCTTCTCCAGCAAGATGGCGCCGCCGGCGCCATTTTCAAAATGACTGTTTATTTTTTTCTTCCTTGCTCAAGTAAACCCGCAGAAGTGATTAAATGCACGGTAACCATGCGATTATGCTGCAGAGCGGATGCCGTGGCCCCCACCTGCCTGCAGAAGTGTTTTATTTCTTTTTATTCAGTTCTAGCTGAAGAGCCCGGCATTGCCTGCGCATAGTAACCAACTGTGGTTAGTTATAACAAATTATAATGATTATATTGCACATAAAAACATTTCACATCATATATTCAACACTACAGATTTGCAACACAAATTAACTAAATGATTACCCAAGTATTGATTGTATTTTATTTTCAACTCATTCAAGAACCTTTTGATAAACAACATGTGCATCTGTGTATCTAACCCTATCCTGTGTGATGTCTGCTGAGCTGTGTACCTAATCCTCTCTGTGTGATACTTTCTGCTGAGCTGTGTATCTAATCCTATCGTGTTACTGACTGCTCAGCCGTGTATCTAATCCTATCCTGTGTGATACTGACTGCTAAGCCGTGTATTTAATCCTCTCCTGTGTGATACTTTCTGCTGAGCTCTGTATCTGTTCCTATCCTGTGTGATGCTGACTGCTGAGCCATGTGTTTAATCCTCTCCTGTGTGATACTGACTGCTGAGCTGTGTATCTAATCCTATCCTGTGTGATACTGACTGCTGAGCCGTGTATCTAATCCTATCCTGTGTGATACCGGGCTCCTCCTGCAGTCTGTGTCAGAGGGTTGTCTGTTTGGCACGGTAATAAATTGTGTTATTTCCAGCTTTACAGAAGGACTATAACACCATAGAAATGATAAGAATAATAGGCAAAATTGTTTGGTAAATTGGAACGTGCAGGGTTAAAATTTCGCCTCACAATATAGCCTGTGACGCTCTCGGGGTCCAGACGTGTGACTGTGCAAAATTTTGTAGCTGTGACGGTGCAGATGCCAATCTCGGACATACACACACACACACACACACACACACACACACACACACACACACACACACACACACAATACACATACACTTTGTCCCAATTATGTACATAGGGGCAAAATTGTTTGGTGAATTGGAATGCGCGGGGTTAAAATTTCACCTCACAACATATCCTATGACGCTCTCGGGTCCAGACGTGTGACTGTGCAAAATGTTGTGGCTGTAGCTGCGACGGTGCAGATGCCAATCCCGGACATACACACACACATTGAGCTTTATATATTAGATGTGATGGTATTCATTATGTAAACTAGGAGGCAGATCAATGACCTGTCAGCAGTCTGCATTATGAATACCTAATCAGAGCACCACATATATGAACCCCGCCTTAGGACATAAGCATATCATTGACACAAAACTGAAAATAAAGATTAAGAAACAACCACAAGATTGATTTCATCACACCAGGTATCATTTTATTCAGTATATCGGTGCTGACCTGACACTGTCTGTAGGTTACTATGCATAACCCTGCTGAAAGGTTCCCTTTAAGTCTATGTAAACTTTTGCAGCTTTTTTTTTTTTTTTTTTTTTTTTCAATTAATCTGAAATAAAAAATGGATCACAAATACAGTCTGTGGTAGACAATTGTGCAATGTTGCTTACTCTTTTTGTGAAAATCACTTCTACCTTTGCCCCTGCGTTTCTTGCAGCAGTTTCCTACCCTGACCAGGACGGTGGGACACTCTTTTCAGCTGCTGTGACTTTGTTTGTTGCTTAAAAAAAAATCTGTTAGGACAACTTTATTCTAGACCTATGTTAAAGGGAATCTGTCACCCTTTTTTTGCCCTATTAGCTGCCGGCATAGACATCGGGGGCTTAACTACAGCATTCTGTAATGCTGTAGATAAGCCCCCGATGTAACATGAAAGAGAAGAAAAACGCGTTATATTATACTCACCGAGGTCGGCGGTCCGGTGCCTCCTCCCTTCTTCATGCGATGACGTCCTCTTCTCCCGTCCTGAAATGGCTCCGGCGCAGGCGCATTGTGCCGGGCCTGTTGAGGGCAGAGCAGAATTCTGCAGTGCGCAGGCGCCAGACCTCTCCCGACGCCAGCGCAGTGCAGGAATCTGCTCTGCCCTCAGCAGGGCAGAGCAATGCGCCTGCGCCGGAGCCATTTCAGGACGGGAGAAGAGGACGTCATCGCATGAAGAAGGGAGGTGCCGGACCGGACGGTGACACCCATCGGACCGGACCGCCCACCTCGGTGAGTATAATATAACGTGTTTTTCTTCTCTTTCAGGTTGCATCGGGGGCTTATCTACAGCATTACAGAATGCTGTAGATATGCCCCCGATGTCTATGCCGGCAGCTAATAGGGCAAAAAAAGGGTGACCGATTCCCTTTAAATGGAGATACAAATAGAATCGGAGGAGAGTTTACAGGGACCCTGTCATGTCAAGTTACGCTATTCACCCGCAGATTAGGGAGTTAATTTGCAGGTTAATGGCGTTCTGACATTGTGCAGTACCTGCACCGAGAGCCTTGCTGCCGGGAAGAAATTAACTTTCTTCCTACTGGCAGGCTCACTCTTTCAGTAACCAGAATGGAGCCAGCACGGTTTTCAGTCACCACTCTGTGCATGGTGAGCGGTGGCTGTAATCACTCCCCCCGTTCTGACTGACAGCTGTCTCTAATGCTGAGCCTGCATTATCCCCATATCTGCAGGTCAATAGTATTATTTTACATGCCTGGTTCCCTTTAACCCCTTAATGACCGAGCCAATTTTGACCTTGACCCCTTTCTGCCATATGGCGTACTATCCCGTCCATGTGCCCTGGGACTTAATTCCCAAGGACGGGATAGTATGTCATATCCAGTCAGTGGTGCTCATGGGGAGAGCGCCGATGATCGCGGCCAGGTGTCAGCTGATTATCACAGCTGACAGCCCACACTATGTGCCTGGAGCGGTCAAGGAAATCCCCGACACATTAACTCCTGGCACACTGCGATCAAACATGATCGCAGTGTACCTGTGGCATAGGGAAGACCCGCACAGGGAGGGGGCTTCCTGCGTGCTTCCCTGAGCCACTCGGAATAACATGAAGTGCTCGCGTTGTTCCGAGGGCCTCCTTTTTGCAGGCCCCAGATCCAATATGGCCACGGGGGCCTTCGAGGTCCTGCAGGGAGGCGGCTTTCTCAGTGCCTGCTGAGAAAGCCTCCTGCAGTGTCTGTCAGATCGCTGATCTGACACAGTGCACTTCAAAATGTCAGATCAACGATCTGACACACTATAGTAATGTCTCCCCCAGGGACAAAGTAATAAAGTGAAAAAAAAAAGTGTAAAAATATTTTTTTTCTTTAAATTCCTTGTTTTTGTAAATAAAAAACCCAAAACAATAAAAGTATACATATTATCGCCGCGTCCGTAACGATCCGCCCTATAAAACTCCCACTAGTTAACCCCTTTAGTGAACCCCTTTAAAAAAAAAACAAGGCAAAAAACAATGCTTTATCATCATACCGCCGAACAAAAAGTGCAATAACACGCGATCAAAAAGACAAATATAAATAAACATGGCACCGCTGAAAACTTCATTTTGTCCAGCAAAAAACGAGCCACCATACAGTGTCATCAGCAAAAAAATAAAAATGTTATAGCTCGCAGAATAAAGCGATACAAAAATAATTATTTTTTATATAAAATTGTTTTTATTGCAAAAAATAAAAAAAGATATAAATGAGGTATCGCTGTCATCGTACTGACCCGAAGAATAAAACCGCTTTATCAATTTTACCACGGTGTAAACGCCCCCCCAAAAGAAATTCATGAAATTCTGGTTTTTGTTAATTCTGTGTCCCAAAAATCTGAATAAAAAGCGATAAAAAAATGTCACGTGCCCGAAAATGTTACCTATAAAAACGTCAACTCGTCCCGCAAAAAATAAGACCTTACATAACTCGGTGGGTCAAAATAATGAATAATTATAACTCTCAAAATGTGGTGATGCAAAAACTATTTTTACAATAAAAAGCGTCTTTTAGCATATGACAGCCGCCAAACATAAAAACCCGCTATAAATAGTAAATCAAACACCCCTTTATCACCTGCTTAGTTAGGGAAAATAATGAAATAAAAAATTTATTTCCATTTTCCCATTAGGGCTAGGGTTAGAGCTAGGGTTTGGGTTGGGATTAGGGTTAGGGGTGTGTTAGGGTTAGGGGTGTGTTGGGGTTAGGGCTGGAGTTAGGGGTGTGTTGGGGCTAGGTTGGGATTAGGGTTAGGGGTGTGTTAGGATTAGGGCTAGGGTTGTGTTGGGGTTAGGTTTGGAGTTAGAATTGGGGGGTTTCCACTGTTTAGGCACATGAGGGGCTCTCCAAACGCGACATGGCGTCTGATGTCATGGTGTCTGATAATAATAATAATAATAATAATAATAATAATAAATTTTATTTTTATAGCGCCGACATATTCCGCAGCACTTTACATTTCAGAGGGGATTTGTACAGACAATAGACATTACAGCATAACAATAATCACATACAGTAGATTATAACAAATACCAAGAGGAAAGAGGGCCCTGCTCGCAAGCTTACAGTCTATGAGGAAAGAGGGAGACACGAAAGGTGGGTGGTAACAGTTACCCTGATTGTATGGACCAGTCATAATGTTAAGTGTGTAACAGTACAGACACAGAGGGCTAATGGAGGCATAAAGCATGTGGGAACATGATGAGGGGAACCTGGTTATGGTAAAACTTTTGGCTCTGCCACACAGGGATAGATTAGGTTAATGTGTTGGGGTGGTAGGCCAGTCTGAATAAATGCGTTTTCAGGACACGCTTAAAATTGTGGGGATTGGGGACTAATCGTATTGACCTGGGAAGTGCATTCCAAAGAATTGGCGCGGCACGTGTAAAGTCTTGGAGACGGGAGTGGGAGGTTCTGACTATTGAGGATGCTAATCTCAGGTCATCAGCAGAACGGAGGGCGCGGGTAGGGTGGTATACTGAAACAAGGGAGGAGATGTAGGGTGGTGCTGAGCCATGGAGGGCTTTGTGAGTGAGGGTAATAAGTTTATACTGAATTCTGGAGTGGATGGGTAGCCAGTGTAATGACTGGCACAAGGTAGAGGCATCGGTGTAACGATTGGTGAGGAATATGATCCTGGCTGCAGCATTCAAGACAGATTGGAGGGGGGAGAGTTTGGTAAGAGGGAGACCGATTAGAAGAGAGTTACAATAGTCGAGACGAGAATGAATAAGAGAAACAGTAAGAGTTTTTGCAGAGTCAAAGGTAAGAAAAGGTCGAATTCTAGAAATGTTTTTGAGGTGCAGATGACAAGAGCGAGCCAGTGATCGAATGTGGGGGGCAAAGGAAAGCTCGGAATCAAGTATGACCCCAAGACAGCGGGCCTGTTGCTGGGGAGTAATAGTGGAACCACACACAGAAATGGCAATGTCGGGTATAGGTACATTAGTAGAGGGAGGAAACACCAGGAGTTCAGTCTTTGACAGGTTCAGTTTCAGATATAGTGAGGACATGATATTAGACACAGCGTTTAGTCTGATCTCAATTCCAGCCAATTCTGCGTTGAAAAAGTCAAATGGTGCTACTTCCCTTTCAAGCTCTGCCATGCGCCCAAACAGTGGTTTACCCCCACATATGGGGTATCGGTGTACTCAGGACAAACTGAGCAACAACTTTTGGGGTCCAGTTTCTCCTGGTACCCTTGTGAAAATAAAAAATTGGGCACTAAAAAATAATTTTTTGAGGGAAAAAAAATACTTTTTATTTTCACGGCTCTGCGTTACAAACTTCTGTGAAGCACTTGGGGGTTCAAGGTGCTCACCACACATCTAAATAAGTTCTATGCGGGGTCTAGTTTCCAAAATGGGGTCACTTGTGGGGGGTTCCACAGTTTAGGCACACCAGGGGCTCTGCAAATGTAACATGATGCCCGCAGACCATTCCATCAAAGTCAGCATTTCAAAATGTCACTATTTCCCTTCCGAGCCCTGACGTGTGCCCAAATAGTGGTCCCCCCCCACATATGGGGTACCAGTGTACTCAGGACAAACTGAGCAACAACTTTTGGGGTCCAGTTTCTCCTGGTACCCTTGTGAAAATAAAAAATTGGGCACTAAAAAATAATTTTTTGAGGGAAAAAAATACTTTTTATTTTCACGGCACTGCGTTATAAACTTTTGTGAAGCACTTGGGGGTTAAAGTGCTCACTATGCATCTAGATAAGTTCCTTAGGGGGTCTAGTTTCCAAAATGGGGTCATTTGTAGGGGTGCTCCAATGTTTAGGCACACAGGGGCTCTCCAAACACAACATGGTGTCCGCTAATGATTGGAGGTAATTTTCATTTCAAAAAGTCAAATGGTTCTCCTTCCCTTCTGAGCCCTGCCGTGCGCCCAAACAGTGGTTCCCCCCCACATATGGGGTTTCGGTGTACTCAGGACAAACTGGACAACAACTTTTGTGGTCCAATTTCTCCTGTTACCCTTGTAAAAATAAAAAATAGCGTGCTAAAAAATCATTTTTGAGGAAAAAAAATGATTTTTTATTTTCACTGCTCTGCGTTATAAACTTTTGTTAAGCACTTGGGGGGGGTTCAAAGTGTTCACTACACATCTAGATAAGTTCCATAAGGGGTCTAGTTTCCAAAATGGTGTCACTTGTGGGGGGTTTTCACTGTTTAGGCACACAGGGGCTCTCCAAACGCGACATGGTGTCCGATAACGATTGGAGCTAATTTTCCATTCAAAAAGTCAAATAGCGCTCCTACCCTTCCAGACCCTGCCGTGCGCCCAAACAGTGGTTTATGACCACATATGAGGTATCGGGGTACTCAGGAGAAATTGCCCAACAAATTTTAGCATCCATTTTATCCTGTTGCCCATGTGAAAATGAAAAAACTGAGGCTAAAAGAAAATTTCTTTTTTTACGGATCAATTTGTGAAGCACCTGGGGGGGGTTCAAAGTGATCACTATGCTTGTAGATAAGTTCCTTGGTGGGTCTAGTTTCCAAAATGGGGTCACTTGTGGGGGAGCTCCAATGTTTAGGCACACAGGGGCTCTCCAAACGCGACATGGCAAATATTCCAGCATGTTTTCCATTCAAAAAGTCAAATGGCGCTCCTTCCCTTCTGAGCCCTGCCATGCACCCAAACAGTGGTTTATGACCACATATGAGGTATCGGTGTACTCAGGAGAAATTGCCCAACAAATTTTAGGATCCATTTTATCCTGTTGCCCATGTGAAAATGAAAAAATTGATGCTAAAAGAAAATTTTTGTTGGAAAAATTAAAATGTCCATTTTTTTCTTTCCACGTTGCTTTAGTTCCTGTGAAACACCTGAAGGGTTAATAATCTTCTTGAATGTAGTTTTGTTTTGAGTAGCTTGAGTGGTGCAGTTTTTAGAATGGTGTCACTTTTGGGTATTTTCTGCCATATAGACCCCTCAAAGTGACTTCAAATGTGAGGTGGTCCCTAAAAAAAAAAATGGTTTTGTAGGTTTTGTTGTAAAAATGAGAACTCACAGGTCAACTTTTAACCCTTATAACTTCCTAACAAAAAAAAAAATTTTGTTTCCAAAATTGTGCTGATGTAACATAGACATGTGGGAAATGTTATTTAGTAAGCACTTTGTGTCACATAACTCTCTGGTTTAACAGAATAAAAATTCAAAATTTGAAAATTGCGAAATTTTCCAAATTTTTGCCAAATTTCTGATTTTTTCACAAATAAACGCAAAAATGATAGACCTAAATTTAGCACTAACATGAAGCCCAATATGTCACAAAAAAACAATCTCAGAATCGCTAGGATCTCACTTTGAGGTTATACCTGTGGAATGTTTCAACGGATCCTATTGATTCTGAGGTTGTTTTTTCATGACATATTGTACTTCATGTTAGTAGTAAAATTTCTTCGATATGACTTGCAATTATTTATGAAAAAAAACGGCAATTTGGCAAAAATTTAGAAAATTTTGTGACCTTAAATCAGTCATGTCGCACAAAATAATAAATAACATTTCCCACATGTCTACCTTACATCAGCACAATTTTGGAAACGTGTGGTTTGTTGTTTTTTCTTTTTTTTTTGTTAGGACTTTGGAAGCGTTAAAGGTTGTCCAGCGAGTCCTCATTTTGCCAAGAAAATTTACAAAACCATTTTTTTTTAGAGACCACCTCACATTTGAAGTGAGTTAGGTGGGATCAATATGACAGAATATACCCAAAAATGACACCATTTTAAAAACTGCACCCCTCAAGGTGCTCAAAACTGCATAAAGCAATGTGGAAGGAAAAATGAACATTTTACTTTTTTCACAAAAAAATAACTTTAGACTAGAGTTGAGCGACTTTGGTCGGATCGGGTTTCGTGAAACCCGAATGAAACAAAATGAAACTGGTCCGACTAGGGCAAAAAAAAGTCGGAGTTTCGTCCAAAACCCGACCCCAATCCAAGTCAATGGGAAATAAAAGTCGCCATTGAGCAGATGACATTCATCCGCTCAATGCCGACTTTTATTTCCCATTGACTTGCATTGGGGTCGGGTTTTGGACGAAACTCCGACCTTTTTTTTTGCCCTAGTCGGACCACTTTCATCCGACTCAAAGTTTGTTTCATTCGGGTTTCACGAAACCCCATCCGACCAAAGTCGCTCAACTCTACTTTAGACCCAAACTTTTTTTATTTTCACAAGGGTGACAAGAGAAAATAGACCACAAAATTTGTTTGGGCACATGGCAGGACTCAGAAGGGAGCACCTTAGATTTTTTATACCCAAAATTGGCTGGAATCAATGTGGGTGCCATGTTGCGTTTGGAGAACCCCTGATGTACCTAGACAATGGAAACCTCCAATTTTAACTCCAACCCTAACACAGCCCTACCCCTGACCATAATCCCATCCCTAACCACTTCCCTAACCGAAACCCAAACACAACCTTAATCCTAACCTTAGCTCTAACCCCAACCCTAGCCCTAAACCCAACCCTAGCTCTAACTCAAACCCTAATGGAAAAATGGAAATAAATAAATTTTTTCTATTTTATTATTTTTTACCTATCTAAGGGGGTGATAAAGGGGGTTTCATTTACCATTTTTTTTTTAAATTTTGATCACTGTGATAGGGTCTATCACAGTGATCAAAATGAACCAAATAGCTGAAATCTCCTATTGTTGCCTGGTGTCGGCTGGCAGATATAGGTGGGCACACTGCGCATGTGTCAGCCATTTTCTTTCCGTAAGAAGATACCGAGGGACGGGGGACACTGGAGGTACTAGGGGGACTCGGGGGACCTCATTTCTATCTCCTCTGATGTGCTTGATCATATTAGAGGACAGAGAAATAAATGGTAAATCAAACTATTTTCTTTGCGGTCGTTGTTATTCGGTGAATAACGGTGATCGCATCACTGGGGATGGTAAAAACTGACCCAAATCATGTTCTCCGGGGTCTCGGCTACCCTCTGTAATTTCAGCAGGACCAGGTAACCTTGATTATTGTGTAAAGCTAAAAAAAGATAGCATTTAGGTTTAATGTTTGCCCTATTGTTGGAAAAAAGTAAAAAGGTGGTCTGGAGTAACTAAGGAGTATTTTTAGAATATTTATATTGCCCACCTGAGAAAACCTTGTCATCCTTAGGATTAAACTCTGTTTCTGCTGATTCTGAACCTCTGAGAACTGATCTCATGAGAATATGAATGAAGAACATGTCGGTAAACCTAACAAAATATTTTGTCGTTTTTTTTCTTAGAAGCCACTGAAGAAATTTTTAAAATTGCTTCAATGGCCCCAGGTGCACTTTTGATGGAAGCACAAAAGGAATATGAGGTAAATTTCAGCTTAAATTTATGAAGTAGCTGTGACCCTTCACCACAGAGATATAAAATACACGTTCATTAAGAAATCAAACCTACACATGTTGTGAATCCATAACTAATCCATAAATATAAAGTACATGCGGATTCCATCAATAGAGCCTGCATCAACCTGAAGAAGGTAGCCCCGTTCCACACTTTTATCAGTGGAGAGGTGGTCCAGATTCATATAAAAATGGATGGAAACCTGACCCCTTAGTGATGAGCGAACATGCGTTCCGAGCATGCTTGCATGCTAACAAACAGACAATCCCTGCATGTGGTGCGGCTGTCGAACAGCCGCGAGACATGCAGTCTCAGGGACTCAAACATATTTTTCGCACAAGAAGACACTCGGTTAGCACCCGAGCATGCTGGGATAACACTTTACCCTATCACGTTCTCTCATCACTATTAACCATCTCTCCTGACTATGTTGTGCATTAGGGGCCTATTTTTTTTTATAATAAACGTAGGTCCCATTGACGCCTACTATACATTTAAGGCTTCCCATGAAGATATGCTATAAAGGTATGATGGGAATACTGTACCTCCTTACATGTAGTAGAGCAATGGAATGTGTAAAAGGTTACTCATGCCTTTCATTGGTAAAAAAAAAAAGTGTGTTGCCACAAATTAAAAGGAAATTAAAAGGAAGATTTTCACAATATTGCTACCAAAACTATGAACATTACAAACATTTGAATTGTCAAAACTTTGTCATGTACCAAATGTACGTATGAAACCCAAAATATATCACTTGCAAACCAGAACACATTCATGCAAGAGATATTAAATTTAACAAATCTGACTAGATCGTCAAAGAATAAAGAGCAAATGCCCAAACGGAAAATATATATGTAAATAATGTATTTATGGTATTGGTCAAAAGTTTGGACACCGCTGGGGGCGTGGAATAGCCAGCATCAGAGGCAAATGTAATAAAGGAGCCTCTCTCATATGGCACCGGCGCTCACAACCTCTGAGGCAGGCAAGGTTTTTTTCACTTTCATTTCCACAAGCAAGGGGAGATGAGTCTGAGTTGGGTGCATCCTCATTACCTGACATTTTGACATTTCCGTGGCTGGACCAACCTCAAGAGATGTGTTTGCTGTAGTTTCTCTGTGTCATACAACCTTAACCACGCTCAGTGAACAGATGGGGGCATAATGGAAGATATCCCAATACACAACATGTCAAGAAGGTGCATGAGAATGTGAAGGAACTGGAACAAATAGCTATGTGGAGGATGAAGTGCCACAGATAAGCTGAGACCGTTCATGGCTTGTGCAAAATATTTCACTGCTGTTAGTCCCAGAAGTGGAGAGAAAGACTACAATAACAGATAGTAATAATATATACTACTTACTGAATAAGAAAAGGGAGGTCAAACAATCCGAGGTCAGGTCCAGGAAATGGTGCAGTACAACAAGTGGTAGTCAGAGACGAAATCCAATTCACGAGCCAAGGTAAGGAAAGCCAGAAAGACCAGACAGTTTATAGGAAACAGGCGCAAGAGAAGTCAGGTCACAAGCAAAGAGTCTAAATCCGGGAAGGGAATAAAGTCCGGCTGGGTCAGGCTCAGAGCACAGAGGGATCAGTCTTACACAGGCAGCAGCAAGTGTACGATTGACACTGGATGGAGGTGCTAGCATGCTTAAGTAGAGGACTAATCAAGCGAAGTGAACACAGTTGATTGCAGCACAAAAGTAACATAGCAGACATGAACAGTGTGAAGATCGTGACAGCAGGAACAATATAATGCTGAAATAGAAGAGGGAAAAGATACAGTGGGTTATGTTTGATAATTGACTGATCGTAGAAAATGACACTCTGTTGTTTGTAATTGAACGAGTGCATAGGGTTCCCACCAGACCTCTGACAGCTAGGGCCTTTCCTTGTCCATTCATATGCGTCTACTAAACTTTCGGGACAGAGGTACCATTTTGACAAAAAACAGAAATGTTAAAGATCTCTCCATTGATGGATACAAAGTCTGTGTATATGCTGATTTTCCTGCTGAAATACAAAAGTGCCGTGCAAAATTCATAGATATCAACAGAAGATTGAGGAATGTTCAAGTACCTTACTCCATGATTTACCCTGCCAAACTCGGTGAAGTGACAAAAGGAGGACTGCATATTTTTGAGACTCCTGCTGATGCTCTCTCTTGGCTGGATGCTAATGAAAAAGACGTACAGTACAAAGTGTTACATGTCAACAATACAGGTAATGGTGATATTTTCCTATTGTGTCTAATGTAGGTGTTGTGCTGAAGCACCAAAGTATGGGTGTATTACATACCACTATGGGTGAAAATGCATCTTATGGGCCCAGGAATGTACGAGGCCCCAATTCTCTTATACTGAGGGGAGTGTCTATTATATATATTATATGGTTGTTTTTTTGTTTTAAGTTGAGATGGGGTCTTTTATACAGATGTCAGAGTGCCCATACTGTCTTCATACAGGCAGAAATGATCGAAACATCATATGCTAAAAATCTTATATACTATCCAAGATGTCCAGGTGTATTGATATCTTGGCATGGGACATTGGAGGCCTGGAGAACCGACTAAACGATGTGCAGTATTCTCCTGGTTACTCAATTATCCTCCAGCAATAGTTTGCCTAACTGAAACGCATATGGTAAAAGAAATGACACATTTATTAGACTGTCCTTGGATGTCCTTTAAATATCACTCAGTCTTTTCCACACTTTCAAGAGGTGTTAGCTTGTTGGTTCCTAGGGCTATTCCATTTAGATGCAGTAAGGTGATTGACTATGAGGGCAGTTTCATTTTTGTTTACTGTAGCATATATAATATTCCAATTCTCCTATTGGCCATATACAGTGGTGGAAATAAGTATTTGATCCCTTCCTGATTTTGTAAGTTTACTCACTGACAAAGACCTGAACAGTCTATAATTTTAAGGTTAGGTTAATTGAGAGAGAGAATATCAAAAATAAAATTCAGAAAATCACATTGTATAAATTATATACATTTATTTTCATTTTGCAGTGAGAATTAAGTATTTGATTCCTCTGGCAAACCAGACTCAATACTTGGTGGTAAAACCCTTCTTGGCAAGCACAGCAGTCAGACTTTTTTTGTAGTTGATGGTGAGTTTTGCGCACTTGTCCGGAGGACTTTTGATCCACTCCTCTTTGTAGATCATCTCTAAATCATTAAGATTTCGAGTCTGTTGCTAGGCAACTCGGGTCTTCAACTCCTTCCATAAGTTTTCTATGGGATTAAGGTCTGGAGACTGCCTAGGCCACTCCATGACCTTAATGTGCTTCTTTTAGAGCAACCCCTTTGTTGCCTTGGCTGTATGTTTTGGGTCATTGTCTTGCTGTAATACCCAGACACAACCCATTTTTAATGTCCTGGTGGAGGGAAGGAGGTTGTCACTTAAGATTTTACTGTACATGGCTGCATCCATTCTGCCAATGATGTAGTGAAGTAGTCCTGTGCCCTTAGCAGAGAAACACCCCAAAACAGAATGTTTCCTCCTCAATGCTTGACACTGGGGCCGGTGTTCTTTGGTACATAGGCAGCAATTCTCTTCCGACAAACACTGTGAGTTGAGTTAATGCAAAAGAGCTAAATTTTTGTCTCATCTGACCAAAGCACCTTCTCCCAATCACTCACAGAATCATCCAGGTGTTTATTGGCAAACTTCAGAAGGGCCTGCACATGTGCCTTCTTGAGCAGGGGGACCTTGCAGGCACTGCAGGATTTTAAACCTTTACAGCATAATGTGTTACCACTGGTTTTCTTGGTGACTGTGGTCCCAGCTACCTTGAGATCATTAACAAGTTCCCCCGTGTAGTTTTAGGTTGATCTCTCACCTTCCTCATGATCAAGGATACTCCACGAGGTGAGATTTTGCATGGTGTCCCGTAACTATGTCGATTGACAGTCATTTTGTATTTCTTCCATTTTCTTACTATTGCACCAACAGTTGTGTGTTGTGAGTTCATTTTTCCCTTCACTATTGAGGTCTGATGAACTCCCTCCTCTGGTGAAGGAAGGTAGTGAGGCTGATTATCAGACACCTGGGCAGCTAGATGATGACTGGGTGGCTGGAATTGAGGACTGGATATAAGGCTGCCGACGCCCTTCTTCCTGGCTGGTGATTTTCCTGCTGGATTCTTGGAGACCAGTCTGATTCCTGCATCTCTAAGCTAAGTTTTTCTGCTCTGCTTTGTACTCTTCAGTTTGTTTTTGTTTTGCCTTGTTTTTTGGGAGTCCCCGGCCGGGGGTGAGCTGAATTCCATTTTTGTCTCTGATCTGTTGATCTTTTGCTCTGTCTTCAGAGTATACCTGAGTGCTGATATAGTCTTTTGAAGCCTAGCGACTTCAGGGCCTGTTTTTCCTATCAGTCGGTTGGCTCATTTTGATAGGGTTTTTGCGGATGGCAGACAGCAGCTTTCCTATCCTGTCCTATGTAGATAGCTTGGGCCCCATCATTTGCTCAACCTATCTTTCTATCTGTGTTAGTGTTTTCATCTTGCTTCACCGTCATTATATGTTGGGGGCTGCCTATTGCTTTGTGGTCTGCTCTGGGGCAGTTTAGTTTTTCCCCTTTCTGTCTTTAGGCTATATAGTTCTCCGGCTGTGATCGAGGGGTCTAGGGCACCGTAGGAACCCCCACGGCTACTGCTAGTTGTTGTGGATAGGTTCAGGGGTCTGCAATCCGATAGCTGCCAACCTCTCTGGTTTTTCTGGACTTAGCTGTATTTTGTTTTTTCCTCCTTCGGTGACTCATCATAACAGTTGTGTCCTTCTCACCCAGCCTCTTACTTATGATTTTGAAGCCCATTCCAGCTTTGCGCAGGTCTATGATCTTGTTCCTAACATCATTATAAAGCTCTTTCGTCTTGCCCATGTTGTAGATGTTAGAGACTGACTTGATTAATTGAGTCTGTGAACAGGAGTCTTTTATAAAGGTGACTATATAAGACAGCTGTCTTTAATGCAGGTAGCAAGTTGATTAGCAGCTTCTAACTGGTCTGTAGGAGCGAGAACTAGTACTAGTTCTGCGCATGTCACTTCTCTCCTTTTGATGTGGGCGCTGGCAGTGAGCCCACATCTTTCCCAGTACATATCAGCTGTTTTGAACAGCTGAAACGTACCCGGGACAGTCACGGGTGGACTTTCGATCCACCCACAGCTCTTAACCTGTTAAATGTCAATCTCTGACAGCGGCATTTAACGTGTTTTTCCGACCCCCTTCACGTGATCGGGTCACCGATGGGTTGGCATGATAACCAGAGGTCTCCTGGAGACCTCTATGGTTGTCACTGCCGGCTTTCTGTGAGCGTCGCCCGGTGGTAGGCGCACATAGCAAGTGAGGTATTTTGCTACACACAAGCGATCTGACATCGCCTGTATGTAGCAGAGCCGATTGAATTATTGCAGCTTCTAGTCTCCCATGGAGACTATTAAAGCATGCCAAAAGTAAAAAAAAAAATGTTTTTAAAAATATTAAAAAATAAAAAAAAGTTTAAATCATCCCCCTTTTACCTCATTCAAAATAAAACAATAAAAAAACAAGCATACACATTTTGTATTGCCATGTTCAGAGTTACCCGATCTATCAATAAAAAAAGTATTCGCCTGATTGCTAAATGGCGTAGCGAGAAAAGAAGTCAAAACTCCAGAATTATGTTTTTTTGGTCGCCACGACATTTCTTTAAAATGCAATAATGGTCGATGAAAAGATCATATCTGCACCAAAATGGTAGCAATAAAAATGACAGATCGGCGCTCAAAAAATAAGCCCTCAACCAGAGAATAGAAAAAATGGAAAACATCCTTCTATACCATCTTTCAAGAGGAAATATTCTTTTGACGATCAAGCTTCATCATCCTGGGACAGAGCTTCAAAATTAGATGTAAAATGAGCTAGATGAAGTACAAGAGGGAAGAGAATTCATGATATTAGTGAATTGGGGGAAAATTTCCTGTCTGACATGGTCATTGTTTTCTTTTTGCAATAATTAGCCAAATTGTCGGCACTGTGGTTGGGGTCAACACGGTTGGACTGATGAGGGAATGAGAAGTGTGAAAGTCGTTTAGTATTTTTGGATAAGGAGGTGAAGTAAGGTTTTTTTGAGAAGTGACGATGTGAAGGGCAGAGTTGTATGTGTTAAGCATAACTTATAATGGATGAAATCTTTAGCCAGATTGGATTTTCTCCACCGAAGTTCAGCGCAGCGTGTTTGCATCGTGTGCCAGGGTTGCTCCCGTCTGTGCCAAGTTCTGTACAGTTGGTATGGAAAGTATTCAGACCCCTTTAAATTTTTCACGCTTTGTTTCATTGCAGCCATTTAGTAAATTCAAAAAAGTTCATTTTTTTCTCATTAACAGTACACTCTGCACCACATCTTGACTGGAAAAAAAAAACAAATGTAGAAATTTTTGCAGATTTCTCAAAGAAAAACTGAAATATCACATGGTCATAAGTATTCAGACCCTTTGGCAGACACTCATATTTAAGTCACATGCTGTCCCTTTCCTTGTGATCCTCCTTGAGATGGTTCTACTCCTTCATTGGAGTCCAGCTGTGTTTAATTAAACTGATAGGACTTGATTTGTAAAGGCACACACCTGTCTATATAAGACCTCACAGTGCATGTCTGACCAAATGAGAATCATGACATCAAAGGAACTGGAGATGTGTCTGCCATGTGATTTCTGTGCATAATGTCTGAGGGATTTTATCTGAGGTCTTGACAGTTTGGGTTTCTGAGACTGATTAACTTATCTTGGTTTTTGATTTTCCTTCCATGAGAGCCAGTTTCATCATAACTATTGATGGTTTTTATGACTGCAGTTGAGGATATCTTTTCAGCTTTGCTTCAGATAGCCTGACCTTTATGTGTTAAAGTAATTAAGGACTGCCATTTTTCTTTACTTAGTTGAATGACTCTTGCCTTATTCTGGCTTAGAACAGTTATGGAGTAGAGGTCAGCACTGTATGTAACTTGTATACCAACACTGCATATGCAAAACACACCTGGTGGTCACAAACTCTTTTGGAAAGCATGTTATTCCACAAGGGCTCACTCGATAAGACATACCTGTTCATTGGAAGCCATTCCAGGTGACTACCTGATTAAGCTGTTTGAGAAAATGACAAGGATGTGTGACACTGGCCTTCAGAATTAAAGGGAATCTATCACCTGGTTTTGGCGGGCGATGAAAACGAGGTTGGTCCGGTCCGATGGGCGGTGTTCCCGATGTGTGCCGGGGCTTAGTTAACCGGCGCATGCGCAGTGAAGCTATTCGACTTTGCCCGCAGTTGGGCAAAGCATACTGCGCGTGCGCTAGCCAAGAATGCTTAGCGCACACGCAACAAATGGCGGACACCTACTCATATTCCTCAAAAAACTGCGGACGGCGGCCAATGATGAGGAGATGGCACACATCGGGAACGCCGCCCATCTGACCGGACCGACCTCGTTTTCATCGCCCGCCAAAACCAGGTGACAGATTCCCTTTAAAGGGGGCTACTTTGAGGTAATCTAAAGGTTAGCAAGTATTCTGCTTTGCTTGACATATGTCTCTCAAATCTGTTTCTATATGTACCCTTTTGTGGTTTTGCTGCCTTGCGTGTGAATCTACAAATTGCATAATGCTATGAGAACAATGAAAACCATTGCATGAGCAAGTTTGTCGAACTCATGACCGCTACTGTGTGTATGGAAAGATGCTGCAATGTAAGAATGCTTTAAAAATTTGAAGTGATAATAGATTTTATTTTGTTAATTGATTAAAATAAAGGGAATGAATAAAAAAGGAAATCTAAATAATATCAATATTTATTGTGATTATCCTTTGCATCAAAGCCTTACTTTTCTAGGTACACAGGCACACAGTTTTTTCTTCTGAGCTACTTATCCACCACTCTTATCTCCCACTGCCTCCCTGGCGTGGCACTTGGTACAGGCAGTATTTCTGAAAATACTACTGTCACGGGGTTACCGCGACAGAACAGAGCCAGAGAACCGCAGCGTCTTGTGGCTCCTGCATTGCCGCTGAGAAGAAGCACTTCTCCGGCGTATTAAGGGTGTTTGTTTCTTTCAGGAGGACAGGGGTTAATCGGTCATGTGGAAAATCCCTGCTTTCAGCTGTGCTTGGTTAACCACTCCTCTCTCCTATAAAAACTAGGTCCACAGGCCAGATCTTTGTCTGAGATAGCATTTGCTTCAAAGATCTGGAGAGAGAGAAAGGAGCTGGTGTTAGGAGTGCTGGAGGAGTTTACATTGTTGTGTGACAACTGTGTGGTTTGTACGCTTGGAGATTCCTCATCCATTCCTGCTTTGTTTTCTTCCCCCATCCTTCACACCCTGGTGTATACCTCTGTTGCTTGTGAGAGTATTATTTGTGAGTGGAATTTTCTTTTACCCTTGTCTCGTTCCCCTGTCTGTCGGGTTGGTGTACTTCGGTACACAGTAGCGCCTCTCTTCCCTGGGAGGGGGGACAGACGCAGGGCTAAGCTAGGAGACAGGGCTAGGGCGGAGGCCCTGGCATCCTCGCCATCTGAGGTATCCTGGGGAACAGGGTGAGTTAGGGTGCCCTCTAGTGTCAGGGCCAGGAAAGGTGCCCCTGGTCTCAGTTTACTCGCCAGCCCAATCGTGACATTATCTCAGACCGAAAACCTTTTTCTGATCCATGATGGATCCCATCACAGCGCTGACAGGGAAGTTGCAGCAGCTCAGTTTGGAGGTGACGGATTTACGCACGGTGGTTTCACAGCCCCCTGTTACATCTGATGTGGGGATTGCGTCATCCAGACAAATCATTGTTGAACCCAAGGTCGCGCTGCCAGACAGGTTCTCTGGTGGACGGGACAAGTTTGTTGTGTTCCGTGAGGCCTGCAAACTTTATTTCCGGCTGCGTCCGGTATCCTCCAGTACGGAGGAGCAACAGGTGGGAATTGTTATCTCTCTCCTGCAGGGGGACCCACAAGCATGGGCATTCTCTTTCCCATCTGACTCACACTCACTCCAGACAGTAGAGGGTTTCTTTCAGGCTTTGGGCTTGGTGTATGACGACCCTGATCGCGTCTCCTTGGCTGAGTCATCTCTGCACCAACTTCAGCAAGGAGACCGTCTATCTGAGGAATCTGCTCCGAGTTCTGGCGGTGGGCCACCGACACTAGGTGGAATGACCCGGCCCTCTGTAGTCAGTTCTGTGAGGGTCTCTCTGAGAGAGTAAAAGATGCCCTAGCTCTCTGAGACTCCTGACTCCCTAGAGGTGGCCATGTCTCTGGCGATCCGGGTTGATCATTGTCTTCGCCAGAGAAAAAAAGGAGTCACCTCTGGGGATGGGAGGTCCAAGTTTGAGCATGGTCTGTACAGATCCCACTGTGGAACCCATGCAGGTGGGTGCGGCTTCCCAACCTAGCAAACATACAGTAGTTCAGCGTAAGGGGGGAGTGTGTTTCTGTTGTGGCAAAAGAGGTCATTTTGTTAACACATGTCCTACCCGTCATTTGTTTAAACAACCGCCGGAAAACTAGAGGGCCCGGGTTGCGGGGAGGTTGGCAACTCGGGTGTACTCGTAACCTCGGTGGGAAAGACGCATTTTTTCTTCCAGCTATTTTGTACTTGGGGGAAAATAAGGTAGACGTATCTCCCTTCTTGGACAGTAGGGCGGGGTTTAATTTGATAGACGCCAAGTTCGTCCGGGACCATTGTCTTGTCCCACATACCTTGTCCAGACCGATACCCATTATAGCCATCGATTCCGGCCCTCTAAGGCAGGGGCATTTCACGCAGGTGGTCCATGACTTGCGACTACAGGTGGGAGCCATACATTCTGAGGTGTTAAGCTGTTATGAGCTTGAGGGCCTGCCCTCACCTGTAGTACTGGGACTTCCTTGGCTCGCCGAGCACAATCCGGTAATTGATTGGCAGACACGGGAGGTGATTAAATGGAGTACATACTGTCAAGGACACTGCTTGGGTATCCGGTGTGCAAGGGTGTGTACTCCGTCCGTGCCCCATTACCTGTCAGACTTCGAGGATGTGTTTTCAGAGCAGGGGAGCCAAGAGCTTCCTCCTCATCGTCCTTATGACTGTGCCATTAATCTGGTCCCTGGTGCCAAGCTGCCCAAGAGCGGACTTTATAACATCTCAGGTCCAGAGATGCAGGCCATGAAGGACTATATTAAGGAAAGCCTGGCTAAGGGTCATATCAGACCATCCTCTTCTCCCCTTGCTGCAGGGTTTTTTTTTGTCAAGAAGAAGGATGGGGGGTTACGTCTTTGCCTGGATTTCCGGGAACTGAATGCTATCACTATCCGTGATCCGTATCCGCTACCTCTGATCCCCGACCTCTTTAATCAATTTGTGGGAGCAAAATGGTTCTCTAATATGGACCTCGGGGGGGTATACAACCTCATCCCCGTTAAGGAGGGGGATGAGTGGAAGACTGCGTTCAATACGCCAGAGGGGCACTACGAGTGTCTAGTGATGCCTTTTGGATTGACGACCGCGCCCGCCGTAATTCAGCACATTATTAATGACATCTTCAGTCACCTAGTAGGCAGGTTTGTGGTTATTTACTTGGATGATATCCTTGTATATTCACCTGACCTTGAATCACACCAGCAACATGTCAGGCAAGTTCTCCACATTCTACGTGACAATAAGTTGTATGTCAAACCGGAGAAGTGTATGTTCTCAGTTGAAGAGATCCCTTTTCTTGGATATGTATTATCCTCCACCGGTTTTCGCATGGATCCAGCGAAAGTCTGGGCGGTATTAGAATGGGATCGTCCTGAGGACTTGAAGGCCTTACAAAGGTTTTTAGGTTTCGCCAACTACTACTGAAAATTCATAAAAAACTTTTCGGTAGTAGCCAAACCACTCACTGATATGACCAAAAAGGGGACAGACTACTCCAAGTGGCCCAGTCCAGCCAGGGAGGCGTTTGACACACTGAAGAGGTGTTTTGCTTCTGCACCGATTCTTATTCAGCCTGATGTCACTCTGCCTTTTATCGTAGAGGTGGATGCATCCGAGGTGGGAGTGGGGGCTGTTTTGTCGCAGGGTGCGTCTCTTGGTAAATGGCAACCATGCGCATACTTCTCTAAAAAACTTTCGCCAGCTGAGAGAAACTATGATATTGGTAATAGAGAACTCTTGGCTATCAAATTGGCATTTGAGGAGTGGCGTCAGTTTTTGGAGGGAGCAGTTCACCCTGTGATGGTGATCACTGATCATAAGAATCTGGTTTACTTGGAGTCGGCAAAACGTCTTTCACCGCGTCAGGCAAGATGGGCGTTATTCTTTACCAGGTTTAACTTTTTTGTTACTTTTAGGCCGGGGAGCAAAAATGTTAAAGCAGATGCTTTGTCCCACTGCTTTCCGGGGGGAGGCGATAAGTGCAAACCGGTACCTATTCTACAAAAAGGGGTAGTGATGGCATCAATATGCTCTGATCTTGAAAGAGAGGTTGCTGATTCTCAGGGGGACACCCCTGCTACCTGTCCTCTGGGTAAACTGTTTGTGCCGCTCAATCTTTGTCTAAGAGTCCTCAGTGAACACCATGATACAGTGCTGGCTGGACATCCGGGAAATAAGGCCACCGCAGACCTACTTACTAGGTGTTTTTGGTGGCCAGGTGCTCATAAGGATGTTTGGGAGTATGTTGCCGCCTGCAATGTCTGTGCGCGTTCTAAGACTTCGCATGCGCGACCATCTGGGGCTCTCCAACCATTGGAGATCCCCAAAAGACCTTGGACTCACTTGTCGGTTGATTTTATTACTGACTTACCTGCGTCTGCAGGGAACACTGTAATCTTGGTGGTGGTAGATAGGTTCAGTAAAATGTCTCATTGCGCTACCAGCCTTGCCTAACGCCAAGACTCTGGCACAAGTCTTCATCAGGGAGATAATCAGACTGCATGGGGTTGCTACCGATATTGTCTCAGATCGGGGGGTGCAGTTTGTCTCCAAATTCTGGAGAACGTTTTGCAACCGTCTTGGGATCCATTTGTCACTCTCGTCGGCTTTTCACTCGCAGTCTAACGGGCAGACTGAACGGATTAATCAAAATTTGGAAACTTATCTAAGATGTTTTGTGTCTGAGAATCAGGAGGACTGGGTGACCTACTTACTGTTGGCTGAATTTGCAGTTAATAATCGCTGTCAAGAATCAACCGGTAAGTCCCCGTTTTTCGGGGCATATGGGTTCCATCCACAGTTTAGTTCATTTAATGGTGATCACCCCTCTGGTTTACTGGAGGAGGAACGGTTTTCTTCTTCCATATCTACCATATGGCAGGGGGTGACTAATAATTTGCGAAAGATGGGTTCCAAGTATAAGAGTGTGGCCGATCGGAGACGTATGGTGGGTCCGGACCTGTGTGTTGGTGACTGGGTGTGGTTGTCCACAAAGAACATTAAGTTGAAGGTTCCATCTTGGAAATTGGGCCCCAGGTTTATTGGTCCCTATAAAATCTTAGCCGTCATCAACCCGGTGGCATTCCGCCTTGCTCTGCCACCGACTTTCAAAATTCGTAATGTTTTTCACCGTTCACTTCTCAAGAAATATGTGACATCGGCTGGACCTTCACCTCTGCCACCTTCTCCTGATATGGTCGATGGTAATCTGGAGTTCCAGATTGCTAAGATCTTGGACTCTCGTTTTGTTCGCTGGTCACTGCAGTACTTGGTGCATTGGAGGGGCTATGGTCCTGAGGAGAGGATGTGGGTTCCAGCTTCTGACGTCCATGCGGCTAGACTGGTTCGGGCCTTCCATGTGGCACATCCGGATAAGCCAGGCCCTGAGGTTCCGGAGGTCCCTCGCAGAAGGGGGGGTACTGTCACAGGGTTACCGCGACAGAACAGAGCCAGAGAACCGCAGCGTCTTGTGGCTCCTGCATTGCCGCTGAGAAGAAGCACTTCTCCGGTGTATTACGGGTGTCTGTTTCTTTCAGCAGGACAGGGATTAATCTGTCATGTGGAAATCCCTGCTTTCAGCTGTGCTTGGTTAACCACTCCTCTCTCCTATAAAAACTAGGTCCACAGGCCAGATCTTTGTCTGAGATAGCATTTGCTTCAAGGATCTGGAGAGAGAGAAAGGAGCTGGTGTTAGGAGTGCTGGAGGAGTTTACAGTATTGTGCGACGACTATGTGGTTTGTACGCTTGGAGATTCCTCATCCATTCCTGCTTTGTTTTCTTCCCCCATCCTTCACACCCTGGTGTATACCTCTGTTGCTTGTGAGAGTATTATTTGTGAGTGGAATTTTCTTTTACCCTTGTCTCGTTCCCCTGTCTGTCGGGTTGGTGTACTTCGGTAGACAGTAGCGCCTCTCTTCCCCGGGAGGGGGGACAGACGCAGGGCTAAGCTAGGAGACAGGGCTAGGGCGGAGGCCCCGGCATCCTCGCCATCTGAGGTATCCCGGGGAACAGGGCGAGCTAGGGTGCCCCCTAGTGTCAGGGCCAGGAAAGGTGCCCCTGGTCTCAGTTTACTCGCCAGCCCAATTGTGACAACTACCTTCGATGTCCTTGCTTTAAGTTTACAGCCTACGGTAATTGGTTGAAATAATTTTTAAGGACCTTCCACCTACCTCTAACTTTGTCATTAATGCCAATATTCACATGACCACTGGATACTCACCAGGTCCTCCCACCAATCAGTGAAGAATATAATGCTGTCTGCAGAACCTGCAGGGCACAAATCAGATTATCTAAAGCTGAAAATGAATTGAGGCTTGCAAGAGATGTCAAAAGCAATAATAAAGGATTTTGGGGATATGTCAAAAGTAAAAGAAAAGTCAAAGATGCTATAGGATTTTTACAGGATGAAAATGATGAAATGGTAAGACAGGATGTTGAGAAGGCTGAACTTTTAAATTCCTATTTTGCATCTGTTTTCTCTCAGAAAGGAAATGTAACATCAACTGTTATTCACTGTCCTATTAAGGGAATAGAAGAATCCAGGATATCTATAAACAGAAAGATAGTGAGGAAACACTTAGCTAACCTAAATGAATTCAAGTCTCCAGGTCCAGATGAATAACACCCCAGAGTACTGAAGGAGATAGCAGAAGAAATTTTTGAACCCCTCTCCATAATCTTTGAAAATTCTTGGAGAACAGGAGAAGTGCCAGAAGACTGGAGAAGAGCAAATGTTGTTCCTATCTTCAAAAAGGGGAAGAAGGTGGACCCAGGCAACTATAGGCCGGTGAGTCTGACTTCTATACCAGGAAAGATCTTTGAACAAATTATTAAACAACATGTATGTCAATACCTGGATAAGAATGAAGTGATTAAACAGAGTCAGCATGGGTTTGTAACTAATAAGTCATGTCAGACTAACTTAATTTCCTTCTATGACGGTATCACTGATTGGGTGGATCAAGGAAATGCTGTAGATATAGTATATCTTGACTTCAGCAAAGCATTTGACAAAGTCTCTCATACAATCCTTATTGAAAAAATGACTAAGTATGGAATGGACAAAGCAACTGTTAGGTGGATTCATAACTGGCTTAGTGATCGGACCCAAAGAGTGGTCGTAAATGGCTGCACATCCAGTTGGAAGAATGTCTCAAGTGGGGTACCACAGGGCTCTGTCCTGGGCCCTGTATTGTTCAACATCTTTATCAACGATTTAGATGAAGGAATTGAGGGTAAACTGATTAAATTTGCTGATGACACAAAGCTAGGAGGGATAGCTAATACTAGAGAAGAGAGAGAGAGGATTCAAAAAGATTTAAATAAACTGGAGAAGTGGGCAGCAACTAACAGAATGGTTTTTAACAGGGAGAAATGCAAAGTACTACATCTGGGCAATAAAAATGAAAAAAGCATATATAGAATGGGAGGAATAGGGCTAAGTGACAGCACATGTGAAAAAGACTTGGGTATACTAATAGATCACAGACTGACTATGAGTCAACAGTGTGATGCAGCAGCAAAAAAGGCAAATGCAATACTAGGATGTATTAACAGAAGCATACAGTCTAGATCACGTGAAATCATTATTTCCCTCTACCCCTCTTTGGTCAGACCTCATCTGGAATATTGTGTCCAGTTTTGGGCACCACATTTTAAAAAAGACATCAACAAACTGGAGCAAGTTCAGAAAAGAGCGACCAGAATGGTGACCGGTCTGCAAACCCTGTCTTATGAGGAAAGGTTGCAGGATTTGGGAATGTTTAGTTTGCAAAAGAGAAGACTGAGAGGAGACTTAATAGCTGTCTACAAATATCTAAAGGGCTGTCACATTGTAGAAGGATCAACTTTATTCTCATTTGCACAAGGAAAGACTAGAAGCAATGGGATGAAACTGAATGGGAGGAGACACAGATTAGATATTAGAAAAAACTTTTTGACAGAGTGATCAATGAGTGGAACAGGCTGCCACGAGAAGTGGTGAGTTCTCCTTCAATGGAAGTCTTCAAACAGAGGCTGGACAGATATCTGACTGGGATGATTTAGCGAATCCTGCTTTGAGCAGGGGGTTGGACCAGATGGCCCAGGAGGTCCCTTCCAACTCTACGATTCTATGATTCTATGAACCAGATCACCAATGTGCCGAACTCAAGCGCCAAGAAGAGAACTGTTTGGTGACCCCTGTTTTTGTGAAGCATTTCCCTATCTATTCCCCTTAAAAATAGTCACCAACCACGAGCACCTGTCTGACGTGGACCTTCTCTCATGTTTTCCCTACTGTTGGAAAAGACACTCCACTGACTTTTAGAAAACGTGTCTTGCTGCTCCAGTGCTACTACTGTACTAACTAACACCTCACTCATCTGTTAATTTAGCAAACTTTTTGGGTTGTGACAGAAAAAAAAAAGCCTGACACTTTTCCCTCTACCTCACCTTCTGATGGTCCCCCAGCTAACTGCCTCACTGTCATGAAGCTCCATACTACGATCCTCTCCCACATCTACTCCAGCAAGCACCTGATCAGTGAGCAGCAAATTCCTTTCCATATAGTCTATGGATCTGTGTTGCCAGCTGTTCATTTTGATCCAGTTCCTGGACTACCAATTGTACAGTGTGCTCACATCTCACACAGCAGTATGAACCCTCAAACAGCTGTTCAAAGATACCATACATGCAACAAGATGTACACTGGATGGCATTGTCAATCATGGAGCACATTTTCCTAATATTAGTAAGTAAACAAATTAGTAAAAAGTGATTGAGTACAAATTACTCCCTTAATCCAAAATCACTGAATCACAAGTCACACACTTAAACCAAATCACACTTAATAAAAATCACTCGCAAGCTCTTGCACATTACATGATTTAAATATAGTTGCTTTTCCCTTAGCTGCAACACACTGCTGTGTCTGAAAAAAGCAAAGCCTTAATTGTTCTTGGTATGCGTGCACACAGTGTTTGAAGGAGTTAGTCAGGGAGGTGGTTTCAAACATGTTGGAGAACTAACAGATCTTCTGTGGATTTAGGCTTGCATACATTCTTCTGTCTGTTCATCAAAATCCTATACAGATTCAATGTTGTTGAGATCTGGGCTTTGCAAGGGGCCATATCATCACTCGCAGGACTCTGTGTTCTTCTTTCCCCTGAAGATACTTCTTAATGACATTTGCTATATGTTGTCGCCCTGTTGCAGAATAAATTTGGAGCCTATCAGATGATCTGTGATCATTGAGGACAGTAAATGCAGTGGTCGTCTAATGAAATCTAGTGCAGCAGATGAAAGACATCACATTTGCTTCCCTTCAAAAATTAGAAAATATCATACCATAGCATCATCTCAAAAATGGCAGGAACCATTGAAAATCCATCTACACCCAGTTACTGTTCAGAGACGTCAGGCCAGAAGAGGTCTTCATGGAAGAATTGTGGACACAAACCATAGCTTTGACATGAAAACAAAGCAAAGTAACTCAATAATTCTTGAAAACCTGGAACTTGAGTGCAGAAAATGGCAGCAGGTGTTCTGGACTGATGAGCAAAAATGTGAAATATTTGGCTGTAACAGAAGGCATTTTATTTGCCATGGGGCTGTAGATCATTACAATAATCAGTGTCTGCATTCAACAGTGAAACGTGGAGGGTGCTTTCAAATTTGGGGCTGCACTTCAAGAAATGGAGTTGAGAATTTTGTCAAGATTAATGGTGTTCTCATTTCTGAGAAATACAGTGAAATACTTATCCATCATGCAGTATCATCAGGGAGGCAACTTACTGGTTACAAATGTTTTCTGCAGCAGGACAACAACTCCAACCATAAGCTAGTATAATTAAGACCTTTTTTTCAGAGTAAAGAGGAGCAAGGAGAAACTTAAGTGATATGGCTTCCAGGGCTGTGGAGTCGGTAAGCCACAGTTGCGACTCCGACTCCGACTCCTGGATTTTATCAGGCTCCGGCTCCGACTCCTTCATAAATGGCCAATTCATAACAACAAATTTACTGTTGTAAAATATTAAACATCGTGCTTATTCAGTTTCTCACCATCATATAAGTAATCAGACCACTTAGAGCAAAAACTACATTTATTAGAATACAATTAGAATATAGCAAATAACTTTTATAAACTTTTATAAACTAAGTAAATATGCAATAAACACTTATGCAGTTAATAAGAAGAAATCTATAAATTTGTCCTCAGAAAAAGTATTGCCTCTGTCAGATCCTCCTTCATGGATGCCCTCAAATCTGATCTAATTATTTTGAGAGCAGAGAACAACCTCTCTACACTAACTTGTGTTGGTGGCAAAGCAGTAACCACTCGGGCAACATCTCTGACAATGTCAGGATACAGAGGAATCGCTTGTTGCACTGTTATTTTTGATGAATGGTCAAATTTCTCAATTTCTTTTAGTGCACATGAAAAATTCTGCTGAAATGTACTGGCTGTGTTCCTTGATGGGGATGACTCTTCTTCTATGCGGGAACGCTTTGCACGGTCCTTGTGATCCAAAAATTTTTTGAAATTAAATTCTTCATCAGTTAATGATGAGGGTGAATATGTGGCAGGACGACCAAATTCTTCTTGTTCCTCCTGACTGTTCTGCAACCCTTTCATCCTTACTGCTATTTCAAACAGAGCTTCTTTTCCTTTACTTAGCTGTTGATCATCTAGAAGAATCCGATGCATTGGGTCTACATAAACAGCTGCCAAAAGAATGTTATTTTGTAATAGTAGCTCCTCTCTCCGTTTCATTGATGTAGCATTGCCACTTGCAATTAACCCTCCTCTTTGGGACAGGCGAAACATCAGGTTCTTCCACTCCTTTAAGAAAATACCTGGAGTTAAGTCCTCTGCTTGTAATTTTTTAGTCACTGTAAATGGGTGCTCTAGCAATTTTTCCAGCTCAGTCACCTGATTCCACTGACTTTCATTTAGCGTCAGTTGAGGGTTAGCCATGTCTACAAGAAAGGTTTTCAGTTCAACCAAGCGCTGAATCATTAAGTAAGTACTGCCCCATCGTGTGGCTTGATCAATAATTGCCCCTTTTCCAGCACGTCTCTTCAAAATTGAGTCAACTTTAGGGGTTCTGGCAACAGTAGACAATTTTCTAACCTTGCCAATCAGTGCAGCAGCATGTCCTTCTTGCAGACTGTCTCTTATAGCCAGCTGTAGCGTATGCACAACACAGCGCATGTGATGAATGAAAGAACATATTGACACAGTTTCAACAAGATCATCTAAACTATCATGTTGCTCTTCATCTGAAGCAACTTCAGTTTGCTCCTCAGTTACAATACTGTGTTCCTCTATTTCAAACATTTCTGTGTCTGTGGACCCAGAATGTTCTTCTAGCTGCTGGTCACTATCATTACTCTCATTCATTAGCTTAGTACTTATCATATTTGAAGCATTGTCAGTTACGACAGAAAGAACTTGCTCTTTTTTAAGTTCATAGTCTTGCAGAACCTTTTCCACCAAGACCTGGAGAAACTCACTGGTGTGATGAGCTTTGGTGTCTTTTAATGCCAATGTCTTGGTAACTATTTCATTTTTGTCACAAACAAATCGGACATTGATGACAAAATAGTTCACTCTGTGACGTGTGCAGGCATCCATTTTAAGAAACAGAAAGCGTCCCTTGAGAGTTTTTTTAAGTTCTTCCTTTTGTTTAAAAGCTTCTTCGATTACTAATTTTCTAATACTCTCTCTCTCCAGAGAAACACCAAGCTTGCAGGCCATTTCCCCATTCAGACACATAAAAGCTGGTCGTGAAAATAATGAAATAGGCACACTATCCTTTACAACAAGCTCTATGATCTGTTTTTTAAATGTATCTACTGTCATTGTCACAGTAACTTTGTCACTGACAAAATATCTTGCAACTGATGGCTGCAAAGTTCTCTGCTCCTTTGTTTGGCTGGAAGAGCTGGGCACTGGTTCATTGGTTTGGATGCAGTCTTTCTCATCCACTGCTTCTGGATGAAAGCACTGTAAATGTCTCTTTAGATTAGAAGCTCTGGTAGGAGCATTTTTATCTTTGCCTGAATATGCACTCATCTTGGCTTCACAGCATTTGTTTTCGTCTGGATCATTTGTCATACACTGACAGACATAATGTTTTCTATCTTGAGTGATGGTGAAATGTTCAAATACAGCTGATTTAATGTGATGCTTCTTTGACATTCTCAGGTTTTTAATTCTGCATTCACAATCCAAATGACAATTGTTTTTCCTAAAAACAATTGTACAAAATTATTGCCAGGTCGTACAACTGACATAGTGGTCAGTAATACTGTTATTATTCCTCATGTACTCACAGTTAATTGATGCAAAGCTTGTTGAAAGGATAATACTTCTTACAGTCTTCCTCTTCTGAGTAGCAGGCAGCTGTGAGATGCTTGGAAGACGCACACCTAGTATGATCTAGTCTAGTGGAGGAGCTTTACTACTAAGAATTTGCAACACATTTTCACTTTCAGTTTCATACATTGTAAGTAGGGGGGTTGGGGCAGCATGAGGTTAACCAAGTATAAGATTAGATAAGGGCAGTGGAGAACAGTGACACACAAGAAGTAAGAAATGTCTCTATCTTATCACTGTTGTTCATAGTTTGATAGAACATATATATTTGAGTAACATTTATAAAATTCATATGAAAGTTCAATTATGAAATATTAATACATTTTTTTTTTAAAGCTGGAGTCGGTACATTTCTACCGACTCCGACTCCAACCAAAACTAACTCCGACTCCACGACTCCGACTCCGACTCCACAGCCCTGATGGCTTCTACAGAGCCCTGATCGCAGCATCAAGTCTTTGCGTTAGTTCTGTCATTAGCCAATCATATTTATTTAAAATCTGGTTCATTTTTATTAACAAAGTTTTTTTAACATTTACAACACAAACCGTTGCAAGTAGAAAAAAAAGTGACTGAAATAGAAAATACAAAATTTATACCTTCCGTTTACATATATCAACATATCTTATTAATAAAAGGTTACATCATTACAGCAATTTTGCCAGTGCATTTTGTGTCTTAGATTAACACCACCAACGATTATCTAGTCCTAAGAATACTATTTGACTGAGGACATCCGAGGGATAAGAATGAGCCTGCGGTCTAAGGAAATGAAATAAAATCAGAATTCATTAAATTACATTATAAGGAGTGAGAGTTGGTTCACCTTGCAGTAACACTGGTGATGGAAGACCCAGCACATTTATCCATTGTTTCCAAACCTTATAAAACTTTTGTAATGCGTTTCTCTTTAGGCCTGTTTCACACTTCCGTTTGTCTCCATCAGTCAAGATCCGCCGTTTTGCAAAAAAAACGGATCCGCCATTTTTTTTTTGGCGGATCCGTTTTTTCCCCTTAGACTTGCATTACCGGCGGATGTTGATGGATGGGCATCCGTTGGATCCGTTTTTTTTCGGATACGCCAAGATTTTGGCGTCTGCTGACAAGACTGGACTGACAATGCAGCGTTTTTCTGGCTGGCCGGATCCGCACTTTACACTGCGCATGCCCAGCAGAATTGCGTTTGCAGTAAATTTAACCCTAAATCCCGATCTGGCGGCTGAGGAAAAATTCTCTCTCTCTCTTTTTCTCTCCTCCCCAGACAGTGGTTACTTTAAATTTCTTCCTTCGCCGGATCCGTCAGAAAAACGGTCCGGTGCCACACATTGATGTCCGTACGCAGACGGATCCATTTTCCGCCATTTTGGCGGATTAAAACTGACAGAAAAAAATGATGTGTGAAACAGGCCTTAGATACATTCCCCTCTCCAAACATATAGTAACATAGTTAGCAAGGCCGAAAAAAGACATTTGTCCATCCAGTTCAGCCTATATTCCGTCAGAATAAATCCCCAGCTTTACGTCCTTCTAAAGAACCTAATAACTGTAAGATACAATATTGTTACACTCCAGGAAGACATCCAGGACTCTCTTGAACCCCTCAACTGAGTTCGCCATCACCACCTCAGGCAGGGAATTCCAGATTCTCACTGCCCTAACAGTAAAGAATCCCCTTCTATGTTGGTGGAAAAACCTTCTCTCCTCCAGACGCAGAGAATGCCCCCTTGTGGCCATCGCCTTCCTTGTTATAGACAGAACCTCGGAGAGATATTTGTATTGTCCCCTCAAATACTTATACAAATTAGATCGGCCCTCAGTTGTCTTTTTTCTAGACTAAATAATCCTAATTTTGCTAATCTCTCTGGGTATTGTAGTTCCCCCATCCCCTTGATTAATTTTGTTGCCCTCCTTTGTACTAGCTCTAGTTCCAATATATCCTTCCTGAGCATCGGTGCCCAAAACTGTACACAGTACTCCATGTGCGATCTAACCAGGGATTTGTACAGAGGCAGTATAATGCTCTCATCATGTGTATCCAGAACTCTTTTAATGCACCCTATGATCCTGTTTGCCTTTGCAGCCGCTGCCTGGCACTGGCTGCTCCAGGTAAGTTTATCATTAACTAGGATCCCCAAGTCCTTCTCCATGTCAGATTTACCCAGTGGTTTCCCATTCATTGTTTAATGGTGATATTGATTCCTCGTTCCCATGTGTATAACCTTACATTTATCAATGTTAAATCGCATCTGACAACTTTCGGCCCAAGTTTCCAACTTATCCAGATCCATCTGTAACAGAATACTATCTTCTCTTGTATTGACTGCTTTACATAGTTTGTATCATCTGCAAATATCGATATTTTACTGTGTAAACCTTCTACCAGATCGTTAATAAATATGTTGAAGAGAATAGGTCCCAACACCGACCCCTGCGGTACCCCACTGGTCACAGCCAACCAGTTAGAGAATATACCATTTATAACCACCTTCTGCTTTCTATCACTAAGCCAAATATTTAGAATTGAGAGTCCTCAGTGGTTGATACCTTTTAATGGCTAACTGAAAAGATGGTAACACACTGCAAGCTTCAGGTCTCTTCATCAGGCAAAGACTAATACAACATCTGAAGAGTCACATATTTATGCAGAAAACAGCACAGAAATAACGCAATAGATAAGACAAGTGAGTGAAGCAGAATTGTCATTCTGGGAGAGGGATAAACATAAATATTGGAACAGTTCATAGATAAGGAGTCTGGATGTTTTACTGTCCGCTGATTGGGGTCTGGTTCTGTGTTGTGTGATGTCCCCAGAAGGGCTGAAGAGCAAATTCCTTAATTGATGTAAAAAGACATAAATCCATGTGACACATTCCTTCCTGCACTGAATGTGTCAAAGGTTGTCATAAATTTATACTCCCAGACCCTCCTGTCTCTCTGAGATTTGAAGTTACCTTTTAATACAAGTAATTTAATGTCCATCATGCTATGACCGTGGATACAAAAATGTTTTGCCACAGGTAGATCCATTCTTTTTTCTCTTATTGTGTGGCGATGAGAATTCATCCTTGTTCTCAGTCTTTGCCCTGTCTCCCCCACATACAGCCCCCCCAGTTGGACATTTAGTACAAATAATTCAGCTGCATCACATCTAATGTGGTGTACTTAAAGTATCTGGGATCTTGTAGTCCTGATGTGAGTTTGGGATCTTAATCTTCTCCGTGGTCATTATAATGGACAGGTTTTAGATTTTTTTCTGGTTGCAAGGAATGGTTCCTGCAGCTGTTGGAGAGGACAGGGAGCTTCTGACAATGATGCTTCTTAAATTTGGGGGCTGCCTAAAACACAGCAGTGGGGGGTCTAGAAATATGGATTGTAATCGGGCATCTTTTTGTAGTAAAGGTTGTAATGTCCGTGCAGCTCACCTTAGCACCTCCAGATTTGGATTGTAGGTGACCACTAGAGGCACCCGGTTATTTTCATCTGTAGCTTTGAAATGTAGCAGGTGATTCCTTGACATTCTGGTGGCTCTTGTAGTTTGGTTTTCAATTGTTTTTGAATGGTAGCCCTGATTCAAAAAGGTCTTTCTGAGGTGACCAAGATGTTTGTCTCTATCCATGGGGTTGGAACATATGATTGTATCTGATGGCTTGGCTGTAGACAATAGAGGGCGATTCCATAGTAACTTACGTTACATTCACAATCCAAAAACTGAGTTAATAATGGCTACAGACTGTTCTTTGAAGGCAGGCACAAAAATGAGTGAATGTATATTGTACATTAAACTATTCTCAATAGAGTTCAACACAGTTTGATTTTTTAACAATACAAATAAATACAAAACAGTGTTATTACTTGGTAACTTATGTTACACAAAAAGGGAAGGTAATTGTCCATAACATGAGACTGCCATATTTTCTGTTCTTGTAAATGGGGGAGAAGCACTATTTTTATTGTATTAAAACACCATAGTCCAATCAACTTTAACAAATTTATTTTAACAACTCAAGTTAAATGCAACAGTTTTTATTACAAGAAATGTAGGTAAGTTACGTTACAACTCAATATAGTAACTTACGTTACAAAACAAAGAATGTGTTCAACTTTGTCAGTGTTCATATTTAAGAAGGCAAACTGACTTTGTTTAGACAAAACATAGGCTGCATGTGAATTCATTGGTGTGAACTACATATGTAGACTAAAATTTAGTATAAAAATGTAATCAATCAATATTAATACTTCAGTTGTCAACATTTTTGCAGAGTGGAAATTTTGATTACAAAATACGACCGCTGATCAATTAAATAATGTAGACTAAATTTTAATCTAGCCCTACATATGTGGTCCAGTCCAATGAATTCAGACACAGCTAATGAAGAACTTCAACAAGGATGTAAACTTTTGCTCACTGCTCATTTAACTTCCTGGCTAATCAAAAAATTCCCAAATGTTCCTAGAACCCATTTTCAGGGGAGGATCAACCTTTCTTAAAATTTGACAGACAAAAATTTCATCATGTTTAGATGGCCATTTCCAGGTATTTTTTGTTGAGGAGAGCCTTAAGATCAAATACTTAATTAACCTCAAGACATAAGAGATTGAGAGGAACTGCCCAAAAGTGTATTATCTCGCCTTACATGAGCTTTTTCAGATCAAAGTGTGACACTAAAAATGGCTGCCATTTCCTGTTTTTCACCACACACCACGTGCTCATGGATCTGGAATTTTCTGTTTTCACACACCATGTGCTCCATGGATCCACCCACGACGGCGCCCACTCTGATGACCTCATGGACCAACCTAGCCTGATGACCTCATGGATCCGCCCATGGACTAGCTCACTACCCAACCCACTAACCAATGGAATACATCAGAACACTCCCATTTTAGAGTTAACCAAGCCCCCTCACAGGGGATATATGAATCTATGTTTGAATCAATAAAGCTCTCTCTCTCTTGGAGCTTTGCCATAGATTGATCATAGAAGTTACATCCGACTGTGTGATGTGATTCTTTTAGTGCGCACTGATCAATACCCTTTGGGCCAGGAGCAGGCAACTAGTGAACATTTCTTATTGTTCAACCTAACATTTTTATTCTTGCCATAGGGTTTGATGGTTTTCACTTTCATCTCATTGCGTGCAACCTCAGTAACCACTCCACGATACTTTCTGCCATCATACATTACTTCAACCCAGTCATCAGCTTTGTATTCAATATCAGGCTACTTGCAGTTATTAGCATTGTAATAGACCATGTTTTTAGAGGTTCTAAAGCCAATAAATTTGCCTGCAAAATACCCTATGGCATGAAATTTGGAAATTCCTTCAACAGGCTTTGCATTGCTTACCAACTTCTTTAAATCCAGAGCCAAATTTCTGTAATCAATCTCAGTGTTGCGTATGTCTAGGACCTCTACATTCTTCAGTTCGTTTGAAGCTTTGAAATTGAATTGAAAGGCCGGTAACTTACATTGAAAAGCTGAAGTAACTTACATTACAAAGCTGATGATAACTTACGTTACAATAAGTTTACTTCATACAGAAACTGTGAAACTTTTAGCAGCAACATGAAACTTAGTGAATAGTTAATACATTATGCAATATAAGAACTCTGAAAGTTACAACTTAATTTATGCTTAGTTCTCAATCCTACAAAAACTTTTTATCTTTTTGGTAGCTTTACATTACTGAGAAAATGTCTACAATGGATATGTGCAAAATTTCTGGTAAACAATCTTACAGAACCAAAGATGATATAGTATTTTGGTTTCCTAACAGTACTTTTATATTTATGAACTTAAGTTATGCATGTTGCTAGTTAATAGTAATCCACTTACCAATATAGCCTGCTACTATATGATTCCAGTAAGAACAGTAGGTGTTCACATGCAACCCTCTGCCATCTTGGAAATATATGGAATTTGAAAGAAACAGTGTTGCCACCTTATGTCATGTGTAATGAAGTACCAACCTACAAAAAATTAACTATTTCCAAAATATTTGAACATTTTGAAAATATTCCTTCTCAGCATGGAATCGCCCTAGAGTTTTTTATTTGTTTTGGATGGAAGCTGTCCCATTTAATGTATCTTGGACGGTCGATTGGCTTCTGATACACGGATGTCTCTATTTCACTGTTCTTTAGCTTATTGATGGTGTCTAAAAAGATAATTTCAGTGCTGGAGTAGTTGAGTGTTAAGTTAATGGTGGGATAAAATTAATTAAACTGTTCGTGGCACGTCTTTAGCTGTTGCTCAGACTCCGTCCAGATGATTGAAATATCATCAATATAGCGGTAGTAGGTCAGTGGCCTGATGGGACATGAGGGCAAAAAGTTGCTTTCAATCTTGGCCATGAAAAGGCTTGCATATTGTGGAGCCATTTTACTTCCCATAGCCATGCCAGTCTCCTGTAGATAGCTCTTGTCAAATTCAAAGTAATTGTGGGTGAGGATGAATTTTGTGAGTTTCACCACAGAATCAGCATAACTCCCGGTGTTTTCCATGCAGACTTTGCAGGCATTTAATCCATCCTGGTGTGGGATATTAGAGTACAAAGATTGCACATCCATCACTAAGCCAGTTACCCGTTTACACACCTTGCCCCAGACCCAGCATTCTCATTTTGTGTACCAACCTCTTGTGTGGCACGGTATCAAAAGCTTTGGAAAAATCAAGATATACCACGTCCAGTGACTCACCTTGGTCCAGTCTATAGCTTACCTCTTCATAAAAACTGATTAGATTGATTTGACAGGAGCGATTCCTCATGCTGATGCCATGCTGATATGAAGTTAAATAGTTATTCTCATTGAGATAATCCAGAATAACATCCCTCAGAAACCCTTCAAATATTTTACCAACAATAGAGGTTAGACTTATTGGCCTATAATTTCCAGGTTATGTTATATTGTTAATTTTCTTCTTTAGCTCTCGAATAGTTGGGGAGCAGGATCTGGCCAGTGGTATGCTAACAATTTCCTAGCATGATATAATTTATTTGAAATACCCAGACTTAATGGAGAGTCTAGATCGGTTCCCTGTTCCTAGAGACCCAAGACACGCATTAACGAATTTGGTTGTATTTGGATGCTATAAACTTGCCCCACAAGATATGACATTCTTCCAATAGTTTTCAATATTCCCATATCATATACATAACATGTGCATCTCCCTGCCCATATCTCGGGCACAATGCATCCTGTTCAACATCAATTTTATACAACAGACTAGTCATTATATAGACTCTATGCAAAACAAAAAGCTAGGATAACCTCTGTCCCTCGGACATGGCCAGCCTAGGGGTTTGTTCCAGAAAATCCACCAATTGGTACTCTGTCTTGGCCCAAAACTTTTTCCCATTTCGACCTAACCTGCACAGGAAATTTATCTAGGTATGATGGCAAAAGTTTATTTTATAACATAGATATGATACCCTAAGTCTGAATCTTCCAGAGGTATGTTCCTACAGTCAGTAAACGCTGCAGTTTGGACACTGCGTACATCTGCAGCGTCCAGATGTTACAGCATAGTAGATGGGATTTCAAGAAATCCCATGTCCGCTTTGCGTCCACAGATGCCCGAAGCTCACCCATGGAGACGGATATACAGCACGTCTTTCCAGACCGCAGCATGTCAATTTATCTTGTGGAGATGCGAGTCTCTGCAAGATAAATATCACCCTGCACTGTATTGGACGCGGTGAATCCACATGATTCAGTGAACACATGCGCAATCACCTGCGTTCAAAAGCTGGCAGCGCTTTGAGCGTAGCAGACGTGCTGCGTCCAAAACGCTGCCGATTACTGACCGTGGGAACGTACCCTTAAGCAGTTTAGTGAGACAATACCTTTGCTCAATTTTAATAGCGACTAAATTTACTTGTTATCCAAAAGCATGTCTCAATCATAAATATTCATAGAAGGCTTTATGTGAGATTCCAAATTCAGTTTGAATTTGATCAACTTTTAAATGTTATTTTGAAATAATTGGGACAACAGAATTATTCCCTTATTCTCCCACGTTTTGAAGTCTGTACGATTTTGTATCTCCACCAAAACTGGATTACGCCAAAGGGAATAATATTACCTACATACTGATTATGCCCAATATTTTTTTTCCCTCTATCTAATACCTTGAAGATCATAGCAAGTGTTGGATGCTTCACTTTGTTGATTTGTAGACCTCCTACCTCTAGAGATCCTACAGGGTTTTTCCCATCTTGTGCACTGTTTTACCAACCGCCCCCCTATATCCTATGTCTCTTCTGTCCCTCACCCTCTAAAATGTTGAATTTGTGATGCAATGTAATACACTCATGGATTTAGTATTGCCAAGCCCCCATCCCCTTTCTCCCTCTAAAGTTTCACTAATCTAATCCTCGCATTTTATTTCTTCCAAATCAGTTTCTAAACAAGGTATTAATCTTATTGAGAAATTGCCTATGTATCTGTATAGGAGCATTATTTAAGAGGTAGAGAAGCTGTGGCTTCAACACCATTTTAATCAGATTAGCTATACCAGTGACAGACTGCAGAAGGCTGCATCAGGTGTTATCCTTAGTTCTCAATTGGGCTAGCAGGGGTTCTAAATGAAGGGATTGGTATACCATTGGTATACTAATATTTATCTTCAGATATTTAAACTTATCTACCACTGGGATCTGTAATTGTAGAGTTATAAACTCCGGAGAGAGAAGATCCACTGACATCAGAGCGGACTTTGACCAATTTTTCAGAAGCCCGAACCACTTTCCATATTCCCTAATAATATTCATGGCCTGTATTGTAGAAGTTTGAAGCTCTACTAAATTAAGAAGTAGGTCGTCGGCAAAGAGGGATACTCTGTTCAATATGTCCATGTGTAAATCCACTTTTTTCCCTGGAGGATCGAAGCAATTCCACCAATGGCTAGAGCAAGCAGTAACTGGGAGAGAGGACACCCCTGCTGAGTACCTCTTTCCATCCATTAACTCAAATTTTTGCTGTTGGAGAAACATACAGTAGTTTAGACCTCCTTCTCTCCTACATACTTATTTGCTCCTCACCCTATCACCTCCAAGGCTTCTCACGAATATCCCCCATCTTCTGGAATTCTGTGCCCCAACATGTCCGATTATCCACCACATTTGGATCCTTCAGACGGAACCTGAAAACCCATCTCTTCAAAAAAGCTTACAACGCTGCCACCTCAACACCATCAGAGCTACTGCAACCCCCAACCTACTGTCTCCTCCATAATCCTGTAGAATGCAAGTCCTCAAGGGCAGGGTCCTCTTCCCTCTGTACCAGTCTATCATTGTTAGTTTGTCTACTGTACGTGATATTTGTATTTTGATGTAACCCTTTCTCATGTACAGCACCATGGAATCAATGGTGATATATAACTAAATAATAAAGTAGAAGTACCGTAGCTTTAATTTGCCACAGCTGTGACTTTATAACTGGATGTCCCTCAAGAATTTATTAAAAGATGGGAAGAAAACTGGAAGAGGACTGCCGAGAGTACTACAGTGACATCAAGGGAGCTGCAGAATTTCTGGCTATTACTGGATGTGACAAAAATTTCTCGTATTCTTTATTTGTTTGGACTGTGGAGTAGGGTGGCAAGACAGATACTTTTCTTACAAAGAATAACATTCAAACCCGGATAGGTTTTGCCAAAAACTATATCAAGTCTGGCAAAAGCATGTGGGAAAATGTGTTGATGAGACCAAAATTAAACTTTTGACTATAATTTCAAAAGGTATGTTTGACACACAGCCAACACTGGGCATTATCAAATGAACACCATACCCGCATTATAGCATTGTGCTTTGCTTTGTTTTTTGAAGATGGATCTTGAGCTTAGTCAGGGTGGAGAAAATTATGAACTCTTCAGACTTCTGCTAAAAGCTAAATATGAAGAAGAATTTCACCCATCAACATAACAATCCTAAAGATAACTAAAAATAAACAAAAGAATGGCTTTTCATGAAGAACATTACAGCTTTTGCATGGCGCAGCTAGAGCTCAGACCTACCGTAAATTTAATTGACAATCTGTGGGTTGACCTGAAGAGGGCTGAAGACAGTAGATGCCGTCGCAATCTGACAGAATTACAGCGCTATTGCAAGAAAGAGTGGGCAAAGATTGCCAATTCTATATGTACTATGCTGGTGGACTGAATGCAGTCATAAATGTAAAGGGTACTTCAAGAAAGTATTAATTTCAGTGTTTACGTATTTATGCAATCACATTGTTTTGGTTCTATATTTATCTTTTTCCACCTAAAAAAAAAAAAAAAATCAGTTTATTTTTCAATTGAATTGTAAAGATTATGGGTGACATTAAAGTGGGAAGAAGTTCTGAAATTTCTCTTCTTGGAATGATTTTTTTTTTCTACAAAACCCTGACGTTTTAATAGGGGAATGTACTTTTTTTTTTTTTTTTTTTTTTTTTTTTATAAATGCTAAATTAACCCAATAATTGTGTTGTAAAAATGTTCACGTTGTCTAATTTCTAGAAAGAAAGTCAGAAGGCTGATGACTACCTTCGTGAGATAAAGGACCAAAACCTACTTCCTGTAGCTGTATCGAAATGCATTGAAGCAGCTGGTTATGAACATTCAGCAGAAATGCAAAAATCATTGCTAAGGGTAAGCTGAATTTTTTTTTTCCAGGAAAAGACCGTACAATAGATACACCTTCTTAAGTAGTAACAATAATGAAAAAAGGGGGTCATGATGTCTTATATCCATATAGGAATATTTTATCCACATAACTTAAAGGAACATCATTAAAAAACATGGCAAACACAGACCTAAAAGACCTATTATACAGGTAAAGTTACCAACATTGCAGGAAGCCATAGACCCCACCACACCCGACGTACGTTTCGCTATTGAAAGCTTTGTCCAGTGGGTAGTTATATGTATTGATGTAGGGACTATATATCACTAATAATTTTGGTAGAATCTGTTAGGATTCCCCCTTAGTTATTGAGCTCATCATTATTTGGGTGTCTTCTTGTATAACTATTTATATGATCATGTGATAGGAATAATTACCGTAGTCTTTGTTAAATACTTAGACCTCTAAGCGCTATAGCAGAGCATTATATATTTTTATACAGGTATACCCACCTTTTTTCCTCTATTTGTACTCCCCTGCTTATATTACATTTCATATACTTTTGCATTATATTGTTTTTAATGAATTGTTCTTATAAATATATTTTAGCCTTCTATATAGCCTCATCTTTGTAAGTGTTTATAACTCAAACCGTGCATGGTACAGAAATGACGTTTCGGTCCAACTGTCCTTCCTCAGATAAAGCTGTAACTCCTGGACTGTAGTGATGAGGGATAGTATGTGTAACAACTAGGAGAGGCGTGCTTCCAAGAGTGGACCCTCTGGGTCGTGGCATTGAACCTCCAGGTGAAGAGTCCTGAGGAGATCATTTGCATATTCCCAGTGCCTTCTGGGATAAGTGAAGAGTCTCCGCGAGCTCAACGATCACTGGATTTTGGCTGTTGCAGCTGAGAAGAGGAAATCTGTAAACCGCGCGCCGATTTTGGCTCGTTTTTCATCGTTTTGAAATCTCAATATGGAAGAGGCTAGGAGCCATTTGGCGAGCTGCATTTCTTGCTACTTGTTCACAGACTTAACAGTGGAAAAGCCAAACTTCACATGCCACAAATGCAAGCTTGTGTCCCTGTTGGAGGAAAAGTTGCAAAATCTCGAAGAGAGGTTAACCACATTGAAGATCATTAAGGAAGGTGAAGAGTTCTTAGACAGAGCAGAATTATCTCTTCATGTTACAGAAAGAGAAGTAATTCGAAGTGCACCTGAAGAAACAGAGGAATGGAAGTATGTGACCCAGAGAAGCAGGAGGATCGGGAAGCAGTCAGCACCCATACTTCTCAGGAACCAGTACAAGGCTCTCATGCAGGAGAACGATGAAGAAATACATCAGGATAAGACTTTGCCCACAAACAGCAACCTTGTACGCCTTCAGAATCCTCCTGGATGGAGAAAGAAAGAAACATGTTGTGAAGAAGAAACGGAGAGTGGTGGTCATGGGGGATTCCCTGTTGAGAGGGACAGAGGCCGCTATCTGCAGACCGGATATAACTTCAAGAGAAATGTGCTGTCTTCCAGGTGCAAAAATTAAAGATGTGTCTGACAGGATATCAGGACTCTTCAGACCTACAGATGACTACCCATTCCTGCTAATACATGTGGGGACAAATGACACAGCAAGAAACGACCTGGAAACCATCTGCAGTGACTTTGAAAACTTAGGCAAGAAAGTGAAAGAACTGGGAGCGCAGGTGGTCTTCTCTTCCATCCTCCCAGTAGATGGCCATGGAACAAGGAGGTGGAATAAGATTCTGCTGGTGAACAACTGGCTACGTTGATGGTGCCGTCAGCAAGGATTTGGATTTCTGGATCACGGAGTGAATTACCTATACGATGGACTACTTGCTAGAGATGGGGTGCACCTTACGGAGACTGTAAAACATGTATTTGGAAGTCATCTTGCTACACTCATCAGGAGAGCTTTAAACTAGAACAATGTGGGAAGGGAAGCAGAAGGCCAGAAAAAGCCATACACCTGACACATGCTATTGAGAACTCTGCTATTAGAAATGGGAGGAAAGAACAAAGACAAAAAAATTCTAAATAATAAAAATATTGGAGAAAGAGATACCAATCACAGACTAAAATGTTTCATTACTAATGCACAAAGCATGGGCAACAAACAAGGAGAACTGGAACTACTAACACAGGAAAAGAAATATGTCATTGGAATCACTGAAACTTGGTGGGACAATACACATGATTGGAATACAAGGCTAGAAGGATACAACTTATTTGCGAGAAACAGACTTGATAAACGAGGAGGAGGTGTCGCATTGTATGTTAGAAACACGTATATCTGCACAGAGATTGAAGCTTCAGAGACTGGGAGTTCTGTGGAAACTGTTTGGGTAAGAATACAAGGACAGAACAATGGAAAGGACACCATTGTAGGCATTTACTACAGGTCGCCTGTGCAAGCTGAAGATATGGATGAACTCTTTATGCATCAAATGGCCAAGTTCTCCAAAAAATATGACATAGTTGGTGTGGGAGATTTCAGCTATAAACCAGACAGGCCTAAATGCATCTGCACTAATACAAGGTGCAGCGGACCCAAGTAAAATGGCAGCTGCACAGGTGCATAAATACCAAATGAAACAGCCAGCCTACAATCAGGGATTGGCCGTGTTGTACACCAGTGCAGAAGAAATAATCCGCATGTGGCAGTGTTCACACAGGGAATGCAGGGCTTCTGGTTTCACAACCTCTTAACACCATATAGGGGGGCTGCCAGTGCCAACTAGGATGCATCCCGTGTGAACAGAGGCCACAAGTTTGCAGAACCATTTGGGCCCAACTGCACCCTGAAAGAAATCTAAAAAGTGCACAAAAAACATATCAATATATGTAAGGTATTGGTTGATATTAAGGCCTTAATACGGAAGCTGGCAAACTGCGTCAAAGTTCCTTACACGTGCCAGTCCTACTCTAACATGAAAACCTCAAAAAGAGGAAAAAATCCTCCAAAAAATTCAGATACAAACGAGACAGGCCTAAATGCATCTGCACTAATACAAGGTGCAGAGGACCCAAGTAAAATGGCAGATGCACAGGTGCATAAATACCAAATGAAACAGCCAGCCTACAATCAGGGATTGGCCGTGTGGTACACCAGTGCAGAAGAAATAATCCGCATGTGGCAGTGTTCACACAGGGAATTTATTTATGCACCTGTGCAGCTGCCATTTTAAGTTCAGATAAGAGCGACCAGAATGGTGACCGGTCTGCAAACCCTGTCTTATGAGGAAAGGTTGCATGATTTGGGAATGTTTAGCTTGCAAAAGAGAAGACTGAGAGGAGACTTAATAGCTGTCTACAAATATCTCAAGGGCTGTCACATTGTAGAAGGATCATCTTTATTCTCATTTGCACAAGAAAAGACTAGAAGCAATGGGATGAAACTGAATGGGAGGAGACACAGATTAGATAATAGAAAAAAAAAAACTTTTTGACAGAGTGATCACTCAGCTGCCACGAGAAGTAGTGAGTTCTCCTTCAATGGAAGTCTTCAAACAGAGGCTGGACAGACATCTGTCTGGGATGATTTAGCGAATCCTGCATTTAGCAGGGGGTTGGACCAGATGGCCCAGGAGATCCCTTCCAACTCTACGATTCTATGATTCTCCCCTGGGTGAGCTATCCAAATGGAACCGACCCCTATACAGGGATTGTTAGGGGCAGGCCCAGGGGATTCAAGTGCCTTGACAGCCAGTATCAAGAGGGTGGCTCAATGGGAAGTAAACTATAGTGCTCAGGACAGAGGGAACTAGAAGACAGATGGGGTGTACCAAAATGGAACACGGAGGGACAGGGACAGGAGGGAGGCAGAAGCCGGAGACCAGGACCCAAGGGTTAAAGGAACTATGGAACGGAGCAGGAACAGAAAACCACCAGGAACAGATGGAGAAGACTGGGGCTGTAGGAGACACAAAAGGAGAAAACAGCCACAAGGCAGACAAGGGCACAGGAAAAAACATACAGGCGGGAGCCTAAGTACTTGTACGGGGTTGTATTGCCAACTGTTTAGTAATAAGGTTCGGATACGGCTTTAAAGAAGGCTACTACTTGGATATAACACAATTTTATTATACAATGATTATAAAACACCAAATTAATGGAATGGCAGATATAATATTACCCTGTCTTGTTTACATAGAGAAATAAGCATCAATACATTACCAGGTAGCATTGCAACATCACTTCTCCACTGGAGGGACCCCACAGTGTCAGTGAGAAGGAAAATCTTGTCATCACAGAAACCGTGCACCCACGATAGCTTCTGGAAAATGTCCCTACCTCACTGACACAGGTCCACCTTTTTATACACAATATTCCCACATTCCCTCTGTGCAGTATGCTGAGTCATCAGAATCTGGAAACTGCACAAGACTTCAAGGTCTGTTTGCTATAGCCTCTTAGTGTGTTTGCACCAACCAGAGATTTGTTTGACAATAGTATGTCAACCTAGACTCTGTTTGCCTCTGGTCAACTTGTCAAAGTTGCAAAGTTCAACATATGTTGCTTGTTGCAAAGTTAACTCTTCATGCTCATAGCATAATGCTCTAAGATGGTGGCATGACTTCCATAATCACCTATTCTGAAAACTGGATACCTATGTAATTCAGACACACACTCAAACATGTCAAGATATGTATCACAATCGTTCCTCGATTATGGATGTCATGCACCACCCAATATTGACTATTATTGAGCACAAGACTTCCTTGTTCAAGCAGCATAAATATTCATTATCTATACAGTTGTTATTCCTATTGTCCTAGCTTATATGTAAGAATATACCACACAACTCTTATATTAGAATACCGCACAGAATTAGTTGGAAAGCTTCTTTCCATCAACCACCCCCAAGTGAAGGTATTCACTCAAAGCAAATATCACTTGTGTGCAAATCAGGATAAGGAATCTTTGAAACACAGAGCTTCAAAGACCACAGTGCAATTCCTTGTCTTATGGTATTGACACAGAGCAAACGCTTTGTGTCTCAGTATCAAAAGTCCAGATTACACCCTAGCATTGCAATATAGTGTTTGGATTCAAGCAACCATATTTCATATTTGCAATACTTTCTACCCTTGGTCTAATGACCACACTATATCAAAGCATATAAACAATATATTACAATATGTAGGCTATAAGATATCCATATTTCATATTAGCACCACAGGGGTATACGCAATAATCAGGTGCCTCAACTAAGGGAGGGCGGCCTGATATACCTGGCACCTTGACTCCATTGGCCAGGCAGTGCTTCCGGGTCAGAACACCGCAATTGTTAAAGGTACAGGCGATGCGCGCGGCCTAAGGCAAATACGCGAGACACGAAGTTCCGCCGCCGATCGCGAGACAGCGCAGGAGGAACATGCCGCGATCCCCATCCAGCAGCACGCCAGGACACAGGAGCGAGGAGGTGAGTAGTGGGGGACCGGGTGGCCACAGTCCTAGCCGTATGTAACAAAAGCTTAATTTCATGAGAACCATAGTTATGACAAAACTTCATCTATAACAAGGATAATTGATAGTGTAGCGTAGCACAGGCATGTTGTGACACTGTTACTATCTTGGGAAGCGCTCACATAACCTCTTATTTTCGCTATAGATGAAGTTTTGCCATACCTGTGCCATAACAAACTTTTGTTGAATACTGTCTCTCATCACTACAATCCAGGAGTTACCGCTTTATCCGATGAAGGCCCAAGTTGAACCGAAATGTTATTTTTGTACTTTGGACTGTTTGCGTTATAATTAGATACCCCTTGTACCACACATTTCTTTGAGTGCTGGATTTTACTCACTTCATGCTTGTTACTTTTGGTTTTGAGGAACTAACATCGAAGAATCTGCTAAAAAACAGTTTTTGAGTCAAGCTCAGCAGTGGATACGATGAACATATCAAATATCTACTGTAGATCATATAATTATTTGCCTACTAAACTAGTAAAGTATAAAATTAAAATATGCAGTAAAAAGGTTATGGCTAGCTGCTCATGGAAGAAATCGATCCTGCCCATATGGTGGATTTGTAAGGCTGCAGTGTATTTGGCACCTGTTCCCACACTACCACTGACTCATAGACTGCCTACTTGGCTGCACTGGCTCCTATTGAGAGGTGGGGAGTGAATCATTAACAACATAGTGCATTTGTCACGGGTGTGTCAGTTGTGACAGACAGTCTTCCTGGATGCGGCTGTAGAAGGGTCATTGCGATTAGCTCTACAAGCACCTTCTTGATTTTTGCATCTCTGTTATGGAGTAATATCCTTCTCCCTCTAGGACCCAATAGTTACCTCCACCAACTGCTGCTAATTAACACACCTTTGCTGAAGGTTTAAAGGCATTCACGTTCTTCAGCATGGTGCTGGTGTTTGATCAGTTTCCCTCTGTCTTGTTGGAAGTACTAGCTGTTGGCTAATGTCTTCTCGGAGTACTCTTGGAGGATTGCTGATGTGAGATCTCGGTGGTCTTCTCAAGCTAAGTGTATCCCCTTGTTCGTCCACCCTCTCTGTCTTTAGTTGTAGTGGGGGCTGACTAACCGTCTCCCCATCCCCTCCCTATCCAGGGCCTAACGCTATGGTCAGGCAGGGATTAGGTTCCTGCTCGGCGATAGGGTCGGAAACCTATGTAAGGACGTTTAGGTCAGACAAGGTGCTGTTAGATCTGCTTAGGGGTCTACACTTCCCACCTTCCCTAGGTTTGGGCTTCCCTCTCACTCTCGCCGTTGTTGAGCACCTTACTTCTCCCTCACCCAGTACTTTTCTGTAAACCTATATGGTGAATTAAGCCCCTGTGTACCACCAATAGTTTCCTTCCTGAGATCCTACCAGCAACATGTAGGAGGCATGCTCCACACAAGACCTAGACAGCTAGTTTCTGAGTCACTCTAGCAGAAACTCTCCCTGTTCTGAGATGAAGTGCCTTTGTGTGGTCCTCATGCATCTTAGTGGATTGTTAACCTTTAAACCGAGGTCAGACGAGCTGTGAAGGATGGCACTGAAGAGATCACGTAGAATCCCACCGCTGCCACATTTGAGGAACCTGCATTTCGCCACCTCGCCTTACATCACTATTACGTCAGACGGATCACGTAATGCAGTCTCCCCACTTTCACCAACGTGACGTTCAGCACCCCCTGGGAACGCGTAAAGTCAGCTTGGTACAGTTTTACACAGACACCCCCTGTCCGCACGGGCCCAGGGAGGCCTGGGGAGTGAGAGGATGTGTGGCCCACACAGTCACTGACATGACAGGCTGAGAGGCCCGTTTCACTAGCACTAGTGAAACAGAGCACTGCCAGCCCGGTAGGACTGCCACCAGTTCTTGGTTAGATATAAACCCTGTCCATTAATGGGATTATTTTGGCCCAGAAACCAGCCGCGGTAGCATGAGAAGTTAAACCGAGAAACAGATTTGTGGATTGAGGAAAAAAAAAGCAGCCAAGAGTAAATTCTATTTTGAATCGCCTTAAGGGCGCACTAGACAATACACTATATACATGATGGTTACACATATACAATGGTCAGATATGCAAATGCAGATAGTGGTAGGACACACGATATAAGCAGAATATACGGGTCAGATACCAGTAGATGAAATGCCTGGCTTTTGTGGGAGGGGCTGCCAGATGGGAGGCTTACGGTCCCCTCTGTTCCTTGACTTCTCCCCACATAAAATGTCCTGACATCCCCAGAGAAAAAAACAATAGGCCATTCTTTACATGAGCATTTAATCCCCTTGGATCACTCACCTCCTGCCCTCTGGACTCAACCTAAATCCCCCCTCCCTTTGCCTCTGGCAGCTAAAATCTCCAAAACCTAAGCTGACTCATAACGTTTTAATGGATGGTCCTAAGGAGGCAGTTTTGGCGCCATCGGATCCGGCCGGCCCCCGCCACGTGTTAAAACCAAACACAGCTTTGCTGTATGGTTTCTACTGGCTGTTGTATGTTTCTCTAATCTGCTGGATGAGACCCATGTGAGCATTTGCCATGTTCTGGGGATCTCTGAAATATACACGATGTATGGCTAGGATAGGCTGTTGAATAGTCATAAAGGCATAATAGACATAAAGCCGCGGGCACTTCAACATATTTGTCGAGCACGGCAAAGACGCTCAGAACACAAGCATGCTCAGATAACACCTTCTGAGAGTTTGTTTGCTCATCATTATTTATCAATAAAGTATTATCAAAACTATGAACAGGAAGTTTCCAGATCAAAGCAGTTTTATTTAACATATGACATACCAAAAAGAGATAAAAAAGGCAGCAGAAAAACTCGTTAAAACTGCATGTAATTATTGCTCCCAAAAATGCACGTCACCTAATTTAAATTATTTGTGCAGAATATCTGCAGCATCAAAAACTCACCAAATACTCAACGTCTGAATATAGTCTTAAACAGTTATGTATAATCTTCCCAACCTTTTCAGGACCACCGTCCTGTGGGAAATCATTTTGTAATATCCTGGATGCACTTTTCTGACTCTTGAGAGGCCATTTTCAGCCCACTACTCACACAATGCCTTTGTCTAACACATCTGGACTGTGACTATGACTTGATTATCATCACAATAACGTTTTAGAATGGGTTATATTAGGATATTGTAGTGTAAAACACAATTTTTTTTTTGTGAAACTGGACAGTTTCGTAGTTAGTTGAGCAAAGGTTGGCCCAATAACCTTGCAGTGTGAATGCACCTTAAAGCGAACGTGACAGCTGATACATGCAGCCCAATCCTAAAACATACTTAAAAAGCCGCTGGGAACTGAGAGTGCACTGTACAATAACCCAAAACAAAAATGGACCAAAGAGCAAATAAGTGGAAAATGATATATGCTATTTTGTACTAATAAAATTTTTATAAGTAAAACAATTTTTTTGTAAGGAGCCATAAAGACAAGGGAATAAACGACACCTAGATACCACATCCAGGCCCGTTAGTGTAGTAAACCATAAATTTGATCACAACATAGTATATAGACCCATAGAAAAAAAAATCTTGAAGGCGGTGAGGAAGGGAGAAGCCTATAGGTGCATATAAGGAACCATAATAATTTCCCCTCAATACAGATAAAGATAATATTTATATAATGTGTGAATGCTGTAAACAGGCTCAACCAGACCAACTGAGAAAAAAGCTTAAATGTATGAAAAACCAATGAATGGGAGGTTCCTAGGTAAACATATATACACGCATGAATCCACTGCCTCATGTGGAGCAATAAGGGTCCGAATAGATCAAAAAAATCATGTGTACAACATATACAAATAATGACAGAAGCCAACCTTAATGGAATGTGGACAGGGCGTACCTGGCTCTACGCGAGTGCTTCCGATCCACTCTGCATTTACTCTGCATCGGATCTTCTCCTACCACCTTTGGATCTCCTCCTACTGCTACATTCTGCATTGGATCTCCTCCTAGCACCTCATCAGCCACGGCTGAAGAAACAGAGCGGATTCCTTGCCATTTTGACTGATACGGAGCCACAGCAGGGTAGGATACCATTTAATGGGGCTGTGCTGATCTTTGCACTAGTTGTCTTTTTATGGCTTGTCCTTTTTTCATTTTTCCTCGGATTGCATATTGTGTAGAGCAGTGTGTCCTTCACGCTAACAGCATCAATCTCAAGTGCACTTATCTGGTACATTGGTGAGGATATACATTGTGAGATGGCTATATAATAATAATAATAATCTTTATTTATATAGCGCCAACATATTCCGCAGCGCTTTACAGTTTAACAGTTTCAAAACACAAATCATAAGTAACAACGTTAACAATACATTAATTAAAGCAAAATAAGTCTACCCTGCTCGTGAGAGCTTACAATCTACCATAAGGTGAGGGAGATACAAAGTACAGGGGTGTGTTTTTTTTTTTTAATCAGATATTTTTTATTGAAATTTTCAAACATAACATCATTTATTTCAAAGTACCCCACATTCCTTACCCCGTTCCCTACCACCCCCCCATCCCGTTCCCTGGTCCAATGCTAAGTTATACTAAAATATATACAAAGCATACATAGATAAGGCACACATCCTAAGGCACATAGTATAATAATGTACACATAAGTCATATTCAGAGTATCATGAACATGTTGTTACGATAACAAAGTTACAGACGATAAACCTTGAATGTTCCACCATCCATTCTTTCCCCGTGGGGACTTAATCCGAGATCCAGTGATACGCTATTAGTTTCCTAGCAATAAAGAGCATTCTAGCAACTGATATTTGTAGATTATTGTCACCCCTCACCTCCTCCACATAGCCTAGTACACAGACAGTGGGATCTCTGGGAATGTCCTGCTCAGTGGCTACATATATTAAGTTAAGAACCATAATCCAAAATATCTGTATGCACGGACACATCCAGAGCATATGTAGAATATCCGCATTGTCAAGCGCACATTTGGGACATTTTGAATCCGGCCTCAAACCCAAATCAAACAACCACTTTGGAGTTCTATAAACCCTGTAGAGGATGTATAGTTGGGACAGACGATTGGGCTCACTAAGGGACAACTTAGGGATCATTTGCATTATTGATTCCCATTGGTCTGCTGAAATCCCACCTACTTGTTGTTCCCACTTCACTAGCGCCGTTATCGGGTGACCTTATAGCACCTTTGAAAGGAGTTCCCCATACACACAAGAAATCAATCCTCTTGTGGATGTCAGCAGACCGAGCCTATTAATTACAGCATCATGATGTATAATAGGGTGCATGTGAGTCTGCATCGTATAAGCATACCTCACCTGTAAATACTGGTAGAATGTAGAGTGTTGAAGTGGGAAATCTTGTCGCAGATCATCGAATCATTTGAAGACCCCCCCATCTATCAGCTGTGCAAGCCACCAGATACCCACACGTCGCCACTGCGTGAACCCTTTCAATGTCCTCAATTGCGGCAGATGCGGATTATCCCTTATGGGAGCATACCTCGTGAACCCAGCAATTCCTCTTAAACTTTTGATTTTACCCCACACCTTAACCATAAGCATTACCGTCGGAAGTTTAGCTATCCAAGGTCTGAATTTATTCGCCTCCAACTTAGACAATAGAGGTCCCCGACCCCCAAGAAACTGGAGAATCCCTCAACCTCCCCCCATCTCCACAGACGCATCTTCCGATCCCCCCGCCAGTTGCTGACACTGAGAAGATAAAAAATATAACCAAGGGTTAGGCAATGCCAGCCCTCCCTCCTCCTTACCCCTTTGTAAGTGTTCTAACTTGATCCTCGCACCCTTTTTTAACCAAATAAGTTCCCTAAATAGTGCATTAATTTTAAAGAACCTATTTTGAGGAAGCCAAATCGGGGAGTTATGAAGAACATACAAAAGTTGTGGCATAATCACCATTTTCAACAGATTCACTCTCCCCACCATTGACAGATGTAACTTAGCCCATGCCTTAATCTTTTGTTTAATCTTAGCTACAAGCGGTGAGAGATTTAAACGCTCATAGTCTGGTATGTTATTAGATACATTAATACCCGTGTATTTAAGGCATGACACTACCGGCACTTGTGGAACTCTGACCACAGTTGGGTCTAATGAGAGTATAGCAGACTTTTCCCAGTTTATAATTAGTCCCGAGACAGCTCCAAATGAGGTAAAAAGTGACATTGCACTATTGAGTGATCTGTCAGGGTCCGCTAAGAACAAAAGAATATCCCAGGGGCCCAGACAGCAATCCATTCGACCGCACTCTTGCCAATGGTGCAGAGTACAGAAGCTTAATTCAACTAATCAAGCCTGGACCGAAACCCATGCATTGAAGCGTGGCAAAAAGGTATTTCCACTCCACGCTGTCAAATGCCTTAGCAGCATCAAGAGACAGGACCGCCCTCCTCCCCACATCATCCGCTTCCACCTGCATGTTAAGATACAATCTTCTAATATTTAGGGCCGTAGACTAAGGCTGAGTTCACACGTGGCGTTTTTTTCGCGTTACCGCGGCGGTTTTAACCGCTCGATTTTGCCGCGAAAATGCGAAAAATAAGCATCCCATGCATTCCTATGGGATTCCGCAATGCTGTGCTAATGCTGCGGTTTTTACCGCGGCGGAATCGCTTCGCGGTAAAAAACGCAGCATGCTCATTAATTTGCGGAATCGCGGCGATCCCGCACCCATAGGAATGCATTGTTCCGCTTACTTCCCGCATGTGGCTGTGCACACCATGCGGAAAGTAAGCAGAACAATTGCGGATGGTACCCACGGTCCGGAGGAGAGGAGACTGTCCTCCGGGCTTTGGGTCCCATATCCCTGTAAAAAATAGAATTTAAAAATAAAAAATATTGTTATTCTTACCTTCCGGCGTCCCGTGCATCATTCCCGCCTCTCTCCACGCTCCCATTCCCAGTAAGCCTTTGCGAAAACGCCCGCGATGGCGTCCGTTCTCGCGGGATCGCGAAGTCTCGCGGTCATTCGCGCAACGTCATCGCGAATGACCGCGAGACATCGCGATCCCGCGAGAACGGACGCCATCGCGGGTATTTTCGCAAATGATTACTGGGAACGGATGCGCGGGACGTCGGAAGGTAAGAATAACACCATTTTTTATTTTTTTTTTACATTCTATATTTTACTACTGATGCCGCATAGGCAGCCTCAGTAGTAAAAAGTTGGTCACACTCGTCAAACACTATGTTTGACGAGTGTGACCAACCTGTCAATCAGTTCTCCAAGCGATGCTACAGATCGCTTGGAAAACGCTAGCATTTTGCAAGCTAAATACGGTTGCAAAATGCTAATTTTTCCGCGGGAAAATCGTGGGAATTTAAAATGCGATTTTCCCACGGAATGGAATTCCGGAATTCTCGCGGTAATTTCCGCAAGAGTTCCGGTGCGTGTGCACTTAGCCTTACAAGGCATAAATCCCGTCTGAACCGGGTGTACTAAAGATTCCACTACCTTCGAAAGACGAGTGGCCAGTACCTTTGCTAATAATTTAATGTCTACTGTCAGAAGGGAAATTGGCCTGTACGATGCCGGGAGGGTAGGATCCTTATCTTTTTTCGGAAAGACAGTAATAATAGCTTCCCACATGGATGGCGGGAGGATCCCAAGTCCAAGACTATCATTAAGTGTAGTCAGCAGCAGTGGGAGTAATACCGACTTATATTTTTTATAGACTTCCACTGGCAAGCCATCCACCCCCGATGCCTTGCCATTAGACATAGTGCTCAAGGCCTCCTCAAGCTCATCCAAACCCAGGGGTTCGTCCAGCAAATTTCTGTCTGCGTCAGAGAGTCGTGAGAGCTTAGCTAATCCCAAAAAATCCTCAAGATCTTCCGCGGAAGCCCCAGAATGAGAGGAATACAAGTTAGTAAAGAAGGCCCCCAAAACTCCCAGGATTCCCGGCGCATCAGTAACAAGTGTCCCATTTTCACCACTGAGCCCAGGTATGAACGAGGACCCCTTTTGTGCTGACGTTATAACTGAGAGTAGGTGCCCCACACTTTCTGCATTTTCAAAGAATTGGGTCGATTGGAACATACGTTTCTGCGCTGCCACTTCCAGAGACATTTTGGTCACTCGCAACTCAGCATCCTTAAGTCTCTGTTGTGCACTGGGAGTGACCTGTATTGAAAAAGCCTGCTCTGCATCTTCCAATTCCTGGAGCAAAAGTTTGGATTTCATTCTAGAACTAGACTTAATCTTTGAAATCTCACGTATGAACATGCCACGCAAATATGCCTTCAGAGACTCCCAAACCACCGGACTAGAGGCCGAGTTCTCATTAATCCCAAGGAATTCCTGTAATTCAGAGGTGAATGAATCAGTTTTATCCACTAGTTGTAGCCAAAACGGATTTAAACCCCAAAGCGTCCTATCTCCTGACATATTATCTCCTTTAATTACAATAGACAGGGGCGAATGGTCCGACACTGTCCTCGATAGATATTCAACATTTATAATTTTCCCCAGTATGAGACCGTCGCCCAAAGCCAAGTCGATACGAGACAAGGAGGAAAAAGTAGAGGAGAAACATGAGTACTGATATACCCCAGGATTCCTGCATCTCCACAAATCAGTTAAGACTAGTTCGCGCAGGAGTGCCCCGAATGGTGTGCAGTTGCCTTCCGGTTTTATAGGTGCATGGTTACCTCTATCCCAATGGGCATCTAAAATGTTGTTAAAATCACCCACCACTAAATATGGGACTCCTGAAAAATCTCTCAAAATAGTTAGGATTTTATATATGATTTTACTACTATATGGCGGAGGAATATATATAGATATGAGTACCTTCGTGACAACAGACAATGTACAATACAAAAGAACAAATTGTCCCTCTTCATCTACCACCACCCGATTATATGAAAATTGAACACCCCGTCTAATTAGTATACTGACACCTCTAGAGTACTGGGAATATGTAGAATGCTATCCCGCCAATATCCACCTTTTATCCAGAATATTAAGTGTTTCACGTGTAAGGTGCGTCTCTTGCAAGCAAATTACATTTGGTTTGCGGTCCATAATAAAAGAAAAAATCGCCTGTCTCTTAACTGGGGATTTCATCCCTCTAACATTCCAGCTAAGAATTTCAGTGTCCCCCCATAATTGGTATTTTTAAACTTAAACAACAATATCCAACTAATCTTAGCTAAATACATTTGGACATATGTGTACCTGTCAATGGACCTAACACCCCCCCCCCCATTCCCTCCCTCCTAATAACACATCCTAACGTAACTCTCAACTGTATTAGGCCTATTACAAAGAAGGACAATGTTATCCCCCTTAAAATGTATAAAGCCAAATACCAGGCGTTTTAGTTCCTATCTCGCCCCCAACCTATTTCAGGATAATGCCCCACAGCACAAAGCAACCATCTAGACACAGGAACAGCTCAAAACGTCCAGAACGTCCAAAAGATTCACGTTTCTTCACCACAGTCCTCCACCTCCCTTCTTAGATGTTGTTCGTTCAGATCCAACCATTCAGCTGCCTCTGTAGCTTCCAGAAAAAAATGAGATTTGTTCCCAGCTTCGACCAGCAATTTGGCCGGGAAGATCATAGAGTACTTGAGGTCAAGGGCCCTCAGCCGTTTTTTAATATCAACAAATTGAGCTCTCATTTTTTGTACTTTCGGTGAAAAATCCAGATTGAATGAAACTCTAGAACCATCAATAGTTAGATCAGGGTGGTCTCTTGAGAACCAAAGAATACTGTCCCTGTCTCTGTAGTGAAGTACTTTAGCCAGGATGGGTCTTGGTGGATGGCCAGGGGGAGGGGGACGAGCCAGGACCCTATGAGCGCGCTCCACCGCATACAAGTGAGTCAGATTGTCTGGCCCAACTTTTTCTTTTATCCAGGCTTCGACAAAAGTAGTAGGGTTTTTGGCCTCGTAGCGCTCCGGGACACCGACAATATGAACATTATTGCGCCTGGACCTGCTTTCCAGGTCGTCCGTTTTATTCCATACTGCAGCAAGATCTTTTTTGAGCTCCTTATTATGCTGCGCAGAGTTAGAGACTGTATTTTCCACCACACCAACTCTTTTTTTCTAATTACCCAGTTCTGTCCTTTAACTGTGTGGAGGTCATATTCTCCACAGGTAATTACCAGCTGTGCTCTGGGGATTTAGCAGCAGCAATTAACTAGGACATGCGGGAGCTCTGCAGGCACACGTCCTCCTCACATGCTGCTAGGCCACACCCCCCATACAGGTGTGTATTTACAATTGTATATTTACAATGAAGGTCCAGCCATCTTGAGGGAGTAATGGATGGATGGCTATATAACATATCCCTTTTTTTTTAAGACGTTTTATTATTGTTATCATTTTCTTGAGGTACTGTATATACTCGAATATAAGCCGAGATTTTCAGCCCCAAAAATTGGGCTGAAAGTCTCTCTCTCGTCATATATTCAAGTCATATACAAAGGGGGTCGGAGGGGGAGGAGGGGCAGGGGTGTCAGGTCATACGTACCCGTCTTGAGCCCCCAGCTTCTCCCCGTGCTCTCTCTTCCTGCCTTCAGCGGTCACGTGGTGCCGCTCATTAAAACTCATGAATATGCACATATTCATGAGTTTTAATGAGCGGTACCACACGACCGCTGAAGGCAGGAAGAGAGAGCGCGGAGAAGCTGGAGGCTCAAGACACAGCGTCAGGACGGGTAAGTATAGCGATACTCACCTGTCCTGTGTCCATGGCTGCTTGCTGCTGTCTGTCATCGGTCAGTGACTTCAGACAGCAGAGGGCGCAGTGACGTGGTTAGTGCGCGCCGCGCCCCCTGCAGTCTGAACGTCACTGACTGATGATGTGGCAGATAGCGGTGAGCAACCATGGACGCAGGACACGTGAGTATCTCAGGTGCCAGCAGTGACACCGGCACCTGACACCCAGCGACGGAGAGGTGAGTATGTCATTTTTTTTTTTTGTTTTACATGCAGCAGCATCATGGGGGCAGCATGTGGGGGAATAATCTATGGAGCTTCTTATGGGGGCACAATCTATGGAGCTTCTTATGGGGCAACATATGGGGGAACAATATTTGGAGCTTCTTATGGGGGCAGCATATGGGGGAATAATCTATGGAGCTTCTTATGGGGGCAGCATATGGGGGAATAATCTATGGAGCATTTCCCACCCTAGGCTTATACTCGAGTCAATAAGTTCTCCCAGTTTTTTGTGGCAAAATTAGGGGGGGTCGGCTTATACTCGGGTCGGCTTATACTCGAGTATATACGGTAGTTACAACACCCAGCAGGCTGATGTCATATTGGGGTTTGTTGATTTTGTGGAACCACTAGTGGTAACTTACGTTGTATGGAAGAGCTATTTACCTCTGTGCACGTCATTTATTATTTATTATGTGCACGCCATTTGTTTTATATATAAAAAATGTATTGTTTTTTCCTTGGATTTTTCACACAGGATCCCTAGCTTGTCTGCTGCTCTGTATCCTTGTTCTGTGCTTCCTTTATTACTGAGGGCACTAGGGTCTATTTCTGGATTTTTTAAAAAAAATCCCTAAATAAAGGAAAAAAAAAAATTAAATTTTTCCAATAAATACATTTATGTAAATAAAAAAAAACAATAAAAGTATACACATTTGGTATCTCTACGTCCGTAACGACTCGCTCTATAAAACTGTCACATTAGTTAATCCCTTCAATGAAAACCTTAAAAAAACAAAACAAGGAAAAAACAATTTTTTATCATCATACCACTGAACAAAAAGTGCAATAAAACTCAATAAAAAAAGGATGTACCGTATTTTTCGCTTTATAAGACGCACCTGATTATAAGACGCACCCCCAAATGTGGTGAAGGAATAGAGAATTTTTTAATAAATGGGGTCCGTCTTATAATGCCAGTGTCCGTCTAACAAATCATATAGGGTATATGTCCCTCATAGCCCCCCCATCCTAAAATTAGCCCCCTTAATCTGGATATGGCCACCTTATATTGAATATAGCCCCCTTGTGCTGGCACACGGGCCCCCTGTGGCTGACACACGGCCCCCTGTGGCTGGCACACTGGCCCCCTGTGGCTGACACACTGGCCCCCTGTGGCTGACACACTGGCCCCCTGTGGCTGGCACACTGGCCCCCTGTGGCTGGCACACTGGCCCCCTGTGGCTGGCACACTGGCCCCCTGTGGCTGGCACACTGGCCCCCTGTGGCTGGCACACTGGCCCCCTGTGGCTGGCACACTGGCCCCCTGTGGCTGACACACTGGCCCCCTGTGGCTGACACACTGGCCCCCTGTGGCTGACACACTGGCCCCCTGTGGCTGACACACTGGCCCCCTGTGGCTGACACACTGGCCCCCTGTGGCTGACACACTGGCCCCCTGTGGCTGACACACTGGCCCCCTGTGGCTGGCACACGGCCCCCTGTGGCTGACACACTGGCACACTGGCCCCCTGTGGCTGGCACACTGGCCCCCTGTGGCTGGCACACTGGCCCCCTGTGGCTGGCACACTGGCACACTGGCCCCCTGTGGCTGACACACTGGCCCCCTGTGGCTGGCCCACTGTGGCTGACACACTGGCCCCCTGTGGCTGACACACGGCCCCCTGTGTTAGATATCGCCTCCATGCTGCTGCTTTTAGTAAAATAAACTCTTTCCTTACCTTCTCAGCGCTGTCCCTCCTCGTGTCTCCCTCAGTGTGGTTGAGCTCCTCCTCCACTTCCTGGTTCTCAGTGCCGGTCATGTGATCAGCACAGCAGAGTGATATCATCTCTGCGTGCCTGATGACAGCGGCAGCCGAGACACTGGGAGATCAGCGCTGGAGGAGGTAAGGAAAGAGTTTTTATTTTACTATGGGCAGCAGCATGGGGGAGATATCTAACACAGGGGATCATGTGCGATCAAAGGAGGGCGCAGGCAGCTATAATATGCGCCGCTCCCCCAGCCAGTCACCGTGGTGCGGTTTCAGCACCATGGTGATGGACAGCGGCAGTGCATATTATATGAGCGGGAGCAGGAGATCAAAGGCTCCCTCCGGCAGCTTTTACCAGCTCACAGCACCGCTCCAAAGCTGCCCCCACCTCCCCTGGACGCTGCAGTATATATATATATATACACCCCCCCTCCCCCGTATATTCGGATTATAAGATGCACCCCCTACTTTCCCCCAAAATTTGGGGGAATAAAAGTGCGTCTTATAAAGCGAAAAATACGGTAAATAAAAATGGTACTGCTGAAAACGTCATCTTGTCCCACAAAAAAACAAGCTGCCATACAGCTCCATCATCAGAAACATAAAAAAGTTATTGCTCTGAGAATAAAGCAATGCAAAAATAATGATTTTTTTTCTATAAAATAGTTTTTGTGTAAAAGCGCCAAACATAAAAAAAATATAAATGAGGTATCGCTGTAATCGTACTGACCCAAAGAATAAAGCTGCCTTACCAATTTTACCACAGACGGAACGGTATTAAAAAAAATAATTCCTTAATTACCGGCACTGGTTTTTGATCATACTGTCTCCCAAAAATTGGATTAGAAAACGATCAAAAAATGTCTAATGTGCCCGAAAATGGTACTAATAGAAACGTCAGCTCATTCCGCAAAAAACAATACCTCACATTACTGTCGACCGAAATATGAAAAAAAGTATAGCTCTGAAAATATTGTGCCACAAAAACTAGTTTTCGTAATAAAAAGCGTCATTTAGTGTGTGACAGCAGCGAAACTTAAAACCCAATATACAGTGCCTTGCGAAAGTATTCGGCCCCCTGGAACTTTTCAACCTTTTCCCACATATCATACTTCAAACATAAAGATACCAAATGTAAATGTTTGGTGAAGAATAAACAACAAGTGGGACACAGTTGTGAAGTTGAACGAAATTTATTGGTTATTTTAAAATTTTGTGGAAATTAAAAAATTGAAAAGTGGGGCGTGCAATGTTATTCGGCCCCTTTAACTTAATACTTTGTTGCGCCACCTTTTGCTGCGATTACAGCTGCAAGTTGCTTGGGGTATGTCTCTATCAGTTTTGTACATCGAGAGACTGAAATTCTTGCCCATTCTTCCTTGGCAAACAGCTCGAGCTCAGTGAGGTTTGATGGAGATCGTTTGTGAACAGCAGTTTTCAGCTCTTTCCACAGATTCTCAATTGGATTCAGGTCTGGACTTTGACTTGGCCATTCTAACACCTGGATATGTTTATTTGTGAACCATTCCATAGTAGATTTTGCTTTATGTTTGGGATCATTGTCTTGTTGGAAGACAAATCTCCGTCTCAGTCTCAGGTCTTTTGCAGACTTCAACAGATTTTCTTCAAGAATGGTCCTGTATTTGGCTACATCCATCTTCCCATCAATTTTAACCATCTTCCCTGTTCCTGCTGAAGAAAAGCAGGCCCAAACCATGATGCTGCCACCACCATGTTTGATAGTGGGGATGGTGTGTTCAGGGTGATGAGCTGTGTTGCCTTTACGCCAAATATATCATTTGGTATTGTTCCCAAAAAAATTGATTTTGGTTTCATCTGACCAGAGCACCTTCTTCCACATGTTTGGTGTGTTTCCCAGGTGGTTTGTTGCAAACTTTAAATGACACTTTTTATGGATATCTTTGAGAAATGGCTTTCTTCTTGCCACTCTTCCATAAAAGCCAGATTTGTGCAGTGTATGACTGATTGTTGTCCTATGGACAGATCATGGGCCCCTTGGCTGCATCTCTGATCAGTCTTCCCCTTGTTTGAGATGAAAGTTTAGAGGGACGGCCGAGTCTTAGTAGATTTGCAGTGGTATGATACTCTTTCCATTTCAATATGATCGCTTGCACAGTGCTCCTTGGGATGTTTAAAGTTTTGGAAATCATTTTGTATCCAAATCTGGCTTTATACTTCTCCACAACAGTATCACGGACCTGCCTGTTGTGTTCCTTGGTCTTCATAATGCTCTCTGTGCTTCAAACAGAACCCTGAGACTATCACAGAGCTGGTGCATTTATACGGTGACTTGATTACACACAGGTGGATTATGTTTATCATCATTAGTCATTTAGGACAACATTGGATCATTCAGAGATCCACAATGAACTTCTGGAGTGAGTTTGCTGCACTGAAAGTAAAGGGGCCGAATAATATCGCACGCCCCACTTTTCAGTTTTTGAATTTCCACAAAAATTTGAAATAACCAATAAATTTTGTTCAACTTCACAATTGTGCTCCACTTGTTGATTCTTCACCAAAAAATTATATTCGGTATCTTTATGTTTGAAGCATGATATGTGGGAAAAGGTACTTTCGCAAGGCACTGTAAATCTGTTATCGCTGTAATCGCACCGACTGCAAGAACAAAGTTGCGTACTCACTTGAACTGCACGAGTAACAATGTAAAAAATAAAACCAATTCTTCACCTACTGTTCATTTTTTTTCATTTTGCCTCCAGAAGATTGCAGTAAGGCTTGGCGCACATTTATCCTGCGCTGAGTGCTTACACCGAGGTTTCCGTGTAAATCTGTAAAATACATGATTCAGACAGAACCCCCGGTGGAAGATTCCCTATAATGAGGTAGTTGTAGGTACTGTGGACGCCGTGTGTCCTGTGATCCAGCAGTGTCCGTCTTTTTAGGATTGCATAAAAGTGCAATCGGCCACAGTTTTTGTGCACTTCTGAAAAGAAGAACACCGCTGAGCAGAGGCCATTATAGAGAATGGATCCATGGGGGATTTCATCTGAATTATGTCACTCAGAGATTTAGATGGAAACCCCAAAAGTAAGTGGTCAGCATGGAGCGCCGGATAAATGTGATCTCAAACGTTATGTAAAATGTTCTCAATAAAAGCTTCAACTCGGATCTGTCATCTGTTGACGCAAATATAGGAGGCTTCCATGTTACTGGTAGTACATATGCCCTGGAAAAGCGAAATTGCTCCTCACCCGCCAAAAGAAATTCAGCAAATTCTCCGCTGCCATATCAAAATGCCCCTCTTCCTTCTGAGTACCAGGGTGCCTAAACAACACTTAGCGCCCACACGTTTGGCATTTCTGTAGTGATGAGAGGCCGCCTAATTTACAGATGCTTGTTTGCAGAAGCAAGAGCTGGGCATAATGTACTGGTGACTGCAATGTAGTGGTCAATACAACAGCAGTTTGCAATTTTCACTCAGCAACATCCACTGCCTACTGTTTCCGGAAAACACCCATGGAGTCAAAATTGTCACTACATCTGTAGATAAATTCCCAAAGGGTTATAATTTCCAAAATGGGGTCACTTGAAGGAAGAACCTGCTTTTCTAGTACTTAGGGGTTCTTTATATGGAATCCACAAACTAGACTAGGAAAATCTACATTCCAGGAGGCAAATGGCACTCCGTCCCTCCCGAGTCTCTCCATGTGGCAAAGTAGTACTGTACAGCCACATATGTGGTATTTCTACATTCAGCAGAAATTGTGGGACAAATTCTGGTGCCATTTTTACCCATTTCCCAGTGTGAAAATGTAAAACTTGGGGCTAACGCACAATCTTGGTGGTAAAAATGTAAATTATTTTTTCTTCTCTGCCCAATGTTATAAAAGTCTGTGACACACCTGTGGTGTCAATATAATCACTGCATGCCCTAGATGAATTGATTGAGATGTTTAATTGGTAAAATCGGATCACTTATGGAGAGGTTCTGCTGTTCTGGCACCTCAGGGGCTCTGCCGATGTAACATGGCACCCTCAAACAAGTGCAGCAAAATCTGCACTGTAATATGGCACTACTTCTCTTCTGAGCTTTGCACTGTGCCTGAAAAGTAGTTTTCGACCACATATTGGGGTATCAGTGAACTCCAGAAAAAGTGCACAACAAACTTTGGGGTCCATTTTCTCCTTTTGCCCTTGTGAAAGTACAAAATTTGAAGCTAAAAAAATTTTTTGTGGGGAAAAATGTGATTCTTTTTCTTTCTTTCTTTCACAGCTTAACGTTATAAACTTCTGTGAAGCACCTGGGGGTTCAAGGTGCTCAATACACATCTAGATAAGGTCCCAAAGAGTTCTAGTTTCCAAAACGGTGTCACTTGTGAGGGTTTCTACTGTTTAGGCATGTCAGGGGCTCTTGTTATTCCATCATATTTTGCATTCAAAAAGTCAAATGACATTCCTTCCCTTCCAAGCCCTGCCGTACTCAGGAGAAATTGCACAAATTGTTTGACGCATTTTCTCCTTTTGCCCTTATGTAAATGCAAAATTTGGAGCTGAAAAGATTTATTTGGGAAAAATGTGATTTGATTTATTTATTTTTTTATTTCCTTTGCTCTACGTTATAAACTTCTCTTCGTTACTGTCAGAGAGTTCCTGATGCCCCTGGTTATCATGCTAATGTATATTTTATTTACCAATTATGGGGCTACTTTGCATGAACTCCTGATACTGTGACCATACGGGGTTGTTATCCTGTTCGATGTGGGTGACATACTAGGCCTTTTGTCTAGCCTTTGGTGATTCCTTTTTCCCCCCCTCTCATGTACCTTTGTCCAATTATAGATCATTAATAAAGTATTGATTTTATGTGACATTTTTGACTGCTGGCCGTTTTATCTATTTTTGATTCGTTATAAACTTCTCTGTAGCACCTGTGGGTTCAAGGTGCATAATACACATCTAGATAAGTTCCTTAAGGGGTCTAGTTTCCAAAGTGGTGTCACTTGTGGGTGGGTTCCAGTGTTTAGGCTCATCAGGGGCTCTCCAAACGCGACATGGCAACCGCTAATTATTCCACCAAATTTTACATTCAAAAAGTCAAATGGTGCTCCTTCCCTTCCGAGCCCTGCTGTGTGCCCAAACAGATGATTTTCCCCACATATGGGGTATCGGTATGCTCAGGAGAAATTGCACAACAAAATGTATGGTCCATTTTCTCCTGTAACCCTTGTGAAAGTAAATAAAAATAGGTCTAAAGAAAATTTTTGTGAAAGAATAGTAAATGTTTATTTTTTTCCTTCCACGTTCCAAAAATTCCTATGTAGCACCTGAAGGGTTAATAAACTTCTTGAATGTACTTTTGAGTACCTTGAGGGGTGCAGTTTTTAGAATAGTGTCATTTTTGGGTATTTTCTGTAATATAGGTGCCTCAAAATCTCTTGAAATGTGAGGTGGTCCCTAAAAAATGGTTTGGCAAATTTTGTTATAAAAATGAGAGATCACTGGTCAACTTAACCCTTATAACTTCCTAACAAAAAAGTTGTTTCCAAAATTGTGCTGATGTAAAGCAGACGTGTTATTTATTAACTATTTTGTGCGATATGACTGATTTAAGGGCATAAAGAATAAAAGTTTGAAAATTGCGAAATTTTCAAAATTTTTGCCAAGTTTCTATTTTTTTCACAAATAAACGTAAGTCATATCAAAGAAATTTTACCATTATCATAAAGTACAATATGTCACAAGAAAACATTCTCAATCACCGGGATCCGTTGAAGCGTTTCAGAGTTAAGACTCATAAAGTGACAGTGTTCAGAATTGTAAAAATTGGCCTGGTTAGGAAGGTGAAAACAGGCTTCGGGGCAAAGGGATTAAAATTCATTGGAGAGGTCACCAACTATGAAGTCCTAGAAAACATATTTTTCTTTTCCTGAGTAGGTTGTGTAGGTTGTATTAATTGGGTATTTGAGATGTATTACACAGTCTGCCACAACTCAGTTGTCAGGTGACCTGGGACCAGGACCTCCTTCCCTGTCCCTAATGCTAGAGGGCGCACTAGCTTGCTCTATTCCCTTCCCCCACCCAGGGAAGAGCGGAGCAGCCGTTTTCCACTGTACATAAAGCAGGCAAACAAGACAACACAAATGGGGATAACTGAAAATACCATGCATACAAATATTCACTCACATATAACAGAAGAATGCATCGGGGAGTGTAGGATGGGGAAAAACCAAAGTAGGAGAAGGAAAGGGAACTATCATACTTACTAACCCAAGTAACAGTCACTGATAAGTCCACCATATAGCCACCAACTTCTATCCTCCAAGCCATGCAGCAAAAGCTAGCTTTGATGTGTGTCAGTCAGGACCCAAATGTCACGGAGTGACTGACCCAGTGTGATACGACCCAAAGGTTGGTCGGTCACCAAATGGCATAACAACACAACGCCAATGGAATTGGTGATAAGGACGCCCTGCCAATAGAGAATCAGGGATGGTCACCTCCTGGGCTCCAACATGAGCCTGTTCTAACCTAACACCCTATGCAGGTTCTTCCCCCTGCCGACGTCGGGATACCTTGTCTGTTATGAGTGAGTCACCGAGGAGGAAAAAACAAAACACAAGCTCAGCCCAGAAAATCAGAGAGTTTGGAAACTAGTGGATTGCAGACCCCTAATCCTATCACACAACTAGCAGTAGCCGTGGAGTGTTCCTACGGTGATCCTAGACACCTCGTTACAGCCGGAGATCTACATAAGCCTAAACAGAGAAAAGGGAAAAACTGACTGCCCCAGAGCAGACCCCAAAGCAATAGGCATCCCCCAACATATAATGACGGTGAAGCAAGATGAAAACACTAACACAGATAGAAAGATAGGTTGAGCAAACGATTGGGCCCAAGCTAACTAAAAAGGACAGGACAGAAAAGCTGCTGTCTGCAATCCGAGAAAACCCTGCTAAAAATATTACCAACACAACTGATAAGCAAAAAGGACCCTGAAGTCACTAGACTTCAAACCCTATATCAGCACTCAGAATATTCTGGAAGCAGAGCAAAAGAGAACACCGATCAAGGAAAAAGAATCCAGCACACCCCCGGCGGGGATGGCTGAACTCCAAAAAAACAAGGTAAACAAAACCAAAACTAATTAGTTCAATAGCAGAGCAAAAACTTATCTTTGAGAGGCAGGAATCAGACTGGTCTCCAAGAATCCAGCAGAGAAATCACCAGCGACTCAGAAGGGCGTCGGCTGCCTTATATCCAGTCAGAAGTTCCTGTTACCCAGTCACCATCCACCTGATCAGGTGTTTGGTAATCAGCCTCACTACCTTCCTTCACCAGAAGAGGGAGATCCTCGGACACAAAAGATGAATGAACAGATGAGCTCACAACACTTGTCCCTATTTGTAATCTAGATCTGCCCTGGCTATTTCACTGGATGGCACGGAGCACTAGCTTCACTTCTGCAGATAACACACACAGGGGGGAGTGACAGACACCAAAGGTACAAGGTAACAAAAATACAACTTAGCTTTCTCTGCTGCAAAGCACCGCACAGCAGAATGAGGCACTAAAAAAGCGAACTCTGCAAAGCACCACTGCACCCAAAGAGCTCCTTCCTCCAGCTTGGTCACTGTAGAATGCTCTAACACCGACATTCAGCTGATGCATCAGGTGACCCCTTGAAGCATGGTGGGAGTAGTCACCACCCACAGCAATACAATTACACCATCAGGCCAGCGTGGAAAAAAACTGACCTTAACACCTGATGGCCTGAAAGGAAAAAAGTTTTAATCTGAGATGCCAGATCTGCCACAGATCCAAAAATGGATTGTTACATCAGATTATAGGGGGGATAGGAGTTGCTAACCATGCTCAGAGCGCTCAATATGGTCGATTAACCCCTACACTGCCAAAAGAAATTTATACATTTAAAAAAAGGGGAAGTGCCTTTTTTCAGCACAGGAGTAGGAGCAATCAGACGCTGTGGTCTTCTGTCTCCTCTCTGACGCGGTAACCCATGACACAGTCTTTGCATATTTATCATACAGATTTTGTTATTTACTTGGATTAGGAGATTTCCAAATATACTGTCTCCTAGTAGTAAACAAATTGTTTTTTTTTCGCTTCAGATAGTACTACCTGCAAAGAAACATCACAAAATCCACATCAATCTCAGAAAAATACCATTTTTACTCAAAGTACTTAAAAACAATAGCTTAAAACTGGTCCATTTTGCAGAGATTCAATGATGAGATGAATACATCATTACACACAGTAATTCATCAATACTATAAGTGCACTAAGGTTCATTGTGTATACTCCAAAATTATAATAGCATTTAATAGATAATGGTATATCATCACTCTATCCGCTCACTATGATAATGCACTGCAGCCTGACAATCATAAAAATAACTGTCTGTATAATGCTGTGGATACTGCTGTGGGATTCTCATATCCCAATGCTTGTTTCGCGACTTTGCTTCCTCAGGGACTTTAGATTGTTACAGCTTTACAATATTTCCTGTTAAAGGAGTGTTACCACAAATATCTTTTCCCATACCTTCACCTTCCGATAAAATAGTAAACTCCGGTGCACTGCTTGGTTCCATGTTCAGCACCTGGGCATGGACTGAGTTATTTGAAAAACGACAGCAATATTTCTTTGTTTTTCCGTTGCATGCAATGTTACTCTATTTTGTATAGCTTATTTCAGCATACTTTAAAAACCTGCTTTCTTTGCATTTGCAGGCCGCATCTTTTGGAAAATGTTTTGTAGACTCATATTCACCTTCAGATTTTGTAACAATGTGTCAGGATCTCCGTGTGCTTAATGCTATCAATGATTACCAGATTGGCATACCGTTGACTATTGGACAGTATCCTTTTCAGTGTTGAGTCCAATGAGGAATATTTCTGGCTACTAGTTTCTGACCACAGAGATTCGAATTCTTCTGTTTCATGCGTTTTAAAAGCACATAAGTATAATATCAGCTGTAGTGTATTTATTATAGCTATGGGAAATATACTTTCTATACCTTAAATAGTATTTATTACAGATGTGTGTGTTAAAAATGAAAAATTAGAATATAGTAACACCCCAGGGCAATCCCATGAGAAAATGAGTCAGCGGTAATCCTTCAAATATGACTTCAATTTCACAGTCTATACTGGTCTTTACTAGTATATAAAAAATAACATTAGAACTTTATTCTACTAGTCTTTCTAGTTTTGGCATGTAATACAGTAAAAGATCCCACTGCGCTAATCCAACCTGCAGGCCATATACAACATAAAAAGACTGCTAGAGCAAGACCAGCAAAAGTGCGGGCAAATCCCAAAGCAAAAAACAAAAGGAAGGGAATTGTGAGGCTCACCCGAGTGTTAATACAATTTGCAGTGATAGTCCGCCATGCAAAGCGTTAAATGACTGGATATAAAAACCAGCCAACTAAACAGATCGGCTAAATAGACCTAAATTTACATATTGTGTTACTTTGAGCATGAATATCCGAGGTGTAATTCAAAACAGGCTAATAATGTTCGTCAGGTTATCGGCAAAAATTAATAAAATTTAACAAAAATCTTATGTGTAAGTAATACATATGTATGTACATACATATATATAATGAATATATAGTGTGTATATATAATACTAACCTAGTTCAGAGAAGAGCCATCAGAAACCGTATAATCATAGACAGAGATGTAGTCTTATGAGATCCAATAAACCACAATTATGCCACATCTCTGTCTATGATCGCACCTTGGACACTTGGCAGCACGGATTCTGAGAAGCCAGATTCCTCATTCTATTGCCTCAAACCCTACTGGTAGTCCGGCAACCGCCTTCACATGCTTTATACAGCAGTTGTGACTGTCACAACCCCATCAGGTGAGCAGATTTCTTAACCTCCTACAGCCTTTTGCCACCAGATAAGACCCTATCTTGCTTCTTGTCTCGCCAGCTTTTCCATTTATATTATTGAATTTTGACAGCTAATTGACTAACTGTGCTCACCACTCACATCCTTGTTTATTTTTGTTTTTTAAAGTTAATTCCGTATAGGATTTCACAGTTTCCATGGTTGGTGCTTCTTAATCGTCATGAAGGTACTCCTCAATCTTTTGGCAATTCTTGCAAATGCAAGTTGATGTGAACTCATCTCAAAATGCATTCTCGAGATGTTGCTTTGCTTTCTATCTCATTAGCATTCATGGAGTAACCTAAAACCAAGTAAGGAGGCAAAGCAGCATCTCCAAAATGCCTTGGTTATGACATTTCACCATGTGGCATCTGCAAGAACCAGTATGAACTTTAAAAAATGGCTGTCAGGACATTCCAGATAATAAGTCAAGAGGTTGATAAGTAGCTTAAAGAAGTTGTCCACAACTTGGGCAACTTCTTCCTATACCCCTCGCTTGGCCCCGGTAACAAATTAAAGCATATACTCCCCTCCCGTGCTGGCGCTGTTCCCGCAGTGTCAGCACTCGCTCTCACCAGGACTCTCATGTGGTGTTGTGACAGGAGACACCTGTGCCCAATCACGCCGGCGTCACTGTCTCCGCCTTTGGAAAAATCAAACATGAAGAGGAAGCCAAGGATCAGCTGCAGCTCGACTTCATCTTCATGTTCAGTTTGTCCAAAGGTGGAGACAGTGATGCCAGTCCTGATTGGGTGTCAGCATCACGTGTCACAACCGCATGAGAGCCCCTGGGAGAATGAGTGCCAACACCACGGGAACAGCACCGGCACGATAGGTGAGTATAGGCTTTATTGTGTTATCGAGGCCAAACATTTTGATAAAGAAGGGGTTGTCCTAGTAGTGGACAACCCCTTTAATGACAGCATGAATTTTGGGGGAATTTTGTCAGCCTGGTATTTGATAGGTAATGGTGATAAACTGGGGAAATTCTCTTTCATTTTCCTTTACATTTCTGCAGATATAAACAACTCACTGTTCCAGTCCTTCTAGACAGGTATTGGTTTATTCATGTGTTAGTTGGTATATATTTGCTATAGGTAGGTACAGCAAATATAGGTATGTGAGGATATGCTGCTATAATTTGGTGTATGCAACAAAAATCCATGCATATGATATACGTGATGTTCACATTTTAACATTTTAAGTTAGTTGTACTTGTAAAGTGATGATTAGTGTGGCTCTAGTTATCATAGCACTTACAATGGCCTGTAAAAGTGTGGGCACCCCTGGTCAAAATTACTGTTATTGTGAAAAGTTAAGCAAGTTGAAGATGAAATGATCTCTAAGGCTATGTGCCCACGTATGCAGAAAATTTCTGCATGAAAACCAGACTCCTTCCCAGAAAACGCGCGTTTTTTTCCGCGCGTTGTTTGCGCGCTTTCCCGCAAAAAACGCGCATTTTAGATGCGTTTTTTCCGCACTTCCACAGACGCACAGAAAATAGCTAAAACAGCTGACTTTTCCGCAAAATTAATGAGCATGCTGCGTTTTTTACAGCAAATCGTTTTTTCGCGGAAAAAAAACACAATATGCACAAAAAGTGCAAAATGCATTAAAATGAATGGGATGCTTCTTTTCAGTGATGTTTAAGCGTTTTTGCCGGTAAAAACGCTTAAGCGCGAAAAAAAATAATATATATATTCACCTATTAATAATAATAATCTTTTTATATAGTGCTAACATATTCTGCAGCGCTTTACAGTTTCCACACATTATCATCGCTGTCCCCGATGGGGCTCACAATCTAAAATCCAGTATGTCTTTGGAATGTGGGAGGAAACCGGAGTACCCAGAGGAAACCTACGCAAACTCGGGGAGAACATACAAACTCCTTGTAGATGTTGTCCTTGGTGGGATTTGAACCCAGGACTCCAGCACTGCAAGGCTGCAGTGCTAACCACTGAGCCACCATGCTTCCCTGACCTTTTACATTTTAAAAATGACAGAAAGGGAGATGGTTTGGGCACCCTGCTTGAGTAGTACCTAGTAGCACCCCCCTTTTTGCAAGTAACACAGCTTGTAAACGCTTTTTGTGGCCAGCCAAGAGTCTTTCAATTCTTGTTTCAGGGATTTTCATCCATATATCCTATCAAAATTCATCCAGTTCTGAGAGATTCCTGGGTCATCTTGTATGCACTGCTGTTGCGATGTGTAGCCACAGATGTTCAATGATGTTCAGATCAGCGGACTGTGAGGGCCATTGTCGAACCCTCAGCTTGCTGCTTTTGAGGTAGTCTAATATGGATTTTGACGGGTGTTTAGTATCATTATCCATTTGTAGAAGCCATCCTCTCTTCAAACTCAGCCTTTTTTACTGATTGTGTTATGTTTGCATTAAGAATTTGTTGAAATTTTATTGAATCCAGTCTTCCCTATTTTTCTCCACACACACTTTTCATCATTGTGGCCCAAAACTTCTATTTTAATCTCATTAGTCCACACAACTTGTTTCCAAAAAACATCAGACGTGTTCAGATGTTCTTTTGCATACTTCTGACACTGAATTTTATGGTAAAGATGCTTGAGAGGTTTTCTTCTGATTTCTCTTCCATGAAGGCTATTTTTTTTCAGGTGTCTCTGAACAGTAGAGCAATTTACCACAATTACATAGTCTGCTAAATCTTTCTGAATGTCTTTTGGAGTCAATAAGGGGTTCTGATCTCCCTCTGTAGCAATCCTACGAAATCCTCTCTGAATCCTCACTAAAATTTTGCTTGGTCTTCCAGACCTTATCTTGACCTCCACTGTTCCTGTTAATTGCTTTTTCTTAATTACATTTCAACTGAGGAAAGGGCAACTTGAAAACGCTTTGCCATTTTCTTATAGCATTCTCCTGCTTTGACATTCTCCACCATTTTAATTTTCAGAGTGCTATTCAGCTGCTCAGAAGAACCCATGGCTGCTGTTTTTTGGCACAAGGATAGCGGAGGCTGGGATTTCATAAAACTGGAAAATTTGCATCACCTGTGGCTTTTTTTTTTTTTTTTAACGATGGTAGTCAACAACCATAACCCTAACAGGCTAGTTAAGGTCTGAAACTTTGGTTAAAGTTATCTGAGCACACAAATCTCCAAGGGTGCCCACACATTTTCATCAGCTCATTTTCCTTTTTTGACATTTTTAAAATGTAAAAATGACAATGTATTTTTTTATTTGCCTAAAATAGAAAGGAAATGTGTCATCTTTAACTTTAGGCTTTTTAGAAATTATTTAATCTTCAACTTACTTAGCTGTTCACAAGAACAGTAATTTTGACTAGAGGTGGCCAAATTTTTACATGCCGCTGTTGTGTTGCAAGGAATATGTTGTCATGATTCTGTATGTTTCTAAGAGCAATATATTCTGTGTATCAGTGGTCTGCAAATCTCAAACCTCATCAGGAATGATGATTTGGAATATATATATTTTGTTCTTTTTAACATACAGAATCCTAATGTAAAATAGTGACCAAAATGCTGCCACGTAAAAGTAGATTTAGAAAGGATAAACAATTATGATTGGATTATTTAATTATAAACAATAATAGTAATATCTGCCGCTGTGGGTTTGACTCTGCAGAAATACGCAGTGTGAAAACCACAGCAATTTCTGATCGTGGGCACGTACCCTCAGTCAGCGACAGGAGGCGGAAAACAGGCGAAGAATAGGGCGAGAGGGAGGAGAGCTACAAATGCATTGTCGTATCCCACTACCTAGACGGTTCATTGGTATATAGTTTTAACACTTCTCTCTAAAACATCAAAACTGTTTTCTGCAATGAAGCAGAGTTGGGCCTTTGAATTTGCAGGACTCCAGGCCATCAGCCCGGTCAGTAGCCTCTGGTCGCTGTACGGGAGGATCACAAATATCTTACTTTTTGAGATCCCTGACGCAACTTTTGATTGGTCAGGCAGGTGTGACATGACCTGTGCTTCATGCCACAATGATGACATCACGCCTGCATGGCCAATCAAAGGCTGTGCTGGGAATCCTTTAAGGTAAGAGGTTCGTGAGCCTCCTGTACAGCAGCCTTAATTTTTTTACTTGTCCAATTGACCGGATTCCAGCATATCAATCCGCTCAACTCTACAAGGAAGGTATGGATTTATTCAGCATTAAAGTATTATACACATGGCATTAGTTTAGGGTATTTAATTCTAATGACAAGATCACCTTAATGACCTCCTAATACAAATACAAAATGTAGATATATATCTTGCTTCTGTAATAAAATTGTCTATTGGGCAAATCTTGTGGCCACCATAACCACATAGACTCTGTATTTGCCTCCACACAGGTTAGTTCTGAGAAGGCTTTATCCTCTCGCTGTAAAAATTAGTGAGCACCTAAAGATTCCAGAATTTCAAGGCGTGAGTCGTATCTTAGCTCACTGGGCGTGCTACAAGGTATTGTGGTTTTTAAAACTTTATAGATATGTTTTTTCTTGGTATGTTTTTGTGTCTGTATATTTTACATAGTTTTTTGTTTAGGTCCAACAGAAAGAGAAATCAGATGAAGAAGTAGCCCAGGCCATTAATCAAAAACTTGGTGATACTGCTGGGATTTCTTATTCAGAGATTGCCTCAAAGGCTTGTGACTGTGGAAGAACCGAATTGGCAATTAAAGTAAGTTTAGTTATTACATCACACTACCATATTAGTGTGAAGTAGAAATCATTAAAATTAAGTTTCAGCTTATATCTATCAACTGTGCATCGGACATGTAGTCCAATTTGCCTCATCCATTGCCTACTTTTATTATTATTATTATTATTATTATTATTATTATTTATATAGCACCATTGGTTCCATGGTGCTGTTCATGAGAAGGGGTTACATACAAATTACAGATATCACTTACAGTAAACAAACTAACAATCACAGACTGATATAGAGGGAATAGAGGACCCTGCCCTTTCGGGCTTACATTCTACAGGATGGTGGGGAAGGAGACAGTAGGTTGGGGGGGTTGCAGCAGCTCCAGTAGTGGTGAGGGGGCAGCAGTGATCATTGCAGGCTGTATGTAGGCTTTCCTGAAGAGATGGGTTTTCAGGTCCGTCTGAAGGATCCAAGTATGTTTGATAGCCGGACGTGTTGGGGCAAAGAATTCCAGAGGATGGGGGCTATTCGGGAGAAGTCTTGGAGGCGGTTGGGTGAGGAGCGAATAAGTGTGGAGGAGAGAAGGAGGTCTTGGGAGGATCGGAGATTAAGTGAGGGAAGATATCGGGAGATTAATTCAGAGATATATGGAGGAGACAGGTTATAGATGGCCTTGTAGGTCAGTATTAGTAATTTGAATTGGATACGCTGAGGGAGTGGGAGCCAGTGAAGAGATTTGCAGAGGGGAGAAGCGGAGGAGTAGCGAAAAGAGAGATGAGTTAGTCGGGCAGCAGAGTTAAGGATGGACTGGAGAGGTGCGAGGGTGTTAGCAGGGAGGTCACAGAAAATGATGTTGCAGTAGTCGAGACAGGAGATGATGAGGGCATGCACAAGCATTTTAGTAGAGTGAGGGTTGATGAAGGGACGGATTCTGGAAATATTTTTGAGCTGGAGGCGGCAGGAAGTGGAGAGAGCTTGGATGTGCGGTTTGAAGGACAGGGCAGAGTCAAGGGTTACTCCGACGCGGCGGACCTCCGGTACGGGGGAAAGCGTGATGTCGTCAATTGTTATAGATAGGTCAGGTAAGGAAGATCCGTGAAATGGGGGGAAGATGATCAGTTCAGATTTGTCCACATTCAGTTTGAGGAAGCGGGAGGAGGAGGACATGGCTGATTGACACTCCGGGTTTTGGAGAGGTGATGTCTGGGCCAGAGAGGTAGATCTGGGTATCATCGGCATAAAGGGGGTACTGGAATCCCCGTGGGACTTTGAGTTGCCCCAGGCCAAGTGTATAGATTGAGAAGAGTAGGGGTCCTAGAACAGAGCCTTGGGGGACTCCAACAGAGAGAGGGTGGGATGAGGAGGTAGTGGGGGAGTGGGAGATGCTCAATGTGCGGTTGGAGAGGTATGAGGAGATCCAGGATAGGGCAAGGTCTTTGATGCCAAAGGAAGAGAGGATCTGTATTAGGAGGCAGTGGTCAACTGTGTCGAAGGCAGAGGACAGGTCTAGAAGGAGGAGTATAGAGTATTGTCCGTTCGCTTTGGCTGTAAGTAAGTCGTTAGTAATTTTGGTCAGGGCTGTCTCAGTGGAGTGATGGGGGCGGAAACCAGATTGTAGATTGTCAAAGAGCAGGTTAGATGGGAGGAAAGTTCGGCATGGACGTGCTGCTCCAGGAGTTTGGAAGCGAATGGGAGCAGCGATATTGGGCGATAGCTGGACATAGCAGTTGGGTCGAAGGTTGGCTTTTTGAGGATAGGCGTGATTGTAGCATGTTTGAAAGCAGAAGGGAAAATACCGAAAGTTAGTGATAGGTTGAAGAGGTGGGTTAGAGATGGGATAAGAGTGGTGGCGAGGTTGGGGAGGAGATGGGGATGGGGTCAAGTGCGCAAGTGGTGAGGTGTGATTTGGAGAGAAGATAAGCAAGCTCCCCTTCAGTGATGTTGGATAAGGAGGTTATGGGGTTTGGGCATTGGTCTGGTATACAAAGGGGTTGTGGTGGTTGAATAATTAAGACTTGCCGTGTTTGGTCTATCTTGTTTCTGAAGTGCATGGTGAAGTCTTCAGCAGAGATTAGGGAATTTGGAGGGGTGTCGTGTCAGTAGCTTGGAAGATTCCCATTCAAAATAAAACATAACCTTTAATAATTCATTAAAAGCTGAGACATCACATAAACAACACTTAAACAGACATAATAGTGCTCGTGCGTATCAGTGCTCATTTAAAAAATGGTTCGGTCTCACCATTACTCATGGACATAGACGCCCCGGCGTATTTTTCAGAGGTCCCCTGCTGGGTATTCGGGTCCATATAGCAGCACAAGACAGCGTGTGGAAAAGGAGGTTAAAGGGTTACAGGTGTGCAGTTTTCCCTGTCCTCCCTGTCGTGCCCAGGTATTACTCCTGCCCTTACAAGGACACGCCCCAAATGGACCCTATAGTGTCACCCCCAGTTGTCAGAAGGGGTATTTGCTCCCTACGCCTTTCCTCACCAATAACGGGGATTCATCAGGGGAGTTATACAAATAGATATAAGGGGGTTTAAATATATTTGTCCATAAAGAAAAAGAGAAGGCCCTGCAGTGGCTGGGTGCCTCAACTAGCAGAGTGACTGTCCATATCACTGCCAAAAAGTAAGTCCAGGAAGTTGGAGGGGGCAGTGGTTGGTGGAGGAGGGAGTTAAAAGTATTGAACAACTGTTTAGGGTTGTGGGATAAGGAAGATACAAGGGATGTAAAGTAGGCCTGTTTAGCAGAGGTGAGAGCTGATTTGAATACAAGTGTTGCTTGTTTGAGTGCAGTGAAATCGTCTTGGGAATGTGTTTTCTTCCAGCGCCGTTCTGAAGTTCTGGATGCTTGCCGAAGCTTTTTAATGGTGTTATTGTGCCAGGGTTGTCTATTGATTCATCGCACTCTGTTATGCATGACAGGGGCGACCGAGTCGATGGCTGATGCAGGAGTGGCATTGTAGAAGCTAGTGGCAGTGTCTGTATCGTGGAGTGAGGATATGGAGGACAGTGGTAGGATAGAGTCAGAGAGTGTGTGAGTGTCTAGATGTGCAAGGTTTCTGCGGGGGTGTGCATGTTGCTGGGCATGGGTGACAGGTGAGGAGGACAGGGATGAGAAAGTGAGTAGATGGTGGTCAGATAGCGGGAGAGGGGAGGTGGTGAAGTTAAAAAGAGAGCAGAGGCGGGTGAAGACCAGGTCTAATGTGTGTCCGTCTGTGTGGGTGGCTGAGGAGGACCACTGAGTAAGTCCAAAGGAAGAAGTAAGGGACAGGAGTTTGAAAGCTGCTGACTGGTGGGTGTCAATGGGGATGTTGAAGTTACCCATGATGATGGTGGGAATTTTAGCAGAGAGAAAGTGAAGGAGCCAGGTGGAGAATTGGTCAATAAAGGCAGTGGTGGGGCCTGGAGATCGGTATATGACAGCTACTTGGAGGTTGGAGGGAGAGTAGATGCGTACAGAGTGGACTTCAAAAGAGGGGAGGACAAGGGAGGGAAGAGGTGGGATTGGGTTGAAGGTGCAGTTGGAAGAAAGGAGAAGGCCCACTCCTCTACCATGTCTGTTGCCAGGGCGAGGAGTGTGGGTGAAGTGGAGGCCGCCATAGCATAGCGCAGCAGGGGAGGTGGTGTCGGAGGGTGTCAGCCATGTTTCAGTGAGGCCAAGGAAGGAAAAATTACGAGAGGTAAAGAGGTCGTGAATCACGTGGAGTTTATTGCAGACTGAGCGGGCATTCGAGAGTGATCCAGAGAGAGGGAGCAGGGTGGTGGGTGTCAAAGGCACAGATATGAGGTTGGAAAGATTTCAAGTGTTTTTTTTTTATTGGGAGTGATAGAAGGGGGTAATAATGGGAGGTATGAGCTGTGGGGGTCCAGGATTGGGAGGTATGTCGCCAGCAGTGAGGAGAAGCAGAGCGAGGCAGAGCAGGTGGGAGGAGGAGAGTGGGAGATGTGTTTTGTGCGTTGTTAGGAGAGATCTGAAGTTGAGGAGCAGGTCAGTGGAGGAGGTCAGGTGGGTGGGCAAGAGGGAAGGAGAGATTATTACTTGGTTAGAGGGTGCTGGGGTCTGTGGATAGCGAAGGAGAGTCAGGAGTAATGGAGGCAAAAACATTAGAGCATATTTCAGCATGGTAAAAGTAAGTGTGGAGCTGACAGAAATTTGGTGTATTTAAACAGAGTTTTGGCATACCTTCTGGTCACTTCTGGCTCATTTCTGGCATATTTCAATTATTATCCTTATAATGGCATCCTTGCAATGGCAGACCAATCTCTAAGAATTTATAACAGCTCAAAATACTTCTCTGGTCAGGGATCGTTACCAGTCACATTATTGTGATATGTTGACATGAATTCTGATGGATATATTTATCTGTAAGGGGTTATCCAGGCTGGGTATCAAAGTCTCTGGATTCACTGGGAGCAGACAATCCTGTGACTGCAAGTATCCATATTCCGGCCACATTCTAACTAGACTTGCAACTTTCGTGCCACACCTAGACAACCCTTTTAAAGGGATTTCCCACTACCTGGAAACCCCTTTTATAAGTGAAGTAGTCCCCTTTGTTAAAAAAAAAAAACACATACTTTCCCTCCTGCATAGGCGCTTTCTCAGCAATGCTTACACTGTTCTACCACATGACGCTTGTAGCCAATCGGCAGCTGCTATTTGGCTGCCGTGCTTGTCTGACTTTTTTTTCCAAGGGAAGCAGGAGTGATCCCTGATTGGTTGCAGGGCTCAAGTGGCATAACAGTCCCACGCGAAACCCAGGAGACCTTCCGCTAACATTGCTGAAACGCGCTGGTGCATGGGGTAAGTGGGTATTTTTTTCCTCTTACAGGGGGACTAATTCACTTAAAAAGGGTTGTGAAGGCAGTGGACAACCCCTTTAACACTTTGGTTTTGATTTTTTCCTTTTTCTATAGGAATACCGTATTTATAGCTTTCTGTCTGTATCTGTTTTAGTTTTAAAAAATATAAATAAAAACACAATTGCCGTAATAAAAAAATCCTTAAAATAGGGTTGTGTATCCTGCATTAAAAGGAAGTTATCGATCTTTTTATCATTCCAATTGCATATTATTTAACTCAAAGTTTTTGCAAATACAAGTAGCCATGGCAACTGCAGCTTTGTGAGCCGGTGCGTTATCTTGGTGAAATAGCACTCCAGCCCGCAGTTTGCCGCGCCTTTTCTCCTTGACAGCTTCCCGCAATCTTCTGATTTGTTCTGCGTAGTAGGAGCCCGTAATAGTGGCTCCCTTCTCCAAATAGTCCACCATAATAATTCCTTCAGCGTCCCAAAAAATGGACGCCATAACCTTCCCTGCTGAGCTTGACACTTTGAATTTCTTCGGCGTCGGTTCGTCGGCTCGTTTCCATGTCATCGATTGTTGTTTAGTTTCGGAATCAAAGTGGTGGATCCAGGTCTCATCCATGGTCAAAAAACGTGACAAAAAATTCTCCTTGTCTGCTCGGAACTTTTCGAGATTTGCTATTGAAATGTCAACTCGTTTCTTCTTTTGCTCGTCGGTTAACATTTTTGGCACCCAAAGAGCAGAGACCTTTCTCATATGCAATTCTTTTGCAAGGATTCTTTGAATACTGCCATATGAGATCCCTGTGACCTCAGCTACATGCCTGATAGTCACTCTTCGATCTGCCAGCACAACTTCTTCAACTTTTTTCACGTTTTCTTCATTGAGGGACGTGGATGGGCATCCTTCGCAATGTTCATCTTCCGTCGATGTTCTTCCCAGCTTAAATTCCTTGGCCCAGCGTGCAACTGTGGAATATGGAGGAGAAGAGTCCCCCAATGTTTCCACCAAGTCACTGTGTATGTCTTTGGTAGACATTTTTTTCAAGCAGAGGTATTTGATGACAGCTGAGCTCGTTTTTTTCCATTTTGATGTTCACTCCTTGGCAGTTCATATTCAAATGAATGTAGCTCCCGGGAATCGTGGCCTATTTAAGTGATTTTTTTTCCCTGGACTAGTGGGTACCTAAGAGAGAAGAAAACATTTTATTTTAATTTCTGTGTGCAATAGAAATAACCGATTATCATTACTTTTGGATCGCCCCTCGTATATTTTACTTGTTGGTGGCTTTGGCTCAATAGAAATGATTATGGGAAACCTCAGGGAAACCTTTAATTCCCAGAGCATACTGTGTTGTGAAAAAATGCCCCCATTATCTTTTGTGGTGTTTTTTTTTTTTGCAATTCTTTTGCACCATTTTGCCTCTAACTAGTGTCTTTGTTTCCCTGTAAACTTAACTTTGATGCGGTGTGTGATTATTAATCATCTGATCAGAGTTTGATCAGTGTGAGTCGATTTTCTTGGGCTTGGAAAAAAATCTTCATCTTCTCCATTCTATCCATGAAAATTGGACTGCACTCAGATGTCATCTGAGTGTTGTCTGATGTTTTCCAGGGATTCATTAACTTCCATGGCTGAGTGCGATCCAAATATTTGATGCAAATCGTGCATGCTTTGATTTTTTTTTTTTTCTCCCCGTGGACAAACTCTGTCCGAGGAAAAAATCAGAGCTGTGCAAAGGAATACGTGGATTTAGTCCGCGCTGCCCAAATGATGAATTTCCAGAAGGTTAATAAAGTTTGACAGTGGTTTATTCTACGCGTTTCAAGATTTTTTGCAACCTCTTCTTCTTTCCTGAAGAAGAGGTTGCAAAAAACCTTGAAATGCGTAGAATAAACCACTGTCAAACTTTATTAACCTTCTGGAATTTCATCATTTGGGCAGCGCGGATGAAATCCACGTATTCCTTTGCACAGCTCTGTTTCAGATAGTCGGTGACCGACTTGTGGATCTGCAGCAGCCCTTATCTATACATGCTTTGAATACCTACTACCAGGTGAGCAGTTTTTTGTCAAACCACTTACTTTATTTGTGGGATAAGACCCTATATTGCGCTTGTGTCTCCCTCTTTCCTCACAATACGAGGAAAGAATCAGACATGTGCATGGCCCCATAGAATAACATAACACTGGTTCGAGTTCAGTCCATTGTTTTGTTGTATCACACTCGGATTGAAAATAGTCATTTGCCCCTGCCCTAAGAGTTACAAACTCTCCTTCCAGAACAAGCTAACTGGCAGACTCTCCGTTAACTCAATTTGCAGCCAGCAGCAGACAGTGCAACGCAGCAGCTATATAAAGCAGATAATAAAACCTTTTTAATGAAACCCTGTTGCAAAATAATTTTTTACGCCCGTTGTGATCACTGCCAGAGTTTGCCTATACGGACGGCTGACCTCTTGTAACTATAGCCAGTGACTGTGCAACGTTCCCAGCTGTGTAACTCTCTAGATGCCATAGTCGGTAGCATCGGCTGCATCTAGATGGATGCAAGAGGGAAGGGACTCCTTCTTTAACTTTATCAGCACCCCTGCAATGTGATCTTTGGCGCTGATGGTTGTGATGGAACTGGATGTCAAGCCGGAACCTCTAGATCTGCAAGGTAAGATGGGCCGTTAGGAAATGCCATAAATTGGATCTAGCAGTTTCCTGACAGTGTACAGCTGACAGGTGTAATATGATGCAGTACGTAAGTGTTACACCAGTGGTCCGTCTATTCAGTGCTCAAGCCCCTGAGCAATACTAAGTAAAAGAGAAGGGAAAAAAATGGAAAAATGCTTTTATGTGAAATAAAAAGTGAACAATGAATCCACAACTTGAACGACTCATACCATACAGCTCACAATATCTTACCTGGAACTTGAATAAAATTTAGAAAAAATGCCAAAAATGCTTTTTTTTTTTTCATCCTACTACTTCACAAAACGTTTAATAAAAGTGATCCGCAAGTTGTTAGTCAAGAAAAATTGTATCATGCAAAACATCACCCCATCCGGCCAAAAAACATGCTCCCACTCAGCTGTCAGTAGAAAAATAACAAGATATATGGTAGCTCTCAGACTATGGCAATGCAAAACCAAAAAAATATATTGTAAGAAAATAGTTCTCAGTAAAAAACAAAAGTAGCAAAGCTTCAAAAAAACTTGTATAAATCTGGTATTGCTGTAGTTGGACTGATCCCAAGAGTAAATGATCACTTCTACCATACAATGAACAACAGTGTTTTTTGTCTATATTACCTCCTGAAAATCAGAATAAGGCTTTGTTCCCTTTTATCTTGTATCCTATGATCAATAGATAAATGGAAACTGTACTTTAAACAAACTGTATAAATCATTAGTACATTCGAATATACAGATCTTAATAATATAGCTTATCAGATAAATATGCTTCCTTCCCCACTTAGAAATTTCTTCCTCTGCCACCTGGACTCACAATCCTTTCTGGAAAAAACCTCTAGCTCATATCCATTTTGCTAAGGCAAAGTGGACTTGCCAGCTCATTGTAGTGTCATGTGACAGCCCATTGTTCTCTATGGGGAGGGGAGAAGGAAAAGGAATGAAGAGGAAACAAGCAGAGGGAAACACAGAAAGACAATGCTGAATTTTCTGACAAGTCTTTTCCACCAATGCTGGATTCATATTCATGGCCGAAAATGTTGGCACCCTTGAAATTGTTCCACAAAATTAAGTATATCTCCAAGAAACTTATTGCATTTACATAAGTTTTGTTATACACGTTTATTTTCTTTGTGTGTATTGGAACAACATAAAAAAAGTAAAAAAAAAAAGGCAAATTGGACATAATTTCACACAAAACCCCCAAAACCGACAAAATTGCTGGCACCTTTCAAAAATTGTGGATAACTTGGCTTCAATCATCACGGAAGAAAACGCATAAAAACGTGTGTTTTTTGCGCAAAAACGTGCGTAAAACGCGCAAAAAAGCGCGGGGAAAAAAAAGCTTGTTTTCTAGGAAGGAGTCAGGTTTTCATGCAGAAATTTTCTGCATACATGGACACATAGCCTAACAGTGTGCAAGGACCAACTGGCACACTCTATCTATTAGATAATGAACGCTTATCCTTCACTGTGACACAATGGAAAATTTTTATTTAATATGAATGCTACTTGGAACTTGCATCAGGGTATTAATTTCTTTACCACCATTGATACTTGCAAAGAGATATGTATGATATTGATATATTATGATGGATGAGTGTCACTTTTGTCTGTCTTTTTGCACTTTTTAACATATTTTAGAATTGTTTGTTAATCAATGAACATTTTCTGTCTTGTTTGAAACTTATACACTATGTTTTCTGCTTTTTCTATGTTACCTTGGAGTGGTTTCCTTGTTTGTGAACAGCTACATCTGTGTGGTGTTTCTTGTCACAACTAATTATCAGACTTGGTATCTGTCTATTAAAGGAAAGAACACAGTACCTACAGTCAAATATGGTGGAGGTTCAAAGATGTTTTGGGGTCATCATCCAGCCTCTGGCACTGGATGCCATGACAGTGTGAATTTTTCGCTATTTTTTGTGTTGTTCCAATACACACAAAGGAAATAAATATGTATAACAAAATATGTATACAGTAGTGGCCAAAATTGTGGATACACTTCAATTTTTTTTTCACTTTTAACCCCTTAACCCCCCAGGGTGGTTTGCACATTAATGACCGGGCAAATTTTTACAATTCTGACCACTGTCCCTTTATGAGGTAATAACTCTGGAACGCTTCCATGGATCCTGGTGATTCTGACATTGTTTTCTCGTGACATATTGTACTTCATGTTATTGGTAAAATTTCTTTGATATGACTTGCGTTTATTAGTGAAAAAAACGGAAATTTGGCAAAAATTTAGAACTTTTTGCAATTTTTCTACTTTGAATTTTCATGCCCTTAAATCGCAAAGATATGGCACACAAAATACTTAATAAGTAACATTTCACACTTGCTACTTTACATCAGCACAATTTTGGAACCCAAATTTTTTTTTGTTAGGAAGTTATAAGGGTTAAATGTTGACTAGCGATTTCTCATTTTTACAACACCATTTTTTTAGGGACCACATCACATTTGAAGTCACTTTTAGGGGTCTATATGATAGAAAATACCCAAAAGTGACACCATTTTAAAAACTGCACTCCTCAAGGTGCTCAAAACCACATTCAAGAAGTTTATTAACCCTTCAGGTGCTTCACAGGAATTTTTTGAATGTTCAAAAAAAATGAACATTTAACTTTTTTTCACAAAAAAATTACTTCAAGTCCAAACTTTTTTTTATTTTATCAAGGGTAGCAGGAGAAATTGTACCCCAAAAGATATTGTGCAATTTGTCCTGAGTACGCTGATACCCCATATGTGGGGGGGAACCACGGTTTCGGCGCATGACAGAGCACGGAAGAGTAGGAGCGCCGTTTGACTTTTTCAATGCAAAATTGGCTGGAATTGAGATCGGACGCCATGTCGCATTTAGAGAGCCCCTGATGTGCCTAAACTGTGGAAACCACCCACAAGTGACCCCATGTTGGAAACTAGATCCTCCAATGAACTTTTCTAGAAGTGTGGTGAGCACTTTGAACCCCCCCAAGTGCTTCACAGAAGTTTATAACACCCAGGTGTGAAAATAAAAAAAATCATTTTTTCCACAAACATGATCTTTTTGTCCCCAATTTTTTATTTTCGCAAGGGTAACAGAAGAAATTGGAGGCCAAAAGTTGTTGTCCAATTTGTCCTGAGTACGCTGATATCCCATATGTGGGAGTAAAGTACTGTATGGGCACACGTCGGGACTCTGAAGGGAAGTAGTGACGTTTTGGAATGCAGACTGATGGAATGGTCTGCGGGTGTCATGTCACGTTAGGAGAGCCCCTGATGTGCTTAAACAGAGGAAACACCCCACCAGTGACCCCATTTTGGAAACTAGACCCCCCCCCCCCGAAGGAACTTATCTAGATGTGTGGTGAGCACTTTGAATCCCCAAGTGCTTCACATAAGTTTATAACGTAGAGCCATAAAAATAAAAAAAATCTTTTTTTTTTCCACAAAAATCATCTTTTAGTCCCCAATTTTTTATATTCCCAAGGGTAACAGGAGACATTGGACCCCAAAAGTTGTTGTGCAATTTGTCCTGAGTAGGCTGATACTCCATATGTGAGGGTAAACCACTGTTTAGGCGCATGGCAGAACTTGGAAGTAAGGAGCACGTGTGACTTTTTCAACTCAGAATTGGCTGGAATTGAGATCAGACGCCATGTTGCGTTTGGAGAGCCCCTGATGTGCCTGAACAGTGGAAAGCCCCCACTTCTAACTCCAACCCTAACCCCAACACACCCCTAACCCTAATCCCAACCCTAGCCATAACCCTAACTCTAGTCCTAACCCTAATGGGAAAATCGAAATAAATACATTTTTTTATTTTATTATTTTTCCCTAACGAAGGGGGTGATAAAGGGGGGGTTTGATTTACTATTTATGGCGGTTTTTATGTTTGGTAGCTGTCACACACTAAAAGACGCTTTTTATTGCTAAAAATAGTTTTTGCATCACCACATTTTGAGAGCTATAATTTTTCCATATTTTGGCCCACAGAGTCATGTGAGGTCTTATTTTTTGCGGGACGAGTTGACGTTTTTATTGGTACCATTTTCAGGCATGTGACAATTTATTCAGGTTTTTGGGAGGCAGAATGAACAAAAACCAGCATTTCATGAATTTCTTTTGGGGGTGCGTTTACACCGTTCCTTGTGTGGTAAGATTGATAAAGCAATTTTATTCTTCGGGTTAACACGATGACAGCGATACCTCATTTATGCTATGTGCACATGGTGCGTATTCTGTGTAGGAATTTTTCACGCAGAATTTACTAAATCCGCAGGTCAAATGACCTGCATTTTTCCTGTGGATTTAGTGGGGGTTTTTTTGCGGTTTCACTGCATGCTTTGTGCGGTTTTCCACCTGTGGATTTCTAGAATGGAGCAGGTGGAAAACTGCAGAAAAGTGCACAAAAGAAGTGACATGCTGCTTTTTTCATTCCGCACCAAATCCGCGCGGAAAAAAAGCAGCGTGTGCCCAGCGGACTTTGTTTCACATAGGCTTTAATGCTACTGTACATCACATGCAGTTCTGCTGCGTATACGCAGGGCCAAATCTGCTGCATATATGCAGCAGAATCCATACCGTGTGCACATAGCCTTATGTCTTTTTTTATGTTTTGGCGCTTTTATACAATAAAAAGAATATTATATAAAAAAATAATTATTTTTGTATCGCTTTATTCTGCAAGCTATAACTTTTATATTTTTTCGCTAATGACATTGTATGGTGGCTCATTTATTGTGGGACAAGATGACGTTTTCAGCGGTACCATGTTTATTTATATCTGTCTTTTTGATCGCGTGATATTGCACTTTTTGTTCGGCGGTATGATGATAAAGCATTGTTTTTGCCTCATTTTTTTTTTTGAAGGGGTTCACTTAAAGGGGCTAACTAGTGGGACAGTTTTATAGGGCAGGTCGTTACGGACACGGCAATACTAAATATATGTACTTGTATTGTTTTTTTTTATTATTTACATAAAGAAATGAATTTGTTGGGGAACATACCGTATATATTTTTTTCTTTAGGAATTTTTTTGTAATTATTTTTAGACGTGTTTTTTTTTTTTTTTTTACTTTATTACATTGTCCCTGGGTGGGACATTACTATATACAGTGCCTTGCGAAAAGTATTCGGCTCCCTGGGAATTTTCAACCTTTTCCCACATATCATGCTTCAAACATAAAGATACCAAATGTAAAAGTTTGGCGAAGAATCAACAATAAGTGGGACACAATTGTGAAGTTGAACGAAATTTATTGGTTATTTTAAATTTTTGTGTTAATACAAAAACTGAAAAGTGGGGCGTGCAATATTATTCGGCCCCTTTACCTTAATACTTTGAGCCACCTTTTGCTGCAATTACAGCTGCAAGTCGCTTGGGGTATGTCTCTATCAGTTTTGTACATTGAGAGACTGAAATTCTTGCCCATTCTTCCTTGGCAAACAGCTCGAGGTCGGTGAGGTTGGATGAAGATCGTTTGTGAACAGCAGTTTTCCTCTCTTTCCACAGACTCTCGATTGGATTCAGGTCTGGACTTTGACTTGGCCATTCTAACACCTGGATACGTTTATTTGTGAACCATTCCATTGTAGATTTTGCTTTGTTTTTGGGATCATTGTCTTGTTGGAAGACAAATCTCCGTTCCAGTCTCAGGTCTTTTGCAGACTCCATCAGGTTTTCTTCAATAATGGTCCTGTATTTGGCTCCATCCATCTTCCCATTAATTTTAACCTTCTTCCCTGTCCCTGCTGAAGAAAAGCAGGCCCAAACCATGATGCTGCCACCACCATGTTTGACAGTGGGGATGGTGTGTTCAGGGTGATGAGCCGTGTTGCCTTTACACCAAGTATATCGTTTGGCATTGTTGCCAAAAAAAGTGATTTTGGTTTCATCTGACCAGAGCACCTTCTTCCACATTAACACACTATAGTGTCCTCAACACTGCTATAATGGCACTTCTATAACTATGAACATATCAACAGGGAAATAAGATGTAACTAATATCCCAGAACAATGAAGCGAACCAATAAATATTCTGTGATAAAATCACGATATTTTTATTTCATGAAAAAAGAATTAAAAAAGACCACATGTCATTTTAAACATAATATACCCCTAGGGGAAAATTGCACAGCCCAAAATTTCATAATCCAATTAATCAATATATATTCAATATACAGTATATCATCATTTAAATGTCACAGGAGGTATAATAAAAAAAACTGCTTCCTAATATCAATTTCAAATATCATTATATAAAGTTAACAATTAAAATAATTAACTCCATGATACACATCAACAAGGTCTATAATATAGTCTCCATACATGAAATAATTTTATCCACAAGATATTACATAATAATCCAAGCAGGAGACACTGAAAAAATATATATAAGATAGAAGCAGTTGTTACACAGTATCTATAATAATAAATGCCCTAAGCAACTTCCGGTTGTAACAACTTCCGTCCAGTTGTAACCGGTGACGTCACCGCACACCTCTTTCCATGTTAACCCTCAACACACACACTCCACTCACCTTTCACCATCTCCACTCACGTCCACTCACTCTTTCACTCCACATACGACCCTTTCTCTCACTCCGTCTCTCATACTCACGCCGTCATCGCCGCTGATCCACGATCCCCGACATCATCTTCCGCCGGCGCCATCCTGGATCCAGACGTCCTCCACGCCGGCGACATGTTCTTGCGGCGACGCCATTTTGGATCGGCGAAATCCCGCGATAGTCAAGATGGCGTCGCCGCAAGAACATGTCGCCGGCGAGGACGACGTCGGGATCCAAAATGGCGTCGGCGAAAACTCGCGAGATTTCGCCAACGCCATTTTGGATCCCGACGTCGTCCACGCCGGCGACATGTTCTTGCGGCGACGCAATTTTGGATCGGCGAAATCCCGCGATAGTCAAGATGACGTCGCCGCAAGAACATGTCGCCGGCGAGGACGACGTCGGGATCCAAAATGGCGTCGGCGAAAACTCGCGAGATTTCGTCGACGCCATTTTGGATCCCGACGTCGTCCACGCCGGCGACATGTTCTTCCGGCGACACCATCTTGACTATCGCGGGATTTCACGATACTCAAGATGGCGTCGCCGCAAGAACATGTTGCCTGCGTGGACAACGTCTGGATCCAGGATGGCGCCGGCGGAAGATGATGTCGGGGATCGTGGAGCAGCGGCGATGACGGAGTGAGTATGAGAGACGGAGTGAGAGAAGGGGTCGTATGTGGAGTGAAAGAGTGAGTGGAGATGGTGAAAGGTGAGAGGAGTGTGTGTTGAGGAGTGTGTGTGTTGAGGGTTAACATGGCAAGAGGTGTGATGCTATCGCATCCTCCCGATGCGATAGCATCGGGCCATAATCTAGTGGAATATAAGTATAAAACTTAATTACCTTCACTGCAATATAACCGTAAATAGGAGCCGTGCAAGAGACCCCCGCGCCCCGACGAGAAGCCACCTCCCTGCAGGACCCGGAAGGACCCTGCGGCCATCTTGGATCTGGGGCCTGCAGTCTCAAGGAAGCACGCAGGGAACATTGTGACCATGTTTGATCACAATGTGCTGGGGGTTAATGTGCCGGGAGCTGTCTGTGACCTTTATTATTACAATAATGCCACAAGTAGTCTAAGGTAGATTAGAACACCTCTACATAGAAAAAAGGTTACCATAATACAAAATATCTCATTACTTCTATAAGAACAGCGGAATGGCCGAATCAAAATATCACGTCCTAATACGTTAATTTCATTCTATCCCTATGTGTTCTTTCTTTAGTAGCGTGTATGGTATCCTTTAGCATCAATAATAGCTATGCATCTCCTTTGCATTGATTCAACAAGACTTCTCAGGTTCAATGTGGTTATAACATTGTATCAGGAACTGATAACAGCTGCAATCAATGCCCATTTGTTGCTCGGTTGTTTACTAGAAACCAATCGCTTTAATCTTGACCACAGATTTTTGATAGGGTTCAGATCAGGACTGTTTCCTGGCCATGAAAGCACAGAAATTTAATTTGCTTTCCAACCATTTTAGACATTGCCTTGCAGTATGACATGGTGCTCCATCCTGTTGAAAAATAATTTTGGTTTGTTCCTTGCCAAGGTCACAAATTGATGGGATACGCTTTGGTTCAAGAACATAATAAATATATTTAGAAGCATTTACAGTTCCCTCAAGGACCTGTATTCTCCCAATTCCATGTCAGGACATACAGTCCCATATCATAACACTCTCAGGATGTTTCATTGTAGCTGTCATACACTCTGGAAGACAGTCTTCCTTTGGCCTTCTCTGAACATAATGCACTCCGTCACTACCAAAAATTGATATTCTTGTTTCATCGCTCCAGATTACTTTCTTGCAATCTTCAGTTGTCCAGCTAAGATTTTCTTTGGCCCAGGAAAATCTATTACTTCTCTGTTTAAGAGTTAGGAATGGCTTTTTCCTTGGTGTTTGTGCTTTCAGACCGGCATCAAATAATCGGCGACGTACTGTTCTGTCCGACACCAAAACTCCTCCATCGTGCAAGAACTGATTGAGTTCCTTGGCAGATGCTCTTCTGTTTTGCAAGGCTAATCTAACAATTCCTCTGTCTGTTTTTGGAGTTGTTGCCCTTTTCCTTCCTCTTCCACTCTTATTTTTGATGCTGCAACTATCAGAAAAACGTGAACACAGATTTTGCACTCTAGAAGCAGTGACTCCACCACCCATCTTCCTAGCAATTTCTCTGAAACTATATCCCTCCTTCCTCAAAACAATAGCTATAGCTCTTTTTTGGAGACCAATCAGAATTCTTTGTGGCTGGCATGATTAAAATGTAAAAAAAAACTGGAGTTTGTGAGCTCAAAATAGACATACCATATATACTCGCGTATAAGCCGAGATTTTCAGCCCATTTTTTGGGCTGAAAGACCCCCTCTCGGCTTATACGCGAGTCATATACCAGGGGGTCTGTGGGAGAGGGGGAGCGGGGGTGTCAGGTAATACCCCCCCTTGGCGCAGTCTATGCAGCCCCCCTGTTTCTCCCGGTCTCAGGCTCCTTCCTTCAGCGGTCACGTGGTACCGCTCATTAAAGTCAGGAATATGCACATATTTATGACTTTAATGAGCGGTACCACGTGACCGCTGAAGGAAGGAGCCTGAGACCGGAAGAAGCAGGGGAGCTGCAGAGACCGCATCAGGAGGGGGGGTATATGCTATATTTACCTGTCCCCGGTCCACCGCTGCGTGCTGCTCTGTCCTCTCCTCCGCGTCCTCTGTCTGTGATGTTCAGGTCAGAGGGAGCGGTGAAGTAGTTAGTGCCCGCCGCGCCCTCTTCCTGAGCGTCATATCGCCAGTGCCGGGGTCCTGAGCCAGTGGTGACCCCGTCACCTGTCCCTGCCTGCTCAGTACACCGGCATTGGGCCCCCAGCGAAAGAGAGGTGAGTATGTCATTTTTTTTTTATATGCAACAGCATATGGGGGCATAATCTTTGGAGCATCTTATGTGGCATAATTATGGAGCATCTTATGGGGGCATAATCTATGGAGCATCTTATGGTGCATAATCTATGGAGCAGCATGTGGGGGCATAATTATGGAGCAGCTGTGACGTCCGTCTGGTGTGAGTTTGAGCTGCAAGAAAGACAGCACCCCGAGAAACCCTGAGACCCTTACCCCATACAGGGATCTGGAATTACAGCGGAGCCCAAGGGGTAGCTGCCTATGACAGCAGCGGACCGGAGCAGGACGGTCGCCAGGAAGGGATTAATAAACGGGAGCGAATGCGTAGTCAGGTCCAAGTCAAAACCGGGCGGCAGCAGAGGTACAAAATCTGCAGGCTGAAGCAGAGTCAAAATCCAGGCTAAGGTCAGGGTCATAAACTGGGAGAGCAGCAGAGGTACAAAATCGGCAGGCTGAAGCAGAGTCAAAATTCAGGCTATGGTCAGAGTCATAAGCGGGGAGAGCAGCAGAAGTGCACAATTGGCAGGCTGTAGAAGGGTCAGAAATCCAGGCTGAGGTCAGAGTCAAAATAGCAATTTAAACACTAGGACACTGGGGAAACCAAGACTATATCTGGTGGCCTGCAGGACAGGCTCCAAAGTATTTGAAGGATACGGCTATCCCTCACAGGCTCACAACCTGATGACCTAATATGGACCGCCCCCAGAACCAGGCCATATGGCGATGCACCAACCCCATCACCTCTGACAGAAGAGCGAAGCCTGCGCCCACCAGATGCCTGCGCAGGAGCCCCTTCTCTGTCACCATCATCACCCACAGGAGAAACATGGCGATGCCCAACGACAGAGGCATGCATCAAAGGAGCGGGACCACATGAGGACATAGCCCTCCTATCGCCGGCACCACCAGTCGGAGTCCGACGCCTCCCAGTGGCCGATGCAGGAACACCAGCCCCCGAGTCCGACGGCGACGTGACAGTCCGGCGCCTCCCAGTGGCCGAGGCAGGAACACCAGCCCCCGAGTCCGACGGTGACGTGACAGTACCCCCCCTTCTAAGAGGCGCCTCCGGACCCTCAAAACCCGGTTTGTTAAAATGAAGGAGCTGAAACTTCCTGATCGAACCCTTGGCATGAATGTTACTGGCAGGCACCCAGGACCTTTCCTCTGGACCATAGCCCTTCCAGTGAGCGACATACTGCACGGATCCTCTCACTAAGCTGGAGTCAAGGATTCTTTGGACCTTGTATTCCAAGGCACCCCTGACCAAAACTGTAGGAGGGGACTGGACAGGATAAATAGGGGAGTGATACAATTTGAGAAGGGACTTATGGAATACATTAGGCAGTTTAAATGATTGAGGAAGTTTCAGACGAAAGACTACTGGGTTAATCACCTCAATAATCTCATATGGACCAATAAACCTGGGACCCAGTTTGGCAGACGGTACTTTAAGCTTAATTTTCCCTTCACCCATGACAGCACCACCTGAGAGGGATCCGCCCCGCCAGGACAGGAACCTACTGAGACATAAGGGGCGGCACCTCTCCCCCGCTTCAGTTGGGTTCCTGTCCTGGAAGGAATCCCACTGTGGCGGTGCCTGTCATGGGCGAAGGAAAAGATAAAAGACCCAGGCCCGTCCCGGCGCGGGAAGAACAGGTAGCTTACCTGTAGCGCTGGCAGTCGGGTCCTGGAAGCGCAGTCCCCGGGGTCCCTGGGGCTCCGGGTTTGTGCGGGCGTGGATGGGATCCCGGTGGCTCCGGGAAGCCCCCACCGCGCCGCCCTCCCCTCGCGCACGCCGCATCTCGATCCCCATGGTAGGGGAGAGACGCTGGCGTCTTCCGGCCGCTGACGTCAGCGGCGCTTGGAATGCTGGGTGCGCCGGCTGACGTCAGCAGAAGGAGACGGTGTAATGGCGCCGGGTGCGACGCCGGCCGGCTTCTGAAGCGCTGGGCCGGCGGTCGCAGGGGGGAGGGGAGGAAGACGCTCACCAGGCGGAGGCATGCAATTTAAAAGGAGGAAGACAGCTGTAGATCGGCGGTGCAAAATAGAGTCCGAGCAGGAACGTTCAGCGTCCCTGCCTCCCTCACAGCCCTCTGGCTGGAAGCATGGAAGCCATTCAAGCAGCAGTCGCCCCAGCCGCAGGTCGGGGCACTCCTCAAGGTCCAAAGAGCGCGGGTCAGGTGCTCCGATGCAGCCTCCAAGTCCGGTACCCTTGATTACGGGTGGTGAGTGATCTTCGTGAATGTTAACAGTATATTAATAGGGGTTTTCTATTGTATGCTTCACCCTGTAGGAAAGGCCCAGAAAAGCGGGAAGCAAGAAGAATAATAGGGGTTGTGCTATATGTAAATCTCCCCTAGCAAGAGACTGGCAAAAAGATCTCTGTGCTTCATGCATTCAGCGGACTATGGCGGAGGAAGCGCCTAGTTTCGCAGCCAATCTAATATCTGCCCTCAGGTCAGAAATGGAAGGCTCAATTAAGTCCTTATTGAAAAAAGGGAAAAAAAGCAGGAAGGATTTCCCTAGTTCCCCCTCCGATTCCGCGTCAGTATCATCTCAGGCGGAAAAATCATCCTCCTCAGACTCCTCAGATAGTGACACAGGGGGTAAGCCATGTTTCCCTGTAGAAGATACAGATGCCCTCCTAAAGGCCATTAGAACCACAATGGGCCTACAGGAAGAAAGGGCGGCTAAAACCCTAGAGGACGTCATGTTTGGGGGGCTTCAGGAGAGGAAAAAACGAACCTTTCCAGTAAACGCGAAAATCCAGGCGCTTATTGAGAAGGAGTGGAAAAAGCCTGAAAAATCGGGGGCCCTTCCATCCGCCTCTAAGAGACGATACCCCTTTGAATACAAGGATACGGAGGTATGGGACAAAGTCCCAAAAATAGATGCAGCGGTGTCCAGATCTTCCAAAAGGTCGGCCCTGCCCTTGGAAGATGCAGGGATTCTTAGAAACCCGCTGGACAAAAAAGCGGACTCATATTTGAGGCACGCATGGGAAGCGACAGCAGGAGGTCTAAAGCCGGCGATAGCGGGCACCTGCACGGCACGCTCCCTCATGATCTGGCTGCAGCAGTTAGAAGAGAAGCTGGCGTCAAGGGTCCCAAGAGAGAAGATCTTATCAGACATGTATCTCTTGCACGGGGCAGCGGCTTTTTTGGCAGATACCTCGGCGGACTCTATGCGATTGACAGCCAGAGCAGCGTCACTATCAAATGCTGCTAGACGCGCGTTATGGCTTAAGGGCTGTCCGGGTGACCTTTAGTCCAAGGCCAAATTGTGCTCTCTCCCCTGCGATGGTCGATTCCTGTTCGGCAAGAACTTGGACGATATTCTGGAGAAAGCAGGCGATAAGAAAAAAGGCTTCCCCAGATTCCCTATGGATCAGAGGAGACAGCCCTTTCGGAGGGGGAGATTCAATAGAGGGCATCCTCCCGCTGACAGGAGAAGATGGGAGGATAAAAGAAAGAAAGAATCAGGGTTTATGTTTGGTGGAGGCACCTCCACCTCAAAAAAGTCACCACAATGACGCCGGTATTCCAGTAGGAGGGAGATTGGCACTCTTTTTCCAGGCCTGGGAAAAGATCTCCAATACCTGGATTCTGAGCATCCTAAAAGAAGGCCTGAAAATCCCCTTTAATCGTCAGCCAAAACCCGTGGTCGTCATCACACCTATCAGGAAGATGACCGAAGAACAACTGGCCTTAGAAACAGAAATCCTGAGCCTGATAGACAAGCGGGTACTGTCCAAGGTGCCACGCTTACAGGAAGGAAAGGGGTTTTATTCACCCCTTTTTCTAATAAAAAAACCGGATCAGTCGTTCAGGACAATCATAAATCTCAGACGCCTCAATCTTTGGATAAGGAACCCGACCTTCAAGATGGAATCAGTGACTACGGCAGTGAAGCTGCTACATCAAGATTGCTTCATGGCCGTAGTCGATTTAAAGGATGCGTATTATCACATCCCTATCCATCCAGATTACCAGAAATACCTGAGGGTAGCGCTTTATATTCAGGGCACACAAAGGCACTTTCAGTTCAGGGCTCTTCCGTTTGGCATATCCATAGCCCCGAGGGTCTTCACCAAGGTCATAGCGGAAGTGACAGCCTTTCTCCGGATTCACGATACGGTCATAATACCATACCTGGACGATCTTCTTATAGTGGGCAGTTCAGAGGACCACTGTACAGCACAGTTGACTCAGGTGATCAACACCTTGCAAGAGTTAGGGTGGATAGTCAATTTCAAAAAATCAAAATTACAACCCCTAAAGAAACAGACCTTCCTAGGATTTATACTGGACTCAGAAAGGCAAGAGTGTCTGCTCCCAGAGTCCAAGATAGAGAAGGTACAAAATCTGGCCTTGGCGGGCCGAAACCAACCATGTATGACATTAAGAAAAGCAATGTCCCTACTAGGTACCCTAACATCCTGTATTCCGGCGGTCAGGTGGGCTCAGTTTCACACCCGGCAACTCCAGGGGGAGATACTAAGAGCACAAAGATCGCTAAGAGGGCGTTTGGAAGGGAAGCTGGAGCTTTCCTCAAAAACCAGAGACTCTCTCAACTGGTGGTTGAACGGGACAAATCTGACCTTAGGAATACCATGGGACAGACAGGCGACAGATATAATTTTAACAGATGCAAGCTCCTCGGGGTGGGGGGCACACCTAAGGGGCCTCATAGGTCAGGGTTCCTGGACACCTCAAGAAAGGAAGGCATCCTCCAACCTGAGAGAACTGTGGGCAGTGGGCAAGGCCCTAAGCCACTTCATTCCGCTACTCCAGGGTCGAGACGTACGCATCATGTCAGACAACAAGGTAGCAGTGGCATACATCAACCACCAAGGTGGGACAAAATCACACTCCTTAATGGAAGCAGCAACAGACATTCTGAGCAGTGCAGAGGAACACCTACACTCCGTGACAGCCCTACACATAAAAGGGGCAGAAAACATAGAGGCAGATTTCCTGAGTCGCAATACCCTGAGGCAAGGAGAATGGGCGCTAAACCGGTCCATTTTTCAAAAGATAATTCAGCTTTGGGGGGAACCGGTGATAGACCTCTTTGCAAACAAGCACAACAGGCAAACAGAAAGGTTCTGCTCTCTAAACCCGAGGGAAAATCCATGGGCAGTGGACTCGTTGCACATCCAGTGGAACTTCAGACTGGCTTACGCGTTCCCCCCCCAGTAGCTCTGATCCCAACTGTGGTAAGAAAAATCAGAAACGATCAAGCCAGGGTGATTCTAATAGCTCCATTCTGGCCAAAAAGGCCCTGGTTCGCTCTGCTACGGAAGATGTCCCTCTCCGATCCATGGGTTCTGCCAGAAATCCCGGACCTACTAGCTCAGGGTCCAATATTGCACGCTCAGGTCAAAGGATTCCATCTGACGGCGTGGAATTTGAAAGGTCGCTTTTAATGGATAGGGGGTTCTCCCCTGGGCTGGTGGCCACTCTGCTAAAAAGCAGGAAACCGGTGACTACTAACATCTACGGCAGAACATGGGATAAGTTCCTACAGTTCTTGGGTAAGCCGTTAGGAAAAGAACCCCCGATTAGGGCCATCCTAGAGTTCTTACAATCTGGGTTGCAGATGGGGTTAGCAGTAAACACACTTAAGGTTCAGGTGTCGGCACTAGGGGCGCTCTACAATTGCAAACTGGCATCAGATAGGTGGATAGCCAGATTTATTAAATCCTGCCATAGAGCTAAGCCTATTCCAATACCCAGAATAGCCCCCTGGGATTTAAACCTGGTGTTAGAAGCCCTTACAAAAGATCCGTATGAGCCATTACATCAGCTACCCCTAAAGTTCTTGACCCTAAAAACAATCCTGTTAGTAGCCCTCACATCAGCCCGCAGGATAAGCGACTTACAGGCTCTCTCAGTAAATCCTCCTTATACGCAAGTCTTTCAGGATAGGGTAGTATTAAGAACAGACCCCAGTTATCTGCCCAAGGTAGTATCAGATTTCCATCGGGGTCAGGAAATTGTCCTTCCATCCTTTTGCGAAAATCCAAAAAATCTGGGGGAGGAAAAATTCCATAGTCTGGATGTTAAAAGGGCTCTCGTAGAATATATATCTGCCACTAGCCAGTGGAGGAGGTCACAGTCCCTATTCGTAGCTTTTCAGGGTGCCAGGAAAGGCTAGGGGGTTTCAAAAGGGACTATTGCTAGATGGATTAGGGAAGCCATTAGTGTAGCCTATTCAGCTAGTGGTATCCCGATTCCTGACGGCATCAAGGCTCATTCCACCAGAGCCGTGGCGACCTCCTGGGCTGAAAAGGCAGAGGTATCAATCGAACAGATTTGTAAGGCCGCTACCTGGGCCTCACCTTCAACCTTCTTTAAGCACTATAGATTAAATCTATCCTCCTCTGCTGACTTAACCTTTGGTAGAAGGGTGCTGCAAGCGGTGGTCCCTCCCTAAGGTGTTTCGAAGTCTCCAAAAATCTCTCAGGTGGTGCTGTCATGGGTGAAGGGAAAACCACCATGGTTACTTACCAGTAGCCGGTTTTTCCGGAACCCATGACAGCACCCGTACATTCCCCCCCTTTTTCACTGTATGGGTGTGCACAATTAGTAGGGTGTTTTGAGTGTTGTGGTGTTGGATTAAACATGTAACTAACCGGGAAGTCCTCTCAATGCTCTGTAACCCAACTGAAGCGGGGGAGAGGTGCCGCCCCTTATGTCTCAGTAGGTTCCTGTCCTGGCGGGGCGGATCCCTCTCAGGTGGTGCTGTCATGGGTTCCGGAAAAACCAGCTACCGGTAAGTAACCATGGTGGTATTCCTGGTAGGAAGTCAGACTTTGTCTCCAACTCCCAGGTGCGGGCTCTTGGAGCGCCGTCTGTTAGCAGAAGAAGCTTGTCTAGCCTGAGCCCCTTTTAAGTTTACGTTGACTTCTGACCAGATAGTTTTTAACTGATGTATGGATCTTTCTACCCCAGGGAGCTCTGACGTCTTAGAAGAGAATGAACCAAAGCGCGGGTGCAGCCCATGATTACAGTAAAAAGGGGTAGTCTTGTTGGACTCCTGGTATTGTTTATTCATGGCAAACTCTGCTAACGGCAGGTGTTTCACCCAATCGGACTGATGCTCAGAGACATAACAATGGAGATACTGTTCAAGAGCTTGGTTGGTGCGCTCGATTTGACCATTGGTTTTAGGATGATAGGCAGAGGAGAAGGACAATTCAATTCCAATCCGTGTACAGAATGCCCTCCAAAATTTCAAAACGAACTGGGTACCTCTATCGGACACAATATTCACAGGAGCACTATGCAGTCGTACAACATGAACAGTTTGCTCAGGGTCTCGGAATTAGGTAATCCAGACAGAGGAAAAAAATGACACTGCTTACTGAATCTATCCACCGCCACCCAGATACACGTCTTCCCTTCTGAGAGCGGTAAGTCAGTGATAAAGTCCATGGAGATGTGAGTCCAAGGACCCTCAGGGGTAGGCAAGGACTGGAGCCACCCGGCAGGGCGATTATGGGGAGACTTAGCGCGAGCGCAGGTTTCACAAGCCAGTACATAGTTCTTACAGTCCTTTACTATAGTTGGCCACCAAAAATTCCTGGTAACAAGTCTGATGATGTTATTGATACCTGGATGCCCTGCAAGGACAGAGTCATGCGATTCCTTCAGAACGTGAAGGCGGAATGTAACCTGGACAAATAATTTTTGGGGAGGAGTAGTGTCAGGGGCTTGTTCTGGGGATCTACGTATTTCTTCCAGAAGATCCAAAGACACAGCCGAAATAACAATCCTGTTAGCTAGTATTGGAGCCGGTTCAGATTCCTCGACCTGTGAAGGGCAAAAACTTCAAGAAAGGGCATCAGCCCTTACATTCTTAGTACCTGGTCGGAAAGTGATCACAAAATCAAATCTAGAGAAGAACAAGGCCCACCTTGCCTGTCTAGGATTCAGTCTTTTTGCTGACTCCAAGTAGGTCAGGTTCTTGTGGTCAGTAATTACGGTGATCTTATGTTTGGCACCTTTGAGGAAGTGGCGCCATTCCTCGAAGACCCATTTGATTGCCAATAATTCCCGATTACCTATATCATAATTCCTTTCGGTGGAAGAGAATTTTCGGGAAAAGAAGGCACATGGACGAAGTTGAGTGAGGGATGCAGTGCCTTTCGATAGCACTACTCCTACTCCAACTTCAGAGGCATCTATCTCTACAATAAAAGGGGCAGTCCAGATCAGGCTGAACCAATATCGGGTTATAGGAGAAACATTCCTTTAGTACAGAAAATGCCTGAAGTGCTTCAGGCTTCCAGTTAACCACATCCGCCCCTTTCCGAGTCAAATCAGTGAGTGGTTTGGCTATCTCCCAAAAACCTTTAATGAATTTGTGATAATAGTTGGTGAAACCTAGAAGTCGCTGCAGCGCTTTTAGAGACTTGGGTTGTACCCATTCCTTAATGGGTTGGATCTTAGCAGGATCCATGCGAAACCCTTTAGCTGAGACAATGTATCCCAGAAACTGTACCTCCTCAGCCATGAAAACACATTTCTCTAGTTTGGAGAAGAAAGAATGCTCTCTAAGTCTCTAGAGGACAGAACAGACATGTTGGACATGCGTCATAAGGTCAGCAGAATAAATCAGGATGTGGTTTAAATAAACGACTACATATACCCCACAGATGTCTCTGAAAATATCATTCACAAAATTCTGAAACACTGCCGGTGCATTACTGAGCCCGAACGGCATTACGAGGTACTCAAAGTGGGCGTGTTAAACGCGGTCTTCCACTCCTCTCCCTTTCTTATACAAACAAGAATATATGCACCTCGGAGGTCAAGCTTAGTAAACCAATGGGCTCCCAACAGCTGATTAAAAAGATCAGGTATGAGTGGAAGCGGATACTGGTTTTTCACAGTGATTGCATTTAACTCACGGTAATCAATGCAAGGTCTGAGACCACCATCTTTTCCACAAAAAAGAACCCAGCCCCAACTGGTGAGGTGGATGGTCTAATAAACCCTTTTCACAAACTGTCTGCTATGTAGTTTTTCATGGTCTGACGTTCTGGATCAGAGAGATTAAATATTCTCCCCTTTGTGCAGCATTATATGGGGTGTATTTTGTGTGGAGCATCTTATGGGGCCATCATGAACTGTATGGAGCATTATATGGGGCTTCTGATTCAATATGGATTTTCAAAAACATTTAACCTACTGATGTCTCAATTAATTTTCCTTTTATTGGTATCTATTTTTATTTTTGAAATTTACCAGTAGCTGCTGCATTTTCCACCCTAGACTTATACGCAAGTCAATAAGTTTTCCCAGTTTTTTGAGGCAAATATAGTGGGGTCGGCTTATACTCGGGTCGGCTTATACACGAGTATATACAGTATATACCATAATTATTCAGTTACAAAATTTAGTTTAAATATTAATAAAATACAAGAAATAAAAATTCTCAATAGTTTGTAAAGAGATTATAGCCTGTAGGACCTATGCTGAAAGGATCAAGTGACGAATGTAGCTTTAAAACGCTATTTTTAATTTAATGCAGACATAAAGAAAAGTTAACATATAACTAAAAATTGATTAATTTTACTCTCAGAGAACGAAGTCCAGTATTTCTTGTCAAAATTATAAAAACTACTGACAAAATATCAAAAACAAGTCTCCCGATATCTTTAGTTAAAGATTGCTTGCCTGGGCTATAAATACAATTACGTAATCAAACAAGTAAGATCGCCAAAAGTTCCAGAAGCCTCGAAAATTTATTAAAAACTTTGTGTATCCACAATTTTGGCCATTAGTGTACCGTATTTTGCGGATTATAAGACGCACCCCAAATTTTGAGGAGAAAAATAGGAAAAAATGTTTTTTTTTAAATAAAATAGTGGTACCTCTTATAATCCATTTGTCTTATTGCTTACCGAGGGTGGCGGCTGCGGTGAAGCGGGGTCCCTGGGTCGCTGCTGGAGGAGGCAAGACTGACGCGTTTCTGCAGGCCGCAGGCTGGGATGAGGGGGTGTTCCACTGCAGGTGAAAATGTCTGCGGTGCTCTGTGGTGCAGGGGACTCCGCTGGCATTTTATGAAAGCCCAGAGCCCACCTTGCACATCCATTACTGCGATGTGGTGGCGTCCAGGAAAATAGCCTCCGGGGGTGACGCATGCTCAGATTGAGAACTCTGCAACAACGCACCACTCTTGCCTCTTCCAGCAGCAACCCTGGGACCCTGCTCCTCCGCGGCTGGAAACGTATATCCGTATTATAAGAGGCACAGCCATTTTCCCTCCAAATTTGCCTGCAGAGGGGAAAGCTGATGAAAATGCAGTATCATATAATAGCTAGAAAATAGTGTCATTCTTCATCAGCATACACATGACAGGTTATTCTGAAAATTTATGAGAAAGGATATTTATCTTGGTGTTTTGGTGGGTCTTTTATTTAGCTTTGTGGTGATTTCTGCCACATCGATTATTTGAATTGATTCGCTTAATAAACTATATTATTCAGAGTGCATGACCTGTTTTAAAGAGCTGCTTTTTTCCTTTTACCTTCCCTTCTGAGCCCTGCCGTGCACTCAAACAGTAGTTTCCGACCACATATAAGGTATTAATGCATTTGGGAGAAATTGTGTAACATATTTTGGGGTCAATTTTCACTAATTAATAGTGATGAGCAAGTATACTCGTTGCTCTGCTGATCGAGTATTTGGATGTGCTCGGAGATTTAGTTTGTCGCTGCAGCTGCATGATTTGCGGCTACTTGACAGCCTGAATACATGTGGGCATTTCCTAACAAACAGGCAATCCCCACATGTATTCAGGCTGTCAAGTAGCCGCAAATCATGCAGCTGCAGCGACATAAACTAAATCTCCGAGCACTTCCAAATACTCGGAGATCACCCGCGCAACGAGTATACTCGCTCATCACTGCTAATTAACCCTTGTGAAAATAAAAAATGAATGAGATTAAAGCAACATTTTAGGGAAAAAATGATTTTTCAGATATTTTATCACCCACTAATGGGTTAACAAACTTCCTGAATGTCGTTTTGAATTCTTTGGCTGGTAAATTTTAAAATCGGGTCTTGTTTTGGAATTTAATGACATATACAACATTGTCACTTCAAAAGTGAAGAAGGTCCCTAAAAATAATTTCATTTTTTTTTTCCCAACAAAACCTTTATTTTGAAATATGAATCCATTTTACATTCTACTTTTTGTGTGGTATAGTCCTATTTAAGGGCTTACAAGATCAAAGTTTAGAAATTGCTAATTTTTTCACTTTTTTGGCAAATTTCATATAAAACCAAATTTATACCTAATTTTACCATTAGCATAAGGTGCAATGTTTCACAAAAAAGTCTCAGAATCACTGGGATGTGATGAAGCATTCCAACAGTAATTCGATATAAAGGGGCACTTGTCAGGTTTGAAAAATCTGTTGAGGTCAGAAACACCATAACTGCTTGCAGTGGGGATAGATTAATAAAACTGGCTAAATTAAAAATGCTGTTACAAATTCAATTAAAAATGGTGTGTGACAATCCAACCTTAGGAGGCATAAACATGAAAGTTTTCTTGTTTTGTTTCCTTTATGTTTATTTTAGCTCTTAGAATATGAGCCTAAATCTGAGGATCAAGTTCCTTTGCTTTTGAAGATGAAGAGGAGTAACCTTGCTCTTGGCAAAGCTATTGAAAGTGGAGACACTGACCTTGGTGAGTTATTTTGTGGACTATAGGTAGAAGAAAATGTGGAATCCTCACCCTGCCATCTCATGAAATTTGAAAATTTCTACAGTTTTGTTCTCCATTTTGTAACATGTAGAGGAGAATTTTGTTAAGCGACTTGCATCTGTTTTCTTGAGGGAAAAAAAAAGTGCACATTTTGGCGCACGTGTATTCTGCATAAAAATTTTGTTGGGGCTTAGCATGATGGATCGTCAAGACTCTGATCTTAAGTAAATGGTCATAATATTTTGGCTCTAGAATACGGTTTTATTTTGAACATTTGTTCTACCGTAATTAAAGAGAACCTTTCACCAGTCTGTGGCTGCCCTTTTTATATCAGGCTAAAGGCACCAACTTCTTAGCAATAGTCGAGTCCAAACTTCTGAGAGACGGTTGGCACAATCCTCCATACTCTTATTGTTGTGAAAGCACAAAATTTGGTGGGGTATTATATCATCTCAAGCTTTGAACTAAACCACCGCTGCCACATTCTTTTTATTTAAGAAAACAAAGGCCAACCAAAGACTGATGATTTTAGCGGGAATCTGTCATCTGATTCATACTGCTCAGACCACAGGCAGCATAAATCTGAGACTGGCTAAACATTTGATCTAAAACACTCCAGCGTTTCAAACAATATATAGTTAGAGGATCTGGAGGCCAAATCTGGAGACCAGACTAGTCTGTTGACGCCCAGCCAGTTCTTCCCAGTGATGCTATAGGTGATTGACCGGTCTCTCCCATATATCCCTGTGAACCACCTGCAGTAATGCTGGGATAAGCTGGCTGATGGAGGCAACAGACTAGTCTAGTTTTTGGCAATGGTTTCTGGCTGGATCTTCTGACTACAGCGAATATTTTTTACTTAACCTCTTCATGACATGGCAATTTTCCATGATGGTTCTTCCAAGAGCCATAACTTTTTTTTATTTTTCCATCAATAAGGAGCCGTATAAAGTCTTGTTTTTTGCGTGTCTAGTTGTACTTTTGAATGACACCAATCATTCTAGAACACAGTGTACTGGAAAACGGGAAAAAATTCCAAGTGCGTTGAAACTGCAAAACAAAAGTGCAATGACACAATCTTTTTGCAGATTTTTATTTACCATGTTATGGTTCTCTAGGTCAGTATGAGTATGTAGATAACAAATGTACAGGGTTTTTTTTATTTAGGTGGTGAAAAAAATGAGGAAATTTGTAAAAAATAAATATACCGTAATAATAATAATTTGCTTTTGGCACCATTTCCTGAGACTTGCAACGTTTTCATTTTTCGAGATATGGGGCTGTGTGGCGGCTTATTTTTTTGCAACCTGAGCTGATATCTTTACTGATATCATGCATCATGGCATGACGAAAATTTAAGTTCACCTTCCCACCCACTTGTTTTCCCCTCCTTAATTGAGACAGAGATAGATCATAGATGGGGAAACAACCAGGTGAGAAGGTGCATTTAAATATTTGTCAACGCCAGGTGTGGACCTATTGTGTGTACAGTATACAAACCTTGACTGAAGTGTTCAATAATTTATTGTGGTAAAGACATCAATTTTTGTAACGTAAACGATTTCAAAAACCCAGACCATTTTTTCTTTGTTCTAGTATACACTGTTGTGTCGTATATGAAACATGAGTTCAACCGTGGCGATTTCTTCATGACCTTACAGAACCATCCCATTGCTCTCAGTTTGTATAGACAGGTAATGCCATATAATTAAAGTGGGGGAGAAGTACGGCTTAGAACATACATAGGGGAGATGGCCATACCCCAAGATGAAAGGCAAGAAAAAGGACCCCACAAATGTATGCTCCAAAAAAGGTCCTGTAATAAAACTGTATAATTTATCATTAGTCTTGTGCTCAGTTTTTTCACCTTCCCCTCCCATGAGGCTTGATGCATTTTATTTTGCCATAAATCCTCTGAGGTGGCCTTGAAGAAACTTTTTCAGTTTCAAATTATTATTCTAGGAGCTATAGCCATAGTCTGTTTTTGGTGGAATTGTGTAGGTTAAAATGCTATATTATTATTTTCTATCAAATTGGACACCATAAATGACAGTGGTGCGTAATGTGTTCATTATATGTGTTGTTTTCCCTTTGCCCTCCATTTGATTTGGTCTTTTATTGTACTTATTTTTTTGTATTTCATTTCTTTGCCCTCCCCCATGTTTGTGCTTATTTCCTGATACCTGAAACCGCTGAGGTCTTCACAGAACAGCGGTAGTTTTACAGAGTATAAAGTACACATAGGTGGACTAATAACATGACTTCTGCAGGCAATTAATCACATGGGATTTTATTTCTGGCTATCAGACTAAAGGGGGCTGAATACAAACAAACGTCACAGTTTTCAAATTTATGTTTTTAAAATAATTAGAAAACCCTGTATCATTTCCTTTACACTTTACAAATGCTTGCTACTTTGTGTTGGTATTTTACATAAAGGTCCATAGGTCCAGAAATATTTGGACAGTGTTACAAGTTTTGGAATTTTAGCTGTTTACTATGGCTAACCAAGAAAGATATATAATCAATATGGGCTTAACCCAATGGCCACCAAGGCTTTTTACTGACGTGCAATATAAGAGACAATACTGCAGCTATATATTATAGTTGACAACTTGCTGTGTCAGCCACAATGAGTGTTGGCACCGACCATGGTCTTTTGATGAGACAGTCTGCATGTCCCGTAGCTAGCACTCCGACAACAGCATTTCGCCAAGCTATTTCCAGGGGGCGTTGCGGGACATGCAGATTGATTTTCATCACACTCTTCACAGTTGCACATAACACTCTTCACAGTTGCACATAAATGTGCACCCAAATGATGACTTCTAGATATTGTGTGCTACATCTATGGTGATGTCTGATTACACTCTGATTTAGGTTGAAATATATTTTTGAAGTTTACATTTTTGAAGTTTACATTTGCATTTACACTTTACCCTAATTGATTATGTCCATGTCCAATTTTGATCATATCCAGCTATAGGCAGAAAAACTTCCTCTGGTTTACATTTGCACTTTAACTGAAGTTGCATTGATGTTTTTTCATTTGCATATTTCCAACCAATTTCCTTTTACATATGTTGCTCTAAATCAGGGGTGGGCAATTAATTATCCCGAGGGGCCACATGAGAGACCATGACAGTTGTGGAGGGCCGAACTAATAGCTTGAAATTAATTCTATTCAATATTAATTTATTAATTGTATCACTTAATTTTGAGCATAATTAAGTATGCTGACACCACCCTATATAGCTTTGAAACCCCCACAGCCTCTTTTATACAGCATAAGACTCACACAGCCTACTACATATGCGGCATGAGCCGCACGCAGCCTCCCCATGTACGGCATGAGCCGCACGCAGCCTCCCCATGTACGGCATGAGCCGCACGCAGCCTCCCCATGTACGGCATGAGCCGCACGCAGCCTCCCCATGTACGGCATGAGCCGCACGCAGCCTCCCCATGTACGGCATGAGCCGCACGCAGCCTCCCCATGTACGGCATGAGCCGCACGCAGCCTCCCCATGTACGGCATGAGCCGCACGCAGCCTCCCCATGTACGGCATGAGCCGCACGCAGCCTCCCCATGTACGGCATGAGCCGCACGCAGCCTCCCCATGTACGGCATGAGCCGCACGCAGCCTCCCCATGTACGGCATGAGCCGCACGCAGCCTCCCCATGTACGGCATGAGCCGCACGCAGCCTCCCCATGTACGGCATGAGCCGCACGCAGCCTCCCCATGTACGGCATGAGCCGCACGCAGCCTCCCCATGTACGGCATGAGCCGCACGCAGCCTCCCCATGTACGGCATGAGCCGCACGCAGCCTCCCCATGTACGGCATGAGCCGCACGCAGCCTCCCCATGTTCGGCATGAGCCGCACGCAGCCTCCCCATGTTCGGCATGAGCCGCACGCAGCCTCCCCATGTTCGGCATGAGCCGCACGCAGCCTCCCCATGTACGGCATGAGCCGCACGCAGCCTCCCCATGTACGGCATGAGCCGCACGCAGCCTCCCCATGTACGGCATGAGCCGCACGCAGCCTCAACCATGTACGGCATGAGCCCCACAGTCTCCCAACATACTGAATGAGGCCCCGCACAGCCTCCCATATACTGAATGAGGCCCCGCACAGCCTCCCATATACTGAATGAGGCCCCGCACAGCCTCCCATATACTGAATGAGGCCCCGCACAGCCTCCCATATACTGAATGAGGCCCCGCACAGCCTCCCATATACTGAATGAGGCCCCGCACAGCCTCCCATATACTGAATGAGGCCCCGCACAGCCTCCCATATACTGAATGAGGCCCCGCACAGCCTCCCATATACTGAATGAGGCCCCGCACAGCCTCCCCATATATTGCATGACCGTATACAGCCTTCCCATAGCCTCCCCGTGTGCAGCATGTCACCCCCGTAGCCTCACCGTGTGCAGCATGATACCCCCGTAGCCTCCCCGTGTGCAGCATGACACCCCCGTAGCCTCCCCGTGTGCAGCATGACACCCCTGTAGCCTCCCCGTGTGCAGCATGACACCCCCGTAGCCTCCCCGTGTGCAGCATGACACCCCCCATAGCCTCCCCGTGTGCAGCATGACACCCCCGTAGCCTCCCCGTGTGCAGCATGACACCCCCGTAGCCTCCCCGTGTGCAGCATGTACCCCCATGTTCACCCCCATAGAATCCCCATGTTCACCCCCATAGAATCCCCATAGAATCCCCATGTTCACCCCCATAGAATCCCCATGTTCACCCCCATAGAATCCCCATGTTCACCCCCATAGAATCCCCATGTTCACCCCCATAGAATCCCCATGTTCACCCCCATAGAATCCCCATGTTCACCCCCATGGAATCCCCATGTTCACCCCCATAGAATCCCCATGTTCACCCCCATAGAATCCCCATGTTCACCCCCCCTAGAATCCCCATGTTCACCCCCAGAGAATTCCCATGTTCACCCCCATAGAATTCCCATGTTCACCCCCATAGAATTCCCATGTTCACCCCCATAGAATTCCCATGTTCACCCCCATAGAATTCCCATGTTCACCCCCATAGAATTCCCATGTTCACCCCCATAAACATACACATGGGGGAAAAAAAAACACCACATACTCACCTCGGTCCCGTCCCCAGGCGCCCTGCTTCTGATGCGCTGACTCTCCGGCGGTACACAGCTGACGTGATGACATGACGTCATCGCGTCAGCTATTTCACACTCTGATTGGTGGAGAAAGTGACCGGAGGCCCTCCTTCACCAAAGCTGACTGCGGGAGACAGCGAGTGGGCAGGCATGGTGCGGCCTGCGGATCTCAGGTTTTCGGCCCCCACGGCTGTCTCGGTTTGCAGGCCGGACTGAGACAGCCAGAGGGCCGGATGTGGCCTGCGGGCCACACTTTGCGAAGGTCTGCTCTAAATGATTTCTGTATGCTTAAAAACGTAAAAAGGCCTGGACATCCACGGAAGACAATAGTGGTGGATGTTCGCATAATCCTTTCCATGGTGAAGAAAAGAAAGTTTGGAGAAGGCTTGGAACAGCTCATGATCCAAAGCACACCTCATTCTCTGTAACACATGATATGACTGAAGACAGAAACAGCCGGATGAATTCTGAAGTGTACAGAGCGATACTCTCTGCTCAGATTCATCAAACATCAGCAAGGTTGATTGGACGGCACATTACAGTACAGATGGGCAATGACCCAAAACATACTGGGAAGCAGCTCAGAAGTTTTTAATGGAAAGAAGTGGAATATTCTGCAATGGCCGAGTCAATTGCCAGATCTCAGCCACATTGAGCATGCATTTCACATGCTTAATACAAAACTTAAGGCAGAAAGACAAACAAACAAGCAAAACCTGAAGTCAGCTGCAGTAAAGGCCTGGCAAAGCATCTCAAAGGAGGAAACCCAGTGTTTGGTGATGTCCATGGCTTCCAGACTTCAGGCAGTCATTGCCTTCAAAGAATTCTCTGCCAAGTAATAAACATGAACATTGTATTTATGCTAAAGTTAATTTGTCCAATTACTTTTCTAAAATTTCACAGGATATTTTTGTTCAAGCCCTTTTAATTAAACCTGAAATTATACAGTGGGTACGGAAAGTATTCAGACCCCTTTACATTTTTCACTTTTTGTTTTTTGTTTCATTGGCAGCCATTTGTTAAATTTAAATTCAAAAAAGTTCATTTTTTTCATTAATGTACACTCTGCATCTTGGAAAAAAAAAACGAAATGTAGAAATTTTTGCAAATTTATTACAAACGAAAAACTGAAATATCACATGGTCATAAGTATTTAGATCCTTTGCTCAGTATTGAGTAGGAGCACACTTTCGAGCTAGTATTGCCACGATTCTTCTTGGGAATGAAGCGACTAGTTTTTCACACCTGGATTTGGGGATCATCTACCATTATTCCTTGCAGATCCTCTCCAGTTCCATCAGGTTGGATGATGAACGTTGGTGGACAGCCAATTTCAAGTCTCTCCAGAGATGCTCAATTGGGTTTAGGTCAGAGCTTTGGCTGTGCCAGTCAAGAATGGTCACAGAATTGTTCCGAAGCCACTCCTTTATTATTTTAGCTGTGTACTTAGGGTCATTGTCTTGTTGGAAGGTGAAACTTCGGCCAGGTCTGAGGTCCAGATCACTCTGGAAGAGGTTTTCATCCTAGATATCTCTGTACCTGGCCGCATTCATGTTTCCTTCAATGGCAACCAGTCGTCCTGTCCCTGCAGCTGAAATACATCCCCATAGCATGATGCTGCCACCACCATGTTTCACTGTTGGGATTGTATTGGGCAGGTGATGAGCAGTGCCTGGTTTTCTCCACACATACCGCTTAGAATTATCACCAAAAAGGTCTATCTTCATCTCATCAGACGAGAGAATCTTACTTCTCATAGACTGGGTGTCCTTTGTGTGTTTTTTAGCAAAATCTCTGCGGGCTTTCATATATCTTGCACTGAGGAGAGGCTTCCATCGGGCCACTCTGCCATAAAGGCCCGACTGGTGGAGGGCTGCAGTGATGGTTGACTTTGTGGAACTTTATCCCATCTCCCTACTTCATCTCTGGAGCTCAGCCACAGTGATCTTGGGGTTCTTCTTTGCCGCTCTCACCAAGGCTCTTCTCCGACGATTGCTCAGTTTGGCTGGATGGCTAGGTCTAGGAAGACTTCTGGTGGTCTCAAGCTTCTTCCATTTAAAGATTAAAGATAAAAGAAACCACAAAAGCGCGCCCATAGGGCCTTACCAGTGCAGATATAATGAATATAAATTAAATTGTGCAGGGTACTCACCCTCAATAGTTGTGTAAAGCCACAACTACTGTATGCGCTTAGTCACATGCAATGAAGCTGCAGCAGGATGGTGTAGACAGACAGCGTCTGCTTCCATTATTCAAGGAGGAGATCCCAAAAGGGAAAAAAACACCAGATTCCCGCGCTGCTATGTTTCAACCATCAAATAGAGGAAATCCAGTAGATTGTAGAAATTGGTTCCAATATCAATACTTTATTTATGGTACATACAGAGACAACGCGTTTCGAGGTCCATTCAGTGACACCTTCTTCAGGTCTAATGTACAGGAATGAAGAGAAATCAGAAGTTGGCGGTTAATATCATATCGAGGTTAGGCCCCCCGCTGTTCACAAATTTAAAGATTATGGAGGCCACTATGCTCTTAGGAATCTTGAGTATTGCAGAAATTATTTAGTAACCTTGGCCAGATGTGTGCCTTGCCACAATTCTGTCTGAGCTCCTTGGCCAGTTCCTTTTGACCTCATAATTCTCGTTTTCGTCTGACATGAACTGTGAGCTGTGAGGTCTTATATAGACAGGTGTGTGCCTTTACAAATCAAGTCCTATCAGTTTAATTAAACAAAGCTGTACTCAAGTGAAGGAGCAGAACCATCTCAAGGAGAATCACAAGGAAATGGACAGCATGTGACTTAAATATGAGTGTCTGACCAAAGGGTCTGAATACTTATGACCATGTGATATTTTGTTGTTTTTTTAATAAATTTGCAAAAAATTTTTACATTTATGCTTTTTTTTCCTGTCAAGATATGGTGCAGAGTGTACACTAATGCGAAAAAAATGAACTTTTTTGAATTTACCAAATGGCTGCAATGAAACAGTGAAAAATTTAAAGAAGTCTGAATACTTTATGTACCTACTGTACACTTAAATTACATCTCTGTTTCATGTTAAATGAAAAATAGTGGCACGCAGAGCCCAAATCACGGAGATTCAATCACTGTCCAAATATTTCTGGATCTAACTGTGTGTCTAATAAATTAAATTATATATTTAATATTCTTATTATTTTTTTTGTTCCCCTCTCCCTTTTGCGAATGATTCTATAAACTGTTAACAGTTCTGCAAGCATCAGGAGCCTGAGACTTTAAAAGATCTATACAATCAAGATGATAATCATCTGGAGCTTGGAAACTTTCATGTTCGTTCAAGTTATTATACAGAAAAGGTATCAAACGTCATTGTTTTAGAGGGATACGGTAATTTAATCACATGGAGATGTAGCATTTTTTGTTTTGTCACTTGAGTTTCTTGTGTTTGTAGGTGACAGACCTTCCTAGTTTTGCAGGGCTTCTCTGCTTTTATTATTTTAGTTTAGTTTTTCTTTTCTTCCCCTCTAGTTAGGAAATGAGGACATAATTTCTGTGTTTATTCCCAAGTGGGTAGAAGGGGATTATGCTAAATCATCACAAGCACAAGGCACCCACAACCCTCCATTTATGGTGCAACCATCTGCCACCCAAATGGCCACATTACCACCTTCCATAAGGTGTGCAATGCTTTCCACAGATTACCCTCTTCTCATTAGATAGTAATTGAGATGATATGATGTGAAACACAGTAACGTCTTCACTAGGGGCTGTAACCATGTGATGCAGGTTCTGTCGTCTTGCTCCGTACAGTAATAGTCCTGTTATGTGGGAAGCCACATCACACCCATCCATAGATGCAGTAATGTGCTATGTACGGTAGTTCATCTTCTGGAAAATGGAGAGCCTCATCACCCCCATCCTTAGAAGGTGGGATATTGCCTTACATGCTAAAAGGGGTTACTGTCGCGTTATTCACTCTGATAGGCGGTATAATTGTGTTATGCTGATTTGTTGGGTCTAACGAGCTAAGAATGTGCTAAGCAACCAGCCAACCCCATGACGCCCTCAATCGATGAAGTAATGTGCTGTCTGTTTTTCCCCTATTTTTGCTAAGGGCCGTACATGACTTACATACATACAGGGAGACACATTACTTCCCTCCATTGTGAAGTGATTGGTGATGTATTCTGCTAGATGATGTAGCTGACACACTGTACAAACTGGTATTAATACCTTCCTGAGCCTCAGTAATGGCTTATGCATGTTCCCCCTTTTCATTTGGGGGTGTTACTGACATGCTGCAACACATATACACATTGTGGAATGAAAACACAAATTTCACTATTGCTATATACATGAAAACGTGAGGTACTTAACTAACATCAAAAAGCTTAGAAGCCATCCAACCGTGACAAAATGGACCTCATATTGATGATCCCCAAAGCTACAGCCTTACGTCTGTATATAGCCAGGCCTAATGAAATGGGAAGACATAGGAACCAGGCCTAACCTGGAATGATACCTTTGTGGGAAACATGGGTTGATATCTTGCTACCAAGACAGTCCTTCATGTTTCTCTAGTCCATGAGGAGAGCATTTGTGTTGCAAATAATACTCTCTTTCCCCAGGCGAAGTGACTAAGGGCCTATGGAGGAATTCCCATTCTCTTCCTTTCACAGGTGGGGTAATAGTGTAATTCTGATTGCTCCCATACTGCTAGGTAGTGGAACAAACTTGTCACATATGCCGTGGCTACATAGGCGGACAGTACTGTGTTATCCTGAATAATAATCATTTCTATTTCTAGAACGTCGATATATTCCGCAGCACTTTACAATCCAGTGCCCGCATCTCGCTACACTGCATGTTCAGCGTTACCTTGCAGATATAAGTGCCATATGACTTAGCAAAGCAGCCTAACAACACCCCTCCCAGAGAATCCTGCGACTCTCGCCCTCCTGATAAAGACCATAAGAATTAGCACTAAATGCAAAAGTGCTCATATGGCTGGAACCATATAGCAGATCTAAAAAAAAAGTAAACGTTACTCAGGAGAACAGAGGGAATAAAACCTGGCCATTTCTGAGTTTGTTCTCGAAGTGGATAAATGGTAAAGATTTGAATTTTTACGATTTACGTCTCTATTTGCACAGAGTGTCGAAGGCCGTGTGGCAGAGCTGCAGAACGCTGTAGATGAGTACAATAAAGGGAAAATTGACTTGGCAGCTAAGGTGAGAAAATAGTTTTTCAGATGTAATTTCAGTTTTGTATATTTGTTTCCCAATGAATCTACAGTGCTTATTACAGGTATTCACTACCATTGGTCTTCATTATTTTTTCTTTATTATTTTGTTAATAATCACATTGAACCACAAGGAATTGTATTGAGAGATTATCTTTTTTTTGGTTGGAAGTGTGGGGAGGGATTTTCTTTTTCTTTTTTTTTTTTTTCAGTAGCGTTTTTTGTGGTGACAGATTCCCTTTAAAACAGAGCTCTATTAGTTATGTGTAAGGCTAGTTTCACACTAGCGTTTCCTGGAGCTGCGTCGGGCTGCGCACGGCCGCTACTAAGCTCCGCCCATGGCCGTGCCTCCTCCTGTCACCTCCGCCCTAGGGGTGCATGACGCTGCATACGACTTGCATACCCCATCTTTAGCATTGGGTACGCAGGCCGTGCCCAGGTATGCGTTTGCCGGTGCATGCGTCCATTTGACGGTGCGCCGACCTGTGCCAAACGCACATTTTGCATTTTGGTGCGCTTGGCGCACCTTCAAAAAGACACATGCGCCAGCAAGCACATACCTGTACACGGCCTGCGTACCCAATGCTAAAGATAGGGTACGCAAGTCGCATGTAACGTCATGCCCCCATAGGCGGAGTTGACAGGAGGAGGCGCCATGGGCGGAGCTGAGCGGCGGCCGTGCGCAGCTCGATGCAGCTCCAGGAAACGCTAGTGTGAAACTAGCCGTATATGGTCAGCTTTTTATTTTTAGATAATTTTAATGGACCTGCCTCTTAACTTTTCAAGATGAAATCAAGCATATTTCTAGCAAAGTGATACCCATTTGTTGTCTTGAATCTCTGTGTTTTGCCTCATTTATTTTACCCAGTGTGTTAATTGTTCCCTGTGGATGCTATAAGTAAAACTCCACGGACTTAAGTCTACCTTCAGCCTTCTAAACTATGGATTCAGGGTCGGACTGGCCCACCGGAGAATCAGAGGATTCTCCAGTGGCCCAGGCACTGACACTTGCTGGCATGCAGGGCCAGCAGCTGCCTAAGGTCCCGCTTCTCCAGAGGCCCCCAGCCAGTGGTGTTTGTCGCTAATAGCTGCACACCACGCTGCTGCTATGGGGCACCCGATGCTAGCGAAGCAGCAGCGGGTGACGAGGCAGAAGCCGGCTGCTGCGGCTAAAGCCTGTTCCCGCTGCTAAAGATAAATGAATATTCACTCTTCCCCATGCCCTCATGAGTATGGAGAGGATCTGAATATATATAAAGAAAAGAGAATACTAGAGTCCTGAACTATCTTAAAAAATGCAAATTTTTATTGATAGTAAACAGGCACATATATGAGAGACAGGACGCATATAATGGTGAAATAAACAATGAGTTAATAGCCCAGAACCATTAGAAAAAACAAACCGGCAACCAAGTAATTGATCTACAACTTCATAGGGCAACTTCATGGAAAAATAAGTAATGAAGATGGATTTCATTAGGGAATCTCTACTCGGGATAATCGATCCTATAACGTATTGCACTTAGCCCAAATAATATAAATCACTGGTGCTATAGTGGGGAGTACAGCCACCGCTGATCCAAGATACCAGTCTCATACACAGTTGTCTGTGAATAAAGTTATATCAGCTGAGGCAATAAACACCACCACAGGGCCAGTGCTGTGCAACCATGCATTCCAGGATTGGGGGGTGAGGGGACCATGCATACCAGGATTGGGGGGTGAGGGGGCCCCCATTCCAGGATTGGGGGGTGAGGGGGCCATGCATACTAGGATTGGGGGGTGAGAGGACCATGTATACCAGGATTGGGGAATGAGGGGTACCATGCATACCAGGATTGGAGATGAGGGAGGACCATGCATACCAGGATTGGGGGGTGAGGGGACCATGCATACCAGGATTGGGGGGTGAGGGGACGTGCATATCAGGATTGGGGGGGTGAGAGGACCGTGCATACCAGATTTGGGGGCTGAGGGGACCATGCATACCAGGATGGGCGGTGAGAGGACCATGCATACCAGGATTGGGGGGTGAGAGGACCATGCATACCAGAATTGAGGGGTGAGGGGGCCATGCATACCAGGATTAGCGGATGAGGGGTACCATGCATACCAGGATCAGGGGGTGAGGGGTACCATGCATACCAGGATTAACGGATGAGGGCTACCATGCATACCAGGATCAGGGGGTGAGGGGTACCATGCATACCAGGATTTGGGAATGAGGGGACATTGCATACCAGAATTGGGAGGTAAGGGGTGCAAAGTATACCAGGATTGGGGATGAGGGGACCATGCATACCAGGACTGGCGGGTGAGGGAGTACCATGCATCCTACGATAAGGATGAGGGGGACCATGCATACCAGGATTGAGGGGGGAGGGGACCATGCATACCAGGATTGGGGGGTGAGAGGCCCATGTACACCAGGATTGGGGAATGAGGGGTACCATGCATACCAGGATTGGGGATGAGGGGGGACCATGCATTCCAGGATTGGGGGGTGAGGGGACCATGCATACCAGGATTGGGGGGTGAGGGGATCATGCATACCAGGATTGGGGGGTGAGAGGACCATGCATACCAGGATTGGGGGATGAGGGGACTATGCATACCAGGATAGGGGGGATGAGGGGACTATGCATACCAGGATAGGGGGGATGATGGGACCATGCCTACCAGGATTGGGGGTGAGAGGACCATGCATAGCAGGATTGGGGGGTGATAGGACCATGCATACCAGAATTGGGGGGTGAGAGGGCCATGCATACCAGGATTAGCGGATGAGATGTACCATGCATACCAGGATCGGGGGGTGAGGGGTACCATGCATACCAGGATTTGGGGATGAGGGGACATTGCATGCCAGAATTAGGAGGTAAGGGGTGCCATGTATACCAGGATTGGGGATGAGGGGACCATGCATACCAGGATTGGCGGGTGAGGGAGTACCATGCATCCTACGATAAGGATCAGGGGGGACCATGCATATCAGGATTGAGGGGTGAGGGGACCCTACATACCAGGATTGGGGGGTGAGGGGACAATGCATTCCAGGATTGAGGGGGTGAGATGACCATGCATACCAGGATAGGGGGGGGTGAGGGGACCATTAATATCAGGATTGGGGGTGAGGGGACCATGCATACCAGCATAGGGGGGTGAGGGGACCATTCATACCAGGATGGGGGGTGAGAGGACCATGCATACCACGGAAAGGGGGGGTGAGGGGACCTTGCATACCTGAATTGGGAGGTAAGGGGTGCCATGTATACCAGGATTGGGGATGAGGGAGTACCATACATCCTATGATAGGGATACCAGAATTGGGGGTGAGGGGACCATGCAAACGAGGATTGGGTGGTGAGAGGACCATGCATTCCAGGATTGGGGGGTGAGGGGACCATGCATTCCAGGATTGGGGGGTGAGGGGACCATGCATTCCAGGATTGGGGGGTGAGGGGACCATGCATTCCAGGATTGGGGGGTGAGGGGACCATGCATTCTAGGATTGGGGGGTGAGGGGACCATGCATACCAGGATTGGGGGGTGAGGGGACCATGCATACCAGGATATGGATGAGGGGGTACCATGCATACCAGGATTGGGGGGTGAGGGGACCATGCATACCAGGATAGGGATGAGGGGGTACCATGCATACCAGGATTGGGGGGGGGACCATACATACGAGAATAGGGATGAGGGCGCCATGATAGCAGGATAGGGCTGAAGGGGTACTATGCATACCATTATAGTGATGAGTGGGCCATGCATAGCAGGATAGGGATGAGGGGGTGCCATGCATACCAGGATAGGAGGGGGCAGCGCACACCAGGATGGGAGACCATATACCAATAAAAATGCTCGCCACCCGGGCGTAGAACGGGTTCATAGCTAGTGTGTGTATGTGTATTTATGTATGTATGGATATATGTGTGTGTATGTATATTCCCTAAGAGGGGGCAGCAATATTCCCTAAGAGGGGGCAGCAATATTCCCTAAGAGGGGGCAGCAATATTCCCTAAGAGGGGGCAGCATTATTCCCTATGAGGAGGGCAGCATTATTCCCTATGAGGAGGGCAGCATTATTCCCTATGAGGAGGGCAGCATTATTCCCTATGAGGGGGCAGTATTATTCCCTATGAGGGGGCTACATTATAAAATGTGGGGTGCGTCTTACAGTCCACCTCTACCAGCTCTGGCTCTCTGGCTATGGTGGGGAGGTGGGGGAGCTGTTTCGGTAGAGCAGCGGGTCACAGAGGCAGGAGCCGGCGGCTCCAGCTAACTCCTGTTCACTTCAGTAGCGTGCAGTGTCAGCCCCCAGTTTCCTGCTGTTGCCGGCGGGCACGTGTGCCGATACTTAAGAGAAATGAATATTCAGAATATTCATTTCTCTTAAGTATCGGCACACGTGTCCGCCGGATCCAACAGGAAGACTTCGGCTGACTCTGTGCGCTACTGAAGACCAATGAATACTCACTGCTCTCTGCAATAAACAGTCCTGGTGAGTATTCCGGCAGCTGTGCTCTGCTTGTGAGCAGCGCATGACGTCCCTGCCATGCGCTGCTTACAAGCATTGAGCAGCTGCTGGTAACGTAGCAAGGCACTGCGAGGAAGCGGAGGAAGGTAAGTGTAATGTTTTTGTTTTGTTAGTCTTTTCTGATGGGGCAAATCATACCAGAATAAGGATGGGACCATTCATACTAGAATAAGGATGGGACCATGCATGCCAGGATGAGGGTGGGGCTAATCATACCAGAATCAGGATGGACCCATGCATACCAGGACTGGGATGGGGCTAATCATACCAATATAAGGATGGGGACCATGCATACCAGGACCCTGATGGGGACAATCATACCAGAATAAGGATGGGACCATGCGTACCAGGACCCGGATGGGGCCAATCATAACCAGGATAAGGATGGAACCATACATACCAGGACCAGGATGGGGCCAATCACAATCAGGATAAGGATGGGGCCAATCATACCAGGATAAGGATGGGACCATGCATACCAGGACTGGGACGGGGCCAATCATACCAGGATAAGGATGGGGCCCTGCATACCAGTATAGGGATCGAGAATGCTTATTTGGACGAGATGGGGACCCTGCATACCAGTATAGGGATGAGAGCGATCATTCCTGCCAGGAAAAGGAGGAGGGGGACCTTTCCTACCAGATTGGGGATGAGGAAGCCATGCATACCAGGATAGGGATGAGGGAGGCATGCAAACCAGGATAGGGATGAGGGGGCCATGCATACCAGGATAGGGATGAGGGAGCCATGCAAACCAGGATAGGGATGAGGGGATCATATTTACCAGGATAGAGGATATTAAATACAGAATTGACCAGATTTTTTGCTTCAGTTTTTTTTCCCCTAATTTCCTCCTCTAAAACCTAGGAGTATCTTATGGTCCTGTGTGTCTTATAGTCTGAAAAATATGGTAGTTTAAGTTGGTGACATGAGAAAAATTAATTAAATTTATGACTATACTTATGGGATCAAATAACTAAAAATTATCATGTGCATATATATTCACCACTTTTGCTATGAAGCCTCTAACCATATCTGCTGCAAGCCATTACCTTTTTAAATCATATGCTTAGTGGTATGAAATCCACCTGAGTGCATTCTAAGTCTCATACGGTCTATCAGTATATATACACCTTTTCTGAAAGGCCACAGAGGCTGCAACACCAATAACCAAGAGGCACCACTAATCAACCATCACTATGAAGACCAAGGAGGGTTGAGTTATAGAAAAAAAAAAAACAACCTCTATTGATGGTACCACAACAAAACTTGACAAGAGAGGGCTGACCACCAAAACTCTCAGTCCTGGCAAAGAGGGCATTAATCAGAGAGGCAGCACAGAGATTAAAGGTAACCCTGAAGGAGCTGCAGAGTTCCCAAGCAGAGACTGGAGAATCTGTCCAAAAAAACATAATAAGCCGTACGCTCAGCAGAGGTAGCCTTTATGGAACAGTGGCCAGAAAAAACTCTTTACTTACATACAAAATTTGTAAAGCTCATTTTGAGTTTACCAAAAGACATGAGAGACTCTCAAAATGTATGCAGGAAGGCGCTGTGGTCAGATGAGACCGAAATTTAACTCTTTGCACACCAAGGTAACTGTTATGTGCCAAACCAACACCGCTTATCATCCAAGAAACGTGGTGGCATCATCATCAGGGACAGGGAAAATCGTCTGAGTCGAGAGGAAGATGGATGGTGCGAAATACAGGGGTATTCTTGAATAAAACCTGTTTCAGTCTGTCGGTGATTTGAGACTGGGACGGAGGTTCACCTTCCAATAAGATAATGACCCAAAGCATACTGCTAAAGCAACGTTCCAGTGGTCTAAGGGGAAATGTGTAAATGTTTTGGAGTGGCCTAGTCAAAGCCCAGACCTTAATCCAGTTGAGAATTATGTGGTCAGACTTGAAGATTGCTGTTCACCAGAGGAAACCATCTAACTTCAAGGAGCTGGAGCAGTTTAGTCTTGAGGAATGGTCAAAAATCCCAGTGGCAAGATGGGGAAAGCTCCTAGAGACTTGTGCAAAGCGATTTGCAGCTGTAATTGCCGCAAAAAAGTGCTAACAGTTATTTTGTCTTATTAGTGGCTTGCTTCACAAAAAAAAGAAAACCAAATGTTCACAGTTGTAGGCATGTTCTTTACATGAACTGATGCAAACACTAAAAAAAAAAAAAAAAAAAAAGCGAAATTCTAGGTTGTGAGGTAGCAAAACATGGAAAATGACAAGGGGGTGAATTCTTTCACAAGCCACTACGTGTGTGTATGTGTGTGTGTATATATATATATATATATATATATATATATATATATATATATATATATATATATATATATATATATATATATATATATATATATATGCAGTTCCCATGAGCAGACATGCAGTAGTGTGGACTGCCTGTAACGAGTAATGTGCCATCACCCTATAAGAGCAGCAGCTGCACAAACATCTGTCCATTACTCATCTGATAGTCTCTGGGTCCCAAATTATATTTCATTAAATACTATTCCAGACCCTTGGTAATCAGAATATTAGGTGAAAATCTTATGAAGTTTTTAATACATAATAATAATAATAATAATAATAATAATAATAGGTACATTTTGAAGATTTTTTTCATAAAACTATTCAAAATTAGTCCAATTATTTATCAGTTAATCACCCCCACTCTTTCCATCTACTCACTGGCTGCCTGTCTTCTGTCTCTGACAGGTCACTCATGTTTCAGTGAAGGGTCCAGAAATAAGCACATCTATTGGCAGCCACATTAGCGCCTTGGATTATTCTAAGATGGTTGTGCAGTGACAGCTAGTGGTCACAGAAACGATCACATCTAATGGAGTACATGAAAAGCAACCATGCTGAGGACCCCTAGTGGCAGCCACATTAGAACTGCAACCTTGGAATATTCTAACAATGTTCTGCAGTGCTGCAGAGAGCTATAAAACCCCAGGATGCTCTCATAGGCAGCATAGTTTGAGTTAGGAGGGTTAATAAATGATAAACATGTGCTCACCTTGTAAGCCATGCAATACAACATAGCATTGTTGAACTACTGCCACTCCTATCCAGATAACAAAATGGGTTCAAAGTGAAGGATGTATTGCTGGCAGAAAAACATTGGGGTCTCTGGTGCTGTCCACAAGGAGGTGAGAACCACTGAATTTCTTTCAGAATATTTAGACCCAAAACAAAGGATGGTAGTTTACCTTTCAGTTGAATAGAAATGGACACGTTTTCAGTCCAGCCCATGGAACCTGATGAATATCCGAGCATTGGACCAAAGACGTGTTTTCTCATATTCAGCTTTCTCTTAAAACCTCTGCGCTTTGTCTGGATTGTAAATATTCTGAAATGAGTTCTGTAGTTCTAACCTCCATAAGAGCAGCGCCAGAGACGCCACAATCTTTTCTTACCTCATATACTCTACCTGATGAAAACTTTTGGTTCAAAATGGAAAAGGTGTTTGTTTTAGCTTCATTAATACTTTATAATTTTTTTTTTTATCTTTTTTTTTTACTTTTTGTAACTAATAAGATAACTTGAGAAAAGAATCCAGCTGTACACATACTACAAGCTGCCAGCAGCTGATGAAACCTCATCCTTCTCCTATTGGAATTTATTTCCTATCCTTTGGAGACGAGTGCTAGCCGCAGTTTTCTTACATTGGTCACTTTTGGTTTTATAAATCAAGAACGAATACTTTCTTGTAGGGCTCGGTTCACACTAGTGTTAGCCGTTTTTTGTTTTGAGAAGAGAAAAATGGAGCTCCTGCAAAAGCGGATGCGTGCTATAACTGATACAAACCTAGTTTGTTGGTCTGTTTTCCATTGTTTTTACGGAACAAAAGCCTAGCATGCTGGGGTTTTCTTCTTGAAAACTAAGTATGCTATTTAGCCTCCTGACAGACCATAGATTGCGAGTGAACGTTTGCCTGAGGGTTTGTATGTTGTGACATGTTTTTGTTTCTTTGCTCCTCTTTTCAAATGGAATTACAATAAATGCCGCACTTTATTTTTTGCATTGCTGTGTATGAACATTAACTCTACCCCATATTTTAATTGCTCTTTTAAGGTCACAGAGGATCAAATCAAATTGCTAAGAATTCAGCGTTCTCTTCAAGAAAAACTTGATAAGCCTTATTTAGACCATTCATTACATGACACCATCTATAAACTGATATCTGATGGTATGCACAAAAAAGCTGAGCAGCTCTATAAGGAGTTCAGGATCCCTGATAAAAGGTAACTCAGTAACAATTATAATATTTGATTTCTTCTGTTGTGAAATTAGATATTTGACCTACTTACTAAATGATGTGCTGACCACAAGCGCCAAGTTTAGGGTGCAAAAACTGTCAGACTGTCGTATTAATCGCAGGAGGATCGCATCACAATCCTTGGACTGGCTGACTGCTTTCCTGCCCCAAGTATGACAGCTGCATAGAAATACATGCTGTCACGCTCAGGTCAGGAAAGCCGCCAGTAAGTCCTAGGGTTGTAAAGACTTAGATTACTGGATGCAGCTGTTCCGACAGAATCAGAGCTTTTAGATTTAGCATGAAGCAGAGCTGAGAAAGCTGCACCAGCCCAGACTCTCCATGTACAAATTCCATAAATAGTGAGCAGCTTACAGCTTAGTTGCCAGAGTAATCCTTCACAACCTTGGACATATCCATACGTTCAGGTTGTGTGGTGCTTATCCATCTTGGACGTATAGATACATCCTGGTGATTTTGTGTGTACAGAGGCTGTGCATGCGTGATCATCGCCGATTGTCGGCTGATTCAGACAGCTTACACCCGCACTCAGTGCCAGGAGCAATGCCTGCTCCACTACCGGCACTTTAACCCCCAAAATGCTGCAATCCCAGCATTTAGTGGGCAGGCAGAGGGAAGAAAGCCCCTCTGCTCTTGGATTGGCCTGATCATTGCCATGGTGATCCATTGTCTTCATGACAACATTCGGGTCACCAGTCACTAGCAAGATAGATCATGTGCAGTGCATGATGTAACTAACATGTTTGCAGGAACAAACTGTAGAAGAAATCAGCGCAATAGGGTCTTATCCGATCGGTAAAAAAAAATAATCAATTCAGATTGCACTAACTTGATAGATCTATAAATAAGGCATATAGATCAAACTGAGGAATTCAGCTGCAGCTGATCCACGGGTCCACAAGTGACCATATCAGATATGACGAAATAAGGGGTTTGTGGATGTAATCCTCTCTGCCGAAAGCGATGTAAAAACAGGATATCCAGATAAAAAGAAAGTGGTTTATTCAACGCGTTTCAAAGCTCAAATGACTTCTTCCTCAGGACATAACCACATGTATACGCAGACAAATGTAACTGGCTGTACAAACAGATAACATTTTCAAATCTGGCACCAAAAGAAGATCACATGACAAACAATGTCAGCGTTCATAGTGTTCGCACATGGCATGACACATTACAAGGATAAAATGAATGTACATAAATCAATGAAATTCACAATAGTATTCACAAACTGATATTGATCTTAATTATTCCACAGATATGCGGGAAGGGAAGTAAAAGGAAAAAGAGAAAAAAATTAGAAATTAAGTTGAAGAGCCGGGTCAAGAACCCGCAGAAAACAATTAATATAATGGTGAGTCCTCATATCAACTAGTGTGCCACGGCTCCAGATACAAGAAAGAGGAGAAATAAAGAAGAAACGAAATAACCACCAACAAAAATTAAAATATAAAAAAAATGAGATTCAGAAAAAATGCATTTATTAAAACAGAATAAAAATATTCCTATTTATTGGTTGTAGTTGATTAAAAATGTTTTAAATGTGTTCTCAATAAAAAAATAATAAATGCCCATATGTTCAAGAGTTAAAAAATCTACCAATGATCATTTGTCTAAAAAAATTTTAAATAAAAAGTTCATGATGCCAAGACATCATATACAGGGCTATTCCACAGATATTAAATCAGTTGTAATATTACAAATATTAATGTTCATACCGGGATGTTTTGTCTTGGCATCCTGGTATGAGCATTCATATTTCCAGCTTCTTTTTATCCAATTTTAATACATAAGGCAGGAATATTTGAATCATCTTTTAATTTAATATTTCTTTTAGACAAATGATCACTCTTGAACATATGGGCATTTATTACTTCTTTATTAAGACGACACATTTATATTTTTAATCAACTACAATCAATAAATATGAATATTTTTATTTTTTAATAAATGCATTTTTTCTGAATCTCATTTTTTTTTATATTTTAATTTTTGATGGTTATTTCGTTTCTTCTTTATTTCTCCTCTTTCTTGTATCTGGAGCCGTGGCACACTGGTTGATTGATATGATGTCTCACCATTCTTTTAATTAATTTTTTTCTGCAGGTTCTTGACCCGGTTCAACTTAATTTATAATTTTTTTTCTCTTTCCTTTTTTTTCCCTTCCTGCATATCTGTGGAATAATTAATATCAATATCCCTTAAGCATGTGAATACTATTGTGAATTTAATTCATTTTGTACATTCATTTTATCCTTGTCATGTGTCATGCCATGTGCGAACACTTTGAACTCTGACATCATTTGTCATGTGATCTTCTTTTGGCACCGGATTTGAAAATGTTATCTGTTTGTACATCCATTTGCATTTGTCTGTGTATACATGTGGTTATGTCCTGAGGAAGAAGTCATTTAAGCTTTGAAACGCATTGAATAAATCACTTTTATCTGGATATCCTGTTTCTACATTGATTTCGGCAGCACGAATTACATCTACAAACCCACTATTTCATCATAACATGTTTGCAGAGCTGACAGACTACAAGATATAACAATGCTCCTGCATTGCTGTACCTTATAACTGCGATCAGACTATAGAAAGTAAAAGTCTCATAGTGGGACCAAGTAAAAAAAAAAAACTTAAAGTTGTGAAAATATATTTTTTTAAATCACAAAATAATTTTTACCAGAGCTGTATGTATATGTGTGTGTGTGTATATATGTATGTGTGTACATATGCACATATGAGACCACTGCACAGTTCTATAAAAATCAGTTTCTCTACATGTCTGACAGCCATTCCATTCCAGTGTCAGTTGAATTCCAACCAGAGTACACCTCATTCTACTTAATGTGCTTCTGATTAGGTGATCACCTGAACCAAATCTTATTGAGGACATGCTTAGGCAGAGCGCCTAAGATCCCGATACAAATCCTGCCTTTATATCACCCGAAAGACCCACCTTGATGATTCTGTGGACCCCCTGGGCTATGGGGAACCTCTGGCTTTTGAGGAGGTGCGGAGTGCGGCTCCAGTCGGGGTAAATCCCGGGAGACCCGGACGGAAAGCAGAGCCTGCAAGGAGGCAGCGTCCATTTTCTACTGCGTGCTCTGAAACTGAGATACAGCCTGGAAGACTTCACCTCAGGTGCGGCGGGTTGGCCGGAGCGCAGGACTCATAAAGGGACACAGGAGGGTACGCATGGTCGTACTCCCTCATTGAAGTTATATGCTGCCCATTGGCGCCCACCATCTTGATTACATTCACTGCTCTCATCACCTCTCAGTTGCTTGGGACTGGGGCCGCCGTCTCCTCGGCAGTTTGCTGACAGCACACTTCATCGGATCGCACATTGGGGTCTGTTGTAGGACCTTTATAATACGATCTCACTGCCCTGAAACTAAGGTCGCATTGGGTACTATATCCTGCTGATAAAACGACATAACAGACTGTGCTGATATCTCTGTACTTTCACTTTCAGTTCCCCAATTCCCTGGGGCTGGAAGGGTGGATAACGCAGAGACTTGCTGACAGAGCGGCATATTATCATATTATAGCTGGAAAAGAGTTGCACAACTCACCAGATAAGTTTGGTTGTTCTGTCTCACAATAGTAAATTCAGGCAAATTAAGCTCCTGCACTACAAGAGAGCTGCTATAAATTTGGGAGCAAAGGAAAGGGACAATTTACTTCACCAACTTGCTATACCACATAAATCTTAACCATGAGCCCTCCAAAGAGTTCAGGGGCAGTTAAACAACTAAAAGAATTTGCAAGGCCCGACCCCTCTGATAATTCGAGATCTCGCAGAAATATTCCATCAAATGTTAAAGCTGCAGACCAGTGTAAAACTAGCACTTCTGACGGCGGAGAGGGAGGGGATCAAGAAGACTTGACTCTAAGGCAGGCGTCTGAACAATTAATGCAAGCCATATCTCTAACTAGAACATCCCTGACTGATGAGGTACATTCGGAAGTGGGGCGTCTTCTGCAGGATATGCAAGCCATGAGAGGGCGCATTGCGGATGTTGAAACGAGAGTCTCCAACCTTACGCCCTTAGAAACTAAACTGACAAAAGTAGCTGGCTCCATAAATGCCTGGAGGCAGAAGGCGGATGACCTGGAAAATAGGTCGCGCCGGAATAATATCTGAATCATTGGATTACCAGAACGCTCTGAAGCTCAACGACTGGAGGAACTTTTGGAAAATTGGCTTAAAGACACTTGGGGAGATGAGTTCTCTTCAACCTTTTCTGTAGAAAGGGCCCATAGGGTCCCAACAAAATCTCTCCCCACAGGCAGTCCGCCACATTTTTTTGGCACATCTCCTAAACTGCAGGGACAGAGACGCTATTCTCCGCATGACCAGGCAAAAAAAACCCATTAAATTCAATAATGCCACAATATCAATTTTTCCAGATTTTTCCATGGAGCTACAGAAGCAGCGGGCTCAATTTATGGAGATCAAGAAGCAACTCAGAGAAAGAAACATCTTATACTCAATGGTCTACCCAGCTCAACTCCGAATTGTTTACGAGGGCTCTTCCATATTCTGCACAACCCCGGCGGAGGCCGTGGAATGGCTGCGGTCCCACGCGTGAGTGGATGGACTGTCACCCTGATTTCACTGCTATCGTCTATGGGTGTATAGGTATATATGGGTATATAGGGCTATATGGGTATATAGGGGGAAAAAGGGGCTCTTTCTGCCAATGTCCAATGTAACACCGATACCAGACACTGTGTTCAGTAAGGGTACCCTCTTTTTGGGAATATGACAGGAGCTTGCGACTGTGCTCCTCTTTGAACTTTATTCAGTTTTTTCTTGTTTCAGTTTTGTTAGTTGATGTTTATATAGATACTGCTGCCAAGACACTAATTATGCTGCCTGTAAGGGTCAGTCTGCGCGACACAGTATACCATATTAAGACCGGGGACCATGAAGTCTGAATTAATATGCATGACTTGGAATGTGAGCGGTCTTGGGTCTCCCCAAAAGAGAATTAAGTTTTTTTCCCAGATTATACGTCATCGTCCTCACATTGTGGCCCTGGTTGAAACACACTTGACCAGAGATTCGGCTCATTATGTGCAGAAACCATGGGTACAATGGTCTATACTTGGATTCCACACCAGTTACTCTAGAGGGGTTTCTTTGTTAATCCATAACGACACTAGATAGGAGGTCAAGGAGGCTCAGAAAGACCCTGAGGGACGCTTTGTTTTTGTGCATGCGTCAATAGATTTGAAAGACTACGTCATAATTTGTGTCTGTAACCCACCCCTGGCCAATATATCAGTCGTTAAAAAGGCGGTAAGCTTTGCCTTAAATTAGCCAGATGCATTAGTTATGTGCATGGGAGATTTTAGCCTTGTCATGGATAACGGTCTTGATAGACTAGATGACGGAGTATCCGGGACGACCTACTCTCCATCTCCGCTATCATTGCTCGTCGAGGCAGTGGTTGGTTGGATTTGTGGAGGATACATCTTCCTGACGTGAGAGAATATACCTGTCACTCGTCTATTAGATGCACTCTATCTCGTATAGATTATATATTTGATTACAGCAACCTGGCAATGTGGGTGGGGGATGTGGAACATGGGAATAGGAGCATCTCAGATCATAGCCCGATAATCCTTACACTTAGATTTGGCCAAAGGCGTCATAATCTATTTTGGAAGTTGAACCCATTTTGGCTGAAATTAATAAGCCCCAATGACCAAACTCTAGACCAATTAGACTGCTTTATTTTGTCCCACCCTGAACCCCAAAATATTAACTTGTTTTGGGACGCCCTTAAAGCGTATCTAAGGGGATGGTTGTCTTCCACAAATTCCTGTATTAAACGGGTGACATCTAGGGAAGATTATGAGATGGAGAAGCGATTGAGGGATTCAGAAGCAAATTATATAGCTAATCAAACAAATGAAAATAGAAATGAGTGGCTAAACTCCTATAGATTATATACTCAATATATGGATACCAAATCTAAACGTAAATTATTTTTTTACTCGTCAGTCATATTTTGAACTAGGAAATCAGTCCAGCAAGTTATTGGCATTTATAGTGCGCCAACACAACACATCTAATACCATACTTGAAAATTCGAAAACTAGGTAACTCTATAGTAACCTCAACGGGTGATAAACTCCAGAGTTTCCATGACTATTATCAAACATTATACAGTTCCAAAGAGGGTTTTAGTACTTTAGACTGCCTTGAGTATTTATCAGACGTAAAGTTTCCCACATTGAGTCCCGCTCAACAAGCCTTTCTGGATGCAGACTTCACAACAGAGGAAATAAATGAAGCCATAGTGGATATGGCCTTTGGGAAGGCGCCTGGGCCGAGTGCATTTCCCATAGAAATGTACAGGAAATATCGGGATGTTTTGGCACCATTCCTTCTGAGGGTGTTTCAGAGGACCTGGGAGGAACGTTCTTCACTGGACTCCTTTTATGAGCAAATGTAATAGTGCTTAGGAAGGAGGGGAAGGATCCTCTTTAATGTGGATCATATTGCCCCATATTGTTGGTAAATATGTTCTATATGATCTTCCCTAAAATCCTGGCCACTAGATTAAATTCGGTGATACTAGAAATAATACATCCAGACCAGACCGGTTTCATGCCCGGGAAAAATAAATCTATTAATATTAGGAGAGTTCAGTCAGTGGTCCAGTACAGTTTCCTAGTGCCTTCGATTCTCGAGTGGTCATTTTTATCTGCATGTTTACAAAAATATGAATTCGGTTCCAAATCTAGGAAGTGGATTTGTGCGATGTACATGAAACCAAAAGCCTGAATAATAATAAATAACTCTGTATCCAAATCCTTCTCTTTGGGAAGAGAAACCCGCCAGTGGTGCCCTCTTTCCCTGGCCCTTTTCGCTCTTGCAATCGAAGCGTTGGCAATCCGTATAAGATCCACTCCAGACATTAAATGTATAGAAATAGCGGGCCGTTTAGATACCATTGGCCTATATGCTGATGATATGGTGATATTTATGAATAAAGCAGAAGAAACACTACCCCATGCCATTGCTACTATAGACAAATTTAGTAACTATTTGGGATTATACATAAATTGGGATAAATCCACCTTGATGACGCTCTCCCTTGGTCCAATGGATCACCTTGAAATGTTATCCCCATTGCCTGTTGTAACTAACTTTTAAGTACCTGGGAATAAATATTTCAAAATATAGTAGACTCGACTTAAAAATGAATATTCTCCCATTGTTAGATCATGTTAAACTTAAATTTGCTATCTGGAGTAAATTGCCATTATCGGTCTCCGGACGTATTAACCTGATTAAAATGATCCTACTCCCCAAAACTCAGCTACTCCCTCCAACATAGTGCAATACTGATCCCTAAATCTTTTTTCTCAGGCCTAAATTCATTAGTGTTATCCTTTATATGGGGGAAGACTAGACCTAAACTCAAATTGTCTACCTTACATAGGTCTAAACAGATAGGCGGGGGCGACATTGCCGGATTTCTTTTTATATTAATTGGCTGGGCAAGTCAGAGCCCTGAGTAGATGGATGCCCAATAATTGTTTGCCTAACTCGGAGAGCCATCTGGCTCATGTTGCAGGGACTGATTGCTTGTTGGGGTTTATAGAAGTAGAAAAACCTAACGTCTCTGGATTATTACCCTTAATCCGGTTGGCAAGGTCAGCCTGGAGACAACTTAAATGAGTGGTTTGCTTTATTGACGTTATAGCTGAAATGCCACTATGGAATAATTCCTTTTTCCCGATGCTATTAAACCACCCGTCCACTCAATTCTGGATCTCATATAATGTTTCCTCGATTAAGGATTTATATGATCACAATGTCCTAATGTCCTTTGAGCAAATACAAATTAAACACGGTGTCCCGAGATCCCAATTATTTCGATACCTACAGCTTAGATCAGCAATTCAATCACACTTATGTAACAGAAATCCGACCCAAGCAATATTGTCTTTTCCTTTGATAGGGATTCTCAAATCATAAGGCCCCCAGGGTCTTATTTCTACCTTATATACTTATATGTTGTCTGCAGGCTCTGACTCTGCTTTATTGTCAGTAAGGGAGAGGTGGAGGTCTCTAGTTCCAGATATCCAAAATGAAGATTGGGAGGAGATCCTTGGTTCTCCAACCGGGGTGTCTCCATCAGCCAATAATAAAATGACTCAAATGTATATAGTGCACCAGTCATATCTGACTCCACTACGGCTATTTAGGATGGGTTGGTCCCAATCCTCAGAATGTTTAAGATGTCATACAATGGATGCGGATTTTATACATATTGTAAGATAAGATAAGATAATCCTTTAATCGTCCCATCATGGGGAAATTGAGAGCATTACAGCAGCAAGGCAGGAACAAGTACAGATACAGATGCATAAAGGCATAACATTGACAGTAGGTAGGTACATATACGAAGAAAAAAAAAAAAGGATATGACTGGACTATCACAACTTTGGATCTATCAGCTCACTGTTTGAGTCGTTCTCCATTTTGGACAGTGCTGGTTATACAGCCTAACTGCAGCAGGAAGGAAGGACTTTCGATAGCGCTCCCTCTAACATTTAGGATGAAGTAGCCGGTCACTGACAGTACTGCACATCTTTGTCACGGTCTCATGCATGGGATGGGAATCATTCTGCGCCATGTAGCTCACCTTGGCCAGTATCCTCCTGTCGCCTACTTCCTGAACTGGATCAAGGGGGCATCCCAGGACAGAGCTGGCCCTTCTAATCAGTTTGTCCAGCCTATTCCTGTCCCTGGTTGATATGCCACTACCGCAGCACACCACACCAAAGAAGATGACTGATGCCACAGCAGAGTTGAAGAAGGATGCAAGGAGTGCCCCCCTAACTCCGAAGGCTCTCAGCCTTCTGAGCAGATAAAGCCTACTGTGGCCCTTCCTGTACACTGCATCCAAGTGATGGGCCCAGTCAAGCTTATTATTGAGGATCACACCAAGGTACTTATAGGTGTCGACTATCTCAATGTCATTTCCCTGAATGTTCACCACTACTGGTGGATTTTTTCCCTTGCAAGAGTCCACCACCAATTCCTTGGTCTTCCCGGAATTAATCCTAAGGTGGTTCCTCTGACACCACTCCACAAAAGCTTGGTTAGTATCTCTGTACTCTTTCACCTCCTCCTGTGATGAGGCCTACTATTGCAGAGTCCTCAGAATACTTCTGCAAGTAGCAGCTAGATGAGTTGCACTTAAAATCCGCAGTGTACAGTGTGAAGAGAAAAGGGGTAAGAACTGTACCTTGAGGTGCCCCGTATTGCAGATCACCGTGTCTGACACACTGTCCCGAACCTTTACAAACTGAGGTTGGTTCGTGAGGTAGTTAAGGATCCAGGTGGAGAGTTGGAGGTCCACGCCAACATGGCCCAGCTTGTCTCTCAGTAGACCTGGCTGTATGGTATTAAAAGCACTAGAGATATCGAAGAACATTATTCTCACAGTGTTCCCAGGTTTCTACAGGTGAGAGAGAGTCCTATCTATAAGGTGGATAATGGCATCATCCACACCAATGCCCGGCCTGTAGGCAAACTGGAGAGGGTCCATATCCGAGCTCACTAGAGGACGGAGACGTGTGAGAACCAATCTCTCTAGTACCTTCATCAGGTGTGATGTCAATGCTTCAGTTCTATAGTCATTAAGGTCTTTCGGATAAGGTTTCTTTGGAACTGGTACCACACACGATAATTTCCACAGTTGTGGTACTATACCTATTCTCAGGCTCATATTAAACAGATATGTAATGATCTCACTCAGCTGGTGCCCGCAGGTTCTGATTAGCCTTGCACTGATGCCGTAAGGACCTGCAGCCTTCAAAACTTTGATCTTATCCAGTTCTTTTGCAACCTGGGTACTTGTGAAGAACAGACCCTGGCTCAGTTGACAAGTTGCAGCAGGGGGTGAGGTTATTGTAGCAGAGAGGTGTGAATGGTATGCAGAGGCAGGAGCAGCCAGTGTGTGATTAAATCTGTTAAAGAATAGATTAAGTTCATTAAGCCCCTCTTTATCTACAACCATCCTGGAGACAGTCTGTCTATGCCCAGATATAGACTTTAGACCCTCCCAGACTTCATGAATAGTTTTCTGTAACAGTTTCAGTTCAATCTTTCTCTTATAATTAGCCTTTCGGTGCCTGATTAGATTCTTCAGATCTTTCTGCACCCGTCTCAGCCTGCCCTTGTCACCTGATCTGAAGGCCAACTTCTTCTCTTTGAGAAGAGCCTTTATTCCGGGGCTGATCCATGGTTTATTGTTAGAGAAGCACCTCACTACTTTTGTGGGTACCGTGTTGTCTACACAGAAATTAATCTAGTCCGTTATACAGTGTGTGAGACCATCCATGTCATCACCATAGGAATCTTGCAGCACATCCCAAGTGGTTGTTTCAAAGCAGTCTCTCAGAGCATCATCATTCTCCTCAGTCCATATCCTCACTGTGCGAGTGACAGCAGGTTCTCGCTGTACAAGTGGCTTGTACACGGGTTGGAGGTGCACTAGGTTGTGATCCGATCTTCCAAGGGGCAGTAGGGCTGACAATTCATATGCCCCTCTCACATTGGCAAAGAACAAGTCCAATATTTTGTTGTCTCTAGTGAGGCAGGTAACATACTGTGTGCAACCGGGTAGTATGGATGCTGGAGACACATGATTGAAGTCTCCCGAAACCAGAAGGAGTGCTTGGGGGTGAAGGGACTGCATCATGCTCACTGTGGATTGTAGGACCTCAGTGGCGGCATCAGCTTTTGCAGAAGGGGGGGACATATGCAGCTATCATGATTACATGCGATAGTTCCCTCGGTAAATAAAAAGGTCTCATGCCCACAGCTAATAGCTCAATGTCCTTAAAGCATGTTTGCTCTTTGACCACGATATGCCTAGAGTCACACCATCTATCATTCACAAATATTGCCAGCCCTCCGCCTTTCCTCTTACCGCTCTCCCTTGTCCTGTCCGCGCGAATGAGTTTAAAGCCATCCAACGAGACAACAGTGTCTGGAGTACCTTTGGTGAGCCAGGTCTCTGTAAACAGCAAAATACTGCACTCCCTTAATTCCCGATGATGTCTGGTCAGCGCCGACAGTTCGTCCATCTTATTCCCGAGTGACCTCACATTGCCCATAATGATGGAGGGAAGAGCAGGTCTATAGCGCCTTCTTCTAGCTTTCCTGAGGGCTCCAGCTCTGCAACCTCTTCTCTTAGTCCTCCTTATTTCTGTTAGAATGTCCTCTGGTCTATTAGCAGCATGCTGCCTTGCTGTATCCCTATGCAGCAGTATAGCTTCTCTGGAGTAGACAATAGGGTCTTTTTCAGTTCCTGGATTTCCCAACACAATAGATCCAAGTAAAAACAAGGTAAAAAGTCCATCGAAGGTCCAGATCCTCTTATGGTTTTCCATAGTGCAATGTCCTTTGGAGTAACAATAAAAAAGAGAGAGGAAAAATAGAAAAAATAGAGAAAAAAGGAGAGCAAAGAAGGAGCTACTGTAACAGGCTGCCACTCCAGCGGCGCCAGACATGTATCTATTGTGTGGGGATGCCCAACTATTCTATCTTTTTGGGGCGACCTGACCTCGTTGTTAACCTCCCTCATAGGTACTCCTGTTCCTCTCACTCCATTGGTATGTGTGTTTGGTGTGATATGGGGACACCACGTTAGAATTTTCCTGCGGGAGACACTTTTTAGCCAGGAAAATATTGGCCTTATGCTGGATGGGTAATCTACATCCTTCTCTTAGAGCTTGGATTGAACTAGTAAATTCAATTATACCTTTACGAGCGGACGCTGTACCAGAATAGGGGTTGCGTGGGGAAGTTTAATAAAATTTGCGATGTATGGAATACATCTCACCTTACTATAAAAAAGCGTAGATAGTGGTCTGTTATTAGCATAACAGCTGTAGTGAAGAATATATTGACTTATACTTTATAGGTTTATAATGTCATCAGTGCTATGGAGGTTGTATTGGCAGCAGGGTAGGAGGAGTAGTTTTTTGTATTATGTTAGATATTATGTTGGTTGTAATGTATCACTCTGGGTTATGCATAACCAAACATTTGTATATATGAATAACGGGTTCTTGTAACTACTCCTAGGTTATCCATAGGCCTCACAAGAGTGAGGACCTGTGAAATTGAGATCTATAAAAATAACTCAATACGCAAACTTGATGGTTTTCTTCCTTTACAGATAGTATGATGATCGTGTATACATTGCATTGGTTATTTACAAAATGTGTGCATCTGTTGTTTGTTGTTTAATAAATTGAATTTAAAAAAAAATCTTACTTAATGAAGGAAAGTATAAAAACCCTGCTGTGGTGTTCACAATCCTTTTGCAATAGGACATGCTGGATGGCAAAACAAGTGCTAGTAATATCGCAAAAGTAACATGCCAAAGGAGTTGAAAAGAAAAGTTTTGAGTGAGGAAAAGAAGGGCTCAATTCTGGATACACTAAGCGTCATGTTGCCTCCATCCTTAAAATTTCTATGACCGCAGTCCATTACAAGGTCAGGAAGCAGACATTGGGGACAACAAAGCTGCAGAACGGCAGAGGGTGAATACAACTCTCCACTGACTGGGATAACCGTCATCTTATTTGAATGTCACTAAGCAACCGCAGGCTGACCTCAAGTGACCTACAAAAGGAATGGCAGCTGGGGTGAAGTGCACGGCAAGAACAGTTCATAACAGGCTCCTAGAGGCAGAGCTAATGTCATGTAAAGCTAGAAAAAAGCCTTTCATCAATGAGAAGCAAAGGAGAGCCAGGCTGAAGTTTTCTAAAGACCATAAGGATTGGACCCATAGAGGACTGGAGTAAGGTAATCTGCTCTGATGAGTCTAATTTTCAGCTTTGCACAACACCTGGTCGTCTAATGGTTAGACGGAGACCTGGAGAGGCGTACCAGCCACAGTGTCTTGCACCCACTGTGAAATTTGGTGGAGGATCCGTGATGATCTGGGGATGCTTCAGCAAGGCAGGTTATTCTTTGCAAAGGACGTATGAATCAAGCCGCATACAAGGTTATCCTGGAAAAACAGTTGAATCCTTCAGCTCAGGCAATATTCCCCAACTCTGAGGACTGGTTTTTCCTGCAGAACAATGTGCCATGCCCTGCAGCTGGTCAATCAATGTGTGGATGAAGGATCACCCCATCAAATCCCTGTCATGGCCAGCCCAATATCCAGACCTGAGCCCCATTGAAAACCTCTGGAATGTAATCAAGAGGAAGATGGATAGTCACAAGCCATCAAACAAATAAGAACTGCTTAAATTTTTGTACCAGGAATGGCATAAGGTCACCCAAAATCAGTGTGAAAAACTGATGGAAAACATGCCAAGACGCATGGAAGCTGTGATTAAAAATCATGGTTATTCCACAAAATATTGAGTTCTGAACTCTTCCCGAGTTAAAACATTAGAATTGTTGTTTCTAAAGGATTGTGAACTTGTTTTCTTTGCATTATTTGAGGTCTGCAAGCACTGCATTTTTTTTTGTTATTTCGACCATTTGTCATTTTCTGAAAATAAATACAAAATTTAGTGCTTGGAAATTTGGAGACATGTTGTCAGAAGTTTATAAAATAAAAGAGCAATTTACATTTTACTCAATAATATACCTATAAAGAGAAAAATCAGACAAACTGACAATTTTGCAGTAGTCTCTCTTTCCCAGAGCTGTAAATCCACAAAAATATAGAGAAAAATCAGACAAACTGACAAGTTTGCAGTAGTAATAGTCAGTGATAAGGTGTCATAAAGGAGCGCTTAGGAAGCAACCCAAGGGCAGACAAGGATGTCAGGTCTCCACCGCATCTCCAGCCGAAAACCTCCAATGGGGGATAGGAGCAATGAGAAAATGGAAAACGGTCTTAGGAGCGCAGGAAAGAGACTCAGACAAGAGATGGGGTTAAACCACAACGCGTTTCGACGGAGATCTGTCTTCATCAGGTGAAAGTTCCTCCGTCGAAACGCGTTGTGGTTTAAACCCATCTCTTGTCTGAGTCTCTTTCCTGCGCTCCTAAGACCGTTTTCCATTTTCTCATCAATTTTGCAGTAGTCTCTTTTTCCCAGAACTGTAAATCCACAAAAATAATAACTACTCAGGTCCATCACCTGTCCATGGAAATATATGGAGCTTCCACGTTACTTGTAGCGCAAAGACTCTGGAAAAGCTCTATGGCTCCTCACACCCCAAAAGAAATCCAGCGAATTCTGCTCTCCCAAATCCATAAGGCCCCTCCCTTCTGAGCCCCACAGTGTGCCTAAACCACATATAGTGTCCATGTGTTTGGAATTTCTGTAGCGATAACAGCCCGCCGAATTTACAGGTGTGTGTCTCCAGAAGATTGAGCTGGACACCACAACGTATTGCTCATTACAATTTCCGCAGTAACATCCACTGCTGCCTGTTTCTGGAAAACACCCATGGAGTCAAAATAGTCACTACATCTGTAGATAAATTCGCAAAGGGATATAATTTCCAAAATGGGGTCATTTGAGGGGGGATTTTGCTTTTCTAGTACTTATGGGCTCTGTATATGGAGTCCGTAAATTATGCTAGGAAATTCTGCGCTCCAGGAGGCAAATGGTGTTCCATCCCTCCAAAGTCTTGTTGTGTGGCTAAGCAGTACTGTAAAGCCACATTTGGGGTATTTCCACATTCAGCAGAAATTTTAGGACAAACTTTGGTGCAATTTGTTCCCATTTCCCAATGTAAACAATTAAAATCTGGTTCTAAAACAAAATTTTGGTGGTAAAAATGTAGTTATTTTTTCTTCACTGCCCAACGGCATACAATTCTGTCTGCACCCCTAGATTAAATCAAGAGGTGTATTTTATAAAATGGTGTCTCTTATTAGGAGTTTTGCTGTTTTGGCACCTCAGGGACTCGTAGGTCATGGCACCCGCAAACCAGAACAGTAAAATCTGCACTATAATATGGCGCTCTTTCCCTTCTGAGCTTTGCACTGTGCATGAAAAGTAACAAACTGGGGTCCATTTTTTCCAATTAGCTCTTTGAAAAATTAACCCCTTTATGACATCGGATGTAATGATCCGTCCATGTGACCCGGGCCAGTTTGACCATTGTCGGATCATTATGTCATGTGATCTCCCACGATCACAGAGGGTGTGCAGGCGTTCACCGCTGGATGTCAGCTGATTCTGACAGCTGACACTCGGCACTAGGTGCCGGGAGTGGTCACAGACCACTCCCAGCACTTTGACTTCCGAAATACTGAGATCGACCAAGATCGCAGCATTCTGGAAGCCGGTACAGGGCTGACAGCCCCTGTGCCTTTGAATCGGAGACCCTGCGGCGTGACGTGTGGTCCCGATCGTTGCCATAATGACCTGATGACGACATCCGGGTCACCAGAGCTAGGAAACGTGTTGATCATGCGCAGTGCATGATCAGCAAGTCTCTCTATCAGTGCAGTGCTGACAGCTTCTTTGGCATGCAGATCCTGCTTCATCTGCATGCTATAGAAGCGATGAGCCTGCAAAAAATGATAGTACCAGAGTGGGACAAAGTAAAAAAAAAAGTGTAAAAAAAAAAAATTGTAAATATTTTTAAAAAAAATCAAAAATAATAGTAAAAACATCAATATATATTCTATCACTAAATAAATATTTGAATGAAAAAAAATCTAAACAATAAAAGTATACATATTTGGTATCACCGCATCCGCAACGACCCGACCTATAAAACTGTACCACTAGTTAAGGGTTCCCCAACTCCAGTCCTCAAGGCCCACCAACAGATCATGTTTTCAGGATTTCCTTTGTATTGCATCGGTGATGCAATTATCATCTGAGCAATACTAAGGAAATCCTGAAAACATGATCTGTTGGTGGGCCTTGAGGACGGGAGTTGGGGAACCCTGCACTAGTTAACCCCTTTAGTGAACACCATAAAAAATAAGTCAAAAAGCAATGCTTTATCATTATGCTGCCGATCAAAAAGTGGAATAACACGTGATCAAAATGACAGATATAAACATGGTACCGCTGAAAACATCATCTTATCCCACAAAAAAAACAAGTCGCCATACACCTCCATCAGTAGAAAAATAAAAGTTATAGCTCTCAGAATAAAGTGATGCAAAAGTTATTTTTTATATGAAATGGTTTTTATTGTATAAAAGTGCCAAAACATAAAAAAATGATAAGTGAGGTATTGCTCTAATCGTACTAACCCAAAGACTAAAACTGCCTTATCAATTTTACCACACATAGAATCATAGAATGGTAGAGTTGGAAGGGACCACCTGGGTCATCTTGTCCAACCCCCTGCTCAAAGCAGGATTCACGAAATCAACCAAGACAGATGTCTGTCCAGCCTCTGTTTGAAGACTTCCATGGAAGGAGAGCTCACCACTTCTCGTGGCAGCCTGTTCCACTCATTGATCACCCTAACTGTCAAAAAGTTTTTTCTAATATCTAATCTGTGTCTCCTCCCATTCAGTTTCGTCCCATTGCTTCTAGTCTTTTCTTGTGCAAATGATAATAAAGATGATCCTTCTACAATGTGACAGCCCTTGAGATATTTGTAGACAGCTATTAAGTCTCCTCTCAGTCTTCTTTTTTGCAGGCTAAACACTCCCAAATCTTGTAACCGTTCCTCATAGGACATGGTTTGCAGACCGGTCACCATTCTGGTCGCTCTTCTCTGAACTTGCTCCAGTTTGTTGATGGCTTTTTTAAAATGTGGTGCCCAGAACTGGACACAGTATTCCAGATGAAGTCTGACCAAAGAGGAGTAGTAGAAAGGCAATAATGACTTCTCGTGAACTAGACTAGACTGTATGCTTCTGTTAATACATCCCAGAATTGCATTTGCCTTTTTTTGCTGCTGCATCACACTGTTGACTCATGTTCAGTTTATGATTTATTAGTAAACCCAAGTCTTTTTCACATGTGCTGTTGCTTAGCCCTATTCCTCCCATTCTGTATATGCTTTTTCATTTTTATTGCCCAGATGTAATACTTTCCATTTTTCCCTGTTAAAAACCATTCTGTTAGTTGCTGCCCACTGCTCCAGCTTATTTATATCTTTTTGAATCTCCGTGGAGCCCCACTTGAGACATTCTTCCAACTGGATGTGCAGCCATTTATGACCACTCTTTGGGTCTGATCACTAAGCCAGTTATGAATCCACCTAACAGTTGCCTTGTCCATTCCATACTTAGTCATTTTTTCAATAAGGATGGAGTGAGATATTGTGTCAAATGCTTTGTTGAAGTCAAGATATACTATATCTACAGCATTTCCCTTATCCACCCAGTCAGTGATTCTGTCCTGGAAGGAAATTAAGTTAGTCCGACATGACTTATTAGCTACAAACCCATGCTGACTCTGGTTAATTACTTAATTTTTATCCAGGTACTTACATACATGTTGTTTAATAATTTGTTCAAAGATTTTTCCTGGTATAGAAGTCAGACTCACCTGCCTATAGTTCCCTGGTTCCACCTTCTTCCCCCTTTTGAAGATTTGATCAACATTTGCTCTTCTCCAGCCTTATGGGACTTCTCCTGTTTTCTAAGAATTTTCAACGATTATGGAGAGTGGTTCAAAAATTTCTTCTGCTATCTCCTTCAGTACTCTGGGGTGTAATTCATCTGGACCTGGAGACTTGAATTCATTTATGTTAGCTAAGTGTTTCCTCACTATCTGTTTATAGATATCCAGGTTTTCTCTATTCCTTTAATAGGACAGTGAAGATCAGTTGCTGTTACATTTTCTTTCTGAGAGAAAACAGATGCAAAATAGGAATTTAAAAGTTCAGCCTTCCCAACATCCTGTCTTACCATTTCATCATTTTCATCCTGTAAAAATCCTATAGCATCTTTGACTTTTCTTTTACTTTTGACATATCCCCAAAATCCTTTTTTATTGCTTTTGACGTGTCATGTAAGCCTTACTTCATTACTTAATTGTCAGCTTTAGCTAATCTGATTTGTGCTTTGCAAGTTCTGCAGACAGCATTATATTCTTCTCTAGATATGCCTCCCTCTTTCTTTTTGATAAACATTTCTTTCTTCCTTTTTAACATGTGTTTAAGTTCTGTGTTCATTCATCCTGGTTTCTTTCAATGCTTCGTATTGTTCCCTCTTTTTGGAATTGTTAATGATTGTGCTTTGGGAATCTCATTTTTCAAGATTTCCCATCCTTCCTGGACATTTGTCCTTAAGGATTTTCAGCCATTGGATCCCCCCCATTTCTCTTTCTGAGTCCCTTAAAATCTGCCTTTCTGGAATCTAACCTTGAAGTCTGAGTCTTCACAGGTCTTTCTCCTCTAGTTATCCAAAATTTTAAAATAGCATGGTTGCTACCTACTAGGGTCCCAGCCACTTTTACCTCCTCAACCATTTCCTCCCTGTTTATAAGGATTAGATCCAAGGTAGCATATCCCCTTGTTTTCTCCCCTACCTTTTGGAAGATAAAGTTGTCAGCAAGAGAGGATAAGAATTTGCTTGACCTGTTAGTTTTGCCTGAGAGAGATTCCCAACAATTGTCTGGATAGTTGAAATCTCCGATGACCACTATGTCTCTTTTTTTTTTTTTTTTTTTTTTTTTGGAGAACTTGGACAGTTGATGCATAAAGAGTTCACATCCATATCTTCAGCTTCAACAGGCGGCCTATAGTAAATGCCTATAATGGTGTCCTTTCCATTGTCTGTCCTTGTATTACCCAGTTTCCACAGAACTCAGTCTCTGAAGCTTCAATCTCTGTGCAGATATATGCTTTTCTAACATAAATGTGACATCTCCTCATTTATCAAGTCTGTTTCTTGCAAATTAGTTGTATCCTTCTAATCTTGTATTCCAATCATGTGTATTGTCCCACCAAGTTTCAGTGATTCCAATGACATCATATTTCTTTTCCTGTGTTAGTAGTTCCAGTTCTCCTTGTTTGTTGACCATTCTTTGCGCATTTATATAGAAACATTTTAGTATGTGACTGGATTCTCTTCCTCCAATATTTTAATTATTTAGATTTTTTGTCTTTGTTCTTCCTTTCCCCTTCTAAAAGCAGAGTTCTCAAAAGCATTTGTCAGTTGTATGGACTTTTCTGGCCTTTTGCTTCCCTTCCCACATTGTTATAGTTTAAAGCTCTCCTGATGTGTAGCAAGGCGACTTCCAAATACATGTTTTCCAGTCTTCGTAAGGTGCACCTCATCTTTAGCAAGGAGTCCATCTTATAGGTAATTCACTCTGTGATCCAGAAATTCAAATCCTTGTTCACCTGCAGAATCTTATTCCACCTCCTTGTTCCATGGCCATCCACTGGGAGGATGGAAGAGAAGACCACCTGCGCTCCCAGTTCTTTCACTTTCTTACCTAAGTTTTCAAAGTCATTGCAGATGGTTTCCAGGTCGTTTCTTGCGGTGTCATTTGTCCCCACATGTATTAGCACAAATGGGTAGTCATCTGTAGGTCTGAAGAGTCCTGATATCCTGTCAGACACATCTTTAATTTTTGCACCTGGAAGACAGCACATTTTTCTTGAGGTTATATCCAGTCTGCAGATAGCGGCCTCTGTTCCTCTCATCAGGGAATCCCCCATGACCACAACTCTCCGTTTCTTCTTCACAACATTTCTCTTTCTCCATCCAGGAGGACTCTGAGGTCGTACAAAGTTGTTCTTTGTTGTTAAAGTCTTATCTTGATGTATTTCTTCATCATTCTCCAGTGTGAGAGCCTGGTACTGGTTCCTGAGCAGTATGGGCACTGACTGCCTCCCAATTCTCCTACTTCTCTGTGTTACATGCTTCCATTTCTCTGTTTCTTCAGGTGCACTTTGAAATTCTTTTCTTTCTGTAGCATGAAGAGATAATTCTGCTCTAAGAACTCTTCACCTTCCTTAATGATCTTCAATGTAGCAAACCTCTAGATTTTGCAACCTTTCCTCCAACAGGGAAACAAGCTTGCATCTCTGGTATGTGAAGTTTGGTTTTTCCACTGGTAAGTCTGTGAACATGTAGCAAGAAATGCAGCTCACCAAATGACTCCTGGTCTCTTCCATGTTCTTGTTGTTAGAGATATGAAAGCGGTGAAAAACGTGCCAAAACTCATGGTTTACCGATGTCCTCCTTTCTTCTGCAACGGCCAAAATCCAGTATTCTTTGAGCTCACGGAGACTATTTACTTATCCCACAATGCACTGGGAATATGCAAATTCTCTCCTCAGGACTCCTCCCCTGGTTTACCGATGTCCTCATTTCAGCTGCAGCAGCCAAAATCCAGTGTTCTTTGAGCTCGCTGAGACTCTTCACTTATATTCACTTATCCGAAAATACACTGGGAATATACAAATTCTCTCCTCAGGACTCCTCCTCTGGAATGGTATAAACGCCGCTCAAAAGAAATTCATGAATTGCTGTTTTTTGTTCATTCTGCCTCCCAAAAATCTGAATAGAAAGCGATCAAAAAATGTCATGTCCCAGAAAATGGTACCAATAAAAACGTCAACTCGTCATTCAAAAAACAAGACCTCTAATGACTCTGTGGGCCAAAATATGGAAAAATTATAGCTCTCAAAATATGGTGATGCAAAAACTATTTTTTGCAATAAAAAGCGTATGTGACAGCAGCCAAACATAAAATCCCGCTATAAGGCCTCTTTCACACGTCCTGATATTTCCGGTACCGGAGATGCCAGTGTCCGTGTGTGTAATACTTGCGACACGTGTGGCATGCATGTGCCGCATTAGTACCACAAGGACGAGCATCAGGGAAAAATCGTTACAGTAAGCGCTGTTCCGCGGCACTGGGTGCTAAACACGGCTCTCATCATTCTCCCCTGCTGAACTGAGCTCCGTTCCCAGCCGGGCTGAGCTGCATTGAGATCCAGTGAAATTCCGCTAGCACTGTGAGCACTGGGATCTCACCGAAGTCACCGCAGTTCAGCCCGGCTAGAAACACAGCGTCAGTAATTGGGGGTGTCGTCATAGAGGTTACATACGGTCACTGGGCTCCATTCCCACCTGGGCTGAGCTGCGGTGACTTCAGTGAGATCCCCGCTATCACCGTGAACGCTCACTTTGCTAGCGGGGATCTCATCGCAGCTCAGCCCGGCTGGGAACGGAGCTCAGTGATCGGAGATAATCTCTATAACGTCACTCCCGATCCCTGACCCTGCATTCCCAGTAGCTTATTCACCAGTGGTTTTCAGCCAGGACAGTCGCATCTTCGTACTGTCCAGGTTGAAAACTAATTATCCCCCAGACATGGATTACTGCATGGGACAGAACAACGGACAGGTATGGTATATTGTTGTTTTATTATTTTACTTTTATTACAGGAGATCGAGCGCTTCGGTGGAATTAGGCGAAGTTGTAAGTATGGTTTAATTAAGATTATTAAAGGAGTCTGTCATTTTTTTTTTCAAATAAAAGACTTTATTCTGGCTGTGTCTTTATTTACAATACAACTATAGGATAAGTAATGGATGGCTGTCTTATAGATGCCTCTCCATTGCTAATCCATGGTCTTGATGTCACCTGACAATACAAAGGTGACATCAACACCACAAATAAAAACCCCACTTGCCACCACTGCAGGGCAAGTGGTAAGAGCCAGGCAAAGCGCCAGATTTGGTGCATATAATAGATGTGCCTTTTATGGGCAGCTGTGGGCTGCTATTTTTAGGCTGGGGGATCCAATATCCATGGCCCCTTACCAGCCTGAGAATACCAGCCCCCAGCTGTTAGCTTTAGCAAGGCTGGTTGTCAGAAATGGGGGGACTCCATGCTGTTTTTTTAAATTATTTATTTAAATCATTTAAAAAACAGCATGGGGACCCCTTTATTCTTGATACCCAGCCTTGCTGACAGCAAAGGGTTGCAGCCCCCAGCTCTGTTTTGTCTGGCTGGTTATCAAAAATAGAGGGGAACCCATGCCGTTTTTAATTACCGTATTTATTTACAGTGCAGGAGCAGCAGATGAATACTCCCATTCGCCACTCCTGCTATCACTGCTATTAGTAGCAGCAGGGGTAAGCTGATGGGAGTAATGGTCCTATCAGCCGCCGCCTGTTTTCTCTTTTATTACTTAAATGTAACTCATCATTCTCCCCTGCTCGCACTGATTGCTGGTAGAGCAGGGAAGAATGAGGAGAGTAGTGTTCAGCACCCAGCGCCGGGGAACAGCGCTTACTGTAATGCTTCTTCCCCCGCACCGATGCATGTCACATGATGACATACATGTGTGCTATGTGTATGCACGTGTGCAGAATGTTTTATGACCCGTGCTGACATTACAAAACGGACATGTCAGCGTGTTTTTGCCCACGGACACACGGTCCGTTGAAATCCACTGACATGTGCACAGACCCATTCTCTTGAATAAGCAAATAGCGCTTCATTCCTCCCGAGTCTCTTGTCATGGCTAAGTAGCACTGCACAGCTACATATGGGGTATTGCCACGTTTAGCAGAAATTGTGGGACAAATTTTGTTGCCATTTTTACCCACTTCTCGTGTGAAAATGTAAAATCTTTGGCTAAATAAAATTTGGGTGGTAAAAATGTAGCTATTTTGTCCTCACTGCCCAATGGTATAAAATTCTGTGACACACCCATGGTGTCAATATGATCACTGAACCCCTAGATAAATTCATTGAGAGGTGTCGTTCGTAAAATGGGTCGCTTATGGGGGGTTCTGCTGTTCTGGCACCTCATGGGCTCCCCAGTGGGTCATGGCACCTGCAAACCATAACAGTAAAATCTGGCACTCCTCCCCTTCCCACATATGGAAGTATCAGCATACTCAGGAAAAAAATTGCACAACAACTTTTGGGGTCCATTTTCTCCTGTTACCCTTGGGAAAAGAAAAAAAAATTGGATCTGAAGTAAATTTTTGTGAAAAAAGTTAATGTTCATTTTTTTGAACATTCCAAAAATTCCTGTGAAGCACCTGAAGGGTCAATAAACTTCTTGAATGTGGTTTTGAGCACCTTCAGCGGTGCAGTTTTTAGAAATGTGTCACTTTTGGGTATTTTCTAACATATAGACCCCTCAAAGTGACTTCAAATGTGAGGTGGTCCCTAAAAAAATGGTGCAAAAATGAGAAGTCGCTGTTTAACTTTTAACCCTTATAACTTCCTTAAAAAAAATTTGGTTCCAAAATTGGCTGATGTAAAGTAGACATGTGGGAAATGTTACTTATTAAGTATTTGACGTGACTTATCTCTGTGATTTAAGGGCATGAAAATTCAAAGTTGGAAAATTGTGAAATGTTCTAAATTTTCGCCAAATTTTCATTTTTTTTCACAAATAAACGCAAGCCATATCAAAGAAATTTTACCACTATCGTGAAGTACAGTATGTCATGAGAAAACATTCTCAGAGTCACCATTGAAGTCTTCCAGAGTTATTACCTCATAAAGGGACAGTGGTCAGAATTGTAAAAATTGGCCCGGTCATTAACATGCAAACCACCCTCAGAGGGGTAAAGGGGTTAAAAACTCGGGGCTACATTTGCACCGCAGCATTAGCGGTGCAGATTACATTACCTCTCACTTGTATACATAAGTTCCTGCCTGCATGCCTTCCTATGCTTGTCATTGAATGGAAACATTTATTCCTGAGGATGAACGGACGAGCAAGTATATCACTAATAAAACACAGCAAGCAAATCTCTATATATAAAAATGAATGTGTGTGTATCACCAACCAATCACAAAGCATCTTTCATTTCAACAGAGCTGTTCCAAAGAAACTGAGCTGTGATTAGTTGCAAGGAAAACTGTTGTTCATAGCATCCAATCACTAAGCATCTCTCATTTCACCAGAGCTGGTTAAAAGAAACTGAGATGTGATTGGTTGCTATGAGCAAGTTTTCCCACTTGACAACACCTCAGCAGACACTGACATGGTGGGATAAATCTAGCATCCCCGTAAACATAAGCTCCCAGCCAGAAAGGAGCAGAGAGCAGATGACAGAAATGAATCCCCCCTACCGTGCCTATATCCCCATCACACATCCTCCATCCCATAGGCACATCTTCCCTCTTAAAGGAATCATTGGTATGGAAGTTGGAGAAAATCCATCCAGCACTTTGGTTTTGACCCCAGGCCTCTCTTAAAGGCATCTCCGGTATGGAAGTTAGGGCAAATCCACTCAGCGCTCTGGTTCTGATCCCAGGCTCTCTTAAAGGGATCCCTGGTATGGAAGTTAGGGCAATTTCACTCAGCGCTCTGGTTCTGACACCAAGCCCCTCTTAAAGGGATCCCCGGTATGGAAGTGAGGGTAAATCCCTCAGCGCTCTGATTCTCACCCCAGGCTTCTATTAAAGGGTCATTGGTATGGAAGTCAGTGCAAATCCACTCAACGCTCTGGTTCTGACGCCAGGCCTCTCTTAATGGGATCCCCGGTATGGAAGTTAGGACCGCTCCACTCAGTGCTCTGGTTCTGACCCCAGGCTGATGGGATGATGTGGGATATTAGGGTTAGTAGTCCGGTGGCTCTGGCTGAAGGGATGATGTGGGATATTAGGGGTAGTAGTCCGGTGGCTCTGGCTGATGGGATGATGTGAGATGTTGGGGGTTGTCGTCCGGTAGCTCTGGCTGACGGGATGATGTAGGATATTAAATGTAGTAGTCCGGTGCCTCTGGCTGATGGGATGATGTGGGATATTAGGGGTAGTAGTCCGGTGGCTCTGGCTGACGGGATGATGTAGGATATTAGAGGTAGTAGTCCGGTGGCTCTGGCTGACGGGATGATGTAGGATATTAAATGTAGTAGTCCGGTGCCTCTGGCTGATGGGATGATGTGGGATATTAGGGGTAGTAGTCCGGTGGCTCTGGCTGACGGGATGATGTGGGATATTAGGGGTAGTAGTCCGGTGGCTCTGGCTGACGGGATGATGTAGGATATTAGAGGTAGTTGACCGGTGGTTCTGGCTGACAGGATGATGTGGGATATTATTGTGAATGTGGCTATGCGGAGTGGGCGGGGCTCTACACTCATCTTTATTTATATATATATATATATATATATATATAGATATAATCATTATAATTTGTTATAACTAACCGTAGTTAGTTACTATGCCCGGGCAGCGCCGGGCTCTTCAGCTAGTATCTGATAAAACACAATAATATCAACGCAACCATGCTGGAAAAGTCTGCATCCCTTAAAGCCGTGGACTCCACTCTACGGGCATTGGTCCAATAGTCTTTAATCCGTGGCCAATTCCTCATAGCGCTACTTCCCTTCAGAACCCTGCCATTCGCCCAAACAGTAGTTTTTCTCCATGTTTTGTGTATCGTCGTACTCTGGAGAAATTGCAGAATACAGTCATGGCCAAAAGTTTTGAGAATGACACAAATATTATATTTTCACATGATTTGCTGCCCTCTGGTTTTTATGTGTGTTTGTCAGATGTTTTTATCACATACAGAAATATAATTGCAATCATATTATGAGTAACAAAAGGTTATATTGACAGTTAGAATGAGTTAATGCAGCAAGTCAATATTTGCAGTGTTGACCCTTCTTCTTCAGGACCTCAGCAATTCTCCCTGGCATGCTCTCAGTCAACTTCTGGATCAAATCCTGACTGATAGCAGTCCATTCTTGCAAAATCAATGCTTTTATTTTGTCTGAATTTGAAGGTTTTTGTTTGTCCACCCGTCTCTTGATGATTGACCACAAGTTCTCAATGGGATTAAGATCTGGGGAGTTTCCAGGCCATGGTCCCAAAATCTCTGTTTTGTTCCCTGAGCCATTTAGTTATCACCTTTGCTTTATGGCAAGGTGCTCCATCATGTTGAAAAAGGCATTGTTGATCGCCAAACTGCTCTTGGATGGTTGGGAGAAGTTGCTCTCGGAGGACATTCTGGTACCATTCTTTATTCATGGTTTTTTTTAGGCAAGACTGAGAGAGAGCCCATTCCCTTGGCTGAGAAGCCACCCCACACATGAATGGTTTCAGGATGCTTGACAGTTGGCATGAGACAAGACTGGTGGTAGCGCTCACCTGGTCTTTTCCGAATAAGCCGTTTTCCAGATGTCCCAAACAATCAAAATGGGGATTCATCAGAGAAAATGACTTTACCCCAGTCCTCAGCAGTCCACTCCCTGTACCTCTTGCAGAATATCAGTCTGTCCATGATGTTTTTTCTGGAGAGAAGTGGCTTCTTTGCTGCCCTCCTTGAGACCAGGCCTTGCTCCAAGAGTCTCCGCCTCACAGTGCGTGCAGATGCACTCACACCTGCCTGCTGCCATTCCTGAGCAAGCTCTGCACTGCTGGTAGCCCGATCCCACAGCTGAAACACTTTTAAGAGACGGTCCTGGCGCTTGCTGGTCTTTCTTGGGCACCCTGGAGCCTTTTTGGCAACAAGGGAACCTCTCTCCTTGAAGTTCTTGATGATGTGATAGATTGTTGACTGAGGTGCAATCTTTCTAGCTGCGATACTCTTCCCTGTTAGGCCATTTTTGTGCAGTGCAATGATGACTGCACGTGTTTCTTTAGCGATAACCATGGTTAACAGAAGAGAAACAATGATGCCAAGCACCAGCCTCCTTTTAAAGTGTCCAGTGGTGTCATTCTTACTTAATCATGACAGATTGATCTCCAGCCCTGTCCTCATCAACACCCACACCTGTGTTAATGGAGCAATCACTGAAACGATGTTAGCTGGTCCTTTTAAGGCAGGGCTGCAATGATGTTGAAATGTGTTTTGGGGGATAAAGTTAATTTTCTAGGCAAATATTGACTTTGCAAGTAATTGCTGTTAAGCTGATCACTCTTTATAACATTCTGGAGTATATGCAAATTGCCAATAGAAAAAATGAAGCAGTAGACTTTGTAAAAATTAATATTTGTGTCATTCTCAAAACTTTTGGCCATGACTGTAAATTGTGTGTTGGATTTTCTCCTGTTAATCTTGTGAAAATAAAAAAATGGGACTAAGAACGTTTGTGGGAAAAATGTGATTTTTTTTTTTTTTTTTTTTTTTTATTCTCACGACTCAACATTATAAACTTCTGTGTTGCACCTGGGGGTTCAAGGTGCTCACCATTCATATATAGATATATTCCTCGAGGGGTCTAGTTTACAAACTTGTGGGGGATTTCCAGTCTTTAGGCACATCAGGGGCTCTCCAAACGTGACATGGCGTATGCTAATGATTCCAGCAAATTTTGCATTCAAAAAGTCAAATGACACACCTTCAATTCCGAGTCCTGCAGCAGTTTTCCCCCACATATGGGGTATTGGTGTGAAGGAGAGTATGGCTGATTAAATCAGTTATTGACCCTACATAAGGTCGCTTAAGTATAATATGGCAAGATGGCGCCTGCATCGGGGACCACACCCTGTTATGCAAGATGGATCAGAGTGGAAGCTGATGCAACACACAAGACCATATAAAGAATCAGCCAATCACAGATATACACGCAGCTTGCAAGCTACGCATTATCTCCGTCCTATTGCTTTTTACTACATAAGATGTTGTATCTGTGCCAATGAGCGAGTTCTACGCCTACTCTAATCAATCAAGAGCAGAGAATAGATCTGACTTTGTGTCCCGTGTCATTTCTTATGTGCGTGTACTTGATAGATTAGATCAGGAGCAGGCAATCGAGGGTTTTGAATTAAGAGACCAACCCAACACCGGCATGCTCAGGAGAAATTGCGCAACCAATTTTTGGGTTCATTTCTTCCCTGTTACCCTTGTGAAAATAAAAAATTGGGTCTAAAGTAACATTTTTATGAAATAAAGTATGTTCCACATCCAGCAATTCCTGTGATGCATCTGAAAGGTTAATAAACTTCTTGAATGTGGTTTTGAGCACCTTTTAGGGGTGCCGTTTTTAGATTGGTGTAAATTTAGAGTATTTTCTGTTATATAGGCCCCTCAAAGTCATTTTAAATGTGATGTGGTCCCTAAAACACATGGTTTTGTAAATTTTGTTGTAAAAGAAAATTAATCGGTCAACTTTTAACCCTTTATAACTTTCTAAAAATAAAAGGAATTATGGTTCAAAAATTGTGCTGATGTAAAGTAGACATGTTATTAAATGTTATTTTTGAACTATTTTGTGTGACATAACTCTGATTTTAAGATAAAAAAATTAAAAGTTTGAAAATTGCTAAATTTTCACTACATTTCGTTTTTTCATAAATAAATGCAAGTCTTATAGAACAAGTTTTACCACTATTATGAAGTAATAATAAATAATGATAATAATCTTTATATAGCGCCAACATATTCCGCAGCGCTCTAAAGTTTAACAGTTTCAAAACACAAGTCATAAGTAACAATGTTAACAATGCAATAATTAACACTTGGTGAATGTTTTTCCCAGCAATATGAGCTCCTGAAGGATGTTGATGGAACTTGATATTTAGATTCAAGGATGATTTTTAATTCAAAATAGAATACAACCGGTTTCGACTGCTAAGATTCTTCCTCAGGTATAATGTCAAGATCATAAACGGATCTGTCTGAACACATTTTATAGCAGATCTCTCTGCATGTGGTTTTGGGTGGGGGCTGAAAGGTCTATTTTTCAGACACACCCAGATAGTCAGATATGCAGGATTTTGCACTCTGAGGAATCTAAATATCAAGTTCCATCATCATCATCTTTCAGGAGCGCATATTGCTGGGAAATACATTCACCAAGTGTTATAACCTATGAAAGCACTGTCCAGTGCTCTCACTAGTTCCCAGATCTTTGCAGCAAACTGAATGGAAAGAGGAATGGAATGATCCAGGGACTGGATCTACATGCAGTATCTCAAGACACCAAATAGGTGAGTGTATTCACACTGAGCATATACCTTTGATAACTAACTACTACACTTAGAAGCTTGCGCTTCCCATTTTTCTCTCTATAATCCCCTCTTGTTTTAAATACAATAATTAAAGCAAAATAAGATGACCCTGCTCGTGAGAGCTTACAATCTACAATGAGGTGGGGGAGATACACACCTGTACTTTGTATCTACAATGGTGTATTTACAATGATGGTCCAGCCATCTTGAGGGAGTGAGGGATGGATGGAGATAGTGAATGGGCTACACACGCACACTAATGACTTTGATTAGTGAACGTGATAGGCTGCTCTGAACAAATGTGTTTTGAGGGAGCGCCTGAAACTATGCAAATTGTGGATAGTCCTGACTTCTTGGGGTAGAGCATTCCAGGGGATAGGAGAAGCACGGGAGAAGTCTTGGAGTCGGGAGTGGGAGGTACGGATTAGTGCAGAGGTTAGTCAAAAGTCGTTTGCAGAGTGCAGCGGTCGGTTAGGCCGATAGACAGAAATGAGGGAGGAGGTGTAGGAGGGTGCTGCACTGTGGAGAGCTTTGTGGGTGAGAACAAGTACTTTGAATTGGATCCTATAATAAATTGGCAGCCACTGTAAGGACTGGCAAAGAGCGGACGCGTCCGAGTACCGATTGGTCAAATAGATGATCCTGGCTGCTGCATTAAGTATGGACTGGAGAAGGTGTAGTCGAGTGACGGGAAGGCCAATTAATAGAGCGTTGCAGTAATCCAGGTGGGAGTGGATTAATGCTACAGTGAGGGTTTTTGTTGTTTCCATGGTGAGAAAAGGGCGGATTCTAGAGATGTTCTTTAGTTGTAAGCGGCAAGAGCCGGCAAGAGATTGTATATGGGATGTGAAGGAGAGATTGGTGTCAAACATAACACCCAGACAGCGCGCCTGCTGCCGGGGTGTTATTGTGGTACCTCCCACGGAGAGGGAAATGTCAGATTTAGGGAGGTTAGTAGACAACGGAAGCAGAAGTTCAGTTTTGGAGAGGTTGAGTTTCATATAGAGAGTGGACATAATGTTGGAGACTGCAGACAGACAGTCACTGGTGTTCTGTAGTACAGCGGGGGTAAGTATAATATGTCACAAGAAAACCTCAGATCCACTAGGATCCGTTGAAGCGTTGCAGAATTATTACCTCATAAACTGACACTGGTCAGATTTGAGAAAAATTGGCCTGGTCAGGAAGGTGGAAACAGGCTTCTGGGTGAAGGGGTTAAAGCATGTTTTATGCCTATAATTTTGTGTGATTTGGTACCCCTAACATTCTAGCCTATTAGAAACCTTCAGTTTTAGAATCAACTAAGGATTGGTAATTAATTTGTGAATCTCTCAGATGGATGTAGATTGATTCCACCAGGTAGACTCTAGAGATTGAATATATTAGACCTTTCTCCTATTCCCCTCTACTTCCAACTACCATATGTTAGCAACTGTGTCTTTTTAGAGAACTAGGGCAATTTGAAATGTGTCCATCCCCCTGTCTAAGATCTTAATCAGATCTCTCGGATTCCATGTCCCTTAAGGTACTGTCACACTTAGCGATGTACCAGCGATCCCGACCAGCGATATGACGCGGTCAGGATCGCTGGTACATCGCTAAGTGGTCGCTAGTGAGCTGCCACACAGGCAGATCTCACCAGCGACGTCGCTGGGGACGGGGGTCGCTACTTACCTGTCACACTAGGCGATCCTGCGTCCTCCCGCCCGGCTCCACGCTCGTCTCTCCACAGGAAGCCCAGCAGGAAGCTGACGACGAGAAACAGTCCTGGACGTTCTCATGCGATCAGCAATAACCAGCGGGGGAGCCGGTCGTAGGTAAGTATCAGACATAGCGATATCGCTAGCAATATCGCTATAACGTCACAAGTTATAGCGATATTGCTAGCGATATCGCTTAGTGTGACAGTACCTTTACCTAAATCTGTCAACATGAGTCCAAAATGCATCAGACTAGATAAAGAGGTTCAGCCATAAAATTACAATTTTATTAAACCAATGTGTACCACCGATAAAAAGCATATTAAAAGGAGATGCCAATCCATACACCAAACAAGGAAATATGCAAATATTAATCCTATATGGAAGAATGTACACAGTAGGGAGATCAAAACTACAAATGCCTAAGTGGTAACTACCCATACAGCATACCCTGCAGAGTACATACTGAGTCTTCAGTGTGCAATACTCAAGATGAAAGTAATAATAATAATGTATACAATATATATAGCACTTAATGTGTGACTGTCCTAAAAATTAACGTCTTTGCCCAAACAATTATAGCTGACTTACCATCTACCATGTACTGGTGAGAAACAGTTAAGCCACAAAGTTGGCAAGATGCATAATATGCAGACACAGGCGTTTCCAGGTGTAAAAAAGCAGCTATTTCACACAATAGTAGTCAGTAAATAGTCTCAGTCTGACTAGTGTGAGCAATGACTGCCCTCACTAAAGATTGGGCATGTTGTAAAAACAGTCACCATGTAATCCCCACACTGATAAGCAAGGTTCATAAGAGTGCAGAGTGCATTGAGGAAACATACAACCTTGTATGGTGTTATCCCCGACACGCGTGTCGCCACAGCTTCGTCCAAGGGGGTAGATTGTGAGTCCAAAATGATCTGCAGAGTTTGGCAGATATTATCAAAGATGCCTTGCTTCTGCTGTTTGACACACTAGTTAAGAAGATTCCTGTCGAACGTGGATCTCTCTACCCATACTTTCAGATTATCTTCCCTTTTACCTTTTATATACGTCTATCCTCCTTACCCCATTATCTCCTTAATAGAAAAGTGGCTTATCAAGTATTTGTAAGAATTTCAATACCTTATCCTTCTCCGCTGATGAGAAGTTACCTTATGGGAAGAACAATTGTCCCTCTCCTTTATGCTAAATAAGTGGTAATCTGCATTCTATGGTCTTAGAAAACTGCTTAATGCATTACTGATTTAGGACCATTAAAGAAAATACAGATGATATGGTAGAGAGTAGAGATGAGCAGTGCAGTGCGCAGGCATCGGGAAAGGTCAGAGAAGTCCGGCGCCTGCGCACTGCAGTACTCTGGTCTGCCCTCAACAGGCATGAAACATGAAGGAGGGCGTCATCGCTAGAAGATAGGAGGTGCCGGACCGCGACACCCATCGGACACCGACCCCACCCGTGAGTATAATATAACTCGTTTTTCTTATCATTCGGGTTACATCAGGGGCTTATCTACAGCATTACAGAATGTTGTGGATAAGCCCCCGATGGCGGCAGCCGCATCTCACAGGGCAAAAAATAGGTGACAGATTCCCTTTAAGGCTTTTTCTAGTTCATGGATGTACATTCAAAATGCAACATACTGCAAATGCCTGTTTAGTATATGTGTATTTCATATATGAATAGTATTATGCTACTGGATCAGCACATGAAGAGTTGTTTAAACAGGTTTCTGCTTATCTACATTTCTTTACCATCTTCAGGTATTGGTGGCTGAAGATATCTGCACTGGCAGATAGGGAGGATTGGGAAGAGTTGGAGAATTTTTCAAAAAGCAAAAAATCCCCCATAGGATACCTGGTAATTTGTTTTAAATTTACGTCACATGTTTTAATATCTTCTTTTTTTCAGTTTGTATTAGACCAATGGTAAAATTTTTCACTTTGAGTCTGATGTAGCAAAAATATATAAGAAGTAATAGCATTTCTGTTTTTATTATTCTGTAACATTTCTTTATTTGGATTACTGACAGGCCGTAAAATCAGATGATTCACATATTTTTCTTCTTAGCTTGTGCATACACAACCCTTTAAAAACATGAATTTATTAGATAATCAATAAAACACACCCAGCCCTGTGCACGGTATAAAACAAGGAGCAAGATGGGTACCAATACAAACCACTAAATACTTAAATGACAGTGATAGATTAGTGACATGGTACTTGGATACAGCTGTCACAGCAGTTGAATCAAATAATTCTCAATACTACGATCAATGGTTGGTGGCAATAACGCCAGGTCATATGACAAAAAAGGCCTATTTAACCCAGGGTTATCAGGAGCCCACTGTGATATTTATTTTACGGTGTGCTTATGTTCCCTGTTTAGAATAGTGCCCATGTTGTCTAGACTAGTATTATATTTTGTAGCTGTATGTCTAGCAGAGACAACTAGGGCTAACTAGGGCAAGCTGCCATGGAGGTGGGGGTGCCAAATCCCATTATTACTAGGGTGCCATGCGCCTATCATTGATCCCAGGGTTAAATAGGCCCTTTTTTGTGATATATGTTTTTAAATGGTTGCTTATGCACATTTTTGATTTCTTCCTTTCTATACCAAATACCTTTAAATTACTGCTCAGTTTAAGAAAAATATTCAGGATTGAGAGTCCTCAGTAGTTGATACCTTTTAATGGCTAACTGAAAAGATGGTAATACATTGCAAGCTTTCGAGACTACGAGAAAGGTAGTCTCGAAAGCTTGCAATGTATTACCATCTTTTCAGTTAGCCATTAAAAGGTATCAACTACTGAGGACTCTCAATCCTGAATATTTTTCTATCCACTGGCTAACACGGTACAAAGATATACATCTTTCCTGCTCAGTTTAAAGCATTCTAAAACACTGATCAATGTATTAATGCTTGTAAAAACTAAGCTAAAAGTTTCAGGATTATGGATCCTACTATAAGAATAATGGCAATGCACCAGCATATACACGTGCTTCTCACTAAATTAGAATATCATCAAAAGTTAATTTATTTCAGTTCTTCAATACAAACAGTGAAACACATATATTATATAGAGTCATTACAAACAGAGTGATCAATTTCAAGTGTTTATTTCTGTTTATATTGATGGTCATTGCTTACAGCCAACAAAAACAATAAAGTCATTAAGCTCTGTAAATAAGAATTAACAAAAACACCTGCAAAGGCTTCCTGAGTGTTTAAAAAGATCCCTTAGTCTGTTTCAATAGGCTAAGCAATCATAGGGAAGACTGCTGACTTGACAGATGTAGAGAAGGCAGTCATGACACACTCCACAAGGAAGGTAAGCCACAAAAGGTCATTGCTAGAGTTGAGCGAAACGGTTCGGCCAGATTCAGAATCCGCCAACTTTTGCTAAAGTCGGGTTTCGCCGATCGAAACAAGACCATAGCGTCAGGTCGGCCATGAGGTCGCCGACTTGAACGCCAAAGTCACGTTTCCCACAGTCCTTCCAGTGCCTATTTTCAGCCAATCATGAAGGAGGCACACTGTGGGCAGCGCGATTACGTCGGCAGCGGCCCCCACCATGTTAGAGAAGGGCATGCAAGTGATTGGCTGGCTTTGTGTGGCGTCACAGCCGACCGCTATCTTACTTCTGCTGATCTTAGCATAGGGAGAGGTTGCTGCTGATCTATCTCAATAGGGAGAGTGTTTAGGCAGGGAAAAAGTAAAAAAAAATTGCTTGTGCTGTTAGCGAATGTCACTGTAAATCATAACTGTATAGTGTGCAGTGACAGGGGAGGATATATTTGTGTGCAGCAGCTCTGTTGGTTATTAGGCTGCCTTATAAGGCTCCCTGATATTCCTTTTTCTGCACAGTTACCAATCCTTCATTTTTTCACACTTTTTTGTGCAGCAGCTCTGTTGGTGATTAGGCTGCCTTATAGGCTCCCTGATAGCTGCATTGCTGTTTACACACTGCTGTGCAGACTGCTTTTTTAAAAGCAAAAATATTTTTATTCCTTTTCTTCTGCACAGTAGATACTGAGCGTACATTTTTTTCACACCGCGTATAGGGGTGTACGCTCCTCACACACTACCGTGTACCGGCTGGTATCACGGACAAATACATGCTATATTTGTGTGACTCCGTAAAAAAATACACGGAGATTAACATTTTTCCATACATACACCGTCTAGAGGTGTCCGATTATCAAACCGTATCGGATATCTGGTGTTCTTATTACTGTCACATCTACACAGAGTCAGCTTGTGTGTGACACTCCATAAATACATATACGGACATTTCCATTTCTTTATACACCGTATTAAGCAGTCCGATTGTCAAACAGTATCGGATATCTGGTGTTCTTATTATTGTCACATCTACACAGAGTCAGCGTGTGTGTGACATTCCGTAAATACATATATAGAGATTGACAGTTTCACCAACAACGTATACAGCTGTACACCTCTGATACAGTACCGTATATCTGCTTGTTGGATTACGGTGAAATACATACTGGGTGAGCGTCTGTGACTCACAAAATATATACGGAGATTTCACTTCTTACATACACCTTACACAGCTGTACGCTATTCATACAGTACCATTTCTCTGCTGGTATTTTTGGTACATTTTCCCAAACATGAGGAAGTCTGGTGGAAGAGGCTGCGGACATGGGCAGGGGGGTGCAGCTGGTACTGATGGTTGTGGTGGTGCATTGGCTGGTTCTGGCAAAAGCACAATAGCAGTTAAGGCAGGAGGTGTTGAGCCTGCGTCATCGTCTAGCACAAGAAGGCCTTTAAGGTTCCCTTTTCTGTGAGTAGGTAAACCGCTTTTAAAGCCTGAGCATAAGGAACAGGTTTTGGCTTACATTGCCGGAACAGCCTCCAGCTCTATTGCCTCCTCTTCTGAAGTTACAAAAACTGCAAGCACAGAGTCTTCAGTGCAGGCCTCTGGTCAGGAACACCTTTCGTTGTGTCCTTCACCCACACCAAAAGTGAAGGATGCTGCAGCACACACTTTAGATTACTCCATGGAGCTCTCTTCACATACCATTCCTAGGTTATCAAGTCAAATCCTGAATTCCCCAGTCCAAGATGAATCTGACATGGAGTGCACTGATGCACAGCCACTGCTAGACGAATCTGCTGGTACATTCACCCACAGCACTACATTGCCCTCGCAGTCTACTGAGCCCGAATCAGACCCTGATGAAACTCGGTTGCCCCTTCCCGCATACTATGCCACCTTACACAGTGACACAGAGGAAGGTGCAGATGACATTGAAGACGAGGTCATGGATGACCCAGTTGTTGACCCGGATTGGCATCCATTGGGGGAAGAGGGTGCTGGTGACAAAAGGTCAGAACAGGAGAAGGATCCGCAGCAGGCATCATCATCGCAGCAGCGGTTATCCGGCAGGCCCGTAGCTGTCAAAAAACTTGGCAAGAAAACTGAAAGAGTTGCAGGACAGCTTGGCCAGATGGTAAAATTAGCACAGCGTGCAAGCCCTGAAAATTTGTACCATAGTAGGAAGAGTGCAGTGTGGCACTTTTTTGAACAAAATCCTACTGATGACGCAAAGGTTATCTGTAAGAAGTGCCAAAGGACCTTTAGCAGAGGGAAAAATCTAAGAAATTTGAATACCAGTTGCATGCTTAGACATTTAACCAACATGCACTTACAAGCGTGGACGGACTACAAAAGCTCAGGTAGCACATGTGCACCTGCTCCGACTCAAGTTAGCCGGCAACGCTCCATCGCTTCCCCCACTGTAAGGCCACCGCTAATCACACCACCATCAAGAAATGTTGAGGTGTCGTCGCTAGGCCAAACCAGTCACGCAAACACAATATTTTCGCGAGGAAACACTGAATCTAGGCCATCAACACCCTCACCATCACCAACCCCTTCTCAGTCCATCATGTCCAATGCTAGTTCCCCCATATGCAGCTCTCAAGTCCAGCTCACCCTACCAGACACTCTGAGTAGGACAAGAAAGTACTCATCCTCTCATCCGCGTACACTGGCTTTGAACGCCTACATTGCCAAACTGATCTCATTAGAGATGATGCCCTTCCATTTGGTAGAAAGCAAAGCTTTCCGAGAGCTCATGGCCTACGCTGTCCCATGCTATGACCTACCCAGTTGGCACTTCTTTTCTCGAAAAGCCATGCCTGCCCTCCACCGGCATGTGAAAGACCTCATTGTCCATGCACTAAAACAATCAATGAGTGGAAAGGTGCACCTCACAACAGATGCATGGACCAGTAGGCATGGCCAGGGCCGTTACGTGTCCATCACTGCGCACTGGGTTAATGTGGTGGATGCAGGCTCCACAGGGGACAGCGGCGGTGGAACAGTGCTGCCTAGCCCACGGTATAGGAAACAGTTGGGTGTAGGCGTTCGACCCTCCTCCTCCAGAAGCGAAAGCTCGTCGACAGAGCGCAGTTGCACGAGCACTCCATCCACATCTGTCAGTGTTGCACACAAGGTGTCCCACTATCGAACAGCTAGTGGTAAGCGGCAGCAGGCTGTTTTAAAAATGATGTCTTTTGGCGACAGTAGGCACACTGCGGAGGTACTGGCCGAGTACTTGCATCGACAAACTGAGTCATGGCTGGGCAGTCTACATCTTGAGCCAGGCAAAGTAGTCAGTGATAATGGGCGGAATTTTGTGGCAGCCATAGCCCTTTCAAAACTTACACACAGACCTTGCCTGGCTCACACCTTGAACCTGGTGGTGCAGTGCTTCCTAAATAAATATCCGGAGTTAACAGCCCTGCTCCATAAGGTGCAAAGACTGTGCTCGCACATCCGTCGCTCAAACGTCCACTCCAGTCGTATGCAGAAGCTGCAGCGATCACTCAACCTCCCCAAGCACCGCCTAATCATAGATGTTGCTACAAGATGGAACTCCACCATGCACATGGTTAAGAGGCTGTGCGAACAGAGGCAGGCTGTAATGCATTTGTGGGAGGATACACGGGCAGGCAGTTTGAGGGCAGACATGGAATTGTCGGGTGTGCAGTGGTCAAAGCTGAAAGACCTCTGTAAAGTCCTTCAGTGTTTTGAGGAATGCACACGGCTGGTAAGCGCAGACGACGCCATCATAAGCATGAACATACCACTTATGCATCTGCTCATGCAAATTTTGACGCACATCAAGGATCAGGCGTCTGCAGCTGAGGAGCAACAGGAGGAGGAGGGAAGCCTTGATAAGTCAGCCTTTGTCTGGTCAGGGAACTGTCGTGGAGGAGGTGGAGGAAGATGAGGAGGGGGATGATTATTTTGGGGAGGATGCTTCTCAGGGGGCAAGAGAACATGTGGGCGTGCCAAGGTCAGGTACAGGGTTTGTGCGTGACTGGAGAGATGTGGATTTGCCAGAAAGTGCTCCTCCACCCACCACTGGCAGTACAGCATAGACACCTGGAACATTGGCCCACGTGTGACTATGCCTTGCGGATCCTAAAAAGGGACCCCCGCATTGCCAAAATGGTGAGGGATGATGATTACTGGTTGGCCAGCATCCTCGATCCACGCTATAAAGGCAAATTACACAACATCATGCCACAGGAGAACCTAGAGCTAATATTGGCTAACAAACAAGCAACTCTGGTATACAGGTTGTTTGAGGCATTCCCAGCACACAGCAGCGGAGCTGGTTCTCCCATGAGCCGTAGCGGGCAAAATGAAAGAGGTGTTCGTGGTGCACATAGCCGAACTGGCGTTGGAGACAGGGGTTTCCTAACCATATTGTGGTCTGATTTCTCAAGTCCCGCGCACACGACAGCTAATACAGAATCGATTGCAAGTGACAGGAGACAGCAGTTGTCAACTATGGTTACAAACTACTTCTCCCATATCGAGGTTCTCCCTCACAGGTCATTCCCCTTTGATTATTGGGCCTCAAAACTGGACACATGACCTGAATTGGCACAATATGCCTCACAGGAGCTTGCTTGCCCTGCTGGTAGTGTGCTATCTGAAAGAGTCTTCAGTGCTGCTGGATCAATCCTGACAGAAAAAAGGACCCGTCTGTCGACCCAAAATGTTGATGATCTAACCTTCATTAAAATGAACCATGCATGGGTTTCAAAAGATTTTGTCCCACCCTCTCCTGATAACACATAGGTTGCCAGAAAAAAGGCTCACTTTTGTCCTCTTCCTCTGACTTCTCCAATTCCTCCATTTGCAGCAGCTGAAAGTCCAGCCTACACATCAACGTATGCCATTCTTTAAACCACCCGAAATGGGATTTCCCCCCCCACCCCAGGCCCGGGGTCAACACCTGCCGCACCCAGGCAAGTGCTGTTGCCCTGAACAGGTGTGTGGTCAACCCTTGAGCAACAGCACAGGGCCTCTCATAGTACAATAAAGTGTCTCTGACGGTGGGGGGCCCTCTCGCCGTCAAGACTCACTTGCGTACTATGATGGGCCCTATGCCAGTACCGACGCCCACGAGTGGGTCCCTCCTGCTTGCTCAGGGACACAGCACTTGCAATACTTACCTCTCCCTGCTCCACCGCTGTGTAGTCTGGCCAGTTAAATCCGTCACAGGGACGGCCACTACAAATTTGGTGTACTGATCGATGATGGTTAAGATGTAGCTATGTCCTGTCCTGCTGGCCTCTACCTTCCGATTACCAATTGTTTCCATTTGTAATGGACGTCCACTCCCAATCGGATGCAATGGTGCTTTATGATCACCTTTCACATTTTTCATAGTCACAGACGTGTGACATTCCTGCCACCATTTTTCAATGTGTCCTGTCATGGCAGTCCAATAGAATCCCCTACGGCCTGTGGCTTGTGTGTTTTGCACTCCAAAGTGACCAGACAGATCATGATAGGCAGTGAGGACCATGTCTACAGCTCTTCCTGTGATCACAATTTGATGGAGACGAGTTACGGTGATGGGATCGACGCAACTGCGATACCACAACCCTTTCTTCACTAATTTGTGTTTTAGCTGTATCCACAGTTAAAGTTATTGAGGGTCAGCATCGCCTCTGCGAATTCTCCCGGGAGGTTTTCCCGTGATTACAAATTCAAAAACATCTAAAATCACTAGACTTTACGTCTGTACTTTTATCTATCTACCTTCCTCTAGCGGAGAGTCTGGACTGGCAGACTGACACTGAAATATAAACGAAGATTTCAAAGTACTCCAACACAGTACACTGGTGTACGTTTCGAATACATTTCCCTTTTTCTCATTTTTATATTCGGGTGTAATCCATACTGAGCCTGTGAGAGTTTGTGTCTTACTCTGGTAAAATATAAGGAGATTTAAAATGACTCCAACACTGTATGCAGCTGACCGATTGTAAAACATTACCCTTTTTCAAGTTTTTATATTCTTGTGTAATCCATACTGAGCCTGTGAACATCTGTCTGTAACTCCAGAAATATATTTGTAGATTTAAGATTAACCCAACACTGTATACAGCTGTACGCTTGTGATACCTTACCCATTTACTGCTTTTTATATAGTGGTGTAATCCACACTGGGCCAGTGAGAGTCTTTTTCTGACTCTGGAAATATCTACTGAGATTTACCATTACCCCAACACTGTATGCAGCTGTACGCTTGTGATCCATTACCCTTTTACTGCTTTTTATATTATGTAATCCATACTGACCGTGAGAGCGTCTGTGTCTGCCTCCTGAAAAAAAAAGGAGATTTTTAATGTTTAAACAATACTATATGTACCTTGTATCTGGTGATACAGTAACCTTTTTATACTTTTTATATTCTTGGCTAATGCATACTGGGACTGAGAGCGTCTGTGTCTGCCTCATGAACTGTCTACGGAGATTTAGAATGTTTAAACTATACTATATATACCTTGTATCTGGTCATACTGTACCCTTTTTCAACTTGTTACATTGTCAAATCCATACTGAGCGTGTGAGGCATATGTCTCTGCCTCCTGAAATACTACATGCGGAAATTTTTTTGTATTTTAAGTAGACTATATATACCTTGTATCTGTTGATCCAGTACCCTTTGTGCCCGAAATTCATCCTCCACCCACCACTCAAAGTGCATCATTGACACCTGGAACATTGGCACACATGTGTGATTATTTCTTGTGGTTCTTCTTTTTATATTATGGTGTGATCCATACTGAGCCTGTGAGAGGCTGTGTGTTACTCTTGAAATATATATGTAGATCGCCAAATGACCCCAACACTGTATACAGCAGTACGCTTGGGATCCATTCCCCTTTTACTGCTATTTATATTGTTGTGTAATCCATACTGGGCCTCAGAGCGTCTGTGTCTCCTCCTGAAATAAATGCGGAGATTTTGAATGTTGAACTATACTATATATACCTTGGATCTGGTGATACTGTACCCTTTTTCTACTTTTTAGTTTGTTGTCGAATCCATACTGGCCATGACAGCATCTGTGTCTGCCTCCTCAAATATATATGTGTTCCAAATTATTATGCAAAAAGATTTTAGCAGTGATAAGGTTAGAATTGTTTTATTTGTCATTTAAACTCATTGATGGTGATGTGTGTCAGGGCTCTTTATATCACTGAAAGCAATTGCAGATACCTGTGCAAATTAGTTTGGCAGGTGTGTCCAAATAAAGGCAAGACTACTTAAGAAGGCTGTTACACATTATTAAGCAGCCTACATTTTTTGCCAAAATGGGAAAGAAAAAGGATGCGTCGGCTGCTGAGAAGCAACAAATTGTGGAGTATTTAGGTCAAGGCATGACTACAATCAACATTGTCAAGACACTTCATCGTGATCATCGCACAATCAAGAAGTATGTAGCTGATTCCCAGCACACACGCGTGCGTGCTGATAAGGAAAAATTGAGGACTCTTTTCCAACAGGCAATTGCATCAGGTTAAAAGAGCAGCTGCAAAAATGCCTTGTCATAGCAGCAGAAAAGGGGATTCATCAGAGAAAATGACTTTACCCCAGTCCTCAGCAGTCCACTCCCTGTACCTCTTGCAGAATATCAGTCTGTCCATGATGTTTTTTCTGGAGAGAAGTGGCTTCTTTGCTGCCCTCCTTGAGACCAGGCCTTGCTCCAAGAGTCTCCGCCTCACAGTGCGTGCAGATGCACTCACACCTGCCTGCTGCCATTCCTGAGCAAGCTCTGCACTGCTGGTAGCCCGATCCCGCAGCTGAAACACTTTTAAGAGACAGTCCTGGAGCTTGCTGGTCTTTCTTGGGCGCCCTGGAGCCTTTTTGGCAACAAGGGAACCTCTCTCCTTGAAGTTCTTGATGATGCGATAGATTGTTGACTGAGGGGCAATCTTTCTAGCTGCGATACTCTTCCCTGTTAGGCCATTTTTGTGCAGTGCAATGATGACTGCACGTGTTTCTTTAGAGATAACCATGGTTAACAGAAGAGAAACAATGATGCCAAGCACCAGTCTCCTTTTAAAGTGTCCAGTGGTGTCATTCTTAATCATGATAGATTGATCTCCAGCCCTGTCCTCATCAACACCCACACCTGTGCTAATGGAGCAATCGACGAAAAGATGTTAGCTGGTCCTTTTAAGGCAGGGCTGCAATGATGTTGAAATGTGTTTTGGGGGATAAAGTTCATTTCCTAGGCAAATATTGACTTTGCAAGTAATTGCTGTTAAGCTGATCACTCTTTATAACATTCTGGAGTATATGCAAATTGCCATTAGAAAAAATGAAGCGGTAAACTTTGTAAAAATTAATATTTGTGTCATTCTCAAAACTTTTGGCCATGACTGTAGAGCTGTCTGCTTCTGAAACCGTACCATATATCTGCTGGTATTTTTAGTCCATTTTCACAAAAATTATTACGTATGGTGGAAGAGGCCACGGACGTGGGTGTGGGGGGGGTCAGCTGGTACTGATGGTGGTGGTGCATCTGCTGGTATTGCCAAAAGCACAATAGCAGTTAAGGCAGGAGGTGTTGAGCCTGCGTCATCAGCTGGCACAAGAAGGCCTTTAAGGCTCCCTTTTCTGGGAGTAGGTAAACTGCTTTTAAAGCCGGAGCATCAGGAACTGGTTTTGCCTTCCTTACATTGATGAAAAAGCCTCCAGCTCTATCGCCTCCTCTTCTGAAGTTTAAAAAAATGAGTCGTCAGTGCAGGCTTCTGGTCAGGAACCACCCCTTTCCTTGTCTCCTTCACCTCCACTAAAAGTGAAGTATGCGGCAGCCCACACTTCAGATTACTCCATGGAACTCTTTTCACAGGCTAAGCCTGTGTTATCAAGTGAAATTCTGAATTCCCCAGTCCAACATGAATTGGAGATGGAGTGCACTGATGCACAGCCAATGCTAGATGATTCTGCTGGTACATTGACCCACAGCACTAAATTCCCCTCGCACTCTACAGAGCCAGAATGTGACACTGATGAAACTCAGGTGCCCCTTCCCGCATACTATACCACCTTACACAGTGACACAGAGGAAGGTGCAGATGAAAGTGCCGGTTCCCTGAGCAGGTGGGGGGGTCCTACTCGTGGGCGACGGCAGTGGCACAGGGCCCCTCATAGTGCGCAAAAGTGTCTCTGCCGGTGGGAGGGCCCACTCGCCATCAGACATACCGTCGTACTATGAGGGGCCCTGTGCCAGTGCCGTCGCCCACGAGTGGGCCCCCCATGCTTGCTCAGGGTCACAGCACTTGCAATACTTACCTCTCCCTGCTCCACCGCCGTGACGTCTTCCGCCTTTCCTGACAGTGACATAATATATGGGGCCCATCATACACTGGAGCATCATCCATTTGGCCCATCATATACTGGAGCATTCCAAATGGGGGACATCAGACACTGGAGCAGCATTTACGGGGCCCATTATACACTGGAGCATTAGAAATGGGGCTCATTATATATGGAGCATTATTTGGGCCCATAACACACTAGAGCATCGTCCATCGGGACCAACATATACTGGAGCATTCCAAATGGGGGACATCAGACACTGGAGCAGCATTTACGGGGCACATTATACACTGGAGCATTAGAAATGGGGCCCATTATATATGGAGCATTATTTGGGCCCATAAGACAGTGGAGCATAATCCATGGGGACCAACATATACTGTAGCTTTATGTGGAGCTCATCATGTACTGTATGGAACATTATATGGGACCAATTATTCTGCATGGAGAAATATATGGGGCTCATTATTCTGTATGCCGCACTAGGTGGTGGCCATAATACTGTATGGAGTAATATACTGTCCGTTTTTTGAGCTATTGTAGAATTTAAAATAGATATCAGTCATGTCATGTAAGCAGTGAAGTATTTTTCATTGTACTATACCTATATTTCTGTGCCGTATCAGAGCATTATGAATTGTGGTATGTGTTAAAAGGGCGCACTAACACTCTTTGGCCCAGGGCACATGAAAACCTGGCGCCAGCCCTACCCCCCACAACTTTAGCCAAATAACCCCCAGTTTTAAATGCGTAACTATTATTATAAAGTAAATTAAGGTTGCCAAGCTTAAGTAATAAGAATTGATGTTGTTGGCATTGAAGTGGGCACTGTAGGTGTGTTTACTGTCCTCCACTCCCTGCCGACTTTGCTTCTCCATTGACTTGCATTGGGTTTTGTGTTTCAGTCGGACCCCGACTTTTCCCTATAGTCGGCCGATTTCGTTCGACCCGACTTTTTAGAAAGTCAGGTTTCATGAAACCCGACTCAACCCGAAAAAAGGAAAAGTCGTTCATCTCTAGTCGTTGCTAAAGAAGGTCACAGAGTGCTGTATCCAAGCCTAGTAATGGAAAGTTGAGTGGAAGGAAAAAGTGTAGTAGAAAGGTGCAAAAGCAATCGGATTAACCGCAGCCTTGAAAGAATTGTTAAGAAAAGGCCATTCAAACATTTGGGGGAGACTAGCTTGGCCCGTGTGAAATTTTCACACATTGGTTGTCGGGGGCGCAGGCATTTTCAGAAAAAGCAAGCAGGTCAAATGTAAATGTATTTTATGAGTTGATGAACACAGACAGGTATTTATATATGTAGATTGGTAATACAATAAATTGTTTTGATAAGTAGAGGCCAAAAAATGTTTTCCAGTTGAGGTGCCACCTGCAGGTCATTGTGTCTTTCTGCAGGTTTATGAAAATGAATGTTTAAATTGTATTTGGTGATAAAATGTGTGGTTGGTTTGACTGTTTTATTGCTGAAGGGGGCAAGTTTACCTTTCAAATGGTGTATCATGTGTGAGTGGGGTGAAGTAATCAGCGAAAAAGTAGTGCATGTTTACAAATGTGTTGGTTGTGTGCTTTGGGGTACTATGGTGCCACCTGCAGGTCATTTTTCCTTACTGCAGGTTTATGAAAATTAATGTTTAAACTGTATTGTGTGGTTTGTTTGGCTATTTTCTTGCTGAAGGGGGCAGGTTTACCTTTCAAATGGTGTATCATTTGTGTGTGGGTGCAGTATGAACGGGGATACAAAAGAATCACCGAAAAACAGTGTTTAGAAATAATAGAATAGATTCACAAGGAGTGGACTGCTGCTGGAGTCATTGCATCAAGAACCACCACACACACACACATATCCAGGACATGGGTAACAAGAGTCGCATTCCTTGTGTCAAGTTACTCATGACCAATATGAAAAATGAGGATGAATGAACTCATGGAGATCAACATCCAACACTGCGGAGACACCATCACATGTTTCTCAACGCAGAGATTCTAGAGCAATGCCCCCATCCCTTATGGGAAATATGTAAAAACATGCAAAACACAAGCCGCGGAGACACCATCACAATGCTTGCGTTGAGAAACATGTGATGGTGTCTCCGCGGCTTGTGTTTCACTCTTGAACAATAGACAACGCCAAAAGCATCTTACCTGGGCCAAGGAGAAAAAGAACTGGACTGTTGCTCAGTGATCCAAGGTATTGTTTTCAGGTGAAAGTAAATTTTGCATTTCAATTGGAAATCAAGGTCCCAGAGTCTGGAGGAAGAGTGGATAGACACACAATCCAAGCTGCTTGAGGTCTAGTGAGAAGTTTCCACAATCAGTGATGGTTTTGGGAGCCATGTCATCTGCTGGTGTAAAGGGGGCTTTACACATAGCGATATCGCTAGCAATATCACTAAAGCGTCACCGATTTTGTGACGCAGCAGCGATATTGCTAGCGATATCACTACATGTGATACCTCCGACCGGCTCCCCCCGCTGGCTATCGCTGATCACACGAAATCGGCCTGGTCCATTTCTCGTCGTCGGCTTCCTGCTGGTGCCGACGAGCGAGCCATGGACGCAGGCAGAAGGCGGACACCTTCACCGCGTCTGAAAGGTAGGAGCGACCACCGACCGCTACTGCATCGCTAGTGAGATCTGCCTGTTTGGCAGCTCACTAGCGACCATTTAGCGATGCACCAGCGATCCTGACCGGGTCATATCATGGTCAGGATCGCTGATGCATCGCTAAATGTAAAGGGGCCTTAAGTCCACTTTGTTTTATCAAGATCAAAGTCAGCGCAGTCATCTAGGAAATTGTAGAGCACTTCATGCTTCCCTCTGCCAACAAGCTTTTTGGAGATGGAAATTTCATTCTCCAGCAGGACTTGGCACCTGTCCACTTCCAAAAGTACCAGTACCTGACCTGATTTAAAAACAACAGTATCACTGTTCTTGATTGGCCAGCAACCTTGCCTGACCTTCACCCCATAGAGTCTATAGGGTATTGTCAAGAGGAAGATGAGAGACACCAGACCCAACAACGCAGACGAGCTGAAGGCTTGCTATCAAAGCAACCTGGGCTTCCATAACACCTCAGCAGTGTCACAGGCTGATCGCCTCCATGCCACGCCACATTGATGCAGTAATTGATGCAAAGGAAGACCCAAACAAGTATTGAGGGCATTTACTGAACATACATTTCAGTAGGCCAACATTTTGGATTTTAAAATCATTTTTCAAGCTGGTTTTATAAAGTATTCTAATTTACTGAGATAATGACTTTTGGGTTTTTATTGACTGTAAGCCATAATCATCAACATTAACAGAAATAAACACTTGAAATACCGTATTTTACGGCTTATAAGATGACTTTTTAACTCCTGAAAATCTTCTTAAAAGTTGGGGGTCGTCTTATACGCCGGGTGTCGTCTTATAGGTCCGGTGCGGAGAAGTCTGCGGTCATCGCATATGGTGAGGGGGGGAGTGGTCCCGATGATGTGGTGAGGGGGCGTCTCACGGTATCCCTATTACCTCATTGCGGCAGCAGTGCTCTGTGCGGCTCTCTGTGCTGGGGGGCAGCGTCAGCTCTTTGTGCAGCATGGGGGGCTCCGCCAGCATTTCGTCAAAGCCCGGAGGCCCCCGCCGCTCCATTGCTGTTCATATGGGGTGACCACAGATTGCTCCGCACCCGGCGTATAACACAACCCCCAACTTTTGAGAAGATTTTATATTTTAACTGGATAAGTTGGGGGTCGTCTTATATGTTAGACACCAGAAAATACAGTAGATCACTCTGTTTGTAATGACTCTATCTGAGTTTCACTTTTTGTATTGAAGAACTGAAATAATTTAACTTTTTGATGATATTCTGATTTAGTGAGAAGCAATTGCATGTTGATCAAACATTCAAAGAAAGCTAATCATAGCGCCACACAATCTTATGATCATATCCATCTATTGAGTATTGGGTGAACTCTGTAGGAATCACAAGTTTTCTACTGGTTGTATAGTGACATATTGGCCTGAACTGTTGAGCTTTAGGTTGTTGAACCATTACATCAGAAACAGATCTTACATATTGTTTCTAAACTGCTACTTTATTCTGTAACAATGTACAGACATTCATTTCGGTCTCTATTGTCCACTGCAGTGTACCAAGAATTCAATACACTCCAACTGAATTTAGTGAGTCTTTTCAAGACATCACTTCCAATATCTATGGGCCAATTCATCATTTATGGGGGGTTTTAAGTCCCTTATCTTTGTTTTGTGTTATTTATCAACTTTTTTGCACCAAATGGTTCAAAGTAGTACATGAATTTTCATGTAGTTCATGAAGTTTGCTCAAAAATTCTATTTGTCTTTTATCCTTCTTTTCACAGCCAAAAGTCACATGTTCCGCTGAAATGTCTTCAAATTTATACAAAAATTCTGATCATAAATAAAATTGTTTTTGAGGGGATTACAATACATTTGCACAAAAAAAATGGCTTTTTAAATAGCTTTTTAATAGTTTTTAAAGCCAAAATGCCACCCAAAAAGACAAATATAAAAAAACTGAAGAACAATTGAAATAGACTATAAATAAAACTCTAAATAGAGGAATAGGTAGGGTATAAATGAAAAACAAGAAAAACACGCCATACTAATAGATACATAATAGACACAAATGCAAGAATAAATGGGGCCCTTACCTATCTATCTATCTAGTTGAGTGTATGCGTGTGTTTGTATATATCAAGCCACGTCCACTCCACATAAGCCACAGAGAGAGAGCCACTGGTGCAGGGGGCACCTGACAACAGTTGTGACACACAGCATGGCCTTGCATACATTGCACACCAGCTTTGCCGCACGGACCCTCTGATCCCATGTATATGGGGTTACTATACTTCTCCCAGTGATGTAAGACCCAGCTCTGTGACACGAGCTGACTCTTCTACACCAGCACAGCCCTTCATCTAACTCCTCCACTAAGCACGTGACTGCTCACATGGTCATGACACAACAGGTCCTTTAGCTTGCCAGGATCTCGCATCTACCAAGAGTTAATACACGGTGGTTTCACACTGCAAGGGAAGAGGTGCTCACAATACACAGGGGCTCACACTGCACAGGGGGTCTATGCCCGGGCAAGGCTGAACTCTTCAGCTAGGTATTTACTGTAAAGCAAATAACTGAACTCCTGTCAGCAGACAACGGCAGCTCAAGCAAGATGCCATAATTGTGTAGCGAGAAATGAACAAACAATAAGGCAAAAAAATAATAAGAATATGCTTTGCTATCTATAAATTTGTGATAAATTCTCTTATATATCCTGAACAAGGTGTGACCATCCTCTCATATGGCTTCCTGTTAGCTGGCTTTTCTACTACATTGAACAATAAAGAAAAAAAGTTGGACTCTGCAGTGCTAAAGCTTGTCAATATGAAATGGGAATAGCAATACTGCTTCTGGATACTAAGAAAAAAAATGAGACGCTTAGCACGTAATTTGGCCAATTCATGCATGTTCAGCAAGGTGGTCTCAAATCTGCTGGGTCCTAATGTGTCTAGTGTGAATACCTCCCTAAGACTAAAGTCTGAATTCCTGGGTAGATGTGAATTGTTTATTGTATATGGAGATGGCTGCTCCTAGTATGGGCCTGTTCACATTAGCATGGAAGTGCTGTCAGTCTTTTGTCAATTATCTACTACATTGTACAGTGGACTTTCCAATATCCTTGTTTTTACATAAACTGGACTGAGGGAGTGTGTGCTCTTTCACTTTGGATCCCAAAACACAGTCCTTGATGGGCTTTTTTCTATTGTGACAATAGTGCAAGTCTTCAGTACTAACCGCTGAGCCACCGTGCTGTACAATCTCATCCAATTATTTTTGTGGGCTGTGGGAGTGAAAGTTGATCCTGGAGCTGGAGAAGCCCTTCATTAAGTGAGTTCAGGGGAGTATTCAATAAACCCTGAGAGGCTATACTAATCCTGAAAACCCCAAAGATCCCTCTCTTACTAGGGCAGTCCACAGTGGACCATGAAGGATTTTCCCTACTAGCTTCCGACGCGTTTCCTTTGATTTGGATTTCAGGGGATAGTGCCTGGGTGATGCTGCCTATTCAGGCTCGAATTCTGGTATAGGAAAAACAAGTTTATTAAAGCTTTATTATATGTCCCATGTTCAGGGTTTAAATAAGGAGATAGTCACATGTGTATGCCGCAAGGCCTGCTAGTTATCGGCCATAATGCCACATTCAGTCTATGACGCACATATGGAGGATTGTGTATGCCGCATGCACGGTCCAACATTCACAGCGACATCACATCCTGCCCTGTCAAAAGAAACCATAAATGATGTAAACCCATATTGGTATGCAGAATGTGGCTCATAAGAGGAAAGCCATCTTTTCCTCACCATATGATCTAGGAGGGCAGAGTCAAAGGTTACTCTGAAGTACAGATCCTATCTTATATGCGAGGGGGCTATGTATTTGGTGGCTTATCAAGTATTTTTAGGCTGTGATACATTAGTGAGCCTCTTAATTAAAGAGAAAACCAAATTGTTAATAAAACTTATATGAACCATCTAATAGGTTACTATACAATCTCTGTAATATAACAAAAATTAAGTCTTCCTAGTAAAGTATAAATATGGGTGTCAAAAATTGAGTGGGTTGGGTGAAGGGGATTTTTCAGAGAAGTCAGCCATATTGTAGTTCATTTAATCCCAAAGGAGTTGTGGTTCTAAGCTTGAAAATCCAACATGCTTCTTTTTGAAAAATAAGTTTATCCCAGTCTCCTGCTATTCTTGGTTCATACACATTGTCAGTCCCTACAAGTCTTAGAGTAGGTGTATCTCCATGTATGATGTTGATATGACGGGATAGAAGTGTATCTCTTTTATGTGCAATGTCAAACAAATGGTTTCTGACCCTTCTCCTCATCTTTGTTTTTTTCAGCAGTTTATGAAATTCCTGATGTTATATGTTTCACCTGTTTACTCCTTTTGTTAAGGCTTTACTTTTGGTGATGTGGGAACATGCTACACAACTACAAGTGTAGAAACTCACTGTTTTAGGGGGAAGCTATGTTTCTTTTCTGGGATTGGTGAAATGACTATGTATCTGTCACGGGAAGCTTAGGTAACTCTAGACTGAACCCCGGGGCCCCTGCGGTGTCCCTCAGACTAGAGGAAACCCTGACTTTCCCTCAACCCAGGGTTTACACTGAAGGTGTGCCTGCCTGGGCCTCCACCCTGTCCTTGTCTCCTGTCCAGCCCTAAGCTGAACCCACCACCCTCCACCCAGTGAAGAGACCAAACACCAGACCCCACAAATAAGTATGGACAAGGGTAAGGGAAACGCACCACACCGCGTACACACAAGAGAAAACAATAAGGTGCAAGGGCAACCAAATAATACCACGCAGGGAGGAAATAATGGCAACAACGGAATATACTACACCAGATATTGTATGCTCCTAAGACGCCCCCTTCAGACCGGTACGCTAGCACAAGGCAAGAGCTATAGTCAGTGACGCCCATAGTCACGCAGGACAATTTAAAGGCAGGGGGAGTGGCTAAGCCCTCACCCAGACTAACAACCTGGTAACCCAATCCAAGCCGGTTCAGAAGACCAACCGGCGCCGCTGAGAACAAAGTGGTAGGATGGGGTATTACCGCTGTCTGCCGGACAACCTGGTGCGAACCGTGTCCGACATGACAGTATCAGTCTGTCCTTAAGGGATCTACTCTTTTTATATGTTTTGAGTGGGTCCTGGCCTATTAATTCTTTTCATTCACTATCCATTTTAAAAATGGGCTATTTTTTTTTTTAGAATGGTTGGGCTTCATTATTGTAATTTGTAATGAACCTTGTCTTTGTCATGATTCTACCCCTCAGTGTGTCTAGGATGCTGTTACTAACGGCTCAACTTTTCATTCCGGTACAGAGGCGTGCTGCAGCTGTCAGTACTTTGATAGCTCAGTGTCCAGTCTGGTGCAGGGGCGTGCTGAGCTGTCCGTGTTTTATTGAAAGCTTAGCCGTCTAATCTTGGCCTAGGTGATTGCTCTCTACTTAGCTGGGCTGATAGTGCCAGACATACATTCAACTAAGTGTGGTTTGTCTCTCTGCCTTGTGTTCTGCTTGTTGATCTTTCGTTGCCTGACCATGGACCTCGTTCTGATCATCCATCTGTTTAAGCCCTTCGTTTTGATCCACTATTTTCCTGATATTTTTGACCTCAGACTGTTACCTGACTACACCTTTGTCTCTTCTCTCAATTTATGATGTGCCCTTCCTTACTTTTGACCTCAGACTCTTTCACTATCACAACTTGCAACTTGTCCGTGAGAAGTGACTCCGCATCACAGCCTTTTGCTTCTAATTTTTCTAGTCTTTGAGATCAAGAGTGTTTTCTTTTAGTCAATCTTGCTTCATTAAAGGCCTTATTAAGCAGTTTCTTTGACTAACCCTTCTCTAGGAACCTCTGTTCTAAATCATCTGCTTGGGCTCTGAAGAAATTCATATCAACAATTTCTACATAAGCGTAAATACTGACCCTTTCATAGCCCCTTTTTGAAGGGTAGTGGGTGATTGCTTTCCATTTCGAGAATGAGTTTGTTGTATTATTCAAATGATTTTTTTTTTTCATGTTGTCTTAATTTTGCGCACAATTATTTATTCATTGTTATTGTTTTTCTAGTCTGTAACGAGAATTAAGATAATTATGCGGTTTAATGATTATGCTGTGCTATTGGCTCTTGAATTTATTATGGACGGCATCTAACTGTGGGGTCATGTGTGTATAAATATTTAAAGACTTCGTATATGGGGGCGGAGCTAGCCGGCATTGTGAGGAGAAGCAGGACCCAGGAGCTCCGGTCAAATTATCCGATTATCGTCCATGATCCTGAGCTCTTAGGGGTCTGGACGGTCTTACTGCCTTTCTCTGGGACCCGCGGTGCTGGCAGGCAGTGACCGGGAGGTGAGCGGCAGAGATCTCTGTCACTATGAGGAAGACGCGACTGGGGAGAGGTGAGGAGAGAGAAAATCAAGATGGCGCCGCGCTGCAACCTTGGCTGACAGCTGGGAGACGCGCGGAGGAAAGGAGGAGGGAGGCGACTGCAAGGCTGCAGAAGTATGCGCGATCCTCGACCATTGGCTCTCCTAAACATCACCAGCAGATAAAAGCTGGATTGGAGAGAGATGCAGGGCAGATGGAGGTGGATGGCTCCCAGGAGATGCAGGGGGCAGGGGACACCATAGAGCCTCTGGCTGGGGAACAGATGCAGGACCCTGTGCTCATGGCTACTGTGGAACAGGATGCTAATCCTCCCACCCTCACTGATATCCTGAATGCTGTGTCGCGGGGGAATGCAGCGCTGGCCCTGGAGATGAAAGACATTAAAGATGAGCTGAGGAATGTGAGGCAGGGCATTAGATCCCTAAATGACAGAACCACTAAGCTGGAGGAGAGAAAGAGTGAGGTGGAAGATGTACTATTGCCTGTGAAAACACGAGTTGAACAATACGGCAAAGTAATAGAAGCAATTAAAGCCAAACAGGATGATTTGAAAAATCGGATGCGCCGCAATAATGTGCATATAGTGGGGGTCCCTGAGAAGGCAGAAGGAAATAGAGCTGTGGAATACTTTGAGGACTGGATTCGTAAATCGTTTCTGAATAATGTTCTGTCCCCATTGTTTGCAATACAAAGAGCCCATAGGGTCCCCTCTAAACCTCAGCCGCCTGGGGCACAGCCACGCACTGTCTTGATCCGAATCCTTCATTATATGGATAGAGACGCCATCTTGAGAGAGGCTAGAGACAAGACTGACCTAACAATAAATGGGCAACAAATTTCCTTGTATCCGGATTTCTTCATTGAAGTTCAAAATAAGAGACGGCAATTTCAAGATGTTAAATGCCGGTTGAGATCCTTAAAGGTGCCTTACTCAATGCTGTACCCGGCCAAGCTGCGAGTGGCTGCTATGGAAGCTACCCATTTCTTCGAATCTCCGAAGGATGCACGGGATTGGCTGGATAAGAATGAGAAAACATTGTCATTCGGAGACTTGAGTCTGTTTATCCTTGAGATATGAACTACTTCATGATAATGGATCTGCACTAAATGCCTTTTGGGAGTATGTTTTTTTTTTTTGAGATACCTCCATCTGGATTGACTGTCGGCGGAGAAGTGATGGATCTCCCCTTCTCCCCTGTTGTACACCTTAAGTCCGCTCTGGTGGCGCATGCGGGCCACAGAGTGGGAAATTTTTTGATGGTTTCTTTAATCCTTCCTTTTCTTGTTTTTTTTAAAAAAAAAAAACTTTTTCTTCTCTCCATTATGCATTACGTCCATGAATATGCGAAAATATTTGGATAACGAGGACTCAGGCAATATGTGGAGCGAACTGGGACTGCGGTATGGAGAGGATTTGTTTTTCCCTTTTTTTGTAGCTCCTGATTGCTGGCGGTGATAAGCTGCTAACAACTCTTCCCCTTTTCTGGAGGCTGATGGTTAATGGTCTGGACTCTCGCGCTAAGCAGAGAAGAAGACCCCTGGCCTCCAGTACTGTGGTTAAATGGGGTTTTGATCTGGTTGGGAAGGGGGGTGGGCATGTTGAGAATTGTTTCTATTTTCTCTCAATTGTCTCTTGGTGTATGCGGTTATTGCGGCTAGGTATATGCGAGAAATGCTTCCTCACGCTGCTCTATTGCTTTTATGTCTCATTGTCTCTTAAATAGGTACTATGGCCTGAAACCTTAAGATATTGACGTGGAATGTCCGGGGCCTGAACGAGCCAACTAAACGTAAAGCAGTGCTTGAGTGTATAAAATCTTTGCAGGCGGAAGTGATATGTTTGCAGGAAACGCATATGACAAAGGACAGACTTAAATCTTTGCGTCCTCGATGGGTTGGGAAATGTTTCCATTCCACCTTTTCCTCTTATTCTAGGGGAGTGAGTGTGCTGTTTAGAAAAAATACGTTCTGTGAATCTGATTCCAAAATAGACGTGGATGGTCGGTATGTATGTTTGAGGGGCAGACTGAATGAAATTGAAAGCTTGATTGTAGCTCTTTACGTCCCTCCTCCATATTCTGGAACAGTGTTGAAGGAGAGTCTTCAGTTCATAGAGAGACATCCGGGAGTCAGGACAATAATACTGGGTGATTTTAACCATTTACTGGATAATACATTAGATCGATCGCAGTGGTCAGGGGGACCATTGAAAGATCAGACACCTTTTGGGAGACTCTTGGATGAGATGGAACTGGTGGATTTATGGCGACTAGATAATCCACGAACAACATTGTACTTGTGTATGTCCCTTTCTCATGGCTCGCTGTCCAGGATTGATATGATACTGGGTAACTCACAGGCAGTTGAACTGTCCAGAGGAGTTGAGTATCAACCTAGAGCCTTGTCGGATCACTCCCCTGTTATGGCGACATTTAACTGGGAAAATGGCGGGAGAGGAGAATGGGCACCATGGTCTAACGCATTCTGGTTACCTGTTATTCAGGCAGGTGCTAGGATCCCTGACTTGCTAAAAGAATTTTTTGTTATTAATGAGGGTACGGCCCCCAGGGAAATAATATGGGATGCGTCTAAAGCCTACCTGAGAGGATTGTTGATCTCAGAAGTGAATAGAGTTAAAACTAAGTCTAGAGACTGTGGGGATCTCCTACAGGAGGAGGCTATCTGAAGAACTGCAATACTTGAAAACTCCGTCTGACATACATTTTAACGCATTGCATTGAAAGATGCGGAAAAACGATCAGCCCAACATAAGCTTTCAAAAGCTGCAGATAAAAGATACTTTCGGCGACAGGTTTATTTCGGGGAGGGAGAGGGAACTGGACATCTGCTAGCTACCCTGATCAAGACTCAATCTGGCCCTGCAATGGTGGCGGAGATAAAAAATTAAAACGGGGAACTAGAAAGATCTTCTGGGGCAATTCTAGCAACTTTTAGCGAGTTTTTTGAGACATTATATAATTCGCAAGGGGGTTCTCTGATGAGTTGCTGAGTAGCTTTTTGGGGACTGCTAGTCTGCCTACTCTGTCGGAAACGGTTGGGCTGGAAGCACCAATTAGTCTGGAGGAATTATAGGAGGATCTAGATTCTATGGCAGGGAATAAGACACCAGGGTCTGATGGGCTGCCTGTGGAGGTATATAAACAGTACTCAAATATAATGCTTCCACAGCTGCTGAATGTGTTTGAAGCGGCTAGGGACGATGGGCATTTGCCCCGGTCCTTGAATGAAGCAATCATAGTGGTGATCCCCAAGGCTGATAAGGATGCTTGTCTTCCAGAGTCATACTGACCTATCTCCCTTTTAAATGTTGTCAAGATTTTGGCAAAGATTCTGGAGATGTGGCTGTCTAGAGTAATATCTAGTATTATTCATCCAGATCAAACTGGTTTTATGCCGGAGAAATCGACTGCAATTAATATCCGTCGGTTGTATTTAAATCTACAGATGCCATCAAATGGAAAGGAACCTGTCATGATCCCAGTGTAGGTTTTTAAGCTGCACGTCAGGGGTTAATGTCTGGAGCTCAGTGCAGGTTTTGACCGGCACACCTGGGGTTAATGATTGTGGCCTCTCTTTGGTTCTGGGAGAGCTTCTTAAACCCCTGAGAAGCTCCAATCCCTGTCAGTTATACTTTTGCCTTTGGCCGAGTGTGGTGACCTCTGTGTGTCTCTGCATGTTCGTTGTTATAGCTTGTTTATATGGTTCTGACCTGGTTCTGTTCCCCGTTGTGAGTTTCCCTGTTGATTCTGTACTGCGCTACCTTCTCTGTGTATGACTCATTGCCTGTGATCTGACTCCTCTCTGCTCGCCCCTCTTGTACCTTGCAGCTATCTCTGTGTATGACTCATTGGCTACGTCCTGACTATCCTCCCTGTCTATGCCCCTTGGTAACTTTGTCTCACAGTTACCCTGCTAGGCGTTCTCTTGCAGCTCCTAGCTCTCTGGAGTTTAGGCCACGCTCCCAGCAGTCACGTGCTTCAGGTCCTGCTGTTCTGAAGTACGCGCCTACTCGGCTGCTGCCCGCTCCACAGGTATCTTTGAGCACAGTTCGCTTTACTCAGGACATGCGCACTGGCTCAGTGAGCAAGTTCAGTGCGGTGTTCCTGACAGAACCTAGAGCAGTTGCATCTTTGGATGCTGCCAAAGCATTTGACTGCGTCGAATGGCCATATCTGTGGGCTATATTAGCCAAGATGGGTTTCCGTAAAAATTTTATTGCCTGGATACAGCTGCTGTATTCGAGTCCAGAGGCCAAAATTAGAGTAAATGGGGAGATTTCAAACACAATTAACTTACACAGGGGGACCAGACAGGGGTGCCCCGTCTCCCCTACTGTTTGCTCGGGGCAACTGAGCCCTTGGCAGTAGTAATTCGGGCGACACCTGAAATTAAATGGTTTGAAAATGAGTCTTTACAAGAAAAAATAGCATTGTATGCTGACGATATGCTCTTGATTTTGGGAGATTGGCCGTCTTCTTTGAGGGTGGCAGTGGACGTCTTTGGATCCTTCGCAGCAATCTCTGGTCTACGTATTAACTGGGAGAAATCTTCAATTATGCTGGTGGGAGAGGCCCCCCGAGAACTCCTTAGGATCGGCCGGACGCTTAAATGTAGTCAAAGAGTTGAAATACTTGGGAATCCATATTGGGCATAATATACAAGATTTTGAGCGTTTAAACATTACCCCGCTACTTGCTAAATTTCAGCAAAAAGTAAAGGACTGGTGCAGGCTACCACTGAGTATGGTGGGAAGGGCAAACCTAGTAAAAATGGTTCTCATGCCACAAGCTTTGTATGTCCTCCATAGTGCGCCCATTTGGATTCCTGGTTGTCTTTTATCAGATAAATAGAATATTTAGAGAGCTTATCTGGAAGAGGAGTGTTCCTAGAATTCGGTTGGAGGTTTTGCATAGATCTAAAGAACTAGGAGGCTTAGTGGTTCCTGACCCGTTTCTGTATTATCTTGCAGCGCAGTTGCAGCATTTTAGAGGATGGGGAGGAGGATTCTTCATGCGAAGTTCCTCGGGGTGTATGCTTACATGTGTAGTGGGAAAGGACTTACTGGTGCAGGCGCTAGACTCGGGGCAGTTCCGTCAGGGCCGAGCTATCAATAGTCCGACAATGAAGTGCATGGATAAGGTATGGAACATGGCCAAAGAAATATTGGGTATACAGGGAGTCACAGGGCATTCCCTGATCTGGAGAAACTTGACATGTACGGAGCTAAATACATTACAGGGTTTTGAGCTATGGGAGAGGAGAGGGATTAAACTAATATCACAGCTTTTTTCGGAAGGGGAGTTTCGATCTTTTGAGGATCTTAAACAGACGTTTTCCATTCCTATTGCAAGATTTTTTCAATATCTCCAGCTGAGACATGCTTGTGAAACACAACAGCGACTCATCCCACTAGGTAACCCAGCCAAAACGCCGCGGTTGGATAGAATAGTAAGGGGAGGAGGTTCAAGAGGTATTATATCCATGATATATGCAACAATGTTGGAAAAGAGAGTGGCAAGCTTGGAGGCATTGAAGAATCAGTGGCAAGTTGATGTAGGTGACTTAACAGATGTTGAATGGGAAGATGCATTGCAAGAAGTCACAAAAGTCTCGGTTAGCAAGGCACTGAGAGTGTCACATCTTTATTTGCTTCATCGAGTTTATCAAACTCCTGTACGGCTGTTGAAAATGGGATATGCTAGAGAGGCTGATTGTTGGAAGTGTGCAATGCCCAATGCGGATGTGATACACATGACCTGGAACTGTCCCCGGCTATGTAGGTTTTGGGGGGATGTGATTGAATTACTTAATACTGTCTATCAATATCAAATGGTACTAGACCCCAGAATGGCTCTCCTGGGACGGGTGGAGAATTTGCCGCTTTCGGAGGGACACCAGCTGGCAGTCTCACGAATATTATATCAGGCTCTTAAGAGAGTGGCGGCTCACTGGAGGGGATCTTCTGTACCTACAATCACGGAAGTTACTGATGCAGTTAATAATAATATAGATATGGAGAAATATGTGTACCAAAAGAGAAGAACAGTTAAGAAATGGGAGGATATGTGGGCGCCTTGGTTGGACACACCCGGGTTGGCGCCTTCTAGATTAACATGGATGAGAGCGTTGGGGAGGATATAACCGGAAAATTGTAGCTGTGAGAGACCAAATGCATCGGGAGAGAAGAGAGTTTTTTTGTCGGGTGAGGGTGGGGGGTAAGATGGGAGGGATTGTTGTGGGGTACTATTGTGTTTATGTAATTTACTATTTGAGAACTATCCTGTATGTGATTACCTGTTTTTTCAGTTTTTGAAAATGTTTAATAAAAAATTACCTGATTAAAAAAAAAAAAGATTTCATATGTTTTATTTGTGCTATAACGAACAGCTTTGTTTGCTTGGAACGCGTAGACCTAGTGTTTCCTGTTTTATAATCATGTTTTAAGATGTGTCAATAAAAGTTTTTTGTTTTTTTTTATAATGGTAAAATCCCTTGGCGGTAGCTGGATCTTTTTCTCCTCACTCAATCTGTGATTTGATATTTTACATTGTTTCAAATTTCTTTTTCTAGTAATGGCAGGTTTTCTTTTAGTGGGTTTAAATACCGAACAATGGATAACTGAAGCAAAAGATATTTTTTCATAAAGGGCATTTGGGTAGAAGAAATACTCCATCTTATAATGTAGTCTTTAGGGAACAAGCTAAAGTTTATAAGGAACAATTGGTGTCGTGGTGGGAGGTTCAGCGCCTCAATAGCGATATTAACCCCTCTCCTCCACTCCGGAAGCCTGTTTTCACCTTCCTGACCAGGCCATTTTTTTCAATTCTGACCACTGTCACTTTGAGATCATAACTGTGAAACACGTCAATCGATCCCACTGATTTTGAGGGTTTTTTTTTAGATATTGTACTTCATGATGGTGGTAAAATTTCTTTGATATGACTTTAATGTTTATTTGTGAAAAAATCAGAAATTTGGTAAACATTTTGCAATTTTCAAACTTTTCATTTTTATTCCCTTAAATCGGAGAGTTCTGTCACACAAAATAATTAATAACATTTCCCACATATCTACTTTACATCTGCACAATTTTTGAAATTTTTTTTATTAGGAAGTTATAAGGGTTCAAAGTTAACCAGCGATTTCTCATATTTACAACAAAATTTACAAAACCATTTTTTTAGGGACCACATCACATTTCAAGTGACTTTGAGGGGCCTATATGACAGAAAATAATCAAAAGTGACACCCCTCAAGGTGCTCAAAACCACATTAAAAAAGTTAATTAACCCTTCAAGTGCTTCATAGGAATTAATGGAATGTGGAAGGAAAAAATGAATAACTTTTTTCACAAAAATTTTCCTTTAGACCAAATTTTTTTTACTTTCACAAGGGTAACAGGAGAAAATGGATCATACAATTTATTATGCAATTTCGCCTGGGCATGCTAATACCCCATATGTGGGGGAAAAACACTGTTTGGGCGCACAGCAGGGCTCTGAAGGGAAGGAGCGCCATTTGACTTTTTTAATGTAAAATTTGTTGGCATAATTAGCGGACGCCATGTCATGTTTGGCATTCCCCTGATGTGCCACAACAGTGGAAACTCCCTACAAGTGACACCATTTTGGAAACTACACCCATCAGGGAACTTATCGAACTGTGTGGTAAGCACCCCCTTGTGCTTCTCAGAAGTTTATAACGTTGAGTCATGAAAATAAAAAAAAGCACAATTTTACAACAAAAATGGCTTTTAGCCCAAAATTTGTATTTTCTTAACAGTATCAGGAGAAAATGGACCCCAAAATTTGTTGTGCAATTTCTCCTGAGTACACAGATACCCCATATGTGATCAAAGACTACTTTGGAAGCAGAGGGCAAATCTGAGAAGGGAAGGAGTGCCATATTGCAATGCAGATTTTGATGCATTGGTTAGAGGGTGCATTGTTACATTGGCAGAGACCCTCAGGTGCCAGAATAGCAGATCCCCCATAAGTGACCTGATATAACAAACTACACCTCTCATTTAATTGATCTAGGGGTGCAGTGATCATATTAACACCACAGGTGGGTCACAGAATTTTACACCATTGGGCCGTGAAGAAAAAATAATTTACATTTTTACCATGAAAATTGTGTGTTGGCCCCAAATTTTACATTTTCATATTGGGAAAAGGGTAAAAATGGCACCATAATTTACCCCAGTTTCTGCTGAATGTAAAAATGCCCTATATATGTACCACTGTACATTACTGCTTAGCCACGCGGCGAGACTCTGGAGGAACGGGACACTATTTGCCTCCTGGAGCGCATATTTTCCAAGAATAGTTTGCAAACTCCATATACAGAAGCCCCTAAGTGCTAGAAAAGCAGAATCCCTCCTCAAGTGACTCCACTTTGTAAATTATAACTCTTTGGGAAATTTCCAGAAACAAGCAGTAGTGGATGTTGCTGAGTGAAAATTGCAAACTGCCACTGTAATGACCAGTATGTTGAAGTGATCAGTACATTATGATCAGCTCATGCTTCTGTAGACACGCACCCATAAATTAGGTGGGTTCTCATCACTACAGAAATGCCAAACACATCAACTCTAACTGCAGTTCAGGCACACTGGGGCTCAGAAGGGAGAGGGGCATTTGGACTTAGGATCACAGAAGTGGTGTAGGTTGTAAAATTGGGTCTCTTATGGGTGGTTCTACTTGTCTGGCACTTCAGGGACTCTGCCAATGTAACTTGGCACCCTCAAACCAGTCCATCAAAATATGCACTCCAAAATGGCGCTTCCTCCCTTCTGAGCTTTGCTCTGTGCCTCAAAAGTAGTCTTCGACCACATATTGCGTATCGGTGTACTTGCACAAGTAATTTGTGGGTCCATTTTGTCCTGTTATCCTTGTGAAAAAAAATTGTGGATCAAATAACATTTTTGAGGGAAAAATGTGATTTTTTTTTTTTTTAATATTCACGGCTCAATGTTATAAACTTCTGTGAAACACCTGGGGGTTCAGGTTGCTCACCACACTTCTAGATAAGTTGTCTGATTGGTCTAGTTTCCAAAGTGGTGTCACTTGTAGGGGATTTCCATTATTTAAGCACATCAGGGGCCCTCCAAACACAACATAGCATCCACTAATTATTCCAGCAAATTTTGCATTGAAAGTGCCAAATGTCGCACTTTCCCTTCCAAGCCCTAATGAGTACACAAACTGTAGATTTCCCCCAGATATGGGTATTGGCGTACTCAGGAGAAATTGCACAACAAATTATATGGTCCATTTTTTCCTGTTAACCTTGCAAAAATAAAAAAAAAATTGGATCTAAAGTAAACTTTTTGTGACAAAAAGTTAAATGTTCATATTTTCCTTCCACATTCCAAAAATTGTTGTGAAGTACCTGAAGGGTTAAAAAACTTCTTGAATCTGGTTTTGAGCACCTTGAGGGGTGCAGTTTTTAGAATTGTCACTTTTGGGTATTTTCTGACATATCAGTCCCTCAAAGTCACGTCAAATGTGATGTGGTCACTAAAAATGGTTTTGTAAATTTTGTTTTAATAGCAAATAAGAAATTGCTGGTCAACTTGTAACCCTTCTAACTTCCTAAGCAAAATATTATGTTAAAAAAGTGTGCTGATGTAAAGAAGACATGTGGGAAATGTTATTTATTAACTATTCCATGTGATATAACTCTGATTTAAGGGTATAGAAATTAAAACATTGAAAATTGCTACATTTTCTAAATTTCCACTAAATTTCTGTTTTTTTTCACAAATAAACGCAAATCGTATAGAAGAAATTTTACCACTATCATAACGTACAATATGTCACAAAAAAAGGTCTCAAAATCAGTGTGATCCACTGAAGCGTTCTAGAGTTATTACCACATAAAGTGACAATGGTCAGAATTTTATAATTTGGTCTGGTCATGAAGGTGAAAACAGACTTGGGGGAGATAAAGGAGTTAAGGAACCACCTAATGGGGAACTAGCCAGAAAGCCAGACACACATAATTAACCTCCTGTGTAGACAATTAACAGATGGGCAAGGGTTTCTCATGTATTCCCAGTTCAGATTTTGATCAATTTAATTGTATAAAAGATTTACACTTGTGCACAAGAAAATTAAAATGGCATAAACTATTTGTTAAAAAGGATAGAAAGCTTTGTAGTGATTTGGCCATTCCAAAAGAAACCCTTGGAGATATGAGGCTACTAACTAGTGTAACAGAAGAGACCAATAACCCTGAGGGAAAGACACCCTTTACAACCTTTAAAAATAAGCGCACCAAGATACCCCCCTCACAAGGGAATCTGTCATTTCTAAAGATTAACTAATGGATTAACTAATTTCAAATGTATGAAAGCAGAAATGCAGGGTCTGTTCAGATCTAGAGTGGAATGATGATAAAATTACGATTAAACTCTCTGACAAATGGGGAAACGTAGTGATCCTTGAGACCACACATTATAGGCAACTTTGCGAAATGCTTCTTAGTGACAAACAAAGTTATGACATCCTCCAAACAATTGCTTCCCTGAAATTCCATGAGGCACTCACACCTGACTGAGGAAAATAGAGTTGGAACCAGCTCAACACACCAGAAAAATTTAAAATGTACAAAGTCTTTATTGGAAATCCTTTAAAATTGAAAGTAATGAAAAAATGGGCATCTCCGACAACAAAGCAATAAAGAGGGGTGGTGTGTATAACAAGAATCAATCCATACACGTTTTGAGCTTCATGGCTCTTGAACACTGTATAGAGAGTGGTATACAAACTCGGATTTAAATATATTCCCACATAATCAAGGAAAAACAAAAACACATGGCACATATGTCAAGCTGCACAGAAAAAAGGAAGGGTTTGCATGAATGTGTACAAGGAATGTATGATTAAAAACGAAAAAGAAATTAAGACATAACAAAACATTGCAGTACATTGATAGAAAAATAAAAAATTGTTAAAATTACAAGAAGGTCAAATATGGCAATGCAAAGATAAAAAAAACGACTCAAAAGTTGTAGTGGATTGTGCACTCAAAAAAAAGAAAAAAAAAAAGAGACTAGCAATGCAACATCACTTCACGTCTGAGGTTCAGTCCTAATGGAACTTGAGTATTCAAAGAAAAACTCCAGTACGCTTCTTTATTGCTTACCTCACTCGAGTGATTACCAGCTCTAATATGTCTAGGTATATGTTCAATGGCATATGCACGAAGACCGACTATTCTACGATTGTGACTTTCCACAAAATGTCTAGAGACGTATGATATATTTCTATCTGTGGATTCTTCAATATCATAGAGGCAGAGGTGTAGCTACGGTTTCGGTTCAGGGGGGGCAAAACTTCTGAGTGGGCCCCTAACTAGGTAACTTTGATTACAACTCGGTGACGCACCCTAATAGTGGATGTAGGAGATGACTGCGCTGTTACTGAAAATAATCCCTATATAAAGACCAACATGGATATTACCGCAATATGGTCAGTGGTAAATACCAGTCCTACAAAACATATGTGATTACTGCACAGGTATAGTTGGTGTCTTACCGCTGACGTTCTTTCTGATGGAATCGGTCACTTTTCACGTCTTTTCCATCTGGCCCAGACTGACATGACAACTCCTCCAGCCAGGACTCGGCTACAGAGAATACAACAACGACATGTTTCACTTCTCATATTCCAGCCCCATCACCATGTATCCCCAACCTGCACAAACCCATCATCCTGCTGATACCCCAATGCTGAGCCGCTGCTGCCGTATGTGTCCCTATTACAGCACCTGATACCCCAATGCTGAGCCGCTGCTGCCGTATGTGTCCCTATTACTGCACCTGATACCCCAATGCTGAGCCACTGCTGCTGCCCTATGTGTCCCTATTACTGCACCTGATACCCCAATACTGAGCCTCTGCTGCCGTATGTGTCCTTATTACTGCACCTGATACCCCAATACTGAGCCGCTGCTGCCGTATGTGCCCCTATTACTGCACCTGATACCCCAATACTGAGCCTCTGCTGCCGTATGTGTCCTTATTACTGCACCTGATACCCCAATACTGAGCCGCTGTTGCTGTATGTGTCCCTATTACTGCACTTGATACCCCAATACTGAGCCGCTGCTGCCGTATGTGTCCCTATTACTGCACCTGATACCCCAATACTGAGCCTCTGTTGCCGTATGTGTCCCTATTACTGCACCTGATACCCCAATGCTGAGCCACTGCTGCCATATGTGTCCCTATTACTGCACCTGATACCCCAGTACTGAGCCGCTGCTGCCGTATGTGTCCCTATTACTGCACCTGATACCCCCTATACACACATGGCTCTGCTCCACACCCCCTATACACACACGGCTCTGTTCCGTACACGCTGTACACATGCGGCTCTGCTCTGTACACCTTGTACACACCTGGCTCCGCTCTGTACACCTTGTACACACACGGCTCTGCTCCGCACACCCCGTACACATGCGGTTCCACACCATACACCTCGTACACATACGGCTCAAATCCATACACCTTGCACACACGGCTCTGCTCTGTACACGCCGCACACACATGGCTCTGCTCTGTACACCCCGTACACACACGGCTCTGCTCTGTACACCCCATACACACTTGGCTCCGTTCCGTACACGAAAAGCTCTGCTCACCCCATACACACACGGCTCCGCTCCTCTGTACACCTCATACATGCATATCACTGCTCCGTACACCTTCTACACACACGGCTCCGCTCTGTACACCTCATACACACAGCTCTGCTACATCCACCCTGTAAACCAATCCTGACCCCACACAGAAACTTACTTCACCTCATCCAGCACCATGACAACCAGCACAGCAGAGCCCTGTGCTGAAGCCCCTTATCATGTGATCCCCTGACTCTGCCCCTCCTGTGACCTCATCACAGGTCCTGTGCGCACAGAAAAGCTCATAACGAGGTTGCTGGCTGTGAGGTGGGGGGCCCACTGCTGGCACTGGGGCCCCCACTGTCTTCTCAGGGGCCTGTATCGGCTGTGCACGCCGATACAGTTACAGTAGTGTAGCTCAGTGGGCCCCTCAGAGCTCGGGGCCCGGGGCGACCGCCCCTTATTCTAGATTTCAGTTTTCGGATATTGGAACCAACATATTTAAGATTACAAATTGTGCACTCAATAACATAAACCATGTGATCACTGTTACAATTCAAAAAGTTTTTTTATAAAAAAAAACTTCTTACTTTCATGGTTGAAAAAATGATCGGTTTTCAAAGAAACTCTGCAAGTTTTACATGGTAATTGGCCACACTTGTAATAGCCTTTGAGAGACAGCCACGTTTGAGAACTGGGTTTGTTGGGATGATTAATATGCAAACTTGGAGATAATGCGTTTCCTAATGTTTTTGCTTTTGGACGTTTCACCACCCCAGACAATAATCATATCATCTATATATCTGGCGTATAGTTTTATAGTTTTTTTTTTAGGAGTGATGGCAGAGCAGATATAAAAGAAACTGAGAATGCCAGCAGGGGGCACTCAACAGAGCGGGAGAGGTGCAGGAAGCCTAGGTGGCGCCAGAGAGCCAGGAGGAGTCAGCATCTACCAGAGAGATTGGACAGGGACTCACCGGTATTAGAGAGCAGACAGCACTGAGCAGCCCAGCAGGGGAACGCCAACTGGACGACCACGCCCCAGCTCCCAACACTCAGATCCTCGGCCACCGCTGCCCGACTCCAGCCCGCGGCTGCGGCCTACACGCTGCCATCTGCGGCCGTCGTTGCCTGACCCCAGCCTGCGGCTGGGGCCTGCCTGCTGCCACCCGTAGCCACCTCTGCTCGACTCCGGCCCGCGGCTGCGGCCTGTCCGCTGCCATCCGCGGCCGCCGCTGCCTGAGTCCAGCCTGCGGCTGCAGCCTGTACGTTCGGGCCCACGGCCACCACCATCCCGCCTCCACCAGGAGGCCCAGTGCTGACGAACTCTCCAGGGGCCTGCTGTGCCCTCGCTCCACCTAGGCGTATTGACGCCAGAAGCTTACATCAACTCGTTGGCTGGCCCCAGCAGCTGAGACGCCGCATAGACACCTGCAACCACTCTGCCGGACATCAGAGAAGAATAAGTGACACGTCTGAGTTAGCTAATTATAGTTCTCGGACTCCTAGTCGGCCATACCGTGACCTTATACTTACCGGTTCCGACCGGGTAGTTAATATCTTGTTATCTGTGTATTGTTTGAATCCCTGCGAGGATAACCGTTGTTAGTTACTCAAATAAGCCCTGTATAAAAGTTGCGTTTAAGCTTGCTCCATCTCGTCACTGGATCCTGCGTACCTGCGAATATTATACCACCATGCTGTGGTCAAATTGGCCACGGATGGTGAGAATTTAGCCCCCCATCGCCACTTTACAGAATTGCAGGAAAAACTTTCCATTAACCCCTTTACCCCCAAGGGTGGTTTGCATATTAATGACCGGGCCAATTTTTACAATTCTGACCACTGTCCCTTTATGAGGTTGTAACTCTGGAAAGCTTCCATGGATCCTGGTGATTCTGACATTGCTTTCTCGTGACATATTGTACTTCTTGTTAGTGGTAAAATTTATTTGATATGACTTGCATTTATTTGTGGGGAAAAAACCTAATTTGGCGAAAATTTTGAAAATTTCGCAATTTTTCAACTTTGAATTTTCATGCCCTTAAGTCACAGACATATGGCACACAAATTAATAAGTAACATTTCCCATATGTCTACTTTACATCAGCACAATTTTGGAACCAACATTTTTTTTTGTTAGGAAGTTATGAGGGTTAAAAGTTAACCAGCGACTTCTAATTTTTACACCATTTTATAAGGACCACATCACATTTGAAGTTACTTTGAGGGGTGTATGTCATAGAAAATACCCAAAAGTGATACCATTCTAAAAACCGCACCCCTCAAGGTGCTCAAAACCGCATTCAAGAAGTTTATTAACCCTTCAGGTGCTTCATAGGAATTTTTTGAATGTTTAAAGAAAATGAACTTTTGGCTTTTTTTTCACAAAAAAAATTGGGCCTGAAATAATTTTTTTATTTTCCCAAGGGTAACAGGAGAATTTGGACCCCAAAAGTTATTGTGCAATTTGTCCTGAGTACACTAATACCTGATATGTGGGGGAACCACTGTTTTGGCACAAGGCAGAGCACGGAAGGGAAGGAGCGCCGTTTGACTTTTTCAACGTAATATTGGCTGGAATTGACATCGGACTCCTTGTCGCGTTTGGAGGGCCCCTGATATGCCTAAACACTTTAAACCCCCATAAGTGACACCATTATGGAAACTAGACCCCCCCAAGGAACTTATGTAGATGTGTGGTGAGAACTTTGAACCCCCGAGTGCTTCACAGAAGTTTATAACGAAGAGCCATAAAAATAAAAAACTATATTTTTTTCCACAAAAATCATATTTTTGCCCCCAATTTATTTTCCAAAGGGTAACAGAAGAAATTGGACCCCAAGAGTTATTGTGCAATTTGTCCTGAGTACGCTGATACCCCATATGTGGGGGTAAACCACTGTTTTGGCGCATGGCAGAGCTCGGAAGAGAAGGAGCACCGTTTGACTTTTTCAATGCAGAATTAGCTGGAATTGAGATCAGACACCAAGTCGCGTTTGGAGAGCATTCTAACTCCAAACCTAACCCCAACACACCCCTAACCCTAATGGGAAAATGGAAATAAAAAAATAATTTTATTATTTTTCCCTAACTAAGGGGGTGCTAAAGGGGGGTATGATTTTACTATTTATAGCGGGTTTTTATGTTTGGCAGCTGTCACACGCTAAAAAACGCTTTTTATTGCAAAAAATAGTTTTTGCATCACCACATTTTGAGAGCTATATTTTTTCCATATTTTGGCCCACAGAGTCATGTGAGGTCTTTTTTTGCGGGATGAGTTGACGTTTTTATTCGTACCATTTTTGGGCACATGACATTTTTTTATCGCTTTTTATTATGATTTTTGGGAGGCAGAATATACAAAAACCAGCATTTCATAAATTTCTTTGGGGGGTAGCATTTATACCGTTCCATGTGTGGTAAAATTGATAAAGCAGTTTTATTCTTCGGGTCAGTACGATTACAGCGATACCTCATTTATATAATTTTTTTATTTTTTGGCGCTTTTATATAATAAAAACAGTTTTATATAAAAATAATTATTTTTGCATCGCTTTATTCTGCGACCTATGACTTTTTTTTATTTTTTTGCTGATGGCGCTGTATGGCGGCTCGTTTTTTGCGGGACAAGATGATGTTTTCAGCTGTACCATGTTTATACATATCCGTCTTTTTGATCGAGTGTTATTCCACTTTTTGTTCGGTGGTATGATGATAAAGCATTGTTTTTTTGCCTTTTTTTTAAGTTTTTCCACTAAAGGGGTTAACTAGTGGGACAGTTTTATAGGCGGGTCGTTACGGCCGTGGCGATACTAAATATGTGCACTTTTATTTTATTTTTTTTACATAAATGTATTTATTGGGGAATATTTTTTATTTAGGAATTTTTTAAAATTTATTTTTACACGTTAATTTTTTTCTTACTTTTTTTTACATTGTCCCAGGGTGGGACATCACTATATATTGTCAGAACGCTGATCTGACACTTTGCACTGCACTGTGTCAGATTAGCGATCTGATAGGCAGTGCAGGAGGCTTCTCAGCGCCTGCTCTCACCACCTCCCTGCAGGACCTGTAAGGACCCCGCGACCATATTGGATCCGGGGGCCTGCAGGGAGGAGGCCCTCGGATCGAAGCGATCATATAGCGTTATTCTGAGGGTCTCCGAGAGGCCCCCTCCCTGCGCGATGCTTCCCTATACCACCAGAATACTGCGATCATGTTTTATCGCAGTGTGCCGGGAGTTAATGTGCCGGGAGCGCTCCCTGACCGCTCCTGGCACATAGTAGCAGGTGTCAGCTGTGATAATCAGCTGACACCCGGCCGTAATCAGCTGCGCTCCCCCCGTGAGCGCAGCTGATCACTATGATGTACTATCCCGTCCATGGGCATTAAGGCCCAGGGCACATGGATGGGATAGTACGTCATATGTCAGAAAGGGGTTAAAGATGAAGTAATTGTGCCGAAGCAGAAAGGAAAGCACATATTTTATATATTCCTTGAGTTCAGGGGTGTAAGAGCTATATTTATCTAGATGATGCTGAATGGCCAGAACAGCTGTGTGTTGGGGTATACAGGTGTAAAGTGAAGAAACATCACATGTTACCCAGGTATATATGTGGGACCATTTAAAGCCATGAAGCATGCATAACACATCTCTTGAATCTTGCAAATAAACCTGGTATTCGGTTCACTAAACGTTGTATCTAACTAACTATAGTGCGTGTATGATAGGAATAACCGGAGAAATTACATGCAAAAATTCAGCTTCTTTTTTTGGAAAAAATACCCATGGAAAAACCTTCATCAATTATTTTCTTAATTTTCTCACCAAAAAATGAGGTAGGATCGCCCGTAAATGATAGATGTTTCTGTCCTGTAAATGCGAGTCAATGGCTGCAACATAATCAAAGTAATTCAGAACAACCACTGAGCTGCCCTTATCGGACATTTTTATAACTCTATTTCTGTTAGACGTAAGATTTTTCAAAGCACTACTCTCATCTTTGGTGAGATTTGATTTTTTTGTAGCGCTAAACGTATCTTGTAGGTTTCTCAGTTCATTTGTAATAACATCTTTGAACCTATCCATAGCAGTTCTACTATGGACAGGATAAAAAATTTTCTTTTTAGTGTTGAAACCTGCTATCCTGTTGCGGCATACACCACTTTTGGAATTTGCATTCCATGGACCGGATGTAATGTTGCATCTTTCGTGTGACGGACACTGCGGGCGGAGGAGACATGCAGACCGCTTGAAGGGAAGTAACCATCCACATGTGGCTATCACCTTATTTAAACCCTGAACATGGGACAAATAATAAAGCTTTCAATAACTTGCTTTCCCCTACCGGAATTCGAGCCGGCATAACCCTGGCACTATCCCCTGTTGAATTTAAGTAGGAAGAAACACGTCTCGAGCCAGTAGGGATGTCTAGGGAAAATCCTTGAGGATCAACTGTGGACTACCCTTGTAAGGGCAGAATCTTTGAGTTTTCATGGTTAGTATAGCCTCACAGGGCTTAACAAGAGGGATTTCTCAATATTTGATGCTCTCCTGAACCTATTGATTGAAGTTCTTCTCCAGCTCCAGGATCACCTTCACTACATAGTCCACAGAAATAATCAGCTGAGATTCCATTTATATATATTTTTAAGGTTTTTTTTTACCTTGTGTACACTTAACATCTAATTTATGTGGGAAAACGTGCCCTGAATTTTTTGTACCATCACCTCACACCAAAGAGGTGGGCATTTATATAAGATATGTGTTACATGTTCATTTGTCTTCTTGGTAGACTATGTCAATGTATATGTGGCCCTTTTTTAATGATGGATTAAAAGTTATATTTTAACATTTAATGAAAAAAAAACAACTATCCATTCTGCTACTTGGTATTAATGGATCTGTTACTAGAGTTCACATACATCATTGAATAGATTTCCAAGACCTGACCAGGCAATTGTACTTACGGTATTTTCAAAAACCCATGTCAGAATTCTTGTACAATACTTTATGAAATGTTTCGATATAAGCCTACCTGGCCTGATTTACGAGCTCTGCAATATAACAAAATTGTACCCGTCTAGCCTAATTGAAAACTCCTTAAGCTGGCCATGCACATTAAGTGGCTGTTGGACAAACTATGTTTTAGCTAACCGTCATCTAAGCGAACTCTCACATATACAGAAGCATTCGCACAACCAAGTGCATCTGTGTTCTCTGTTAGAAAGCTGCTGGCTGACACTTGGCGGCTTTTCTCAGCGAGGACAATGGGATCTTTAGTCCGAAAAGGGACATACGGAATAGACACCTCTCCCAACCATCAGTCACCCGACGCCCTGTTCACATTAGACTGAGTCAAATCAGTCTGTCAGCAGGTTCAGCTGACTTTAGTCTAACATGTATAGAGGCCCTTAGTGTCCCTCATCTACAGACGACCGATTCACTGTAATTTTAGCTTTTATGGATTTTCACTATATACCAATAATCTGCATATTTTAAAATGTACATGCCAAGTAAACATTAACAACCTTTTGAAAATACTATATATATTTTTTTTCTTTAAACAGCCATACGTTGAAATTTGTATGAAGCACCGAAACAAATCTGAAGCAAAGAAGTACATAGCGCGTGTGAGCCCTGAGCAGAAGGTTAAGGCTTTTCTTTTAATTGGGTAAGAATATGTTTAATATTTGGAATAAAACATTCAGTTTTAAAATTAACATAAAGGAACAGTTTCAGATATGAGCTTTATCTTCTACTATAATGGAACTGGAGTTCTATAGTGAATATATGATACACACAGACACACACTTCCTAAGTAAATATATTTCTAAAGCTGGTATTGGCATGAAATTCTCACCTGATGTTAGTGACAATCTGTCCAATCCACACAGGCAAAGAATTATGTATAATTAATGAGAAATGACACAGGGAAAAGTATAAAGCACGCTTACTGATTGGCTGGGCCATTCTAGCTGCTTTATTTTCTCTCTCTGAAACCAATGGAGACTTTCCTTGGCTGTGTGTTTGGGATCATTGTCTTGCTGAAATGTCCACCCTCATTTCATCTTCATGATCCTGGCAGACAGCAGCAGATTTTTAGCAGGAATGTCTGTCTGTCCGTTCATACTTCCTTCAATTACATGAAGCTTGACCGTGCCGTTTTCTGAAAAACAGCCGTTGGGGATTCGCTCTTCTAGGCAATAACACAGTACAGAGGCACACGCAGGTTTTTAGTCCAAGCTCAGTGTTTTATTCACTGTGGCATCAGAAAAAAATAGACCAAGCAAAAGTCCAGCTTGTTTAGACCTCGTAGGTTAGGGCCCAGACGTGCCAGTCCATTCAGGTCCGATGTTGCTACAAAAACATCCCTCAGTTTTTCCCAAACCAAAAACACACTCTGAGGAGTTCTAGCTGTCTATGCTTATTACAGTGGTGTGAAAAAGTGTTTGACCCCTTCCTGATTTCCTATTCTTTTGCATGTTTGTTACACTTAAATGTTAAAGATCACCAAACAAATTTAAATATTAGACAAAGATAACACAAGTAAACACAAATTTACAGTTTATAAATAAAGGTCTTTATTAGTAAGGGAAAAAGAAATCCAAACCTTCAGCTCCCTGTATGAAAAGTGATTGCCCTCTAAACCTAATAACTGGTTGGGCCACTCTTAGCAAAAACATTAGCTATCAAGTATTTTTGGTAACTGGCAGTGAGTCTTTTACAAGGAATTTTGACCCACTCATCTTTTCAGAATTGTTGTAATTCAGCCACATTGGAGCGTGTCCTAGCATGAACCCCCTTTTTACGGTCATGCCACAGCATCTCAATCAGTTTAAGGTCAGGACTTTGACTAGGCCACTCCAAATTCTTAATTTTGTTTTTCTTAAGTCATTCAGAGGTGGCTGGTGTGTTTTGGAAAAAATGATTTCCCCCTAAACCTAATACCTGGTTGGGCCACCCTTAGCAGCAACCACTGCAATCAAGCTTTTGCAATAACCGGCAATGAGTCTTTTATAATGCTCTGAAGGAATTTTGGCCCACTCATTTTTTGCAGAATTGTTGTAATTCAGCCACTTTGGAGGATTTTCAAGCATCAACCGCCATTTTAAGGTCATGTCACAGCATCTCCATCGGATTAAGGACAGGACTTTGACTAGGACATTCCAAAGTCTTAATTTTGTTTTTCTTAAGCCACTCAGATGTGGACTTGCTGGTGTGTGTTGGATCATTGTCCTGTTGCATAACCCAAATGCACTTCAGCTTGTTTTTTAAGAGGGGGTTCAAGGCAATCTTTTTCACACAGTGCCTTGTAGGTTTGAATTTCTTTTTTCCTTAATAATAAATACATTCATTTAACAACTGCATTTTGTGCTTACGTGTGTTATCTTTGTCAAAGATCTCTCCATAGGTGTTCAATGGGATTTAGATCCAGATTCATTTCTTGCCACTTAAGAACTATTCAACTCTTTTTTCATATATTTCTGGTGGTTTCTAGAAGTATGTTTGGGGTTCAATATCATACTGGAAAACCCATGTTTTAGGATGCAAACCCAGCTTTCTGACAGATTGCCAAAGAATTTCGGGTCACAATGTAGTGCTTGTGACCCAAACTCCTTTGATAATCTTCAGATTTCATGATGCCTTGTGCACATTCAAGGCACCCGTGCCAAAAGCAGCAAAACAACCCCAAAACATATTTGAACCTCCACCATTTTTGACTGTGGGTAGTGTTCATTTCTTTGTAGGCTCCATTCTATCATTGATAAACATTAGATTGATGTGCTTTACCAAAAAGCTCTATCTTGGTCTGATCTGCCCAAAAGACTCCTCCTTCCCAGAAGGATTTTGGCTTATTCACATACATTTTTACAAACTGTCAGCAGTGGGGACCTCCTGGGTCTTCTGCCATAGCGATACATCTCAGGTGTCAACGGATGGTTAGCGCTGACACTTATGCATTGATGCACCCTGAGCCTGCAGGACAGCTTTATTTTCCTTGGAACTTGATTGGGGCTGCTTATCCACCATCCGGTCTATCTTGCATTGCAGCCAAGCATCAAATTTTTCTCTGCCATATACAGAGATTCGCTACAGCGCCATGGGTTGTAAAATTCTCAATTATGTTGTGAATTGCGGACAAAGGAACATCAGTATTTCTGCATATGGACTTGTAGCCTTGAGATTGTTGATATTGTTGAACGATTTTGGTTCTCAAATCCTCCGGCAGGTCTCTTCTCTTTCTGCTCTCCATGATTAGTGTGGCACACACAGACACACAAACCAAAGATTGAGTAAACTTCTCCCTTTTTATTTGGTTTCAGGTATGATTTTCATATTGTCCACACCTGTTACTTGCCACAAGTGAGTTTGAACGAGCACCACATGCTTGAAATAAAGTTGTTTACCCACAATTTTGGAAAGGTGCCAACTCTTTTGTCTGGTCTATTTTGGGGGTTTTATGTAAAATTATGTCCAACTTGACTTTTTTCTCTTTATGTGTGGTTCCAATGCACGCAAAAGAAATGAACGTGTATAAAAAACGTGTAATTGCAATAATTTTCTGGTAGAAATACTTCATTTTATGGAACAATTTCAAGGGTGCCAACACTTTTGGCCATGATTGTATGGGGTATTGACACATTTGGTGAAAATTGCATAACAAATTGTCCTGTCGATTTGCTCCTATAATTAATTTGTGTGAATTCAAACTTTGAAGCTTAAGTAAAAAATCTTAATTTTTTCGATTTCATGACTAAATCTTTTAGAATTTTGTGATGTAGTTTGTGGGTAAAAAATGCTCACCATTCTCATAGATGAATTCATTATGGGGTTACTTTTGGGTGTGTTTGCTTCTTTGTTACCTCAGGGGCTCTGCACATGCAGCGCTGTGTCCAAGTTTGCTTTCCAAAAATTAAATGGCACTCTTTGCTTTCTGAGTGTTGCCGTGTACCCAAACATTCGTTTTTGACCACATATGGGATATTAATATGTTCTGGAGAAATTGCATAACAAATTATGGGGTTGATTACCCCTCATGTAGCTTATAAATTTGATGCTAAAGCAGTATTTCAGTGGAAAAATGTAATTTTTTTGTTTTCACATTTAAATGTAATAAAGTTTTGTGACACACCTATAGTTTAAAAATGCCTAGTACACCCCTAGATGAATTCCTTGCGTGGACTTCTTTCAAATATGATGTCATGTGCGTGTGTGAGGGGGTTCAGGTGCTTTGCCTGGTCTGGGGCTCACTCCGCAAAAGAGACATGGTGTCTGCAGTCTATTCAAGCCAAATTTACATTTTAAATACCGAATAGCGCTCTTTCCATTCAAGCACTGCCATGTGTCCAAGCAGAATTTTTTTTATTAAATGTGGGGTATTTCCACGCTCAAAAAGAAGTGGGTAACAAACTCTGCAGTCCACTTTTACATGTTACTACTTGCAAAAATGGAAAATTTAAGCAACATTTTCATGAAAAAATGTAAATTATTCAATATGACGACCTAATGTAATCAAATTCTAAATAATACATTTGGGTTCAAAATGCTTAATAAACCCCTGGAGAAAATTCTAGAGGTGTAGTTCCCGAAGAGGGATCTCAGTTGTGTTGTGTTTTTTTTTTTTTTTTGCTCTTTGAGCAACTTAGACATGGCATCCTCAGTCTATTTCAGTCAAATTCAAACACTGCTCTTTCCATTCCGAGCCCTGCTATTTGTCCAAACACAGGTTTTTGCCCACATGTGGTGGGTCAAATTGTAAGGTCCATTTTCTCTTGTCATCTCTTGTAAAAGTGAACAAAATTGGGCTAAAACAACATATTAAAGGTAAAAAAATTAAAATTTTTCTTTTTTTTATTCCACTTTCCTGTCAGAAAATTTGTTAACCCCTCGTGCGACACAGAAAAGAGTGCAGTTTTGAAGTATTTGAGTGGTGCAGTGTTTAAGTCACTTTTGGGGAGTTCCCAATATATAGGCCCCTCAAAGTCAATTTCAGTCCAAATAGGTCACTAAAAAAGCAGGTTTTGTATAATTTTTTAAAAAAATGAAAAATTGCTGCAAAATGTTTAACTCTTCTAATAGCTTAAAATAAAATTGTTAGAAAAATTATGCAGATGTAAAATACATATGGGAAATGTTATTAATTATTCCCCGTGCCAGCACTGTGCCCCCCCCCCGCCTGTCATCGCAGGTTCAACTGTATCAGCTGAATGCTGAAACAACTGATTTCATTGATGAGAGAAGGAACATTACCCTCTCTCTCCCATCATCCCCCTGTCAGCGTCTGACATCCCTGATGCAGACAATGACAGTAGGCATGATGGCGTCACTACCTGACACCCGCTGTCCAGAGATGGTGGGAGCTCGGAGCAGTGGTGGAACCAGGACGGAAAAAAGTGAGTATTGTATTTTTTTTTTTTTTTTTTTCATGAAGGTGCATTATACTATAGAGGCCTATGGGGGTCCATTATATTAGAGTCTACTGCATTATACTATAGAGAGTCTGCCTATGGGGAGTGCATTATACTATATGCACATACTCTGGACAAAGCCAAGTGCGAAACGCTCGTTGGGGTGCCTGCTGCCCTCAGGTATAGACCATGATCTTCACTTTAGCACATTTTTGACTTGCTAATGCTTTTTTTGATCTAGCATAAGTGTTTCTGTAAGGGATTAATCCCCTAATTGACTTTACATTGGAAACCTTTGTGATTCTTGGGATAAAAAGGGATTAACCCTATATTTGAGCTATCATTAAGAAACCTTTTGAATTGTTACACATGTACATTACTTATTAAGTAAAGGGAATCCAGTGTCACAATTTCTACTTACCTTGTTACTTAGGCCTGTATATATGATTGGGAGGCACTTTTTTTGCAACTTATATCTACAACTAATTCCATTATTCGGCCTTATTTAATGAAAGTTGTCATTTTAAAAGGAAATTTTCAATCACAGACACAAATTCATTACTGTTGTGAGCTCATTTTCGGGTTTGCCTTTGGCTTCTGGTGAGGGTTATGGAGCTGGCTGTGCTGACAGAGGAGTAGTGAGTTCTCTATCTGGACTCCCTCTTTTGGTGAAGGGAGGTAATGAAGCTGATCTAAATGGCAGAGACCGGCCACCTGAAGAAGAGGACTGCGATTGGACATCAGGAGTTTCAGATTGGATTTAAGGCAGCCGACTCCCTCAGTTTCTTGCTGGTGATTTTTCCTGACTGTGGCTCCTGGTTTCCAGTTTGTTTCCTGCCTTCCTAAAGCTAAGTTTTCTCTGCCATTGTTCATATGAGTTTTTGTCTGGTTTACTTAGTTTTTGTGTTCAGCCAGCCCTGGCTGGGACTGGGCTGAATCCCCATTTTGTCTCTGATCAGTTGATCTCTTTTGCTCTGTCTTCAGAATATACCTGAGTGCTGATATAGTGATTTGAAGTCTAGCGACTTCAGGGCCTTTTTCTATCAGACGTGTTGGACATTGTTTTTGGCAGGGTTTTTTGCGTGATTGCAGACAGCAGCTTTTCTTTCCTGTCCTTTCTAGTTAGCGAGGGCCCCATCGTTTGCTTAGCCTATCTTTCTACCTGTGTCTGTGTTTTCATCTTGTTTCGCCGACAATACATGTTGGGAGCTGTCTATTGCTTTGGGGTCTGCTCTGGGGCAGTTTAGATTTTCCCTTTCTTTCTTTAGGCTTATTTAGCTCTCCGGCCGTGACGAGGCGTCTAGGACCACCGTAGGGACGCTCCACGGCTACTGCTAGTTGTGTTGGATAGGATCAGGGGTCTGCAATCCGCTAGTTACCAACCTCTCCGGTTTTCTGCGCTTAGCTTGCTTTTTTGTTTTTTCCTCCTCGGTGACTCATTCATAACACATTACCATCTTTGATTCTATTCACACAGGACTCAATTTGTCAGAAGGTTTTATGTCCCATTACCATATCTGAGCTATTTCCTCCAAACAGCCCTTTGATCTCACAGAACTTTCACACCACTGATGTAATCTTACCTAACTAAGGATTCTCTCTTCAAGCTCAGTTTTTGTTTATTGAAATGTCCATGTATCACACCAGCATGTGCTTTAAATTGTATATAAATAAGGTTTCTTCAAATATTTTGTTATATCAGCCTGATGAAGGGATGTAAGCAGTCCCGAAAGCTTGCTTTGTAACATCATTTACTTTTATTTGTTAGCCATTAAAAGGTATTATACCCACAAGATTCCTATTTTGTTTCTCTCACTGAGAGCACTTTAGATATTTTTTCTACTGGCTAACACGGTACCAAACCACTTTTTTTGTTTTACATATGGGGGAGTACATTATACTATATGGAGGCCTATGGTGAGTACATTATGCTATATGGAGGTCTATGGGTTATCCATTATACTTCATAGAGTCTACCTATGGGGAGTACATTATAGTATATGGAGGCCTATATGGAGTAAATTATGCTTTATGGAGGCCTATAAACAGCCTATTATACTATATTGAGGACTTTCTGGTGCATTAAACTATATGGAGGCTATCTATGGGCCATCATACTGTGTGGAGGTTACAGTAACAGGGCCATCATACAGTGTTGGTGCCATCAAACAGTTTGGGGATACTAAGAGGTCAGTATAGATATACAGTGAGGGGGCATTATACTTTGCATAGGGAAGCTGTACAGGGGACTACTAATAATTTGTGCTACTGAGAAACGGACCTTAGTGGGAAAAATGGACAATCGGAAAAAAACAACATGGAAGCACAGAAAGCCGACCAGTAGTCCAAAATTCAGAATAATATAAATTTTTATTAGTATAACAGGTTAAAATTAATGTAAGGTCAAAGTTTTTAAAATAGTAAAAAGTCAGTAAATACCTGTATGCTACAAAAAGGGGAGCACTAATCCAGTTTATATAATATATACAAGTAGATGTGGATTATATTTCAGTGTAAAAAAACATGTGAATTATAAAATATAAAAAATATGAAGAGTGTCAAGATTGCTTTGCCTCTGACGCTGCATCACGTGATTTATGTGAGTCATGCTCTTTCCCGCTCATGCGCAAGTCACTAACAACAGACACTGCGATTAACACTGTATACATAGATTTTTTTCTGGGCATGCGTGGTAGTGTTATTGGCTCACTCTATTCAAGTAGCAGCACTTAATGTAGCCTGACGTTGTTCCTTTTCATTGGATGCCTGTTACACACCCCTCTTGTGATTGGTCTTGCATAATATTTATACCTACCTCTCTCCTGTTGGCGTCACCCCCTGACGAAGGCAGCTTGCCGAAACGCGCATTGGGGAGGGCGCCCATCTAGGAGACTGTATTGAAAGGCTTTATACTGTATTGAAGACTATGTGGAGCCATTATACTTTATGGAGATCTATGTGCAGCCATTGTACTGTATGGAGGACTTTATGTGCCCGTTATACTGTATGGAGGGCTGTGTGGGGATTACAGTTGGAGAATCATAGTGTGATGAGGGCACCATTGTTTGTTAGGGGAACTGAAGGAGGGGGGTACAGTAGGGTCATTCTACTGTGCTTGTGGAGGAGTTCACTGTGGGGTATCATACTGTGTTTGGGAGCACTTATGTTTGCATCATACTTTATCTATTTTATTCAAGGTATTTTTATCCTTTGTTATTACATACAGTGGGGCAAAAAAGTATTTAGTCAGCAATAGTGCAAGTTCCACCACTTAAAAAGATGAGAGGCGTCTGTAATTTACATCATAGGTAGACCTCAACTATGGGAGACAAACTGAGAAAAAAAAATCCAGAAAATCACATTGTCTGTTTTTTTTTTCATTTTATTTGCATATTATGGTGGAAAATAAGTATTTGGTCAGAAACAAGCAATCAAGATTTCTGGCTCTCACAGACCTGTAACTTCTTCTTTAAGAGTCTCCTCTTTCCTCCACTCATTACCTGTAGTAATGGCACCTGTTTAAACTTGTTATCAGTATAAAAAGACACCTGTGCACACCCTCAAACAGTCTGACTCCAAACTCCACTATGGTGAAGACCAAAGAGCTGTCAAAGGACACCAGAAACAAAATTGTAGCCCTGCACCAGGCTGGGAAGACTGAATCTGCAATAGCCAACCAGCTTGGAGTGAAGAAATCAACTGTGGGAGCAATAATTAGAAAATGGAAGACATACAAGACCACTGATAATCTCCCTCGATCTGGTGCTCCACGCAAAATCCCACCCCGTGGGGTCAGAATGATCACAAGAACGGTGAGCAAAAATCCCAGAACCACGCGGGGGGACCTAGTGAATGAACTGCAGAGAGCTGGGACCAATGTAACAAGGCCTACCATAAGTAACACACTACGCCACCATGGACTCAGATCCTGCAGTGCCAGACGTGTCCCACTGCTTAAGCCTGTACATGTCCGGGCCCGTCTGAAGTTTGCTAGAGAGCATTTGGATGATCCAGAGGAGTTTTGGGAGAATGTCCTATGGTCTGATGAAACCAAACTGGAACTGTTTGGTAGAAACACAACTTGTCGTGTTTGGAGGAAAAAGAATACTGAGTTGCATCCATCAAACACCATACCTACTGTAAAGCATGGTGGTGGAAACATCATGCTTTGGGGCTGTTTCTCTGCAAAGGGGCCAGGACGACTGATCCGGGTACATGAAAGAATGAATGGGGCCATGTATCGTGAGATTTTGAGTGCAAACCTCCTTCCATCAGCAAAGGCATTGAAGATGAAACGTGGCTGGGTCTTTCAACATGACAATGATCCAAAGCACACCGCCAGGGCAACGAAGGAGTGGCTTCGTAAGAAGCATTTCAAGGTCCTGGAGTGGCCTAGCCAGTCTCCAGATCTCAACCCTATAGAAAACCTTTGGAGGGAGTTGAAAGTCCGTGTTGCCAAGCGAAAAGCCAAAAACATCACTGCTCTAGAGGAGATCTGCATGGAGGAATGGGCCAACATACCAACAACAGTGTGTGGCAACCTTGTGAAGACTTACAGAAAACGTTTGACCTCTGTCATTGCCAACAAAGGATATATCACAAAGTATTGAGATGAAATTTTGTTTCTGACCAAATACTTATTTTCCACCATAATATGCAAATAAAATGAAAAAAAAAAAACAGACAATGTGATTTTCTGGATTTTTTTTTCTCAGTTTGTCTCCCATAGTTGAGGTCTACCTATGATGTAAATTACAGACGCCTCTCATCTTTTTAAGTGGTGGAACTTGCACTATTGCTGACTGACTAAATACTTTTTTGCCCCACTGTATTTATATTAGACCATTGGGCCATATACTTTTTACTGCTGTTATATAACATATTATAAATCCAAAAGTTAATTTGTTTTATTTGAAAAAAAAAACTTCCTCAATTGTAGACATTTTTGTAACAAATATCGAGGTTGGGATGCAATTATCTGCAAGCTTTTAACTTTGGCCCTCTGTGTATTTGAGATTGATATCCCTGCCTTAAAGGATTTGTTCTCATCATCATAAATGGTTTCAATTGCAAAGAGGTTGTAAAAACAAAACTTTGCAATTTTACTTTTGATTAAAAATCATCTCCATTCTCAAGAACAGACCTTCACTACAATTAGTGGCTAGTAGCTTAGGTTTGGAGTGCAGCGCTAACAAGCTCTTTGGTATTGACTCTATAGTGTGCTAATGTACGAGTTGTCTTTCTAATCTAAAACCTCAGTATTCACGGCAATTTGCGTAAAATAAATGGGTTTTGGATTGCAATTTGGGCACTCGGTCTCTAAAATGTTTGCCATCACTGTTCTACAGCGTTGCTTTAGAATTTAGGGTGCACAGACAACCACACAATAGGTGCAGTAATAGGGACACATACGGCAGCAGGGGCTCAGCATTGGGGTGATGGCAGGATGAGGAGTTTGTGCATGTTGAGAATAGTCCAGTTGGTGACAATGAGACGTGAAATGTTTCTTTGTTGGAATCTCTGCAGCCGAGTCCTGGCTGGAGGAGTTGTCATGTCGGTCTGGGCCAGATGGAAAAGTGAACGATTCCATCAGAAAGAACGTCAGTTGTAAATCATCATCTATAACTGTGCTGTAATCACTTTTATATTCCATAGCACTGGTATCTACCACTGACCATATGGCGGTAATATCCATGTTGGTCTTTGTATAGAGATTATTTTCAGCAACAGCGCGGTCATCTGCTGAGGTTCTCCTACATTCACTATTAGAGTGCGTCACTCAGTTGAAATCAAGGATACCTGGTTAGGGGCCCACTCAGAAATTTCGCCCCCACCCCTCTCTCCCGAACCAAAACTCTAGCTACGCCTCTAGAACGATACCATTGGTTTTGCCATATGGTGTACTGGAAAATGGGAAAAAATTCAAAGTGCAGTGAAATTGCAAAAAAAAGTGCAATTCCACATTTATGTGGTTTTTTTTTTTTTTTACCATGTTCAGTAAATGCTAAAACAAAATTGACTTGCCATTATGATTCTCGAGGTCTTTAAGAGATCATAGATATCAAACATGTATAGGTTGTTTTTTATTTAAGTGGTAAAAAAAAATCCGAAGTTTCTCAAAGAAAAAAGTCACCATTTTCAGAGACCCATAACACCTCCATTATTCATGATGTGGGGCTGGGTGAGGGTTTATTTTTTGTGTACCGAGCTGGTGTTTTTATTGATACCATGTTGGTGTAGATATGATCGCCCGTTATTGCATTTTAATACAATGTTGCGGCAACCAAAAAGTTGTTGTTCTGGCGTTTTTTTTTTCTCGTTACGCCTCTTACCGATCAGGTAAGTTCTTTTATATATTGATAGATCGGGCCATTCTGAGCACGGTGATACCAAATATGTGTTTTTTTCTTTGTTTCTTTGTTTTATTTTAATTGGGGCAAATGGGGGATGAGTTGACCTTTTATTTTATTTTTTAAAATGTTTAAAAACATTTTTTTCTTACTTTCAACTAGCTTCAATAGTCTCCATAGGAGACTAGAAACTGCAATCATACGATCTCTTGTGCTACATAGAGCAGGACTTTAGCAGCAGAAATGCTTACTTGCTATGAGCGCCGACTGCTGGGCGGCACTAATAGCTATTCGGCTTTGACAACCACAGGGATTTGCTGCAGACACCTGGTTGTCAATGCCAACCTATCGGCGATCCGCGGTCATGTTACACAGGTGCCGATGGGCGGGATTAGTGATAAGCTTCTGGTGCAAGCATGTTAAATGCCGCTGTCAGAGACTGACAGCGGCATTTAACATGTTAACAGCCATGGGTGGATCGCGATTCCACCTGCGGTGTTTAGGGGCACATGTCAGCTATTCAAATCAGCTGATGTGCTAGAAAAGTTACGGGCTCATCGTCGGAGCCCGCAGCAAACAGGGGGAGCCCACCTTGGACATATCTATGTCTAAGGTGGTAAAAGGGTTAAGGATATAAAAATTCAAAGTTTAAAAATTGCTAATTTTTCAAAATGTTTGCAAAAATTCAGAAGTGTTCCCAAATAAATGCAAAACATAGCAACCTAAATGTACCACTATAGTGAAGTACAATATGCCACGAAGAAACAATTCAGAATCACTGGGATCCGCTGAAGTGTTCCACAATTATTGAATTATTACCACATGAAATGACAGTGGTCAGATTTCAAAAATTTGTCATGGATAAATAGGTCAAAATTGGCTTTGTAGGTAAACTTTGTATCGTTAGTGGCTGTAGTTACATATAAATAATTGGCTCAGTGAAAAGATGTATATTTGGTTATAATTTTGACAATCTGTCTATAGGTCGGTTGCTAATAATTTTTTTTTCTTTTTCTGTTGTAGAGATTTAGATCAAGCTGCAGAAACTGCAATTGAGCATAAAAATGAAAATGAAATGAACATGGTTCTGTCAAAATGTTCTTCGGTCACTGGTTCTTCTACAGCAGAGAAGATTGAGCGTGCCAAGGCACAGCTACTCAAAAAGTAATAAGGAAAAACTTAAAGGGAATCTGTCACCCTTTTTTTGGCCTTGCAGCTGCCAGCATATACATCGGGGGTTTATCTACAGCATTCTGTAATGCTGTAGATAAGCCCCCGATGTAACCTGAAAGAGAAGAAAAACATGTTATATTATACTCACCGAGGTGGGCGGTCCGGTCCGATGGGTGTCGCCGTCCCGTCCGGCGCCTCCCTTCTTCATGCGATGACGTCCTCTTCTCCCGTCCTCAAAATGGCTCCAGTGCAGGCGCATTGCTCTGCCCTGTTGAGGGCAGAGGAGAGTCCTGCAGTGCGCAGGTGTCGGGAGAGGTCTGGCGCCTGCGCACTGCATAATTCTGCTCTGCCCTCAACAGGGCAGAGCAATGCGTCTGCGCCGGAGCCATTACAGGACGGGAGAAGAGGACGTCATCGCATGAAGAAGCGAGGCGCCGGACGGGACGGCGACACCCATCGGACCGGACCGCCCACCTCGGTGAGTATAATATAACGTGTTTTTCTTCTCTTTCAGGTTACATCGGGGGCTTATCTACAGCATTACAGAATGTTGTAGATAAGACCCTGATGTCTATGCCGGCAGCTGCAAGGCCAAAAAAAGGGTGACAGATTCCCTTTAAGTCATCACGACCCATTGATCCCCAGCAGAAGAAATATGAGTCCAGAGGCATGACATTATTATTATTAATAACAAGGTGTTTATAACTTGTAATATATTGCCCTGTTTTCCACAAAGTTCGGCCTTCTGCATATTCTGTTTACAGACACAGAAAGCCAGTTGTAGCTTGGAAAAGAAAGTCCATCAGACTGTATGTTCTGAAAATAAAGGATGAAATATAACAAAAAAAGCTTGTGTGACATTACTTGTGATCTCCCATCTTTGGTGTAAAGATATTCATAACTGAGTAATTTCATGCACAGATCCTGATAGAGGCTTGTCCAGGCTTAGGCTGCAAGTCACAGTGACCACAGACTTGTGAATCCTCACATCATGCAACCTACACATTGTGAGGATTCTCAAGTGTTGGGAGCTACGGGCTTGAGCCTGCAAGTATATGATTTGTGTAAAAGCGGTCAACATGCTGACCTGACTTCACAGCCTCGCTCAATGCGTGTCTAGGCGAGGATGGACACGTCTGGTCAGAACGTGGCTGGAAGTATGCAAATTGCATAATTGCAGTCACATTACTGCCCTTTCCCAGTACTGGCAAATTTTCACAGCAAGAAATGTGAGGATTTGCAAGAGTGCAGTTACATAGTAGCCTAACGCCGGACAACCCCTTTAACGAAAACCAAACCGGTGTCATGGACTCTAAAGTGCCGATTCCTCAGTTTGTGCTAGAATTCTGCCATAAAACTGTTTTAAATATTGAAACATTTTTGCTTAACTTGTGGTTGCAGAAATGTTGTGACTTTTGCCAGTTTACACCAGTCCCAGCCCACACCAACCGTGTGAAAAGTATGTGAAGCCTAGCCGGAAGAGGGCTTGAATGCGTGTGTACAGCAAATTCATCTTAATTTGAGCCCCAAAATTGGTAAACCTTATAACAGAAATGTATTCCAGGCTTTTCCTCGCTGAATCTTTGCTCCAGTGTCTGCATTATGTGAATCTATACATATACACACGTGTATGTATTAAGTGTGCAGCAAGGAAGATGACTGTTACTATGTGAGAAACTCCAGGAAAGCTGGATATTTTCAGTGCATCTGGTTCATTGAGCGATTATTAGAATATTAGTTAAGAAAGGGGAGAAGCCAGCACTGTCTATGGTCAGAACGCAATACATAAAGTGCATATGCACATATTAATTTCTAACTGTACTTTAAAATGAGACATTTAGCAAACAATTGATCAATTCTTTGAGCCACCCCGCCATGCCAAGGCAATCTCTTATGGGGCAGTCCTACTCTACGTTGTTTATATTCACTGTGCCATTACGGCCTCCTAAATAAATTAAAAGCAAGACTGTATAAAATGCAAATTGTACCTGTATGTATTAAAAAAAAAAAAAAATTGGTATGGTTTGTAGCAAGATAGTGAATAATATACACAAAAATAAAGCTAATCCACTTTATTTAAACAAGTTAAAAAAGAACCAAGAGGTTCTTAGTAAAAGTGCACATGAAACAAAGACAGACAAACAAAATCGCATCTGCGACAACCAGGCCACCAAATTTCACAAAGCTATAAGGCTTATTATTCTACTGACAGTACTACCAGGAGATATATCTTGCATTCCTCCCTTACATAGAACTGTCTTTAAGAGCCGTTGGTGCCTAGCAAAGCATTCACCTTACTCATAATTCATTGGAGACACTTCTCCTAAATGAATGCTTAGAAATAGTCTGTTATATAGCATTATTGCTTAGGAACAGCACATAGGTTCACCCTGCAGTAAATGAATGCATACAGGTCTCATAGACTAAATAGCAGCATAGAATAAGCGGCATAATTAATTGGAGACACTCTCCTAGATGAATGCTTAGAAAAAGTCTGTTTTATAGGATTATTTTTTTTTTATTCGTTTATTAAACCATAAACAGGATATACAACATACATACTTGTACATGGTGTGAAATACTGTATAAAACGTATATATTTCACGTGACATTAAATGCAAAGCAAAATGTGCATACCAGTTGTATACAGAATAAGACAATGTTAATTAAATCACACTGGTCTTTATATTACTACTCAAGTGAAGAACCTATCTAACTTCTGAACCGTACCTATATCTACAAGAACAACTATTTTGCAGCCTAATTCCACACAATTAGCTATTTATTATGTGACATCTCCACTCGACAAAGTAAGGTGAGATGAGTTCCACCTCTCCCAAATCTTCTCAAATTTCCCCGGGCATCCTCTGTTTTGATATAGCATGCGCTCATATGGGATAATCGAGTTCACTAAATTGATCCAGATCCCAAGAGAGGGAGATGATCCTCCCTTCCACCGTAGTGCCAGTACCTTTCGTGCCATAAACAACATCTCCCGCAAGAAAATCCCAGTATATTGACCCCATGTCTCCTCATCCCATGCCCCAAACAAACAGACCAGTGGCTCAAGGGGAACAGGAACTTGTACCAGGGATGTTAATAATGATGTCACCTCCTTCCAATATTGTGCAATGATAGGACACTGCCAGATTATGTAGATAAAGTCTGCATCTACTGAATGGCATCTCAAACATTCCGATGATTGGTATCGGCCCATCATAAAGAGTCGAGTCGGAGTCAAATGTGATTGGTTTATAATATATAATTGTATCATCCTGTTGTTAACAGACAGAGATACCCTGATTGGAGACTCCAAAATTTCCTCCCACTCCTCTCCCTGTGCACCAGGGATGAGCCTTTCCCATTTCCCTTTAACCAAATGTATGGTGGATTCTGTCCCTACTGACAGCATGTATGTATATAGGGAGGAGATGGAACCCTGGGGACCCTGTGATTTAAGAATTCCTATCAAGGGTAAAGACGAGATAGCATTGTCTACACCTACACATCTCATGTGTGACTTAAAGCTGACCTTAATTGCAAATAACGAAAGAATTGGGATCTCGGGACATCGCATTTAACCTATAATTGTTCAAAAGATATCAAAATTCCATGATCATGTAGATCACCTATCGCAAAAAACATTGTATTGAGTCCAGAATTCAGCGGATGGGTGTTCAAGTAATGCCGGAAGGTAACCATTATTCCAAAGGGGCATTTCAGCTATAATATCCCCAAATCCAATCACCCTTTTAATCTGTTTTCATACTGATCGTGCCAGGCGAAGTAGGGGTAACAAATGAGGGACATTTATTTTCCTCAATTCCAAAAAACCCAGCGGGCAATCAGCTCGTGCGGCATGAAGCAGATGATCTTCAAAATTAGGGAGGTGACTACCGGGCATCCGCTTACTTATAGCTCTGGCCTGTCCAGCCAGATAATACAGAAAAAAAATCTGGTAACGCTGCCCCCCCCCTCCTAGGTCTTTGCAGAGTGGATAGTTTGAGTTTAGGCCTGGTTTTCCCCCATATAAAAGACGTAATCTGGGAGTTCAGGTTCGCAAAAAAGGATCTGAGCACCACCACAGCACTGTGTTGAAGAAAGTAGCTGAGCTTAGGGAGTAATATCATTTTAATTAAGTTAATACGTCCGGCTACAGACAGCGGGAGTTTACTCCAAATTGTGAATTTGACTTTGACCATCTCCAGCAATGGATGTATGTTAAGCTGCAAATCAAGTGTACTGCCTTGAGAAATATGAAACTAGATATTTAAAACTGGGTACAATGGGTAATGAGGAGAGATTCTCAAGTCGTGGCATTGGGGCATGGGAGAGAGGCAACACAGCAGACTTCTCCCAATTTATATACAAACCAGAATATTTACTGAATTTATTTATAGTGGTGATCACTCTTGCCAGTGTTTCCTCCGCTCTATCTATGAATATCATATCGAACTGCCAATGCCTCAATCGAAAGAGCAAAAAGGGTCGGGGAAAGGGGACACCCCTGATGGGTTCCCCTGTGTAGTGAAAAGGGCTCAGATACGGAACTATTTACAATGACCTGGGCTTTAGGCTTCATATATAATATATTAACCCATTTTAGGAATCTGTCACCAAATCCATATCTCTGTAAGCATGCATGGAGAAAAGGCCACTCAAGAGAATCAAAAGCCTTATCCGCATCCAACGATGCCGATGCCCATTCATTGTCCGGTACCAGAGAGCTATATTGGACCACCGACTGGACTCGTCTAATATTGATAGAAGTACTCTTACCAGGCATAAAGCCGGTTTGATCAGAGTGTATGAGGTCTAATATGATTGAGTTCAACCAGGTGGCCAAGATTTTTGTAAAAATCTTATAGTCCACATTTACTAATGATATGGGCCGATAAGATCCACAATCTAAAGAGTCTTTCCCCTCTTTTTTAAGCACTATTATATTAGCCTCGTAGAAGGACTCCGGCATGGATCCCCCCTCCCAAATCCTCCGAAACACCGTCAACAAAAGTGGCGCCAATATCTCCCGGTATTTCCTGTACAGTTCGATAGGAAACCCATCCGGTCCAGGGGCCTTCCCAGAGGCCATATCCTTCATGGCATCCTCTATTTCCTCCAAAGTAAATTCGGCATCCATAAAGGCCCACTGAAAAGAACTTAATGTGGGAAGCGTTATATCTGACAGGTAATCTAAACACCCCCGGCTATCAACATCAGTCTTGGAGCTGTACAATGAACTATAATAATTAAAAAAGTTCTTCAGTTGAAGAAACCAAGGTACCATCCGAGTTCCGAATCTGCAATATTGTATTAGCTGCATTATGTTGACGCACCAGGTAAGCTAAAAATTTGCTTGCTTGATTCCCCAGCTCGAAATAAGATTGGCGAGCAAAAAATAATTTACGTTTGGATTTAGTGTCAATGTGTTGAGTATATAACCTTTGAGCTGTCAACCACTCCACCCTATAGCTCTTAGTCTGGTCAGATATCAGGGCCGGACTGGGACTAAAATTCAGCCCTGGCATTTGAAGTTACATAGGCCCACTAGTCACATGGTGACTACATAATATCTTTGTACACTTGTAGGTTACAAGAAGTGAGAGGGAGATTAACACGACTATATAACATATAGTCACAGCTGTGCCCAGTATTTCAGCTCAGTCCTATTTATTGCTTTTAGTTGCAGTACTTCTCACAAAGCTCTGTCCCCTTTTGTACGCACGGTGACAGAATTCCTGGCAGAACTGCTATCCATTGGGCAACCAGACCCCCTGGTCATAGCCGCCCCTATCATACCTCCCAACTTTTGAAGAAGGGAAAGAGGGACAAAGACTGTGGCGCTGCAGATTTTAGGCCACGCCCGGCCACACCCATTTCACAAATAGTCACGCCCATGTCCATGCCCAACCGTACCCATTTAGCACTGCTGATCACACTGACTGGTACTGAGGACACAGTGGCTGGCATTATGGGCACATTTGCTGGTACTGTGGGCACACTGACTGGTACTAAGGAAGAGAGAAAGCAGAGCGAGAGAAAAAAGAAAACAGAAAGAGGAGAGCGAGAGTGAAAGAACAGAGAGAAAGAAAAAAGATCAGAGAGAAAGAAAGCGGGGAAAGAAAGAACAGAGAGAAAGAAGTAAAGGAAAAAGAACAAAGAGCAAGAGAGGAAAGAAAGAAAAACGAAAGATTAGAGAGAGAAAGAAAATGAGGGAAAGACAACAGAGACTGAGAAAAATCAGAGAAAGAAAGAAACAGAGAGAAAGAAATAAAGAAAGATTCTATGAAGATACTATAGCAGCCCGGCTCCCATTGTAGTGCCCACCTGAGCCTCCCGATGCAGAACATATGATCCGCTCACATGGTCGGCATCCCCGATTCCAAGGCGATCCTGCTGTCGGAGGGAGGACATGGTGATGGATCTGAAGCATTCCTATTTCCGTCACAATCTCCTCATGAAATTATCTCATTTCCGGTCAGCTTCCAGCACATCACTTCCGGTGGAACGTCATGTGCAAGCTTTAAAATGCTCATCGGGGCTCCGCCGTGTACTCCTGTGTCCGTGGGAAAAGCCCGCTTTGTATGCCTCGCACACACTTGGCTCCGCTCCGTACATCCCATACACATATGGCTCCACTCCGTACACACGCGGCTCCACTCCGTACACATCATACACGTGCAGCTCCGCACGCCCCATACACACATGGCTCCTCCGCTCCGTACACCTCATACACGCGTGGCTCCGCACGCCCCGTACACACGTGGTTCCACTCCGTACAACTCGTACACGCGCGGCTCCGCATGCCCCGTACACACGTGGCTCCGCTCCGTACACCTCATACACGCGCAGCTCCGCATGCCCCATATACACGTGGCTCCGCCCCATACACATGTGGCTCCGCTCCGTACACCTCGCACACACGCGGCTCCGCTCCGTACACCTCGTACACACGCGGCTCCACTCCGTACACCTTGTACACATGTGGCTCCGCTCCGTACACGCGCGGCTCAGCTACGTACACCTCGTACACGTGCGGCTACGCTCCGTACACCTCGTACACACGCGGCTCCGCTCCGTACACTTCGTAAACACGGCTCCGCTCCATACACCTTGTACACACACGGCTCTGCTACATCCACCCTGTAAACCAGGGTTCCCCAACTCCAGTCCTCAAGGCCCACCAACAGATCATGTTTTCAGGATTTCCTTTGTATTGCTCAGGTGATAATTGCTTCACCTGTGCAATACAAAGGAAATCATGAAAACATGATCTGTTGGTGGGCCTTGAGGACTGGAGTTGGGGAACCCTGCTGTAAACCCCTCCTGACCCCACACAGAAACTTACTCGCATAGTGCACCATCCATGACAACCAGCACAGCAGAGTCCTGCATACACACACGGAGGCTCCTGATCATGTCACCCCTGACTCCTCCCCTCCTGTGACCTCATCACAGGTCCTGTAATCGCTCCTCTCCTGCAGCTGTAGCGTCTTCACTCCGCATATAATGTGACCCCTGACTCCTCCCCTCCTGTGACCTCATCACAGGTCCTGTGTGCACAGAGCAGCCAATTGCAGCCTGAGAACGGAGCTGCCTTCGGAGGGGTCAGAAGTGCCATGCAGCGTCTCATCCTGTCATTGCAGGAGGGGGACCCCGCATTTGCATGCAGTGCCCATCAGGCGATTTCACCAACTTCAGCCAGAAAGGGTTCATTTTCCACGTTATCCTATTATTTAGTAGTCCGTGTTTAAGTCTAAGAATGACCGGACGGTGATCTGAAATCGCCCTACTGCCATACTCAATATTATCCACCCACATTGCCAGACTGCTGGATCCAAAGATATAATCTATGCGAGACAAGGAGCGCTTAGTGGATGAATGGCAAGTATATTCCCTCGTCTCGGGGTGGCGCACTCTCCATAGATCCAGCCATCCGCTACCTTCCATGAATTGTGACAGATGGGACGCAGCCGGCGATGGGGTCTCACTCTGTATACCATCACCCAGTCTCAAACTATCAAGATGATTATTCATGACCAAATTAAAATCCCCCATGCAGATGACATCTGCATCTAGATCACTCAGGGCAAAATTCAATGCTTTCTGGAGAATTGACATAGTTGGGGGGGAGGGTTATAAATACACAGAATAACATACTTCCTAGAGTTTATCAGTGCATGTACAAACACGAAGCGCCCCTCAGGATCTTTCCTGGCCTCCCTGGCTTCCCACCTAACATCATTAATAGTGAAACCCCCCTTGAATAGCTGGTATGAAATGCATGAATAAACCATTGTACCCACGGTTTTTGCACACACCGAACTGTGTCTCTGGTCAGGTGTGTCTGAACCAAAGCCACAATATGAGGATGATATTGCCTAATTTGTGAGAACACCTTAATTTTCTTCCGGGGGGGTTTATGCCCCTCACATGCCAGGTCATACATATTAATTCATAACCCATTCCCAACTATCTGGATACAATGCATATTGGTGTCCAAGCAGAATTTAGAGACATCACACAGATAACAGATCTGCCATTGGCTGCGACTTTTACCTAAGTAACAACAAAAACTAAAACTTTTGAAAAAAAGGAAACTAAGTAAGAAAAAGAGAAAACAGAATAAAAACCTAACCGTATAGGAGCAAAGTCCCACGCTCCCATCAGAAAGCAAACAAGGGGATACCATCACTGAGCTCAGTGTCCGGTATTGTTGGTAACTGGATACCCGCCGAGAAGGCCCCAATTAGACCTTTAGTAGAAGGATACGGGTTAACAGTAAGTACATTAGGATTCCTTTGCAGGGGATCCCTTATGGGACCGCAGTCACTCAGTCGCCTCCGCCGGATCCATGAAAAACACGGAGCAGCCCCCGTGGACAATCTGGAGCCGGGACAGATAGATCATCGAATACATAATGTTTCTCTCTCTGAGCCGCTTCTTGATTTCGATGAATTGCGCCCGCTGTTTCTGGAGTTCCATGGAAAAATCCGGGAAAATCGAGATCACAGCATTGTCAAACTTGATGGTGTCTCTGTCTTTACAGTTGAGGAGACGCGCCAGGAAAGGTTTAGGTGGGGCTCACGGAGGAGAGGGTTTTGTAGGAACCCTGTGAGCCCTTTCGACGGTGAACACTGGAGAGAATTAATCCCCAAAGAGGTTTTGAGCTAGCCTTCCAGAAATTGCTCAGGATGTTGACCTTCCGAGTGTTCCGGGAGACCGATGACACGGATATTATTCCAGCGCATTCTGTTCTCCAGATCGTCGGCCTTCTGCCTCCAGGCATTCACAGAGCCTGCCACCTTTGTTAACTTGGCCTCCATAGGTTTGATGGTGTCCTCTACCTGGGTCACTCTTGTCTCCACTTCAGTGATGCGTCCCCTCATGGCTTTCAAATCTTGTTGAAGTCTCCCCACCTCAGTGTAAACGTCCTCTATTTTACCAGTCAGAGATGTCCTAGTTAGGGAGATGGCCTGCATCAGTTGTTCAGATGCCTGTTTGAGGGTCAGTTCTTCCTGCTCATTCTCCTCCTCACCCCCAGAGGAACAGTTTTTACGTTGAGCTTGTGAAGGATTATTTCTAAGAGACCGTGCACTTTCAGAGGGGTCGGGTCTGGCAAACGCTTTTAATTTTTCTGCCGCTGCTGATCCTTTAGACCGATTCATGATCAGTGGTGATGTGGCACAGCAGGATGACAAGAGGTGAATACTCTGGGGTTCACCCCCCTCCAGTTATAAGCACAGCAGGGCTAGTGTTAAGTAATTATGTCCCAGGAGCAGCTCCCATGCAGGTGGGAGTCACATAGATTAATAAGAGCAGTGCCTGGTGCTGTATTGATGAGGCTTCTTGTGGCCAGAGGAGGGGGAGAAACACACAGCCCCCGCAAAGACAGCAGCGGTGGGGGGAACAGAGGTCCCCAGTAATGGCGTCAGCAGGCAAGTGGGTCTATTAGTAAGAGGGGGGAACGAGGGGCCCAATTTTCCAGGACACTCACCTCATATCCCCTGAGTCTATAGGATATGGGCCACTGCCCAGTAACGCTGCAGTGGTAAGGGCTTGACGCCGAAGCTCTCACTGACAGAGCGCGTGTCTAAGATGGCCGCCGTCTCATGTAGGCCCCACCGTCTGTCCCGCCCTCTCCGGCCGCCAGCTCACCAGAGCCGCTCTATGTCCTCCCGCCGGGGGTCCCAGTATCCAGGGGGGTCCCGAATGCTGCCAGATATGTCGCAATAAGATGATCTGGTTCAGGATGAAGACAGGATATGCAGGAGCTCCATCAGCGTGTGTCCTCTCTCCTTGGCTACATAGCCACGCCCCCGTTATATAGCATTATTGCTTAGGAACAACATATAGGTTCACCCTGCAGTAAATGAATGCATACAGGTCTCAGACTAAATAGCAGCATAGAATAGGTGGCATATGAAGCACATCAGAACATACATGATGATGAATAGGTCATATAGCTCACTCATTTCTCAGTATGAGCACACAACATCATTATAAATAAACCATTCTCATCATTCACAAGAAAAACGGCATAGGTCATGGAGGGATGTCACCCATTTGTTGCAGCAGCGCTGGGTCCCTCCTTAAATCTTATACCCCCTTCTTCCGACGCATTTCGCTATATCCAGCTCATCAGGAGAGTTTCTGAGTACCATTTCATGCCCTTATGCTCAGGAATGCCCTCAAGGAGGCTGCTCACCTAACCGTCTTAAATACCTACAACATATGAGGACAAAATGAAGCAAAAAAACAACCATCAAATGTAAAAAACAAACATAACCTTTATTAATCCACAAAATTGCAAAAATTACATGCCAACAATATGGGCCTATGGAAGGAAATGGACATGAAACACTGCAGGTATATAAAGGGAGTACACAGAAACCAAGATCAATGATTATGAATATCTCGCAAATAATTCAAAAATAAAAGGCAAGCACTGGATGATAAATATACGCAAAAAAGAGGGCAAATAAGTAATATGCAGAAGCTTATAAGCATCCAAGTTAACGTGCCCAATTATAACAGTAAAAGTGCTGCTTACCCATGGTAACTGGTGTGTCTGTGCGCCTTCCTGCAGACCCCCATCTTAAATACCGCGCACTCCCATCATCTCTTCCTGTGTTCTCAAGAAACACAGGTTCACAGCGCTGGCCCATCAAGAGTCACTCTCATTTCATCAGTCCATAAAACCTTAGAAAAATCAGTCTTAAGGTATTTCTTGGCCCAGTCTTGACATTTTATCTTATGTTTCTTGTTCAAAGGTGGTTGTTTTTCAGCCTTCCTTAGCTTGGCCATGTCCCTAAGTATGGCACACCTTGTGCTTTTTGATACTTCAGTTACGTTGCAGCTCTGAAATATGGCAAAACTGGTGGCAAATGGCATCTTGGCAGCTTCACGCTTGATTTTCATCAATTGATGGGCAGTTATTTTGCGCCATTTTTTATCAACAGACTTCTTGCGACCCTGTTGGCTATTTGCCATGAAACGCTTGATTGTTCGGTGATCACACTTCAAAAGTTTGGCAATTTCAAGACTGCTCATCCCTCTGCAAGACATCTCACAATTTTTGACTTTTCAGAGTCCCATCAAATCTTTCTTCTGACCCATTTTGCCAAAGGAAAGGAAGTTGCCTAATAATTAAGCATACCTTATATAGGGTGTGGATGTCATTAGACCACACCCCTCCTCATTAGAGATACAAATCACCTGATTTACATAATTGGCAGTTGGCTTTCAAGCCTATACAGCTTGGTGTAGGACAACATGCATGAAAAGCATGATGTGATCAAAATACTTATTTGCCTAATAATTCTGCACACAGTGTAGCTGTGCATCTGAAAACATGGCTGGTGTGTGCTGAGAAGCCACACTGGATAGGTAAGGGAAGACAGCTGCTCTTTTCTTTAGTTGTTGAATATTCCCCTCCCCCCTCCTCCTGGCACTGAGGCGCCTGCTTTGGAACAACAGGGCCAGTGAGGATGTGTTAAAACAGGTGGAGTTATGCAGATTCAAAATACATGGATTGCAGCTAAAGCAAGCCGCAGAGCTGTTGTTTTTAATGCGTCCACAGTTTGTTAGAAGGTCTTCCTCACGTTTTTCTTTGGCTCATTCTCCACAACGGGTAACTGTCTTAGGCCATGAGGCGCCACAAGTGCCAAACCAATTCTGGTTATCGCTTCTTGGCCTTTTGGCTAAGATCAAGTGTAGTGTTCTAGCGGTTGCAGCCTTGGTCTTGGCCTAAGGTGCTCAGGGTACTTAGCTTCTTGGCCTGAGGGGATCGTCTCATCTACAAGTGGGGCTTCACCCCCCTGCTGCTATTCGGGAGTCGAATTAGTCTTTAGGCAATGAGGGGCGATCACTCTTGCCATCACATTTGCTCGTGAGGGGCATCTGTCGGCACACATAGCTATGGGGAGAACAGGACATTGTGTGGACGGTAGAGTCTTTGGAGAAAATGGAATTCTGGAAGAAAATAAATTGTTTGAGAATATTCCCGGAGGGGATTGCCAGAAGGAAAAACAAATTGGTTCTTATCAGTGTAATATCTGATACGCCCCCTATCTGGGGACCATATATTAAATGGATTTTTAGAACAGAGAGATGGAAAAAGAGCTTGCTCTGTCCACATTACGCATTGACCTGGTATTGCAGTATCTCCAGAGTTGGTGCAGCGCCCCCTTCCCTGAACTGGTTTCCAAAGATACATTGAATTGAAATCAATGCAAGTTGTGTTGTGTTTTATTTAAATGCCTTTTTCATCTTTTTTCAAACTGCGCAGACACATTGTGCCGGATCTGCAGCTCCGAGCAAGCAAAATATCCGGAATCTCACATATCAAAGTACATTCAAGTCCTACATTTGCCTAATTTGTACTCTCTAAATCAGTTATTACAAACATGATATAAGACAATCAAATGTTCTTACTATTGTATGCACACTGTAAGCACTATTGAATGCAGTATTGGCAATTTCTATGCACCATATATTACCACAATCTATTGAATATCATATATGCTTTATATAATGTTCCTTAACCCCTTTCTTTTCCAATAATTTTTATTGGTATTTTAAATTTTAAAGGGTATGGATATAGGGTGAGGAACAACAGGTAGGGAAGTAAATGTTGGGAGGAAAAGGAAAGCAAACAAGGGAAAAGGGATAGGGAAGAACAATCCCTGTAAAGACAGGGAAAGACCCCAGAGATTGGGGGAATAGACAGGCAAACACACAACTATATCGTATTTTACAAAAATGAAAATGATACATGTACATAAGAGCTTAAAGTAGCTTATTACCACAGCAATATATCTGCTAGCCTAAGAATATATAACGCCTAGTATTCATTAAAGCAGAGCAATAAAGCAGAGCAATAAATTCCCGTTGCTTATTAGGGTCAGCTATACATAAACAGATTATATAGCATATAGTGCATAACTAAACAAATGTTGCTTATTTTCAGCCCTTGAAAAAAGAAAATTAGTACGCAGGTTATATAAGAAAATACAAAGGATACCAATTTACTTTAAAACCATATGTAAGCCCATCCCGTCCAGGTACATATACAAATGATATGTGACTCTAAGACCTTGTGGAGGTAAAGTCTTGTTCATTTTAAAGGTCATAAAGTGGAATATACTACTTTTGACAACTAAAGTCCCAAAGGAGAATCCAGAAGAAATCCCTGGAGGAATCACTCTGACAAATAAAAAAAACAACGCTGTTGTAGAGTCCAAGCCGCTCAAATTGGACCAGAATCCATGAAGAAAATCTAATATATAAAGCTCAAGTGTGTGTATGTATGTATGTCCGAGATTGGCATCCGCACCGTCGCAGCTACAGCCACAAAATTTGGCACAGTCACACGTCTGGACCCCGAGAGTGTCCTACGCTATGTTGTGAGGTGAAATTTTAACCCCATGCGTTCCAATTCACCAATTTTGCCCCTATCTACATAATGGGGAAAAAGTGTGTGTATCAAGCCCCGCCCCTCATTATTATGTCATAATGGTTGCCATGGTGACGCTGTCGTCATCATAGGTTGCAAGCCCCGCCCCTCATTATGATGTCATAATGGTTGACTATGGGATGGAGGATGTGTGATGGGTATATGGGCACTGGACTATGGGATGGAGGATATGTATGACGGGTATATGGGCACGGGACTATGGGATGGAGGATGTGTGATGGGTATATGGGCACTGGACTATGGGATGGAGGATATGTATGACTATGATGGGTATATGGGCACGGGATTATGGGATGGCGGATATGTATGATGGGTATATGGGCACGGGACTATGGGATGGAGGATATGTATGATGGGTATATGGGCACTCGACTATGGGATGGCAAATATGTATGATGGGTATATGGGCATGGGACTATGGGATGGAGGATGTGTGATGGGTATATGGGCACTCGACTATGGGATGGAGGATGTGTGATGGGCATATGGGCACTCGACTGTGGGATGGAGGATATGTATGATGGGTATATGGGCATGGGCCTATGGGATCGTGGATATGTATGATGGGTATATGGGCACGGGACTATGGGATGGACGATATGTATGATGGGTATATGGGCATGGGACTATGAGTTGAAGGATGTGTGATGGGTATACGGGCACTCGACTATGGGATGGCGAATATGGATGATGGGTATATGGGCATGGGACTATGGGATGGAGAATATGTATGATGGGTATATGGGCATGGGACTATGGGATGGAGGATGTGTGATGGGTATATGGGCACTCGACTATGGGTTGGAGGATAGGTATGTTGGGTATATGGGACGGGACTATGGGATGGAGGATAATTATAATTTGTTATAACTATCCACAGTTAGTTACTATGCCCGGGCAGCGCCGGGCTCTTCAGCTAGTTATTCTATAAAATACAATGATTTTGCAGACCAAGATTTTCAGGTGGGACGAAGATCCAGTGTGGGTGGGGGTAGGACCTCAGGGAAAACGTTGGGGAGATAATTCCAGCACATTTAAGGAAGTCAATACCCTCTTCTGGAGATTGGATAGTAATTAGCTTGGAGGCAAATTTCACAAGAAGCGTTGAGGTTTGAGACCAATTATAGTAAATACCAGCACGCTGAAGTTCTCTTGTAGTCTGGTGAAATTGTGGCGCCCCTGAGGCTCAGTCACCACATTGAGGTCTCTCTCTCCTCCTAGACATTAGGAGTGCCTTGGTGGTTCCCTGCATGGAACACTGGATGTGCTGGGAGGTGGGTGGAGTTGAGATGTATAAAAGAGAGGAAAAGTGTAGGATTACAGGTCAGTCTGACGAGAGGTCAGGCGGGAGAAGGTTCAGTCTGTAGGACAGTCAGTCAGGAGAGTCTGAGGACGGGTCTGAGAAGAAGGAGTGCTGCAGTTGCCTCAGTGATCTGAGCCAGCTGGCACAGGAAAGGAACAGAAGGAGAAAGACGTAGAACTGCAACCTAAGCTTCCATAAGAGAGAGAAGGATCAGTGCGGAACGAAGGAGTAGGAGAACAGAGGAGACGTGGGTTGGAAGAGGAACCCTGCCTATAGGTTCTCAGCGCAAGGCCAGGGCCTGGTCCCCGAGGTTGTATGGACACTTATGGTTCTGTAGCAGACACCGGTGGAGTAGTTGGCTGTAAATGCACTACTCCCATCTAAGACTTGGGGCACAACAGCAACTGAATAGAGAGCCAGGACTCCGGAGAAGGGCGTCCCCGAGAGAGGCTACAGCTGTCTGCCATATGAGTAGAGTTGTTAGAAACATCTGACAGGAGGAACTCCAGAGTACCACGGTACTGGAGCTCTTCACACCTTAAGGCGCAATAGAGGAGTCGTTCAGGAACGGTACATGTTGGCGGAGTGTTGGAGACGAGCATCCTGACTTGCCCAGGAGATTGATTGAGTCTCTGCCCCGGAGGACACGGCACGGAGGCAGGCACCAGTGTGTACCACGGACTGTGAGTAAAGCTTTGGAACTGCAAGCCCTGGTGTCTTCCATTCATTTGTGCGCTAACACCGTCAGCACCGCTACATCTGAGCACCAGCATTCCTCACACCGCCTGCGCCTATCCTCATCTATTACAATTACACTGCCCTGGAGTTACAGCTTCACCTGTGGGGAGCTACACCATCAGCCCCAGAGGATCTGCATGCAGCGTTGGCTTAACATCTTGCTTGCCAAACACCACAGGTGGCGTCACAAACTATTCCATTAACTACATAGACATTTCGCCATTGACTTGGGTGCCCAGGGCGGGTCATCGCTGCTGTGACACATCCCCCTGACACCGGCCCGGTACCGAGTATCCCACGGCCCTGGGAGGGTGACCCAAAATGACCTGCGTTTTTGCATAGTGTTCCTAGATAAATCCTTGAAGAATGTTAAATTATTATATGATGATGAGAGGAAAATTGACTCTTTTGAAATACCAAGGAGCACATTCCTTACCCAGTTAGGGATAAACGTAACAATGACATCTCTGGCTGAGTCAGACGGCAGGGAAGGAGGTCTTCGGATCCTAAATGCTCTCTCGATCAAGTTTTTTCCATTAGTATCTGGTATCAGATGGTACACCATTAAAGAGATGTAATCCTTTAGACGTGATGGGTGGACTGATTCAGGCATTCCTCTGATCTTCAGATTATTTTTTCTTTTTAAATCTTCATAGCTGTTAAAACAGTTTCTGAAAGTGGTAATATCCTTCTGAATTTTCCTCAGAGAATTCGAGAGTTCACAAAGACTAGGGACTTCATCCGAATACGAGATTTCTTGATTTCTGTTTATAAAATCAGATATTTTCGAGTCTTGAAGAGAGGCGTTAAGTATACTATTAGATTTAACATTAATTTCTTCAGCCATTGACGATAGTGAGTCATTAAAAAGTTTTTTAATGAAGCTCTCCGATGCCTTGCCTGTATGCGTTTGCTGAGGATCTGATTTTTTTAAGTTTGGTTTCAGACGATAGTCCTGGATTACGATCACTTTTGGTAATTTTCCCCAAAGTGTCTAATGATATTAAAAAGGCTTTGCATATACATATTTATCATAAAACCTTCGGTAGGGTAGTCATCAGAAGCTGGAATAGTATCTAGTAATAAAGTGTTAAAAGTACTGTCACCAAAACCCGCATCAGGTTCCTTTTGAGCCAAATTGACTCCATCAGCTTGTAATAAAGATCCTTTTTTGCACTTAATGGTCTCATAATTAAAGGAATTCTCTGAAGATGAAGAATAAAATGATGAAACTTCATCAGAATCCCCCTCAATAGAAGGGTCACTTCCCAAGTCCTTGAAAGAGACCATCTGTTCAGAAAACTCTTCCAGGTGTATATTTTCTAGCTTCTCCTAGAGTCAGAAGACGTATCTGATTCAGAAGCGTAGTTTGAGTCTGACTGGTCTGTTTGTTCTTTTATGTTGCTATTAGCTCCCTTATTAGCTTGAACCCCATTAGAGAGATGTGCAGAAGGTAGGTTTTGGTGCGAGATTCCAAAGCTGTCAATCACACGAGTATTTTCTTCAAACAGGGAATCTATGTAGGACTTCTGATAGGCTACCCACTGTTCCAAAGAGACTCTTGATTGATTATTTGTAGACTGGTCTTTACCTGTTAAACTACATTGAGCTGCAGTATTACTATTTTTAATGGACAGTATCTCAGAACTCCTGCAGGTAGTTGAAGTGAACTTGACAGGTGGTTGTTAATTCAGGGGTGCAAGAGGGATTATTCAGGTGAATCCCCTTGCCTTTCCCATCTTTAAAGTTGCTAGAAGGGATATAGGAATCCTCTGCAGTATTTTCTCTGTTACCCATTTTGTACTTTAAAGGGTCACTAGAGGCATCCCCCTTCCATGACGATACGAAAACTAGTGCCTTTTGTGGCACACTAGGTATGTTTGTGGTCCCATTCAACTGCTCCCTCCAATTACAAGAAGCAGCAACTTTCTCAGATAATTTATCCCCCAAGTATGCTGGTAATTAGCAAGCTTCTTTAATCCAAGAAGAGGCTGCACTTCATTATAGTTTAGTAGCGGCATTCCACTTACCGCCTCAGATGGTACCTGAGTATAAGGCTATGTGCACACACTGCAGATTCATCTGCGGGTTTTTTCCCGCGGAACCGCAGGTAAAGTGACCTGCGGTTTTGCTGCGGTTTGGCCTGTGGTTTTGCCCTGCGGTTTCACACCTCTACTATGTTAAAGGTGTGAAACCGCAGCAGAATCCGCAGAAACAATTGACATGCTGCGGGGAAAAAAACGCAGCTTTTCCGCAGGTAAAAAACCGCAGTGTGAGCACTGCGGTTTTGAAAACCTATAGGCTAACATGGTAAAGTAACCATGTCTGCGGAACTGCTGCAGTTCTGCAGGGCCAAAACCGCAGCAAAAACCGCAGCGTGTGCACATGGCCTAAGCATTTTCGTGTAGATTTTTCTCCTCAATGGAATTTGTAATATTCAGGGATGTTTTCCCCCCTGTCTCCCGATAGTCCGGCTGATCTCCATGCTGCAGTACCTCCCCGCGGTCAGGAAGAGATCCTCCTGACATGCTCTGTAGCTGTGAGGAATTCCTCTCCACTGCCGTTCCTGCCGCAAGCGCCCGGCTTTCACTGGTGCCTGTCACGGCCGGGACAAACTCCTCTGCGTCATACCGAAGGCTGCTTCCGAGATACCGGCCAGTGAGTGATGATCCGACAGGTCAGTGCAGAGCGTGCAGCATCAGAGCAGGAACTTCACCGCCGGCTTTTCCAGGCTGCAGCCGCTGATGTCCGACGGGCAGGCTGGGTTCCACAGGGTCCCGATTTCACCGGTTTGTTGCGTGGGTTAGCTGTTTGAAGTGGAGACTTGGCTTGTTTACCTCCATTACAGAGAGAGCCCCTGCAGGACGCTTTCCCGATGCTTCTCTGTCCTATGAACAGATTTTTCTCCAGGTGGTCTGGTTTTTTCTTCTTATTACCCGGTCCAGGCATGTTCTTTAAGGTTTTTAGTCCAAATATTCCACAAATTAATAGGCTTAAGTAGATTAATTTAGGGGAATTGCAGGAGCGTCTGAAGAACTGGTATGCTCTCTTCCCCTGCAAACCACGCCCCTCCCTTAACCCCTTTTTGACATCTGACGTACTATCCCATTCACGGTGCCCGTAAGACCGTGGACAGGACAGTACGTCGAGCCCTTTAATGCGATATTGCGACTTAAGTCGCGGTGATCGCATTAAAATTCCGACGCCATCTTACCTTAGGGAAGATGGTGTCGGCATCCTGGGCTCCGATCCCGCCCCCCCGGCCTCCAGAGCGCTGTGATTGGCTGTTCAATTCTGAACAGCCAATCGCAGCCTTTCTCATTGTTCCAGCCAATCAGATTGGCTGAAATAATGATGTTCCAGGCTAGGATTGGAGTACCGATGTTCTCGATTATAAGGCCAGTGCCTGGCATTGCTAAAAGCCTGCTAAAAGCCCCCGGATTGGTGCGATCGCCGATCGAATTGATTGCGCCAATCGCAGGGCACAGCAGCGGTATACTGCCGCTGTTCCCTGCCAGTATTGGCCCAGATCGGTGCTGTAATAGCATTGATCCTAGTCCGGAGCCTTGGACAGGCACAGCAGAGCCTGCGCGATATCATCGTTGATCGCGCCAATCACAGGGCACAGCTGCGGTCATGCTGTGACCGCTCTTTTCCCTGCTGTTGACCTGGCCATAACCTGCCTAGGAATCGGAGATGTGAGCTCCGATCCTAGACAGTTGCCATGGTCACCAGGACCTGCAGGGATCGGTGGGATCAATGTAATCATTCGATCCCACCAATGACAGGTCACAGCAGTGGTGTGACTGCTCTGTGACCTGTCTCTGACCTGCCGGTGACCTGTATGACTGCTCTGCAGGGGTCTTCACACTAGCTGAGGATTCCCTACAGAGCGGTCATACTGCTGGATCTCCTGCTGTGCTAGGTATAGTGGTGCCACAGCAGCCTGTACACCACAATCTCTGCGGAAGAAAGAAGAGAAGAAAGAAAAAAACACCAACTGTAAATGTTACCTGATCCCCGATCCCTGCCCAATCTAACTTCATCCCCCCTCTTTTTACCCCCTCCACCCCTCTTTCCACACATTTTCCATTTTTTTCACCCCCCTTTTGCGCCACCTAAACTACAAACTACAACCCTAACTGATCCCTGCCCAATCTCTTTTCATCCACCCCAATCCCCCCTTCCCCCTCTTGCTAACCCCCTTCACCCCCTTTTGCGCAGCCGCCGAGCGTTGATTGGTGACGCAGTTCACCAATCAACACTCATGCTCGCTTTTTTCCTCAGCCCCCTTTATGCCAACTCTGCACAAACATCCCGCAGCCGCAAAACTTTGATAAGTGACACAATTCACTTAGAGCTTGTGCCTGCCGTTTTTCCATTTTTTTCACCCCCTTTGCACCAGCTAAAGTGCAACCCTAACTGATCCCTGCCCGATCTCTTAATCCACCCCAATCCCCATCCCCCTCTTCTTATCCCCCTTTACGCAGCCGCCGAGAATTGATTGATGACGCAGTTCACCAATCAACACTCGTGCTCGCTTTTTTCTCAGCCCCCTTAGCGCTAACTCCGCACACACCCCCCAGCTGCCAAACTTTGATAAGTGACACAGTTCACTTATCAGAGTTTGTGCCTGCCATTTTCCTTTTTTTCACCCACCCTTGCGCCACCCCCGTGCGCGCATACAGCTGCCGCCGAACTTTGATAAGTGAAACAGTTCACTTACCAGAGCTGTTTTAGACACTTTTATTTTCACCACCCCCGTGCGCACATTCAGCAGCCAAATTTTGATAAGTGACACGCATTACACTTATCAGACCTAGGGCCTGGTGTTTTAGACTTTTTTTCCACAGGCATTTTTTTCTCCCAGCTTTTTCTTTTCAGAATAGTTTACACCAATCACTATCCCCCCACACATACACATGCAGTTAGCAATAAAGTATACACAAAGCACCATATTCAGAAAAAAATGTTCTCGTCAAATTCGTCCCAACAGCGCTATTCAGTGGAGGAGGCATATTCTTTCCTTGCTTCCGGCACTGATAGCGAGGGAGAGGATCCCACATTTCTGTACTTTTCGGATTCTTCATCCTCAACCTCTTCCTCTTCCCCCTCCTCATCTTCCTCCTCGGGTCCTGCGGAACCACCACGCAGACACTCCAGGACAGATGATGAGGCAGCGCCCACCATGCCCGCAGCTGAACCAGCGCTCCTCAAATGGACCTCCCCCCCGAAAATTATGAGCCACTGATTCCTGATTTTGTGGCAGAATCAGGAATAAAGTTTGACACCACCGGCCTCACAGAAATTGACTTTTTTAAAGTCTTTATCTGTGAGGATTTTATTAACCTCATCTTGAAGCAAACTAATTTGTACGCTCGTCAATTTTTGGAACAAAACCCGCGTTCATCATTTTCTAACTGGTCTCCTGTAGACTCAGTTGAAATGACAGTTTTGGGCCCTGGTCTTCCATATGGGGATCCTAAAGAAGCACGAACTTCGACAATATTGGTGTTCATATTTTATATAACACTCCAGTGTTCCGAATGGTCACAGCCTGGACGCGTTTTGAGGCCATCCACAAATTCCTGCATTATACTGATAATGCACAGTACGAGATGACCCCAACTTTGACTGTCTGTTCAAAGTTCGGCTGGTCATCAAACACTTCAACAAAAATTTTGCTGAAGTATACGTGCCTCAATGGGACATCTGCGTCTTGGATGAGTCCTTGGTTGATTTCAAGGGAAGGCAGTGATTCCGTCAATACCTGCCCAGTAAGCGGGCCAGGAACAGAATCAAACTCTATAAGCTGAGTGAGAGTACTTCAAGGTACACCCACAGGTTTAGAGTTTATGAAGGGAAGGATACCAGGATTGAACCCCCTGAGTGTCCTCCTTTCCTGGGAGTGAGTGGCAAAATTGTGTGGGATTTGGTGCACCCACTGCTGGATAAAGGTTATCACCTCTACACTGATAACTTTTATACCATTGTCCCACTCTACAAATCCCTCTCTGCGCGATGTTCCGCAGCCTGCGGTACTGTCCTCAAAAAACAGGTCTCCTGAAGACACTACTTGGGCAGATGCTCAGAAAAGGTGAGCGCAGAGCCCAATGCAGCGACCACCTGCTAGTGGTCAAGTACAAGGACAAGAGGGATGTCCTTCTCTTGACCACCATACATGGTGATGGCAGCACCCACTGCACTGTACGGGGTACCTCTACACAGGTCATCAAACCTGACTGTGTACTGGGGTACAATAAAAACATGGGGGCGTTGATCTCTCTGATCAACTCCTCCAACCGTACAATGCTTTGAGGTAGGCCAAGGTGTGGTATAAAAAGCTGTCCATGCACATTGTCCAAATGACAATGCTGAACGCATTCCTGCTGTGACGATGTGCACGCCACACCGATACGTCGTACCTTCAGTTCCAGAAGGTAGTGGTTAAGACCCTGATGTTTGGCACTCAGGAAGGATCGGGCCCCAGTACTTCTGGAACTGAAGGTGCTCGTATTGTACCAGGTCAGCATTTTCTGTGGGTGGTCCCACCAACCAAAAGAAAAGGTAAATCACAAAAAAGGCGCCGAGTGTGTTACAAAAAGGGAATACGCAAGGACACCATTTATCAAGACGACACCTGCCCTGAAAAACCTGGCCTGTGCATGAACGATTTCTTCAAATTGTACCACAACTCCATGAACTACTAATTTACTTTACTGGAAACATTAGATTAGTTGGGGCACTGGGATCAGAACCAGGGCGCTGAGTGGATTTTTCCTGACTTGCATACCAATGATCCCTTTAATAGAACCCTGGGGTCAGAATCAGAGCACTGAGGGATTTGCCCTAACCTCCATACAGGAGATCCCTTTAAGAGAGCCTGGGGTCAGTACCAGAGCATTTGAAGGCAATTGCCCTGACTTCCATACAGGGGATCCCTTTAAGAGAGGCCTGGGGTCAAAACCAAAGCGCTGGATGGATTTGCCCTGACTTCCATACCAATGTTCCCTTTAAGAGGGAAGATGTGCCTATGGGGCAGAGGATGTGTGATGGGTATATAGGCACGGGAGGGGGGATTCATTTCTGTCGTGCTCTCTGTTCCTTTCTGGGGGGCAGATAATGGCTGGGAGCTTATGTTCCCAGGGATGCTAGATTTCTCCCACCATGTCAGTGTCTGCTGAGGTGTTGTCAAGTGGGAAAACTTGCTCATAGCAACCAATCTCAAGTCAGCTTCTTTTAACCAGCTCTGCTGAAATGAGAGATGCTTAGTGATTGGTTGCAAGGAAAACTGTTGCTCATAGCAACCAATCACAGCTCATCTTCTTCTGAACAGCTCTGGTGAAATGAAAGATGGTTCGTGATTTGCTGGTGATACACACACACACACATTCAGTTTTATATATAGAGATATATATATATACGATAGATCTATATTACATAGATATACATCTAATATATAATTGCCAATCAGCTCTGTCACAGCTTCCGGCGATTGTGTCGCTATCCCACAATCCACCGCGCCGCATCGGATGTACGCCGACCGCCATATTGGAATACCCAGGTGATTGGTATTCCAATATGGCACCCCCTGGTGGTACCAGGCCCTTGCACAGTAACACCAGCGAGACACCCTCTGGGACCCCCGCTGCTGGACCCCCACCGGGACACCCGCCGCCGGACCCCCACCGGGACACCTACCACCGCCGCCGGACCACCGCCGGGACACCCGCCGCCACAGGACCCCCGCCGCTGGACCCCCACCGGGACACCATAATGTCCCCACACCCACTTACGCATGCACGCACTTACACACAAACACACGCATATACAGACACATACATACACAGAGTATAATGTCCCCACATACACCCACAAGCACGCACATACACTCACATTATAATTGCAGATACACACATACGCACAGTGTAATGTCCCCACACACGTGCAAGCACGCACATACAAACACAAACGCACATGCATACACACAGTATAATGAAACCACACACCCACGCTCGTGCATTCACACACGCAGATATACACATGTAGATGCACACACGCACATACAAACACGCATGCACACACAGTATAATGTTCCCACATGCACATACACACAAACACGCATACACACAGTATAATGTCCCCACATACTCATACACGCACATGCACGCACATATACAAACACGCAATCACGCACATACACACGCAAGCACAAACATACGCACATACACACTCAAGCGCATGCACGCCTCTGCATACCCACACGCAGATACGCACATACACACGCACGCACCGCACATACGCACATGCATACTCATACACACAGTATAATATCCCCATACACACAAACACACATGTCCGTGCATACACACACACAGATACACATGCACTCACAAACACGCATACGCATGTGTATACACACAGTATAATGTACGCACGTACACATGCACGAACATACACATATGCAAGCACGAACATACAAACACATACACACAGTATAATGTCCCCACACATGCAGATACACAGACGCACATAAACACGCAAGCATGCACATACACGCATACACACGTGTATACACAGACACATACACACAGTATAATGTCCGCACACACATACGCACACACAAACATACACATACACACAAACACGCAGATACACGCACACATAAGTACACATGCACACACAAACATGCATATACACACGCAAATATGCACGTATACACACATACGCAAGCGTGCACATACACACAAACATGCACATACACACAAACGTGCACATACACACCAACGTGCATATATGCACACAGGTACACGCACACATACACGCACATACACAAACACGCATACGCACATGCATACACATACACACAAACACACACAGTACAATGTCCCCACACACAGATACGCACATACACAAACACGCATACGCACATGCATACACATACACATAAACACACACAGTATAATGTCCCCACACACATGCAGATACGCACATACACAAACATGCACATACACACAAACACACACACGTGCAAATACTCGCAGAAGTACGCACACACATGCATACACAAACACATGTACTCACGCACATACACACCCACATACATGCGCATACATTCACACATACACATACACAAGTACGAACAAACATACAGACACATACATGCACACATATGCATACCAGGGGCAGAGACTGACAGCTTGGGGCCACTGTGCAAGAAATGTGTCTGGGCCCCCTTCCTTTTATGGCGACAAAGCTACACATATATATATATATATATATATATATAGCCACACACACATACATGTATATATATTACATAGTCTCCTTTATTATGTATATTGCTGTCCCTTACACAGTGCCTTCTCTTGTCATATACAGTACCGTCCCTTACATATTGGATTATATAGAGCCCTGTTTTTTATTACATACCGTCCTGTCTTGTTAGCTGTATAATGCAATGATGGCTGATGGAGCATGGGAAAGCTTCCTTTCTAATGGAGGAGCTGATGGACTGGTCGTCTGGTCTCCGGTTCCTCCATCAGCAGTCATTTTATATCTAAAAAGAGAGGAGACTATGTAATAAAAGAGGTCGCTGTGAGTAGCAAACTTAACAAGAATACACTATGTAAGAGACAGCACTATACATAGCAGCAGAGGAAGCTGTATAATAAGGGATGGCACCATATATAACTAGAGAGGATGGTACGTAATAAGGGATGGTGTTACACATAATAAAAGAGGAAACTATGTAACTAAGGATGGTGTTATACAGAATTAGTACACTATATGCTAAGGGACTGTGTTATACATAAGTGCGTATACTATATGCTAAGGGACTGTGTTAGATATAATAAGTGCATACACTATATACTAAGGGACTGTGTTAGACATAATAAGCGATAATATCTTCCTCCACCTCCCCCTGTTCCTAAGGCCATTATAAGTGCTCCTTCCACCCATCCCAACACCCCTCATTGTCCTCCTCCCCCCACATCCAATTATTGTCCTCTCCCTCACCCCATCATTGCCCTCTTCGCCACCATCATTTTCTTCCCCCCCACCACTATCTTTGCTTTCTCCCCCACCACTCCCATCATTGCCCATTCCACCACCTCCATCATTTCCTCCTCCACCACCACCCCTATTATTGCCCTTTCCACCACCACCATCTCTGCATTCTCCCCCACCACCCACATCATCATTTATTTTTCCCCCATCACCCCATCATTGCCCTTTCCACCACCTTCATCATTGCCTTCTCCCCTACCACCCCATCATGGTCTTCTCCCCATCACCCAATCATGGCCTTCTCCCCATCACCCGCACCATGGCCTTCTCCCCATCATGGCCTTCTCCCCATCACCCCATCATGGCCTTCTCCCCATCACTGCCTTCTCCTCCACCTACACACACACACATATACATATACACACAGACAGCACCTCTCACCTGTCCACAGCATGACCGGTGCCCGCGCTTTCTCGCTCTAGCACAGCGGCTAGCTGGCCAATGAATGATGATGTCATCCAGCGGCGCTGCTCTCTGTTAGAGACATGCCCCAACCACACCCATTTCACAACTGGCCACACCCATGTCCATGCCTGAACCACACCCATTTAGCACTGCTGATCACACTGACTGGTACTGAGGGCACAGTGGCTGGCATTATGGGCATAGTGGCTGGTACTGTGGGCACACTGACTGGTACTGAGGAAAAGAAAGAAAACAGAGAGAGAAAGAAAAAGAACAGAGACAGAAAGAAAGAGGGCAAAAAAAGAATGAACAGAGAGAAAGAAAGAAACAGAAAGAAAGAACAGAGAGAGAAAGAAAGAGGGGACAGAAAAAAAAGAACAGAGAAAGAGAGAGAGAAAAAGGAAAGAGTGGAAAGAAAGAAAGAACATAATGGGAGAGAGAAAGAAACAACAGTGAGAGAGAAAAAAACAGAGAGAGAAAGAAAGATTCTCTAAAGATACTATAGCAACCCGGCTCCCATTGTAATGCCCAACTGAGCCTCCCAGTGCAGGACATATCATGATCCGCTCACATGGCCGACATCCCTGAGTCTAAGGCGATCCCACTGTCCGAGCTGGCGGAGGAGGACACTGTCATGGATCTGAAGTATTCCCTGAAGTTCCCCCATGGTTCCGTCACAATCTCCTCCCAAAATTACCTCATTTCCAGTCAGCTTCTAGCACGTCACTTCCGGTGGAACGTGACGTGCAAATTTTAAAGTGCTCCTCAGTCTTGTACTCCTGTGTCCGCGGGAAAAGTAAGCTCAAGGCTGGGACAGTGGGGCAGACTCTCTCTCAAATTCGGGACTGTCCCACTGGATCTGGGATGGTTGGGAGGTATGAATGCTCCCCACCACACACCTTGTACACGCATGGCTCCACACACCTCATACACACATGGTTCCGCTTTGTATGCCTCGTACACACACGGTTCTGCTCCGCACACCTCGCACACACGGCTCCACTCAGTACACACATGGCTCCACTCCGTACACCTCGTACACACGCGGCTCCGCTCCGTACACCTCTCCGCTCCGTAAACACAAGTCCAGTATTTTGTGGCCAGCGCATATCATCCCCAAACCAACAGACTTTGTGAGCGTTTTAATGGAACATTAAAACAAATGCTCAAAATGCTGGTAGAGACTGAAGAAAGAGACTGGGAGCAGTACCTCCCTCATCTGTTGTTTGCGTACAGAGAGGTACCCCAGGCGTCTACTGGATTCTCTCCTTTTGAACTGGTTTATGGGAGGAGGGTCAGGGGCCACTTGATTTGCTAAGGAATGCTGGGAGGGCGACCCTAAGACTACGGGCGTCTCGGTGGTTGAATATGTACTGCGGCTCAGAGAAAGAATGCAAAAACTGAGCAACCTGGCCCATAAGAACATGGCCCAGGCCCAAATCAACCAGAAGGTCTGGTATGACTGCAATGCTAGACTGAGGTCCTACGAGGAGGGGCAGAAGGTTTGGGTGTTGGTCCCTATGTTACAGAATAAATTACAGGCTGCATGGGAGGGACCATACACTGTACACAAGTGGCTAAATGATGTTAATTATGTGGTGACCCTAGATGAGCATGCAAAGCGTCAGAAAGTATTCCATGTAAATATGTTGAAGGCTCATCGTGACAGGGAGGCCTGTGTGTTACCTGTCTGTAGCCTGCCAGAAGACGGGGAGGCTTATCCGTTACTAGATGTGGGGGCTGGGACTCAGTATATGGAGTCCCTGGAGTCAGCAGCATTTAACCCTGAGCTATCCCACAGTCAGAGGTCTGAGCTGATGGGGGTGCTCAGCAAATTCACAGAAGTCTTCACAGTGAAGCCTGGGAGGACTCACTTAGCAACTCACCATGTATACACTGGTACCAATCCCCCAGTAAGACAGTCTTCATACTGGGTGTCAGCAGAGGTGAAGGCACACATGAAGGATCAGGTGGAGAAGATGCTGAACCTGAAGGTAATACAAAAATTCCAGAGCGCCTGGGCCTCGCCTGTGGTTCTTGCCCCCAAAAAAAAGACCGTACTACCCGGTTCTCTGTAGACTATAGAAAATTAAATCTAATGACTGCATGTGAAGTCTATCCCATGCCGAGGATAGACAAGCTGTTAGAGCAGCTAGCTAATGCATTGCACCTCACTATCATTGACTTAAGTAGGGGGATATTGGCAGATACCCCTGACCAAAGAAGCTCAGGAGAGGTCTGCCTTTATAATGCCATTCGGGTTGTTTGAGTTTCTAGTGATGCCATTTTGTATGAAAAATGCCCCTGCCGTCTTCCAGAGGTTGGTTAATCACTTATTGGAAGGATTTGATGGTTTTGCCATTGCTTATCTTGATGATATAGCCATTTTCAGTAATTCCTGGGAGGAACACCTTGTACATTTTTCTCAGGTCTTTCAAAGGCTTAACACTGCAGGTCTTACTGTTAAAGCAGGGAAGTGTCAGTTTTCCATGCGTGAAGTACAATACCTCGAACACCGGATGGGGGGAGGCCAGCTAAAACCTGAGCCAGAGAAGGTAGAAGCCATTACAGCCTGGCCCACCCCACGAACCAAGAAGTAGGTACTGTCCTTCCTGGGCACGGATGGCTACTATAGGAGGTTGTTACCAAACTACAGTGCTCTGGCCAAGCCGTTAACTGATCTGACCAGGAGGAAGCTTCCCCAGATTGTTTCCTGGACTCTTCAGTGTGAGGAATCATTTTCTGCTCTAAAGTCAGCATTGGTTAGTTCACGCATCCTTCAGGCCCCAGATTTCACTCGCAGGTTTGTAGTGCAGACAGACGCCAGCACCTATGGGTTTGGTGGGGTCTCAGCCAGGTGAACCAGCAAGGTGAGGAGCACCCAATTCTCTACCTAAGCAGGAAACTTCTACCCAGAGAGGTGGTTTATGCAACCATTGAAAAGGAATGTTTGGCAATTGTGTGGGCTCTGCAGAAACTGCAACCATACCTCTATGGGAGCAACTTCACCATGATAGCAGATCATAACCCATTGAGTGGGCTCAACAGAGTAGTTGGGGACAACGGAAAATTGCTTAGATGGTGCCTGATATTACAGCAAGATGATTTCACAATTCAACATAAGAAAGGAGCCGATCATGGAAATGCTGATGGCCTGTCTCACTAAGGTGGGGCAGAACCACATACGTGCTCGGGAGCTGACCTGTAAGTCAACCCTCATGCATATTCATAAGGAGAGAGGTGTAGTGAAATATGTATATGTATGGATGTATGACCAGCAGTAAATTAACATCTGTCCTTAGAATGCAGCTCTCCACCAAGGTCATGACCTTATGTTATCATGAGAAGGCAGTCTCCTGTCCCCAATCTCACCAGGGGCTTTACTGAGAACCACTAAGTGGAAACATTTCACACCTTCCAGCTCTTTGAAGAGAGATGCCAATTACAGCCTGACACTATCTATCTATGAGAAAGGTTACACAAAGAGTTTCAGAGAAAAATAATGTATTCATTGGCAAAATAGCCATGGTCCAGTCACAAACCAGCAATTAGAATATTAACATGAGAGGCTGGTCTAGAAATTGGATCTTAATGTCAAATCTATAAATTAGGCCTTTACACATAGAAACCTGTTCACAGTGAGGGGGAGCCTAGCTGATGTGCTCCATTTCATATTCCCCCCTCCCTCGGGAATAGAATACCAGACTGCAAAGTTCGAAATTTCTGTAAGTTTTCTCCCTTTTATTTTATCACTGTTTTTACATATTTGTATGTCACTTTTTATTTCTATTTTTATATCCTTTTTATTGTAAGCACTGTACCTTTTATATTAAAGCTTAAAACTTTAATAAGTCTGAACCTTGATGCTCTAAAGAATCCATAGCCTTAGAGTGTGTGCTCCTGGTGATTGGCACATAGTAGTAGTAGTACTTCCGGGACTCATCGCCTGTGTGTTCGGTGAGTGGTGGCATCTTGTATGAAACGGGTGTGTGGTCTGTGTCGGGGTGTGATTTATGCTCCCATTGCAACATAGGACAGAGGTTGAATGCTGAACTGAGTGAGAGGAGATAGATTAGCGCTTGCAGTCGCAACCCCAAGTCACGTGATGAGAAGCGGGTACGTGACAAATTGGTGGCAGCAGTGGGATATATGAATATATCATCCCTGGTAATTTGTGACTAAAGCAAAATGTCCATTGCCCTCAGACTTGGCCAAAGGTTCACCTTCTAAAAAGACAATGACCCTAAGCACACAGCTAAAATAGCAAAGGAGTGGCTTTGGAACAACTCTGTGACCATTATTGACTGACCCAGCCAGAGCCCTGACTTAAACCCAATTGAGCATCTCTGGAGAGACCTGAAAATGGCTGTCCACCAATGTTCACCATCCAACCTTACGGAACTGGAGAGAATCTGCAAGAAAGAATGGCAGAGGATCCCCAAATCCAGGTGTGAAAAAATTGTTGCATCATTTCCATAAAGACTCATGGCTGTACTGTTAAGGATATGAAATCAATATTTAGTTATGAAGATATCCAAAATATATATATAAATGCATAGATGCTATATTTGAATCATGGACATTCATATACGATACGGACCCTTTAAGAATATGCTGATATGACATCTTAAAACTATTTCTGCTAACACGTTATCGTCACGTGTACCTGTCCTGTGTGACACGACCCGCAGGTCGGTAACTGAATCAACAAGACAAAAGGGGAACACCGGGGAAACAGTTACAACGGTGGGCCCTGCAATAGGGAACGGGGACGTGGAGACCTCCTGCACTCCCCTGAGGCAGTGTCCCTGAACACTCCTAACGTTCCCTATACAGGCTCTTCACCTGTTGCCGAGCATTATACCTGAATCCCTCACTATCCCTGCACCTATCCCTTACTAGGGAACTGGATAGTGCGGACACTGGTCCCACTGCAGCACTAATACACACGAAGGAAAAAGGAGAAAGCACCAAAACACTTATCTTTCTCTGCTGCAGTCCCCAGGCAGCAGAGTGCAGCACCAGATCAGCTTTCAGCAGTGACTCGACACATCAGAGCCAGCTTCTACTTTCACCATCTTTCTCTGTTGCAGTTACCAGGCAGCAGAGTTCATCACCGGATTAGCTTTCACCAGTGACTCGACACCTCAGAGCCAGCTGCCACCTTCACCTCTTTCTCTGCTGCAAAAACCGGGCAGGCAGAGTTCAGCACCAGTTTCAGCAGTGGCTCGACAGCTCAAAGCCAGCTGCAACTTCACCGTGGTTGGAATCCAAAAAGGAATTGCTATAACCAACACCTGCTGATACACCATGTGACCTTATATAGCCAAGGGAGTGGTCACATCAGCAGGGAAACCAAAACAGACATGTAATTACACCTATGGCCACCGGGGGCAAAACCCATATTAAGTCCCCAAAGGCCTGAAAAGGAATAAAAAGGGTTTAAATGAGGGAATCCCGAATCTGACACAGATCTAAGAATTGGACTGTGACAGTTATGGTGTATTAACTCTTGGTGTATTGTTTGCTATGCTTGCCAATAGCTTGAACTGTAATAGATATTTACATAACCAGCCTGAGGCTACAAGGAACAAAGGGGAAATGTTCTAGAAATGTTCTTGTGACCAAAAGCCATTGTTCCTATATCGATAAGCCATGTGGTAATAACTTGGCAGGCATCTTGCTTTTTCTCTTTAAAAACCCACTTTATCTTCCTGCAATAAAGAGAAAGAATCCATTTTAGACAAGCACGTTGTCTGGCGTATTTCTTCTATGCATGCACATGCTCTCACATATAATTTGGCCACAGACAATTAAGAAGGGTCTTACCCTAGTGGGACAACCTTAACAGTTGGAGCCCAACATGGGGCCAGGACAGACATCCAGACGACCACAGCCACACAACGTCTCCCCCAGGATGGACGTCATCGGTGGGAAGAATCTGCAGCTCTGAACAGGTGAGAAAATATATCATCTTACCTACCCTCACGTCTGGGCTGGGTTGAGATAGTTGGCTGTCATCTCTGGACACTAATTGACCACAATTGAACGTCCTGTGCCTACGAACCGGTCAGATATATAATTCCTTAATTGTCTGTGTATCTGTGTGTATTGTCCAGCCCAACCAATCCAGAGGGTGTGTCTAGTTATAACTCATACTATATACTATACTGCACAAGGGCCATTGCAACAGTACAATACAGAGTGTTATTTTTAACATTGAGCAATTGCCCTGGTTCTGATCTTAGGCGATCGAAGAACTTATATCACTCGTGTTCACGTACAATCAGCTATCCTATGGTATGAGTCCCAGGTCTGGTAACGTGACTGATGATATGTATATAAAATAATTCAAAGGATTGTGGCATTGCTGTATCCCTCTGCTTGTTGCACACAAAGTGCACAGGAATCACAAGACTAATTATTCATTAGGTCTGCTTTTGTTACTCCTGCCAATCTATGGTCTGAGCCCTGGTTGCCTTAAAGTGACTGGATCAGACAGGATCAGTAGGCTGGAACAACCCTGCATTCCAGGTAGAACGATTAACAGTTTTGGCAGATAGAGATCTTGCCTTTATTGTATGCAAACTTTAGTACTTGCTATTTCTGAGCAAGGATGGAAAATTGTTAAGGTTTTAGACACATCCGTCCCCAGGTTTGAAATTGGTTAGGCTAGTTTCACATTTGCTCCTTTTTGTGCAGCGTTTTGTGCGCACTTGAAAAGCAATGAAAAAACGCTTGCAAACGCATGAAAAGGCAGCGATTTTTTGACGCATCAGCGTGCGCATGACGACAAAAAAATGCAGCATTTGTATGCAATTTCATGCGTTTTTTATGCGCATGCATTATCTAGGTATCACATTTCACAGGAGAAAAATCCTTGAAAAATTCTTGAAACGGACTCCACCAATGGGACACCAATGGGCGTATGTCCTGGGAATTCTTTATATAGACCCTGTTTACAGCTGAATTCTTCAGATTTGCTTGCTTTTTCCTTTGTGAACATGGATCTGCGTTGGAAGAGTTTTCACTTTAACTTGGATTGCTTGCCAGCAACAAAGGGAGAGAGAGAGACAGCGAAGACGGCAGCGGGGAGTTTGTGGATGCATTTGATTATTGAACTCCGGGAGAGCTGTGGAGCGTACCACACCCTCTACAGCGAGCTCCAGGGAAACCGGCGAAATGTAGTGACTATACCCGGATGTCCCAAGAAGCTTCATGGATTTGCTTGATCGTGTTCAAGAAGCCATCTGGAGACAGGACACACAGCTCCGTCATGCAATTCCTCCTGAGGAACGGCTCCTGGTCACATTATGGTACGTAATATTTAAAAACCAATGCCTGCATAATTATTTTTGTTCTGGCATGTATTAAACAAAAGCCTGCTGAATTATTGTTATGCCAGGTACTAATCCTTTTTTATTTTATTGTTTTAAAAAACCCTTGACCTAAATATTAATTTTTGTTCTTTCTCTGTTTTGCAGATTCCTGGCTACTGGAGGGAGAATATCTTCACTCCACTTCCAGTACCGGATTGGAATATCCACCTTGTTGGGAATAGTTGCAGACACTTGCAGGGCTTTGTGGGACGTTCTCTGTCCAGAATTTATGACCCTGCCCACTGCGGAAAAGTGGATGGAAATCAATGAAAGATTCTGGACAGTCTGCAATTTCCCCAACTGTTTGGGAGTGGTGGATGGGAAACACATCCGGATAATAAAACCCAAAAGAACTGGATCAGAGTACTTTAACTATAAAAAGTACTTTTCTACAGTACTTATAGCCATTGCGGATGCAGACTGTCTGTTTGTTACGGTGGACATTGGGGCATTTGGCCGGGGGAATGACTCACAGGCTTTTAAGAACTCTGACATGGGCCGGAGGTTGTATGGCAACCATTTTAATTTCCCCATGCCATGGCCTCTTCCCCACACTGAAGGTCCGCCACAGCCATTTGTAATGGTTGGGGATGAGGCATTCCAAATGTGCCAAAACCTGCTGAAACCCTACTCCAGTCGGGACTTGGACCACACCAAAAAAATCTTTAAATACAGACTGACCAGGGCCCGAAGAACTGTCGAGTGTGCTTTTAGTATTCTTGTCTCCAGATGGCGCATTCTTGGCACAGCCATTAATCTAAAGCTGGAAACAGTGGATGAGGTGGTGAAGGCGTGTGTGGTTCTTCATAATTTTGTTATGGCTAAAGAGCACCCTAACTTTGAACTTGAAGAACCAGCTGCAAACCCATTGCCTGAATTCACTCAGCACCCTCTCAGGTCATCAGTTGAAGTTGGCCAAATGAGGGACCAATTTGCGGCCTACTTTATCTCTTATGTAGGACGTGTGGAATGGCAAGATCAAATGGTGTAAAATTGTTTATTTGTGTGTATGTTAATAAAAAACCTATTTGGATACCGGTTCCGAGTGCACTCTTTTTTTATATACTCCAATACAATAATCACCTGCCCAGGTGTACTTGTGAATTCAAGATGCTGTGTTTTGTGCATCATTAATTTACTAGCACTCCTGGCCAGGTGACTACATACACACAAGTTGTATGACCTGGATCATCTCTACAGTTTGTGTTCAATGTGCAGCGACGGTGGAGATAATACATATTTGTATCACATGGCCTGATGTTACAAATAGTGATTTTGGGATGCACTAGCATCCTTCACTGTTTACGACACCTGACCATGTGGGAATAAATATTAATATAGGATCTCCACTGTGGCTTCAGTATGAACGCAGACTATAGAGATGATAAAGTTTTTACAACTTCTACAATCCCCAGGCCTGTTGTCATGTTGAAATTAGCACACCTGGGCAGTTGAATACACATATGAGTTAAACTCCAGCATCGCTCCAGTCTGCATGCAATAGATAATGCAGACTGAATCAATGCTGCAGGTTAACTCATATGTGTATTCACCTTCCCAGGTGTGATAAATACTTATTATACGAAGCCAGGGTATTGTGCATATGACGTGTATTTTCTCCATCATTTCCTCAGTTTATTCACCACACAATGAATAGAGGATGTAATTGATTGCAAGGTATATCTAGAATCCCCTGGCCTTGTGTCACAAAGAGTGAAATGATGATGGTAAAAACACACCTTCCTCAATTCACTCTTTATGATACCTGGCAAGGTAATAATAGATATGCCTTGCATTCAACACCATCCTCTATTCAGTCTGTGCAATACTAGCAGACTGAAGAAACTGGTGGTGAAAATGCAAGTCATATATTTGAGTTTTTGAATACACATATCTCTAGGAATGACACAAGAAACATGTGTCATTAATGGAGCTATGTGGTGGCAAAAACACAAAGTGTACGTCGCAGTATGTGTAGGCGGAGAAAGACACATTATTCAAACATTATTATGGTAAACCATAAATTAACGTTTATTTTTAAACAAAAAAAAAAATTATTTGGAACGACATTTGGGGGAAGATAGTTGCACGTTGGGGGTATGAAGAAACGAGGAACGGCTGGAAGGCGAGGAAGGGGTTCAAGGGGAAGGTGAAACAAAAAGTGGGGCGGGATGGAACTTGAGGCAGTTGGAGACACAGTGGGAGGTGAGGGGGGAGGGATGGTTAAAGTTTTCCTTTTTTTGTGTCTCTTGGCTGTTTCTGTGTCCTGCCTGGACCTCCTGGAGCTGGCTGACCGCCTTGATCTTTCTGACCGCCTGAAGCTGGGTGATCTTTGCTGCGTGGGAGAAAAAATTGAATGTAGGCCCCCACTTTGCTGCTGCTGCTGATGTTGCTGCTGCTGCTGATGCTGCTGCTGTTCGATGGTGGAGTTGCCAGTGCTGGTCCTTGCAGGAGGATTTGTGGCGGCAGTGCTGCTCCTTGCAGGAGGATTGGTGGCAGCAGTGCTGCTCTGTGCAGGAGGATTGGTGGCGGCAGTGCGCCGGTCTGTTGAGGTCGGCCTCCACACGGTCAAGGCGACTGTCAACAGTGGAAGCGGTGGTCCATGTGGTTAAAACCACGTTCCATGAGGGCAATACCGCTTTCCACTCTGTCGGACAGCGCCTTGAGGCTGTTCTGAAAGACCGTGCTCAAGTTGCATGAACTCGGGCATGACATTCCTGTGTCCAAGGCCCTCTGCTGCTGGCGGGAAGTGCCCGCAAAAGCAGTAGCAGAGACCTGGGACAGGGGAAGATCTGACATACCAGCTTCCTGGTCTCCAGTTGTCTGTGTTGCCGACCTGCAAGCTGCTTCCTGGCTGTCGGATGGCTGGGACAGGTCCGAGGTCGTTCGATGAAGGACCGCTCCAGTGACAGGTTGCAGGGTGCTGCTCCAGGTGTTGTGAAAAGAAAAGAAAAACATTAGTATCATGCATTTATAAGCGCCAACTGCTCTTGAATAGAAAAGCACAGATTAATAATACAATACACCAAAATACTTATGCTCTTGGTAGCAAGGACTGGTCTTAGGAACGCCATCGCCCGGTGGTATCTGTATTTTGTTCTGGTCCTTGCCGCAGCACCACTGCGACCCTGGCCCTCCTGACGTACATCCCTGTTGAAGCGGTCCTTCATCGAGGGCCAACGGGTTCTGACTTTGTTCACTGAAAAAAAAAAATTAAAAAAAATTGGACAATGTACTGATGGGCAAATCAATAGCATCACACACACCTGTGTGATCACGGACAAGGTGACTGCGGCATCACACAGCAAAAAAAAATTACTCAATGCACTGTTGGCCACGATAACACAAATGTGTATCATGCTAGAATATATCTAGCATGACACACACCTGTGTGATCACGGCCAAGGTGACTGCGGAATCACAAAACAATACAATAGAGAATGCACTCACTGTTGGCCAAGATAACACAAATGTGTATCATGCTAGAATATAGATAGCATGACACACACCTGTGTGATCACAGCCAAGGTGACTGCGGCATCACAAAACAATACAATAGACAATGTACTCACTGTTGACCATGATAACGCTAATGTGTATCATGCTAGAATATAGATAGCATGACACAACACACCTGTGTGATCACGGCCAAGGTGACTGCGGCATCACAAAACAATACAATAGACAATGCACTTACTGTTGACCATGATAACACAAATGTATATCATGCTAGAATATATCTAGCATAACACACACCTGTGTGATCATGGACAAGAGTCACTGCCGCATCACAAAACAATGCAATAGACAATGCACTCACTGTTGGCCATGATAACACAAATGTGTATCATGCTAGAATATATATAGCATGACACACACCTGTGTGATCATGGCCAAGGTGACTGCAGCATCACATAACAATACAATGGACAATGCACTCACTGTTGGCCATGATAACACAAATATGTATCATGCTAGAATATATCTAGCATGACATACACCTGTGTGATCATGGACAGGAGTCACTGCCACATCACAGAGCATTGAAATACTTACAAAAATCCTTGCGGACCCTTTAACAGGCGTTGTCCCAGCCTTCCATCAGCACTGCGGCCACCTCATTCCAAAGCCGCCGGGTTACCACTGTGTCCGTGTGCTGCGGATCACGGCTGTCCCACAACGGGACTCACTCCTGGACCAAGTTGATCAGGGCGTTGTTGTCCAGGGCGATTTCTTCGTCCTGTTGGGGAGCCTAGAAAAAAAAGAAAAACATTAGAATCTTGAAAAGATTTGGAAATGAAAAAGATAGAAAAAGATACAGAAAAGAAGAAAGATTGAAGATAAAAACAGGACAGAAAAAAGGCAGGGAGAAAAAAAATTAAAAAAGGGATATTCACAGTCAGTCTATACTTAAAGGCTGTCTCACCGCCGGCACTTGGACTGGCTGCTCCTGCTGTTCATCCTCACTTGCCGTGGCCGATGAGGTCTGAAAAAGAGCAAAAATTTATTTGCCACATGTGTACATGCAGCAGCAAATACTTACCCAAAATGTAGGGCAGGAAGATACTCACTTCACGCTCTGCTTGGGCCAGTTCAGCACGGGCCAGTGTGTACTCCTCTCCAGAAGACATGCTGCAATAAAAGAAAAAATACATTAGTACATAATAAATTTAAAAAAGGACAGGCAGACATAAGGTTAGAATACTCACATTCTTGAAGTTGCTGCTTCTCTAAAGATTTCTGTATGCTCTTGTCTCTTTTCCAGGGTGTCTGTAGATTAGTGGTCTGCCAGTGCCAACACCTTCTTTTATCTACACTACCCCCCCAAACAATGTTTCTTTGTGTAGGGGGTGGTTTAAACCATTGTCTAGACATTGTTTACTCAAAAATCGCATGCGCTCAAAAGCGCAGGCGAGCGCATGTCCATACGCACGCCTGCGACCCCATAGATTGTAATGTGTTTTTTGGTGCATTCCGTGCGCATGCGATCGCATGCGTTTTTTTTACAAGGTTGGGCGGAACAAAAAATGCAACATGTAGCGTCTAGCGCGTCTAGGCACACACCTGCAAAAGTGCATGCGCATGAAATCGCACATGAACGCGTGCAAGTGCTAGACCATGTGCCCTACATGTTAAACATAGGGCCGCATGGCGCATGCGCCCGATAGCGCTCGATGCACTGCACGCAAAAACGCTAATGTGAAACCAGCTTTATACTGCTTTCTCAATTGCATAGCCTGAATTTAAAGTTTTTAGATTAAATATACATGCCAGGATATCTGTTCTTAGTCCAGAGGGGGTAACATTACACCACATCGAGGCTAATAAGCTGTACTACCCCTCACTCACAACACCTTTCAGGTTCTGCCGTAATTACGGCAGTCCAGTAGTTTATGAAATTTTGGCTAAACAGGAAGTACAGTGGTTGGGAATTAAATTGTAACATGTATACCAATCAGTCTAAAGCCAGTCAGTTCTCTGCACGAGAGGTAGTGGCAGAGAGAGGATGCAAACAGTATATTAAAAATGCTAAAGTTCTCCTAAAACTCACAGGATCTACGACCCGGGGGGGGGACTTGACGAGGAAGAATGGAAACGCATGTTGATTAGCAAGAGAGGGCTTTTATGAGAAAATAAAATTCTGAAGGATGCTCCCACCAGTAACTCTGATCCCTACTAGACGTGGCACTCGCTATGTAATTTGGAAGCCTTAGGAAGATGCTACCTTGGTGAACAGCTTACCAGATCCGGATGGGCATCCTATGCCTTTCTACCGGAAGATGAGTCAGATACACAAAACACACGCTGCCTCATGGATGGATCTGACCGGACTAGCAGAAATTAAAGCAGGAGATTCCTTCTGGCCTGTGATAGAGCCTGCTTTGAGACCTGACTATGGCACACCAGACTATTTCCAATTATTGGAGTCAGGACAGGACTTCCTTGAAAAACTTCATGCTTGGGCCAAAGACCACGTAGCAGACCAAGCTTCGTCCCTGCAGGATACCATGCAGGAGAAAGGTGAGTCTGTGGAGATGTTTTTCCACAGGCTAAATCAGATGATTGTAGGCCTACGGTTCGATCCCAATGACAAAGCCCACCACCAGATCTGGGTACAAGCCTTTGTACAAGGCTGCCGAGAGCCTATGCGCAAACAGCTACAAACTACAAGGCTTGAGTACAGGAGACTGGACGCAGAAGTACTCCATACGGTGGCAAAAGGGCTGGAAATCAAACAGCCGGCCAGGCCTTGTACTAATCTCCTGGTGACACAGGACCCCTCAAACACAACGAAAGCACAAAGGCCTAGGGTTACCTGCTACAACTGTGGCAAGATAGGACAACTCAAAAGGAACTGCAGATCAGCTCCACTCAAGAAAGAGCCAGGACAGCAGCAGCAGCCACAGGGGCCACCTGGACCCCACCCACAATAGGACATTGGCAAGCCAGATCCACCACACACACCAGAACCATTCATCCTCTTACACTCCACACAACAGCCGAGTGGACCAACACCTACCATACAGGTGGAGGTTGAGGGTACACCCCTCAATTTCTTAGTGGATACTGGTGCAGCCAGAAGTGTAATCAGGAACATTGACTTACCCGATCCGGACTGTCTCACGGATAAAGTGGTGTCTTGTGTAGAGGTGGATGGTCACACACGGTACACTCCACTGTCCAGGCCCCTACACATAGGTCTACAGCCCACAAGTATGTTGTTTCAACTAGTAGTCTCATCCACCTGCCCTGTCAATCTGCTGGGGACAGACCTACTCTCAAAACTTGAGGTCAGCATTCTGTTCCAGGAAGAAGGAACTATCACCCTCATGACCCCACTCTCACAGGAACACTCAGCACAGGTGTATGGTCGCTTCTCAGTACAGGACACACCTGTAGATCCTGTGGACGCTGAACTGCTGGTACAAGTCCCAGACTCACTGTGGGTACGGGGCCCAGAAGATATTGACAGGCTCCAAGTCCAGCCTGTAAAAGTGGAACTAAAACCAGGAGCCCTGTTACCACGGAAACCGCAATATCCACTGTCCATTCCGCAATCTTCTGCTATTACAGAACAACTCAAGATCTACCTCGAGAATGGAGCAATCACCTTGCAATACTCCATTGTTTCCAGTAAAGAAGAAAACTCCAAAGGGCAACCTACCAAGTTCCGAATGGTACATGACTTGCGTGCTCTCAATGAAGCCACAGTACTGGACACACCCATTGTGCCAAATCCACACACTCTGCTTTCATCAATCCCACCTATCTCTCTATGGTTCATGGTGATTGACCTGGCCAATGCCTTTTTCAGTGTACCACTACACCCTGACAGCCAGTGCTTGTTTGCTTTTACACGCGAGGGCAGACAATATGCTTGGACTGTGATCTCTCAAGGGGCACAAAACAGCCCCTAATGTTTACCCAGGCCATGACCACAGTCCTGGAGTCCTGGAAGATGACACAGCCAACTGTTACCCTCCTGCAGTACGTGGATGACCTCCTTCTCTGTGCTGACACCCTGCCAGAAGCACAGGGAGAGTCCATCTCCCTACTTCAGTTCCTGGCACACAATGGATGCAAGGCATCTAAATACAAGTTGCAGTTCTGCAAGGAAAAAGTTGTGTTCCTAGGACATTGCATCTCCCATCAAACAAAACACCTGACTGAAGACAGGAAAGCGGCTGTGCAGAATATCCCTCTGCCAACCAAGCCTACACAGCCACAGTCCTTCCTTGGACTTGTATCCTACTGCCACCCCTGGATCCTTAATGCCTCTCTACACATGCAACCCCTGTATGACTGCCTCAAGGACACTCCCTTCAGTCTAACCAAGGAAGTCATTCATGGGTTCTACTTGCTAAAAGCTGCAATTGTATCCTCTCCGGCCCTAGGACTACCAGACTACAACAAGCGTTTCTGCCTGTTTGTCATGGAGAAGCAAGGCCATGCAACTGGAGTCCTGACAAAGCTTCACGGAGGAAGACAACGCCCACTAGGGTACTACTCTGCCAGACTTGACCCCGTGGCTCGTGGAGCCCCAACCTGCATGAGAGCCGTGTTTACAACTCACCTGCTGCTGGACAAGACTTCTGACATCATTCTGGGCCACCAGCTGAAGATACTGGCACCCCATGACATTACTGCCATTCTGGCCCAGACGCAGCCAAAACACCTGTCTGCTGCCCATCATCTATGTCTACAAAGCTCTCTTCTGCTTCCTGACGTCACCATCTCCAGATGTTCTGTCCTTAACCCAGCTACTCTCCTACCTCTGCCAATAGGGGAAAAGGATGCAGCCCACATCTCTGACACACTAGTGGAAGAGGTAGTCGACTCTGAGATGGCTCAACATGATTGTCTCGTTCTCATAAGACAGGAGACTTCCGGATTTGACTCAGTCATGGATGTACAGTCATGGCCACAAGTATTGACACCCCTGCAATTCTGTCAGATAATACTCAGTTTCTTCCTGAAAATGATTGCAAACACAAATTCTTTGGTATTATTATCTTCATTTAATTTGTCTTAAATGAAAAAACACAAAAAGAATTGTTCTAAAGCCAAATTGGATATAATTCCACACCAAACATAACAAAGAGGGTGGACAAAAGTATTGGCACTGTTTGAAAAATCATGTGATGCTTCTCTAATTTATGTAATTAACAGCACCTGTAACTTACCTGTGGCACCTAACAGGTGTTGGCAATAACTAAATCACACTTGCAGCCAGTTAACATGGATTAAAGTTGACTCAACCTCTGTCCTGTGTCCTTGTGTGTACCACATTGAGCATGGAGAAAAGAAAGAAGACCAAAGAACTGTCTGAGGACTTGAGAAACCAAATTGTGAGGAAGCATGAGCAATTTCAAGGCTACAAGTCCATCTCCAAAAACCTGAATGTTCCTGTGTCTACCGTGCACAGTGTCATCAAGTAGTTTAAAGCCCATGGCACTGTGGCTAACCTCCCTAGATGTGGCCGGAAAAGAAAAATTGACAAGAGATTTCAACGCAAGATTGTGCGGATGTTGGATAAAGAACCTCCACTAACATCCAAACAAGTTCAAGCTGCCCTGCAGTCCGAGGGTACAACGGTGTCAACCCGTACAATCCGTCGGCGTCTGAATGAAAAGGGACTGTATAGTAGGAGACCCAGGAATACTCCACTTCTTACCCCGAGACATAAAAAAGCCAGGCTGGAGTTTGCCAAAACTTACCTGAAAAAGCCTAAAACATTTTGGAAGAATGTTCTCTGGTCAGATGAGACAAAAGTAGAGCTTTTAGGGCAAAATCATCAACATAGAGTTTACAGGAGAAAAAAGAGGCATTCAAAGAAAAGTACACGGTCCCTACAGTCAAACATGGCGGAGGTTCCCTGATGTTTTGGAGTTGCTTTGCTGCCTCTGGCACTGGACTGCTTGGCCGTGTGCATGGCTTATGAAGTCTGAAGACTACCAACAAATTTTGCAGCATAATGTAGGGTCCAGTGTGAGAAAGGTGGGTCTCCCTCAGAGGTCATGGGTCTTCCAGCAGGACAATGACCCAAAACACACTTCAAAAAGCACTAGAAAATGGTTTGAGAGAAAGCACTGGAGACATCTAAGGTGGCCAGCAATGAGTCCAGACCTGAATTCCATAGAACACCTGTGGAGAGATCTAAAAATGGCAGTTTGGAGAAGGCACCCTTCAAATATCAGGGACCTGGAGTAGTTTGCCAAAGAAGAATGGTCTAAAATTCCAGCAGAGCATTGTAAGAAACTCATTGATGGTTACCGGAAGCGGTTGGTCGCAGTTATTTTGGCTAAAGGTTGTGCAACCAAGTATTAGGCTGAGGGTGCCAATACTTTTGTCCGGCCCATTTTTGAAGTTTTGTGTGAAATGATCAATGTTTTGCTTTTTGCGTCATTCTCTTTTGTGTTTTTTCATTTAAGACAAATTAAATGAAGATAATAATACCAAAGAATTTGTGTTTGCAATCATTTTCAGGAAGAAACTGAATATTATCTGACAGAATTGCAGGGGTGTCAATACTTTTGGCCATGACTGTACCTTTGGAAGACCCTGACCTAATGCTCTTTGTGGATGGATCAAGGTATGCAGACCAAGAAGGCCATTTTCACACTGGTATAGAAGTAGCCACTAAAGACATTGTGCTGCTAGAAAAACCACTGCCTCCATCCGTATCTACACAGGAGGCGGAACTGCGGGCCCTGACAGAAGCACGCAAAATGTCTTCCCAACGCAAAGCTACAATATACTCCATCTCACGCTACGCTTATGGCCACATATCCTCATTCAAGCCACATATCCATACCCTAGCCACCTCCTGCCGTCTCAAACTCAAAAACATTTCCTAGATCCGCACATTTCTTGACCATGACACCACAAAATCACTAGTGCATGCCCTTGTCATCTCCCGCCTCGACTACGGCAACCTCCTACTCTGTGGCCTCCCCTCTCGCACTCTGGCACCACTCCAATCCATCCTACATTCTGCTGCCCGACTAATCTACCTGTCTCCCCGTTATTCCCCAGCCTCTCCCCTATGCTAAGCCCTTCATTGGCTTCCTATCGTCCAGAGGCTCCAGTTCAAAACCCTAACTAAGACATACAAAGCCATCCACAACCTGTCTCCTCCCTGCATCTGTGACATGATGTTAGGGCTGGCGGAACGCACCAAATAATAAAGATGGTAATAAGGTGCGTTCGCAGCCCGGGGTCCACTGTGCAGGGGTGGTAACCTGCTGCTCAGTAATGGCGGATGCTATATGGCGGTATACTATAAAAACACACGCGGGTTATTGTCACCCGGTGTGTACAGGGGCGGAGTCTGTTGCATCACAGAGCCGCAGTACCGCTGAACATAAACGCTGGAGCCTGTTTGTGCTCACAGAGCTCGGCTAAAAGAGCACACAGTGTACGGCCACAGAACGCTACCCCAAGGACACGGGGTTAGAGTCCCTCTAGGCCCACTGAGCGTGCGGCGTCGCTGCCTCGAGCGCCGCTAAAGATGCTGGCAGTAGAGTGTGGAGCATGTGCACTGAGGCATGCTGGATCACTGGTGAGGACCAAAGTCTGACTCAATCCCTGACCTACCTACACCTAAGCCTGGGCGCTAGCAGGCTAGGCTGCACAACACATGCGTACCAAGGGTAGGGGTTTCATAATGAGTCAGTCACCAAAGACATTCATACGTACATACATCACTCACACCTTATAGTCTGTAAATGCAGTCTATCCAATGCATGGGCGAACGGCCGTGCAAACCTTTTATAGCCACGGGCGTCCGGAACCTTCCTGGCTTCTCAGATGGGCTAATCCGAACACGAGCAGGACCTGAGCACGTGACCCTTGATCTCCAATGGGAGATCACTCCACGGGCATGCTCAGTGGTCCGACATGAGGACTTTGTCCCTGGAGAATCTCGCTGCTGAGCAGCATGCATTGTCATAGCTGTGCCAGAGGTGGCAGCAGGAAGCCAACCCACAGAGTTGGCCTGGAGAGAGTGCCGGGACTGATGAATCTGCTGAGCAGGCTCCACTGCGGCTGAAGAAGAATGGGAGACCGCTGGGTGCAAGGCTCTGGATTCCTGCTGTGCAGTGGCAGGAACCCGACGCCTAATATTACCCCCCTTCCTAGGGCCCCCTCCCCTCTGAGCCTCGCTACGCTCAAACGCCACAATGAGGAGCGGAGCGTGGATGTTCTCCACTGGCTCCCAGGTCCGAGCCTCTGGATCATGACACTTCCAATCCACCAAATAAAACTTTTTGCCCCGCATCACCTTGCATCCCATGATGGCATAGACCTTAAACTCGTCCAAAGACAAGTCTGATGTCCTGGCAGATGACTCGGAGAACCGGGACAAGTGAACAGGCTTAAGGAGGGACACGTGGAATGTATCAGAGATAGCCAAGTGTGGTGGAAGGGCCAAACGGTAGACCACAGAGCTGATCTGCTCGAGGACCTTGAAGGGGCCAATGTAGCGCGGTGCGGATTCTACCCGCAGCCTGATGTTTCGGGCGGAGAGCCACACCAAGTCGCCAGGGGCAAAAGTCGGAGCAGGGTGCCGGTGTGCGTCAGCAGAGGTCCTCATTCTCACCTTGGAAGCCTGGATAGCATCCTGGGTGCGATCCCAAATGTCGCGTGCCTCCACCGCCCAGTCTGCCACCCTGGAGTCGGTGGATGACACGGGCATGGGCACAGGGACGCGCGAATGCTGACCATAATTTAGGAGGAATGGGGTCTGACCGGTGGAGTCGGCCACAGCATTGTTCAAAGCGAACTCCGCCCACGGCAGCAAGGATGCGCAGTCGTCCTGCCTGGCCGAGACAAAATGTCGAAGATATGTGATCAGAGTCAGGTTGGCTCTCTCTACCAACCCGTTCGTCTTGGGATGATAGGCCGAGGAGAGATTCAGCTCAATGCTGAGCAGGGAACAAAGCTCTCTCCAAAACCGGGACGCAAACTGAGGACCCCGGTCACTGACAATCTTGTCCGGCATGCCATGCAGGTGGAAAATGTGCTTAATGAACAACACTGCCAGGCCCCGCGCAGAAGGTAACCGGGAGAGAGGTACCAGGTGCACCATCTTAGAGAAATGGTCGGTGACAACCCAAATGACCGTGCTGCCACTGGACTTGGGTAGCCCCACCACAAAGTCCATACCGACCATCTCCCAGGACCTGTCCTCTACCGGCAGAGGATAAGGAAGCCCAGCGGGCTGCTGCCGAGAGAACCTATTCTGGGCGCAAGAGATGCAAGTCTGAATATAGTCCATGATGTCATGGGCCAAATGTGGCCACCAGCATGTCCTCGCCAGAAGCTCAGAGGTCCGTTTTGTCCCGAAATGTCCACCCACCCTGGACGAATGAGCCCAAGAAAGGACCTCCGGTCGCAGACGGGAAGGAACAAATGTCTTGCCCGGAGGTACTGACTCCAGGACAACCAGAGCCACAGTCCTCAGGCTCTCGGATGGGACGATCAGCCGAGGCTCCTCCTCCTCCGATGACACCACGGAGCGGGAGAGAGCATCGGTCCGGATGTTCTTCTCCCCGGAGAGAAAATGGAGGGTGAAGTGGAACCGGGAAAAGAACAAAGACCATCTGGCCTGGCGAGAGTTTAGCCGCTGGGCTATTTGCAAATACACCAAGTTTTTGTGGTTGGTGAACACCTGGAAAGGGTGGCGAGCCCCCTCCAGGAGGTGTCTCCACTCCAAGAAGGCCAACTTCATTGCTAGCAACTCCCTGTCCCCGATGGCATAATTCCTCTCCGCCGGTGTGAAGGTCTTGGAGAAAAAGAAGCATGGGTGCTTCCGACCTTGTGTGTCCTTCTGAAACAGGACCGCTCCAGCACCGATGGAAGAGGCATCCACTTCCAGAATGAAGGGCTTATCTACATCGGGCCATGTAGAATGGGAGCGCTAGCGAAATGGGACTTAATGGAGGAGAAGGCCTTGGAGACCGGTTCCAACCACAACTTGGGATTTGCACCCTTCTTGGTGAGGGCTACCAAGGGTGCTACCAAAGTCGAGAAGTGAGGGATGAATTGGCGATAGTAATTTATGAACCCCATAAAGCGCTGCACCGCTTTGAGAGAATGAGGTTCCTGCCAATCCATCACCGCCTGTAGCTTGGCAGGATCCATAGCCAATCCCCGGGCGGAGATGATATAGCCCAGGAAAGGAAAGGACTCCTGCTCAAACACACACTTCTCCAACTTGGCATACAGGGAGTTTGCCCGCAGGCCATCGAAAACTTTGCAAACATCTCTCCGGTGGGAGTCAATTTCTGGAGAGTAGATGAGAATATCATCCAGATAGACTACAACCGAGGTGGAAAGCATATCCCTGAAGATATCATTCACAAAGTCTTGGAAGACGGCCAGGGCATTACAGAGGCCGAAGGGCATCACCAGGTATTCATAGTGCCCATCCCTGGTGTTAAATGCCGTCTTCCATTCGTCCCCATCACGGATGCGAATCAGGTTGTAAGCCCCCCACAGATCAAGTTTGGAAAACACCCTCGCTCCCCGTAGCCTATCAAACAGCTCTGATATCAGGGGCAGAGGATACTTATTCTTAAAGGTGATGGCGTTAAGACCCCTGTAATCAATGCAAGGACGTAGTTCCCCACTCTTCTTCTGGACGAAGAAGACTCCTGCCCCCGCTGGTGATACTGACTTCCTAATGAATCCTCTTGCCAGATTCTGCCTGATGTATTGAGACATGGCCTCTGTCTCTGGGAGAGATAGGGGATAGACTCGACCCCGGGGAGGCTCAGCACCAGGCAAGAGGTCAATAGGACAGTCATAGGGGTGGTGCGGTGGAAGGGTCTCCGCTGCCTTTTTGGAGAACACGTCCGCATACTGTCGATAGTGTTTGGGGAGCGAAAAGAGATCTGCGGGAACCTCAGTGGAGGCAACCTGAACGCACTCCCACAGACATCTACCCTCACATGATTTACTCCACCCAATAATCCTCCCTGAGGACCACTCTATATGGGGGGAGTGGTACCGCAGCCAGGGGACCCCTAGAAGTACCTGGTCAATACCCTCGGGCATGACGAGGAGGGATATCGTCTCCTGATGAGATGGAGCCACTGAGAGTAACAAGGGGACGTCTGGTGGGTTATCTGTGAGGGTAGAGTGGCGCCGTTCACCACTCTGACGGTGACTGGTGTAGACATCATAACCAGGGGTATAGCGTGCCGTTGAGCGAAGGCTGACGACATAAAATTGCCCTCTGCCCCGGAATCCACGCAAACCTCCACCGACAGAGTGGAAGAATCAAACTCAAGTGTCCCCTTAAAGGACAGCTTGGAGGAAAACGCTGCTGATTCTAGTGCGCCGCCACCTACGGCCACTAGGCGCGAGCATTCTCCCAGCTGCTGAGGGCACCGGTTGGCAAGGTGACCGGACTGCCGGCAAATATGACAGCTCACAGGAGCTCGAGCGGACCGGGGCCTGGATCCCTCACGGGAAGCCCCCTGACGCTCGGACGCCCGATCGGAAGATTCCAGAGGTTTAGCAAAACTGGATGCCAACCTAAACCTCTGCCTACACTGGTCCCGCTCCAACCTTCGCTCGGCGAAGCGAAGATGAATACGGGTGGAGACAGTGATAAGCTCCTCCAGTGTAGCGGGAATCTCCCTGGTGGCCAGAGCATCCTTCACATGGCCAGCCAAACCTCTGCAGAATGCCGGAATGAGGACCTTATCTGGCCACTATAACTCTGAAGCCAGCGTCCGGAACTGGATGGCAAAGTGGCTGACCATGGACGACCCCTGTAACAATGCCAGCAGCCGGAGCGCGGTGTCATGGGTGACTCGTGGTCCCAGGAAGACCTGCTTCAGAGCGTCCAAGAACCGTGAGACACTGCACCACATGATCACCACGCTCCCACAGCGGTGTGGCCCACTCCAAAGCCCTGCCCGACAAGAGGGAAATAATAAATCTCACTTTAGCCCGCTCAGAAGGGAATCGTGCGGCCAGCAGCTCCAGCTGTATACAGCACTGGCTTACGAAACCCCAGCAAGAAGCACTATCACCCGAGAACTTCTCGGGCAGCGGGAGGCGGGACAAAGTCAGGGCAGGGATGGCTGTGGTCACACGGGAGACAGCCTCTGTGGCTGCCTGAACAGCGACCGCAGTAACATCCGCAGCTGAGGCTGAATGCTCGAGAGCCGCCAACCTGCCCTGCAGCTGCCGGATGGACTGCAGCAGTCGCTGTTCATCCGCCATTACTAGCCAGACCCTGGCGCTAGGATAATGTTAGGGCTGGCAGAACGCACCAAATAATAAAGATGGTAATAAGGTGCGTTCGCAGCCCGGGGTCCACCGTGCAGGGGTGGTAACCTGCTGCTCAGTAATGGCGGATGCTCTATGGCGGTATACTATAAAAACACAAGCGGGTTATCGTACCCAGTGTGTATGGGGGCGGACTCTGTTGCTTCACAGAGCCGCACTACCGCTGGACATAAACGCCGGAGCCTGTTTGTGCTCACAGAGCTCGGCTATAAGAGCGCACAGTGTACAGCCACAGAACGCTACCCCAAGGACACAGGGTTAGAGTCCCTCTAGGCCCACTGAGCGTGCGGCGTCGCTGCCACCAGCGCCGCTAAAAACGCTGACAGTGGAGTGCGGAGCACGTGCACTGAGGCGTGCTGGATCACTGGTGAGGACCAAAGTCTGACTCAAACCCTGACCTACCTACATCTAAGCCTGGGCGCTAGAAGGTTAGGCTGCACAACACATGCGTACCAAGGGTAGGGGTTTCATAATGAGTCAGTCACCAGATACAATCATACGTGCATACATCTCTCACACCTTATAGTCTGTAAATACAGTCTATCCTAGTGCATGGGCGAGCGGCCATGCGAACCTTTTATAGCCGCGGGCATCCGGGACCTTCCTGGCTTCTCGGATGGGCCAATCCGAACACGAGCAGGACCTGAGCACGTGACCCTCGATCTCCAATGGGAGATCACTCCACGGGCATGCTCAGTGGCCCGACATGAGGACTTAGTCCCTGGAGAATCTCGCTGCTGAGCAGCGTGCATTGTCATAGCTGTGCCAGAGGTGGCAGCAGCAAGCAAACCCACGGAGTTGGCCTGGACAGAGCACTGGGACCGATGAATCTGCTGAGCAGGCTCCACTGCGGCCGAAGAAGAATGGAAGACTGAAGGGTGCAAGGCTCTGGATTCCTGCTGTGCTGTGGCAGGAACCTAACACATGGTCTCCCGCTACTTACCCACACACAACCTTCAATCCTCCCAAGATCTCCTTCTCTGCGCTCCTCTTATCTCTTCCGCATACAAAACTTCTCCCGTGCTTCCCCCATACTGTGGAATTCTCTACCTCAACACATCAGACTCTTGCCTACCATGGAAACCTTCAAAAAGAACCTGAAGACCCACCTCTTCTGACAAGCCTATAACCTGCAGTGACCCTCAGTCTACTGAACCGCTGCATGACCAGCTCTTCTCTCTCCTAGTGTATCCTCATCCATCACGTGTAGACTGTGAGCCCTTGCGGGCAGGGACCTCTCTCCTCCTGTACTTATGTGTGTCTTGTATTGCTCATGTTTATTATACTTGTCCATATTTGCCCCTTTTCACATGTAAAGCGCCATGGAATAAATGGCGCTATAAAAATGTATAATAATAAATAATAATAATGGTGTATGTCATGACTATGGACCAATCTGGAAGGCACGGCTAACAGAACACCTGTCAGACACCACAAGGCCATACAGGAGCTGATGGAGTCCTTGTTGATGCTGGAAAAAGTCACAGTGGTGAAGGTGAAGGCACATACTGGAGGAACTTCAAAGGAAGCAGAAGGAAACAGACTGGCTGATGTAATGGCAAAAGAAACAGCAATGCTACCAATTGACGCAGAAACATCTCATCTGTACTCACTCATGGACCTGGAAACAGAGGAAAAGGCACAATCCTGGGAGAAGACGCTCTCCACACTCCAAAAGCAGGCATCCAAGAGAAGGACCAATGGACCCAAGATGAAGCCACACAGGATAAAAGACACCTAATGGTGAACAAAGGAAAACCCTGCCTCCCAAGGGTCCTCTACCCTATGGTGGCCAGATGGTCCCACGGCACAACCCATCAGTCCAAGACCCAGATGCAAGCTCTTGTCCGCCGGTACTACCATGCACCAGGCTTCTCAACTGTAGCCACAAATATCACGAAGGGATGCCTTGTCTGTGCCCGCTGTAGCCCAGGGAAAACAGAGAAGATACCCCAGAAATGCACACCCAGACCCCTGTACCCTTTCCAGCACATACAGATAGACCACATACAAATGCCGCACTCAGGGAGGTTTCAGTATGTTCTGGTAGTGACAGATATATTCTCGGGATGGCCAGAGGCTTTCCCAGTGAAAAATCAGTCAGAAAAAACTACGGCTAAAAAACTTCTCTCTAAAATAGTGTGTAGGTATGGGCTCCTAGAGACCATAGAAAGTGACCAAGGGCCTGCATTTACAGCCAATCTCACAGAGGAGATATGGGAGGCCATGGGGTCCGTGTTGGCGCTACACACTCCGTACCACCCGCAGAGCAGCGGTAAGGTTGAGAGATTAAATGGGACACTAAAAGTAAAATACTCAAAGCAGCACAAGAGACAGGGAAGCCATGGCATGAGAGTCTTCTCCTTGCACTGTTTAGTGTCAGACACACACCAGCTGGTCCAACCAAACTTAGCCCATATGAGATCCTGTTTGGAAGTGGTCCAAAGGCTAGGATTGTACTTCCCACAGCAGTTGCTATGCAGTATGACACTTTGACTAAGTTTGTGATTGAATTGACCAAAGACCTAACTAAAAGGGGGCGTGGCTATGTAGCGACGGTGAGAGGACGCGTCCAGGGAGAGCTCCCGGTATCCTGACACAAATCCGGACAGTGGAGCTGCGACTAACTTGCTGGAACTGGACCCCCGGGACTGCGGAGCACCTTTGGAACCCAGTGGGAGGTCGAATCCTGGAGCGCTGATGGCCGTACCGGCTGGGGCGGCCGGCGGGGCCTGCAGGAGGCAGCGGCCATTTTTCATCTTCAGAAGCGCGCGCTCTGACAGTGAGAGATGCAACGCTGGTCCCCTCCTCACAGCGCGGACGGGACAGTGAGTACCTGCCCTGAGGATCTGACGGGGAGAAGCGGTGAGTGCCCTGAAAAATTGGGCCCCGCACTCCCCTCTGCTAAGTCACCTGACCGGTCAGGACTATTATAACGCTAGGTCCTCTGGATCTATCCCTGGCTGCTGTTTCTGTGGGCGCTGTGGTCCCTCCCCATCCATAGGGCCTCTCGGCTGCTACACGGGGCCGAATCTTGTGTCCTCCCGGGTGACCCTTCTGCTCTGTGCTGCCCCTGGGACAATTGTCAGCATCATATTACAGCGCTGCTGTGCTTATAACTTGGACCTGGAAATCTCCTGGACATACTATTTCAGCTGCCTGGTTGTGACATATTGCCATTGAAAATGAACCGTTCTAAGGGGGCAGGAGCAGCCGAAAAATTGAAAGAGTATGCTAGACCTGACCATTCTGATACTGCACAGTCACTCAGAAATAATCTGCCACAGGTTCAGCGTAAAAACCGCCCCTCTGAGGGTGGAGAGGAGGGCGAGCAAGAGGAATTAACCCTCAAGCAAGCATTTTGAACAACTGATGCAGGCTATCTCTTTAACCAGAACATCGCTGACGGGGAAAATAGAGGACGTGTACACCGAGGTGGGGCGTCTCCGGCAGGATATGCAGACCATGAGACGACGCATCACGGAGGTGGAGACAAGGGTGTCCAAGGTAGAGGACACCATCGCACCCATGGAAGCCAAGCTTACAAAAGCGACGGGCTCGGTAAACGCATGGAGGCAAAAAGCAGATGACCTGGAGAATAGAATGCGTCGGAACAACATCCGAGTTATTGGTCTGCCGGAACGCTCGGAAGGTCAACATCCGGAACAGTTTCTAGAAGATTGGCTCAAAACATCTCTGGGAGACGAATTCTCCACAACGTTTGCTGTGGAAAGGGCCCATAGGGTCCCTACAAGACCTCTTCCTCCTGGGGCCCCACCTAGACTTTTTTTGGCACGTCTCCTCAACTGCAGAGACAGGGATGTGATTCTACGTCTAGCTCGACAAAAGAGCCCCAGTAAGTTCAACAATGCCACGATTTCAATTTTTCCAGACTTTTCCAAGGAACTTCAAAAACAACGGGCACAATTCATGGAGGTCAAGAGGCGGCTCCGGGAGAGAAATGTTGTATACTCCATGATCTATCTGGCCAGACTCCGGGTGGTCCATGGGGGTTCTTCCCTATTTTTTACTGATCTAGCGGAGGCAGCTGAGTGGCTGCGGTCCCGCAAAGGGTCTGCTGCGGTCCCGCAAAGGGTCTGCTGCGAAGAAATCCTAATGTTTCTACTGTTAATCAGAATTTTTTTTTCCATTGATGGTTTGATTGGAGCCTTTTCCACAGGCGCCTGGATTACCAACAATACTGGACACTGAGCTCAGTGATGGTATCCCCGTGTCTGTTTCATGATGGGAGAGCAGGACTTTGTTCCCGTCTTGTTTGTTTCTTCACTTTGATGTTCTATATTGGTTTCGGTTTTATTTATTTTTTAGGTATACTTTGCAGTCAGCAGCAGTCTCAGCTTGCGTGTGGTGTCTCTTAATTTTTTCCCTGGGTATTGATGTAGGCCATGTTCAGTGGAGTAAACATGGGGTCTGAGATGGTATGTATGACATGGAATGTGAGAGGTATAAAAACTCCCCAGAAAAAGATCAAAGTCTTCTTGCAGATTAGACACTACCACCCTCACATTGTGGCCTTGGTGGAGACGCACTTGACCAGGGATACAGCTCGGAGCGTGCAGAAGCCCTGGGTACAGTGGTCTGTTCATGCATTCCATACTAGTTACTCGAGGGGGGTCTCGCTGTTGGTGCACAGAGATGTCAGATGGGAAGCCAGGGAGACCCGGAGGGATCCAGAGGGTCATTTTGTCTTTGTCTATGCATCAGTAAATTCCAGGAAATATGTAATTTTATGTGTTTATAATCCGCCTCCGGCTGGTATTTCCATTCTTCAGAAGGCGATGAGTTTCGCCCTAAATTATCCGGACGCGGACGTTATTTGTATGGGGGACTTCAATATGGTTATGAACAATCATCTTTATAAACTGAGATTGGATGATGGAGTGGCTAGGGGGGTTCCTTCGCCAGCAGTGACCCAACTGTCGCTCTTTATGGAGGCTAGTGGGTGGCTAGATTTGTGGAGAGTGCGGCACCCTGAGCTGAGAGTATACCTGCCACTCATCTACTAGGCGCTCCCTGTCGCGCATAGACTACATATTCGGTACCAGTGGTCTGGCAATGTGGGTGGATGGTGTGGAGCATGGTAATAGAGGAATCTCAGACCATAGCCGGGTCATCCTCAAGCTTAAGTACGGGCAACTAAATAATAGGACGGTTTGGAAGCTGAACCCTTTCTGGCTGAAACTGATAGTAACCCCTGATAGAACAATCGATCAATTGCACTGTTTCACTTTGTCCCATCAGGAACCTCAGGATGTTAATTTATTTTGGGATGCCCTTAAGGCATATCTGAGGGGTTGTTTGTCATCCACAATCTCCTACATTAAACGGGTAACTTCAAGGGAGGATGATGTGATGGAACAGCGATTGAGGGATTCAGAGGCTGCATACATATCTACTCAAACTAGTGGCAATAGGACTGAGTGGTTGGCTGCCCAACGATTGTGCGCCCAGCATATAGACACTAAGTCTAAGCGCAAATTATTCTTTGCTCGCCAGTCTTATTTTGAACTGGGAAATCAGGAAAGTAAACTACTGGCCTATCTGGTGTGCCAACATAAAACTTCTAATACTATATTACAGATCCGTAAGTCGGATGATTCGTTGGTGTCTTCAACTGAGGAGATTCTTGGCTGCTTTTATGATTATTATAAGTCATTATATGAATCCAAGAGTGGCTATGATAATTTGGAGTGTCTGGATTACCTGTCAGATGTAATATTCCCTACCTTAGATTCTGATCAGCGAGCCTTTATGGATGCTGAGTTTACTGTGGAGGAGATAGAGAAAGTCATAATGGACATGGCTTCTGGGAAGGCCCCTGGGTCAGCCGGGTTCCCTATTGAATTGTATAGGAAATACAGAGACATATTAACGCCACTTCTGCTAAAGGTATTTCGGGGAATATGGGGGGAAGACTCTATGCCTGAATCCTTTTACAAGGCTAATATCATAGTACTTAGGAAGGAGGGGAAGGACCCTTTGGAGTGTGGCTCCTATCGTCCCATATCGTTGGTAAATGTGGACTATAAAATCTTTACTAAAATCCTTGCCACCAGATTAAATTCCATCATATTGAACCTCATACATCCTGACCAGACGGGCTTTATGCCTGGTAAGAGCACCTCAATTAATATCAGACGATTCCAGTCCATAGTACAATATAGCTCCCTAATGCCAGATAACAAATGGGCGCTAGCATCATTAGATGCCGCCAAAGCTTTTGACTCTCGTGAGTGGCCTTTCCTCTCTGCATGTCTACAGAGGTATGGTTTTGGTGATAAGTTTATAAAGTGGGTTAAATTACTGTACATGAAACCTAAAGCCCGTCTTATTGTGAATAACTCCATATCTGAGCCCTTTTCATTATATAGGGGGACCCGTCAGGGGTGCCCCCTTTCTCCGGCCCTCTTCACTCTTGCGATTGAGGCATTGGCAATACGTATAAGGTCCTCCCCTGGCATTAGGGGTATAGACATAGCGGGTCGGGTAGATACCGTAGGTCTATACGCAGATGATATGGTGATATTTATGGATGAGGCGGAAGAAACTTTGCCTCAAGTGATTGCCATCATAGATGGATTTAGTAAATATTCAGGCTTATATATAAGTTGGGAAAAGTCTGCCCTGTTACCTCTATCCCATGCTCCGATGCCCCTACTTGAGACTCTCTCCTCGTTGTCTATTGTTTCCAGCTTTAAATACCTGGGCGTTCATGTATCCCCGAACAGCACGTTCGATTTACAATTTAATATCTACCCATTGCTGAAACTGGTCAGTTAAATTTGCAACCTGGAGCAAATTACTGCTTTCTGTGGCAGGACGTATCAATCTGATTAAAATGATATTACTTCCCAAACTTAGCTATTCCCTTCAGTACAGTGCCGTAGTGGTACCCAAGTCCTTTTTTGTAAATCTTAGTTCCCAGGTTACATCTTTCATATGGGGGAAAACCAGACCCAAGCTTAAGTTGTCTACTCTACAGAGGCCTAAAAGGGGAGGGGGGGCGGCGCTACCAGATTTCTTCCTATATTATTTGGCTGGACAGGCTAAAGCCCTAGGTACGTGGCTGCCGGGTAATTATCTTCCTAACTCTGAAAGTCACTTCATGCTACAAGAACTGATTGTCCAATGGGTTTCCTGGAGTTGGAGAGGCCTGGTGTCCCTCGTTTGCTGCCCTTGCTCCGCTTGGCACGATTAGTATGGAGGCAAATTAAGAGGGTGGTTGGATTTGGGGACATCATAGCTGAAATGCCCCTATGGGGAAATGTCTATTTTCTGGTATTACTAGGTCACCCATCCACTGATTTTTGGAATCAACATAATGGCTCATCAATAGGAGACCTGTATGATCATGAGACCTTAATGTCTTTCGAGCAGATACAGGCTAAGCATGATGTCCCGGGATCTCAATTTTTTTCGCTATTTACAATTAAGGTCGGCTCTTCAGTCGTGCATGAGGAGTACAGGTGAGGGCCGTGCCATTTCATCCCTACCATTGATAGGAATCCTTAACTCACAAGGTCCCCAGGGCCTTATCTCCTCTTTATATACGTACATGCAGCGCTGGAGTCCTGGGTTCGAATCCCACCAAGGACAACATCTGCAAGGAGTTTGTATGTTCTCCCCGTATTTGCGTGGGTTTCCTCCGGGCACTCCGGTTTCCTCCCACACTCCAAAGACATACTGATAGGGAATATAGATTGTGAGCCCCATCGGGGACAGTGATGAAAATGTGTGCAAACTGTAAAGCGCTGCGGAATATATATATAAAGATTATTATTATTACATGCTGTCGGTGGGAGCAGAATCTGCCATAAATTCAGTTAAAGGGAAGTGGGAAAGACTCATCCCTAATACGCGGGGAGAGGAGTGGGAAGAGATCCTGGAGTCTCCGATCGGAGTATCACCATCAATTAATAATAAAATGATACAGCTGTATATAATAAACCAATCGTAATTGAGTCTGATACGACTTTTCAAGATGGGTAGATTCCAATCACCAGAATGTTTGCGATGTCACTCACCAGATGCAGATTTTATCCACATGACATGGCAGTGTCCCACTATCCTACAGTACTGGAAAGAGGTGACGCTATTTTTGTCATCACTGGTGCAAACTCCTGTCCCTCTTGAACCACTGGTTTGTTTATTTGGGGTATGGGAGGAGGAGGTTTGGGGTCGCCATGTTGGGATTTTTCTACGTGAAACACTGTTTCTGGCACGGAAAGTATTGGCACTGCGGTGGATAGGTAATTCATGTCCTTCTCTTGGAGCCTGGATTGACTTGGTAAACACGATTGTTCCATACAAATGCACATTATATCAGAACAGGGGATGCCTGGGCAAATTTGAAAAGATCTGGGGAAAGTGGAACTCTTCCCATCTCACTTTGTAGAATGGAGACACTGCATGTGAGCCAGTATAATGCAAGGTAGTAAGCTGCAGGTTAGTAAATAGTTGACGTAGTTGTAGTTTAGTTTAGTTTAGGGACTTATAATTAATCTACCTTATCTGAGCGGCATGATAACAGCTGTGTGATATGATTGATATATATGCTCAGAATGTATAGCCTGTTGGTTTCTGTATATGCTTGGGGGATTATGCATATATCACCCGTATATTACAAGAATGTACACTTTTTGATTTAGTACCTAACGAAATATGTGTCATGTCGGACGCTGTTCACACCACAGCGTCCGGCAGGCAGCGGTAGATCCATCTCCGTCCACTATAGCCTCAGTGGCGCCGGCTTGATTTTACTCAGGTTATCTGGGGTTAATCTAGCTGGAAATCAGGTGGGATGTTTGGTCACGCCCACGGTCTTTAAATAGTCTTTCTGGCCTGTGGGCGTCGCCGATTATAGCTTGTGTTTTGTGCCAAGTGGTTCCGGTCTGGAGTGGAGGTGTTGGAGAGAGAAATTCATATCTGGTGTCGTATGATCCGTTGTTACCTTTTCGCCTTCCTATATTTGTGCTTTGTTTTGCCCTGTTCACATTATAGTATTGTCCTGTGTGTTTGCGGCGCGGTGTGGTTTGAGTTCTCCCTGTCTGTCATTACTGTGTGGGTTTTGGTGGTTTGACAACTCACTGGGTGGAGGGTGGAGGGTTCAGCTTAGGGCTGAGCAGGAGATAAGGAGAGGCTGGAGGCTCAGGCATTTGCACCTTTAGCAAAAACCCTGGGTTGAGGGTCAGAGAGGGTTTTCCCTAGTTTGAGGGACTCCGCAGGGGCCCGGGTTTTGTCAGCCTCCTTCGACCTAAGCCTCGCATAACATTATAATCGGCCCAACATTTTTCCATGGATTCCATGACTTCCCTAAACCGCCAGTTGGCGGCGCTGTCCGTACAGGTCACCGAGTTGAAGGGGGCAGTTCAGCAGCAGGGCCTGGTGGTAGCTAATGTACAAGCGGCTTCTGCTGGTGCAGGTGCAGAGCCTAAGATTCCGCTGCCTGAACGATTTTCTGGGGAACGCAGCAAATTTGTCATCTTTCGGGAGGCCTGCAAGTTATACTTTCGCATGCGCCCGGTCTCCTCAGGTAATGAGGCTCAGTGGGTGGGTCTGGTGTTATCATTACTGAGTGGGGACCCCCAAGCATGGGCGTTTTCCTTACCAGCCGACTCTGCTACGTTTCATTCGGTTGAGAATGTTTTTTCAGCACTCGGGCTCATTTATGATGACCCCGACAGATTGGCTTTAGCAGAATCTAAAATCCGCGCCCTCCGTCAGGGGGAACGTATGGCGGAAGACTATTGTTCAGAATTTCGCCGTTGGGCAGTAGACACACAGTGGAACGACCCAGCGCTGCGGAGTCAGTTTATTCATGGGGTCTCAGAAAGAGTTAAACAGGCCCTCCTGATGTATGAGACTCCTGCATCGTTAGAATCTGCCATGAGTTTGGTTATTCGTATTGATCGCCGTTTGCGTCAAGGGGCGCAGGAGACGCTGCCTCTGGGGGAAAGCAGGGGTGCCAGTGTGGTTGCTGCAGATGAGCCCACGGAACCTATGCAAATCGCTGGGGTATCACATGTGCAGCGTCGCGTTCCTGGGTTCAGGAAGCATGGAGCATGTTTTTACTGTGGTAAAAGAGATCATTATGTAAATGCTTGTCCTGTGCTACCAAAGAAAGTCGCACCGGCGGAAAACTGGTAAGCTCAGAGGGTATGGAGGAGGCCCAACTGAGCGTATGCATATCCTCCATGATGGTATCTCAATGTATGCTCCCTGCCAGGGTTATTATTGCGGGCAGAGAGCTACCAATATCAGTGTTTGTGGATAGCGGTTCAGCCACCAATCTCATGGATGAGGAGTTTGCACGCATGGCAGGTTTCAAGATCGAAAAACTCCCTCATCCTATTCGCGTGGTTACCATTAATGCCGTTCCCCTCCCACAGGGGGAGATTACTGAGTTTGTAGCTGAGGTTAAACTCCACATTGGGGTCCTACATTCTGAGTGGGTTACATGTAAGGTACTCAATAATCTCCCAGCACAAATAGTCCTGGGTTTCCCATGGTTGTCTAAGCACAACCCGGTGATTGACTGGAGAACCCAGGACATAGTCCAGTGGAGCAGTTTCTGCCAGGAAAATTGCTTGGCCACATGTGTGTCCGCCGTGAAGCCCAGCCTTCCGGAGGCATTGCTGGATTTTGCGGACGTATTCTCTGAGAGGGGTTGCTCAGAACTACCTCCACATCGAGCCTATGACTGTCAAATTGCCAAAGGCGAGGATGTTTAGTATTTCTGGTCCGGAGAGACAAGCTCTTAAGGACTACATTGCGGAGAGTTTAAGTAAAGGGCACATCCGGCCTTCATCCTCACCTGTAGCAGCGGGGTTTTTCTTCATTAAGAAAAAAGATGGGGGGTTACGCCCGTGTCTGGATTTCCGGGAGTTAAACCAGATTACGGTCCGTGATCCCTACCCGATGCCTCTGATCCCTGATTTGTTCAACCAGGTGGCTGGTGCGAAGTGGTTTTCCAAACTTGACCTCAGGGGGCATATAACCTCATAAGGGTCCGTCAGGGGGATGAGTGGAAGACGGCATTTAATACCCCTGAGGGTCATTTTGAAAGCCTAGTTATGCCATTTGGGTTGACAACCGCGCCTGCTGTGTTCCAACATTTCATAAATGATGTATTTGGTTATGTGCTGGGGAAATTTGTGATTGTGTACCTGGATGATATCCTTATTTATTCGAGCGACCAGGACACTCATTTAGAGCATGTCAGGCAGGTGTTACAGCTGCTCCGTGAGAATAAGCTCTATGCTAAGCTTGAAAAATGCGTGTTTTTTGTTCAAGAGTTGCCTTTTTTGGGATATATTGTGTCCGCCGCAGGGTTTAAAATGGATGCCGCGAAGGTGCAAGCGGTGCTGTGATGGGAACGGCCTGGTAATCTAAAAGCGCTCCAGCGGTTCCTTGGGTTTGCCAACTATTATAGGAAGTTTATTAAGAATTTCTCTACTATAGCCAAACCGCTCACGGACATGACGGAAAAAGGTACCAATCTCGCTATCTGGTCTGAGGATGCGGTGCGTGCATTTGAGCTTCTGAAGAACCGTTTTGCTTCAGCCCCCATTCTGGTGCAACCGGACGTATCTAAACCTTTTACGGTGGAGGTCGATGCGTCTGAGGTGGGAGGGGGGCAGTACTGTCACAGGGCTCGTCCTTGAGCAATTTGCGTCCATGCGCCTACTTCTCCAAGAAGCTGTCGCCGGCCGAACGGAATTACGACATCGGCAACAGGGAGTTGTTGGCCATCAAATTGGCTTTTGAGGAATGGCGACATTCTTGGAGGGGGCGGCCCACCAGGTCACAGTCATCACCGACCATAAAAACCTGCTCTATCTGGAGTCGGCCAAGCGTCTGTCTCCCAGGCAGGCTCGCTGGGCATTGTTTTTTACACGTTTTAACTTTCTGGTGACTTACCGTCCTGGGGCGAAAAACACCAAGGCGGATGCCTTGTCCAGGTGTTTTCCGGGGGGAGAACCTCGGGAAGAGCCGGTACCCATCCTCCAGGAAGGTGCAGTGGTTTCGGCTCTCACGACTGAGGTAGAGGCGGAGATTGCCGAGGCCCAGGAGGAGGTACCACCAGGACTTCCCGCTAATAAGTCGTTCGTACCCCTTCATCTTCGTCTTAAAGTGTTGGGGGAACACCACGACTCGGTCCTGGCCGGTCATCCAGGGGTTAGGGGCACCTTGGAACTGGTATCGCGCCGCTTCTGGTGGCCAAAAATCCGGCAGGATGTGGTTTCCTACGTGACAGCTTGCATCACGTGCGCCAGGGCCAAGTCGCCCAGAACCCGTCCTGCTGGCACTCTACAGCCTCTGGGGATACCTAGTAGGCCATGGACAGAAATCTCCATGGACTTTATCACAGACTTGCCTGCCTCGGCGGGGAACACGGTCATCCTGATGGTGGTTGATCGATTTTCGAAGATGGCGCATTTTGTGTCGTTGCCTTCCTTGCCCAACGCGAAGACGTTGGCTCAGGTCTTTGTGCAGGAGGTGGTCAGACTGCACGGAGTTCCGTCGGACATAGTGTCTGATAGGGGTACCCAGTTTGTGGCGAAGTTTTGGAAAGCTTTTTGCTCACGATTGGGGATCAAGTTGTCTCATTCGTCGGCGTTTCATCCGCAGTCAAATGGTCAAACTGAGCGCATGAACCAAAATCTGGAATAGTATTTGCGATGTTTTGTGTCTGACAACCAAGAGGAGTGGTCGACGTTCCTTCCCTTGGCAGAGTTCGCATTAAATAATCCCCGCCAAGAATCATCGGGAGAGTCTCCGTTCTTTTGTGTTTATGGGCACCATCCTCAATTTTGTATCTTGCGTCAGGGGGGCTCTGGGGGCGTCCCAGAGGAGGACCGGTTAGGAGTTCAACTATCATCGGTCTGGAGGAGTGTGAAACAGCGATTGCTGAGCATGAGTGCAAGATACAAACGTGTGGCTGACTCTAGACGCGTGCCAGGTCCGGACCTGTGTGTGGGTGATTGGGTGTGGTTAGCTACTAAAAACATAAAACTCAAAATTCCATCATTGAAATTGGGTCCAAGGTTTATTGGCCCTTTTAAGATTGCTGCCATCATAAACCCGGTTGCTTATCGGTTGGAGCTTCCTGCGGTATACAAGATACACAACGTGTTTCACAGGTCTTTATTGAAAAAGGTGGTAGGCTCTGTGGACACGACGCCGATGCCACCTCCAGTCATGGTGGATGGCGATTTAGAGTTTGAAGTCTCCAAGGTGGTGGACTCTCGAGTACTGCGCCGTACTCTTCAGTATTTGGTGCACTGGCGGGGGTATGGTCCGGAGGAGAGGTCTTGGGTACCAGCCTCGGACATACATGCGGATCGGCTGGTCAGTTCCTTTCACCGCCGTCATCCGGACAAGCCGGGTCCTATGAGTCTTGAGGGCCCTGGGGTCCCTTGTAGAAGACGGGGTACTGTCATGTCGGACGCTGTTCACACCACAGCGTCCGGCAGGCAGCGGTAGTTCCATCTCCGTCCACTATAGCCTCAGTGGCGCCGGCTTGATTTTACTCAGGTTATCTGGGGTTAATCTAGCTGGAAATCAGGTGGGATGTTTGGTCACGCCCACGGTCTTTAAATAGTCTTGCTGGCCTGTGGGCATCGCCGATTATAGCTTGTGTTTTGTGCCAAGTGGTTCCGGTCTGGAGTGGAGGTGTTGGAGAGAGAAATTCATATCTGGTGTCGTATGATCCGTTGTTACCTTTTCGCCTTCCTATATTTGTGCTTTGTTTTGCCCTGTTCACATTATAGTATTGTCCTGTGTGTTTGCGGCGCGGTGTGGTTTGAGTTCTCCCTGTCTGTCATTACTGTGTGGGTTTTGGTGGTTTGACAACTCACTGGGTGGAGGGTGGAGGGTTCAGCTTAGGGCTGAGCAGGAGATAAGGAGAGGCTGGAGGTTCAGGCATTTGCACCTTTAGCAAAAACCCTGGGTTGAGGGTCAGACAGGGTTTTCCCTAGTTTGAGGGACTCCGCAGGGGCCCGGGTTTTGTCAGCCTCCTTCGACCTAAGCCTCGCATAACAATATGTTAATGTGTATGCTCGTACAATGTTTACAACCACAAGCAAATGTGCATGTTGTGTATTACATCCTTTTCCTGTTTTGAAGTTTAATAAACAAATTTAAAAAATAAAAAAGACCTAACTAAAATGCATTCTCGAGTTTTTTCATCCATTCCAGATGCTGAGGACCTAGAGGGAACTCACCAGATCCTACCCAGTGATTGGGTCCTCACTAAGAGGTTCAACAGACGTAATCTTGAGCCCAGATACAACGGCCCGTAACAAGTCCTGTTGACCACTGCCACAGCAGTCAAGCTTGAAGGAAAGCCCACATGGATCCACACTTCTCACTGCAAGAAGGTGCTGGATCCAGAGGCCAGTGGCGACTGCCACTCTTCATCCGTCTAATACTTATCCTTTACCTAATCTCAGGGGTAGCTAGTGACCAGGGGGCAGTCACTCATGAGAGTATAGTGACTTTCTGGTATAATGTCTCCACCCCAAGGGTAACATATCAATTTGACTATTGCCTCATAGTAGAATGCCCAGGCTCCATGGAATAGTTTGACATTTGGCTAGGTACACATTTCATCTGTGTCACCACTGCTGACACAGGGTGGGGTCAAACTGTGAGGATTGGTCCCTTGTTGGGTGGCACACTGGTGAAAGTAACTGGGAATATCAACCAATCCAGGCTCTACAGCGTAAGGATAAATGGGGAGCGAGCCTGTTAGCTCACATGTCCCTGACCAAAGCCCCGTTCAGAGGACGGAGGGCCTTTCCAAGTACAATGCTCCCCATCCCTGCCACTCATTGCCCCAAGGAGGAATGCATAGTTATGTACCTCACCATTGATAACTACTTAAAAGACGATCAAAGGTTATACGTACTAGGCTCAAGCACCAAATGTGGGAGAGAGGGGGAAGGTGACAGAATGGGTAAATTCTGGTTAAAGAATATTGATTCTAGGCCCATTGCAAACATACAAACTGAAGATGACTCAGTTCCAGTAGACAAATTTCTACTAGATTTGACTTATGAAGATAAACTTGTAATAGAGACAGGATTCTCTGACTCCAATGTCTGGCTTGAATAGGTAAAATACACTGTCACTAATGCAAACCACTCCGTATGCATAGCTTGTACTACTGCCCGACCTCATTTAGGCACAGTACCTTTCCCAATAGATCCAAAGGTAGATGAGGAGGGATTCATATGCGCCCTGTCACTGTACACAAACAACTACGCAGGTAGTTCACAAAAATGCCAAACTGTATACCACTTATACCCACCTTACAGAACCAAGGAACCAACTGGTTATGTGATCACCCCCTACCCAGGGAACTACACTTGTTTTGAACGGGATGGCCCTGGAAGGCATGTTGATAAGTTGCCATCTGGCTACTGTAACTATGTCATCCAGGTTCGGGAGGAAAGCCCATACAATGATTCCTTGTTGGTAGGCCAATTCTACCAACTGCCTGACGTGTATTGGCTATGTGGGGACTTCAAAATTAGGCATAGATTGCACACTCCTTGGAAAGGACAGTGCGCTACGGTAAAAGCCATCATGCCCTTCCATATATTCAATCTGCCTGACTGAGATCAAGTCCTTTAAAAAGGCCAATTACCCCAGAGGACAAAAAGGGAGCTACAAGGTTCATTCGACCCTCATATCTATATAGATGCCCTCGGGGTTCCACAGGGAGTACCTGATGAATTCCAAGCCAGAAATGAGGTAGCAGCTGGATTTGAATCCATCATTCCCATGATTGGGATAATCAAAAACGTAAAATGGATAAACTACTATACTATAATCAAAAAAGGTTTGCTAACTTCACTAGGACTGCTGTCAAGGGACTTGCTGAGCAACTAAGCTCCACATCCATTATGGCTTTCCAAAACAGGATGGCCCTAGACATGATCCTGGCAGAAAAAGGTGGAGTCTGTAAAATGATAGGTACCAGCTGTTGCACTTACATACCCGACAACACAGCCCCAGATGGAAGCATATCCAGAGCACTCAAAGGCCTCACTGATCTATCTGAGGAACAAGTCCAAAACTCAGGGTTAGAGAAAACCTGGGACAACTGGTTTCGGTGGTGGGATGGGTGGAAAAGGACACTCACAAAATTTGGCATAGCTGTCTTATGTGTTTTGATTATTATAGCCTTAATTCTATGCTGCATAATTCCTTGTCTTAAGAAGATGAAGATGGAAACCATGACCACAGAGATAGCCGTACATGCTGACTTTCACGACCTACTCAGTAAAACCTTGGAAGAAATACTATATCCGCCTCTCCCGCCGGCGTATGCTCGCCTGAAGCACACCGATGAGTGAAAGAGTAGGATCTGACTTCCTCCTGCGTAAGTCCGTTAAGAGGGGGCCTGTCTATTAGAGATGGGTAATCTTGTATACGGTGAAGATCAGCTCAGTTAGTTGCTTCAAGATTGTTTTTAGTTAGATAGGTGTGGGAGGACAGATTGATAGGCTCGACGAGATTAGGGTTTTGTTTTCGTATATCTCTAAATGGGGGACTGTCAAGGATATTAAATCAATATTTAGTTATGAAGATATCCAAAATATATTGTAAGGTAGTGCCCAGTGTTCACTTTGAGGGACACTCACTCGGCAGCGGATTAACCACATCAGGCATGGGTTGTTCACATAAATCAGTCCGTCTGGTTTATTGTGCAGCATAAACCATACAGCAGCAACAATCTTACATCAGGCCAAATGAAGATTCAATGTAGAGCTCCGCTCTCTTAGCCCTGTGGTCACACAGGCTCTACTTTGGCCAGCAAACAGGCTCTACAGTCTCTCAGTTAATTCCCCCTGTCCGGGGTTACCTCTTAGCTGCTTCTCACTCCGGACATCCATTCCCTCCTGGGAAATGTCACACACTCGCAGGCCATTATACACAGGCCTCCCCGGGTCATCGGTCTCTGCATGTGCTCATCAGGAAGGCAGCTCGCATTCCAGCATGTCGACCTTCCGGGACCTTTCACACGGACCAATCAGATCCAGGCACTCTCTCATGTGACCTACCCTGGTCACCTTATATGGTCCATATCCACACCCACAGCATCACATGGCTATGACCTCATTTCAGGTCCTTCAGATTCACAACCACACACGTAGGCTTTACTTCAGACACACCCCCCTGGGTGGGATTGTAGGTGACTGGTCCCACCCATCTCACCAGCCACCTGGAAGCCTTCCCTGACACACTGTAACAAAACCTCAGCAGTACCTCTGCTGATTAATACACATTCAAGCTTCCATCCCAGTGCCACCCACCCTGGGATACATAACGGTAATTTACCATCCTGCAGTTCATCCTGTTTCCATTACCACAATGGACATGCCTGTATGCCTGTCCTGGGGCACCCACACAGCAGCGCCCACTAGCGGAAACAGTGGTCACTGCACCACATACCCCCCCCCTCTGTTCAAACTTGTGGGGTTGAACACATGACATCACCCAGGGGTCTCGAGACCGGGCATCCATGTCACCTTTCCCTACCCGTTGAGAGGACCGTCTCAGTCTGTTTTGGGCATCATATGGCATCATTTTTACGTTAGGCTTCCCCCGCCCCCAGCGGTCAGTATATCGGTCTTGGGCTTTGGTCTTCCAGTCAAAGTCCGTCTGCGTCACCAGACACTCTTTAGTCTCCACCTTTCTGCTGTGTGCTCCGTCATCCGACCTTTCTCTCACTGACTGGCGCTCCCGGTGGGTACAGTCAGAAGTCCCACTTACAGTCGTGTCAACAGTCTGGCCTGAGTCTGACCCATCTAGTGTCTCACAGGAGCTAAGGTCTCTCAGTTTCGTATTGCCAGTAGAATTGCCGATTTTTGACGTTCTTACCTTGCTGACAGTCTTCGGCCACCTGCCATTTCACTTTTTTGAGGAACCCTTCGGGTCTTTATACCTTGGGTCGAAGGCTGCCGCAATCTGATGTTCCACATCTCTTTATTGATCTGCAATCGGTCAAGTCTCAACTGCTCAATCTCCTGTAGGTACGTCACTCGGTATTCCAGGAGCATCCGGAAGTTCCTTAGGCTTTCCATGGAGCCAACCACAATGATGGGAATCATGCCCTCTTCACCAGATACCTGGACTTCACCATCAGGAGGAATCCTCACCCTCGCCACACCTGAGATATCCACAAGGTTTCGCATCACTTTACCGAGCCTTCCAATGACTCTCTCCACCAAATATTTGGGTATGGGAATTACATCTTCCCCCAAGCCCAGCCGATTCTTAGCTTCCTTTGCCAGCTCTAGATGTCGAGCAGCTTTCACATTACTCCACCTGAACATCTGTTTAGCATGGAGATATTGCAGATGCATATCTGTCAGGACAGCTACCCACTTTGCTGTGTCTTCCCTGGCTGATAGTACCACCAACTGCTGAGTCTCAGGTGCCCAGTGCACCTTACATGCTTTGACCGCCTTTTTAAAAGCCTCATGCACACCTTCATCGGTACAGGCTTCTTGCACGTCTTCGGGTGCGTCAATCACGCACTTGAAAGTTGTGGACTTGCTCTCTTCCTGGACAGAAGGCTTTTGGTTTACCACGGACACTTCCCTCAATACAGTTGTCCCGACCGGGGGACTATCTTGTTCAGCTTTCCTCTTCAAATCTTCAGGAGATTTTACCTCCTTGAGACCCATTGCCCTGATGGGTACTGGCAGTTCCGTCTTGTCATCACTCGGGCCCGGCCGCTGTAAGTCTTCGTCCACCAACTTCTTCTCCCGCAGAAGACCTCTTACAGTTTCTTTGAGCACTTCCACATCTTCTCTGAGGGTCTTATTCATATTTTGCCACGTTGACAGGTGACTTCTGAGCTCCAAGACTTCTTTCTCCAGCTCATCCACTCTGTGCTCAGCCGTTTGTCTCAGGGCTTTGACTGCCGAGAGCTCGGACTCTAGGTGGCGCAGCCGCTCCAACTGCGTGGAGTTGGCGACTTCCATACTCGCCACCTTTAAACATTCCTTCGCCAGCTGTTGACAGATCTCTTGGTGCTCTCTCTCTGAGTTTCGTACGTGTGCTTCTACCTGGTGAAAACTGTCAACTCGCTCTTTCCACATGTACACTTGCTTGGTCCGGTTGCCAAATTGACCCTCTAGCTGTCGAGTGATAGCGGTCAAATTGGAGTCACCACTCACCCTGTCATCCAGAACCTGCAAGCCCCCATTCACACAGGTGTCGGACCCCTTTTCTGGAGGTACCGTTTCCCACGGTCACACGTGTGGTCACCCCAGCCAAATCCCCGAGTTAGGCAGACCCACACTTTCTCTCGGTCACCCGGAGCTCTGGACTATCGACCTTAGGTGGTGCTACCTCCTCCTTTGAGCCACCCCACACTTCATCAACTTCCCCTGCATCTTCAAACAAGATAAAGTCCCGGCCCCTCTCAAAGCGATACACTAAGATTGGTGTTATACTGCCACCTTTGGCACTCAACCCTTTTGGACCCCTCAATCATTACTCTGTCCACAGTATAGTCCACAGTGACCCCATGGTGGCAGCGAACCTTTACCTTTTTCTCGGTCAGACAGAAAACGAGAGGAGTTCCTGTCACAGTCACCTGACTCTTTGAGTCCAGCCATCCAGAGACTCCTTCATGGTGTAGCATTACGATACACACCTGCGGCCCGTCGTCATCTGGAAAGAATGTGCCGCACTCAGAAAAAGTCAGACACAAACACCGCTGTTCCTCAGACATGTCCACTGAGGTAACCAGTGCTGCCCCTTTTGAAAACTCCGCCCCTTTTTGGACCATCATCCTTTTTGGACTTCGCCTCCCCCTGGGACTCCACCCCTTTTTGGGTTACCACCTCGATTTGGGTCACCGCCCCCTTTGGGATTTCCCCATATCCCTTCTACAGGCCTTCTTAGACCAAAGTTCACACTATACAGTTTATGTCTTTTGGGCTTATAATGGCCCTTTAAGCACGACACAATGCCAGCTCCTACTGGCACTGCTACAGATCCTGTTGTCCTGTCTTCGTGGACCCGCTGATCCACAGCAACCTTCGTAACCCCGCCGAGTTACAGCCAGCCGCTGACTTGAGAGGGAGAAAAAAAAACACAACCTAAAAACACACGTGGCCTGTCTGTGTGCTATTCAGGATGTCCGTCCCCACTTTGGAACCGTCCAACACACAGGCCTCACCGGGTGCTATTCAGGGATCTGACCCTCCTCCCAGGGTTTCCCAACACACCGGCCTCACCAGGTCCACAGTCTTTCTTTGTGTTTTGCATGTTTTTGCATATTTCCCATAAGGGATGGGGGCATTGCTCTAGAATCACTGCGTTGAGAAACATGTGATGGTGTCTCCGCAGTGTTGGATGTTGATCTCCATGAGTTCCGTCATCCTCATTTTTCACAGTCTTTCTCACTGGCCCCGGTCAGTACTACACAAACACCTGTCCGTTACCTGCTGGTGCCAGCCACACAGGTTTCCAGATACCTCTTCTCCTCAGAGGTATCCCACAAAGTATCAACAGTCTCTTTTTCTTACCTCGGTCAGCATAACTCATGGTTTTCACGACTGTTTGCTCCCCTGGCTAAGAGTCGCCAGCACTGCAACATGTGCTTCTTGGAATTGTTGCGCTTAGCAACAGAGATTTGTGGACCTCTTCCGTTGCCCCTAGCAACAAGGCTACAACAGTGCCCTTAGCATTCTCCACCAATTGGAAGGTAGCGCCCAGTGTTCATGTTGAGGGACACTCTCTCGGCAGCGGATTAACCATGTCAGGCATGGGTTGTTCACATAAATCAGTCCGTCTGGTTTATTGTGCAGCATAAACCATATAGCAGCAACAGTCTTACATCAGACCAAATGAAGATTCAATGTAGAGCTAAGCTCTACACAGGTCACACAGGCTGCGCTTTGTCCAGCAAACAGGCTCTACAGTCTCTCAGTTAATTCCCCCTGTCCGGGGTTACCTCTTAGCTGCTTCTCACTACGGACATCCATTCCCTCCTGGGAACTGTCACACAGTGCCCCCTAGCGGACACAGTGGTCACTGCACCACAATAATATATATAAATGCATAGGCGCTATATTTGAATCATGGACACTCACATACAATACGGACCCTTTAAGTATATGCTGATATGAGATCTTAAAACTATTTCTGCTAACACGTTATGATTCAGTAACTCTTGATGTATTGTTCGCTATGCTTGCCAATTGCTTGACCTGTAATAGATATTTACATAACCAGCCTGAGGCTACTAGAGACAAAGAAGAAATGTTCTTGTGACCAAAAGCCATTGTTCCTAAGCCATGAGGTAATAACTTGGCAGGCATCTTGCCATTTCTCTTTAAAAACCCATTTTATTTAACTCACCCGGGGGCGGTCCGGTCCGATAGGCGTCGCAGGTCTGGGTCCGGCACCTCCCATCTTCTTGCAATGTCGTCATCTTCCTTGCTTCGTGTCGTGGCTCCTGCACAGATGTACTGATCTGCCCTGTTGAGGGCAGAGCCAAGTACTGCAGTGCGCAGGAGCCGGGAAAGGTCAGAGAGGCCCAGTGCCTGCACACTGCAGTACTTTGCTCTGCCCTCAACAGGGCAGATCAGTATGTCTGCGCAAGAGCCACGACACGAAGCAACGAAGATGATGATATTGTAAGAAGATGGGAGGTGCCGGACCCGGACTTGCGACCAGGGCCGGACTGGGACAAAAAAGCAGCCCTGCCACACAAACCCCACCAGCCCACATACTATAATACTCCCCCAACACCCGATCAGTGGATTTTGCTCTACTTTGTCGTGCCCTTCAACACTTATCTTAAAGGCGTTATTTAAAGTGCCATGTGTGAATGCCGCCGCAGTGCGTATGATCAACCTCTTCTTTAGAGCGCCGGTTCTCAAGATTATGGGGGGTCCCAGCGGTCGGACCACAGCGAATACATAGGTCTCGGGATAGGGGGTTACGTTGCATAATGCATTTAAATGGGTTTTCCAATATATACACCATATATTTCGGACTATAAGACGCACCTAAGTTTTAGAGGAAGAAATAAGGGGAAAAAAAAGAAAAAAATGTGTTCAATTCTGTACTTGATATCCCCTATCCTGGTAAATATGGTCCCCTCATCCCCATCCTGATACACATGGCCCCTTGTTATGATTGAGTCACCGTAGGAGGCAAAAAAAATAAATGCTAGCTAAGTCCAGAAAACCAGAGAAGTTGGCAGCTATCGGATTGCAGACCCCTGAACCTATCAACACAACTAGCAGTAGCCGTGGGGGGCTCCTACGATGCCCTAGGCCCCTCGATCACAGCCGGAGGACTACATAGCCTAAAGACAGAAAGGGAAATCTAAACTGCCCCAGAGCAGACCCCAAAGCAAAAGGCAGCCCCCCACGTATAATGACGGTGAAGCAAGAAGAAAGAACAAAACACAGACAGAAAGATAGACTGAGCAAAGATGGGGCCCACGCTAGCTTAGATAGGAAAGGACAGGAAGGCTGCTGTCTGCAATCCGTGAAAAACCCTATGAAAATAAGAGCCAACCAACTGAAAGTAAAAAAGGCCCTGAAGACGCTAGGCTTCAAAAAAGCTATGTCAGTACTCAGGAATATTCTGAAGACAGACAGAGCAACAGGCAAAAGGAGATTCAGCTCACCCCAGCAGGGAATGGCAGAATCCAGAAAAGCAAGGAAAACAAAACACTAATGCAAAAGGCAAAGCAGAAATCTTAGCTTTAGATGAGCAGGAATCAGACTGGTTTCCTACAAGTCCACAGAGAAATCACCCGCAGGCCAGAAGGGCGTTGGCAGCCTTATATCCAGTCATTAACTCCACTCAGCCAGTCATCATCATCAGCCCCAGGTGTTTGACAATCAGGCTCACTACCTTTCTTCACCAGAAGAGGGAGTTCCTCGGGCCTCAGTAGTGAAGGGGAAAATGAACTCACAACAGTACCTCCCCCTTGAGGAGGGGTCACCGAACCCTCAACCACGCCACCAGGGTGATCAGGGTGAGCCCGATGAAAGGCACGCACCAATCTTTTGGCATTAATATCAGAGGCAGAGACCCAGGAATTATCCTCCTGACCATAACCCTTCCACTTAACCAAATACTGGAGTCTCCGTCTAGCCAGACGGGAATCCAGTACTTTCTCTACCTCATATTCCATGTTACCTTCAACCAATACAGGGTCTGGAGGTGCAACCCCCGGAACAACAGGTTCAACAAACCTCTTCAACAAAGATTTATGGAACACATTATGGATTTTAAATGTGACAGGAAGAGCCAAACGAAAAGAGACCGGATTAATAATCTCCAAAATCTTGTAAGGTCCAATAAATCTAGGCTTAAACTTAGGAGAAGCCACCTTCATAGCAATATTTTTTGATGATAACCACACCATATCACCAACCTTAAATTGGGGATCAATGGTCCTATGTCGGTTGGAAAACAGCTGGGCCTTTTCCTGGGAGAGAGATAACTTATCCACCACTTGGTCCCAGATCTGGTGCATTCTCTTCACCACAGTGTCAACCCCTGGGCAGGCAGAGGGCTCCACCTGCCCTGAAGAAAATCGAGGATGAAACCCAAAGTTACAAAAAAAAGGTGACATCAAAGTGGCAGAAGTAGCTCTATTATTTAAAGCAAATTCAGCCAAGGGCAAAAATGAAACCCAATCATCCTGATCAGCGGAAATAAAACATCTCAAATACGACTCCAAGGTCTGGTTTGTTCTCTCTGTCTGCCCATTGGTCTGAGGGTGAAAAGCAGAGGAGAAGGACAACTGAATTCCCAGCTTGGAACAGAAAGTCCTCCAAAATCTAGACACAAACTGAACTCCTCTGTCAGATATAATGTTCTCAGGAATCCCGTGTAAGCGAACCACCTGTTGCAAAAACAGGGGCACCAACTCAGAGGAAGATGGCAACTTAGGGAGTGGTACAAGATGAACCATCTTAGAGAACCTATCACAAATCACCCAAATAACAGTCATTCTTTGAGAGACCGGCATATCAGAGATGAAATCCATTGAAATATGGGTCCATGGCCTCCTGGGGACAGGCAAAGGCATCAACAACCCACTAGAGCGAGAACAAGATTTAGACCGGGAGCAAGTCCCACAGGACTGCACAAAATTCCTGACATAATGAGACAAGGTGGGCCACCAAAAAGAGCGACTCACCAGATCTCTAGTACCAAAAATACCTGGATGACCAGCCAATGCAGAGCAATGAACTTCAGACATCACTCTCTTCTTCCACTGGTCAGGAACATACAACTTTCCACTGGGACAACGCTCAGGTTTGTCCTCCTGGAACTCTTGCAGAGCAAGTCTCAAATCGGGCGAGATGGCAGAAAGAACTACCCCTTCGCCTAAGTTGGTAGCAGGCTTGGTCACCACAGGAGAATCAGCAAAGAAACTCCTAGAGAGGGCGTCTGCCTTGACATTCTTAGTTCCAGGAAGAAAAGAGACCACAAAATCAAAACGTGTAAAAAACAAGGCCCACCTAGCCTGTCTAGGGTTCAAGCGTTTAGCCGACTCTAGGTAAATCAAATTCTTGTGGTCAGTGAGGACCACAACTTGATGTTTAGCTCCCTCCAACCAATGTCTCCACTCCTCAAATGCCCATTTCATGGCCAACAGTTCCCGATTCCCCACATCATAGTTACGTTCAGATGGAGAGAACTTTCGGGAAAAGAAAGCACAAGGATTCATTTTAGCTGGCTGTTACAGGATCCTTTTGGGACAAAACAGCTCCTGCACCAATCTCAGAAGCATCCACCTCTACCTGGAACGGGAGTGAGACATCAGGTTGCCGCAAAACCGGGGCGGAGGTAAATCTTCGCTTCAGCTCCTGAAAGGAAGCAACAGCCTCCGGAGACCAATTCAACACATCAGCACCCTTTTTAGTCAGATCAGTCAATGGCTTGGCAATACTAGAAAATTTTGCTATAAATTTCCGATAAAAATTAGCAAAACCCAAAAACTTCTGGAGGGCCTTCAAAGAAGTGGGCTGAACCCAATCATAAATGGCCTGTACCTTGGCCGGGTCCATTTCAATAGTTGACGGAGACAAAATAAATCCCAAAAATGAAATCCTCTGTACTCCAAAAAGGCATTTCGATCCTTTGACATACAGGGAATTCTCCCTCAAGATCCGGAACACAGTCCGAATATGTTCCACATGAGAATCCCAATCCTTGGAGAAGATCAAAATATCATCCAGATAGATAATCCAAAATTTATCGACAAAGTCTCGGAAAATATCGTTCATGAAGCACTGGAAGACAGAAGGGGCATTAGTGAGCCCAAAAGGCATCACCAGGTACTCAAAATGTCCCTCCGGAGTATTAAACGCCGTCTTCCATTCATCCCCCTGCTTAATGCGGATAAGATTATACGCCCCCCTGAGGTCAAGCTTGGTAAACCAGCAAGCACCTCTAACTCTAGAGAATAGATCCGAAATCAGGGGTAACGGATACTGATATTTAATAGTAATTTTATTGAGGGCACGATAATCAATACAAGGCCTTAAAGAACCATCCTTTTTGGCCACAAAAAAAAAACGGCACCTAAGCACCTAAGGGTGAAGAGGATGGTCTAATATGACCCTTCTCCAACGCCTCCTTAATATAGGACCGCATAGCCTCGTGCTCGGGTACAGATAAATTGAAGAGCCGACCCTTGGGAAATTTACACCCCGGGCTTAGTTCAATTGCACAGTCATAACTCCTATGAGGAGGCAAGGGCGCAGACTCATTCTCACTAAATACATCATAAAAGTCCGCCAAATAGTCAGGAACATCATGCGACTGAGGAGAGGTGGAAAAAAGCGGAGCCTCACTAAAGGTACACCGACAACCCCAACTCACCACAGACACAGATTTCCAATCCAAAACTGGATTATGAATTTGCAACCAGGGAAACCCCAGAACAACGGCATCATGCAGACCATGCAACACCAAAAATCTGCAATTTTCTTGATGGTCTGGGGCGACCCGCATGACCACCTGGGTCCAAAACTGAGGTTTATTTTTAGCCAAAGGAATAGCATCAATCCCCCTCAAAGGGATAGGCGTCTGCAGAGGTGTCATCGGAAATCCACAACGTTTAGCAAAATCCAAGTCCATTAGGTTTAGCGCTGCTCCCGAATCCACAAAAGCCTTGGCGGAAAATGTGGACAGGGAGCAGATCAGAGTAATTGCCAGAAGAAACTTAGGTTGAACACCACCAACAGAAAACGTGTGTGCAAAGCGTTTCTCTCGTTTAGGACAAGCAGAAATAATATGCGAGGCATCTCCACAGAAAAAACACAGCTTATTACGCCTTCTGAACTCCTGACGTTGCGCCTTAGACAAAACTCTATCACATTGCATAGGTTCAGACGTCTGTTCAACCGGTGGCAACACCTCTCGTGCAATCCTGCGTTCACGTAAACGCCGATCAACCTGAATGGCTAATGACATAGAATCGTCCAGACCAGAGGGAACAGGAAATCCCACCATAGTATCTTTTACGGCTTCTGACAAACCCTTCCGAAAGAGAGCAGCCAAGGCATTATCATTCCAGGTAGTAAGGACCGCCCACTTTTGGAACTTTTGACAGTACAACTCTGCAGAATCTTGACCCTGGTTCATTGCCAACAGGGTCTTTTCAGCCTGATCAATAGCATTAGGTTCGTCATACAACAACCCCAAAGCTTGAAAGAATGCGTTCACATTAGTCAGAATAAGATCATCTGGTTTCAAAGAAAACGCCCAATCCTGGGGATCGCCACGCAGCAAAGAGATGACAATTTTAACCTGCTGCGCGGAGCTCCCTGACGAGTTAGGCTTCAAGGCAAAAAATAATTTACAATTATTTTTGAAACTCAAAAATTTAGATCGATCCCCAAAAAATACATCAGGTGTAGGGATCTTTGGTTCAACAGCATGCGAACGAGCAAGGTAGGCGGAAATTCCCCGCACTTCCGCAGCGAGCTGCTCCACACGATCAGACAATTGCTTTATCTCCATTGAGAGAAAAAAAAATTCCCCCTACGGCCTCAGAGATATAGAGGAAAGAATATACACACACTTTTTTTTTTTTTTTTTTAAACACAATTCTTTCCTGCTATTGAGTACCCTAGGATCTGCGGTATGGCGGGTGATTCTGTTATGACTGAGTCACCGTAGGAGGAAAAAACAGAAATGCTAGCTAAGTCCAGAAAACCAGAGAAGTTGGCAGCTATCGGATTGCAGACCCCTGAACCTATCAACACAACTAGCAGTAGCTGTGGGGGGTTCCTACGATGCCCTAGACCCCTCGATCACAGCCAGAGAAATAACTAGGCCTAAAGAAAGAAAGGGGAAAACTAAACTGCCCCAGAGCAGACCCCAAAGCAATAGGCAGCCCCCAACATATGACGGTGAAGCAAGATGAAAACACTAACACAGGCAGAAAGATAGACTGAGCAAAGACGGGGCCCAAGCTAGCTAGATAGAAAAGGACAGGAAGGCTGCTGTCTGCAATCCGTGAAAAACCCTATGAAAATAAGAGCCAACAGACTGACAGTGAAAAAGGCCCTGAAGACGCTAGGCTTCAAAAAAGCTATGTCAGTACTCAGGAATATTCTGAAGACAGAGCTACAGGCAAAAGGAGATTCAGCTCACCCCAGCAGGGAATGGCAGAATCCAGAAAAGCAAGGAAAACAAAAACAAAACACTAATGCTAACAGGCAAAGCAGAAAAACTTAGCTTTAGAGGAGCAGGAATCAGACTGGTGTCCTAGAAGTCCACAGAGAAATCACCCGCAGGGCAGAAGGGCGTCGGCAGCCTTATATCCAGTCCGTGACTCCACTCAGCCAGTCATCCTCATCAGGCTCAGGTGCCTGATAATCAGGCTCATTACCTTCCTTCACCAGAATAGGGAGTTCACCAGACCTCAGTGACGAAGGGGAAAATGAACTCACAACAGTCTATTTTCCTACCTGTGTTTGTGTTTTCATCTTGTCTCACCGACAATATATGTTTGGGGGCTATCTATTCCTTTGGGGCCTGCTCTGGGGCAGTTTAGATTTCCCCTTTCTTGCTTTAGGCTTATTTAGCTCTCCGGCTGTGTCGAGGCGTCTAGTATCATCGTAGGTACGCTCCACGGCTACTGCTAGTTGTGTGGATAGGATCAGGGGTCTGCAATCCGCTTAGTTACCAACCTCTCTGGTTTTCTGTGGCTTAGCTTGATCTTGCTCTCCTCCTCGGTGACCCAATCATAACACATACCAAAAAACAATGTCGATAGCACACGAGGAGCTTCTTAAACCTAATCTACGTGTTACAGATAAGGGGATTAGATTTATTGCTACATTACACAATCAGTAGGATAAAGTTCGGGATCTTTTTCAAAAACATTGGCAAATTTTAAAAACTGACGTAAGAATTTCAGCGTTCTTGCCAGAACAACCATTGCTTAAGGCACGAAGAGCGCCTAATTTAGGCGACTCTCTTATGAACAGCCATTTTGTAAGACCGACAGTGAGGACTACGGGGGGATTTCGGCTGCGGGGATCTTATCCCTGTGGGGAATGTAATATATGTGCCTTCATAAATCGGACTGATTCATCTACTAATCCACTAGATAGCCAGCTTTATAAGCTATATGATTATATCAACTGCAAATCGCAAAATGTGGTATATGCTTTGACTTGTCCGTGTCCTATGGTGTCCTATGGTTGTACATAGGCCAAACTTCACAGGAACTGCGGAAGCACATACAAAAACATACGTCCAACATTAATCTGGCTAGAGCAGATTTTGCAAAGGGGAAGACATTGTCTTCTGTGGCACAGCACTTTTTGGATTGTCACAATGGTAGGACCCAGGGTCTACATGTAGCTGGTCTACAAAAAGTTAAGACTAACATCAGAAAAAAGGATCGACAGGGAGAACTTTAAGTTTTAAGACTTTTAAGACTGGAATCAAGATGGATTTTTAAGCTCAATTCAGTCAGACCGAATGGTATGAATGAAGAGCTGTGTTTCACTGGGTTCCTTATGGATTGAGACTTAGTCAGAATTTCTGTGAATAGAGACATATGATCAGAATGTAGAGATATGCGGATCCACATGTATTTTAGGTGTATGTGTATCTTTGCATGTGTATGAGGGGTTGGGTATTAGGTATCAACGCTATATCCAGGTGATGCATAGGAGTGGCTATTTAAGCGCTAGCTTTATAAATCCAGGTGATGTTCTATTGGACTCATCACATATGGAAGTATCAGACTATGTCCTGCTAGATTGGACTTTTATTCCAATAGAAAGGGTTTTTTTGTTTGACTCTATAATAAGCCAAAAATAAATACTGGCTATATAGATATCTACATCTTAGGCGGTGATTTTTGTTTAGGTAGGCCTCTTACTATGTTCATGGTAAAATAAAGAAATATATAAATATAGACAGATTGGAACATTCTCTATATACTGTGCATGCAAAACCTAAGGAGCCTCTATGTATTGTGGTGTAGTGACCACTGTGTCCGCTAGGGGGAGCTGTGTGGGTGTCCCAGGACGGGCGGATAGCCATGTCCAGCGTGGTAACAGGAGCAGGGTGCTAAAGGACCGTTATGTATCACAAGGTGGGTGGCCTTGGGAAGAAGGCTTGATTATGTGCTGATCAGCAGAGCTGATCTTTCATTCCAATTTCTCCCACCTAGCCAGAATCCTACTCCACACTGATGAGGGGCAACACCCCGAAACAGCTGTCTGTGGATGGATACCTGGCCTTGGTATTTCCCTTGTCTTATCTGTAAACTCGTAATGGTGGTTTCGGAAAGGAGCCACCTCTTGGCTGGGTCCTTCCCTGGAGGAAGATCTGGCTAGTCCCGTGTTTGAGACTCTTAAATGAGGCTCCACAGACTTTATTTACATATTCATATTTCCTAGGGAGCATTGCACCTAGAATTTCACTCATTGAGCGCCTTTGCCAGCTGCCGCAGTGTTTTCTTTGACTGGTCTCCCTGATGTCAGTGATTGTTTCATGATGTTAGTCTACTAGGCATTGCTCCCACCTAGCCAGAAGCCTACTCCACACTGATGAGGGGCAACACCCCGAAACAGCTGTCTGTGGATGAATACCTGGCCTTGGTATTTCCCTTGTCTTATCTGTAAACTCATAAAGAGCTGGATATTGACTTAAAGGGCCACTTAATGTGGTGGTAATGGTGGTTTCCGAAAGGAGCCACCCCTTGGCTGGGCCCTTCCTTGGAGGAAGATCTGGCTAGTCCCGTGTTTGAGACTCTTAAATGAGGCTCCACGGACTTTATTTGCATATTCGTGTTCCAATGTGTTAGGGAGAAGCCTTCAGGTGATTGATGAGATGGGTGGGATCAATCACCTACGAACCCACCTAGGGGCGGGAGTCAAAAATGCCATAGTAAAGTATGTGTTTAAGTGGTTGAAGGACCTGTGATGAGGTCATTGCCATGTGATCTGGTGGGCATGGCTACGGACCATATAAGGTGGCCAGGGTAGGTCACATGAGTGAATGCTTGGACCCGGTTGGTCCGTATGGAAGGTCTCGTCTGACTGACGTGAGGCTGACTGAGGAAGATGTGTCTGGCTTCTTGAGTGCACGTGGAGACGTGTGTCTGATAGTTCCCTGGAGAGAATGAACATCTGCACTGAGAAGCAGCCATGAGGTAAACCTGACAGGGGATATAACTGTGAGACTAAAGAGCCTGCGTACCGGACATAGCAAAGCCTGTGTGACCACAGGATTAACAGAGGGGAGCTCTGTCATGGACACTATGCTGTTTGGATATGAATTTTCTGTTGCTGTTCATGGTTTATGATGTCTAATAAACCGAATGGACTGAGTTTATGTTGAGAAACCTGTTTCAGACCTGATTTATCGGCTGCCTAGCGAGTATCCCCTACCTTAATAACAAGCGCTACCTTACAATTGGTGGAGAATGCAAAGGGCAGTGTTGTAGCCTTGTTGCTAGGGGCAACGGACGAGGACTGCAAAATTCGGTTGCTAAGGGCAATGGTTCCAAAAGCACATGTTGCAGTGCTGGTAACGTTGAGCCAGGAGGGTGGACGGTCTTGAAAGCCGTGTGATATGCTGACAGGTGTCAGTGGAATAGACTTATAGGACACCTCTGCGGTAGAGGGGTCCGAGAACCAGCATGGCCGGCAGGTGACGGTTGTGAAAGCCGTGTGATGTGCTGACCGGGGTCAGAGAAAGAGACTGGTGATTGCTATAGGGTGCCTTTGTGGATAAGAGGTACCCGAGAACCTGTGTGGCCGACACGGGTAAAGGACAGGTGTCCGTGTTGTACTGACCGGGGTCAGTGAGAAAGACTGTGTACCTGGAGGGCTCAGTGTGCAAGGTCCTGGAGGGTCATCTTTGGGAGGTTCTGGGAGAAGAATCGGATCCCTGGAGCATGTACTGTGACCTTGGACCTGATGAGGCGTGAGTGTTGGACAGTCTCAGTCAGAGACGGATGTCCTGAATAGCACCCGCTGAGCCCCTGGACCTGGTGAGGCCGGAGTGTTGGGAAACCCTGGGAGGAGGGTCGGCACCCCGTGCACCCTGTGTGTTGGACGGTCTCAGGAGGAGACGGACGTCCTGAATAGAACACAGACAGGATATGTGAGTTTTGTGTTGTGTGTGTTTTTTTTCTTTTCCCTCTCAAGTCAGCTTGCGGTGGCTCAGTGGGGTCAAGAAGGTGACAAGTGACTTGCTGTAACTCGGCGGGGTTGCAAAGGTGACAAGCGGCTTTCTGTAACTCGGCGGGGTTATGAAGGGGACAAGCAGCTTGCTGTAACTCGGCGGGGTTACGAAGGTGACACCAGCAGCTGTGTGTGAGCAGCAGCCGGAGGTGTCAGAGATCGGTGACAGCAGGAGCTGTGGTGGTGCCAGCAAGAACTTGTGTGGTATCGTAAAACACATATACTGTCTTGGTGTGAACTGGGGTCTAAGGAGACCTGTAGAAAGGACATGGGGAAATCCCGAAAGGGGGCGGAGACCCAAATCGGGGTGGTAACCCAAAAAGGGGTGGCGTCCCAGAGGGGGGCGGTAACCCAAATCAGAGTGGTAACCCAAAAAGGGGTGGAGTCCCAGAGGGGGGTGGCGACCCAAATCGGGGTGGTCCAGAAAAGGGCCGTGCTTCCAGAAGGGGCAGCACTGGTTACCTCAGTGGACATGTCTGGGGAACGGCAGTGTGAGTGTATTACTATTTCAGAATGTGGGACATTCTTTCCGGATAACGACAGGCCGCAGGTGTGTACCGTGATGTTGCACTGGGAAGGAGTCTCTGGACAATTGGACTCAAAGATCAGGTGACTCTGACAGGAACTCCTCTCATTTTCTGTCTGACCGAGAAAATGGTCCAGGTTCGCTGTAAACATGGGGTCACTGAGAACTATGCAGTAGACACAGTAATGTTTGAGAGGTCCAACAGCGTTGAGTGCCAACGTGGAGGTAGACCTCCAGACTTAGTGTATGTCTTTGAGAGGGGCCGGACTTTGTTTTGTTTGATGATGTATGGCAGGATGATGGAGACGTTTCTAATGTTGGGCTAGCAGACATTGAGATGGTGACAAGCAGAACACGGGACAGTGAAAATATAAATAGGGTAATCATAAATAACCAAAGCAAGGAGAAAAACATATGTCCTATGTGTACAGCCGTATGCCAACACACAGCAGATGAATGCACAAAATATTCACAACAAAGTACAGGCTTAAATAGCTGATTTTGCGTATAGAGGTCAGCAACATATAAAAAGGACAAATGTCTCCCTGTACAAAATAAATAGGGAAGGAGGGGAAACTGTCACACACTGCCTAGCATGATGGCTGCAGCCACTCTCAATAGGGTAAAGTACTCCCCTTTTACCATATCTGACGCAGCCACAGTGAAAAACCTAGGTAAAGTGATGGCTGTCATAGGCAATATAGCATAGGTGGCATAGGTGGGAGCAAATAAGTAGATATACTATTATATTAAATACCTTCAGTCATAGTATAGCAGAGAGTGGGTGCAGCAGGCACGTGTGGGACACCGGGAGCCTCGACACGCGTTTCGCCTATGGCTTCACACAGGACGCGCGCCGATATACCTGGACTTGCCCCTGTAGTTGGGCTGCCACGGCGAGATATCCCAGTACCGCCCCCTTTGGGGGATGTGTACGTCGCTGTGACACTGTTCAGCGACGTCACTGCCCTCTTTTTCATTGGTTGGAGTGCGCTCTGTCGCCTCCCCTTTATGGGCGGACCTTTACACATGACGAACCTTGATTGGCTGAAGTTTCAGCCCTTGTATTTAAAAAGCCCATGCCTCCTCGAATTAGCCATGCCTCCCGACGAAGCCATAGGCGAAACGCGCGTCGAGGCTCCCGGTGTCCCACACGTGCCTGCTGCACCCACTCTCTGCTACACTATGACTGAAGGTATTTAATATAATAGTATATCTACTTATTTGCTCCCACCTATGCCACCTATGCTATATTGCCTATGACACAGCCATCACTTTACCTAGGTTTTTCACTGTGGCTGCATCAGATATGGTAAAAGGGGAGTACTTTACCCTATTCAGAGTGGCTGCAGCCATCATGCTAGGCAGTGTGTGACAGTTTCCCCTCCTTCCCTATTTATTTTGTACAGGGAGACATTTGTCCTTTTTAATAATAATAATAATAATAATAATAATAATCTTTATTTATATTTATTTATATAGCGCCAACATATTCCGCAGCGCTTTACAGTTTAACAGTTTCAAAACACAAGTCATAAGTAACAACGCTAACAATACAATAATTAAAGCAAAATAAGACGAAATAAGACGACCCTGCTCGTGAGAGCGTACAATCTACAATGAGGTGAGGGAGATACAGAGTACAGGTGTGTATTTACAATGGTGTATTTACAATGAAGGTCCAGCCATCTTGCAGGAGTGAAGGATGGATGGAGATAGTGAATGGGCTACGCACGCACACTTACACAGAGAATGACTTTGATTAGTGAATGTGATAGGCTGCTCTGAACAGGTGTGTTTTGAGGGAGCGCCTAAAACTATGCAAATTGTGGATAGTCCTGATTTCTTGGGGTAGAGCATTCCAGAGGATAGGAGCAGCACGGGAGAAGTCTTGGAGTCGGGAGTGGGAGGTACGGATTAGTGCAGAGGTTAGTCGAAAGTCGTTTGCAGAGCGCAGCGATCGGCTAGGCCGATAGACAGAAATGAGAGAAGAGATGTAAGGGGGTGCCGCACTGTGGAGAGCTTTGTGGGTGAGAACAAGTACTTTGAATTGGATCCTATAATGAATGGGCAGCCAATGTAAGGACTGGCGAAGAGCGGACGCGTCCGAGTACCGATTACCCAGATGGACGATCCTGGCTGCTGCATTGAGTATGGACTGGAGAGGGGATAGTCGAGTGACGGGGAGGCCAATTAATAGAGCGTTGCAGTAATCCAGGCGAGAGTGGATCAATGCAACAGTGAGGGTTTTTGTTGTTTCCATAGTGAGAAAAGGGCGGATTCTAGAGATGTTCTTTAGGTGTAAGCGGCAAGAGCGGGCAAGGGATTGTATATGGGATGTAAAGGAGAGATTGGTGTCAAATATAACACCCAGACAGCGCACCTGCTGCCGGGGCGTTATTGTGGTACCACCCACGGAGAAGGAAATGTCAGATTTAGGGAGGTTAGTATACGGCGGGAGCAGAAGAAGTTCAGTTTTGGAGAGGTTGAGTTTCAGATAGAGAGCGGACATGATATTGGAGACTGCGGACAGACAGTCACTGGCGTTCTGTAGTACAGCGGGGGTAAGGTCGGGGGAAGACGTGTATAGTTGTGTGTCATCAGCATAAAGATGGTACTGAAAGCCAAATCTGCTGATGGTCTGTCCAATTGGGGCCGTGTAGAGAGAGAAAAGAAGGGGGCCAAGGACTGAGCCCTGAGGTACCCCGACAGCAAGAGGAAGAGGAGATGACGTGGAGCCAGAGAACAAAACACTGAAGGAGCGGTCAGAGAGATAGGAAGAGAACCAGGAGAGTGCAGTGTCCTTAATGCCTAGTGACTGGAGCCTAGAGAGTAGGAGATGGTGGTCAACAGTATCGAAAGCTGCAGATAGGTCAAGAAGAATGAGCAGAGAGTGGTCACCGTTACGTTTTGCTGTCAGAAGGTCATTGGTCACTTTGATGAGTGCAGTTTCAGTCGAATGTAGGGGGCGGAAGCCGGACTGTGAAGGGTCTAGAAGGGAGTGAATGGAGAGGTAACGGGTAAGGCGGGAGTAAACTAGGCGTTCCAAAAGTTTAGAGATGAAGGGGAGATTGGAGACTGGTCTGTAGTTGTTTGTGCAGGATGGGTCGAGAGCAGGTTTCTTTAGTAGTGGAGTAACGATGGCGTGTTTGAAGGAGGATGGGAAAATGCCCGAGGAGAGGGAGAGATTAAAGATTGTAGTTAGGTGGGTTGTGACGACTGGAGAGAGAGACTGGAGGAGATGTGAGGGAATGGGGTCGGTAGTGCATGTAGTCGGACGAGAAGAAGAGAGGAGTCTGGAGACTTCTTCTTCTGTTATGGGATCAAATGTGGAGAGTGAGCCATGGGAGATGTAGGAAGGGATGGGAGTCACAGCACTTGGTGGTTGGGAGCAGATTTCTTGACGGATATTATCTATTTTTTCTGTAAAGTGGGAGGCCAGGTCATCAGCACAAATGTCTGTGATAGGGGCTTGTGCTTTTGGCCTGAGGAGGGAGTGAAATGTGTCAAAAAGTTTCTTGGGGTTGTTGGCTAGTGAGGAGATCAGGGTGGTGAAGTAGGTCTGTTTGGCAAGGTGAAGGGCAGCGTTATAGGTTCTTAACATAAATTTGAAGTGGATGAAGTCTTCTGGTGTGCGGGTTTTTCTCCATAGGCGTTCAGCACTCCTGGAGCATCGCTGGAGAAGTTGAGTTTGCGATGTGAGCCAGGGCTCTTTTACTCTGTGTTTGGAGGTTCTGAGGGTGAGGGGAGCTACTTGGTCAAGGGTGCTTCTTAGAGTGTCATTGTAGTGATGAACAGCCAGATTAGGACAGGAAAGAGAGGAGATTGGGGACAGAGATGAGTGTAGGGAATCTGAAAGTGTCTGAGGGTTAATAGCTTGTAGATTTCTGACTGTGTGGTAGGTAGGAATGAGCTGGGGTGGGCGAGGATTTGTGAGCGTGAAGGAGAGAATGTTGTGGTCAGAGAGTGGAAGCGGTGAGTTGTTTAGGTGGGAGATTGAACAGAGCCGGCAGAAGACCAGATCAAGGGTGTTACCGTCCTTATGTGTCTCAGAGGTTGAAAGCTGTGAGAGGCCTAGAGAGGTGGTTAGTGATAGAAGCTGGGATGCAGATGTGGAATTAGGGCTGTTAATGGGGATGTTGAAGTCTCCCAGGATGAGGGTTGGTAGTTCTGAGGACATGAAGTGTGGCAGCCAGGCTGAAAAGTGGTCAAGGAAGAGGGTGGGTGAGCCTGGGGGCCGGTATATGACCGCTACCCTGAGGGAGAGGGGATGGAAGAGCCTGATGGTGTGGACCTCAAAAGAAGGGAATAAGAGTGATGGGACTGGGGGGATGACCTTGAAAGTGCATTGTGTGGACAGGAGTATGCCAACTCCAACACCAGGTCTGTTTGTGGGTCTCGGGGAGTGAGAGAATTGTAAGCCACCGTAGGAAATGGCAGCAGGAGAGACAGTGTCAGAATCCTGAATCCAGGTTTCAGTGAGGGCCAACAGATTAAGAGAGTTGTTCAGAAAGTAGTTGTGTAGGAAAGGAAGCTTGTTACAAGCAGACCGTGGATTCCAGAGGGCACAATTAAAAGATTGAGATGAGGGAGTGCAAGTAATGTTAATCAGATTATTGTGGTTTCGATATGAGGTAGGGTAGGGGTTGAGGTTGGGGGATGGTGGACCAGGGTTGGGGGAGATGTCCCCTGAAATCAGTAGGAGAAGGAAGATAAAGAGCCAATAGTTGTTGGAATTGTAAGTAGTTTTTTTCTGCGATGTGTTTGGGCAAGATGGGCTGAGGTTTCTCAGGAAGGTGAGGAGTGTGTGGGAGCTGTACATGGGAGAGGGAAGTATAGAGGGGCTGATGTGTATGAGTCGTGATGGAGGGGGGATAGGGTGATGAATGTGGATGGCAAGGGAACACAGGAGGATAAAAATAAAGCACATGGTTAAAGGGGAAGGCAAGGTGTGGGTTACCTGACTCCTGCCCTGACTAACTGCCATGTATAACTGCCGTTTTGCTGGATGCTTATCTTCTGTGATGCTTTGCTTATGGGATGCTTGCGTGCTGTACCCCACACTGCATGCTTCCCCTTAGCAACTACTACATATATAGGCCACACTACAGGGTCAGGAGAGAGGGATTGTGGGAGATGGTTGGGTATAATTTGGCAGCTGGGGCCAGCACACAAGGGGATGGTTAGATGATCAAAGGCACTAGACCAAGATGTGGCAAAATGCTATAGCACCTTCCACCTGATAAGATCTAAGATCTTTTTATATGTTGCTGACCTCTATACGCACAATCAGCTATTTAAGCCTGTACTTTGTTGTGAATATTTTGTGCGTTCATCTGCTGTGTGTTGGCATACGGCTGTACACATAGGACATATGTTTTTCTTCTTGCTTTGGTTATTTATGATTACCCTATTTATATTTTCACTGTCCCGTGTTCTGCTTGCTTCCATGTTGTCACTATTCATACTTTTTGTCTAATAAAAATTAATAAAAAAATCTTTTTATGCTAATTATTTACCGTATATGGAGCCTCTATTGTATCAAGGAGTAATGTTATTATACATCTATACTTATGGTTATTAATAGGTGAAGGATATTTATTTTTGAGGTATTACTGACAATTTTTGATAGATATTTATATCCTTCTTCCTTACCATAACTTTGTCTACCCTTGATCCCCCTTTGACCTTCATGGTCTTCTCTTTTTTGGTTTTCTATGTTTGTGGTCTAGAGGTTTTCTTCCACTTGACCATGTGGAATTTTGTTTTGGTTATATTGAGATGGTGACGCCTCCTAAAGTGGACAGGTCTGATGTAGAAGTGACCAGAAGAAGGGATACATCTGCCCAACTTACGGACCTGACGTCTCATGACATGACGGATGGTGGGCTGGGAGATGAGACGACTGGAGTGGACACACGGTCAGAGGGTAACTGGAGGGTTCACTCGCATGATCGGGGTGACTCAGTCTCTGTGGGTGACTGTGGCTCTGAGAGAGAAAGGGAGCACAGACTAGAAGAGCTAGAGAAGGAAGTCTCCGAGCTCAAAGATCACCTGGCAACGTGGCAAGGTCTGAAAAAGTCCATCAGAGAAGAGGTAGGAGTACTAACAGAAATTGTAAGAGGTCTTCTGCAGGAGAAGAACTGGGACGAAGACTTACAGCGGCCGGGCCCGAGTGATGAACAGAGTAAAGACAAGAAGAAACTGAAAAGTCTGAAAGCAGAGAAGATTCATATGCAGGAGGAGCTTGCTGCTGCAGAGCGTGCTAAAAGGCAAGCACAGCAGGAAAGAAATGAACTGGCCGATGTAATTGCCAACAGCAGTGGTAAAGGTGCTCTGGCTTTGGAAGAAAAGAGGTGTTTAGAGTCTCGCATTGCACAGCTTGAAGAAGAATTGGGGGAAGAACAAGGCAACTTTGAATTAGCCAATGACAGGCTGAGAAAGGCCACACTTCAGTTTTACCAGATGAATGCTGATCTGAATGCAGAACGTAGTAATGCTCAGAAGAATGAGAATACCCGTCAGCAATTAGATCGCCAGAATAAGGAGTTAAAAGCAAAGGTTGCACAACTGGAGGAACAACTTGATGCTGAAACTATATAATGTTCGTCTGAAACAGCTGAAGTGCCAGGTGGAGGAAGCAGAGAAAGAGGCTCAACATGCCAATACATTACACCGTAAACTACAGTGTGAACTGGAGGATGTTACAGAGACAGCAGTGAGGTTAATGCACTGAAAAGCAAACTTAGCCGTGGTGATGTACTATTTGTTACAAGACGCATAGATAGAAAAGGAGTTGACGGAGCGCACTGTAGGAGTGTGGTGACTAAACCGTGTCTGATGACACAGACAGACTGTGACTGGAGAGCCAAAGTCCAAGACTGATATTCTGACCGCTGGGGGGTGGGGGAGGCCTAACGTGGAGATGAGGCCATATGACAGACAAAACTGACGGAGACGGTTCTCTCGACCTGTTGGGCAAGGTGACATGGGTGCCCGGTCTCGAGATCCCTGGGTGATGTCGTGTGTTCAACCCCACAAGCTTGAACAGAGGGGGGAAGTATGTGGTGTAGTGACCACTGTGTCCGCTAGGAGGCGCTGTGTGGGTGTCCCAGGACGGGCGGATAGCCATGTCCAGCAGGGTAACAGGAGCAGGGTGCTAAAGGACAGTTATGTATCCCAAGGTGGGTGGCCTTGGGATGAAGGCTTGATTATGTGCTGATCGGCAGAGCTGATCTTTCATTCCAATGTGTTAGGGAGAAGCCTTCAGGTGATTGATGAGATGGGTGGGATCAATCACCTACAAACCCACCTAGGGGCGGGTGTCTAAAACGCCATAGTAAAGTATGTGTATAAGTGGTTGAAGGACCTGTGATGAGGTCATAGCCATGTGATCCGGTGAGCGTGGCTACGGACCATATAAGGTGGCCAGGGTAGGTCACATGAGTGAATGCTTGGACCCGGTTGGTCCGTATGGAAGGTCTCATCTGGCTGACGTGAGGCCGACTGAGGAAGATGTGTCTGGCTTCCTGAGTGCACGTGGAGATGTGTGTCTGATAGTTCCCTGGAGAGAATGAACGTCTGCACTGAGAAGCAGTCATGAGGTAACCCTGACAGGGGATATAACTGTGAGGCTAGAGAGCCTGCGTACCGGACAAAGCAAAGCCTGTGTGACCACAGGATTAACAGAGGGGAGCTCTGTCATGGACGCTATGCTGTTTGGATATGAACTTTCTGTTGCTGTTCATGGTTTATGATGCCTAATAAACCGAATGAACTGAGTTTATGTTGAGAAACCTGTGCCAGACCTGATTTATCGGCTGCCTAGCGAGTATCCCCTACCTTATTAACAAGCGCTACCTTACAGTATTATAAGTGCATAGGGATATCATACCATACTGATATATTGAAGTTCTGCAGGGGTATATTGTCTGTATCTATATATTGCTTAAAGATTTTTTCCATGAAGTATATAATATGCCATATATACAGTATAATAGACTGTCATCATCGTTTTTACCGTTTAGTGATGATGTATAATGAGCGCTAGATTTACATATGATGGCTTAAAATTGGGTTGGAATAGCCGTACATCAGGTTACCGCTATATAGCCTTCTCTGCTATAGCCGCTTGTTCTATAGGCATATGTCATCTCTTCTCTTTAGGGAGTAATTGGCTAAGCATTAGGGCTGCAACTGCAGCTACCGGAACCTATGGAGCTTTGGGCAGGAAGGGGTGGATTGTTATTGACGTCGCTTATTACAACTTTCCTATGGATAAGCGTTCTGTTGCTATGACAAAGAGATGATGCATGGCACTGAGCACATGAGCGGTGGAGTCTGTACTATATTAAGATAATTCCTCATATTGGGACGCAATAACATCATGGTGAGATCTGCTGAACCGCCCCCAGTGCATGAGCAGTAGATTCTCATTATATGAAGATCATTTCCTTATAGTGGAACGCACCAGCTCCATTTTGTGATCTGCTGAACCGCATCTAGCGCATGCGCAGACTGAATTCGGAAGTTTATCTTTCACTTTGATCGGTAATGCCGAAGTGGCGCCGCACACAGGTGTTGGCGCGTCCCTGAGCATTTGCAACATATATAAGGGGACTGGACTGACTTGGAGACTACTTCCCTGATGAAGCTGTCGTGCGGACAGCGACACGCGTCGGACCGAACCGGACAGACCTGATGGTATGACTTGGGCCATGGGTAATTATGTGACCGCAGTGTGCTTTTATCTTCTTCATGCATGTGTTTATATGTAATATGTGGCCATTGCTGAGGGTGCTGGTGGAATAGTATTATCTTTGCTCTGAAATAATCTTGTGTTTGTGGTAATTAATTAATTATTTGATATTTAATATATTTGTTATTTAGGGCCACAACAATAATTTATATGATATTGGCTATATGCATCAATTATTGCTCTACAGTCATGGCCAAAAGTTTAGAGAATGACACAAATATTATATTTTCACATGATCTGCTGCCCTCTGGTTTTTATGTGTGTTTGTCAGATGTTTTTATCACATACAGAAATATAATTGCAATCATATTATGAGTAGCAAAAGGTTATATTGACAGTTAGAATGAGTTAATGCAGCAAGTCAATATTTGCAGTGTTGACCCTTCTTCTTCAGGACCTCAGCAATTCTCCCTGGCATGCTCTCTTTCAACTTCTGGATCAAATCCTGACTGATAGCAGTCCATTTTTGCAAAATCAATGCTTTTATTTTGTCTGAATTTGAAGGTTTTTGTTTGTCCACCTGTCTCTTGATGATTGACCACAAGTTCTCAAAGGGATTAAGATCTGGGGGGTTTCCAGGCCATGGTCCCAAAATCTCTATGTTTTGTTCCCTGAGCCATTTAGTTATCACCTTTGCTTTATGGCAAGGTGCTCCATCATGTTGAAAAAGGCATTGTTGATCGCCAAACTGCTCTTGGACGGTTGGGAGAAGTTGCTCTTGGAGGACATTCTGGTACCATTCTTTATTCATGGCTGTGTTTTTAGGCAAGACTGAGAGAGAGCCCATTCCCTTGGCTGAGAAGCAACCCCACACATGAATGGTTTCAGGATGCTTGACAGTTGGCATGAGACAAGACTGGTGGTAGCGCTCACCTCGTCTTCTCCGAATAAGCCGTTTTCCAGATGTCCCAAACAATCGAAAAGGGGATTCATCAGAGAAAATGACTTTACCCCAGTCCTCAGCAGTCCACTCCCTGTACCTCTTGCAGAATATCAGTCTGTCCATGATGCATTTTCTGGAGAGAAGTGGCTTCTTTGCTGCCCTCCTTGAGACCAGGCCTTGCTGCAAGATTCTCCGCCTCACAGTGCGTGCAGATGCACTCACACCTGCCTGCTGCCATTCCTGAGCAAGCTCTGCACTGCTGGTAGCCCGATCCCGCAGCTGAAACACGGTCCTGGCGCTTGCTGGTCTTTCTTGGGCGCCCTGGAGCCTTTTTGGCAACAAGGGAACCTCTCTCCTTGAAGTTCTTGATGATGCGATAGATTGTTGACTGAGGTGCAATCTTTCTAGCTGCGATACTCTTCCCTGTTAGGCCATTTTTGTGCAGTGCAATGATGACTGCACGTGTTTCTTTAGAGATAACCATGGTTAACAGAAGAGAAACAATGATGCCAAGCACCAGCCTCTTTTTAAAGTGTCCAGTGGTGTCATTCTTACTCAATCATGACAGATTGATCTCCAGCCCTGTCCTAATCAACACCCACACGTGTGTTAATGGAGCAATCACTGAAACTATGTTAGCTGTTCCTTTTAAGGCATGGCTGCAATGATGTTGAAATGTGTTTTGGGGGATAAAGTTCATTTTCTAGGCAAATATTGACTTTGCAAGTAATTGCTGTTAAGCTGATCACTCTTTATAACATTCTGGAGTATATGCAAATTGCCATTAGAAAAAATGAAGCAGTAGACTTTGTAAAAATTAATATTTGTGTCATTCTCAAAACTTTTGGCCATGACTGTATATGCTGCAGTGATCAGAGCATGTAAAATATTGCAAAGCCCCCATCTGTGGCTCATATATATATTTTTTACCTATTGACCTCTTTAAACACTTTTGCATGGAGTGTGCCTACTCCACAATGGTTTATATATGTATGCAGCACATGATCTCTGCTAAGGGCGCTAATGACTATCGCATATAGGTTATTTTGTATAATTCTGCTGTGATATCTAATTACTTAATAATTGAATATCTACTACTGTATATTGCCACAACATTTTTGCTATTTTTTTTGGCTATAACAGTTTGACTGTCATGTGCTGCCCTAGCAGCGACTAATGTGTGAGTCACTGACCTGTCTGTGCACTGTTTTCTGCGCTTCTGTCTCTTGTTTTCTGCCACATTGTAGTTGGTGCATAGTAGCACCGGGTTTTATTCAATGTTTATTATCAAGTGTGGTGCCCACCTCTTTTTCTATTATCCCAGGCTTTAACTTGGACATGGGCCAGAGGTTGTATGGCAACCATTTCAATTTCCCCATGCCACGGCCTCTTTCCCACACCGAAGTTCTGCCACAGCCATTTGTAATGGTTGGGGATGAGGCCTTTCACAAGCCAAAACCTGCTGAAACCCTACTTCAGCCAGGACTTAGACCACACCAAAAAAATAATTAATTACAGACTGACCGGGGCCCAAAGAACTGTAGAGTGTGCATTTGGTATTCTTGTCTCCAGATGGAGCATTCTCGGCACAGTCACTAATCTTAAACTGGAAACAGTGGACGAGGTGGTGAAAGCCTGTGTGGTTCTTCACAATTTTGTGATGGCTAAAGAGCACCCTAACTTTGAACTCTATGAACCAGCTGCACACCCATTGCCTGAATTCAATCAGCACCCTCTCAGGTCATCAGTTGAAGTTGGCCAAATGAGGGACCAATTTGCGGCCTACTTTATCTCTGATGTAGGACGTGTGGAATGGCAAGATCAAATGGTGTAAAATTGTTTTCTTGTGTGTTAATAATAAACCTGTTTTGATACCTGGACCGAGTGCACTCTGTTTTTTTAATACTCCAATACAATAATCACCTGTCCAGGTGTCCCAGTGAATTCAGGAAGCTGTGTTTTGTGTTTAGTACTCCTGACCAGGTGACTATACATACACACAAGTTGTATGACCTTTATCATCTCTTCAGTTTGTGTTCAATTTGCAGCGACGGTGGAGATAATACAACTAATATTGGTATCAACTGGCCTGTTACAAATAGTGATTTTGGGATGCACTAGCATCCTTCACTCTTTATGACACCTGACCATGTGAGTATAAATATTATTTGTAGGATCACCACTGTGGCTTCAGTATGAATGCAGACTGGAGAGATGATAACATTTATATAACTTCTACAATCCACAGGCCTGGTGTCATACTGAAGTGAGGACGCTCAAAATAATGCATCCTGACTTCACAATGTTATCACACCTGGGCTGGTGAATACACGAGTTAACTTCCAGCATCTCTCCAGTCTGCGTGCAATAGATAATGCAGACTGAAGCGACGCTGCTGGTTAACTCATATGTGTATTCACCTGGCCAGGTGTGATAGTTATGATACAAGGCCATGGTATTGTAGATATGACATGTATTTTCTCCATCATCTCTTCAGTTTATTCACCACACACTGAATAGAGGATGTGGTTAATTACAAGGTGTATCTAGAATCCCCTGGCCTTGTGTCATAAAGAGTGAAATGATAATGGTCAAAACACACTATCCTCAAATCACTCTTTATGATACCTGGCAAGGTAACAATAGATATGCCTTGCACTCAACACCATTCTCTATTCAGTCTGTGCAATATTAGCATACTGTAGATACTGGTGGTGAAAATACAAGTCATATATTTGTTTTTGACTACACATATCTCCAGGAATGACACAAGAAACGTGTCAGTAATGGAGCTATGTGGTGGCAAAAACACAAAGTGTACGACGCAGTGTGTGTAAGCGGCGAAAGACACATTAATCAAACAGTGTTAGGGGAAACCAGATTTTGACATTTATTTAAAAAAAACCCAACAGGTTTTAATGGGAGCGACGTTTGGGGGAAGATGGTGGCAATTTGGGGGTGTGGAGAGATGAGGAACGGCTGGAAGGCGAGGAAGGGGTTCTAGGGGAAGGGGCGACAAAAGTTGGGAGGGGAGGAGCTCGGGGATGGAACTGGAGGCAGGTTGAGACAGTGTGAGGTGAGGGTGCCCGTGTGTCACCTGTTATATACAGTGCCCATGTGTATCTAATCCTATCCTGTGTGATACTGACTGCTGAGCTGTGTATCTAATCCTATCCTGTCATACTGGCTGCTGAGCAGTGTATCTAATCCTATCCTGTGTGATACCGTCTGCTGAGCCGTGTATCTAACCCTATCCTGTGTGATACTGACTGCTGAGCCATGTATCTAATCCTATCCTGTGTGATACTGACTGCTGAGCCGTGTATCTAATCCTCTCCTGTGTAATACTGACTGCTGAGCCGTGTATCTAATCCTATCCTGTGTGATACTGACTGCTGAGCCGTGTATCTAATCCTATCCTGTGTGATACTGACTGCTGAGCCGTGTATCTATTCCTATCCTGTGTGATACTGACTGCTGAGCTGTGTATCTAATCCTATCCTGTGATACTGACTGCTGAGCTGTGTATCTATCCCTATCCTGTGTGATACTGACTGCTGAGCTGTGTATCTAATCCTATCCTGTGTGATACAGACTGCTGAGCTGTGTATCTGGAGCGCCCCGGCCAGGGCTATCGGGGTACTCGACACCGGGCCCGTTGATCTCAATGGGAGTTGTCACGGAAGCTGTGACCCGGTCCGTGGCCCTGGGGCTCCATGGCAAAAGGGGGTGAAAGAACAATTAAATAGAATTGATGAATAGTTTGTGACGCCACCTGTGGTGCTCGGCAAGGAAGATGTTAAGCCGACACTGCATGCAGATCCTCTGGGACTGGTGGTGTGTTGCAGCCAAGATGGTGAAGCTCCCCACAGATGGAGTTGTAGTCCCAGGGCAGTGTGGATGTAGGGGTAGCTGAGAGGTGCGGGCAGTGTGGAGCTGGTACACAGATGTAGCGGTACCTGGTGTGTTGGCACAGGAATGAATTGAGGACATCGGGGCTTGTAGTTCCAAAGCTTTACTCACAGTCTGTAGTACACACCGGTGCCTGCCTCCGTACTGTGTCCTCCGGGTCAGAGGCTCAATCAACCTCCAGGTCAGATGGAATGCTCCCTTCCAACGCTCCGCCAACATGTATCTTTCTGAACGTCTCCTCTTATAGCGCCTTTAAGTGTGAAGATCTCCTAGTACTGAGTTACACTGGAGTTCCTCCTGACAGATGTTCCCAAGAACTCTACTTGTACGGCAGACAGCTGTAGCCTGCTTCGGGGACTCCTTACTCCTGAATCCCAGCTCACTATCAATGTTGCTGTTGTGCCCCCAAGTCTTAGTTGGGAGTAGTGCATTTACAGCCCACTACTCCACCAGTGTCTGCTGCAGAACCATTAGTGTCCATACAACCTCTGGGACCGGGCCCCGGCCTTGCGCTTAGAACTTCTAGGCAGGGTTCTTCCTCTAACCCACGTCCTCTGTTCCCTTTTACTCTTACGTTCTGTACTAGTCTTTCCTTCTTATGGAAGATCGGGTTTCTGTTCAACGTCTTTCTCCTGCTTTCCTTTCCTGTGCCAGCAGACCCAGATCACTGAGGCAGCTGCAGCACTCCTTCCTCCATCCCTCTCTCAGGGATCCTCTCTCCTCTCAGAGTGACTCTCCAACTGACTGACCTCGAACTCACTGAAATTCTAGACCTTCCCACTCTTTTATGTATTCTAAACTCCACCCGTCTCCCAGCACGTTTAGTGTTCCAAGCAGGGAGCCACCAAAGGTGCTCTGCTACACTCCAAGCAGGGAGCCGCAATGTGGCTTTGCTGAACTACTGTGTTGTGTGGGATGCGAGTGTTGGAGCGTGGTCAGGAGTTCCCACCTTACCTGGATGGTGGGGCACCACACCTCAAGAGGAGGTGCAGTGCCTCTGTGGCAACTGAATCCTCAGGGGCGCCACATATCTAATCCTATCCTGTGTGATACTGTCTGCTGAGCCATGTATCTATTCCTATCCTGTGTGATACTGACTGCTGAGCCGTGTATCTAATCTTATCCTGTGTGATACTGTCTGATGAGCTGTGTATCTAATCCTATCCTGTGTGATATAGTCTGCTGAGCTGTGTATCTAATCCTATCCTGTGTGATACTGACTGCTGAGCCGTGTATCTAATCCTATCCTGTGTGATACTGACTGCTGAGCCCTGTATCTAATCCTATCCTGTGTGATACTGACTGCTGAGCCGTGTATCTAATCCTATCCTGTGTGATACTGACTGCTGAGCCGTGTATCTAATCCTATCCTGTGTGATACTGAGTCTGACTGCTGAGCTGTGTATCTAACCCTATCCTGTGTGATACTGACTGCTGAGCCGTGTATCTAATCCTATCCTGTGTGATACTGACTGCTGAGCTGTGTATCTAATCCTATCCTGTGTGATACTGACTGCGGAGCCATGTATCTAACCCTATCTTGTGTGATACTGACTGCTGAGCCGTGTATCTAATCCTATCCTGTGTGATACTGACTGCTGAGCTGTGTATCTAATCCTATCCTGTGTGATACTGTCTGCTGAGCCATGTATCTATTCCTATCCTGTGTGATACGGACTGCTGAGCCGTGTATCTAATCCTATCCTGTGTGATACTAACTGCTGAGCTGTGTATCTAACCCTATCCTGTGTGATACTGACTGCTGAGCTGTGTATCAAATCCTATCCTGTGTGATACTGACTGCTGAGCCATGTGTCTAATCCTATCCTGTGTGATACTGTCTGTTGAGCCATGTATCTATTCCTATCCTGTGTGATACTGACTGCTGAGCCGTGTATCTAATCCTATCCTGTGTGATACTGACTGCTGAGCTGTGTCTCTAACCCTATCCTGTGTGATACTGACTGCTGAGCTGTGTATCTAATCCTATCCTGTGTGATACTGACTGCTGAGCCGTGTATCTAATCCTATCCTGTGTGATACTGACTGCTGAGCTGTGTATCTAATCCTATCCTGTGTGATACTGTCTGCTGAGCCATGTACAGTGGGGAAAAAAAGTATTTAGTCAGTCAGCAATAGTGCAAGTTCCACCACTTAAAAAGATGAGAGGCGTCTGTAATTTACATCATAGGTAGACCTCAACTATGGGAGACAAACTGAGAAAAAAAAATCCAGAAAATCACATTGTCTGTTTTTTTTTCATTTTATTTGCATATTATGGTGGAAAATAAGTATTTGGTCAGAAACAAGCAATCAAGATTTCTGGCTCTCACAGACCTGTAACTTCTTCTTTAAGAGTCTCCTCTTTCCTCCACTCATTACCTGTAGTAATGGCACCTGTTTAAACTTGTTATCAGTATAAAAAGACACCTGTGCACACCCTCAAACAGTCTGACTCCAAACTCCACTATGGTGAAGACCAAAGAGCTGTCAAAGGACACCAGAAACAAAATTGTAGCCCTGCACCAGGCTGGGAAGACTGAATCTGCAATAGCCAACCAGCTTGGAGTGAAGAAATCAACTGTGGGAGCAATAATTAGAAAATGGAAGACATACAAGACCACTGATAATCTCCCTCGATCTGGTGCTCCACGCAAAATCCCACCCCGTGGGGTCAGAATGATCACAAGAACGGTGAACAAAAATCCCAGAACCACGCGGGGGGACCTACTGAATGAACTGCAGAGAGCTGGGACCAATGTAACAAGGCCTACCATAAGTAACACACTACGCCACCATGGACTCAGATCCTGCAGTGCCAGACGTGTCCCACTGCTTAAGCCTGTACATGTCCGGGCCCGTCTGAAGTTTGCTAGAGAGCATTTGGATGATCCAGAGGAGTTTTGGGAGAATGTCCTATGGTCTGATGAAACCAAACTGGAACTGTTTGGTAGAAACACAACTTGTCGTGTTTGGAGGAAAAAGAATACTGAGTTGCATCCATCAAACACCATACCTACTGTAAAGCATGGTGGTGAAAACATCATGCTTTGGGGCTGTTTCACTGCAAAGGGGCCAGGACGACTGATCCGGGTACATGAAAGAATGAATGGGGCCATGTATCGTGAGATTTTGAGTGCAAACCTCCTTCCATCAGCAAGGGCATTGAAGATGAAACGTGGCTGGGTCTTTCAACATGACAATGATCTAAAGCACACTGCCAGGGCAATGAAGGAGTGGCTTCGTAAGAAGCATTTCAAGGTCCTTGAGTGGCCTAGCCAGTCTCCAGATCTCAACCCTATAGAAAACCTTTGGAGGGAGTTGAAAGTCCGTGTTGCCAAGCGAAAAGCCAAAAACATCACTGCTCTAGAGGAGATCTGCATGGAGGAATGGGCCAACATACCAACAACAGTGTGTGGCAACCTTGTGAAGACTTACAGAAAACTTTTGACCTCTGTCATTGCCAACAAAGGATATATCACAAAGTATTGAGATGAAATTTTGTTTCTGACCAAATACTTATTTTCCACCATAATATGCAAATAAAATGAAAAAAAAAACAGACAATGTGATTTTCTGGATTTTTTTTTCTCAGTTTGTCTCCCATAGTTGAGGTCTACCTATGATGTAAATTACAGACGCCTCTCATCTTTTTAAGTGGTGGAACTTGCACTATTGCTGACTGACTAAATACTTTTTTTCCCCACTGTATCTATTCCTATCCTGTGTGATACGGACTGCTGAGCCGTGTATCTAATCCTATCCTGTGTGATACTAACTGCTGAGCTGTGTATCTAACCCTATCCTGTGTGATACTGACTGCTGAGCTGTGTATCAAATCCTATCCTGTGTGATACTGACTGCTGAGCCATGTGTCTAATCCTATCCTGTGTGATACTGTCTGTTGAGCCATGTATCTATTCCTATCCTGTGTGATACTGACTGCTGAGCTGTGTATCTAATCCTATCCTGTGTGATACTGACTGCTGAGCTGTGTCTCTAACCCTATCCTGTGTGATACTGACTGCTGAGCTGTGTATCTAATCCTATCCTGTGTGATACTGACTGCTGAGCTGTGTATCTAACCCTATCCTGTGTGATACTGTCTGCTGAGCCATGTGTCTAATCCTCTCCTGTGTGATACTGACTGCTGAGCCATGTGTCTAATCCTCTCCTGTGTGATACTGACTGCTGAGCCATGTGTCTAATCCTCTCCTGTGTGATACTGACTGCTGAGCTGTGTATCTAATCCTCTCCTGTGTGATACTGACTGCTGAGCTGTGTATCTAATCCTAACCTGTGTGATACTGACCAGGGCTGTGAAGTCGGTGCTCATTTTGGTGGAATCGGAGTCGGTATAATATGGACCGACTCCTAAAATATATAATAAATTGGGTACAGTAGTACAATGCAGAATGTGCTGAATATTTTTTCATAGGAATTTGGGAAAGTTATGAAATGTCCTATAAATGGCTGTTCTATTCCTGATCTAAGGCTACATTCACACACAGCGTTTTTGCTGCGTTTTTTGAGGATACGTTTTTCAGCTGCAAAAGCAGATCAGCTTTTTAACCCCTTAGCGACAGAGCCAGTTTGCAGCTTAATGACCAGGCCAATTTTTACAATGCTGACCACTGTCCCTTTATGAGGTTATAAGTCTGGAACGCTTTAATGGATCCCGCTGATTCTGAGACTGTTTTTTCGTGACATATTGTACTTCATGTTAGTGGTAAAATTTCTTCGATAAGACTTGTGTTTATTTATGAAAAAAACAGAAATATGGCGAAAATTTTGAAAATTTTGCAATTTTAAAACTTTAAATTTTTATGCCCTTAAATCAGAGAGATGTGTCACACAAATTTCTTAATAAATAACATTTCCCACATGTCTACTTTACATCAGCACAATTTTGGAAGCAAAATTTTTTTTGTTAGGAAGTTAGAAGGGTTAAAAGTTGAACAGCGATTTCTCATTTTTACAACAAAATTTACAAAACCATTTTTTTTAGGGACCACATCATATTTAAAGTAATTTTGAGGGGTGTACATGACAGAAAATACCCAAAAGTGGCACCATTCTAAAAACTAGACCCCTCAAGGTGCTCAAAACCACATTCAAGAAGTTTATTAACCCTTTAAGTGCTTCACAGGAACTAAAGCAATGTCGAAGGAAAAAATTAACATTTAACTTTTTTTTTGCAAAAAATTTACTTCAGAACCAATTTTTTTTATTTTCACAAGTGTTAAAAGAGAAAATCAACCACAAAATTTGTTGTACAATTTCTCCTGAATACGCTGATACCCCATATGTGGGGGTAAACCACTTTTTCAGCACACGGCAGAGCTCGCAAGGGATGGAGCGCCGTTTGACTTTTTCAATGCAGAATTGGCTGGAATTGAGATCGGATGCCATGTTGCGTTCGGAGAGCCCTTAATGTGCCTAAACAGTGGAAACCCCCAACCAGTGACCCCATTTTGGAAACTAGACCCATTAAGGAACTTATCTAGATGTGTGCTGAGCACTTTGAACCTTCAAGTACTTCACAGAAGTTTATAACGTAGAGCCGTGAAAATAAAAAATCCATTTTTTTTCCACAAAAATGATCTTTTCGCCCCCAAATTTGTATTTTTACAAGGGTAACAGGAGAAATCATAACCCCACAGTTGTTGTGCGATTTGTCCTGAGTACGCCGATACCCCATATGTTGGGGGGGATCACTGTTTGGGGGCATGGGAGAGCTCGGAAGGGAAGGAGTGCCATTTTGGAATGCAGACTTTGATGGAATGGTCTGCGGGCATCATGTTGCATTTGCAGAGCCCCTGATGGGCCTAAACAGTGGAACCCCCCCACAAGTGACCCCATTTTGGAAATTAGACCCCCTAAGGAAGTTATCTTGATGTGTGGTGAGCACTTTGAACCCCCAAGCGCTTCACATAAGTTTATAAACGCAGAGCCGTGAAAATAGAAAGTCTTTTTTATTTCCACAAAAGTGATTTTTTAGACCCCAATTTTTAGACCCCCTAAGTTGGTAAATAGTGGAAACCCCTCAATTCTCGCTCCAACCCTAACCCCAACACACCCTAACCCTAATCCAAACCCCAACCCTAACTCTAATCCTAGTTCGCCCTAACCCTAATTCTAACCCTAGCCCTAACCCGAGCCCTAACCCTAGCCCAACCCTAACCCTAGCCCAACCCTAACCCTATAGTAGAAAACACCGTGTGCACTACTGTAGTGGTGCCAAGTTAGGTTCCCAAACCATATATGATAAAATGAAAACCTGGCACTCAACTTAATGCTTGGTGAGGCAGTTTATTGTAGTACCAGAAAACGTTTCGGTCGATATAGACCTTCATCAGTTACGTGCTAGTATGTTTGAAAGTAGCTTGAAGGAGGGCGCTTGTTATTCACTGCTAACGCCAGTAATCAAATGGTGTTTACCACGTCCAGGAGGAACAGGCTGCACTGATATTTTCAACTATTAAGATTATCCTGCGTTACAGCAGCTTTCTGACCATTTGATTACTGGCGTTAGCAGTGAATAACATAAAAAGCGCCCTCCTTCAAGCTACTTTCAAACATACTAGCACGTAACTGATGAAGGTCTATATCGACCAAAACGTTTTCTGGTACTACAATAAACTGCCTCACCAAGCATTAAGTTGAGTGCCAGGTTTTCATTTTATCAACCCTAACCCTAGGCCTAGCCCTACCCTAACCCTAATGGAAAACTGAAAAAAAAAAATATTTTCTTTATTTCATTATGTTTGCCTATATAAGGGGGTGATAAACGTGGGGGTTATGTACTATTTTTTTTATTTTGATCACTATGATCGTTTATCATAATGATCAAAATAATGAATGGAATCTGCCAGCCGGAGCCGGCCGATTCATTGCGGGCACACTGCGCATGCGCCTGCCATTTTCAAGATGGCGGCGCCCATCGGAGGACGCCGGCGGGATGTGGGACCACCGGGAGGGGACGGAGGACCACGGAGAGGTACCGGGGGGGGAATCTGGGACCCTATTTCTCTCTCCTCTGATGTGCGATCACATCAGAGGAAAGAGAAATTTAGTGTATAATCGCAGCTTTTTTGCGGTCGCTGTTATAAGGTTAATAACGGCGATCGCAAAAGCAGGGTCGGGAAAAACCGACCGATTCATGTTCTCTGGGGTCTCGGCTACCCCTGGCAGCCGAGACCCTGGAGAAAATCCGACACTGGGGGGCGCTATTCACTTAAATCATAGCGCCGTGAATAAACGGCGCTGTGGTTTTAATACCCTTAACTACCGCCGTTAAAAGGCGTATCGGCGGTCGTTAAGGGGTTAAAAAACCGCATCACCTGAAAGGTTTTTGAGCTCATAGATAATGTTTTCAATAGCAAAATCAGATTAGAAAAACGCCACACATACTGACATGCTCATTCAGCCCAAAAACGGATCCTCACAAAACGATGTGTCTGAATGTCATATCTTGAAACCCATTGACTTTGCTGGGATGCCCAGTGCCACTGCATTTTACTGCAAAAAACGCTGTGTGTGAATCATGGCCGTAGACAGCGAGGGGCAGGGGAGGCAGCTTCCCCCCCCTAGAAGCAGAGACACGCACCTATCAAAACTCACTTGTATGCTGCAGTACTCCCGTCCTGCACCGGCTCCAGACTGCAGGGGGCAATCTCCCCTCCTCTGTCCAGAGAGAGGAGGGGGAGGGGTGCCTGCCCTGCACAGGATCCGATTCCTGGGCCCCAAGCTGGAGAAAGTGAAAGTACTATTGCTCATCTCTGTCACAGGAAGAGAACTGATGCTAATATAGTAGGTGATTATGTGCTCTCTGTAAAAGGAAGATCTTAAAAAGACTCTCAAAAGATGCTTCATGTTTCTTAAAATGGATGCCTGCACACGTCACGGAGTGAACTATTTTGCCATCAATGTTCGATATGTTTGTGACAACAAAGAAATTGTTACCAAGACACTGGCAGTAAAAGATACTAAAGCTCATCACAGCAGCCAGTTTCTCCGGATCTTAGGCCTCTTTCAGACATCCGTCTGTCACCATCAGTCAAAATCCGCCGTTTTGCAAAAAGAACGGATCCGCCATTTTTTTTTGGCGGATCCGTTTTTTTCCCATTGAGTTGCATTACCGGCGGATCTTGATGGATGGTCATCCGTTGGATCCGTTTTTATACGGATCCGCCAAAATTTTGGCGTCCGCCGACTTGCCCGGACGGACACTGAACCTTTTTTTGGCCGGCCGGATCCGCATTTTACAGTGCGCATGCCCGGAGGAATTGACTCAGCCGGAAATTTAACCCTAAACTCTGTTCTGGCGGCTGAAAAATCTCTCTGTCTCTCTCCTTTTCCGGGCACGGTTTCCTTTCAATTTCTGCCTTATCCGGCTCCGTCAAAATAACGGTTCGGTGACACCCGTTTGTTTCAATCCGCCAACGTATTCGTTTTTCGCCATTTTGGCGGATTTCAACTGAGCTAAAAAACGGATGTGTGAAACAGGCCTTAGTGGAAAAAGTTTAGCATGATTACGAAGTCCAAAAAGAACAGGTTCTTGCTATTGTAACGGACAATGCTTCAAACATGATAAGTACAATTAAACTGATGAATGAGAGTAATGAACAACAGCTAGAACATTTAGGATTCAGTATGTTTGAGATGGAAGGCCACAGTGCTGTTCATGTAACTGAGGAACAAACAGATATTACAACAGAAGAACAGCAAAATTATACTGTAGAAATAGATGATCTTGTTGAAGCTGCTTCAAAACACTTTTATATTCATCACATGCGCTGTGTTGTGCACACGCTGCAGCTGGCAATATGAGATAGTCTGCAAGAGGGACAGGCTGGAAATCTGATTGGAAAAGTGATGAAATTGGTTATTGCCGCCAGAACCCCTAAAATTGATTCCATCTTGAAGCGACGTGCTGGGAAAGGGGCAATTGTCGATCAAGCCACTCGGTGGGGCAGCCCTTATTTAATGATTGAGCGATTGCTTGAACTAAAACAGTTTCTTATAGATATGGTGAACGCTCAGGTAACCCAAAATGAAGATCAATGGACACACGTGGCTGAATTGAAGGAATTGCTTAATCACCCATTTACCGTGACTAAAAAAATACAAGCTGGGGATTTAACTCCTGGCATTTTCATAAAGGAGTAGAAGAACTTGCTATTTTGCCTGTCCAAAAGAGGAGGTTTAATCGCAGATGGCATTTCTGCTTCAATGAAACGGAGAGAGACACAGCTATTGGAAAATAAAATTTTTCTGGCAGTTGTTTATGTGGACCCAAGTCATCGTATACTGCTTGATGATCAACAGCTTACTAAAGGAAAAGAAGCTCTGACTGAGGTAGCAGTTAAGATGAGTGGCCTACAGGAGGACTGCCAGGCGCAAAAGGACTTGGGTCCTGACAGTGCTCTTCTGCCATATCTTCTTCCTCAACAGATGAGGAGTTTGACTTTGACAAGTATTTGGATGACATGGAGCAGGCTAAGCGTTGCCGCAAGGAAAAAGATTCCACTCCGTCTCCTATAGCAAGCAGATTGACCATATTTCAGCAAAATGTTTCACTTGCTCTCAAAGAAATAGAAAAATTCAACCGTTCTTCAAAACTGACTGTGTATGAGGCAATTCCTTTATAAGAGGATATTGTTAGAGATGCTGCCCATGTGGTTACGGCTTTGCCTCCAACCCAAGTTAGTGTAGAGAGGTGGTTCTCTAGCCTTAAAAGTATTAGGTCAGATTTGAGGTAATCTATGAAGGAGGATCTGATGGAGGCAATTCTATTTCTTAGAACAAATTCATAGACTGCACAAATGTTATTTAGTATTGTGATAAAACACACCGGGATCGCCTTTGCTGGGGTCAAAGGTCACGTGCGTTCAGCATGAAACTCAGGCGCACAGCCGGGATCTGGGTATAACTGACACTGGGTCAGGTTTATTAAAGCTGAAAGCAATGCATAAAGGAAATAAAAACAAAACAAATCCTTGCCTGTCCGGCACTAACTAAACAAGGTACAACCTAACTACCAACTGGCGGGCTTCTCCCGTCCAGCCAAACCACAGTTACTGTGGGCACTGCTTTCATTCACGTGTGTCTCTCACACAGACAGGCTCTCTGTGTCCCCAGGCTGAGACACTCACACAACCACCTTGCATCCTTTTATATCCGCCTCCCATTATTCATTAGTAACCAGGTGAGATACTGACCAGACTAGGCCACATAGGAAAGGTATCTAGGTGAGATATACCTGCCCTCATCCACTATTCCCACATGATTCTCACATATCCCCCCCTCTGCTCAGACCACTCCGGTCGAGCAATAACACCCGCCAAATAGTGCACTCGGGACAGGGCATCTGCATTCCCCATCTGTACCCCTGGGCGGTGCTCCACCGTAAAAGTGTAGGCCTTGTGAGAATCATGTGGGAATAGTGGATGAGGGCAGGTATATCTCGCCCAGATTCCTTTCCTATGTGGCCTAGTCTGGTCAGTATCGCACCTGCTTACTAATGGATAATGGGAGGTGGATATAAAAGGATGCCAGGTGGTTGTGTGAGTGTCTCAGCCTGGGAACACGACTGAGAGACACACACGTGAGTGAAAGCAGTGCCCACTGCAACTGTGGTTTGGCTGGACGGGAGAAGCCCGCCAGTTGGTAGTTAGGTTGTCCATTGTTTAGTTAGTGCCGGACAGGCAAGGATTTGTTTTATGTTTTATTTCCTTTTGCATTGCTTTCACCGTTAATAAACCTGACCCAGGGTCAGTTATACACGAATCCCAGCTCTGCGCCTGAGTTTCATGCTGAATGCATGTGACCTTTGACCCCAGCAAAGGCGATCCCGGAGTGTTTTATCACATTGTGGTGGAGAACGCGGGCAACACGTTGCAAGCATGAGCATGGAGGACGTGGTGAAAGCGCTAGTACAGTCCACCGCCGTCCAGCAAGAAGCTAATCGGGTGATGATGGCCCAGCTGAAGGAGTTGGTGGACATGACAGCTACCGATCGTTCGCTTCTCCAGCAGGTGGCGCAGCGCCTGGCAAGCTTACCTGATGTTATCCTGGAAGCAGAGTCGAGAGTGATTCACGTGAGTCGGTACTGGCAGAAGATGACGACCGAAGATGACGTCGAGGCATACCTGACCACGTTTGAACGGACGGCGGTGCGAGAAAAATGGCCGAAGGCACGATGGGCCGGCCTGATTGCCCCGTTTCTTTCCGGTGAGGCCCAAAAGGCGTATTATGACTTGGAACCTGAAGCTGCGCAGGACTTTGACAAATTGAAAGCCGAGATCTTGGCCCGGCTGGGAGTGACGACCGCTGTCCGTGCACAGAGAGTGCATCAATGGACTTATCAGCCGGATAAACCACCGCGGTCCCAGATGTTTGACCTGATCCACGTGACGAAGAAGTGGCTACAACCCGAGGTGTTGACAGCGCCAGAGATAATCCAGAGTCTCGTCATGGACAAGTACCTGAGAGCTCTACCGCCAGCCCTGAGGAAGTGGGTAAGCCATGGAAATCCTACGACGGCAGATCAACTGGTGGATCTGGTTGAACGTTACTCCGTGGCGGAAGGACTCCGAGACGACGCTACCCCACCACGTTCTTCATCATCTCCACGTGGAACCGGTAAGACTGTTCCAGGGAGTAGGGGAGATGGAAAAATCCCTAAGACAGTGGGGGAGGAAAACGGGACTGCCCGCACTGCGAGGCCGAGAGTAACGAACTATGGTCTAAGCAAGGGGCCCATTAGGTGTTTCCGCTGCCAAGAGATGGGACATATTGCTGCGAACTGTCCGGTCACTACTGAACCCATGCAGTGCGACGTCACAGACTCTAAAAACCGCATGTCTATGGTTGCACGGGTAGTGAGTGTGAATGCCGGTCAAAAGGATGAGGAAAAACACTTGTGTGATTTAACCGTTGATGGCAAAAATGTGGTGGCATTGTTAGACTCGGGAAGTGTGGTGACTCTGGTGAAGGCCAGTCTGGTGTCAGCCCCAACTGGACCATCAGACAAATTTTCTGTAACGTGTGTGCATGGAGACACCTGTTCGTACCTCACCACGGTCATATGCATTACTACTTCCTATGGGTCTGTGCAACATAAAGTGGGACTCGTCCCGGCGTTATTGCATGATGTTATCCTGGGCTGGGATTTTCCCCACTTCTGGCAATTGTGGGAGAATCAGTTGATGCCCTCGGGTAATCGGGTACATGATTCTTCTCCCAGGGCGAGTGTGGGTTCCGAACCCCTGGAAGAGGTCTCCCCGAAAGACTCGGGGGAAGAGTCTGCGGGAAATGACCTGCAGTTCCCGTTTTCAGTCATGGCTGGTGATACGGAGGAGACCGGGGAAGAGGGGGAGGCCGACAGCCGTCCACCTCCCCGTTTGCCGGATTTAGAAGTTGAGAAAGATGACTTCCAAAGCGAGCAAATAAAGGATCCTACCCTTTCTCAGGCTAGGACAAATGTAAAAGTGATAAATGGGGTACCCGTAGAACCTGGCTCTAGGCTGGCATATCCTTACATGGTTCTGGAGAATGATTTACTCTATCAGACAGAGAAAAAGGGGGAAGATACGGTGCAACTATTAGTCATGCCAAAACCCTACCGGCGGCAGGTGCTGGACCTGGCCCACGGACATGTGATGGGAGGTCACCTGGGAGTCCAGAAAACCACCGAAAGGATATTACACTGTTTTGTTTGGCCAGGCATGCATCATGATATTCGTGTATATTGCGAGTCTTGTCCTGACTGCCAAGCCTCTGCACCTAAGCCCCGGTTCTGTAGCCCTTTGGTACCCCTACCTATTATTGAAGTCCCGTTTGAGAGGGTTGGGATGGATTTAGTTGGGCCCCTTCCACGGTCTGCACGTGGACACCAACATATCCTGGTCATCTTGGATTATGCCACTCGTTACCCAGAGGCCATCCCTTTGCGTAACACGGCCACCAAGATGATTGCCAAGGAACTGGTGCATGTGTTTAGTCGGGTCGGTATACCGAAAAAGATACTCACCGACCAGGGGACCCCCTTTATGTCCAGGGTAATGAAGGAGCTCTGCCGGTTGTTACAAATCGAACCGTTACGCACATCCGTGTATCACCCTCAAACAGACGGGTTGGTCGAACGGTTCAATAAAACTCTGAAGCAGATGCTGAGAAAGGTGATAGACAAGGATGGGAAGAACTGGGACTATTTACTTCCGTATTTGCTTTTTGCCATCAGGGAAGTACCCCAGTCTTCCACGGGATTCTCGCCTTTCGAGTTATTGTACACCCGACGTCCTCGCGGACTATTAGACGTTGCAAAAGAAACCTGGGAGGGTCAGGTCACTCCGTTTAAAACAGTGATAGATCACGTCACACAAATGCAGGACCGTATTGCGGCTGTTATGCCTATCGCCAAAGAACACATGATACAGGCTCAAGGAGCCCAAAAAAGAATCTATGATAGGGGCGCCAAGATCCGTACGTTTGCACCCGGAGATAGGGTGTTGATCCTGGTCCCCACGGTGGACAGTAAGTTCCTGGCAAAGTGGCAGGGCCCCTTTGAGATCAAGGAAAGAGTTGGTGAAGTAAATTACAAAGTATACCAGGCAGGTAAACGGAAACCTGAACAGATTTATCATGTAAATCTGATAAAGCCCTGGAAGGATCGGTCTGCCTTGTCAGCGGAGCTGGCCCGTCCCGTCTGCTCACATACCGTACCGGAGGTACGGGTTGCAGAGACTCTCTCGGAGCGGCAAAAGACTGAGATCAGGCAGTTTTTACTTCACAACCAAAAGTTTTTCTCAGAAAAACCCGGGCAGACTACGCTAATGAAACATGACATCGTAACGGAACCTGGTGTCACAGTTCACGTAAAGCCCTACCGAATCCCGGAAGCGCGCCGTGAAGCCGTTTCCCGAGAAGTGAAGGCAATGTTAGAGTTAGGAGTCATTGAGGAATCGCACAGTGCTTGGTCCAGCCTGATTGTGCTAATTCCTAAACCGGACGGCACCATCCGGTTCTGCAATGACTTCAGGAAACTGAATGCGGTCTCAAAATTTGATGCCTACCCTACGCCCCGGGTCGACGAGTTAATAGATCGGTTAGGAAAAGCCCGGTATATTACGACCCTAGACCTAACAAAGGGGTATTGGCAGATCCCTCTGGCGGAGGCTGCCAGAGAAAAGACGGCATTTGCTACCCCAGAGGGTCTATTTCAGTATGTGTATATGCCGTTTGGACTGCACGGAGCACCGGCGACCTTCCAGAGACTGATGGATCGAGTCCTGAGGCCGCATAGGCAGTACTCTTCGGCCTATTTGGATGACATTGTCATTTACAGCTTGGACTGGGAGACTCATCTCCAGAAAGTACAAGCTGTGATTGACGACCTGTGGGAGGCAGGTCTAACCGCGAACCCCAAGAAATGTCACGTCGGGCTAGAAGAAGCCCGGTATTTGGGGTATGTAATCGGGAGGGGTGTTGTTAAACCCCAGGTTGATAAGATTCAGGCGGTTCAGGACTGGCCACAACCTGTCAACAAGAAGCAGGTGCAAGCCTTCCTGGGGATCGCCGGCTATTATCGCCAGTTCATACCCAATTTTGCAGCCATCGCTACCCCCCTGACGGATCTTACAAAAGGGAAAGACTCCGTCATGATTAAATGGAGTTTAGCGGCTGAAGAAGCCTTCCATGGCCTAAAACGGGCACTTTGCTCTCAGCCCGTACTGGTGACTCCGGACTTCCGCAGCGAGTTTGTGGTACAAACGGATGCCTCTGATACCGGTATCGGGGCCGTACTCTCACAAGTGAGGGACGGAGTGGAACACCTAGTCCTCTATCTCAGCAGGAAGCTGAATAAACACGAGCAAAGGTATGCAGTCGTGGAAAAAGAGTGCCTCGCCATTAAGTGGGCTCTAGAGGCCCTCAAATATTACCTGGTGGGCCGAAAGTTCAGGCTGATCACTGACCATGCCCCTCTCAAGTGGATGCACTTGAACAAGGAACGGAATAGTCGGGTGACCCGGTGGTTCCTTGCCCTGCAGGCCTACACTTTTACGGTGGAGCACCGCCCAGGGGTACAGATGGGGAATGCAGATGCCCTGTCCCGAGTGCACTGTTTTATCGGGTGTCATTGCTCGACCGGAGTGGTCTGAGCAGAGGGGGGGGATATGTGAGAATCATGTGGGAATAGTGGATGAGGGCAGGTATATCTCGCCCAGATTCCTTTCCTATGTGGCCTAGTCTGGTCAGTATCGCACCTGCTTACTAATGGATAATGGGAGGTGGATATAAAAGGATGCCAGGTGGTTGTGTGAGTGTCTCAGGCTGGGAACACAGAGAGCCTGTCTGTGTGAGAGACACACGTGAGTGAAAGCAGTGCCCACTGCAACTGTGGTTTGGCTGGACGGGAGAAGCCCGCCAGTTGGTAGTTAGGTTGTCCATTGTTTAGTTAGTGCCGGACAGGCAAGGATTTGTTTTATGTTTTATTTCCTTTTGCATTGCTTTCACCGTTAATAAACCTGACCCAGGGTCAGTTATACACGAATCCCAGCTCTGCGCCTGAGTTTCATGCTGAATGCACGTGACCTTTGACCCCAGCAAAGGCGATCCCGGAGTGTTTTATCACAGCCTGCAGGGCAAGGAACCACTGGGTCACCCGGCTATTCCGTTCCTTGTGCAAGTGCATCCACTTGAGAGGGGCATGGTCAGTGATCAGCCTGAACTTTCGGCCCACCAGGTAATATTTGAGGGCCTCTAGAGCCCACTTAATGGCTAGGCACACTTTTTCTACGACTGCATACTTTTGCTCATGTTTATTCAGCTTCCTGCTGAGATAGAGGACTAGGTGTTCCACTCCGTCCCTCACTTGTGACAGTACGGCCCCGCTACTGGTATCAGAGGCATCCGTTTGTGCCACAAACTCGCTGCAGAAGTCCAGAGTCACCAGTACGGGTTGAGAGCAAAGTGCCCGTTTTAGGCTATGGAAGGCTTCTTCAGCCGCTAAACTCCATTTAATCATGACAGAGTCTTTCCCTTTGGTAAGATCCGTCAGGGGGGTAGCGATGGCTGCAAAATTGGGTATGAACCGGCGATAATAGCCAGCGATCCCCAGAAAGGCTTGCACCTGCTTCTTGTTGACAGGTTGCGGCCAGTCCTGAACCGCTTGAATCTTATCGACCTGGGGTTTAACAATACCCCTCCCAATTACATACCCCAAATACCGGGCTTCTTCTAGCCCGATGTGACATTTCTTGGGGTTCGCGGTTAGACCTGCCTCCCACAGGTCGTCAATCACAGCTTGTACTTTCTGGAGATGAGTCTCCCAGTCCAAGCTGTAAATGACAATGTCATCCAAATAGGCCGAAGCGTACTGCCTATGTGGCCTCAGGACTCGATCCATCAGTCTCTGGAAGGTCGCTGGTGCTCCGTGCAGTCCAAACGGCATATACACATACTGAAATAAACCTTCCGGCGTAGCAAATGCCGTCTTTTCTCTGGCCGCCTCCGCCAGAGGGATCTGCCAATACCCCTTTGTTAGATCTAGGGTCGTAATATACTGGGCTTTTCCTAACCGATCTATTAACTCGTCGACCCGGGGCATAGGGTAGGCATCAAATTTTGAGACCGCATTCAGTTTCCTGAAGTCATTGCAGAACCGGATGGTGCCGTCAGGTTTAGGAATTAACACAATCGGGCTGGACCAAGCACTGTGCGATTCCTCATTGACACCTAACTCTAACATTGCTTTCACTTCTCGGGAAACGGCTTCACGGCGCGCTTCCGGAATTCTGTAGGGTTTCACGTGAACTGTGACACCAGGTTCCGTTACGATGTCATGTTTCATTAGTGTAGTCTGCCCGGGTTTTTCTGAGAAAAACTTTTGGCTGTGAAATAGAAACTGCCTGACCTCAGTCTTTTGCTGCTCCGAGAGAGTCTCTGCAACCCGTACCTCCAGCACGGTATGCGAGCAGACGGGACGGGCCAGCTCTGCTGAAAAGGCAGACCGATCTTTCCAGGGTTTTATCAGATTTACATGATAAACCTGTTCAGGTTTCCGTTTACCTGACTGGTATACTTTGTAGTTTACTTCACCAACTCTTTCCTTAATCTCAAAGGGGCCCTGCTACTTTGCTAGGAACTTACTGTCCACCGTGGGGACCAGGATCAACACCCTATCTCCAGGTGCAAACGTACGGATCTTGGCGCCCCTATCATAGATTCTTTTTTGGGCTCCTTGAGCCTGCATCATGTGTTCTTTGACCATAGGCATAACAGCCGCAATATGGTCCTGCATTTGGGATACGTGATCTATCACCGTTTTAAACGGATTGACCTGACCCTCCCAGGTTTCTTTGGCGACGTCTAACAGTCCGTGAGCACGTCGGGCGTACAATAACTCGAAAGGCGAGAATCCCGTGGAAGACTGGGGCACTTCCCTGATGGTAAAAAGCAAATACAGAAGTAAATAGTCCCAGTTCTTCCCATCCTTGTCTATCACCTTTCTCAGCATCTGCTTTAGAGTTTATTGAACCGTTCGACAAACTCGTCTGCTTGAGGGTGATACACGGATGTGTGTAACAGTTCGATTTGTAACAACCGGCAGAACTCCTTCATTACCCTGGACATAAAGGGAGTCCCCTGGTCGGTGAGTATCTGTTTTGGTATACCGACCCGACTAAACACATGCACCAGTTCCTTGGCAATCGTCTTGGTGGCCGTGTTACGCAAAGGGACGGCCTCCGGGTAACGAGTGGCATAATCCAAGAGGACCAGGATATGTTGGTGTCCACGTGCAGACCGTGGAAGGGGCCCAACTAAATCCATCCCAATCCTCTCAAACAGGACCTCAATAATAGGTAGGGGTACCAAAGGGCTACAGAACTGGGGCTTAGGCGCAGAGGCTTGGCAGTCAGGACAAGACTCACAATATACACGAATATCATGATGCATGCCTGGCCAAACAAAACAGTGTAATATCCTTTCGGTGGTTTTCTGGACTCCCAGGTGACCTCCCATCACATGTCCGTGGGCCAGGTCCAGCACCTGCTGCCGGTAGGGTTTTGGCACGACTAATAGTTGCACCGTGTCTTCCCCCTTTTTCTCTATCTGATATAGTAAATCATTCTCCAGGAACATGTAAGGATATGCCAGCCTAGAGCCAGGTTCTACAGGTACCCCATTTATCACTTTTACATTTGTCCTAGCCTGAGAAAGGGTAGGATCCTTTATTTGCTCGCTTTGGAAGTCATCTTTCTGAACTTCCAAATCCGGCAAACGGGGAGGTGGACGGCTGTCGGCCTCCTCCTCTTCCCTGGTCTCCTCCGTATCACCCGCCATGACTGAAAACGAGAACTGCAGGTCATTTCCAGCAGACTCTTCCCCCGCGTTTTCCGGGGGGACCTCATCCAGGGGTTCGGGACCCACACACGCCCTGGGAGAAGAGCCATGTACACTATTACCCTGGGGCATCAACTGATTCTCCCACAATTGCCAGAAGTGGGGAAAGTCCCGGCCCAAGATAACATCATGCAATAACGCAGGGACGAGTCCCACTTTATGTTGCACAGCCCCATAGGAAGTAGTAATGCATATGACCGTGGTGTGGTACGAACAGGTGTCTCCATGCACACACGTTACAGAAAATTTGTCTGATGGTCCAGTCGGGGTTGACACCAGACTGGCCTTCACCAGAGTCACCACACTTCCTGAGTCTAACAATGCCACCATATTTTTGCCATCAACAGATAAATCACACAAGTGTTTTTCCACATCCTTTTGACCGGCATTCACACTCACTACCCATGCAACCATAGACTTGCGTTTTTTAGAGTCTGTGACGTCACACTGCATGGGTTCAGCAGTGATCGGACAGTTCACAGCAATGTGGCCCATCTCTTGGCAGCGGAAACACCTAACGGGCCCCTTGCTTAGACCATAGTTCGTTACTCTCGGCCTTGCAGTGCGGGCAGTCCCGTTTTCCTCCCCCACTGTCTTAGGGATTTTTCCTTCTCCCCTACTCCCTGGAACAGTCTTACCGGTTCCACGTGGAGATGATGAAGAACGAGGTGGTGTAGCGTCGTCTCGGAGTCCTTCTGCCACGGAGTAACGTTCAACCAGATCCACCAGTTGATCTGCCGTTGTAGGATTTCCATGGCTTACCCACTTCCACAGGGCTGGCGGTAGAGCTCTCAGGTACTTGTCCATGACGACTCTCTGGATTATCTCTGGCGCTGTCAGCACCTCAGGTTGTAGCCACTTCTTCGTCACGTGGATCAGGTCGAACATCTGTGACCGCGGTGGTTTATCCGGCTGATAAGTCCATTGATGCACTCTCTGTGCACGGACAGCGGTCATCACTCCCAGCCGGGCCAAGATCTTGGCTTTCAGTTTGTCAAAGTCCTGCGCGGCTTCAGGTTCTAAGTCATAATAAGCCTTTTGGGCCTCACCGGAAAGAAACGGGGCAATCAGGCAGGCCCATTGTGCCTTCGGCCATTTTTCTCGCACCGCCGTCCGTTCAAACGTGGTCAGGTATGCCTCGACGTCATCTTCGGTCGTCATCTTCTGCCAGTACCGACTCACGTGAATCACTCTCGACTCGGCTTCCAGGTTAACCTCAGGTAAGCTTGCCAGGCGCTGCGCCACCCGCTGGAGAAGCGAACGATCAATAGCTGTCATGTCCACCAACTCCTTCAGCTGGGCCATCATCACCCGATTAGCTTCTTGCTGGACGGCGGTGGACTGTATCATCGCTTTCACCACGTCCTCCATGCTCATGCTTCCAACGTGATGCCCGCGTTCTCCACCACAATGTGATAAAACACTCCAGGATCGCCTTTGCTGGGGTCAAAGGTCACGTGCGTTCAGCATGAAACTCAGGTGCACAGCCGGGGTCCGGGTATAACTGACACTGGGTCAGGTTTATTAAAGGTGAAAGCAATGCATAAAGGAAATAAAAACAAAACAAATCCTTGCCTGTCCGGCACTAACTAAACAAGGTACAACCTAACTACCAACTGGCGGGCTTCTCCCGTCCAGCCAAACCACAGTTACCGTGGGCACTGCTTTCATTCACATGTGTCTCTCACACAGACAGGCTCTCTGTGTTCCCAGGCTGAGACACTCACACAACCACCTGGCATCCTTTTATATGCGCCTCCCTTTATTTATTAGTAACCAGGTGAGATACTGACCAGACTAGGCCACATAGGAGAGGTATCTGGGCGAGATATACCTGCCCTCATCCACTATTCCCACATGATTCTCACAGTATGTTTTTGTTGAAAACTGTTTTTTGCCACTTACATAATGTCTGATGTTCACATTGTACTACAATACACTTTTCTCTTAAATATAAGCAATATATAAGGGAGTCGGAGTAAGGGAAACTGAGGAGTCGGAGTCGCAGGTTTGGCTTACCGACTCCACAGCCCTGATACTGACTGCTGAGCCGTGTATCTAATCCTATCCTGTGTGACACTGGGCTCCCCCTGCAGTCTGTGTCATAGGGTGGTCTGTGTTGGCACGGTAATAAATTGTGTTATTTCCAGCTTTACAGAAGGACGATAACACCATAGAAATGATAAGAATAGGCAAAATTGTTTTGTGAATTGGAACGCGTGGGGTTAAAATTTCGCCTCACAAAATAGCCTATGACACTCTCGGGGTCCAGACGTGTGACTGTGCAAAATTTTGTGGCTGTAGCTACGACGGTGCAGATGCCAATCCCGGACATACACTTTTTCTGCATTATGTACATAGGGGCAAAATTGTTTGGTGATTTGGAACGCACGGGGTTAAAATTTCACCTCACAACATAGCCTATGACGCTCTCGGAGTCCAGACGTGTGACTATGCAAAATTTTGTGGCTGTAGCTGCGACGTTGCAGATGCCAATCTCGGACATACACATACATACACACATTGAGCTTTATATATTAGATACGCAGGAAGTCATATAGTCATCAGAGAGATGCACTTTTGCCCATATCATGCATGTTTTCTTTATGTCTTCCCACTTTTAATAAGGCTGCGGGAGCGCCGCATTGCGCATGCGCCCGCCTCGTCCTGGGATTGGTCACCAGTAAGGCCTGTTTCACACTTCCGTTTTTTTGGGTCAGTTAAAATTCGCCAAAAAGGCGGAAAGCGGATCCGTTCCTAACTGATGACACCGGATCGTTCTTTTTTTTTACGGATCCGCCGAATGAAGAATTTTAAAGGAACCGCTGCCCGGGAAGGGGGGGGGGGGAGAGAGAATTTTTTTTGTCTGCCAGAAAGGATTTCCGGCTGACTTCCTTTCTCCGGGCATGCGCACTGTAAAATGCGGATCCTGCAGCAAAAAAAACGTTGCAGGGTCTGTCCAGGCATGCCGGCGGACGCAAAAAATTTGGCGGATCCGCAAAAAAACCCGGCTCCAACGGATGGCCATCTGTCAAGATCCGCCGGTAATGCAACTCAATGGGGAAAAAAACGGATCCGCCAAAAAAATGGCGGATCCGTTTTTTTTCAAAAACTGGCGGATTTTGACTGATGGTCAAAAACGGAAGTGTGACACAGGCCTAATCTGTATCGCTGACTGTGACGTCAATCGCACTCGGCGTTGCACTTCCTGGTTTCTGATCAGGGAGGACGGCGGATGTTTATGCCCATAGCGGCGCCATGTAACCATGACGCTCCTGATTTTTTAGTATCTGCAGCTGTTCACTCCTTATTTAAACCTCACCTACCCCTGCTCACATCACTCCCTGACGAAACAAGAGCAAAACGTGCGTTGGAGTGCTGTGTGCTGGAGGTAACCTTGGTCAGTAATCATATGTGGTCACACTTTTCATTCATTTGCACTAATACACTGTGTTCCAAATTATTATGCAAATTGGATTTAAGTGTCCTAAAGATGTAATTTTTTGTTTTTCAAATAAACTCATAGATGGTATTGTGTATCAGGGCTCTTTGGATCACTGAAATCAATCTCAAATGCCTGTGATAATTAGTTTACAAGATGAGCTCAATTAAAGGAAAACTACTTAAGAATGATGTTCCACATTATTAAGCAGGGCACAGGTTTCAAGGAATTTAGGAAAGAAAAAGGATCTCTCTGCTGCTGAAAAGCATCAAATAGTGCAATGCCTTGGTCAAGATATGAAAACATTAGATATTTCCCAAAAACTTAAACGTGATCATCGTACTGTTAAGAGATTTGTGGTTGATTCTGAGCACAGACATGTTGTGCTGATAAAGGCAGAATGAGGAAGGTTTCTGCCAGGCAAGTTCATTGGATTAAGAGAGTGGCTGCTAAAAAGCCATTACAAACCAGCAAACAGATATTTAAAGTTGCTGGTGCCTCTGGAGTCCCTCGAGCCTTAAGGTATAGGATCCTTCAAAGGCTTGCTGTGGTGCATAATTCTACTATTCGGCCACCCCTAAACAGTGTTCACAAGCCGAAATGGTTGCAGTGGGCCCAGACATACATGAAGACTAATTCTCCAAACAGTCTTGTTTACTGATGTGTCGAGCAACCCTGGATGGTCCAGATGGATGGAGTAGTGGATGGTTGGTGGATGGCCACTATGTCCCAACAAGGCTGCGACGTCAGCAAGGAGGTGGAGGAGTCATGTTTTGGGCCAGAATCATGGCGAAACAGCAGGTAGGGCTCTTTAAGGTTCCTGAAGGTGTGAAAATGACCTCTGCAAAGTATAGAGTTTCTGACTGACAGCTGTCTTCCATGGTATAAAAAGCAGAAACGTGCCTTCAGGAACAAAATCATCTTCATGCATGACAATGCACCGTCTCATGCTGCAAAGAATCCCTCCGAGTCATTGGCTGCTATGGGCATAAAAGGAGATAAACTCATGGTGTGGCCACCATCTTCCCCTGACCTCAACCCAATAGAGAACCTTTGGAGTATCATCAAGCAAAGATCTATGATGGTGGAAGGCAGTTCACATCAAAACAGCAGCTCTGGGAGGCTATTCTGACTTCATGCAAAGAAATACAAGCAGAAACTCTCCAAAAACTCACAATTTCAATGGATGCAAGAATTGTGAAGGTGATATCAAAGAATGGCTCCTATGTTAACATGTAACTTGGCCTGTTAGGAGGTTTTGAAGTTAAATAGCTTTTTTGTTCAGTGAATGTGACCTCCTAATGCTGCAAATTCCACAAATGAACATTTTCAGTTCTTTAAAACATATCAAATGTTTAGAAATTCTAATGTGCCTAATAATTTGGAACAGTGCAATTTGAGTTTTTATTCATTTTGGAGATTATACTGTTATCATTGAGAGGTTTCTTCAATAAAATTTGATGTATACTCTAACCGGTGATGACCTTTATTAGACTGACTGTCATTTGTACCAACTATTTAGGAAAATCAGAGAAAAATATCATTTGCTTAATAATTTGGAACACAGTGTATTTACCATAGCTGGTGGCTGGCATCTGTTGGTGGTGATCAATATTGCCTTTACATCACACCTTTTTTTGCACAGTAATTTTGGTTTTATAAAGGGAGGGTCATGAGACCTTTTCAGCACTGAGCACTTTTACATTTTAGGATAATTGTATACCTAAATGAATATCTCTGCACTTTATTTATGAGGTATAATCAATATGGGTCACATTATATGTGCACAGAGCACTTTGTTTATAGGTGATTATATATATATACCTTTTGAATACCTCAGTCAACATTTATGCACTTTAAATATGAAAATGAATTATTATATGAATTATTCACTGATTATTTAATATTATGATTTTTGTGTATTTGTTTTTAATCTAATTTTATTTCTATTATCTGAATTTGAGATATAAATAAAATTGTTATGATAACAGATTGTCCTTGGTATCATTAATTTTTTTTAGATTTTCTTGAATGTAAATTGTATTATTCAATAAAAATAGTCAGTACTTTGGTTTTGGTCGACGAGGCGAGAGACGGCCTGACCCAGGGCCGAGGCGAGGGACGGCCTGACCCAGGGCCGAGGCGAGGGACGGCCTGACCCAGGGCCGAGGCGAGGGTCGGCCTGACCCAGGGCCGAGGCGAGGGTCGGCCTGACCCAGGGCCGAGGCGAGGGACGGCCTGACCCAGGGCCGAGGCGAGGGACGGCCTGACCCAGGGCCGAGGCGAGGGACGGCCTGACCCAGGGCCGAGGCGAGGGACGGCCTGACCCAGGGCCGAGGCGAGGGTCGGCCTGACCCAGGGCCGAGGCGAGGGTCGGCCTGACCCAGGGCCGAGGCGAGGGTCGGCCTGACCCAGGGCCGAGGCGAGGGACGGCCTGACCCAGGGCCGAGGCGAGGGACGGCCTGACCCAGGGCCGAGGCGAGGGACGGCCTGACCCAGGGCCGAGGCGAGGGACGGCCTGACCCAGGGCCGAGGCGAGGGACGGCCTGACCCAGGGCCGAGGCGAGGGACGGCCTGACCCAGGGCCGAGGCGAGGGACGGCCTGACCCAGGGCCGAGGCGAGGGACGGCCTGACCCAGGGCCGAGGCGAGGGTCGGCCTGACCCAGGGCCGAGGCGAGGGACGGCCTGACCCAGGGCCGAGGCGAGGGACGGCCTGACCCAGGGCCGAGGCGAGGGACGGCCTGACCCAGGGCCGAGGCGAGGGACGGCCTGACCCAGGGCCGAGGCGAGGGACGGCCTGACCCAGGGACGAGGCGAGGGACGGCCTGACCCAGGGACGCTCATGTAGACGTCAGGGTAAATCCGTCCGAGAAAGGCCGAGCGCCGAATAGCGAGTCTCCCCGCTGGAGCGTAGCCTCACAGACATACACGAGCTGTGACGGCAGGGCAGTACGCTCCGTGCTTGGACCGCTTTGCACAGACGTCTGTGTGAGCAGCATTGGTAGGACAGCTAGGAGATAACTTCTCACTCAATGAGGCCTGACTACTGTATGTAAAAGTGGAGCATGCGCAGTTGCGCACCTCAGCTCCATTCATTCTCAAAAGAAGCGCTCGGCTGGTCCATTGGAGCCCCCACTACGGAAGCTGCGCCACCTGCTGGCCGGGAGGTCACTGATCTGCTGAGATTACCATCGCGCTTTCTTTGCCCCGCCCACAGAGCTTGGTTTCCATGGCTTTGCGTTACGTTACGTCCTCCTCGGCAGCGGAGCCGGAGACGTCAGACGCGGCGGCGGCAGGAGCCGGGCTTGTGCTGGTCTCGGGGGCGATGGACGCTTATAAAGTACAAGTGTGGGCGAGGACAGAGCCGTTCCTGATCGGAGCGCTGCCCTTCCCGCCGCCGGCCAAGTTTAGCATGCATTACCTGCGGAAGATGGCCACGTACGTAAGAGCGCGCTCTGCGGAAGGCTGCTACCCGCGCCTCCGCTGGCCCATGTGGCGGCACATCGCGTGCGGGAAGCTGCAGCTGGCGGAGGACACGGCCTGGCTCTACTACGAGGCTTTTCACTGCTTGACTGAGCGCAGCGCGCACAAGAGCCTGGAGTGGGCGGAATGTGTGTCCAGCTGCTCCTCGGTGGGCGAGTACGAGGAGGTCCGGAGCACGGTAAGGCCGGTACGGGGCAGGCGGCCCACAGGGGCAGCGGAGGTCTCAGATCCCACAGGGGCAAAGATGGCTGATCACACAGGGGCGATCGGCTGCAGCCGACCGGTCATTGGTGGATGTGCCCGGTATTTCTGCTCCTTCCCCTCACACTAGTGGGACTGAGCTGAAATTACAGGTACATCTGCTACTAAAACCCACAAATGAGCGGGAGCATGAGCTTTCTATGTGCGCTGCGTCAGAGCACGTTCACACTGGCCATCTATGTATATATATATAAAGCTGTGTACGTGTGTATGTATCAAGCTACGCCCACTCCATGTATCCCCGCCCACTAGCGGCTGGAGAGCCGGGCTGAGGAGGGATAGAGCGGGAAGGGCGCCTGGAGAAGCGGGGCTGAGGAGGGATAGAGCGGGAAGGGCGCCTGGAGAAGCGGGGCTGCGGAGGGATAGAGCGGGAAGGGCGCCTGGAGAAGCGGGGCTGCGGAGGGATAGAGCGGGAAGGGCGCCTGGAGAAGCGGGGCTGCGGAGGGATAGAGCGGGAAGGGCGCCTGGAGAAGCGGGGCTGAGGAGGGATAGAGCGGGAAGGGCGCCTGGAGAAGCGGGGCTGAGGAGGGATAGAGCGGGAAGGGCGCCTGGAGAAGCGGGGCTGAGGAGGGATAGAGCGGGAAGGGCGCCTGGAGAAGCGGGGCTGAGGAGGGATAGAGCGGGAAGGGCGCCTGGAGAAGCGGGGCTGAGGAGGGATAGAGCGGGAAGGGCGCCTGGAGAAGCGGGGCTGAGGAGGGATAGAGCGGGAAGGGCGCCTGGAGAAGCGGGGCTGAGGAGGGATAGAGCGGGAAGGGCGCCTGGAGAAGCGGGGCTGAGGAGGGATAGAGCGGGAAGGGCGCCTGGAGAAGCGGGGCTGAGGAGGGATAGAGCGGGAAGGGCGCCTGGAGAAGCGGGGCTGCGGAGGGATAGAGCGGGAAGGGCGCCTGGAGAAGCGGGGCTGCGGAGGGATAGAGCGGGAAGGGCGCCTGGAGAAGCGGGGCTGCGGAGGGATAGAGCGGGAAGGGCGCCTGGAGAAGCGGGGCTGCGGAGGGATAGAGCGGGAAGGGCGCCTGGAGAAGCGGGGCTGCGGAGGGATAGAGCGGGAAGGGCGCCTGGAGAAGCGGGGCTGCGGAGGGATAGAGCGGGAAGGGCGCCTGGAGAAGCGGGGCTGCGGAGGGATAGAGCGGGAAGGGCGCCTGGAGAAGCGGGGCTGCGGAGGGATAGAGCGGGAAGGGCGCCTGGAGAAGCGGGGCTGCGGAGGGATAGAGCGGGAAGGGCGCCTGGAGAAGCGGGGCTGCGGAGGGATAGAGCGGGAAGGGCGCCTGGAGAAGCGGGGCTGCGGAGGGATAGAGCGGGACGGCAGTTAGTTACTATGCCTGGGCAACGCCGTGCTCTTCAGCTAGTTTTACATAAACAAGTTGAGCATGTGCCCTAAAATAATCAAACAGGACTAGTGCAAGTAATAACAGGGTACTTATGACCTTTGTCATCTAATCGTGCCAAGGTGTACCAAAGCAAGACACTGATCCTGTGTCAGCTGCCCTTAGTGTGAATAAGGACAGAGCAAGACGGGGACCAGACTGTACAGACACCCGTCGGTGGGAATAAGGGCAGAGCAGACGGGGGCCAGACTGTACAGACACCCGTCGGTGGGAATAAGGGCAGAGCAGGACGGGGGCCAGACTGTACAGACACCCGTCGGTGGGAATAAGGGCAGAGCAGGACGGGGGCCAGACTGTACAGACACCCGTCGGTGGGAATAAGGGCAGAGCAGGACGGGGGCCAGACTGTACAGACACCCGTCGGTGGGAATAAGGGCAGAGCAGGACGGGGGCCAGACTGTACAGACACCCGTCGGTGGGAATAAGGGCAGAGCAGGACGGGGGCCAGACTGTACAGACACCCGTCGGTGGGAATAAGGGCAGAGCAGGACGGGGGCCAGACTGTACAGACACCCGTCGGTGGGAATAAGGGCAGAGCAGGACGGGGGCCAGACTGTACAGACACCCGTCGGTGGGAATAAGGGCAGAGCAGGACGGGGGCCAGACTGTACAGACACCCGTCGGTGGGAATAAGGGCAGAGCAGGACGGGGGCCAGACTGTACAGACACCCGTCGGTGGGAATAAGGGCAGAGCAGGACGGGGGCCAGACTGTACAGACACCCGTCGGTGGGAATAAGGGCAGAGCAGGACGGGGGCCAGACTGTACAGACACCCGTCGGTGGGAATAAGGGCAGAGCAGGACGGGGGCCAGACTGTACAGACACCCGTCGGTGGGAATAAGGACAGGGCGAGGGCCAGACTGTGCAGTCACCCGACAGTGGGAATAAGGACAGAGCAGGGCGAGGGCCAGACTGTACAGTCACCTGTCAGTGGGAATAAGGGCAGAGCAGACGGGGGCCAGACTGTACAGACACCCGTCGGTGGGAATAAGGGCAGGGCGAGGGCCAGACTGTGCAGTCACCTGTCAGTGGGAATAAGGACAGAGCAGGACGGGGGTCAGACTGTACAGTCACCTGTCAGTGGGAATAAGGGCAGAGCAGACGGGGGCCAGACTGTACAGACACCCGTCAGTGGGAATAAGGACAGCAGGACGGGGGCCAGACTGTACAGGCTCTTGTCGATACAAAGCTATATCGATGAAATTCTTAGCTCCGTAGAGGGCACGTATCCTTGTTTGTACAAAGTACAAGAAAATACAGCAAAACCAAATAAATGAGCCAGAGCACAAGTTGCTACACGTGCATTGTGTAAGGGCACATTCACATTGGCCATTTCACAGGCAAAATCCAAGAAGCAATGGCTGAACTTTGGGTCGCTTGTGCTCCTCTGCCCTTATTCCCATTAAGGGTAAGGTCTTAAGTCTTAATACTAGACAGGTTAGGATCGTTCCGATGGGTACACCTTGATGTGGGATGGCTTTTTTTTTTTTTTAATCAAAATAGTGTTAACTAAGTACCTTATGTAGTTTGGGTTTTATCTGCTACAAAAAGTCTGGATTTGTGCTGTACAGACAAGTGTAAAGCATGGGGGACAGCACTCTGCAGGCCTGTGCATAGCTGTTTCCATTGCTTCTGATGCTGATTACTGATCTCTTTCCTGAACAGCTCTCGGTGGACACTCTGCAGTTCCTGCTTTTCCTTTACATACAACAAATTAATAAGGTCTCTCTGCGTACTTCTCTGATTGGGGATGAATGGCCAAGTCCTAGAGCGAGATCGCCTACTCCTGATTTATCTGGACAGTCACATTTTCATAAGGTAAAAACTATCTGCATTTAGTCAGTTTAAAAAAAAAAATAGCACAGAATGATTTTGAATATGTAAACCTAATATTTGTTAAGTACAATTCCCATTTAAAGGAGTTGTCCATTAATAAAAAATATTTTTTGCTCATGGAGAAACATGCTGGAGCTGACCTCCATAATAGCCTGCGCTGGATCCATGGGGACTAGAAGGTGAATATGCCTCAGTTTATTATTTTCAATCCATCCCTTAGAAAAAAAAAAAATACTGTCTGCTAATGCTTTTAATCAGTACGGTGTAAAGGGGTACTCCAAGATCCTATCCCAATAAGTCGAAGGCGTAATAATATTAGCCAATACCTCCAATTAGAAATGTAGTATAGTTCTTCTAATAAGCTATGTCGCTTACCCCATTTGCAGGGCATTTCAGTAGCTTAGTTAGTGGTCATGCCCATGGATACCTATCACTGAGTGGTCGTAACCATGGATATTTAAGCTACTGCAATGCCCTGCACATGGGGTAAGCAACATAGCTTATCAGAACAAGTATAGTTAGAAAAGGAAAGGATTTCTCAGGCACTTCAACGAGATTGGTGAAAAAGATTATTTCTGAATAAAGGAACAAAGTGCAGCTAAAAACTGGAATGAATTAAAAATCCTTGCGCGTTTCTGGTGTGATACTGCGCCCTTAGTCATAGGCATATCAAGAAACACAAATAGACAAATACATCTCTGGCAAAAATTAGGAGACCACCGCACAGTTTTATAAAAATCAGCTTCTCTCCATGTCTAACAGCCATTCCATTCCAGTGTCAGTTGAGTTCCAACCAGAGTACACCTCATTCTACTTAATGTGCTTCTGATTAGGTGATCACCTGAACCAAATCTTATTTAACGAAGGAAAGTATAAAAAACCCTGCTGTGGTGTTGGTGTTCACAATCCTCTTGCAATAGAACAAGCTGGATGTCAAAGCAAATGCTAGTAATATCCCAAAAGCAATAGAAATGAAAAAACAACTTTTAACCGTTCCAAAGGAGTTGAAAAGAAAAGTCTTGAGTGAGGAAAAGACGGTCTGAATTCTGGCTTTACTAGCAGAGGGATACAGTGAGCATCATGTTGCCTCCATCCTTAAAATTTCTAAGACGGCAGGCCATTACAACAATGTCAAGCAGCAGACATTGGGGCAAGAAAGCTACAGACCAGCAGAGAGCAAAAACTACTCTCCACTGACTGGGATGACCGTCACTTTATTCGAATGTCACTCAACAACTGCAAGTTGAATTCAAGTCACCTACAAAAGGAATGGCAAATGGCAGCTGAGGTGAAGTGCACGGGAAGAACAGTTCGTAATGGGCTTCTAGAGGCATGGCTTAAGTTGTCATAATCCAGGTCGGGGTTTGCTTTCTGCCTCCCGACCTGGTCAGGCGGGGGTTAACATCTGTTATGATTGGGTCACCGAGGAGGAAAGCAAGACCAAGCTAAGCCACAGAAAGCCAGAGAGGTTGGCAACTAAGCGGATTGCAGACCCCTGATCCTATCCACACAACTAGCAGTAGCCGTGGAGCGTACCTACAATGTTTCTAGACGCCTTGACACAGCCGTAGAACTAAATAAGCCTAAAGCAAGAAAGGGGAAATCTAAACTGCCCCAGAGCAGACCCCAAAGGAATAGATAGCCCCCAAACATATATTGTCGGTCAGACAAGATGAAAACACAAACGCAGGTAGGAAAATAGGCTGAGCAAACGATGGAGCCCAAACTAACTAGACAGGACAGGAAAGGAAAGACACTGTCTGCAATCACGCAAAAAACCCTGCAAAAAATGGCCAACACGTCTGATGGAAAAAATACTGAAGTCACTGGACTTTGCCCAGTATATCAGCACTCTGGTATATTCTGAAAGCAGAGCAAAGAGAGGCCAATGTTTTAAGTTCATTCTCTGGTTCACCAATTGTGAGTTCTCCTTCCAGACTCCCTCTGGTGGTAACGGGAGGTAGTGAGGCTGATTTGATCAGTGGAGATCTGCCACCTGAGAATGAGGATGACGATTGGATCTCAGGAGTCTCAGATTGGATTTAAGACAGCCGACGCCCTATTCAGTTGCTGGTGATTCTTTCTGCTTGTCAGGTCTTGGTTCTCAGCTCTGTTCCAGTCAGCTCAAGCTAAGTTTCTCTGTTAATGTTCACACTTGATTTTGTTGTTCTGTTCAGTTTTTTGTGTGGTTAGCCAGCCCCGGCTTGGGCTCTGCTGAATTTCCACTCTTGTTTATCTGTGTTTGCCATTTTGCTTTTTGTCCCTTATTAGATTGGCCTCTTTTTGCTCTGTCTCAGAATATTTCAGAGTGCTGATATAGTGGGAGAAGTCTAGTGACTTCAGGGTTAATTTTGTTATCCAGAAGTGTTGGACATTATTTTGTAGGGTTTTGGGCAAATTGCAGACAGTGTCTGTCCTTTCCTCTCCTTTCTAGTTAGTTTGGGCCCCATCGTTTGCTCAGCCTATTTTCCTACCTGTGTTTGTGTTTTCATCTTGTTTCACCGTCAATACATGTGTGGGGGCTGTCTATTCCTTTGGGGTCTGCTCTGGGGCAGTTATTTTTCCCTTTTCTTGCTTTAGGCTTATTTAGTCCTCCGGCTGTGACGAGGCGTCTAAGTTCATCGTAGGCATGCTCCACGGCTGCTGCTAGTTGTGTGGTAGGATCAAGGATCTGCAATCTGCATAGTTACCAACCTCTCTGGTTTTTCTGGGCTTAGCATGTTTAGGTTTTTTCCTCCTCGGTGACCCATTCATAACAGGCCAATCTAATAAGGGACAAAAACAAACTGGCACAAACAGTAACATAAGGATGGAAATTCAGCACAGCCCCAGACGGGGCTGGCTGACCATATAAAACGGAAATAGACAAAACCAAATCAAATGTGGACAATAGCAAAAGAACACTTATTTTCCAGCTCAGTCCCTGTATGCTCAAGCTAAGACCTCAGAAGGCAGGAAAAAATCAGCAGGGATAGAGGGAGTCGGCTGTCTTAAATCCAGTCAGAAACTCCCAATGTCCAATCGTCCTCCTCATTATCAGGTGGCAGGCCTCTGTTAATTAGATCAGCTCCATTACCTCCTGTAACCACCAGCGGGAGCCCGGAAAGCGAACTCGCGACTAGAGTTGAGCGACTTTGGTCGGATCGGGTTTCATGAAACAAAATTTGTTTCAGATGAAACTGGTCTGACTAGGGCAAAAAAAAGTCGGAGTTTCGTCCGAAACCCGACCCCAATGCAAGTCAATGGGAAATAAAAGTTGGCAATGAGCGGATGACTTTCATCCACTCAATGCCAACTTTTATTCCCCATTGACAAGCCGTTTATGGGTTGCGTGTATTCAGAAGATGGGCACGATGTATTGGGAACGAAAATAATTTCACTCTGCATCATCAACTGCGTCGACAATGCCCGTTGAGTAAAAATAGTCACAACCACCTGTAGATGAGTTCTTTGAGGGTGTAATTTGCAAAATGTTGAAACTTTCGTGGAATTTGTACATTCTGACATTTTAGTGGCTGCAAAATTGGACTCTACAAGCTATTCCTGCAAAATATATCCCCAAAAGCTAAATAGTTCTCTATCCCTTCTGAGCCCTGCTCTGACTGTCTGTAGAGTATTGCCGTACTTGGGAGAAATGGCACTATCAATCTGCCCTTTCTTATGTACTTCGTCTTATGAGCCATGGTAAAAATGAAAGCTTTCGAGCTAAAAGTACTTATTGTAAAGGCTTGTTCAGACGCGCTTCCCGTCCGTATGGCATCCATTTTTTATGTATCCATTGCATGGAATAACAGAAAACTGAATGTTGTCTTTTATTTATTAAATTGTTGATGTAAAATCGGATGGCATACAAACTGCAAAAAAAAAAGGAAAAATGGAATAAAAACATATTTTTTTCCCTTTGGATGATAAGCAAATTTTGCACACGCTTATCTGAACCCACCCTTGCTAATGTAAATTTTCACAGCCGAATGGGGGGAAGAAAGACTGAGATGCCCGTACTGCAAAAATGCTGATTACGCACCACAAGGTGAATTTCCTTCTGGGGATTTTCTGCTGCTCTAGCACCTTAGGACGCTGCAAATGGCTCTGTAACCTACTCCAGCCAAATTACCACTCCATAAGCCAAATAATTCTTTCCTTCTAAAAGCCGGCCTTTGCCCAAACAGTCGTTTTCACCCCACATACGGATATTGCCACAGCTGGGGCAAACTGTATCAAATTGTGGGTTAATTTTTCTTCTATTACCCATTATGAAAATGAAAAAGTTGGGTCAAAGCCAACATTTTAGTAGAAATTATGTATTTTTTTTATTTTCACTGCCCAGTATTATAATAAGTCTCTGATGCTCACCCAATGACTAGATACATTTCGTAAAGTGGTTGTCCACTACTAGGGCAACCCCTCGATCAAAATGTTTGGCACCGATAAAATAATAAAGCTTATACTCTCCTCCCGTGCTGGCGCTGTTCCAGTGGTGTCGGCATGCGCTCTCACCGGGGCTCTCGTGATGTTGTGACACCGGCACCCAATCAGCGCTAGGGTTACTGTCCCCACCTTCCAACAGATCTACCATGAAGAGGAAGTTTGGGATGCTGTAAATCCCTGGCTTCCTCTTCATGCTCCATTCGTACGAAGGCGGGGACAGTGACGCCAGCTCTGACTAGGCCCCAGCGTCACGTGTTACAACACCGCTCGAGAGACCTGGGGAAAACAAATGCCAACAGCGGTGGAAACGGCGCCAGCACAGGAGGAGAGTATATGCTTTATTTTGTGGGGCCAAACGAGGGCTATGGGAAGAAGTTGTCTAAATTTTGACAACTTCTTTAAGTGATGTAGTTTCTAATATAGGGTCACTCTTGGTTTTCTGCTATTCTGGAACATCACACTGTCTGTAAGTTTTACATGGTATATGCAAACTATTCACGTCAGCTAGTGCTCTTCCCCTTTCTGAGTCCCGTCGTCTGCCCATACAATAGTCCCCTGCCTCATATGGGGTGTTCTCTTACTTAGTAAGAATTGTTACACATTTTGAGGTTTTTCTCCTGTTATTCTTTCTAAAAACGTGGGGCTAAAGCAACTATTTAGTGTATTAAAAGAGCATTTTTTTTTTCCATTTCACTTTGCTTTACATGCTGTGAAGCACCTGAAGGGTTAACACTCTTCCTGAAATCCATTTTGAATACTTTGAAGGGTGTAGATTTAAAAAAGGGGTCTTGTTTGGGGTTTTTTCTGACCAATGTAAGCCTTAGTGGCTTCAAAAGTTCAGTTGTTCCTAATAAATTATGTCTTGTAAATTTCCTTGGGAAAAAAAAAAGAAAATTTGCTGCTAATCTTTCAAGGCTTGTTCAAACCCTGAGGTTTTTCTCCTACACATTTTTGTGGTGGAAAAAAATCGCAGTGTTTTACAGTACCAACAAGCTACTGCGGTCTTATGTTTTCCTTGCAGATTTGAACCATCAAAGAATTTTTTCAAATTGCACACACAGGCAGAGGCTTGTCATTGACCGTCAGCAGGACCGCCTGTATGTCTAGTTACCTGTGCGGCTCCGTCCCTGGCAACTATTAAAAGGCGTTTCAGAGACAAACATGCATGGCTGTGATCGTACAGCTAGTGGCTGATACATGCTGCCAGTGGTTTGGGCAGCATGAATTTTTTTTAAATAATTCACCACTCTCTTTCTAATAAAATGTGTCAGTTTCTAGTGCTACAAATAGTTCCCAACGTAGACCTAGCATTTCAGCGAACAGTCCTGCATGAGAAACATAAGAAGTAGTAACAAAAATAATTTTTGGTGTTTCAGCTAACTAAAACCGCAAATCTATCATTTGGGATATAGAATATAAATACTTCACCACTCTCTTTCTATTAAGAAGTCCGTTTATAATGCTACAAATAGTTACCACCACAGACCTAGCATTTCAGCCAACAAACCTGCATGTGAAACATAAGGCGTCTCAAAAAGAAGACCTACACTTCGCTGATATAGTGCCCTTGTTAGAGTTCACTGGAGGATGAGGGTTACCCCTATTCCTCCGAGCGCTCCTGGGTGAACTGCTGTAGGGATCCTCCAATGATCTATAACAAGAAGGCGATATCAGCAAGCTGGAGGTCTTTTTTCTATTAATACAGAGGAACTAATCATAAATACCACTTTGTAAGTTTGAATTAACATGATTATTGAAGGGTTGATCTGAGCATTACTTTTATAAATGCAATTCTTATTGCTATATGCACCCCTGCTTTTTTTTTTTTTTTTTATATCAGATTACCTTTCTCCAAAGGTTTGCCACACAGGACCCGTCTTTCTTTCAGCAGTACCTATCCCCTTGGGTGCTAGTGTCTTTGCTAGGTTTGAGCAGCATGTATCACCTGACGGGTTCCCTTTAATGGATGTAGAAATGGGGCACAAAACCTGCAAAATCAAAAGCTCATAATGGGAACTTGGCCTTACTCATGACAAGGTTTTTTTTTTTTTTTAGAAATTGTAATCCTTTATTGTTGGCTTCCTGAAATCTAATTCATGGAATTCTGTTTTCTTCTTTTGTTTTAGAATTGGGACGACGATGGCCACCATGCATTTATACATCATCACTTACCTTATCTTTTGGAGTTACTTCTGGATCCTGACCAGCTTACTAAATCCTCTCATTCTAGTCCCTACAGTCTTTTATCCCTTGATGCAGCACATGCTCTCAGCTTTCTTCTGGAAGGAACAGTGGACAAAAACAGAACTATCCATTCCTTTATTGACTTAGCCCTCTGGCACCCAATGCAAACTTTATGTGGTTATTCGAAGACAAGTGAAGCATTCTCTATTAAAAAGTTGCAGGCCTGGATAAAGGAATGCTTTGTGGTAAATCCATTTGGGATATCTGCATGTATCGAGTCTGGAAGAAAATTGTCATGGGCTCAGCAAAGTAAGAAAATTGTATTTTTTCTTTTCCATATTTGGTATGTAAATTTGCCCACGTTTCAGTCTTTGAAGAATTTTTTTTTTTTTTTTTTTACTAGCATTGAGTATGAAGTTAGGGGTGGTCATTTTTTTTCCTACTACTTCACTAAGAAAATATGAGGTGTCATCTGCAGGACATTAAAACAGGTTTCCGCAAATGAGATACAATGGAACCTGTGACATAATTCAAACTGCAGCCCTCTCTAGTCAAGTGTCAAGAAGGACTGAAGTCATGCAGCTCCCGAGATCAGTGGCTAAACTGACAGAGGAGCCGGGACCACATACAGTGCCTTGAAAATGTATTCATATCCCATGAACTTTTTCACATTTTTTTTTTTCATGTTATACCATCAAACTTAAACGTATTCTATCTTATGTGATATACCAACGGAAGGCAGCAAGTATTTGTGAAGTGTAGAGGAAACGATACATGGTTTTCTAATTATTTAAAAAAAACTGTATGAAGATTGTGACATGCATTTGTATTCAGACCCCTGATTTGAGATACAGCCAAGAGGCACATGGTCACTCTGGATGTGCTGCAGAGATCCACAGCTCAGGTAGGAGAAACTATCCACAGGACTATTGTTGGGTGTATTTTCCACATATCTGGCTTTTATGGTAGTTACAAAAAGTCAGTTTTAAAAGCAATTTTTATAATATTTAGAAAACCCTGTATCATGTCCTTTACACTTAACAAATACTTGCTACTTTGTGTTGGTATATCACATCAAATCCCAACAAAATGCATTTTAAGTTTGTGGGTGTAGCGTGAAAAAAAAAGTGGAAAAGTTCTCAGGACATGAAAACTTTCAAGGCTCTATATATATATATATATATATATATATATATATATATATATATATATATATATATATATAATTTATTTTAGTTGGCCAAATACAGGGCTATACATCAAAAAAGTATATCTTTTCCTCCTTGAGCTTAATGGGGGTTGGCTCCATCCTCCACCACCATATAGAGGTGCACGGAGGATGATTGCACAGAACGGAAATACAAATAAACATTGAGGAGATTGAAGCTGGAGGTAACCTTCATTGTGAACAGCAAGCAGAATATCCACTTCCATTACGTTTCTCCGTACAGCATCACTGGAGGTAGTCCTTGACCTATAGCGGGACAGGATACCAGAGAGGTTAAAAGCCCCCATTTCCACCCTCCAGTGTTTCCCTTCCCTCTGTCAAGCAGTCCATGGCCGACGCCTCTCTGAACCATCAGTCGCTGTACCGGTATAGTCCCAAGGAGATCATGGGGGTCACGGCCTTCCCTTCCTCCTGTCAAGCGGTTTATGGCCAACACCGAGAAGTTCCTCAGTCAACAGTCAGCGTGTGCATCATCTGCAGTAATGCAGCATTCCTGATGAGACACCGCTTCCTTCCTTGGTGAGCTCTTGGCATTACCAGCTCCCCCTGTTTTAACGGGTGTGGAGCCAGCACAGGTAAGTTCACGGTGGAGTGTTGTGTTGAAGGCCTCTGGGCTGATGCTAGCTTCATGCCTTCGTGCCAAAACTGGGTCTAGAACCTCATTCTGAGGTTTGATTTCACATATACGCAGCTAGGCCTTGGACCTATAGGCTATAGTTAGGCACTATGGCTGGGCTAAATCTCATGATTTGACTTCAGTTAGTTTCATGTCTTGTCTGCACAGGGCACAATACAATAAGGGAGAAAAAGCTACTGACCAAAGACACCAGGATCACCACAAATATCACAAATTTTTATTAGGTACAGACAAAAACCCATTTAAAAACATTTAAAAGTCACTCAATGACAATTCAAGTAGACCCTTGAGGCTAATAATATAGCCCTCTAGACTTCCCTATCAAGATGTTAAATGATGTAAACCATCATGGATTAAAATGAATCCAATATCCACATAAAAAAGCGGTCATTGTAAGATTACATAACAAATGGCATTATATCACAATTAGCATGCACATAGACTGGATTAAACCCAAATAAGTAAAACGGATATCAGAAATTTCCGCGGTGTATATACCACTTTATAATTAGAGAATGCGCACACTGCCCAGTTTCTCTAATAACACTGGTCAACAGCATTTTTGGTGCCAAAGATATTTCATCGAATTTAGGGTATTTTTGGGGTGCTGATTCTGAATATGTCATCAGTTTTGCCAGATTGGCTCAAGTTTTTGAGATTTTTGGTATCTTATTTATAGCACTTGTTGGTAAATGCGACGCATCATCTCATTAATTTCTTTGGATTAGTACTTGAACTGAGCAGTTCTCAATATAGTTTTGTGTTAATTAGTGTTCTAAAAGTTTGTTCATAGCTTGATTTTTGCACTAACTTTATGTTGTTGTCTGTTTTCCAGTGAAAAGCATGAACTCATCATGAAGAAGTTGTCTTAACGATCCAGACTCATTCTGTTACATTTGTGGTGAATATACACTGCCAAAACATAGAAGAAACATAACACACTTCGTAAAAAAAGTGTATTTTGCCTATTTTGGGGTTATGCTTGGGGACCAAGACAAGTTTTGGGCACCACACATAGTGTGCAAAGCATGTATCGAATTATTACGAAAATGGAGCAAAGGACAAAGAAAAAGCTTCAAATTTGGTGTTCCAATGGTGTGGAGAGAGCCAAAAAATCATCATGATGACTGTTATTTCTGTGCAGTGCAAGTGCAAGGATTCAATAAGCATAAGAAACGAAAATGGGAGTAACATGGAATCTGCAAGAAGGCCTGTCCCTCATTGTGAAGATGTGCCTGTACCTGTGTTTACCATAAATAACAGTCATCATGATGATTTTTTGGCTCTCTCCACACCATTGGAACACCAAATTTGAAGCTTTTTCTTTGTCCTTTGCTCCATTTTCGTAATAATTCGATACATGCTTTGCACACTATGTGTGGTGCCCAAAACTTGTCTTGGTCCCCAAGCATAACCCCAAAATAGGCAAAATACACTTTTTTTACGAAGTGTGTTATGTTTCTTCTATGTTTTGGCAGTGTATATTCACCACAAATGTAACAGAATGAGTCTGGATCGTTAAGACAACTTCTTCATGATGAGTTCATGCTTTTCACTGGAAAACAGACAACAACATAAAGTTAGTGCAAAAATCAAGCTATGAACAAACTTTTAGAACACTAATTAACACAAAACTATATTGAGAACTGCTCAGTTCAAGTACTAATCCAAAGAAATTAATGAGATGATGCGTCGCATTTACCAACAAGTGCTATAAATAAGATACCAAAAATCTCAAAAACTTGAGCCAATCTGGCAAAACTGATGACATATTCAGAATCAGCACCCCAAAAATACCCCAAATTCATTAAAATATTTTGGACACCAGAAAAAAAATTTTTTTTCGTTGACCTGTGTAATCAGAGAAATGACACAGTAAGAGGGTAATAAAACACCCTAATGCATCCGGACTCCAGTTTGAGGTGTCCAGTTTTCCTTCCACATTTCAAAAATTCCTGTGAAGCACTTGAAGGGTTAATAAACTTCTTGATTGTGGTTTTGAGCACCTTGAGGGGTGCAATTTTAGAATGGTGTCACTTTTGGGTATTTTCTATCATATAGACCCCTCAGAGTGACGTCAAATGTGAGATAGTCCCTAAAAAAAATGGTTTTGCAAATTTTGTTGTAAAAATGAGAAAACGCTGGTAAACGATTAACCCTTATAACATCCTAACAAAAATATATTTCAAAAATTGTGCTGATGTAAAGTAGACATATGGGAAATGTTATTCATTAACTATTTTGTGCGATATGACTCTGATTTAAGGGCATGTAAAATAAAATTTAGAAAATTTCAACATTTTTGCCAATTTTTTTTCACAAATAAATGCAAGTTATGTTGAAGACATTTTACCACAATCATAAAGTACAATATGTCACAAGAAAACATTCTCAAAATCACCGGGATCCAGAGTTATGACCTCATAAAGTGACAGTGGTCAGAATTGTCAAAAATGGCCTGGTCATGAAGGTGAAACGGGCTCCGTCTCATAGGGTTAAGAAGACAAGATACAAAGAGACACAAATCAAGCCTGACACTAAAATATTAATTTTACAAAGCAGTATGTGTAGGACTGCCTCCAGCCAAGAGAGTAATGTACAGTAAAACAGAGGATCTACATCAGTGTATGTGTTTCATCCACTCATTTCATCCTGATTTTACTTTGGCATTCTAATATTAGTTAAATATTTTGGAATTGTGGGCTTTTTTTTTTTGTACGTGTCCTTTAGCTGTCCTATCGTCAGTGATTTTTTTTTTTTTTTTTTCAGCAGGATCATACTTCCTGCCATATTGCCAAAATTGTTGAGGAATGCTTTGAAGAACATGAGGAAAAACTCCCCAAATCTTAATTTAATCATGCAGGTCTGAGATATGTGTAATTTGTTTCCTCGCCTTGTACATTACAGTATTTAAAGTATCTGTTGCTAATGTCTTGGTGCCAAATAAAACTCGTCACTTTCAGAGTTCTTGTGTTGTCCATGATTTGGCAGGTCAGAGTTGTTTAGGTGGTACAAGGGTCAGGCCTTCACATTACCAGGTGTTTTAAATGTAGTGGATCAATTGTCTGTGATTTATGCACTTTTTTTCTACATAGGACTAATTTGTCATATGTTCAGTTATGTATATGCGTTGGAACAATATGCACTTTGCTCCATTTTTGTTTTCATGTTTTGTTTTTTTTTCCAGTTGATGGCTCGCACAGAAAAGCAAAAATTGTTTGCAATGTTTATAAAGTGCCACATGGTAATCGTATGGTTCTGATGAGTTATATACATAAACAAACTTTGGCTAAAAGTTCTGAAACTTTGGTGGAAGCGCATGTTAAAATCGCTCACTGCAATGAGTCTTATATTTATTTGCTATCTCCATTAAGGTAAGAACATGCTATACTTTATTTTTCTGATTATTTCTTGATTTAAATAGGTGAAATGTTTTACAATTAACCCCTTAACGACCGCCGATACGCCTTTTAACGGCGGCAGTAAAGGGTTCTTATTCCTCAGTGCTGCTTTTTATTGGCGCTGTGAAATAAGCGTATAACTTCCCCCCCCCAGAGTCGGAATTTCTCCGGGAACTTAGCTACCGTGGTTAGCTGAGACTCCAGAGAACATGATTCAGGTTGGTTTTTACTGACCCTAGTGTTGCCGTCGCTGTTATTAACGGAATAACGGCGAACGCAAAAAAAAAAATCCGAATTCCCACTTAAGTTCTCTCTCCTCTGATGTGTTTGCCGGCCGGCACATGGCTACAATAGGAAAAATTTTCTATTAGTTCATTTTAATCACTGTTCTAGACCCTATCACGGTGATCAAAATTAAAAATAGTAAATCAAACCCCCTTTATCACCCCCTTAGTTAGGTTAAAATAAAAAAATGTATTTAATTACATTTTTCTATTAGGGTTGGGCTACAGTTACGGGTGGGGTTGGGCTACAGTTAGAGTTGGGTTGGGGCTAGGGATGGGGCTAGGGTTAGGGTTGGGGCTAAATTTGGGGTTGGGTTAGGGTTGAGATTAGGGTTAGGGGTGTTTTGGGGTTAGGGTTGGAGTTAGAATTGGAGAGTACTACTGTTTAGGTACATTAGGGGGTTTCCAAACGCGACATGGTGCCACCATTGATGCCAGCCAATTATGCGTTCAAAAAGTCACATGGTGCTCCCTCCTTTCTGAGCCCTGCCATGCACCCAGTGACTTTCCCCCCACATACAGGGTAATGGCATACTCAGGAGAAATTGCACAACAAATTTTATGGTCCATTTTCTCCTGATACCCTTGTGAAATTAAAAATTTGTTCCAAAGTAAATTTTTTGGGAAAAATAAAATGTTCATTTTTTTCCCTTTCACATTGCTTTAGTTCTCGTGAAGCACTTGAAGGGTTAATAAACTTATTGAATGTGGTTTTGCACACCTTGAGGGGTGCAGTTTTTAAAATGGTGTCATTTTGGGGTATTGACCCCAAAACTCACTTCAAATGTGAGATGGTCCCTAAAAACAATGATTTTGTAAATTTTGTTGGAAAAATGAGAAATCGCTGGTCAACTTTTAGCCTTTATAACGTCCTAACAAAAAAAGATTGTTCCCAAAATTGTGCTGATATAAAGTTGACATGTAGGAAATGTTATTTATTATCTATTTTGTGCGACACCACTCTGATTTAAGGGTACAAAAATAAAAATTTGGAAAATTGCAAAATTTTCACAATTCTTGCCAAATTTCCATTTTTTTTCATTAAATGCAAGTTATAGTGAAGAAATTTTACCACTAACATGAAGTACAATATGTCACACACAAAAAACATTCTCAGGATCAGCGGGATCCATGGAAGTGTTCCAGAGTTATTACCTCATAAAGTGACAGTGGTCAGAATTGTAAATAATCAGCTTGGTCATTAAGTACCAAATTGCCGCTGACATTAAAGGTATTGTCACACTTAGCGATGCACCAGCGATCCCGACCAGCAATATGACGCGGTCAGGATCGCTGGTACATCGCTAAGTGGTCGCTAGTGAGCTGCCACACAGGCAGATCTCACCAGCGACATCGCAGCGGTCGGGGGTCGCTACTTGCCTGTCAATACGAGGCGATGAAAACGTCCTCCCGCCCGCGTCCATGCGTTGCTCGTCGGCGCCACAAGAATCCCAGCAGGAAGCTGATGACGAGAAACGGTCCAGGACGTTTTCGTGCGATCAGCGGGGGAGCCGGTTGGAGGTAAATATCAGACATAGCGATATCGCTAGCAATATCGCTGCTACGTCACAAAAACCAGTGACGTTATAGCGATATTGCTAGAGATATCGCTTAGGCCTGTTTCAGACATCAGTTTTTTCTGTCAGTCTATATCCGCCAAAATAGCGGAAAACGGATCCGCAGGCGGACTGACAGAAACGAGGGTCAGCGGATCGGCGGATGTACGGATCTGCTGATGGTAAAAATTTAAAGGAACCGCGCCTGGGGAAAAAAGAAAAAAAATTAAAAATTAATACCGGCGGATGTAATGGTATCCGGAAGAGAGCGGGCATCTGCGGTGAACGATCGTCTCGCGGGATGTGGGTGAGAGGAGATCGCGCGATGTGAGACGTGGAAGATCGCGTGGCGAAAGATGGAGCTGGAGATCAAGTGAGGAATGGAGGAGAGAGAGAGAGAATTTTCATCCAGCAGCGACACTTGATTCAGGGTTAAAAGGGGAAAATGCGGATCCGGACAGCAAAAAAAGTTGCATGGTCCGTTCGGTGATCTCAGCGGACGCCAAAATTTTGGTGGATCCGCACAAATACGGATGCAACGGACGATCATCAGTCAAAATCCGCTGATAATGAAAGTCAATGGGGAAAAAAAACGGATCTGCCAAGAAAAATGGCGGATCCGTTTTTTTGGCAAATCGGTGGATCTTGACTGATTGTGAAAAACTGAAGTGTTAAACAGGCCTTAGTGAGACAGGCCCTTAAGGGATTCTGTCAGCACAGAATGACTGTTCAAATTAAGTTCCACAGTTTGGTGCTTCATGATAAGACAGTCATTTAAATACGTTTTCTCTACCTGCTTGTTTTCCCTCAATCTCCAGTCCCCTGTTTCTTGATTGACAGCTCTGGCTTCATGGGGCCAGAGAAGTGTGGAGATAGATGGAAAACAAGCAGGTGTGAACATGTATTTAAATGATTGGGCCCGCCATGATGCACTGTGCCTGTACTTTGTCTGCACAGAATGACTGTTCAACTAGTCACTTTTTAAACGGATTTATTCTTGATTTGATATTTTATTTACAGTGGGGGAAATAAGTATTTGATCCCTTGTTTGTTTTATAAGTTTGCCCACTGACAGAGACATGAACAGTCTATAATTTTAAGGGTAGGTTAATTTTAACATTGAGAGATAGAATATCAAAAATTAAATCCAGAAAATCACATGGTATAAATTATATAAATTTATTTGCATTTTTCAGTGAGAAATAAGAATTTGATCCCCCTACCAACCATTAAGAGTTCTGTCTCCTACAGACCAGTTAGACAATCCTAATAAACTTGTTACCTGCATAAAGACAGGTCTTACATAGTCGCCTTTATAAAAGACTTCTGTCCACAGACTCAATTAATCAGTCAGACTCTAACCTCTACAACATAGGTGAGACCAAAGAGCTTTATAAGGATGTCAGAGACAGGATAGTAAACCTGCACAATGCTGGAATGGGCTACAAAATCGTACGTAAGACGCTGGGTGTGAAGGAGACAACTGTTGGTGCAATAGTAAGGAAATTCAATACAAAAGGAGTGTCAGACGACATAGATCTGGGACATCATGCAAAATCTCACCTTGTGGGGTATCCTTGATCATGAGGAAGGTGAGATCAGCCTAAAACTACACTGGGAGGAACTTGTTAATGATCTCAAGGCAGCTGGGACCACACTCACCAAGAAAACCATTGGTAGCACATTACGCTGTAAAGGTTTAGAATCCTGCGGTGCCCGCAAGGTCCCCATGCTCAAGAAGGTACATGTGCAGGCCTGTCTGAAGTTTGTCAATGAACACCTGGATGATTCTTTGGGTGATTGGGAGAAGGTGCTGTAGTCAGATGAGACAAAAATTGAGCTTTTTGGCATTAACTCAACTCGCTGTGTTTCGAGGAAGAGAAATGCTGCCTATGACCCAAAGAACACTGTCCCCACTGTCAAGCACGGAGGTGGAAACATTGTTTTGGGGGTGTTTCTCTGCTAAGGGCACAGGACTACATCACAGCATCAATGGGAGAATGGATGGAGCCATGTGTAAAATCCTGAGTGACAACCTCCTTCCCTCTGCCAGGACATTAAAAATGGTTTGTGTCTGGGTATTTCAGAAAGACAATGATCCAAAACATAGAGCCAAGGCAACAAAGGAGAAGCTCAAAAAGAAACACATTAAGGTCATGGAGTGGCCTAGCCTAACTCTGAGCTTAAACTCATGGAGGGAGTTTAAGCTCAGAGTTGCCAAGCGACAGCCTCAAAATCTTAATGATTTAGAGATGATCTGCAAAGAGGAGTGGACCAAAATTCCTCCTGACGTGCGCAAACCTCATCATCCACTGCAGTAACCGTCTGACTGCTGTGCTTGCCAACAAGGGTTTTGCCACCAAGTATTAAGTCTTGTTTGCCAGAGGGATGAAATAGCTATTTCTCACTGCAAATAAATTTTAGATATTTTATACAATATGAATTTCTGGATTTAATTTTTGAAATTCTATCAATGTTAAATTAACCCACCCTTAAAATTATACTGTTCATGTCTTTGTCAGTGGGCAAACTTACAAAATCAGCAAGGGATCAAATACTTCTGTTCCCCACTGTGTATTCCATTGATTGCTCATGAGTTAAAATACTCTTCTTTACTTAGTGTATCCTAATAGAAATATTGGTAATCTTTTAAAGGGGTTCTCCAAGATCATGATAAAAAATGCCGCCACTCCAAATTTCATGTTGCAACCTGTCCTAGTAACATGTCAGGACAGATAGCAACGTGAAGAAATACTGCTTGAAATGTGCCTACACTGTTAGGGTCTAAATCATTCATGAACAGACATAACATATGTTCACTCAGCTATGGAGCAGAGCTGTATTAGGAAAAACAAAAATAGTCTCAGCTGAGACTGAGCAGAACTGGCTTTTTTTTTTTTTTTTTTTTTCCCTTCAGGTTCAGTCCCACTATTTGCTTATTTGCCAACCCTTTCTGTAGATTCAGTGAGATAAATTAACTGCAGGGCACAGACTAACTGAGCAGGCACCAAGACTTAATGTGGTTGTCCAGTCTAAAACAACAAGTCTGCATTCACTCTGTGACTGCAGACTTGTGAAAACCCACGTCACACGCATTGCATTCTGTGAAGATTTTCTGGCATTAGTGCCAAAATTGGCAGTCATATGACTGCAGGAAAGCAATATGCAGCATTCCGACTAGGTGGGCGCGTGGCCTTGCTCAGTCCAAGTGTATTGGGCGAGGCCATAAACTAGTCAGATTGTAGCCGAAAGTATGCATATCATATATTTGAGGTCACCTGACACCAGAGGATCCTCACAATGCGTCAGGATTCACAAGTCTGCAGTCACATACAGTGACTGCAGACTTGTTGCTTTAGACCGGATAATCCCTTTTAAGGCCACGGTCACATATGCGAGAAACTCGCACGAGTCTCGCATCTCAATACCCGACACTGCCGGCGGCACTCGGGACCGGAGCGTGCAGCAGCATGTATTTTTATGCATCCACACGCTCAGGTCCCGAGTGCCGGCAGCAGTGCCAGGTTTGAGATGTGAGACTCATGTGAGTTTCTCGCAAGTCTGACCCCGGCCTAATAAGTACCTTTCCGAAATTTTTCATGTTGAACTGAATACATGATGTAATAGTGGCTGCTGCTAAGTATTTGGCACCGAACAGTTAAGTTCAAATGGGTATTTCCAAAATGATTTCTCTGGGAGGCGTGAACAGGTTGACCAATCATAAGCAGACAGCAAAACACTGAAGGAAAAAAAGAACATGCTCCCACAAAAGCTTAGAACAAGCTTAGTGTGAGAGAAAATGACCGCTCCATTCCGATGACCTAACCCTAGTCACAGTTGTATCGCCTACTTTTATAAATGCTCTCTGTGTAAGGTAGACAGCTTTCAGATTTCTTAGCATATAGACATGTTTCTATGTATTTTCAGGCATGCCTCATTCTTGCATTAACAAAACCCTTAGTTTTTGCTGCACATACGGAGAAGTCACTTTTGCGTCACAAAGGCGAAACTTGGCTACCGTCATAAGGAAAGCCTACAACCTGTATTTTGGGTGCAGAATAAGAGATCAGGGTAAGAGTTTGGCTCCACACACATACTGTAATAGATGTGCATCACCTTACCCAGTGGTTGCATGGGAAGAGGCAATCTGTGCCTTTTGCAGTCCCAATGATCTGGAGAGAGCCAACCAATCACGCTACCACTTATTGTTTCTGTATGGTGCTACCCATTAGGAAAGGCGTTTCAAGGAAGAAGTGAACTTTACAGTATACAAACATTGTAATACGCCCAGTACCACTTACAGAAGGACTGCTGGTTCCAAAAGCACCAGAAACATTTTCAGTCAAGTGAGGAAGAAGAGGGCGCTTGGTGTCATGAAGTATCTTCCTCACATGACCCAGACATTGTCAGAAACCTCAGCTGAACCAAACTTTATAACACAAAGAAAAACTGAACGATCTTATTAGTGATTTGGATCTGCCCAAGAGTGTGGCTGAGCTCTTAGCTCCCAGGCTACAGCAGTGGAATCTCCTAGCGGGTGATGTTTGGACCGTGATAAAGATCTTGTCCAGTACTTCTTCATGGAGGGGCGATCTTGTGACATGAACAACATCAACAGTTTAATGGAAGCTATAAAGATAAGTCATAGTCCAGAGGAATCGAGGCTCTTTATCGATTTGCCCAAAACAAGCCTAAAAGCTGTCTTGCTGCATAATGGCAATGCGCTACCTTCACTTCCAGTTGGATATTTATTTTAATCACTTGTATTACGCCATTAATTCCACAGACCTTTACAGACATTATCGGCACTGTCCCCATTGGAGCTCATAATGTAAATTCCCTATCAGTATGTCTTTGGAATGTGGGAGGAAACCCACACAAACACGGGGAGAACATACAAACTCCTGGCAATGTTGTCCTTGATGGAATTTTAACCCAGGACCCCAGCTAACAACTGAGCCACCGTGGATATGCAGTCCACGTGGAGGAAACCTATGACAACATAGTTCAGGCACCTCAACATTTGTGGTCCCTCTGTGGTGACTTAAAAGTGGTTGCCCTCTTACTTGGGTGGATTCAGAAACTACTGCTGCTTTCTTTGTGAATAGGATAGTCGTGCAAGAGAATATCACTATAATAAGAGACTGACCTCTCTGACGTTCGCTTCAGCCAGGGAGTAAAAATGTCTTGCATCCAGATGTTGTTGACCCACTTAAGATTGTTACCACCAGTGCATATCAAGTTAGGCCTAATGAAGAACTTTGTAAAGGCAATGGATAAAAATGCGAAATAAAGTATCTCATTGGTGAATTTCTGAAGTTGAGTGAAGCAAAGATAAAGGAATAGTTAATTTTTTGGGAAGCTCAAGAGCAGATGACTGTGAAGGGTTGGTGGAAAATCTCAAAACACATAAGGCTCTTGGCTGTAACATGTCATTAAAGGGGTTTCCCACTAAGGCTACTTTCACACTTGCGTTAGGAGGCGCAGCGCACGGCGGCCGTGCAGTTCCGCCCCCTGCTGTGCCCCCTCCAGTCAGCTCCTCCTATGGGCGCATGACGCTGCATGCGACCTGCGTACCCTATTGTTATCATTGGGTACGCAGGCCGTGCGCTGGTATGCTTTTGCCGGCGCATGTGCCCTTCTGACGGTGCGCTGAGCACACCAAAATGCAACACGGTGCGTTTTGGCACACAGCGCACCGTCAAAAGGGCACATGCACCGGCAAAAGCATACCAGCGCACAGCCTGCGTACCCAATGATAACGATAGGGTACGCAGGTTGCATGCAGCTTCATGCACCCATAGGAGGAGCTGACGGTAGAGGGGGGCGCAGCTGCACGGCGGCCATGCGCTGCGCCTCCTAACGCAGCAAGTGTGAAAGTAGCCTAAGTTCATTTTAACCCCTTCATGACCCAGCCTATTTTGACCTTAATGACCTGGCCATTTTTTTGCAATTCTGACCAGTGTCCCTTTATGAGGTAATAACTCAGGAATGCTTCAACGGATCCTAGCGATTCTGAGGTTTTTTCGTGACATATTGTGCTTCATGTTAGTGGTAAATTTAGGTTGATAATTTTTACGTTTGTTTGTGAAAAAAAAAAACGGAAATTTGGTGAAAATTTCACAATTTTCAAATTTTGAATTTTTATTCAGCTAAACCAGAGAGTTATGTGACACAAACTAGATAATAAATAACATTTCCCACATGTCTACTTTATATCAGCACAATTTTGGAAACAATTTTTTTTTTTTTGTTAGGAAGTTATAAGGGTTAAAAGTTGACCAGCAATTTCTCATTTTTACAACAAAACTTACAAAACCATATTTTTAAGGACCACCTCACATTTGCAGTCACTTTGAGGGGTCTATATGGCAGAAAATACCAGGGCTGTGGAGTCGGTAAGCCAAACCTGCAACTCCGACTCCTCAATTTCTCTTACACCGACTCCAACTCCGACTCCACGACTCCGACTCCGACTCCCACACATATTGCTTATATTTAAGTGAAAAATTTATTGTAGTACAATGTGAACCTCAAACATTTAATCATTTTTATGATCCCATAATCAAGATATTTAGATAGAACAGAATATATATTGGTGTACTACCCGGTTTTCATTCTTTTTGGTACAGATACGATATGGATAGACAGATATGGATAAATGGATAGATAGAGTAGATTTCTAATCTGCTTTTGCTATTGAAAACATTATTTATGAGCTCAAAAACCTTTCAGGTGATGCGGTTTTTTAAAAAGATGATCAACTTTTGCAGCTGAAAAACGTATCCTCAAAAAACACAGGAAAAACGCTGTGTGTGAATGTAGCCTTAGATCAGGAATAGAACAGCCATTTATAGGACATTTCATAACTTTCCCAAATTCCTATGAAAAAATATTCAGCACATCCTGCATTGAATTACTGTACCCAATTTATTATATATTTTAGGAGTCGGAGTCGGTCCATTTTATACCGACTCCAACTCCGACTCCACCAAAATGAGCACCGACTCCGACTCCACGACTCCGACTCCACAGCCCTGGAAAATACCCAAAAGTGACAACATTCTAAAAACTGCACCCCTCAAGCTACTCAAAACATTCAAGAAGATTATTAACCCTTCGGGTGCTTCACAGGAACTAAAGCAACGTGGAAGGAAAAAATGGACATTTTAATTTTTCCAACAAAAATTTTCTTTTAGCATCAATTTTTTTATTTTCACATGGGCAACAGAATAAAATAGACCCTAAAATTTGTTGGGCAATTTCTCCTGAGTACACAGATACCTCATATGTGGTCATAAACCACTGTTTGAGTGCACGGCAGGGCTCAGAAGGGAAGGAGTGCCATTTGACTTTTTGAATGGAAATATGCTGGAATATTTAGTGGTTGCCATGTTGTATTTGGAGAGCCCCTGTGCGCCTAAACTTGGGAGCTCCCCCACAAGTGACCCCATTTTGGAAACTAGACCCCCCAAGGAACTTATCTAGATGCATAGTGAGCACTTTAACCCCCAGGTGCTTCATAAATTGATCTGTAAAAAAGAAAGTACTTTTTTCACACAACTTTTCTTTTAGCCTCAGTTTTTTCATTTTTAGACAGCCAGTAAACATGCAGGGATTACCTGCCATGTACTATAATGCTGTATCCATGTAGCCATTTCATATAAGACCCGGTGACGAGGTGCACTAGAAGCTTTAAGGGAGAGTTGATTTCTATTGCAGTAAAATCGCTCTTACCTTCATTCAGTTTAGACATAGCTGGTGGAGGAGGGATACTTTTGGATTAGAGGCATATAGGCAGGGTTTATTTCCTTACTGTCATTTTAAAGGTATATTTCTACTGCAACCTAAAAACAAAAGTCCTTTTCAGGGCTACGTATTTTTTTTTTTTTCCCTAATGATACTGGAAGGTTTGCAGACATATTATATACCTAATTTAAAATGAGCAAGTCATGCGACCCTCCCATGTTATCAGGTGGCCCTCGCTCTTAATTTTTCTAGGGTGTGTATGATGCCCTCCTTCATAATTTTTACAGGATGTGTATGAAGCCTATCTCTACTATTATAATCCAAAAAGAGATATTCAAAGTGCTATGATGAAAAAATGTATTATATCACTTTATTAACATCTAAAACATGATTACACAAACAATACCACACCCTAAGAATGATGTACACAAGAGAAAGTACTTGTAATTAAAAAATCTTTATTAAATAAAAATATCATAAATAAATTACATGCATGTGTGATGCAAGGGGCATGGAATGGCAGACAAATCAGTAAGAATATAATTTCATATGTGTAAAAAAAAAATAAAAATAAAAAAAAAATAAATATATATATATATATATATATATATATATATATATATATATATAATAAAAAAAATATATAAAGGTGTCAGTGCAGTGGAGTGCCAGACTGGTTGGTATCTGATTTTCCATGCACTTTTACTATTGCACTTTATTTTATTAATCATGGTTGATCAGTCTTGCGTATATTTTTTATCCATTGTGCACTTTATCTCGTATGGGAATTAATTATTAATATTTTATCATGTTGTTCACTTTTTTTATCTCCCAATGATTTATATAATATTCACAATATAATGTTTTGGATAGATTGACAGTATGATTTGCCAGACTGTGTTTAATTATTGAATCACTGTCACTTGTGTACTTTTTATTAATTTTTTGTATATCATTTTTTGTATATCATTATACACCTTGATATATTTTTATACTATGTATATTGCATATGTTATATATATTTTTTTATACATATGAAATTATATTCTCACGGATTTCTTTGCCATTCCATGCCCCTTGCATCACGTATGCATGTCCTTTTGTTTTTTTGATATTTTTATTTAATAAAGATTTTTTTAATTATAAGTACATTCTCTTGTGTACAAAATTCTTATGGTATTGTTTGTGATATAAAAAGTGATGCCAAAATTTACGAGCCCCACTACCTAACAATTTTAACAGAATGTGTATGAGGCCCTCTTTTATATCTGGTACAGGGTGTATCGAAGTCCCTCGTCCTTTCAAACTTTGGCAGTTCTTGCTTTTATTTTGAGTTCCCCTTCCTAATTTAACTAAGATGTGTCTGACGATGTCACACACACACACACACACACACACACACACACACACACACACACACACACACACACACACACACACACACACACACTACATACCCAGATAAGATAGAAAAATGTTAAAACTGCCTTTACCGGTGGATATAGTTTTATATTCCCATCTACTATAGTCGTAGGTGACGGGGGAAGTACGGTGAGAGTTGGGTCAACTACGTATTAAAATGTAAAGGAGTCTTCTTTTTTAATTTTGTCTTATCTAAAAGTCGGGAAACATTTTTTTTCTTGTAAAATCCATTTTAGGCTATGTGCACACGGTGCAGATTCTGCTGCGGATCCGCAGCGTTTCTGCTGCGTTGTACAGTACCATTGTTTCCAATGGTAAAAAAAAACCCGCTGTGCACATGCTGCCGATTTTTCCGCGCGGATTTGCTGCGGGTTACAATCCGCAGCATATCAATTGTTTGTCCGGAATCCGCTACGGTTTCACATCTCCTCCATTGTAGAGGTGTGAAACCACAGGGCTAAACCGCAGGTCTTTTTGACCTGCGGTTTTTCCAAAATACACGCGGAAAAATCCGCACCACCGAAAACTACATGTGCACATAGCCTTATTTTGTTAGTCTGTAACAGTGGAGTAATACTCTGACAACATTGTTCCCAACTGCGACCTGGGAGTGAGAGATGCGTCCAGGCATCTTCCCCATGCTGTTGCCATTTCTGGCTTTTTTCTTGCACTCCTGTTAGGGTCTTACAAAAACTGAAAACAAACAAAAGCCAGCTCACCAAGTGTTCACCGCAGACCTCGGAGCTCCGTCTGGACTGACGTATAATCAATAGGAAAAAGCAATTAGTTCCAGCTGCGTGTAAAAAATTCCTTCTTTATTTCAACATTAAAAATATGTCATCTTCATAGTATATGCCATACACACGGACACGGCAACGCTTTTCGATCTGTAAGATCTTTGTCAGAGCCATAGAGATACACTGATCTCAGCTGCATATATACTACATTTGATCCAATGACATGCACAAATACAATCACATGACAATTAACTCATTAAAATTACATAGCAATGTACAAAATAAATTAAAACACATGTTGCAAAAGAAAAATATTTATCTTTTCAACAATAATGAAGCATTAGGTCATTTCGTTTATTTAAACCATTCGGGGATCGGACATCTAGGTGATAAATCCAAAAAGCCTCTCTTGTTAACAGGCGTCGCTTTGAATCTCCGCCGCGGAAAGGAATTTTAACCTGTTCTATTCCTTGCACTTTAAAACTCGAGGTATTTCTAGCATGGTGCCTAATGAAATGCTGCGACACAGCTGATATATTACGATTCATGTTATTCGTATTCTCAATATCATGTAGATGTTCCCTAATGCGCATCTTCATTTTTCTAGATGTGCACCCTATATATGATAATTTGCAAATGGTGCAATCTATCTTATATATTAGTTGAATTACAATTGATATATTGTTTTATGGTATATTGCACTTTATTTGCCGCATCAGAAATTTTTTTTGTGACATTTGCATATCTACATGTTTTGCATTTTGTAGCTCCACATCTGAAAAAACCATTGCAGGTTAACCAGGTTTTATTAGTTTTATTATTGAGAGAAAATAAATTAGGTGATAATTTGTCTCCCAATGTAGGAGCTTTTCTCGATACAATATTAATACCTGGCTTTAATATATCTGCCAATTTACTATCTTCATATAAAATGGGCAAATATCTATTAATGATTCCCTTGATTTGTGGAAATTGGCGACTAAACTGAAAACAAATATACGGTTTCTTTCCAATAACTGTCTCATTTGCGTTGCCACCAGAAAAAATCATTTTATTACGTTTTTTATTTTTTACTATTTGTTGTGCTCGATTTAAAGACCAATCCGGATACATGCGATTTTTTAATTTTTTCTTTACATGTTCCAGTTCACTATCTAGATTACTCTCTTCACTACAATTACGTTTAACCCTTGTGAGTTCTCCTACTGGTATTGCTTTAAGGGTATGTTTATTGTGACTGCTAGTCGCATGTAAGATGGTATTCCCACTATAGGGTTTATGATGTGTTTTCGTAGAGATTATTTCCCCCTCAACACCAAATAAATCCAAATCCAAAAAAGATATATGTTCCATATTATGTTCATGCGTAAATTTAATATTGTATTGGTTAGAGTTTAGATATAACATAAAGGCAGGTATGGCAGATACATCTCCATCCCAAATTAATAGGGTATCCTCGATATATCTGCCATACCATGCCACCTGTCCATGAAAAGGATTGGAATCTGAGAAAATAAATTCATATTCCCAATACGACATAACCAGATTTGCAAGGGACGGTGAAAATTTGGCTCCCATGGCTACTCCCTTCAACTGTAAATAATAACACTGGTTGAAGGAGAAAAAATTGTGACATCAAAAATGTTATTACTTGCAAAATATAATTAATTAGATCCATAGAGTAGTTACTAAACCTTTTTAAATGAAATTGCAAAGCTCTTATTGCTAAATCATGAGGGATACATGTATATAATGATACTACATCACAACTAAGCCATGAATATGATGACAACCACATCTTGTTAGAAAACATTTGTAATACCGGTTTGGAATCTCTAATATAGCCAGGCATCCTCTGTACAAGGGGTTGCAACAATGTGTCAACCCATTGTGACAAATGCTCATGTGCTGAACCGATGCCCGAGACAATCGGTCGCATAGGAGGAATGCCACAGCCTTTGTGTATTTTGGGTACTCCATATATAATTGGAAGCACCGTTTTTTTCACTTGCAGATATTCTGCCTGTTTTTTAGTAATGACTCCTAACTCCAAACCTTCCATGATAATTTGATTAGTTTTATCCCTAAATTGTTCTAAAGGGTTATAATCCAGTTTCCTGTATGTCAATTCATCTGACAATAACTCAATCATTTTATCATAATAATCTTTAGAATCTAGAACCACAACTACCCCACCTTTATCTGACATTTTTATAACAATATTTGTCATTGATTTTAATTCTCTTAGGGCTATAAATTGCTTGCCAGATAGATTTTTAAATTTACTATTTTTTTGATTAAACAAAATTTGCAATTCCTTTTCCACTATATCTTGGAATCGGTCCATGCACTCAGATCTTGCGTGGACCGGATAGAAATAGGGATTTTTTGTGGAAAAATTTAATGACTGATTAACATATTCCGTCTCTCTATTTTTTTCTGTATCCAAATCTTGTAAAGTTACCAATGACACCTGCTCCTGAAAGTTCATATGTAAAAATTCGTTGGTTATTGTCTGAGTGTTGTCATCACATTCTCCTTCTTCATTCATTGTTGTTCATTGTTGACATACAGGAAACTGGATTATAACCCTTTAGAACAATTTAGGGATAAAACTAATCAAATTATCATGGAAGGTTTGGAGTTAGGAGTCATTACTAAAAAACAGGCAGAATATCTGCAAGTGAAAAAAACGGTGCTTCCAATTATATATGGAGTACCCAAAATACACAAAGGCTGTGGCATTCCTCCTATGCGACCGATTGTCTCGGGCATCGGTTCAGCACATGAGCATTTGTCACAATGGGTTGACACATTGTTGCAACCCCTTGTACAGCGGATGCCTGGCTATATTAGAGATTCCAAACAGGTATTACAAATGTTTTCTAACAAGATGTGGTTGTCATCATATTCATGGCTTAGTTGTGATGTAGTATCATTATATACATGTATCCCTCATGATTTAGCAATAAGAGCTTTGCAATTTCATTTAAAAAGGTTTAGTAACTACTCTATGGATCTAATTAATTATATTTTGCAAGTAATAACATTTTTGATGTCACAATTTTTTCTCCTTCAACCAGTGTTATTATTTACAGTTGAAGGGAGTAGCCATGGGAGCCAAATTTTCACCGTCCCTTGCAAATCTGGTTATGTCGTATTGGGAATATGAATTTATTTTCTCAGATTCCAATCCTTTTCATGGACAGGTGGCATGGTATGGCAGATATATCGATGATACCCTATTAATTTGGGATGGAGATGTATCTGCCATACCTGCCTTTATGTTATATCTAAACTCTAACCAATACAATATTAAATTTACGCATGAACATAATATGGAACATATATCTTTTTTGGATTTATTTGGTGTTGAGGGGGAAATAATCTCTACGAAAACACATCATAAACCCTATAGTGGGAATACCATCTTACATGCGACTAGCAGTCACAATAAACATACCCTTAAAGCAATACCAGTAGGAGAACTCACAAGGGTTAAACGTAATTGTAGTGAAGAGAGTAATCTAGATAGTGAACTGGAACATGTAAAGAAAAAATTAAAAAATCGCATGTATCCGGATTGGTCTTTAAATCGAGCACAACAAATAGTAAAAAATAAAAAACGTAATAAAATGATTTTTTCTGGTGGCAACGCAAATGAGAGTTATTGGAAAGAAACCGTATATTTGTTTTCAGTTTAGTCGCCAATTTCCACAAATCAAGGGAATCATTAATAGATATTTGCCCATTTTATATGAAGATAGTAAATTGGCAGATATATTAAAGCCAGGTATTAATATAGTATCGAGAAAAGCTCCTACATTGGGAGACAAATTATCACCTAATTTATTTTCTCTCAATAATAAAACTAATAAAACCTGGTTAACCTGCAATGGTTTTTTCAGATGTGGAGCTACAAAATGCAAAACATGTAGATATGCAAATGTCACAAAAAAAATTTCTGATGCGGCAAATAAAGTGCAATATACCATAAAACAATATATCAATTGTAATTCAACTAATATATAAGATAGATTGCACCATTTGCAAATTATCATATATAGGGTGCACATCTAGAAAAATGAAGATGCGCATTAGGGAACATCTACATGATATTGAGAATACGAATAACATGAATCGTAATATATCAGCTGTGTCGCAGCATTTCATTAGGCACCATGCTAGAAATACCTCGAGTTTTAAAGTGCAAGGAATAGAACAGGTTAAAATTCCTTTCCGCGGCGGAGATTCAAAGCGACGCCTGTTAACAAGAGAGGCTTTTTGGATTTATCACCTAGATGTCCGATCCCCGAATGGTTTAAATAAACGAAATGACCTAATGCTTCATTATTGTTGAAAAGATAAATATTTTTCTTTTGCAACATGTGTTTTAATTTATTTTGTACATTGCTATGTAATTTTAATGAGTTAATTGTCATGTGATTGTATTTGTGCATGTCATTGGATCAAATGTAGTATATATGCAGCTGAGATCAGTGTATCTCTATGGCTCTGACAAAGATCTTACAGATCGAAAAGCGTTGCCGTGTCCGTGTGTATGGCATATACTATGAAGATGACATATTTTTAATGTTGAAATAAAGAAGGAATTTTTTACACGCAGCTGGAACTAATTGCTTTTTCCTATTGATTATACGTCAGTCCAGACGGAGCTCCGAGGTCTGCGGTGAACACTTGGTGAGCTGGCTTTTGTTTGTTTTCAGTTTTTGTAAGACCCTAACAGGAGTGCAAGAAAAATGGCAGAAATGGCAACAGCATGGGGAAGATGCCTGGACGCATCTCTCACTCCCAGGTCGCAGTTGGGAACAATGTTGTCAGAGTATTACTCCACTGTTACAGACTAACAAAATAAGGCTATGTGCACATGTAGTTTTCGGTGGTGCGGATTTTTCCGCGTGTATTTTGGAAAAACCGCAGGTCAAAAAGACCTGCGGTTAGCCCTGTGGTTTCACACCTCTACAATGGAGGAGATGTGAAACCGTAGCGGATTCCGGACAAACAATTGATATGCTGCGGATTGTAACCCGCAGCAAATCCGCGCGGAAAAATCGGCAGCATGTGCACAGCGGGTTTTTTTTTACCATTGGAAACAATGGTACTGTACAACGCAGCAGAAACGCTGCGGATCCGCAGCAGAATCTGCACCGTGTGCACATAGCCTAAAATGGATTTTACAAGAAAAAAATGTTGCCGTGTCCGTGTGTATGGCATATACTATGAAGATGACATATTTTTAATGTTGAAATAAAGAAGGAATTTTTTACACGCAGCTGGAACTAATTGCTTTTTCTTACAAAAACTGCTTGAATTTCCAATTGACTCCCATTGTACTTGAGTTGAGCCTGCCTGAGTGTCCGACTTGCATTTGATAATTTTAGTGCTTGCGCTTCACTAGTCCTCACACTGCAATAAGAAAAGCAGACTGCTTGTCAATATGCTTTTACACTGACCCTGTTCTAAGCTATTCTGGGGGGTGTGTTCATCTTTCCCCAGTGTTTTGCTGCCTGTTTGATTGGTCAGCTTCATAAAGAGGAAGAAGTACACGCCCCTAGTGAAATCTCTGTTAACCCATTACCAACATCTGTCACACATGTACGGTGCAAGTCGGTAGCGGGTGTATGGCGCGGGCTCACCAGGTGAGATCACCCCATGTCCGTCAGGTAATGACTGTGTTACAGCCAGGATCTGCCTCTAACCACTGTGCCACCCACAATTTGTTAACCTTTTAAATGCCACTGTCAAACGATAACATTAACAGCGTGCTGGCATGAGGGTTTGTCGTATTATGTTGATCGCAGTTTGCAAAGCTCTGGGAGGAAAAAACGAACAGGTCAAAAATTGACTGCAGTGGACTAACAACTTTTATTTAATACTTTTACTAATAGCTCCACAAGAGATAAAAAGAAAAAAGTTATTCTACTCTGCATGCACTTACATTTTGACCAGTTCAACATGAAACATTTGGTGAAAGATCCTCTTTAAGATGGAGGAAAAAAAGCCTGTTTTGCTCATTCCGTCATGTTCAAGTTATTTTTTCTCTCTCCTGCTGCATGGCTGAGCGAGTAGATCAGTTACAATTGCTCACGGTGCTACTATGCTGAATATTGAGGAATGTCTCGGGCTGTGTGTGTTCATTCTGTAACCCATCCTGACACGTGACTAAGATAGGTTGCAGCTTGAAATATATGATAGTGGCCATTTTCATCACATTTTTTGTCTTGTCCAAATGGCTGAATCTGCAGTCTTATGAATGCCGCCCCCCCCCCCCCCCCAGCGCACGCACGCACTGCGCTGCGAGAATTCGCCAGTTTCCGAGTCGGGACTGGCAGGTATGTGTGCGCCCTCTAGTTGGCCATGCCCACTAGACAGCCGTGTTTAAGTCGGGGTGCTGCCTTGCTCACTACAAGTATATGGGGTAATGCCGCACCCTCTAGACAGACTTTGGCCAGGAGTATGTAGAACTCATACATATGGCTTAGAAACTGGTGAGTCATCGCAGCTCATGGTGGGCCGAACAACCCATTTAAAGTGTTCTTGCTGTAGCTGAATGTAATTAATAGTTGATAATAGACATAAGAGTTATTTGCCTTCTTCCTTTTATGTAGATGAATTGTCTTTCCCTGTCACTTCTGAACTGGTCTAGTTTTAGTAAAGCACATATAAGTTCATTCAAGCTTGGTTCAGTCAGCAAATTACACTTTTTCCAATGTTTTATTTCTAGGTGCGTTACTATTGAAAAATGTAGAAATAGCACAATTATCCTGGGTCCAGTGCAAACAGTTCTTCATGTTCAGATGTGTGATCATGTGAAAGTCATCAGCGTTTGTCAGCGCCTGTCACTTTTGTCTACCACAAGCTGTACTTTTCATATACTTACTCCTACAAGGCCTCTGTTATTCTCTGGCAATCAGTCTGCTGTATTTGCCCCCTTTCACACGCATTATGCAATGTTAGAAGATCACATGGGACAGACTGGTTTAGCAACGTTGCCTAATTATTGGGACAGGCCACATCTGCTATCTACAGAGAATGACGGCCAGGTATGGAAGCTCATGTCACCACGTGAGTTTTATTCATTTGTTATTCCATTTGAAATGGAAGGGGACACGGCTGAGATTCCAGGAGGTCTTCCACCAGTGTTCCAGAAATCAATGGATCAAAGACAACAGAAAGTCCTGATGTGGCAAACAGCTGTCAAGGAAGCAAAATTAAGTAGGTTCGTATGATTTAGATTATTTTTAAATCTTTTTGAAGTTTTAATGGAGAATACAAAATCCAACAAGTTTACATTCCCAAATGTAACAAAGCAATTCATAGTAATCATGTGACTGAAGTGATCTTTGTTAAAATGATAATGGAAGATGGTAGTTCAGTGAGATGTATACCAAAAGAGCATGGGGCCCATGACGCAGTTCACGCTTTCAGAGATCACTTATTGCTGCTCCATGACATCATGCACGTGCATGGAGGTCTTATCATGGATTAGCAAGTCACAAATGTACTGTTTTTAACTTGAGGGCTATGTTACAAACACCGTTCATTTGCAGTAAGCTGTGATGTATCAGTGGCATACAGCATATGTTATAGCCAAAGTCACCCTGTAACCCCAAAATACATTGCACTAAGACTTCTCATTATATTGCACCCACCTTACCTACTGTCCTTTTTACTGAAGCTAATTTCAGGCTGAACCAGTTGGATTTTTTGCGGACTTGCTTGTTGCTTTACTTTGTGGTTCGTAATGCGGCCATATTCACTTGCACAGTTTTTCTATGAAATGACTACATACCATGACTTTTAACCGCATGACTTGTGTCATGGCCAAAGTCGCTATGTAGCCACAGCCTTAAATGCAAAGTAAACTAGTGATCAGTAAGATTAGGAAGCAGTGATTTTTAATAGAAAAAAAAATATGGAAGAAGAAGCATGCTTGCATGTAAGGTTGTTGCATGTATTCTCCATTGTAAAATAAAACAAACAAAACCACTCACTGGCGCCATTCCAGCGATGTCCGCGCCGGGCCAGCAGCGCTCACATGAGTTATGTCACGCGCACGAGCAGTTATTAGGCTGTGGTCCTCACATTTCCTTCGGGCATTCAAGTTTCATCCGAGGCAAGTGTGAGTGAAACAGCCTAATGGTAGAAGCCAATGGAACACAGCTGACCTCGCTGGGACAGTGTTAGTGCAGGAGGTATGTTTTCTTTTTCTTTTATATTACATTGGCAAATTCAGCGAGTAGTGGACAACTCTTCCATACACACAATAAATTATATAAATTTTAAGGTAATTAGCATGATCCTGTCTGTCACAGTACACAAAATACACTAAGTAGTGCAGACTAATCATGGCACACATCTGACACCTGTCCCTTATTCTTGCTTTATGCAGAGCCTGGGATTGATGGCTAGCTGTCATGACACAGCTGTCAGGTGACCCGGGACTAGGGGCTCCTTTCCTGTTGCTAACCCTAGGGGGCGCCCTAGCTTGCCCTACTCCCCGGGATACTTCTAAGGGCTCATACTCACTTGCGAGAGACTCGCACGATTCTCTCGCAAGTCTCTCGCATGAAAACCTGGCACTGCCACCGGCACTCGGACCGGAGCGTGTGGCTGCATAGAAATACATGTAGCCGCACGCTCCAGTCCCTATGCCGGCGGCAGTGCCAGGTTTTCATGCGAGAGTCTTGCACAAGAATCATGTGAGTCTCTCGCAAGTGAGTATGAGCCCTAAAGGTGAAGATGCCTGGGGCCTCCACCCTTGCCTTATCTCCTCAATTAGCCCTCTGTCTGTTCTCTTCCCCCACCCAGGAAAAAGGGGCGCTACTATGCATCGTAGTACATCAACCCGACAAACAACAGGTAACAGAAAACTCGAGGCATACAAAATATTCACGCTTATGTAACAGAGGAATGCACCAATGTGTGAAAGTAGGGGAATAAACAAAAACAGAGAAGGATAAGGAATTACCATGCATACACACCAAGCAACAGTCACTAATAACTCCTCTTATGAACTCCTCTGCCTCAGTTAGGCATGCAGAAAATACTTGCTCTGACAAGGATTAGTAACAGAGCCCAAATTATAAAGGGGAAGGGAGTGGCTAACCGAGCTCGGCTGTGAGTATTGTGAGGCAGAACACAGTACAGTCAGGCTGGGAACTGTAGATACGGGTTAGAAAGCAAGAAAATTGATCCACATGGTAGGGAGAGGAAGGAAAGCAGGAGCAGCTCCTGGAGTTAGGGTAGTAGTACTGCATTCACAGAGGTTAAATACGTTCTCATATTCATAGTCCATTTAAAAATGCTGTTACGATTAGTTAAAAAGTTGTTTTGTTGTATTCTAATATTTTTTTTTTTTTTTTTTTTTGCTTTTTGTAGGGACCAACGAAACCATTTTCAGGCTCTTGTTGAACAAAAATTCAATGAATGGCTTATTAAAACGGAAAATCGACACCAGTTGGATAGCCTTGTGCCTAAGAGTGATGGTACAAAGGAAGTTGCTGGCTAGACAGCACATTTTGCTGATGATGTAACTTAAGTGTGTAAGTGAGAGGTTTTATTTGTCACGAAGTTATTTTGTTATTTTGATTTTTCTTGAATTGAGTTTTTTATGCAGTTTCTTTGTAAAATTACATGTCATGATCCATGCTGGATCAGGACTGATAAAAAGCACAGGTAACCTTTTTTTTTTTTTCTAAGCTGTGCTTAGGTTTGGTTTTTGCCCCCGGTGGCCATTAGGATTATTGCACTGTGGTGTCGTTTGTTCTAAGTTTGCCCCCGGAGGTGGTAAGCATCATTGCGCTCTTGTTTCTTTAGTTAAGTGCACATGATTATAATGCAGGTGTGATTGCTGGCTCTGCTATAAAAGAGTCACAGGTGTTGCAATCAGTGTTGGTGATAGTGTTCATTTCAACCATCCTTGTGAAGGAAGGAGCTGGAGAGCGTTCCTTGCAGCACTGTCTTAGCCCTGGTGTGGAAGGAGTCATATGGGATTTCCTTGTAGCTCTGACAGAGCTTGGTGGCAGCGATTCAGGAGGAGAGCTGCATTCTGGTGGTGGACTCTGTTGCCAGGAGCTAGTGCAACAGAGTAAAGCTAAGTTGTGTTTCCCTGTTTGTGCTTTTCCTTAGTGTGTATTAGTACAGCGGTGGGGTCAGTGCCTGCGCCACCCAGCTCCCTAGCAAGGGATAGGTGTAGGGTGTGCTAGGGCGACATGCTCCTGATCGGCGCCCGGTGCGGAGCCAGCATGGGGAACGTTAGGAGCATTAGGGACACTGAATCAGGGGAGTGGAGGAGGTCTCCACGTCCCCTTTCCCTATCGCAGGGCCCACCGTTGTAACTGTTTCCCTTCCCTTGTCTTGTTTTAGTTACCGGCCTGCGAGCCGTGTCACACAGGACAGTATCACGTGCTGCGTCTTCTTGTCTTAGTTACCGGCCTGCTGGTCGCGTCACACAGGACGGGTCCACGTGACATTACCTAATGAATTTTGGGACCCATTCAGTCGGAACACATACACAGTACAGGACCATGGGGCTGCTCACAGGTTGTTTTTTATGGGGGTTTTTCCTGACAGACCATGTATCTGGTGAAAAATCATGAACATTTCATTAATTTGATCTGACACACAGATCAAAATCACCCACACAAGTATGAGAGTCTGTGAAAATGACAGACAACATACTTTTGCCATCTGTGTGAAATCCGTGTACTGTCCATTTTTAACCCCTTCATGACAGAGCCCATTTTTGTTTTTCACTCCCCTTCCCAGAGCCATTGCTTTTTTATTTTTCCATCAATATGGCCATGTGAGGGCTTGTTTTTTGCGGGACAAGTTGTACTTTTGAATTACACCATTGGTTTTACCATATTATGTACTCGAAAACATGGAAAAAAGTTAGGGAAAAATAATAAAATAGAAAAGTATTTTCGGGTTGGGGTTGGAGTTAAAATTGGGGAGTTTCCACTGTTTAGGCACATTAGGGGCTCTCTAAACACGACATGGCATCCGATCTCAATTCCAGCCAATTTTGCATTGAAAAGACAAACGGTGCTCCTTGCCTTCCGAGCTCTACCATGCGCCCAAACAGTGGTTTACCTGCATATATGGGGTATCAATGTACTCAGGACAAATTGTATAACAACATTTGGGTTCTAATTTCTCCTGTTACCCTTGGTAAAAATAAAACAAATGTGAAGTAATTTTTTTGTGAAAAAAAGTAAAATGTTCATTTTGTTGAAAACATTCCAAAAATTCCTGTGAAGCACCTGAAGGGTTAATAAATTTATTGAATGTGGTTTTGAGCACCTTGAGGGGTGCAGTTTTTAGAATGGTGTCACTTTTGGGTATTTTCTATCATATAGACCCCTCAAAGTGACTTCAAATGAGATGTGGTCCCTAAAAAAAAAAAAAAATGGTGTTGTAATAATAAATCGCTTGTCAACTTTTAACCCTTATAACGTCATAACAAAAAAAAAAAAATTTGATTCCAAAATTGTGCCGACGTGAAGTAAACATTTGGGAAATGTTACTTATTAAGTATTTTTGTGTGCCGTATCTCTGTGATTTAAAGGCATGAAAATTCAAAGTTAAAAAATTGCGACATTTTCACCAAATTTCCGTTTTTTTCACAAATGCAAGTTATATCAAAGAAATTTTACCACTAATATGAAGTACAATATGTCATGAGAAAACAATGTCAGAATCAGCGGGATCCATGGAAGCGTTCCAGAGTTATTACCTCATAAAGGGACAGTGGCCAGAATTGTAAAAATTGGCCCGGTCATGAACGTGCAAACCACCCTTGGGGTAAAGGGTTGGTAGATAAAAGAAATCATTGGGGAGTTTAAAGACGCTAGTCCAAACCGTTTGATACACGTATGCTAAATATCTCTAGTGAACTGTACTTGGCCCAGACGTGGAATAGATCACTTAAAGGGAATCTGTCACCCCTTTTTTGAGATATCATATAATGATAGCATTCAATTGTGTGTCACATACGGACTCTTAGTACTTTTGCTTCCCCCTGACCCCGCACCTTTCATGCATAAATACCTTTTTTATATCGGTTCAGATGTATATAAACTGCCGCTGTCCGGTCTGCTGGGCGGGGCTTATTCACCTGCGCGCCCCCCCCCCCCCCCCTCCCTGTCTTGCTCTACACAAGAAGAATTGCGTAGAGCAAGACAGGGAGGGGGGAGCAGGTGAATAAGCCCCGCCCAGCGGATGGGACAGCAGCAGTTTACATACATCTGAACTGATATAAAAAAAGTATTTATGCATGAAAGGTGCGGGGTCAGGGGGAAGCAAAAGTACTAAGAGAATCCTTATGTGACACACAATTGAATGATATTATATGATATCTCAAAAAAGGGGTGACAGATTCCCTTTAATAGGCTGGTCAGACCACAAAAGGAAGTTTGGGTGGATGAGACTAACCATCCCACTAACCAGGGCTAACCAGGCCCAGGATGGAATCCTTTTTAAATGTGAAGTCCAATAATATGAAGTCTATTTGTGGTAAAGATTTGTTTAGCGGTTTTGTGATGTTTGTTATTCCAGATTAATCTCGTGTTACCTGCTTGAAGGGATTTAAGGTTGATTAGTGCGACTTTTACAGGAAGGGTCTTGAAGAAATGCATTAATTTAGGAAGATAGGACATTTTCACCTCTTTTATGCGACTTAAGGGCGAGAAAGTGAATTGCATTTAGTCAATTAATTCCTCAAGTCCTTAAAGTGAGGGAAAGTTGCCAGAGTATAGGGGTTTATTTATAAGAGGACGTTATTTTTACCTTTTTAGAGCAGACCATGGTAAAACGATGAATATAATCCATACTTCCATTTTACACTATTAAGACCACAGACCTTAAATGCCCTTTATTAGTGTTTTTTTCCTGTAGGTATTGCTGCTCAACTATATGTAAGAAAAGAATAGGGTTAGTTTCTAAGTGTTAAGTATGAATCGCCTACCTAATTAAATCTTTGAACATATCTCTCTTTTTATTTTATAGGCTTGTTTTCGGCATTCATCTTTGTCATCACCTTGGATAGAGGAAGATGTTCTCACAAAGCCTGACTCTAGAGAGTGTGTGTGTGTGTGTGTATGTATGTATATATATATATATATATATATATATATATATATATATATATATATATATAATATATATTTTATATTTTGAACTCCAAGCCTCCCAAATAGGCACCGTTGTATGGAAAGGATGGCCATTTACTTGAGGACTATTGGCTAATCTTTGTTTTATGGATTAATGTTAAATGCAAAGCCGACCATTTGTGACGAATTGAGAGTTGATGTTTGTACCCAGCACTTTAACGTTTTGCTCATAATCTGCATTTTTAAAACACTTGTTTTTCTCAGGAATGTATTCTTATATTTTTAAAGTGTAGATCTAAATATTTGAATAATTAAAACAAAGTTTTCTAATGGTTTTCAATCCTGGTTTACTTCTAAATGAAAAGTGTATGTATATAGAATACTTTTGTACTTCCAGTTTGAACTATCCGGATAGCAAGCTTTGTGTGAATTATTATAATTGCAATCCTGTTTTTAGTATCTTTTTTGCAGCTTCTTTATGACCACATTGACTCGCTTATCTATCTGTATGTACATTTTGCATTTAAAGGGGCTGTCCGGTCCAAACTTATGAATTTTACCCCCCAGCACATGCACTGTGCTGTGCGGTGATTTGCTGGTTCCTGAGCTCAGATGGGTTGATAAATGTATGGAGCGAGGGTGCACTCACTAGTCTGGCTCTGGCTGGGAGTATGCATCATGCAGAGGTACCCACTGCCACCGGTTCAGAAACTGGTGAATCCCTGAACCGCACAGTGCATGCACTTGGGGGAGGTCATAAGTCTTTAGTTTTGAAGAATTAAATGTTAAAACCATGTTTCACGTGTACCCCCCCCCCCCCCAGAAAAAGAAGGTAAAAACCACATGCCTTTTTATTTTATTTTCGGCTGGAGTTGCAAATTATTCCTATTGTAATAGTCATCGCTGTTTAGTAAATAAAGCTGTTTTGTCTGCGCTGCCAGTGGGATTTTAAAATTTGCTGGCCTGCAACCTAAGAATTGTGTCCCGGCTGAGTGGTCCACTCATGTGTGATTGTACAGCACACCAGAACACTAAGCTTATGATCGAAGGAGAGAAGCTGGAAGGTATTCAGATTGGTGAGGATGGCTCTAGCACAGTATAAAACCAGGAAAATGTTTATAAATATATGCCAGCCGAATGGCACTTTAGGATAGGAGGCACAGTGAAACGCCTTGCCGCTCGATCTAGCCATCAGTGCGCTGGCATCATTGTCTCTGCCTTTGGACAAACTGAACATGAAAAAGTCAATCACCTGCAGCCCAGACTACTTCATGTTTAATTTGTCCCAAGGCAGAGATAGTGACGGCGGGGTCACGTCACAGGAGCCCCGGGGAGAGCGAGTACCGGCACTGGAAGTCAGGTATAGGCTTTTCTAATCAGGGCCAAGCATGGTGTATAACATGGTGCTATCGAAGTAGTGAATGGCTTCTTTAACACCTATGCAACTTTTCAACTACAGTCATGGCCAAAAGTTTTGAGAATGACACAAATATTAATTTTTACAAAGTCTACTGCTTCATTTTTTCTAATGGCAATTTGCATATACTCTAGAATGTTATAAAGAGTGATCAGCTTAACAGCAATTACTTGCAAAGTCAATATTTGCCTAGAAAATGAACTTTATCCCCCAAAACACATTTCAACATCATTACAGCCCTGCCTTAAAAGGACCAGCTAACATCGTTTCAGTGATTGATCTCCAGCCCTGTCCTCATCAACACCCACACCTGTGTTAATGGAGCAATCTGTCATGATTAAGTAAGAATGATACCACTGGACACTTTAAAAGAAGGCTGGTGCTTGGCATCATTGTTTCTCTTCTGTTAACCATGGTTATCTCTAAAGAAACACGTGCAGTCATCATTGCACTGCACAAAAATGGCCTAACAGGGAAGAGTATCGCAGCTAGAAAGATTGCCCCTCAGTCAACAATCTATCGCATCATCAAGAACTTCAAGGAGAGAGGTTCCCTTGTTGCCAAAAAGGCTCCAGGGCGCCCAAGAAAGACCAGCAAGCGCCAGGACCGTCTCTTAAAAGTGTTTCAGCTGCAGGATCGGGCTACCAGCAGTGCAGAGCTTGCTCGGGAATGGCAGCAGGCAGGTGTGAGTGCATCTGCACGCACTGTGAGGCGGAGACTCTTGGAGCAAGGCCGGGTCTCAAGGAGGGCAGCAAAGAAGCCACTTCTCTCCAGGAAAAACATCATGGACAGACTGATATTCTGCAAGAGGTACAGGGAGTGGACTGCTGAGGACTGGGTTATGTAAAGTCATTTTCTCTGATGAATCCCCTTTTCGATTGTTTGGGACATCTGGAAAACGGCTTATTTCGGAGAAGACCAGGTGAGCGCTACCACCAGTCTTGTCTCATGCCAACTGTCAAGCATCCTGAAATCATTCATGTGTGGGGTTGCTTCTCAGCCAAGGGAATGAGCTCTCTCTCAGTCTTGCCTAAAAACACAGCCATGAATAAAGAATGGTACCAGAATGTCCTCCGAGAGCAACTTCTCCCAACCGTCCAAGAGCAGTTTGGCGATCAACAATGCCTTTTTCAACATGATGGAGCACCTTGCCATAAAGCAAAGGTGATAACTAAATGGCTCAGGGAACAAAACAAAGATTTTGGGACCATGGCCTGGAAACTCCCCAGATCTTAGTCCCATTGAGAACTTGTGGTCAATCATCAAGAGACGGGTGGACAAACAAAAACCTTCAAATTCAGACAAAATAAAAGCATTGATTTTGCAAGAATGGACTGCTATCAGTCAGGATTTGATCCAGAAGTTGATTGAGAGCATGCCAGGGAGAATTGCTGAGGTCCTGAAGAAGAAGGGTCAACACTGCAAATATTGACTTGCTGCATTAACTCATTCTGTCAATATAACCTTTTGCTGCTCATAATATGATTGCAATTATATTTCTGTATATGATAAAAACATCTGACAAACACACATAAAAACCAGAGGCCAGCAGATCATGTGAAAATATAATATTTGTGTCATTCTCAAAACTTTTGGCTGACTGTACAGTGAGAAAAATATTCCTAACATCCAGTATATACAGTCATGGCCAAAAGTATTGACACCCCTGCAATTCTGTCAGATAATATTCAGTTTCTTCCTGAAAATGATTGCAAACACAAATTCTTTGGTATTATTATCTTCATTTAATTTGTCTTAAATGAAAAAACACAAAAGAGAATGAAGCAAAAAGCAAAACATTGATCATTTCACACAAAACTCCAAAAATGGGCCGGACAAAAGTATTGGCACCCTCAGCCTAATACTTGGTTGCACAACCTTTAGCCAAAATAGCTGCGACCAACCACTTCCGGTAACCATCAATGCGTTTCTTACAATGCCCTGCTGGAATTTTAGACCATTCTTCTTTGGCAAACTACTCCAGGTCCCTGATATTTGAAGGGTGCCTTCTCCAAACTGCCATTTTTAGATCTCTCCACAGGTGTTCTATGGGATTCAGGTCTGGACTCATTGCTGGCCACCTTAGAAGTCTCCAGTGCTTTCTCTCAAACCATTTTCTAGTGCTTTTTGAAGTGTGTTTTGGGTTATTGTCCTGCTGGAAGACCCATGACCTCTGAGGTAGACCCAGCTTTCTCACATTGGGCCCTACATTATGCTGCAAAATTTGTTGGTAGTCTTCAGACTTCATAATGCCATGCACACGGTCAAGCAGTCCAGTGCCAGAGGCAGCAAAGCAACCCCAAAACATCAGGGAACCTCCGCCATGTTTGACTGTAGGGACCGTGTACTTTTCTTTGAATGCCTCTTTTTTCTCCTGTAAACTCTATGTTGATGCTTTTGCCCTAAAACTCCACTTTTGTCTCATCTGACCAAAGAACATTCTTCCAAAATGTTTTAGGCTTTTTCAGGTAAGTTTTGGCAAACTCCAGCCTGGCTTTTTTATGTCTCGGGGTAAGAAGTGGAGTCTTCCTGGGTCTCCTACCATACAGTCCCTTTTCATTCAGATGCCGACGGATAGTACGGGTTGACACTGTTGTACCCTCGGACTGCAGGGCAGCTTGAACTTGTTTGGATGTTAGTGGAGGTTCTTTATCCAACATCCGCACAATCTTGCGTTGAAATCTCTTGTCAGTTTTTCTTTTCCGTCCACATCTAGGGAGGTTAGCCACAGTGCCATGGGCTTTACACTTCTTGATGACACTGCGCACGGTAGACACAGGAACATTCAGGTCTTTGGAGATGGACTTGTAGCTTTGAGATTGCTCATGCTTCCTCACAATTTGGTTTCTCAAGTCCTCAGACAGTTCTTTGGTCTTCTTTCTTTTCTCCATGCTCAATGTGGTACACACAAGGACACAGGACAGAGGTTGAGTCAACTTTAATCCATGTCAACTGGCTGCAAGTGTGATTTAGTTATTGCCAACACCTGTTAGGTGCCACAGGTTAGTTACAGGTGCTGTTAATTACACAAATTAGAGAAGCGTCACATGATTTTTCGCACAGTGCCAATACTTTTGTCCACCCTCTTTTTTATGTTTGGTGTGGAATTATATCCAATTTGGATTTAGGACAATTCTTTTTGTGTTTTTTCATTTAAGACAAATTAAATGAAGATAATAATACCAAAGAATTTGTGTTTGCAATCATTTTCAGGAAGAAACTGAGTATTATCTGACAGAATTGCAGGGGTGTGAATACTTTTGGCCATGACTGTATGTTCTGTACAAACCAGGACGACAAAGAAGAGAAGAGTTTGTGGAAACGTCGTTTACAGGAAGCAAAACACAGCAAAGGGACTCGGCAATACCACACTTTCATTCCATGTAGTGAAACAGAAATAAAAACAAGGATTTTATTTCATTCAGCAACGACAGTGAAGTCCATGAAGTGATTAAAGGTGGCATAAAATTGGCAATGGATGACATAACAGGTTATGTGACCTGTGAATATGATTGGCGCTGGAGGCTGGCTAATGGACTCTCCAAAGATTATCACTAGAGTTGAGCGACTTTGGTCGGATCGGGTTTCGTGAAACCCGAATGAAACAAAATAAGTTTCAGATGAAACTCGTCCGACTAGAGCAAAAAAAGTCGGAGTTTCGTCCGACTTTTATTTCCCATTGACTTGCATTGGGGTCGGGTTTCGGACGAAACTCCGACTTTGTTTTGCTCTAGTCGGACGAGTTTCATCTGAAACTTATTTTGTTTCATTCGGGTTTCACGAAACCCAATCCGACCAAAGTCGCTCAACTCTAATTATCACCATCTTTTATCTAGCCAAGAAAACCAAATATTGTATAAGTAAACAGAAATCTTATATTAACATGGACCCAAACCAGCTTTACATACTCTGACACAAAAGGAAATGGCCAGTGTTAGGCTATGTTCACACGTTGCGTTTTTGCTGCATTTTTTATGCAAATTAAAAGCTGTGCTTCACAGTACCAGCAAAAGTTATGAGATTACAGAAATCTCATGCACACATTTTTTTTTTCCTGACAATTGGAAAACTGCAGCATGTAGCTTCTTTCTGCGTTTTTGCGCCCATAGACGCAGTAAGTACAAAAACACAGGAATCAGGTTTTGCTACTTTTTTGGTGCATAAAACTTGTATCCACAAGAGAAAAATGTAGCTGAAAAAATGCACCCAAACCTGCTTTTTGTAAGCAGCTTCTTTACTTCCAAGGGAGCAGGTTTTTCCTGCAGACAAAACCGCAACATGTGAACATATGCTTAGTAACAGATTATGGACAAGATTGTTTCACCCAGTAGAAGGGACAAATGATAAAAGGTCAATTTAAAGCAGGGGTGGACAATTAATTTTCTCGAGGGGCCACATGAGAGACTGTGACTCTTGTGGTGGTCCGAACCAAGAGGCCGAAATTACTGTAATTCTATTCAATATTAATATTGATATATCATTGATAATTATATTAATCTTAATTGTATCACGGAATATTGAGCAGAATTAAGTATGCTGACACCCCCTATATATCGTTTGAACCCGAGTACAGTCCCTTCTGTATCTCGTATGAGCCCCCCACCGCACCTTATATACAGCATGAGCCCCACACAGTCTCCCATATACAGCGAGTACGGATAGTATTCAGACTCCTTTAAAAAAAATTTCATTATTTGTTTCATTACAGCCATTTGGTAAATTCAAAAAAGTTCATTTTTTTTCTCATTAATGTACACTCTGCAGCCCATCTTGACCAAAAAAAACCCAGAAATGTAGACATTTTTGCAAATTTTTAAAAAAAGAAAAACTGAAATATCACATGGCCATAAGTATTCAGACCCTTTGCTCAGTATTGAGTAGCAGCACCTTTTGAGCTAGTACAGCCATGAGTCGTCTTGGGAATGGTGCAACAAGTTTTTCACACCTGGATTTGGGGATCCTCTGCCATTCTTCCTTGCAGATCCTCTCCAGTTCCGTCAGGTTGGATGATGAATGTTGGTGGACAGCCATTTTTAGGTCTTTCCAGAGATGCTCAATTGGGTTTAGGTCAGGGCTCTGGCTGGGTCAGTCAAGAATGGTCACAGAGTTGTTCTGAAGCCACTTCTTTGTTATTTGAGCTGTGTGCTTAGCGTTATTGTCTTATTGGGAGGTGAACCTTCGGCCAAGTCTGAGGTCCAGCGCACTCTGGAAGAGGTTTTCATCTAATATATCTCTGTACTTGGCCGCATTCATGTTTCCTTCAATGTCAACCAGTCGTCTTGTCCCTGCAGCTGAAAAACACCCCATAGCATGATGCTGCCACCTCCATGTTTCACTGATGGGATTGTATTGGGCAGGTGATGAGCAATGCCTGGTTTTCTCCACACATACTGCTTAGAATTATCACCAAAAAGTTCTATCTTCGTCTCATCAGACCAGAGAATCTTATTTCTCAGTCTGGGAGTCCTTCATGTGTTTTTTAGCAATTTCTAAGCAGGCTTTCATATGTCTGGCAGTGAGGAAAGGCTTCCGTCGGGCCACTCTGCCATATAGGCCCGAATGGTGGAGGGCTGTAGTGTTAGTTGACCTTGTGGAACTTTCTTCTATCTCCCTACTGCATCTATGGAGCTCAGCCACAGTGATCTTGGGGTTCTTTACCTCTCTGACCAAGGCTCTTCTCCCACGATTGCTCAGTTTGGTTGGACGGCCAGGTCTAGGAAGACTTCTGGTGGTTCCAAATTTCTTCCATTTAAGGATTATGGAGGCCACTGCTCTTAGGAACCTGAAGTACAGCATAAATTTTTTGTAACCTTGGCCAGATCTCTGCCTTGCCACAATTCTGTCTCTGAGCTCCTTGACCAGTTCCTTTGACCTTATGATTCTCATTTGGTCTGACATGCGCTGTGAGGTCTTATATAAACAGGTGTGTGCCTTTACAAATCAAGTCCTATCAGTTTAATTAAACACAGCTGGACTCAAATGAAGGTGTAGAACCATCTCAAGGAGGTTCACAAGGAAATGGACTGCATGTGACTTAAATATGAGTGTCTGAGCAAAGGGTCTGTATACATAGGGCCATGTGATATTTCATTTTTTCTTAATAAATTTTTTGCAGTCAAGATGGAGTGGAGTGTACATTAATGAGAAAAAAATGAACTTTTTTGAATTTACCAAATGGCTGCAATAAAACAAAAAGTGAAAAATTTAAAAGGGTCTGGTCTGAATACTTTCCATATCCACTGTACATCATAAGCCCCACACAGCCTCCCCATATACACTACATGAGGCCCCGTAGCCTCCCCATGTGCAGCATGTCACCCCGATGTGCAGCAGCATGTCACCCCCATGTGTAGCAGCATGTCACCCCAATGTGCAGCATGTGGCCCCATAGCCTCCCCATGTGCAGCATGTCGCCACCATGTGCAGCTTGTCTCCCCCATGTCTCCACCATATGCAGCACCATGTGCAGTATGTTGTCCCTTATGCAGCGCCATATGCAGCATGTTGCCCCATATGCAGTGCCATGTGCAGCATGTTGCCCCATATGCAGTGCCATGTGCAGCGTGCCGCCCCATATGCAGTGCCATGTGCAGCGTGCCGCCCCCATATGCAGCGCCATGTGCAGCATGTCCCCCCATATGCAGTACCATGTGCAGCACGCCGCCCCCATATGCAGCACCATGTCACTACGAAAATGCAACAGCATTTCACCCCCCATGTGCAACAGCATGTGCAGCACGTCACCCCCACGGGAAGCAGCCTGTCAACCCATGTGCAGCAGCATATCGCCCCCATGTGCAGCACGCCGCCCCCATATGCAGCACCATGTCACTACCATGTGCAGCAGCGTGTCATCCAGCATGTGCAGCATGTCACCCCCCCACATGCAGCAACCTGTCATCCCATGTGCAGCAGCATATCACCCCCCAGAGCCTCCCCATGCCCACCCAAACATCCCATACACATGGAAAAAAAAAACATACTCTCTCCTCGGTCCCGTTCCCCTGAGCTCTGCTTCTCTCCCTGCCTCCGGTGTGCAAACTCTCCGCAGTACACAGCAGACGCGATGAAATTACTTAATTGAATAAGTTGTAAAAATCTGATTGTGGAGGAAGTGGCTGGATGCCCCTCCTCCACCAAAGATGTCAGCCGCGCAGGTAACTAGTGCAAATGGAGAAAGCGGGCGGGCAGCGCAGGTCACTAGCGCAGATGGAGAAAGCGGGAGGGCACGGTGCGGCCCGTTGACCTAGTTTCCAGCCCCATGGCTGACTCGGTCAGTGGGCTTTACTGAGACAGCCAGAGGTGGTCTGCGGGCCGCACTTTGCCCAAGTTTGGTGTAAAGACTATTAATTGTTTAAGACTAGTTCATATTTTATTTTATAGCTTGATGATTTACCTACTGTACTATTTAGAATATCATTAAAAAGTTAATTTATTTCAGTTCTTCAGTACAAAAAGTGAAATTCATATATAATATAATATTACAGTGTGATCTACTTCAAGTGTTTATTTCTGTTAATGTTGATGATTATGGCTTACAGCCAATGAAAACCCACAAGTCATTATCTCAGTAAATTACAATAATTAACAAAAAATACCTACAAAGGCTTCCTAAGCGTTTAAAAAGGTCCCTTAGTCTGTTTCAGTAGGCTCCACAATCATGGGGAAGACTGCTGACTTGACAAATGTCCGGAAGGCAGTGATTGACACACTCTACAAGGTAGGTAAACCACAAAAGGTCATTGCTAAAGAAGCTGGCTGTTCACAGAGTGCTGTATCCAAGCATATTAATGGAAAGTTGAGTGGAAGGGGAAAGTGTGGTAGAAAAAGGTGCACAAGCAACCGGGATAACAGCAGCCTTGAAAGGATTGTTAAGAAAAGGACATTCAAAAATGTACAATGGAATGGTTCACAAATAAACGTATCCAGGTGTTAGAATGGCCAAGTCAAAGTCCAGACCTGAATCCAAACGAGAATCTGGAAAGAGCGGAAAACTACTGTTCACAAACGATCTCCATCAAACCTCACTGAGCTCAAGCTGTTTGCCAAGGAAGAATGGGCAAGAATTTCAGTCTCTCAATATGCAAAACTGATAGACATACCCCAAGCGACTTGCAGCTGTAATCGCAGCAAAAGGTGGCGCAACAAAGTATTAAGTTAAAGGGGCCGAATAATATTGCACGCCCCACTTTTCAGTTTTTGACTTTCCACAAAAATTTAAAATAACCAATAAATTTCGTTCAACTTCACAATTGTGTTCCAATTGTTGATTCTTCACCAAAAATTTACATTTGGCATCTTTATGTTTGAAGCACGATATGTGGGAAAAGGTTGAAAAGTTCCAGGGGGCCGAATACTTTCGCAAGGCACTGTATATTAACTTTTTGATGATATTCTAGTTTTGTGAGAAGCACTTATACAAGGATGGGGCCTGGGATAAGGGACATATACCAGGATTGGGCCCAGGGTAAGGGACATTACCAGCATAAGAGACATATACCAGCATGGGGCCCAGGATAAAGGACATATGCCAGGATGAGGACATATACCAGCATGGGACCCAAGATAAGGGACATATGCCAGGATAAGAATATTTGCATGCCTGGTATTTTCAGTTGCCCTTGTTCGTGTTTCCTTGTTAGTCTGGTTGGTGAACTGTGGTGCACGGTTGCTCCCCTCTTCCTGGGTGGGGGAAGGGAACAGACAGGGTGGATACAGGGAGATAAGGTAAGATTGGTGGCGTCGGCATCTTCACCTTCAAAAGTAACCCAGGGAATAGGGTGAGTTAGGGCGCCCCCAAGTGTTAGGGATTGTCACCTGACAATCGAGTAGTGAAATTAGCTCTGACTGAAGCCATTTTTTGATCCATTATGGATCCTATTACTGCTCTGACAAGGAACTGCAGCCACTCAGTCTGGAGGTAGCAGATTTACACACTGTTTTGCAGCACCCTAAACATAGTGGACCCCAAGATCGCGTTGCTTGACAGGTTCTCTGGGGGTGTGACAAGTTTGTTTTCAGGGACACCTTTAATCTGTAGTTTTTGTTCCATTCTGTTTCCTCACGTACAGAGGAGCAATGTGTGGGGATAATCTCGCTCCTTCAGGGGGACCCCCAAGCAGGGGCGTTTTCTCTCTAGTCAGTTGCTTCAGATGGTGGAGGATTTTTTTCTGGCGCTGGGTTTTATATACAACGACCCTGCCCACCTGCGTCTCCTTGACTGAGTCCACACTACGTCAGCTTCAGCAGGGGGACTGGCTGGCATAGGAGTATTGCTCTGAGTTTTGGAGGTGATCCACAGATACTAAGTGGAATGACCCCGCACTCCGTAGCCTGTTCTGTGAGGGGTTATCAGTAAGGGTGAAGTATGCCTTAGCCCTGTATGAGATTTCAGTTTCCCTTGAGGCAGCCATGTCTCTGGCTATCAGTCTTCGCCAGAGACATAGGGAGACATTCCATTGTGTGGGAGGTCCTGAGCCAAGTGAGATTGGGTCTGAATCAACTGAAGAAACCATCCAGTTGGGTGCGGCATCTCTTCCTAGAAAACAGTCTGCTGTCCGGCGCAAACAAGGAGTGTGTTTTTACTGCGGTAAAAAGGGTCATTTCGTGGGCCAGTGTCCTTCCTGACCTCATAGTAAAACAACCACTGATAAAGAAATCCAGCTTGCGGGTTGGTTAGCAACCTGGGTGTACTTATCACCTCCGTGGATAGGACCCAATTTTTGTCTGCCAGCTGAGATTCACCTGGGTGAAATTAAGGTGGTTGTGTCTATTTCTGGACAGTGGGGCGGGGTTTAACTTGATTCATGCTAGGTTCGTCCAGGTCTGGGGCCTCAATCCACATACCCATAATTCGCCATTGACACCTCCTTGAGACGGGTATTTTACCCAAGTCGTTTGAGGTTTACATTTTCAGGTAGGGGCCATGCACTCTGAAGTAATTGACCATTATGTGCTAGAGTCTGCCCTCTCTTGTGGTTCATGGACTTATTTGGCTGAAGGGCCTTTCACACATAGCGAGATCGCTAGCGATAAAGCGTCACCGATTTTATGACGCAACAGCGACATCGCTAGCGATCTCGCTTTGTGTGACACGTACCTGTGACCGACCCCTCCCGCTGGATAACGCTGATCACGCTCGAATGTCCCAGGCCATTTTTTCCTTGTTGGCATCCCGCTGGCGCCGACTGGCGATGCATGGACACAGGCGGAAATCATCATTGCGGTGTGACAGTTAACAAAGACCGCCGACAGATCGCATATCGCTGCTGCATCGCTGGTTAGATCTGCCTGTTTGGCAGATCACTAGCGACCATTTAGCGATGCACCAGCTATCCTGACCAGGTCATATCGTTGTCGGGATTGCTGGTGCATCACTAAATGTAACAGGACCCTCACGCTGCACAATTCTGTGGTAGATTGCCAGACTCAGGATGTGGTAAAGTGGAGTGAGTATTGTCAAGGACACTGCTTGGATATCCTACTTGCTAGGGTGGATATACCTGTCTGACTTTGGGAATATGTTCTCGGAGCAGGGGTGCCAAGAACTTTCTCCCCATCGTCTTTATGACTGCGCCGTTAATCTTGTTCCTGGGGCCAAGCTGCCTAAGAGCAGACTATATAATATCTCTGGTCCAGAAAGGCAAGCCATGAAGGACTATATCACAGAGAACTTGGCATAGGCCATATCAGACCATCGTCCACTAACATTGCTGCAGGGATTTTCTTTGTTAAGAGAAAGATAAAGGGTAGAGTTGAGCGAAACGGGTCGAAAAATTTCAAAAGTCGCCGACTTTTGGCAAAGTCGGGTTTCATGAAACGAAACCCGACCCTAGGATGAGGTCGGCCACGAGGTCGGCGACTTAAGCGCCAAAGATGCGTTTCAAAAGTTTGTTTTGCGTTCTTTTTCAGCCAATCAGGATCCACGGACACTGTGGGCAACGTGATGACATAGGCAGGGGTCACCACCATCTTTCAGAAGGGCATGCAAGTGATTGGCTTGCTTTGGTGGGCGTCAGAGGGGGTATAAAAGGGCATGCACGCCGACCGCCATGTTACTCATGCTGATCTCAGAATAGGGAGAGCTGCTGCTGCTGCTGCTGATTTTGTAGGGAGAGCGTTAGGCAGGGAAGAAGACACCAAAAACTGCTTCTGCTGCTAGTGATTTTGCCTGTACCACACACCAGTCACTGTGTGTGCAGTGCAAGTGGAGGCTATATTTTGCTGGATCAGTGGTGTTGGTTGTTAGGCTGCCTTCTAAGGCTTCCTGACGGCTGCATTGCTGTTTACCCACTGCTCTGCAAACTGCTTTTTTAAAAGCAATCCCAATTTTTTTTTTTGTCCTGGTGAGGTACTGAGCGTGCATTTTTTCACACCATACAGCGGTGCACACTCCTCTCTCAGTACCGTGTAACGGCTGTTGTCACGGCCACAGTGAAGCTATCTGTGTGTCGCTCTGTAAGGATAAGTCGAGGACATGTTCCGTTCTTACAGACCTGCACCTTCTAGTTTTGTCTAGTTTTCAAACAGTTAAATATATTTGCTGTTTGATCACATTCAAAACTATAGAGAGACAGCGTGTGTCAGTTCGTATACTTAAAAAACACGCAGCTTGACAATTTTACGTACACCGGACAGCCGTGTACGTGCACACTCCTCTCTCAGTACCGTGTAACGGCTGTTATCACGGCCACAATGAAGCCATCTGTGTGTCGCTCTGTAAGGATAAGTCGAGGACATGTTCCGTTCTTACAGACCTGCACCTTCTAGTTTTGTCTAGTTTTCAAACAGTTAAATATATTTGCTGTTTGATCACATTCAAAACTATAGAGAGACAGCGTGTGTCAGTCCGTATACTTAAAAAACACGGAGCTTGACAATTTTACGTACACCGGACAGCCGTGTATGTGCACGCTCCTCTCTCAGTACCGTGTAACGGCTGTTATCACGGCCACAGTGAAGCTATCTGTGTGTCGCTCTGTAAGGATAAGTCGAGGACTTGTTCCGTTCTTACAGACCTACACTCTAGGGAGATTCCTATTCTGCCCAATTCTATATACACCTTGTAGTTTGTCATACACTAGCCAATTTCTGCCTGTGACATAGCGCTGTGATATTCACTGGGCCTCACACAATCCAAAAGTGTCCAGTGTCCACAAGTGTGTGCTGAAATTCAAAATCTCCGTTATCCTCTAGTCACATTTTTCACACCTGCGACATCGAGCCTGTGACATAGCGCTGTGATATTCAGTGGGCCTCACACAATCCAAAAGTGTCCAGTGTCCACAAGTGTGTGCAGAAATTCAAAATCTCCGTTATCCTCTAGTGACATTTTTCACACCTGCGACATCTAGCCTGTGACATAGCGCAGTGATATTCAGTGGGCCTCACACAATCAAAAAGTGTCCAGTGTCCACAAGTGTGTGCAGAAATTCAAAATCTCCGTTATCCTCTAGTGACATTTTTGACACCTGCGACATCGAGCCTGTGACATAGCGCTGTGATATTCAGTGGGCCTCACACAATCCAAAAGTGTCCAGTGTCCACAAGTGTGTGCAGAAATTCAAAATCTCCGTTATCCTCTAGTGACATTTTTCACACCTTCGACATCGAGCCTGTGACATAGCGCTGTGATATTCAGTGGGCCTCACACAATCCAAAAGTGTCCAGTGTCCACAAGTGTGTGCAGAAGTTCAAAATCTCCGTTATCTTCTAGTGACATTTTTCACACCTGCGACATCGAGCCTGTGACATAGCGCTGTGATAATCAGTGGGCCTCACACAATCCAAAAGTGTCCAGTGTCCACAAGTGTGTGCAGAAATTCAAAATCTCCGTTATCCTCTAGTGACATTTTTCACACCTGCGACATCGAGCCTGTGACATAGCGCTGTGATATTCAGTGGGCCTCACACAATCCAAAAGTGTCCAGTGTCCACAAGTGTGTGCAGAAATTCAAAATCTCCCCTGTCCTATAGACACCTTGTACCTTGTTTTACATTACTATATAGTTTGTTGGATTTTGTCTACATTTCTACCAAAAATGAGGAAGGCTGGTGGAAGAGGCCGTGGAATTGGGCGGGGGTTGGCAGCTGGTAATGATGGTGTTGGTGGTGGATCTGATGGTAGTGGCAAAAGCAAAATAGGACCGAATGCAGGAGGTGTTGAGCCTGCGTCATCATCTGGCTCCACAAGGCCTCAAAGGCTTAGTTTTCTAGGAGTTGGCAAACCGCTTTTAAAGCCAGAGCTTCAGGAAAAAGTTTTGTCTTACATTGCTGACTCAGCCTCCAGCTCTATTGCCTCCTCTTCTGAAGTTGTAAAAAATAAAAGCACTGAGTCGTCATTGGAGGCTCATGCTCATGAACCACACCTTTCCTTGTGTCCTTCACCCCAACCAAGATTGAAGGATGACGCAGGCCATACTACTGATTACTCCATGGAGCTGTTTTCACATACCATGCCTGGATTATCAAGTGAAATGGTGAATTACCCAGGCCAAGATGAATCTGACATGGAGTGCACTGATGCACAGCCACTGATAGATGATTCTGCTGGTACATTCACTCAGAGCACTACATTGTCCTCGCAGTGTACAGAGCCAGATTCTGACCCTGATGAGACTCAGGTGCCCCTTCCCGCACACTATACCACCAAACACGGTGACACAGAGGAAGGTGCACATGACATTGAAGAGGAGGTGATGGATGACCCAGTTGTTGACCCAGATTGGCATCCATTGGGGGAAGAGGGTGCTGCTTCCAATAGCTCAGATGAGGAGGAGGAGCATCCACAGCAGACATCGACATCACAACAGCTGTTATCTGGCAGGCCCGGAGCACTCCAAAGACAGGTTCCAAAAATCAAAAGAGTTGCTGGACAGATTGTCCAGAGGGACAAAATATCACAGCGTGCTAGGCTGCAAAATGTCTGCCAAAGTAGGAAGAGTGCAGTGTGGCACTTTTTTGAACAAAATCCTCATGATGAGGCCAAGGTTATCTGTAAGAAATGCGCAAAGACCTTTAGCCGAGGGAAAAATCAGAAAAATTTGAATACCAGTTGCATGCTTAGACATTTAACCAGCATGCCCTTGCAAGCGTGGACACAACACCAAACCTCAAGTGCCACATGTGCAACTGATCACAAAGAAGGTAGTCAGCAATGCTACATTGTTTCCCCCACTGTAAGCCCACCGGTTAGCACAGCAGCAAATGTTGAGGTGTCGTTGCAAGGCCACAGCAGTCAGGGAATCCCACTGTTATATCAACGAAAGACTGAATCTAGGCCATCAGAAAGAACACCAACTCCAACACCATCATCAACCCTCTCTCAGTCCGCCCTGTCCATCGCTACTTCCACCATATGCAGCTCTCAAGTCCAGCTCACCCTCCCAGACACTATGAGTAGGTCAAGAAAGTACTCAGTCTCTCATCCGCGTACACTGGGTTTGAACGCCCACATTGCCAAACTAATCTCGTTAGAGATGATGCCCTATCGGTTGGTGGAAAGCGCAGCTTTCCACGAACTCATGGCCTATGCAGTACCACGCTATGACCTACACAGTCGCCACTTCTTCTCTCGCAAAGCCATCCAAGCCCTCCACCATCATGTGAAAGACCGCATTGTCCATGCACTCAAGCAGTCAGTGAGTGGAAAGGTGCACCTCACAACTGATGCATGGTCCAGTCGGCATGGCCAGGGCTGTTACGTGTCCATCACTGCGCACTGGGTTAATGTGGTGGATGTAGGGTCCACAGGGGACAGCGGAGGTGGGACAGTGCTGCCTAGCCCACGGTATAGGAAACAGTTGGCTGTAGGCGTTCGACCCTCCTCCTCCTCCTCCTCCAGAAGCGAAAGCTCGTCCACAGAGCGCAGTCGTATGAGCACTCCATCTGCAGCTGCCACTGTTGCACATGAGGTGTTCCCCTATCGAGCAGCTAGTGGAAAGTGTCAGCAGGCTGTGCTGCAGATGATGTGTTTGGGAGACAGACACACCGCCGAGGTGCTGGCCGAGTACTTTCAGCAACAAACTGAGTCATGGCTGGGCAGAGTACATCTTGAGGCAGGCAAGGTAGTTAGTGATAACGGCCGTAATTTTGTGGCAGCCATAGCCCTTTCAAAACTCAGCCACATACCTTGCTTGGCTCACACCTTGAACCTGGTGGTGCAGTGCTTCCTCAATAATTATCCGGAGTTAACAGCCCTGCTCCAGAAGGTGCGAAGACAGTGCGCGCACATCCGCCGGTCGCCTGTACACTCCATTCGTATGCAGAAGCTGCAGCGATTGCTCCACCTTCCCAACCACCGCCTCATTATCGACATTGCAACAAGGTGGAACTCCACCCTGCACATGGTTGAGCGGCTGTGCGAGCAGAGGCAGGCCATAATGCATTTGTGGGAGGATACACGGCCAGGCACTTTGAGAGCAGACATGGAGTTGACAGGTGTGCAGTGGTCGAAGCTGAAAGACCTCTGTAAAGTCCTTCAGTGTTTTGAGGAATGCACACGGCTGGTAAGCGCAGACGACGCCATCATAAGCATGAGCATCCCACTTATGCGTCTGCTCATGCAAACTTTGACGCACCTTAAGGAGCAGGCGTCTGCAGCCAATGTTGACGAGGAGGAAGAGGTGGAGGGAATCCTTGATGACATTCAGCCATTGTCTGCTCAGGGACCTCTCCTGGACGAGGTGGAGGAAGAAGAGGAGGAGGAGGATGATGATGGGGATGATTACTTAGGGGAGGAGGATGCATCTCGTGGGGCAAGTGAAAATGTTGGCGTGGCAAGGTCTGGTACATGGTTTGTGCATGACTGGAGGGATGTGGATTTGCCAGAAAGTGCTCCTCCACCCAGCACTCGCAGTGCATCATTGACACCGGGAACATTGGCCCACATGTCAGATTATGCCTTGCAGATCCTAAAAAGGGACCCACGCATTGCCAAAATGATGAACGATGACGACTACTGGTTGGCCAGCAACCTGGATCCACGCTATAAAGGCAAATTACAAAACATCATGCCACAGGAGAACCTTGACCTAATATTGGCTACTAAACAAGCAACTCTGGTTAACCGGTTTGTTGAGGCATTCCCAGCACACAGCAGCGGTGATGGTTCTCACACGAGCCGTACGGGCCGGGGGCAGCTTGGCAGAGGTGTTCGTGGTGCACACAGCATAAGTGGCGTTGGAGACAGGTTGTTTCATGACAATGTTGTGGACTGATTTTTCACGGACCGCTCACACAACTGGTAATACTGCAACGATGGAAAGTGACAGGAGACAGCAGTTGTCAACTATGGTTAACAACTACTTTTCCTCCCATATCGATGTTCTCCCGCACAGGTCATTCCCCTTTGACTATTGGTCCGCTAAACTGGACACCTGGCCTGAATTGGCAAAATATGCCTTACAGGAGCTCGCTTGCCCAGCTGCAAGTGTGCTATCGGAAAGAGTCTTCAGTGCAGCTGGATCAATCCTGACAGAAAAAAGGACCCGTCTGTCAACCCAAAATGTGGATGATCTAACCTTTATTAAAATGAACCATGCATGGGTTTCCAATGATTTTGTCCCACCTTCCCTTGATGACACATAGGTTGCCAGAAAAATGGCTTGCTTTGGTCCTCCTCCTATTCCGCGAACTTGACCTATTTCGCCTTTTGCAGCAGCTGAATGACCCACATCTACATATGCCACTTTGCAAACCTCCCTAAGTGGGCGCCCCCCCATGGCCGGGGTCACCACCTAGCGCACAAAACCGTGCGAGTGCCGTTGCCCTGGACAGGTGGGTAGGCCGACTCTTGGGCGCGGGCACTGGCATAGGGTCCCTCATAGTGCAATCAAGTGTCTCTGACAGTGGTGGTGCACACCCACCGTCAGACACACCGCCGTACTATGAGGGGCACAGTGCCAGTACCGACGCCCACAATTGTGCCCCCCTTGCTTGGGCAGGGCCCCAGCATTTGCAATGTTTACCTCTCCCTGCTCCTCCGCTGTGTAGTCTGGGCTGTCAAATCCTTCACTGGGACTGCCACTACAAATTGATTGAACTGAAAGATGATGGTTAAGATGTAGCTATGCCCTGTCCTGCTGGCTGGGCTCTAGCTCCAGATGATCAGTGGCTTCCATTTCTTATGGACGTCGACTCACAATTACATGCAGTGGTGGTTTATCATCAGCTTTCACAGTTTTCCTACTCACAAACGTGTGACATTCCGGCGCACATTTCAAAATGTGCCCTCTCATGCTAATCAAATAGAATCGCCTACGGCCTGTGGCTTCTGTCTTTTGCACTCCAAAGTTACGTGACAGATCATGATAGCCAGTGAGCACCATGTTTACATCGCTCCCTGTGATAAAAATTGGATTGAGATGAGTAACAGTGATGGAATCAACGGAAGTGCGATACAGCAAGACTTTATTCACAAAAAAATGTTTTCACTGTCTCAACACACAAATTAATTGAGGGTCAACATCGCCTATGAGAATTGTGACGGAAGTTTTTTCCCGTGAATAATAATTCCTAGATTTCTGCAATCAATAGCCTTTATGTCACTAATTGTATGCATCTCATTTCCTATTGCGGAGAGGCTGGACTGTATTACTGAGACAGAAATATATATGAAGATTTAAAAATAGCACCAAAAGTATATAGTTGTGTACGCCTCAAATGCATTTCCTTTTTTCCACTTTTTAGATTGCTGTGTAATCCATACTGAGAACACGGAGATTTTACATGTTTAAACTATGCTATATACCTGCAATCCAGTGATAAAGTACCCTTTCTCAACTTTGTACAATCTGTTCAAATCCATACTGGGCCTGAGAACATCTGAGTCTGCCTCCTGATCTATAGACATATATTTTTAACGTGTAAACTAGGCTGCATATATACGTGTTATCCGGTGAAACTGTACCCTTTATCAACTTTCTACAATGTTGTTGAATCCATACTGGGCCTGAGAACGGCTGCCGAGCTGTTATGCAAGCTACAGCACCTGTGGTTTGGACACGTAATTTTTTCAGGAATGACGGTTAGGTCTAACTCCGGAATTGCGGTTGACCTGAACTTACTGGGAAATCATCGTTCGCGGGGAATAATCTGAATCCCAGATCCCCATCACTAACGGAGTTCAGCAGGTTATCTGCACCTGTAAGCGACAAAAGCTGGTCCTTTCAGTGTAGCATGCATGCAGCCCCGGACTGGAATGCTAGACCTGTTATTGCTCGATCTCACGTGCCACAGCCTCGCGTATCCCTCTAGTAAGCTTGACGCGTACCGCGGGTCCATGCCGGAGTCTCGGTCGTTAACGGAATAAAGCTGAGAAATCGCTAGCACAACTACAAACGGACATACCACACCACACACAGAATCGACAAAGCTTGCAATCTGTCCATCTTTTCTGTAGCTTGTATGGTAGTGGTTTCCCGGGTGCAGTCCAATTAAGCCACAGGCTCCACTCCTGGTGGTGCCCTTTTGGACATTCCTTTAAGGTTCAGCTTTGCAATCATACTGCCCCCGGAATCCAAAAACTTTGCCTTCAGGGACGCTGTTTGGAGGTTCGTGGGAATAACGCCTCCCGATCAGCAGTCGGCATATGGGTCGCCCTCCCAGGGCTGTGGGGTACTCCGTACCGGGCTGGTGTCAGTGGGATGTGTCACAGCAGCGGTGACCCAGATGGTGGCCCTGGGCACCCATGTAAATGGCGTGGTATAATGGTAAAGAGTTTATATAGTTTGACGCCACCTGTGGTGTTCGGCAACATAGATGTTAGGCCGATGCTGCATGCAGATCCTCTGGGACTGATGGTGTTGTGCAGCAAAGATGGTGAAGCTCCCCACAGGTGAAGCTGGAGTCCCAGGGAAGTGTAGATGTAGTGATGGGGGAAAGGCACAGGCGGTGTAGGTGCTGGTACCCAGATGTAGCGGTGCTGGAATACCTGTAGGACACCAGAGCGTGCAGTTCCAAAGCTTTACTCACAGTCTGCAGGTTACACAGATGCCTGCCTCCGTGCTGTGTCCTCCAGGTCAGGACCTCTGCCAACCTCCGGGACCAGAATGGACAGCTCCCTTCCAACACTCCGCCAACATGTACCTTCCTGAACGTCTCCTTTCTAGCGCTTGTGGGGGAAGCACTCACAGGACCGTGGTTCACTGAAACGCCCCCTGTCTAACAGATGTTCCTCAGACTTTACTTGTATGGCAGACAGTTGTAGCCTTTTCCTTCTGCCTCGCACACGTCGATGCTGGGGCCTCCGAGCCTTAGTTGGGTACAGAGCATTTATAGCTGCTACTTCCCCCGGTTTCTGCTGCAGGAACGTCAGTGTCCCTACAAACTCGGAGACCGGAATCCGGACCATGCGCTCCAGCTAGGAGTGAGCCTTAACTGTGCTCATCCTCCAGCTTGCCTTCTCACGTCCACACACTTCCCCTTCCCTGCACAGAGTGCCCTAACTTACCTCCTCCTGACCACAGAGAGCAGCTCCTCAGCAGTCAGGTTCAGAGGTCTCCCTGCTGGCCTGGAGTGGGAAATGTGTTGTGTGTTGGTTTCACTGCTAGAGAGATCCTTCATTGCTCCCAAGCTTGACAACACACTCCCTAGTAGGAAGGCAAAGCCACAGTGGCGACCGTACTCTTGGGGACGCCACAAGTGCACTGAGGCCCAGCCACTGCTGGATGATGCTGCTGGTACATTGACCCAGACCACTACATTCCCCTCGGACTCTACACAGCCAGAATCTGACCCAGAGGAAACTCAGGTTCCCCTTCCCGCATACTATACCACCTTACACGGTGACAAAGAGGAAGGTGCAGATGAAAGTGCATGTTCCTTGAGCAGGTGGGGGGGCATACTCATGGGCGATGGCACTGGCACAGGGCACCGCATAGTATGCAAAAGTGTCTCTGCCGGTGGGAGGGCCTAAACAGTCAAGTGCAGTGAGATGGAAGATGGGGACGACAAGGAGTTCAGAGTAGTGCAGGGATTCCCTAGCAAGGAGACTTATGTAATTGTTTTCAATGTTGGGACAGCAATTTTTGGGGAGCACTATACTCTGGTGAATGATATATGGGGCCCACCATACACTGGAGCATTCCAAAGGTGGACATGAGACACTGGAGCAGCATTTACAGGGCCCATTATACACTAGAGCAGTAGAAATGGGGCCATTATATATGGAGCATTATTTGGGCCCATAAGACAGTGGAGCTTCATCCATTGGGACCAACATATACTGTAGCATTATGTGGAGCTCATCATATACAGTTTGAAACATTATATGAGAATAATGATTCCGTATGGAGAAATATATGGGCCTCATTACTCTGTATAGCGCACTAAGCGCTGGCCATAATACTGTATGGAGTTATATACTGTCTATTTTTGGAGGTATTGGAGAATTTAAAATGGATATCAGTCATGATGTGAGAAGTGAAGTATTTTTCATTGTACTATACTGCTATTTCTCTGCCGTATCGGAGCATCATGAGTTGTGGTATGTGTTAAAGGGGCGCTCTTTGGCCCTGGGCCCGCGAAAACCTGGAGCCAGCCCTCCCCCCCACAACTGTAGCCAAATAACCCCCATTTTTCAGTGCGTAACTAGTATTATGAAGTTAATTAAGGTTGACAAGCTTCAGTAACAAGAATTTATGCTTTTGGCATTCAAATGGGCACTGTTGGTGTGTTTCCTGTCCTCCTCTCACTGCCGACTTTAATTCTCCATTGACTTACATTGGGTTTCGTGTTTCGAGACGACCCCGACTTTTCCCTATAGTCGGCCGATTTTGCTCGACCCGACTTTTGGAAAAGTCGGGTTTCATGAAACGAAACTCGACCCTAAAAAAACAAAAGTTGCTCAACACTAATAAAGGGTTATACCCATGTCTTGACTTATGCAAACTCAATCTGATCACGGCCCGGGATCTATATCCACTCCCTCTCATCCCAGACCTCTTTAATCAGATTATAGGAGCAAAATGGTTTTCAATACTGGACCTCAGGGGGCATACAATCTCATTTGCATTAAAGAGGGGGATGAGTGGAAAACAGCTTTCAATCTGCCTGAGAGACACAAAGGGACACTATGAGAACCTGGTGATGCCATTTGGGTTGACATACATGCCCGCCATCTTTCAGCACTTTTTCAATGAAATCTTTAGTCACCTGGTAGGTAGATTTATCATGATCTATCTTGATGGCATGATAATTTATTCACCTAACCTTGAGTCACATCAGATACATGTCAGGCAGCTTTTACAAATACTCATAGACAATAATTTATTTGTCAAACTCTACAAATGTATGATCTCAGTTGAGGAGATCCCTTTTCTAGGATATGTGTTATCGTCCACTGGTTTTCGCATGGATCCGTTGAAAATCCGGGCTGTACTGGATTGGGATCATCCTGAGGATTTGAATGTGTAACAAAGGTTCTTAGGTTTCGCCAACTACTACTTTAAGTTCATCAAAAACTTTTCTATAGTAGTCAAACCTCTGATGGATATGACTAGGAAGGGAACAGCCTTTTCCTAGTGGTCTAGTGCAGCCAGGGAGGCATTCGATACCATGAAGAGCTGTTTTTCATCTGCGCCGATCCTCATACATCCTGCCGTCACTCAACCTTTTATCGCCGAGGTTGACGCATCTGAGTGGCGTATGGGGGTTGTACTGTTGCAGGGTGTGTCTCCTAGTAAATGGTGTCCATGTGCATATTTTTAAAAAAACTAACCTGCAGAAAAAAATTATAACATAGGTAACAGCAAACTCTTGGCAATCAAGTGGGCTTTTGAAGAGTGGCATCGTTTTTGGAGGGAGCAGTTCAGCTGCTAATGGTGATCACAGATCATAAGGATTTTGTATATTCAGAATCTTCAAAGCATCTAATGCCTCGACAGGCATGATGGGCATTGTTCTTCACCAGGTTTAACTTTTTTGTCACTTATAGGCTGGGGAACAAAAACATTAAGGCGCTTACCTTATCATTGTTTTCCTGGGGGAGGAAATTATTGTGAACCAGTACTTATTCTACAAAAAGCAGTGGTTATAGCATCTATTTGCTCCAATCTTGAAAAAGAGGTTGTTGACGCTTGGGGGATGCCCCTGCTGCCTGTCCGTTATGGGAACTGGTTGTACCTGTGAATTTTTATCTTAAGAGTCCTTAGTGAACATCCTGGTAATAAAGCCACCACTGATCTTACTCTGCATTTTTAGTAGCCAGGGTTACATCAGGATGTCCAGGAGTATGTAGCCACCTGTGTCTGTGCACATTCTAAGACCTTTCGTACTCGTCCGTCAGGGTCTCTCCAACCATTGGACATTCCCAGAAGACCGTAGACTTGCCTGTTGGTCGACATTATCATGATCTACCCGTGTCAGCGGGGAATACTGTAACTCTGGTGGTGGTGGATAGATTCAGTAAGATGTCTCATGTTATTGCATTACTATCTTTACCGAACGCCAAGTCATTGGCGCAAATTTTCATCAGGGAAACTGTACAACTACACGGGATCCTGACCGATATTGTTTCTGACCGGTACAGTTTATTTCCAAGTTTTGGAGGGCGTTTTGCACCCATCTGGGGATCCATCTGTCGTTCTCTAATGCATTTCACCCGCATTCTAATGGGCAAATTGAATGGGTCAACCAGAGTCTGGAGACTTATCTTAGGTGTTTTGTATCTGAGAATCAGGAGGATTGGGTTACCTACTTACAACTAGCCGAATTCACAATAAATAATCCTTGTCATGAGTCTACTGGTAAGTCCCCATTCTTCAGAGCATACGGATTTCATCTTCAGTTCAGCTCATTTGATAAGAATCGTTCTTTTGGATTACCTGATGAACTGTTTTCATTATCTATTATGTCCGTGTGGCAAGGGGTTACTAATAATTTGAGGAAGGTGAGGTCCAAACATAAGTGTGGCTGATCCGAGAAGATTGGTGAGTCTAGACCTGTGTGTTGATGACTTTGTTTTTCTCTAGGAACATTAAGTTGAAGGTTCCATCTTGGAAACTGGTTCCCAGGTTCATCGGTCCTTATAAGATTGTAGCCATCATCAATTCCGTAGCATTCTGCCTTGCTCTGCTACCTACCTTTAGGATCCATAATGTATTTCATCGATCTCTCCTCAAAAATATGCTGCATCTTTGGTACCATCACTGCTACCACTATCTCCTGTCATTGTGGATGGAAACTTAGAATTTCAGATAGCGAAAATCATGGATTCTCGTTTAGTTCGTCAGTTGCTTCAGTATCTGGTTCATTGGAGGAGATAAGGTCCTGAATAGAGGATGTGGGTCCCAGCATCTGACGTCCTTGCGGCCAGACTGATCTGGTCTTTTCACGTGGCACACCTCGATAAACCCAGGCGTGAGGTTCCAGAGGTCCATTGTAGAAGGAGGGGTACTGTCACGGGGTTACCACAACAGAGAGGAGCCAGAAGACCACAGCGCCTGATTGCTCCTACTCCTGCACTGAAAAGAAGCACTTCACCTTCTTTTTAAATTATATTAATTTCTTTTGGCAGTACAGTGGTTAATCGGCCATGTTGGAAGCTCTGGGAGTCTGAGCTCTCAGCTGAGCATGGTTAGCAACTCCTATCCCCTATAAAATCTGAGTCCTTACTGAAACACATTGTCAGAGCTAGCTTATGTTACATGGCTTGGAGGGGAGTTATTTGGTGGTTATATGAGAGGGAGTTTGGTGGATTTATCTGTGACTGTTGCTTGGGCTTGTAAGTGTGATAATTTCCTTTTCTTCCCTTCTTTGGTTTTTCCCCATCCTCCACTCCCCGATGCATTCCTCTGTTATATGTGAGTGAATATTTGTATGCCTGTTATTTTCAGTTTCCTTTGTTCATGTTGCCTTGTTCATCTGGTTGGTGTACTGCGGTGCACGGTTGCTCCCCTCTTCCCTGGGTGGGGGAAGGGAACAGACGGAGGGTGGATACAGGTGATAAGGCAAGGTTTGTGGCTTTGGCATCCTCACCTTCAGAAGTTACCCGGGGAATAGGGCGAGCTAGGGCACCCCCTAGTCTTAGGGACAGGTTAGGAGCCCCTGTTCCTGGGTCACTAAACAACCGAGTTGTTAAAGGCCTTGTGTGAAAAAGTGCTTTCCCCCTAAACCAAATAACTGGTTGGGCCACCCTTAGCACAAACAACTGCAATCAAGTATTTGAGATAACTGGCAATGAGTCTTTTAGAATGCTCTGGAAAAAAATTGGCACACTCATCTTTGCAGAAAATTCAGATACACTGGAGGGTTTCCAATCATGAATCGCCTTTTTAAGCTCATGCCTTAGCATCTCAGTCCGATTAAGTTCAGGACTTTGGCTAGGCCATTAAAAAGTCTTAATTTGTTTTTCTTAAGCCATTCAGAAGTGGACTTGCTTGTACATTTTGAATCACTGCCCTGCTGCATAACCCAAGGGATCTTTAGCTTGAGGTCACAAACAAATGGCCGGACATTATCCTTTAGGATTTTTTAGTAGACATCAGAATTCATGGTTCTATTTACCCCAGCAAGTCTTCAAGGTCCTGAAGCAGAAAAACATCCCCAGACCATCACACTACTACCACCATATTTTACTGTTGGTATGATGTTCCTTTTCTGAAATGGTCTGTTACTTCTATGCCAGATGTAATGGGACATAAACCTTCCAAAAAGCTCAACTTTTGTCTCATTAGTCGACAGAGTATTTTCTCAAAAGTCTAGGGAATCATCAAGATATAATCTGGCAAAACTGAGAAGATCCTTTATGTTCTTGTTGCTTGTGATTTTCATCTTGGAACTCTGCCATGCAGGACATTTTTGCCCAACCTCTTACTTATGGTGGAGTTATGAACACTGACCTTAACTGAGGAAAATGAGGCCTGTTATTTGGATGTTGTTGTGGTGTCTTTTTGTGACAAGTCATTTCTACGCTCTTAGGGTTGTATTGGATGGCTGTTTTCGCCATTTGTATATAATGGTTCTCACTATGGTTCACTGGAGTCCCAAAGCTTTAAAAATGGCTTTATAATTTTTCCAGACAGATAGATGGCAATTACTTTGTTTCTCATTTGTTCCAGAATTTCTTTGGATCAGGGCATGATATCTAGCTTTTGAGGACCTTTTGGTCTACTTCAATTTGTCAAGGAGGTCCTTTTTAAGTATTTCTTTATTGAGAACAGGTGTGGCAGTATTCAGGCCTGGGTTTGGCTAAGAAATTTTAACTCAGCTTTCCAAAGATGTGATAAACCAGTTAATTTATGTTTTAAGGGGACAATCACTTTTTCACACAGTGACCTGTAGTTGTTTTTTCCTTAATAATAAAGACCTTCATTTAAAAACTGCTTTTTGTGTTTTTACTTGTGACAAAAGAATGACAGGCATTTCCAAGCTAGTATGAACAGGGGCATACTAGGAACAGCCATCTCCATATACAATAAACAAAAAAAGTTGCACTGTGTAGTGCTAAAGCATGTCAATATGAAATATATGAAATATGAATATCATTTTTTTTATTGTATGCTAGCTGTAGAGCCCGGCGCTGCCCGGGCATAGTAACTAACTACAGTTAGTTATAACAAATTATAATGATTATAACTATATATATAAAGCTGAGTGTATAGCCCCGCCCACTCCGCATAGCCACATTCACTATAATATCCCACATCATCTTGTCAGCCAGAGCTACTGGACTACTACCCCTAATATCCCACATCGTCCCATCAGCCAGAGCCACCGGACTACTACCCCTAATATCCCACCATCATCCCGTCAGCCAGAGCCACCAGACTTCTACCCCTAATATCTCACATTATCCCTTCAGAGCCACCGGACTACTACCCCTAATATTCCACATCATCCCGTCAAAGCCACCGGACTACTACCCCTAATACCCACATCATCCTGTCAGCCAGAGCCACTGGACAACTACCACTAATATCCCACATCATCCCGTCACAGCCGCCGGACTGCTACCCCTAATATCCCACATCATCCTGTCAGCCAGAGCCACTGGACTACTCCCCCTAATATCCCACATCATCCCATCAGCCAGAGCCACCGGACTACTACCGCTAATATCCCACATCATCCTGTCAGCCTGGGGTCAGAACCGGAATGCTGAGTGGAACGGTCCTAACTTCCATACTGGGGATCCCTTTAAGAGCGGCCTGGTGTCAGAACCAGAGTGCTGAGTGGATTTGCCCTGACTTCCATACCAATGATCGCTTTAATAGAAGACTGGGGTGAGAATCAGAGCGCTGAGGGATTTACCCTAACTTCCATAACGGAGATCCCTTTAAGAGAGGCCTGGGGTCAGTACCAAAGCGCAGAGTGGATTTGCCCTCACTTCCAAACTGGGGATCCCATTAAGAGGGGCCTGGGGTCAGAACCAGAGCACAGAGTGAAATTGCCCTAACTTCTATACCGGGGATCCCTTTAAGAGAGCCTGGGATCAGAACCAGAGCGCTGCGTGGATTTGCCCTAACTTGCATACTAATGATCGCTTTAATAGAATCCTGGGGTCAGAATCAAAGCGCTGAGGGATTTGCCCTGACTTCCATACAGGAGATCCCTTTAAGAGAGCCTGGGGTCAGTACCAAAGCATTTGAAGGCAATTGCCCTGACTTCCATACCGGGGATCCCTTTAAGAGAGCCTGGGGTCAGAACCATAATGCTGAGTGGACTTGCCCTAACTTCCTTACTGGGGATCCCTTTAAGAGAGGCCTGGCATCAAAAACAAAGCACTGGATGGATTTGCCCTGACTTCCATACCAATGATCCCTTTAAGAGAGGCCTGGGGTCAGAATCAGAGCGCTGAGGGATTTGCCCTAACTTCCATAGCGGAGTTCCCTTTAACCCCTTAGGGTATGTGCACACGCTGCAGATTGGGGTGCGGATTCATCCGCGCAGATTTTGTAAAATCCGCAGGTAAAACCACAGGTCAAAAGACCTGCGGTTTTACCTGCGGATTGCTCTGCTGTTTTTCATCTCCTCAATGGAGGAGATGGCAAACCGCAGCAGAATCCGCAGAAAGAATTGACATGTCAATTCTTTCTGGGGATTGAAAACCGCGGAAAATTCTGCACCGTCTGAACTGCGGTTTTTGATTCCCATAGGGGATTCCCATAGGGAATCATGGTACTGTACACCGCAGCAAAAACTGCTGCGGGTCCGCAGCGGCCAAATCCGCTGCAGAACCGCAGCAAAATCCGCAGCGTGTGCACATACCCTTAATCCCATGTGACGTACTATCCCGTCCATGTGCCCTGGGACTTAATTCCCAGGGACGGGATAGTACGTCACAGCGATCAGCGGCGCCCACGTGGTGAGCGCCGCTGATCGTGGCCGAATGTCAGCTAATTATCACAGCTGACACCCGGCACAATTTGTCAGGGGCGGTCTCGGACCGCCCCCGACACGTTAACCCCTTGCACACCACGATCAAACACGATCGCGGTGTACCGGGGGTTAAAGGGAAGCATCGGCAGGGAGGGGGCTCCCTCCGTGCTTCCCTGAGCCCCCCACAGCAGCGCAATGTGCAGCGCCGCTGCGGGGGGTCTCTTTCCCCACATGTCCCCGGATCCAAGATGGCGACGAGGACCTTCGGGGGCCTATAGGGAGCTGACTTCCTCAGTGCCTGCAAAGCGCAGGCATGAGGAAGTCTGCGTCTATGCCTGTGACAGATCGCTGATCTGTCACAGTGATCTGTGATGTGACAGATCAGCGATCTGTCACAGGACAGTGATGTCCCCCCTGGGACAACCTAATAAAGTTAAAAAAAAAAAAAAGAAAGTGTAAAAATAATTTTGAAAAAATCGCTAAATAAATTAGAAAAAAAAATATTCCCCAATAAATTCATTTTTTGGAAATTAAAAAATAAAAAAACAATAGAAGTACACATATTTGTTATCGCCGCGTCCGTAACGACCTGCCCTATAAAACTGTCCCATTAGTTAACCCCTTTAGCGAACCCCTTAAAAAATAAAAAACGAAGCAAAAATAATGATTTATTATCATACCGCCGAACAAAAAGTGCAATAATTCGCGATCAAAAAGACGCATATAAATATCCATGGTACCGCTGAAAACATCATCTTGTCCCGCAAAAAATGAGCCACCATACAGCAACATCAGCGAAAAAATAAAAAAGTTATAGCTCGCAGAATAAAGCGATGCAAAAAATAATTATTTTTTATATAAAATAGTTTTCATTGCATAAAAGCGCCAAAGCATAAAAAACGACATAAATGAGGTATCGCTGTAACCATACTGACCCGAAGAAGAAAACCGCTTTATCAATTTTATCGCACGCGGAACGGTGTAAACGCAAAAGAAATTCATGAAACGCAGGTTTTTGTTCATTCTGCGTCCCAAAAATCGGAATAAAAAGCGATCAAAAAATGTCACGTGCCCGAAAATGGTACCAATAAAAACGTCAACTCGTCCCGCAAAAAATAAGACCTCACATGACTCGGTGGGTCAAAATATGGAAAAATTATAGCTCTCAATATGTGGTGATGCAAAAAATATTTTTACAATAAAAAGCGTCTTTTAGCCTATGACAGCTGCCAAACATAAAAACCCGCTATAAATAGTAAATCAAACCCCCCGTTAACACCCCCTTAGTTAGGGAAAAATAATAAAATTAAAAGAAAATGTATTTATTTCCATTTTCCCATTAGGGTTAGGGCTGAGATTAGGGTTTGGGCTAGGGGTAGGACAAGGGTTAGGGCTAGGGTTAGGGCTGAGATTAGGGTTAGGGATGTGTTGGGGTTAGGGTTGGAGTTATAATTGGGGGTTTTCACTGTTTGGGCACATCAGGGGCTCTCCAAATGCAATACGGCGTCGGATCTCAATTCCAGCCAATTCTGCGTTGAAAAAGTCAAATGGTGCTCCTTCCCTTCCATGCTCTGCCATGCGCCCAAACAGTTTTACCCACACATATGGGGTGTCAGCCTACTCAGGACAAATTGCAAAACAACTTTTGGGGTCCAATTTCTCCTGTTACCCTTAGGAAAATAAAAAATTGGGGCAAAAATATCATTTTTGTGCAAAAAAATGATTTTTTTATTTTCACGCCCGGGCGTTATAAACTTCTGTGAATCACTTGGAGGCTCCAAGTGCTCACCACACATCTAGATAAGTTCCGTGGGGGGTCTAGTTTCCAAAATGGGGTCACTTGTGGGGAGTTTCAATAGTTTAGGTACATCAGGGGCTCTCCAAACGCATATGACACCCGCAGACCATTCCATCAAAGTCTGCATTCCAAAACGTCACTACTTCCCTTCCGAGCCCCGACGTGTGCCCATACAGTAGTTTTTTCCCTCATATGAGGTATCAGCATACTCAGGACAAATTGGACAACAGCTTTTGGGGTCCAATTTCTCCGGTTACCCTTGGGAAAATAAAAAAATTGGGGACTAATTGATCATGTTTGTGGAAAAAATACGATTTTTTTTATTTTCATGCCCGGGCGATACAAACTTCTGTGAAGCCCTTGGGGGTTCAAAGTGCTCACCACACATCTAGATAAGTTCCTTAGGGGGTCTAGTTTCCAAAATGGGGTCACTTGTGGGGGGTTTCCACTGTTTACAATAAAAAAGAAGAAATGCCAGCTTACCCAGTTGGTTCAAAAGGTAAGTTGCTATACTGTATAGGCTCTCAGCAACGGATAAATGACAGGAGCTCTTGTCAACAATAAATGCGAAAAGGAGATGAATCCAGCGAGCCAAGTTTGAAGTACATAAAAAATCTTGTTCTTTTATTTCAAACGTAGATTAAAAATATTTATCCATAGCAGCATATTATAAAAATAGGCAGAGATAGGAAAGATTACTGCTGTAAAGCGCACGGCAAGACGCGTTTCGGCTAAACCTTTATCATTGCCATAATACGCATTGCTATTTTTCTGGGATATAAGAAGGAAAAGATCCTAAAATAGGTGGTGCTATAGTTGATTAAGCGTTAATAGATCACACTTGAGGGCATCCACCTATAAGATTAACTATTTAAAAACAAATGTTAACCCTAACAAAAGCTAATACGCTAGCAGTAATTTTTCCATATATTTTACAAATATTTTGCAATACATGATATAACAGAATATATATACAGAGATTCTCTTCTCATGTTATCCTCCACAATACTTCCGTAATATAATTTTTACTCAAAAAAATATATATTTATGAACTTAAGACAGAGCAGGTTATAATTATTAACATAAGAATCATAATTTTAGGATTTTTAATAAATTCTAATTAAATCTTGTCTATTGTTTAAGCCAATTGGCATCCTAGTTTACAAAGTAAAAATCCAAGCAGATTCTCTGTTAAGTAGTTTACGTTTTCTATCGCCCCCTCTGGTAGACCGTGTTACTAACTCTATTGCTTTAAACCTGAAGCTATCAAAATTGCCAGAATGATAGTGTGAAAAATGCCTGGAGACCGCTGATGGATTGAAGCTGGAGGGGTTAATAGCATCAGAAATGTGTCTTCTAATTCTTTTCCTCAGTTTTCCCGTTGTACAACCTATATACTGTTTACAACATGATGTACAGTCAATCAAATATACTACGTAGGTGGAATTACAGTTCAAAAAACTGTTAATAGGATATTCTTTGTTGCTATGAATGAGGAAAATTTGTTGATTTTATGTGCATATTGACAACAAGTACATCTCTTATTTCCACATTTAAAAAACCCCTTTAGATTCAGCCAGGTGTCACTGGTTTCCAGCGAGGAATTCAAATACAGACTGGGCGATAGTTTATCCTGCAAAGTAGGTGCTTTTTTTGCTACATAAGTAATTTGGTTTTCTGCAATAATTTGTTTTAGTTTTGGATCCTGGCTTAACACTGGAATATATTTCTTTATAATAGAAACTATGTTGTTATACTGAAGACTATATGGATAAGAGAAAAAAATTTTTTTATTATTTGGAAATTGTGATTTTTTTTGTTGTTTTTTTTATTTATTATTAAATCCTTTCTATCAATATCCTTAACTATTTTGGTTGCTCTCTGTAACATCCAATTTGGATATCCTCTATTTTTTAGTCTCTTATTAACCAATTCCTGTGCATTTTTATATGTTTTTGGATCAGTCGAATTTCGTTTATACCTTATAAGCTCTCCTATGGGGATATTTTTAATCACATGTTGAGGATGGCAAGAATCAGCTGCCAGTAATGTATTTTTGGCAGTGCTTTTGCGATAAACTCAGTGAATTTTCTAGATGTCACATTAACAGCAGGTCTAGATGAAAATGACAACAAAAAAATCTTTATTAGCCCCTATCGCAATTTCGCAAATTCGACAACGGGAAAACTGAGGAAAAGAATTAGAAGACACATTTCTGATGCTATTAACCCCTCCAGCTTCAATCCATCAGCGGTCTCCAGGCATTTTTCACACTATCATTCTGGCAATTTTGATAGCTTCAGGTTTAAAGCAATAGAGTTAGTAACACGGTCTACCAGAGGGGGCGATAGAAAACGTAAACTACTTAACAGAGAATCTGCTTGGATTTTTACTTTGTAAACTAGGATGCCAATTGGCTTAAACAATAGACAAGATTTAATTAGAATTTATTAAAAATCCTAAAATTATGATTCTTATGTTAATAATTATAACCTGCTCTGTCTTAAGTTCATAAATATATATTTTTTTTTTTTTTTGAGTAAAAATTATATTATGGAAGTATTGTGGAGGATAACATGAGAAGAGAATCTCTGTATATATATATTCTGTTAAATCATGTATTGCAAAATATTTGTAAAATATATGGAAAAATTACTGCTAGCGTATTAGCTTTTGTTAGGGTTAACATGTTTTTAAATAGTTAATCTTATAGGTGGATGCCCACAAGTGTGATCTATTAACGCTTAGTCAACTATAGCACCACCTATCTTAGATCTTTTCCTTCTTATATCCCAGAAAAATAGCAATGTGTATTATGGCAATGATAAAGGTTTAGCCGAAACGCGTCTTGCCGTGCGCTTTACAGCAGTAATCTTTCCTATCTCTGCCTATTTTTATAATATGCTGCTATGGATAAATATTTTTAATCTACGTTTGAAATAAAAGAACAAGATTTTTTATGTACTTCAAACTTGGCTCGCTGGATTCATCTCCTTTCCACTGTTTAGGTACATCAGGGGCTCTCCAAAAGCAACATGACACCCGCAGACCATTCCATCAAAGTCTTCATTCCAAAACGTCAATACTTCCCTTCCAAGCCCTGACGTGTGCCCATACAGTAGTTTTCTCCCACATATGAGGTATCACCGCACTCAGGACAAATTGGACAACAACTTTTGGGGTCCAATTTCTCCTGGTACCCTTGGGAAAATAAAAAAATTGGTGACTAAATGATCATGTTTGTGGAAAAAATACGATTTTTTTATTTTCACGCCCAGGCATTATAAACTTCTGTGAAGCACTGGGGGGTTCAAAGTTCTCACCACACATCTAGATGAGTTCCTTTGGGGGTCTAGTTTCCAAAATGATGTCATTTGTGGGGGTTTCCACTGTTTTGGTACATCAGGGGCTTTCTAAACGCGACATGGTGTCCGATCTCAATTCCAGCCAAAAACGTCAAATGGCGCTGCTTCCCTTCCGAGCTCTGCCATGCGCCCAAATAGTGGTTTACCCCCACATGTGGGGTATCAGCGTACTCAGGACAAATTGCATAATAATTTTTAGGGTCATGTTACCCTTGTAAAAATAAGAATTGAGGGTGAAAAGATCATTTTTGTGGAAAAAATATGATTTTTTAATTGTACGGCTGTATGTTACAAACTTCTGTGAAGCCCTTGTGGGTTCAAACTTCTCACCACATATCTAGATAAGTTCCTTGGGGGGGGTCTAGTTTCCAAAATGGTGTCATTTGTGGGGGGTTTCCACTGTTTTGGTACATCAGGGTTTTCCAATCGCGACATGGTGTCAGATCTCAATTCCAGCCAAAAACATCAAATGGCGCTGCTTCCCTTCCGAGCTCTGCTATGCGCCCAAATAGTGGTTTACCCCCACATGTGGGGTATCAGCGTACTCAGGACAAATTGCACAATAACTTTTAGGGTCCTGTTACCCTTGCAAAAATAAAAATTGGGGGTGAAAAGATTATTTTTGTGGAAAAAATATGATTTTTTAATTGTACCGCTGTAAGTTATAAACTTCTGTGAAGCCCTTGTGGGTTCAAAATTCTCACCACATATCTAGATAAGTTCCTTGGGGGGGGTCTAGTTTCCAAAATGGGGTCACTTGTGGGAGGTTTCCACTGTTTAGGTACATCAGGGGCTCTCCAAATGCGACATGGCGTCCGATCTGAATTCCAGCCAATTTTGCATTGAAAAAGTCAAATGGCGCTCCTTCTCTTCTGAGCTCTGCCATGCGCCGAAACATTGGTTCCCCCCCACATATCAGGTATCAGCATACTCAGGACAAATTGCACAATAACTTTTGCAGTCCAATTTCTCCTGTTACCCTGGGTAAAATAAAAAAAATTGAACCTGAAGTATTTTTTTTGTGAAAAAGAGTTAAATGTTCATTTTTTTTTAAATATTCAAAAAATTCCTGTGACGCACCTAAAGGGTTAATAAACTTCTTGAATGTGGTTTTGAGCACCTTAAGGGGTGCAGTTTTTGGAATGGTGTCACTTTTGTGTATTTTCTATCATATAGACCCTCAACGTGGCTTCAAATGTGATGTGGTCCATAAAAATAAAATGGTGTTGCACAAATGAGAAATCGCTGGTCAATTTTTAACCCTTATAACTTCCTAACAAAAAAAAATGTTGGTTCCAAAATTGTGCTGATGTAAAGTAAACATGTGGGAAATGTTACTTATCAAGTTTTTTGTGTGCTGTATCTCTGTGATTTAAGGGCATAAAAATTCAAAATTGGAAAATTGCGAAATTTTCAAAATTTTCGCCAAATTTCCATTTTTTTCACAAATAAACGCAAGTTAGTTGAATGAAAATTTTACCACTAACATGAAGTACAATATGTCACGAGAAAACAATGTCAGAATCACCGGGATCCATGAAAGCGTTTCAGAGTTATTACCTCATAAATGGACAGTGGTCAGAATTGTAAAAATTGGCCCGATCATGAACATGCAAACCACCCTTGGGGCTTACGGGGGTTAAGAGAACCCTTGGATCAGAACCAAAGTGCTGGATGGATTTGCCCTGACTTCCATACCAATGAACCCTTTAATAGAAGCCTGGGGTCAGAATCAGAGCACTGAGGGATTTGCCCTAACTTCTATACCGGAGATCCATTTAAGAGGGAAGATGTGCCTATGGGATGGAGGATGTGTGATGGGTATATGGGCACGGGAGTGGGGATTCATTTCTGTCATATGCTCTCTGCTTCCTTTCAGGGGGCAGACAAAGGCAGGGAGTTTATGTTCCCGGGGATGCTAGATTTCTCCCATCATGTCAGTGTCTGCTGAGGTGTTGTCGTGGAGTGGGAAAACTGTTGCTCATAGCAACCAGTCACAGCTCAGCTTCTTTTAAACAGCTCTGGTGAAATGAAAGATGCTTCATGATTGGTTGGTGATACACACATATATTCAGTTTTATATATATAGAGGGAGATAGCTGCTCCTAGTATGCACCTGTTCTCACTAGCTTGGAAGTGCCAGTCAGTCGTTTGTCATTTTTATATTAGCTCTCTGACCGAGCACTCTGCCCTCCAGCATTTGGTGGATTTTAATTGCAACAGAGTCTTACCTACCCATAGAATCAGACTTTGAAGAGAGGTATTCAGATCTACCCAGGAATTCAGATTTTAGTCTTAGGGCTCATCCCCATTTACGATAAAAAAAACGGTCTGATTTCAGGATAAAAAAAACGGACGAGTGCTATGCGAGTGTCATGCAAGTGTATTGGGATTTCCGTGCGATTTTTCCGTATGACATGCGTATGCAATCCGTATGCAATGCGATTTTAACATGAGGTTTTACCTAGAGCAGTTCTCTCCATGTAAAAACTCGTGTTAAAATATCATTGTAAAAAAACTGTACACATCATTTTAAAACAAAAGAATCTTCAAAACATATATATATGTATATATATATATGTGTGTGTGTGTACATAGATATATAGATATAGTAAAAGCCGGCAGATGCCTCACACAGTAAAGAATAGAAAAGATAGAATAGATAGAATAGCTATATACACGTAGAATAGGTGCATATATATGGATAGATAGATATGTCACACACACATATAAATATTTGAGGGAGCGAGAGATAGCAGGTTAGAAGTTAATTCATTTATCGGCTTTTGTAAAATAATTGCAAAAGCCGACAAGATATGAGACATGGTTTACATATAGTAAACCATTGCATGTCAGTAATATTTATATATGTCCCTAATAATTAGATTAGTGTATGTGTATTAAATTTGGGACATGTAGGTGTTAAATTAAGGAGTTAATTCTTTGAAAAAAAATTGTGTGGGCTCCCGCGGTAATTTCGCAACCAGAGAGGGAAAGCCAGTGAGTGAGGGCAGATATTAATAGCCTTGAGAGGGACCATTGTTTTTGGCCCCCCGGCTAAAGAAATCTTACCCCAGAAAAGGCGCATCTATAAGATGCACCTTTTCAGGCACTTAGCCTCTCTGTTCCCATTGACCTGTAGCGGTGGCTAATGGGTTAATAATAATGAGATAATGTCACCATGCTATTGGAAGGTGACATTAAGCTGGATTAATAATGGAGAGGTGTCAATAATAGGAAAGGGTTAAAAAAACACACAGACTTTAATTAAAAATTATTTTAATGAAATAAAGACACCAAGTTTTTGACCACATTTTTATTCATCTGCTAATAAAATAAAGCCATAGATCTGTAAAAAAACAAGAAAGTAAAAAAACAACAATATCCTTACCTCTCCGCTGGTCAGTCAGGTTCCCCGCTGCAATCCATCAGAAGGGGTTAACTGGTTTACAAAGGGGACCGGTGCTAATGTGGCCAGCCCCTCTGTAAACCACTGCAGAGTGAATTAATCCATCTCTGCGCAGCCTCCCCGATTGTCCGGAGATTAACTAATGAGCGTGGGAAAGTTTATGAACTTTTTCCTACACTCATCAGTTCACCTGGTCAGCCAGGGGACTCCGCGCAGCCTCACTGATATCCCTGGCTGCACTTGTCCGTTTTTATCTTCTGTGAGTATGAGCCCTAAGGGAGGTATTCACACTAGACACGTAGGACCCAGCAGATTTGAGAGCGCCTTGTCGTTGGCTGTTGGGAATGCATGAATTGGCCAAAATATGTGCTAAGCGTCTCATTTTGGTCCTAGTATCCAGAATCAGTATTGGTAGTCATATTGACATGCTTTAGCACTATAGAGTGCAACTTTTTCGTTTAGTGTTTTTACTTGTATTTACATTGCGCAACAAATTTCAGGGAAGTTCTTGTCCCCTGACAAAATTTTATTGTATCTTATAGATTTTGATATGCTAAACACAAATATGTGCTCCAAAAGTCTGTATCGCATAAGGTTTTTAATCCCTTCATGACGGAAGCTTTTTTCGATTTTTCGTTTTTCGCTCCCCTCCTTTCCAGAGCCATAACTTTTTTATTTTTCTGTCAATATGGCCATGTGAGGGCTTATTATTTGCGGGACGAGTTGTAATTTTGAACACACTATTGGTTTTACCATGTCGTGTACTTGAAAACATGAAAAAAAATTCCAAATGCGGTGAAATTGCAAAAAAAAAGTGCAATCCCACACTTGTTTTTTTGTTTGGCTTTTTTGCTAGGTTCAATAAATGCTAAAACTGACCTGCCATTATGATTCTCCAGGTCATTACGAGTTCATAGACACCAAACATGTCTAGGTTCTCTTTTGTCTAAGTGGTGAAAACAATTCCAAAGTTTGTAAAAAAATTTAAGAAAATGTTGCAATTTTTCGAGACCCGAAGCGTCAATATTTTTTGTGATCTCGGGTTGGGTGGGGGCTTATTTTTTGCTTGCCAAGCTGACGGTTTTAATCATACCACTTTTGTGCAGATACGTTCTTTTGATTGCCCGTTATTCCTTTTAACGTAGTGTCATGGCGACCAAAAAAACCCCGCAATTCTGGTGTTTTGATTTTTTTAGCGATCAGGTTTATTCTTTTTTTTTATTGATAGATTGGGCGATACCAAATATGTGTAGGTTTGATTTTTTTATTTTATTTTGATTGGGGCGAAAGGGGGGTGATTTGAACTTTTATGTGTTTTTTATATTTTTAAACACTTTTCTTTTTTACTTTTTGCATGCTTCAATAGCCTCCATAGGAGGCTAGAAGCTGCCATAGCGTTATCGCCTCTGCTACATAGAGGTGATGCTCAGATCACCTCTATGCAACAGAATTACAGGCTTGCTATGAGCACAGACCACAGGGTGGCGCTCAAAGCAATCTGCCATCAACAACCATAGAGGTCTCGAAGAGACCTCTGGTTGTGATGGCAACGCAGCGATGATACCCGATCAAGTGACGGGGGTCGTCGCTGCGCGTATTTCCGGACCGGCATCCGGAAGTGCATTTAAATGCCCGCTGTCAGAGTTTGACAGTGGCATTTTAACTACTTAATAGGCGTGGGCGGATCGCGATTCTGCTTGCGCCTATTGTGGGCACATGTCAGCTGTTAAAAACAGCTGACATGTCGCGGCTTTGAGGTGGGCTCACAGCCGGAGCCCACCTCAAAGCGGGGGATATTGCCAGCTCACGCACTATTCCATCAGCTGGCAGTAAGGGGTTAAGAAACAACACTTGATAGTCTACATTATGATGTCCGAGACACTACATACATGTGAATCGATGTCAGTAGCAAAAGCAATTGTTCAAAAATGTTTTGCAGATGACTTTCATTTATAACACAGGTCAACGAAAAAATTTTTTTTTTCTGGTGTCCAAAATATTTTAATGAATTTGGGGTATTTTTGGGGTGCTGATTCTGAATATGTCATCAGTTTTGCCAGATTGGCTCAAGTTTTTGAGATTTTTGGTATCTTATTTATAGCACTTGTTGGTAAATGCGACGCATCATCTCATTAATTTCTTTGGATTAGTACTTGAACTGAGCAGTTCTCAATATAGTTTTGTGTTAATTAGTGTTCTAAAAGTTTGTTCATAGCTTGATTTTTGCACTAACTTTATGTTGTTGTCTGTTTTCCAGTGAAAAGCATGAACTCATCATGAAGAAGTTGTCTTAACGATCCAGACTCATTCTGTTACATTTGTGGTGAATATACACTGCCAAAACATAGAAGAAACATAACAGACTTCGTAAAAAAAGTGTATTTTGCCTATTTTGGGGTTATGCTTGGGGACCAAGACAAGTTTTGGGCACCACACATAGTGTGCAAAGCATGTATCGAATTATTACGAAAATGGAGCAAAGGACAAAGAAAAAGCTTCAAATTTGGTGTTCCAATGGTGTGGAGAGAGCCAAAAAATCATCATGATGACTGTTATTTCTGTGCAGTGCAAGTGCAAGGATTCAATAAGCATAAGAAACGAAAATGGGAGTAACATGGAATCTGCAAGAAGGCCTGTCCCTCATTGTGAAGATGTGCCTGTACCTGTGTTTACCATAAATAACAGTCATCATGATGATTTTTTGGCTCTCTCCACACCATTGGAACACCAAATTTGAAGCTTTTTCTTTGTCCTTTGCTCCATTTTCGTAATAATTCGATACATGCTTTGCACACTATGTGTGGTGCCCAAAACTTGTCTTGGTCCCCAAGCATAACCCCAAAATAGGCAAAATACACTTTTTTTACGAAGTCTGTTATGTTTCTTCTATGTTTTGGCAGTGTGTATTCACCACAAATGTAACAGAATGAGTCTGGATCGTTAAGACAACTTCTTCTTGATGAGTTCATGCTTTTCACTGGAAAACAGACAACAACATAAAGTTAGTGCAAAAATCAAGCTATGAACAAACTTTTAGAACACTAATTAACACAAAACTATATTGAGAACTGCTCAGTTCAAGTACTAATCCAAAGAAATTAATGAGATGATGCGTCGCATTTACCAACAAGTGCTATAAATAAGATACCAAAAATCTCAAAAACTTGAGCCAATCTGGCAAAACTGATGACATATTCAGAATCAGCACCCCAAAAATACCCTAAATTCGATGAAATATCTTTGGCACCAAAAATGCTGTTGACCAGTGTAATCCGTGTCAGATGCTTCTCAAATAAGATTCCAGCAATAGTCAGCTAGCTTTGATGTACTCCACTTTCCCTGGTACCATTTCTCCATCAGCGCAATGTCTTGGTGAAATCTTTCACCGTGTTCATCGCTAACGGCACCAAGATTGGCTAGAAAAAAGTCCAGGTGAGAATGTAGAAAATGCATTTTTAGTGACATATTGCATTTCATCAAATGATATGCTGTGAGCATGTTGTCCATGAGTTGTTCAAAGTTCGGTGCCCTGCTGTTGTCAATTTGAAGGTCACATCTTTAACCCCTTAGTGACGGGGCCAATTTTTTAAATTCTGACCATTGTCACTTTATATGGTGATAACTCTGGAAAGCTTCAACAAATCCCATTGATTTTGAGATTGTTTTTTCTTGGCACATTATAATTTATAATAATGGTAAATTTAGGTTGCTATGATTTGTGTTTAAAAAATTGCAATTTTCAAACTTTGAATGATTATCCCTTTAATCCAGATCGTCATTCTATACAGAAACATTAATAAATAACATTTCCCACATGTCTGCCTTACATCAGCACCATTTTTAAAAAGCTAATTTATTTTGTTAGGCTTTTAGGAGGTTTAAAAATGTTGCAGTAATTTTTCATTTTTTCCAGGAAATTTACAAAAGTTATTTTTTTGAGGGACCTATCAATGTTTGAAGTGACTTTGGGGGTGCTATATATTGGGAAACCCCAAACGTGATACCATTTTAAAAACGGCACCCCCTGACATATTGAAAACTGCTGTCAGGTAGTTTATTAACCCCTGAGGTGGTTTTCAGGAATGAATGCAAAGTGGTATAGCCGGAATGAAAAAGGGTTTGTTTACCACCTAAATGTCACTAACTTCTGAACTGACCGCTGTAGCTGGGAGACTCTAAGGCCGCTATTTGGCCATGAACTGCTATGGCAAACATCAGGACCACACAATCATGATCCCGGTGTGTCAGATTAAAGCGGAAGCCCCCACAATCTATTAACCATTTATTTGATGTAGTCACTTTTGACAGCAGCAACTTATGGGGTTAAACAGATATGGACGGTGTCAACACTGATCGTTTGTGATATAGCAAGTTGTCAGCTATAGTGTACAGCCGACAGCTGCTGGATTGTCACCTGTATGGGGATGCTATTCTCTTATATCTGAGGTCAGTTAAAAGACGTATTGGCAGTCATTAAGGGGTTAAAGGCTCTCCATGCCACTTGTTCAGCACCTTGCAAAAGACCATCAAAGCTACTGTCATTCATTATATCTCTGATCTGTGGGCCATTAAAAATACCTTCTTTAATCTTTGCATCACTTATTCTTGGAAATTTCTGTCGCAAGTAAGAAAAGGCTTCCGTTTCTTTGTTCATTGCTTTGACAAAATTCTTCATAAGCCCAAGTTTAATAAGCAAAGGAGGGAGAAAGATCTTTGCTGGATTAATGAGAGGATTATGTTTAACATTCTTCTGTCCAGCAACCAGGTTTTAACGGAGTTGCCAGTATTTTCTGAAATAGTGCATTTCTCGTGCACGACTGTCTCACTCACAAATAAAACAACAATACTTGGCATATCCAAGCTGCAGTCCAAGAAGACGTGCAACAACTTTTACATCACCACATTTGTTCCAGTTAGAATATCTATAATTAATGTGGGTTAACAGTAACTCCATATTCTCATACATTTCTTTCGTGTGTACGGCATGTCCAATAGGTATAGAAGGATAGATATTTCCGTTGTGCAGTAAAACAGCCTTCAGACTTAAAACTGACGAGTCAATGGACAGTCGCCATTCCTTCGGGTCATGTTCGCATCCAAGAGCACCAAATAACTCCAAGACGTTGTTGCAAAAGGTTAAACTGGCGACATGGTTAAAAAATTGATTAAGGTCTTCTTGACGACTGCGAAAAACAGAAACTCTTGTTCCTGGTAATAAGAGATCCCGTTCTTGTAGCCTTGATCCCTAATAATTCTGCCTGCCTCGTTGACAATTTCAAATCTCTGACCAAGTCAGTCAAATCAGCTTGACGGAACAGGTTTGGATTAGATGTAGAAGGCTCAAAGTCTGAGTCTGCAGCAGTTTCATTTTCCACTGACGTTGTTCATCTTCGTCGTCCTCCATTGTCCATACTTTCTGCGGCTTTGGAACACAAAGACTTTCATCGTGTGGCACTGGTCTTATGGATGAAGGAAGATTAGGATATTCTATTGATTTCTTGTTCTTTGCTGAATATACTGTTAAATTTGTAAGGCAGAAGTAGCAATCTGTTACATGATCTCTCTGCTCTTTCCATATCATTGGGACAGTGAACAGCATTGAAGGTTGTGGTTATAGGAAGTTTTGCCCTCAGCAGTTCACCCCAGCAATTTGCCCCAGGTACATTTCACCCCCGCAACATTTTGCCCCCAGCATTTGGCCCCCAGGACGTTTCGCCTCCACACATTTTGCCCCAGCATTTCGTCCCTGGATGTTTCGCCCCTTGATGTTTCACCCCGGATATTTCACCTACAACATTTTGTCCCTGGATGTGTCGCCATCTGATGTTTCACTCCTAACATTTTGACCCCTGATGTTTTACCCACAGCTTTTGGGGTCAACATGCAGGGAACAAAACATCTAGGGCTGAACATACCTGGGGTTAAAATATACAGGACCCCAATTGCTGGGGATTCCTGTGGCTGCCATTTCAGCAGCTCACCCAGTGTCTCTTCTGGCTGGCCTTAAAGGAGTATTATCAACCTAGAACACAAAAAAACTGACATACTTACCTGTCGCAGCTGCAGCTCCTTGGGTCCCGAAGTGCAGTCTAGCAGTTCCCTGTGACGTCTTCTCCTGCTTCGGCTTTCTTTTCATCTTGCCTGGATCACTGATCCATGAAGCATGATGAATGCCGCGGCAGTGAGGCCGAATGTCTCCTGGCCGCTCACTGACATGACATCACTCCTGCCCCATTCATCAGTCAATCCAGGGGGCAGGATGCCTCTCCTGTCACCAAGACACTGCTGCGCATGCGCAGTGCCACGATGAGATCAGGCAGAAGAAAAGGACGCTGGGAAAAAGGAGAGGACTCGTGGTGGCCTCTGGAACTGCTGCTGGATAACATCAATATTGATCCTCTGGAACTCCTGGGGAATAACAAGTTGATCAAGGGTTTGGGGCAACCTTGGAATATTGCCAAGTTGCCTTGATTATCGTATTGTTCTCTTCAGTGATGCTTTCTTTGGGAGAAGTGCTACAACATTAGAATGGGCTCCTGAAATGACTTCTGTGAGAATCTGATGTGGTGTCTCCTGTGTTGTCCTTGCCCTGGTGACCGCCTCAATGACAAGTCAGATTGCTTCAGGTCTTGCTGCTTGTGCTGCGTGGTTGTGGGGATTGGTTACTTTCACCACTTCACCAGATGCTTCATTGGTCCAAACACGTCCCTTGCAAGTCGACCGTTTTTCACACACCCAGATGGAATGGACATCGTCAGCCATTCATTTGGAAAATACGTAAATGTGATGCTCGTAGACCAACTTCTTCCCACATTTGGATAGAACTGAATTCATACTTGTAGAAAGTGAATTGCTGTGGAAGCTGACTGCTGTTTTGTGCTAGTACACCTCTCTCATTGTAGAGATTTTAGACACTGCTATATTCTGATGTAAAGATGGAATAAGAGCTAGTCTACTGTAACTTGCAGGATACCTGACATGAAAATTGTTACATCTGCAACAAAACTTGCAAAAAAGCAGGTCAGTGCTGGGTCAGGTAAAAGTTCACAAAATGTTTTGATTTTAGAGTGGTTTACATTTCCCACCTAAATCAGGCCTCATTCACACTACATTTTTTTAATCCGTTTATTTTTTTGTGTTATGTTTTTGTAACACAAAAACGTTTTAGAAATGTTTTGTTAAAATTGCGGGCAAAATGCTCTGACACTATAATGCAATCAGTTGTGAGGTTTACAGATGGAAACAGTTGATTTAACATGTCACAAAAGTGCAGAACTCTGTACAGTAGTTTTGTGACATGTGGAATGATGACGGACGGGAATTCATGAACCACAAGGACAAACTGGTGAAACATCCAAACACAAAATTCTGGGGGCAAAACAGGGTACAAACATCCGGGGGCGAACTGCCGGTGGCAAACTGCTGGGGGCGAAACAATGATGACGGACGGGAATTCATGAACCACAAGGACTAACTGGAGAAACATCCAAACACAAAATTCTGGGGGAAAAACAGGGTACAAACATCCAGGGGCGAACTACCGGGGGCAAACTGCTGGGGGCGAAACATCCGGGGGCGAAACATCCAGGGGCGAACTGCTGGGGGCGAAACATCCTGGGGCAAACTGCTGGGGGCAAAATGTGCGGGGGTGAAATGTGCAGGGGGCGAAATATCCTGGGGGTCAAATGCGGGGGGCGAAATGTGCGGGGGCGAAATGTACCCGGGGCGAACTGCTGGGGGCAAACTGCTGGGGGCGAAACATCCAAATCCGGAAGATCGTGAACCATTCAGCCATGTTCTAAGTATTTCAGTATTGTCTTTTGATTCCTGCGCGGAATTAGCATAATAAGTGCTTGCATATGTGTAGATCAGGGATTTATGTTATTTCTGTGGAAAATTCAAAATATACTCTTTCAGAAAATGTTCATATATGAGTTTTTAGAATTATAACAGAATATTCTAATGTTTCGTATAATTTCTCAAAAACCTTACGTGATAGGAATAATCGGAAGTCATCTCTGAAATCAGCATGAAAAATCTATCAGGAACACTCAAAATTGTCCGAGCGACAAAACCTTGGTAACACAGTGTTATCTTTGTCTAATATTTAAATTTGTTTGCTGAAACATTTAAGTGTGACAAACATGGAAAAGAATAAGAAATCAGGAAGGGGCAAACACGTTCCACTCAACTTTACATACACACATGTATACAACTGTACATAGGATGGCATGTAAATGTTTGGGCACCCTTTGTCAAAATTACTGTTATTGTGAACAATTAAGCAAGATGAAAATGAAATTATCTCTAAAAGGCCTAAAGTTAAAAATGACACATTTAATTTGTATTTTAGGCAAAAAATATATACCGTATATACTCGAGTATAAGCCGACCCCCCTAATTTTACCACAAAAAATTGGGAAAACTTATTGACTCGAGTATAAGCCTAGGGTGAAAAATGCAGCAGCTACTGGAAAATTTCAAAAATAAAAATAGATACCAATAAATGTCAAATTAATTCAGACATCAGTAGGTTAAATGTTTTTGAATATCCATATTGAATCAGGAGCCCTATATAATGCTCCCTAAAGTTCATGATGGCCCCATAAGATGCTCCATAAAAAATATAACCCATATAATGATGTACAAAGGTTAATAATGGCCCCATAAGATGCTCCATATAATAATATGCCCCATATGCTGCTCCATAGATTATGCCCCATATGCTGCCCCATAAGATGCTCCATAGATTATGCCATATATGCTGCCCCATAAGATGCTCCATAGCTTATGCCCCATATGATGCTCCATAGATTATGCCCCATATGCTTCCCCATAAGATGCTCCATAGATTATGCCCCATATGCTGCCCCATAAAGGTTATGCCCCATATGCTGCTGAGAAAAAAAAAAAGACATACTAACCTCTCGTTCCTGGGGGCCAAGTGCCGATGTCCTGAGCAGGCGGGGACTCCGGCGCGTTATGGGGGACAGGGGTGCCAATGTCACCGCTGGCTCAGGGCCCAGGCACCTGCGATATTCACCTGTCCCCGTTCCACCGCCGCGCACCGCTGTCTTCTGGGTCCCTCTGTCAGTGACTGTTCAGGCAGAGGACGTGCACTAACTACGTCATCGCGCCCTCTGACCTGAACATCACAGACAGAGGATGCAGAGCACAGAGCGGCGCACAGAGGTGGAAAGGGGACAGGTGCATATCGCATATACTTACCCCCTCCTGGCGCGGTCTCTGCAGCCCCTTCTTCTCCCATGATCTCCAGCAGCTCTTCCTTTCTTCATCAGTCACATGGTGTTATGAATGGGTCACCGTGGAGAGCAAGCCCAAGCTAAGCCACAGAAAACCAGAGAGGTTGGTAACTAAGCAGATTGCAGACCCCTGATCCTATCCACACAACTAGCAGTAACCGTGGAGCGTACCTACGATGATCCTAGATGCCTCGGCACAGCTGGAGAGCTAACTAAGCCTAAAGCAAGAAAGGGGAAATCTAAACTGCCCCAGAGCAGACCCCAAAGGAAGATAGCCCCCAAACATATATTGTCGGTGAGACAAGGTGAAAACACAAACGCAGGCAGGAAAATAGACTGAGCAAATGATGGGGCCCACACTGACTAGACAGGACAGGAAAGGAAAGACGCTGTCTGCAATCACGCAAAAAAAGTCAAAAAGTCCAACACGTCTGATGCAATAAACACTGAAGTCACACGACTTCGCCCACTATATCAGCACTCTGGTATATTCTGAAAGCAGAGCAAAAAGAGGCCAATCTAATAAGGGGCAAAAACAAACTGGCACAAGCAGTAACATATGGGCGGTGACTCAGCACAGCCCCAGCCGGAGCTGGCTGACCCACACAAAACTGAGATAGACAAACCAGATCAAATGCAAACAGAATAGCAAATGAACACTTAGCTGAACATGCAGGGACTGAGCTGGAAACATCAGACCTCAGGAGGCAGAAGAAAATCACCAGCAGGGATAGAGGGAGTCAGCTGTCTTAAATCCCAATCTGAAACCCCAGATCTCCAATCGTCGTCCTCATTATCAGGTGGCAAGCCTCTGTTAATCAGATCAGCTCCATTACCTCCAGTAACCACCAGATGGAGCCCAGAAAGAGAACTCGCAACCCCTCTGTCAATCTGACAATGCAGGCAAAAAAGGGCATAAATAACAACAATTACACCTTACATATGAGATAATCCATATTAAATCAGTTCAAGCACAAAAAAATTAATAAAACACCCCCATTTTACAATTAACCCCTTCACGACCAATGACGCCACATAGGCGTCATGAAACCTGGTTCAAATCTGACCAGTGACGCCTATGTGGCGTCATGACTTCAAAGCCCCCCTGCGGGTCGGGTGACCGGGGTCACGGAAAGGTCATCCGACCCGCAGATACAGGGGGCTTTGTAATTCACCACAGGGGGCGTGGCTTCGCCCCCACGTGGCTACGATCGCTCTGATTGGCTGTTAAAAGTGAAACAGCCAATCAGAGCGATAGTAATATTTCATCAATGAAAATTGATGAAATATTACAATCCAGCCATGTCCGACGCTGCTGTAGCATCGGACATGGCTGGAGACACCGATTCCACCCCCCCACCGGCGATCGCCCCCCCCGCAACTGAATGACAGCGGCGATCTTAATTTTCACGTCTCTGCGTTATAAACTTCTGTGAAGCACTTGGGGGTCCAAAGTGCTCACCAGGCATCTAGATAAGTTACTTGGGAGGTCTAGTTTCCAAAATGGGGTCACTTGTGGGGGGTTTCTATTGTTTAGGCACATCAGGGGCTCTGCAAACGTAATGACGACCGCAGACCATTCCATCAAAGTCTGCATTTCAAAACGCCACTACTTCCATTCCGAGCCCTTACGTGTGCCCAAACAATAGTTCCCCCCCATATATGGGGCACCAGCGTACTCAGGACAAACTGTACAACAACTTTTGGGGTCCAATTTATCCTGCTACCCTTGTGAAAAAAAATATTGCTGGCTAAAAATCATTTTTTTTGAGGAAAAGAAAATATTTTTTATTTTCACGTCTCTGCGTTATAAACTTCTGTGAAGCACTTGGGGGTTCAAGGTGCTCACCACACATCTAGATAAGTTCCTTGGGGGGTCTAGTTTCCAAAATGGGGTCACTTGTGGGGGGGTTCCACAGTTTAGGTACATCAGGGGTTCTGCAAATGTAACATGATGCCCGCAGACCATTCCATCAAAGTCAGCATTTCATAATGTCACTACTTCCCTTCCGAGCCCCAACGTGTACCCAAACAGTGGTCCCCACCCACATATGGGGTACCAGCGTACTCAGGACAAACTGGACAACAACTTTTGGGGTCCAATTTATCCTGCTACCCTTGTGAAAAAAAATATTGCTGGCTAAAAATCATTTTTTTTGAGGAAAAGAAAATATTTTTTATTTTCACGTCTCTGCGTTATAAACTTCTGTGAAGCACTTGGGGGTTCAAGGTGCTCACCACACATCTAGATAAGTTCCTTGGGGGGTCTAGTTTCCAAAATGGGGTCACTTGTGGGGGGGTTCCACAGTTTAGGTACATCAGGGGTTCTGCAAATGTAACATGATGCCCGCAGACCATTCCATCAAAGTCAGCATTTCATAATGTCACTACTTCCCTTCCGAGCCCCAACGTGTACCCAAACAGTGGTCCCCACCCACATATGGGGTACCAGCGTACTCAGGACAAACTGGACAACAACTTTTGGGGCCAATTTATCCTGCTACCCCTGTGAAAAAAAAATTGCTGGCTAAAAATCATTTTTTTTTTGTGGAAAAAAAAATATTTTTTATTTTCACGGCTCTGCGTTATAAACTTCTATGAAGCGCTTGGGGGTTCAAGGTGCCCCCCACAAGTGACCCCATTTTGGAGACTAGACCCCCCAAGGAACTTATCTAGATGTGTGGTGAGCACCTTGAACCCCCAAGCGCTTCATAGAAGTTTATAACGCAGAGCCGTGAAAATAAAAAATATTTTTTTTTCCACAAAAAAAAAATGATTTTTAGCCAGCAATTTTTTTCCACAGTTTAGGTACATCAGGGGCTCTGCAAATGTAACATGACACCCGCAGACCATTCCATCAAAGTCAGCATTTCAAAATGTCACTACTTCCCTTCCGAGCCCCGACGTGTGCCCAAACAGTGGTTCCCCCCCACATGTGGGGTACCAGCGTACTCAGGACAAACTGAACAACAAATTTTGGGGTCTAATTTATCCTGGTACCCTTGTGAAAATAAAAAATTGCGCACTAAAAAATAATTTTTTGAGGGAAAAAATTTTTTTTTTATTTTCACGGTTCTGCGTCATAAACTTTTGTGAAGCACTTGAGGGTTCATGGTGCTCACTAAACATCTAGATAAGTTCCTTAGGGGGTCTAGTTTCCAAAATGGGGTCATTTGTGGGGGAGCTCCAATGTTTAGGCACACAGGGGCTCTCCAAACACAACATGGTGTCCGCTAACGATTGGAAGTAATTTGCATTTCAAAAAGTCAAATGGCGCTCCTTCCCTTCTGAGCCCTGCCGTGTGCCCAAACAGTGGTTCCCCCCACATATGGGGTACCAGCGTACTCAGGACAAACTGGACAACAAGATTTGTGGCCCAATTTCTCCTGTTAGCCTTGTGAAAATTAAAAATAGTGTGCTAAAAATCATTTTTGAGGAAAAAAAATTATTTTTTATTTTCACTGCTCTGTGTTATAAACTTTTGTGAAGCACTTGGGGGTTCAAAGTGCTCCCTACACATCTAGATAAGTTCCTTAGGGGGTCTAGTTTCCAAAATGGGGTCACTTGTGGGGGAGCTCCAATGCTTAGGTGCACAGGGGCTCTCCAAATGCGACATGGTGTCCGATAACGATTGGAGCTAATTTTCCATTCAAAAAGTCAAATGGTGCTCCTTGCCTTCCGGGCCCTGCCGTGCACCCAAACAGTGGTTTATGACCACATATGAGGTATCTGTGCACTCAGGAGAAATTGCTCAACAAATTTTAGGATCCATTTTATCCTGTTGCCCATGTGAAAATGAAAAAACTGAGGCTAAAAGAAAATTTTTGTGAAAAAAAATTATTTTTTTTTTTTTACAGATCAATTTGTGAAGCACTTGGGGGTTCAAAGTGATCACTATGCATCTAGATAAGTTCCTTGGGGGGTCTAGTTTCCAAAATGGGGTCACTTGTGGAGGAGCTCCAATGTTTATGCACACAGGGGCTCTCCAAACACGACATGGCAACCGCTAAATATTCCAGCATATTTTCCATTCAAAAAGTCAAATGGCGCTCCTTCCCTTCTGAGCCGTGCCGTGCGCCCAAACAGTGGTTTATGACCACATATGAGGTATCAGTGTACTCAGGGGAAATTGCCCAACAAATTTTAGGATCCATTTTATCCTGTTTCCCATGTGAAAATGAAAAAATTGATGCTAAAAGAAAATTTCTGTTGGAAAAATTAAAATGTCCATTTTTTCTTTCCACATTGCTTTAGTTCCTGTGAAACACCTGAAGGGTTAATAATCTTCTTGAATGCAGTTTTGAGTAGCTTGAGGGGTGCAGTTTTTAGAATGGTGTAACTTTTGGGTATTTTCTGCCATATAGACCCCTCAAAGTGACTTCAAATGTGAGGTGGTCCCTAAAAAAAATGGTTTTGTAAATTTTATTGTAAAAATGAGAAATCGCTGGTCAACTTTTAACCCTTATAACTTCCTAACAAAAAAATATTTTGTTTCCAAAACTGTGCTGATGTAAAGTAGACATATGGGAAATGTTATTTATTAACTATTTTGTGTCACATAACTCTCTGGTTTAACAGAATAAAAATTCAAAATTTGAAAATTGCAAAATTTTCTAAATTTTCACCAAATTTCTGATTTTTTGACAAATAAACGCAAAAATTATCAACCTAAATTTACCACTAACATGAAGCCCAATATGTCACGAAAAAACAATCTCAGAATCGCTAGGATCCGTTGAAGCGTTCCTGAGTTATTACCTCATAAAGGGACACTGGTCAGAATTGCAAAAAATGGCCTGGTCATTAAGGTCAAAATAGGCTTGGTCATGAAGGGGTTAAAGCCCAATATAGGCATTTGACCTCAAGTGAGGAAGCAAAAGGGTAAAGTGTCTGGTGCTGGAAAAAGTGCACTAGTGCTGCATTGCATAAGGGATTAACCTATTAGCATAAATATGAAGTGCGCACATTAGCAGGGATTAGCCTATTGTCATAGGCACAAAGTGCACACAAAGGTTAAACAATATAAGGTGCTGTAATCACAAAACTTACATAGAATAAGGAGTGCTGCACTATGACAATTGGCTAATCCCTTTTTCGTGTGCGCACTTCATACATATGCTATTAGGTTAATCCCTTATGCAATACAGCACCAGACACTTTAAGTGGGAGTCACACATAGCAATCTCGCTAGCAAGATTGCTGCTGTCACAACTTTTGTGACACAACAGCGATCTCATCAGCGAGATCGCTGTGTGTGACAGCGATCAGCGACCGGCCCCCCTGCCGGTATCGCTGATTGCTGCAAGAAACCTCTGGACATATTTTTCGTCGCTGGTGTCCCGCTGGCCAGCACGCATCACTGCGTGTGACAGGCGGGAGACCAGCGATCAGCTGTAAAAAATAATAAAAAAGATAAAAAATATTGTTATTCTCACCTTCCGACGTCCCGCGCAGCCTTCCCGCCTCTCTCCACGCTCCCGGTTCCAGTGATCCTTTGCGCGAATCACCGCGAGACATCGTGCTCCCGCGAGATCGCGACGTCATCGCGGTCATTCTCGCAAAGGATTACTGGGACCGGAGTGTGGAGAGAGGCAGGATGGCTGCGCGGGACGTAGGAATGTGAGAATAACAATATTTTTTATTTTAATTCTATTTTTTTTACAGGGATATGGCATCAGCGCTAACGAACACAGTGACGCCGGGCGCTCGGCATCGCTGTGCTGATCGCTGGTGAAGCTGTCTGTGTGACGGGTCACCAGCGATCACATAGCGACATACCAGCGATCCTGACACGTTGATATCGTTGTCAGGATTGCTGGTAAGTCGCTATGTGTGACTCCAGCTTTACCCTTTTGTTTCCTCACTTGAGGTCAAATGCCTATATTGGGCTTTAAATGTAAAACGGGGTTTTTTTTTAATTTTTTTGTGCTTGAACTGATTTAATATGGATTATCTCATATGTAAGGTGTAATTGTTGTTATGTATGCCCTTTTTTTGTCTGCATTAGCAGTAGTGCTCTGTTAATTTTAATGTAATACAATTTATTTGGTTTGCGAAAACTCTTTTTATCCCTAGTTCTTGCTTAATTGTCTTGACAGAGGGATTTGGGTGTAATAGTTATAATTTGAGTTGTGCTATACTTTTTCTTCCTACGATTGGGAATTTGTGTTTAAGGCTTCGGGCCCACGTAGCGTTTTAAAACGCTCACTAAAAACCGGACTCCTTCCCAGAAATCGCGCGTTTTTTTCCACGCGATTTCACCGCGATTATGATCGCGATTTTGCCGCGATTTTCGCGTGCAATATTCAAGCACTTTCCAAGCGATTTGAAGCATCGCTTGGAAAGTGATTGACAGGTTGGTCACACTCGTCAAACATAGTGTTTGACAAGTGTGACCAGGTTTTTACTATTGAGGCCGCCTATGCAGCATCAATAGTAAAAGATAGGATGTTAAAATGCTAAAAAAAATAAAAAAAATCAGGGTATATTTACCTTCCGGCGTCCCGTGCTGTCATCCCGGGCCTCAGCGTTCCCAGTAATGCCATGCGAGACCTGTGATGACGTAGTCTCGCGTTGCTATAGCGATCTCGCGAGAGCGCTGGATTCACGCGAGACTATGTCATTACAGGACCTTGCCGCAAGGCATTACTGGGAACGCTTAGGCCGGGAATGCAGCGCGGGACACCGGAAGGTAAATATACACCGATTTTTTATTTTTTATTCTTTTTTTTACAGGGGTATGGTACCCAGGGTCTGGAGGACAGTCTCCTCTCCTCCACACCGTGGGTACCAACCGCACATGAGACGCTTAACTTCCCGCATGGTGGGCATAGCCACATGCGGGAAGTCAGCGATTCTCATGCATTCCTATGGGTGCGGAATTGCGGCAATTCTTTGCGATTCCGCACAAAAGAATGAGCATGCTGCGATTTTTTCCGCGATGCGATTCCGCCGCGGAAAAAAGCGCAGCATTAGCACAGCATGTGCGGAATGCCATAGGAATGCATGGGGGGGTGTTCTGTACACGATTTTTAAACGTTTTCGCGCTGAAAATCGCGGCAAAAACGCTTAAAAATCGCTACGTGGGCACACAGCCTAATTGCTTATACCTAGTAGTAACCCCTTTTGAAATACTTTTTGTAGCCAACCGAGAGTCTTTCAATTCTTGTTTGAAGGATTGTTATCCATTCTTCTTTGGAATATTCTTCCAGTTCTGTGAGATTCCTGCGTCGTCTTGCATGCACTGCTATTTTGAGGAATGGCCACAGATTTTTAATGATGTTCAGATCAGAGGACTGTGAGGGCCATTGTAAAACCTCCATCTTGCGCCTTTTGAGGTAGTCTAGTGTGGATTTTGATGCGTGTTTAGGATCATTATCCATTTGTAGAAGCCATCCTCTTTTCAACTTCAGCTTTTTTACAAATGGTGTTATGTTTGCATCAAGAATTTGTTGAAATATAACTGAACCATTTTTCCCTCTGTGATATGCTCCTCATGCCATTGGCTGCAACATAGCCCCAAGGCATGATTGATCTATCCCTATGGTTAGTCAGATGTTCTTTTCCTGAAATTCTATGCCCTTTTTTCTCCACACACACCTTTGATCTATGAGGCCAAAGAGTTCTATTTTAACCTTATCAGTCCACAGGTCTTGTTTCCAAAATGCATCAGGCTTGTTTAGATGTTCTTTTGCTTACTTCTGATGCTGAATTTTATGGTGAAGAAGTGGTTTTCTTCTGAAGACTCTTCCGCAGTAGCGTAGCTACCAAGGGAAGAGGGCATGGGCAATCCAGGCCCTGCGCTCATAGGGCCCACCCGATGCTATGGTACAGTGCCTTGTGAAAGTATTTGGCCCCCTGGAACTTTTCAACCTTTTCCCACATATCATGCTTCAAACATAAAGATACCAAATGTAAATTTTTGGTGAAGAAGCAACAAGTGGCACACAATTGTGAAGTTGAACGAAATTTATTGGTTGTTTTAAATTTTTGTGGAAAGTCAAAAACTGAAAAGTGAGGCGTGCAATATTATTCAGCCCCTTTAATTTAATACTTTGTTGCGCCACCTTTTGCTGCGATTACAGCTGCAAGTCGCTTGGGGTATGTCTCTATCAGTTTTGTACATTGAAAGATTGAAATTCTTGCCCATTCTTCCTTCGCAAACAGCTCAAGCTCAGTGAGGTTTGATGGAGATCGTTTGTGAACAGCAGTTTTCAGCTCTTTCCATAGATTCTCAATTGTATTCAGGTCTGGACTTTGACTTGGCCATTCTAACACCTAGATACGTTTATTTGTTCCAGGGGGCCAAATACTTTCACAAGGCACTGTACACTCATCATCGCAACTTCAACTGTGTCGGCATCCTATATGCTGCTACAGTTGAAAGCAGTGAAGCAGGAGGGAGCGTCAGCTGATGCATCCTCCCCCATCATTCTTCCTTGGCTGCTGACATCACAGCGAAGTAGCGAAGTAGGCGCAATGATGAGCGCTTGCTGAAGAGACTGGAGAAGCTGGTTAACGAAGAAGTGAGTATTGTATTTTTTTAGAATTAGAACATTGAGATGCCTAGAATACTCTATGGAGGACTACGGGGAGTATATTGTACTGTATGGACGATGGGGTGCATTATGCTATACAGAGGACTATGCGGTGCATTATACTGTATGGACTATGGGGTGCATTATACTATACAAAGGACTATGGGGTGCATTTTACTATACAGAATACTATGGGGTGCATTATGCTGTATGGACAATGAGGTGCATTATACTATACAGAGCACTATCGGGTGCATTTTACTGTATGGACTATGAGGTGTATTATACTATACAGAGGACTATGGGGTGTATCATACTAAACAGAGGACTATGGAGTGTATTATAATTTATTGACTAGGGGGTGCATTATACTCTCTGGACTATAGGGTGCATTAAACTCTAACGAGGACTATGTTGTGGATCATACTGTATGGAGGACTATGGGGAGTGCATTATACTGTATGCAAGCAATTATATATTGTGAAATTTTGTGTGAGGTCCATTATGCAGTGTGGAGAGGTGTAGGGCCAGTATATTGCATTTAGGACTATTATACTGCATGGAGGACTGTTTGGGAGCCACAGTTAGGGGGATCATACTGTGTGAGGGTCAACATACTCTTTCGGGGAGTTGAGGGTTGGGGTACAGTAGGGTCATCATACTGTGCATGTGGAAAGTACTGTAGAGGAATTTACTGTGGGGGTATCTTATAGTGTTTGTGAGCACCTTTGTTGACATTATAGTTAATGAGTGTAATGAAAGAGGGATGTAGGGCTCCAGTAGGAAAAACAATTAGAGGCCACACAGTAGGTGGAATAATATGGCACATATGGCAGCAGAGGTTCAGTATTGTGGTATCAGCAGGATAAGTAGTCTGTGCATGTTGGGAATAGATGGAGACGGTGCTGGAAATGTGAGAAGTCAGATCTATTTTTGTTATAATCACTGTAGCCGAGTCCTCATTGGAAGCAATTGTCATGTAGGTCTGGGTCCGATGGAAAAGATGGGAAAAATTAACGACTCCACCAGGAAGAACATAAACTGTAAAGGCCCCGTCACACTAAGCGATGCACCAGCGATCCCGACAACGATATGACCAAGTCAGGATCGCTGGTGCATCGCTAAGTGGTCGCTAGTGAGCTGCCAAACAGGCAGATCTCACTAGCGATGTAGCGACGCAGCAGCGGTCGTTACTTACCTGTCAGACGCGGCGATGAAGACCAGGGCAGTTTCTAGGGAATTTTGCCAACAGGGCGAACATCGAAAAAGCGCCCCCCCCCGAACTTTAACATGCTGAATACTTTAGATAAACGTGTCCTCATGTCACTGTTATTAGCGGCAGCAGGTTTAGGTTGATAGGAGTAATAGTCACAAAAGCCTCCACTTGCTGTCATTGTTCTCACCTTAATATAATGCTCATCATTCTCCCCTGCTCGCGCCGATCGCTGGCAGAGTAGGGGAGAATGATGAGAGCCTTCTTCAGCACCCGCTGCCGGGGAACAGTGCTTACTGTAGCGCTTCTTCCCCGGCGGCCTCCTGTGTTGTACTGATGTGACACACAGGTGGCACACGGTTGCCACACGTGTGCCGCAAGTATTACACACTCAGTCACGGATATCTCCGATACCGTTTTTTCCGGTACCAGAAATATCAGGACGTGTGAAACCGGCCTCACACACAGTGACTCACAGACCCTGCGCTATCAATCTGCAAATTGCAAAGATTGCAGTGTTTGAACAATGTAAGACATCCATCTCTATTCTAGGAAACAATGGTTTTCATTTGGGATGATAACGTATGAGAATAACGAGAGTGGCTCCCGTCCTCACCGAACATCTGTGAGCCGGTAATGGTCCATCATCATCTATAGGAGCCGGCGCAGACTTCTGTGTGCAGCCTCCGACCCTCTCCTGTGCTATTACATCACTCACCCCCCCATCAACCAGGACATGACAAGTGACATCAGCGAAACCTCCCAAAATCACTGGGGCAGACACTGGGGTATATACACATCACTGGGGGAGACACTGGGGTATATACACATCACTGGGGCAGACACTGGGGTATATACACATCACTGGGGCAGACACTGGGGTATTTACATCACTGAGGCAGACACTGGGGTATACACACATCACTGGGGCAGACACTGGGGTATATACAGATCACTGGGGCAGACACTGGGGTATATACACATCACTGGGGCAGACACTGGGGTATATACACATCACTGGGGCAGACACTGGGGTATATACACATCACTGGGGCAGACACCGGGGTATATACACATCACCGGGGCAGACACCGGGGTATATACACATCACTAAGGCAGACATTGGGGTATATACAGATCACTGGGGCAGACAGTGGGGTATATACACATCACTGGGGCAGACACCGCGGTATATACACATCACTGAGGCAGACATTGGGGTATTTACATCACTGAGGCAGACACTGGTGTATATACAGATCACTGGGGCAGACACTGGGGTATATACATCACTGGGGCAGACACTGGGGTATATACACATCACTGGGGCAGACACTGGGGTATATACAGATCACTGGGGCAGACACTGGGGTATATACACATCACTGGGGCAGACACCGCGGTATATACACATCACTGAGGCAGACATTGGGGTATTTACATCACTGAGGCAGACACTGGGGTATATACAGATCACTGGGGCAGACACAGGGGTATATACATCACTGGGGCAGACACTGGGGTATATACACATCACTGGGGCAGACACTGGGGTATATACAGACACTGGGGTATATACAGACACTGGGGCAGACACAGGTATATTCAGACACTGGGGCAGACACTGAGGTATATACACATCACTGGGGCAGACACTGGGGTATATACACATCACTGGGGCCGGGACTGTGCATACAGTAACAGATGCTCCATGTCTGGACTCACCCAGATCCTGATGAGGGGAAGATGAAAGGCGGGAATGCAGAGCAGATGCCATAGACAATACCGGCACAGAGCAGACTCCATAGAGACAACGGGACAGAGCACAAACTCCGCCCACAGAAAAACTTCCTTGCCGGAGTCAGACATGTGACACAGCAGGGGTTACAGGGAGAGTCGGCACCACGTTATCTGAAAGGGGGGCCGCTCTGCCGCCCCGTCTTCAGGAAGCACTGCCGCCTGAGGCAAATAGCTCAACTTGGCTCATGATAGGTGCAGCCCTGCAGGAGCCCCCTGGCTTGGGTGGTGCCCTGGGCGATCGCACCCCCCGTCCCCCCTAAAAACGGACCTGATGAAGACGTCCTCCCGCCCGCTTCCCTGCGTCGCTTGTCAGCGCCAGCAGGAAGCCCAGCAGGAAGCGGCCGACGAGAAATGGCCCAGGACATTCTCGCACGATCAGCGATAACCAGCGGGGGAGCCGGTCAGATGTAAGTGTCACATGTAGCAATATCGCTAGCAATATCGTTGCTGCGTCACAAAATCGGTGACGCTTTAGCGATATTGCTAGCGATATCGCTTAGTGTGACGGGGCCTTAAGTTACCATCTATAACTGTACTGTAATCTCCTATACAGTGGGGAACAAAGTCTTTAGTCAGCCACCAATTGTGCAAGTTCTCCCACTTAAAAAGATGAGAGAGGCCTGTAATTGACATCATAGTTAGACCACAACTATGAGGCTGTGTACCCACGTTGCGGATTGTATGCATTTTTGCCGTGTTTTTCACTGCGAAAACACTGCAAAAACGCATACAGAATGCACCCCATGCATTCCTATGGCATTCCGCACATGCTGTGGTAATGCTGCGTTTTTTTCCACGGCAGAATCGCATAGCGGAAAAAAACGCAGGAGGCTCATTATTTTTGCGGAATTGCCGCGATTCCGCAAAGAATCGCTGCGATTCCGCACACAGGAATGCATGAGATCAGCTTACTTTCCACATGTGGCTATGCCCACCATGCGCAAAGTCAGCAGATCATGGGCAGATGGTACCCATGGTCTGGAGGAGAGGAGACTGTCCTCCAGGCCCTGGGTACCATATCCCTATAAAAAAAAAAAATAAAAAATAGGGTTATACTCACCTTCTGGCATCCCGCGTAGCCTTACCGATGCTCCCGCCAACTTTCGTTCCCAGTAATGCCTTGTGGCAAGGAACTGTGATGACGTAGCGGTCTTGCGAGACCGCTACGTCATCAAAGGTCATTGTCACAAGGCATCGTTGGGAACAGGAGCATCGCTGAGGCCTGGGGACACTGCGCGGGACGCCAGAAGTCGAGAATGTCACAATTTTTTATTTTTACTATTTTTAACATTCTATCTTTTACTATTGATGCTGCATAGGCAGCCTCAATAGTAAAAAGTTGGTCACACTAGTCAAACACTATGCTTGACAAGTGTGACCAACCTGTCAATCACATTCCAAGCGATGCTTCAAATCGCTTGGAATGCGCTTGAATTCCGCACACGAAAATCGCATGAAAAGCACTTGTTTTCTGCGGGAAAAACGCATGCGAATTCCATGCATTTTTCCCGCGGCGGGAGTTGCGGAAGTTTCCGCAACATGTGTACATATTGAAACCAGGAGAAAAAAACGGAGTATAGGATTCAATGTAATATAAAAGTGTAAATTTTATTAATCACATATATACATCATCAGTTTTTATAAAAAGATTGTACAGTTACAAAGATGGCAGGACATGCACAAAGAGAAATGAACCGTGCACCTAAAATATACCCCTACATAACTATAACGTCAGTATACTAGTAACGGATGGTGTCAGGGTACACTGGCAGGCAATATCCCATATATACCAAAATGAAGCCACAATGGGCGAGTATAGCATAAATGTTCTGGGAGCCTGCCAGATAATATGCACGGACTCAAGGACACAAATTAAGCTCTATTAGCGATTAGGATGTAAAGTATGCACTATATAAAATAACAGGACAGAAACCGGGAGGGGGGAGAGAAAAGAGTAAACGTGCATCTGACACATACCCCCAGCCTACAGCAGTGATATCAGTCACACTAGTGACCGGTAATAGCAGAGGAGTGGTGGTAAGCGGTAGCGGTAACAATATGCCATATAAAGAACAATAAAGCCATGATAGGTGGACAAAGATAAAGTTAACTGAATGCTTACCAGACAGAATGCACAGACCCAGCACCGCAGGGTTAACCCCGACGCGCGTTTCACGCTCTTACAAGGCACTTTCTCAAGGGGAAGTGAGATAGAGAGAGCAGCAGAACCTTTTGTATCTATGGTGAGTGATCACATGATGTTTGTTAGCCAATGAGCACGGTAGTAGCGGCGCATACGCTGTGCAACTGCCAGGTCCTCAGCACTGGAACCGGGCGTCATGCATCGTAACGGGCGGACGGGGATTAACCCCGTGCGTGCATCAGAAGCAAACAGACACCAGGGTCCATGCGAGGAATGCAAGGAGAGCACAGAGCCGCATGCGCACAGCCGTGGGCAAATCAAACAAAAAGGATTGCCATAATAATAAAAACGGGTACATACAAACCCCTATACAGTGATAAGGGGTGAAAGATAACACACATATATATAAAGACACACATCCAAAAACCATTACAAAATAGTAATTATAACATTAATTAAAAAACAACAGTATATATATATATATATATATATATATATATATAATGTAATAGATCAAAGATGCAATAGTTTAGGATGAGGCGCATCAAGATCAGCAAAGATGATGAAAGGAGGTCCCGTCCGAAGAGACGTATTAAGTTCCTCCATATTCCTCATGTGGGGTTGTAAGCGAGTTTCTCATAAGTATGAGAATTCTTCAATTGCCGAAAGGCCTCTCGCTCATACATGGAAGTAGTCCAGACTACGATTCCCCCACCCCATAACCGCCTGCTTGTAAATGACCCCAGGTAAAGATTGTAATTCTGATATTGCACGACGTTGCCTGTGTGTCAAATTGTCATGTTTACGTCTCGAGGATAGCATAAAAAACTGTTGGCCCAGAGGGAGGCTCGGTGGATTGTCAGGCTAGACACATTGACTCCTAAAGGCCTCAACGAATCCTTGAGCTTTGCTTCCTTCCTGTAATGTCATCTCATTTCTCTACTGCATTCATCATGCAAATTCCCAGCTCCAATCGGGTTGTCATTTTATTCTGTTTTTAACTTCTCTTTCTTGTCTTATTATTTTTAGTGTATTTTTCTTTATGTTTGTGGGATTTTGGGAACACCAGGCCTTGGATCGAACTTTATCATCCTGACTTTGAGCGACTTTGCCTTTTTTAGGGTCGAGTCGGGTTTCATGAAACACGACTTTCTCAAAAGTCGAGTCGAACGAAATCAGCCAACTATAGGGAAAAGTCGTGAAACATGAAACCCAATGCAAGTCAATGGGGAGAAAAGTCGGCAGTGAGTGGAGGACTGTAAACACACCTGGCATGAATTTTATTCCTAGAGGCGGCGAAATCTCTCTCTCTTCTCTCTCTCCCACTCCAGCTACGCTCCCCTTCTCTCATTGGCTGAAAAAAGTCACGTGCAAGCATTTGGCGAAACCCGACTTTGGCGCTTAGGTCGCCGACCGCATGGCCGACTTCACACTGTGGTCTGGTTTCGTTTCACGAAACCAGACTTTGGCGAAAGTCGGCGACTTTTGAATCTGACCGACCTGTTTCGCTCAACTCTAATCCTGACATTTATAAGTCCTGTGAGGAATATTGAGGAACTTAATACGTCTCTTCGGACGGGACCTCCTTTCATCATCTATGCTGATCTTGATGCGCCTCATCCTAAACTATTGCATCTTTGATCTATTACATTATATATACTGTTATTTTTTAATTAATGTTATAATTACTATTTTGTAATGGTTTTTGGATGTGTGTCTTTATATATGTGTGTTATCTTTCACCCCTTATCACTGTATAGGGGTTTGTACGTACCCATTTTTATTATTATGGCAATCCTTTTTGTTTGATTTGCCCACGGCTGTGCGCATGCGGCTCTGTGCCCTTCTTGCATTTCTCGCATGGATCCTGGTGTCTGTTTGCTTCTGACGCACGCATGGGGTTAATCCCCGTGCGCCCGTTATGATGCATGACGCCCGGTTCCAGTGCTGAGGACCTGGCAGTTGCACAGCGCATGCGCCGCTACTACCGTGCTCATTGGCTAACAAACGTCATGTGATCACTCACCATGGATACAAAAGGTCCTGCTGCTCTCTCTCTATCTCACTTCCCCTTGAGAAAGCGCCTTGTAAGAACGCGAAACGCGCATCGGGGTTAACCCTGCGGTGCTGGGTCTGTGCATTCTGTCTGGTAAGCGTTCAGTTAACTTTATCTTTGTCCACCTATCATGGCTTTATTGTTCTTTATATGGCATATTGTTACTGCTACCGCTTACCGCCACTCCTATGCTATTACCGGTCACTAGTGTGACTGATATCACTGCTGTAGGCTGAGGGTATGTGTCAGATGCACGTTTACTCTTTTCTCTCCCCCCTCCCGGTTTCTGTCCTGTTATTTTATATAGTGCATACTTTACATCCTAATCGCTAATAGAGCTTAATTTGTGTCCTTGAGTCCGTGCATATTATCTGGCAGGCTCCCAGAGCATTTATGCTATACACGCCCATTGTGGCTTCATTTTGGTATATATGGGATATTGCCTGCCGGTTTACCCTGGCACCATCAGTTACTAGCATACTGACGTTATGGTTATGTAGGGGTATATTTTAGGTGCACGGTTCATTTCTCCTTGTGCATGTCCTGTCATCTTTGTAACTGTACAATCTTTTTTTATAAAAACTGATGATATATATGTGATTAATAAAATGTACACTTTTATATTACATTGAATCCTATACTGTTTTTTTCTACTGGTTTCAATTGTATACATGGAGTGGAAAATTTATTGATATGGCAGTTCATCTTTCATCTATACCGCCTTTTCCTTCTAAGAAAGTGTTGGGCATTTTTTCTTTTCTCAACGTGGGTACATAGCCTGAGAGTCAAAATGAGAAAGGAGCCAGAGAATATGGGAAGCAAGGTGTGCCACAGTCCGCGCTGCTGAGTCCACAAAATCACCTGGGATGCAAGATGTTGTAACAAAGTACTTCTTTATTCCTTCCTACGTGTTTCGGCGCCCTTCCTGGCACCTTCCCTGAGTTGGGCGGGACCAGTCACCTACCATCCCACCCAGGGGCACGTGTCTGAATGCCCAAAGTATATGTGTGTATGGTTGGGTGCCTAGGACCTGCAATGAGGTCATAGCCATGTAATCAGGTGGGCGTGGCTACAGACCATATAAGGTACCAGGGTAGGTCACATGGGGGAGAGTGCCTGGATCTGATTGGTCCATGTGGAAGGTCCCGGAAGGCCATGTGTGAGAGCAAAGTCTGTGACAGACTGCGTTTGGGAAGCCACTGTCCGGCTGTGGTTCTGGAACTGTGAGGCGGCCTAGTGAATAAGGCACGGTCCAGAACGGTGAGCCCAGTGCGGCCGCTTCCCTGAGAGAAAGGGCTAACCGAGAGTCGGCATCTGGAGCAGGAGCTCCTAAATGGTAACCCCGGACAGGGGGAATTAACTGAGAAACTGTAGAGCCTGATTGCTGGACAGAGCACAGCCTGTGTGAACACAGGGCTAAGGGAGTGGAGCTCCACTATGAACATTCATTTGATCTGCTGTAAGACTGTTATCGTTTCTTCATGCTGCTATGGTTTATGCCGTGTACAATATACCGTATGGACTATGTTATGTGAAAAGCCTGTGCCAGACCTGGTTTATCTGCAGCCAAGTGAGTGTCCCCCAATACACTCAGTGAGCGCTACCTTACATCACCTAAAAACATGCAAGATTTCTGGCTCTCACAGACCTGTAACTTCTTCTTTAAGAGGCTCCTCTGTCCTCCACTCATTACCTGTAGTAGTCCACAACCTCAGTCACGCTCCAAACTCCACTATGGTGAAGACCAAAGAGCTGTCGCGGGACACCAGAAACAAAATTGTAGCCCTGCACCAGGCTGGGAAGACTGAATCTGCAATAGGCAAGCAGCTTGGTGTGATGAAATCAACTGTGGGAGCAATAATAAAAAAAATGGAAGACATACAAGACCACTGATAATCTCCCTCGATCTGGGGCTCCACGCAAGATCTCTCCCTGTGGGGTCAAAATGATCACAAGAATGGTGAGCAAAAAATCCCAAAACCACATGGGGGGACCTAGTGAATGACCTGCATAGAGCTGGGACCAACGTAACAAAAGCTGCCATCAGTAACACACTGCGCCGCCAGGGACTCAGATCCTGCAATGCCAGACGTGTCCCCCTGCTTAAGCCAGTACATGTCCGAGCCCATATGAAGTTTGCTAGAGCATTTGGATTATCCAGAAGAGTATTGGGAGAATGCCATATGGTCTAATGAAACCAAAGTAGTACTGTTTGGTAGAAACAAAACTTGTATTTGGAGGAGACAGAATGCTGAGTTGCATCCAAAGAACACCATACCTACTGTGAAGCATGGGGATGGCAACATCAGCTTTGGGGCTGTTTCTCTGCAAAGGGACCAGGGTGACTGATCCATGTACATGAAAGAATGAATGGGTCCATGAGATTTTGAGTGCAAACCTCCTTCCATCAGCAAGGGAACTGAAGATGAAACATGGATGGGTCTTTCAGAATGATAATGATCCCATGCAAACCGCCAGGGGAACGAAGGAGTGGCTTATGAAGGTCCTGGAGTGGCCTAGCCAGTCTCCAGATCTCAACCCCATAGAAAACCTTTGAAGGGATGTGAAAGTCCATGTTGCCCAGCTCTGGGTCCAAAACATCACTGCTGTAGAGGAGATATACATGGAGGAATGAACCAACATACCACCAACAGTGTGTGCCAACCTTGTGAAGACTTACAGAAAACATTTGACATCTGTCATTACCAACAATGTTAATGACCAAATACTCATTTTCCACCATAATTTGCAAAATATATTTTGCCAAGTCAGACAAGGTGATTTTCTGAATGTTTTCTCATTTTGACTCTCATAGTTGTGCTCTACCTATCTATGATGTCAATTACAGGGCTCTCTCAACTTTTTAAGTGGGAGAACTTGCACAATTGGTGGCTAAATACTTTTTTCCCCACTGTATATTCTGCAGGATTGGTATCTACCACTATATGATCACTCAGGGGCGGACACTAACAGATTGGGGCTCCTGTGCAAGAAATGTGACTAGACCCCCTCCGTTTATGCTGACAAAGCTACAGATATAAATACAGTATATAAATAGCCACACATATATATTTTACATAATCTCCTTTTATGTGTGTTGTCGTCCTTTATTACACAGTGCCCTCTCTTGCTATGTACAACTCTGTCCCTTATATATCTGATTATATAGTGCCCTGTACTTTATTACATACCCTCCTGTCTTGTTAGATATATAATGCAATGATGGCTGATGGAGCATGGGAAAGCTTCTTTGCTAATGGAGGAGCTGATTGACTGGTTGTCTGGTCACTGTCTGCTCCATCAGCAGGCATTTTATATCTAACGAGAGGATTATGCAATAAAAGATGGCACTGTGAATAACAAAAATAACAAGAATACACTGCAAGAGACAGTGCTGTACATAACAGCCGAGGAAACTATACAATAAGGGACGGCACCATGAATAACTAGAAAGGATGATATGTAATAAGGGATGGTGTTATACATAATAAAAGATGGAATTATGTAAGGACATAATAAGGACAGCACTATACATAATGAGAACACTATATACTAAGGGACTGTCCTATACATAGGTGAGTACACTATATACTAAGGGACTGTTCTATACATGAGTACACTATATACTAAGGGACTGTCCTGTACATAATAAGTGAGTACACTATATACTTATACTAAGGGACTGTGCAGTGTCGGTGTGCCACACACTTTTACAGATGCATTGAGCATGTCCTATTCTGCTCCTCAAAATCGGATCAGAAGGCGACATTCTCTGACCCTCATGGATCTCATTCTCAGATACATGAGTTTCATGGATGTATGAATGGACCTATAAAACTCTACGAGTCCATGTGCCATCTGATAGAAAAATCTGGAAGCACACGGACATTAACACAAACGTGAGAATGTAGACTTAAGGCCCCTTTACATTAAGCAATGCACCAGCGATCCGACCAGCGATCCGACCCGGTCAGGATCACTGGTGCATCGCTAAATGATCGCTAGTGAGCTGCCACACAGGCAGACCTCAGAGCGATGCAGCAGCGACGCAGTGCACGATACTCACCTTTCACACACAGCGATCCTGACGTCCTCCCGCCTGCCTCCACGCGTCGCTCGTCGTCACAGCAAGAAGCCCAGCAGGAAGCTGACGACGAGAAATGGAGCCAGATATTCTCCCGCGATCAGCGATGGACAGCGGGGGAGCCGGTCGGAGGTAAGTATCACACATAGCGATATCGCTAGCGATATCGCTACGTTACAAAATCGGTGTAAAGTGTTAAGCAGCACTGTATCCACCATTAACTATAATCTCTGCCTCCCAATAATATAAACTATTCAGTCTGTGACTCTATCCAATTAACTGTAAGGCTATGTGCACATGGAAAGTATGCAACGTTTTACAGTACAAGCGAAGTAAATGAGTCTCATGCACAAGTTGCATATTTTTTCCCTGCAGATTTGCAGCAAATTCAAATCTGCATAATGTCAATTCTTGCAACGTTTCACCTATAATAATGATTGGGGAAACGACGTAACAAATGTATGGCAAAAACGTTGCAAAAAATAAATGTATTTTACACAGAATTCTTCCTGCCAACACATGAGGATATGCAGCACAATTTTCTCCTGTAAATCATGAACGTGTGCACATTGCCTTAAGGTCCCGTTTCACTTAGCGACGCACCAGCGATCCCAACAACGATACAACCTGGTAAGGATCGCTGGTGCGTCGCTAAATGGTCTCTAGTAAGCTGCCAAACAGACAGACATCTTCAGCGACGCAGCAACGATCCGGCGATCTCTATAACGACCTTGGCGGTCGTTGGGACCTTGTCACACAGCAGCTATTCTGACGACTCACGCCTGCGTCCCTGAGTTCTGCGTCGCCAACGAGGTTGTGACGCTCAGGAGCAGACTACGTCCGAGAGTGGTCCCTCTGGATCGCGGATCTGGAGCCCCTGGGCCGAGCGCACCACGTGATGACCTACCCCTGTACAGGGATCGTTAGGGGCAAGACCACAGAGGTCAGAACCGCGACAGCTGGTACCAAGAGGGATGGCTCAAGGAGAAGCAAGGCAAGAGGCGGGACAGGGAATACGGACAGAGACATGGGTACCTAGATGAGAGTATCAGAGGAAGATGGGACCCAGCAGAAATTCCCGTAGGGGCAACAGGACAAGGCACAGAGGAGAGGAGGGCAGAAGAGGAAACCCCAGGGGGGTTATGTATATATATCCGGACGGGTGTATGACAGGGAGACCAGGAAGGCAGGAGACGGACCAGGGGAAATGAATACCAGCAGGAAGGTAGGGACAGACAGTGAGGACCAAACGGACAGGAGGAACAGAGGCAGGCAGGGAGGACGGAAACAACACAGGAACAGGGGCAGAGACGAGCACCAAGTAGTAGCATTAGACAGGAAGAATACGGCCAGAACAGTGCGGGAGTTCCACACAATCACCAGGCGTCCTCCTCCTAGGGAGGACGCCTGAAGTACCTTAGCGCCAGGTAGTGCTTCCCAAGCCCAGCCCTTCAGTGACGCCCACCGCCAGATGACGAGGACGGATGGGCGTGCGCCCGCAACCTAAGGCCGGCGCGTGCGACCGCAGCAGGACAGAAGACAGGTCGGGTGCGCGCACGGATGGAGGCACGCAGGTAAGAGGAGGCTGCGGTGGGTGCCGCCGCTGATGGGGCATCGGCGGGCACGACCGCCGATGTCACAGTACCCCCCTCTTTACGTCCTCCCCTTCTGAGATTGGCCAGAAATTTTTTCAGGATAAGAGGAGCATTAACATTCTCTTGAGGCTTCCAGGACCTCTCCTCGGGGCCAAAACCCCTCCAATCGATAAGAAAAAGTTTTTCCCCTGACTTTTTTCATGGCCAAAATGTCCTTTACTTCAAAAATGTCATCCGAGCCAGTTGGCGAAGGAGGGGTAATGGAAGCTGGTTGGAACCGATTAAGAACCACAGGTTTCAGGAGCGAGACATGGAAGGCGTTAGGGACTCGGAGCGAAGCAGGCAACCTCAGTTTATAAGCCACCTCATTAATGCGTCTAAGCACTTCAAAAGGCCCGATGTATCGGGGACTTAACTTGCAAGAAGGGACCTTCAGGAGGATATGCTTAGTCGAAAGCCAGACTTTGTCGCCAGGATGGTACGGAGGAAGATCCTTCTCCGTCTCTTGTCCGCATGTTTCTTAATTCGGGTTACTCGCCTTCTCGAGCGCCTCTCTGGTCTCCCTCCAGATTTGCGAAAATTTCTTGGTGAGAGTATCTGCTGCGGGAACTCCTGACGAAGTGGAAAAGGGCAGCGGAACACCAGGATTCTGACCTGTTACCACAAGGAACGGCGACTTGGCGGTAGATTTGCTGGGATGATTATTATACGCAAATTCTGCCCAAGGTAGGAGAGAGACCCAATTGTCCTGTTGGGCGTTGGAAAAGTGACGTAAGAAGGTTGTCAAAACTTGATTAATCTGCTCCACTTGCCCGTTGGTCTGAGGATGATATGCAGAGAAGTCGAGAGACGTGCCCATAAGCCGACAGAGAGCCCTCCAGAATCGAGAGGTAAACTGGACCCCCCGATCAGACACGATCTGCTGAGGAAGGCCATGCAGCCTGAAGATCTGGTGGATGAAGATCTCGGCCAACCTCGGGGCTGATGGCAGTCCAGGCAAGGGAATGAAATGAGCCATCTTAGAAAAGCGATCTGCTACGACTAAGATGGTAGTACATCCAGCTGAACGGGGCAGATCAGTCACGAAATCCATGGCGATTTACTGCCAAGGAGCTTCCAGAACAGGTAATGGGTGGAGACCGGAAGGCAGGGTCCTAGAAACCTTGTTCTGAGCACAGGTTGTGCAAGAGGCTACATAGTCCATCACGTCTTGGTGAAGGGAGGGCCACCAGTAGTAACGGGAGAGAAGCAAGAGAGTCTTCTTAGTCCCAACGTGCCCAGCGACCTAGAATCATAGAATCGTAGAGTTGGAAGGGACCTCCTGGGCCATCTGGTCCAACCCCCTGCTCAAAGCAGGATTCGCTAAATCATCCCAGTCAGATGTCTGTCCAGCCTCTGTTTGAAGACTTCCATTGAAGGAGAACTCACCACTTCTCGTGGCAGCCTGTTCCACTCATTGATCACTCTAACTGTCAAAAAGTTTTTTCTAATATCTAATCTGTGTCTCCTCCCATTCAGTTTCATCCCATTGCTTCTAGTCTTTCCATGTGCAAATGAGAATAAAGTTGATCCTTCTACAATGTGACAGCCCTTTAGATATTTGTAGACAGCTATTAAGTCTCCTCTCAGTCTTCTCTTTTGCAAACTAAACATTCCCAAATCCTGCAACCTTTCCTCATAAGACAGGGTTTGCAGACCGGTCACCATTCTGGTCGCTCTTTTCTGAACTTGCTCCAGTTTGTTGATGTCTTTTTTAAAATGTGGTGCCCAAAACTGGACACAATATTCCAGATGAGGTCTGACCAAAGAGGAGTAGAGGGAAATAATGACTTCACGTGATCTAGACTGTATGCTTCTGTTAATACATCCTAGAATTGCATTTGCCTTTTTTGCTGCTGCATCACACTGTTGACTCATATTCAGTCTGTGATCTATTAATATACCCAAGTCTTTTTCACATGTGCTGTCACTTAGCCCTATTCCTCCCATTCTATATATGCTTTTTTCATTTTTATTGCCCAGATGTAGTACTTTGCATTTCTCCCTGTTAAAAACCATTCTGTTAGTTGCTGCCCACTTCTCCAGTTTATTTAAATCTTTTTGAATCCTCTCTCTCTCTTCTCTAGTATTAGCTATCCCTCCTAGCTTTGTGTCATCAGCAAATTTAATCAGTTTACCCTCAATTCCTTCATCTAAATCGTTGATAAAGATGTTGAACAATACAGGGCCCAGGACAGAGCCCTGTGGTACCCCACTTGAGACATTCTTCCAACTGGATGTGCAGCCATTTACGACCACTCTTTGGGTCCGATCACTAAGCCAGTTATGAATCCACCTAACAGTTGCCTTGTCCATTCCATACTTAGTCATTTTTTCAATAAGGATTGTATGAGATACTTTGTCAAATGCTTTGCTGAAGTCAAGATATACTATATCTACAGCATTTCCTTGATCCACCCAATCAGTGATACCATCATAGAAGGAAATTAAGTTAGTCTGACATGACTTATTAGTTACAAACCCATGCTGACTCTGTTTAATCACTTGATTCTTATCCAGGTATTGACATACATGTTGTTTAATAATTTGTTCAAAGATCTTTCCTGGTATAGAAGTCAGACTCACCGGCCTATAGTTGCCTGGGTCCACCTTCTTCCCCTTTTTGAAGATAGGAACAACATTTGCTCTTCTCCAGTCTTCTGGCACTTCTCCTGTTCTCCAAGAATTTTCAAAGATTATGGAGAGGGGTTCAAAAATTTCTTCTGCTATCTCCTTCAGTACTCTGGGGTGTAATTCATCTGGACCTGGAGGCTTGAATTCATTTAGGTTAGCTAAGTGTTTCCTCACTATCTTTCTGTTTATAGATATCCTGGATTCTTCTATTCCCTTAATAGGACAGTGAATAACAGTTGATGTTACATTTCCTTTCTGAGAGAAAACAGATCCAAAATAGGAATTTAAACGTTCAGCCTTCTCAACATCCTGTCTTACCATTTCATAATTTTCATCCTGTAAAAATCCTATAGCATCTTTGACTTTTCTTTTACTTTTGACATATCCCCAAAATCCTTTATTATTGCTTTTGACATCTCTTGCAAGCCTCAATTCATTTTCAGATTTAGCTAATCTGATTTGTGCCCTGCAGGTTCTGCAGACAGCATTATATTCTTCTTTAGATATGCCTCCCTCTTTCCATTTTATAAACATTTTTTTCTTCCTTTTTAGCATGTGCTTAAGTTCTGTGTTCATCCATCCTGGTTTCCTTAAATGCTTCCTATTCTTTCCTCTTTTCGGAATTGTTAACAACTGTGCTTTGAGAATTTCATTTTTCAAGATTTCCCATCCCTCCTGGACATTTTTGTCTTTTAGGATATCCAGCCATTGGATCCCTCCAATTCTCTTTCTGAATCCCTTAAAATCTGCCTTTCTGAAATCTAACCTTGACGTCTGAGTCTTCACAGGTCTTCCGCCTCTAGTTATCCAAAATTCTAAAATAGCATGGTCGCTACCTCCTAGGGTCCCAGCCACTTTTACCTCCTCAACCATTTCCTCCCTGTTTATAAGGATTAGATCCAAGGTAGCAGTTCCCCTTGTTTTCTCTCTTACCTTTTGGAAGATAAAGTTGTCAGCAAGAGAGGATAAGAATTTCCTTGACCTGTTAGTTTTGCCTGAGAGAGATTCCCAACAAATGTCTGGATAGTTGAAATCTCCCATGACAACTATGTCATATTTTTTGGAGAACTTGGCCATTTGATGCAGAAAGAGTACATCCATATCTTCAGCTTGCACAGGCGGCCTGTAGTAAATGCCTACAATGGTGTCCTTTCCATTGTTCTGTCCTTGTATTCTTACCCAAACAGTTTCCACAGAACTCCCAGTCTCTGAAGCTTCAATCTCTGTGCAGATATACGCTTTTCTAACATACAATGCGACACCTCCTCCTCGTTTATCAAGTCTGTTTCTTGCAAATAAGTTGTATCCTTCTAGTCTTGTATTCCAATCATGTGTATTGTCCCACCAAGTTTCAGTGATTCCAATGACATCATATTTCTTTTCCTGTGTTAGTAGTTCCAATTCTCCTTGTTTGTTGCCCATGCTTTGTGCATTAGTATAGAAACATTTTAGTTTGTGATTGGTTTCTCTTTCCCCAATATTTTTATTAATTAGATTCTTTCGTATTTGTTCTTCCTTTCCACTTCTAATAGCAGAGTTCTCAATAGCATTTGTCAGGTGTATGGCTTTTTCTGGTCTTTTGCTTCCCTTCCCATGTTGTTCTAGTTTAAAGCTCTCCTGACAAGTGTAGCAAGGCGACTTCCAAATACATGCTTTCCAGTCTTCGTAAGGTGCACCCCATCTCTAGCAAGTAGTCCATCGTATAAGTAGTTCACTCCGTGATCCAGAAATCCAAATCATTGCTGACGGCACCATCGACGTAGCCAGTTGTTCACCTGCAGACCTTGGAGGAATGCCCCCAGCGTAGCACCTCCGAACGCTTGTTCTGAGGAACGAAGGTTTTGCCTGGCGGAGGAGTAGAGAAACTCACAGGAGCCACGGTGATAACTTTAGCAGGCTCGATAATATTCGATGGATCCTCATCCCCCTCCGGCGACTGCAAAGACCTGGAAAGTGCATCTGCTTTGATGCTCTTATTGCCAGGTCGGAAGTAGAGCTTAAAATCAAAACGAGAAAAATACAGAGCCCATCTGGCCTGTCTGGAATTGAGTCTTTGAGCGGACTGCAGATAGGCCAAATTCTTGTGGTCCGTGAAGATAGTAAAGGGGTGTACTGCCCCTTCGAGCAGGTATTGCCACTTGTTATGAATGAGTCACCGTAGGAGGCAAAAACAGAAATACTAGCTAAGTCCAGAAAACCAGAGAAGTTGGCAGCTATCGGATTGCAGACCCCTGAACCTATCAACAACTAGCAGTAGCCGTGGGGGGGGTTCCTACGGTGCCCTAGACCCCTCGATCACAGCCAGAGAACTACATAGCCTAAAGACAGAGCAGACCCCAAAGCAATAGGCAGCCCCCAACATATGACGGTGAAGCAAGATGAAAAAACACTCACACAGATAGAAAGATAGGCTGAGCAAATGATGGGGCCCAAGCTAACTAGATAGGACAGGATAGAAAAGCTGCTGTCTGTAATCCGCCAAAAACCCTATCAAAACAAGAGCCAACGGCTGATAGGGAAAAAGGCCCTGAAGACGCTAGGCTTCAAAAAGACTATATCAGTACTCAGGTATTTTCTGAAGACAGAGCAAAAAGAATTCAGCTCACCCCAGCAGGGAATGGCAGAAATCAAGGAAAACAATGCAAAACAAAACCAAAACACAAATGCAAAAAGTAGAGCAGAAAACGTAGCTTTTGAGGAGCAGGAATCAGACTGGTCTCCTAGAATCCCTCAGATAGATCACCAGCAAGGCAGAAGGGCGTCGGCTGCCTTATATCCAGTCAGTAATTCCCGTCACCCAGTCATCATCATCCTGCCCAGGTGCTTGGTAATCAGCCTCACTACCTTCCTTCACCAGAAGAGGGAGTTCATCAGACCTCAATGGTGAAGGGGAAAATGAACTCACAACAGCCACTCCTCCAGGGCCATCTTAATGGCTAGCAATTCCCGGTCCCCAATGGAGTAATTGCACTCCGCAGGCGAAAAGGACTTAGAAAAAAACCCGCAGGGAACCAGTCGCCCAGATGGAGCCTGCTGGGAAAGAACAGCCCCGGCTCCAGTGGAGGAGGCATCCACCTCTAGGACGAAGGGCCTACTGGCTACCGGACGATGTAAGATCGGAGCTGATGCAAAAGAGCGTTTCAGAGCAAGGAAGGCGTCTTCAGCTTCGGGAGACCAGCTGTTAGACCTTGTTCCTTTACGGGTCAGGGCTGTGATGGGCTTGGTAACTGTAGAAAAATGAGGCACAAATTGTCGGTAATAGTTAGCGAATCCGAGGAAACGCTGGATGGCTTTTACGCCAACGGGACGAGACCACTTGAGTACCGCAGAGAGTTTCTCAGGAATCATCTTCAGACCGGAATCTGTGATGATATATCCCAAATAGGGTAACGACGTTTGCTCAAAGAGGCACTTTTCAATTTTGGCGTAGAGATGATTTTCTCGAAGGCGATGTAGAACCATGCGTACGCTTCTCCGATGAGAGGACAGATCGGGCGAGAAGATGAGAATATCATCTAAGTACACCACCACGCAGGAACAGAGTAGATCCCGGAACGCCTCATTAACAAATTCTTGAAACACTGACGAAGCATTGCAGAGACCAAACGGCATGACTAAATATTCATAATGCCCATCACGGGTATTGAAGGCAGTCTTCCACTCATCCCCTGCGCGGATCCGGATTAGATTGTAGGCTCCCCGCATATCCAACTTCGTGAAGATCCGGGCCCCCCTCAGCCGGTTGAAGAGTTCTGGAATCAGCGGGAGCGGATACCGATTCTTAACGGTGATGTTGTTCAGGCCTCGGTAGTCAATACATAGTCGCAGTGATCCATCTTTCTTCTGGACAAAGAAAAAACCTGCGCCTGCAGGGGATGAGGATTTCCGAATAAACCCCTTGGTCAGGTTTTCCTGTATGTATTCTGTCATAGCCGTAGTCTCTCCTGGGGACAGAGGATACGTTCTCCCTCTGGGAGGGGTGGCTCCGGGGATCAGGTCGATAGGGCAGTCATAGGACCGATGGGGTGGTAGAGAATCCGCTTCCTTCTTGCTGAAAACATCGGCGTATGCGTAGTACGGTGTGGGAAGGCCTGGAAGATCGACTGGCTTAGGCAGAGAACGAGGACGAACAAGGGCTCGCAGACAGCGTTCATGGTAGGAGTGACCCCAACGCAAAATCTCCCCTGAGCGCCAGTCGACAACTAGCTCGTGCAGTCTGAGCCAGGGTAATCCTAGGAGAACAGCATGGGACAATCGAGGCAGGACGTAAAAGGCTATTTTCTCGCAGTGGAGTGCCCCAATTTGAAGATCTACTTCGGCGGTAACCGTGGTGATGAGCTCGGGTAGAGGTTTGCCATCGACGGAGGTAATAGCACGCAGGTCTCTTAGGATGACCACCGGGATCTGGAGTTCATCAACCTCTTCTTGGCGAATGAAATTACTGGCTGCGCCCGAGTCCACATACGCCTCCACAGATCTACACCCCCGACCTGCAATAATCAAAGCTGAAAGGGTAAGGGGCAAAGAGGAATTATGATCACCTAGGAGGTCCTCTCTTACCTGACCTATGTGGAGGCGTTTCCCGGTTTCTCAGGGCAGGTGCGCACAAAGTGGTTGGCTCCACCGCAGTACAGACAGAGTCAATTCGTCATCCTTTCCCTGCGCCGCTGCTCGGACAGCCTGATACGATCTATCTGCATGGGCTCGGGAGCGGTGCTAATAGGGGATGCAGAGGAACGCGGAATAGGAGCTTGATACAGCCTAAAGGGCCTTTTCTCCCTAGCTGACTCTCAGATCTTCCAGGGTGGTGGGAGTGTCTCGCCCGGCCAGCTCGTCCTTGATTTTACTTGAGAGGCCCCTCCAAAAGGCACCCACAAGAGCCTCATTATTCCACCCCAGCTCCGAACACAGGGTCCGAAAGCGGATGGCGTATTGTCCTACAGTAAGGGAACCCTGGCGGAGTTTAAAAATAGCCTCCGTAGTGGATGCCAAGCGACCAGGCTCGTCAAACACTTTGCGGAATACCTCCAGAAAATTCTGGATTGTTAGCGTGGGTAGTCTGGAGCCAGAAACTCCAGGAGTGGACCCTCTGGACCGTGGCACCGAGGGGCCCCGGGCGAGCTGCCAGGTGGAACCGACCCCTATACAGGGACCGTTAGGAGCAGGCCCAGGGGTTCGAGTACCACGGTAGCCGATACCGAGAGGGGCGGCTCAGGATGGACCGGAGTAGGACTGTGGGACAGAAGTATAGATGACGGAACAGGAACACTGGAGGCAGGACTGGAGTAGGACGGCAGGACTGGAGTAGGATGGAACAGGAACACTGGAGGCAGGACTGGAGTAGGACGGCAGGACTGGAGCAGGATGGAACAGGACCACTGGAGGACGGCAGGACTGGAGTAGGATGGAACAGGAACACTGGAGACAGGACTGGAGTAGGATGGCAGGAACACCGGAGACAGGACTGGAGTAGGATGGCAGGAACACCGGAGACAGGACTGAGAGGCTGCTGTGGAGAGCAGGCAAGAACGGAACTGCAGGAGCTGAGAGCACACGATGCAGCGAGGCCAGCGTGCTTGGAAACACAACAATCAGGCACCTCCCACAGGGGGAAGCAGCCTGATATGCTCCTGTCTGGTCTGCCATTGGTCAGGGAGGTGCTTCCAGGTCAGGGCATAGCCAGAGCACAAGAAGCTGGAGGGAGGCGCGGCCTATGGCGCATGCGCATTGCATGCAGGGACGCCGCCGACCGCGCACCTGCCAGAGGCGACCTCCGTGGATGTCGGGCGGCGGGGGGCTGCGGCGTGGGAGCGATGGCCGGGTGAGTACGCAGGGATGGTGTAACAGTACCCCCTCCCCTAAGCCGCCCTCCCCGGACATTAGCAAGAAATCTCTTGAGGATACGGGGAGCATTGATATTCTCCTGAGGCTCCCAGGATCTCTCCTCAGGACCAAAGCCCTTCCAGTCAACAAGGAAAAATGTCCTACCTCTAACCTTCTTCATGGCGATAACGTCCTCCACTTCAAAGACATCATCGGCACCCACCGGCTGAGGACCAGAAGCAGGCAAGGAATGGAAGCGATTCAGCACCACAGGTTTTAGGAGAGAGACAAGGAAGGTGTTCGGGACCCGGAGCGAAGCAGGCAACCTCAATTTGTAGGCGACTTCATTGATACGTCCAAGAATTTCAAACGGACCGATGTAGCGTGGCCCCAACTTGTAAGAAGGCAGTTTCAACCGGATGAATTTGGATGAGAGCCAGACCTTGTCCCCAACACGATAGGGTGGAGGATCCAATCTCTTCTTGTCGGCAAAGTTCTTCATCCGATCAGCGGATTTCTTGAGTGACGTGTTGGTCTCGGCCCAGATCTTGGAAAACTCGGAGGACAAAGCGTTGGCCGCGGGTACCTCGGAGGCAGGAGTTATCGGAAGAGGAACACCAGGATGTCTGCCGAACACAATGAAAAACGGAGACTTGGCCGAGGACTCACCGGCATGGTTGTTGTAAGCGAACTCTTCCCAGGGAAGTAAGTCAACCCAATCGCTCTGGTGTGCGTTGGAGAAATGACGTAGGTACCCAGTCAACGTCTGGTTGGTGCGCTCCACCTGCCCATTGGACTGTGGATGGTAGGCTGAGGAGAAGTCAAGGGAAATGTTCATGAGCTTACAAAGCGATCGCCAGAACTTGGAGGTAAAACTGAACCCCTCGGTCCGACACTATGCGTTGAGGTAGTCCATGGAGTCTGAAGATTTGGTGGACAAAGACTTTAGCCAGCTCCGGAGCCGAGGGAAGACCGGGCAGAGGGACGAAGTGGGCCATCTTGGATAAACGATCCACCACCACCAAGATGACTGTGCAGCCAGAAGAACAGGGGAGGTCGGTGATGAAATCCATGGCAATGTTTTCCCAAGGGACCGCAGGAACGGGCAACGGCAGCAACAAGCCGGACGGAGGTCTTCGTGGCACTTTGTTTTTTGCACAGGATGGACAAGAGGCCACAAAATCGAGTACATCTTGGCGAATTGTGGGCCACCAATAGTGACGCGAGATAAGATCCAGGGTCTTCTTGATCCCGGCATGGCCAGCCAGTTTGGAGGAGTGCCCCCATAGGAGGACTTTTCGCTTGAGGTTCTCAGGCACAAGCGTCTTGCCAGGAGGAGGAGCAAGCCAGTTCATTGGAGCCACTGTGATGATCCTAGTGGGGTCAATGATATGCGAGGGTTCCTCCGTGATTTCGTGTGGCTGAAAGACCCTGGACAGGGCGTCGGCTTTGGTATTTTTGTTGCCAGGACGGAAACGGAGCTCAAAGTCAAATCGGGCGAAAAACAAGGACCATCTGGCCTGACGAGGGTTAAGTCTCTGGGCAGACTGGAGATAGGCCAGATTCTTGTGATCCAAGAAGATGACAAAGGGATGGACAGCTCCTTCCAGGAGGTGACGCCACTCCTCCAAAGCCAACTTGATGGCCAGGAGTTCCCGGTCGCCGATTGAGTAGTTACACTCGGATGGAGAAAAGGCCTTTGAGAAAAAGCCACAAGGGTGCAGACGACCGGAGGCGGATCTCTGGGACAATACTGCCCCTGCACCTGTCGAGGAAGCGTCCACCTCGAGTACAAAAGGTTGGTTGCTCTCGGGGCGATGCAGAACCGGAGCTGTGGAGAAGGCCCGTTTTAGGGTCAGAAAGGACTCTTCAGCCTCCGGAGGCCAATCCTTGGGAGTAGCACCTTTACGGATGAGAGCAGAAATAGGTCTTTTGATGGCGGAAAAGTGAGAGATGAATTGCCGGTAATAATTGGCGAATCCGAGAAATCGCTGAATTGCCCTTACTCCAAAGGGGCGAGGCCACTTGAGAATGGCAGACAGCTTCTCGGGATCCATCCTTAGTCCAGCGTCGGAGATAATGTATCCCAGAAACGGCAGGGAGGTCTGTTCGAAGAGACATTTCTCAATCTTCGCATACAGGCGGTTCTCCCGAAGACGCTGTAACACCAAGCGGACACTCTTTCTGTGGGACAAGATATCCGGCGAGAAGACGAGGATGTCGTCCAAGTATACGACCACACAGGAGTACAAGAGGTCCCGGAAGATCTCATTGACGAACTCTTGAAACACCGCAGGAGCATTGCAGAGGCCAAAGGGCATGACCAGGTACTCGTAATGGCCGTCTCGAGTGTTGAAAGCCGTCTTCCACTCGTCTCCAGCCCGGATGCGGACCAGATTATAGGCTCCTCTGAGGTCCAGCTTGAAGAAGACCCGGGCTCCTCTAAGACGATCAAACAGCTCCGGAATGAGTGGAATGGGGTACCTGTTCTTAATGGTAATTTCATTCAGACCCCTATAGTCAATGCACGGCCGTAGAGCTCCGTCCTTCTTTTTGACGAAGAAAAACCTGGCTCCCACGGGTGACGAGGATTTCCGTATAAAACCCTTGGCGAGGTTCTCTCGAACGTATTCGGACATAGCTGTGGTCTCAGCGGGAGACAGGGGGTAGATTCTGCCCCTTGGGGGAGTTGAACCAGGAACATGTTCAATTGGGCAGTCAAAAGGCCGGTGTGGAGGAAGGACCTCCGCTTCCTTCTTATCAAAGACATCGGAGTAGGAACTGTAGGCTGGAGGAAGACCCAGAAGGTCTGGGAGCGGCCGAGGAGCGGCCACCAGGTGGACAGGAATCAGACAGCGAGCTTGGCACTGGTGCCCCCAGCGGAGTATCTCCCCAGAAGACCAATCGAGGACAGGCTGATGAGTCCTTAACCATGGGAGACCGAGTAGAATGGCATGGGAGAGCTTAGGCAAAACATCAAAGGCTATCTTCTCTCGATGTAAGGCAGCACCTTGCAACTCCACTTCCTCAGTAACCAAGGTGACGGTCACCTGTAGCAGTTTGCCATCCACCGCGGCAATCTGGAGAGGGTTAGATAGGGCAACCACGGGAATTTGGTATTTGTCCACCTCTTCTGGCCGAATGAAGTTACCTGCCGAACCCGAATCCACGTAGGCCACCTCGGACCCACGTCTCTCCCCTGAAACCAGAAGCACAGAAATAGTAAGAGGTTGAGAGGGACCATCGTCGCCTAGGGAGGCCTCTCTTACCAGACCTAGGCGGAGGAGTTTCCCTGTCTCTTAGGACAGGTGCGGATATAGTGCGATGAAGCTCCGCAATAGAGGCACAGACCTTGTGCCCGCCTCTCTTGCTGACGTAACTCGGTCAAGTTGAGACGGTCAATCTGCATGGGCTTGACTGACTGAGGACTGGCAGAACGGATGCAAAAGGGGACTGGCCTGGTGAATCTCCTCTCTCTCGCTGACTCCCGAGCGCGCTCCTGGAAGCGTAGGTCAATGCGGGTAGCCAGCGAAATAAGGTCCTCTAAGGAGTTCGGGGTCTCTCGACCTGTGAGTTCATCTTTTATTCTGCCTGAAAGACCGCGCCAGAACGCCCCTACCAAAGCAGTGTTATTCCAGCCGAGCTCGGAGGAGATAGTGCGAAAGCGAATAGCGTACTGACCGACCGTGAGAGAACCCTGATGTAGATTAAAGAGTGATTCAGTGAGGACAGCTAACCGACCCGGCTCATCAAAGACCCTGCGAAAAGTATCCAAGAAAACCGGAAGACTCGAGACAACGGGATCGTCACGTTCCCAGAGGGGATTCAACCAGGACAGGACCTCTCCCTCCAGATGGGACATAATGAAGGCTACTTTGGCCCGGTCAGAGGGATATTGCTGCGGCAACAATTCAAAGTGGAGACTACACTGATTTAAGAACCCCCTGCAGCGCTTAGGATCCCCAGTGAAGCGAGGCGGTTTGGCGAGGCGGGGTGTTGGGAGAGCTGTAGGAGCGGGGGGAGGAGTCAGAGCTGCGGCGACAGAACATAGGGCTGACAGGCGGCTATCAAAGGAGGCCATGTGAGACAAAATATGGGCTTGGGTATCTTGTTGCTGGACCAGCTCCTGTTGAAGACTGGTCAGTAACGTGGCAGTTCCAGGATCGGTCACCTGCAGGGCCGACAAACGGGTGTCCATGGACTTCATGATGGACATAATGCGTCCCTGATTTTCCCGCAGGAAGAGTAACTCTTTGTGGGTGGCAGCTGTAGTACCGGCGGGATCCATGGCCTGATTGTACTGTTAGCGTGGGTAGTCTGGAGCCAGAAACTCCAGGAGTGGACCCTCTGGACCGTGGCACCGAGGGGCCCCGGGCGAGCTGCCAGGTGGAACCGACCCCTATACAGGGACCGTTAGGAGCAGGCCCAGGGGTTCGAGTACCACGGTAGCCGGTACCGAGAGGGGCGGCTCAGGATGGACCGGAGTAGGACTGTGGGACAGAAGTATAGATGACGGAACAGGAACACTGGAGTAGGACGGCAGGACTGGAGTAGGATGGAACAGGAACACTGGAGGCAGGACTCAGGACTAGAGTAGGACGGCAGGACTGGAGCAGGATGGAACAGGACCACTGGAGGACGGCAGGACTGGAGTAGGATGGAACAGGAACACTGGAGACAGGACTGGAGTAGGATGGCAGGAACACCGGAGACAGGACTGAGAGGCTGCTGCGGAGAGCAGGCAAGAACGGAACTGCAGGAGCTGAGAGCACACGATGCAGCGAGGCCAGTGTGCTTGGAAACACAACAATCAGGCACCTCCCACAGGGGGAAGCGGCCTGATATGCTCCTGTCTGGTCTGCCATTGGTCAGGGAGGTGCTTCCAGGTCAGGGCACAGCCAGATAACAAGAAGCTGGAGGGAGGCGCGGCCGCGGCCTATGGCGCATGCGCATTGCATGCAGGGACGCCGCCGACCGCGCACCTGCCAGAGGCGACCTCCGTGGATGTCGGGCGGCGGGGGGCTGCGGCGTGGGAGCGATGGCCGGGTGAGTACGCAGGGACTGTGTAACATGGATACTGGAAACTACAGGGTCATCCCTCTCCCACAAAGGGTTCACCCAGGCTAGAGCCTCGCCCTCGAGATGGGACACTATGAACGCCACCTTGGCGCGATCAGTGGGATACTGCTGAGGCACAAGCTCAAAGTGCAATCTGCACTGATTTAGAAAACCCCAACATAGCTTAGGATCCCCGCTATACCTGGGAGGCTTTCCCAGATGGGGAGGCGGGGACGAAACTGCGTCCAGAGGTAGGGTTGAAGCGGCCGCAGAGGACTGCAGAGCAAGCAGTCGATCGTCAACGGACACCATGTACCCCAGGATGTGGGGAGCATGCCCTGGGTCAGAGGTTTGCAGGGCGGAAAGCCGGGTGTCCATAGATTTCATGAAGGACATTATCCGGGTCTGATTCTCTCGTAAGAAAAGCAGTTCCTCCTGCGTAGCGGCCGCGGCACCGGCGGGGTCCATGGCCTGGTGATACTGTGACGCTCAGGAACAGACTACGTCCGAGAGTGGACACTCTGGAGCCCCTGGGCCGAGCGCACCACGTGATGACCAACCCCTGTACAGGGATTGTTAGGGGCAAGACCACAGAGGTCAGAACCGCGACAGCCGGTACCAAGAGGGACGGCTCAAGGAGAAGCAAGGCAAGAGGCGGGACAGGGAATACGGACAGAGACAAGGGTACCTAGATGAGAGTATCAGAGGAAGAAGGAACCCAGCAGAAATGCCCGTAGGGGCAACAGGACGAGGCACAGAGGAGAGGAGGGCAGACGAGAAAACCCGAGGGGGGGTTATGTATATATATCCGGACGGGTGTATGAGAGGGAGACCAGGAAGGTAGTAGACGGAGCAGGGGAAATGAATACCAGCAGGAAGGTAGGGACAGACAGTGAGGACCGAACGGACAGGAGGAACAGAAGTAGGCAGAGAGGACGGAAACAACACAGGAACAGAGACGAGCACCAAGTAGTAGCACTAGACAGGAAGAATTCGGCCAGAACAGTGCGGGAGTTCCACACAATCACCAGGCGTCCTCCTCCTAGGGAGCACGCCTGAAGTACCTTAGCGCCAGGAAGTGCTTCCCAAGCCCAGCCCTTCAGCGACGCCCACCGCCAGATGACGAGGACGGACGGGTGCGCGCCCGCAACCTAAGGCCGGCGCGTGCGACCGCAGCAGGACGGAAGACAGGACGGGGGCGCGCGCATGGACAGAGGCAGAGGAGGCTGCGGCGGGTGCCGCTGCTGATGGGGCATCGGCGGGCACGACCGCCGATGTCACAGTGGTCGATCGTCGGGATCAAACACAGTGATGCATGCTGGCCAGCGGGATGCTGACGGTGAAAAAATGGCCCAGGACATTCGAGCACGATCAGCGATATCCGTGGGGGGGGGTCGCCACTGTGTCACATGTAGCGAGATCACTGTTGCGTCACAAAATCGGTGACACTTCAGCGATCTCGCTATGTGAGACGGGGGCTTTATTCCCTGTCCTGCACCCCCCCTCCATTCATTATGTCCTTGATAGCATAATAATGAATTTGGGGGTGGGAGAAGAGGTTATCAGGTAGTGAGCATCCTCCCCCACCTCCAAATTCATTACAAGTACCTGACTGCATCTTCTCCCACCTTTCAGTTCATTATAAAGCATCCTATGCACCTTACCCCCTCGTCTCCCAATCCCCAATAAATTTTAAGTCCCCGATAGCATCACAATGAATTATGAGATAGGGAGGATGCAATCAGGGGCTTAGTGTCCTCCTCCACCCAATTCATTTTACATCCACATCTAACGTTCTACTCCCCCTAAGTCGATTATAAGTCCCCCTTCCTCCCATCCCAATCCCCTGCATCCTGTCATTGCCTTCTCCTACCACCATCCCCATCATTGCTCTCCCCCACCACCTCCATCATTGCCCTCTCCGCAATTATTGTTCTCCTCCACAATCATTGTTCTCCCCCACCACCTCCATCATTGCCCTCTCCTCAATGCATTGTTAAAAAAAACACCACTCACCTCTCCGCACTTTCCCCTGCGGCATTACCGTCACCAGCAGCTTTCTCTCTGACACAGGCGCACTGAATGCTGCTGTCATCCAGCCACGGGACGGTGTCAGTCAGAAAGCACCGAGCAGGAAGGATCCCGCAGCCATTTTCTCCTGTAGGCAGCGGGAATGCAGGCATCATTCCCTGCCCGCCGCACGAGAGCAAGCTAGCCATGAGCCCCTCGAGCCAGAGTGACCCCATTATTAGCCGCTCTGCCACTATATGGCGGTAATATCAGTGCTGGTCTTTGCATTACTGACAGCCCTGAGGTTTCCTGCATCCACTATTAGGGGGGCACCACTATAGGTGGAATCAGGGTTACCAGTTTGCAGCCCACTCAGAAGTTTCGTGCACCCTGAACCAAACCCTTAGCTACGCCTCTGTTGGGTATCACTATGTCATGACTGAGAAGCCCTGTGCCTCCCTGGCCGCCATGTGCAGGGTCCTCAGTGCAGAACCCCCGGCCGGTTCTGTAGTGAGGAGATACAATGGACATGCCATGAGCAGCTCCTGCAATCTCCTCCCCTCACCACCAAGCTCTGTGCACCTGGCAGTTGATGTGGGGAGGACTGATGAGAATCCACTATAGACACACGGTCACATGGCGCTCGTGAAGTGACGTTTTGGTGACCTTTACAGACCTGCGCACTGGCGGCTTCAGTAGGTCCGCGCATGCGTAGTACGCCGCTATGCCCAGGCCGGTAAACAAGGAATGAGCGGCCGCTGGTTATCATTACGGAGCTTGCAGCTGCTTGGTGTCCTGTGCGCGGTCTCACCATGAACCTGGCGAGGCAGAACGTGGAGACCGGAGCCACGCAGCTCTTGTTTGCGAATTTCAACCAAGATAACACGTACGTGAGTCCTGTGTGAGCGCTGGTGGCAGTGTCGGTTGTCTGTGCTCTGCCATAGACGTGTTGTTTCATCGTGTCTGAGACGTGTGGCTCCCGGGCTCACCTGTAGGGTGCTGGTGGCTGTCTTTTCTGGGTGGTGGGTGCAGACATGCAGGGTGCACCTGGTATAGGTGATGGGGGTACTGTGTGTGCTCAGCTTCAGCTGCTCGATTGTACATGAGCATGACGCCGCGTGTGGATTACCCGCCGTAAGTGACGCCGCGAGTGGATCACCCGCCGTAAGTGACGCCGCGAGTGGATCACCCGCCGTACGTGACGCCGCGAGTGGATCACCCGCCGTACGTGACGCCGCGTGTGGATCACCCGCCGTAAGTGACGCCGCGTGTGGATCACCCGCCGTAAGTGACGCCGCGTGTGGATCACCCGCCGTAAGTGACGCCGCGAGTGGATCACCCGCCGTAAGTGACGCCGCGAGTGGATCACCCGCCGTAAGTGACGCCGCGAGTGGTTCACCCGCCGTAAGTGACGCCGCGAGTGGATCACCCGCCGTAAGTGACGCCGCGAGTGGATCACCCGCCGTAAGTGACGCCGCGAGTGGATCACCCGCCGTAAGTGACGCCGCGAGTGGATCACCCGCCGTAAGTGACGCCGCGAGTGGATCACCCGCCGTAAGTGACGCCGCGAGTGGATCACCCGACGTATGTGACGCCGCGAGTGGATCACCCACCGTATGTGACGCCGCGAGTGGATCACCCACCTTCCCCGTATGTGACGCCACGAGTGGATCACCCGCCGTATGTGGCGTCGCGTGTGGATCACCCACTTTCCCAGTATGTGACGCCGCGTGTGGATCACCCGCTTTCCCAGTATGTGACGCCGCGTGTGGATCACCCGCCTTCCCCGTATGTGACGCCGCGTGTGGATCACCCGCCTTCCCCGTATGTGACGCCGCGTGTGGATCACCCGCCTTCCCCGTATGTGACGCCGCGTGTGGATCACCCGCCTTCCCCGTATGTGACGCCGCGTGTGGATCACCCGCCTTCCCCGTATGTGACGCCGCGTGTGGATCACCCGCCTTCCCCGTATGTGACGCCGCGTGTGGATCACCCGCCTTCCCCGTATGTGACGCCGCGTGTGGATCACCCGCCTTCCCCGTATGTGACGCCGCGTGTGGATCACCCGCCTTCCCCGTATGTGACGCCGCGTGTGGATCACCCGCCTTCCCCGTATGTGACGCCGCGTGTGGATCACCCGCCGTATGTGACGCCGCGAGTGGATCACCCGCCGTATGTGACGCCGCGAGTGGATCACCCACCGTATGTGACGCCGCGAGTGGATCACCCACCTTCCCCGTATGTGACGCCACGAGTGGATCACCCGCCGTATGTGGCGTCGCGTGTGGATCACCCACTTTCCCAGTATGTGACGCCGCGTGTGGATCACCCGCCTTCCTCGTATGTGACGCCGCGTGTGGATCACCCGCCTTCCCCGTATGTGACGCCGCGTGTGGATCACCCGCCTTCCCCGTATGTGACGCCGCGTGTGGATCACCCGCCTTCCCCGTATGTGACGCCGCGTGTGGATCACCCGCCTTCCCCGTATGTGACGCCGCGTGTGGATCACCCGCCTTCCCCGTATGTGACGCCGCGTGTGGATCACCCGCCTTCCCCGTATGTGACGCCGAGTGTGGATCACCCGCCTTCCCCGTATGTGACGCCGCGTGTGGATCACCCGCCTTCCCCGTATGTGACGCCGCGTGTGGATCACCCGCCTTCCCCGTATGTGACGCCGCGTGTGGATCACCCGCCTTCCCCGTATGTGACGCCGCGTGTGGATCACCCGCCTTCCCCGTATGTGACGCCGCGTGTGGATCACCCGCCTTCCCCGTATGTGACGCCGCGTGTGGATCACCCGCCTTCCCCGTATGTGACGCCGCGTGTGGATCACCCGCCTTCCCCGTATGTGACGCCGCGTGTGGATCACCCGCCTTCCCCGTATGTGACGCCGCGTGTGGATCACCCGCCGTATGTGACGCCGCGAGTGGATCACCCGCCGTATGTGACGCCGCGAGTGGATCACCCGCCGTATGTGGCATCGCGTGTGGATCACCCACCTTCCCCGTATGTGATGCCGCGAGTGGATCACCCGGCGTATGTGACGCCGCGTGTGGATCACCCGCCTTGCCCGTATGTGACGCCGCGTGTGGATCACCCGCCTTGCCCGTATGTGACGCCGCGTGTGGATCACCCGCCTTGCCCGTATGTGACGCCGCGTGTGGATCACCCGCCTTGCCCGTATGTGACGCCGCGTGTGGATCACCCGCCTTGCCCGTATGTGACGCCGCGTGTGGATCACCCGCCTTGCCCGTATGTGACGCCGCGTGTGGATCACCCGCCTTGCCCGTATGTGACGCCGCGTGTGGATCACCCGCCTTGCCCGTATGTGACGCCGCGTGTGGATCACCCGCCTTGCCCGTATGTGACGCCGCGTGTGGATCACCCGCCTTGCCCGTATGTGACGCCGCGTGTGGATCACCCGCCTTCCCCGTATGTGACGCCGCGTGTGGATCACCCGCCTTCCCCGTATGTGACGCCGCGTGTGGATCACCCGCCTTCCCCGTATGTGACGCCGCGTGTGGATCACCCGCCTTGCCCGTATGTGACGCCGCGTGTGGATCACCCGCCTTGCCCGTATGTGACGCCGCGTGTGGATCACCCGCCTTCCCCGTATGTGACACCGCGTGTGGATCACCCGCCGTATGTGACGCCGCGAGTGGATCACCCTCCGTATGTGGCGTCGCGTGTGGATCACCGTCCGTATGTGGCGTCGCGTGTGGATCACCCGCCGTATGTGGCGTCGCGTGTGGATCACCCGCCGTATGTGGCGTCGCGTGTGGATCACCCGCCGTATGTGACGCCGCGTGTGGATCACCCTCCTTCCCCGTATGTGACGCCGCGTCTGGATCACCCGCCTTCCCCGTATGTGATGCCGCGTGTGGATCACCCGCCTTCCCCGTATGTGACGCCGCGTGTGGATCACCCGCCTTCCCCGTATGTGACGCCGCGTGTGGATCACCCGCCTTCCCCGTATGTGACGCCGCGTGTGGATCACCCGCCTTCCTCGTATGTGACGCCGCGTGTGGATCACCCGCCTTCCCCGTATGTGACGCCGCGTGTGGATCACCAGCCTTCCCCCGTATGTGACGCCGCGTGTGGATCACCCGCCGCGTGTGGATCACCCGCCGTGTGTGGATCACCCACCTTTTCTTGTATGTCACTGGTCCAAGGCTCGGACGCACGGGAGCCGGAGTGGTTTATCCATATACTAATAGACTTTCTTCATATAATATGATTAAAAACATTATTAACACTCCGACATAACTCCATCCAAACGTTAACACCGTCGTAGCATTTTTTTTTTTTTTGGGGTTTTTTTCGCTGAGTTTGCCCAAATCTAATTTCTTTTACTATCACACAGTCGGAAAAATCAGACATGAATTTGCTATTTAAAGTGTTTTTCCATTTTCAGAAAACCTTCCAAAACAGCTGTTAAATCCGGAGCCAGTGAGAACGGTCTGAGTAAGACAGTTCAGGAGCTGAAAAATTGACTTAGACAAGTGCTAGACACAATAATCAAATAATGAGTGAATGTTCCGTGTGGATTTAACCCCTTTACCCCCAAGGGTGGTTTGCACGTTCATGACTGGGCCAATTTTTACAATTCTGACCACTGTCCCTTTGTGAGGTTATAACTCTGAAACACTTCCGTGGATCCCGGTGATTCAGACAATGTTTTCTCGTGACATATTGTACTTCATGTTAGTGGTAAAATTTCATTGACATAACTTGCGTTTATTTGTGAAAAAAAACAAATTTTGCAGAAATGTTGAAAATTTTGCAATTTTCCAACCTGAATTTTTATGCCCTTAAATCACAGAGATACGGCACACAAAAAACTTAATAAATAACATTTCCCATATGTTTACTTTACATCAGCACAATTTTGGAACACATTTTTTTTATTTTCTTAGGAAGTTATAAGGGTTAAAAGTTGACCAGCTATTTTTCATTTTTACAACACCATTTTTTTTAGGGACCACATCACATTTGAAGCCACTTTGAGGGGTCTAATATGATAGAAAATACCCAAATGTGACACCATTCTAAAAATTGCAGCCCTATGCCTGCTCCCGGAATGCTGTGATTATGTTCGGTCGCAGCATTTTGGGGATTAACGTTCCGGGAGTGGTCCATGACTGCTCCTGACACTTAGTGTCGGGTGTCAGCTATGAGAATCAACTGACACTTGGCCGCACACCACTTGTGTGCGCGGCCGATTGCTATGACGTACTATACCGTCCATGGTCAAATTGTGACGGGGCACATGGACAGTATAGTACGTCAGCTGTCAGAAAAGGGTTAAAGGGAATCTGTCACCTGTATTTCACCTCCTCTCCCCAAAAACTATATTCTAAGCTTTTGCAAAAATAAATCTGGCTATATCTTTCGCAAGCCAGTCTGTTCCTCATCTGCCGAAAAATCTGCTTTTGAATGGATAGGCAGCTCTGGACTGGGGGAATAGAGCCGGAGTGACAGAGGCTTGGAAAGTGCTTCCATGCATCTAAAGCACTTCAGCTTCATTTGCTGTGTAAGCTCTGATTTCTCGGTAATAGAAAAATGGATTGGCTACCTCCAATAAAGGCTAGGCTTGTCTTTACAAGAGCTGCGTGTTCAGATAAACATATTGGGGGTAAAATACTGCCGACAGGTTAAGGCTAAGTGCACACGTTGCAGAAAATTTCTGCACAAAAACCTGAATCCCTTCCCAGAAACCGCACCTATTTTTCTGCGGTGGTTTTTGCGCGGTTTTGATGCGTTTTTGATGCGTTTTTTACCGCAGCGGTTTCTAAACGCATGGAAGAAGCCAAAACCGTGGAAAAATCTGCAAAATTAATGAGCATGCTGCGTTTTTTACCGCGATGCGTTTTTTTCGCGGCAAAAAATGCATCAATGTGCACAAAAAGTGCAAAATGCATAGAAATGACTGTGCAGCTTATTTTTAGCGGTTTTATAGCAGTTTTATAGTGAAAACCGCGGTAAAAACTGTTAAAAAAAACGCTGTGTGTGAACACAGCCTAAATCTAACTGCCACAGGCCCACCGAGGGTTAGTCCTATTGTGGGCAGAAACCTCTTCAATAAGTGCATGGTTAATTTACTTTACCTCTCCCCTGTGATAGTTAAATGGGTCGTCTCATGTTCGTAAATTGTTAAAATTGCTGAACGCTTGTTAACATAAGCAGCGCTGCAATTTACTTTGCATTAAAAATTTCAAGACTAGAAATACATGAAGCCGTCGTGCTTGGGTCAGCAGACTCCCTGGCCAGTCCACGCATTGCGGTCCGATCTATACAGTCATCTGACTGCACCCTAAAAAAACCTCTACTTACGATCTTGACTGGCCCTCCTCGGCTGTTCCCACAGGTGTCTGCTGCAGCTTCCACTATTCCGCCAGAGCAGAAGAACAGTAAAAGCTGCATGCTATCAACAGCTGCCTATTGGCTGCCAGCAGTCAGCTGACATTGTCAGGAGGCCAGTGGGGTACACCACACTGAGAACTGTAGGACGTAACTGTAGATTTTCGTTTTCTTTACATTGTGCAGCAATCTGGGGCAGTAAAAAAAAATACACCCCCTTCAATTGTAGGCTCTGTGAATTACAATAAGTGGTTGCAAACCATTAATCTTTTTCTGAACAACTCCTTAACAGTTAAGGTACTGTGACACTTAGCGATGCACCAGCGATATGAATGGACGTTCTTGCGCGATCAGCGATAACCAGAGGGGGAGCGGGTTGTAGGTAAGTATCAGACATAGCGATATCGCTAGCAATATCGCTATAACGTCACAAGTTATAGCGATATTGCTAGCGATATCGCTTAGTGTGACAGGCCCTTTAAGCTTTGCATTGTAAAATAAAAACAAATCTACTTACCAGAATGTCGCTGTTCATCCGATCGCATCATCCTGTCTTCTGTTGGTTACCTAATATTGTTATATCACATTACTGCTGCAGCCAGTCAGTGATGATCAGCTGCAGACTTTTAGTGCTCCATTATAGGCCTCGTTCACATGTCAGTGTGTCCGGTACGTGTGTTGACAGTTTCCACACGTGACGGAGAAACTTACGCACCTAGACCCATTCAAGTATGTTTCCACGGCATGTGTTCATGGGCAAAATGCACTGACATGTCCGTTTTTTAGCTACAGCATGTGCCGCAGAAACCAGCGATCAGCGCAAGCAGGGGACAATGGTGAGCGTTGTATTCAAATATAAAATTATACATAAAATTACATTCTCACCTTAAGGCTACGGTCACACTATCAGTATTTGGTCAGCATTTTACATCAGTATTTTTAAGCCAAAACCACAAGTGGGTGAAAAATACAGAAGTGGTGACGTGTTTCTGTTATACTTTCCTCTGATAGATGCACTCCTGATTTTGGCTTACAGATACTGATGCAATATACTGACCATATACTGATAGTGTGACAATGGCCTAACACCTAATCTGCTAAAGTCATTGTCCCTTATAAACAATGATAAATAAAAAACAATATCTCTCACCTCACCGGAGGATGAACTCCTGCGAGCTCAGCATCAATGACCAGTGGTGATGTCATCAAGGTTACTACAGGTCACTGAGGCTGTGTTCCCAGCCAGGCCCCTGAACTGCGGTGACCTCGAGCTCTTTGCTGCACCATGAGACTTTTTCGTCACTGTGCTATCGGTGATCTGATTGGGGTCACAGCAGTTCACTGTGAGGCCTGCTCTCGCTGCAGCGACTCGTTCTCCCCAGCCCTTCAGTGTAAGCGGTCATCTCCAGACACCACTCATGCTGATGAGCAAATGTCGCACAGAAGGATTACAGTGTGGGACACTGGATTCTTTCAACTTTGGACAGGTGAGGGATTTAGTTGGTTTATATTTTATTTTTAATTTTACACTTGAATACAACGCTCAACATTTTCCCCTGAGCTGATCACAGGCAGAGCAGAGGACAATGATGTGATCTGTCTTGAGAGTTTAAGAACAGCGCAAACTTTGCCAGCTTTTCTCAAGGCAGGTACGTGTGATACTGATGCGGCACAGAGTTGCCACACGTATGCTGCCATTATGAAACACACGGATACTGATATCTCCAGTACCAGTTTTTGCAGTATCGTAACTATCAGGACATGTGAAAGAGCCCATAGAGAAAGTACGCACCTTTCAGCTCTGCCCCTGAGCCCCTTTCATTAACCCCCTTCTCGGCATGAGGCATATATACTCCTCTGTGTGAACTGCGTTCCCGCAGACGGTAATATATATGGCGCGGCCTCACACTGTGAGAGCTGAAACCCTGCAGCAACGCCCACGATCTGTGCTAGTACCGATCTCGAGCATTTAACCCCTCTGATGCTGTCAGTAGTGACAGCGACATGGAGGAGCATCATGCAGGGAGCCCAATGGGGATGCTATCGCGTTGTCCTGATGGTCTCCATGGAGACCCTCAGCCGCAAGATGGCCCCGGGGTCCTTCAGGGAAGATGGCGTGTCAGTGCCTGATCAGAGCAGAACATGAGACACCTCTTCCCTGCCTGTCAGATGCTGCTCTGATGCTCTGCAGTGCAGAAGCATTGCAGAGTATCAGATCAGCAATCTGATACTGTACAGTAGTGTCCCATCCAGGGGCAATGTAAAAAATAACATTATTAAAGTTTAAAAATATTTTTTTTTTTAAATTCCCAAATAAAGAAGAAAAAAGAACGATGAATATAAATAAAAATGGTATCGCTGAAAACATAATCTTGTCCCGCAAAAAAACAAGTTGCCATACAGCTTCATTGGCGGTAAAATAAAAAGTTATAGCTCAGAATAAAGCGATGCAAAAATAATTATTTTTTCTATAACATAGATTTTGTTTAACAGTGCCACAACATAAAAAAAATATAAATGTGGTATTGCAATAATCTGACCCAAAGAATAAGGCTGCCTTATCAATTTTACCACACTTCGAACGGTTTAAAAAAAAAAAAAAACAACCCAAAAAGCAATTCCTGAATTGCAGGTTTTTGTTAATTTTTCCTCACAAAAATCGAAATAGAAAGCGATCAAAAAATGTCACGTATCTGAAAATGGTACCAATAAAAATGTCTACTCGTCCCGCAAAAATCAAGCCCTCACATAACTCTGTCGGACAAATTATGTAAAAATTATAGCTCTCAAGATAAAAGGTGACTTTTAATGTGTGACAGCCGCCAAACATAAAAGCCCTATGCAAATCTAGCATTGCCGTAATCGCACCGACACGAAGAATAAAGTAATCTAATCACTTATATCGCACGAGGAATGGCTTAAAAAATAAATAAAACTATTTCTTCACCTGCTTTTGATGTTTGATGTTTCCATTCTGCCTCCCAAATATCACAGTGAGGCTCGGCGCACATTTAGGCTATGTGACCACGTTGCAGAAATGTTGTGGAAATATCCGCAGCATTTCCGCAACTCCCGCCGCGGGGAAAACAAGCTTTTTTCACGCTATTTTCATGTGCGGAATTCAAGCGCATTCCAAGTGATTTGAAGCATCACTTGGAATGTGATTGACAGGTTGGTCACACTCGTCAAACATAGTGTTTGACAAGTGTGACCAACTTTTTACTATTGAGGCTGCCTATGTGGCATCAATAGTAAAAGAATGTTAAAAATAATTTAAAAAAAGGTTATTCTCACCTTCTAATTCATATGTTAGCTAAGTGTTTACTCACTATCTTTCTGTTTATAGATATCCTTGATTCTTCTATTCCTTTAATAGGACAGTGAAGATCAGTTGATGTTACATTTCCTTTCTGAGGGAAAAAAAAAGATGCAAAATAGTAATTTAAAAGTTCAGCCTTCTCAACAGCCTTTCTTACCATAATTTTCACCCTGTAAAAATCCTATAGCATCTTTGACTTTTCTTGAACTTTTGACATATCCCCAAAATCCTTTTTATTGCTTTTGACGTCTCTTGCAAGCTTTACTTCATTACTTCATTGTCAGCTTTAGATAATCTGATTCTTGCCCTGCGGGTTCTGCAGACAGCATTATATTCTTCTTTAGATATGCCTCCCTCTTTCCATTTGATAAACATTTCTTTCTTCCTTTTTAGCATGTGTTTAAGTTCTGTGTTCATCCATCAGGTTTCCTTAAATGCTTCGTATTCTTCCCTGTTTTCAGAATTGTTAACGATTGTGCTTTGGGAATCTCATTTTTCAAGATTTCCCATCCTTCCTGATCATTTTTGTCCTTGCGGTTATCCAGCCATTGGATCCCTCCGATTCTCTGTGTGCCTTAAAACCTGCCTTTCTGAAATCTATCCTTGAAGTCTGAATCTTCACAGGTCTGTACTATCTGCCTGGGACAGATGTCAACTGTCACCTGACAGGGTGATGCCCCTATCTCTCCCGGTGGGAGAATCTCTACATTGGTGGACCACTCCAGAAAACCTCCAGTTGGGAGCTCCCTGGATTCTCTCCCTGACCATCGTGGTCACCACCAACGCAAGCCAGCTAGGCTGGGGTGGCCATGTGGAGGGAAAATATTTCCAAGGAGAATGGAGTCCAGAGATGGGATCCAGGTCTTCGAACTTCAGGGAACTGTATGCAGTATGGAAGGTACTTTTTCATGTTCAGTCGATTGGTCAGAGGCAGACATATAAAGATACTGTCCGACAACATGACAGCGGTGGCATTCCTACATCATTTTTGGGGACCAAAACATCCTACACTGCAAGATCTGGCCAAGAAGACCTTCAGATGGGCAGTAAGGACGGTTCTATCCATCTCTGCAGTACACCATGAAGGATTTGGAAACCAGGTGGCAGACGTTCTGAGCAGGCACAACTTATCACCCACATAGTGGGAACTGAACAGGGAAGTGTTCAGTGTACTGTGTCAACGCTGGGTGATGCCACAAGTGATTCTGTTCGCTGCCAGAGAGAATAATTTTTCTCCCTAAACCCCGTAGATGGTTCAGCAGGATTCGACGCTCTGTCCCAGCCATGGGGCAAAGGGCTGTCCTATTCTTTTCTCACTCTTCCTCTGGTTCTGAGGGTACTCAGGAAAGTGCAGGAGGAAAGGGCGAAGATTGTTTTAGTGGTGCCCTTCTGGCCGAAGAGGAGTTGGTTCTCTCTGCTGAAGAAAATGGCAGAAGAAGACCCCATCCTCCTTCCAAGGAGAAAAGACCTCCTCCACCAGGGCCCAGTTCTTCGCCACAATCCGGACAGTCTTCAACTCTCAGAATAGATCCTGAGAGGCAGGTCCTGAATAGAGATGAGCAAATTTGTTAGGATTTTGGCCCAGAATCTGATTTTGACATATTCGGGCCATATTCGAACACTATTCGTGCAGAATGTATGTCTTATGATCGGTTCCGAACATATTCGGTAATTTCTACTCCCATTGACTATAATGACTATTGGCTGTGTTCGAGTATTGCAAAAACAATATTCGATTCCGATCGTATTCGAAACCGAATCCGAACAAATTCGCTCAATCCTAGTCCTGAAGTCAAGGGGATTGCCTGACTAAGTAATATCTACCCTTCAAACAAGCAGAAAACCTGTGACGTCTGCTATTTATAATAAAAACTACAGAGATGTCCAAAAACATATTACTGCAAGTATATAGGAACCTTCACCATAGAAGAGACTTCCAAGATGCATGAAGGATTTAGGGGTGTGTAAACTTACAGCTAGCTCATAAATGGATACAAAGTATCCAAAGCACACCACTCAATTGTGATACTGCGGACAGGCTGACCATTATGGGTATGTGTCGTTTTTTACTTATCTGCTGACATATCTTCTTTTTGCACTATGCACTTTAAAATGACTATCATGATCTGATTTATTTCATGTACTTGGATATGTTGGTACTTATATATTGTCACATGATCCCAGAACCTGTATTTATTCCCTCTATCACCTTTTGTGCGCTTTACTCGAGTAAAAATCCTTTCCTCTCTATGTGCCATAATGTCATTTTATGACTTTGATTATTTTTTTATGAATTGTAACTTCAATAAAATTTATTACCAATTTAATACTCTTCTTGTGAGTGGAGTGCTTCGGATACTTTGTATTAATTTATGAGCTATATATAATAAAATCTGGAAGCGCTTCTGCATTTATTGTGGAGAATCATCCTACAGGTTTCAATAAGGGTCTCAGACCAAGTACTCTAAGGGTACAGATCTCGGCCCTTAGTGTATTTTTCGACTCTCCCCTATCTGCCCACCCCTGGATAGCTAGGTTCTCTAGAGCTATTCAGAGGCTGAAGCCTTCTGTAACGGAGTCTGTCTCACCTCAGGACTTAAACTTAGTGCTAAACGCACTTTGTAAACACCATACGAACCAGCAAATGCTGCGGACATTAGTAGGCTCTCATTTAAAACTGCATTCCTGGTAGCAGTCACATCGGCCAAAAGAATAGGGGAATTGCAAGCCCTATCTATTCAAGACCCGTATTCACGTGTTTGAAGACCGACTTGACCCATCGTTCCTCCCCAATGTAATATCAACTCCGAACATGAATCAGGAAGTTTTTCTCCCCTCCTTCTGTCAGCACCCTTGAAACCCAAAGGAGCAATCCTTTCATTGCCTAGATGTTAGAGAGACGGTTCTTCAATACCTAGAGGCAACTAGGGACTGGAGACAGGACACAAACATGTTTGTGCAATATGGAGGTTCAAATAGGGGTAAAAGAGGGACCAAATCCACAATAGCTAGGTGAATCAGATCCACAATTGGTCTAGCCTATGAGGCTCAGGGAAAATCTCCCTCGGACACTCTTAGGGCACATTCAGCTAGGGCCATAGCTACTTCATGGGCTGAGAAAGGGGGGCTTCAGTGGATCAGATATGTAAAGCCGCAATTTGGTCTTGTCTAAATACCTTTTCGACACATTATAAACTAGACGTATTCTCAGGGTAACTGGCCTTCAGTAGGAAGGTTCATCATGCAGTGGTCCCACCCTAGATCATCATACTTTGGTATTCTCCATGGTGCTGTCAGGATGGTGAACTGGAAAACAGTAATTAGACCTACTGGTAATTGTATTTCCAGGAATCCATCCTGACAGCACTACTAGTTCCTTCCCTTCTGAGAAAATTCTATACTAATGTGACGTAACAATTGTATAAAGAATGACTAATCATTTTTATGTTGTATCCATCCAGATTTGGTACTTTGAAAAGACACTGAGGGGTGGAGATGGGAGGGTCCTTTTAACTCTCGTTGTTTCCTGTCCCTGTGAGGATAAGGATGTCCTCCATGGTGCTGTCACTATGGATTCCTGGAAATACAATTATCGGTAGGTCTAATTACTGGTTTCAACCACATATGGGGTATCAGTGAACTCAGGAGAAATTGCACAACAAATTTTGGGGTCCATTTTGTCCTGCTAATAAGCTTTTTTGTGGGACAAATTTACTTTTTTTTCACGGCTCAACATTATAAACTTCTTTGAAGCAATGCGTTGAACGGACTGCATTAACGCTATGTGGACCTGGCCTAAAACATTTTTGGAAAACGGGCAATTTGATCAAAGTATTTAGTGGAAAATGTTTGTCCGAAAAAATAGTGACTGTTCTGAACTTAAAGAGAATCTGTCACCCTTTTTTTTGACTATCAGCTGCCGCCACTGACATCAGGGGCTTATCTACAGCATTCTGTAATGCTGTAGATAAGCCCCCGATGTAACCTGAAAGATAAGAAAAACACGTTGATTATACTCACCGGAGGGGGCGGTCCGGTCCGATGGGTGTTGCGGTCCGATCCGACGCCTCCCATCTTCATACGATGCCGTCATCTTCTTCCCGTCCTGTAGTGGCTCCGGCGTAGGCGTACTGCTCTGCCCTGTTGAGGGCAGAGCAGAATACTGCAGTGTGCAGGCGCCAGACCTCTCCCTACGCCTGCGCACTGCAGGACTCTGCTCTGCCCTCAACCATTGACACCATTCTAAAGTCTGCACCCCTCAAGGTGCTAAAAACCACATTCAAGAAGTTTAATAACCCTTCAGGTTTTTCATAGGAACTGAAGCAATGTGGAAGGAAAAAATGAACATTTAACTTGTTTCACAAATTTTAGACCCACATTTTTTATTTTTCTCTTCGCCACGACAGCACCCACTGAGAGAGGGAATCCGCCCCTAGGAACAGGAAACCTACAGAGAGATAAATGGGGCGGTGCCCCTCGCTCCCTTAGTTTGGTTTCCTGTTCCTAGAAGGAACCCACAGAGAAGAGGATTTCTGGCATGGTAGCCGCCCGGGGAATTATATGAGCAACGGGAGCCCCAGAGCTGGAAGCAACGACGGGGGATCCAAAATAGGGACTCCCCCCTCAGCTGGTAATGCAGGTGAGGCCTTGGCGAAGGGTGCCTGGCTCACCCAGGGGTGCATCGGAGCATCGCCCGGAGTTTTCCCTAGCATGGGATACCGCACTAAGCGCGGCACAGCGTAGGGGAACCCCCCCCCCCCGGGAGATGGCGAGGCCAGGGAGGAAAGTGGAAGCCCTGAGCTCGAGCAGGACGCATGTGGTGCCGGGAGCGCTGAAGGGGAGAATCGACATACCTGGTGAGCAGCGGTATGTCGCGCCGGTAATGCAGGGGCGGCGGCCAGAGAAGGTGAGCAGGCTGGCGCCATTGTAATAGAGACCAGGCGGCCTGGAAGTGCAGAGATCAAACATTGCGGTAGCTCAGGAGGAGACCGCACATGCGCAGAGGGGGAAGAAGGAAAAAAAAAAAGAGATGGAAGTATGAAGGGAAGGAAACTGGGAGGTTGCATAAAAGCACCGGCCAGAGGCATACCGGTGCGCAGCCATGTCGTCGGTAAATGACCCGGTTTCGCTCCAAGAAGTGCAGCCAGGGGAATCCCCATACGGCGGTGCTAAGAAAAGTGGAAGCACGAGAAGTGAGAGCACTATAAGAAACAGCAGCTCCAGGAGGGATAATAGTGGACGCTCCAGGCAGAGTGAGCACTCGGAGAAAAAGCGTAAGAAGCCATCTCGTGCCTCAGCCTCGGACCTCGCAGCCGGTATTAAGCTGACGAAATTCACGGATGAGTGTTTTGGAGTCAAGCTTTTAGCTGATGGCATACTATTTTTGGCTGTATACCCTTAGGCCAAGAGAATGGATAAAACTAAAAACGGAATGTGCCTTATGCTCCCAACCCTTCCCGGATAGTCACCCTAAGAGGTTATGTCAGACCTGTATTGAGCAAACCTTACGGGAGGAGGCCTCGGGTAGTAAGGAGGATATCCATACAATAATCAGAGAAGAACTGCGAGCCTTAGTCGGTTACAGTAGTCAAGGAAGGCAGACCTCCGTTAGAGGGATAACGCCACCTGCGTCTAGGTCGCAGTCAGAGGTGAGGTTGGGGAGTTGGACTTAGATAGATCCCAGGAATACCCAACCTCAGAAGAGGAAGAGCAGACTTGCTTCCCCGCAGTCAGTGTGAATAATTTGGTCAAATCTGTGCGGAATACCATGGGGCTATCCGATATTAAGGAGCACAAAACCCCGCAGGAAATACTGTAATGTTCACGGGTATCTCCCAGAAGAAGGTCAGAGCCTTCCCAGTGGTGACAGCAATTAAAGAGCTGGTAAAAAAGGAGTGGGAGAAGCCGCGGCAAAGAACATTCATACCCTTAGCTTCCAAATGGAAATATCCATTTGATGATGATTTGGCGTCCTGGTCGAGAGCCCCCAAGGTTGATGCGGCAGTGGCCTCCACCTCCCGCAGATCCTCCTTACCAGTGGAGGATGCAGGAACACTATCTGACCCGTTAGACCGCAAGGCGGATACTTTCCTCAAACGGTCTTGGGAAGCATGCACAGGGGCCTTCAAACCGGCTATAGCGGCCACGTGCAAGGCAAGGTCCATGACAATATGGCTAGATGAATTGGAGGAGAAAATAAAAAGTGGAGCACCCAGAGATAGGCTCCATTCCGCTATTCCCCTGATTAAGGGTGCAGCCGCCTTCTTATCTGACGCCTCAGCTGACTCCCTCCGTCTATCTGCCAGAGCGGCAGGATTAATCAATGCAGCCCGGCGGGCCTTGTGGTTGAAGGGGTGGAGAGGCGATGTGCAGACAAAAACTAAACTCTGCGTTATGCCCTGTCAGGGTAAGTACCTGTTTGGCGCACAGTTGGACGAGATCCTGACAAAAGCGGGTGAGAGGAAAAAGGGATTCCCTAACCCATACATTCACTTCAACAGGAGAGCCTTCAGGAAGCCTCCATTTGGCAAAAAGAAGGATTTTAAACCCCAGGACCGCTGGGGTAATAAAGATCCCAAACAGAGAGGCAGTCTATTTGGAAAACACCCCTTCAGATCAGGGGACAGGTTCCGGTAGCGATAAATCACCGGTAGGTGGCAGGCTACTAAGATAGTCACCAATGGAAAAAAAATAACATCCAATTCTTGGGCCATTAATATATCATCAGGCCTAAGACTAGAATTTGTTCGGTACCCAACAAACTCCTTCCTATTGACTTCCCTGAAGTCCCCAACGCAACAGGAAGCCTTGGAAATAGAGATAGTGGGGTTCTTGTCTAAGCACCTACTAGTAGAAGTGCCAAAAGATGAATGGGGAATTGGATTTTATTCCCCCCTGTTTCTAGTCCCTAAACCGGATGGTTCATTTAGAACAATAATTAATCTAAAGAAGCTTAATACTTTTCTGAGGCTGCGCCCCTTTAAGATGGAATCAGTACATTCGGCAATAAAACTCTTGTTTCCTAGGTGCTATATGGCAGTCTTGGACCTAAAGGATGCCTATTACCATCTCCCTATATGCAGAGAGCACCAAAAATTCCTACGAGTGGCAGTCTTGTTAAAGGGTCGGATACAACATTGCCATTTCACGGCGATGCTGTTCGGGTTATCCATGGCACCCCGCGGTTTTACCAAGCTAATGCTAGAGGTGATGTCATATTTAAGGCTAAAGGACACCTTAATAGTCCCATACTTGGACGACCTGCTCATAGTAGGGAATTTGGTTTCCCAATGCAAGAGTGGGATAGCTGATATTATCTCATCCCTGCAGACACTAGGCTGGCTGATCAACTGGGAAAAGTCCAGACTACAACCGGTAACCTGTCAGACGTTCCTGGGCCTTCAAATAGACTCTGTAAGTCAAAAATGCTTTCTGCCTGAAACAAAAATCCGGGCTATAATTAACAAGGTACAGATTGCGGCTGATAAGAACACAATGTCCTTGAGAGAAGGCATGTCCTTGTTGGGGTCCCTAATATCATGCATTCCGGCGGTGCAGTGGGCCCAATTCCACTCCAGAAAATTGCAATGGGCCGTGTTGCGAGAAGCAGAGAAGATGAAGGGGGGCGGTTAGATGGGAGAATGTCCCTATCACCAGAAGTAATCAGCTCCTTGGAGTGGTGGTTGAACCCAAATAATCTATTAGGAGGGGTTCCATGGTGGATTGTACCCTCTAGAGTAGTCACCATAGACGCTAGCCCCTTGGGGTGGGGGGCCCATCTAGAGGAGGATATGGTGCAGGGTCAGTGGTCCGAACTCGAGGCAGGAGATTCGTCTAATATGAAGGAACTAAAAGCAATATATCATGCTATATCTAAATTTCTCCCGCAGCTAAGAGGTACCCACACGAGAATCCAAACAGACAACACAACCTCGGTGGCATACATACATCGGCAAGGAGGTACGCAATCAGGACCTCTAATGTCTATCGCAGAAAGAATTCTAGAGATGGCCGAAACACATCTCCATTCCTTGTCTGCTATCCACATCAGGGGAGTGGACAATTCCAGGGCGGACTATCTAAGCCGCCAGACTTTGCATCAAGGAGAGTGGGTCCTCAACCGGCACATCTTCGAGATGATTGCGGCCAGATGGGGCAGACCAGACATAGATCTGTTTGCGACAAGAGCCAACAGATGTGTACAAAGGTTCGCTTCGCTATACAGAGCGGACAGTCCAGACATGCTCAATGCCCTCCAAGCACCCTGGACATTCCGACATGCCTATGCCTTCCCTCCGATGGTACTGTTGCCAACAGTGGTCAGGAAAATAAGGGAGGAAGGGGCGAAGGTCATCTTAATAGCCCCGTTTTGGCACAAGAGGCCGTGGTTTTCATGGTTGAGAGCGATGTCGATAACCGATCCATGGGTACTCCCACTCCGTCGGTACCTCCTGTCACAGGGACCCTGTTGCCATCCCCAGGTCAAATCCCTGCACCTAGAGGCATGGAATTTGAAAGGGAGTTATTAAAATTGAGGGGATTCTGGAATAATCTCATTAGCACTCTACTACAGAGTAGAAAAGAATCCACAACAAAAATTTACATGAAGGTGTGGAGAAAATTTTTAGCTTTTAAACCTGCAAAATTTTCCAGTGAAGTACCCATTAGAGCTATTCTAGAATTCCTACAAAAGGGCCGAGAGTTGAGACTCTCAGTTAACACCCTAAAGGTCTGTGTGTCGGCTCTAGGGGCCTTATATAACCACAATGTGGCAGGTAATAAATGGGTGGCCAGGTTTATTTTGGCTTGTCAAGAGAGCGAATCCAGTCCACATCCCTCACCTACCAACGTGGAACCTTAGATTAAAAACACATATGACATGCACAAATGTGAACAAGTCGGTCGGACAGTGTTCACACCACCTACTGACTGAAACACAAAAAGACAGCACAGAATAGCAAATGTGCAAAAATACCCTGCAGTAAAAAATATGACAATCAGCAAGTGCTGGTAAAAAGATGACAACAAATACAGGGTATTTAGTCGATACTTTTTTTGCAAAAAAGTGTATACCGAGCCACTCCACCTCGTCAAGGTAACCCTTAATGGAGCAGTCCCTATCTAATGTATTTGTGACATCGGCAGCCGTGCCTGCTGATGCCCCTTCAGCGGCGGCGCCCGCCGCAGCGTCCCCTCACCTGCACGCCCCCGTCCGCGCCCGAGCCCGCTCTACCTTCCGCCCTGCTGCGGGCACAGGCACCGGCCATAGGTCGCGGGCGCGCGTCCACCCGCTCTCTTCCTCTGGCGGTGGGCGTCGCTGAGGGGCAGGGCTGGGGGACGTACTTCCTGACGCTAAGATATTTCAGGCGTCCTCCCTATAAGGAGGGCACCTGGTGATCGTGTGGTACCCCTGCACCTTTCTGGCCGCTACAGTTCCACTGAGTCCTCATTTCATGTGTATTCCTTGTCACCCATCTGTTCCGCCTCTGTTCCATTGCCGTCCTCCTTCCCTGCCTCTGCCTCGCCTTGTGTGTGCGTTCCCCCCAGTGTCTTCCCAGTCTGTCGGCTGTGTATGAGCCTCTCCGCCTGTCTCCTTGCCTCCCTGTGTTCTCCGTCCTCTATCCGTCCGTTGTCATTCCTGCCCTTGGGATTTCCTCATCAGACTCCCTTCACTCTCCGTACCTTCCCCTGCTGCCTCTATTGTTCCTCCTTCCCTGCCCAGGAACCCCTTCTCTAGTTCCCTAGGTTCTGTCTGTCTTCTTTAGCCTTATTGTCCTTTGAGCCGTCTCTCTTGGTACCGGCTGTCGCGCTTCTGTCCCCTGTGGTCCTGCCCCAAACGATCCCTGTATAGGGGTCGGTCTTCACCTGGCGTGCTCGGCCTAGGGGCTCCAGATCCGCGATCCAGAGGGTCCACTCTCGGGCGTAGCCTGCTCCTAAGCGTCACAGTATCACCAGGCCATGGACCCCGCTGGTGCCGCGGCTGCTACACAGAAGGAACTGCTTTTCTTACGAGAGAACCGGACCCGGATAATGTCCTTCATGAAATCCATGGACACCCGGCTCTCCGCCCTGCAAACCACTGACCCAGGGCATGCTCCTCTCTTAGCCAGCCTCCAGCAGGAGCTGATGCCCAATCTCACATTTTGGGTTATATGGCGTCCGTTGACTATCGACTGCTTGCATTGCAGTCCTCTGCGGCCGCTTCGACCCAAGCCCAGGACGCTGTTTCATCTCCGCCCCCTCGCCTGGGAAAGCCTCCCAGGTATAGCGGGGACCCTAGTTATGTAGGGGTTTTTTAAACCAGTGCAGACTGCACTTTGAGCTTCTGCCCCAACAATACCCCAAGGATCGCGCCAAAGTGGCGTTTATAGTGTCCCATCTCGAGGGAGAGGAGCTGGCTTGGGTGAATCCTTTATGGGAGAGGGATGACCCCGTGGTTTCCAGTATCCTGAATTTTTTGGAAACATTCCGCAAGGTATTTGATGAACCCGGGCGCCTAGCTTCCACTACGGAGGCCCTTTTTAACCTTCGCCAGGGATCCCTTACGGTAGGGCAATACGCCATTCGCTTTCGGACACTGTCTTCGGAGCTGGGGTGGAATAATGAAGCTCTTGTGGGTGCTTTCTGGAGAGGCCTTTCTAGTAAAATCAAGGACAAGCTTGCCGGGCATGACATTCCCACCACCCTGGAAGATCTCATATCTCTGGCCTCTGGCTACTCGTATTGATCTGCGTTTTTTGGAACGCGCCAGAGAGTCGGCCAGGGAGAAAAGGCCCTTTAGGTTGTATCAAGCTCCTATTCCGCGTTCTTCCGCACCTCCTATTAGCTCCGCTCCCGAGCCCATGCAGATATATTGTATCAAGCTGTCCGAGCAACAGCGCAGGGAGAGGATGACAAATGGACTCTTTGTACTGCGGTGGAGCCAACCACTTCGTGCGCACCTGTCCTGAGAAACCGGGAAACGCCTCGCCTCCTAGGTGATCATAACTCCTCTCTACCACTTACCCTTTCAGCTCTGATTATTGCAGGTCGGGGGCGTGGATCTGTGGAGGCGTATGTGGACTCGGATGCAGCAGGTAATTTCATTCGCCATGAAGAGGTTGACAAACTCCAGATTCCGATGGTCATCCTAAGAAACCCGCGTGCAATCACCTCCGTCGATGGCAAATCTCTACCCGAACTCATCACCACGGTTACCGCCGAAGTTGACCTGCAAATTGGTGCACTCCACCTCGAGAAAATAGACTTTTACGTCCTGCCTCAATTGTCCCATGCTGTTCTCTAGGGTTACCCTGGCTCAGGCTGCATGAGCCAGTTGTCGTCTGGTGCTCAGGAGAGATCTTGCGTTGGGGGCACTCCTGTCATGAACGCTGTCTGCAGGCACTTGCTCGTCCTCATTCTCTGCCTAGGCCAGTCGATCTCCCGGGCCTTTCTGCTCCATATCGCGCATACGCCGATGTTTTCAGTAAGAAGGAAGCGGATTCTCTGCCACCACATCGGTCCTATGACTGCCCTATCGACCTGATTACCGGAGCCGCTCCTCCCAGAGGAAGAATGTATCCTCTCTCCCTAGCAGAGACCACGGCTATGACGGAATACATATAAGAAAACCTGACCAAGGGGTTTATTCAGAAGTCCTCATCACCTGCGGGTGCGGGTTTTTTCTTTGTCCGGAAAAAGGATGGATCACTGCGACCATGCATTGATTACCGGGGCCTGAACAACATCACCGTTAAGAATCTGTATCCGCTCCCGCTGATTCCAGAACTCTTTGACCGGTTGAGAGGGGCGACTTCACGAAGTTGGATCTGCGGGGAGCCTACAATCTGATCCGGATCCGCGCAGGGGATGAGTGGAAGACGGCCTTCAATACCCATGATGGGCATTATGAATATTTAGTCATGCCCTTTGGTCTCTGCAATGCTTCGGCTGTGTTTCAGGAATTCGTTAACGAGGTGTTCCGGGATCTACTTTACTCCTGCGTGGTGGTGTACTTAGATTATATTCTCATCTTCTCTCCTGATCTGTCCTCTGATCGGAGGAGCGTACGCATGTTCCTGCATCGCCTTCGAGAGAATCAACTCTACGCCAAGATTGAAAAATGCCTCTTTGAGCAAACGTCGTTACCCTTCTTGGGATATATCGTCACAGATTCCGGTCTGAAGACGGATCCAGAAAAACTCTGTGCGGTACTCAAGTGGCCTCGTCCCGTTGGTGTAAAAGCCATCCAGCGTTTCCTCGGATTCGCTAACTATTACCGACAATTTGTGCCTCATTTTTCTACAGTTACCAAACCCATCACGGCCCTGACCCGTAAAGGAGCAAAGTCAAACAGCTGGTCTCCCGAAGCTGAAGACGCCTTCCTTGCTCTGAAACGTTCTTTTGCATCAGCACCAATCTTACATCGGTAGCCAGCAGGCCCTTCGTCCTAGAGGTGGATGCCTCCTCCACCGGAGCTGGGGCGGTTCTGTTCCAGCAGGCCTCATCTGGACGTCTGAGGCCTTGCAGGTTTTTTTCTAAAACCTTTTCGCCTGCGGAGTGCAATTACTCCATTGGAGACCGGGAATTGCTATCCATTAAGATGGCCTTGGCGGAGTGGCGATATTTACTCGAAGGGGCAGTTACACCCCTTCACCATCTTCACGGACCACAAGAATTTAGCCTACCTGCAGTCCGCCCAAAGACTCAATTCCCGGCAAGCCAGTTGGGCTCTGGATTTTTCCCGTTTTGATTTTAAGCTCCACTTCCGACCTGGCAATAAGAACATCAAAGCGGATGCACTTTCCAGGTCTTTGCAGTCGCCAGAGAGGGATGAAGATCCATTGTATATTATCGAGCCTGCTAAAGTTATCACTGTGGCTCCTGTGAATTTCTCTACTCCTCCGCCAGGCAAAACCTTCGTTCCTCAAGACAAACGTTCGGAGGTGCTGCGCTGGGGGCATTCCTCCAAAGTTGCTGGGCACGTTGGGACTAAGAAGACCTTCTTGCTGCTTTCCCGTTATTACTGGTGGCCCGCCCTTCGCCAGGATGTGATGGACTAAACTGTGTTCCAAATTATTATGCAAAAAGATTTTAGGAGTGATAAGGTTAGAATTTTTTTGTTTGTCATTTAAACTCATTGATGGTGATGTGTGTCAGGGCTCTTTATATCACTGAAAGCAATTGCAGATACCTGTGCAAATTAGTTTGGCAGGTGTGTCCAAATAAAGGCAAGACTACTTAAGAAGGCTGTTCCACATTATTAAGCAGCCTACATTTATTGCCAAAATGGGAAAGAAAAAAGATGTGTCGGCTGCTGAGAAGCAACAAATTGTGGAGTATTTAGGTCAAGGCATGACTACAATCAACATTGCCAAGACACTTCGTGATTATCGCACAATCAAGAAGTATGTAGCTGATTCCCAGCACACACGTGTGTGTGCTGATAAGCAAAAATTGAGGACTCTTTCCAACAGGCAATTACGTCAGGTTAAAAGAGCAGCTGCAAAAATGCCTTGACATAGCAGCAGACAAGTTTTTGAAGCTGCTGGTGCCTCCAACGTCCCCCGAACAACAAGATGCAGGGTCCTTCAGAGGTTTGCAGCTGTGCGTAAGCCATCCTGTCGACCACCTCTATCCACTGCACACAAGCAGAAACTGCTCCAGTGGGCCAAACGATACATGAAGACTGACTTCCAAACTGTTTTGTTCACCGATGAGTGCCGTGCAACGCTCGATGGTCCAGATGGATGGAGTGGAGGATGGCTGGTTGATGCACACACCATGAAAACGCGGCTAAGGCGCCAACAAGGAGGAGGTGGAGTAATGTTTTGGGCTGGAATCATGGGGAGAGAGATTGTCGGCCCCTTTAGGATCCCTGAAGGGGTAAAGATGAACTCCATAATCTATGTGGAGTTTCTAAAACAGCACTTCCTGCGATGGTTCAAGAGGAAGAACCGTGCTTTCGGCAGCAAGATCATTTTCATGCATGATAATGCACGGTTTCATGCTGAAAATAACACATCTGCATCTCTGGCTGCTATGGGCATAAAAGAGGCCAAACTTACGGTGTGGCCACCATCTTCCCCTGACCTCAACCACATTGTGAACCTCTGGAGCATCATCAAAAGGAGTGTCTATGATGGCGGGAGGCAGTTCACATCTAAGCAACAGCTCTGGGAGGGTATTCTGTCCACATGCAAAAAAAATTGAAGCACAAACCATCCAAAAACTGACAAATTCAATGGACGAGAGAGTTCAGAAGCTTCTTTCGAACAAGGGGTCCTATGTGCAAATGTAACATCACCTAGAATAAAGTTTTGACTTGAAAACTGTTTGATTTCATTTTGTAATAAGCTGATAATGCTTATAATTTCACAATTGACCATTTTTTTGTTCAAAATAAAAAGGTTGAAAACTCTGCTGTGCATAATAATTTGGAACATGCATTTTGAGTGTTTATTTTTAAAAATATACTGTTTTCATAGGCAGTTTGTTCAAAAACATTGCAATTATACTAGAATATTAGATGACTGGAAAATAACAATGACTGCAATTCATATAGGTAATTTAGAGAAAATATGAGGAAATATTTTTTGCATAATAATTTGGAACACAGTGTATGTAGCCTCGTGCACGACCTGTGCCCAGAACAAGGTCTCTAGGACTCTGCCCTCCGGACTTCTTCACCCATTACCAGTTCCAGAAACTCCTTGGCAGCAAATTGCTATGGATTTTGTGACGGATCTGCCCCGCTCAGCTGGATGTACCACCATCTTAGTTGTAGCAGATCGCTTCTTCATGATGGCCCATTTCATTCCCTCACCCGGACTGCCGTCAGTCCCAAGGTTGGCCGAGATCTTCATCCACCAGATCTTCAGGCTGCATGGTCTTCCTCAGCGGATCGTGTCGGATCGGGGGGTCCAGTTTACCTCTCGATTCTGGAGGGCTCTCTGTTGGCTTATGGGTACATCTCTCGACTTTTCCTCTGCATATCATCCTCAGACCAACGGGCAAGTGGAGCGGATTAATCAAGTGTTGACTACCTTCTTACGTCACTTTTCCAACGCCCATCAGGACAATTGGGTCTCTCTCCTACCTTGGGCTGAATTTGTGCATAATAATCATCCCAGCGAATCAACCAACAAGTCACCATTTTTTGTGGTAACAGGTCAGAATCCTGGTATTCCGCTGCCCTTTTCCACGTCATCAGGAGTTCCTGCAGCAGATACTCTTGCCAAGGGATTTCCGCAAATTTGGAGGGAGACCAGGGAGGCGCTCGAGAATGCCAGTGCCCGAATTAAGAAACATGCGGACAAGAGACGGAAGGACGTTCCTCCGTACCATCCTGGTAATAAAGTCTTGCTTTCAACCAAACATCCGCCTGAAAGTCCCTTCTTACAAGTTGAGTCCCCGATACATCGGGCCTTTCGAAGTGATTAGACGCATTAATGAAGTGGCTTATAAACTGAGGTTGCCTGCTTTGCTCCGGGTTCCTAACGCCTTCCATGTCTCGCTCCTGAAACCTGTGGTTCTGAATCGGTTCCAACCAGCTTCCACTGCCTCTCCTTCACCAATTGGCTCGGATGACGTCTTTGAAGTAAAAGACATTTTAGCTATGAAAAAAGTCAGGGGAAAAACTCTTTCTTATCGATTGGAGGGGTTTTGGTCCCAAGGAGAGGTCCTGGGAGCCTCGAGAGAATGTCAATGCCCCTCTTATCCTGAAAAGATTTCTGGCCAATCTCAGAAGGGGAGGACGTAAGGAGGGGGGTACTGTGACATCGGCAGCCGTGCCCGCCGATGCCCCTTCAGCGGCGGCGCCCGCCTCAGCGTCCCCTCACCTGCACGCGCGTGCCCGCCCGCTCTGCCTTCCGCCCTGCTGCTGGCACACGCACCGGCCTTAGGTCGCGGGCGCGCGTCCACCCGCTCTCTTCCTCTGGCGGTGGGTGTCGCTGAGGGGCAGGGCTGGGGGACGTACTTCCTGGCGCTAAGATATTTCAGGCATCCTCCCTATGAGGAGGGCACCTGGTGATCGTGTGGTACCCCTGCACCTTTCTGGCCGCTACAGTTCCACTGTAGTCCACATTTCATGTGTATTCCTTGTCACCCGTCTGTTCCGCCACTGTCTCTGTTCTATTGCCGTCCTCCTTGCCTGCCTCTGCCTCGCCTTGTCTGTGCGTTCCCCCCAGTGTCTTCCCAGTCTGTCGGCTGTGTATGAGCCTCTCCGCCTGTCTCCTTGCCTCCCTGTGTTCTCCATCCTCTATCCGTCCGTTGTCATTCCTGCCCTTGGGATTTCCTCATCAGACTCCCTTCGCTCTCCGTACCTTCCCCTGCTGCCTCTATTGTTCCTCCTTCCCTGCCCAGGAACCCCTGCTCTAGTTCCCTAGGTTCTGTCTGTCTTCTTTAGCCTTATTGTCCTTTTGAGCCGTCCCTCTTGGTACCGGCTGTCGCGCTTTTGTCCCCTGTGATCCTGCCCCAAACGATCCCTGTATACGGGTCGGTCTTCACCTGGCGTGCTCGGCCTAGGGGCTCCAGATCCGCGATCCAGAGGGTCCACTCTCGGATGTAGCCTGCTCCTAAGCGTCACAGTATTTAAAACCTGAACATATGAGCAGTGTCTAAATGAACAGGATTAAGACAGGCGCTTCCTAGTGTGGGCATGTGGTGTAAGACGGCTCTTTATGTGCATGTCACACAAGAGAGGGGTGGGGTCTCTCAAACCATGCAAAAGCAAGGAAAAAAATGGATTAAAAACACATGTGACATGCACAAATGTGAACAAGTCGGTCGGACAGTGTTCACACCACCCACTGACTGAAACACACACTAGGAAGCGCCTGTCTTAATCCTGTTGATTTAGACACTGTTCATATGTTCAGGTTATAAATACATTAGATAGGGACTGCTCCATTTAGGGTTACCTTGACGAGGTGGAGTGGCTTGGTATACACTTTTTTGCAAAAAAAAAAGTATCGACTAAATACCTTGTATTTGTTGTCATCTTTTTACCAGCACTTGCTGATTATTGACATTTTTTACTGCAGGGTATTTTTGCACATTTGCTATTCTGTGCTGTCTTTTTGTGTTTCAACGTGGAACCTTAGCTTGGTCCTAGACGCCTTCACTCAGCCCCCATTCGAGCCTATGCATCAAGCATCAATAAAAAGCTTTTCGTTGAAGACTGCTCTACTAGTAGCTCTAGTCTTGGCAAGAAGAGTAGGTGATCTCCAAGCCCTGTCGATAGATCCCCAATTCCTGTCAGTAAGCCAGGACAGACTAGTATTAAAGACAGACCCATCTTATATTCCCAAATGTGCTACTAATTTTCATAGATCTCAGCAAGTCTGTCTCCCCTCCTATGAGAACCCGGGAACGCCAGAGGAGGCGAGATTCCACACATTAGATGTGAAAAGAGCAGTCCTAGCCTACCTAGATAGAACCAGTCCCTGGAGGCAGAGTAGGGCTCTTTTTTTCTCCTTCCGGGGTAACAAGAAGGGGTCTAGAGTTACGAGAAGCACGCTGTCCAGGTGGATCAGAGATGCGATCACGATGGCGTATTCAGCAAAAGGAGAAGACCCGCCACAGGGAATAAAGGCACACTCTACTCGAGCCATATCATCCTCCTGGGCAGAGAGGGCGTACGTCCCAATTGAGCTAATATGTAAGGCTGCAACTTGGTCTTCTCCATCTACATTTTTTAGCCACTATAGACTAGATCTATCCTCCTCAGAGGAGTTAACCTTTGGTAGATCGGTCCTTAACACCGTGTGCCCTCCCAAGTGACTATCTCTGAAAGTCTCTCAGTGGGTGCTGTCGTGGCGAAGAGAAAAAAACAGATTACTTACCTGTAATACTCTTTTGTAGAGTCCACGACAGCACCCATTCGCTTCCCTCCCTTAATTTAGAAAATTTACACATGGTTCTCTTTGGTGGTCGATAGCAAGGATTAGTAATTAATATATAGATATGTATAGCAAATGTATAATTAGGTGTAGATGTGAATCACTGACCTAGCAAATTGACTAAAACATGTATGGCGGTTCCTCCTTGGTTCTCTGTAATCCAAGCTGAGGGAGCGAGGGGGACCACCCCATTTATCTCTCTGTAGGTTTCCTGTTCCTTGGGGCGGATCCCCTCTCTGTGGGTGCTGTCGTGGACTCTACAAAAGAGTATTACCGGTAAGTAATCCGTTTTTTTACAATGGTAACAGGGAAAAATGGACCCCAAAATTTGTAGTGCAATTTCTCCTGAATACACCCATATGTTGAGGAAAAGCACTTTTTGGATGCATTGCAAAGTTTGAAAGGGGCAAAGCACTGTTTGACTTTTTGAATGCAGCATTGGCTGGAAACGTAAATAGTCTACAGAGCATCAGGTTGGCATATGTGAGTTATGTAGTATACATCATGTTTGGCAATAGTCAGTTGTGCAGTATATGTCAGGTTGGCATAAGTGAGTTGTGTAAGTCAAAAATGAATTTAGTAGTTCATGGATGTGTCGTAGTCTAATGCTTTTTTTTATACAAAGGCTAGGTTTGTAGGTGCAGGTGTTGCATTAATAGGTGCTATCCCCCTTCTGTAACATACTCGGCACCTCTTTTGCAACCTTCCTTTTTTGTGGTTTGAGGGACCTCCCCCGGGGAAATGTTGGCCTGGTACGATACCAGTACCTGAACTACTGAGTCTCACTCCTTCCTGGTCTCCAAAGATTAGGACCTTGATTACTACCTCCTGAAACTGAAGATGCGTTGTACTGGTCTGGCCTGCACATCGTGGTAGGACGAAAGCATTATACATTGCAATCTGTATGATGTGCATGGCCAGCTTCTTGTACCACACCTTTGTTTTTCTCATAGCACTGTACGACTGGAGGACTTGATCAGAGAGATCAACTTCACCACATGTACTTGTTGTACCCCTGGTATGTGGACCTGTGTAGCGGTATCTAGTACAGTGCTGGGGGTGCTGCCATCACCATGTATAGTGGTCAAGAAAAAGACATCCCTCTTATCCTAGTAAATTACCACCGGCATGTTTTCGCTACAGTGGGCTCTGCTCTCACCCTTACTGAGCAGCTGTCCAATTAGTATCTAGGGGGTCCTCTCTGATTTTTGCTAACAGTACCGCAGGCTGCAGTAACTCGTGCAGTGAGAGACTTGAACAGTGGGACGCTGGTATAAAAGTTATCTACATAGAGGTGATAACCTTGATCTAGCAGTGGGTGCACCAATTCCCACACAATATTCCCTCTCACTCTTGGGAGAGGGGGAATTCAGGGGTCTCAATTGGGTGTCTTTCCCTTCCTAACACTCTAAACCTGTGGATGTACCCTAATGTACTCTCACACAGTTTGTACAGGTTAATTTTGTACCTGACCCTCTTACTGGGCAAGTGCTGTTGGAATTTGAACCTCCCCTTTAAGTGGATTATTGCTGTCTCTTTGGGGCACGTACACCTCGAAAAATTGGTTGAATTGCTAAATGACCGGCCAATCTTTGAAAAGACGGTCAAATTGGGGTCGTCTCATGGAGGACACCATGCATTATCACTGTAGTGCAAGAATTTTTCAGATGACCTGTTTACTGGTCATGTCCATGTGGAACAGTGGGGTGTTTTACAAAACGTCAACACTTCAATATTGCCGGAGCTCTGGCTTCTTTACTAGCCTCATGTGAAGGACCATGCGCCAAATTGTCATCATTTCTACTGCATCTACGGGAGTCTAGTTAGGAAATTATGAAGGGGCGGTTTTGTGGCAAAAACTGCTGGGCATTCAAATTTGTCTGGACCACCATGAGGCTTACAAAATCCTCAGAGAAAAAGACTTTGAAAAAGTCTTTCTATGAGGCCGGCGGTTTCAAATTTGATTCCTGATTGCGCCACTAAATCAGAAATGAATGGCTCATAATCTTCGGGGGGTGGGGGTGAGGGTCCATACAGGGTAAGAAATGGGCGCTGATTCAGTGTCTGTCCTGGGGCCTCTGCGTGGCGGTTCGGTATCACTTAAAGAAGAGGATGAAATATAAAGGAAGGTTGGATCCTCTCTCTCACTGTCAGCGGCAAGGAAAGCGTATGCCCCCACCACTGAATACTGGTTTTGGGATGAGCGGGATGACCTTTTTAAAGTATACTGTGTGTACCAAATATTATTCAGGTGTGTGTATGATAGTTTGGTGTAAACTTTGGGTTTTTTTTTCCTCTTCTAAATAAAAAAAATCAGATTGATCACTTATGTGCATCAGCACTCGACGGCTGTGCTGCGGACGCACCGATGTGAATTTTTTTCTGCCCTGAAACTAACTCAATTCAGTAAAAAAAAATACCATAGTAGATGACAATTAGCACGATATATTTCTATTATTTCTAATCTAAATTATTTCTTTTTTTACTCTTTAATGACACCCTAACTCAATTCTGTAAAAAATACCGTAGTAGACGATGATTACTATGGTATATTTTTACTGTCCCTAATCTAGTCCTATCAACTAATTAAATGTTTTTTACGCTATTCTATTTTCGACAAGAAGAAAAGAAACAGACAGAAATATAATGATTAAATACCCTGCAGTAAATAAATAGCATAGTGCATAAAAATAATATACGCTATTTAGTTAACATGTTTTTTTATTAAAAAAATACGTAAGCCATCCCACCACTTCACGGTGACCGTAATTGGGACAGCCCTTACTCTAATATTAAAAACCTTACTATTTGTCAATTGTCATGCATGTGGATAAGGCCTGAGAAGGACTGTGCCCAACTAATGAACACACAGCCATGGTAAACCACATCAATATAATGTCCAGCTCAAAGGAAAGGCCGGCCACACCTTTATATGCACATGGTGCAAACAGACTGAAAACAAACAAACAATACCGTATATTATTTTAATGCACTATACTACCGATTTTACAGCGAATAAGATACTTTTTAACCCCTGAAAATCTTTTTAAAAGTCGGGGGTCGTCTTATACGCCGGGTGTCGTCTTAAAGGGCGGGTGCGGAGCGATCTGCGGTCACCGCATATGGTGTGGGGAGTGGTCCCGATGACAAGGTGAGGCGGTGCCTCACCGTGAGGGTGTAAGTGAAGTATCCCTTATTAGCTCATTGTGGCAGCGGTGCTCTGTGCGGCTCTCTGTGCTGGGGCGGTGGTGGCTCTGGCTCTTTGTGCAGCGTGGGGGGCTCTGCCGGCATTTTGTCAAAGCCCGGACGCCCCCGCAGCTCCATTGCTGCACAGAGCACCGCTTCCACAATGAGGTAATAAGGATACTTCACTTACACCTTCCACACCCACCCTACAAGACGACACCCGGCGTATAAGAAGACCCCCGACTTTTGAGAAGATTTTATATCTTATCTGGAAAAGTTGGGGGTCGTCTTATACACCAGAAAATACGGTATCTATTTTCTGCAGGGTATTTGATCATTGTGTTTCTGTCTTTGTTTTTGTTCAGTGACCAGTGTGAATGTGCGCTTACACGCTGCATGCACACCAGTTTATATCCCAGTTCATACACACGTGGTCAAAACATTGGACTATTCTGAAGTGGCCTTCTATGAGCCCTGACCTAAATCCTATTGAGCATCTTTGGAAAGAGCTGAAACATGCCATCTGGAAAAGGCGACCTTCAAACGTGAGACAACTGGAGCAGATTGCTCTTGAGGAGTGGGCTAAAGTACCTGTCGAAAGGTGAAGAAGTCTCATTGACAGTTCCAGGAATTGTTTGATTGCCTCAAAAGGTTGTGCAACAAAATATTAAGTTAAGGGTACCATCATTTCTGTCCAGGCCTAGTTCATGAGTTTTATTTTTTTTAAAAACTCTGTGGAAGCATGGTTGAAAAGTAATGTCTGACTTTCATTTGTTTATTTTATAGATGTTTGATTTATTATTACTTTTGTCAGATTCAAGTTATTTCTGTCACCATTGTGGGTTTTTCTGTCATTAAATGAAGGGTACCAACAATATTGATCGCCTGTGTATATGTATGTGTGTGTGTGTGTGTGTGTATATATATATATGTATATATAATATAGAGTGCAAAGCAGTAATCAAAGCAAAAGGTGGCTGCTTTGAAGAACCTAGAATATAAGACATATTTTCAGTTGTTTCACACTTTTTTGTTAATTATATAATTCCACATGTGTTAATTCATAGTTTTGATGCCTTCAGAGTGAATCTACAATTTTCATAGTCATGAAAATAAAGAAAACTCTCTTTTGGTCTCTACTGTGTGTGTGTGTGCGTGTGTATATATATATATATATATATATATATATATATATATATATATATATTTCATGAATACTCCTGTTACTTACCTGTGCTACATTTCGAGTCCTATCTGATGGTAGCCGTCATCAGTATGGTAGTGTTATGGGTAATCACTTCCTCACCTCTGTCCAATTTGGAGCAGGCACTGAATGCATTACTCACATGACTGGTTCCATTAGATTAGTGATATGAATGTGAACATTTTACTTTGTTCTCAATAATTAGTTTTCTTCTTTTCTTACAGATCGTTAGCAGTCGGTATCAAATCTGGTTATAAGTTCTTTTCTTTGCCTTCTGTGGATAAGTTGGAACAAATATATGAGTGCAGTAAGTTTGACTTCATTTATGCAAATGTGAACAACCTGATAATCTAATCTCTTGTTCTGCATATGTTATAATTTTGTTTTTGCCAAAAAATAGTATATTTTTATATATTTTTTGATTTTTAAACTGTTGATTTTTTTTTTTGCTGATATTTTTCTGTTAACCCCTTCATGACCGAAGGTATTTTTGTTTTTGCTTTTTCGTTTTTTGCGCCTCTTCTTCCCAGAGCCATAACCTTATTATTTTTCGGTCAGTATGGCCATTTGAGGGCTTGTTTTTTGCGGGACGAGTTGTACTTTTGAAAAACACCATTGGTTTTAACATATCTTGTACTGGAAAACGAGTAAAACATTTCAAGTGCGGTGAAATTGCAAAATAAAGTGAACTTTCACAATCGTTTTTTGTTTTGCTTTTTTACTATGTTCACTAAATGCTAAAAATGACCTGCCATTATGATTCTCCAGGTCATTATGAGTTCATAGACACCAAACATATCTAGGTTGTTTTTTATTTAAGTGGTGAAAAAAAATTCCAAAATTTGTTAAAAAAGAAAAAAAAAACCTTGCGCCATTTTTTGTGATCTCGGGTTGGGTGAGGGTTTTTTTGTGCGTGCCGAACTGACGTTATTAATGATACCATTTTGGAGCAGATATGATCTTTGGATAATCTCTTATTGCATTTTAAGGCAATGTTGCGGCGACCAAAAAACTTACTGTATTTTTTGGACTATAAGACGCAGGAAATTAAAAAAAAAAAAACAAAGCAAAAAAAGTGGTCAATTCTGTACTTAATAATCCCCTATCCTTGTAAGTATGGTCCCCTCAACCCCATCCTGATAAACATGGCTCCCTCTTCCCTATCCTGGTATGCATGACCCTCATCCCCATCCTGGTAGGAATGGTCCCCCTTATCCTGGCAGGGATGATATTCCTCATCCCTTTACTGGTATGCAGGGTCCCCATCTTGTCCAAGTATGCATGGCCCCATCTCTATCCTGGTATGCAGGGCCCCATCCTTTTCTGGGTATGATTGGCCCCACCCCAGTTCTGGTATCCATGGCCCCATTCTTATCCTGGTATCATTGGCCCCATCCTTATCCTAGTATGATTGGCCCCATCCTGGTCCTGGTATGCATGGTCCCATCAGAAAAAACTAAAAAAAAAACAAATAAAAACCATTACATTTACCTTCCTCCGCTTCCTCGCAGCATCTAGTTCTGATGCCAGCAGCTGCTCAATTCTTGTAAGCAGCGAATGGCATGGACGTCATGTGCTGCTCACAAGCAGAGCACAGCTGCCGGAATACTCGCCGGGACTGTTCAATGCGGAGAACAGTGAGTATTCATTGCTCTTCAGTAGCGAGCAGTGTAAGCCGGAGCCCACGTGTGCCGATACATAAGGGGAATGAATATTTCTCTTAAGTATCGGCACACGTGACCGCCAGTAGCAGCAGGAAGCCGGTGGCTGACACTGCGCGCTACTGAAAAACAATGAATATTCGCTGCTCTCTGTGATGAACAATCCCGGTGAGTATTGCGGCAGCTGTGCTCTGCTTGTGAGTAGCGCATGATGTCCCTGACATGCGCTGCTTACAAGAATTAAGCAGCTGCTGGCACCGGATCAGGACGCTGTGAGGGAGTGGAGGAAGGCAAGTGTAAATGTTGTTTTTTTTGTTTAATCTTTTCTGAGGGGGCCATGCATACCAGGACCGGGCTGGGGACAATCGTACTAGGATAAGGATGGGACCAGTGGGACCAGTCATACCATGAAACGGGATGGGGCCAATCATTCCAGGATAAGGATGGGACCAATCATTCCAGGATGCCAAAAAGAAATGAATATTCATTGCCCTCCACGCACATGAGCATGGAATGCAGTGCACATTAATTTCTTTTTAGCAGCGCGCACAGGAGTTAGCCGCAGCCGCCGGCTCCTGTCTCTGTGACCCGCTGCTCAGCCGAAACCGCTCCCCCACCTCCTTACCACAGCCAGAGCTGGTACATCTGGACTATAAGACGCACCCCACATTTTCCTCCACATTTTGGGAGGAAAATAGTGCGTCTTATAGTCCGAAAAATACGGTAATTTTGTCGTTTTGATTTATTTTTCTCGTTACGACGTTTAGCGATTGGGTTAATTCTTTTTATATATTTAACTTAGTCTAAATAATCTCCCCCCCCCATGACCTATGACGTATAAGTATGTTATAGGTTGTTTATCCCCTTTTGATGTGAGCTATGGCGCTGAGCCCACATCTTTTCCAGCATATGACAGCTGATTTACTCAGCTGTCACGTGCCCCTAACAGCCACGGGTGAAATTCTGATCCACCCACGGCTCTTAACTAGTTAAATGCTGCTGTCAATCTCTGAGAGCGGTTTAACTCTCGCTTACCGGAGTCGCATTACTAATCCCGCCCATCGGCGCCCCGTCACATGATTGCAGGGCGACAATGGGTTGGCATGACCACCCAGGTGTCTGCAGAAGAGCCATGTGCTTATCATTGCTGATCTGCTGTGGATTCCAGCCCGTGGCCAAAAAAAAGAGGAAAAGAATCATGCAAAAAAATAGGATCACCACACAGTATCAATAGGTACAAACTATGAGCAAATTTTATTAGTGACAAGCCAAAAAAACAGCACACATTTAAAACCATTTAAAACATCCAAAAGATCATAAATTGACTCTCCAAAAGATGACAGAATATAACATAATAGATTTTAATATATCAATAGACCGCAAATGCTGAAAGTGCACAGAGAAAAATAACTCTGAATAAATGCTGCTAGCATATAACCAACAATCTTAGATTATAACCAGTGTAGCCCCCATATATGGAGCATGCAGTGCAAAAGTTAAACCCTGATTATTACCAAAAGCCAAACGGCTGAATGCCACAAGAAAGGGGTTAATAGTGAATACACAATGATGCCAAATGCATCCTGCATGCTGGGCTACAGAAGCTGAATACGTCACCCTATATGATAGTGATTGGGGGAACCAGTCAGTCGTCCCGTCATCTGAATAGCAGCGGTGCGGTCAGTGGTGGTGATAAGAGTCCATGAGAGAAACCCACGCGTATCGACACCTCTAAGTGTCTTTTTCAAGGTGGCCCGTGGCCACCGCTCATAGCAGATTATGATTTTTCCTACTCATAGCAGGGCTGAAGAACTGCTATGTGTAGTGCAAGCGATCAAACGATCGCAGCTTCAAGTCTCCTAAGGAGACTATTGAAACCAGTAAAAAGTTTTAAAAAATATTTAAAACAGTTTAAAGTTCAACTCACCCCCCTTTTCCTCTATCAAAATAAAACAATAAAAAAAAATAAAAATACACATTTGTTCTTGTTGCTTTCAAAAACGCCCTATCTATCAAGATAGAAAAATAATTAATCTGATCTGTAAACGGCGTAGCGAGAAATGAAAACCCCAGAATTACGTTTTTTGGTTGCAATGGCATTGCAATAAAATACAATAACAGGCGATCAAAATGTCGTATCTACTCAGAAATGATGTCAATAAAAACATCAGCTCAGCACGTAAAAAATAAGCCCTCACCTAGTCCCCGATCCCGAAAAATTGAGACGCTACAGATCTTGGAAACTGGCTCCAATTTTTTTTTTTTTTTTGCAAGCACATAAAAAAGAACCTGTGTATGTTTATCTACGAATTCGTAATGACCTGGAGAATCATAATGGCAGGTCAGTCTTAGCATTTAACATGGTTAAAAATAAAAAAAAAATTGTTCCATTTCACCACACTTGGAATTTGTTTCCCGTTTTCCAGTACACTATATGGTAAAATCAATGGAGTCATTCAAAACTAAAACTCATCCCGTAAATATCAAGTACTCACACGGCCATAGTAATGGAAAAATAAAAAATGTGTGGCTCTGGGAAGAAGGAGAGAAAAAAACGGAAACGCAAAAACTGAAAACCGCAAAGTCATGAAGGGGTTAAATAATGTAGGGGGGAAAAAAAAGAAAACACTATATTTGCCTCCTGACAGTCCCTATATTCTGGCCTTCAGCAGAAAAGTGTTGTCCCACAAGATTGCTGCAGTTGTCATGTGTTAATATAGCACAATGCTTTTAGAAAGCATTTGAAGCTGTCGTAATAGTAATAAAAGTACCGTATATACTCGTGTATAAGCCGAGATTTTCAGCCCATTTTTTTGGGCTGGTAGTCCCCCTCTCGGGTTATACACGAGTCATATACCGGGGGGATCGGCGGGGGAGGGGGAGCGGGGGTGTCAGATCATACTCACCCTTCTCTGCAACTCCCCTGCTTGTTCCATGTTGTCGGCGCTGCTCTCTTCCTGCTTCAGCTGTCAATTGGTACCCGCTCATTAAATATGCGCATATTTAATGAGCGGGTACCACGTGACCGCTGAACCAGGAAGAGAGCAGCGCCGACAACATGGAACAAACTGGGGAGCTGCAGAGACAAGCGCCAGGACCCGGTGAGTATGAACGGGGGGGGGGGGGGGTTGGGAGGCTTATTCACCTGTCCCTGCGCTCTGCTGTCTTGCGTCCTCTGCAGTGACATTCAGGTCAGAGGGCGCTATCGCTCTCTGCCTGCACAGTCACTGCAGAGCGCAACGCTGATGAGCAGGGGGCAGCGACGGAGGTGAATATACAGGTTTTTTCTTTTTTTAAGGGAGGCAGCGGCAGCAGCAACTTGATGGAGCCAACTGTGTTTGATAACTGGGGCCACTCACTGTGCATGATAACTGGGGCCACTCACTGTGCAGCGTAACTGGGGCCACTCACTGTGCAGCGTAACTGGGACCACTCACTGTGCATCATAACTGGGGCCACACACTGCTGATAACTGAGGCCACTCACTGTGCACCCTCGGCTTATACACAAGTCATTAAGTTTTCCCAGTTTTTTGTGGCAAAATTAGGGGGGTCGGCTTATACTCGAGTATATACGGTAATTCATCAAGTTGATCGTTCCACGTCATGCAACACTCAAGTCATAGAGTAACAGTCGCATAATCCTCTTTATCCAGGGATATAGATCTGCAATGTCTCATCTTCAACAAAAGTGTTTGTGAAGCCTGGAACATCACATTTTAGGTTGCCTCCTTGAATAATGTGACTTATTGGTATGCTGATGTTCTATTACTTTTTTTAGTTTTGAAAGATGACACAGCTCTAATACGCTGAAGTCAGAATACAGAGACCGGCAGGGGGCCATGGGAGCTGTTCCACAGAACTGCCAAGGGAATATTAAAAAAAAAACAAATAAAAAAAAAAACAGATTGCTGTTTTATTAACTCGTATACTGGTTGACTGGGGTAAGATGAAAGTCAGAAAAAGGGGTCAATGATTATCTTTTTTGACTTTTTATTGAAGGCATGGAGCGAGAAGAAACTGAGAACAGAAATGGGCAAATGTGAGGGGATATATATTACCTTATCTTCTGCCCAAGAGAAGAAACACAGTGAACTGCACACAGGCTGGATGCTGAAGGGGCTTTTCACTGTAGACCTAAGTATTCATCGGGATCACATGGCCCAAGTTCCATAACTCTCTTTTTCCATGCTTACAGAAGTTGCAGGGATATAGTTAGGAGTTACCGATTAGTTGCTATTCCTGCCGTTCATTCCTACTGCCTTGTGAGTTATGTTGTGGCTGCTAGGGGCTTCAGTTCATGCCCTAGTAGTGCAGCCTGCACAGCAGGTTCCAGGCCCGGCGCAGCTCGTATGTTGTGCTGAACGTCCTCCAATACTTGCTAGCCATGTGCTCTTTGGGGAAGACATCATTGCTGTGGAGTTGGTGTCATGGAAATTGAGGAGTCAGAGTAGGAGTCTGAGGTTTGGCTTACCGACTCCACAGCCCTGGCTGTGTGTGGGGGGGTGCAATTTGGTTCCTCTATTTTGAAAAAGAATAGTTCAGCATGCCAACTGCCAATTACTCAATTTGATTAATTTCCCAGCCCTACTTGAGTTATTCATATGACTGACAATGTTATATTTGATGCTCACAAGCATTTTCATGTTGCTTACAAGCAAGTGAATATACACGCAAGACTAAGTGTCAACAAAAGTATATTTTTAGTATAGACTGTAGGTGGCGCTAGTAACTGTAGAAAAGAGAGAGGAACACTTGCTGCAAATTAGGAACACACACCACCAATGTGATCAATAAAATATAAATAATTAAAATTTGCGCTTAATAATGAACCCCTTTAGCTTGTAGTGACCTAAAAATACACACAAATGAATTGGATTGCTCCAAGTTAGGTAGTTATTACCTTAAGGTATAATCTGAGTGAATGTCTGGATTCCAGAGGACCAGTAAAGAGCGCTGTGTGTCTTGATGTGAAGTCAGATTGAATGATGTTTGCCAGATAAACGTGAGTTAATACAACGGCTCTTCAGGAGTGCTGTCCCGGCCGGTGACAGATGGGTAATAGCCAGGTCTCTGACCAAAGGGACCTGATTGGGGTACTTTTCTTGGATTGGCTCTAGATACTGTTGGTGCCACTTGATTCCCCAAATTTCTTGCCTTTCTACAAATTAATTTTGGCTCCATTGGTAATAGATCCCCTATGGTCTTATCTTCCCGTAAAATCCCCCAGTGTTTTTTTTACAATTTTTCTCAGAATATAAGTATTTGCACTATACTGGGTTGTGATTGGGAAATCATCATTCATATCATATTGTGAGTCATGGTTATGTTTATCTTGGAGTAAGTTATCCCTAGGCATATTATTTATTTTTTCTCTTTCATCCAGAAGGAAATCCTCTCTATATCCTTTCCCCTTAAATTTATCCATTAGTGTATTTGTTTCATCTAGAAAATCTTGTTTTCGTGAACAATTTCTATGTGCTCGTATAAATTGACTCTTTGAGACATTGATGAGCCAAGAGGGTAAATGACAACTGTTCAGCGAAATATAGTTATTAGAGTCAGTCAGTTTATGATATGTTTTAGTGTGGATAGTTCCATTGTCTATAAAAATATTAAGATCTAAAAAATGTATTAACACCCTACTCGTCACCGCATTAAAATTTAAAAAATATTGATTTTTATTTATGTCCGTTAAAAACTGTGTCAATGTATCTGGACCCCCTGACCAAATAAAAAGGACATCGTCGATGAAGCGACGCCAGAGGACCAGGTTCTCACACAGCACTCCACCGAGGTAGATGGCTTCAGATTCCCATCTACCCACATAGAGATTTGCATAGCTGGGCACGAACCTGGTCCCCATAGCTGTGCCCCACCGCTGGGAGTAGTAGTTCGTCCCATAATAAAAATAATTATGAGTTAAAATAAAGTCAATACATTCAATAATGAAGGAAATTTAGGCACACTGGATATTACTTCTTTATACACTGTGATCCAACACGATAAAGGATGTCAAGCAACAAAACATTTTTTAACTGAATCAGATTTATGGCCAGAGCAACAAATTTCTTTCATCTTTCATCCAAAGAGGATTTCCTTCTGGATGAAAGAGAAAAAATAAATAATATTCCTAGGGATAACTTAATCCAAGATAAACATAACCGTGATTCACAATATGATATGAATGATGATTTCCCCATCATAACCCAGTATAGTGCAAATACTCATATTCTGAGAAATATTGTAAAAAAAATACTGGGGGATTTTACGGGAAGATAAGACCATAGGGGATCTATTACCAGTGGAGCCAAAATTCATTTATAGAAAGGCAAGAAATTTGGGCAATCTAGTGGCACCAACAGTACCTAGAGGCAATCCAAGAAAAGTACCCCAATCTGGTCCCTTTGGTCAGAGACCCGGCTATTACCCATGCCGCGGTTGCAGGATTTGTAAAACATTAAAAACAGAAAAACAGTTTATATCCAACGGAAATTAAATATTTAAAATCCGGGATTTCATTACGTGTAACACAGCAGGGGTTATCTAATCATTAAGATGCCCCTGTGATAAACTATATATAGGACGCACAAAGCATCCATTATGAGTAAGGGTGAATGAGCACCTTAGGAATATAAATAAAAAATTCCTAGGACATCCCTTGTCTGAACACTATTGCGAATATCATGGGGATCCCTATGGGAACAACGATCACAGGTCTCCAAGTTGTGCGCAAAAGTTGGAGAAAAGGAGACTATATTAAGCAAATGTCCTGCATGGAGAGTCTGGATTTTTAATATGGACAGTCTTGCACCTAAGGGGTTAAACTGTGAGGTTGAATTATTTGGATTCAATTAAGGGCTGTACCAGAAGATATTTAAGGTGACCAATTCCTCCATTGGACCATCCCTGATGAAGGAAACCGTTTTTTTTCTGAAACTATTCGGCGAGGATTTGGTCCACTGTGCTCTCTGTAATCTATCACGTGTCCGGTGACATCACGAAGGTCCTGTTGGCTCATCTCACGCCACAGCTTCTCATCGTGCACGCTGGCGCGCCGCTGGAAGAGGGGAGCGTTGAGTGTCTGTTACCGGCCGGGACAGCACTCCTGAAGAGCCGTTGTATTAACCCACGTTTATCTGGCAAACATCATTCAATCTGACTTCACATCAAGGCACACAGCGCTCTTTACTGGTCCTCTGGAGTCCAGACATTCGCTCAGATTACACCTTAAGGTAATAACTACCTAACTTGGAGCAATCCAATTCATTTGTGTGTATTTTTTAAGGTCACTACAAGCTAAAGGGGTTCATTATTAAGCGCAAATTTTAATTATTTAAAAGTATATTTTTGTCTTGTCTCTGCAGCCGACACAGAAGATGTTTGTATTGTGGAGCGGCTCTTCTCCAGTAGTCTTGTGGCTATTGTCAGCCTCAAAGCACCTCGGAAACTAAAAGTATGTCATTTTAAAAAAGGAACTGAGATTTGCAACTACAGTTATTCCAACACAATTTTGGCAGTAAAATTAAACAGACAGGTGAGTAAAGAGTGCTAACTATTATGGAAACAGTTAGTTGTGAACCCTTGTAGATGCAACCATTTGTTTAAAATGTATATATTAACCCCTTCACAAGGTTAATGCTGTGATCAAAGACATAAAAGTTAGTCTCATAGAGGTACAAATAAAAAAAAGCAAAAATATATAAAAAAAAATAAAGCAAAAATATATATAAAAAAAAATTTAAATAAATTGATTGAAAAAATACAATAAATATGTATATTTTCCTCTTTATAGGTATATTTTTTAGTAAAATGTGAATTGCTCTTTTATTCTATAAACTACTGACAACATGTCTTCGAATTTCCAAGCCCTAAATTTTGTATTTTTTTCAGAAAATGAGAAATGGTCAAAAGAACAAAAAAATGTAGTGCTTGCAGACCTCAAATAATGCTAAGAAAACAAGTTCATAATCAATTAAAAACAACAATACTAATGTTTTAACTCGGGAAGAGTTCAGAAATCAATATTTTGTGGAATAACCATGATTTTTAATCACAGCTTTCATGCGTCTTGGCATGCTTTCCACCAGTCTTTCACACTGCTTTTGGGTGACCTTATGCCACTCCTGGTACAAAAGTGTAAGCAGTTATTCTTTGTTTGATGGCTTGTGACCAACCATCTTCCTCTTGATTACATTCCAGAGGTTTTCAATGGGGTTCAGGTCTGGAGATTGGGCTGGCCATGACTGGGATTTGATGTGGTGGTCCTTTATCCACACATTGATTGACCTACCTGTGTGGCATGGCACATTGTCCTGCTGGAAAAACCAGTCCTCAGAATTAGGGAATATTGCCTGAGCAGAAGGAATCAACTGTTTTTCCAGGATAACCTTGTATGCGGCTTGATTCATACGTCCTTCGCAAAGATTAACCTATCCAATTCCAGCCTTGCTGAAGCATCCCCAGATCATCACCGATCCTCCACCAAATTTCACAGTGGGTGCAAGACACTGTGGCTTGTACGCCTCTCCAGGTCTCATTCTAACCGTTAGATGACCAGGTGTTGGGCAAAGCTGAAAATTAGGCTCATCAGAGATGATTACCTTACTCCAGTCCTCTATGGTCCAATCCTTATGGTCTTTGGCAAACTTCAGCCTGGCTCTCCTTTGCTTCTCATTGATGAAAGGCTTTTTTCTACCTTTACATGACTTGAGCCCTGCCTCTAGGAGCCTGTTACGAACTGTTCTTGCCGTACACTTCACACCAGCTGCCATTTGCCATTCCTTTTATAGGTCACTTGATGTCATCCTGTGGGTGCCAACTGACATTCGAATAAGATGATGGTCATCCCGGTCAGTGGAGAGTCGTTTTCGCCCTCTGCCGGTCTGTAGCTTTGTTGTCCTCAATGTCTGCTGCTTGACCCTGATGTAATGGACTGCCGTCTTAGAAATGTTAAGGATAGAGGCAACATGACGCTCACTGTATCCCTCTGCTAGTAAAGCCAGAATTGAGCCCTTCTTTTCCTCACTCAAGATTTTTCTTTTCAACTCCTTTGGCATGGTTAAAAGTTATGTTTTCATTCCTATTACTTTTGGGATATTACTAGCACTTTCTTTGCCATCCAGCTTGTCCTATTGCAAGAGGATTGTGAACACCACAGTGGGTTATTTTTTATACTTTCCTTCGTTAAATAAGATTTGGTTCAGGTGATCACCTAATCAGAAGCACATTAAGTAGAATGAGGTGTACTCTGGTTGGAATCCAACTGACACTGGAATGGAATGGCTTTCAGACACGTAGAGAAGCTGTTTTTTATTAAACTGTGCAATGGTCTCTTAATTTTTGACAGAGCTGTATGGCGGACCGCGCTTTTATGCACACCTAAAAAGATAGACACCACTGGATTATAGGTCCGGCGACTTCCACAGTGTCTCCATCTGCTTCAAAGGGAATCTTCCACCGGGGGTTCCATCTGAATCACATGGAAATTCAGGTGTAAGGCTGGGTTCACACTTGCGTTTGGCTGGTCTGCGTATGGCTGCGTACTACTTACTCCTGCTTCCTTTGTACCCATCTTTAACATTGGGTACGCAGGGACATGCGTTGTATGCGGATGCGTCTGCATGCGGCGTTTTGACGTGCCCGCCGAACGCAACATGTTGCATTTCTGTGCGGTCGGCGGGCACGTCAAAACGCCGCATGTGGACGCATCCGCATACAACACATGTCCCTGCATACCCAATGTTAAAGATAGCTACACAGGATGGATGCGGAAGTAGGTGAAGCGTAGGAGGAACTTAAGGGAAGAAGTACGCAGCCATACGCAGACCATCCAAACGCAAGTGTGAACCCAGCCTAAATGCTCAGCGTACAGCGCAGAATAAATGTGAGCCGAGTCTTACTGCAACCTTTGGGAGGCAGAATGAAAAAAATTAACAGCAGTTGAATAATTGGTTTTATTTATTTATTACGCCGTTCCTCGTGCGGTATAAGTGATTAGATGACTTTATTCTTCGGATCGGTGTGATGATAGCGATACCAGATTTCTATCGGGTTTTTATGTTTGGCTGCTGTCACAAACTGAAAGATGCTTTTTATTGCAAACCAAAGTTTTTGCATCGCCATATTTTCAGAGCTATAATTTTTCCATATTTCTGCTGACGGGTTATGTGATAGCTTGTTTTTTGTGGGACAAGTTGACATTTTTATTGATAACATTTTTGGGCAGAAACTTTTTTTGTTGCTTTCTATTCTGATATTTGGAGTGCAGAATGAACAAAAAACAGCAATTCAGGATTTTTTTTAATGCAGTTCATTGTTGTAAGTGTCAAGACAACTTTATTTTTTGGGTCAGTCCGATTTTTATTTATTTTTTTTTTTTTTTATGTTTTGGTGATTTTAAACAATAAAAACTTTTTAATTGAAAAAAAGAATTGTTTATGCATTGTTTTATTCTGAGAGCTGTAGGTTTTTTATTTTTGCGTTGACTGAGCTATATGTGAGCTTGTTTTTTGTGAGACGATGTTTACATACCGTATTTTGCAGTTTATAAGACGCAAGAGGATTATAAGACTCACCCCATATTTTGAGGAGAAATTTTTTTTTTTTAAATAAAGTGGTGCTTCTCATAATCCATGTGTCTTATTGCTTACCGGGGGTGGTGAAGCGGGGTCCCAGGGTCGCTGCTTGCGGAGGCAGCAGTGGGGGGGCAATACTGCGGACCCCAGACTGGAAGAAAGCAGTGTTCGGATGTGCGACGCTGCGGGTGTTCGGTGGTGAAGGGGCTCCACCGAAATTTTGTGAAAGCCGGGAGCCCCCGCACTTCCATGATTTACTATGCGGTAGGAAAATGAGTTCCGGGGGTGGAACATGCGCAGATGGAGATCTTGGCGCTGAGATTTCCCAGGCTCTGGGCTTTCACAAAATGTCGGCGGAGCCCCTGCACCACCGAACACCCACAGCATCGCACAGCCGAACACCACCTCATCCCAGCCTGAGAAACGCTCCACTCTTGCCTCCGCCAGCAGCATCCCTGGGACCCTGCTTCACCGCGGCTGGTAAGGTATAATCGAATTATTAGATGCACCCCCATTTTCCCCCCAGATTTGGGGAAAAAAGTGTATCTTCTAATCCGTAAAATACAGTATATACCATTTTTTTTTTTTTTACATTTGACATTTTGATTTTGTTTTATTCTACTTTTTTCACTGATATGATGAATCGGCATAGTTTGATCGATCACCAATGACAGCACGACACGAGAGGGGATCCACCCTTCAAAGTCAGGAATCCTACTGACATAAAAGGGCGGCACCTGTCCCACGCATCAGTTGGTTTCCTGTCCTTGACTGGTGAACCTCTTACAGACATACCGGTTGAAGGAGTCATTCACAGGACTCATCAGACTGTTCACGCAGCGGGGGTCCCCTGCCTCGCCCTGTGCAAGGTCCCTGGAAGCGCTACAGTGTCTCCAAGGGGGGACCTCACAATACTGTTTTGATGTAGGTGAGCGGTATCCGGGCAGTATGGCTGGCTCTGGCGTGGTCTGCAGGCACAGAAGAAGATGCCGGGTGAGTATTGTTCGAAACACCGCCGGCTCTGTGGTGTGGAGCACCCTGATGACGCGGCCGGTATGTTCCCGCAGAAGGCATCAAGGAAGATGGCGCCGAGGGCAGCCCCTCACGATTGACCTGCTGACCCAGAAGTTCTGGAGGTACCGGTTTGGGAAAGCAGCCTAGCATTAAAATTGGCACACAAATGGTAGCTGAGGTGTAGAGATTTAATGTGATTCAAAAAAGTAATACATACAGTAGTCAAATGTTTTGGTCATCAAGACTGTTCATTTCATTTTATACCATTGATGGGTATTGTCATTTTGACCAATGATGAAGGATACTGTTATGAATGAGTCACCGTAGGAGGCAAAAGCAAAAATACAAGCTAAGTCCAGAAAACCAGAGAAGTGGCAACTATCAGATTGCAGACCCCTGAACCTATCAACACAACTAGCAGTAGCCGTGGGGGGTTCCTACGATGCCTTAGACCCCTCGATCACAGCCGGAGAATTACATAGGCCTAAAGAAAGAAAGGGGAAATCTAAACTGCCCCAGAGCAGACCCCAAAGCAATAGACAGCCCCCAACATATAATGACGGTGAAGCAAGATGAAAATACTAACACAGACAGAAAGATAGACTGAGCAAAGACGGGGCCCAAAACTACCTAGATAGGAAAGAACAGGAAGGCTGCTGTCTGCAATCTGCCAAAACCCTATCAAAGACATAAGCCAACAAGCTGATATGAAAAAGGCCCTGAAGCAGCTAGGCTTCAAAAACTAAATCAGCACTCAGGTATTTTCAGAAGACAGAGCTAAATGAATTCAGCACACCCCAGCAGGGAATGGCAGAAATCCAGAAAAACAAAGCAAAACAAAGTCAAAGCACCAAAGCAAAAGGCCGAGCAGCAAACTTAGCTTTAGAGGAGCAGGAATTCAGACTGGTCTCCAAGGATCCCACAGAGAAATCACCCGCAGGGCAGAAGGGCGTCGGCAGCCTTATATCCAGTCAGTAACTCCACTCAGCCAGTCATCATCATCAGCCTCAGGTGTTTGATAATCAGGCTCACTACCTTTCTTTACCAGAAGAGGGAGTTCCTCGGGCCTCAGTAATGAAGGGGAAAATGAACTCACAACAGGATACACTCTCTGACTATTACTAATTTCTGCCTCCTTGATCCAACTTTTTTGATTATATTGTATACTCTTTATTTATACTTACGGTATGTCTTTCTTATTTTATTTTTGATTGTAGTACATTGATGAACGTCTTGATGACTGAAACGTTTGAGTAATGTATGTATTACTTTTTTGGATCACATTAAATCTCTACACCTCAGCTACCGTTTGTGTGCCACGTTATCTACACAAGATTGTACGGTTTGGGAACCTACTTGTGCACCTTTTTCTCTAGTTGTGCTAACACTTTATTATTACTATAGCATTTAAGGAGTGGCCTGCGCTTCCTGGCCCATGTTCCTCACTAGGAAAATGGAGTCACCTGATCAGCAGCAGCTTGTACAACAGCAGCTCATTGGGAAGCTCCATCAGTAAGTAAACCAGCGTCGACCCCGTATCAGTGCTGGAGGCAATTGTGTCAGTGAGAGACGAGATTCTGTAGGAAAATCCAGTCAGATTATCTCCAGCAGAATGGACGAGTCATCAGCCTCCCGAGATGGTATTTTGGCTGAGATCAATCAATCAAATTTATTATCGCCAAGTACATATTACATATATACAAGGAATTCTTTGTGGCAAAGAGGCAACATAATATATAACAACAGATACAACAAGTAACATCTAACAAGACAGATACAGTATATAGTCTACACATGACGATTTAATTGTTGAACAGAGAGTGGATAGAAGCTGTTCATATGGCGGTTGGTACTGCATTTGGGAACTCTGAAGCGACGTCCTGAAGGGAGTAGTTGGAATGAGGAGTGTCCCGGGTGAGAGGGATCGGATGAAATTTTCAATGCGTGGGATCGAATACTCTTATCATAAAGATCCTGGATTTTAGGCAGGGGGGAGCCTATAATTCTCTCTGCTGTTCTGAAAGTCCTTTGTAAGCGGAGTTTGTCATGCGCAGTGGCTCCCCCATACCAGACTATCAGAGAGGAACAAATCACAGATCTGATGACAGCATTAAAGAATAAGATCATCAGATTCTTAGACAAACCATATCTTTTCAGCTGACGCAGGAAGAACATCCTCTGTTGTGCTTTTCTTATAACAGCATCCACGTTTTTCCCCCATTTAAGATCATGAGAGATAACACCAAGGAATTTGGTCTCTGTGACCCTAAGAACCACTTCGTCATGGATGTAGATTGGAAGTATCTCATGTTGATCTTTCCTAAAATCCACAACCATCTCAGCAGTTTTTTTAGTGTTGAGTACAAGATTATTGGCTTTACACCAGTCACATATTTTTTCCACCTCACTCCGATACAAGTCTTCAGCATTTCCCCTGATGAGACCAATCAGTGTCATATCATCGGCAAATTTCAAGATTTTTACTGAGTCTGCTGAAGAGATGCAATCATTCGTATAGAGAGAAAACAGTAATGGGGACAAAACACACCCCTGAGGTGCCCCGATGTTTGTGACCAAGGTGTCCGAAGTGAATGGTCCAACTTTTACACTCTGTATCCTGGCTGTCAGGAAGTTATAAATCCACAAGCATAAGTTGAGAGGGACTCCAAGAGCTACCATTTTCTTATGAAGTAAATTCGGATCAATGGTATTGAACGCTGAGCTAAAGTCCATGAAAAGAATCCGGACATATGAGTGCCGTTCATCTGTATGATCCAAAATGTACTTCAGTGCCAGATTGACAGTGTCGTTTGCCGAACGATTCTCCTTATAGGCAAACTGAAGCGGGTCCCATAGCTTCTGCGTGAATTTTATCAGGTGGGACATCATAATTCTTTCGAAGACTTTCATAGCTACAGATGTGAGTGCTACTGGTCTATAGTCGTTCAACTCAGAGGATCCCACTTTCTTGGGGACAGGGATAATTGTGGAATTTTTCCAACACTGAGGTACAACGCACTCTTTCAGTGACACATTGTATATATTTGTCAGTATAGGGGCAAGCTGGGTAGCACATACTTTCAGACACATTGGAGATACACCATCAGGGCCAGGTGCCTTTTTGACCTTAAGTCCCTTCAGGATGTGTATCACCTCTGCCTCGGAGATCACTACTTGGGTGTTGCACAATGAATGATCTTTATATGAACAGACTGAGGAGCTTAGAGATGAATAGCCACTGTGTGTAGAGCTTGCCTCAAATCTGCAGTAGAATTCATTTAACTCTGCTGCCAGACTTCTGCTGGGGTTCACTATAGTGGGGTGGTGAGATATGTCCACCTCATAATCCTCATAATCCGGTACCATTCGATTGCTCCACACTGGTAAGTGATCTTCTTGAAAGTTCACTTGGTGATGTAGTCTTCCCTTTTTTATCCCAAATTTTTATTAGGAAAAGAAGTGTACAGCGAAGTCCAATCATAAGGAGTGTGCGCTTTTCAAGGACCTATTGCCTGACTCTTAGCAATAGAGACTTTGTCACTCATGTATTGAGCATACTGTGGCGGAAGAGAAAGAGACTCCTAGCTTTGCTACTAATTTAAGAGCTGTCATCAGGGCGAAGATTAAGTAGTCCATGAAATCCCTTTCCCAGGAAGAGGCCCATAGGGGAAAGAAGAGAAAAACTGTCGATACACCTAAATAAAATGGGAATGTTTGGTGATATCAACTTCCTGTTTGTGGCACATTAGTATATGGGAGGGGGGAAAATTTTCAAAGTGGGTGGTGACCATGGCAGCCATTTTGAAGTCAGCCATTTTAGATCCAACTTTTTTTTTTCCAATGGGAAGGGGGACATGTGACACATCAAACTTATTGAGAATTTCACAGAAAAAAACAATGGTGTGCTCGATTTTAACGTAACTTTATTCTTTCATGAGTTATTTACAAATTTATGACCATTTATAAAATGTGTTCAAAGTGCTGCCCATTGTGTTGGATTGTCAATGCAACCCTCTTCTCCCACTCTTGACACACTGATAGCAACACCGCAGAAGAAATTCTAGCACAGGCTTCCAGTATCCATTGTTTCTGATGCTGCACATCTCGTATCTTCACAGCATAGACAATTGCCTTCAGATGGCCCCAAAGATAAAAATCTAAGGGGGTCTGATCGGGAGATATTGGTGGCCATTCAGCTGGCCCACAACGACCATTCCACTTTCCAGGAAACTGTTCATGTAGGAATGCTCGCACCTGACACCCATTATTGGTGGTATGGTATGGTGTGGTATATGGGGTACAAAGATAGTGGGTCCATTCTTCATCAATGGAAACCTCAATGCCACTGAATATCTGAAATTGCTGCATGATGATGTGTTGCCCTCTTTATGCACTGAAGATGGCACGTTCCCTGCGTTTTTCCAGCAAGATGGTGCACCACCACATTGTGTGTCAGGTCCGAGCATTCCTACAAGGAATCTGACCCCCTTAGACTAGCATTTCTTCTGCGGTGTTGCTATCAGTGTGTCAAGAGTGGGAGAAGAGGGTTGCATTGACAATCCAACACAATGGGCAGCACGTTGAACACATTTTATAAGTGGTCATAAACTTGTAAATAACTAATGAAAGAATAAAGTTACATTAAAACCAAGCACAGCATTGTTTTTCTTGTGAAATTCTCAATAAACTTGATGTGTCACATGACCCTCTTCCCATTGGAAAAGTAAAGTTGGATTCAAAATGGCCTGCATGGTCACCACCCATCTTGAAAAGTTTCCCTCCTCCCATATACTAATGTGCCACAAACAGTAAGTTGATATCACCAACCATTCCCATTTTATTTAGGTGTATCCATATAAATGGCCCTCCCTGTAGTTAGCAGTTAGCCCTCCCAAACACGGTCAGGAGGGCATTATGGTTGGAGTGCTGGCTAGAGATGAGCAAATTTGTTTGGATTTTGGCCCTGAATCTGATTTTGACATATCTGGGCCATATTCGAACACTATTCGTGCTGAATGTATGTCTTATGATCGGTTCCGAACATATTAGGTCATTTCTACTCCCATTGACTCTTAATGACGTTCGGCTGTGTTGACGAATATTGCAAAAAAAAAATCAAATTCAATCGTATTCGGAACCGAATCCGAACAAATATGCTCATCTCTAGTGCTGGTCAGGGGACATCCAGGTCTGATCAAAGCTGTGTTCTATGTGAGGGGGAATACTTGTTTGGATCACCTTTGGACAAACTTCTTGAAAAGGCGGGCGATGACAAGAAAAGATTCCCTAGCCTGTCTGTCCCATCCTACAAGCATTACTACGTTAAAAAAAAGGTTTGCCCGAGGGAAGCCCTACAGAGACTAGATCAAGTGGTATGACAGGAGGAGGAAAGGTAGAGGGTTCACGTTCCAAACCTCCTCCCAAGAACCCAAGAAAAGTCCTAATGACTTCCGGCACAGGTTGGGGGGAGGGCTTTCGGCCTTTCTCCCTCTCTTGAAAGAGATATCGGTTAGTGACTGGATTCATAGCCTAATAAAATCTGGGCTAATGATGGAGTTCCTTTCAATCCAACGGGACAGGTTTATGGTGACTCCCTCTCAATACTCCACAGCGGAACAGGCACTAGAAGCAGAGGTGTTAGAACTGTTGTAGAAGACACCCCTGTTGGAGGTTCCCTTATCAGAAAGGCAAGGGATTTTATTCCCCTCTTTTTCTGATTAAGAAACCAGATGGTTCCTTTAGGACCATAATACATTTGAAAGGTCTAAACAAATTCCTGAGAATACGCCCTTTTAAGATGGAGTCTCTATGATCAGCAATAAAGTTACTTTTTAAAAATTACTTCATGGCAGTTTTAGATCTGAAAGAGGATTACCACTATGTGCCTATACATGTAGACTATCAGCAGTTCCTCAGAGTTGCAGTAGTCCTGGACGGTACAGTTAGCCACTTCCAGTTTAGAGCCCTTCCATTTGGCATCTCCAGTGCCCCTTGGGTCTTTACCAAGGTGGTTGCGGAGGTAATGCCCCATCTACGAGAAAAGGATGTTTTGTCTCCTAACTGGATGACTTTCTAGTAGTAGGCAATTAGGTATGACATTGCACTACAGAGATAGAAATGGTAATATCCACTTTGGAGCGATTGGGTTGGCTATTAAACCTTAAGAAATCATGATTAGAGACCCTAAGAGTACAGGAACTTATGGAGCTGTTGCTGTATTCCGTGGTACAAAAGTGTCGCCTACCTAGCCTTGAAGTATCCCACCATGTCCCTTAGAAGTGCTATGTGCATTCTAGGTTCACTGACGTCTTGTATTCCAGTAGTCCTGGGCCCAATCCCATGCTTACAGTGGTGTGTTTTTCCCTTAGGGGGCACCTGGAAGGAAAGATGATTCTATCCCCATCTTCAATACAGTTTCTTCCTTGGTGGCTGGAATTTACTAATCTATCCATGGGGGTTCCCTGGATTAAATAAGTATCTCAAGTAGTCGCCACGGACGCGAACCCCAAGAATTGGGGGTCCCGCTTTGGTGATGTGTCAGTCTAGGGGATTTGGATGGCGGAGGAGATAAGTTGTTCAACCAACTTAAATGAGTTAATGACAGTTGAGTCAGCAGTAAGAAAGCCCCTTATGTCCCTACAGGGTGAGGATCTTTTCCGATAATCAGGTGACAGTGGCCTACATCAACCACCAAGTGAGGACGCGATCCAGACTGTTATGAACAGGTCACCGAGGAGGAGGGCAGGAAGAGGCTAGGCCACCAGGAAACCAGAAAGGTTGGTAACTTACCGGATTACAGACCCCTAATCCTAACAACACAACTAACAGTAGCCGTGGAGCATACCTACGATGCCGTAGACTCCTCGACACAGCCGGAGAACTAGGCCTAAAGCAAGAAAGGTGAAATCTAAACTGCCCCAGAGTAGAACCCCAAAGAAATAGCCCCCAAACATATATTGTTGGTGAGACCAGATGAAACACAAACGCAGGCAGAAAATAGACTGAGCAAATGATGGGGCCTGAACTGACTAGATAGGAAAGAGACTGTCTGCAATCACGCAAAAACCCTAAAAAATCCAACACTTCTGATGTACAAAAAAACACTGAGGTCTCATGACCTCGCCTGCACTATATCAGCATTCTGGTATGAACTGGCAGCAAAGCAAAAAAGACTAATATAACAGGGGACTGAACAAACTGACACAAGCTGTAACATATGGAGCGGGGTCCAGCACTACCCCCAGCAGGGAGCACGCTGAACCCTCAAAACCAGAAAGAGGCAAAACCAGATCAGATGCAAAGGATTAGCAAATGAACAACTTAACTGAAAAATGCAGGATCAGGCAGGAGACATCAGACCTCAGAATGCACAGGAAGAACTAATCACCAGCAGGGATTAAAGGAAACCTGCTGACTTAAATACTCCAATCAGTACCCCCAGATCTCCAATCATCATCATCATCAGGTGGCAGACCTCTGTCAATCCGGCCAGCTCCACGACCCACAGTAACCACCAGAGGGTGCCCCAACTCAGAAGTAAGAGAATTCACAACACCAGACCTTTTAATGGAGGTGGCAGATAACTTATTCCATCTAGCAGAAACTCATCTCCTGTCCTTAACAGCTCTTCAAATAAGAGGGCGAGAAAACATCAAAGCAGACTTTTTAAGCCGCAGTTAGCTCAGGCAGGGAGATTGGTTGTTAAATCAAGCCATCTTCGGCCAGATAGTACACATGTGGGGTATTCCAGATATAGACCTCTTTGCCACCAGGGTGAACAGGAATGTAGAGAAGTTCTGTTCTCTCAACCACAGAGATGGTCCACAGGGGGGCTAGTTGCCTTCCTTGTCCCATGGAACTTCAGCCTAGCCATATGCCTTTCCTTCAATAACCCTGATTCCATTGGTAATGAGAAAGATCAGAGAGGGCAAGGGTTATCTTAATCGCCTCCTTTTGGCCCGGAAGGTCATGGCTAAGGACTATGTGGATCACCGACCTGTGGGCCCTCCCGAAGCTTCCAAATCTCAACTCTCACGAATCAGTCTACTATTCACGAGTATCCAACCTCCATCTGACGGCATGGAATTTGAGAGGGCGCTCTTGATAGAAAAGGGTTTTTCTCCCAATCTAGTAGCCACTCTGCTTTAAAGTAGAAAAGTTTCCACGACCAGAATATATAGTAGAACTTAGAGGAAGTTCCTGTCTATTTTGGGGTCAAAGATTGAGGATGGGGTTCCAGTAGGTCAAGTTCTGAAGTTCCTGGCAAAAGGGCCTTGAGCTAGGCCTATCCATTAGCACCCTCAAGGTCCAGGTGTCAGGTCTAGGGGCCCTGTTTAGCTGTGACCTGGCAGGGAATAATTGGGTATCTTGGTTTATTAGGGCATCATCTAAATCCAGGCCTATCCTTAAAGAAAGGTAGTGCCATGGGACTGAAACCTAATTTTGACAGCCATGACAGTCTCCTTTTGAGATCGAGTTGGCACCAGTAAAGATACTTTACCTTAAGACGGCCCTTCTGTTGGCTTTAACATCTGTCCGAAGGGTCGGTGATATTCAGGTGCTTTCCACAGTTCCACCATTCACTCAGTTTATGGAACACAGAGTGGTTTTGAAGCCAAATCCATCCTACCTATTAAAGGTGGCTTCCAAGTTTCATAGGTTGAAGGAGATAATTCTTCCCTCTTTCTGTGCTAGCCCAAGAAATCAGAAAAAAAGAGAATCTCCATACCCTGGACGTTAGCAGGTGTTTACTAGATTACCTGATGGTTACAGATCCTTGGAGAAAGGATTATTCCCTATTTGCGTCCTTCGAGGAACCCAGAAAGGGGTTTAAAGCTTCAAAATGCACAATAGCTAGTTGAATCAAAGAGGCTATTTCCTTAGTTTATACAGCATGTGGTAGGGTAGTTCCAGAAGGTGTGAGAGTCCACTCCACATGGCCTGTGGCAGCCTCCTGGGCAGAGAGATCGGATGTCTCTATCAAACAGATATGTAAGGCAGCAACATTGTCTTCTCCGTCTGCTTTTTAGAAATATTATAGACTTGATATGAGTTCCTTTTCCGAACACGCTTTTGGACGAAGGGTGCCTCAGGCTGTGGTCCCTCCCTGAATTCTAAACTCTCTGTAATTCTCTCTTGGTGCTGTCATGGGTGATAAAATAAAGTCTTAATTACTTACCGGTAACAAGATTTTTTGGAACCCATAACTGCACTCCTATATTCCCTTCCGTCACTTCTGAGTGAGCCCTTCTTTCACCAGTATATAAAGTCATATTTGAAATTGTGATGGGTGTTTGGATTGTTTGATATTTTTTGCAATAACCATGGGAGGTCCTCTCGTACTCAGTAATCCAACTATTGCGTGGGAGAGGTGCCTCCCTTTTTTGTCTCTAGGTTTGTTGTCCTTGAAGGACGCTCCCCCTCTCTCGTGATGCTGTCATGGGGTCTGAAAAATCCCGTTAAGGTAAGTAACGAAGACTTTTTTGTTTTTTACTTGGTGTTTTTTTTTTCATAGGACAGGTCGTTCTGGACACAGCGATACCAATTATCTGTGTGTGTGTGTGTATATGTGTATATATATTGTAGGGATTCTACTCGCTTAGGTGCGACAGGAGACAGTCAGGAGGCAGGTTCCCTTAAAGTTCATGCCGTTTATTATATCATAAACCAAACAGCATGTCATCAAAATAAACAGCCTTCAGTTCAGGCGACAAAATAACATCAAATGTCCTTTCCTTCAGGCTCAGTCCGCGAGCCTCAGCGCACACAGGAGGTGTATAACTCCATCACATACAGCTCCTTGGTTCAGGAGCTGGCCACATTATAAGGGTGTAGCCACACCCACGAACCCAGCAGCTGGCTGGTCACATGACTGTGACCTTACCAAAGGTCCTTGCAAAACAATAATAATAATAATATCTGTTATTCCTTATATTATGGAGACAAGCCATCTATGAGACACATATCTCCCATCGATTACACGACCCTTAGCCCTGCCACATTCCTCCCCCCTCTGCCTAAAGCCATGGGGCTTGGCACTTTCACCTACCAGGCAAGGGATTCTGGAGAGGGCATCGGCATTCCCATGTAGCTTCCCGGCCCTATGGTCTACATGGAAGCTGAAGTCTTGTAGGGCTAAGAACCAGCGGGTGACCCTAGCATTCTTACCCTTTGTTTCCCTCATCCATCTAAGCGGGGCATGGTCGGATATTAATCTGAACTTCCGTCCCACCAGGTAGTATCGTAATGTATCCACTGCCCATTTTATGGCCAATCATTCCTTCTCTACAACTGAGTAATTTTTTCACAAGAAGACAACTTCCTACTCAAGTAGAGAACAGGATGCTCCTCCCCACGTATCTCTTGGGAAAGGACTGCTCCTACACCAACATCTGAGGCAGCTGTGTGGAGGACAAATTCACGTTTAAAGTCTGGGGCCACAAACCGGGTTGCTTACAAAGAGCTCCCTTCATTTCTTGGAAGGCTGACTCTGCCTCTTCGCACCAGCTAACCATCACTGACTTTGTCCCCTTAAGCAGATCAGTTAGAGGTGCAGCCATTGTGGTGAAGTTAGGGATGAACCTCCTGTAATATCCCACGATCCCCAGGAAGGCTTTAACTTGCTTCTTTGACAGAAGTCTCGGCCATGTTTGAATTGCCTCCACTTTATTGACTTGGGGTTTGATCTCGCCACGCCCCACTACATATCCGAGATACTTGGCTTCCTCCTTACCCAAGGCACACTTTTTTGAGTTTATTGTAAACCCCGCCTCCCTTAGAGCGTCAAACACTGCTTGGACCTTTTCCAGGTGAGACTCCCAGTCTGGGGTAAAGATGACTATATCATCCAGGTACGCAGCAGCATATAGCTTATGCGGTGCAAGTATTCTATCCATAGCCCTCTGGAAGGTTGCTGGAGCTCCCTGCAGGCCAAACGGCATCCGGACATACTGGAAGCACCCGTCTGGTGTGGAGAATGCCGTCTTCTCCTTGGCTCCCTGTGCCATGGGAATCTGCCAGTATCCCTTTGTCAGATCCAAAGTGGTTATGTACCTGGCAGGTCCAAGTCTCTCGATGAGCTCATCAACGCGTGGCATGGGATAAGCGTTGAACTTGGAGACCTCATTCAGCTTCCGGTAATCGTTGCAGAACCTCCATTCACCATCAGGTTTTGGGACCAGGACAATCAGGCTCGACCAGCCGCTCTTGGATTCCGCAATGACCCCAAGCTTCAACATACGCTGCACCGCCTTGGCAATTACATCTCGCCGGGCCTCAGGAATACGATACGGTTTCACGTTCACCCACAAATGTGGCTCAGTCAGAACTTCGTGCTCCACCACCTTCATGCACCCCGGCAACTCTGAAAACGGGTCCCTGTTTTTCTGGAGTAACTCCCGGCATTGCTGTTTCTCGGCCTTCGATAGTGTCTCCGCTGTGGTAACCACTCCAACCTCCCCTTCTAGGTTGCCTAGCAAGCACGGAGTTACCGCTGGCTCTCTATCTTGCCACGGCTTGATGAGATTGACATGGTAAACCTGGTATGGCTTCCGTCTTCCAGGTTGGTGGATCTTGTAGTTTACATCTCCCAGCTTTTCCACCACCTCATACGGCTCTTGCCACTTGGCCAAGAACTTACTCTCCACCGTCGGGATTAGCACGAGAACTCGGTCTCCCGGTTTGAACTGCCTCACTCTGGCTGACTGGTTGTAGACCTTGGCCTGAGCCTCTTGTGCCTGGCGGAGATGTTCTTTAACAGTGGGCATCACCTTTGCAACCCTCTGCTGCATCAGTGCCACATGCTCAGTGATGCTTCTGTGAGGCGTGACTTCGGCTTCCCAGGTTTCCTTGGCTATATCTAGGAGACCTCGCGGATGTCGGCCGTACAGAAGCTCGAAGGGCGAGAACGCCGTGGAGGCCTGGGGGACTTCACGGATAGAAAACAGCAAATATAGTAAGAGAGAATCCCAGTCTCTACCATCTTTCTCTATGACTTTTCTCAGCATGCTCTTCAGTGTCTTGTTAAACCTCTCAACAAGACCATCTGACTGTGGATGGTACACTGAAGTCCTCAACTGGGAGATTTGCAAGACTCTGCACAATTCCCTCATCACCTTGCTCATAAAAGGTGTCCCCTGATCGGTCAGGATCTCCTTCGGCAAACCCGTCCGGGAAAACACATGGACCAGCTCGCGGGCTATAATCTTCGTGGAGGAGTTTCTCAGGGGAATGGCCTCAGGATAGCGTGTGGCATTGTCCAGGATGACTAATATATACTCATGGCCCCAAGCTGATTTAACTAAGGGACCGACCAAGTCCATGGCAATTCTCTCAAATGGCACCTCAATAATGGGCAGTGGCACAAGGGGGTTCCGAAAATGAGATGTGGGGGCAGTTAACTGACATGTCGGGCAGGACCTGCAATAGTTTGCTATTTCCCGTGACACCCAGGCCAATAGAACCTCTGCACAATCCGTTCCTGCATTTTTTTCCACCCCCAGGTGTTCCCTCAAGATGTGTGAATGGGCCATGACCAACACTTTCCGTCTATAGGGGCCTGGTACTTATTTTCGTGACCCGGTATAACAATTCCCCACTCAACATAAAATAGGGAAACCGTGTGTCTGCTCCTGGATCTTGTGCAACCCCATTAATGACGGTGACATTGTTAAAGGCTTCCTTCAGCGTGGGGTCCCTATGTTGGGCAGTTCCAAAATTCTCCCCGGCCACCCCTAACTCCGGGATGTCGGGTACAGGGGACCCTTCCTCCTCATCCCTAACAAGGACACATAAAGGAAACCAGTCTGCCTCTGGTGGTGGCGATACCTCAGTGGGGTGGATTGGTTCCCTGCTCTTGCTAGCACACTCAGAACCCTTCCCCCACAGATCCCAAAACAGACAGAAATCCCGTCCAATAATTATAGGATGCAACAAGTCTCGAACAACGCCAACTTCATGCGACTTGGTGCCATGCGCCGTTTAAATATTCACCCTGGCCACAGGGTAGTCCTTTGCATCGCCATGTATGCACCGAACGCCAATCTTTTTACCCGGGAGTATGTTGAGAGGAAAACTGGCCCTCACAAGGGTCACCAAGCTCCGGAGTCCTGAAGCGCCATTACTGCTTGACCGTTCACCTTCGCGGGACATGCTTGTGGCCCCTCGTTAGGTGGCGAGTTCACACTGCAAGCCGGATATGCATAGTATGAACTACGGCGTCCCATGCTGCAGTCCATCTGCTCGGTGGTCTGGGAATAACGGACAGCTATATGTCCTGGCCCGTGGCACTTCCAGCAAATAATATCACCCGTGGGGACCTTGGGCACCGCCTCCCCCGCCCCTTTTGACCTTTGACACGCCACCCCTTTTTGGGACTTCGCCTCCTGCTGGGACCCCCAATACGGAATGGGCTGCTTCCCCAAGGAACCTTCCATCCCCTGGTATCTCTCGACCAGCCCAACCAGTTCATCGGCATTTAGGGGTCTCGGCATGACATGCACAAACCGATTCATCACCACTCGCTCTACCATCTGCGCAGGCGTAGAAGACTCGGGCTGCAGCCATTTCTGGACCAGGTGCAACAGGTCGAACATTTGGGAGCGAGGCGGTTTGTCCAGGTGAGAGGCCCAGCGGTGAACTCGCTGTGCCCTGACAGTCATTGTCACCCCCAAACGTGCGAGAATCTCGGCTTTTAGTTTGGGATACTCCTTGACATCTTGCAAGGTCAAATCAAAGTGCGCCTTCTGGGGCTCCCCCGTCAGGTATGGGGCCAGTACCTCTGCCCACTGCACTGGCTGAAATTTTTCCCTCTCAGCCACCCTCTCACACACTGTCAGGAAGGCCTCAACATCATCCTCAGGGGTCATTTTTTGCAATGTGCGTCTTACCGCCTTCCTGACGAGGGTGTCATCAGCCGGACCTGGGGTTGGGGCGCTCGTCTAGCCCTCCTGTATGGCGGTTGCCAGAAGCTGCATCTGCTGCCGTTGCTCCTGCTGGCTCTGCTGGAGTTGCTCCTGCTGGCTCTGCTGGATCTGTTGTAACAACAGCCTGTTGGTTTCCTGTTGTTGTGACTGTGCCTGGACCAGGTGTTTCAGCAGGTCCTCCATTTTTCCAGGCAATGCTTGCTGGCTTGTTGCAAACTTGACCCAGGACATGCAGCAACAGTCTCACAGCTCTGCTGGGAACGCTGCCCACATCCTCCACCAATTGTATGGATTCTACTCGCTTAGGTGCGACGGGAGATAGTCAGGAGGCAGGTTCCCTTAAAGTTCATGCGGTTTATTACATTATAAAGCAAACAGCACGTCACCAAAATAAACAGCCTTCAATTCAGGCGACAAAATAACATCAAATGTCCTTTCCTTCAGGCTCAGTCCACGAGCCTCAGCGCACACAGGAGGTGTATAACCCCATCACATACAGCTCCTTGGTTCAGGAGCTGGCCACATTATAAGGGTGTAGCCACACCCACGAACCCAGCAGCTGACTGGTCACATGACTGTGACCTCACCAAAGGTCTTTGCAAACAATAATAATATCTGTTATGCCTTATATTATGGAGACAAGCCATCTATGAGACACATATCTCCCATCGATTACACGACCCTTAGCCCTGCCACAATATATACATACATACACATATACACACACACACACACACACTTGGTCAGAATTGTTGGTACCCCTCGTTTAATGACAGAAAAACCCACAATGGTGACAGCAATAGCTTGAATCTGAGACCAGTAATAATAAAAAAAATTATGAAAATGAACAAATAAAAGTCAGACATTGCTTTTCAACCATGCTTCCACAGAATTTAAGAAAAAAAAATCAAACTCATGAAATAGGCCTGGAGAGAAATGATGGTACCCCTGAAAATAATGTGACAAAAGGGACATGTTAAAGCAATGTGTGTCCACGTATTAGCATCACAGTTTGCTGTTGACTGCAAAGTGTGGGTATCTGATGTCAGCCCCCGGCTCTTGAGCAATCCCATCAATCACAGTCACATTTTCAAAGGCCCCTTTTAGGGTAAGATCCCGCATTTGAGCAGTCCCAAAATTTTCACCAGAAACCCCTAGCTCAGTAAACTCGGCCTCCCTGATCACCGATTCATGCTCATCACCGGCTAAGACACAAAAGGGGAACTCCTCTCACTGCAGTGGGGATTCATCAGGGTTATGCTGGCTCTTGCCGGAGACACTTGGACACCCCTGCTTTTCCCCACAACTCCCAGAACAGGCTGAAGTCCTGCCCGATTATCACGGGGTGCAGCAAGTCTCTTACTACCCTGACCTCATGGAACTTCGTGCCACGGCTCATTTTAATCATCACTCTGGAAACACGGTTGGCTTTTTGGCATCCCCGTGGATACAGCGGACACCCACGTTTCCTTGTGATCAACTGGTGGGGAAGTGTGGCCCTTATCAGGGTCACCAAGCTCTCGGAGTCCAAGTGTCCTTGACACCAGTGCTACATTTACGGTCACGTGACATGACTGCGGCCCCTCTCCGCGCTGATAATCCACACTGCAGGCTGGGTAGACATAATACGAGCAGCGCCTGCACAGGCTGCAATCCATCTGCTCGGCAGACATAGGACAACGGGATGCTATGTGTCCGGGACCGTGACACCGACAACAGATCTGGTCTTTAGCAGCAGCCTTTGTTAGCCCCTCAGCGGCTCCTTGAGACCTTGGACTCCCCCCAGTGGTGGCTCTGTTACTCCTCTTTTGGGACTCGGGCTCCCGCTGGGAATCCCAGTATGGAGATGTAACACCCCCTGACTTCCTCAGGGTCCTCTTGACCACCTGATGCCTTTCTGCGAGGCCCACCAGGTCATCCACATTCCGGGGGTCTCCTTGGGCAACCCAGGTCTGCACCGGCCTGGGGAGTGAGTGAATAAGTCGGTCCATGACCACCCGCTCGACGATCTGGGCTGGAGTGGGGGACTCTGGTTGCAGCCATTTCTGGACCAAATGCAACAAGTCAAACATTTGTGAGCGGGGAGGTTTGTCACCACAATACGCCCATTGATGAACCCTTTGGACTCTGACAGCCATCGTGACTCCTGAGTGTGTCAATAGCTCCATTTTCAACTTGACATATTCAAGGGCATCTTGCAAGGCCAAGTCAAAATAGGCTTTCTGGGGTTCACCTGTCAAATAGGGGTCCAGCACCTCCCCCACTGCTCCGGGGGCAGCCTCTCCCACTCTGCAACCCATTCAAAAACAGTCCAGAATGCCTCTACATCATCCCCTGGGGTCATCTTTTGCAAGGCTCGCCTTACCGGATACAGGAGTCATCACCTTGACTTGGGGGAGGGGTGGTTTCTCTGCTGCGGACCTATCCCATCAGGAGTTCCATCTGCCTTTGCTGCTGCTGTATCTTTTGCTGTATCTTTTGCTTATTTGTCTCTTGCTGTACCTGGAGCTGATGCTGCTGGGTCAGGATCAGGTGTTTGAGTAGCTCGTCCATTTTTTCCGACCACTGTTCCATCTCTGAAGCTGCCTTAACCCAGGACATACAATTTGTCCACCGCTGCTACTTTTGCTCCTGGATCGTTGCCCGCGTTGTCCGCCACGTGTAAGGGGTTGACAGGCTCAGCTGCTCCTCGAGGTAAACTCATGCACACAGGTGGTTAAAGTCTCTCGGTGGTTAATTGGTTCATTGCCTTGAGCAAGTGCTTACAACCCACTGCACCTGGGTCGCTCTGCAGCCATCTTTTGGCCTGAGGTCATCATGGAGACAATCAGCACAACACAATTGCAAAATCGCATTTTGCCAGTCTGAGCAGGGAGGGAGCTGTCGGCGCCCTCTCCTGTTCCGATCGATGTCACTATTGACATTGACGGCTACATCAAAAGGGATAAGTGTCCACAATCAGTGTTAGCACCGATTGTGGGCGTTGTTGCAGGGTGTCTGCTCTCATATAGCGCTGACACTCGCTTTTGATCGTGCTGGGTCTTAGAGTGAGCCCCCTCAATTGTCACATCTTATATGTATGGTGGCTAAGCAAGGGGAAACCCAAATCTGTTAAGCTTTTTTTTTTTTTTAAAGATTATACTTTTTCAGTTTCGGAGAAAAGGAGGGAAAAATTGGGTTATGGATCATTTATACTTAAAAATTATATATCTTTTTTTAAAATATATGTACAGTTTATTGTAAAATTACCAAATAGATGTGAAAAGATGGTACAGACTGGGAGTCTTCAGTCGACCTCTGACTGCCATATCAATTGACACCCTATTGTTGCATCAGTAGAGAGCCATCACAATTGATAGGAAATTTCCGATACACTGCTTTCAACCTTTTAAATGCAGGTTTCATGATAGACAGCGTCTAAGAAACTAAACTGTTGTGTGTAGCGCTAGCTCCAATCAGCAGTTCAGATAGGCTGTCTCTACAGCTAATGTTGACAAGGGGTTAATTATTGTGTTCCGTCACTAAAGTCTCTATTTACAGGCAATAACAGGACTTATCAATCGATTTCTACTGGAACCTCATCTGAGAGACCAAGATGATGCCCAGGTCTCGGCATGGACACCAAGATAGTTAAAATAAAAATCTTTACATTTTCCTTTTTATTTTTTACTAGCTTGGCCCATGCAAAATTTTTGCACATTCGTCGTCGGGGGCGCAGGCAATTTCAGAGAAAGCAAGCGTGAATTTTTTATTGCTTGAACCCAATATAACAAAGTAACTACAAAATTAGTCAGGTTCTTTGTGAAACCAAGTCTCTGGTCGCAACACGATACCTTGGGAAATTGTTAGATGTTATGCAACAATGCTGTTTCAGTTGCCATATAGCTTTAGCCTATACGGATGCATGGAGAGCTCAAGAAACAGGTTCTCCATTCAAGTGTTGTGACTGTGACACAGCCACGACACATTCAGCTGCGGCGCCGGACAGCTGATCAGCCGGAGCGCTCCACGTATCCGGGTTCCCGCTGTAGCGTATTTGGTAAGCGCTATAGCTTGCTGAACAAGCAGGGACCTGAGCAAATTCGCTCAACTCTAATTATTAGCTCCCCTCTGCCACATGAAGTTTAGGCGTATGGGGGGTGCATAGATAGGCTCCTGGGTGAGGAAATGTATCTGATATACTATCATGATCCAGCATCCACAAGGGGATGGTAGCGCTAAAGCCTAGCTGGTACCAAATGTGTAGAACTGTTATTTCTTACTATGGATTTATTTTGCTTATTGAAATATTTTAGTACATGTGAAGTTGTTGTGCTATCATTCCCGTGCAGATGCTGGATCACAGTGGTCAATCACAGTGCCAGGTGGTGATTACAGCCGACTGTAGCTGCTCACTGCACCGCCCATATGACTGGAAGGTAGTAGCAGCTGCTCCAGTAAGGTGCACTAACATGTCCCGCAAACTGCCCCATGTGTTTACTCCACTTTTCATATTATTTAAACAAGCCCCTTTTGGTTGCTTCTTGCTTACATTTTCCTAAAATTATTTTCATAATTTTTCGAGGGCTATACAAAGCTTCTGACATTTCGATCTAGAGTAGACCTTCCCCAGATCCACTGTGTACAGGAAAAAATAGCAGATAATCAAAAATTGTGTACAAAGAGAAGTGGTGTCAGAATCCTAGTGAAAGAAGCAAAATCCAACAATATGAATCCAGTATTTACATAGTAGCTTGTATTTATATTTTTGCATGTATTTACTTATAATCAGACTAGATTAAGGCCCGATGCTATCGCATCGAGAGGATAGTGACACACCTCTTGCCATGTTAACCCTCAATACACACACACCTCCTCAACACACACTCCTCTCACCTTTCACCATCTCCACTCACGTCCACTCACTCTTTCACTCCACATACGACCCTTTCTCTCTCACTCCATCTCTCATACTCACACCGTCATCGTCGCTGCCCCGACATCTTCCTCCGCAGCCGCGTTCCTGGATCCAGACGTTCTCCAGGCCGCCGACATGTTCTTGCGGCGACGCCATCTTGGATTTCGTGAAATCCCGCGATATTCAAGATGGCGTCGCCGCAAGAACATGTCGCTGGCGTGGACGACATCGGGATCCAAAATGGCGTCGGCGTAATCTCGCGAGATTTCGCCGACGCCATCTTTTTGGATCCCGAGTCGTCCACGCCAGCGACATGTTCTTGCGGCGACGCCATCTTGGATTTCGTGAAATCCCGCGATATTCAAGATGGCGTCGCCGCAAGAACATGTCGGCGGCCTTGAGAACGTCTGGATCCAGGATCGCGGCGGCGGAGGAAGATGTCGGGGCAGCGACGATGACGGTGTGAGTATGAGAAACGGAGTGAGAGAAAGGAACGTATGTGGAGTGAAAGAGTGAGTGGAGGTGAAAGGTGAGAGGAGTGTGTGTTGAGGCGGTGTGGTGTGTTGAGGGTTAACATGTGCGTGTGTGTGTGGTGACGTCACCGGTTACAACTGGACGGAAGTTGTTACAACCGGAAGCTGCTTAGGGCATTTATTATTATAGATATTGCATTTAGGCTAAGTGCCCACATTGCAGAAATGCTGCGGAATTGTTCGCAGTCTTTCTGCAACTCCCCACTGCCGATAAAACGGATGCGGAATTCGCATGCTTTTTCCCGCAAAACACAAGAGCTTCACAAGCATAATTAGCTTGCAGAATGCTTGCGCTTTTCCAAGCGATTTGAAGCATCGCTTGGAAAAGTGATTGACAGGTTGGTCACACTTGTCAAGCATAGTGCTTGACAAGTGCGACCAACTTTTTACTATTGATGCTGCCTATGCGGCATCAGTAGTAAAGTATAGGATGTTAAAAAAAAAAATAGAGATATAACTTGCCCTCTGTTGGCCCCCGGAGTCCTCCCAGTCCTCATTGGTGCTGGCGACAACTTCTGTTCCCAGGGATGCATTGCGCAAATGACCTCTGATGACGTAGCGGTCACACATGCAGTTCCACTCTGTTTAATTTTTATATATGGAGGTTCCACCTAGTGGTGTAGAAGAATATTGCACAGTAGCAGGAGTGGAAGTGTACAGGTGCTCAGACTCCAAAAATTACATGCATAAAACTCTTTTGTTCTTGGTCTGCTGTCCCATGTATTCAGGGATCTATCAATTAACACAAAAGCAGGTGGGAAGTCATTCCACCCGATAAGAAGAGAATCCCAACAATTCAGGATAAAACAATGTATTGTTATTAACAGATATAAAACCAATTAATAAGACAAGGGAATATGACCCCCCAAAAAAGTGAAAAGGCTGCAAAACCATATGATATGCTGTTTGTGATATAGGAAGGTAAATACAATAAAGGATAGGTGTCCTAAAATTCCTACTGTATTAATACCAAAAGAGGAGCTATGGGTGGGCGCAAGTAAAGGCCCCGTCTCACTAAGCAATCTCTGTAGCGAGATCGCTGCTGAGTCACAACTTTTGTGACATAACAGCGATCTCACCAGCGAGATCGCTGTGTGTGACAGCGATCAGCGAGCGGCCCCCCTGCCGGTATCGCTGATCGCTGCAAGAAATCTCTGGACATTTCTTTTCTTTTGTCGCTGGTCTCCCGCTGGCCAGCTCGCATCGCTGTGTGTGACAGCGGGAGACCAGCGATCAGGTGTAAAAAATAATAAAAAAAAATAAAAAATATAGTTATTCTCACCTTCCGACGTCACGTTCAGCCATCCCGCCTCTCTCCACGCTCCGGTCCCAGTGATCCTTTGCACGAATGACCGCGAGACTTTGTTATCCCGCGAGACTGTGACATCTCGCGGTCATTCGTGCAAAGGATCACTGGGACCGGAGCGTGGAGAGAGGCAGGATGGCTGAACGGGACGTCGGAAGGTGAGAATAATATATTTTTTATTTTGATTCTATTTTTTACAGGATGGCCAGCGATGCCGGGCGCTCGGCATCGCCGTGCTAATCGCTGGTGAAGCTGTCTGTGTGACAGCTCACCAGCGATCACATAGCGATTTACCAGCGATCCTGACACCTTGATATGGGTGTCGGGATCGCTGGTAAGTCGCTTAGTGTGACGGGGCCTTTACAGTGCAGTCCACTAGGGGGCTCTGCAGTATACATGTGTCCAGGTACCATCCTAACTAGGACGTCACCTAAACCTATATCTTAAGATGTGCGTTAAAGTGATAATATGGAAAAGGGTCCATTATTTACCTGTCCAGAGGTTGTAAGTGGTATCAGGATGGCGTGCAGTGTCATTTCGCTGCTTACTTTTTCTAGTTCGCCTCATTGGGGGACACAGGACTGTAGGTGTATGCTACTGCCCACAAGAGGCTGACACTAAGTGAATGAAAAAAAGGTTAGCTCCTCCTCCGCAGTATACACCCGTGCCCTGATTGCCAGCGAGACCAGTTCATGCTTAGTGTCCATAGGAGGCATGCGTCTGGTCTTTTTCCCCAGACTTTTTTCTTTTTTACTTTCCATGAAGATGAGACAGGGGCGACGGACCCTATTGAAAGGGTCCGATCTCCCCAAACCATCAACGGGCGAGCACATGCGAGTGTCGCCTCCACGTATCCTCTCCCGCGATGTGGGACATGATGCCGGACTCTGCCCTGACCACCCTGAGGTATTGAAACCCTAGGCTGTACAAAGGCACAGGTACAGTCCATGCGCCCCCCACTGCACCAACAATGCAAAGACTGCAGTGGTGGAAGGAGGCAGACGGTCCCTCTCCTCTTCCCTGGTAAGGAACGATGGAGCCAGGGTGCCTGCACCGCCCTGTACATAGGCCCCCCTCTGCCCCCACACACACTTGACAGGCTGTCTGCTGAAGCGCTCCATGCGATCAGTACAGGGTGCATGGAGCGAGGAAGGCGCTGCAGCATGGCGCTGCCTCTTCATCGTCTACCGACGCCAGAACTTTTTTACTTGGCTCCTAGTTTGCCTAGGCCGAGGGCGGGAGTCCCGCCCACTGACCCCCATTTTATGGCGGCCCGCCTCTATGTACTTGGGCCGGCGCTGTAAATTTAGGCCCCGGCTTCGGCCTGTGCTAGGTCACAGCCGGACGTCACGCCCCCAGGCACGCCTACTTCCGGGGGGACCGCCCACTCGCAAGGCGCAAATTTTGAAGTTAGGGGCAGCCCAGACACCTCCTGCTGCTTCAGGATGCAACGGGGTGCAGGACTGTGGGTAAGTGCTACTACCCCCCCTCCAGCTGGGCAGCTATACCAATGGCGTCACTGCCGCAGGCCATGCCAACCAGCAGGGAAACCCGGGCACACAGGTCCGGAGGACCAAGCCTCATGCGCTGCTAATTTCTGCATGCACCTCCTGTCAGCCCGCTTTTCCACAGGTACAGAGAGTTATGGTGCCACCGGCCTTTCTAGGCTGAGTGTGACTGCTCTCGTCAGGTGTCAGCTGCTAAGCAACTTGAGGCCGTGCCGGTACCAGAATGGGAGACCAGCGGGCAAATCGACAGGTCACTCATTAAAAAACAAACAAACAAAAAAAAAACGAAGCCTGCGATTCCTAACGCGCACAGGAGCCTTCCCCTGCGACCAAGCCCCCGGAATGGGCTCTGTCTTTGTCGCAGTCTATGGCATCACTAACAAGGGCAATTGAGTCCCTTCAGGCCCCAGATAGGGGCAGGGACAGCGCCTCGCCTGTCTTGGAGAAATCCTCGACCTTACAGGAGCCTCGGGCCTGCAGGGGCCGCTCTCACTCTAGGCAGACGCGGGGGGAAACGGACCCACACAGCGTCACCCAGCCCGACTGGTGCCTCAGCATCTATGAGCTCTGCTTCTCGCTCCCCTTCTCCCAGGGGGTGACAGAGAGCAAAACTCGGATTATGATTCTGAGGGGCCCCTCATTTTGGATGCACCTGGTTACCAGGAATCAGTTGACAGTCTCATTGAGGCTGTCAACCAAACCCTGGGTATTGACGATGAATCCATCTTCACCTCAGGTCATATGGTGTCATGCAAATGGGTCAAACGGCCTCATACACTCACACAGAGTTTGAGGACATAGTGCAATGACACAGGGAGTGGCCAAACAAACGCTTAGCAGGACAGGGGGCACTGGATGCAAGATAACCGTTTGCCCACTTTTCATGGAGTTCAGAGGCAGAGCCCCCATCGGTAGATCCACCCGTATCACAGTTGGTATCAAGAACCCGATTATCCCTACCTAACTGTTCTTCTAATAAGGATCCCACTGACCGTCTCAGTAGAGAGCCGGGCTCGCTTGTTGTTTGAGGCTTCAGGATCAGCCCTCTCTCCCTCTTGCACGGCAACTTGGGTAGCCAAGGCCATGATTTCCTGGTCAGAGTCATCAAATGCAGCTTTGGAGAGCCTGAACCTACGTTGGAGGTAGCGGAGATCACGAATCAGATAGTCCTGGCAGGAGGCTATTTGATTAACACATCCATGAATGCAGCTAACCGCACACCACTGGCTGCCGCAAATGCAATTTGCATCAGGGGAGCCCTATGGTTGAGAACATGGCGAGCCTACCCAACTTCCAAGAAATCCCTAACTTCTTTGCCCTATCAGAGCAGCAAAGTGTTCGGTGAGAAGCTAGATCAGCTTCTCTCCGACACCATGGGGGGGAAAAACAACTTTCTTCCACAACAGGGGGCTAAGCAGCCATTCCGGCACCAGCTTCAAACACGGTTTCGACCGCCAGTTCAGGTCGGCCCAATTAGGGCAGAGATCGTCAGATATCATATAGAACCAACCCATTGGGGCGTTCCAACCAGCTGAAATAAGGGGGATCAAGGTCCCACAGGTTCACGGCCGAATGACTGGAGGAACTTCCGGTGTTGTGAATTCTCTCTCTGGCTTTCCTCTGGTGATTACTGAAGGTAGTGGAGCTGGTCAGATTGACAGAGGGGTTGTGAGTTCTCTTTCTGGGCTCCCTCTGGTGATTACTGGAGGTAGTGGAGCTGATATGATTGACAGAGGCTTACCACCTGATAATGAGGAAGACGATTGGAGATCTGGGGTTTCAGATTGGGATTTAAGACAGCCGACTCCCTCTATCCCTGCTGGTGATTTTCTTCCTGTGCCTCCTGAGGTCTGATGTCTCCTGCTCTGTCCCTGCATGTTCAGCGAAGTGATTCATTTGCTACTCTGTTTGCATTTGATCTGGTTTTGTCTATCTCTGCTTTGTGCGGGTCAGCCAGCTCCGGCTGGGGCTGTGCTGAATTACCGCCCATATGTTACCGCTTGTGCCAGTTTGTTTTGTCCCCTGTTATATTGGTCTCTTTTTTGCATCAGACGTGTTGGACTTTTGCAGGTTTTTTTGCATGATTGCAGATAGTGTCTTTCCTTTCCTGTCCTGTCTAGTCAGTGTGGGCCCCATCGTTTGCTCAGTCTATTTTTCTGCCTGCATTTGTGTTTTCATCTTGTCTCACCGACAATATATGTTTGGGGGCTATCTATTCCTTTGGGGTCTGCTCCGGGGCAGTTTAGATTTCCCCTTTCTTGCTTTAGACTTAGTTAGCTCTCCGGCTGTGCCGAGACATCTGGGATCATCGTAGGTACACTCCACGGCTACTGCTAGTTGTGTGGATAGGATCAGGGGTCTGCAATCCGCTTAGTTACCAACGTCTCTGGTTTTCTTGTAGCTTAGCCTGGGCATGCTATCCTCCTCGGCGACCCATTCATAACATTCTGGTCTACACCTGCAGAGTAGGCGGGCGCCTGCTCTGGTTTCATCACGTCTGGCTCACCGTCGTACAAGACGCGTGGGTAGGATAGCTGGTACAAGATATTTATCGGCCACCCCCAAACGATTTTTCCTGTCTCGTCCTCCCAAATCTGAAACCCGGGCACGCGCCTTATTCGAAGCCATCGAGTCTCTCAGATGCAGTGGAGTGATCATCCCTACTAGAAAAAGAGATTTCAGGGTTTCTACTCCAACCTGGTTGTAGTCCCCCGGCACATCCCCATTTTTTTCCTTGCATCAAAGGCTCTTACAGTTGCCATCAGCAACCTGCATCACAGCCTTACCCTTTGGGCTAGCCATTGTTCCCAGGGTATTTACAAGGGTCATGGCGGCAGTCATGTCCATCCTGCATGCCCGGGGCATAATCATCTGGCCTTATCTGGATGACCTCCTAGTCAAGGGCCCATCTTTTCAGTCTTGCGAAGAGAGCGTCAACATCACGCTGGATACACTTCTCTGCCTAGGGTGGCTGGTGAATTTGAAGTTCTGAAGTTTTCCCCCTATTCCAACTCACAAAATTTCCTTTCTAGGGATGATCTTCGACACTTCCCGAGGGTTGGAAATTCTCCCTCAGGACAAGGCCCTAGCACTCTGGCAGGGAGCCTGGGCACGTCGCCAGCCGGTCTCCCGTACCATCCGGTTTGACATGAAGGTCTTAGGGAAAATGGTGGCAGCAATAGAGGCTGTTCCATTTGCCCAGCCCCATCTTCGTCCCTTGCAGCACGCCCTCTTGGCAGCTTGGGACAAGAAACCCGTTCTCCTTCGACCACCAGTGTCGGTTGTCCGCACCGGTCAGACAGGCTCCCAGATGGTGGACGAAGAGTCCCTCCCTTGTGCAGGGGAAGCCTTTTCCTCCGAACCATTGGTTGATGGTCACGACCGACACCAGTCTCCTCGGATGGGGTGCAGTATTTCGCCACCACACAGCCCAAGGATGTTGGTCACCTCGGGACTCACGCCTTCCAATCAACCTTTTAGAAATTCGGGCGATTCGGCTGGCTTTGCAGCAATTTCATCATCTCCTGGCAGGACGCCCTGTCCGAATTCAATCAGACAATGCTACGGCAGGGTCTTACATAGATCATCAGGGGGGGCAGCCGCAGCAGGGCAGCCATGCTCGAGGCAAAGCATATGCTTTGCTGGGCCGAGAGAAACCACTCTGTGATCTCGGCAGTTCACATTCTGAGCATGGAGAACTGGGCGGCTATCTTTCTCAGCCGGCAGGGTCTTGCGTCCGGGGTATGGCCACTTCATCCCGATTTTTTTTCCAACAGATTTTCCAACATTGGGGAACCCCAGAAGTGGACCTGATGACTTCCAGGCTAAATGCCAAGGTGCCCAGGATTGTCGCTCGGTCCCGGGACCCACAGGCAATCGCCGTGGACGCGTTGGTCCTTACTTGGCAACAGTTTTCACCTCTCGTACCTGTTTCCTCCGCTTCCACTGCTTCCGAAGGTCTCAGGAAGTTCAAGGCATAGGTGGTTCCAGTAATACTGATTGCCCCAGATTGGCCTCGTTGGACAGGGTATGCAGATTTAGTGCAGCTACTCGTCGACATCCCCTGGCGGCTGCCAGAGCCCCCAGACCTACTTTCCCAGGGCCCGATCTACCACCAGAACCCAGAGGCCCTGTGTTTGGCGGCTTAGCCGTTGAATCTTGGATCCTGGCCCAGGCCTAGTTTGGCCGGAAGGTGGTGGCTGCACTGGTTAGGGCTCGGGAGCCCACCTCAGCACGTGTTTACCACCACGCCTGGGAAGTTTTCTTCTCATGGTGTAGGGACCGCGTTTATCCTCCACTGATATTCTGCATTCTTAACATTTTTAGCGCTTCTCCAGTCTGGCCTAGACTCAGGTTTAGCTCCAAGATCCCTCAGGAGACAGATTTTGGCCTTATCCGCCCTGTTCTAGCGTAGGATTGCTACCAATCTGCAGGTAAAGACCCTCAGCCAGGGGGTCTCCTGCTTGATACCCCCCTATAGGGTCCCTCTGGACATCCTGGGGTCTTAACCTGGTCCTAAGCGGTCAGCAGGAAGCTCCGTTTGAACCACTACAGGGTGTCTCTTTGGCATACCTTTCCTGGATGGTGGTGTTCCTTGTGGCTATAATGTCAATTAGACAGGTCTCGGAGCTGGCGGCTCTATCCTGTCAAGCCCTGTATCTGATTTTTTACACAAGGATAAGGTGGTTCTCAGGCCGACTCCTCCTTTTTTCTGCCAAACGTCATTTCTTCATCTCACTTTATTGAGGATGTTGTCTTGCCCCTTTTTTCTGCCCAGCACTGGTACAGCGGGTGGAAAAGGCGCTGCATATGTGGGATCTTGGGAGAGCTCTCAGGAGGTACGTGTCACGGACGGCACGCTTTCGTTAGACAGACATGCTGTTTGTGCTTCCCGAGGGTCGCAGGAAGAGACTCGCTGCCTCAGGATCGACCATAACCAGATGGATTAATTGTCTATGCAGGTGTCTTACCGCATCAGAGGCGCACCTGTTCCAGCTGGGATCAGAGCACACTCCGCTCGGGCGGTAGTCGCCTCTTGGGCTCTTCAGCACCAGACTTTGGCGAAGCAGGTCTGCAAAGCGGCAACCTGCTCCAGTCTGCACACATTCTGAAAGCACGACGATATCCATACTCAGGCTTCAGCATATGTGAGCCTGGGTAGAAGGATTCTCCAAGCAGCGGTGGTGCACCTTTAGACAGAAGGTGCATATAGCTTGGACCAGTGAGTCGACTTCCCACCCAGGGACTGCTTTAGGGCGTCCCACAGTCCTGTGTCCCCCAATGAGCGTTTCAGAAAAAAGGATTTTACGGTGAGTTATCACAAAAATCCCTGTTTTTTTTTTTGTTTTTTTTTTTGGAGGTCATATTCCCTGTCTTTTTAATTGGTTTTATATCTGTTAATTAATCGAAATACCTGAATGACTTACCACCTGTTTTTGTGTTATTTGGTGAACTTTTTGAAGTGCCTAGCCCCAAGATAATTTTTTGGTATTATGACTTTGTAGAGATCTATCAATGTTAGATTGTATTATAAAGTGCAGGTGCATGAGTCAGCTAGCACATTGATACCTCCCAAAGAACAGGACAGACACGTTAGTAAATGGATTGTGTTTACAATAAACTGCAAGTGCATAAATCAATAGACATATAACTATTTCCTAAACACAGGGCAACCAAACATTTCTAATAGGTAGTGCATGATCACATATAGTTACCAGCCTGGACCCTCTGGATTTATTTTACTCCCATGTAACTGTTTGACCTCCTCGGGCTATTTATACAGAAGAGAACGGTCTACCCAGAATACATCTATCTTCAGGATCCCAAACAACATTTAACAAAATGATGTGAACAGCCTTTTTAAAGCAGATGGCCACCATTTAGTGTTGCCAAGGGCATTAGCAAGGAAGCCATGTTTTTGTGCATGTCTAAAAGGATAAATACTGCCAGGATGGAAATCGGACAGTGTCCAGTGACTCGGTCAGCTTCATGTCAGTGAACGATTGTCAGGGTTCCAGTCGGAATACAGTTTTTCAGGGACCTATTGTTCGCCAAGCACTATTTAAGTGTGAATGTAGCTTATGTTTTGAAAAATATTTTTCTTCGGACAACTCCTCTAAAGGTACAGTCACACTTAGCGATGCACCAGCGATCCCGACCAGCGATGTGACGCGGTCAGGATCGCTGGTGCATCGCTAAGTGGTCGCTAGTGAGCTGCCACACAGGCAGATCTCACCAGCGACATAGCAGGGGTCGGGGGTCGCTACTTACCTGTCAGACGAGGCGATGAAGACGTCTGCCTGCCCGCGTCCACGCGTCGCTGCCACAGGAAGCCCAGCAGGAAGCTGACGACGAGAAACGGCCCAGGACATTCTCACGCGATCAGCGATAATCAGCGGGGGAGCTGGTCGGAGGTAAGTATCACACATAGCGATATCACTAGCAATATCGCTGCTACATCACAAAAACCAGTGACGTTACAGCGATATTGCTAGCGATATCGCTTAGTGTGACAGGCCCTTAAGGCTAGTGTGACTGACCAGCTATCGCAATTTAACACATTACATTGGATGAAGCTAGATGTGTTAATTCCTTCTGTGTTTATGTATATTGGGCACACTCACGCACAACACTACTTTCCTCCTCAAAAAATACCACTTGATTGGCTAAGGCCTCTTTCACACTTCAGTTTTTTGTGTCAGTTACAATCCGCCAAAAAGGTGGAGAAGCGGATCCGTTGTCCGCAAAATGAGGAAATTTAAAGGAACCGCTGGCCGGATCTTGACTGATTGTCAAAAACGGAAGTGTGAAAGAGGCCTAAGACGGAAACAGAGCTTCATTCACTTCTTAAGCCCCCCTCCCATGCACATTATGGGACTAACATCAGATGAATCCACCCACAATGAAGAGTTCAGCTGACAGTTTAATACAGTATATAAGCGCCCCTAGCAATTGATTGCCAGGGGAGTTAAAGATCCCACCTGTCCGATTTCAAACTGTCGAACCTTTTGTTTTCCTTTAAATAAGCCACCAACAAAGTGACCTTATCTATGGCAGAGATGGCTGTGATAGCTGTCAGCTGATCCATCTAATGTGTATGGCTGGTAGACTTTAAACTGCCTTGGTACAATGAAATCTGACTGTGACGACACTGCATTTTTATCTTGATTAACCAGACATGTATTTCTCTAGTCACCTTCCATGACAGCAGTATGGGATGATGTCTCCCCATCTTTATGGGGGACAGGAAACACAAAGAGGTTAAGTACTCCTCTCCTGCTTACAACCACCAGTGTTTTTCCTGTCCCTTATGGGGCATGAATAGGTTTCCTGATGGTGCTGCCGTGGCCGGCCATCTGGAGCACCCAGGCTTACTTATTGTCGGGCATCTGAGGTCAGGGACTCCGCTCTCCTCCTCCTTGTGCTGCTCCCCGTCTCCATGGCCTTCGTGCAACTTGGGACCTTTTCCCTCCACTCCTGCACCTCCTCCGGGAGTAAAGCGGGCCGGTGATATGTGGCCGGGGTCCTCCTGCAGCTCCCTCCTCTCCACATGCCGGCAGAATCCGAATGCCACACGAACCGGATGTGATGTTATGCCTAACTTCCGGTTTATTTCCTGGTGCGCTCCTGGTGTGTGTTGGGATCGCTCCAGCGCTGCTGGCATGTTAGGGTGTTCCCTTCCGGGTTCCACCCTGATGACCTGAGGGAGGAGGAGCACAAGCATCAAACTCTGGGACCTCGGTTATTTAATCCTGGTGAGGGCATGCCTCCAGGTGAGGCCCATTGTCTGTGTCCCTCTGTGACTTCTGATGGACTGACCATTTACGGCGACTAACCCTCTCTTACTGCTTCTGCAGAGCCCAATGTCCACCCTCATACTGTAAGTAGTGGATGAAGGTCCCTTGCTATCTGGGTTATGTCCTCATGGGAGACTTAGTCCACCTTTCTATCTCTCTTTAGGGAGACAAGGTCCCCTGCCCCTAAGAAGGATAAAGTGCACAACCGCAAGTGTGGTGTATGTGCTTCCAAGCTTCCCTCAGCGTATAAGAAGAAGCTTTGCCAGCCCTGCACTGACAATGTGTTGCGTGCCAAACTGCCCTCCCTGTTGGACAGCATTAAAACCCTCATCAAACAAGAGGTTCAATCCTCTATGTCCGCCTTTTCCCAGGCTACAGTACTAAAACCCCATCCTCCTAAGAAAAGGAAGATGGCACCTGTGGAGTCTGATTCAGACTCAGGCGAAGTCTGTACCTCTGGTTCAGAGGATATTTGGGAGAATGAAGGTTCCACTTCCACCCCCAAGTTCGATGATAAAAATATTATTTTTCCTCTAAGGATATGGAGAAATTGGTTAGTATGGTGAGAAGCACCATGGGGGTTGAGGAGGAGGAAGTGAAGCAGTCAGTGCAGGATGAGATGTTTGGGGAGCAGAAACCTTAAAACACAAAGGTTTCCCCATACATGAGAACATCCAAAGCCTTATCCTTCATGAATGATACCTCCCCAAGAAAGGGTTTAGCGTCCCGTCTGATTTAAAAAATTGTTTAACCCTAGACGGAGATTGTTCTCTATGGGAGATTCCCAAAGTAGATGTGCAGGTGTCCAGGGTGGCAAAAAAGACAGCTCTCCCGTTTGAGGACTCGTCTCAGCTCATAGACCACATGGATCGTAAGACGAGACCTTACTAAGAAAATCCTGGGACACCTCCGCTAATCTGCTAAAAGCAAACATAGCTTCCACCTCTGTCGCCATCTCTATTCCGTTGGCTCAGTACATTAGAAGACCACCTCACGCAGGGAACTTCTAGGGAGGAGATACCTGACTTTTTTCCCCTCCTTCAGAAAGCAACAGGGTTCCTTGAGCAGAAGCATCGGCAATCTGTACACGTAGCAGCGAAGTTCACAGTCCTCTCCAACTCAGCTAGGAGAGCTCTGTGGCTGAAATCATGGAGTGGTGACATCTCTAAGGTTAAGCTTTGCGCCATTCCCTTTCAGGGACACCATGTTTTTGGTCCAGCTCTCGATGAGATCTAGGAGAACGCTATGGACAAAAAGAAAGCCCTCCCTAAGCAGACAAACCCTTGAAACTGTTTTTTCGTCCCTTCTGAGAACAATCTTACCAGAGGTAATACTAAAGGAAAGGCAAATCAGGCCATTGGAGCGATCCAAAAGGTGGAAAGGGCAAAAATATCCTTGTCCGCCACCACCAGCAAACTCCTGACAAGCAATGACTGCTCCCCTGTCGGGGGTTGACTCTCAGGCTTCCTCATTCTGTAGCAGTCCATCTCCACAAAGCAGTGGGTCCTCCGTTCCATTAGGGACGGATTGAAATTAGTGTTCGAGAGTTTTCCCCCTCAATGCCTGAGAATTACCTCACTACAATCTCTACACCTTCAAGACTCCTTACTGTTAGTTCTTCAAGGACTGCTTCAAGCAAAGGTGATCTCTCGAACACCCCTATAAGACATAGGCAGGGGCCACTATTCTTGCCTCTTCCTAGTCGAGAAGCCTTCAGGAAAGCACAGAATTATCATCAATCTGTAACCCCTGAATCAAGTGATCACTTACAGACAGTTCAAGATGGAATTGATCAAATCGTCAATCCCACTCATTGGACAGGATTGGGTAATGGCTAAAATAGATCTGAAGGATGCCTATTACCATGTGCCAATCCACCCAGATCATCGGAGGTTCCTCAGATTCGCACTTTCCCATGGTCACCGGGTTAGCCATTACCAATTCAATGTCCTCCCGTTTGACATTTCATCAGCACCACTGGTATTCACCAAGATTATTTCAAAAGCAGTAATCTTCATTTGTCATCAGGGGATTTGCATCATTCCGTATTTAAACGACTTCCTTCGTCGCACCATTTTTCCCTCATCTAAATCTAGATGTGGCAAAGACCTTGGAAATCCTGGAATATCTGGGCTGGATCCCAAATCTGGAGAAGTCTGATCTTCATCCTTCACCAAGGAAGAAATAAACTCCTGGGAATCCTCCTGGATTCAGAAAAAGGAGCATCCTTCTTGCCTAGAGATCGTCAACTTGATCTTTTTCAGAGGATCTCCAAGTTCAGAGACCAGAGAGCTCCTACCCTGAGGGGCTCAATGTCTGTCCTGACATCATGCATCCAGGCAGTATCCTGGGCTCAATCCCATACACGAGTCCTCCAGACTCATATTCTCTCGTCTTGGGACATGCCTAAAAATTCTCTGGATGTGGATCTATTTGCCAATGACCAGAACGCGAAGGTGAAGACTTTCTTCTCCCTGAATCCCGCAGATGGGGCATTGGGAATAGACGCCTTTTCTCACCCTTGGAGGTTCAACCTGGCGTATGCCTTCCCACTGATTCCGATTCTGGCAAAGACATTACAGAAGATACAGTCCAATCAGGTCACCACAATTCTAATCGCTCCCATGTGGCCGGGAAGAAGTTGGTATAGCGCTTTGATGGACATGGCCCAGAAAGGTCCACTACTGCTATCCCAGAAGGACGACCTCCTTCACCAAGGTCCCCTGCTACATACGGACCTTCACATGTTGAACCTTGTGGCCTGGCTACTGAAACCAGAATCCTAAGAGGGCTTTCGGATGAAGTGATACAAACTCTCTAGAAGAGTAGGAAACCAGTGATGCCATTTATGGCAACGTTTGGAAAAAATTCTCGTCCTGTTGTTCTCCGAACATTTCTGATCCCTTTCATCCTAACATTGCTCAGATTTTGGACTTTATTCAAAAGGGGCTTGATCTAGGTCTTACACCTAGTACCCTAAAGGTGCATGTGTTAGCTCTTTCTTTGACCAGAACTTAGCTAGTCATCGCTGGATAATGCGTTTCATGACCTCAACGGCTAGAATCTGTCCTAGATTTCGTTTCTGGGTTCCCCCTTGGGATTTAAATCTGGTGCTTAATAGTTTAACCAGAGATCCATTTGAACCTTTATCATCTATGAGTTTAAAAAACCTTACCATTAAAACTGTCTTTCTGGTAGCAAGCACTTCCGCTAGACGTGTAGGAGAGCTGTAGGTCCTATCAATGCAAGACCCCTACTTAACAGTTACTGCAGATAGCATTATCCTCCGCTCAGATGCCTCCTTTATGCCTAAGATAGTCTCAGACTTTCATAGCAATCATGCTATTGTGCTACCCTCATTCCGCCCAAATCCTTCCAATACAAAAGAAGTGGCCTTTCACACCCTCGATGTTCATAGGGTGGTTCTCTACTACCTCCAACAAACCAAAGGTTGGAGGATTGACCAAAACGTATTCATTCAACCCTCAGGACGGAATAAGGGCAAGAAGGCGGCTAAGAATACGATTGCCAATTGGATCAACCAAGCTTTCTGTCTCGCATACTCATCACAGAATTTATCTCCTCCTGCATCACTGAAGGCTCATTCTACACGTTCAATATCGGCATCGTGGGCAGAGAGAGAGGATGCATCTACTGAGCAGATATGCAGAGCCGCCACCTGGTCTTCTGTCCATAAGTTTACCGGACGCTACAGACAAGGCTTTAATAGGGATTTAACATTTGGCAGATGTGTTCTACAGGCTGTGATCCCTCCCTAAGAAATTAGTTGTTTGGTCTTACTCCGATTCTGCTGTCGTGGAAGGTGACTAGAGAAAATCGAATTAGTCTTACCAGTAATTCGTTTTCTAGGAACCTTCCACGAGAGCACTAATTTCCCTCCCTATCTTATGTTCTTATTGGATGATTCCTGCACTTTGGTAACTATTCATGCTCGTGTGTCTGGAAAAACACTGGTGGTTGTAGGAAGAGGAGGGGTATTTAACCTCTTTGTGTTTCCTGTCCTTCATTAGGGCGGTGAGACATCCTCCGATACTGCTGTCGTAGAAGGTTCCTAGAAACCAAATTACCGGTAAGACTAATTCCATTTTTTTTTCAGTAAGCCAGGGAGAATAGACTGTTATCTATATGTTGACTTTTGAATTTGTGTTTGTTTCTTTGTTGCTCAAGATTCTGAAATGTTCACTCTTCTTGTAGGTTAAATTGAGATTTCTAAATTAATGAGTGGCTGATGTTTTGCATCTTATATCAGTTCCTACAACTTATTGTCTGCTATCTTTGCAAGACAGTAATACAGGGTCATTGAACAATATTTGCTGATATGTTGATTACACATTGTCCAGGCCAGCTAGTTTGTTTACTTGCAAAACAGAGGAGGAAAGCAAATAAATTACATAACCAAACAATGCAAGTTGATCTTGTCACCAGTTTTCCCCTTTTCCTGTAATTGCTGGCTTGAAGGTCAGTAGTTAACTTAAAAAGGTGATGTATACCTCCGTATACAGAGAGACAACCAAGAGAGACAGATATACATCCAGTCATTCAGTCAGCCAAGACATCCAGCAAACCAAAGAACCAGAGACTCATCACAAGACAACAGCCATTACATCATGGCTCCATCATGAGGGACACAGATTTGACAAGCTACATGATGCCAGCTTAGGGGACAACGGCCCTGGCTGAAAAGAATACAGATCTGCTCTATTGACCATCACTGAACCATGAGTATGTGTGTGTTAGTCAGGATTTGGACCCACTGGTCACCTGAGCCCCATGGATAAGTTTGTGAAAGCCAGGAATAGGACCCACCGGTCACCTGGCTCCATGGAGATGTCCAGAGAAGCCAGGTTGTGACCCTCCGGTCAACTGGCCTTGTACCTCAATGGACTTGTCATCTTCCTATGCTTGTCGTTACCTCTTCTCTGTGCGTATCACAGGTGGGGTAGTCGGCGCTGGAAGCTCTGAAGTCACAACTGCTGTTATCCCGGCGAGTAGGCGGAAGGGTGAGACTCTGTAATTTGCACCATCTTGGATATCTTGCTGGGACTGTTCTGTGTTATTTGCCTGTTTTTGTCTGAGTAGTAAAGCCCACCGTAGAAGAGAGGACGTTTGGTGGAATGATCCCTGGTCCATTTGGTTGTGGCTGACGGATCAGGGCACCCGCTGACCCTCTCCCCCGTGTCTCCACACTGACTTCTAGTTTTTGTGACAACAAAGACAGTTTGATGAATGAGACCTGATGAGCATTATCCTATAGTATATAAACCACATAAGGGAAATATGATTCTGATTTTCAAGGCTGTGTAGCTTTTCTTGTAAGAAATTGTGACATGATAGATTCATGAATTTAAAAGATATGGACACTGTTGGGTACATTTTGTTCTTGCATGCAAAAACATTTTTGCAATTGAGTTTCATTAATACTTTTGCACCATTTGACTTTTAGGCTATGTGCACACGTGTGCAGAAAATTTCTGCATAAAAACAGGACTCCTTCCCAGAAAACGCACGTTTTTTATGCGTTTTTTTTTCCGCGCGTCCCCAGACACACAGAAAATAGCCAGAAAGGCGGAATTTTCTGTGAAATCAATGAGCATGCTGCGGTTTTTTTTTTACCACAAAGCGGTTTTTTTTTTGCGAAAAAAAACGCATCAATATGCACAAAAAGTGCAAAATGCATTAAAATGAATGGGAAGCTTCTTTTAAGCATTTTTTAGCGGATTTTTTGGTAAATCCGCAAAAAAAAAAAATCAACGTGTGAACACAGCCTTAATGTTCAGCTCAGTCTGTGGTTATAAGTCAGCACAGAGGAGCTCAGAAAAAGATAGATAAGCGTTACAAACTGTCCTGTCAGATTGAGCTCGTTGATAGATTGTTGGTAATTCATTTTGCAGTCTGCAATAGACAGTGCAACACACAGGCTATAGAAGATAAATTGTTTAAAATTATCAAAACTCTATTGCAAAAATTATGTAGCCAAATATACAAGCATTTACGTGAAAAAGAGAGTCCCCTATGGCTTTTGACCTTTTTTGATGCCTTACTTTTTATCTTCTTACTTCCCCAGAGGCTGATTGTATGTCTGGAAGAATCTCTGTACATACACAATATAAGAGACATGAAAGTTCTACACACTATCCGAGAAACACCCCCAAACCCTGCAGGTATCCTAAATGTGTTTGCTAGCTTTGTTCTCATTGTCAACCTACGTCCAACTTAAATTGTCCTTTATAATAGTTTTCTTTTTCACTATTTGAGCTGTGGAGGATACGTTTTTTGTGATTTTTTTTTTTTTTTTTTATAGTGGATATCAAGCTTATAGAAGATATTCACCTTGATAAACAATATATTGGAACTTCTTTGTCTTCAATCGATAGTTTCATACAAATAATTGCTCAAAGTGACGATGTAATCCTTATGTTCCCCATGGTGGAAACAAGTATTTAGTAAGCAAAGATAAGGATTATCAAGTCAAACTAAGGAAAAACAAAACCCCAAAATTTGGATTGTACAGTATTTATTTTCTCCACCATAAATAATGTAAATAACTTTCTATTGTACAGTGGGGAAAAAAAGTATTTAGTCAGTCAGCAATAGTGCAAGTTCCACCACTTAAAAAGATGAGAGGCGTCTGTAATTTACATCATAGGTAGACCTCAACTATGGGAGACAAACTGAGAAAAAAAAATCCAGAAAATCACATTGTCTGTTTTTTTTTTTTCATTTTATTTGCATATTATGGTGGAAAATAAGTATTTGGTCAGAAACAAGCAATCAAGATTTCTGGCTCTCACAGACCTGTAACTTCTTCTTTAAGAGTCTCCTCTTTCCTCCACTCATTACCTGTAGTAATGGCACCTGTTTAAACTTGTTATCAGTATAAAAAGACACCTGTGCACACCCTCAAACAGTCTGACTCCAAACTCCACTATGGTGAAGACCAAAGAGCTGTCAAAGGACACCAGAAACAAAATTGTAGCCCTGCACCAGGCTGGGAAGACTGAATCTGCAATAGCCAACCAGCTTGGAGTGAAGAAATCAACTGTGGGAGCAATAATTAGAAAATGGAAGACATACAAGACCACTGATAATCTCCCTCGATCTGGTGCTCCACGCAAAATCCCACCCCGTGGGGTCAGAATGATCACAAGAACGGTGAGCAAAAATCCCAGAACCACGCGGGGGGACCTAGTGAATGAACTGCAGAGAGCTGGGACCAATGTAACAAGGCCTACCATAAGTAACACACTACGCCACCATGGACTCAGATCCTGCAGTGCCAGACGTGTCCCACTGCTTAAGCCTGTACATGTCCGGGCCCGTCTGAAGTTTGCTAGAGAGCATTTGGATGATCCAGAGGAGTTTTGGGAGAATGTCCTATGGTCTGATGAAACCAAACTGGAACTGTTTGGTAGAAACACAACTTGTCGTGTTTGGAGGAAAAAGAATACTGAGTTGCATCCATCAAACACCATACCTACTGTAAAGCATGGTGGTGGAAACATCATGCTTTGGGGCTGTTTCTCTGCAAAGGGGCCAGGACGACTGATCCAGGTACATGAAAGAATGAATGGGGCCATGTATCGTGAGATTTTGAGTGCAAACCTCCTTCCATCAGCAAGGGCATTGAAGATGAAACGTGGCTGGGTCTTTCAACATGACAATGATCCAAAGCACACCGCCAGGGCAACGAAGGAGTGGCTTCGTAAGAAGCATTTCAAGGTCCTGGAGTGGCCTAGCCAGTCTCCAGATCTCAACCCTATAGAAAACCTTTGGAGGGAGTTGAAAGTCCGTGTTGCCAAGCGAAAAGCCAAAAACATCACTGCTCTAGAGGAGATCTGCATGGAGGAATGGGCCAACATACCAACAACAGTGTGTGGCAACCTTGTGAAGACTTACAGAAAACGTTTGACCTCTGTCATTGCCAACAAAGGATATATCACAAAGTATTGAGATGAAATTTTGTTTCTGACCAAATACTTATTTTCCACCATAATATGCAAATAAAATGAAAAAAAAACAGACAATGTGATTTTCTGGATTTTTTTTTCTCAGTTTGTCTCCCATAGTTGAGGTCTACCTATGATGTAAATTACAGACGCCTCTCATCTTTTTAAGTGGTGGAACTTGCACTATTGCTGACTGACTAAATACGGTACTTTTTTCCCCACTGTATCTTAACCCCTTAGTGACAGCCATTTTGCAGCTTAAAGGGAGTTTGGCACCCCATTTTAGCCCTATCAGCTGCCGGCATTCTGTAGTGCTGTAGATAAACCCCCGATGTAACCTGAAAAATAAGAAAAAAGAGTTAAATTATACTCCGGCGTTCGGTCCTGTCCGATGGGTGTCGCGATCCTGTCCGGCGCCTCCCATCTTCATACGATGGCGTCCTCCTCCTTGCTTCTTCCTCGGCTCCTGCACAGGCGTACTTTATCTGCCATGTTGAGGGCAGAGCAGAGTACTGCGGTGTGCAGGCGCCGGACCTCTCTGACCTTTCCTGGCGCCTGCACACTGCAGTACTTTACTCTGCCCTCAATAGGGAAGATAAAGTACGCCTGCGCAGGAGCCGAGGGAGAAGCAAGGAGGAGGACATCATCGTATGAAGATGGGATTTACCGGACCACGACACCCACCACGCCCCCCGGTGAGTATAATCTAACGTGTTTTTCTTATCTTTCAGGTTTCATTGGGGGCTTATCTACAGCACTACAGAATGCTGTAGATAAGCCCCTGATGGCGGTGGCTGCAGCTTATAGGCTGAAAATGGGGTGACAGATTCCCTATAATGACCGGGCCAATTTTTACAATTCTGACCACTGTCATTTTATGAGGTTATAACTCTGGAACACTTTAATGGATCCCGGTGATTCTGAGATTGTTTTTTCGTGACATATTGTACTTCATGTTTGTGGTAAAATTTCTTTCGGTATGACTTGTGTTTATTTATGAAAAAAACGGAAATATGGCGAAAATTTAGCAATTTTTAAAGTTTACATTTTTATGCTCTTAAATCAGAGAGATACTGTATGTAACACAAATTTCTTATGAAATACCATTTCCCACATGTCTACTTTACATCAGCACAATTTTGGAAACAAAAACTTCTTTTGTTCGGAAGCTATAAGGGTTAAAAGTTGACCAGCGATTTCTCATTTTTACAACAAAATTTACAAAAACATTTTTTTTCAGGGACCACATCATATTTAGTCATTTTGAGGGGGGTGTACATGACAGAAAATACCCAAAAGTGACACCATTCTAAAAACTAGACCCCTCAAGTTGCTCAAAACCACATTCAAGAAGTTTATTAACCATTTACGTGCTTCACAGGAACTGAAGCAATGTGGAAGGAAAAAATTAACATTTAACTTTTTTTTGCAAAATATTTATTTCAGAACTAATTTTTTTAGTTTCACAAGTGTTAAAAGAGAAAATGAACCCCAAAATTTGTTGTGCAATTTCTCCTGAATATGCTGATGCCCCATATGTGGGGGTAAACCACTTTTTGGGCGGCACGGTGGCTCAGTGGTTAGCGTTGGGGTCCAGGGTTCAAATCCCACCAAGGACAACATCTGCAAGGAGTTTGTATGTTCTCCCCGTGTTTGCGTGGGTTTCCTCCGGGCACTCCGGTTCCCTCCCACATTCCAAAGGCATACTGATAGGGAATTTAAATTGTGAGCCCTTCAGGGACAGCGATGCTAATGTGTGCAAAACTGTAAAGTGCTGCGGAATTTGTTAGCGCTATATAAAAATAAAGATTATTATTATTTTTGGGCGCACGGCAGAGCTCACAAGGGAAGGAGCGCCTTTTGACTTTTTCAACGCAGAATTGGCTGGAATTGAGATCGGATGCCATGTTACATTTGGAGAGCTTCTGATGTGCCTAAGGAACTTATCTAGATGTGTGATGAGCACTGTGAACCTCCAAGTGCTTCACAGAAGTTTATAACGTAGAGCCGTGAAAATAAAAAATCATTTTTTGCCACAGAAATGAACTTTTCGACCCAAATTTGTATTTTTACAAGGGTAACAGGAGAAATTAGACCCCTAAATTTGTTATGCAATTTTTCCTGAGTAAGCCCATACCCCATATGGGGGGGTAAATCACTGTTTGGGCGCACGCACGGCAGAGCTCAGAAGGGAAGGAGCACTTTTTGACTTTTTCAATGCAGAATTGGCTGGAATTGAGATTAGACGTCATGACGCGTTTGGAGAGCCCCTGGTGTGCCTAAACGGTGAAAACCCCCCACAAGTGACACCAGTTTGGAAACTAGACTCCTTAAGGAACTTATATATGCAATAACTATCTGCGCCAGCAGGACAAACCAGGGAAAAAAGACGCAAAGAGCATGCCCATATCCCAAACACACCCTCCCCTCCCCACAAGAGGAAAAGTGCAATCTAGCAGTGGTCAAAAAAAGCAGCAACAAAACCAGTCAGACTGGTTTTGTTGCTGCTTTTTTTGACCACTGCTGGATTGCACTTTTCCTCTTGTGGGGAGGGGAGTGTGTGTTTGGCATGTGGGCGTGCTCTTTGCGTCTTTTTTCCCTGGTTTGTCCTGGCGCAGATAGTTATTGCATATTAATTGATCTTTATTTTAGGACAAGGGAGGTGGTTTTGTCCATATTTGCAGCTGTAGGTATCCGGATTTACCGCTTTGCGCCTCTGTGTATATGCTTTATTCCTTAAGGAACTTATCTAGATGTGTGGTGAGCACTTTGAACCCCCAAGTGCTTCACAGAAGTTTATAATGCAGAGCAGTGAAAATAAAAACTCATTTTTTTCCCTCAAAAATGATTTTTCTAGCTCGCTCTTTTTTTATTTTCCCAAAGGTAGCAAGAGAAATTGGACGACAAAAGTTGTTGTACAATTTGTCCTGCCTACGCAGATAACCCATATGTGGGGAGTGGCAACTGTTTGGGCACATGGGAGCGCTCGGAAGGGAATGAGCACCGTTTTGGAATGCAGACTTTTGATGGAATGGTCTGTGGGCGTCATGTTGCATTTGCAAAGCCTAACCCCCCACAAATGAACCCATTTTGGAAACTCGAACCCCCCCCCCCCCCAAGGAGCTTATCTAGATGTGTGGTGAGCACTTTGAACCCCCAAGTTCTTCACAGAAATGCAGAGCCGTGAAAATAAAAAATCATTTTTTTCCCACAAGTGATTTTTTTAAGCTCCAAATTTTTTTTATTTTCCCAATGGTAACAGGAGAAATTAGACCCCCAAAAGTTGGTAAATAGTGGAATCCCCTCAATTCTAGCTCCATCCCTAACCCCAACACACCCCTAACCATAATGGAAAAATGAAAATAAATATAATTTCTTTAATTATATGTACGGTACCTAACTAAGGGGGTAATAAACGGGGGGGGGTATCAGGGCTGTGGAGTTGGTAAGCCAAGCCTGCGACTCCGACTCCTCAATTTACCTTCCTCCGACTCCACGACTCCGACTCCAACATATATTGCTTATATTTAAGTGAAAAATGTATTGTAGTGCAATGTGAACATAATCATTTTTATGATACAATAATCAAGACATTTAGATAGAACATAATATATATTTATTGGAATACAACTTTAGAACACAAAAAACTGTAATAAATTGTAAATATGTAATACACTATGTAATATCGATTACATATATATATATATATATATATATATATAACACTATGTAGTAAACTATGCAAGTGGCAAAAAACAGTTTTCAACAAAAACATACTAAATAACATTTGGGCAGTCTATGAATTTGTTCTAAGAAATAGAATTGCCTCCATCAGATCCTCCTTCATAGATTACCTAAAATCTGACCTAATAATTTTAAGGCCAGAGAACAACCTCTCTACACTAACTTGGGTTGGAGGCAAAGCTGTAACCACATGGGCAACATCTCTAACAATTTCCGGGTATAACGGAATTGCCTCATACACAGTCAGTTTTGATGAACGGTTGAATTTTTCTTTTTCTTTGAGAGCAAGTGAAACATTTTGCTGAAATATGGTCAATCTGCTTGCTATAGGAGACGGAGTGAAATCTTTTTCCTTGCAGCAACGCTTTGCCTGCTCCATGTCATCCAAATACTTGTCAAAGTCCAACTCCTCATCTGATGAGGATGAAGATATGGCAGCAGTAGCACTGTCAGGACCCAAGTCCTCTTGCGCCTGGCAGTCCTCCTGTAGGCCACTCCTCCTAACTGCTACCTCAGTCAGAGCTTCTTTTCCTTTAGTAAGCTGTTGATCATCAAGCAATATACGATGACTTGGGTCCACATAAACAGCTGCCAGAAAAATTTTATTTTCCAATAGCTGTATCTCTCTCCGTTTCATTGAAGCAGAAATGCCATCTGCGATTAAATCTCCTCTTTGGGACAGGCAAAATAGCAAGTTCTTCCACTCCCTTATGAAAATGCCAGGAGTTAAATCCTCAACTTGTAATTTTTTTGTCACGGTAAATAGGTGATTAAGCAATTCCTTCAATACAGCCACCTGTGTCCATTGACCTTCATTTAGGGTTACCTGAGGGTTCGCCATATCTTTAAGAAACGGTTTTAGCCAGGATCAAAACTAGGGGGGGCAGAACCTCATGCTGTTCCACAGAATCTCATACTGCACACCTCAGCTGCTGCAGAACCTTATACTGCACACCCCTACAATTGAAAATAAAGCCTGCACCTTAAGATGTGGTGAATGCAGGCTATTTATTCCAACTATCAATTGATGTTGATGTGTTACTGAAGACGAGCAATGCCTGTCCTGGGCGTCCTTTTGGGCAGCTCTGAGGTGTACCTGACTGGTGCTAAAAAACAAAGGAGTGTTAGTCTGTGTGCTACCCGGCTTTCCTTCTTTTTGGTACTGATAAGATATGGATAGACAGATATGGATAAATGGATAGAGCAGATTTCTAATCTGCTTTTGCTATTGAAAACATTATGAGCTCAAAAACCTTTCAGGTGATGCGTGTGGTGAGTTCATTGAGTTCTCCTTCCAGGCTCCATCTGGTGGTAACAGGAGGTAGTGAGGCTGATTTAATCAGTAGAGATCTGCCACCTGATAATGAGGATGACGATTGGACCTCAGGAATACAGATTCGATTTAAGACAGCCGAAGCCCTACTCTGGTGCTGGTGACTCCTTCTGCTTGTCAGGTCTTGGTTCTCAGCTCTGTTCCAGTCAGCTCAAGCTAAGTTTCTCTGCTAATGTTCACACTTGATTTTCTTGTTCTATTCAGTTTTTTGTGTGGTCAGCCAGCCTCGGCTGGGCCTGTGCTGAATTTCCTCTCTTATTTATCTGTATTTGCCAATTTGCTTTTTGTCCTTTATTAGATTGGCCTCTTTTTGCTCTGTCTCAGAATATTTCAGAGTGCTGATATAGTGAGAGAAGTCTAGTGACTTCAGGGTTAATTTTGTTATCAGAAGTGTTGGACATTATTTTGTAGGGTTTTTGGCAGATTGCAGATAGTGTCTTTCCTTTCCTCTCCTTTCTAGTTAGTTTGGGCCCCATTGTTTGCTCAGCCTATTTTCCTGCCTGTGTTTGTGTTTTCATCTTGTCTCACCGTCAATACATGTGTGGGGGCTGTCTATTCTTTTGGGGTCTGCTCTGGGGCAGTTAGTTTTCCCCTTTTCTTGCTTTAGGCTTATTTAGTCCTCCGGCCGTGACGAGGCGTCTAGGATCATCGTAGGTACGCTCCACGGCTGCTGCTAGTTGTGTGGTTAGGATCAGGGATCTGCAATCTGCATAGTTACCAACCTCTCTGTTTTTTCTGGGCTTTGCATGTTTAGGTTTTTTCCTCCTCGGTGACCCATTCATAACAGATGCGTTTTTTTAAAAAGCTGATCTACTTTTGCAGCTGAAAAACGTATCCTCAAAAAAACGCAGCAAAAACGCTGTGTTAATGTAGCCTTAGATCAGGAATAGAACAGCCATTTATAGGACATTTCATAACTTTCCCAAATTCCCATGAAAAAATATTCAGCACATTCTGCATTGAACTACTGTACCCAATTTATTATATATTTTCGGAGTCGGACCATTTTATACCGACTCCACCAAAATGAGCTCCGACTCCAACTCCACAACTCCGACTCCACAGCCCTGGGGGTTATTTACTATTTTTTTTTTATTTTGAACACTGTGATAGGGTTTATCACAGTGATCAAAATGTACCTGTGAAATGACGGCAGATTCGGTGGGCGCACTGCGCATGCGCCCGCCATTTTTTTCCGGGACCAAGATGACGGTGCCCATGCGGAGGAAGCAGGAGGGCTCGGAGACCACAAGGACCACCGGGACGTACCGGGGGGGATCGGGGACCCTATTTCTCTCTCCTCTGGTGTGCGATCACATTAGAAGAGAGAGAAGTAACATGCAAAAACCGGCCCGATTCATGTTCTCTGGGGTCTCTGCTAACCCGGGCAGCCGAGACCCCAGAGAAAATCTGACTCTGGCGGGCGCTATTTACTTTCTCCACAGTGCCGTGAATTAATGGCGCCGCCGTTAAAAGGCGTGTCTGCGGTCGTTAAGGGGTTAAATGTGGTTGTTTTGTTTTTTGTTTTTTTTAAACATTCTTGAGGAGCTCACCTCCCCCTAGCCGCCTTGATTGTTGGGAGACTGCTGCTCCTGCTTGGATGACTGACTGTTCAAACCAGTAGCATTCTTGCACTTTTGGCATGAACTGTGCACTCCTATTCAAGAATATTAGGAAACAGCTCCAGGAGTCTCAGCTAGTCTCAGTGTAGTGCTTACGAGCTCAACCCCAAAGAGCTTGGAAAGGCTGTGCATGTTTAGCCACTGATTTTAGACATGTGTTGGCAGGTTCTCTTGACAATGAGCAATAAAATAAAAAAGCAAAGATATCTGTAGAAAGAGTGCAAAGTTTAATAATAAACAGATTGCAAAGTTGCTTGGTTTTGCAGTTTTACCCTACTAAGAATATTGGAATAACCCTGTGATAGACAAAAAATGCCTCTTTCTCCACTTTCAAGCCATTTCCCTCCCTCCAGCCTCTTTCACTTGTCTTTCTACTGCTATTATCTGAATTACTATATACAGAAAGTCTGGAGAGCCAACGTTACATGGTTCAGGCAATAGAAGTCTATAAAGAGGGCAGTAGGAGGAGTCACTGGAGTGAGACTGAGGCAGAGAGATGCACAGACTTGGCTGCAGCTGCTAGTGAGTGTTTTACTTCACCCCAGTGCTGGATTCACAGCTATACTACTCAGTACTATTGTATAATGCCCACAATGCTGCTCCTGCTTCCTATGATGGTGTGCTATAGACAGATTGGGAGCAGGGTCTTCTCTATGTGTGCATTGTATAGAAGATGACATAGCAACTTGGTCTCCAACCACTCCAGACCTGAGCTTAGGGGAAAAATTGACAACTATAAATAGAAGCTTCAGAACAGGAAAATCTAACTAATGCAGATACCAAAAAAAATAATAAAAAAAAAGTGTTATTCTTCATGTATACACACATTATCTTTTCCTGACAAATCACACAAATTGGTAGTTAGCCTAGGGCTATATGCCCACGTTAGCGTTTTTAAACACTCAGGAAACGGGTCTCCTTCCCAGAAAACGCGCGTTTTTTGATGCGATTTTTGCGCAAAAACCGCACGTTTTATCCGCGCATCTTTTGGACTATAGGAAATAGCCAAAAACGCGGACCTAAGCGGAAATTAATGAACATGCTGCGTTTTTTACCGCTAAGTGTTTCCTTAGCGGTAAAAAAGCGCATCCATTGGCACAATAAGGCCAAAATGCATTGAAATGAATTGGATGCTGCTTTTAAGTGTTTTTGATGCAGTTTGACACCGAAAAACGCTTAAAAAAACGCTACGTGTGAACCCAGCCAAAAACAAGAAATAAATCCAAAATGGGAAGTAATCCAAAATAATACCCAGTACGATGATCGTGGAGACTCAGAACTTTAGCTATAACGTTAAGGCCTGATTCAGATGAAGTTGATTTTTTTTTTTTGTACATAAAAACACAGACTGTAAGTTAATCAGTGTTTTGGATTAGAATGTTATTGTTATTTGGTCAGTGTCCATTTTACCATCTGCGCTTGATTGTCACTGATGAAAAAGAATATTGCAGTGTTGATCACAAACAGCACATAGATTATTCAGTAATGACACCCTTGCAGTAATTATTATTCGTTTTTATAGCGCCTTTTATTTCATGGTGCTTAAATGTGAAAAAGGGGCATACAAAGACAAGCACAATAAACATGAGCAATACAAGGCACACACAAGTACAAAAGGAGAGAGGACCTTGTCCGTGAGGGCTCATAGTCTACATGGGATGGGTGAGGATACACTAGGAGAGGGTAGAGCTGGTTGTGCGGCAGTTCTGTAGACTGAGGATCACTGCAGATTGTATGCTGTCCAGAAGAGGTGGGTCTTCATATTCCTTTTGAAGGTTTCCTTGGCAGGCAAAAGTCTAATGTGTTGGGGTAGAGAGTTCCAGAGTGTGGGGGATGCACGGGAGAAGTCTTGTATGCGGTTGTGGGAAGAAGAGATAAGAGGGGAGTAGAAAAGGAGATCTTGAGAGGATGGAAGGTTGCGTGTAGGTAAATACCGGGAGACCATGTCACAGATGTATGGAGGAGACAGTTGGTGGATGGCTTTGAATGTCATAGTTAGGGTTTTGAACTGGTGCCTCTGGACAATAGGAAGCTAATGAAGGGCTTGACAGAGAGGAGAGGCTGGGGAATAACGGGTGGATTAGTTGGGCAGCAGAGTTTAGGATAGATTAGAGTGGTGCAAGAGTGCTAGCGGGAAGGCCAGAGAGTAGGAGGCTGCAATAGTCGAGGCAGGAGATGATGAGGGCATGCACAAGCGTTTTAGTAGTTTCTTGGTCAAAGAATCTATGGATCCGGGAAATATTTTTGAGTTTGAGTCGGCAGGAGAAGGCAAGATATTGAATATGTGGCTTGAAATAGAGGGTAGTGTCGAGGATCACCCTGAGGCATCGAGCATGCGGGACTGGGGAAAGTGAGCAGCCATTGACGTTGATGGATAGGTCTAGTGGAGGGGTAGAATGAGATGGGGGAAAGATGAGGAAATTTGTTTTGTCCATGTTCAGTTTTAGAAAGCGAGACAAAATGAAAGATGAAATAGTGTACAAACGTGGGATTTTGGTCAGTAAGGAGGTGATGTCGGGTCCAGATAGGAAGATCTGCGTGTCATTGGCGTAGAGATGATGCTGCAAACCGTGTGATTCCATGCGCTGTCCCAGGCCGAAGGTGTAGATGGAGAAGAGTAGGGGTCCTAGAACTGACCCTTAGGGAACATCGACATACAAGGGGCCAAGTAGTGGAGTTGGTGTGGGAGAGGGAGACATTGAATGTCTGGTCTGTTAGATATGATCATCTGTGATGCCAAGAGATGAGAGAATCTGTAATAAGAGAGAATGGTCTACAGTGTCAAATGCAGAAGACAGATCCAGGAGGAGGAGGACAGAGTAGTGTTGCTTGTTCTTGGCGGTTTGTAGGTCATTTGTGACTTTAGTTAGGGCGGTTTCAGTTGAGTGATGCATTCGGAAGCCAGATTGTAACCGGTCAAAGAGGGAGCAGGATGAGAGATGGGAGGACTGTTCAAGATGGACGTGTTGTCCCAGTCGTTTTGAGGCATAAGGGAGAAGTGATATCGGGCAATAGCTAGACACAGTGGATGTGTTGAAGGAGGGCTTCTTGAAGATGGGTGTGATAGAGGCATGTTTAAAGGATGAGGGGAAGACACCATTTGTAAGTGAAAAGTTGAAGAGATGTGTTCGGGTTGGGATGAAGTCTGTGGCGAGGTTAGGAGTTGGTCAAGCATGCAAGTGGTGAGATGTGATCTTGACAGAAGGGTGGAGAGCTGATTTTCTGTCATGGTGGAGAAGCTGGTTTTGGAAGAACAAGGCTCAGCAGGGCTTTCTCTGATGTTATCGATCTTCTGCTTAAAGAAAGAGTCTTCAGCAAAAATAAGAGGAGAGGGAGGAGGTGCTGGGGGACGGAGTAGAGAATTGAAAGTGTTGAAAAGCTGTTAAGGGTTGTGAGACAGGGAGGATATGAGAGATAAGTAAGTTTGTTTTGCGGCAGTGAGCATGGACGTGAAGCTGGCGAGGGACTGCTTGTATGCGAAAAAATGCTCGGCAGAGCGGGATCTCGTCCATTTCCTGGAAGCCAGTCTTAGTTCTTTTGTCAGGCTGGTCAGCCAGGGTAGTCTGTTGATTGTATGAGTTTTGGTGTGCGTGAGGGGGGTGGCCAAATCGAATGTTGCTGTTATTGCGGTGTTATAAAAACTGGCAGCAGCATCTGTGTCATGTAAGAAAGCTATGTCTGTAAGGGGGAGAAGGGACTTTAAATTGATGTGTTTGGAATTTCTGCGAGAGTGAGTGAGTTTGTGGAGTGGGGGTTGCGCACTAGGAGAGGAGAGGGAAGAGATTGTCAGTAAGTTGCGGTCAGACCGGAGGAGGGATGAGTTGGTGAGATTAGTAAGTGAACAGAGGCGGGTGAAGATAAGGTCCAACATGTGGCCATTTTTGTGAGTGGCCGCGGAGGACCAATGAGTGAGGCCAAAGGAGGCAGTCAGTGATAAAAGTTTAGAGGCAGCAGAGGTGGAAGTGTCAATGGGGATGTTGAAGTCAACCATGATGATAGTGGAGATGTCAGTAGAAAGGTAATGAAGTAGCCAGGTGGTGAAGTGGTCGAGGAAGGTGGAAATGGCTAATTCTGGGGGGCGGTAGATGACAGCCAGCTGGAGGTTGGAGGGGAGTAGATGCGGACGGAGCGCACCTCAAACAAGTGAAGACTAGAGGAGGGTGGGAGTGGAATTTGGGTAAAGTAGCAGGTATTGGACAGGAGCAAGCCAACTCCTCCACCACGTTTGTTGCTGGGGCGAGGAGTGTGAGAGAGATGGAATCCGCTATAAGAAAGTGCAGCTGGAGAGGTTGAGTCAGAGGAGGTGAGCCAGGTTTCAGTGATGCCAAGGAAGGAGACTTTGTTATTGATAAAGAGGTTATGGATATAGGACAATTTTTTGCAGACAGAGCGTGCGTTCCATAGTGATCCAGGTAGGGGGGACTGGGGGCTGGATGAACAGGTATGAGGTTATCATGGTTGCGAAAAGTTGTAGAGGATCGTGGCAGGGTGTTAGAAATGATTGCGGGGATGTGTTGAGGAGGGCCAGGATTTGAGTCACCAGCAATGAGGAGTAGCAGACAGAGTGTTAGAAGGTGGGAGCAGGATAGGACATGATGTGGCCGTGTCATGATACCAGTGCTGGGTGACCGGCACTGCTGGGGTTAATGTTCTGACCTCAGTGCAGACTCTCACCTGCACACCTGGGACCTATTATGGTGGCCTCATTAGTTCTGGGGAGGCTTCTTATAGCCTCAGGAAGCTCCCATCCCCCGTCAGTTATACTTTCGCCCTTGGCATTGTGTGATGACCCCTGAGTGTGTTAGTGCTGTGTTCTGGTTGCTTGATTCTCTGTGTACAGCTCGGTCTGTTCTCTGGATTTTGCTTTGGATTCTGCCTGGTACCTTCTACGTCTGTTTGGTTTTGATCTCTGCTTGGCCCTGACTATCCGTTCTGTCTCATCCCTGGTACTTTACTGATATCTTGTGTATGGCCTTTGGCTTTGTCTGACCTCCCGTCTGTTTATCCCTCCTGTACCTCGCTTGCTTGTACTGTGCATGACCCCCGCTTTGCCCGACTTTGAGTTTTCTACCTTCTTTGAAAGCAGGACGCTAAGCCCCGCCCCCTTGCAGTCACATGACCGTTCACATGACCGTAGGTCCTGTGCCGGCTTGCTAAACTTCTACATTCAGGTCCTGTGCATCTTTATTTTACGGCTGTTCTTGTCCCCAGGGGTCCCTACGGTGCGGGTGAGTCCCTGCTTAGCGGAGGCTGTACGCCGGCGCTGTCAGGACCCTGACAGGCCGCATGTGCCTGGAGAAAAATGATTGTATGTGGAGGAACAGTTCTGAGTAGGAGGTAAGATGGCTGGGGTGGATGGAGGGAGAAATGACTAGTTCCTTACTAGGTGGAGGGATTACTAGAAATCGGAAGAAGTGAAGTAGTATGGGGGTGAAAGTGAAAAGAAACGGAAACATATTAAATCAAAATATTGTGCTTAAAAAGATGTACTTTGAAAGATGTTATTTGAAAGATGCATGGATCAGACTAACGTCTGGATCAGATGTATGGGTGTGAATATATCTTGTGCTGAGGCCAATCAGGTATGAGGGGGAGGTGGGTGGGAATGGTCAGACCAAATGCACAGAGTTAGACAAAGGTCATAAGAGAGGGAGGGGTGGGAGTGAACGCTCAAAGATATGCTAGAATATTAAATCTAAATAAATAAACCGGCTAAATAAAATTAAAATAAATATCCGGGTCCGGATGGCATACACCCACGAGTACTAAGAGAACTAAGTAATTTAATAGACAAGCCATTTTTTCTTATATTTAGGGACTCTATAGAGATTGGGTTTGTTCCACAGGACTGGCGCATAGCAAATGTGGTACCAATATTCAAAAAAAGGGTCTAAAAGTGAACCTGGAAATTATAGGCCATTAAGTCTAACCTCTATTGTTTGTAAAATATTTGAAGGGTTTCTGAGGGATGTTATTCTGGATTATTTCAATGAGAATAACTGATTAATGCCATATCAGAATGGGTTTATGAGGAATCTCTCCCGTCAAACCAATCTAATCAGTTTTTATGAAGAGGTAAACTATAGACTGGACCAAGGTGAGTCATTGGACGTGGTATATCTTGATTTTTCCAAAGCGTTTGATACCGTGCCAAACAAGAGGTTGGCACACAAAATGAGAATGCTGGGTCTGGGGGAAAATGTGTGTAAATGGGTAAGTAATTGGCTTACTGATAGAAAGCAGAAGGTGGTTATAAATGGTATATCCTCTGTCTGGGTTGCTGTGACCAGTGGGGTACCGCAGGGGTCGGTGTTGGGACCTATTCTCATCAACATATTTATTAATGATCTGGTAGAATGTCTCCACAGTAAAATATCGCTATTTGCAGATGATGCAAAACTATGTAAAGCAGTCAATACAAGAGAAGATAGTATTCTGCTACAGATGGATCTGGATAAGTTACAAACTTGGGCCAAAAGGTGGCAGAGGCGGTTTAACAATGATAAATGTAAGGTTATACAAATGGGAAGACGGAGTCAATATCACCATTACACACTGAACGGGAAACCACTGGGTAAATCTGGCGTCCGTGATGCCGGCCAAAAACGGACTTGTCTCCGTGTGGATCACGTACACGTATGTGATCCACACGAACATAGGCTCTGTGGCAAAACACGTTCATGTGAAGGAGGCTATTGATTAGTAGTGTACGTATGAAAGAAAGATGAGAGAGAACAGAAAGAGGAAGAAAGGGGAAAGAAAGAAAACAGAAATAAAGAAAGATTAGACAGAAAGAAAGATTAGAGAGAGACATAGTGGACAGAAAAAAAGAACAGGGCGAGAAAAAAGAAATAGGGGAAAGAAAGAACAGAGGTAGAGAGAAAGAAAGAGGGGAAGGAACAGAGAGAGAAAGAAAGATAGAGGAGAAAGAAAGAACAGAGAGAATGAAAGAAAAGAGCAAGAGAGGAAAGAAAGAACAGAGAAAGAGAGGAAAGAACAGGGAAAGAAAGTGGACAGAAAAAAGAACAGAGAAAAAGAGGGGAAAAAACAGGGTGAGAGAAAGAAAGGGGAAAGAAAGAAAACAGATGGGGAGAGAGAAAGAAAGAACAGAGAAAGATGGGGAAAGAAAGAAGAGAAAGAGAGGAAGCAGAATGGAGAGAGAAAGAAAGAGGGGAAACAGAACAGAGAGAGAGACGGGAAAAAAAGATTAGAGAGAACAGAGAGCGAGAAAGAAACAGAGAGAGAAACATTCTATAAAGATACCATAGCAGCCCGGCTCCCATTGTAGTGCTCACATGAGCCTCCCGATGCAGGACATATCATGATCTGCTCACCGGCATCCCCGATTCCAAGGTGATCCCGCTGTTCACGCTTTCGGAGGAGGACACGGTGATGGTTCTGAAGCATTCCCTGAAGTGCCTTCATGGTTCTGTCACAATCTCCTCCCGAATTACCTAATTTCTTGTGAGCTTCCAGCATGTCACTTCCAGTAGAACGTCACGTGCGAGTTTTAAAGTGCTCCTTGGGGCTCCGCCGTGTACTCCTGTGTCCGCGGGAAAAGTAAACTCCCAGCTGGGGCAGTTTCTCTCTCAAAATCGGGACTGTCCGGCTGGATACGGGACGGTTGGGAGATATGAATGCTCTCCACCATACACCTCATACACACACGGCTCCGCACACCTCATACACACATGGTTCTGGTTTGTATGCCCTGTACACACACGGCTCCGCTCTGTACAACTTGTATACACACGGCTCCGCTACATACACACGTGGCTTCACTCCATACACCCTGTACACACCAGTCTCTGCTCCACTCCGTACACTTTGTGCACACAGGGCTCCGTTCCGTACACATCCCACTCCGCTCCCCACACCTCGTACACACGCGGCTCTGCTCCCCACACCTCGTGCACATGCGGCTCTGCTCCCCACACCTCGTGCACATGCGGCTCTGCTCCCCACACCTCGTGCACATGCGGCTCTGCTCCCCACACCTCGTGCACATGCGGCTCTGCTCCCCACACCTCGTACGCACGCGGCTCTGCTCCGTACACCTCATACACACGCGGCTCCGCTCCGTAGACACGCGGCTCAGCTCCGTACACACGCGGCACCGCTCCATACACCCGCGACTCTGATACATCCACTCTGTAAACCCCTCTTGTCCCCACACGTAAACTTTACCTCATCCAGCATCATGACAACCAGCACAGCAGCGTCCTGCATACACTGAGGCCCCTGATCATGTGCCCCCTGACTCCTCCCCTCCTGTGACCTCATCAAAGGTCCTGTGCATGCAGAGAATCCCATTCCCAGCCATGTCATTGCTGGGATTTATCAGGGCTGCCGTGGTCGGTGCATGGGAGGCGTGGCGGCGACTGTTGGGAGATATGTACGGTATCCCAGACAGCGTGAGTGCCCCCCCATTCTCGCCAGAGCCCCGGCACTTGTCCGGGTGCTGATTCCGCCCCTGACTTGGGGATCCTAGTTAATGATAAACTTACCTGTGCCAGGTAGCGGCTCCCAAGACAAACCGGATCATGAGATGAATAAAAAGAGGTCTGGATGCACATGATGAGAGCATTACACTGCCTCTGTACAAATCCCTGGTTAGACCGCACATGGAGTACTGTGTACAGTTTTGGGCATTGGTGCTCAGGAAGGCTATAATGGAACTAGAGCAAGTACAAAATAGGGCAGCAAAATTAATAAAGGGGATGGGGGAACTACAATACCCAGAGAGATTGGCAAAATTAGGATTATTTAGTCTAGAAAAAAGACGACTGAGGGGTGATCTAATAACCATGTAAATAAGGGGACAATACAAATATCTCTCTGAGGATCTGTTTATACCAAGGAAGGCGACGGTCACAAGGGGGCATTCTCTGCATCTGGAGGAGAGAAGGTTTTTCCACCAAGATAGAAGAGGATTCTTTACTCTTAGGGCAGTGAGAATCTGGAATTCCTTGCCTGAGGCTGTGGTGATGGCAAACTCAGTCGAGGGGTTCAAGAGAGGCCTGGATGTCTTCCTGGAGCGTGACAATATTGTATCTTACAGTTAATAGGTTCTTTAGAAGGATGTAGATATGAGGATTTATTCTGACTGAATATAGGCTGAACTGGAAGGACAAATGTATTTTTTCGACCTTGCTAACTATGTTACTATGAATAAACAGTGTATATTAACTCTAGGAAATGTTATATTATGTGTCTATAACCCCCCTCCCGCAGCTAATGTGTCAATTCTACAGAAAGCGATGAGTTTTTCCCTGGACTATCCAGATGCAGACGTCATCTGCATGGGGGATTTCAATCTGTTCATGAAAAACCGTTTTGATAGACTGAGATTAGGTGATGGGATACAGGGAGAGGCCCCTCCGCCAGCTACATCCCAACTGTCAGATCATGGAAGGTAGTGGATGGTTAGATTTGTGGAGAACATGACACCCCGAGATGAAGGAATATACTTGCCATTCATCCACTAAGCGCTCCCTGTTGAGTATAGACTACATATTTGGATCCAGCGGTCTGGCAATGTGGGTGGATACTATAGAACATGGCAGTAGAGGGATTTCGGATCATAGTCCGGTCATTCTTAAACTTAAATATGGGCTGCTAAGTAACAGGATGGTATGGAAACTGAACCCTTTCTGGTTGAAGTTGGTGGAGTCGCCCGATAAAACAATTGATCAGTTACATTGCTTCATCTTGTGCCACCCTGAACCCCAGAATATTAATTTTTTTTGGGATGCCCTTAAGGCATATCTGAGGGGTTGCTTATCCTCTACGATCTCTTACATCAAACGGGTGACATCAAGGGAGGATGATGAAATGGAGCAACGATTGAAAAATTTGGATGCTGCATACATATCTGTCTAAACTAGCGGCAATAGGGTGGAGTGGTTGACTGCTCAAAGGTTATATACCCAACCCATAGACACTAAGTCTAAGCGTAAATTATTTTTTGCCCGTCAATCCTATTTTGAATTAGGTAATCAGGCAAGTAAATTCTTAGCCTATTTGGTACGTCAACATAATACTTCTAAAGCAATATTGCACATTCGCGGCTCGGATGGCACTTTGGTGTCCTCAACTGAAGAAATACTGAGCTGCTTTCATGATTACTATAAATCATTATACAATTCTAAAAGTGGCATTGATGGTTTGGGATGTTTGGACTACCTGTCAGATATAACATTTCCTACATTAAGGCCTGCCCAATGGGCCTTTATGGACACTGAGTTCACTTTGGTGGAGATAGAGAACGCCATGTCGGACATGGCCTCTGGGAAAGCCCCTGGACCAGATGGGTTTCCCATCGAATCATACATTAAATATCAGGATATATTGGTGCCACTTTTGCTGATGGTGTTTCGGGGATTTGGGAGGGGGGATCTATGCCAGAGTCCTTTTACGAGGCTAATATAGTGCTTAAGAAGGAAGGGAAGGACCCTTTAGAATGCGGATCTTATCGCCCCATATCGTTAGTGAATGTGGACTATAAGATTTTTACGAAGATCCTGGCCACCAGATTAAACTCAATTATACTGGAACTTCTACACCCTGACCAGACCGACTTTATGTCTGGTAAGAGCACTTCCATTAATATTAGACGAGTCCAAACGGTGGTCCAATATAGCTCTCTGGTGCCAGACAACAAATGGGCATTGGCATCGCTGGATACGACCAAGGCCTTCGACTCCCTCGAGAGGCCTTTCCTCTCTGCATGTTTACAGAAATACGGATTTGGTGATAAGTTTCTAAAATGGGTAAATGTATTGTATATGAAACCCAAAGCCCGTGTCATTGTAAATAATTCCATATCTGAATCCTTTTCACTACGTAGGGGAACCCATCAGGGGTGCCCCCTCTCCGCGGCCCTTTTTGCTCTAGCGATCGAGGCTTTGGCAATTTGCATAAGATCTTTCCCTAATATTGAGGGTATAGAAATAGCTGGTCTTGTAGACACCATAGGCTTATATGCTGACGATATGATGATATTTATGACTAGAGCGGAGGAAACATTGACACAGGTGATTGCCACTATAGATAGATTCAGTAAATATTCAGGCCTATATATAAATTGGGAAAAATCTGCCCTGTTGTCCCTCTCCCATACCCCGATGCCCCCACTTGAGACTCTTTCCTCATTGCCTATTGTATCCAACTTTAAATATCTGGGTGTCCACATATCTCTTTGCAGTACGCTTGACTTACAACTTGTAGCCGGACACATAAACTTAATCAAAATGGTATTGCTCCCTAAGCTCAGCTATTCTCTTCGACACAGTGCTGTGATGGTACCCAAGTCCTTCTTTGTGAATTTGAACTCTCAAATTACATCCTTGATATGGGGAAAACTAGACCCAAACTCAGGTTGTCCACCCTGCAGAGACCCAAAAAGGGGGGGGCAGCGTTACTAGACTTTTTTCTATATTATCTGGCTGGACAGGCTAGAGCTTTGAGTGAGTGGATGCCCGGTAACTATCTCCCTAATTCTGAAAATCACCTGCTTCATGCCGCACGATCTAATTGCCCACTGGGCTTTCTGGAGTTGGAAAAATTTAGTGTCCCCCCGTCTGTTGCCCCTGCTCCGTTTGGTGAGATCAGTGTTGAGACAGATTAAGAGGGTATTTTGATTTGGGGACATTGTAGCTGAAATGCCCTTGTAGAATAATAATTATCTTCCGGTACTACTTGACCACCCATCCGTTAAATTTTGGATTCAACATAATGTCTCCTCGATAGGTGATTTGCCTGATCATGGAACCCTGATGTCTTTTGAACAATTGCAGGTTAAATACGTTGTACCGAGTTCCCAGTTCTTCTCCTATTTGCAGTTTAGATCGGCCTTTCAGTCGCACATGAGATGTGTGGGTGTAAACAATGCTATCTCGTCTCTACCTTTGATAGGAATCCTTAAATTGCAGGGTCCCCAGGGTCTTATCTCCTCTCTGTATACATACATGCTGTCAGTGGGGGCGGAAACTGCCATAAATTCGATTAAGGGGACTTGGGAAAGGCTCATCCCTGATACACAGGGAGAGGAGTGGGAGGAAATTTTGGGGTCTCCAATCGGGGTGTCTCCATCTATTAATAACAGAATGATACAGTTATATATCGTAAATCAATCATATCTGACTCCGACACGACTCTATAAGATCGGTCGATTCCAATCATCGGAATGTCTACGATGCCACTCATTAGATGCAGATTTTAGCCACATGATCTGGCGGTGTCCTATTATTTCACAATATTGGAAAGAGGTGACGTCATTATTAACTTCCCTGATACAAGTTCCTGTTCCCCTTGAACCACTGGTTTGTTTGTTTGGGGTATGGGATAAGGAGACTTTGGGTCACTATGCTGGGATTTTTCTGCGGGAGGCGCTATTTATGGCACGGAAGGTAATGGCGCTGCAGTGGATGGGGGGCTCATGTCCCTCCCTTAGAATCTGGATTGATTTGGTGAACACGATTATCCCATGTGAGCATACATTGTATCGAAACAGGGGGTGCCCGGGTAAATTTGAAAAGATCTGGAAGAGGTGGAATTCCTCTCATCTTACTCTGTAGAGTGGAAGCATCACATAACAAACAATCCACTGTGTGATATCGGGCTGCGAAATAGTAGTTGTTGTAGATTAGAAAAGTTAATAGGTCTTATTACTTGTGTAAAAATATAAATGCTTTTTCGATTTAGCTGACATTAACAGTTTGATATGTGGCCTATTGCCCTTAGTATATATTCAATAGGCTAAGTATGTATCATCTTGTATGTGAATGGGAATATACATTTGCTTTGCATTTAACAATATCTGCTACATTATGTGTCTATATTGAGGCACTTTTCCTCTAAGCAGACTATGGTAAAGTATAGTTTTAAAATATTAGTAAGGAAGGAGCACGCTATAAGGAATTTTTTCTAATGAACATATAAGCAAAATAGAAGGTGGATACATTTTGGTGGCACTTTCTCTGTATTATAAACAGGAGCATTTCTATACGTTTTTAATGTGCAAAGCATGCAATTTACAGATTGATGCGGTTTTTCCACTATTTTATTTTGTTGACACTGTAGCGTTATTCTGAAGCAATATTATGTCAATTACAACCATTAGGCCATGCGGTTTGTTGCAATATTTATGAAAAAAGGAAGATTTTATTGGGAAATACAAAAATTAAATTGAAAGAGGATAATTTATCTCTGCATAACAATTATATGGTGTGCTTTCAATAATATGAGATCACAGTGATGTTTTTGGTCTTATATTTTTACAGACATTATAGAAAATATTCATGCACAATTTTGATATGCATTTACCAATATATGTCTCTTCATGTTCCTTGAACTTATGTATACACTAAATTCTGATCTTTTTATGGTATGAGGCACTTTATTTTATATTTACATGTTGAAATAAAAACTGTAATTTTATTTAACGAGTGTTTCTATCACACTTTTTTTTATCTAGATGTCGCGTATTGTCTACAGAGATCAGTATGTTTCACTTAACAATATGTAGAATTACCATATGCAAGTATGTATACTGTATATTTTGAGGTTAAATAAACGAATTAAAAAAAAAAAAAATTTGCAAAACCATTTTTTTAGGGACCACCTCACATTTGAAGTGACTTTGAGGGGCTTATATGACAGTATGGTATGGCGACTGGTCATGTGGTTAATGGACGGTATGTATCACAAAGATGGGTGGGCCGGTAATGGAAGCCTGGGCTTCTTTTCCTCAGCAGGTCGTCTGCGGAGGGTTTTGCTATACATTGGGAAGGCTTCCAGGTGACTTGGAAAGATGGATGGGTCCAGTTACCTACATACCCCACCCAAGGGGGTGTGTCTGAACACCCAAGATGAAGCCTCTGTATTTTTGTGGGGGTGACAATGATGGCTAGTCTGAGCCAGAGTGAGGAGGCCTTTGATATACCTCCAAAGAGGACGCCTCTGAGGATGAGTTATTCGTGAACCTGTGTGGTCGTCATGGACAGTTAATGGACACTAATCTGTGTTAGGCACACCGGGCTTAGCGAGGACCGTGAGTTCTATGAAGCCGAATGGTGGTCGGACGGCGCACGGGGTGTTGCATGTTACCAAGTACCTGAGATTCGGTTTACGCTGTGTATTAATAAAGCGAATGGACTTGTTTTAACCCTAAGTGTCTCTGCATATTCCTCGAAGACCAGCCAAGTGAGTACTCCCTGTCCACAGATAGTGGAGACGTGTTACACAGAAAATACCAAAAAGTGACATCATTCTAAAAACAGCACCCCTCAAGGTACTCAAAACCATGTTCAAGAAGTTTATTAACCCTTCAGGTTCCCTCAGGAATTTTTGGAATGTGGAAGGAAAAAATTAACATTTACTTTCCTTTCACAAAAATTTTCCTTTAGACCTAATTTTTTTTTTTTTACTTTTGCAAGGGTAATAGGAGACAATGGACCATACAATTTGTTGTGCAATTTATCCTGAGCAAGCCGATACCCCCATATGTGGGGAAAATCTACTATTTGGGCACACGGCAGGGTTCGGAAGGAAACCTGCCCCTTTTGTTACATTATTTTGAGGGTACCATCATTCCTGCCCAGGCCTATTTCATGAGTTTTATTTTTTTTAAAAATTCTGTGGTATGCATGGTTGAAAAGCAATGTCTGACTTTCATTTGCTCATTTTCATAGATTTTTTTATTTATTACTTTGTCAGATTCAAGTTATTTCTGTGACCATTGTGGGTTTTTCTATCATTACACGGGTACCAACAATTTTGACCACGTGTGTTTGTGGCTGTACAGTACTGCTTAACCATACGGAGAGACTTGGGAGGGACTGAGAGTTATTTGCCTTCTGGAGCGCAGATTTTCCTAGAATAGTTTGCGGTCTCAATATACAGAGTCCCTAAGTCATAGAAAACTAGAATTCCCCCCCCCTAGAGTGACCCCATTTTGGAAAATATACCCCTTTGGGAATTTATCTACAGATGTAGCGATGATTTTAACTCCATGGGTGTTTTCCAGAAACAAGCAGCAGTGGATGTTGCTGAGTGGAAACTGCATACTGCCATTGTAGTAACCAGTATGTTGCAGTCACCAGTACATTATGCCCAGTCCATGCTTCTGGAGACAGACACATGTAAACTAGGCAGGCTATCATTACTACAAACTACAAAAATGCCAAATATGTGGGAGCTAAATGTGGTTTAGGCACACTGGGGCTCAGAAGGGCGAGAGCATTTGGATTTGGGAGCAGAGAATTTGCTGAATTTCTTTTGGGGGGCGAGGAGCCATTTTGGTTTTCCAGAGCCTTTGTGCTACCAGTAACGTGGAAGCCCCCTATATTTATGTTAACAGATGACAGATCTGAGTGAGGACTTGCTTTTTTGTGGATTGAGTTGAAGCTTTCATTGGGAACATTTTTTCATAACATTTATCCGGCGCTTTACGCTGAGCACTTACATCAGGGTTTCCATGTACAGTACAGGCCAAACGTTTGAACACACCTTCTCATTCAAAGAGTTTTCTTTATTTTCATGACTATGAAAATTGTAGATTCACTCTGAAGGCATCAAAACTATAAATTAACACATGTGGAATTATATAATTAGCAAAAAAAGTGTGAAACAACTGAAAATATGTCTTATATTCTAGGTTCTTCAAAGTAGCCAACTTTTGCTTTGATTACTGCTTTGCACACTCTTGACATTCTCTTGATGAGCTTCAAGAGGTAGTCACCAGAAATGTTTTTCACTTCACAGGTGTGCCCTGTCAGGTTTAATAAGTGGGATTTCTTGCCTTATAAATGGGGTTGGGGCCATGAGTTGTGTTGTACAGAAGTCTGGTGGATACACAGGTGATAGTCCTACTGAATAGACTGTTAGCTGTTTTTTTCTTGCCATAATACAAATTCTAAGTAAAGAAAAACGAGTGGCCATCATTACTTTAAGAAATGAAGGTCAGTCAGTCCAAAAAATTGGGAAAACTTTGAAAGTATCCCCAAGTGCAGTGGCAAAAACCATCAAGCACTACAAAGAAACTGGCTCACATGAGGACCGGCCCAGGAAAGGAAGACCAAGAGTCACCTCTGCTGCGGAGGATAAGTTCATCCGAGTCACCAGCCTCAGAAATCGCAGATTAACAGCAGCTCAAATTAGAGACCAGGTCAATACCACACAGAGTTCTAGCAGCAGACACATCTCTAAAACAACTGTTAAGAGGAGACTTTGTGCAGCAGGCCTTCATGGTAAAATAGCTGCTAGGAAACCACTGCTAAGGACAGGCAACAAGCAGAAGAGACTTGTTTGGGCTAAAGAACACAAGGAATGGACATTAGACCAGTGGAAATCTGTGCTTTGGTCTGATGAGTCCAAATTTGAGATCTTTGGTTCCAACCACCATGTCTTTGTGCGATGCAGAAAAGGTGAATGGATGAACTCTACATGCCTGGTTCCCACCGTGAAGCATGGAGGAGAAGGTGTGATGGTGTGGGGGTACTTAGCTGGTGACACTTAGGGATTTATTCAAAATTGAAGGCATACTGAACCAGCATGGCTACCACAGCATCTTGCAGCGGCATGCTATTCCATCCGGTTTCCGTTTAGTTGGACCATCATTTATTTTTCAACAGGACAATGACCCCAAACACACCTCTAGACTGTGTAAGGGCTATTTGACTAAGAAGAAGAGTGATGGGGTGCTACGCCGGATGACCTGGCCTCCACAGTCACCAGACCTGAACCCAATCGAGATGGTTTGGGGTGAGCTGCACCATAGAGTGAAGGCAAAAGGGCCAACAAGTGCTAAGCATCTCTGGGAATTCCTTCAAGACTGTTGGAAGACCATTTCCGATGACTACCTCTTGAAGCTCATCAAGAGAATGTCAAGAGTGTGCAAAGCAGTAATCAAAGCAAAAGGTGGCTACTTTGAAGAACCTAGAATATAAGACATATTTTCAGTTGTTTCACACTTTTTTGTTAATTATATAATTCCACATGTGCTAATTCATAGTTTTGATGCCTTCAGAATGAATCTGCAATTTTCATAGTCATGAAAATAAAGAAAACTCTTTGCATGAGAAGGTGTGTCCAAACTTTTGGTCTGTACTGTAAATCTCCGAGAGATGTGACAGATGAAACCCCTGATGGATCCATTCACTATAATAAGGCAGCAGAGTTACTTTGGACTCCGTCTGGCCTCTGTTCAACAGTGTCCTTTTCAGAAGTGCACAAAACTGTTGCTGATTGCACTTTTATGCAATCCTGAAAGGACGGACAACACCCGACCACAGGTCCTAAGGGCCCCGTCACACATAGCGATGCACCAGCGATCCCGACAATGATATTACCTTGTCAGGATCGCTGGTGCATCGCTACATGACCGCTGGTGAGCTGCCAAACAGGCAGCTTCACCAGCGATCAGCACCAGCGACACGTGGGTAACAAGCGATGCACGTCGCTTAGTTACCCACTGTGTACCTTAGATACCAGCGCGCTGGTGCAGGGAGCTGGTAACCAAGGCAAACATCGGGTATCTAAGCGGGGTGCGGCACTTAGAAACCCAATGTGTACCTTAGTTGCCAGCTCCCTGCACCAGCACGCTGGTAAAAAAGGTACACATCGAGTTTCTAAGCGCTGCGCGCCGCTTAGAAACCCGATGTTTACCTTAGTTACCAGCGGCAGCTCGCTGATCGCTGGTCTCCCACCTGTCACACGCAGCGATGCGTGCTGGCCAGCGGGAGACCAGCGATCAAAAAAAGTCCTGGTCATTCCAGGACGATCAGTGATACCCGGCAGGGGGGCCGGCCGCTGAGAAGTGTCACACACAGCGATCTCGCTGGTGAGATCGCTGTTGCATCACAAAGCTTGTGACTCAGCAGCAATCTCGCTAGCTGTGACGGGGGCTTAAGGCGTCCACAGTGGCTTTATCTGCCTCAGTATAAGGAATTTTCCGCAAGAGGTTCCATCTGAATCAAGTATTTCAGATGTGTACACGTAAACCCCAGTATAAGCGCAGTGTACAGGATAAATGTGTGTCGAGCTTTACTGCGATCCTTGGAAGGCAGACTGAAAAAATTACGCCGTTCCTCGTGCGGTATAAGTGATTAGGTGACTTAAGAATTCTTTGGGTCGGTGTGATTACAGCGATACCAGATTTATATTGGGTTTTTATGTTTGGCTGCTGTCACACACTAAAGGATGCATTTTATTGCGAAAATTAGTTGTCATGATCCAGGATGGGGTTTGTCTTTGGCCCGTCCTGGTCAGGCAGGGGTTAATTGTTTCTGCCTCTCTCTGGCAGAGGACGGCTATTTAATGCTCACTCGACCTAGGTCCGGTGTCAGTTATACTCCTGCCCTCGGCTGAGTTAGTTGACCTTGTGCATACGTGTGCCTGATAACTTGTTGCTTGTTAGGTTTTGATCCGGTTCTGTCTCTGTTACGAGTTCTGCCTGTCCCTCTTGTACTGTGCTACCTCTCTGTGTATGACCCTCTGCCTGTGACTTGACTATTCTCTGCTCGTCCCTCTGGTACCGCACAGCCCTCTCCGTGTACGACCCTCGCTTGTCTGACCTGCGTTTTCCTCTCCCCTACAACAGTTGCCCTGCAGTAGGTACATTACATCATCTGCAGCAGTAGGACGCTAAGCCCCGCCCCCTGCAGTCACATGATCGTAGGTCCTGGCACTCCTTACTATTTTCAGTGCCGCAGGTCCTGTCTGCTTGAACCTTCACTTCAGTATTGGACCCCGTGCTCTCCCATAGTGTGGGTAAGTCACCCTGCTCTGCGTGGCAGTTTGCCGACGCTGACAGGGTCCTGACATTATAACTGACCGTTACCAGTTTTTTTTCTCCGCTTCCCTGTGTGTGTGATGGATCCTATGCACGCTTTTTCTGAGCAGGTAAAGCACCTGACTCAGATGTCTCAGAAACTCCTGGGGGAACAACTAGCCCTGGCTCAGTCTCAGCAGCTGATCGCTGACACTATGCAGGGGGTTTTATCATCGAGGGCGCGGGATGTTACATTAGTTTCCCCTGAGTCTCCGTTTGAGTAACCGGATACCTTTTCTGGAGAGAAAAAGGAATTCAAAGTTTTCAAGGAGGGCTGTAAGCTTTTTTATTTTCATTGAGACCACACTCTTCTGGGGATGAAAGTCAGAGAGTGGGGTCATTATGTCTGTTAAGGGGAGCCCCCCAGGCTTGGGCTTTCTCCCATCCGACCACTGCCCCTGAGCGTATGACTGTGGATGCATTTTTTGAGGCCCTGGGGCATATTTATGATGCGCCTGATCGGATGCGTATGGCTGAGGACATGGTGATGAGTGTGTGCCAGGGGAAGCACTCAGCCGAGTGGTTTTGCTCAGAGTTCAGACGCTGGGCTGCTGAGGTCTGCTGGGATGATGCCGCCCTCCGGGGTTTGTTCCGTAGAGGCCTGTCTGAACATCTGAAAGATGCCGTGGCTCTCCACCCTCCGCCTGATTCCTTGGAGGAGGCTATGACGCAGGCCGTCTGAATGGATCGCAGGCTACGGGCAAGGGGAGTGATGTAGATTGAGACCCTGTTATTCTCCCAAGGAAGGGGAGCCAGTCCTAAATTGGAAACCATGGAGATGGAAACCATCGACCTCAAGGAGATAGAAATGAGACAACGGCGCTTGGGAAAATTCTGTTTTCACTGTGGCGATTCTGGACATTGGAAAAAGGACTGCCCCTCCTGTCCACTGACCAACAAGCGGCTGAGCCCGGGTGATTGTTGTGGAGGTCACCCAGGCTCTCAGGTACCTTTTTCTCCATTTTCAAAAATGTTGTTGCAAGTGGAACTTTGTTGTGGGAGTGTCTCCACATCCACTTCTGCCTTCGTGGATTGTGGATCGTCGTTGTAATTTATTGACTCTGACTTGGTGTCCAGGTGTAAGTTGGGGACAGTTTGGCTGGAGACTCCTATCCATGTGGTTGCCATTGACAAAACACCACTGGCTAAGAATAACATCATATTTCTTACAGAGGAGTTTCTCCTTAAAGTGAGTTCCTTGCACCAGGAATGTATTTCATGCTTTGTTATGGACAACCTGCCTGCGGGACTGGTGTTGGGGTTCCTCTGGTTACAATTACATAATCCTGTGATTAATTGGGAATCTTGGGACATTGTTAAATGGGGTCCCTATTGTTCTGAAAGATATCTTGCTACTGTGTCTGTGTCGTCCGTTGGTCTGGAAGGTATTCCGGAGTACCTAAAGGACTATACGGACGTTTTCTCTGAAAAAGAGGCTGAAGTTTTACCACCACACCGCCCATTTGATTGTGCCATTGACCTGGTTCCAGGTGCTAAATTGCCCAAGGCCCGCTTGTATAACCTTTTGGGTCCCGAGCGGGCTGCTATGAAGGAATACATTTCCAAGAGTCTCCGTAAGGGACACTGTTGTGAGTTCATTTTTCCCTTCACCAGTGAGGTCTGATGAACTCCCTCTTCTGGCGAAGGAAGGTAGTGAGGCTGATTACCAAACAGCTGAGCAGGTAGATGATGACTGGGTCACAGGAACTGATGACTGGATATAAGGCAGCCGACGCCCTGCTGCCTTGCCGGTGATTTTCCTGCTGGATTCTTGGAGACCAGTCTGATTTCTGCTTCTCAAAGCTAAGTTTTGCTCTGCCTTTTGTACACTTTAGTTCTGGTTTAGTTTGCCTTGTTTTTTGGAGTTCAGCCATCCCCGGCCGGGGGTGAGCTGAATTCCATTTTTGCCTCTGATCTGTTGATCTCTGGCTCTGTCTTCAGAATATACCTGAGTGCTGATATAGTCTTTTTGAAGCCTAGCGACTTCAGGGCCTGTTTTTCCTATCAGTCTGTTGGTTCATTTTTGGATAGGGTTTTTGGCGGATTGCAGACAGCAGCTTTTCTATCCTGTCCTATTTAGTTAGCTTGGGCCCCATCATTTGCTCAACCTATCTTTCTATCTGTGTTAGTGTTTTTTCATCTTGCTTCACAGTCATTATATGTTGGGGGCTGGCTATTGCTTTGGGGTCTGCTCTGGGGCAGTTTAGATTTCCCCTTTCTGTCTTTAGGCTAATTTAGTTCTCTGGCTGTGATTGAGGGGTCCAGGGCACCGTAGGAACCCCCCACGGCTACTGTTAGTTGTTGTGGATAGGTTCAGGGGTCTGCAATCCGATAGCTTCCACCTTCTCTAGTTTTCTGGATTTAGCTATTATTTTTGTTTTTTCCTCCTTCGGTGACTCATCCATAACAGGACACATTCGTCCTTCTGTCTCTCCCGTGGCGGCGTGGTTCTTTTTTGTAAAGAAAAAAGACTGTGGTTTGCGCCCATGCCTCGATTTTCGAGAGTTAATTAAGATAACTGAGAAATACGTATCCCCTCCCACTTATTCCTGATTTGTACAACCAGTTGTCCGGAGCTAAGTGGTTTTCGAAATTAGATCTACGGGGAGCGTATAACCTTATCCGAGTCCGGGAAGGAGATAAGTGGAAAACTACTGAAGGGGTGTTTGAGAATTTGGTCATGCCTTTCGGTCTGACCAATGCTCCAGCGGTCTTCCAAAATTTCATTAATCACGCGTTCCCTGATTTTATTGGACGTTTTATGGTTGTGTATTTGGATGACATACTGATCTACTCACCTGATAAACAGGCTCACATTGGTCATATTCGGGCAGTTCTCCAAAGGCTTCCGTAGAACTGTCTCTTTGCTAAAATAGAGAAATGTTTATTTTTTGTTCAGGAACCGTCTTTTCTAGGATTCATTGTGTCTGCTGAGGGGTATCGCATGGATCCTAATAAGGTGCAGGCCATTGTTGATTGGGTTCAACCTTGTGATTTGAAGGCTCTGCAGCGTTTCCTAGGATTCGCCAATTATTATTGCAAATTTATAAGGGAGTTCTCACAGGTGGTTAAACCCCTCACAGACATGACTCAAAAGGGGGCCGATATCAAAAATTGGTCAGCCGCAGCGATAGCGGCGTTTCAGTTTTTTAAAAAATGTTTTGTGTCTGCTCCGGTTCTTATTCAACCGGACCCGTCTGAACCATTTATTGTTGAGGTGGACGCCTCAGAGGTGGGGGCGGTATTGTCCCAGGGACCCGCAACTTTGACTAATTGGAGACCCTGTGCCTTTTTCTCGAAGAAATTCTCCCCTGCGGAGAGAAACTATGATGTTGGGAATCGAGAACTTCTGGCCGTGAAGTTGGCCTTTGAAGAATGGAGGCATTTTTTGGAGGGCGCTGTCCATCCTATAACCGTAATTACGGACCACAAGAACCTAGCTTACATTGAGTCAGCTAAAAGGTTGACTCCTAGACAGGCTAGATGGTCACTTTTTTTCCCGATTCCACTTCTCTATCACTTTTCGGCCAGGATCCAAAAATGTCAGAGCTGATGCCTTGTCACGCAGTCTAGATCCGGTGTCCCCCCGCCCCTCCCCCCCCCCCGAAACCGCCATCCTCCATTCTTCAGCCCGGGGTGGTGGTGGCAGGTATTTCTAATATGTTGGAACGGGAGATTCGGAAAGCCCAGTCGCTTGCACCTCCGGCTAAGACGGTGGATAAACTTTTCGTACCTGCTCAATTTCATCTCAAGGTCCTCCGGGAGTTCCACGACTCAGTTCTGGGTGGACATCCAGGGATCTCGGCTACCCGGAAGGCCATCGCTAGAATATTCTGGTGGTCTTCTTTAGCCTCTGATGTTGGGGAATATGTGTCTGCTTGTGATGTTTGTGCCCGTGCGAAAACCCCCCATAACCGGCCGGCCGGGGAATTGGTACCACTGCCAATTCCTGAGAGACCATGGACTCATTTGTCCATGAATTTCATCACCAACCTTCCCCCCTCCAAGGGTAATACCGTCGTTTGGGTTGTGGTGGACAGGTTTAGTAAGCAGGCACATTTTGTACCCTTGGCGGCTCTACCTAATGCGGAAACGTTGTCCAGATTGATTGTTGAGCATATGGTGCGGTTGCATGGGGTACGCTTGAATGTGGTGTCTGATAGGGGAGTACAATTTGTTTCCAGATTTTGGAGGGCATTTTGTAAGAGGTTGGGTATTGGTCTGTCCTTTTCATCCGCTTACCATCCAGAGACTAATGGGCAGACTGAGCGGACCAATCAGTCTCTGGAGCAAATTCTGTGTTGCTTGACCTCAGCCCGACAGGATGATTGGTGTTCTGCGTTACCTTTGGCAGAGTTTGCGTTTAACAACCGCATTAACCAGTCTACGGGTGCATCTCCCTTTTTCTGCAACTATGGGTTTCATCCACACTTTGGAGAGTTTTCCCGTTTGGACTCTGGGTGTCCTGGGGTGGATGAGACTATCCAGCGGTTGGGGGAGGTATGGCGGGAGGTTCAGAGTAACACTACGAAGGCCCAGGATAAATATAAGTTTTTTGCAGACAAAAAACGGTCCGTGGGGCCGGTGTTCCAGGTTGGGGATAAGGTATGGTTATCTACCAAGAATATAAGGCTCAAGGTCCCCTCTGCGAAGCTTGGACCTAAATTTATTGGTCCCTATGAAATTACCGAAGCGGTTACCCCGGTGGCTTTTTGGTTGCGTCTCCCGCCATCTCTACGGATCCTCAATGTTTTCCATAGGGCCCTTTTGAAACCTGTGGGGAGGGATCATTGTCTTCCCCGCCACCGGTTTTGGTAGACGGGCAGTCTGAGTACGAGGTGGAACGAATTGTTGACTCTAGGTTGGTCCGTCGTGCCCTTCAATATCTTGTACATTGGAAAGGCTACGGTCCTGAAGACCGGTCGTGGGTTCCTGCTCGATCGGTTCATGCGGATCAGTTGGTCCGGGCCTTTCATGCCAAATATCCTGAGAGACCCGGGGGTCCAGTGGCCCCCCGTTGAGAGGGGGGTACTGTCATGATCCAGGATGGGGTTTGTCTTTGGCCCGTCCTGGTCAGACAGGGGTTAATTGTTTCTGCCTCTCTCTGGCAGAGGACGGCTATTTAATGCTCACTCAACCTAGGTCCGGTGTCAGTTATACTCCTGCCCTCGGCTGAGTTAGTTGACCTTGTGCATACGTGTGCCTTGTGCCTGATAACTTGTTGCTTGTTCAGTTTTGATCTGGTTCTGTCTCTGTTACGAGTTCTGCCTGTCCCTCTTGTACTGCGCTACCTCTCTGTGTATGACCCTCTGCCTGTGACTTGACTATTCTCTTCTTGTCCCTTTGGTACCGCACAGCCCTCTCGGTGTACGACCCTCGCTTGTCTAACCTGCGTTTTCCTTTCCCCTACAACAGTTGCCCTGCAGTAGGTACATTACATTATCTGCAGAAGTAGGACACTAAGCCCCGCCCCCTGCAGTCACATGATCGTAGGTCATGGGACTACTTACTATTTTCAGTGCCGCAGGTCCTTTCTGCTTGAACTTTCACTTAAGTATTGGACCCCATGCTCTCCCATAGTGTGGGTAAGTCACCCTGCTCTGCGTGGCACGCTGACAGGGTCCTGACATTAGAGTTCTGACATTAGTTTTTGCAGCACTACATTTTTAGAGTTATAATTTTTCCATATTTCAGCCGACAGTCATGTTATGGTTTGTTTTTTTTGCGGAAAGAGCTGACGTTTTTATTGGTACCATTTTCGGGCACATGACATTTTTTGATCGCTTTCTATTCCAATTTTTGGGAGCCAGAATGAACAAGAACCAACAATTCAGGAAGTCTTTTTTAGTTTTAAATACCGTTCTGCTTGTAGTATAAAATTGGTGATACCAAATTTGTATTTTTTTTTATGTTTTGGCGCTTTTACACAATAAAAGGTATTTTATTGAAAAAATAATTATTTTTGCATCGCTTTATTCTGAGAACTATAACTTTTTTATATTTTTCTGCTGATGGAGCTGTATGACGGCTGACATTTTAACCCCTTCACCCCCAAAGGTGGTTTGCACGCTCATGACCGGGCCAATTTTTACAATTCTGACCACTGTACCTTTATGAGGTCATAACTCTGGAACACTTCCATGGATCCTGGTGATTCTGACATTGTTTTCTCGTGACATATTGTACTTCATGTTAGTGGTAAAATTTCATTCAAATAACTTGCGTTTATTTGTGAGAAAAACGGAAATTTGGTGAAAATTTTGAAAATTTTGCAATTTTCCAACTTTGAATTTTTATGCCCTTAAATCACAGAGATACTGCACACAAAAAACTTGATAACTAACATTTCCCACATGTTTACTTTACATCAGCACAATTTTGGAACCAAAATTTTTTTTTGTTAGGAAGTTATAAGGGTTAAAAGTTGACCAGCGATTTCTCATTTTTACAACACCATTTTATTTTTAGGACTACATCACATTTGAAGCCACATTGAGGGGTCTATATGATAGAAAATACCCAAAAGTGACACCATTCTAAAAACTGCATCCCTTAAGGTGCTCAAAAACACATTCAAGAAGTTTATTAACCCTTTAGGTGCATCACAGGATTTTTTTTGAATATTTAAAAAAAATGAACATCTAACTTTTTTTCACAAAAAAAATACTTCAGGTTCAATTTTTTTTATTTTACCAAGGGTAACAGGAGAAATTGGACTGCAAAAGTTATTGTGCAATTTGTCCTGAGTACGCTGATACCTGATATGTGGGGGGGAACGACTGTTTCGGCGCATGGCAGAGCTCAGAATGGAAGGAGCGCCGTTTGACTTTTTCAATGCAAAATTGGCTGGAATTCAGATCGGACGCCATGTCACGTTTGGAGAGTCCCTGATGTACCTAAACAGTGGAAAACCCCTACAAGTGACCCCATTTTGGAAACTAGACCCCCTAAGGAACTTATCTAGATGTGTGGTGAGAACTTTGAACCCCCAAGGGCTTCACAGAAGTTTATAACATAAAGCCGTACAATTAAAAAATCATATTTTTTCCACAAAAATGATCTTGTCACCCTCAATTCTTATTTTTCCAAGGGTAACAGGACCCTAAAAGTTATTGTGCAATTTGTCCTGAGTACGCTGATACCCCACATGGGGGGGTAAACCACTATTTGGGCGCATGGCAGAGCTCGGAAAGGAAGCAGTGCCATTTGACGTTTTTGGCTGGAATTGAGATCGGACACCATGTCGCGATTGGAAAACCCCTGATGTACCTAAACAGTGGAAACCCCCCACAAATGACACCATTTTGTAAACTAGACCCCCCCAAGGAACTTATCTAGATGTGTGGTGAGCACTTTGAACCCCCCAGTGCTTCACAGAAGTTTATAACGCCCGGGCGTGAAAATAAAAAATTCGTATTTTTTCCACAAACATGATCTTTTAGTCATCATTTTTTTATTTTCCCAAGGGTACCAGGAGAAATTGGACCCCAAAAGTTGTTGTCCAATTTGTCCTGAGTACGCTGACACCCCATATGTGGGAGAAAACTACTGTATGGACACACGTCGGGGCTCGCAAGGGAAGTAGTGACATTTTGGAATGCAGACTTTGATGGAATGGTCTGCGGGTGTCATGTTGCCTTTGGAGAGCCCCTAATGTACCTAAACAGTGGAAACACCCCACAAATGACCCCATTTTGAAAACTAGACCCCCTAAGGAACTTATCTAGATGTGAGGTGAGCACTTTGAACCCCCAAAGGCTTCACAGAAGTTTATAATGCCAGGGCATGAAAATAAAAAAATCGTATTTTTTCCACAAACATGATCAGTTAGTCCCCAATTTTTTTATTTTCCCAAGGGTAGCAGGAGAAATTGAACCCCAAAAGTTGTTGTCCAATTTGTCATGAGTACGCTGACACCCCATATGTGGGAGAAAACTACCTTATGGACACATGTCGGGGCTCGGAAGGGAAGCAGTGACGTTTTGGAATGCAGACTTTGATGGAATGGTCTGTGGGTGTCATGGAGAGCCCTTGATGTACCTAAACTATTGAAACTCCCCACAAGTGACCCCATTTTGGACACTAGACCCCCCCACGGAACTTATCTAGATGTGTGGTGAGCACTTTGAACCCCCAAGTGCTTCACAGAAGTTTATAACGCTCGGACGTGAAAATAAAAAAATCATTTTTTTCCACAAAAATGATATTTTTGCCCCCAATTTTTTATTTTCCTAAGGGTAACAGGAGAAATTGGACCCCAAAAATTGTTTTGCAATTTGACCTAAGTAGGCTGATACCCTACATGTGGGGGTAAAACACTGTTTGGCCGCATGGCAGAGCTTGGAAGGGAAGGAGCACCATTTGACTTTTTCAGCGTAGAATTGACTGGAATTGAGATCAGACGCCATGTTGCATTTGGAGAGTCCCTGATGTGCCCAAACAGTGGACACCCCCAATTCTAACTCCAACCCCCGAACCCCAACACACCCCTAACCCTAATCTCAGCCCTATCCCTAGCCCTAACCCTAGCCCTAACCCTAATGGAAATAAATACATTTTTTTTATTTTATTATTTTTCCCTAACTAAGGGGGTGATAAACGGGGGGTTTGATTTACTATTTATGGCGGTTTTTATATTTGGTAGCTGTTGCACGCTAAAATACGCTTTTTATTGTAAAAATAGTTTTTGAATCACCACATATTGAGAGCTATAATTTTTCCGTATTTTGACCCACCGAGTTATGTGAGGTCTTATTTTTTGCGGGACGAGTTGACGTTTTTATTGGTACCATTTTCGGGCACGTGACATTTTTTGATCGCTTTTTATTCCGATTTTTGGGACGCAGAATGAACAAAAACCAGCGTTTCATGAATTTCTTTTGGGGGGTGCGTTTACACCGTTCCGCGTGCGGTAAAATTGATAAAGCGGTTTTATTCTTCGGGTCAGTACGGTTAGAGCGATACCTCATTTAGGTCTTTTTTTATGTTTTGTCGGTTTTATGCAATGAAAACAATTTTATATAAAAAATAATTATTTTTGCATCGCTTTATTCTGCGAGCTATAACTTTTTTATTTTTTTCGCTGATGACGCTGTGTGGCGGCTCTTTTTTTGCGGGACAAGATGACGTTTTCAGCGGTACCATGGATATTTATATGCATCTTTTTGTTCGCGCGTTATTACACTTTTTGTTTGGCGGTATGATAATAAATCATTATTTTTTGCTTTGTTTTTTATTTTTATTTTTTAAGGGGTTCGCTAAAGGGGTTAACTAATGGGACAGTTTTATAGGGCGGGTCTTTACGGACGCGGCGATACCTAATATGTGTACTTTTATTGTTTTTTTTTTTTTATTTCCAAAAAATGGATTTATTTGGGGGAATATATATTTTTTTTTTCTAATTTATTTGACGATTTTTTTAAATTTATTTTTACACTTTTTTTTAATTTTTTTTTTACTTTATTAAATAGTCCCAGGTGGGACATCACTGTCCTGTGACAGATCCCTGATCTGTCACATCACAGGCACTATTGCAGACTTCCTCATGCCTGCGCTTTGCAGGCACTGAGGAAGCCAGCTTCCTGCAGGCCCCCGTCGCCATCTTGGATTCGGGGGCCTGCAGGAAAGGAGCCCCCGCAGCAGCGCTGCACATTGCACTGCCGTGGGGGGCTTAGGGAAGCACGGAGGGAGCCCCCTCCCTGCCCTTTAACCCCGGTACACCGCGATCATGTTTGATCGCGGTGTGCAAGGGGTTAACGTGTCGGGGGTGGTCCGTGACTGCCCCTGACACATTGTGCCGGGTGTCAGCTGTGATAATCAGCTGACACCCGGCCGCGATCAGCGGCGCTCACCACGTGGGCGCCGCTGATCGCGGTAGACGTACTGTCCCGTCCATGGGCATAGGGGCCCGGGTCCCATGGACGGGATAGTACGTCTGATGTCAGGAAGGGGTTAAGCGGTACCATTTTTATTTACATTCTTTTTAATTGCGTTTTATTGCACTTTTTGTTCAGGTATGATGATAAAGCATTGTTTTCCAGGACATCCACCTGACAGCACCATGGAGGACGTCCTCCTCCTCCTTACAGGGACAGGAAGCACACGAGAGGTTAAAGGTCACGTCCCACCCCCTCTCCCTCAGTGTTTTTCCTGTCCCTGCACAGAGGGACACACAAGAAGCTTACCGGAGGGGCTCAGGGGATCGTACGGCTAGTCCAAGCCTTCCCCTGTCGAGGTCCCGGGGCCGAAACTCTCCTGTGGGGAGTCCCTCTGCCCCAAAGGCCAGGAGCAGGACGACGCTCCTGGAGGGAGCCGTTCCTCCCCATGGGAGGCTCTCGGCTCCAAAAACTCACCGCCACGGCAGGTGATGGTCGGCTCCCCGCAGGCGGCTGGCTGGGCGGGCACCGACGGATGACTGGCGCAGCCGGCGCTGGGAGGCAGGAATTAGGCCTCCGCAGTCCGCCATAGCAGGCGAAGAGGCCGGAGTGGCAGTCCGCCGCAGATGGATGGGGGTTGGCTCCCCACGGCGGCAGGCCGGAGGACCACCGATCGGGGAGGCGACGACTCCAACAGGCCGCCATAGTCGCGCACAGAGCAGGAAGTGGAGGAGGCGGCCTAGCGCGAGAGGCCGCACGTCACATCCGGTGACTTCAGACGACGGCCTTTGAATCCCAGCGCTCGCTACTGAAGCCAGACAGCGCTCGCTACTGAAGCCAGACAGCGCTCGCTACTGAAGCCAGACAGCGCTCGCTACTGAAGCCAGACAGCGCTCGCTACTGAAGCCACACAGCGCTCGCTACTGAAGCCACACAGCGCTCGCTTCTGGGGTCCACAGCGCGCGCTCCTAAGGCACAGAGCGCGCTTCTGAAGATCCAGGGAGCACGCTTCGGAGGTCCATAGCGCCCTGCGGGCCGCGCCAGGATGGAAGGGGTTGCTCCAGCAGGCGGAGGCGTAAGTGCGCATAGCGCAGACCCCCCTCCCCCACCCATTACCCCAACCCAGATCTGAGTAGGTGCCCCTTCTGTATTATTAGGAGAAGGGAGCCCCGGCAGAATCCCCCTCGGGGGTGAAGGACCCGGCAAAAGCCACCTCCAAATCGGTCCGATGCCCAGTATGCAGGGTAAAGCTGCCAGACGCATATAACAAAACCCTATGCGGACCCTGTACCTCAAGGGTCATAGGCGAGGAACAGCCATCCCTCCTAGCCGAAACGAGATCGCTGATAAGGGAGGAAGTTCGAGCCTCTACAACCAGCCTCGCACGGCGTCAGTCCCCTAGCCCAGGGCCGAGTCGCAAACGTCCAAGGTGGGAAGCGGACCCAGAGTCGGAAGAAAGCCCTAGTGAGGAGTCCGAATTCCGGGATTCGGATCAGGAAGAAGAAGGCGAGATCCGGGGGGATAGACAAGATCAGAGCAGGAAATACCTATTCAGACTGGAGGACACGGACGAGTTGGTCCAAGCAGTCAGAAATACTATGCAGATAGAGGAGGTCCCTAAACCACAGTCCAGACAGGACTTAATGTTCGGAGGACTGGTGGCCCGGAGACAGGTAGTGTTCCCTGTAAGTGAACACATCAAAACGATGGTCCAGGAGGAGTGGAAGGAGGCAGAGCGTCGATTGACACTCTCCCGAGACTTTAGAAGCAGACTGCCTTTTGATCCTGAGGAAACCCGGGCATGGGAGGAAATTCCTAAAATAGATGTCCCAGTCGCTAAGGTTACAAAAAAGACGGCTATCCCATTCGAGGACTCATCAGGTCTTCGAGACCCGATGGATAGGAAGGCAGACGTCTTATTAAAAAGAGCATGGGAGACGTCGGCGGCTCTTATTAGGGCCAACATAGCAGCCACCTCAGTGGCCAGGTCTATGTTTTTGTGTATGGGGCAGTTGGAAGAACACCTAACCAACAAGACCCCTAGATCAGACATCCTAGCATCCCTTCCGCTCATAAAATCGTCCACGGCTTTCCTATCAGATACGTCGGCCGAATCGGTAAGGTTTGCAGCCAGAAACAGCTCCCTCTCCAACGCGGCCCGAAGAGCAGTCTGGCTCAAATCCTGGTCGGGGGACAACGCTTCAAAAACTAAGCTATGCGCCATCCCCTTCTCGGGCCTGAGGGTATTCGGGCCAGCCCTAGATAACATTCTAGAGCTGGTGTCCGATAAAAAGAAGGGATTCCCGGAGGAAAAACCCAGACGACCCCAGTCCTTTTGGAGAGGCACCTTTTCTAGGAGACAGACCGAGTTCAGGGGTCAGGCAAGGTCCAGTAGAGGCTCCTATAAGGGCTCCTTCAGCCAGACCGGGAGGGACAGAGGCCCTCCATTCACATCAACCTCTAGATCGAGGAGGCAATGACGCCATAGGTATTGGGGGGAGACTTCGCCACTTCGCAACAAACTGGTCCCGAGTCACCCACAATCAGTGGGTCCTCAGAACCATCGCGGAGGGCTACAATATAGAGCTTTATTCACCTCCCCCCGAAAGATATATTACCCCCACTGTCGTCCTGGAGGACTGCAATGTGGACGGATCTACAGGACATGGTAAAATCAAAAGTCATAGTACCAGTTCCCCCGTCAGAAAGAGGGAAAGGGCACTATTCGTCCCTGTTCTCGATCACAAAACCGTCTGGTGAGGCCCGTACCATCATAAACCTGAAACCACTAAATGCCTGGGTCAAGTACAAGAGATTCCGGATGGAATCGGTCCAATCCGCAACCCTCCTGATAGATCGGGACACCGTCATGTGCACCCTAGACCTAAAGAAGGCCTACTACCAGGTCCCTATCTATCCCTCATCCCAGAGACTGCTAAGGTTTGTGGTCAGTTTACCAGCCCGGACCTGCCACTTCCAGTTCCAATGTCTTCCATTCGGGTTGGCCTCAGCTCCCAGAATCTTTACAAAGCTGGTGGCAGAAGTAGTGGCCTACCTGAGAGATCAGGGTATTGTGATCATACCCTATTTAGACGACTTCCTACTGGTGGCAAGTTCCAGGGAAGCGCTCGTTTGCGACAGAAACCGAGCAACTGCGCCAATGGAGTTCCTTGGATGGGTGATCAATTGGGAGAAGTCGAACCTCAGGCCAGAAACCAGGAAAATATTTCTCGGAGTCCTCCTAGACTCAACCGACAGAATATCCTGGCTACCCGAACAGAAGCAGAGGACTATTCAGACCAGAACCAGAGACCTGTTGAGACGTCAGTGCTCCATAAGGGAGGCAATGGAGGTCCTGGGCCTCATGACGGCCTGCATCCAGTGCGTCCGATGGGCCCAATTCCACTCAAGATCACTGCAGAAAGAGATCCTTGCGAGGTGGGACAGAAGTCAGGCGTCGCTAGACAGACCCCCTAAGGCTGCCAGAACGAGTAAGAGAGTCCCTTCGGTGGTGGACACGGTCCAGAAACCTTCAGGTGGGCGTATTTTGGACAGCCTCTCCATACGTGGTAGTCACCACGGACGCCAGTGTGTGGGGTTGGGGAGCCCACATAGAAGGGAAAATCTTCCAGGGGAGATGGCCAGTAGACATCAAGACCAGATCCTCCAATTTCAGAGAACTCTACGCGGTCTGGGAAGCGCTACGGCGGAACCAGTCGATACTAGAGAATCGTCATGTCCGTATACTATCCGACAATATGACGACAGTGGCATTCCTGAAGCACCAGGGAGGGCCCAGACATCAACCACTACAGGACCTAGCAGGGAAAATATTCGCTTGGGCAGAAAGAACAGTCCGATCAGTGACCGCAGTACACCTAGAGGGTTCCCAGAATGAAGTAGCAGACTACTTGAGCAGACAACGGATCCGCCCGACAGAATGGGAATTGAACGAAGAAATCTTCAACCATCTCTGTTAGCGTTGGGGGGACCCCCAGTATAGATCTTTTTGCAAGCCGAAAGAATTCGAAGGTCCCCAGATTCTATTCCCTGAATCCAACGGACCACCCAGAAGGTGTGGATGCCCTGAGTCAGACTTGGGGAGAATCCCTCTCCTACGCATTCCCGCCACTGGCTCTTATACCGGCAGTGCTCAGGAAAATACGCGAGGACCACGCACGAGTGATGTTGATCGTTCCATACTGGCCGAAGAGAAGCTGGTTTCCCCTTCTAGGAGCCATGGCAGTAGGAAATCCAGTCGAGCTACCCCTGCGGAAGGACATCATCCACCAGGGCCCGATCTACCATCCAAACCCAGCAAGACTTCATCTATCGGCTTGGATCCTGAGAGGGACATCCTGAATACAAAGGGATTGTCGGCCAGGTCATATCCACCCTACTGGCCAGTAGGAAACCGGTGACATCCGCAATCTATAGGAAGATATGGAAAAGATTCTGTCTGGAGGGTGGCAGGTCCGATCTCGTGGCAGGCACCCCTGACCTCCCTAGCATACTAAGTTTTTTGCAGGCAGGTTTTAATAAAGGCCTTAAGCCTAGTACGCTAAAGGTCCAGATTTCAGCCTTAAGCGCCTTCTTCGATTACCAGCTAGCTGCTCATCCCTGGGTAATAAGATTTATAAAAGCCACGCAGCGCCTGCGCCCCACGATTAGGCAGCTCACCCCGCCGTGGGATCTGGGTCTGGTACTCAGGTCCCTCTGTACAGACCACTATGCTCTAGGGGAGAAAATAACCATCTCTGCCCTCACCCGTAAAACGGCCTTCCTAGTAGCCATTACCACGGCCAAAAGAATAGGGGAGATCCAGGCCCTGTCCACTAAGGACCCATATCTACAGATAAGAGAGGATAGTATAATCCTAAGGTTAGACCCGGCATTTACCCCGAAGGTAGCCTCCTCAAAGAATCTAAACCAAGAGGTAGTGTTACCATCGTTCTGCGACAATCCCCGTAATAAAAAAGAACAGCGTCTTCACTCGCTGGATGTGAGGCGCGCAGTGCTAGACTATCTAGAAGCCACCAATAGCTGGCGCATTGACCCAAACTTGTTCATCCTTTTTGGGGGTAAAAATAAGGGGAAGAAAGCCTCTAAGGCGTCTATCGCGCGCTGGATTACCTCAGTAATCTCTGACGCCTACCAAGCCGAAGGTGTTAGCCCGCCAGGGTCCATAAAAGCCCACTCTACGAGGGCGGTATCAGCCTCATGGGCTGAACGGGCGGGGGCCTCGGTTGACCAAATCTGTAGAGCAGCAACCTGGGCCAATCTGAATACATTCTGCAAGCACTACAAGCTTGACGTGTTGGCTGGTCAGCAGACCGCATTCGGGAGAAAAGTTCTCCAGGCGGTAATCCCACCCTGAGGAGGTGCTTTGGTACTCTCCATGGTGCTGTCAGGTGGACGTCCTGGAAAATAGGTATTAGACCTACCGGTAATGATGTTTCCAGGAGTCCATCCTGACAGCACGGGTAGTTCCCTCCCTGTTATGTTATGCTATGTTGTATTATGCTGTAATATGATTGATTCATTAAACTGTTACTAGCATCATCCACCTTGCGGTACTTGTTAAATCACTGAGGGAGAGGGGGTGGGACGTGACCTTTAACCTCTCGTGTGCTTCCTGTCCCTGTAAGGAGGAGGAGGACGTCCTCCATGGTGCTGTCAGGATGGACTCCTGGAAACATCATTACCGGTAGGTCTAATACCTATTTTTTGCCTGATTTTTTTTTACGGTGTTTACTGAACACTAGTGGGACAGTTTTATAGAGCGGGTCTTTACGGACTCGGGGATACCAAATATGTGTACTTTTTATTGTTTATTTTTTATTTATATAAATGAATGTATTGGAAAAATATTTGATACTTTATTTTTTCTTTATTTGGGATTTTGTAAAAATATTTTAACACTTAAATTTTTTTACCTTTTTTACATTATCCCATTTTGGGACATCACTGTATTACATCACTACAGAACATCGGAGCAGCGACTGACAGGCAGGGAAGGAGAGGTGTCTCAGGTTCTTCTCTATGCAGGCACTGCGAAGCCACCTTCCCTGAAGGACCCCGCTGCCGTCTTGGGTCCGGGGGTCTGCATGGAGACCATCAGGACAGCGTGATTGCATTGTCCTGATGGAAGCGCTCAGGGAACTGATTCCCTGCGCGATGCTCATCTATACCGCTGTCACTACTGACAGTGGCTTCAGATGGGCTAAATACCCACGATCGGTGCCAACACCAATTATGTCCGTTGCTGCGGGGTGTCAGCTCTCACACAGAGCTGACACCCACACACAATCGCCGTGGCGCTCACTGTGAGACCGCGCGATCGTGCCGCCGTACATGTACGGCACATGTCGGGAAGGGGTTAAATGTATAAAGGATGTGAAAACTGATACGAGGGTCCTTGATTTGAAGCATATTTTCTATGGGCAAAACAGGGATATTTGGATAAATATTTGGCTTCTATGAGCCCTGACCTAAATCCTATTGAGCATCTTTGGAAAGAGCTGAAACATGCCGTCTGGAAAAGGCAACCTTCAAACGTGAGACAACTGGAGCAGTTTGCTCTTGAGGAGTGGGCCAAAATAAATACCTGTTGAGAGGTGCAGAAGTCTCATTGACAGTTACAGGAATCGTTTGATTGCAGTGATTGCCTCAAAAGATTGTGCAACAAAATATTAAGTTAAGGGTACCATCATTTCTGTCCAGGCCTATTTCATGAGTTTTATTTTTTTTAAATTCCGTGGAAGCATGGTTGAAAAGCAATGTCTGACTTTCATTTGTTAATTTTCATAGATTTTTTATTTATTATTGCTTTTGTCAGATTCCAGTTTTTTCTGTGTCCTTTATGGGTTTGTCTGTCATTAAACGAGAGGAACCTATTATTTTGACCACGTGTGTATTGCCCCCTCAAACATCAATGATAGCTTGAAGTCTTTTGTGGTAGTTGTGGATAAGGTTCTTTATTTTCTCAGATGGTAAAGCTGCCCACTCTTCTTGGCAAAAAGCCTCCAGTTCCTGTAAATTCCTGGGCTGTCTAGCATGAACTGCATGCTTGAGATCTCCCCAGAGTGGGTCAATGATACTGAGATCAGGATACTGAGATGGCCACTCCAGAACCTTCATTTTGTTCTGCTGTAGCCATTGACAGGTCGACTTGGCCTTGTGTTTTGGATTGTTGTCATGTTGGAACGTCCATGTACACCCCATGCACAGCTTCCAGGCTGATGAGTGCAAATTTTCTTCCAGTATTTGCTTATAACATGTTGCATTCATTTTTCCTTCAACTTTGACCAAGTTTCCCGTGCCTTTGTAGCTCACACATCCCCAATACATCAGTGATCCACTTCAGTGCTTTACATTAGGAATGGTGTTCCTTTCATCATAGACCTTGTTGACCTCTCTCCAAATGTATAGTTTATGGCTGTGGCCAGAAAGTTCAATTTTGAGCTCATCACTCCAAATTACCTTGTTCCAGTAGTTTTAAGGCTTGTGTCTGTGCTGTTTTTTGTTGTGTAGGCGAGATACTTTGTGGCATTTGCGCAGTAATGGCTTTCTTCTTTCGACTCAACCATGCAGCCCATTTTTCTTCAATTGCCTCCTTATTGTGCATCTTGGAACAGCCACACCGCTAGTTTTCAGAGAGTCCAGTATTTTAGCTGATGTTATTTGTGAGTTTTTCTTTGCATGCTGAACAATTTTCCTGGCAGTTGTGGATGACACTTTTGTTAGTCTACCTGACCATGGTTTTGTTTTTAAAGAGCACCTGATTTTCCATTTATAAATCACAGTTTGAACGCTGCTGACTGGCATTATCAATTCCTTGGATATCTTTTTATATCCCTTTCCTGTTTTATACAGTTCAACTACCTTTTCCAGTAGATCCGTTGACAATTCTTTAGCTTTCCCCATGACTCACAATCCAGAAAGATCAGTGGCTGGATGAAAGATGCAAGAGTCTGTCTGGATCCCAGAAACTCACACAGCTTTTATGCACACACACTGATTACAAGCAAACAGGTCACAGGTGAGGATGTTACCTTTAGTAGCCATTCAAACCCATTTGTGTCAACTTCTGTGCATGTTATCAGGCCAAAATCACCAGGGTATGTGAACCTTTGATCAGGGTTGTCATTATGATTTAAAAAGAGAAAACACAGTAGTTTGACAATAAAATGGCCTCATCCAACCAATAACCATGAGTGGAGAAAGAGGTTTGGTGTTATCATTCATATTCTCTGAAAAAATAGGCCAAGAAAGCAAAAATTCTGCCGGGTTATGTAGATTTTTGAGCACAACTATAAACTTGTGATTCCATACCGGACTGTCAAATACCAATGTAACTACATAAGCTTGTGATTCCATACTGGAATGTCAAATACCAGTGTTTAACTACAAAAGCTTGTGATTCCATACCAGGATGTCAAATACCAATGTAACTACAGAAACTTGTGATTCCATACCATAATAATTTCTTGAAAATCACTTGGTTTTCAAAAACCACAAACACGTGGGGGAGGATAGGGCAATTTTGTTTTCAGGCCAGATGAGCTGCTTCATTAACAGCAGGGTTTACTAGTCTTATAGTTGGATTCAAATTTCTGGTGTAGCGGTGTCAGTGTGCTGCATGCAGGATGCAGATCATCATTGTGTCACAGGCCCTGGCACTTTTGCTTGGTGCCCTACAACCTATGTTCCAGTGGATTACTGGATCCTGTCCATGAAGCATTTTTAACCTTCAATTAACATATACACTGGGGAAAGCGAGCAGACATTACAGCACGGCATCACAGCTGATTCTTTTTGTGAGGTAAAACATTTTTGTGAGGTAAAACAATATTTTACCTCAAAGAAAGAATCATCTGTGATTCCATGCTGTATTGTCTGTATGCTCTTCTGCTTCCTCCCCTGCCCAGGAGCTATGGTATGATCAGACCATGTTCCTGCATGATCAGACACAGCCATTACACAGTACACAGCAGTGGTACATTTATAAGATTATCTCAGTATAGGAACATTTTATTTAAACACATCCAATTATGGAAATTATTATTTATTCCAAAATCTATTGATTAAAATGAACTTTGTGGGAAAACCCCTTTAAAGAATGTTGTATTAAAGTATGTACTAAGTCTAGTACTTTGCTGTACCTATTAGTCTCAAAGTTACTTTTGTGTATTTTAAGGCCTCTGCGCTCTATCAATTAACGGAGACAATTGCTACTTGGCGTATCCAGGAAGTGCCACCATTGGAGAAGTCCAGGTCTTTGACACTGTTAACTTGGTGAGTGATGGGTTTGTTAAACATTAACCTTTTCCAACATTCAGGTATCATTTTACGTCAGTGCATTGTCACACGACACGTGGGCATGCAGTAATGTCCAGTGGGTGGTCCGGACCCCTGGAGCTGTTCCCATACCATCCTCAACAGGTGCCAACTGTGATTTATAGCAGTCATCCCCTGTAATATATTGTGAAAATGTGCACAGTACCAAAAAATTAAACCACTTAAAAAAATGAAGTTAAATAAAAATGTTTCCGCTATTTATACTTTACAGAGAGCAGCTAATATGATCCCTGCCCATAATAGCCCTCTGGCAGCGTTGGCTTTTGATGCAAGTGGCACAAAACTAGCAACAGCTTCAGAAAAGGTAAAGTTCTTGTTTTGTATAAAGCTTATTTGTGTGAACCTGTAAACTGCTATTTAAGTAGGAATAGCGGCCTCAATAAAGCTCTGTTCACACCACATTAGTGTTTTTACATATCTCCAGCAAAAGGCTGCAGTAGATGTCACTACATAGATATACAATGGTAAAAGCCTTCTATCACCTCCTATCAGAGCTGTGTAGTCGGTAAGCCAAACCTTCGACTCCGACTCCTCAATTTCCCTGACTCCGACTGCTCATACTTGGCTCATGCTTAAGTTTAAGTGATAAATTTACTGTAGTAAAATGGTAACATCAGACTTTTAATCATTATTATGATACAGTAATCAAGCCATTTAGATAGAACATAAAATATATTTATTGAAATAATACAACTTTAGAACAAAAAGCTTTTGCATATTTACAATTTATTATACACTTTGCAGTAAGTGGAAAAAAAACATTTTCAACAAAACCGTACTGAATAACATTTGTGCAGTCTATGAATTTTTACTGAGAAATAGTATCGCCGCAATCAGATCCTCCTTCATAGATGACCTCAAATATGATCTACAGTAATTATTTAAAGGCTAGAGAACAACATCTCTAACAATTTCAGGGTATAAAGGAATTGCCTCATGCACAGTCAGTTTTGATGAAGGATTGAACTCTTCTACTTCTTTGAGAACAAGTGAAAAGTTTTGCTGAAATATGGTCAATCTGTTTTCTATGGGAATGGAATCTTTTTCCCTACAGCAACACTTTGCCTTGCTCCAATACTTTTTGAAATCAAACTCCTCATCTGATGAGGATGAAGAAACGGCATCATTTGTTTTCATCTGGGTCACTTATACACTGACACACAAAATGTCTTTTATCTTGCTTGAGTCACTGTGAAATGCTCAAATGCAGCTGACTTCATAAGATGCTTGTTAGAAGTTTTGTAATTATGTAAATTCGCACTAAAAATCATTCTGGTATATTGAAATTCTTGCAACAATAGGGAATGATGCACTGTATAATTTAGGATAGAAATAAAACTCTTTGCATAAATCACTGGGACAGATGATAAGTATAAAGTTTGCTAAATATGTTGTTAGCTTTACTCTGAACTTTCAATGTCAGGCTTGTCTCAGGGTACAGCTGACTAAATGCTTCACATCATATTTCTTCACAGTCTATGAAGAGGGGAGGAGGGAGGGAGCATGTTTGTGCTGAATCACGTTCCAGAACACACACAAATATATGTCCTCATTGATCCTGTTGCTGTATATCCAAATTTGAGATGTTACAAAACAGTTTATGTATATGTCATAAGAGCAGCTAATTTCTCCAAACATGAGCGAAGAGGAAAAAAATACTAAAACATCAAGCATACAGAGACAACATATACCGGACTATTGATTTATGCGGAGTTTGTTGAGAGTTTAGATATGCTTTAAGAAGCACTCAAGCCCCGGTTACACATAACGATATCCCAGCGATCCCACCAATGATCCGACATGGATGGGATCGCTGGGACATCGTTAGGCTGATCGCTGGTGAGCTGTCACATAGACAGCTCCAGCGATCAGAACCAGCGAGCAAGCTGGTTCCTAATGTAAACATCGGGTATCCAGGATATTTACATTAGAAACCAGCGTCGCTGATCGCTGTTCTCTCGCTGCCACACGCAGCGATGCGTGCTGGCCAGCGGGAGACCAGCGATCAAAAAATGGCCCAGGTCGATCGAGCACGACCAGCGATACCTGGCAGGGGGGCCGGTCGCTGATTCCCGTCAGACACAGCGATCTCGCTGACGAGATCGCTGTGGCGACACAAAATCAGCGATCTCACTAGCGAGATCGCTGTGTGCGACGGGGCCTTTACCTTAATCCTGCTTACCTGTTCACTCCAGAAGTTCTGAGATTAATGCAGCCATTCCTTTCTTGTGTGTTTTGTTATTTTTTTCCCTTATCTGTAGAGAAGGAGCTTCACTACTTAGCATTAACATAAACTGCAGCACATATCACAGCTAAAAGTCTAGACCTTAGATCAGGAATAGGACAGACATTTATTGGACATTTCATAACTTTCCCAAATTCTTATGAAAAAAAATTCCCAACAAACTGCATTGGACTACTGTACCCAATTTATTATGTATTTTCGGAGTCGATCCATTTTATACCGGCTCCGACTCCACAGCCCTGCCTCCCATGTCACAAAAATGTATACTCTTACAATGTATACAGAGGGGAAAAGAAGTATTTCATGCACTGCCGATTTTCAAGTGTAATTTGATTTTCTGGATTTTTTTTAGATTCTTTCTCTTACAGTTGAAGTGTACTTACGATAAAAATTACAGCCCTCTCCATTCTTTGCAGGTGGGAAAACTTTCAAAATCGGCAGTGTATCAAATGCTTATTTTCCAGGATGTCCCCCTGACAGCACCATGGAGGACGTCCTCCTCCTCCTTACAGGGACAGGAAAGCACACGAGAGGTTAAAAGGCCCCGCCCCACCCCTTTTCCCTCAGTGTCTTTCCTGTCTCTGCATGGAGGGACATACGAGAGGAAGATCAACTTACCGGAGGGCGCAGGGGGATCGGGCGGCCAGTCCAAACCTTCCCCCTGCCGGGATGCCCAGGGCCGACACTTCCCAGTGGGGAGTCCCTCTGCCCCAAAGACAGGAGCAGGACGTCGCTCCAGGAGGGAGCCGCTCCTCCCGGTGGGAGGCTCTCGTCTCCACGCTGTACTGCAGTGGCAGCCGAGTCCCTGCAGGCGGTGCGGGCGCCGGCTTCACAGGTCAGGAAGCCGGATCCCCGCAGGCAGTGGTGCGGACGCCGCCATTACAGAACGCCCGGGGTGCGTCAGATCCGGGCAGGAAGCGGAAGCTGCAGGCGTGGTCTCGGCTATCGCGGGAGGACCTGTGGCGCAGCGGTGACGTCATGCGCTGACTTTGAATCAGCGCGCCAGCAGCCTGGGCACGTCAGCAGCTCACCGCACGCCAGCAGGCTCAGCGCACGCCAGCAGCTCACCGCACACCAGAAGGCTCAGCGCACGCCAGCAGCTCACCGCAGGCCAGCAGGCTCAGCACACGCCTGCAGCAGCTTTGGTGGTTATGGACCCAGAGGCACTAGCCGACAGAGGGGTAAGTGCGCTTGGCGCAATCCACCCCCCACACCGCCTTCCCCGCAGCCCAGGACGATTAACCCGACTATCCCTATTCTGTATCATACAGGAGAAGGGTACCCCAGGCCCCCGACAGAGGCTAAAGATCCGGCCAAGGCCACATCTAAATCTGTCAGATGCCCGGTCTGCAGGGTAAAGCTGCCAGACACCCACATCAAAACTCTCTGCGGACCCTGCACTTCAAGGGTTGTAAAAGACGAGCAACCGTCCTTCCTTGCCGAGATGCGATCCCTGATTTGGGTGGAAGTACAGGCCTCCAGATCCAGCCTCTCATGGCCACAGTCCCCCAGTCCGGGGCCAGGCCGGAAGCGGCCGAGGTGGGAGATGGAGCTAGCCTCGGAAACAAGCTCGTCTGAAGGGTCAGACCTCCAGGACTCGGATCCCGAGGAAGAGGGAGAGATCCCGACCGACAGGCAGGACCAAGGCAGGAAATACCTGTTTAGACTAGAGGACACTGATGACTTGGTGCAGGCGGTAAGGAACACCATGCAAATTGAAGAAGTTCCTAAACCGCAGTCCCGACAGGACCTGATTTTTGGGGGTCTGGTTGCTCGGAGACAGACTGTGTTTCCTGTAAGTGAGCACATTAAGACAATGGTCCTAGAAGAGTGGAAGGAGGCAGAACGTCGACTCGTGCTGTCCCGGGACTTTAAGAGCCGACTGCCTTTTGACCCAGAGGAAACTCGATTGTGGGAGGAAATTCCTAAGATCGATGTTCCTGTAGCTAAGGTTACCAAAAAGACCGCCATCCCCTTCGAGGACTCGTCAAGTCTCCGAGACCCAATGGACAGGAAGGCGGATGTCCTGTTAAAGAGAACATGGAAACGGCGGCTGCCCTCACTAGGGTTAACATAGCAGCCACCTCGGTGGCCAGGTCCATGTTCCTATGGGTGGGGCAGTTGGAATAGCACTTAACCAACAAGACCCCTAGATCCGAGATCCTAGCTTCCCTCCCCCTGAAGAAATCAGCCACGGCTTTTCTTTCAGATACGTCGGCCGAATCAGTAAGATTCGCAGCCAGAAACAGCTCCCTTTCCAATGCCGCTAGGCGAGCAGTTTGGCTAAAGTCCTGGTGGGGGATAATGCTTCAAAGGCAAAGCTTTGCTCCATCCCCTTTTCAGGCTCAAGGGTGTTCGGACCAGCTCTAGATAGCATCTTAGAGCAGGTGTCTTGACAAAAGCAAAGGGTTTCCAGAGGAAAAACCCAAGCGTCCCCAGTCCTTTTGGAGGGGGCCCTTTTTCCGGAGACAGATCGACTTTAGGAGCCAGGGTAGATCCAATCGAAACTCCTATAGAAACGTTCAGAGCCAAGGGGGGAGAAGCAAAGCCACTCTTTTTGCATCAGCCTCCAGGTCCAGAAGGCAATGATGCCATAGGCATCGGGGGAAGACTGCGACACTTCGCAGAGAGGTGGGGCCAGGTAACTCACAACCAGTGGGTCCTCAGAACTATCGCAGAAGGTTACAGCATAGAATGTTGTTCCTCTCCCCCCGACAGATACATTGCCCCCACCGTAGTCCCGGAAGGCTCTGCCATGTGGGCAGACCTACAGAACATGCTCAGGTCAAAGGTCATAGTGCCAGTTCCGCAGTCGGAGAGGGGAAAGGGTCACTACTCCTCCCTGTTCTCCATTACAAAACCATCCGGCGAGGCCAGAACTATCATAAACTTGAAACCTCTAAACGCCTGGGTGGTATACAAGAGGTTTAGGATGGAATCAATACATTCGGCAATTCATCTTATAGACAGGAATGCCGTTATGTGTACCCTCGACCTGAAGAGTGCGTATTATCAGTTCCCCATCCATCCCTCATCTCGGACCATAAGATTTGCAATCAGACTACCGGCCCGGACCTGCCATTTCCAGTTCCAATGCCTTCCATTCGGGCTGGCTTCAGCCCCCCGAATATTCACAAAGCTGGTAACAGAGGTAGTGGCCTACCTGAGAAGCCAGGGGGTCACTATAATACCATACCTAGACGATTTTCTCCTAGTCGCAAGATCAGAAGAGAGTCTCATTCAGGACAGGAGCCGAACGATCAGAACATTGGAGTATCTCGGCTGGCTTATCAACGATCAGAAGTCGGACCTAAAGCCAGAAAGCAGGAAAATCTTCCTGGGAGTCCTTCGAGACTCAAGAAGCAGAGTATCCCTGCTACCAGAAAAGAAGCAGCGGATCATTCAGGACAGAGCCAAGAGCCTCCTAAAACATCGCTCCTCCATAAGAGGGGCAATGGAGGTCCTGGGCCTGATGACGGCCCAGTTCCATTCGAGGCCCCTGCAAAAAGAAATCATCACGAGATGGGACAGACGTCAGGATTCAGTAGACGGGCCATATCATTGCCAGATCTGGTAAAAAGATCTCTACGGTGGTGGATACAGCCCAGAAACTTACAGGTGGGCGTGCTATGGACAACCTTGCCTTACGTGGTAATCCCTACAGACGCCAGTACGTGGGGATGGGGAGCCCATGTAGAAGGAAGAATTTTCCAGGGAAGATGGCCAGTCAGCATCAGAAACAGATCCTCCAACTTCAGGGAGCTCTATGCGGTCTGGGAAGCCCTGCGTCACAATCGGTCGGTAGTGAGAAATCGACACGTCCGAATACTGTCCGACAACACAACGGCAGTCTCGTTCCTGAAGCACCAGGGAGGCCCGAGACATCGACCGCTCCAGGCACTAGCAGAACGAATATTCGCTTGGGCAGAAGAGGTTGTCTTCTCAGTAACGGCAATCCACCTGGAGGGTTCTCAGAATGTAGTGGCAGACTACCTAAGCAGACAGCAGGTGTGCCCGACAGAGTGGGAACTAAACGGAGAGATCTTTCGTCAACTATGTCAGCGTTGGGGGACCCCCAGTGTAGACCTGTTCGCAAACCGGAAGAACTCAAAGGTTGCCAGATTCTACTCCCTGAACCCGGCGGACCACCCGGATGGAGTGGATGCCCTGAGCAAGGCCTGGAAGGAACCTCTCCTGTACGCACTCCCACCACTGGCGCTTATACCGGCGGTACTCAGGAAGATCCGCGAGGACCGCGCAACGGTGATGATGATAGTGCCATACTGGCCAAGGAGGAGTTGGTTTCCGCTGCTAGGGGCCATGGCAGTAGGAAACCCAGTCGAGCTACCCCTGAAGGAGGACATCATCCACCAGGGCCCGATCCGCCACACAGATCCAGCAAGACTACACCTCTCGGCATGGATCCTGAAAGGAACATCTTGAGAGCAAAGGGCTTATCCGATCAGGTCATATCCACTCTACTGGCCAGCAGGAAGCCGGTAACATCCGCAATCTACCGGAAGAGATACCGCCTGGAAGGTGGCAGGTCCGACCTCCTGGCAGGTACCCCCGACCTCCCTAGTGTTCTAGACTTTCTACAGTCGGGGTATAATAAGGGCCTTTAACCAAGCACGTTAAAAGTCCAGATTTCGGCCTTGAGCTCCTTCTTTGACTACCCTTTAGCTTCCCATCCTTGGGTGGTAAGATTCATAAAGGCCACGCAGCGTCTTCGCCCCACAATTAGACAGCTCACCCAGCCATGGGACCTCGGCCTGGTACTCAGATCCTTATGTAGGGACCGCTACATCCCTAGTGAAAGGATGACCATTTCAACTCTCACTCGGAAGACGGCTTTCCTTGTAGCCATCACCACAGCCAAAAGAATAGGAGAGATCCAGGCCCTGTCCACCAAAGATCCATATCTCCAGATCAGAGAAGATCATATAATCTTAAGATTAGATCCGGCGTTTATCCCCAAGGTAGCCTCTTACCAGAATATAAATCAGGAGATAGTGTTACCATCCTTCTGCAGCAATCCCCGCAATGGGAAGGAACAGCGTCTCCACTCTCTAGACGTAAGACAGGCAGTTATAAGCTATCTAGAGGCCACTAATGACTGGCGTATTGACCCAAACCTGTTCATCCTCTTTGGGGGTAGAAATAAGGGGATAAAAGCCTCTAAGGCGTCCATCGCAAGATGGATCACCTCGGTAATTTCGGACGCCTACCAGTCGGAAGTCGCCAGCCCTCCAGATTCCTTAAGGGCTCTCTCTACCAGGGCAGTTTCGGCCTCCTGGGCTGAGCACGCAGGCGCCTCAGTCGAGCAGATTTGTAGAGCGGCAACCTGGGCCAGCCTTAATACGTTTTGAAGACACTACAAGCTTGATGTGCTATGAGGCCAACATACTGCATTCGGGAGAAAGGTTCTCCCACCCTGAGGAGGTGCTTTGGTACTCTCCTTGGTGCTGTCAGGGGACGTCCTGGAAAATAGGTATTCGACCTACCGGTAATGATGTTTCCAGGAGTCCATTCTGACAGCACGGGTAGTTCCCTCCCTGTTTATCTTATGTTATGTCATATGATGTAATATGATGGTATCATTAAAATAATTATTGCATTATCCACGCTGTGGTACTCGTTAAATCACTGAGGGAAAAGGGGTGGGGCGGGGCCTTTTAACCTCTCGTGTGCTTTCCTGTCCCTGTAAGGAGGAGGAGGATGTCCTCCATGGTGCTGTCAGGATGGACTCCTAGAAACATCATTACCGGTAGGTCTAATACCTATTTTCCCCACTGTATGTAATGACGTCATGTAAATTATATAACGGGCGATAATTACTTTTTTGACCGGCGTGTTTCTTTCAAATTCCTAGATATGTTTTTGCTGTGGACCCACTTTTTCTGATTGTAGGATTTTTTCCACAAATTTTCACTACATCTTCGTTTCTTCTTATTACCTCATACATCCATTCTGAGAGGTTGTCAGTTTATTGCTCTTCTGGTCAACTGTTTGTAGTGTGAATTTAGTTGTTTTCTTTAGAATAGCCTTACAGTAAAATATCATAATATCTTTGTCAGCAGATTTAGTCATTAAGCAGTGGCGTAACTATAAAGTTATGGGCCCCGGTGAGAACTTTCAATTGCCCCCCCCATGCCAAAATATGACACTCTGGGCGTTCATGTCCTCCTTCGCTCCAATTCCAAGCGCACTCCCAGCGTTTGAAATCTGTGTACTGTTTCTTCCTGGTATGATGCTGCAGCACGTCATTTCCGGTCCTGTGCAGTGTGGGGGTGTATTGGGTGTACTCAGAGACGTAGATAGGGTTTTGGTTCAGGGGGGTGAAGTTTCAGAGTGGGCCCCTAACCAGGTAATCTTGATTACAACTAGGCAACACACCCTAATAGTGGATGTAGGAGAACCTCAGCAGATGACTGCGCTGTTACTGAAAATAATATCTATTTAAAGTCTGAAACGTCCCACACTATCTGTGGATGGGGAATTACTCACTTGGCCAGTCATTGAGGTAGATACCGGGACACTTAGGGTTAAAAAGTCCATTCGGTTTATTAGAGTACAGCATAAACCGCTCATCAGGAGCTTGGTAGCATGCAGCAGCCAGTACACTGTCAGTTACGCATTCGGCTCTTAAACACAGTCTCTCACTGACCACAGTCAGCATAACATGGATTCCTGTCCGTTACCTGTTGGTGTCGACCACACAGGTTCTTGGATGCCTCTTATCCTCAGAGGTATCCCACAAACACTTCTCACTGACCCCGGTCAGTATCACTCACGGTTGTCAGACCGTCCACTCTGGAGGTATCCCACAGACCTCCTTCCTCTGGCTCAGACTAGCCAGCACAGCTCCCCAGACTGTGCAATGTCTAGCAAACAGGTTTGGTCTGGAGCCACACACGCAGGGAGACTTCTCCTTCTCTGCACACAGACCACTCTTTAGTGTCCAGCCTGGACACATGGAAATCTGTCCACACTGACAGACTCCCAAACACTCACTCCCATGTGCCAAACACACCTCCATTACGTAGCTGTAACCACACCCAGGTACCTATCACATGGCTAGTCACGTGATAGTGACATCACCGCAGGCCCTCAAACACACAACCACACAGGCTTCTGCATGGCAAAAAGGGGTACAGTGAGCACCCTCACCTCGGGGTGAGGTATATGGGTAGATTGACCCTCCCATCTCTTAGAGCTACCTGTAACCCGGACCCAAGTGTGAACAACAACAACTTAGGGCTTACGTGTACTAAAGAAAAAATACTTCGGGTTACATCACAGGGAGCAGCCATCCCTGTGATACACACCTCCCATTAATTATGCAGCCATTAGTCACACTACAAGACTAACATTGATATTACCGCCATATGGTCAATGGTAGATACCAGTCCTACGGAACATACAAGAGATCACAGCACAGTTACAGATGGTGACTTACCGCTGGCGTTCTTTCTGATGGAATTGTTCACTTTTCCCGTTTTTCCATCTGGCCCAGACCGACACGTCAACCTCTTTCACCCAGGACTCATCTGCAGAGAATACAACAAAGACACATTTCACGTCTCATATTTTCAGCACCATCTCCATCTTTTCCCAACTTGCACAAACTCCTTATCCTGTTGATACCCCAGTGCTGAGCCACTGCTGCCGTATGTGTCCCTATTAGTGCACCTGCTGTGTGGTTCTCTGTGTCCTCTAAATTCTAAAGCAACTCTTTAGAATATAATAATGTTGGGCGCAAGTGCCCTAGAAAACAGTGCCCACATTTTGCCCCCTAGAAAGTAATAGTGCCTTGTGTGCCCCTTTGATAGACACAGTAACCTGAGTTCCCCTATAACAATAAGTGCCCACTTAACATTGAAAAATGTCCTGAGTCTCTCCTGTACATCACCCCTATACACAGTATGATGCTCTCTTATGCACAGTATAATGTCCCATCACTGTATAGTACCACACACACAGTGTACTGACCCGTTAGTATCCTCCACACTGTAAGATGACTCCAACACTGTATGATTGCTCCCTCACTTTAATCGACACTCTGTACGATGGCCCCCTAGATAGCCTCCATATAGTATAATGTACCAGATAGTCCTCAATATAATATAATGCACTCCCCATAGGCCTATATAGTGTAATGCATTCCTCATTGGCCTGTATAATGTAATGCATTTCCCATAGGCCTGTATAGTATCATGTATTCCCCATGGGCCTGTATAGTATAATGCATTCCCCATAGGCCTGTATAGTATCATGCATTCCCCATAGGTCTGTATAGTATAATGCACCCAGATAAAACAATAAATTCAATACTCACCTCTCCTCTCCTCCTTGTTCCCGCGGTGCTCTGAGCTCTCTCACATCTCCGGACCGCGGGCGCTGAGTACTGACGTCATTGTGACCCCTGTCAGTGTCTGTATCAGTGACGTCAGATGCTGAGAGGGGAACGTGTACCCACCATCGCGGCTGGGTCCAGAGCAGGGAGATCGATTCTGCATTGCACATTCTGAAGCTGGCGACTACACCCAATACTCCCCCACAATGCACAGGACCGGAAATGACGCAGACGCCAGGCTCCTTCTTTGCTAGACTGGGCGGGCCCCTAAGCACTCCGGGCCCTGTTGCAGCTGCAACCCCTGAGACCGCGGTAGTTACGCCCCTGTCATTAAGACATTGTTCTGCAGATCACGTTTAACACCCCTAGTGCTGTGTAGCCATCTTCTACTTGTATACATTCTCTGACATGATACTTTCCTCTACAGGGCACAGTGATCCGTGTTTTTTCCATTCCAGAAGGTCAGAAGCTGTTTGAGCTAAGGCGGGGAATGAAACGGTGAATAGAATATTACCTTGATATTATATATAGTTGTAAAAATATTATTTCATACATTTGCTGAAAATCGGAAAGTGCACATGGTGTCTTTTTCTGTTGAATTCTGTCTGGAACTGTCTTAAAAAGTACTTGGTAAACTATACAAATAATTCACAGGTCTACAAAAAAATATTTTTTGTAATCATCGCAGGTGACTTTGTACTTTTCTGAATCATATTTTTGTCCTGATTTAAAAAATGTATAGTTTTTCTGTAGCACGTATAGTTTCCATGGAGCAGCATCATTATTATAAGGTTTAGGAAATGTACTGGCGACATTAAAACAGTAATCTACATATCAGAAAAAAATGCCTCACCTTACAAAACAGTTTTTATTGAACCAAAATAATTTCACATGCAAAATAGAAACCAAAATATGAGCAGAAATTAAAAGTGCTTGACATTACTGTCGTTGATACGATTTTTCAGGGTTGTCCTTATATAACATCCAACAGTAATCTGCCATCGTTGAGTCTTTCCAAAAACCCTGGTAGCGGTGTCCCATTACTTTAATGTCTTGGTGAAACTGCTCGCCTTGTTCATCGCTTACATCCCCAAGATGTTGAGGGAAGAAATCTAAATCTGAATGCAAAAGTGCATTTTCCGAAACATGCAACATTCAAGACACTGGTATGCATTTAGCAGTTCCTCAACACCTTCAACATATTCTGGAGATTTTTTTTTCCTAAGAAGTTTTCACAGATCCACTTGAAGCTTTTCCAAGATCTCAATTCCTTATCACTTAGAATTCCTACAAACACATCATCTCTCATAAGCGTGTCCCCAATCACGATGAACATAATGCTGTACTGTATTTCTACTGTCCCATAAACACAAGAAGCAACAATATTTTGTGAAACCTCTTTACATTCCCATTAGCAGATCAAGTCACTTTCAAATATCCACAGATATTCCAATGATGATGCTTATATTGTATAGCATCAAAACACCTGACAGATTTTCATAACTTTCCTTTAGATGACATGAGTGAGCATTTCCATTGTGGAGCAACACTGCTTTCAAACTTCTCTGGGATGAGTCAATAAACAATCGCCAATCTGCAAGATAATACTCTTGATTCAGTTCTTCAAAGAGTCCATTCACATTGTTACAGTACACCATTGGTCCATCTACTGTGAAAAATTGTGTTAAAGTGTTACTTCTGTTTCGGTAATAACACACTTTGATATCATCATGAAGAAGATTCTTCTGTTTGAACCTAGATGCAATAGATGTAAATACTTATGTCCTCAAAATTGAGAAAAGTATTATTGGCTAACCAGAGAAATTATAATTGCAAATTGCAAAGCCGACTAAAAAGATCAAAAAAGCAGAGCAAATCTTAAAACTACCCATATCTTCATTGGCACTGATGGATGTTCTCTCGATACCGGAGGTATGGGGGAAATCTGGAATCAAAAAGGTTGGGGATGTTTTTAGTTTAGTGGAGTTCTTGAAATTCGGTGAGATCAGGGCTAAATATAATCTACCGTCATCTGATCTAAAATCTAAAACCTCTGGTTCCAGGTCACACAGCACATTAACCTCATTGATAATGACTTCACAATTACGCCTGAAAGAGCACTTCTTTCATTAGACATGGAACAATCTGATGATTCAGTAAGCTACATTATTATACACATCCTCTTAGTGGCTAAGACCATGTTAGCACAATGGTGGAAGAAAGTCGAGGTTCCTAAGTTTTTGGACATACTTGATAAGATAGGCCAACATAGCGATTTAGAACGCAGATTTGCGATTAACAACAATCACATCCATAAATATACAAAAAAATGGAAGACTTAGAACAACAAATTCCATATCAAATAGACCTATTAAGAGGTATTATATTTTGAGGCCTAATCATGGCTGTTGTAGTACCGGGATGTTGTATCTCCTTCCAAGAATGTTAACCCATAATAAGGATTGGCAATTTTCTTTTACTTTTATGTTATTTGCTATATGCTATTTAATGCCTATTTGTGGGTTCTCTAGTTTTAAATTTTTTCCGTACCTGTACGAGGTTCTTTACTTCCCATTCCCTTTCCTCCCTTCCTACCTTCCTTCCCTTACCCTGTTTAATTACTAAAAACCAATAAAATTATTTGAAAAGAAAAAGGTGACAGCCATCTTAAAAAATCTGGGCTGAATGGTAAACACACAGAAATCAAGACTAAACCCTGTAAGAGAACAAACCTTCCTGGGCCTTGTTCTGAATTCAGAACTTCATACTTATTTCTTACCAGAGGACAAGGTGGAAAAGATTGTAAACCTTGCCTCGTCAACCGTAGAGCTTCTAAAGATGACCTTAAGGAAAGCTATGTCCCTTTTGGGAACCCTAACACGAGATAGCTTCAGTGGGAAATCTTGTCTGTGCAAAGATTGCTAAAAGGGCGTTTAGAAGGAAGGGTGGATCTTTCTTTAAAGGTCAGAAATTCCCTCTCGTGGTGGCCAGACGGGGCAAATTTAACATGAGGGTTCCAATGGGTGAGGCCAGTAAACAACAGACGCAAGCTACTCTGGTTGGGGGGCACACCTCGTGGCGAATAAATGGATATCAAGACTCATAAAATCATGTGATAGCTCCAGGTCAGTCCCAATCCTTAGGGTCCTCCCATGGGAACTGACCCTGGTGCGAGAAGCATTGACCAAAGACCCATTTGAAGCCATGCAGGAGTTGTCGGCAAAGTATCTTAACCCTCAAAACGATCATATTGGTAGCATTGACATCAGCTCATAGGGTGATATACGGGCCTTTTCTACAAAGCCTCCTTATACGCAGATATATGAGGATAATCATGTTAAGTCCTGATCCAGCTTATCTTCCTAAGCTAGCGTTAAAATTTAATCGGAGTCAAGAAATTATTCTGCTGCCCTTCTGTAATTACCCAGAGAACTCAGGGGAGGAGAAAGTTCATAATCTTGACATTAAAAGGGCGCTGTTACAGAATATGTCTACGACCAGCCAGTGGAGGAAAGTTCAGTCACTGTCTGTAGCCTTTCAGGGTAATAGGAAGGGTTATGGGGTAACAAAAGGCACCATTGCAAGATGGATTAGATTTGCTATTAGTTTAGCCTACTCTGCTAGTGATGATGCTCCGTTTCCTGGAAGCATCCAGGCTCATTCACCAGAGCCATGGCAACCTCCTGGAAAGAGGAAGCAGAGGTATTGATTGATCAAATTTGTAAGGCCGCTGCTTGGTAGTCACCATCTACTTTCTTTAAACACTACAGGGTGAATCTATCCTCTGCTGACTTAACCTTTGGTAGAAGGGTGCTGCAAGTGGTGGTGCCTCCCTAAGGTTTTTCAAATTCTCCAGAAATCTCTCAGTTGTGCTCTCTTGGATGCTTACTTACCGGTAGCAGGTTTTTCCAGAGCCCATGACGGCACCCATATATTCCCCACTTCTTATCACCATATGGGTTTGCACTATAGATTGGGTGATTTTGTGATGTGGAGTTGGATGTGTATATAATTAATTTGTAGGTCCTCTCATGGTCTGTAACCCAACTGATGCAGGGGAGAGGTACTGCCCTTTTATTTCAGTAGCTTTCCTGTCCTTGCAGGGCAGATCCCTCTCCCAGGTGTGATGTTATGGGCTCTGGAAAAAAACGGCTACCTGTAAGTAACCTTGGTGTTTCTATCTCGTTCTTCTTATTGGGGAACACACAACCATGAGATAGTCTGCTGCCACCTTGGAGGCAGGCTTCCTCAGTTTTTTATCAGATCACCTATGCAAGGTCTTATAATTATATGGGAGTATACACAAATCACAAAGCCAACAAGAGTATTTCCATGTTCAAGTAAAATAAATCAATCTTTATTGAAAATCCATATAGGCAGAAATAGATAAAAACATTTCAAAGAAAAGTCAAGCAATCACAGAAAAATTCTTATTTAAAATTGAATACCCACATGGTGAAAAATATGTATAATTCAAGATTAAAGCATACATTAAATATAGATCAATTAATATGAGGTCCCACAAGACGCAATTCTTCAATTTTAATTAAGAATTTTTGAAATGTTGTGATTTGTATGACTTTTCTTGGGAGAGACACTAAATAAGTTGTACTTAAACCATTATCTATGCAGTTTGACTTCTTTTAATTGGTTCTATCTTCTTCTTGCCTATATGGATTTTCTATAAAGATTTATCTATTTTACTTGAACATGGGGGTACTTCTGTTGGCTTAGTTGGAGGCGAGTTCAGTCTCAGACCTGTCTTAAGTTAGGCCCTAACTGCTTAGTTTTTTTACTTTTAAATGATGTCTCAGGGTAATAGAATGTAATTGTGCACTCTGTTTCACCCATGTAGCAATGGAGAGTACAGGCTGTAATTGTGCAGTCCATATCTCCTGGCGTTGGTGTGGCCGGACTAAGGTACCTTGACAGTCGTGCAGGTACTGGGGCGGAGGTCCGTAAGCCAACTAGCTCTTGCCCGCCACTCCACATAGCCATGTTTGCATGAAGCAAAAGACAAAGCAGTTTCAGGACAGGTAGGTATATCCCTATCGTAAGCCCATTTCCCTCCTGTGCTCCACCTCTACTTCACCCTCTCACTCTCTCTCCCATTTCCCTCCCGCTCCCCCCTACCCCTGGTGCTCTGTCTTTCCCTGCTGTGTCCTTGCAGTGGTGGATACCAGAGGCTATGCAGGAAGCAGGTGCTGGTACTGATGGCCCTACCTGCCCAGCTCTTCCCCTCTGCCTTTCTGCCATAGTGGGTCAGGGTTAGATTGATGGTGGGCGGGAGTGGGGCGTTTCCACATGGCTGCCTCTGGCTCCTGTGGGCCTCTCTGTAGTAGCTGGCGGAGGTGCAGCCTGGGTGTGAGTGCATTCTGGCAGGAGGTTTTGGACAATCATCGGACTGGGTGTTTCCAGGCAATCGATGGCCGGGTTCATCCCGGCCAATCAACAGCAGTGTCTTGGCGTGCCAGGTTCCCGCCTCTCTGGCTCTGCCCCTTCCTCTTTCCGTTTTCGGAGCAGCACTATGAAATGGTTTGGGGCACAGAAGCACCATGGGGTCTTCCTCCTTGTGGGATAGCAAAATCACAAGGGGCACACATTCCTACAGTGTGGAGGTAGTGGGCTGTTGGCTACTGAGGGCTGATTCTAGGCACTCTTAACAGTTTTTTGTGTCACTGTTTAGTGGAGTCTTCCATTTTTTCTTTCTGCCTTTTCACTAATACTCAATGTCTGAGTTTAGAGAGTACCGTGCACACCCATTAGCGCAGTCTGAACTCGTCACTTACCATGCTTACGTGACTTGTAATAGTAAGTTTTCCACTGGTCAGTCTGTTGCCTATTATACTGCCTGTACCCCTCTTGCTTCCTTTCTGGTAGGCGCATAGGGGACCTCTATGACAGCTGAGGAGAATATATCCCCTCCTGCCTGGGCTCATGATTTAGTTCTGTAGCTGAACTAACCAGGGGGTGCAGGACGCTGGTTACAGTTGTGGAATGATTGTCGTTGACTACGGCTGCACTGGGAGTTCCAATCACAGCTGTCAGTGAGTTGGATCCTCCGGCCACCCCATACCAATATGGCCGGTCATAGAAGCGGTCCAGATGACCGCGGGAACTTTCTGGTCCCGGTCACATTCACAGGGGAGATGCCCATATTCCTTTTCCCTTTCCCAATTAATTTGTTCTCCTCAGCACTCAGAATTCTGTTCCAGTTCAGAATCCGTCCTGTATCTATATCTGTTGGGAAAACTAAGGGAGATGGTGGATAGTTTGGTGTCTGCCGTCTACACCTCTGGTAGTGACATCTGCATCACATCCTCCCATTGCTGATTATTACTGAAACAGGTTTCTTTAGGAGAGATAAGCGTGTGGCTTTTGAGGCAGCAGGTTTTGGCCTTTGTCCCGCTTTTTTCTGCTACTTGGGTTTCCAAGGCGGTAACGGCATGGGCTAGTCATTTGTGTCGATGTTTGTTGGCTGATTCCAAGGATCTCGGATTAGCTAAGATCGCCGATCAGATGGTACAGGCAATGAATTATCTCTGTGCAGCATCCTTAGATGCCGCGGAGTGCTCTGTCCAGGACGCAAGTAATTGCATCGCAATTCACCTAATGCTGTGGTTCAAGGTATGAAGGGCAGACTTAGCCTCAAATAAATCTTTGAAGGTACTACCATTCCATGGAGAAATTCCAGCTGGACATTTCAACTGTTCTTCCTCTTACTACTTGGCCTCCCGATGAACCATCATGGGGACACGCATTCAGGCATACTGGTGAAATGATAAGAAACCATGATTTATACTATTTTGAATTAATCAGAGAAACTGTTGCAGTGCTTCATTTCCTTTGGGCTGTGTATACCTGTTAAAAGTTTCTGCTCTCTGTAGCTATAGTATATAAATGGACCCACACCAGGGAGCTTTTGCTAAAAGAAAGGGGGAGCTAGGAGGTTTAGTTAGGGACAGCCACTGTTGAGTATTTTTCTGACTTCTTATTAAGGAGATATTTCTCCCAATAAACGTGCTAGAGCTCAAAGCTATCTGTCTGGCTCTTTTACTTTGGCAGCACTTAGTCCAGGGGTTGCCGATCAGCGTTCGGCCAGACAATCCTACTGCTGTTGACTATATCAACCACCACGGGGGCAAACGAAGCCCATCAGCCATGACTGAGGTCACAAGGATTTTGCAGTGGTGAAGGACAAAGTTCCTCTAAACTCTGCAGTTGATATATTCGGGATTAGACAATTGGAAGGCAGACTTTTTAAGTCGCCAGCAGTTCATCCTCAGGAGAATGGGCAGTTCAACCAGAGTTGTTCAGATTTGTCGGCGGTGGGTTACGCCTGATGTAGATCTATTGGCATCCAGACTAAATCTCAAGGTGCTAAAATTTGTGACACGGTGCCGAGACTCCCAGGTGTTCGTAGTCAACGTCCTGGTAATCCCTTGATCCCAGTTCACTCTACCTTATTTTTTTCCACTTTTACCACTTTTCCCGAGATTTTTCAAGAAGATCAGGGCACAGGGTGTTTCAGTCATACTCATTGCTCCAGATTGGATTTGTAGGTCCTGGTATTCGAATGTGATCAATCTCCTGGTGGGTGTCCCATGGGCTCTTCCGGACCATCCATATCTGCTGTCCCAGTGTTCGTTCTTTCATCCAAAGTAATAGGTGTTCAATTTGATGGGCGTGGCTGTTGAAGCCACAATTTTGAGGACAGCATGTCTGAATCAGTCATCCGGATTATGATTAGAGCGCAGAAGCCATCCTCATTGCAAGTCTACCATCACAGTTTGAGGTTTTATTTTTGATGGTGAGTCTACTACTACTTTGCCTATATATTTTTCTTTGCCAGTGCTTCTCTGCTTCTTTTTATCTGGATTGAAAGCAGGACTGGTGCTTAACTCCCTCAAGGGTCAGGTGTCCTCCTTGACTATTCTGTTTCAGAGGTATTTGGCATCTATACCCGAAGTTAAGACTTTTCTCCTGGGGGTCGCACATGTGAAGCCACCCTATCGAGCCCTTTTGGAATTTTGGGACCTGAATCTTGTTTTGAAGGCTCTTCAGTCTCCACCTTTTGAGCTAATCAGAGCATTCTCTTTACTTTTTCTTTCTTATAAGGTAGCTTTCCTTATAGCCATCACTATTAGGAGAGTCTCAGGGCTTTCAACTTGGTCTTCATAGAATCATGTAATGCTAGAGTTTGAAGGGGTCTCAAGGGATATTGTGTCCAACCCCGTGCTCAATGCAGCATAGGATTCACTAAACCATTTCAGAAAGATGTATGTCCAGACTCTGAACACTTCCATTGAAGTAGAACTCGCCACCTCTCGGGGTAGCCTGTTCCACTCATTGATTACCCTCACTGTCAAAAAGTTTTTTCTAATATTCAATCTGTATCTTCTCCCTTTTTAATTTCATTCCATTGCTTCTCGTGTTTCCATGTGAAAATAAGAATAAGTATGATACCTCCACACTGTGACAGCTCTTCAGATATTTGTAGACAGCTATTAAGTCTCTTCTTAGCCTTCTTTATTGAAAGTGAAGCATTCACAGATCCTTTAACAATTCCTCGTAGGACTTAGTTTGCAGTCCGCTTACCATCCTGGTAGCGCTTCTCTGACCTTGCTCCATTTTTTCAGTGTCTTTTTTTAACATGTGGTGCCTAGTCTTGTTGCACCTCTTACCTTATTCTTCCTCATGATAAGGTAATGTTGAAGCCAGTACCATCTTTTCCCCAAAGTTAATATAGGTAATGGAATATAGGCTCAACTGGATGGACAAATGTCTTTTTTCGGCCTTTCTAACTATGTTACTATGTAATTTCGATTCATGTTAATGAAGATATTTTCATACTAAATTGCACGGCGAATAATCCTCCTTACCTTGACAAGCCAGAACTGGTATGTCACTCTCCATGAGGAGAAACCTTACCCCTTAGACCCCAGTCCAGAGCCTCTCACCTAGCCAAATCAGTTCTCATACTTTGCACTGTCGAGGGCCAATAGCCCAAAACACTGTGTCTGCAAATTGAGATTCTGATTTGGCTTTTATCCTAAGTCATATTGCAAAACTTGTTAAGAGTCGATTGTGACTTGTAGGATCGCTACTTCCAACAGGCGGCGCTATAGAGTTCAAGTCCTTTTTCTCTCTTCAGAGGCAATTTGCATACTTAATGAAGATAGTATTTTATCTTCCTTTTGTCTGGTCCAATCTCATCCTATTGAAATGGCTCTGCACAGGTATGAGATTGTTGGAGCCGTAAGATATTATTAATTATCTGCTGCCTGTTTTAGACGTTCTAATTGCTTGTTTGTTATACCATAGGTCCCTCGTAGGGGTCAAGCCACTTCTAAAGCGATCATTGCCCACTGGATCAAGATTGCTCTTATCTGTGCCTTAAAAGCTAAGGCCAGGTTGGCCCCATTTAGGATTAGGGTACACCCTACTTGAGCAGTGGGGGCTTCCTGGGCGGTTCGTCATCAGGCATTGGCTTTGCAGCTCTATAAAGCATCTACTTGGGCATTAGTTCATATTTTCTCTCCAAGTTTTACAGGGTGCACACTTTTGCCTTGGCAGATGCAAGCCTTGGTAGGAAAATTACGTTATGGTGGAAAATGGTAGGAGATTTAATACTGTCCCAGCCTAGGGACTGCTTTAGCATGCCCTATGGTTCTGTGTTCTCCAAGAAGACAAACGAGAAAAATAGATTTTTTAATTACCGCAAAATCTGTTTCTGGTAGTCTTCATTGGGGGACACAAGTCCCTCCCTTGGTCGTCCGGTTTGGAGTACAGTTATGTTTCTTTTTGCCTTAATTCTTTTCTGTTCTCTTCCTACTGCTTTCTCACAAAACTGAGGAAGTCTGACTCCGGCAGGCAGGGTAGTCTGATGGCTCGGAGCCCATTTTATTTAAATGCAATAATAGTGTCATCCTCCAGGTGGCAGCAGACTATCCCATGGTTCTGTGTGTCCCCCCCCCCCCCCCCGCATTGAAACCTAGGAGAAACTGATTTTATGGTAAGTAAAAAATTTTGTCAAAACTGTAGCAAGGATCGGAGTCTCTGCCTCTACCTCATGCTGCTCTCAGATGATGCAGCAAAGTCCTGGTTACTGATTGGCCTTAACAGAAAAAAACAATCTTCTTTGAAACAAGCAAAATCAGACATAAAGCAATACTTTACTTAAATAACAGTTCTGCAAAGAGGATTGCTCTTCTCACAATCACTTGAGTCATAAGGCCTCTGAAGGTGTCCTTGCACCTATGGATTCAACCTCTTTTTCCAGCACATCCCACAAATGCTTGATTGACTTGAGATCTGAGGAACCAGGAGGCCAACCCATTCCTGTACAACCATTTGGGGGTGGGAAGTGGACTTGTATGTATGTGTATGTATATATACAGTATATAATGTGTGTAATATACAGTATGTACATCATGAATATGATACAATGATGACACTGTGATCTATTTTATTTTATTTTGTCTAATCTATGGCTTCAGTTGTGTGACAATATTTTCCCTGGCGTTCAGCATGGATGGCACATTTCTTTCTGCCTCAAGTAACACAGAAACAGTGCATATTTTCAAGTTGGAGACCGTTAAAGAAAAGTATGTACATGTTTGCTTCTAATTTAGTTTTTTTTGTTTATGTGGATAAAAATATTTCAACCCACCACAACATTGACTAGGATTTAGGGGAAATTCATAAAAACGGTCAAAATCCTGCTGGAAGAAGCCGTGTGAAATTCACTAATAGGTGTAATCCTGTTATTGGATGTAACACCAGGGTGCTGGTGCTCCACGCTGTAAATTCTGAAGCAGATTTCTGCATGTAATAATGTCCTGTATTCTCTGGTGTTAATTATAGGGAATCTATCCCTGCTAACTTTCAAAAATTGTCTGAGTACTGTAAAGATATCAAAGCTTGCAACGTTTTTGCACACCTTTGTGTTGTGCAGCAGTGTGACTTACACACCAGAAAACGGGCTACATGACTTTGATCAGTTCCCTCCGTGTTGAATCTTCACCCCCGAGTGGTAGAAAAAAAAAAATTAGATATGAATAAAACTTAAAATTACTAATCTTGAAACAAAAAATATATATTTTTGAAGAGAGCCCACCAACCCTTACATATTGTATGTGGTACCCCATATATGAACAACATATAATTGATTGGTTTTCCTCAAAATCTAAATTGATATGATTTAGTTAAGGTTAGAAATCAGGGAAAAAAATCTGTTAAGGGACAAATAAGTATTTTGGTTATTCACCAACTACCCCTACATGAGACATATATATTCAATGTCTACATTATAAAAGTGTTGTTTTTCCCTATTTTCTTTTAACTGATATTTTTTTTGAATTTTCAAAATAAAGTTACAGAATATGAAGAAAACTTAGGATAGTAGCATACAATACATACCGGTCTACCTCTGCAATCTATCATCAATAAGGAGTATGCTCAGCACTGAAGAAGCCACATCTATCATATGTAGACCAGGACAGTGACCGAGCAGGGGGTAGAGAATACCAAGAACTCAGCACAGATTGCAAGAACTACTTTCCATAACCATGGCTATGAACAATCTGTATGAACCCAGTATGTGTCCCAGAGAGGCCAGACTGCTTGAATTTGCTCAACTATGTTATTTAATAAGGTTCTAAGATGTTCCATGCTTCGGACATCTTGTATATGTGTGTGTGATTCATTCTTTGATGGGGGTTGTACAGACTGCCATGTACATGCTAATACACATCTAGCGGCAGTGGTCATATGTCAGAAAAGATGTGAGATTTACGACTGATCCGAAATGGTGGGATATTTAGATGGGAAAAGTTGAGATCAGAAGACCCATTGCATTTTTTACCTTTTTTAATGTTACTGTTAAGGCCTTTTTCATACAATGCAGCCAAAATGCATAAATACTAATGATAAGCAAGTATACTCGTTACTCAGGTTTCCCCAACCAAGCATGCTCAGGTGTCCTCCCGAGTATTTGGAAGTGCTCGAGATTTAGTTTTTGTCGCCTCAGCTGCAAGATTTGCGGCTGCTAGACAGCCTGAATGCATGTGGGGATTCCCTAATAAACAGGCAACCCCTACAATATGTATTCAGGCTGTCTAGCAGCCGCAAATCATGCACCTGAGGCGACAAAAACTAAATCTCTGAGCACACCAAAATACTTGGAGACCACCCAAGCAATGAGTATACTCACTCATCACTAATAAATACACTTTCTATGTAAATGGATGCCATAGATAGACTAAGAAAGTTAAAAAAACACAACTTTTTTTTTTTTTTTTTTTAAAAAAAAAAAAAAAATTTTAATAAGTAAAAAAAAAATTTAGTTGGTATTGCCACATTTGTGAAAGTCCAATTCTTCAAAATATAAAACGACTAAACCATAGGTAAACACTGAAAAGTGGAAAAAAAAATCCAAAGCCAGTATAACATTTTTTGAGATTAACACATCTCCCTTAAAACAAAAATTAATATAAAGCTATCACAATATCACATTTATCCCAAAACGGAATCTACTTCAAACGTCAGCTTTCCCGCACAAAAATTAATCCTCATACAGGTCCATCAATGGGGAAGAAAAAAGTTCTGGGTCTCAGGAAGTGACAACATAAACCAAATGTACTTATTAATTTATGAACACCTCATAACAAAAGCCCAGTACAGTGGTGGAAGAGTATGTATGAGTTTTTGTTTTTTTTTCTCCAATTTTACCTTATGGCTATGTCAATGGGAAAAATTAAAAAGTTATGGCTCTGAGAATAAACAGAGGCTAGAAATGCTAGTTTTGATTTTCCAGTTATTATGAAGAGGTTAAAATAAACTATGATTTTTTTTAAACTTATTTAAAAAAAAAAAAAAAATCAAGCACACATACCGGGCCTCTGCTCTCTGTCATACTAATGTTACACATCTCTGCGCCCCTGTGGTAAGGTCAGTATACACCCTATATACCCTATAGCAGTGTTTATATCTTCTCCTGGTTACACAGCCTTATACTCAGGTATTTCATCAATGAATTTTATTCTTACATCCAGTCTATTTTTCTGCTGTATAGGCCTGCGGAAGAACCAACCACCTGGACGGGGTACTTTGGAAAAGTTATCATGGCCTCCACCAGTTATTTGCCTTCTCAAGTAACTGAAATGTTCAACCAAGGCCGAGCTTTTGCCACTGTCCGCTTGCCTTTCTGTGGTCACAGGAACATCTGCTCATTGGCAGTGTAATGTTACATTTTATTTTGCTTGTGGATTTTAAACTATTAATAGATCTGTTTGTTTCTTTGCTTTATGTTCTGTTTGTGCTTGTATCGCAGTGTGTAATGCAATGTATAAAGCAATACTGTAAAAATCTGGCAACACTGTATTGTGCATAGAATTTCTTTTTTATAATTTTTTCCAGCATGGAAAGTTCTAAAACCTTGCATATCACCTTGTTAGAGATTTGTCTTCATTCCTGTAGAAAGAGTTTCATGTAAGCGGCTTCCAGACCCCACGCTTCTCCACAATCTCCGTGCATTCAGGTGCATTGATATCAGAGCATACGCTTCTGGAGAACTAATGATGGCAGTGAAAGGGTGCGCACCTGTCCCCCCCCTCTGGTTGTTGTTCAGGTAAGGGGACAGGGGAAAGCAGGAGCTTGGTAGCCAGTTACATGTCATTTTATGCTACAAACCCCTAATAAAGTAATTTGCATAGGATCTAAATCAAGATAATGTCTTTTGCTCCATTACAATCCAGATTCCAAATACGTAATCCCCATTTGTATAAATATCTACAGATAAAACACACATTTAGTTTCGTTTTCTGGTAGAGATGTGTTGGTTTTTTTTCTCCTCTTTTCCTCTAATTGGGATTGTGTAATCTCAGGGTCCCGGTGGATTGATTTCCAGGCTATAAAGCACCGGGTCGTCCACTAGCAGTTGTCGCTATATGATAATCCAAAATTCCGTTACTGATCAATGGTGTGGATGTACTTGAATCCCACTTGTGCGTTCCCGGCTATAAATAAAAAGTTAATTTTTACCGTGTATCATAAGTCAGGGTTCTCACACCGGTTAGGTTGAGGAAGATGAGTAGATCTAGGGATGCTATGTGCCCAAAGTGAGGTTCCCAAAATGTGGCTTTCCAGGACGTCCCTCCTGACAGCACCAGGGAGGACGTCCTTCGCCTCCTTGCAGGGACAGGAAGAGCACACAAGAGGTTAAAAACATAATCCACCCCCATTCCCTCAATGTTTCTTCCTGTCCCTGCACGGAGGGACGCACAAGAGGACTCGTCGTACCGGAGTGGTCCAGTGGGATCGGGCAGCCCGGCCAAACCTTCCTCCTATCAAGCGGCCCTGGCGCTGAAACCCTCCTAGGTGGTGGTCCCTCAGCCGCAGAGACCAGGGGGGGACGAGCCCCCTGGGTAGAGCTGCTTCCCACAGCACAGGCTCTCAGCTCCGACGCCGGCCGCAGCGCGGGGAACCGGAAGTCGTGTGGAGGGAGACCGCGGCGCACTTCCGGTAATGTCAGAGCGCCGGAAATACAGGCCGCTGGCCGGCGCTCTGAAGGAAAACAGTGCGGTAACAGCGAGGCAGGCAGCAGCAACCTTCCTGACCTCGCAGAGGCTCACAGCGCAAGATGGAGGACCAAGGCAGAGTCAAACCGGACGGGGGTAAGTGCGCTCAGCGCAACCGACCGAAACTCTGACTACCCCAGACCAGAGCCCGACTGTCCCTCGCTTGCACTATGCAGGAAAAGGCACAACCAACAGCGCCCATTCCCACGACCAAGCAGATGGGAAAAGCTTCAGGGAAATAGGTGTCCTGTATGCAACATTAAGCTCACTAGCAAGCACAAAAAGATGTTGTGCGACACCTGTACGGCCAAAGTAATGAATGGCGAACAGCCGTCTCTCCTATCAGAGATGAGGTCACTCATTCGAGAGGAGGTCCAGGCTTCCATGGCCACCTTTTCCCAGTCGCAACCTGCAAGTCCAGGTCGCGGTGCAAAGCAGACCAGACGGGAGATGGAGCTTAGCTCAGAGGAGGTGTCATGTCCCATGATTTAGAATCATACAGACAGTACTGCATTTAATTATATTGTTGTTTTTCATTGCTGTGTATAGATCTGTCCCTTTTAGAGGTTCTCCTCCCTCCTCGCATGTGACTCTCATTTCTGTAACCCCTCCCTTCTTCTCCATCTTTGAGTCTATCTCCATTTTGAGACACAAGTTTATACAGCTCTGTACAAGGAAAGTCTCTATTTACCTACTGTAACTGCTCATTATGCAAGGATTCAGCTGAGAATAAACCTTCTACTGGACCCTTCAAAGGTGCTCTTTTCCAGTCGAGTTTAAGCTATCTGCGGACATCACTAAACGTGAGTAATGGTGAACAGATGCCTTGGGATGTCAGTCTGAAAGCCCAACACTTAAGGTACTCTCACACATAGCGATGTACCAGCGATCCCGACCAGCGATATGACCCGGTCAGGATCGCTGGTACATCGCTAAGTGGTCGCTAGTGAGCTGCCACACAGGCAGATCTCACTAGCGACATCGCTGGGGACGGAGGTCGCTACTTACCTGTCACACCAGGCGATCCTGCGTCCTCCCGCCCGGCTCCACGCGTCGCTCGTCCTCACAGCAGGAAGCGCCACAGGAAGCTGACGACGAGAAACAGTCCTGGACGTTCTCGCGCGATCAGCGATAACCAGCGGGGGAGCGGCTCGTAGGTAAGTATCAGACACAGAGATATCGCTAGCAATATCGCTATAACGTCACTAGTTATAGCGATATTGCTAGCAATATCTCTTAGTGTGACATGCCCTTTAGTTTGGCCATGAGGCAGAATAGTAAAAAGAGACTCCTGCAGTTACATCTGTAAAGTCAGTCTCCAGCTTTTACAAGTCAGAACAGACATCAGAAGATCTGCTTACATCATATAGATACCATCAGCTTGTATCAGCCTGTGTGCAGCACAGCCCCTCCCCCAGCCTTCACCCTGCAGAAGCTGTAGCAGCTCATATTACACAGATCTCACCTGTGATTTACAATGGCTGAAGTAAAGTCTGCAATATCTTCACAAGAGTTCTCAGCCGCGACAGACCAAAGCGCTCTGCTAAGCCATCAAGTAAAGCTATAGAGAACCTTGAAATCATTAAACATGAACTTTCTTGTAATATATCCGTCTTATGGCAAAGACTGCAGTTACTTTGACAGCATCTCCCAGTATGCCTTTCACGAGTTACCACCAGTGGGAGCCCTTGAACAATTGTACTCTGCATACCAGTCTTATAAAGGCACTTGCAAAAAATACATCTCAACTCTACTGAAATTAAATATCCCAGAGTCAATAAAGGAATGCCAGGACTTCCAACAGCTCAATTCCAAACGAGATAGCACCGTGTGCGACATCGTAAACAAGACTGAAGCAAAAATCGCACATATGTCAGAAGCTGCATCGCACAGATCCAGGTCCGCTAAGAGCGCAAAGCACTCAGTCAAGTCAAGCTCATCAAGGTACTCAACCCTCAGTGAGCAGTTCATAAGAGCGCGTGCTTAAGCAGAATCTACAAAAGTGCAAGCCATTTTCGCTCAAAAGAAAGCAGAGAGGGAAACGGAATCTGCACGCAAGAAAGCAGAGATAGAAACGGAATCTGCACACAAGAAAGCAGAGATGGAAGCTGAATCTGCACGTGAGAAGGTGGAAATGGAAGCCCAGCAGAAAGAATACGAACATGCAGCAGCCGTGGCAAAGCTAAAGGTCTTTGAGCGGGCTCTAGGTGGGAGCCAAGGAGCCAGCCTCAATTCGTACGAACTCGACATGGAAGACCCACTTAAGCGCACAAGAAATTACGTGCTGAGTCAAACCAGCGAACCCCTGACCATCAACAACATTCCCTTCAGCAGAGACCTCTCTCTAGAGCATCAGGACGTTGATTCGCCTGCAGCTCCCAGCTTTCAAGGTCAGTCCAATGTACCACAAACATTCAAACCCGAACCTCCTTCATGCGTCAATACACGGGCTGACCCTACACCTCAGCATACGCCAACGTCAACATGCCGACAAGGCACTACGCTCCCGACAACTGTGTGTTTCTAGCCCCACATACAACAGAGATCATATGCCACAAACCGGTTGCTGGTCAAAACGCCCACGCCACTCCGTATCTTCTCATTTTCTTGAACCAAGAAGCTACGACCCACGATAACAGCATCACTCAGCCAACAATTGCTTCTCCAAAGTCAGAAAGAACAGACATGTCCGATTTTGCGAGGTACATGATACGTCGAGAACTCACCAACACCGGTCTCACAAGGTTCGACGACCAGCCTGAGAATTACAGAGGTTGGAAATGTTCCTTTAAAGCCGCAATTAGTGACCTTGGCATCTCTGCTGCTGAAGAGCTGGATTTGCCAATCAGGTGGCTCGGACCTCAATCCACAGAGTGGGTCAAGAGGTTCAGATCCGTCCACATCAGCAATCCAGCAGCTGGTCTCAGGGCTGCATGGGAAAGACTAGAACGTAGCTTTGGCAGTCCTAAAGCCATAGAGAATGCACTATTTACGCGTCTACAGGATTTCCCCAAAATACTCAGCAAGGACAGTTCAAAATTCCTACAGCTCAGCGACCTGCTGCTAGAGCTCCAGTTGGCCCTGGCAGATACGCACCTACCTGGTCTCAGCTACCTGGATACTGTTCGGGGCGTTAACCCAATAGTTTCTAAGCTGCCATGGACCACTAGTGGGTCAAAATACAAAAGGGCCAACCAAGCCTCTTTTCCTCCATTTTCTTTCTTCTGTGATTTTATCAAGGATATTACAGAGCGTAAGACCAACCCAAGCTTTTCCTATGTAGAACCCAGCGGACCCGGTCCAACACCTCCTAGGTATGAGGGCCCATGTACTAACCTGAAAAGCTAAGGAGGCCCAGTGTCCACTAAAAAGATCCTTCCCACACCTATATCAGCTCCAGACAAGAGCAACACAGGGGACAAGGTCGAAGATCTTAATCGTATGTGTCCCATTCATAAGAAGCCACATCCCTAAAGAAGTGCATTGGATTCAGAAAGAAGCCGCTCCAGGAGCGCAAGGAACTTCTAAAGACATTTGGTGTATGTTACAGATGTTGTGCTTCTACTGAACACTTTGCTAAGGACTGTAAAATTCTTATTAAGTGTCTGGAGTGTGACAGTGAGGACCACATGCAAGCACTCCATCCATCCCAACCTAGCTCTGCTCAGCTTACACCTTCCGTACCCACCACAAGCTATGGCGGGGAGAAAACAGAACAAGCAAGTCTGAAAAAGGTATCATCTTCATGCACAGAAGTTTGCGGAGAAGACCTCTGGGACAAGTCATGCACAAAGATATGCCTGGTGAACGTATATCTTAAGGGTCAGCCTGAAAAGAGCACAATGGTGTACGTCATCCTGGACTATCAAAGCAACCGATCACTTGCAGGTCAGAGCTCTTTGATTTGTTTGATTTAAAGGGAAATGCTTACCACTCTACACCTTGGGTACTTGCAGTGGTGTTACAGAGGTCTCTGGGAGAAGAGTCAATGGACTTATAGTATCTTCACTTGAGAATAACGTGGATACCTCTGCCCACACTCGTCGAGTGCAACCAGATGCCATCCAATAGAGAGGAGATTCCAATGCCAGAGGCTGCTCTTCACCACCCTCATCTAGCGACGGTAGCCAACAAGTTACCAGCTCTTGACAATAGTGCAGATATCCTGATCCTGCTCGGTAGAGACATTCTCCGACTGCACAAGGTATGTCAGCAGATCAATGGATTTGCGCAACGCTTTGATCTAGGCTGGGTTATCATAGGCAACATCTGTATAGACAAGATGAAGAGGCGTACAAAGATTTACTCATGTAAGACTCATGTCTTGCCAAATAGTTGCAGTACATACTGTCAACCATGCCCACATCACTACTGGGTGAAAGAAACGCTGAGTGACTGTAAGCAGCAACGAGAAACCCATGACAACATGAACATGTTCTGTTCCTGCGACGACAACCTCGGGTCAACGGTGTTTGATTCTACAAATGAAGATAACAAGTTGGCACCAGCAAGTGAGGACAAAGAATTCATTAAGGTCATGAACAAGGAATTCACCCAGCATGACTCCAACAACTGGACAGCACCCTTACCCTTTCGTTCTCCAAGGACAAGGTTGCCAAACAATCTGCAGCAAGCAAATGCAAGACTTGCATCTTTAAAACGCACTTTAAAAAAGAAACCAGAGATGGAGAAACATTTCATCGCCTTCATGCAGAATATCTTTGACAGAGATCATGCGGAGCCTGCTCCACAACTAAAGGAAGGAGAAGAATGCTGGTATCTTCCATTCTTTGGTGTCTAACATCCTCGCAAACCCAATCAAATCATAGTGGTGGTTGACTCCAGTGCTCAGTATGAAGGTATCTCTCTCAATAACCTGCTCCTCACCGGACCCAACCTGAACAACAGTCTCATAGGAGTACTGGTTTGCTTCAGACAAGAACCCGTTGCAGTAATGGCCGATATCCAACAAATGTTTCACTGTTTCATCACCAGGGAAGACAGTAGAAACTACCCCAGGTTCCTATTGTAGAAGGATAATGACATACGCAATGAGTTAATAGATTATCAGATTTATGTACACATCTTCGGCAACAGCCCCTCACCTGCTGTGGCAATCTATGGACTGAGACGGACAGCCCAACAAGGTGAGAGAGAGTATGGATCGGATGCTCGTCTATTTGTGGAAAGGAACTTCTACGTTGATGACGGACTTAAGTCTTTGCCCAGGAGTGAAGAAGCAATTGATCTGCTGTGCAGAACACAGGAAATGCTGTCGGCAGCAAACCTCAGACTGCACAAGATTATCTCCAACAATCAGGAGGTAATGAAAGCATTCCCATCTGAAGACCATGCCACAAGCCTGAAGGACCTTGATCTGGGTTCTGATGTTCTTCCCATGCAACGTAGTCTTGGTCTGTTGTGGGACATTAAACCGGACACGTTCACATTCGAGGTATCGGCCTGCGATAAGTCTTTCACCAAATGAGGAGTCTTATCCGTGGTCAACAGCATTTATGATCCCCTTGGATTTATAGCACCCTTCACTATCCAAGGCAAGATACTGTTGAGACAGTTAACTGCCGAGAACACAGATTGGGACACTCCGCCACCATCCCAGAAACAAGGGTGGGAAACATGGAAGAAATCTTTAAAGATCTTAGAACATCTTCAAGTCCCACGTTGTTATTCTTTAACGTCCCTTTAAACTGCCGTCCGAAAAGAGGTCCATATATTTTCTGATGCATCAACAGAGGCTATAGCTGCAGTGGCCTATCTGAAAGCCTCAGCATCCAGCAGCTGGATACATTGTGGGTTCATCCTGGGTAAAGCAAAACTTACTCCGAAACCCGCACATTCCATACCAAGGCTTGAATTTTGCGCTGCCGTACTAGCAGTAGAAATTGCAGAAGTTATAAGGGATGAATTGGACATTTCTATTGACTCATTTATATTCTACACAGACCGTAGAGTGGTGCTTGGTTACATATACAATCAAGCAAAATAATTCTACGTCTGTCAGCAATAGGGTAGAATGAATCAGAGCATTTTCTACTCCTGAGCAGTGGCATCACATCCCCACTGATCTGAACCCAGCCGACAGAGGAACAAGACTTACAGCTGCGTCTAAACTCAATGACAACATGTGACTGCCGCCTCCAAGTTTTCTGTATAAAGACCCTTGTTCAAAGGACAGCAGCAATACTTATGAGCTGGTAGAACCAGAATCTGAAAAGGAAATCAGACCAACCATCTCTACTGACTACACTTCTGTGATACCAAAACCGAAGTTAAGGTCTCATCGGTTTGAACGCTTTTCAAGCTAGTCGTCGTTATGCGGGCCGTAGCTCGTCTTATTCACATCGCCCATTGTTTTAGCAGCAACAAATCATCAGAGTACCGTGGCTGGCACATGTGCAAAGGATACCCTACTGTTGCCAACATTGAACATGCAGAACAAATAATCATCGGGTGTGTCCAACAAGAAGATTATTGTCACAAATGGCAGACAGCAAAACCTAACCTCCAAGAAGGAGACCTCATCCTCCTGAAAGACAAAGAAGCTCATCGCAATGACTGGCCAATGGGTCTTATCACCAAGGCTATGCCCAGTGAGGATGGAAAGACCTGAAAGGTGGAAGTCAAGGTAACTAAAGGTGGTTCATCACAAGTTTTCCATCGCCCAGTCACCAAACTTGTAATGCTTCTACCAAAGGAAGACATCACATGAAAGATATTTCTACTGGACACAGCTCACGATGGAGAGCATACCAACATACACCCTTATCTGTAAATAGCTTGAACTTTCATCTTTGGATTATTTGGGTTGGTGGAAGTGTTTGCTTGTTGTGGCTTCCCCAATCTGAATATTGGTTCTCCTATGGACTTGGACTATTCATCCGTTGAGGACTTCACGTCATCAACCAAGAATTTAATTTACAAATGTTAGTTTATTTTTGCATGTTGTGTTTTGTCTTCCAGGTTTCTAGGATGTTGTTGATCATCATCATAACACGTCGTGTCAAGTTGAATCATCATGAAATCTAAAGATTTCAGACAGGGAGTGTCATGTCTCCTGATTTAGAATCATACAGACAGTACTGCATTTAATTATATTGTTTTTCATTGCTGTGTATAGATCTGTCCCTTTTAGAGGTTGTCTCCTCCCTCCTCGCATGTGACTCTCATTTCTGTAACCCCTCTCTTCTTCTCCATCTTTGAGTCTGTCTTCATTTTGAGACACACGTTTATACAGCTCTGTACAAGGAAAGTCTCTTTTTACCTACTGTAACTGCGCATTATGCAGGGATTCAGCTGAGAATAAACCTTCTACTGGACCCTTCAAAAGTGCTCTTTTCCAGTCAAGTTTAAGCTATCTGCGGACATCACTAAACTTGAGTAATGGTAAACAGACGCCATGGGATGGCAGTCTGAGAGCCCAACACTTACAGTTTGGCCATGAGGCAGAATAGGAGGATTCCTACTCCCCGGAGTCTGATCAGGAAGAAGGCGAGGTGTGCGCTAATGAACCAGAGTATGGGAGACGATACCTCTTTTCCTCGGACGATACGGACGGTCAGAGAGACAGTGCAGATAGAGGAGGTCTCAGTACAGACTGGACCTGAAGTTTGGGGGCCTTACGGCGCAGAGGCAATTGACGCCCAGTGAATGACCATGTGTCAGGTATGGTCTTGGAGGAATGGGAGGAGGCGGAAAAGCGCCTTGTGATGTCCCGGGACTTTAAGAGATGTCTCCCCTTTGACCCTGAGGACATTAAGGTGTGGGTTGAAGTTCCCAAAATTGATGTCCCTGTGTCGAAAGTTGCCAGGAAATCAACTATCCCCTTTGAGGACGCCTCTAGCCTGAAGGACCCCATGGATAGGAAGGCGGATAACCTACTAAGGCGGGCCTGTGAGATATCAGCAGCCTTAATTTAAACAAACATAGCAGCTGCTTCGGTAGCAATATCTATATTTTTTGTGGCTGGGACAGTTAGAGGAATACTTGACTAATAGAACCCCAAGGGAAGAAATTATAGCTTCCCTCTCGATTATGAAGTCAGACACGGCCTTCCTAGCTGACGCATTGGCGGAATCCATGAGATTCTCAGCCCGAAATGGCTCCTTGTCAAATTCTGCTCGCAAAGCTATTTGGTTAAAGACCTGGAAAGGTGACGGCGCCTCTAAAAACAAGCTCTGTGCCCTCCCCTTTTCCGGGTTAAAGGTCTTTGGCCCAGCATTAGATGATATATTGGAAAAAGCATCCTATATAAAAAGGGGTTCCCAGAGGAAAAAAAGCCTAGGGACCAGTCCTTTCGTAGACCTGGTGGATATAGAATACAGCAGTACTATAGATAGCAGGGGAGTTCCCAGAGGGGTTCCTACAGTAGCACCCTCTCTAGAGCCGGAAAATCTAAAGCTCCCGCTTCTGGATCACATACGAGATCCAGAAGGACATGACTATACCAACATAGGGGGTCGGCTCAGGGAATTCAGTACCCAGTGGTCTCGGATCACAAAAAGTCAGTGGGTATTGAGAGCAATATCAGAGGGTTACCAAATAGAATTTTCGTCCCTTCCCCCCAAAAGATTCAGTTCTCCCCTCAGGGTAAAAAGTGACTCCCAGATGTGGGGCCACGTAACAGATCTGTCAAACTCCGGCGTGATTATTCCGGTTCCCCGGGCGGAAATCGGTTCGGGTCACTATTCGTCTCTATTTGCCATCATGAAACCATCCAGAGAATCCCGCACCATTATAAACTTAAAACCCGTAAACGCCTGGGTCACGTACAAAAGATTTCAGATGGAGTCAATCAGATCCACAGTCCATCTTATAGACAAGAATGCCCTGATGTTTACCCTGGACCTGAATAGTGCCTACTATTAGGTACCAATTCACCCAACATCACAGAGATTCCTGAGGTTTGCAGTAAAACTTCAGAATCGGACCTGCCACTTTCAGTTCCAGTGTCTTCTGTTTGGCCTGGCCTCAGCACCTTGAGTCTTTACGAAGTTAATCGTGGAGGTGGTAGCATTCTTAAGAAATCAGGAAATAATTATCATCCCATATCTGGACGACTTTCTCCTGGTGGCAAGATCAATAGAGCAACTGCAGCGGCACAAGGAGAAGACAATAGAGGTTCTAGAGTTCCTGGGCTGGATTATAAACAAAGAAAAATCGGACTTGGTGCCAGAGAAAAGAAAGATTTTTTTGGGGAGTACTACTGGACTCCAGAAGCAGATCTTCCTTCTTGCCACCAGAGAAACAGAGAAAAATACGAGACAGCATGAAGGAGCTTCAAAAAGGTCGTGTTTCCATCAGAGCAGCAATGCGCAGTCTGGGGCTCATGACATCCTGCATCCCTTGTGTCAGATGGGCTCACTTCCATTCAAGAACTCTTCAGAAAGAAGTCCTTGCCAACTGGGATCATCGCCAGGCCTCCTTAGACAAGAAAATATCCTTGTCCCCGGCAGGAAAAAGATCTCTTGAGCGGTGGATGCAGCAGGAGAACCTAAGGAAGGGTGTCCCCTGGATCACCTACCCATGCGTCATAATCACCACAGACGCCAGCAAATGGGGTTGGGGGGCACATCTAGAAGGCAGAATTCTTCAGGGGGAATGGCCGGCAAACATGCGGTCCAGCTCCTCCAACTACAAAGAACTTTACGCCACATGGGAGGCCCTAAGAAGAAATCGAGCCCAACTGAAAGACCAACATGTCAAGATTCTATCGGACAATGTGACGGCTGTGTCCTTTTTGCTTGTTCAAGGGGGATCCAGACATTGGAGACTCCAGGACCTTTTAAAGAAGATTTTTTTCCTGGGCAGAAAAAACAGTTCTATTGTTACAGCCGTCCATCTCAAATGATCCCAAAATACCGTGGCAGACAATTTAGCAGACGGAAGATCTGTCCTACGGAGTGGGAGCTGAACACCGAAATCTTCCAGAACCTATGCCAGCGCTGGGGAAGACCGCATATAGATCTCTTCGTAACCAGGAAAAATACCAAGACGGACAGGTTCCTTTCTCTGAATCCATTGGACAATCCAGAAGGTGTAGACGCTCTAAGCCAGAAGTGGGGGCGATCTCTCTCCTATGCATTTACACCGATGGCTCTTTTTCCAGCCATCCTCAGAAAGATACAGGAGGATCAGGCAAGAGTTCTACTGATAGCACCTTATTGGCCGAAAAGGAGCTGGTTTCCGCTCCTGGGGATTATGGCAGAGGATCAACCAGTCTGGCTTCCACAGAGGGAAGGCATCATTCACCAAGGGCCGGTCTATCACCAAGACCCAGGAAGGCTTCATCTATCAGCCTGGATCCTGAACAACAGATTTTGAAGGCTCGAGGTTTGTCAGATCAGGTCATATCCACTATTCAGGCCAGCAGAAAGCCCGTCACTTCTGCAATATACCACAAGATCTGGAAAAGATTCTGTCTGGATTGTGGCAGGCCCGACTCAGCGGAAGGAAAACCAGACATCCCAAAAGTACTAGATTTCCTTCAAGCAGGCTTTAATAAAGGACTTAAGCCTAGCACGCTGAAAGTCCCGATCTCGGCATTAAGCTCCTTTCTCAATTACCTCCTGGCTTCTCACCCCTGGGTAATAAGATTTATCAGGGCAACCCAGCGGTTACGTCTCACAATCAGGAGGTCAGTCCCCCCCATGGGATCTTAGCCTTGTCCTTCGGTCTCTTTGCTCAGATCCCTTTGTCCAGAACCAAAAGATGCTCATTTCACATCGAACCATGGAGGTAGCATACCTAGTGGCTATCACCACAGCTAAACGTATAAGCGAGATACAGGCCCTATCCATCTGAGATCCATATCTGGGAAGATCGAATAATCAGACTAGATCCCACCTTTTTGCCCAAGATTGCGTCGGTACAGAACCTAAACCAGGAGATAGTCTTGCCCTCATTTTGCGAGAACCCCTCAAATGATCATGAACCAGCCGTGCACAAATTAGATGTACACCTGGCAGTTATTGATTACATCAAGGCCACGCAGAGTTGGAGGCAGGACCATAACTTATTTATCCTTTTTGGGGGAAAAAATAGAGGGGAAAAGGCCTCAAATTCCTCCATCGCGAGATGGATAGCGTCACTAATCAGATTAGACTGTCTCGCAGGGGGTTCCCCCCAGAAGGGTTAAAAGCCCACTCAACACGAGCATTATCAGCTTCATGGGCAAAAAGGACAAGGCTTCAGTAAACCAAATCTGTAAGGCCACAACCTGGTCCATGTTGGACACATTCTGTAAACATTACAAATGGGATGTGTTGTCTAATCAGCAGACTGCTTTTGGGAGAATGGCTCTCCAGGCAGTCATCCCACCCTAAGGGGATACTTTGGTATTCTCCCTGGTGCTGTCAGGAGGGACGTCCTGGAAAATAGGCATTAGACCTACCAGTAATTGTGTTTCCAGGAGTCCATCCTGACAGCATGGATAGTTCCCTTCCCGATTTAATTATGTCGTAATATGATTCTGTAAATAAAAGTGTTAAGTTGCATCATCCACTCTGTGGTACTTGGAAAAACACTGAGGGAATGGGGGTGGAGAAGGTTTTTAACCTCTTGTGTGCTCTTCCTGTCCCTGCAAGGAGGCGAAGGATGTCCTCCCTGGTGCTGTCAGGATGGACTCCTGGAAACATAATTACCGGTAGATATGGGGGTACCAAATTATTAGATCCTTTTGGGAAGAAATAGTACCATTTGTAATTCTAAATATTATGTTTGTTTGGTATTTTGGACTAGGAAATGTTGCTCTATCACTTTCATATATTTCTCAGAAAGTCTTTATACCCAGCTAGGAAAACAATAACTATGTAATGTTGATGGATAGATCATTTCCAAATCGTTCCATAGGGGGATATGACTTATGGTAGATCTCCACAAACAGGAGGACCTCCTCTAGCCCCTTATGGCTAATGTTTGGGACCTGGTTGAAATAATGGGTTAAGGTTGTGACAATAATAAGGTTCAATATACATTACATTCTGAAACTAGACCCTGACTCAAGTCTTCATATTTGTTGTTTATTAGTATGATTTATATTTCACTCTGAGTTGTAATTGTATAACTCTTGAAATATATGGTGTATGAAGCCTGACTGATCTTCAACATGTTCTTATTACATATTGAAATATTCAGAATTGTTATAATTTAAAATGCCATTATGTTGCTGCTCTGTGATAAAACAAGTTAAAAAAGAAAGTAATTTGCATAGTGTCACAACTTTCCTGCTGGACAAAGTTATATCTAAAAAAAACAAACCTATAAAAGCTTAGTTACTCTTTATTCAATAAACCCATAATATGCCATAGATACATGTCACAAAGTTATGTCTGTGAGATCCGCGTGCAGTCCTGACAGCCTGAAGTGTTTTATTCCTTTCTATAGCCCATTCAAAGCCCCCTGTGACAGCTTAAAGGGTTTTTTCACTTGACAAAAAGCACTGGCTGAGTGTAACATTTAAAATGACAGACGCAGAACCCACCTGAGGTCGAGTGACCACTCTCAGCCTCTGCTGCGGTCGCTGTGTATTGGTTACTGCAGTGACATCACGACTACAGAGTAATTCATAGCCGCAGCTGCTGATGTGGACAGCACAAGCCGCTGAGTTCAGTGATTTGCAGTTGCGTTAATATGCGCTGTTGTGACATCATCGTTGTAGTCAATACACTGGGGCGGCCCAACACGCTGGGGCTGCCAACACACTGAGGCGGCCAACGCTGGACAGAAACGGTGGGGTGTACTGTGGTGGTTGCTTTAAATGTTTGCTATCATTGGAGACCACTTTTTTGAAAGTGGAAAACTGCTTTTAAAAATGTTAACAAAAGTTGAAGAGGCTCATCCTTCAACTTGTGCACCTTGGTTGTAGCGATCATTGGGAAATTAGCCCCACTGTTTGTGATGTATATACATATGTTTATAAATGTGCTTTATTGTATTCTAGTGTGTTTTGTTTTTAATGCTTAAAAATTTATATTTAGAATTCAAAAGATCCCCCGACTTCTGGTTGCTGCTGCAGATGGTTACCTGTACATCTACAACCTTGACCCACAAGAGGGCGGAGAGTGCACGCTAATGAAACAGCACAAGTGAGAGCAATTCTGGGGCATGTATTTCTGTCATCAGAGAACTGAGTGTCACGTTAAAAAGACTGACATATCAGGTTCAACCTTTTTCAGTCAAATACACATTTCTTTGTATGGCTAGCTTATAAGCATCCAACCCTTTTTAAAATGCTGACTTAATATGTCATTACTACCCCTTGTGGTAGGGCATGCCCCAGTCTTGAGTATTCTACATTCATAGAGCTCTTTCCTATTTAGATATTTAAATTGCCTTTCCTCCACTCTTAATGGATGCCCCTGGTTCTTTTGAGGGTCCTTGGAAGAAATAAATCATGTGCCATTGCTTTGTATTGACCACACATCTTTTTTTCTAAGCTAATCAACCTTACTTTTTCTAACTTCTTAGTGTAAGAGATCTTCCCATTTAGTAATTGCCCATCTATGAACCCTCTTTCGTTTTCAGATTTCCAAATATCCTTTTTAAAAAGTAGAGCCCAAAACTGAATCCCATAATAAAGATATGGGGTAATATTACATTGTGATAATGGGTTTTATCTCTTTTAATACACCTTAAAGTCTCTTTTTCTATTGCAGCTGCTATTTGACATGGAGTACTGCACTTTGGCTTAATTGTGGCCAAACTACCCAAGTCTTACTCTGTTGTCCTCTTTTTAATTTAATCAAAATCAGAAACTTATAGCCCAGTACACTAATTAATACATTATTCCTTTATGTCATGTTAATTAACTACGTCATGATCTTTGACATACCTATGTCATGGTCGGGAAAAGGTCCCTGACCTATGACATATAGGTAAGTCATAGTAGAAAACTAGGAGTGCAAAGGACACGGAATCTGCTTTAAAAAAATCTTCATTTGTTGTAATATTATAGTCTACAACGCGTTTCGACAGATTAGTCTGTCTTCATCAGGTAGCAATATTGCCACCTGATGAAGACAGACTAATCTGTCGAAATGCGTTGTGGACTATAATATTACAATTAATGAAGATTTTTTAAAGCCGATTCCTGTCCTTTGCGCTCCTGTGGACCGGGTATACCTAGTTTCCTACTTCAATACTTCCTCATCCGAGGCACCCGGCTGGAGCAGCATTGGTCGTCTACCCCTCACCTAGAAATGTGCAGCTGGTGCTCCCTTTGACCGTCTCTTCCACAGTCTGCATATAGTTAAGTCATGGCACACGTGCAGGGCACAGAAGCTGTGCCAGCACATTGCAACTAGGAGCCCGGCTTAAGTGATGGCTGTGCCCTGGTTGTCACAGTCAGGGGTGGTGCTGTTTAATGCCCTGAATGCTGCGATCAATAGCGATTGCAGCATTTAAGGGGAGTGGGCTCCCATGTTCTCGGGACCCCGTGATGTCATGGCAGCAAGACATCCGGGTCTCCCAGCTGTCATAGCCTGTTAGGGCCCCTTCACACATAGCTTAGAAACCCACGGTTTACCTTGGTTACCAGCTCCCTGCACTAGCACGCTGGTAACTAAGGTACACAGCGGGTTTCTAAGCGCCGCGCGGCGCTTAGAAACCCGCTGTTTACCTTGGTTACCAGTTCCTGCTCGCTGATCGCTGGTTTCCCGCCTGCCACACGCAGCGATGCGTGCTGGCCAGTGGGAGACCAACGATCAAAAAAATGTCCAGGGCTTTCCACAACGATCAGCGATACCCGGCAAGGGAGCCGGTCGCTGATAGGTGTCACACACAGCGATCTTGCTAGCGAGATTGCTGCTGAGTCACAAGTTTTGTGACGCAACAGCGATCTCACCAGCGAGATCTCTGTGTGTGACACCTTTCAGCGACCGGCTCAGTGACAGAGCGCCTGGCATGGTCTAAAGCCTCCGTCACACACAGCGATCTTGCTAGCGAGATTGCTGCTGAGTCACAAGTTTTGTGACGCAACAGCGATCTCACCAGCGAGATCGCTGTGTGTGACGGAGGCTTTAGACCATGCCAGGCGCTCTGTCAGTAACAATATTTTAAAAAAAAACACAAAATAAATGAAAAAAGTTATACCAAAAAATATAGCCGAAGAATAAAGCTGTCTAATCACTTATACCGCACAAGGAATGGCGTAAAAAATCAATAGAATCAATTCTTCATCTGCTGTTGATTTTGTTCATTCTGCCTCCCAAATTTAACAGTAAGGCTCGGCTCACATTTATCCAGCGCTGAGCTTTTACACCGGGGTTTCTGTGTAAATATCTGAAATAAGTGATTCAGACTGAACCTCCGTTGTAATACTTTCTATAATGAGGCAGATGGAGACACTGTGGTTGCTGTTTTGCCTATGATTCAGGCGGTGTCCGTCTGTTCAAGCGTGCATAAAAGCTCAGTCGACCACAGTTTTGTGCACCTCTAAAAAGAATAATAATAATAAATTTTATTTCTATAGCGCCAACATATTCCGCAGCACTTTACATTTCAGAGGGGACTTGTACAGACGATAGACATTACATCATAACAATAATCACATAGATCATAACAGATACCAAGAGGAATGAGGGCCCTGCTCGCAAGCTTACAATCTATGAGGAAAAAGGTAGACACGAAAGGTGGGTGGTAACAATTGCCCTGATTGTATGGACCTGCCATAATGTTAAGTGTGTAACAGTACAGACACAGAGTGCTAATAGATGCATAAAGCACGTGGGAACATGATGCGGGGAACCTGGTTTTGGTAAAACTTTTGACTGTGCCACCCAGGCATAGATTAGGTTAATGTGTTGAGATGGTAGGCCAGTCTGAATAAATGGGTTTTCAGGGCACGCTTAAAATTGTAGGGATTGGGGACTAATCGTATTGACCTGGGAAGTGCATTCCAAAGAATTGGCGCAGCACGTGTATAGTCTTGGAGATGGGAGTGGGAGGTTCTGATTATTGAGGATGCTTTTCTCAGGTCATCAGCAGAACGGAGGGCGCAGGTAGGGTGGTATACTGAAACAAGGGAGGAGATGTAGGGTGGTGCTGAGCCATGGAGCGCTTTGTGGGTGAGGGTAATAAGTTTGTACTGGATTCTGTAGTGGATGGGTAGCCAGTGTATTGACTGGAACAAGGTAGAGGCATCAGTGTAACGATTGGTGAGGAATATGATCCTGGCTGCAGCATTCAAGCAGATTGGAGGGGGGAGAGTTTGGTAAGAGGGAGACCGATTAGAAGAGAGTTACAACAGTCGAGACGAGAATGAATAAGAGAAACAGTAAGAGTTTTTGTGGAGTCAAAAGTAAGAAAAGGTCGAATTCTAGAAATGTTTTTGAGGTGCAGATAACAAGAGCGAGCCAGTGATCGGATGGGGGGGGCAAAGGAAAGCTCAGAGTCAAGTATGACCCCAAGACAGCGCTGATCAGAGGCCAGACTGAGTCGAGAGTAACTCTGCTGCCTCATTATAGTAAATGGATCCATCAATGTTTTATTTGGAAACTCAGATGGAGACCCCAATGTAAGTGCCCAGGTTAGAGCGCAAGATAAATGTGATACAAAATGTTATGTAAAATGTTCCCAACAAAAGCTTCAACTCAATCCACAAAAAAATGTCCCCACTCAGGTTCGTCATCTGTCAATTGAAATATAGTGGCTTCCATATGACTGGTAAATACAAAGGCTCTGGAAAAGAAAAATGGCTTCCAAAAAAGAAAAAAAAAAATCAGCAAACACTGCGCTTCTAAGTTCAAATGCCCCCCTCCCTTCTGAGCCCCACAGTGTGCCTAAAGGCCCCGTTACACATAACGATGTCCCAGCGATCCCACCGACGATCCAACATGGATGGGATCACTGGGACATTTTTAGGCTGATCGCTGGTGAGCTGTCACATAGACAGCCCCTCCAGCGATCAGGACCAGCGAGCAAGCTGGTTTCCAATGTAAACAGTGGGTATCTAAGAGCCGCGCTGCTCTTGGATACCCGCTGTTTACCCTAGATACCAGCGTGCACGCTGGTTTCCAACGTAAACATCGGGTAACTAAGAACAACGCGGCTTTGGGGACCTTGGAGCTCTCAAGGGACTCCTTGGATAAGAAGGCAGAGGTTTTCCTAAAAAAAACGTAAAACTTGGGAGTCCTCGGCAGGGTCATTAAAACAGGCAATAGCAGCGACCTGCACAGCCATGTCCATGATGGTGTAGCTACAGGGGCTTGAGGACCAGCTTGGGAACAAAATCCCTAGGGAGAAAATGTTGGCGGACCTTCCACTGTTGCAGAGAGCACATGCATTTCTGGCTAATGCCTAGGCAGATTCTGTCAGGTTAGCAGTCAGGTCTGCGAATCTGTCCAATGCGACCCACAGGGCTTTATAGCTCAAAAGCTGGCTGTGAGATGCCCAGTCCAAGGCCAGACTATGTTCAGTCCCATGTGAAGGGAAATATCTTTTCAGTCAGGCTCTGGACGATATTCTTGATAAAACAGCAGATAAGAATAAAGGCTTTCCCAATGTGGCTCTTCCTCAATACAGGAGTTCCTTTTGTAGGAGAAAATATAACAGGAACAAACCCTCTTAAGAACCGGGAGATTGGAAGGACAAAAACTCAAGGAGCAAAGGTTTCATGTTTGGAGGTCCCTCGGCAGGAAGCCGAAAACCCTCTAAGTGATGGACTTCCCCAGGTAGGAGGGAGGATGTTCCACTTCCAACCTGCATGAGAGGAAATCTCACCCAACACCTGGATACTCAATGTAATAAAATCTGGACTGAAACTGGAGTTCAAATCCACTCTCAGGCACAACTTCAAGATCTCGTCCCCTAGGTCTCTGAAGGAACAGCAGGCCCTAGACGCGGAGGTGTTAGTCTTACTGCAGAAGAGGGTTCTGGTGGAGGTGCCTGTTCAGCAGCAGGGGAGGGGGTTCTATTCTCCCCTGTTATTGATAAGGAAGCCCGACCAGTCGTTCAGAACAATTATCAACCTGAGAGGTCTCAGCAAATTCCTGGCCTACAGACCGTTCAAGATGGAGTCAATTGAATCGGCAATAAAGGTCTTGTTCCCAGGCTGCTACATGAGTGTCCTAGACTTGAAGGACGCATACTGCCATGTCACCATCCATCAGAGAGATCAGCTGTACCTGTGTATACTGACAGACAACTCAGACACTTCCAATACAGGGCTCTGCTCTTCGGTCTATCCATGGCCCCAAGACTCTTCACCGAGATAATTCTGGAGGTGACTGTGTATTTGTGAGAACAGGACGTGTTGATAGTGCCATATCTGGACGATTTTTTAGTAATCAGCAGGTCAGAGGACGACTGCAGTTATCAACTGAGGCACATCCAGTCCACTATGGCATGGCTAGATTGTATGATAAACACAGAGAAGTTGAGACTACAGCCCCTGAAGGTTCAGTCTTTCTTAGGACTTATTTTGGACTCTGAGAGAAAGGCCTGTCTTCTACTGGAGGAAAAGAAAAGCAGCGCGGCACGATGGCTCAGTGGTTAGCACTTGCAGCGCTGGAGTCCTGGGTTCAAATCCCACCGAGCACAGCATCTGCAAGGAGTTTGTATGTTCTCCCTGTGTTTGCGTTCCAAAGACATACTGGTAGGGAACTTAGATTGTGAGCCTCATCAGGGACAGTGATGATATGTGTAAAACACTGCGGAATATGTTAGCGCTATATAAAAATAAAGATATCAGGAGCATTGACCAATCCGGTCATATCTCTAAGAATAGCTATGTCCTTACTAGGAACAGTGATGCCATGTATTGTAGCAGTCCAGTGGGCCCAGATTCATTCCAGAACCTTACAGGATGTCCTAGATGGAGAAAGGAAACTTGGAGGACATTTGGAGGGGAAAGTTATGCTCTCCCAGAAAGCAATAGACTCCATGACTTGGAAAATCCAAGATGCAGGAAATCTGTCAATGGAAATTCCATGGACGTGATTGTGACGGATGCAAGCAGTCCCCGAGATGTGCAGAAGGTCAGACATAGAAGTCGGCCATTTCTCAAACTGGAAGGAACTACTGGCAATAATGAAGGCGGTAATGGAGTTCCATCCCCATCTAGAAGGACACCACGTTTTCGGGTAAAGTCAGTTGCCTATATCAACTACCAAGCTCAGGATCCCGAACCCTGATGCGGCTATCACAATCAATTCTCCAAATCATGGCAGAACATCATTTGCAGCTGTATAAAAGGGATTGAGAACGAAGAAGCAGATTTTCTCAGCCGGACTACCCTGAAACAAGGGGAATGGGAACTGGATCTGCTAGTTTTTCAGCAGATTTTGGATCATTTCGGACAGAAATAGACTTGTTTACCAACAGGAAGACTAAGTTCTTCTGCTCTTTAAACCCAAGAGAGGGGCCACACGCAGTGGACGCGCTACAGATTCCTTGGGAATCGGCTGTCTTACGGATTTTCCCCGTTGATGTTGATTCCGGCAGTCCTGAGGAAGATTTTGGAAGGAGGGAGCAAGGGTCATCCTCCTTGCTCTTTTTGGCCTAAGAGGCTATGGTTCTCATGGAGGAGGAAGATGTCCTTATTGGATCCCTGCATTCTCCCAGACATTACAGGTCTCATCAGGCATGGCCCAGTGACAAATCCTCAGAAGTCAGGTCTACATTTGACGGCCTGGATTTGGAGAGGGCACTCTTAACAACATGAAAGGAATTCTCCCCGGCCTTAGTCACTACCCTGCTGCACAGTGGAAAGCCAGTAACTGCAGAATATGGGTTAAGCTTTTAGCTTTTTCAGGGTAGACTGGGGGAGCAGAGTCCCAATCAAAGCCATATTAGAATTTCTTCAGAGGGGTATGGAAATGGGCCTAGCCACCAGCACCCTTAAGGTGCAGGTATGTTCCTTAGCAGCCCTATACAACGATAACCTGGCGACAGATAAATGGATAGTTAGGTTCTTTAGAGCATGTCATAGGTCAAGACCAATGCCAGCCTCAAAGATACCTTCTTGAGACTTAAATCTAATTCTTGAAGCATTGACAAGATCTCCCTTCGAGCCCCTAGATGAATTGCCTGGTAAAATACTAACGCTAAAGACAGTGATATTGGTGACCCTGACTTCAGCCCGCAGGGTCAGTGATTTACAGGCTCTATCCATTAATCACCCATTCAGGAAGATATCGGATGATAGAGTGATTCTGAGGCCAGATCCGGTTTATCTTCCGAACGTAGCATCGAAATTTCATAGAAGTCAAGAGATATTTCTTCTCTCCTTCTGTAGAAACCCAAAAACTACAGAGGAATGCAGACTTCACACATTAGATGTTAGGAGGGCCTTAGTACAGTACTTAGAGTTGTCAACACAGAGGGATTCCTTATTTATATCATTTCAGGGAATTGGGAAGCATTTTAGTGTTACAAAGAGGACCATGGCTAGATGGATTAGGGACGCCATTAGCTTAGCAGGCACCTCTAGTAATATGCTGCTTCCTGAACCTGAAGGCCCATTCCATCAGGGCCATGGCGACCTCCTGGGCTGAAAAAGCAGAGGTGTCGATCGGCAAAATATGAAAAGTGGCTACATGGTCTTCCCCTTCGACCTTCTATAAACATTATCGTCTTAAGCTGTCTTCCTCTGTTGACCTATCCTTCGGGAGAAAGGTTTTACAAGTGGTGATCCTTCCCTAGGTTGCTTTGATCTATATTTTAGTTACTTACTGGTAACGGGATTTTACAGAGCCCATGACAGCACCCTTATATTCCCTTTCCCTGCTTTATCACTAGTGGTGTGCACTTTTAAGGGCGTTTAAGAAAAATGTATTTGGTGATGGTTATGTTACTAACTGTGTTTAGGTCCTCTCTTGCTCTGAAACCCAAACTGTTTCAGAGGAGAGGTACCTCCTTTTTTATTCATTAGGTTTCCTGTCCTTGATGGGCAGATACCCTCTCACAGGTGGTGCTGTCATGGGCTCTGTAAGATCCCGTTACTGGTATGTAACTAAGATTTTTCTCTACGAGCACTTATGGGCTCTGAATATGGAGTCCGCAGATCGTTCTAGTAAAATCTATGATCCAGGAAGCAAATAGTGCTCCGTCCATACTGAGTCTTGCTGGGTGGCTAAGCAGTCCTGTCCAGCCACATATTGGGTATTGCCACATTCAGCAGAAATTGTGTGACAGATTTTTGTGCATTTTTATCCATTTCCTTGTGTGAAAATGTAAAATCTGGGGGGTAAAAAAAAATGTTGTAAAAATGTAATTCTTTTTTCTTCGATGCCCAATGGTTCTGTGACACACCCTTGCTATCAATATGATCACTGCATCCTTAGATGAATTCTTAAGGGGTTTAGTTTCCAAAATGGGGTGACTTCTGGGGGCTTTCCTTGTTTAGGCACATCAGGGGCTCTGCAAATGCGACAAGGTGTACGGTAGTTATTCCAATTTTGCGCTCCAAAATTCAAATGGCGCTCCTTCCTTTCTGAGCCCTGCCGTGCACCCAAACAGTAGTTTTCTCCTTCGGCTCATTGGGGGACACAGATACTGTGGGTGTATGCTTCTGCCGCTAGGAGGCTGACACTAAGTGAAAAAAAGAGGTTAGCTCCTCCTCCACAGTATACACCCTCGCCCCTATTGCTGGCGGAAATCAGTTTTTGCTTAGTGTCTGATGGAGGCACACGCAGTCTGGGTCTCTCCAGACTATTTTTTTTTTTATATATATTTTTCTCGCTATGAAGAGGAGACAGGGGCGACGGACCCTATTGAAAGGGTCCGATCTCCCCAAAACATCAACGGGCGAGCACGCGCGAGTATCGCCTCCGCGTATCCTTTCCCGCACCGAGGGACATCTCTGGGACTTTTCCCCATCTATTTTTCTTTTTTATTTTCTGAGAAGATAAGACAGGGGCAATGCATCCTATTGAAAGGATCCGATTTCCCCAAACCAACAACGGGCGACCATGTGCGAGTGTCCCTCCACGTTTCCTCTCCCGCGACGTGGGACATTATGCCAGACTTAGCCCTGTCCACCCCTAGGTAGTGAAACCATGGGCTTGCACAGAGGCACAAGACTAGTCTGTGCGCTCCCACTGCTCCACCAACTCATGACGGCGGTGCTGCATGGCGGCGGACGGTCCCTCTATCTCCTCGCCCAGGCAAGGCGGACGGAGCTAGGGTGCCTGCACCGTCTGAAAATGGATTACCTCATGGCCTTAGGAGGTATGGTTGGGCTGGGAGGGCCCCTGGGCAGCGAGAGGCTCCAGGCTTAGGAAAGAGCGACGAACACTTTAATACATTTCGTATGCCCCAGCAACTCAGGGCTGGAGCTGCAGAGTAACCAAAGGCGGGGGCGGGCAGTGTTGATCAGCAGCAGCTCCCTCCTTCCTCTCCCCTCGCCGCTTCCTCCCTCCTGCCTCCCTTTCTCCTTCCTCCCTTCCATACCTGTAGCCAGTGGGCGCAGGGAAATCCCCCAGCTGGGGAAGGGGGCGCTTCAGGGGGGTACCGGGGGAGCGCAGGGTCGAGAGCACGGGGTTACGATCCAGCTCCGGTACACAAGCGCGCCCCTGCTCGGGCGGGCGGGCAGTGTTAAATTTAGCCCGCGGCCTAGGCCGCGGGGCGCAGGGGGAGGGCCGCCCCCCTGCGTGATGTCAGATCCAGCGCCGCCCCCCAGGTCCGGGACGAGCGCTGGATTAAATTGAGGCCCCGGCTTAAGAACAGGGTAGGCCGCGATCAGGAGAGCATCGCAGCCTACCCAGAGAGGAAGGAACAGCAGGATCAGGAGCGCGGGGAGACAGCAGGAGCGGGGTAAGTGCGACCCCGTCCCGGAGCCACACTAGGGCAAGTTATCCTCCTCCTCATTCCCCCTTATGCTGTAAAGAGAGAGAAAATTGGCCTTTTTTCTGTAGTATGTCTCGGGAAGGGGGAAAATAGCACACGTTCCTTGATACCGCATGCGTTTCCTGTGGGTTTGTGTTCACGCAAGCGCAGACTATTAAGTTATATGAAGCCTGTAGTTCCGAACGCGCCCAGGAGCCCTCCCCTGCGACCGCGACCAATGTGTCAAATCCTCCGGAGTGGGCCCGATCACTGTCACAGTACATGGCGTCGCTTGCGAGAGCAATAGAATCCCTTCAAGCCCCAGATAGGGGCAGGGACAGTGTCTCGCCGCCTTTAGAGGGATCCTCCACCTCACAGGAGCCTCCGGCCTGCAGGGGCCGCCCTCACTCCAGGCAGACCCGGGGGAAACGAATCCACACGGTGTCGCCCAGTCCATCCGGTGCCTTCGGCATCCGTAAGATCTACCTCTCGCTCCCCGTCACCAGTGGTTGATAGCGACCAGATCTCAGATTGCGACTCAGACGAGCCCATTGACCTGGACACTCCAGAGTCACGTGAAACAGGGACAGCCTCATAGAAGCAATCAATCAGACCCTGCGTTTGAGGATGAGACCGCAGCGGCTACGGGGCATAAAGTGACATGTAAACGAGTGTAGCGGCCGCACAGAATTTTTTCCTCTCACCCAGAGTTTGAGGACATAGTGCAGCGGCACAGAGAACGTCCAAAACGGCATTATTTTCGGGTTAAAGGGCACTTGAAATGCGTTATCCGTTTGCTCCAGACCTCCGTGAACAATGGATGAAATCCCCGATAGTGGATCCTCCGGTTTCACGCCTGGCCACTAAGACCCTGTTATCTGTCCCTAGGGTTTCCTCGATTAAAGATCCCACGGACTGCCTTATTGGGAGCCTAGCTCGTTCAGTATATGAGGCGTCAGGGTCTGCACTCGCTCCCTCGTTCGCAGCAACTTGGGTGGCCAAGGCTATGATATCATAGTCAGAAACATTAAACAGGTTCGCACAGGAGCAGGATCTACCTGCAGAGTTCTCGGAGGTCACATGTCAGATGACGATAGCCGGAGATTATGTATTGAATGCGTCTTTGGATGCGGCCAATTGTTCAGCATTTGCTGCCGCTAATGCAATCTCTGCTAATGCAATCTCTGCTAATGCAATCTCTATCTGAAAAGCCCTATGGTTGAGGACATGGCAGGCTGATTCTACTTCCAAGAAGTCCTTGACATCCCTGCCTTATCAGTACGACCGCCTATTTTTGGATCAGTTTATCTCCGACTCCACAGGAGGAAAGAGCGGGTTTCTCCCTCAACAGAAGGTTAAATCGTTTTTTTCGTCACCCGGTTCAGGCACGTTTTCGAGCCTTTCGCAGTGCCACCGGCCATTCTAGGCCGGGCGTAACGGCATTGGTCAGGTGACGGCCGCTAAGTAGCCGGGTCCGGGACCCAAATAGGAGACCGGTCCGGGGTCATGCTTTAAAAGACTCCGGGCGGGGCGGTGGGAGGGGGCTGGGGTGGATTGGACCTGATATCCGTGGGGGGCGGGGGGGGGGGGGCGAAATATGATGCGGAGTGGCGCGGCTGGCGGGGATGGTTTTCCCGCTGAAATGAGGCACTGATGTATAATTTTGATTTTTGTTTATTTGTGGAGCCATGTTGTTTATAGGCTCAATTTTATGCAAATATCTGTGTTTTGAGATTTCTTCTTTTTATTTATTCTTACACAGGAAGAGTTTTACCCTTTAAATAATATCTGCTCTCAATGTAATTTTTACTAGCTATATAAGATGTCATATTCTTTCTGTATTGATTCCTGAATGTTTAATAAAAAAGATCTGATTCAAAAAAAAAAAAAAGACTCCGGGTGGACTACAGGGCCCAATTCCGCCACCTCAGGCCGCCCCAATCAGGATAGGGAGCGGCAGGTCATATAGAGCCAACCCATTGGGGAGAATGCTTGCTCAACAGGCCAGATCGAGGGGACCCAGATCCTAGGGATCATCGGCCAAATGGCTAGAGGCTTTACCAGACGACACAGCAAAGTGGGCGGCCGCCTACTCTGTTTTCACCACGTCTGGGCCAACGTTGCTCACGACGCATGGGTAAAAGAATTGGTGTCCTCAGGTTACAAAATAGAATTTGTCAGATACCCTCCAAGATGGTTTTTTCTTTCCCGGCTTCCCAGGGTGAATACCCAGTTAAGGGCTCTATTGGGAGCCATCAAGTCACTCTTGCACAACGGAGTGATTGTTCCAGTGCCGGAACACAGAAAAGCTCAGGGGTTTTATTCCAACCCTTTTGCGGTTCCCAAAAAGGACGGGTCTGTCAGGCCTGTTTTTGGACCTAAAGCTTCTGAACAAATTCATCAGGATCAGACATTTCCGGATGGAGTCTCCGTTCAGTCATAGCGGTCATGGAGCAGTGAGAATATTTGGCCTCAATTGACAGCCAGGACGCATTTCTGCATATTCCCAGAGTGTTCACAAAAGTTATGGCAATTGTCAGGGCCACACTGCATTCTTGAGGCATAGTCGTCTTGCCTTATCTGGACGACCTCTTGGTCAAGGGCCCGTCAATACGGGCATATGAAGAAGGTGTCAACATCACGCTAGATACTCTTGCCGCTTAGATGGTTGGTCAATGCAATGAAATCATCCCTTGTGCCAGCTCAGAGGATCTCCTTCCTAGGAATGATCTTTGACACTTGCTGAAGGTTGATAATTCTCCCTCAGGAAAGGGCGCTAGTCTCCGGCAGGGAGTCCGGACACTACGCCAACCAGTCCCTCACACCATCCGATCCGCGATAAGGATCCTAGGGAAAATGGTGGCAGCAATCGAAGCGATACCTTTCGTCCAGTTCCATCCTTTACCCCCTGCAGCACGTCTCGTGTCAGCCTGGGACAAGAATCCTTTCACGCTCGATCGGCGGTGCAAACTGTCCTCAGGTCCGGCAGTCGCTCGGATGGTGCATAACCAGTTCCTCTCTGGCCTAGGGGAAGCCTTTCCCCCCATGTCATGGGCTGATAATGACAATAGACGTCAGTCTCCTCGGTTGGTGAGCGGTTTTCGCCACCACACAACCCAGAAACGGTGGTCGCCACAGGAGGCACGCCTCCCGATCAACTTATTGGGGATAGGAGCAATTTGGCCGGCTCTGCAGAAGTTTCGTCACTTTCTAGCAGGCCGCCCCGTCCGGATTCCATCGGACATTGCCACGGCGGTGGTTTACATAATTTGTCAGGGGGGCACCCGCAGCAGAACAACCATGCGCGAGGTGGAACACGTTCTTCAGTGGGCCGAAGCAAACCACTCGGTGATTTCGGCTGTCCACATTCCGGGCGTGGAAAAATTGGGCGGCAGACTTCCTCAGCCGCCAGGGTCTTGCATCCAGAGAGTGGTCTCTACATCCCGAAGTTCTTCAACAGATTTGTCAACTGTGGGGGAGCTCCGGATGTGGACCTGATGGCTTCCAGAGTGAATGCCAAGGTGCCCACATATGTCGCTCGGGCCAGGGACCCGCAGGCATTCGGGTGGACGCATTGGTTCTGCCATGGAACCAGGTTCGCCTCCCATATCTATTTCCCCCACTGCCACTACTCCCGAGAGTCAGCAAAGGGATCAAGACGGAAGGGGGGCCGGCGATTCTGCTGGCCCCCGTCAAGCGTGGTACGCAGATCTAAGGCAGCTGCTCGCCGATGTTCCTGGGCACCTGCTAGAGCGCCCACATCTACCGTCTCAAGGGCTAATCTGCCACCCGAACTCAGGGACCCTGTGTTTGACGGCAGGGCCGTTGAATCTTGGATTCTAACCCAGGCAGGGTTCGGGAGCAAGGTGGTTGCTACAACGATTAACGCCCGGAGGCCTGTTTCAGCATGAATATACCACCACACCTGGAAGGTGTTCTTTGCTTGATGTCGAGGCTGCGGTGTTTCTCGGCTAGGATTCTCGATCTCCAGCATCTTGGTTTTTCTCCAGTCGGGCTCAAAGAGCCCAGATAGCTCAGTCGGTAGAGCATTAGACTCGGGCTTTGCCCCAGGTTTCAGCAGGAGACAAATGTCTGCTTTATCCGTCCTGTTCCAGTGCAGGGTTGCTACCAATTTGCAGGTGAAAACTTTTCATCCGGGGAGTGTCTCACTTGATACCTCCCTATATGGCGCCGATGGACGCCTGGGTTCTTAACATAGTCCTAAGTGTTCTGCAGGAAGCTCCTTTGGAACCGCTTCAGGATATCGCTTTGAGGTACCTTTCCTAGAAGGTTGTTCCCTTAGTGGCCATCACTTCCATCAGGCGGGTTTCAGAGCTGGCTGCTCTATCCTGCGGAGCTCCGTTCCTCACTTTCCATAGATATAAGGTGGTCCTCAGACCAGCCCCTTCTTTTCTGTCGAAGGTCGTGTCCTCTTTTTTCACATCAATGAAGATGTTGTTTTGCCTTCATTTTGTCCAGCACCGGTGCACCGTGTGGAAGAAGTCTCTTCACACGTTAGACCTGGTAAGAGCCCTCCGGAGGTACGTGTCGCGGACGGCACCCCTTTTTTCAGATGGACACGCTGTTCGTGCTCCCTGAAGAACGCAGGAAGGGACTCGCTGCCTCAAAGACAACCATAGCCAGGTGGATTCGTTTGACTATGCAGGAGTCCTACTGCATTAGAGGCACGCCGATTCCAGCAGGGATCAGAGCGCACTCTACCCGGGCGGTGGGCGCCTCTTGGGCGCTTCGGCATCAGGCTTCGATGGAACAGGTTTGCAGGCAGCAACCTGGTCCAGCCTGCACACATTTGCCAAACATAATATCCATGCTCAGGCCTCGGCGGATGCAAGCCTGGGTAGAAGGATTCTCCAAGCAACGGTGGCGCACCTTTAAACAGGAGGTGCATGTAGCTTGGATCGGTGAGTCAACTTCCCACCCAGGGACTGCTTTAGGACGTCCCACAGTATCTGTGTCCCCCAATGAGACGAAGGAGAAACATGGATTTTTGTGAGTACTCACCGTAAATCCTTTTCTCCGAGACGCTCATTGGGGGACACAGCACCCACCCTATTATCCATTTGGCTCTTGTTTAAATGAATATGTGTTTACTTATTTGATATAAGGGTGGTGTTTTTCCTTTGGACATGTTGTACCTGTATTAAGGCTGATTTGTTGTCCTCCTACTGCTTTGGCACCAAACTGATTTTCCGCCCGCAATAGGGGCGAGGGTGTATACTGTGGAGGAGCTAACCTCTTTTTTTCACTTAGTGTCAGCCTCCTAGCGGCAGAAGCATACGCCCACAGTATCTGTGTCCCCCAATGAGCGTCTTGGAGGAAAGGATTTTACGGTGAGTACTCACAAAAATCCATGTTTCCACCACATATGGGGTATCAGCATACTCAGAAAAAATTGTATGGTCCATTTGCTCCTGTTCCCCTTGTGAAAATTCGAAAGTTGGGGCTAAAGTAACGTTGTTGGAAAAGTCAAATTTTATTTTTTGCCTTCCATATTGCTTTAATTCCTGTGAAGCACCTGAAGCGTTAATAAACTTTTTGAATGTGGTTTTGAGCACCTTGAAAGGTGCAGTTTTTCAAATGGTGTCACTTTTAGGTATTTTCTGTCATATACATTCCTGCTCATCGTTATTGACCCTTCATTTTTTTTCATAGACTGTACAATATCGTGATTAAAGAAGAGAAAAGAGTACTACCGGAAAAATGCACACCACAGAAAAATATATATGAAAAATATAAATCACAACAATTTTATTGGCACGCTATACGCGTGGGGTTATGTCTGCGGTCCACTTTCTGACCCTTGGGAGCAGTGGGTTCCTGACTCTCTTCTGGTAATATGCTGACATTGGGGCTTTTTTTTGGAATGTGTTTTCATTGTTTGAGCTTTCCTTCTGGGTTCATATTGTCCATCAGTTATTCGACTGGTGAGACGGTTCATTTATATATTTTTCTTTACACTCCCCTTGGGATTATTCTCCCTTTAGGATTATTATTTTATCGAGCTTTCCAGGTCCTATTGGACAGGTTATATTTATATGTATTGCTTTAGCCTCATGAGCCACTAGGAGAGGGGTTAATTGAGGGTCATTTATTGTCTACTCTCATGCATGTGGGTTATTATTGTTTTAATTTTTCACTGTGGACACAGTTCTATGGTTTTAAGTGTGTTTTTAATTGTATTGTGTGCCAATAAAATTGTTGTGATTTATATTTTTCATATATGTTTTTCTGTGGTGTGCATTTTTCCGGTAGTACTTTTTTCTCTTCTTTAATCATAGCTTCGTTTGACTACTTGGTTGCACCCCTATTTCATACATATAATTATTTATATAGCGCGGCGCGCCAAAATATATTTTTCCTCCTTAGACTGTACAATATCTTCAGAAATAAATGAAAATGTGCCAAAGTTATATCCTCAGGATTTTTAAATTAGTGGTCCAACAATTAAACATTGTTTTCAACTTTCATGTTGCAATTTTAAAGAAACCGAATAAACAGCATGTGCAGCAATAAGTACAGACGGACTTTTTGGCCCTGCGGATTTTTCCGCGCAGAATGGAAGAAATCCGCAGGTCAAATGACCTGCATTTTTCCTGCGGATTTCTTCCATTTTTCATGCGGTTTTTGTGCGGTTTTCCATCGCGGTTTTCCCCCTGCGGATTTGGTGACAGGGGAGATGGAAAACCGCACAAAAGAAGTAACATGCTGCGGATTTTGTAAGGCGGGAAAACCGCGCGGAAAAATCCGCAGCGTCTGCACAGCGTATTTTTTTTAGATTGATTTTAAGGCTACTGTACATCATAATGCAGAAATGCAGCGTTTCTGCGCGGTAAAATCAGCTGCGGATCCGCTACAAATCTGCATCGTGTGCACACAGCCTAAAAGCACCCCTAATTATTACTTGGTTGCACACCAATTAGCATTGATGACATCCTCCAAATGTTTCTTGTAGCCATCAATAAGCTTCTTGTACTTCTCAGCTGGTATTTTCTTCCACACTTCCTTTGTAGTTTGTTCAAGCTCTTGAATATTTCCAGGGTTTTTTCCCAGTAGCAGATTTCAGCTCACCCCAAAGATTTTCAATGGGATTGAGGTGAGGACTCATTGCTGGCCATTTTAAAACAGTCCATTTTTTCTTTTTCAACCATTCCTGTGTACTTTTAGATGTGTGCTTTGGGTCATTGTCCTTCTGGAGGACCCATGATCTTCGCCTCAAGCCAATTTTTCTTACACACTCTAGGACATTTCGCTCTAAAATCTCTTAATTCTCTGATTTCATGATTCCTGTGATACGGTCAAGGCGTCCAGTACCAGACACAGAAAAGCAACCCCACAGCATTATAGATCCTCCACCATGCTTAACCCCTTCCCGACCTGTGATGCCTATGTGGCGTCATGGGGAGATCGCGTTCCTGTGGGTCGGATGACCGGGGTCACTGAAAGGTCACCCAACCCGCAGGTACAGGAGGCCTTGTACTTCATCCCAGGGTGGGTGGCTCCCACCCCCCACCCCCCCGTGGCTACGAAAGTGAAACAGCCAATCAGAGCAATTGTAATATTTCACCAATGAAATTTGGTTAAATATTACAATCCAACCATGGCCGATGCTGCAATATCATCGGCCATGGCTGGAGACCGCGATCTGACCCCCCCACACACACACACACCGACTGACGGGGGCGATCCGCCGCCGCCGTCAGTATTTGCTCCCCCTTCGATCCCCTGCCTTCCGATCCCCTCCCCCCCCCCCAGTACCTCCTGAGTCTCGGTGTCCCTCCTGCATCCTCCATGGGCGCCGCCATCTTCCAAAATGGCGGGAGCAGTGCGCCCACCGAATCTGCTGGCGGGCAGATTCATTAATTCATTCCAGGTACATTTTGATCACTGTGATAAACCCTATCACAGTGATCAAAATATAAAAAAGTAAATAAACCACCCCTTTATCACCCTAATAGGTAGAGAAAAATAATGAAATAAAGAAAATATATTTATTTTTATTTTTCCATTAGGCTTAGGGTTAGAATTAGGGTTAGAGTTAGAATTAGGGTTAGGGTTGGAATTGGGGTTGGAATTATGGTTAGGGCTGGAATTAGGGTTAAGATTAGGGGTGGGTTGGTGTTAGGGGTGTGTTGGGCTTAGAGTTAGGGGTGTGTTGGGGTTAGGGTTGAGTTAGAATTAATGGGTTTCCACTATTTAGGCACATCAGGGGGTCTCCAAACGCAACATGGCACCACCATTGATTCCAGCCAATTTTGCACTCAAAAAGTCAAACAGTGCTCCCTCCCTTCCGAGCCCTGACGTGTGCCCAAACAATGGTTTACCCCAACATATGGGGTATCAGCGTACTCAGGAAAAATTGCACAACAACTTTGGGGGTCTAATTTCTCCTGTTACCCTTGGGAAAATAAAAAATTGGGTGCGAAAATATTATTTTTGTGGAAAAAAATGATTTTTTATATTCACGGCACCGTGTTTTAAACTTCTGTGAAGCATTGTGGATTCAAAGTGCTCACCACACATCTAGAGGAGTTCCTTGGGGGGTCTAGTTTCCAAAATTGGGGTCACTTGTGGGGGGTTTCTACTGTTTAGGCACATCAGGGGCTCTGCAAACGTAACCTGACGCCCGCAGACCATTCCATCAGTCGGCATTTCAAAACGTCACTACTTCCTTCCGAGTCCCGACGTGTGCCCAAACAGTGTTTCCCCCCCCAAATATGGGGTACCAGCGTGCCAAGAACAAAATGGACAACAACTTTTGGGGTCCAATTTCTCCTGTAACTCTTGTGAAAATAAAAAATTGCGGGCTAAAAAAACTTTTTTTGAGGGAAATTTTTTATTTTTATTTTCACGGCGCTGCATTATAAACGTCTGTGAAGCACTTGGGGGTTCAGAGTGCTCAAAAGACATCTAGATAAGTTCCTTGGGGGGTGTCGTTTCCAAAATGGGGTCATTTGTGGGGGAGCTCCAAAGTTTAGGCACACATGGGCTCTCCAAACACGACATGGTGTCCGCTAATGAATGGATCTAATTGTCCATTTAAAAAGTCAAATGGCGCTCTTTCCCTTCCGAGCCCTGCCGTGTGCCCAAACAGTGGTTCCCCTGCACATATGGGGTTTCAGCGTACTCAGGATAATTTCTCCTTTTACCCTTGGGAAAATAAAAAAAATGTTGCTAAAAGATTATTTTTGTGACTAAAAGTTACATGTTCATTTTTTCCTTCCATGTTGCTTCTGCTGCTGTGAAACACCTGAAGGGTTAATAAACTTCTTGATTATGGTTTTGATCAGCTTGAGGGGTGCAGTTTTTAGAATGGTGTCACTTTTGGGTATTTTCTGCCATATAGACCCCTCAAACTGACTTCAAATATGATGTGATCCCTAAAAAAAAATGGTTTTGTAAATTTTGTTGTAAAAATGAGAAATCACTGGTCAACTTTTAACCATTATACTTTTCTAACAAAAAAAAATTTGTTTCCAAAATTGTGCTGATGTAAAGTAGACATGTGGGAAATGTTATTTAGTAACTATTTTGTGTCACATAACTCTCTGGTTTAACAGAATAAAAATTCAAAATATGAAAATTGCTAAATTTTCAAAATTGTCGCCAAATTTCAGATTTTTTTCACAAATAAACCCAATAATTATTGATCTAAATTTACCACTAATATGAAGCCCAATATGTCACAAAAAAAACATTCTCAGATTTGCTAGGATCCGTTGAAGCGTTCCTGAGTTATTACCTCATAAAGGGACACTGGTCAGAATTGCAAAAAATGGTCAGGTCATTAAGGTCAAAATAGGCTGGGTCATGAAGGGGTTAACTGTTGTTGGGTTGTTCTTTTCCTTATGAGCTTCAGTTCTCCAACTGTAAACAAACTGTTGCTTTGCATTGCCAAAAAGCTCTATTTTGATTTAATCTGTCCACAGAACATTTTTCCAGAAGGATTGTGATTTGTCACTTTTTTCAGCAATGGTTTCTTTCTTGGCCTTCACCCATAAAGGTCTGCTTGGACTAGTGTGCGGCATATGGTACTTGTTGAAACCATGATCCCAGACTGTTCCGGGTTGGCCTTTAGGTCTTTAAATGTTACAGATGCGCCATTTTTGGGGTGGCTGTGTGTTGGTGTTTGTAGCCGGGGGGGGGGGGCTGATATCCATGGCCATGAATATCAGCCTGCAGCTGTCTGCATAGCCTTTATGGCTATTAATTGTAGGGGGACCCCATGTCATTGTTTTGGGGGGTCCCCCTATTTTAATATCCAGTAAAGGCTATGCAGACAGCTGCGGGCTGATAGTCATAGCCTGGGAAGATCCATGGGTATTAACCCCTTCCCAGGCTATAAACACCGGCCCCAGTCGCTGGCTTTCCTTCTCTGGCACAGAAAATAGCGCGGGAGCCCACGTCATATTTTATTTTTTTTTAAATTATTTTAAAAAAAAAAGGAAAGGACATTGCATATTAGGCCAGAGTCAGACATGCAAGAAACTCGCACAAGTCTCGCACCTCAGTACCCGGCACAGCCCTCTGGACCGGAGCATTCAGCTGCATAGAAATACATGCAGCCGCACACTCCAGTCCTGAGTGCCGTCTATCTATCCCATATCTGTCTATCATCTATCCCATATAGATCTATCTATCCCACATCTATCTATCTCATATCTATCTGTGTGTGTAAATATTCTTCAATGGAGTATATAAAAGAGGAGGTTGGACAAGGAAATGACATCACAATTATTTTTTTTTTTTGTTAAATAATATATCTTTATTCAGCTTACAAATAAACGTATGCAAAAATGCATGAAAAAAATGCATCAAAAGCGCAGGTGACCTGCCAGTGACCTCTGATGCAGATTTGGTACATATTTTACCTGCGTCAAATCCAGAGAAAATACTGAGCCAATCCTGACCGTGGAAACATACCCTTAAAACTGTTTCACTTGATTCATCATTTTTTTCAGGCGATATTCCACATTATGCACTTATCATTATTGGCACCAATCAAGTTTGAGCAGGACTGTAAGACCTTCCAAAGTCACTTCAAATGTGAAGTGGTCTCTAAAAAAAAATAATGGCTTTGTGAATTGTGTTGGAAAAATTAGAAATTGCTGATAAACTTTTAAACCTTCCTACTTTCATAACAAAAAAAAAGTTTCAAAAATTGTACTGATGTGAAGTGGACATGTGGTAAATATTTTTTGTTAACTATTTTGTGTGATATACTGTATTTTGGGAGGAAAAAGGTAGTGCGTCCTTTACTCCAAAGGCATCTTACTTGGGGGGGGGGGGAGCGGGGTCACAGGAGCAAGAGTCACTGATTCGGGAGGGTGGCTGCGGCAGGAGTAGGGGTGATGCGGCAGGCCCTGACCTCTCAGAAGATGATAGTGCCGCCGAGCAGAGGTACTCTCGCACTTACATGGTCTTGCAGTGGACTTCGGGAAAATGACCACAAGATGCTTCTCGAGATCTCAATCTGTGCATGTGCAGCCTCCGTCGGCCATGTTTCTGAAGACCACCTCTGGAACATGAATGGGAGAGGGGTCCTCCACTCACCGGTGCTGACATCTTCTGAGAGGACAGGGCCCTCAGCGTCACCCAACTCCTCCTGCCGCCGCTACTGACCACCTGATTCAGCAACCCTCCTGAGAGGACATAGCCCGCAGCATCGCCCGACTCCTGCCAATGACCTCCTGAAGTAGTAACCTTGCTCATGTGCCCCCCTCTCTGCCCCCGCTGCCTCTTCAAGCAAGCTACCGTTAAAATAGATTATAAGGCTATTTTCCACCTCAAAATTTGGGTTGCTTCTGATAATTCCCAAAATTATAACATTTTCAAAATTTGCCAAATTACTGATATTTTCACAAATAAAATCAAGTCATATTAAACAAATTTTACCACTATCATGAAGTACAATATGTCATGAGAAAATGGTCCCGGATCCATTAAAGCATTCCAGAGTTATAACCTCATAAAGTGACAGTGGTCAGAATTGTAAAAATTGGCCTGATCAGGAAGGTGAAAACAGGCTTGGGGTGAAGGGGTTACAGAATAAAAATTCAATGTTTGAAAATTGTAATTTTTTTGTCAAGTTTTTGATATTTTCATGAATACACGCAAATGATATCTACCAAAATATACCACTATCATGAAGTACAATATGTCACAAAAAAACATTCTCAGAATCAGCCGGATCCGTTTAAGGGTTCCAGAATTATAACCTCATAAAGTGACAGTGGTCAGAATTGAAAACATTGGCCAATCAGGAAGGTGAAAACAGGCTTGGGGGTGAAGAGTTTAAAGCAGTTGTCCCCTTTAGGGTATGTGCACACGCTGCAGATTCTGTTGTGGATCCGCAGTGGATTTGGCCCTGCGGATCCGCAACAGATCCACAGGCATTGTACAGTACAATGCAAATCAATGGGATTTCAAAACCGCTGTGCACATGCTGCTGATTTTTCCGCACGGATTTGCTGCGGTTTTAAATCCGCAGCATGTCAATTCTTTCTGTGGATTCCGCAGCGGTTTGACACTTGTTCCATTTTCCAGGTGTCAAACCGCAGGGGAAAACCCGCTGGCAAATCCGCAGGTAAACCGCAGATCACTTTACCTGCAGTTTTACCTGCAAATCCGCGCAGAAAAATCCGCAGCTCAATCCGCACTGTGTGCACTCACCCTTAAGCAAACTTTACTTATTAGTTCAGCTATATAAAATAACTGCAAATAACTTGCACACCGTGGGGTTCAGTGCTGCTTTGCTGCTGCCCAAGTTCTCTGTTAATTAGTTGCAGTGGTGGTGTCATGTCGAGAATTCTGCCTCCAGTCATTTAGCTCAGCGGCTCTCGCGATGTAAACAGCACAAGCTGTTTAGTTCAGTGATTGGCTGATGTGGTGTCACGTGACAGCAACACTGCAACTAATCTACAGAGACCAGGCAGTGGTGGAGAAACAGTGCTGGACTTTAGAATGCTAAGTAAAACTCAGTTTGTTATTCTTACACGTAACTGAGCCTATAGGCAAAAGTTTGTTGAAAGTGGTCATCCCTTCTAACCCCTTTCTGACATCGGGCGTAATAGTACACTGATGTCAGACTCCCTCCCTCCTTCCCTTTGATTTGGGCTCCGGTGGTGAGCCCACACCTTTCCCGGCACATGTCAGTTGTTTTGAACAGCTGACAAGTGCCCAGAACGTCCGCAGGTGGAATCGCAATCCACTCATGGCTATTAACCCATTAAATACAGTACCACTGTCAAACACTGACAGCAGCATTTAGCATGCGCTTCTGGAAATCCGCCCACCAGTGACCTCCGTCATGTGATCGCGGATAAGGCCGGTTTCACATTTGCGCTTCAGGGCGCAGCGACGGCCTGCGCACGGCCGCCGCTAAGCCCCGCCCCCTGCCGTGCCTCCGTCGGTAGCTCCGCCTCCGGGCGCATGACGCTGCATGCGTCCCCTAACTTTATCACTGAGGACGCAGGCCGTGCGCAGTATGCGTTTGGCGGCGTCTGCGTCCTTTTGACGGTGCGCCGAGCACAACCAAATTGCAACAGGTTGCGTTTGGCGCTGGTCGGCGCACCGTCAAAAGGACGCAGGCGCCGCCAAACGCATACTGCGCACGGCCTGCGTCCTCAGTGATAAAGATAGGGGACGCATGCAGCGTCATGCGCCCGGAGGCGGAGCTACCGACGGAGGCGTGGCAGGGGCGGGGCTTAGCGGCGGCCGTGCGCAGGCCGTCGCTGCGCCCTGAAGCGCAAATGTGAAACCGGCCTAACCGGTGGATTGGCATGACAACTGGAGGTTTCCTGGAGAACTCTATTTTTGTCACTGCCGCTTGCTCTGAGCGCCGCCCAGTAGTTGGCGCTCATAGCAAGTGAGTAGTTCAGCTACATATAGGCAATGCGATCAACGCCTATATGTAGCTGAGCCGATCGGGCTATGGCAGCTTCTAGTCTCCCATGGAGGCTATTGAAGCATGCCAAAAGTTTAAAAAAAAAAGTTTTTAAAAGTTCAAATTACCCCCCTTTCGCCCCATTCAAAATAAAACCATAAAAAATATCAAACTTACATACATTTGGTATTGCAGAGTTCAGAATCGCCTGATCGCTAATTGACGAAGCAAGAATAAAAGTCAAAATGCCAGAATTATGTTTTTTTGGTCACCGCGACATTGCATTAAAATGCAATAACGGGCGGTCAAAAGATCGTATGTGCACCAAAATGGTATAATTAAAAACATCAGCTCGGCACGCAAAAAATAAGCCCTCACCCAACCCGAGATCACGAAAAATGGAGACGCTGCGGGTTTCGGAAAATGGCGCAATTTTTCACCACTTAGAGAAAAAAGAACCTAGACATGTTTGGTGTCTATGAACTCGCAATGACCTGGAGAATTATAATGGCAGGTCAGTTTTAGCATTTAGTGAACCTAGTAAAAAAGCCAAACAAAAAACAAATATGAGATTGCACTTTTTTTTGCAATTTCACTGCACATGGAATTTTTTTTCCAGTTTTCCAGTACACGACATGCTTAAACCAATGACGTGGTTCAAAAGTACAGCTTGTCCCGCAAAAAACAAGCCCCGACATGGCCATATTGATGGAAAAATAAAAAAGTTATGGCTCTGGGAAGAAGGGGAGCGAGAAACGAAAATGAAAATAGCTCCCGGAGGTAAGGGGGGGTTAAAGTGTAGCATTTGATACCTGTCACTAAGCAAAAAATGTCCACACTGCCAAGACTCAAAAAAATCTATTTAGATTGGAGCACTTGAAATGAACGTATATAACAAATAAAACGCCATGAACGACAATATGGAATATAATATATTAGTTTTCAATAAAAATTATTATTTTTTTAAATTTAAGTTGTGATCTAGGGCGTTTCATTTTCCTTGGACTCATTGACTTCAGGGAGACTTCTTCATGAATCTAACTAAAGTAGTGTCTCAAATTGCACATTGAATTGCAAGAATGACTTTAATTGAACCACTGTTCAATCCGAGTGTTGCAGGATGCACGGCATTTCCATGTGAACATTGTCTGAATGGTACCTTATAAACCGCATGGGGAAGAGGGGGAGGGAAAAATCAGACAAGATAAGGGAACCAGTTCAGCATTGTCTTGACAAAGGCAGAAAAATGCATATATTTCAAAAATTTGTGCTGTTATCTTGTAGTTTTGTTATATTTTTTGTTATATTTTTGCAATGTTACTCTTTTTTTTCTAAATAGGTTAGATGGAAGCATGGAACCTGCCAATGAAATTTTGGAGTCTGCATCGCATGATAGGCCATTTGTTTCAAAGAACTATAGTGCTGCAGCCACAAAAGATACCTACTCAACATCACCAACAAGTCATGGTAAGACCCCATTTCAAGCAGGCCCGTGATTTATTTTCTGTAACTACGTGTGGAACACTCATAGATTTTAAAGCGTCTGGGCAATCCTTGTTCTACTCTGCATTGATCTAAAAAGGGATTGCATAGAATAGCAGCTGTATACCATCATGTGGGAGTGGGAAGATGGCTGCCAGACCCAGTTACAGGGGAAAATAAAATAAATAGTACTTTAAAAAAAAAAAAAACCCAAAACGTTGCTAATCCGAAAAATGTTGCTAACCCTGCCTCTGTAAATAAATAAAATATCCAATGTATAAAAATAATTCTTATGGAAAGGAGCGGAAACTGTACAATGTATTTAAGTGGTCGTTTGTGGTCATAAAAAAAATTGTGAAAGATGGTTATTTCCTTTATCTTGCCACCAATATTTACTGGTATCAGCAAAAATAAGTATGAAAATAGCATAAAAAGTAAGGTCTCTGTATGATGAAAAAAAATATGTAAAAATCACCGCTAATTCAAGCAAGAAAAGAAACTAAACGGCCCAATCCCGAATTGGTTAAGCAGCAGATCATGTAATGCATGAATTTTGTAATTTTTTAAACTTCTGTATGTTAGTTTTCTTTTATTGGTCTGGTTTACCATACATACAGTGGCATGTAAAAGTATAGGCACCCCTGGTCAAAATTACTGTTATTGTGGACAGTTAAGAAAGTTGAAGATGAAATGATCTTTAAAAGGGCTAAAGTTAAAGATGACACGTTTTCTTTGTATTTTAGGGGAAAAAAATATTGTCATTTTTCACATTTTAAAAATGACAAAAAAGGAAAATGGGCCAATGCAAATTTTTGGGCACCCCTGGAGATTTGTGTGCTCAGCTATCTTTGGCCAAGGTTTCAGACCTTAACTACCTGTTAGGGTTATGGCTAGTTTCACTCTCATTGTTGGGAAAGGTCTGGTAGTGCAAATTTCCCAGATTTATAAACACACAGCCTCCTGTAACCTTGTGCTAAAAAAAACAGCAGCCATCAGAGGCGTAGCTACAGTTTCAGCTTTGGGGGGGGGGCTCAAAATCTGAGTGGGCCCCTAACCAGATAATCCTGACTTACAGCTACATGGCACACCCTAATTGTGAGTAGGGGAACATCAGCAGATGACCGCGCTGTGATTGAAAATAAATCCATATACAAAAACAAACATTGGTATTACTATATCTGGACCATATCGTGGTAGATACCAGTGCTGCAGACCATATGAGAGATCACAGTACAGCTATAGATGGTGACTTACCACTGACATTCTTTCTGGTGGAGTCGTTCACTTTTCCCATCTTTTCCATCTGGCCCAGACCGACATAACAACTTCTCCAGCCAGGACTCTGCTGCAGAGATTACAACAACAACACATCTGACTTCTTACATTTCCTGCACCGTCCCCATCTATGCCCAATGTGAGCAAACTACTCATTCTGCTGAGCCGCTGGTGCTGTATGTGTCTCTATTACTGCATCTGCTATTTGGTACATTAAGGCTGGGTTCACACGTAGCGGAATTCCCGCGGACATTACCGCAAGAATTCCGGAATTCCATTCCGCGGGGAAATCGCATTTTAAATTTCCGCGATTTTCCCGCGGAAAAACTAGCATTTTGCAAGCGTAATTCGCTTGCAGAATTGCTAGCGTTTTCCAAGCGATCTGTAGCATCGCTTGGAGAACTGATTGACAGGTTGGTCACACTCGTCAAACATAGTGTTTGACGAGTGTGAACCAACTTTTTACTATTGAGGCTGCCTATGCGGCATCAATAGTAAAAGATAGGATGTAAAAAATAATAATAAAAAAAAAATATTGTTATTCTCACCTTTCGACGTCCCGCGCAGCCTTCCTGCCTCTCTCCACACTCCCGGTCCCAGTAATCCTTTGCGACAATTACCGCGATGACGTCCGTTCTGGCGGGATCGCGACGTCTCGCAGTCATTCGCGATGACCGCGAGACTTCGCGATCCCGCGAGAACGGACGTCATCGCTCGCAAAGGATGACTGGGAGCGTGGAGAGAGGCGGGAAGGATGCATGGGACGTCGGAAGGTGAGAATAGCAATATTTTTTATTTTAAATTCTATTTTTTACAGGGATATGGTACCCAAAGCCCGGAGGACAGTCTCCTCTCCTCCAGACCGTGGGTACCATCCGCAAATGTTCTGCTTACTTTTCGCATGGTGTGCACAGCCACATGCGGAACAATGCAATCCTATGGGTGCGGGATCGCCGCAATTCCGCAAAATTAATGAGCATGCTGCGTTTTTTACCGCAAAGCGATTCCGCCGCGGTAAAAACCGCAGCATTAGCACAGCATTGCGGAATCCCAAAGGAATGCATGGGATGCTTATTTTTCGCATTTTCGAGGCAAAATCGCGCGGTTAAAACCACCGCGGAAATGCGAAGAAAACCGCCACGTGTGAGCTCAGCCTTACCGTGCTCCTCTTACCGCCCCACATAGTAATGCCACCACTGTGCCCATTGCATAGTAATAATGCCGCCTTCGTGCTCTTTAGATAGTAAATTTCACCCTAAAAATATTAATACACCATCCTAGTGCCCGCCACATTTTGTCCCTAAAAAGTAGTAATACCCCATATGCAACTTTGATGGTCACAATACTCTGAGTGCTCCTATAATAGTAATGCTTGTTAAGTGCCCACTTAACATTTAATAATGTCACCTGAGTCCCCCCCATGTACAGTAATAATGGCCCCTGTATCACAGATTCGAGCAGGCAGTCATGTGACGACTCTTTCGGCTTCCCTCAATTCTCTTCTATTGAGAGAAGCCAAATCTTTCTAGAGGACACATGCCCATAGCAAACTTGGGGTCCATGACAGTCTGATAACGCCAGTGATATTGGGGGCTCATGCAGCAGGCGCTCCCTGTCATGATTTGGCACTCTGCAGTCACATAAAGTGCAGACATTTATTCCAAGCCGTAATAAACTTTATAATAATAAATTGCTTATTATTAAATTATTAAAGCACCACTCCAGCAGGGTTTTTTTCCCTAACAGCTGGAGTGGTGCTTTAAGCTCAAGTCCCTTGCCCCTGTCATAATATACTCATCCTCCGACGTATTCAATGTTTTTTTGCAAAGCTCCAGTCCCGCGGTTCGAACTTGAAAGCGCAGCTTCTGACTGGCCAGAAGCTAGAAGCTATGTCACAAGCGCTTAATGTAAGTCTATGAAAGACAAAGAGGCGAGAACGAGGCTCTCATAGACTTACATTGATTCGAGACCTCTGCTTCACTCCACTGGAAAACACTGGAGCAGCAGACAGGTCGCAAACTGCAGGAGATGAAGCCGAGCGGCTGTGAAAATAGATGAAAATGCCGGAAGGTGAGTATCAGACAGTCGATAGAGGTCTTGGATTTTAAGGCGCCACTCCAGGGTAAAATAAAAAAAATGCTGGAGTGGTGATTTAAAGGGAATCTGTCACCCCCCCAGGACGTGTATGACCTATTAGTATATGACACCTCCTGATGAAGTAGCAATGAAACGTGCGTTGGGGCAACGGCGTTCATACAGACTGATTTTACCACACTGTAAATATTCTATACACTTCCTTTCATTTTCCTACCCATGTAATATTACTTTACTTTCTTAAAGGGAACCTGTCACCAGTAAGAGATACAGCCATCACCTTTCAGGGCTGATTTTCAGCATTCTATAATGCTGCACATCTACCCCCCCAACCTAACCTGTAGGAGAAGAAGAATAACATTAATTATACTCGCCTGCAGGGCGGTCCAGTCTGATGGGCGTCGCTGATCTTGGTCCGGCGCCTCTGATCTTCTTATGATCCCCGTCCTCCTGCTTGCTTCATGTGGATAATGGATCCCTTAGTCATCCATACAATCTGCTTGGTACAGTGCTCCTGCGCAGACATTCTTCTCTGCCCTGTCGAGGGCAGAGGAAAGTATTGCAGTGTGCGTGCAGGAGTCGGGCTCTTTGACCTTTCCCGGCACCTGCACACTACATTACTTTGCTCTGCCTCCAACAGGACAGAGAAGTACGCCTGCGCAGGAGCACGTTGCCGAGGAGACACGTCATCCACATGGAAGCAAGCAGGAGGGTCATTGCACTTGATGTTTTCTTTGCTTTGCCTTTTGCCCCCGGTGGTCACTGGGATTATAGCAGCCTTTAGCCCCTGATCATTTGACCATTCCCTTTTCCTATATAGGGTCACATGGTCTATGAGCAGTTGTTGGTGTTAGCGTCTTTTTGGGATTCCAACCACTGTGAAGGGAGCAGCTGGCTGAGGTGTGAAGCCACTGCAGAAACCTGGTGAAGTTAGCAGCTGGCTTGAAGGTTGGAGCCACTGCTGAAACTGGTGTTGAACTCTGGCTGACCAGTGTCCACAGCAGAGTGAGATGGTGAAGGTGGCAGCTGGCTCTGAGGTGTCGAGCCACTGCGAAAAGTTAATCCAGTGATGCACTCTGCTGCCTGTTGCTGCAGCAGAGCAAGATAAGTCTTTTTTGTGTTTCCCCTGTTTGTAATTTTCCCTGGTGTGTATTAGTACAGCGGTGGGGCCAGTGCCTGCACCACCCATTTCCCTAGCAAGGGATAGGTGTAGGGTGTGCTAGGGTGACAGGTATCCTGATCGGCGCACGGTGCGGAAACGGCCTAGGGATCGTTAGGAGTGGAGGTACACTGACTCAGGGGAGTGCAGGAGGTCTTCACGTCCCCGTTCCCTATCGCAGGGCCCACCGTTGTAACTGTTGCCCCTTTCCCCATGTCTTGTTGTTTTAGTACCGGCCTGCGGGCTGTGTCACACAGGACTGGTCCATGTGACATTATCACCAACCCTACATTTTTCTCTGGTGAGCCATGGGCCAAGTTCAGACCAGTGAGCAGTTGCTGCTGGCCCTCACTGAGGTTAGTGAGGAGCTGAATGATGTGTTATAGCAGCACCTGCTGCGGAATTATGGGTCTGACGCTTATCTGCCTCATCTAGAGGGTCCATATACGGCTTTGGCGAGGATGTACCGTGGAGTCCCTGCTGGGGAGCAGGACTTGCTTATACAAGCGGACGTACCCAGTCAGGTGGGTGGAGTCGGTGTCCCCATGGTGCTGTCTGGTGTTCCCCAAGGTGAAGGGGTACGTCCCTGTAGTGAGCAGACTAATGATTTAGTCCAGGGCACTGATGCCGAAACTTCTGTACTGTCAGAGAAGCCGTGTTCCTCTGGTCGTGTGGAGAAAGACGACCTGGAAGTGTATATTTCCTCCTCGCCCTCAGAAGGTACTATGACAACAGAGGTGATGGTTGACGAGGTACCTGAGGGCATACCGGTGCTTGTGGACAGTGGAGCAGAAGTCAGACTGGTGGATGCTCATGTTGTCCAGACTCATAGTCTGAGGTGTAAGACGCTGGACAAACCCATAAGCGTCCAGGCCATTAACTCTGTCCCACTGAGCCGGGGGGGGGGTTAAACCAAGTCGTGGAAGACATTGAGCTGCATAGCAGACATCAGGATGTGTCCCAACCATACTACGTCTTGGAGGGAAATCCAGTACCTATCGTTGTGGGCCCCCCTTAGTCTAAAAAACACAACCCGGTCTTAGATTGGCGGACTAGGGAAGTAGTCAGCTGGGAGCAGTCGTGTGAGGGCTGCTGCCTAGGGGCTACTGTCTCTGCCGTCTCTCTACAAACGTCCCCTTCCTCTCCAGTGGTAGCAGCTGAGGTGCTGCAGGAGAGTAGGGGCAAGGCTCAACCCTCGCCATTAGCCAACCCTGAGAGGCACAGTCCTCGTGGTGGAAGGGGTTGGAGGGTGGTGTGAGTGTGGTGACACAGGGGACGCCTCTGTTGTGAGTTCCAGAGAGAGTTCACTGTGTTGTGACAGACGAATGTGTGGAAATAAATGTTCAGGTCCGGAACTGTGTGTGAACGAGCATGTATGGGTGGCCACCAAAAACATCCAGTGGAAGTGTGTTGCGGGGGTCTGGAATTCTCAGGTGATCGGGCCGTATCTGGTGTCGGCTATCCAGGGCCAGGAGACTTACCAGCTGGAGTTACCCACATACTTGCCCATACACCTCTCGTTCCCCACATCGGCGCTTTGGAGATGAGTGGTGCCTCTGGAACATACATTGCCAATACCAGCGGTGCTCGTTTGTCATAAACCTGAAGTGCAGGTAGTTGCTGGGGTGAACTCTGGACTTGGGCATCCCCGCTGTAGGTAGTTCCCTGATGAGGAGTGGTCTTACGGGTCCAGAGGCCCGTCATTAAGGGGAGGTAAAATGCAGTAGTCACCTTTTTTTTTTCTTGCACTGTGGTGGTTTCAGTTCTAGTTTTGCCCCCGGTGGCCATTAGGGTCATTGCACGCTGGTGGTTTCAGTTCTAGTTTTGCCCCCCGTGGCCGTTAGGGTCATTGCACTTGATGTTTTCTTTGCTTTGCCTTTTGCCCGGTGGTCACTGGGATTATAGCAGCCTTTAGCCCCTGATCATTTGACCATTCCCTCTTCTATATAGGGTCACATGGTCTATGAGCAGGTGTTGATCATAGAGTCTTTTGGGGAATTCCAACCACGGTGAAGGGAGCAGCTGGCTGAGGTGTGGAGCCACTGCAGAAACCTGGTGAAGTTAGCAGCTGGTTTGAAGGTTGGAGCCACTGCTGAAACTGGTGTTGAACTCTGGCTGACCAGTGTCCACAGCAGAGTGAGATGGTGAAGGTGGCAGCTGGCTCTGAGGTGTCGAGCCACTGCGAAAAGTTAATCCGGTGATGCACTCTGCTGCTTGTTGCTGCAGCAGAGCAAGATAAGTCTTTTTTGTGTTTCCCCTATTTGTATTTTTCCCTGGTGTATATTAGTACAGCGGTGGGGCCAGTGCCTGCACCACCCAGCTCCCTAGCAAGGGATAGGTGTAGGGTGTGCTAGGGTGACAGGTATCCTGATCGGCGCACGGTGCGGAAATGGCCTAGGGATCGTTAGGAGTGAAGGGACACTGACTCAGGGGAGTGCAGGAGGTCTCCACGTCCCCGTTCCCTATCGCAGGGCCCACCGTTGTAACTGTTACCCCTTTCCCCATGTCTTGTTGTTTTAGTACCGGCCTGCGGGCCGTGTCACACAGGACTGGTCCACGTGACAGGGAGCAGGCATTTTCCTGCTCTCATCCTGTGCTGTGTTCTGCCTCATGACTCCCAGTGGGCCTCTTCATGTGACAGGGCCCGGGGCTACGGCCCCTCAGGCCCCCCAGTAGCTACGCTACTGGTAGCCATGGTTTCTTCTAAGAAACTACATAGCACTCTGAAAATGGTTGAGGCCCACAAAGCAGGAGAAGGCTACAAGAAGATAGCAAAGCGTTTTCAAGTTGCCCTTTCCTCAGTTTGAAATTTAATTAAGAAATGGCAGTTAACAGGAACAGTGGAGGTCAAGATAAGGTCTCAAAGTCCTAGCAAATTTTCAGTGACAGCTGCTTGTATGATTGATTGCTGTAGAGGCAAATTAGAACCCCTGTTTGACTGCAAAAGACCTTCGAAAGACTTGGCAGACTCTGGAATTGTGGTACATTGTTGTACTGTTCAGAGACACCTGCACAAATTTGGCCTTCATGGAACAGTCATCAGGAGAAAACCCCTCCCGCATCCTCACCATAAAATTCAGCGTTGAACGTATGCAAAAGAACATCTATAAAAGGCTAACGCATTTCAGAAACAAGTCCTGTGGACCTATGAGGTTAATGATCAAAGGTATGTGTGCATAAAAGTGATCCAAGGTGTAACGTTTCTCCATGCAGAGCTTGACATGCCAAGGTGAGGAGACTTTTAAGCCGCAAAGCTCCTCTGCGAAATATGCAAATTGTCTCTTCAGAGAGGAAAAAGACTACAACTCTAGTGTCACCTACAGGAATTAGCAATCCTAAAAGTCATTATCAACTCTCTCTCCAAGACTCATTAAGAGAGTCGATGTGACTTTTAGGATTGCTACTTCCTTTAGGTGGCAATAGAGTAGTAGTCGCATTCCTCTCTGAAAAGTTAATTTGGAGAAAAATGGCACAGAATTTCAGGAAAAGAACATCTTGCCAACCATTAAGCATGGGGGAGAATCAATCATGCTTTGGGGTTGTGTTGCAGCCAATAGATTAAAAAAAAATGTCCACAAATTCTTGATGCAAACATAACACCATCTGTAAAAAAAAAGCTGAAGGTGAAAAGAGGATGGTTTCTATAAATGGATAATGATATCTGAAAAGAACACATTGAACCCAAAATCACAAAAATGTAAAGTTATATTAAATAGCCAAATACATGTATGACATGTATGTATGTCACTGCTGGTGTGATATCAACCCCTGAAGAAGGCTGACCTCCGAAACGTGCATTGGGGCTGGCATCATCACCCACAGGAGGTAAAGTTAATCTCTGCACTGCATATACTACTTGTGTAGGACTGGTAGTTATTATCGTATTGAGTCCTCTCCCTATCTGCTACTCACCTTTTATCTCTAACCTCCTCGTTTGGCCTTTCGCAGCTTACTAATTCTTCAACGCATGAAGACGGAAACTCCCTCGACTTGTTGTTCTCTCGGCTTTGTGCAGTGGATGATTTTGCAAACTCCCCTCTCTAACCACAATCTTCTTTCTTTCTCTATCAAGAACTGCCAGGCTGCTCAGGTCACCCCCACTGTCCATACTTATAGAAACATACAGGCCATTAACACCCAGAAACTTATGAAGAACTTGCAGTCATCATTGGCCCCTATCTCCTCCCTCTCATGTCCTGATTCTGCATTGAAGCATTACAATGAAACACTTCAAAGTGCCCTGGATGAATTTGCACCCCCTATAAATATAACACCACAACACAGACGGCGACAACCCTGGCACACCCTGCAAACACGTTTCCTGCAGCGGTGCTCCAGGTGCGCCGAACGTTTGTGGAGAAAATCCAATCTACACAAAGATTTCATCCGTTATAAGTTTAAGCTTAGAACATCTGGCCAATTACTTCAAAGAAAAAATTGACCAGATTCGACAGGAAATTATCTCCCCATCACCTCATACCATACACTGTCCTCCCTCCTCCACTGCATCTAGCTCACTCTCTGATTTTGAACCAGTCACAGAAGAAGTAGTAAGCAGGCTTCTTGCATCTTCTCGCCCAACCACTTGCACCAGTGACCCATTTCCGTCACATCTCCTCCAGTCCCTTTCCCCTGCTGTCACCCCTCACCTAACTAAAATATTTAACCTCTCACTCTCTTCTGGTATCTTTCCCTCCTCATTTAAGCATGCCATCATACATCCACTACTTAAAAAAACATCCCTCGACCAAAACTGTGCCGCTAACTATAGACCTGTCTCTAATCTTCCCTTCATCTCTAAACTCCTGGAACGCCTGGTCCACTCCCGTCTTATCCGCTATCTCTTTGATAACTCTCTTCTCGACCCTTTCCAATCCGGTTTCCGCTCTTTACACTCTACTGAAACTGCCCTCACTAAAGACTCTAATGATCTACTAACAGCTAAATCAAATTGTCATTACTCCATGCTAATTCTCTTGGATCTCTCTGCAGCATTCGACACTGTGGATCATCAGCTCCTCCTCACTATGCTCAGTTCCATTGGCCTCAAGGACACCGTTCTCTCCTGGTTCTCCTCCTATCTCTCTGACCGCTCCTTTACTGTATCTTTTGCCGGTTCCTCCTCCTCTCACCTTCCTCTTACTGTTGGGGTTCCTCAAGGATCGGTTCTAGGCCCCCTCCTCTTCTCCTTATACACTGCCCCTATTGGTCAAACAATCAATAGATTTGGTTTCCAGTACCATCTCTATGCTGATTATACGCTTCTTCTCCTGACATCACGCCAGCCTTTCTAGAAAACACCGGAGATTGTCTAAACGCTGTGTCTAACATCGTGTCCTCACTATATCTGAAACTGAACCTGTCAAAGACTGAACTTGTGTTTCCTCCATCTACTAATGTACCTATACCCGACATTGCCATTTCTGTGTGTGGTTCCACTATTACTCCTCAGCAACATGCCCGCTTTCTTGGGGTCATACTTCCGAGCTTTCCTTTGCCCCCCACATTCGATCACTGGCTCGCTCTTGTCATCTGCACCTCAAAAACATTTCTAGAATTCGACCTTTTCTTACTTTTGACTCTGCAAAAACTCTTACTGTTTCTCTTATTCATTCTCGTCTCGACTATTGTAACTCTCTTCTAATCGGTCTCCCTCTTACCAAACTCTCCCCTCTGCAATCTGTCTTGAATGCTGCAGCCAGGATCATATTCCTCACCAATCGTTACACTGATGCCTCTACCTTGTGACAGTCATTACAGTGGCTACCCATCCACTCCAGAATTCAGTATAAACTTATTACCCTCACCCACAAAGCCCTCCATGGCTCAGCACCACCCTACATCTCCTCCCTTGTTTCAGTATACCACCCTACCCGCGCCCTCCGTTCTGCTGATGACCTGAGGTTAGCATCCTCAATAATCAGAACCTCCCACTCCCGTCTCCAAAACTTTACACGTGCTGCGCCAATTCTTTGGAATGCACTTCCCAGGTCAATATGATTAGTCCCCAATCCTGACAATTTTAAGCGTGCCCTGAAAACGCATTTATTCAGACTGTCCTATTGCCTCAACACATTAACCTAATCTATCCCTGTGTGGCACAGCCAAAAGTTTTACCATAACCAGGTTCCCCGCATCATGTTCCCACATGCTTTATGCATCTATTAGCCCTCTGTGTCAGTACTGTTACACACTTCACATTATGGCTGGTCCATACAATCAGGGCAACTGTTACCACCCACCTTTCGTGTCTGCCTCTTTCCTCATAGACTGTAAGCTTGCGAGCAGGGCCCTCATTCCTCTTGGTATCTGTTATGATCTATGTGATTATTGTTATGCTGTAATGTCTATTGTCTGTACAAATCCCCTCTGAAATGTAAAGTGCTGCGGAATATGTCGGCGCTATAGAAATAAAATGTATTATTATGTCTTAGTGATGCACGCTCTCATAGCTATTTAGTGTCTGAAGAGTGATTATTGTTTTGTTTTTTTTATATGTGCAGCCTCCTATTGTCCTAATCGTGGGTTGTTTTTGGGTTTCACACTTTTTAACCTTGTATGTCATACATGTTTTTGGCTGTTTAATAAAGATTTATATTTTTGTGATTTTGGGTTCAATGTGTTCTTTTCGGATATATTTAATTTTTGTTGAACCCAGTGTTGTCTAATATTCAGTAAGGGGCTATACAATTTTTCTTGTATGTAATATCTTGTTAGAAATGCCTCTTACTTTGGCTACAACGCTTTTGTTAAATGGATAATGATGCTAAACACACATCAAAATCCACAATAGACTACCTCAAAAGACGCAAGCTGAAGGTTCTACAATGCTTCTCACAGTTCCCTGAGCTGAACGTCATTGAAAATCTGTGGCTAGACCCCAAAATAGCAGTGGATGCAAGATGAGCCAGGAATCTCACAGAGCTGGAAGAATATTCCAAAGAAGAATGGATGAAAGTCACACAAACAAGAATTGAAAGACTTTTGGCTGGCTACAAAAAGCATTTTCAAGCTGTGATACTTGCAAAAGTGGGTGTTGCTAGCTACTAACCATGCAGGGTGCCCAAACTTTTGCTTTGGCTCATTTTTCGTTTTGTAAGTTTGAAAATGTAAAAAAATAGCAATATATCTTTTTAGTCTAAAATACAAAGGAAATAATGTGTCTTCTTTAAATTTAGGCCTTAACTATTCACCGTAACAGTAATTTTGACCAGGGGTATCCAAACTTTTCCATGCCACTGTATGTCAGAACTCTAGGTTGCATTCATAAACAGCTCTGAAGGATGTTGAGCTCTAAATTTATGCAAGAAGTGGCAGACAACAGCGTGTTTGCTTAGCCTTTTCCATGAAATAAATACACCTTATTAGATCAATATTTTTTCTAAACATTTCTTTGCCTCATTATTTTTCTCATGGTTTTCGTTAAGACAGAGCTCTTTAACCACTTTCCGACAAGTGCTTCACGTGAAGTGGGTTCATATAGCTTTCCCCAGGCCGGTGTCTGAACAGTGGGGACGCAGGCCCTATTCTGCCCTTATCTATTTTTACATCTGCTGACACGCAGTGAGGTGAACTACAAGAGTTAGGTATCGTCTCGATTGGGGTTCACCTTGTTGTGGTGGGATGGCTTTGGTTTTTTTTTTTTATCAAAGCAATGTTAATTAAGTATCCTTTGCAATTAGCATGTACTTACTACAGAGTGTTTTTTGTTTTTGTTTTTATCTCAGGTTCTGCTTGTTAAATGGCCACAGTGTGAATGCACATCTAAGCATTGCAGTTATACTAACGTGCTCTTACTCAAATTGTTTTTGGTTCTACTAGTAGCAATTGTCATCCCCATGTCTGTAATGGGAAGTCTGTCTTCACTGAGTACAGATTTTACCTGAGTTGTTAACTCTGAGGCTATGTACTCACGTTGCAGTAATGCTGCGGAAATTTCCGCAACATTTACACAACTCCCGCTGTGGGTAAAACGCATGCGAATTCGCATGAGTTGCGAAAATCAAGCGTTTTGCAAGCGTTTTTCGCTTGCAGAATGGTTGCGCATTCCAAGCGATTTCAAGCATCGCTTGGAAATGTGATTGACAGGTTGGTCACACTAGTCAAGCATAGCGCTTGACTAGTGTGACCAACTTTTTACTAAGTAGCATCAGTAGTAAAAGATAGTATGTTAAAAATAATTTAAAAAAATAGTGACACTCTCAACTTCCGACAGCCGCCGGAGCCTTCCCGCCTGTCCGCCACGCTCCCGGCATCTTCCAGTCCCAGTAATGCTTTGCGCGAAGGACCTGAGATGACGTCACGCTCGCGAGAGCACGGCGTCATCAGCGGTCATCACACAAAGCATTACAGGGACCGGAAGATGCTTGGAACGTGGCGGACAGTCGGGAAGGCTCCGGCGGCTGTCGGAAGGTGAGTATATTACTATTTTTTTATTCTGTTTTTTACAGGGATATGGTACCCAGGGCCTGGAGGACAGTCTCCTCTCCCCCAGACCCTGGGTACCATCCGCACATGGAGCGACACTTTACGCATGGTGTGCATAGCCACATGTGTAAAGTGAGCGTTTCAATGCAATCCTATGGGTGCGGAATCGCTGCGATTCGGCAAAAAGAATGAGCATGCTGCGTATTTTTCCGCTATGCGATTCCGCAGCTGAAAAATCCGCAGCATTAGCACAGCATTGCGGAATCCCATAGGACTGCATGGGATGCGTTTTCACGGCGATTCAGAGGCGGAAAAGCGCCACAAAAACACATTTTGTGCACACAGCCTGATAATGACCAATTTTCAGTCAGTTGCAGAAATTAAAAAAAAAAGCTGTAGCTCCCAGAATACAGCGATATAAAAACAATTTTATTTTTTAGAAAATTGTCGGGGATTTCAACTGTTCAGGCACATCAGGGGCTCTCCAAACACACAATGGCGCCCACAGATCATTCCATCAGTCTGCTCTCGAAAATGTCACTCCTTCCTTCCAGAGTTTGGTAGTGTGCCAGAAACTGTAGTTTCTTCCACATATGGGGTGTCGGCATATTCAGGAAATTGTACAACAAATTTTGCAGTCTCTTTTCTCCTGTTACCCTTTTGAAAATGAAAATTTGGTTCTAAAGCAACTTTTTTGTGTGAAAGATGCATTTTTTTTTCCACAGCTCAACGTTATCAAATTGTGTGAAGCACCTGGCCTGGGGGTTCAAAGTGCTCCCCACCCCTCTAGATAAATTCCTTGAGGGGTGTAGTTACCAAATTGGGGTCACTTGTGGGGAGTTTCCACTGTTTATGCACATTAGGGGCTCTCCAAACATGACATGGGCATCTGCTGTCTGTTCCAGACAATTTTGCACTTCAGAAGTCAAATAGTTCTCATATCTTCCGAGCCCTGCCGTATGCTCACACAGTAGTTTTCCACCACATATGGAATGTTGGAGTACTGTGATTTTCTCCTGTTACCCTTGTGAAAATGAAAAATTTGGGGTTGAAGCAACATTTTTGTGGGAAAATGTATGGTTTTCATTTTTTCCTTCCACATTGCTTTAATTCTTGTGAAGCACCTGAAGGGTTAATAAACTTATTGAATATGGTTTTGAGCTCTATGAGGGGTGCAGTTTTTAAAATGGTGTCACTTTTAAGTATTTTTTTTCATATAGGCCTCTCAAAGTGACTTCAAACCGGATGCGGTCCCTATAAAAAAAAAATTTAGTACATTTCGGTGGAAAAATGAGAAACTGCTGATAAACTTCTAACTTCCTAACAAAAAAGTTATATTGTGTTATATAACTATCTAGTTTAAGGGCATAAAACTGATTGGCAGCTATCTGTGTACTTTATGCAGAAGAAACCTGCCAGTCAGCGATGGGGGGGTCTGGTTGGACTACCTGGCAGTAGGTTTACTAGTCTGTAGTGATAATCTCCTGCTGATAAAACAGTGATTTCATAAAAATGACACAAAGCAGCCCAGTAAGTGATACGTAGCTGCAATCAGGGTCTCTGTCTCTACATTTTGCCGCACTCCGTTGTTGGGTAGAACAAATTTGGTGAAATATTTGCTTTAACTGTGTATGTTGTTGGGTCTGAATATTGTGTTTTTGGACATAACTAAAAAATATACACGTGTGCAATTAAAAATGAACACTTATAAGAGAGCGTTTTTCATATTTTCACAGCCTTTTCTGATGAGCTTGGAGCTGTGGGAGGGACCAGCTTAGAAGATGAAACTCATGCTCTTCGACTAGATGAAGACAGTGAAAACCCACCCATGGTGTTGAGAACGGAGTGAATGACGTATCAGTTGTTCCTCAACATAGACACAAAACCGCAAGAAGACATTTTGAAATCTCTTGTGTTTGCTGCTATGGACTAATTTGGGGAAAGATTGAAAACACTTCAAAATTCAGCAAAGTACAAGTGGATTATTTTTAACAGTGGGCAAAATTCTGATATTTTCACTTTCAGTGCAATTTTTAGCTTGTTTGGTTGCCAAAATAAGATAGGATCTGCCGCTTAGCATGTTGCTTTGTGCCAACCAAATTTAGAAAAAAAAAATAGAAACTACTAAACTATTTTGACTTTTGCCACTTTTTAATTAATGTGTACACATATTCTAGTTGTGTGGGTGAGGGTGGCCTAAAGTGGAAAGCAGATGATTAATAAACTGGGGATTGTATGATAACTTACCTCTCAGCTGCTGGTTTTGGTATTGCAAAATTTCTACTTAAGTTGGGTAGTAAAGGTAATTCAACATGTTTTAAAGCTTTGACATTTTGCTCATTTGTGTTCAATGAACCCCTAATAAAGCAAATACATAATTAAGGAGGGTGTACAACAATATAAATAAATGGTTTTCTTCCAAAACAGTGTTACACATGTCCCCAGCTAAGCTGAGCAGGGCCACCATCAGGGCATTACTGCTCTTACTGCTGTATGGGACCCGATGACCAACGGCACACAGGGGGGACCTGCGGGCCCCACCTCTTGTGCTTCTGCTCATCGGGCCCCATCGTGCTGCCGCAGGCCTGTGGCGCACACGCCGGAGCCCGGGAGCTTTCTCAGAGCTGTGCACTGCCTTCTAACCTTGACGGCTGCGCTGACTCCCTCTGCCCTCCCTGGACTTCGTCGCGCCGTCATGTATGAGTACACTGTTGTAGCTAGAATGTATGGGCTCCCTCCAGGTCCTGACTACAGCCCATACATTCTGGTTGTCTCCGTAGTGAATGCGCTATACTGTTTGGGCTCCTTCCAGGTCCTCTCATAAGCCCATACATTCTAGCTGCTTCACTGCTGAAAATCATAGCATGTGTGGGCTTCTTCCAGGTATAGCGTCTACTGTGACAAGAAGAGGAGCTGTGCCTGCTGGGGATCGCTTGTGAGGTAAGTATGAAAAACTTTTTTTTTTTCTTTAGAAAGTGAATTAAATGGGTGAGGGGTGAAAGGTGGGCCGCCAATGATGGGAGGGGGTGCTGCAAATAGATGGGGTGCTGCAGTGTAAATGATGGAGGGGGGGTGCTGCAGTGCAAATGATGGAGGGGGGCTGCAAATGATAAAGAGGAGGACTGTCATTGATGGAGGGGGTGCTGCAAATGATAAAGGGTGCTGCCAATGATGCAGGGGGTGCTGCCAATGATGAAACGGGGGCTGTAAATGATAAAGGGGGTGCTGCAAATGATGAAAGGGGGACTGCCAATGATGGAGGGGGTGCTGCCAATGATGGCGCGGGTGCTGCCAATGATGGAGGGGGTCTGCAAATGATGAAAAGGGGGCGCTGCAAATGATGGCGGGGGTGCTGCAGTGCAAATGATGGAGGGGGTGCTGCAAATGATGAAGTGAGGGATGGGGGACAGCAATTGCATTGAAGGTGGGGGATGGGGAGAGCAAATGAGGACCTGGGGGAGAGCAAATAATGATGAATTTTGAGGATGGTGGGAGTAAATAATGTATTGAATTTGGGGGGAGAGCAGTTGATAATGAATAGAGGGTTTGGGTGGGAGAGAGAGAAGACATGACAATGAATTGTGGTGGAAGGGGCATCTAAATATAATGAATTGGGCGAACAGGAGGCACATTGTGGGGGGTGTTGAGAATGCAGTGACTGGTAATGAATTAGGGAATGAGTACAGGGGCTAATTAATGTATATATTAGGTGAGGAAAATGGCTATTTATAGTTGAAGAATTGGCATATTACATATTACAATTTATATTTGTGTTGGTGGATTGCATAATAACTAAATTATATATTAATGGTGGGTGCACGTTTGTATTCAGATGTGTAGTGTAGAAGAATGGGAAAAAGTGGGGAATGTGCTCTGGAAGCGGGGCTCTAGGTAACTATGTGTTATTTTATGCAGCGACAAGTCCTGGCTGGAAGAAATTATATCTGTCTGCGCTGCATGAAAAAGAAAAGCAAAGATGAGGGATTTCAGCTAGAAACATACCTGGGATGTGCCATAAAGTAGGGATAATGGAGGAAGTGACAAGGAAAGGAGAACGAAAAGGAAAGTAGAAACAACAAATATTAACAAATAGGCTACTAGACCCTTTAGGATCAGATAGGGGAGGTCTCATAATAGCAAAAGGCCTCCCAAAACTCACTGAGCATGGGCAACATGTAAAGTCCCTGGGAGAGAAAAGAAGAAAGAAGGCTAAACAGTCTTAGTCTGCGATATAAACCTATGTGCAATCAAGATACAGCTCTGGCAAAAATTAAGAGACCACTACAAAATTTTCAGTTTTTTGATTTTTCTCTTTATAGGTATATTTTTGAGTAAAATGTAAATTGCTCTTTTATTATATAAACTACTGACAACATGTCTTCGAATTTCCAAGCACTAAATTTTGTATTTATTTTCAGAAAAAGAGAAATGGTCAAAATAACAAAAAAATGCAGTGCTTGCAGACCTCAAATAATGCTAAGAAAACAAGTTAATAATAATTTAGAAACAACAATACTAATGTTTTAACTCAGGAAGAGTTCAGAAATCATTATTTTGTGGAATAACCATGATTTTTAATCACAGCTTTCATGCGTCTTGGCATGCTTTCCACCAGTCTTTCACATTGCTTTTGGATGACCTTACGCCACTCCTGATACAAAAATTTAAGCAGTTCTTTGTTTGATGGCTTGTGACTATCCTTCCTCTTGATTACATTCCAGAGGTTTTCAGTGGGGTCCAGGTCTGGAGATTGGGATGGCCATGACAGGGATTTGATGTGGTGGTCCTTCATCCACACATTGATTGTGTGTGGAATATTGCATTGTCCTGCTGGAAATACCAGTCCTCAGAGTTGGGGAACATTGCCTGAGCAGAAGGAATCAACTGTTTTTCTAGGATAACCTTGTATGCTGCTTGATTCATACGTCCTTCACAAAGATTAACCTGCCCAATTCCAGCCTTGCTGAAGCATCACAGATCATCACCGCTCCTCCACCAAATTTCACAGTGGGTGCAAGACACTGTGGCTTGTACGCCTCTCCAGGTCTCCGTCTAACCATTAGACGACCAGGTGTTGGGCAAAGCTGAAAATTAGACTGATCAGAGAAGATTACCTTACTCCAGTCCTCTATAGTCCAATCCTCATGGTCTTTGGCAAACTTCAGCCTGGCTCTCCTTTGCTTCTCATTGATGAAAGACTTTTTTCTAGCTTTACATAACATGAGCCCTGCCTCTAGGAGCTTGTTACAAACTGTTCTTGCCGTGCACTTCACCCCAGCTGCCATTTGCCATTCCTTTTGTAGGTCACTTGATGTCATCCTGCGGTTGCTGAGTGACATTCGAATAAGATGACTGTCATCCCGGTCAGTGAAAGGTCAGGGTCATTTTCACCCTCTGCCGGTCTGTAGCTTTGTTGTCCCCAATGTTTGCTGTAAATGTAAAGTGCTGTGGAATATGTCGGCGCTATAGAAATAAAATGTATTATTATTATATATTATTTGCTGCTTGACCTTGTATTGGACTGCCGTTATAGAAATTTTAAGGATGGCGGCAACATGACACTCACTGTATCCCTCTGCTAGTAAAGCCAGAATGGAGCCCTTCTTTTCCTCACGCAAGACTTTTCTTTTCAACTCCTTTGGCATGGTTAAAAGTTATTTTTCATTCCTATTACTTTTGGGATATTACTAACCTTGTTTTGCCATCCAGCTTGTCCTATTGCAAGAGGATTGTGAACACCACAGCAGAGTTTTTTTATACTTTCCTTCGTTAAATAAGATTTGGTTCAGGTGATCACCTAATCAGAAGCACATTAAGTAGAATGAGGTGTACTCTGGTTGGAATTTAACTGACACTGGAATGAAATTCAGTATAAAAGGAAAAAGATAGCCAGCTCACCTGTCTGCATGTGTTGTGGGAAGCACGGACCACGTGCAGTCAACACGTAGTAGTCAGAACAAAGTGGAAAAAAAGGTCCACTTTCACAAAAAGTCCAATTTATTGTATAAAATATAGTCCAGAAACAGTAAAATTTACATGAGTAACAAATCGGCTACGTGTTTCGAACAAAAATCTTGTTCTTTTTCACAGCTGCTTCCCATTTGTGTTACCAAACTTTATATCCATTACCCCCAATAAGATCAAATACAAATCACATGGTGTTGGAGAAGAGGAAAAAAAAAAGGGGAGGAAGGGGAAAAAAAGGAGGGGGTGGAAAGGAAGACAAAATGCAAAGGAAAAAAAAAAACAAAATGCACAAACGAGCAAATAAAACAGAAAATTATGATAATGCAAACTTAAGTATAAACATATAAACACATATCAAAAAATGAACACATATGATAAACAATAATGAAACATAATTTCTTTTCTGGCATTTAGTCCGTCAGGAAAACATGTATTCAAGTAAAAAATCCAGTACGCTTCACGTGTCATAAGGCGTTTTTTTAAGTCGCCACCTCATATTGCGCTTCAATCTTTTAATAGCAGTAACTTGAAAAAATTCAGTGCTTCTTTGATGCTGAGAAATAAAGTGGTTGGATGCAGAAGAAATGGATCGATTTGTACTAGAAGGTTTCAAAGTGTCATGGAGCGGGAACTCAGAAAACTGGATCCAAAATTAGAACACAAACACAGAGAGGCAATTTGATTTTTAAACAGCTATTCAGGAAATTAAAAGCATGACGGAGATAACAATCAAAGCGGATAAGGGTGGTCTAAAGGCCCCCTTACACACAGTGATATCGCTGGTGAGATCGCTGATTTTGTGACACATCAGCGATCTCTCCAGCGATATCGCTGTGTGTGACATCCAGCAGCGACCGCCCCCCCCCTTAGCCGGGTGTCGCTGATTGTGCTGGAGCGTCCTGGGCCGTTTTTTAATCGCTGGTCTCTCGCTGGCCAGCGCGCATCGCTGCGTTTGGCAGCGGGAGCCAGCGATCAGCGGCGCTGCACGCTGGTATCCAACGTAAACATTGGGTTACTAAGAGCCGCGCGGCTCTTAGAAACCTGCTGTTTACGTTGGATACCAGCTTGCTCACTGGTCCTGATCGCTGGAGGGGCTGTCTATGTGACAGCTCACCAGCGATCAGCCTAACGATATCTCGGCGATCCCATCCATGTCGGATCGTTGGTGGGATCGCTGGGACATCGTTATGTGTAATGGACTTAATTGTCATCATGGACACTGCTCAGTATAGAGACCAAATGAATGTTTTGCTTAGTGATAAATCCACATATAGAAAATTGCCCTGTGCTCCCACTAAGGATTTTCAGAAGAAGGTCTTCAAACTTATAGAAGGAGCGGCAATTGGTGTTGTAACCAGGGCACAGGTAGAATTTTTGAAGGTTGACTCTCCTGTTATCCCCACAATATATGGGTTACCCAAGGTACACAAAAACGTGTCTCCACCGCCAATGCCAATTGGGCATTGGGTCCCTTACAGAACATCTCAGTCAGTGGGTCGACTCTTTATTGCAGCCATTGGTTACGCGGGTGCCAGGATTTCTGAGAGATTCTAAAGATGTCTTATATCAATTCTCAGATATAATCTGGAGGGGTGGATTTCATTTGATCAGCTGCGATGTCACCGCTCTCTATACTTCTATTCCCCAAAATGTTGCAATAAGAGCGTTAAGTTTCATTTGCATAGATATAGTAATTATACTAATGAATTATGTGATTATATCATGCAGGTTATTCAATTTCTGATACACCAAAATTATTTCTGCTTTGATGGGCAATTCTTCTTGCAATGTAGGGGAGTAGCAATGGGCGGTTAGGCTGTGTGCACACGCTGCGGATTTTGCTGCGGTGTACAGTACCATGATTCCCTATGGGAATCAAAAACCGCAGTGCAGACGGTGCGGAATTTTCCGCGCGGATTTCTGCGGTTTTCAATCCGCAGAAAGAATTGACATGTCAATTCTTTCTGCAGATTCCCCTGCGGATTGCAATCTCCTCCATTGAGGAGATGAAAAACTGCAGGGCCAAACCGCAGAGCAATCCGCAGGTAAAACCGCAGGTCTTTTGACCTGCGGATTTTACAAAATCCGCGCGGATTAATCCGCACCTAATCTGCAGCGTGTGCACACAGCCTAAGCATTCGCCCTCAGTGGCTAATCTTGTTATGTCTCATTAGGAGGAGCTGATTCTTTACTCTGATACTAATCCATTTTTGTCTTAATATTTTTTGGTATGGCAGATACCTTGATGATACATTCCTCATTTGGAGTGGTGAAGTATCTGCCATACCAAATTGGTTGATTATTTCTATTGCAATGATTTCAATTTAAAATTTACGTTTGTGACTGATCAGCATGTAATCTCATTTTTGGATCTGACATTAAAGGGTGTTGATGGTGCTACTATCAGCACTTCCACATTCTGCAAACCACTCTCTGGCAATAGCATATTGCATGCTTCTAGCAGCCACCCTGGTCACACTGTCAAATCTGTACCTGTGGGTGAGTTTACTAGAATCACTAGGAATTGCAATGATGAGAATGTCTTGGAGGAGATCAATTAGTGCTGTGATAAGCTTAGGAAAAGAGGCTATTCTAATTGGTGTTTAGAAAGAGCTAAAAAAATAGTGCACAAAAAGAAACGTCACGAAATGCTAGCACCAAAAACATATTAATGATAACACTCATAACAAAATTGTTTGCTCTACTCAATATAGTCCCCAGTTTGTCACTATCAAATCTCTTATTTTAAAACATTTACCAATTTTGTTTGAGGGCGACATTCTATCTAATATTTTGTCTAATGGGTGTCGAGTGGTAGCAAAAAAAGCTAACACCCTGTCTGATACGCTGTCTCGGAGTTTTTTTGGTTCCAAGGCTGGAGTACAAACTTAGTTACACTATTGCGGTTTTTATCATTGCGGCACAAGCAAATATAGGACATGTGCACATTCAAATATTACACACTTTTTCTGTGATAGTGCAAATGTGGAAGAACAAAATAAAGCAATATATTAATTGCAACAGCAAAAATGTAATTTATTTAATCACATGTTTGAAGTGCAATTTAAAATATGTGGGTTGTACGTCCCGCATGCTCAAAATTCATATATCTGAGCATATAACCGATATTTTGTCTCCTAGTACAAATCGATCCATTTCTTCTGCATCCAAACACTTTATTTCTCAGCATCAAAGAAGTATTCTCATAAAAGAATACCCTAAATAAATACTTTATTGATTAAAAAAACACAAATGGTTATGCACCAAAAAAAACGTGACAGCAAATCAAAATTGAAAAAGTGTTCAACCAAAACCCATAAAGGGAAAAACTAGGAATCCCTGGTGTATCACCTAAGCTTACATCTACCTGGCCGCGGAGGTTGGCACCCTAGGGGGGAACGTTGTGGCGCCCCCGCTCAACGATGGCTATCCCTAGGGGCTCTATATTGCCCTACAGCGAATAGGGAGACCCTCTACCCGATAACTTGAGGGACCCCTAACACTAGACAAAGATACTCCTACTCTAAAGAGGTTCCTAGATCCCTTAAAAGTTAAAAACAAAAGAACACAGTTGACAAGGTGGCAAAGCATGGGTGATCAAGTAAATTTATAAAGCCCTTCAGATACTAAAGGTCACTGATAACCGAGTAGAGGTTACACTAATAGTGAACAGATAAGGGGGCTCATGTATTGGCTGAAGAGATATATTGGTGTCAAATGGCGATATAACAGCCTTTATACCAAACACCTCTTATTTAAATCAATAGCAGCATCAGCAAAAAACAGATATCTTAGAAAAAAAAATATTTTCTCTAGTGCCACAAAGGTAGTGCCCTATAAGTGCAATGCTGCTATTCCACATAGCCTAATATACAGCCAAAAATGCCAACATAGATAATAAATACTTGTCACAGAGTTGGCATAGTGATACTCATCTGTGTTACCCGCCACCTGCCATATGATAGTTAGCGCCGTAAGGTTGGCAGGTATGGTGCAGTGCGCCTGCGCACCGGATATGATGTCAGCATCCGAAGTGTGCGCAGTATGGGGGCGCGAATACGCGCAGTGTTTGGAACCCGAAAACTAAAGACAGTGTCAGCAGGACATTGGTGAGTGCAGTGTTGCACTCCGGTTGAGGGTTCCTGATTGGATATCTATCGGTTGTGTTCCAGCTATGACATGCGCTCTGAAGATGCGGGAGGGTTCCTTATGACGTGACGTCCCAACACTGTGAGTGGGCGGTTCAGGTCTAATGGTGGCGGTGGTTTTAAAAGGGAGGTTGTTTGAATATCATTCAGCTACTGCACCTTATTTGGGACACATCAAGACATTATGCCTCCTGATGAGCCTAAGCAGGCGAAACGCGTTGAGGCGCTATCATATGGCAGGTGGCGGGTGACACAGATGAGTATCACTATGGCAACTCTGTGACATGTATTTATTATCTATGTTGGCATTTTTGGCTGTATATTGGGCTATGTGGAATAGCAGCATTGCACTTACAGGACACTACTTTTGTGGCACTAGAGAAAATATTTTTCTTTCTAAGATATCTGTTTTTTGCTGAAGCTGCTATTGATTTAAATAAGAGGTGTTTGGTATAAAGGCTGTTATATCGCCATTTGACACCAATATATCTGTTCAGCCAATCCATGAGCCCCCTTATCTGTTCACTATTAGTGTAACCTCTACTCGGTTATCAGTGACCTTTAGTATCTGAAGGGCTTTATAAATATACTTGGTCACCCATGCTTTGCCACCTCATGTCAACTGTGTTCTTTTGTTTTTAACTTTTAAGGGACCTAGGACCCTCTTTAGAGTAGGAGTATCTTTGTCTAGTGTTAGGGGTCCCTCAAGTTATCTGGTAGAGGGTCTCCCTATTGGCTGTAGGGCAATCTAGGGCCCCTAGGGATAGCTATCGTTGAGCGGGGTGGCCACAACGTTCCCCCCTAGGGTGCCAACCTCCGCGGCCAGGTAGGTGTAAGCTTAGGTGATACACCAGGGATTCCTAGTTTTTCCCTTTATGGGTTTTGGTTGAACACTTTTTTAATTTTGGTTTGCTGTCACGGTTTTTTTTGTGCATAACCATTTGTGTTTTTTTAATCAATAAAGTATTTATTTAGGGTATTCTTTTATGATAATACATTAAGGCCCTGGTTAATTATTTGATTATTCAGCATCAAAGAAGCACTGAATTTTTTCAAGTTACTGATTTTGAAAGATTGACGCGCAATATGAGAGGTGGCGACTTAAAAAAACGCCTTATGACACGTGAAGCGTACTGGATTTTTTACTTGAATACATGTTTTTCCGATGGACTAAATGCCAGAAAATAAATTATATTTCATTATTAATGTTTATCATATGTGTTAATTTTTTTATATGTGTTTTATATGTTTATGTTTAAGTTTGCATTATGATAATTTTCTGTTTTATTTGCTCTTTTGTGCATTTTGTTTGTTTTGTTTTTTTCCTTTGCATTTTGTCTTCCTTTCCACCCCCTCCTTTTTTTTCCCTTCCTCCCTTTTTTTTTTTCCTCTTCTCCAACACCATGTGATTTGTATTTGATCTTATTGGGGGTAATGGATATAAAGTGTGGTAACACAAATGGGAAGCAGCTCTGAAAAAAAAACAAGGTTTTTGTTCGAAACGCGTAGCCGATTTGTTACTCATGTAAATTTTACTGTTTCTGGACTATACTTTATACAATAAATTGGCGTTTTTGTGAAGGTGGACCTTTTTTCCACTTTGTACTGGAATGGAATGGCTGTCAGACATGTAGAGAAGCTGATTTTTATAAAACTGTGCAGTGGTCTCTTAATTTTTGCCAGAGCTGTATAAATTCAAAAAGGATGTTACATATAATGTCTCATTTTGCCAGCTACTATAAAGTCCACATCAGGTAACAGATGAAGTACGATTTCTCCTTGTAGTAGCTTCCAACCATTCTCTTGTTGGACGTGGGCTGTGCATTGAAGGTTTCTGGTATAGGGCAAACCTTTGTTTTCTAGAATCCTCCTTCCTTCCAGGTTGTTCAATATATGAAGTGATGTTGTAGGTAAATAAAGCAAATTGAAATCCCCATCTGTACTTGATCTGTGCCCCCTGTAAAGCCAAAGGAAAAGGGCACAATGACCAGCATCTAAAGAGAGTTACAGATGAAAGGTCGTTGAATGGCTGCAGATAAGATCACGTCTCTAGAGTCCTCAAGGTGCAGTTTTAGTATAACATCTTTTGGGAGGTCTTTTGTGCTGGGCTTTCCCAAGGCCCTATGGATCCTTGCAATGTGGTGGAGTGCAGGATCTGTCTGCAGTAATGAAGAAACAAACAGATTTGTTGTAGTGTCTTTTAAATCAAAAATGTCCTCAGGCAGACCTTTCACACATATATTCCCCTTTCTGGATCTGTTTTCCATGTTCTCATATCGAAGTTATTACGCTCAGAGTGCTGCTTAAGTAATCCCTGATCCTCCTCCAAGGCGTCTGCCATATCATCCATTTTTTTTTTCCCAGGTGGGAAGTATGCTGAGCTGTATCCTCAATCTGGGCTCTAAAGGACTCCATAGCAGAAGAAAGCTCAATTCTGAAAGTGTCCTGCATGCTTTTAACCCCTTTCCTACATTGGACGTAATATTCCGTCCATGTGACCTGGGCCCTAAGTCCCATGGACGGAATATGACATCTAATGTGTGGTGAGCGCCGCTGATCGCGGCCAGGTGTCAGCTGATTATCACAGCTGACACCCGCCACAATGTGTCGGGCGGTCACGGACCGCCCCCGACACGTTAACCCCTTGCACACCGCGGGGGTCTCTTTCCCTACAGGTCCCTGGATTCAAGATGGCGACGGGGACCTTCGGGGCCTGTAGGGAGCTGACTTCCTCAGTGCCTGCAAAGCGCAGGCATGAGGAAGTCTGCGTCTATGCCTGTGACAGATTGGTGATCTGTCGCAGTGATCTGTCACAGGACAGTGATGTCCCCCCTGGGACAACCTAATAAAGTTAAAAAAAAGTGTAAAAGTGTAAAAAATTTAAAAAAAATCGCTAAATAGAAGAAAAAAAAACATTCCCAAATTCATTTTTTGGAAAAAAAAAAAAAAACAATAAAAGTACACATATTTGGCATCACCGCGTCCGTAACGACCTGCCCTATAAAACTGTCCCATTAGTTAACCCTTTTAGCAAACCCCTTAAAAATTAAAAATAAAAAACGAAGCAAAAAATAATGATTTATTATCATACCGCCGAACAAAAAGTGCAATAACGTGCAATCAAAAATACGCATATAAATATCCATGGTACTGCTGAAAACGTCATCTTGTCCCGCAAAAAACGAGCCGCCATACAGCGTCATCAGCGAAAAGATAAAAAAGTTATAGCTCGCAGAATAAAGCGATACAAAAATAATTATTTTTTATATAAAATAGTTTTCATTGCATAAAACCGACAAAACATAAAAAAAGACATAAATGAGGTATCGCTGTAACCGTACCGACCCGAAGAATAAAACAGCTTTATCAATTTTACCGCACGCGGAACGGTGTAAACGCACCCCCCAAAAGAAATTCATGAAACGCTGGTTTTTGTTCATTCTGTGTCCCAAAAATCGGAATAAAAAGCAATCAAAAAATGTCACGTGCCCGAAAATGATACCAATAAAAACGTCAACTCGTCCCACAAAAATAAGACCTCACATGACTCAGTGGGTCAAAATACGGAAAAATTATAGCTCTCAATATGTGAAGATGCAAAAACTATTTTTACAATAGAAAGCGTCTTTTAGCGTGTGACAGCTGCCAAAAATAAAAACCGCCATGAATAGTAAATCAAACCCCCCGTTATCACCCCCTTAGTTAGGGAAAAATAACATTAAAAGAAAATGTATTTATTTCCATTTTCCCCATTAGGGCTGAGATTAGGGTTAGGGGTGTGTTGGGGTTAGGGTTGGAGTTAGAATTGGGGGTTTCCACTGTTTGAGCACATCAGGTGCTCTCCAAATGCAACATGGCGTCGGATCTCAATTCTGGCCAATTCTGCATTGAAAAAGTCAAATGGTGCTCCTTCCCTTCCAAGCTCTGCCATGCACCCAAACAGTGTTTTACCCCCACATATGGGGTATCAACCTACTCAGGACAAATTGCAAAACAACTTTGGGGTCCAATTTCTCCTATTACCCTTAGGAAAATAAAAAATTGGGGGCAAAAATATCATTTTTGTGGAAAAAAGATTTTTTTATTTTCATGCCCGGGCGTTATGAACTTCTGTGTAGCACTTAGGGGTTCAAAGTGCTCACCACACATCTAGATAAGTTCCGTGGGGGGTCTAGTTTTCAAAATGGGGTCACTTGTGGGGAGTTTCAATAGTTTAGGTACATCAGGGGCTCTCCAAACGCACATGACACCCGCAGATCATTCCATCAAAGTCTGCATTCCAAAACGTCACTACTTCCCTTCCGAGCCCCGACGTGTGCCCATACAGTAGTTTTCTCCCACATATGAGGTATCAGCGTACTCAAGACAAATTGGGCAACAACTTTTGGGGTCCAATTTCTCCTGGTACCCTTGGGAAAATAAAAAAAATTGGTGACTAAAAGATCATGTTTGTGGAAAAAATACGATTTTTTTATTTTCACGCCCAGGCATTATAAACTTCTGTGAAGCACTAGGGGGTTCAAAGTGCTCACCACACATCTAGATAAGTTTCTTGGGGGGTCTAGTTTCCAAAATGGTGTCATTTGTGGGGGATTTCCACTGTTTTGGTACATCAGGGGCTTTCCAATCGCGACATGGTGTCCGATCTCAATTCCAGCCAAAAACGTCAAATGGCGCTTCCCTTCCGAGCTCTGCCATGCAAACAAATAGTGGTTTACCCCCACATGTGGGGTATCAGCATACTCAGGACAAATTTCACAATAACTTTTAGGGTCCTGTTACCCTTGGAAAAATAAGAATTGGGGGTGAAAAGATCATTTTTGTGGAAAAAATATGATTTTTTAATTGTACCGCTGTACGTTATAAACTTCTGTGAAGCCCTTGTGGGTTCAAAGTTCTCACCACATATCTAGATAAGTTCCTTGGGGGGTCTAGTTTCCAAAATGGTGTCACTTGTGGGGGGTTTCCACTGTTTAGGTACATCAAGGGCTCTCCAAACGCGACATGGCGTCCGTTCTGAATTCCAGTCAATTTTGCATTGAAAAAGTCAAACGGCGCTCCTTCCCTTCTGAGCTCTGCCATGCGCCGAAACAGTGGTTCCTCCCCACTTATCAGGTATCAGCGTACTCAGGACAAATTGCACAATAACTTTTGCAGTCCAATTTCCCCTGTTACGCTTGGTAAAATAAAAAAAAATTGTACCTGAATTATTTTTTTTGTGAAAAAAAGTTAAATGTTCATTTTTTTTAAATATTCAAAAAATTCCTGTGATGCACCTAAAGGGTTAATAAACTTCTTGAATGTGGTTTTGAGCAACTTAAGGGGTGCAGTTTTTAGAATGGTGTCACTTTTGGGTATTTTATATCATAGACCCCGCAAAGTGGCTTCAAATGTGATGTGGTCCGTAAAAATAAAATGGTGTTGCAAAAATGAGAAATCGCTGGTCAATTTTTAACCCTTATAACTTCCTAACAAAAAAAAAATTTTGGTTCCAAAATTGTGCTGATGTAAGGTAAACATGTGGGAAATGTTACTTATCAAGTTTTTTGTGTGCTGTATCTGTGATTTAAGGGCATAAAAATTCAAAGTTGGAAAACTGCAAAATTTTAAAATTTTTTGCCAAATTTCCATTTTTTTCACAAATAAACGCAAGTTATTTGAATGAAATTTTTTTCCACTAATATGAAGTACAATATGTCACGAGAAAACAATGTCAGAATCACTGGGATCCATGGAAGCATTTCAGAGTTATTACCTCATAAAGGGACAGTGGTCAGAATTGTAAAAATTGGCCCGGGAGTTAACGTGCAAACCACCCTTGGTAGTGAAGGGGTTAAGCAGAGATGCAGACTGACCTTGCTGCTTTAAATGGCATTGCCTGATTGCAGTCCCAGAAGTGAAGAAGCTGTGGCGGCCATTACTGCCGTCCCACTCTGATGCTCCACCATGAGGAGAGCCGAAATGGAGTGGTTAGATGTCGCTTTATTTTCAACCTTTTTTTGCATGATGCTGTCCAGGAGTGTTCCTGCAACCGGCAGTGTCATATGGCAGGTTTTCACTGAGGCTGCATGCGTAAGAAAGCTGTTTTTAGCTGCTCGGAATGGAGCTCAGTTGGGTAGGTCTATTCCCACCGAGAGCCGCGCATGTGCCCAAAACACATTCATTTTTAATTTGTTTATGAGCTAAACAGGCATCTAATCCACACATGACTAAATCAGTAAAGTTTTGTCAAATATTATGAAGTTTTAAAAAAAAAAAGCTTTATTTAAAACATGACATGCCAAAAGAGATAAATATCAGTCAAAAACACACTCAAAAGTACAATAAAAAAACCTCAACTAACCTAATTTAACTAATGGGAGCAGAAATGCTGAAGAAATTCTGCAACATCAAAAACTCACAAAATATATTCTGGGAACACGGCTGTAGAATGAACGGTCTGGTTCATTGGAAATGTGGTAAAAAAAAATCCACATCTAATATCTCTGCTTCTGGTAGGGCTGAACTATAAAATGGTCACGCTATCTAACTTGTCATCTTGCCTACAAAAAAACAAGCCTTCAATCTGCTCTGTTAACAGAAGAAAGTTACAGCTCAAAAAAAAAGCAAAATCAATTTTTTTGTAAAACAAAAAGCTGTTTGCAAAAGTAGTAAAGCATATGTAACTATATAAATGTGGTATTGCTGAAATTACACTGACCTGAAGAATAAAACTCATCTATTTTCTCATTTTAACCCCTTGTGAAAATTAAAACCTATTTTAGTGGAAAGCAAGTCATTTTTTTATTTTCACAGCCTGATGGTATACAATTTTGTGAAATACCCGTGTGGTAACATACCCCCTGCACCACAAGGTGAATGCATGGAGGGGGGCATTTGTAAAATGGGATCACAGGTTTTTAGGGGACGTTTTGCTGTTCATGTACATTCACAAACAATTCCAGCAAAATTTCCAAAATGCCGCTGTTTCCTTTTGGAGTAAAGCTGTGTGCCTAAACTGTAGTTTCTGGCCACATACTGTATTTGCTCAGATAAGTTTCATTACTAAATTACTTTTTCTTTGGTTACCCCCTATGCGCAAATGAAAAAAGTTGTGGCTAAAGGGGGTTTTACACATAGTGATATGACGCAGCAGTGATATCGCTATGTGTGATACCTCCGACCGGCTCCCCCGGTGTCTGCGTTGATCGCGCAGCTCCATTTCTCATCTGGCGCTTCCTGCTGGCGCCGATGAGCGACGCGTGGACGCGGACGGTTGGACGTCAGGATCGCCGCGTCTGAAAGGTAAGTAACGACCGCTGTATCGCTGCTGCATCACTGTGAGATCTGCCTGTGTGGCAGCTCACTAGCGACCATTTAGCGATGCACCAGCGATCCTGACCGGGTCATATCGTCGGGATCGCTGGTGCATCGCTAAATGTAAAGGAGCCTTAAAGCAACATTTGGAAATAATGGAGTTTTTCAATTTCACAGCCCTATGTTATAGACTTCTGTGTAGCATCTGTTTCTACAAAATGCTCAATTCACCCATAGATAAATTAAGGGTGAAGGCTCTAAAATTTGTGTCACTTGTGCTCCAGAATTCAAACTTATATAGTGCTCCTTCCCTTACAAGCACTGCCGTGCGCCCAAACAGTAGTTTCCGACTGTAGTGAAATATGTATATGTAAGATTGTATGACCAGCAGTAATTAACATCTGTCCTTACCCTGCAGCTCTCCACACAGGTCATGGCCTCATGTTATCCTGAGAAGGCAGTCTCCTGTCTCCAATCTCACCAGGGGGCTTTACTGAGAACCACAAGTGGAAACATTTCACGCCCTCCAGCTCTTTTGAAGAAGAGATGCCAATTGGAGAATGACACTAGCTATAAGAAAGGTTACACAAAGAGTTTCAGAGAAAAAAATAATGTATTCATTGGTAAAATAGCCATGGTCCAGTCACAAACCAGCAATTAGAACATGAATATTAACATGAGAGGCTGGTCTAGAAATTAGATCCCCAAGTCACATCTATAAATTAGGCCTACACATAAAGAAAATTCTTCACAGTGAGGGGCCGCCTAGCTGTTGTGCTCCATTTCATATCCCCCCCTCTCTCGTGAACAGATAATCAAGATGCAAAGTTCGATATTTCTGTAAGTTTTCTCCCTTTTATTTTATCGCTGTTTTGCATATTTGTATGTCACTTTTTATTTCCATTTTTATATCCTTTTTATTGTAAGCACTGTACCTTTTATATTAAAGCTTAAAACATTAATAAGTTTGAACCTTGTTGCTCTAAAGAATCCATAGCCTTAGAGTGTGTGATCCTGGTGATTGGCACATAGTAGTAGTAGTAGTATTTCCGGGACTCATCGCCCATGTGTTCGGTGAGTGGTGGCAGCGTGTATGAGCGGGGTGTGTGGTCTGTGTTAGGGTGTGATTTATGCTCCCACTGCAGCATAAAACAGGTTGAATGCTGGACTGAGTGAGAGGAGAACAGATTAACCCTTGCAGGAGTAACCCCAAGTCACGTGCTGAGAAGCTGGTACTTGACAAATTGGTGGCAGCGGTGGGATATACGAATATATCCTCCTTGGTAATTCTTGACAAATTGGTGGTAGCGGTGGGATAGAAATTATTTCTATTAGAGCATTAGTGCATGGTGTAAGCAATTACTCCCTGTACTAAAGAATTGGTATCCTTGCGAGGAGTGCACAAATTCTACAAGGTTCAACTCAGTGCTTATTTGGACATACTTGCAAATAGTTTCCCTCCCCCATTTTTCTTTCTATCTTTTATTTGGTAAGGCTGTTCATCGATATGGCAGCCCAGTACAAGAAGCAGAGCAAAGAGGTTCTGACCGAACTCTGTGAGCAGAGAGGAATAGAGACAGGTGACAAATCCAAGGAACTGCTGATATGTGCCTTGGTCGAGCAGGACATAGAGCAAAATACTGAAACATCTGGCCAAGGAGAGAGAGCACCTCAGAGAGACCCAGCAATATCAGCTCTTGCACCAGTGATACCTTCTGGAAGTGCCAGTAATACCAGTGCTGAGGAGCCTATGGACTCTACTTTACAAATGGACTTACAACAGCTGGGAACAAGTGATCCCAATCTGCGCATGCAGCTTATTCTACAGTACAAACAGGCTGGTGCTGCAGAACGCCAGGCTGAGAGAGAGGCTGCAGAACGCCGGGACCGGGCCGAGAGGCTGCAGAACACCGGAAGGAGAGAGCTTTCAAGCTTCAGATGGCTCAAATAGAAAGGGGTAACAGTCTGCACCTGACCCCTCTCCAGGACATAAATCCAAGGAAAACACCTCTGGAAAACTTCCCTGTGATGGAGAAGGATGCGAACTTAGATACTTTCCTTAGGGGGTTTGAAAAAACCTGCAGGCAATACCATTACCCAGTGAGCAGTGGGCGCAGTTTCTAGCCCCAGGGTTGAGAGGCACAGCCCTGGAAGTTTTTGCTGGACTCCCACCAGAGCTAGATGGGAACTATGAGGCAATAAAAGAGGCCCTGATCAGGAAGTACAACTTAACCCCAGAAGTGTACCAGAGGAAGTTCTGGAATCTACAAAGTGGATCAACGGACAGCTATGTGGATGTTGTGAGCAACTTGAGGACCATGTTCCACCAATGGATAAGGGGACTTTCTGTTAACACTTTTTGAGGACTTAACGGATCTAATGGTCAAGGATCAATTTCTTCATATGTGCCCCACGGATGTACGACAATTTGTGTGTGATCGGGAGCCACGAACTGCGGATCAGGCTGCAGAGATTACTGACTGCTATGTGGCTAACAGGATGCCTGAGGAGCGGAAGCCATCAGGATTCAGCTGGAAGGAAGGTAAGTCAAACGGGGACCCTTCTCCCTCTGCCAGCCGATCACCAGTGCTGTCCAAGCCCACCTCCTATGGGGTCCCGGGGAATAGACATTCTCTAGGTCAGGGGTGGGGAACCTCAGGCCCCAGGGCCATTTACGGCCCTCGATGACCTTTTATCAGGCCCCCGAGCAGATTCTCAGGGACCGCATTCTTGGGCAGGGAGCTGTATTTTGATTGCCACAATCTCATTAATTTCTTCTTGCTCTGTTAGCACACACACGCAGTGTTCACTACTGAACATTGAAGGGCATGCAATGAAAGATTAAGTCATGAAACCAGTGCCAGAGTCAGGATGTACTTTGTGGGCGGAGTTTGTAAGGCCCCCGAAGGATGGTATAAATATCCAAATTGCCCTTGGCAGAAAAAAGAATCCCCACCCCTGCTCTAGGTGATACACGCCGATGCTTCTCCTGCAACAAAGTGGGACATGTTAGCGCTGTCTACACTGATAGGCACAAATGCCCAACTACCACCCCAAAGCTGTTTGGGTCCCAACCTGCTGTCCTCTTTGTGGCTGGCTCTGATGTGAGGACCAATCAGAACTATCACTCTTGGCAATAAAGTCACCATTGGCCTCAGAGACACTGGGGCAGAGGTGACCCTTGTGCACCCAGCAATGGTAACCTGTTGTGAACTCATTTTCTGGTCTGCCTCTGGTTTCTGGTGAGGGAGCTGGTTGTGCTGACAGAGGAGTTGTGAGTTCTCTTTCCGGGCTCCCTCTGGTGGTGGCAGGAGGTAGTGAAGCTGATCTAATTAACAAAGACCTGTCAACTGATAATGAGGAAGAGCATTGAACAGCAGGGTTAATCTCTTATTTTACTATCTGTGTTTTTAACGGTTTCCTATATTGCATTTAAATCTTGAGGTGTAACTATATTCACAAGGGGTTATTTAAGGGTGGGAGTTCATAATTAAGGGTTTATAAGGGGCAGCTGGTTGGGGCTCAACTCCTTTTGGAAGTGCATTGAGCAGCAGGGTGGTGTGCTGGTAAAAGGGGAAAAAAAATCTTTTAAATCTTCTGCCTGAGCAAGTGTGACCTGAGCGTAAGTGCGACCTGTGGTAAGTGTGTGACTTGTGATTCAGTGACTTTGGATTCAGGGAGTTTCCAAGGGAGGTATTACTGAATTGCTGTTAAATTTTATTAATAGTTTTTATTTATTTTTGCTTATCTTTTTGTCAATGCCATCCAGTGCACGTCTTGCCGCATGTATGAAATCCTTGAACAGCCGGTCGAAGGTGCATACTGCTGTGCGAGATGTAAGCACGTTGTGCATTTGGAAGCCCAGATACTGGATCTAAATGTACAGCTGGCAACACTGAGATCCATAGACAATATGGAAAGGAGTCTTCTGCTCACTGAGCAGACGCTCAGTGGGATAGATGAGGGGGGATGCTAGGTTGGAGCAGCAAGACAATGAAGCAGCTAGCTGGGTGACAGTTAGAAGGTGGGGTAGAGGGAAGAGCACCAGGGAGGCTAGTCCTGATCTGGCACACCCCAATAAGTTTGCTAAGTTGGAAGATGAGGGGAGTGTTAGTGCAGGAGTAGCACTGCTGCAGCAAGGCATGTCCTCTGAAAGCAGGAGGAGTGTCAGCTCCAGTAAGGGGGGAAATAGGAGAGCAGGGCAGGCCAGACTGGTTCTGGTAGTGGGAGACTCAATTATTAGGGGAACAGATAGGGCAATCTGTCACAAAGACAGGGATCGTCGAACGGTGTGCTGCCTACCTGACGCTCGAGTCCGACACATCGCTGATCGGGTTGACAGATTACTGGGAGGGGCTGGTGAGGATCCAGCGGTCATGGTGCACATTGGCACAAATGACAAAGTTAGAAGTAAGTGGAAGGTCCTTAAAGATGATTTCAGGGAATTAGGCTGTAAGCTTAAAGCAAGGACCTCCAAGGTGGTATTTTCGGAAATACTTCCTGTGCCACGCCAGAGAGGCAACGGGAGATTAGGGAGGTTAATAAGTGGCTCAGGAATTGGTGTAAGAAGGAGGGGTTTGGGTTCCTGCAGAACTGGGCCGACTTCTCAGTTGGCTACAGGTTCTATGCTAGGGACGGGCTGCACCTCAATGGGGAGGGTGCACCTGTGCTGGGGGAGAAAATGGCTAGAAGGTTGGAGGAGTGCTTAAACTAGGGACGGGGGGAGGGTATTCCTTTAATAGGAGGGGAAGACAGTGCAGATAGAGACCTGGGCACAATTAATGAAATTGGGGGTGGGGGTGGCATGGGGGTAGGGTTAGAACAGTTTATAATTTAAGAAAGACTAGAGGTACAGAGAGATACATAAAGTGCATGTATACTAATGCCAGAAGCCTCGCCAACAAGATGGAGGAATTGGAGTTAATGTTGTTGGAACATAATTATGACATGGTGGGGATATCTGAGACATGGCTGGATAAGAGCCGTGACTGGGCGGTTAATTTACAGGGCTATAGTCTGTTCAGAAATGACCGAACAAATAAGCGAGGGGGAGGCGTGTGTTAATATGTAAAATCATCCTTAAGACCCATCCTTCGTGTTAATATATATGAATCTAATGAAAATGTAGAGTCCCTGTGGGTAGAGATAAGGGGAGGGGGGAAAAATAATAAATTACTGATAGGAGTTTGTTATAAGTCTCCAAAAAATAATGGAAGCAACAGAGAATATCCTCATAAAGCAAATAGATGAAGCTGCGACTCAAGGAGAAGTCATTATTATGGGGGACTTCAACTACCCTGAAATACATTGGGGAACCGAAACCTGCAGTTCCAGCAAAGGTAATAGGCTTTTGACAACTTTGAGAGACAATTACCTTTCACAACTGGTTCAGGACCCAACAAGAGGGGGGGGCACTGCTCGACCTAATATTAACCAACAGGCCAGACCGCATATCAAATGTAAGGGTTGAGGGTCACTTGGGTAATAGTGATCACAAAATAATACGTTTTCATGTATCCTTTATTAAGATGTGTAGTAGAGGGGTTACAAGGACACTAAACTTCAGGAAGGCAAATTTCCAACAGATGAGAGATGATCTTGGTGCAATTAACTGGGACGATATCCTGAGACACAAAATACACAAAGAAAATGGGAGACATTTATTAGCATCCTGAATAGGACCTGTGCACAATATATACCATGTGGGAATAAACATGCTAGAAATAGGAAGAAACCACTATGGCTAAATAGAGCTGTAAGGGGCGCAATAAGTGACAAAAATAAAGCATTTAGAGAATTAAAGCAAGTAGGTAGTGATGAGGCATTAAATAAATACAGAAAATTAAATAAATTCTGTAAAAAGCAAATCAGACAGCAAGGATTGAAACAGAGAGACTCATTGCCAGAGAAAGTAAAAATAATCCCAAAATATTCTTTAACTACATAAGTAGTAAGAAGCTAAAAAATGATAGTGTTGGCCCCCTTAAAAATAGTCTGGGTGAAATGGTGGATGAGGAAAAAGCCAATATGCTAAATTACTTTTTTCAACAGATTTTACACAAGAAAATCCCATGACGGATAACATGATCAGTGATAAAAATTCTCCATTAAATGTCACTTGCTTAACCCAGCAGGAAGTACGGCGGCGTCTAAAAATCACTAAAATTGACAAATCCCCGGGCCCGGATGGGATACACCCCCGAGTACTGCAGGAATTAAGCACAGTCATAGATAGACCATTATTTTTAATCTTTAAAGATTCCATAATAACATGGTCTGTACGTACCACAGGACTGGCGTATAGCAAATGTGGTGCCAATATTCAAAAACGGGACAAAAACTGAACTTGGAAATTATAGGCCAGTAAGTTTAACCTCAACTGTGGGTAAAATCCTGGAGGGTTTTCTAAGAGATCCTATACTGGAGTATCTGGAGAAGAATAACCTCATGACCCAATATCAACATGGGTTTACAAGGGACCGTTCCTGTCAGACTAATCTGATAAGCTTTTATGAAGAGGTAAGTTCCGGACTGGACCAAGGGAATGCAGTGGACGTGGTGTACATGGACTTTTCAAAAGCTTTCGATACGGTGCCACACAAAAGGTTGATACATACAATGAGAACAATGGGGATAGGGGAAAATATGTGTAGGTGGGTTAAGAGCTGGCTCAGGGATAGGAAACAAAGGATGATTATTAATGGAGCACAATCGGACTGGGTCACGGTTAGCAGTGGGGTACCACAGGGGTCAGTTTTGGGCCCGCTTCTTTTTAACACATTTATTAATGACCTTGTAGGGGGCATAGAGAGAATTTCAATTTTTGCAGATGACACTGAGCTCAACTCTGCAAGGGTAATCAATACAGAGGAGGACAATTTTATATTACAGGAGGATTTATGTAAACTAGAAGCTTGGGCTGATAAATGGCAACTGAGCTTTAATGGGGATAAATGTAAGGTCATGCACTTGGGTAGAACGAACAAGATGTATAATTATGTGCTTAATTGTAAAACACTGGACAAAGCTATCACTGAAAAAGACCTGGGTGTATGGGTGGACGACAAACTCACATTTAGTGGCCAGTGTCAGGCAGCTGCTGCAAAGGCAAATAAAATAATGGGATGCATTAAAAGAGGCATAGATGCTCATGCGGAGAACATAATTTTACCTCTATAGTAGTCACTAGTGCGACCACACTTAGAATACTGTGCACAGTTCTGGTCTCCGGTGTATAAGAATGACATAGCTGAACTGGAGCAGGTGCAGAGAAGAGCGACCAAGGTTATTAGGGAACTAGGGGGTCTGCAATACCAAGACAGGTTATTACACTTGGGGTTATTTAGTTTGGAAAATCGAAGGCTTAGGGGTGATCTTATTACAATGTATAAATATATGCGGGGACAATACAAAGACCTTTCTAATTATCTTTTTACTCTTAGACCTGTGACGGGGACAAGGGGGCATCCTCTACGTCTGGAGGAGGGAAGGTTTAAGCATACTCTCAGACGCGGATTCTTTACTTGTAAGAGCAGTGAGACTATGGAACTCTCTGCCATGTGATGTTGTAATGAGTGATTCCCTAATAAAATTTAAGAAGGGACTGGATGCCTTTCTTGAAAAGTATAATATTACAGGGTATATACACTAGTTTCCATAATATTGCGTTGATCCAGGGAGCTAGTCTGATTGCTGTATGTGGAGTCGGGAAGGAATTTTTTTCCCCAATGTGAAGCTTACTGTTTGCCACATGTGTTTTTTTGCCTTCCTCTGGACAAACATGTTAGGGCAAGTTAGGATAGGATATGGGTTGAACTAGATGGACTTAAAGTCTTCCTTCAACCTTAATAACTATGTTACTATGAGTGGACATCTGGAGTCTCAGACTGGAATTAAGACAGCCGACTCCCTATTCCCATGCTGGTGATTTTTTCCTGCCTCCTGAGGTCTTAGTTTCCAGCTCAGTTCCTGCCATCTCAAGTTAAGTTGTCTTTGCTAATGTTCACATTTGATTTAGTTTGGTCTATTCAGTTTTTTGTGTGGTCAGCCAGCCCCGGCTGGGGCTGTGCTGAATTTCCACTCTTATGTCACTGTATGTGCCAGTTTGCTTTTTGTCCCTTATTAGATTGGCCTCTTTTTGCTCTGTTCTCAGAATATGCCAGAGTGCTGATATAGTTGGAGAAGTCTAGTGACTTCAGGGTATTTATTGCTATCAGAAGTGTTGGACATTTTTGCAGGGTTTTTTGGCGTGATTGCAGACAGTATCTTTCCTTTCCTGTCCTTTCTAGCTAGTGCGGGCCCCATCGTTTGCTCAGCCTATTTTCCTACTTGTGTTCGTGTTTTCATCTTGTCTCACCGTCAATTCATGTGTGGGGGCTGTCTATTCCTTTGGGGTCTGCTCTGGGGCAGTTTTAGATTTCCCCTTTTCTTGCTTTAAGCTTATTTAGTCCTCGGGCTGTGACGAGGCATCTAGAATCATCGTAGGTACACTCCACGGCTGCTGTTAGTTGTGTGGTTAGGATCAGGGGTCTGCAATCCGCATAGTTACCAACCTCTCTGGTTTTCTGTGACTTGGCTTGGTCTTGTTTTCCTCCTCGGTGACCCATTCATAACAGAATCACCAGCCATACCGCAGATTCTAGGGTACTGAAAAGCAGGAAAAAATTGTTAAAAAAAGTGTCATAATTTTTTTTTTTATATGTATTTTTTCCTCTTTTTCTCTGGGGCCGTAGGAGGATTTCTTCTCTAATGGAGATTAAGCAATTGTCTGATCGTGTGGAGCAGCTCGCTGCTGAAGTGCGGGGAATTTCCGCCTATCTCACTCAGTCACATGCTGTTGAACCAAAGATCCTTACTCCTGATGTGTTTTCTGGGGATCGGTCTAAATTTTTGAATTTTAAGAATAATTGTAAATTATTTCTTGCCTTGAAGCCTAACTCATCGGGGAGCTCTGTGCAGCAGGTTAAAATTGTCATATACTTGCTGCGCAGCGGTCCTCAGGATTGGGCTTTTTCTCTGACACTTGAAAATCCTATTCTGACTAATGTGGATGCATTTTTTCAAGCTTTGAGGTTGTTGTATGATGAACCTAATGCTATTGATCAAGCTGAGAAAACCCTATTAGCATTGAACCAGGGTCAGGATTCTGCAGAGTTATACTGTCAAAAATTCCAAAAGTGGGCAGTCCTTACTACATGGAATGATGGTGCATTGGCAGCTCTCTTTCGGAAGAGTTTATCAGAGACCATAAAAGATATGATGGTGGAATTTACGTTTCCTCTGGTCTTGATGATTCTATGTCATTAGCCATTCAAGTTGATCGGTGTTTACGTGAACGTAAAACTACACGAGAGGCGTTGCCATCTTTTGAACAAACGTCTGAACCTATGCAATGTGATAGGGTTTTGTCTAGGGCGCAACGTCTGGAGTTTAGAAGGCGTAATAAGCTGTGTTTTTTCTATGGAGACGCCTCTCATACTATTTCTGTCTGCCTTAAATTAGAGAAACTTTTTGCACACACATTTGCTGTGGGCAGTGTACAACCTAAGTTTCTTTTGGTAATTACTCTGATCTGCTCCTTATCCACATTTTCCACTAAGGCTTTTGTAGATTCAGGAGCAGCTTTGAATCTGATGGATTTGAACTTTGCTAAATGTTGTGGTTTTCCTATGATACCTCTGCGGACGCCTATTCCTTTGAGCGGTATTGATGCTACTCCTTTGGTGGAGATTAAACCTCAGTTTTGAACCCAGGTGATAATGCGAGTTGCCCCAGACCACCAAGAAAATTGAAAATTTTTGGTGCTGCTCAATTTGCATGATACCATTGTTCTGAGTTTTCCCTGGTTGCAAACTCATAATCCAGTTTTGGATTGGAAATCTGTGTCTGTGGTGAGTTGGGGTTGTCAGTGTATTCTTAGGGACACTCCTGTTTTCTCCACCTCTCCTCAGTCTCATGGTATTCCTGATTATTTGGCTGATTTTTCTGATGTATTTAGTGAGAGTAAGTCTGTGTCTTTGCCTCCTCATAGGAGTTATGACTGTGCAATTGAGTTGATGCCTGGGTGTAAATTTCCCAAGGGTCGGCTTTTCAACTTATCGGTACCCGAACATGATGCTATGCGATCCTATATTAAGGAGTCGCTGGAGAAGGGTCATATTAGACCATCCTCTAAACCCTTAGGTGCTGGGGGTTTTTTTGTGGCCAAGAAAGATGGTTCATTAAGACCTTGTATTGACTTTCGTTCCCTTAACAAGATGACGGTTAAATATCAGTACCCGTTACCCCTGATGTCTGATTTATTCTCCAGAGTTAAAAGTGCCTGCTGGTTTACTTAGCTTGACCTCAGGGGGCGTACAATCTTATTCACATCAAGCACGGGGATGAATGGAAGACGGCGTTTAATACTCCGGAGGGACATTTTGAATACCTGGTGATGCCTTTTGGGCTCACTCATGCCCCTTCTGTCTTCCAATCCTTTATGAATGATATTTTCCAGGACTTTGTGGATAAGTTTTTGATCATCTATCTGGATGATATTTTGATCTTTTCCAGTGATTGGGATTCTCATGTGGAACATGTCCGGACTGTGTTCTGGATTTTGAGGGAGAATTCCCTGTTTGTTAAGGGATCGAAATGCCTCTTGGGTGTACAGAGGATTTTGTTTTTGGGATTTATTTTGTCTGCGTCGACTATTGAAATGGACCTGGCCAAGGTACAGGCCATTTATGATTGGGTTCAGCCCACTTCTTTGAAGGCTCTCCAGAAGTTTTTGGGTTTTGCTAATTTCTATCGTAAATTTATAGGTAATTTTTCTGGTATTGTCAAACCACTGACTGATCTGACCAAGAAGGGCGCTGATGTGCTGAATTGGTCTCCAGAGGCTGTCTCGGTATTTCAGGAGCTTAAGCGGAGATTCACTTCTGCTCCGGTTTTATGGTAACCTGATGTCTCACTTCCATTTCAGGTGGAGGTAGATGCTTCTGAGATTGGTGCAGGAGCTGTTTTGTCCCAAAAAGATCCTGTGACTTCTAAAATGAAGCCTTCTTTTCTCAAAAGTTCTCCCCATCTGAACGCAACTATGACGTGGGGAATCGGAAATTGTTGGCCATGAAATGGGCATTTGAGGAGTGGAGACATTGGTTGGAGGGAGCTAGACATCAAGTTGTGGTCCTCACCGACCACAAGAATTTGATTTATCTGGAGTCGGCCAAACGCTTGAATCCTAGACAGGCTAGGTGGGCCTTGTTTTTCATGCGTTTTAATTTTGTGGTCTCTTTTCTTCCTGGCACTAAGAATGTTAAGGCAGACGCCCTTTATAGGAGTTTCTTTGCTGATTCTCTTATTGTGACTGAGCCTACTACCATCCTAGATGAGGGAGTAGTTCTTTCTGCCATTTCGCCCGATTTGAGACACGCCCTGGAGGAATTTCAGGATGATAAACCTGAGCGTTGTCCTATGGGAAAATTGTATGTTCCTGACCAGTGGAGGAAGAGAGTGATGTCTGAAGTTCATTGCTCCGCATTGGCTGGTCATCCAGGTATTTTTGGTACCAGAGATTTGGTGAGTCGGTCTTTTGGTGGCCTGCCTTATCTCGTGATCTCAGGAATTTTGTGCAGTCCTATGGGACTTGTTCTCATTCTAAACCCTGTTCTCATTCTAGTGGGTTGTTGATGCCCCTGCTGGTGCCCAAGAGGCCATGGACCCATATCTCAATGGATTGTATTTCTGATCTTCCTGTCTCTCAGAGAATGATTGTTATCTGGGTGATTTGTGATAGATTTTCTAAGATGGTCCATCTTGTACCACTCCCAAAGTTGCCATCTTCCTCAGAGTTGGTGCCCTTGTTTTTACAACAGGTGGTTCGGTTGCATGGGATTCCTGAGAACATTGTATCGGACAGAGGAGTCCAGTTTGTTTCCAGATTCTGGACAGCCTTTTGTTCCAATCTGGGAATTCAGTTATCTTTCTCCTCTGCATTTCATCCTCAGACCAATGGACAGACTGAGAGAACAAACCAGACCTTGGAGACCTATTTAAGATGTTTTATATCTGCTGATCAGGATGACTGGGTCTCATTTTTGCCCTTGGCCGAATTCGCGCTAAACAATAGAGCTAGTTCTGCCACTTTGATGTCGCCCTTTTTCTGTAACTTTGGGTTTCATCCTCGATTTTCTTCAGGGCAAGTGGAGTCTTCGGCCTGCCCAGGTGTGGACACGGTGTTAGAGAGAATGCAGCAGATTTTGGACCAAGTGGTGGATAAGTTATCACTCTCTCAGGAAAAGGCCCAGCGGTTTTCCAACCGGCATAGGACCATTGGTCCCTGGTTTAAAGTGGGAGATATGGTTTGGTTGTCGTCAAACAATATCTCTATGAAGGTTGCGTCTCCAGAGTTCAAGCCAAGATTTATTGGACCTTATAAGATCTTGGAGATTCTTAATCCTGTTTCTTTTCGATTGGCTCTTCCAGTTACGTTTAAGATCCATAACGTATTTCACAAATCTCTGTTGAAGAGGTTTGTTGAGCCAGTAGTTCCTGTGGCGGCGCCTCCTGACCCTGTATTGGTTGAAGGCAATGTGGAATATGAGGTAGAGAAAATATTGGATTCTCATTTGGTTAGATGGAGACTCCAGTATTTGGTCAAATGGAAGGGTTATGGCCAGGAGGATAATTCTTGGGTCTCTGCTTCTGACGTTCATGCCGAAAGATTGGTTCGTGCTTTTCACAGGGCCCATCCTGATCGGCCTGGTGGCGTGGATGAGGGTTTGGTGACCCCTCCTCAAGGGGGGTACTGTTGTGAACTCATTTTCTGGTCTGATTCTGGTTTCTGGTGAGGGAGCTGGTTATTAGGGGAACAGATAGGGCAATCTGTTACAAAGACAGGGATCGTCGAACGGTGTTCTGCCTACCTGGCGCTCGAGTCCGACACATCGCTGATCGGGTTGACAGATTACTGGGAGGGGCTGGTGAGGATCCAGCGGTCATGGTGCACATTGGCACAAATGACAAAGTTAGAAGTAGGTGGAAGGTCCTTAAAGATGATTTCAGGGAATTAGGCTGTAAGCTTAAAGCAAGGACCTCCAAGGTGGTGTTTTCGGAAATACTTCCTGTACCACGTGCCATGCCAGAGAGGCAACGGGAGATTAGGGAGGTTAATAAGTGGCTCAGGAATTGGTGTAAGAAGGAGGGGTTTGGGTTCCTGCAGAACTGGGCCAACTTCTCGGTTGGCTACAGGTTCTAAGCTGGGACGGGCTGCACCTCAATGGGGAGGGTGCAGCTGTGCTGGGGGAGCAAATGGCTAGAAGGTTGGAGGAGTGTTTAAACTAGGGACGGGGGGGAGGGTATTCCTTTAATAGGAGGGGAAGACAGTGCAGATAGAGACCTGGGCACAAATAATGAACGTGGGGGTGGCATGGGGGGTGGGGTTAGAACAGTTTATAATTTAAGAAAGACTAGAGGTACAGAGAGATACATAAAGTGCATGTATACTAATGCCAGAAGCCTCGCCAACAAGATGGAGGAATTGGAGTTAATGTTGGAACATAATTATGACATTGTGGGAATATCTGAGACATGGCTGGACGGGAGCCATGACTGGGCAGTTAATTTACAGGGCTATAGTCTGTTCAGAAATGACCGAACAAATAAGCGAGGGGGAGGCGTGTGTTTATATGTAAAATCATCCTTAAAACCCATCCTTCGTGATAATATGTATGAATCTAATGAAAATGTAGAGTCCCTGTGGGTAGAGATAAGGGTGGAGGGGTGAAAAATAATAAATTACTGATAGGAGTTTGTTATACGTCTCCAAAAATAATGGAAGCAACAGAGAATATCCTCATAAAGTAAATAGATGAAGCTGCGACTCAAGGAGAAGTCATTATTATGGGGGAATTCAACTACCCTGAAATACATTGGGGAACCGAAACCTGCAGTTCCAGCAAAGTTAATAGGTTTTTGACAACTATGAGAGACAATTACCTTTCACAACTGGTTCAGTACCCAACAAGAGGGGGGGGCACTGCTAGACCTAATATTAACCAACAGGCCAGACCGCATATCAAATGTAAGGGTTGAGGGTCACTTGGGTAATAGTGATCACAAAATAATAAGTTTTCATGTATCCTTTGATAAGATATGTAGTAGAGGGGTTACAAGGACACTAAACTTCAGGAAAGCAAATTTCCAATGGATGAGAGATGATCTTGGTGCAATTAACTGGGACGATATCCTGAGACATTAAAATACACAAATAAAATGGGAAACATTTATTAGCATCCTGAATAGGACCTGTGCACAATATATACCATATGGGAATAAACATGCTAGAAATAGGAGGAAACCACTATGGCTAAATAGAGCTGTAAGGCTAGTTTCACACTTGCTTTTTTTTGCAGCGCGTTTTTCCCGCAAAAAAACGCATTGAAAAAACGCATACATAAGCATACAACTGCTGCGTTTTTTTCAAGCATTTTTATGAGCATGCATGAAAAAAACGCAGCGTTTTTATGCGTTTGTATGCGTTTTTAGTGCGTTTTTACCGCGTTTGCGTTTTTTTCCAACATTTTTAGGTGGCCCCTCACACTACCCAAACCATGACTTTACTAACCCTAACCCTGACCCTAACCCTAACCCTGACCCTAACCCTAACCCTGACCCTAACCCTTAACCAAATCATACTTAACCCTAACCCAAACCCTAAACCCTAACTAACCCTAACCCTGACCCTAACCCTAACCCTGACCCTAACCCTTAACAAAACCATACTTAACCCTAACCCTGACCCTAACCCTGACCCTAACCCTTAACCAAACCATACTTAACCCTAATCCTGACCCTAACCCTGACCCTAACCCTAACCCTGACCCTAACCCTTAACAAAACCATACTTAACCCTAATCCTGACCCTAACCCTGACCCTAATCCTTAACAAAACCATACTTAACCCTAACCCTAACCCTAACCCTGACCCTAACCCTTAACAAAACCATACTTAACCCTAATCCTGACCCTAACCCTGACCCTAACCCTTAACAAAACCATACTTAACCCTAACCCTGACCCTAACCCTGACCCCAACCCTGACCCTAACCCTAACCCTGACCCTAACCCTTAACCAAACCATACTTAACCCTAACCCTGACCCAAACCCCAACCCTAACCCTGACCCTGACCCTAACCCTAACCCTAAACCCCCTTAACTAACCCTAACTCTAACCCAAACCCCTAAATTCCATGGTTAAAAAAAAAAAACGCATATGCAAAAAAACGCATACATGAGCATGCCAGTGCGCACATATGCGCATCCATAGGCTATAATGGCCATTTTTAGCGCAAAACGTGCGCATATGTGCGCATGCGCTTTTTTGCAGGGCCAAAAAATGCAACATGCTGCGTCTGGAAAATACAAACGCACACCCCAAAAAAACGCAGCGCATGAAAATCGCATACATGCGCTTACAAGCGCGCAGGTATGCGCACCCATGTTAAATATAGGGGAAAAAACGCATGCGCACATATGCGTTTTTTTCCAGCGCTAAAAAACGCAAATGTGAAACCAGCCTAAGGGACGCAATAAGTGACAAAAATAAAGCATTTAGAGAATTAAAGCAAGTAGGTAGTAGTGAGGCATTAAATAAATACAGAAAATTAAATAAATTCTGTGAAAAGCAAATCAAGACAGCAAAGATTGAGACAGAGAGACTCATTGCCAGAGAAAGTAAAAATAATCCCAAAATATTCTTTAACTACATAAATAGAAGCTAAAAAATGATAGTGTTGGCCCCCTTAAAAATAGTCTGGGTGAAATGGAGGATGAGGAAAAATCCCATATGCTAAATGACTTTTTTTCTACAGTTTTTACACAAGAAAATCCCATGACTGATAACATGATCAGGGATAAAATTCTACATTGAATGTCACTTGCTTAACCCAGCAGGAAGTATGGCGGCGTCTAAAAATCACTAAAATTGACAAATCCCCGGGCCCGGAATGGATACACCCCTGAGTACTGCAGGAATTAAGCACAGTCATAGACCATTATTTTTAATCTTTAAAGATTCCATAATAACAGGGTCTGTACCTCAGGACTGGCATATAGCAAATGTGGTGCCAATATTCAAAAACGGGACAAAATCTGAACTTGGAAATTATAGGCCAGTAAGTTTAACCTCAACTGTGGGTAAAATCCTGGAGGGTTTTCTAAGAGATCCTATACTGGAGTATCTGGAGAAGAATAACCTCATGACCCAATATCAACATGGGTTTACAAGGGACCATTCCTTTCAGACTAATCTGATAAGCTTTTATGAAGAGGTAAGTTCAGGACCGGACCAAGGGAATGCAGTGGACGTGGTGTACATGGACTTTTCAAAAGCTTTTGATATGGTGCCACACAAAAGGTTGATACATAAAATGAGAACAATGGGGATAGGGGAAAATGTGTAGGTGGGTTAAGAGCTGGCTCAGGGATAGGAAACAAAGGGTGGTTATTAATGGTGCACACTCGGACTGGGTCACAGTTAGCAGTGGGGTACCACAGGGGTCAGTTTTGGGCCCGCTTCTTTTTAACATATTTATTAATATGTAGGGGGCATAGAGAGTAGAATTTCAATATTTGCAGATGACACTAAACTCTGCAGGGTAATCAATACAGAGGAGGACAATTTTATATTACAGGAGGATTTATGTAAACTAGAAGCTTGGGCTGATAAATGGCAAATGAGCTTTAATGTGGATAAATGTAAGGTCATGCACTTGGTAGAACGAATAAGATGTATAATTATGTGCTTAATTGTAAAACACTGGGCAAAACTGTCACTGAAAAAGACCTGGGTGTATGGGTGGACGACAAACTCACATTTAGTGGCCAGTGTCAGGCAGCTGCTACAAAGGCAAATAAAATAATGGGATGCATTAAAAGAGGCATAGATGCTCATGAGGAGAACATAATTTTACCTCTATATAAGTCACTAGTGCGACCACACTTAGAATACTGTGTACAGTTCTGGTCTCCGGTGTATAAGAAAGACATAGCTGAACTGGAGTAGGTGCAGAGAAGCGCGACCAAGGTTATTAGGGAACTAGGGGGTCTGCAATACCAAGACAGGTTATTACACTTGGGGTTATTTAGTTTGGAGAATCGAAGGCTTAGGGGTGATCTTATTACAATGTATAAATATATGCGGGGACAATATAAAGACCTTTCTAATAATCTTTTTACTCTTAGACCTGTGACGGGGACAAGGGGGCATCCTCCGTCTGGAGGAAAGAAAGTTTAAGCATACTCACCGACACGGATTCTTTACTGTAAGAGCAGTGAGACTATGGAACTCTCTGCCATTTGATGTTGTAATGAGTGATTCCCTAATAAAATTTAAGAAGGGACTGGATGCCTTTCTTGAAAAGTATAATATTACAGGGTATATACACTAGTTTCCGTAATATTGCGTTGATCCAGGGAGCTAGTCTGATTGCTGTATGTGGAGTCGGGAAGGAATTTTTTTCCCCAATGTGAAGCTTACTGTTTGCCACATGGGTTTTTTTTGCCTTCCTCTGGATCAACATGTTAGGGTGTTAGGATAGGATATGGGTTGAACTAGATGGACTTAAAGTCTTCCTTCAACCTTAATAACTATGTTACTATGTTACTATGAGTGGACATCTGGAGTCTCAGACTGGATTTAAGACAGCCGACTCCCTATTCCCATGCTGGTGATTTTTTTCCTGCCTCCTGAGGTCTTAGTTTCCAGCTCAGTTCCTACAAATCTCAAGCTAAGTTGTCTTTGCTAATGTTCACATTTGATTTGGTTTGGTCTATTCAGTTTTTTTGTGTGGTCAGCTTGCCCTGGCTGGGGCTGTGCTGAATTTCCACTCCTATGTCACTGTATGTGCCAGTTTGCTTTTTGTCCCTTATTAGATTGGCCTCTTTTTGCTCTGTTCCCAGAATATGCCAGAGTGCTGATATAGTGGGAGAAGTCTAGTGACTTCAGGGTATTTTTTGCTATCAGAAGTGTTGGACAGTTTTGCAGGGTTTTTTGGCGTGATTGCAGACAGTATCTTTCCTTTCCTGTCCTTTCTAGCTAGTGTGGGCCCCATCGTTTGCTCAGCCTATTTTCCTACCTGTGTTCGTGTTTTCATCTTGTCTCACCGTCAATACATGTGTGGGGGCTGTCTATTCCTTTGGGGTCTGCTCTGGGGCAGTTTTAGATTTCCCCTTTTTTTGCTTTAGGCTTATTTAGTCCTCCGGCTGTGACGAGGCGTCTAGAATCATCGTAGGTATGCTCCACGGCTGCTGTTAGTTGTGTGGTTAGGATCAGGGGTCTGCAATCCGCATAGTTACCAACCTCTCTGGTTTTCTGTGACTTGGCTTGGTCTTGTTTTCCTCCTCGGTGACCCATTCATTACAGTGATATAGAAGAGTTAATGGTTTGCTTTTATATCCCTTTAAATGCCTTTAAGACTTCAATTGCCTTTTGCCTTATTACTGCTAGAAATTATTCTCATGTAGACTACTAGTCTCCGTGTTCAAGGAAACTATACTTATCATATTTATTCTCAACAACATGTTCTGGCTATATTGTAAACAAGATACGACCCTGAGGTGATGGTGGGGGCCAAATGAGCTCCACATATTGAGTCACATATTGCTGTAAATGGTATAAAAACATGTCTTATATTTCATTACGTCAGATAAAGTGATTTGACCACGGCCCGTGTGTGTTGAGTCCTTTGTCTCCAAGCGCTTGTCATCAGAAGGGCGACAAAACCTCTCAATCCGGCCTCACTGGTGATCTGGAAAGATCTGACGCTTGGTCAGAACAAAAACAGCTACGACAGTTTGGCGCCCGACGGAGACCGTGGAAACCAGTCTATTCGGAATCCGTATGTGGGAGCTTCCTGGGAGGTTGAAAATGCAGAATCCAGGCTGCAGCAGGTGAGAACATTTATTCTTACATTGATTCTGCATCTGCAACCTCTCTAAGGATGTCCACATACCTCTGGGTAAGACTGTAACAGCACGGTTCAAAAGAACCCACATCACCAGTGAGGGGTGAGTATGTCTGTATGAGAGTTGAATAATAGAGTAATAAGATAATAATTGTCATCTGTATTATCTGTTAAACTGTTCTGGCAATATACTAATATACTAACTGGTTGTATACTGTGTAGCACAGAGTCTGGGATAGACTCTGTGCAGTTGTTGTTGTTGTTTTGGATTGGCAGTAAATCATATGAGGCTGTATTTTGTATAGGGCTGTGGTTTTTTGGTTGCTCTGGTTTTCAATGTTTCTTGTTGTTTAAGAAGTTGGCTTTGGTGTTCTCGGAGTGTCAGTGGACACTGCTGTAGGTTAAAGTGTCAATCAAATCCAAAGTGCAAGATAGGCAGGCTGTGTGAATCCTTGTATGTATGTCTATGAGAACCTCTGAATAAGATGAGAGATGAGTAATTGAGAAAAAAAAAAAAAAAAAAATCCGTGAATGAGCACGTATAAATGAATCATCACACATCATTTTTGTGTCAAGAGATTTGTTACCTTTCTAGTTGTGGTGGAATCCCGGACAGATGCATTATAAATATTTCAAATCTACATCTGAGACTGAATGAATTGAGTAATGATATAGCTCGTGTTATATGTGGCATTACATTGTAAAGTTTCCTGAATGCATTTGGCCATAAAAGGGCAAGGCATGGTTAATCTCATTATACAGTTATCTGCTCTTACAGTGAAATCCCGTGATTTTGAGTTTCTTTGTAGAAATTGATTTTGATAACTCTAAAGAGCTACGGAATTCAGTGAAGAACGCTGCATTCTGACGGGAGGGGGGAAGGATGGAGCTGCGCAGTTTCTTCTCCCTTCGCTCTTATCTCTGCTGAGTGTGATCTGTGCTCAAAATTCTCTGTAATTCTATCCATAAAGTACGCGCTGAAAGATTTGTGCATTTTAAAGCAACAGTACTTAATTGAAGTTGGAAGTTAAAAGTAAAATATGGTGCCTAATTTAGAAGGAAATTGCAAGTGATTGATGGTCATTGTAAGTGATTGTTTGGTCATTAATGTGTTTGAACCTGCTTCTAGTTGTGTGATTGATTTGTATAGCAAATTGTGTATCAACAGAGGAGGTAGCCGACTGTACGGCTGATAAAGTGGGTTAGAGTCCTATCACACCTGGGACTTCTTACTTTAGTCAGCAGGTTTTATTGTTGTGGGTGAGAGGCGAGGGTGAGGAGCCCTCTGGATATACCTTGGCAGGCTCACTCTGACTTGCTAAGTGTGGCCTGTAAGACAGAGGTCCAGGCACACTGGGAGGGCATTTCAGAAGAAAGGTGAGCTGTCTAAGGTTGAAATAGCCTTCCCACAACAATCCATGGAGCTGGGCTGGAAGGATGCAGGCCTGATCCTATTCTAGCCAGCTGATCTAGCGGGTGAGAGGCAGAGAACCTTCCCGCTACATCCTGTAGGTCTACCGGGTGAGAGGCAAGGAGCCTTCCCGCTACACCTCGGCAGGCTCTCTCTGACTTGCTAAGTGTGGCCTGTAAGACAGAGGTCCAGGCACACTGGGAGGGCATTTCAGAAGAAAAGTGAGCTGTCGGCAGAAAAAGGTTGAAGCCATGGCAACTTTTTCTGTGTACCGTCGGTGCGCCCAATGAGATCCAAGAGAGCTATGCAAATTGAAAAAGACAGAGAAGAAAGGAAGCAGTAATACAGGTTGGACCAATTTAAAAAAAAAAAAAAAAGGCAAAAATACCAGAGTGTGAATGTTTGGATGTACAAAAAGGCACAGACAAGGGAAGAAAATAGCAAGTGAATAAATGATGCTTGAGAATGAATGTGCAGCAGTGTGGAAGGTGTATTATGAATGTTTTGATTGACAAAGAGTAACCAGAGACTCAGACAAAACAGATGGACTTGTAAACACTGTGATCAGACTCAGACAAACCCAGACTGAATAGCTACTTGTGTGACCTGTGCTACTGACCTAAGCGAGTTGCGCTAAATCCTGTCCAGACAAGATCATATGTAGTGACATAAGAAGCTGACATAATAGAGTGGGTAGTGGGGACATTGACCTTTGAGGAGTAAGCTGACAGTAGACATCAGACGACCAACCCCATCAGTGCGACTAGAATAAGAAAGATGCAGGTGTATTATCCCTGGAGCCCCTCTGACCAGCTAGCTTTGTTGAAACAGTTGCCTGACCCTGAAGACCAACCATTCCCGTTTTACAGACACATACAGGAAATACAGCAGACATATAAGTGTACCTGGGCAGACCTAGAGAGGTTGGTGAGTTTAAAGGCAGGTGACGCACTAGGACATATAATTAAGACACACACAGATGTGACAAAGAATCAGGCTTGGGGCATGGATGATAAATCTGCACGGTCTGGGGAGACATACTGTGAGTCACTAAGACAATGGGCTACAGTGGAACAATCAGAGCAGTCTGTACTCCTGATTAACGTGACACAGCAAAGAGGAGAGAGTGTAGAGATGTACTTTGGACGGTTACAGCTGAAATGGGCAGACATGGGGTACATTTGCATAAACCCACTTGATGTTAGAATACTGGTGAATGCATTCATTGACGGTATGAGCAAAGACTTACGAGACACAGTACAGACAGCCAGACCTGAATGGAGACATGTAGATCCGAAAGACCTCCTTAAGGTAGCTAAAGAAATTGAGCAAACAAGGACAATAGGACGACCTGTCATGTATGCTGGAGCACAAGGAAAACAGTGGAGACGTAGTAAGGTACCAAGGGACCTAGAAACAGTGAGGTGCTGGAATTGTGGTACTTACAAAACTTATTGTTAGTGACAATACCCCTATGAATTTACTGGGAGCAGATGTGCTGAGTGCGATCCAGGCCACCATACAGTACTCTCCTGAGGGTATTACAGTCACAAGTCCCCTCTCAGATAAACATTTGTGTAAGATTGCAGCAATGGTGTATATGACAAAAGCGGTGAAACTAACACCTGACACCAAAATGCCTGAGGATGAGGAAATGGGACAGGTGCCAGACACTGTTTGGGCAAGGGGAAAAACGGATGTGGGTCAGTTGCCCATTCCCCCTGTCATGATTAAAATGAAAGAAGTAACCACTCCCCCTTGTTTAAAGCAATACCCCTTGAGCCTAGCAATATCAATAGCCAAATCAATTGCCCCGAGCAGAGATATTAGAGAGTATGTTAAGGCAGGGGTTCTGGTGCAAAGAAACCCCCCCTTTGGACTGCAAAGATCTTCCCCCTGTGACACCACTTTGTATCCCATTAGGAAAAAAGAAAAAAAAAAAAAAAAAGGAACTCAAGGGTTTGCTGACACTTACAGAAAGGTTCATGACTTAAGGGCTATTAATGATGATACAGTGAGTGTGACCTCAATCGTCCCTAACACACACACACAATACTGTCACAGATCCCAGTAATGTCAAAATGTTTCACAGTCATTGATTTAGCAGGTGCATTTTTCTCTGTACCCCTGCACACAGACTGTCAGTATCTTTCTCCTTTACTCATAGAGGTGAACAATATTGTTGGACAGTCCACCCACAAAAGGGGGAAAGAAACCCCCTGCCATCTATTCAGCAGCGATGGCAGGGATCCTTGAGTAGTGGCCATCACCTCATCCGCTGATTGTACTATTACAGTACGTGGATGACCCTAAGGGTTGCAAGGTCTCACGTGACAAATTACAGTATTACAAACAAAAGGTGACATTTGTTGGGACATTATATTGCCGAAGGTACCAGACACCTGACAGGAAACAGGCAATTCAAGATCTCCCTCTACCCAGGTCACCTAAGCATCTATGCATCTTCCTAGGTTTAGTGACCCGGGACCTCACACAAAATTGATTGTGTCTGTGCGGTAGGAGCAGCCGCACTACTAGGAAAGGCATGTGAGATCACACTGACGTTTCTTTTGACAATCTATTCCCCACATGACATCCATGCCATACTCCTACAAGTTCAACCAAAACATCTGTCTATGGCCAGACAGCTCCGACTTGAGTGTGCTCTACTAATTCCTGAGTATGTCACCCTCAAAAGGTGTAACGTTCTGAATCCAGCCACCCTCCTGCCTGTGGATTCAGAAAAGGGGGAATTTGTGACCGTATTAGTGAGTGAGGAAGGATACTTTGACATGACACATGAACATGTCTGCATAGAACTGATGAGTCAGGAGACAGTTGGGTTTGCACACGTTTATGAAAAAAACCTGTTCTTAATGCAGATTTTGAGTTTTTGTAGATGGCTCCAGATACCACCAGGATGGATGATTCTACACTGGATATGCAGTAGTATCCTCACATGAGGTAATCCAAGCTGAACCACTCTCTCCTCACATGTCGGCGCAGGAGGCAAAGTTGAAGGCACTCACTGAGGCGTGTAGAGCCGCTGCAGGTAAAGTCGCTAATATTTACACTGATTCGAATTATGCATGGGGAATAGCCCATGATTATGGCCCTATCTGGAGAAGCAGAGCGTTCCTTACATCAGCCGGTAAGCCCATTAAAAATGCAGAGCTGGTGAAACAATTGATGGAGGCATTGATGTTACCAGTCCAGGTTGGCATTGTCAAGGTAAAAGCACACGCAAAAGGTGACTCCATGGAGGTAGAAGGCAACAGAAGGGCGGACGAGGCTGCTAAAATAGCAGCCAGGCGGCCTAGGAAGCAGTGGACGGTGGCGGGGAGTCAGCATATTCCAGCCACGCTGAGTTTAGATGTCCTGAAATCTCTCCAGCAACAGGCTGCCCAAACAGAGAAGGAACACTGGGGGAGACTGGGAGCTGAGCTGAACTCAAATGGAGTATGGGAGAATAAGGATAAGTTGTGCCTACCGAAGTCCCTGTTTCCGATTATGGCGCAAGCAACACATGGCCCCACGCACGCCTCCAAAAGTCACGTGTGCCATGGTGGATGCCTTCTGGATCGCTCCTGGTTTCAGTTACGCAGCCGCGAAACTTGTACAATCATGCCTCATCTGTGCACAGCACAACCCAGGTAAAACAGTAAAAGTCCCTAAGAAAGCGACACCTAGGCCTCTCTACCCGTTTCAGAGACTGCAGATTGATTACATACAGCTACCAAAGGTAGGAGTGTATGAATATGACCTAGTATGTGTAGATCTCTTCTCTGCGGTAAAATCTGCAACTACTAAAACAACTGCAGACAAACTGATGAAAGAACTGATCTGCAGGTATGGTGTCCCAGAAACCATAGAAAGTGATAGGGGTACACACTTCACGGGAGAAATAAGGAGGGAAGTCATGCAGGCCCTGGGTGTACAGCAAGCATTTCATACACCATATAGGCCACAAAGTAGTGGGAAGGTAGAAAGACTAAATGGGACATTTAAACTGAAAATTCAAAAGGCCATGGCAGAGACAGGAAAGAGCTGGGTAGAGTGCTTGCCTCTTGCACTCTTTTCAGTCAGACACACTCCAAATAGAAGACAGACTTGTCTCCATTTAAAGTCCTGTTTGGTAGTGCACCAAAGACTGGTCTGTACTTCCCACAGGTGCTGCAAATGCAACACGGGTCTTTGACAGCCTACGTCCAGGCCTTACAGGAAAGACTTAATGTGGTGCATAAACATGTGTTCTCATCCATTCCAGATCCTAATGCCAGTGCAGATGTGCATCAGCTGAATCCAGGTGATTGGGTGGTTATACGCAGGCACATGAGAAGGAGCCTGGACCCCCGATTTGACGGCCCCTTCCAAGTCCAGCTGACCACATCCACCTCAGTAAAACTGGAGGGAAAGCCAACCTGGATCCACGCCAGTCACTGCAAGAAGGTCCTGTCAACAGCAGAATGACTGTACTCCTCATCACCTTGCTGGCAGTGACAGGGTTACTGCACTCTACAGAGACACAGGATAAACTCTTAAATGCTGACTGGGACAACAAACTCATTCGGCATCATGCCCTTCTTATAAAGGACATGGAAGGACAGAAACCGAAAGACTGTTGGATCTGTACACACAGCCCTGTATCTGCGAGGACTATGCCGTACTTGGCCTTACCTCTGGAGCCATGGGAGGTATTAACCCCACACTGCATACACAATGAGACTTGGACTCAATCTAGGTTTTGGGGAAAAGATGTGCCCCGTGATATATCTGCCTCATTGGCTATAATCGGATGGGCCGCTAATCCCTGGTTTCAGTTTAATATAACGCGGCCTAAGGTACAAATGTGGTGGCGGGAATATGACTCAGATGTCGGAAATATGGTCGCCAGGAGGAGGACTGAAATCCCTCACTCAGACCCTATTCCCAGTGATGGACTGTGGTTCAGTCTTCAACACACTGGAGCAGACACCTGTGGTGAGGACAATAATTGCTTCCGCATATACACTCGCGTTCAAACACAGGTTAATGAGACGGTGTACCAGGATGGTGTTGAAGGCTGTAAAGCATCTACGGGTAAAATAATAAGGAAAGAAAGGGGTAAATGTACATCTGGTATAAGCTGAAAACAAATGAATAATACTTGGTGTGCCCATAAGCCTATGTCAGGACTTTTGAGTTTATACCAATGTATACAGACCCCTGGTCATGTTTGTGTTCTCCCTGATGGAGTATTCCTGGTTTGCGGACATCGCGCCTACAGGTGAGTGAGCCCAGACATAAGAGGGGTCTGCACTCTTGCCAAACTAACACCAGCCACTTTCATAGTTCCTCATAGTAAAATAGACACGGCAGCAGTCCCAATTCATACTTGGTATAGAAGGGCTGCAGACAATAAGCCCCGGCCCAATGGTAGGCCGCATCTAGTAGAAATGGGGATAACAAATAAAATATTCAGTAGTACGCTAATATACCCCTTCATAACACAAATGTGGGATAAATTAGTGGAAGCTACCGACTACCTGGACGATCAGATTTTCGAGATTCTTGAAGTTTTTAATGAAACTAATACAATACAGAGACAATTAATGACAGTTACTAACCAGCATTCTATAGTACTAGATTACCTGACAGCAAAAGGAGGAGGAATGTGTCAAATAATTGGTCCCACCTGTTGTGACTTTATTGACCCTGCTGGCAATCTCCAGATCAGGGCCAGTATAGACAGAATAGGTGAACTTAGAGACCAATGGTTAAAACAACACAGTGCAACCAGAGACTCCTGGTGGGGTAACACATTCTCTTTCCTAAATCCAGCAAATTGGTTTAATGGCTTAGCAGGATGGATTTTTGGCATTTTGCAGACTTGTATGCAAATTTTGTTGGTTTGCTTATTGCTTTATGTAGCCGTAAAAGCGCTAATATATGTATTACTTAAGCTACTGAATAATGTATGCATAAAAAAAGAATCTAAGGCTGAACCTTCTGTAGTGTACCATAGACCCCAGGTGGCCATTGCTGATGGGGAAAGTGAGTGTCCACACTGAAGGTGGATGGGCGAAGCAGGTAGGAAGCCCCCTTATGGGTACTAGACCCATGAGACAGTAGCTCCTTTGTGGACATCAGCTGACCCTGTGGCAAAGGTTATACCATTTACAAAAGGGGGAAAGATATAGAAGAGTTAATGGTTTGCTTTTATATCCCTTTAAATGCCTTTAAGACTTCAATTGCCTTTTGCCTTATTACTGCTAGAAATTATTCTCATGTAGACTACTAGTCTCCGTGTTCAAGGAAACTATACTTATATTTATTCTCAACAACATGTTCTGGCTATATTGTAAACAAGATACGACCCTGAGGTGATGGTGGGGGCCAAATGAGCTCCACATATTGAGTCACATATTGCTGTAAATGGTATAAAAACATGTCTTATATTTCATTACGTCAGATAAAGTGATTTGACCACGGCCCGTGTGTGTTGAGTCCTTTGTCTCCAAGCGCTTGTCATCAGAAGGGCGACAAAACCTCTCAATCCGGCCTCACTGGTGATCTGGAAAGATCTGACGCTTGGTCAGAACAAAAACAGCTACGACAACAGTAACCCCTGCAGATATCATAGTAAAGACTTATGTCTATAACCGGGATTGGGGGTGTCAGCCCTGCCGTGACTTTGGCCCGTGTATACCTGGACTGAGGAGCAGGGAAAGGACTGGGAGAGGTGGGAGTATCAGAGGCTATTCCAACCAATGTATTGCTAGGCACAGACTTGGGAGGAATGGTGTCCTACTATGTCCCTCACTTGCAAGTACGTAAGTGCTCCAGTAAAGGTGGAAGCAAGTGACCCATCTGAGATCCTGTGCAAGGAGGGAAAATGTACCAATGCACAAGAATGTACATATGTGGCAGCTGTGACCCGGAGTCAGGCTGCTGCTCAGATAAATCCCCAGAGATTAGAGGATGAGGCTCAAATAGAACTTCCTGAACCGGAGGACCATACTGTGGGCCAGGAGCCTCCTCACATGGCAGACCCAACAAGGTCCCTGATAGCTGACCCTTGAAGACTCAGCTTCAGACCAGGGCCTGGCAGTCACACTAGGCCAGGGGCTGCATATTGACAGTCAGAGCTTCCAGGAGGCCCTGTGGAAAGATGTCAGTCTGGAGAAGCTCAGATGCCTTGCAGATCAACCCCCCACTTCTAATGACAAAGAGAGAATATACTGGGAGCAGGGCAGGCTGTATAAAGAGACTCCCCACTAATACTACAGAACCTTGGAACTGTGAAAAAGCAGCTGCTCGTTCCTTATCCCCTTAGGGAAACATTGAGAATTGCTCATGAAATTCCTCTGGCTGGGCACCTTGGAATGCAAAAGACTAAAGCTTGCCTAACACATAACTTTTATTGGCCCAAGATGGGGACAGATATAGCCGACTACTGTCAATCCTGCACAGTTTGTCAGAGAGTTGGAAAGTCGGGATATACAGAAAGCCCCATTGAAACCACTGCCAGTGATCAATGAGCCTTTCCAGCGGGTGGCTGTGGATATCATAGGGCAACTTGCAATCCCTAGCAGCTCTGGCAAAAAGTACATCCTCACAGTGGTGGACTATGCTACACGATATCCAGAAGCTGTGGCACTGTCCTCCATCCGAGCAGACAAAGTGGCGGATGCTTTACTGACTTCTCTCATATGGGTTTCCCCAGGGAAATGTTAACCAATCAGGGAACCCAATTCATGTCTGATCTGATGGAAAGCCTCTGCGAGAAAATACAAGGGCAGCATTTTGTGGCCAGTACCTATCATTCCCAAACCAACGGACTCGGTGAGCGTTTTAACGGAACATTAAAACAAATGCTTAAAATGCTGGTGGAGACTGAAGGAAGAGACTGGGAGTGGTACCTCCCTCATCTGTTGTTTGCATACAGAGAGGTACCCCAGGCGTCTACAGGATTCTCCCCCTTTGAACTGGTTTATGGGAGGAGAGCCAGGGGGCCACTTGATTTGATTAAGGACTGTTGGGAGGACGACTCCAAAACTACGCGTGTCTCGGTGGTTGAATATGTACTGCGGCTCAGAGAAAGAATGCAAAAACTGAGCAATCTGGCCCATGAGAACGTGACCCAGGCCCAAATCAACCAGATGGTCTGGTATGACCGTAATGCCAGACTGAGGGCCTACGAGGAGGGGCAGAAGGTTTCGGTGTTGGTACCTATGTTACAGAATAAATTACAGGCTGCCTGGGAGGGACCATACACTGTACACAAGCGGCTAAATGATGTTAACTATGTGGTGACCCTAGATAAGCATGGAAAGCATCAGAAGGTAGAAGGTATTCCATGTAAATATGTTGAAGGCTCATCATAACATGGAGGCCTGTGTATTACCTGTCTGTAGCCTGCCTGAAGAGGGAAAGGCTGATCTGTTGCTGGATGGGGTCTGGGACTCAGTATATGGAGTCCCTGGAGTCACCTTGAGCTATCCCACTGTCAGTGGTCGGACCTGATGGGGGTGCTCAGCGCGTTCACAGGGAAGCCTGGGAGGACTCAGCCACTCACCATGTAGACACTGATACCAATCCCCCAGTAAGATAGTCTGCATACCGGGTGTCAGCAGAAGGGAAGGCACACATGAGGAAACAGGTAGAGGAGATGCTAAACCTGAAGGTAATACTAAAATCCCAGAGTGCCTGGGGCTCGCCTGTGTTTCTTGTCCCGAAAAAGGACCGTTCTACCCGGTTCTGTGTAGACTATAGAAAACTAAATCTACTGACTGCATGTGAGGTCTACCACATGCCGAGGATAGACAAGCTGTTAGAGCAGCTGGCTAATGCAACATACCTCACTATCATGGATTTAAGTAGGGGATACTGGCAAATACCCCTAACCAAAGAAGCTCAAAAGAGGTCTGCCTTTATAACGCCATTCGGGCTGTTTGAATTTCTAGTAATGCCATTTGGTATGAAAAATGCCCCTGCCACCTTCCAGAGGTTGATTAATCACTTATTGGAAGGTACTGTCCTTCTTGGGCATAGCTGGCTACTATAGGAGGTTTGTACCAAACGACAGTGCTCTGGCCAAGCTGTTAACTGACCTGACGAGGAGGAAGCTTCCCCAAATTGTTAACTGGACTCATCAGTGTGAGGAATCATTTTCTGCCCTAAAGAAGGGCTGTGGAATCGGTAAGCCAAACCTGCGACTCCGACTCCTCAATTTCCCTTACACCGACTCCACGACTCCGACTCCCACATATATTGCTTATATTTAAGTGAAAAATGTATTGTAGTACAATGTGAACATCAGACATTTAATCATTTCTATGATCCAATAATCAAGATATTTAGATAGAACATAATATCTATTTATTGGAATACAACTTTAGAACACAAAAAACTGTAATAAATTGTAAATATGTAATACACTGTATACATGTACATGTATACGGTACAGACCAAAGTTTGGACACACCTTCTCATTCAAAGAGTTTTCTTTATTTTCATGACTATGAAAATTGTAGATTCATTCTGAAGGCATCAAAACAATGAATTAACACATGTGGAATTATATAATTAAAGTGTGAAACAACTGAAAATATGTCTTATATTCTAGATTCTTCATAGTAGCCACCTTTTGCTTTGATTACTGCTTTGCACACTCTTGGCATTCTCTTGATGAGCTTCAAGTGGTAGTCACCAGAAATGGTCTTCCAACAGTCTTGAAGGAGTTCCCAGAGATGCTTAGCACTTGTTGGCCCTTTTGCCTTCACTCTGCAGTCCAGCTCACCCCAAACCATCTCAATTGGGTTCAGGTCTGGTGACTGTGGAGGCCAGGTCATCTGGCGTAGCACCCCATCACTCTCCTTCATGGTCAAATAGCCCCTACACAGCCTGGAGGTGTGTTTGAGGCCATTGTCCTGTTGAAAAATAAATGATGGTCCAACTAAACACAAACCGGATGGAATAGCATGCCGCTGCTAGATGCTGTGGTAGCCATGCTGGTTCAGTGTGCCTTCAATTTTGAATAAATCCCCAACAGTGTCACCAGCAAAGCACCCCCACACCATCACACCTCCTCCTCCATGCTTCATGGTGGGAACCAGGCATGTAGAGTCCATCCGTTCACCTTTTCTGCGTCGCACAAAGACATGGTGGTTGGAACCAAAGATCTCAAATTTGGACTTATCAGACCAAAGCACAGATTTCCACTGGTCTAATGTCCATTCCTTGTGTTCTCTAGCCCAAACAAGTCTCTTCTGCTTGTGGCCTGTCCTTAGCAGTGGTTTCCTAGCAGCTATTTTACCATGAAGGCCTGCTGCACAAAGTCTCCTCATAACAGTTGTTGTAGAGATGTGTCTGCTGCTGGAACTCTGTGTGGCATTGACCTGGTCTCTATTCTGAGCTGCTGTTAACCTGCGATTTCTGAGGCTGGTGACTAGGATGAACTTATCCTCCGCAGCAGAGGTGACCCTTGGTCTTCCTTTCCTGGGGTGGTCCTCATGTGAGCCAGTTTCTTTGTAGCGCTTGATGGTTTTTGCCAATGCACTTGGGGACACTTTCAAAGTTTTCCCAATTTTTCGGACTGACTAACCTTCATTTCTTAAAGTAATGATGGCCACTCGTTTTTCTTTACTCAGCTGCTTTTTTCTTGCCATAATACAAATTCTAACAGTCTATTCAGTAGGACTATCACTTGTGTATCCAACAGACTTCTGCACAACACAACTGATGGTCCCAACCTCATTTATAAGGCAAGAAATCCCACTTATTAAACCTGACAGGGCACACCTGTGAAATGAAATCCATTTCCGGTGACTACCTCTTGAAGCTCATCAAGAGAATTCTAAGAGTGTGCAAAGCAGAAATCAAAGCAAAAGGTGGCTACTTTGAAGAACCTAGAATATAAGACATACAGTATTTTCAGTTGTTTCACACTTTTTTGTTAATTATATAATTCCACATGTGTTAATTCATAGATTTGATGCCTTCAGAGTAAATCTACAATTTTCATAGTCATGAAAATAAAGAAAACGCTTTGATTGAGAAGGTGTGTCCAAACTTTTGGTCTGTACTGTGTGTGTGTGTGTGTGTGTATACATATACAGTTGTGGCCAAAAGTATTGACACCCCTGCAATTTTGTCAGATAATACTCAGTTTCTTCCTGAAACTGATTGCAATCACAAATTCTTTGGTATTATTATCTTCATTTAATTTGTCTTAAATGAAAAAACACAAAAGAGAATGAAGCAAAAAGCAAAACATTGATCACTTCACACAAAACTCAAAAAATGGCCAGACAAAAGTATTGGCACCCTCAGCCTAAAACTTGGTTGCACAACCTTTAGCCAAAATAACTGCGGCCAACCGCTTCCGGTAACCATCAATGAGTTTCTTACAATGCTCTGCTGGAATTTTAGACCATTCTTCTTTGGCAAACTGCTCCAGGTCCCTGATATTTGAAGGGTGCCTTCTCCAAACTGCCATTTTTAGATCTCTCCACAGGTGTTCTATGGGATTCAGGTCTGGACTCATTGCTGGCCACCTTAGAAGTCTCCAGTGCTTTCTCTCAAACCATTTTCTAGTGCTTTTTGACGTGTGTTTTGGGTCATTGTCCTGCTGGAAGACCCATGACCTCTGAGGGAGACCCAGCTTTCTCACGCTGGGCCCTATATTATGCTGAAAAACTTGTTGGTAGTCTTCAGACTTCATAATGCCATGCACACTGTCAAGCAGTCCAGTGCCAGAGGCAGCAAAGCAACCCCAAAAAATCAAGGAACCTCCGCCATGCTTGACTGTAGGGACCGTGTTTTTTTCTTTGAATGCCTCTTGTTTTCTCCTGTAAACTCTATGTTGATGCCTTTGCCCAAAAAGCTCTACTTTTGTCTCTCCTGACCAGAGAACATTCTTCCAAAATGTTTTAGGCTTTTTCAGGTAAGTTTTGGCAAACTCCAGCCTGGCTTTTTATGTCTCGGGGTAAGAAGTGGGGTCTTCCTGGGTCTCCTACTATACATTCCTTTTTCATTCAGACGCCGACGGATAGTACGGGTTGACACTGTTGTACCCTCGGACTGCAGGGCAGCTTGAACTTGTTTGGATGTTAGTCGAGGTTCTTTATCCAACATCCGCATAATCTTGCGTTGAAATCTCTTGTCAATTTTTCTTTTCTGTCCACATCTAGGGAGGTTAGCCACAGTGCCATGGGCTTTAAACTTCTTGATGACACTGCGCACGGTAGACACAGGAACATTCAGGTCTTTGGAGATGGACTTGTAGCCTTGAGATTGTTCATGCTTCCTCACAATTTGGTTTCTCAAGTCCTCAGACAGTTCTTTGGTCTTCTTTCTTTTCTCCATGCTCAATGTGGTACACACAAGGACACAGGACAGAGGTTGAGTCAACTTTAATCCATGTCAACTGGCGGCAAGTGTGATTTAGTTATTGCCAACACCTGTTAGGTGCCACAGTTAAGTTACAGGTGCTGTTAATTACACAAATTAGAGAAGCATCACATGATTTTTCGAACAGTGCCAATACTTTTGTCCACCCTCTTTTTTTATGTTTGGTGTGGAATTATATCCAATTTGGCTTTAGGACAATTATTTTTGTGTTTTTTCATTTAAGACAAATTGAATGAAGATAATAATAACAAAGAATTTGCGTTTGCAATAATTTTCAGGAAGAAGCTAAGTATTAACTGATAAAATTGCAGGGGTGTGAATACTTTTGGCCACAACTGTGTATATATATATATATATATATATACTGTATATATATATATACAGTGGGGCAAAAAAGTATTTAGTCAGTCAGCAATAGTGCAAGTTCCACCACTTAAAAAGATGAGAGGCGTCTGTAATTTACATCATAGGTAGACCTCAACTATGGGAGACAAACTGAGAAAAAAAAATCCAGAAAATCACATTGTCTGTTTTTTTTTCATTTTATTTGCATATTATGGTGGAAAATAAGTATTTGGTCAGAAACAAGCAATCAAGATTTCTGGCTCTCACAGACCTGTAACTTCTTCTTTAAGAGTCTCCTCTTTCCTCCACTCATTACCTGTAGTAATGGCACCTGTTTAAACTTGTTATCAGTATAAAAAGACACCTGTGCACACCCTCAAACAGTCTGACTCCAAACTCCACTATGGTGAAGACCAAAGAGCTGTCAAAGGACACCAGAAACAAAATTGTAGCCCTGCACCAGGCTGGGAAGACTGAATCTGCAATAGCCAACCAGCTTGGAGTGAAGAAATCAACTGTGGGAGCAATAATTAGAAAATGGAAGACATACAAGACCACTGATAATCTCCCTCGATCTGGTGCTCCACGCAAAATCCCACCCCGTGGGGTCAGAATGATCACAAGAACGGTGAGCAAAAATCCCAGAACCACGCGGGGGGACCTAGTGAATGAACTGCAGAGAGCTGGGACCAATGTAACAAGGCCTATCATAAGTAACACACTACACCACCATGGACTCAGATCCTGCAGTGCCAGACGTGTCCCACTGCTTAAGCCTGTACATGTCCGGGCCCGTCTGAAGTTTGCTAGAGAGCATTTGGATGATCCAGAGGAGTTTTGGGAGAATGTCCTATGGTCTGATGAAACCAAACTGGAACTGTTTGGTAGAAACACAACTTGTCGTGTTTGGAGGAAAAAAAATACTGAGTTGCATCCATCAAACACCATACCTACTGTAAAGCATGGTGGTGGAAACATCATGCTTTGGGGCTGTTTCTCTGCAAAGGGGCCAGGACGACTGATCCGGGTACATGAAAGAATGAATGGGGCCATGTATCGTGAGATTTTGAGTGCAAATCTCCTTCCATCAGCAAGGGCATTGCAGATGAAACGTGGCTGGGTCTTTCAACATGACAATGATCCAAAGCACACCGCCAGGGCAACGAAGGAGTGGCTTCGTAAGAAGCATTTCAAGGTCCTGGAGTGGCCTAGCCAGTCTCCAGATCTCAACCCTATAGAAAACCTTTGGAGGGAGTTGAAAGTCCGTGTTGCCAAGCGAAAAGCCAAAAACATCACTGCTCTAGAGGAGATCTGCATGGAGGAATGGGCCAACATACCAACAACAGTGTGTGGCAACCTTGTGAAGACTTACAGAAAACGTTTGACCTCTGTCATTACCAACAAAGGATATATCACAAAGTATTTAGATTAAATTTTGTTTCTGACCAAATACTTATTTTCCACCATAATATGCAAATAAAATGAAAAAAAAACAGACAATGTGATTTTCTGGATTTTTTTTTCTCAGTTTGTCTCCCTTAGTTGAGGTCTACCTATGATGTAAATTACAGACGCCTCTCATCTTTTTAAGTGGTGGAACTTGCACTATTGCTGACTGACTAAATACTTTTTTGCCCCACTGTATATATATATATATATATATATATATATATACACACACACACTATGACTTATCTCGGCTAAGATAAAGCCTAGATCCTCAGGCTACATTCACACTTTGGGCGTAGCCAGGATCAAACCGGGGGGGGGGCAGAATCTCATACTGCACACCTCAGCTGCTGCAGAACCTCATACTTCACACCCCTACACTTGAAAATAAAGCCTGCACCTTAAGAAGATGTGGTGATGAATGCAGTCTATTTATTCCAACTATCAGTTGATGTTACTGAAGACGAGCAATGCCTGTCCTGGGCGTCCGTTTGGGCAGCTATGAGGTGTACCTGACTGGTGCTAAAAAAAAAAAAAAAAAAAAGGAGTGTTAGTCTGTGTGTTATCCGGCTTTCATTCTTTTTGGTACAGATATGATATGGATATATAGATAGAGCAGATTTCTAATCTGCTTTTGCTATTGAAAACATTATCTATGAGCTCAAAAACCTTTCAGGTGATTTGGTTTTTTAAAAAGCTGATCTGCTTTTGCAACTGAAAAACGTATCCTCAAAAAACGCAGGAAAAACGCTGTGTGTGAATGTAGCCTTAGATCAGGAATAGAACAGTCATTTATAGGACATTTCATAACTTTCCCAAATTCCTATGAAAAAATATTCAGCATATTCTGCATTGAACTACTGTACCCAATTTATTATATATTTTAGGAGTCGGAGTCGGTCCATTTTATACCAACTCCAACTCCGACTCCACCAAAATGAGCCCCGACTCCGACTCCACAGCCCTGCCCTAAAGTCAGCATTGGTTAGTTCATCCATCCTTCAGGCCCCAGATTTCACTCGCAGGTTTGTAGTGTAGACCGATGCCAGCACCTATGGGCTAGGTGCGGTTCTCAGCCAGGTGAACCAAGAAGGTGAGGAGCACCCAATTCTCTACCTAAGCAGAAAACTTCTACCCAGAGAAGTGGCTTATGCCACCAATGAAAAGGAATGTTTGGCAATTGTGTGCACTCTGCAGAAACTGCAACCATACCTCGATGGGTGCAACTTCACCGTGATAACAGATCATAACCCATTGAGTTGGCTCAACAGAGTAGTTTGGGACAACGGGAAATTGCTTAGATGGAGCCTGATATTACAGCAATATGATTTCACAATGCAACATAAAGGAATTGATCATGGCAATGCTGATGGCCTATCTTGCCAAGGTGGAGCGGAACCAGATACGCGCTCGGGAGCTGACCTGTAAGTCAACCCCCATGCACGTTCATAAGGAGGGAGGTGTAGTGAAATATGTATATGTAAGATTGTATGACCAGCAGTAATTAAAATCTGTCCTTACCCTGCAGCTCTCCACACAGGTCATGGCCTCATGTTATCCTGAGAAGGCAGTCTCCTGTCTCCAATCTCACCAGGGGGCTTTACTGAGAACCACAAGTGGAAACATTTCATGCCCTCCAGCTCTATTGAAGAAGAGATGCCAATTGGAGAATGACACTATCTATCTATGAGAAAGGTTACACAAAGAGTTTCAGATAAAAAAAATAATGTATTCATTGGTAAAATAGCCAAGGTCCAGTCACAGACCAGCAATTAGAATATTAACATGAGAGGCTGGTCTAGAAATTGGATACCCAGGTCACATCTATAAATTAGGCCTACACAAAACAATAGCAACTGTATAAAGCCGCATCCTGTATGTCATATTGACACACAGGTGCGGCTAGTATCGGACAATCAAGGATCAATCGCTGTAGTATATGAAGCGAGAATGTGGAAACCACAACAAAAATTGCGACCATAGATCCATATCATTAAAAATATAAATCATCTTTATTAAACCATGGACAGAACAGGACAATATCGGGAATCTGTGCAAATGGCAAACAAAAGTGCAATAGTGCAAATACAAAAACAAGCAGGACCAACCACGGTCCACCTGGGCTGTAATGAAAAGGCAATTATTGAGATATCTAAATCTATATAGAGAGAGGTATATATCATATCCAGATGGATTCAAGATGTTAGCGAGTAGGGAACCTAAGCTGCCACTTACCTTTCACACGCAGCGAAGCTGACGTCCTTCCGCCCGTGTCACTCGTCGGCGCCAGCAGGAAGCGCCCGACGAGAAATGGACCCGGCCGATCTCGCATGATCAGCGACAGACAGCGGGGGAGCCGGTCGGAGGTAAGTATCACACATAGCGATATCACTAGCAATATCGCTGCTGCGTCACAAAATTGGTGACGCTTTAGCGATATTGCTAGCTTTATCGCTATGTGTAAAACCCCCTTAACACGGGTCACAGAAGGATGCTTCTTATTGTTATAGCTTCCTCTTCCCAACTTAGGTATTTGGACCTATCTAACAGGTCTCACACTGTCCAGTTAGGACAGGGTAATTTAGAACTGTATTTGGAGGCTTGTCCTCCTGTTTCATACACAATTGTTAGGGTCCCGTTACATTTAGCGATGCACCAGTGATCCCGACAACAATACGACCCGGTCAGGATCGCTGCTGCATAGCTAAATGGTCGCTAGTGAGCTGCCAAACAGCAGCGATACAGCGATCCGTCGGGGGTCGCTGTTACCTGTCACACCGCAGCGATTCTGACGACTTCCGCCTGCGTCCATGAGTTCTGTGACGTTGCTAGTCGGCGCCGAACACAGCGATGTATGCCGGCCAGCAGGACGCCAACAATCAGAAAATGGCCTGGGACATTCAATCACGATCAGCGATATCCAGCGGGGGGGCCGGTCACAGGTACTTGTCACACAAAGCGAGATCGATGTTGCGTCAAAATCGGTGACGCTTTAGCAATATTGCTAGTGATCTCGCTATGTGAGAAAGGCCCTTTAGTCTTCCATGTATTTTATCTGTCTTTGTCTCCCCCGTCCCTCCCCTCCCACATAACAATAGGACTGAATGGCTAAATTAAGTTTTGTCTCCAATGTCAGAGAATTTAATAGTCCCACAAAACGAAACCAGATTTAATATCATTTACATAAAAAGAGAATCGCCATAGTCATGATTCAAGAAGCACATTTTAAATCATCTTCAACACCTAAATGCAACAACAAATATTACACAGTATGGTCATATTCCACTAACCCATCCAATAAAACTAAAGGAGTCTCTATTGCCTTTCACAACTCTACATACCCAGGTTATAGACTCAAAGATCGACATAGAGGGGAGATACATATTTTTAAAGAGCTCCATCACCAGTAAGATCTTTCTTATTACTAACACTTATTTTCCTAACTCTGATCAGGGATCATTTGGCGTGAAGACCCTGAAGACTCTGGATGGGTTTGCTGGAGGGTCCTGTATCATTTTGGGTGGGGACCTCAACACCCCTATGGACCACTCAATTGATTCCTCATTGGGTAAGTCAACTGTTCCCTCTTTGGCAGTTCGCAAGATCAAAAGAATATTAAAACAGCTTCATCTGGTAGATTTATGGCATGTACTCCACCCGGGCCAAAAAGACTACAGCCTATTTGATTCGCTTCTTTTAACCATATGAAAAACTTAGACTATTTAATTTCAAAAACTCAAAAATTATTGACTCCTGGACACTGTGGCTAATTACTTCAGAAAAGCCACCAGAAGAAAATTCATAACCCTTTACAATCCTATTATTTCCTCATGTCTATACCTTCACTGGAAAGACTGCACTCTCAAACCTCTTATTCAGCATTATCATTTTAAGCAGGACACTCTGAAACCCTTAACCCCACCCTCCAACTTTCCCCAAGTGTCAACTTCCACCCCCCTACCTCTATACGCTCTCTTAGTTAGTGAACTTTGCTTATTTTCTGAATACATTTGGCCATGCAAATAGTAACTTGATCTACATGACATGGAAAAGATGCTATGTATTCTTTCTGTTATGTTTTTTTTTCCAGATTGTTAAAAATTTATTAAATAAAGAATTTATTAAAAAAAAAAAAAAAAAAGACTACAGCCATCACTCTTGCATACACAACACATATAGCCGTATCGACTATATATTCATATCACAATCCCTCTTAGATGCCTCTTCCACCTGTTCCATTGGATCTTTTTTTGTGGTTTGATCACGCCCAGTCGTGGAATACTTGGACCCTACTATTACAACCTCTTAAATATTTCTCATGGAGACTTAATGATCAATTATTACGTGATTATCTTTGCTCCAAAGCAATTGAAGAAACCATAACCACATTTGTAGAAACCCACAAAAATGATAGTACTAGTCCTACCACAATATGGGAAACCTTGAACTGCATGCTAAGAGGTATTTTCATAGCCCATGGTTCTAGAATCAAAAAAGAAAAGGTGAAGACCTTGAAAAAACTCTTCATCTATAGCTTCATTAGAAAATCTAAATAAATCCAAGCACTCTGATGATATAAAGGCTAATACCCAGAATCAAATTCTCCAAATATTAGACCGTAAATCCTTAAGCATTCAAAAAAAATTCACAAAGGATATTTTGAATATGGTAATAAATGTGGAAAATGGCTGTCTCGGGCACTTCATCCCCAGAGTCTTCCTTTCACATATCAGATCCATCAATTCCCCGACTAAAGGGTTGGTTCATGCCCATTTTGATATCGTGGAAGAATTTAGATCATATTATGCATCTCTTTATCATATAAAGGGAGAAAATATATCAAAATTAAAAATATTATAAAGTACTTGAACTGCTTTGCCCCCCCATCCCTAACTGACTCCCACTCCAAAGATTTGGAAGATGAATTCAGAGAGGAGGAATCCTGGAGGTGATCAAGAGGCTTAAGAAAGGCAAAAGCCCAGGTCCTGATGGTTTCACTCCAAGATTTTATAAACTATTCAACAACAATTGGCTCCAATTCTACTACGATCCTTCAACTCTATTGCTTTGGGGGGAAAATTCCCACCACAATCTCTTTTGGCACATATAACTGTTATTCCCAAGACAGGTAAAGATAACACGCATTGGTAATAATTTTTGCCCCATATCTCTAATCAACATTGATCTCAAGATGTACTCACTTACTTTTGTGCCGCTATTGTGAAACTTGGAGGAAGATCTATCACAATGGTCAAGGCTCTCGGTCTCCTGGTTTGGCCGAATTAACATTTTGAAGATGGACATTTTACCTAGAATTCTTTATCTGTTCCAGACTATTTCTTATAATTTAACCAAAGTCTTTTTTTGGAAGATTAAAGCAATTTCTTCCAAATTTATTTGGGGGGCATCCAAACCTAGATTATCATACACTGTTTTGACAAGACCTAAAACCTTAGGGGGCATGGGTGTCCCGGATTTTGTGGCTTACCATAGGGCATCAATATTAAATAGCATTTTGCATATCATCATAAAGCCTTCCAAGGGAATATGGACTGAATTGGAGGAACACTTAAGTCCCGTCCCACTTGCTAAACTACTTTGGGGCAGACATACTTTTAGATCCATACCATCTCTCCTAACACCCCTATATCATGTTCTTTTAAATATCTAGGGCAAAATAATAAATATAAAATATCATCTCCGGGTCCACTGTCTCCAATACTCTGTAATCCTCAGAATGATAGTGGTTTCCATTTCTTAGGCACACTAGATAATCCATTGTCCCAGATGAGACAGATTTTCTCCCTGATTGGCTTAAAACCCTTAGAGAGTCTTATTACACCAGGACGTTCATCTGATCAGGCTTGGATGGAGTACCGCCGGATCCATAGTCGATAATATTCAGTTGCCAGCCATGAGGCGTTGATCAGACCTTTAACTGATTTTGAAAAAATCTGTATTGGGAGGAGACTTCCTTTGCATTGTATTTCTTTGGTCTGCTGTAGAGGGAAGAGGCCCTAGGGAACCAGTGTTCCCTATCAAGACCAATGGGAAAGGGAGCTAGGTGAAAACATTTGTACTTCAGATTGGCATAAATCCTTCATTATTACTCACAAATTATCTCTACTAGGTCACATCCAGGAAACTCATTACAAGATCATCTCTAGATGGTACAGGACATCAGACCGCATTCACCACATGTATCCTATTATAACAAATACCATATATACTCGTGTATAAGCTGAGATTTTCAGCACATTTCTTTGTGCTGAAAATGCCCCCCTTGGCTTATACAGAAGTCATTGTTCAGAAAGCCAGCGGGGGAGGGGGAGTGGCAGCAGGAGCCAGTGGCTGGGACATCATACACTCCTCGTGCCATATCTGAACGTCCCTGCATCCTCCATTATCCCAGGGCCGGCAGCTTCTTCCCGTGTTGAGCAGTCACATTGTACCGCTCATTAAGGTAATGAATATGGATGCGACTCTGCTCTCATAGGCGTGGAGACATACTCATTACCTTTGTGGTGTAGGGACCACTGTGTCTGCTAGGGGGCGCTGTGTGGGTGTCCCAGGATGGATGGATAGCCTTGTCCAGAGTGGTAACAGGAGCAGGGTGCTAAAGGATCGTTATGTTTCTCAAGGTGGGTGGCCTTGGGATGGAGGCTTGCTTATGTGCTGATCAGCAGAGCTGATCTTTCGTTCCAATGTGTTTGGGAAGTCTCCAGGTAGCTGGTGAGATGGGCAGAACCAGTTACCTACAAACCCACCCAGGGGTTGTGTTTAAGAAGGCTATTGTAAAGTGGGTATGAGTGGTTAAAGGACCTGTGTTGAGGACATAGCCATGTGACCTGGTGGGCGTGGCTACGGACCATATAAGGTGGCCAGGGTAGGTCACATGGAGTGAATGCTGGGACCTGGTTGGTCCATTTTGGAAGGTCCCGTCTGAGAGAGATGGGGCTCTCTTCCTGACAGCAAGTGAACGCTGTGTTAATGGCTGCATGTGCCTGATAGTTCCCTGGAGGGAATGAATGTCTGCAGTATGGAGAAGCGGCCATAAGGTAAACCCGGAGAGGGAATATATCTGTGAGGCCGAGAGCCTGTGTGCTGGACATTGCACAACCTGTGTGACCACAGGGATAACAGAGGGGAAGCTCTGTCATGGAAGCTATGCTGTTAATATGAACTTTATGTTGCTGGTCATGGTTTAGTCAGTGGAAGAGACTTGTAGGACACCTCTGTGGTAGAGGGGTCCGAAAACCTGTGCGGCCAGCAGGTGACGGTTGTGAAAGCCGTGTTGTACTGACCGGGGTCAGAGAAAGAGACTGTGGATTGTGATAGGGTGCCTCTGTGGATATGAGGTACCCGAGAACCTGTGTGGCCGACACAGGTAACCGACAGGTGTTCATGTTGTACTGACCTGGGTCAGTGAGAAAGACTGTGTACCTGGAGGGTTCAGTGAGCAAGGTCCTGGAGGGTCAGTGTTGGGAGGTTCTGGGAGAAGAATCAGATCCTTGGACCTGGTGAGACATACAGTGGGGAAAAAAAGTATTTAGTCAGTCAGCAATAGTGCAAGTTCCACCACTTAAAAAGATGAGAGGCGTCTGTAATTTACATCATAGGTAGACCTCAACTATGGGAGACAAACTGAGAAAAAAAAATCCAGAAAATCACATTGTCTGTTTTTTTTTCATTTTATTTGCATATTATGGTGGAAAATAAGTATTTGGTCAGAAACAAAGTTTCATCTCAATACTTTGTGATATATCCTTTGTTGGCAATGACAGAGGTCAAATGTTTTCTGTAAGTCTTCACAAGGTTGCCACACACTGTTGTTGGTATGTTGGCCCATTCCTCCATGCAGATCTCCTCTAGAGCAGTGATGTTTTTGGCTTTTCGCTTGGCAACACGGACTTTCAACTCCCTCCAAAGGTTTTCTATAGGGTTGAGATCTGGAGACTGGCTAGGCCACTCCAGGACCTTGAAATGCTTCTTACGAAGCCACTCCTTCGTTGCCCTGGCGGTGTGCTTTGGATCATTGTCATGTTGAAAGACCCAGCCACGTTTCATCTTCAATGCCCTTGCTGATGGAAGGAGGTTTGCACTCAAAATCTCACGTTACATGGCCCCATTCATTCTTTCATGTACCCGGATCAGTCGTCCTGGCCCCTTTGCAGAGAAACAGCCCCAAAGCAAGATGTTTCCACCACCATGCTTTACAGTAGGTATGGTGTTTGATGGATGCAACTCAGTATTCTTTTTCCTCCAAACACGACAAGTTGTGTTTCTACCAAACAGTTCCAGTTTGGTTTCATCAGACCATAGGACATTCTCCCAAAACTCCTCTGGATCATCCAAATGCTCTCTAGCAAACTTCAGACGGGCCCGGACATGTACAGGCTTAAGCAGTGGGACACGTCTGGCACTGCAGGATCTGAGTCCATGGTGGCGTAGTGTGTTACTTATGGTAGGCCTTGTTACATTGGTCCCAGCTCTCTGCAGTTCATTCACTAGGTCCCCCCACGTGGTTCTGGGATTTTTGCTCACCGTTCTTGTGATCATTCTGACCCCACGGGGTGGGATTTTGCGTGGAGCACCAGATCGAGGGAGATTATCAGTGGTCTTGTATGTCTTCCATTTTCTAATTATTGCTCCCACAGTTGATTTCTTCACTCCAAGCTGGTTGGCTATTGCAGATTCAGTCTTCCCAGCCTGGTGCAGGGCTACAATTTTGTTTCTGGTGTCCTTTGACAGCTCTTTGGTCTTCACCATAGTGGAGTTTGGAGTCAGACTGTTTGAGGGTGTGCACAGGTGTCTTTTTATACTGATAACAAGTTTAAACAGGTGCCATTACTACAGGTAATGAGTGGAGGAAAGAGGAGACTCTTAAAGAAGAAGTTACAGGTCTGTGAGAGCCAGAAATCTTGATTGCTTGTTTCTGACCAAATACTTATTTTCCACCATAATATGCAAATAAAATGAAAAAAAAAACAGACAATGTGATTTTCTGGATTTTTTTTTCTCAGTTTGTCTCCCATAGTTGAGGTCTACCTATGATGTAAATTACAGACGCCTCTCATCTTTTTAAGTGGTGGAACTTGCACTATTGCTGACTGACTAAATACTTTTTTTCCCCACTGTAAGTGTTGGGCAGTCTCAGGAGGAGACGGATGTCCTGAATAGCACCCGCCGAGCCCCTGGACCTGGTGAGGCCGGTGTGTTCGGAGACCCTGGGAGGAGGGCCAGCTCCCTGAATAGCACCCGGTGCGCACTGTGTGTTGGACGGTCTCCTGCGGAGACGGAACGTCCTGAATAGCACACAGATAGGACACGTGAGTTTTGTGTGGTGTGTTTTTTTTTCTCTTTTCTCAACTCAGCTTGCTGTAACTCGGCGGGGTTGTGAAGGTGACAAGCGGCTTGCTGTAACTCGGTGGGGTTACGAAGGGGACAAGCGGCTTCCTGTATCTCGACTGGGTTACGAAGGTGACACCAGCAGCTGTGTGTGAACGGCAGCCGGAGGTGTCGGAGATCGGTGACAGCAGGAGCTGTGGTGGTGCCAGCAAGGACTTGTGTGGTATCGTAAAAGAGACATAAACTGTTGTGTGAACTGCGATCTAAGGTGACCGGTAAAATGGACATGGGGAAATCCCAAAAGGGGTGGAGTCCCAGAAGGGGGCGGTGGCCCAAATCGGGGTGGTAGCCCAAAAGGGGGTGGAGTCCCAGAAGGGGGCAGTTACCCAAATTGGGGTGGTCCAGAAATGGACTGGATTGACCCAAAAAGGGTGGTAACCCAAAAAGGGGTGGAGTCCCAGAGGGAGGCGGTGGCCCAAATTGGGATGGTGGTCCAGAAAGGGGCCGAATTTAAAAAAGGGGCAGCACTGGGTACCTCAATGGACATGTCTGGGGAACCGCAATGTGTGTGTATGTCTTTTGAGGAGTGCGGCATGTATTTTTCCCTTCCCCATGACAGCACCGCAGACATGAGAGATGGTATCCGCCCCCAGGAAACAGGAAACCTGTAGCAGAGACATAAGAAGGGGGCGGCACCTCTCTCCTCAGTTTGGTTTCCTGTTTCCCACAGGCGGATGCCGGGGGGCAGAGTCCGCACCTCCGGAGGGATCCCCCTCTGATGTTAGCCGGTCAGGAGGCCGAGGTCCATGGGGACAGGATGGCAGCCTGTCGTCCCAGCTTGGTGGGCGCTGTGAAAAATATCCTCCTCGTGAGACTCCTCGGCGGCCGCTCCGGTGGGAGGCTGGGCCGGGGGAGGCGTGGCCACCACGACGCTGGCGCCGACTGAGTGGCGACGGCTTCCGGGGTCGCACCGGAAGTGACGTCACACGCCGGGGGAGCGGTGTACTGGGCACTTCCGGGAGGGAGCGGTCCCAGAAGCGCGCACCGCTCCTCCATAAAAAGGAAGCAAGGCAGGTGCCACCGGTCCCTGAGACGCTGCATACAGGCTCCAGGATAGCAAAGCCAGATCAGCAGCGGGGCACAGATGGATCTTGAAGGCGAGATGCGTGCGCAGGAGGAACAGCCACAGGCCACCGGGGTACCCAGAGGGCCGGGTGAGTGCCTTGGTAAGGCAACACATTATATTAACAGCTGCTCTATGTATGTCTTCCTTAGGGAAAGGCCACATCGAAACAAAAGAGCAAAGAGTGTGCATTATGCAAAAAGGCCCTAGCTAAAACTTATGAGAAGCGACTCTGTCGCTCGTGCATTAAAAAAACAGTGGCCGAAGAGTCACCATCCCTACTCCAGAGCATTAAAACTATGATCCGGAATCAAGTAAAGTCGACAGTCAAAGATGAATTGAAGGAGCAGGCTACACTTAGCTCCGATGTAACACCCGCTTCACCCCCGCCCCCACCTCTTCCTCCCACAGAAACAACTACCGACATAGAATCTGAGGAGGAACAAAGAGAGATAGGGCCCTCAGACTCGGACCTGGATTCCTCGGACGCGGAAAAGGGTCGGCCATATTTCCTATCTGAGGACATTCATAGAATCATAGAATCGTAGAGTTTGAAGGGACCTCCTGGGCCATCTGGTCCAACCCCCTGCTCAAAGCAGGATTCGCTAAATCATCCCAGTCAGATGTCTGTCCAGCCTCTGTTTGAAGACTTCCATTGAAGGACAACTCACCACTTCCCGTGGCAGCCTGTTCCACTCATTGATCACTCTAACTGTCAAAAAGTTTTTTCTAATATCTAATCTGTCTCCTCCCATTCAGTTTCATCCCATTGCTTCTATTCTTTCCTTGTGCAAATGAGAATAAAGATGATCCTTCTACAATGTGACAGCCCTTGAGATATTTGTAGACCGCTATTAAGTCTCCTCTCAGTCTTCTCTTTTGCAAACTAAACATTCCCAAATCCTGCAACCTTTCCTCATAAGACAGGATTTGCAGACCGGTCACCATTCTGGTTGCTCTTTTCTGAACTTGCTCCAGTTTGTTGATGTCTTTTTTAAAATGTGGTGCCCAAAACTGGACACAATATTCCAGATGAGGTCTGACCAAAGAGGAGTAGAGGGCAATAATGACTTCACGTGATCTAGACTGTATGCTTCTGTTAATACATCCTAGAATTGCATTTGCCTTTTTTGCTGCTGCATCACACTGTTGACTCATATTCAGTCTGTGATCTATTAGAATTCCCAAGTCTTTTTCACATGTGCTGATGCTTAGCCCTATTCCTCCCATTCTGTATATGCTTTTTTCATTTTTATTGCCCAGATGTAGTACTTTGCATTTTCCTTGTTAAAAAACATTCTGTTAGTTGCTGCCCACTGCTCCAGTTTATTTATATCTTTTTGAATCCTCTCTCTCTCTTCTCTAGTATTAGCTATCCCTCCTAGCTTTGTGTCATCAGCAAATTTAATCAGTTTACCCTCAATTCCTTCATCTAAATCGTTGATAAAGATGTTGAACAATACAGGGCCCAGGACAGAGCCCTGTGGTACCCCACTTGAGACATTCTTCCAACTGGATGTGCAGCCATTTACGACCACTCTTTGGGTCCGATCACTAAGCCAGTTATGAATCCACCTAACAGTTGCCTTGTCCATTCCATACTTAGTCATTTTTTCAATAAGGATTGTATGAGATACTTTGTCAAATGCTTTGCTGAAGTCAAGATATACTATATCTACAGCATTTCCTTGATCCACCCAATCAGTGATTCCGTCATAGAAGAAAATTAAGTTAGTCTGACATGACTTATTAGTTACAAACCCATGCTGCCTCTGTTTAATCACTTCATTCTTATCCAGGTACTGACATACATGTTGTTTAATAATTTGTTCAAAGATCTTTCCTGGTATAGAAGTCAGACTCACCGGCCTATAGTTACCTGGGTCCACCTTCTTCCCCTTTTTGAAGATAGGAACAACATTTGCTCTTCTCCAGTCTTCTGGGACTTCTCCTGTTCTCCAAGAATTTTCAAAGATTATGGAGAGGGGTTCAAAAATTTCTTCTGCTATCTCCTTCAGTACTCTGGGGTGTAATTCATCTGGACCAGGAGACTTGAATTCATTTAGGTTAGCTAAGTGTTTCCTCACTATCTTTCTGTTTATAGATATCCTGGATTCTTCTATTCCCTTAATAGGACAGTGAAGAACAGTTGATGTTACATTTCCTTTCTGAGAGAAAACAGATGCAAAATAGGAATTTAAAAGTTCGGCCTTCTCAACATCCTGTCTTACCATTTCATCATTTTCATCCTGTAAAAATCCTATAGCATCTTTGACTTTTCTTTTACTTTTGACATATTACCAAAATCCTTTATTATTACTTTTGACATCTCTTGCAAGCCTCAATTCATTGTCAGCTTTAGTTAATATGATTTGTGCCCTGCAGGTTCTGCAGACATCATTATATTCTTCTTTAGATATGCCTCCCTCTTTCCATTTTATAAACATTTCTTTCTTCCTTTTTAGCATGTGCTTAAGTTCTGTGTTCATCCATCCTGGTTTCCTTAAATGCTTCCTATTCTTCCCTCTTTTTGGAATTGTTAACAATTGTGCTTTGAGAATTTCATTTTTCAAGATTTCCCATCCTTCCTGGACATTTTTGTCTTTAAGGATATCCAGCCATTGGATCCCTCCAATTCTCTTTCTGAATCCCTTAAAATCTGCCTTTCTGTAATCTAACCTTGAAGTCTGAGTCTTCACAGGACTTCCTCCTCTAGTTATCCAAAATTCTAAAATAGCATGGTCGCTACCTCCTAGGGTCCCAGCCACTTTTACCTCCTCAACCATTTCCTCCCTGTTTATAAGGATTAGATCCAAGGTAGCAGTTCCCCTTGTTTTCTCCCCTACCTTTTGGAAGATAAAGTTGTCAGCAAGAGAGGATAAGAATTTTCTTGACCTGTTAGTTTTGCCTGAGAGAGATTCCCAACAAATGTCTGGATAGTTGAAATCTCCCATGACAACTATGTCATATTTTTTTGAGAACTTGGCCATTTGGTGCATAAAGAGTTCATCCATATCTTCAGCTTGCACAGGTGGCCTGTAGTAAATGCCTACAATGGTGTCCTTTCCATTGTTCTGTCCTTGTATGCTTACCCAAACAGTTTCCACAGAACTCCCAGTCTCTGAAGCTTCTATCTCTGTGCAGATATACGCGTTTCTAACATACAATGCCACACCCCCTCCTCGTTTATCAAGTCTGTTTCTTGCACATAAGTTGTATCCTTCTAGTCTTGTATTCCAATCATGTGTATCGTCCCACCAAGTTTCAGTGATTCCAATGACATCATGTTTCTTTCCTGCGTTAGTAGTTCCAATTCTCCTTGTTTGTTGCCCATGCTTTGTGCATTAGTATAGAAACATTTTAGTTTGTGATTTTCTCTTTCTCCAATATTTTTATTATTTAGATTCTTTTGTCTTTGTTCTTCCTTTCCACTTCTAATAGCAGAGTTCTCAATAGCATTTGTCAGGTGTATGGCTTTTCTGGTCTTTTGCTTCCCTTCCCACGTTGTTCTAGTTTAAAGCTCTCCTTACAAGTGTAGCAAGGCGACTTCCAAATACTTGTTTTCCAGTCGTCGTAAGGTGCACCCCATCTCTAGCAAGTAGTCCATCGTATAGGTAATTCACTCCGTGATCCAGAAATCCAAATCGTTGCTGACGGCACCATCGACGTAGCCAGTTGTTCACCTGCAGAATCTTATTCCACCTCCTTGTTCCATGGCCAACCACTGGGAGGATGGAAGAGAAGACCACCTGCGCTCCCAGCTCTTTCACTTTCTTGTCTGAAGAGTCCTGATATCCTGTCAGACACATCTTTAATTTTTGCACCTGGAAGACAGCACATTTCTCTTGAAGTTATATCCGGTCTGCACATAGCGGCCTCTGTTCCTCTCAACAGGGAATCCCCCATGACCACCACTCTCCGTTTCTTCTTCACAACATTTTTCTTTCTCCATCCAGGAGGACTCTGAAGGCGTACAAGGTTGCTGTTTGTGGGCAAAGTCTTATCCTGATGTATTTCTTCATCGTTTTCCTGCGTGAGAGCCTGGTACTGGTTCCTGAGAAGTATGGGTGCTGACTGCCTCCTGATCCTCCTGCTTCTCTGGGTCCATGTTTCCATTCCTCTGTTTCTTCAGGTGCACTTCGAATTTCTTCTTTCTGTAACATGAAGAGATAATTCTGCTCTGTCTAAGAACTCTTCACCTTCCTTAATGATCTTCAACGTAGCTAACCTCTCTTGGAGATTTTGCAACTTTTCCTCCAACAGGGACACAAGCTTGCATTTGTGGCATGTGAAGTTTGGCTTTTCCACTGGTAAGTCTGTGAACATGTAGCAAGAAATGCAGCTCACTAAATGGCTCTTGGCCTCTTCCAGATTGAGATTTCTTAAAAACGATGAAAGATGAGCACGCGGTTTTCCGATTTCCTCTTTTCAGCTGCAACGGCCAAAACCCAGTGATCATTGAGCTCACAGAGACTCTTCATTTATCCCAGAAGGCACTGGGAATATGCAAATGATCTCCTCAGGACTCTTCCCCTGGTTTTCCGATTTCCTCTTTTCAGCTGCAACGGCCAAAACCCAGTGATCGTTGAGCTCACGGAGACTCTTCACTTATCCCAGAAGGCACTGGGAATATGCAAATGATCTCCTCAGGACTCTTCCCCTGGAAATCTGCGCTGCCTGGGGCACACCTGAGGTAGACCTATTTGCTACCAGGGAAAATTGAAAAGTGAACAGGTTCTACTCCCTAAATCCAAGAGAATGACCAGAGGGGGTAGATTCGCTACTACACCAGTGGAAATTTCGTCTGGCCTATGCGTTCCCCCCGTTTCCATTGATTCCAGTAGTCTTGAAAAAGATCCGACAGGACAAAGCTCGAATAATCCTGGTTGTGCCCTTCTGGCCGAAGAGGGCATGGTTCACATGGCTCAGACGCATGTCTATCTCGGACCCATGGATCTTCCCAGATACCCCGAATCTGCTATACAAGGGCCCAGTAGAACATCCCCGGGTTCACGGGTTGCACCTCACTGCTTGGAAATTGAGAGGGGACTCCTTTTAGCAAAAGGGGTCTCAGGGCCGTTAGTAACGACCCTGCTCACTAGCAGAAAGGAGGTAACTTCACGTAAATAACACAATTTGGGAAAAATTCTTACAGTTCTCGGGCCGACAATGGACTGGGACAGCCAAAAAAATACCAATAAAAGAGATCCTAGAGTTCCTCCAGAAAGGACTAGAAAAAGGACTGTCCACAAGCACCTTAAAGGTGCAGGTATCGGCCCTGGGTGCGTTGTTTGATCAAAAACTGGCTGATCACCCATGGATCTATAGATTCATTCAGGCCTCTTTTACATCCAGGCCCACAAAATTACCATCTAAGGTAGCTCCCTGGGATCTAAATTTAGTATTAAGGGCACTAACAGCGTCTCCATTTGAACCTATTGCTTCCATCTCAATAAAGGCGCTAACGCTAAAAACAGTACTCCTGGTGGCCCTAGCCTCAGCTTGTCGTATCTGCGAGCTACAGGCAATATCTGTAAATCCACTATATACCACCTTTTTGGATGATAGAGTGATCATAAAAATGGATTCGGCCTTCCTACCGAAGGTAAATTCCACAGGGAGCAGGAGATAATTTTGCCCTCATTTTTTCAAAACCCCAAATCCATGGGAGAAAAAAACCTTCCATTGTCTAGATGTCAGACGTTGCCTGCTTCAATATATAGAAGCCTCAAAATCATGGCGACAGTCTTCAGTAGTGTTGAGCATTCCGATACTGCAAATATCGGGTATCGGCCGATATTCGCTGTATCAGAATTCTGATACCGAGTACCGATATTTTTTCAATATCGGATATCGGAATCGGAAGTTCCCGTAATGCAATGAGCCACTGTTGTGGCTCTGATTGGCTGCCGAAATGACGTCATCATGATGCGCGGTCTGTGCGCATTATGATGCGCCGTCAGTTCGGGCCTTCCGGGGGGTCTGTACCGGCCTGCCCGTGTGTTTGTGCCGACTGCCCGGGGGTCTGTGCGGACTGCCGGGGGGCTGTGCCGGCCTGCCGGTGGTCTGTGCCGACTGTCCGGGGGTCTGTGCAGGTTGCGGGGGTCTGTGCAGGCATCGTCCGATGGGACTACAAGTCCCATCGGGCGATGCCTGCTACCATGACGGTGATTGACACATTAGCCAATGATGGGACAGTAGTAGTCCCATCATCCGGCTAATGTGTTGAATGTAAAAAAAAAAAAATACATGCTACATACATACTACATACATGCTACATACATACTACACATATACTACATACATGCTACATACATACTACACATATACTACATGCATGCAACATACATACATACAACATATATACCACATGCATGCAACATGCATACTACATATATACCACATGCATGCAACATGCATACTACATATATACTACATGCATGCAACATGCATACTACATATATACCACATATATACTACATGCATGCAACATACATATATACTACATATATACTACATGCAACATGCATACTACATATATACCACATGCATGCAACATGCATACTACATATATACCACATATATACTACATGCATACTACATATATACCACATGCATGCAACATACATATATACAACATATATACCACATGCATGCAACATACATATATACAACATATATACTACATGCATGCAACATACATATATACAACATATATACCACATGCATGCAACATGCATACTACATATATACCACATGCATGCAACATGCATACTACATATATACTACATGCATGCAACATGCATACTACATATATACCACATATATACTACATGCATGCAACATACATATATACTACATATATACTACATGCAACATGCATACTACATATATACCATATGCATGCAACATGCATACTACATATATACCACATATATACTACATGCATACTACATATATACCACATGCATGCAACATACATATATACAACATATATACCACATGCATGCAACATACATATATACAACATATATACTACATGCATGCAACATACATATATACAACATATATACTACATGCAACATACATACTACATATATACTACATGCATGCAACATACATATATACTACATATATACTACATGCAACATGCATACTACTTTTATACTACATGCATGCAACATACATGTTACATATATACTACATACACTCACTGGCCACTTTATTAGGTACACCTGTCCAACTGTGTGTTAAGACTTAATTTCTAATCAGCCAATCACATGGCGGCAACTCAGTGCATTTAGGCATGTAGACATGGTCAAGACAATCTCCTGCAGTTCAAACCGAGCATCAGTATGGGGAAGAAAGGTGATTTGAGTGCCTTTGAACGTGGCATGATTGTTGGTGCCAGAAGGGCTGGTCTGAGTATTTCAGAAACTGCTGATCTACTGGGATTTTCACGCACAACCATCTCTAGGGTTTACAGAGAATGGTCCGAAAAAGAAAAAAAATCCAGTGAGCGGCAGTTCTGTGGCCGGAAATGCCTTGTTGATGCCAGAGGTCAGAGGAGAATGGGCATACTGGTTCGAGCTGATAGAAAGGCAACAGTGACTCAAATTGCCACCCGTTACAACCAAGGTAGGCAGAAGAGCATCTCTGAACGCACAGTGCGTCGAACTTTGAGGCAGATGGGCTACAGCAGCAGAAGACCACACTGGGTACCACTCCTCTCAGCTAAGAACAGGAAACTGAGGCTACAATTTGCACAAGCTCATCGAAATTGGACAGTAGAAGATTGGAAAAACGTTGCCTGGTCTGATGAGTCTCGATTTCTGCTGCGACATTCGGATGGTAGGGTCAGAATTTGGCGTAAACAACATGAAAGCATGGATCCATCCTGCCTTGTATCAACGGTTCAGGCTGGTGGTGGTGGTGTCATGGTGTGGGGAATTTTTTCTTGGCACTCTTTGGGCCCCTTGGTACCAATTGAGCATCGTTGCAACGCCACAGCCTACCTGAGTATTGTTGCTGACCATGTCCATCCCTTTATGACCACAATGTACCCAACATCTGATGGCTACTTTCAGCAGGATAATGCGCCATGTCATAAAGCTCGAATCATCTCAGATTGGTTTCTTGAACATGACAATGAGTTCACTGTACTCAAATGGCCTCCTCAGTCACCAGATCTCAATCCAATAGAGCATCTTTGGGATGTGGTGGAACGGGAGATTCGCATCAGGGATGTGCAGCCGACAAATCAGCGCCAACTGTGTGATGCCATCATGTCAATATGGTCCAAAATCTCTGAGGAATGCTTCCAGCACCTTGTTGAATCTCTGCCACGAAGAATTGAGGCAGTTCTGAAGGCAAAAGGGGGTCCAACCCCTTACTAGCATGGTGTACCTAATAAAGTGGCCAGTGAGTGTATATACCACATGCATGCAACATACATATATACAACATATATACTACATGCATACTGCGTATATACCACATATATACTACATGCATGCAACATGCATACTACATATATACTACATAGCAACAACAAAAATTGAACGACCAACAGCCAAAGAAACCCTAAAAGATAATATTTTATTGGTATAGATCATAAAATGAACACAGGTTCACATGTAAAGGGGGGTCAAAAGGCATAAAAATGGCGAAAAAAGCCATGCATGTTGTCTACACCATACAGGAATCATATTTCAAAGGATCACAATAGCCATAGGATAATTGGTTCTTCAAAAAGCAGTTAACATTAGTCGTATGGCCATCAAATAACGGCCAATAGCATATGGTAACAATAATCATATAGAAAACCACAATCACTACAGTTGGTCTGTCAGTCACCTAGAGGCAATAAAGCATATATATATAGCACCAGTGTGCATAGACATCCATATGGACCGACCTGACCCACTGCAGATAAATAAGTAAAGAACCAAAGTAGTGGCATGTATAAAATATAACAGCGTTACCTGAATGGATGAGAGACAGACACGCAGGCTAACCCCGACGCGCGTTTTGGAGCAGGGCAGCTCCTTCCTCAGGGAGATACTACATATACACCACATATATACTACATGCATGCAACATACATATATACTACATGCAACATGCATACTACATATATACTACATGCATGCAACATACATACATACTACATATATACCACATGCATGCAACATGCATACTACATATATACCACATATATACTACATGCCTACTACATATATACCACATGCATGCAACATACATATATACAACATATATACTACATGCATGCAATATACATATATACAACATATATACTACATGCAACATGCATACTACATATATACTACATGCATGCAACATACATATATACTACATATATACTACATGCAACATACACACTACATATACACTCACTGGCCACTTTATTAGGTACACCATGCTAGTAACGGGTTGGACCCCCTTTTGCCTTCAGAACTGCCTCAATTCTTCGTGGCAGAGATTCAACAAGGTGCTGGAAGCATTCCTCAGAGATTTTGGACCATATTGACATGATGGCATCACACAGTTGGCGCAGATTTGTCGGCTGCACATCCCTGATGCGAATCTCCCGTTCCACCACATCCCAAAGATGCTCTATTGGATTGAGATCTGGTGACTGAGGAGGCCATTTGAGTACAGTGAACTCATTGTCATGTTCAAGAAACCAATCTGAGATGATTCGAGCTTTATGACATGGCGCATTATCCTGCTGAAAGTAGCCATCAGATGTTGGGTACATTGTGGTCATAAAGGGATGGACATGGTCAGCAACAATACTCAGGTAGGCTGTGGCGTTGCAACGATGCTCAATTGGTACCAAGGGGCCCAAAGAGTGCCAAGAAAAAATTCCCCACACCATGACACCACCACCACCAGCCTGAACCGTTGATACAAGGCAGGATGGATCCATGCTTTCATGTTGTTTACGCCAAATTCTGACCCTACCATCCGAATGTCGCAGCAGAAATCGAGACTCATCAGACCAGGCAACGTTTTTCCAATCTTCTACTGTCCAATTTCGATGAGCTTGTGCAAATTGTAGCCTCAGTTTCCTGTTCTTAGCTGAGAGGAGTGGTACCCGGTGTGGTCTTCTGCTGCTGTAGCCCATCTGCCTCAAAGTTCGACGCACTGTGCGTTCAGAGATGCTCTTCTGCCTACCTTGGTTGTAACGGGTGGCAATTTGAGTCACTGTTGCCTTTCTATCAGCTCGAACCAGTCTGCCCATTCTCCTCTGACCTCTGGCATCAACAAGGCATTTCCGGCCACAGAACTGCCGCTCACTGGATTTTTTTTCTTTTTCGGACCATTCTCTGTAAACCCTAGAGATGGTTGTGCGTGAAAATCCCAGTAGATCAGCAGTTTCTGAAATACTCAGACCAGCCCTTCTGGCACCAACAATCATGCCACGTTCAAAGGCACTCAAATCACCTTTCTTCCCCATACTGATGCTCGGTTTGAACTGCAGGAGATTGTCTTGACCATGTCTACATGCCTAAATGCACTGAGTTGCCGCCATGTGATTGGCTGATTAGAAATTAAGTCTTAACGCACAGTTGGACAGGTGTACCTAATAAAGTGGCCAGTGAGTGTATACTACATGCATGCATGCAACATACATACATACTACATGCATACTACATATATACCACATGCATGCAGCATACATATATACAACATATATACTACATGCATGCAACATACATATATACTACATGCAACGTACATACTACATATATACTACATGCATGCAACATGCATACTACATATATACTACATGCATGCAACATACATACATACTACATATACCACATATATACAACATGCATACTACATATATACCACATGCATGCAACATACATATATACAACATATATACTACATGCATGCAACATGCATATATACAACATATATACTACATGCATGCAACATACATATATACTACATGCAACATACACACTACATATATACTACATGCATGCAACATACATACATACTACATATATACTACATGCATACTACATATATACCACATGCATGCAACATACATATATACAACATATATACTACATGCATGCAACATGCATATATACAATATATACTACATGCATACTACATATATACCACATATATACTACATGCATGCAACATACATATATACTACATATATACTACATGCAACATACATACTACATACATACTACATATATACCACATGCATTCAACATACATACATACTACATATATACTACATGCATACTACATATATACCACATGCATGCAACATACATATATACAACATATATACTACATGCATGCAACATGCATATATACAACATATATACTACATGCATACTACATATATACCACATATATACTACATGCATGCAACATACATATATACTACATATATACTACATGCAACATACATATTACATACATACTACATATATACCACATGCATTCAACATACATACATACTACATATATACCACATGCATGCAACATGCATACTACATATATACTACATGCATGCAACATACATACTACATACAATACATTCATACAATACATTCATACAATACATACATATAGACATTCAGTACATATAACAGAGTACATACTCACCATCACTTGTCACTTTGTTCCCCGAAGCCATTGTCATCTGTGGAATAAATATTAAAATAGCAAACCACCAATATACTTACCTCTGATCCGCAGAAGTCCACGAGTGTCCCACGACGATCTTGCGTGGAGAACAGCAGCATCAGCTGATGCTACCGTTCCCTACGGGCTCCAGGAATCCAATGATGGGAGGTAGGTATCCTTCCGCACTGTATTCCTCCGCCACTGTAAAAAAGAGTCCCTAGTCTCACTTTATGGCAAAAGCTGCGTGGGAAATTTCTCACACAGCAATGCCATAAAGTGAGACTAGGGACTTTTCGTGATTGAAATAATGTGCGTCTGAAACTGCTGAAACGCCAGATGGAAGAAGCAGAGAAAGAGGCTCAACGTGCCAATACATTGCACCGTAGATTACAGTGTGAACTGGAGGATGTTACAGAGACAGCAGGAGCAATGAACCTTGAGGTTAATGCACTGAAAAGCAAACTTAGACGTGGTGGGGTACTATTTGTTACAAGACGCTTAGATAGAGAAAAGATGGTGACTAAACAGTGTCTGACAACGCAGACAGACCATGACTGGAGGGTCAAAGACAACGACCGAAATTCTGACAGCTGGGGGCGGGGGAGGCCTAACATAGGGATGAGGCCGTATGACAGATGGAGACGGTTCTCGACCTGGGGGGCAAGGTGTAATGAGTGCCCAGTCTCGAGATCCTGGTGTAATGTGTGTTCAACCCCACAAGTTTGAACAGAGGGGGGAGGTATGTGGTGTAGTGACCACTGTGTCTGCTAGGGGGCACTGTGTGGGTGTCCCAGGATGGATAGCCTTGTCCAGAGTGGTAACAGGAGCAGGGTGCTAAAGGATCGTTATGTATCTCAAGGTGGGTGGCCTTGGGATGGAGGCTTGCTTATGTGCTGGTCAGCAGAGCTGATCTTTCATTCCAATGTGTTTGGGAAGTCTCCAGGTAGCTGGTGAGATGGGCGGAACCAGTTACCTACAAACCCACCCAGGGGGTGTGTTTAAGAAGGCTATTGTAAAGTGTGTATGAGTGGTTGAAGGACCTGTGATGAGGTCACAGCCATGTGACCCCGGGGGAGTGGCTACGGACCATATAAGGTGGCCAGGGTATGTCACATGGAGTGAATGCTGGGACCTGGTTGGTCTGTTTTGGAAGGTCCCATCTAAGAGAGATGGGGCTGTCTTCCTGACAGCAAGTGAACGCTGTGTTAATGGCTGCATGTGCCTGATAGTTCCCTGGAGGGAATGAATGTCTGCAGTATGGAGAAGCGGCCATAAGGTAAACCCGGAGAGGGGATATATCTGTGAGGCTAAGAGAGCCTTTGTGCTGGACATTGCACAACCTGTGTGACCACAGGGATAACAGTGGGAAGCTCTGTCATGGACAGTATGCTGTTAATATGAACTTTATGTTGCTGGTCATGGTTTATGATGGTTTATGATGCCTAAATAAACCGCATGGACTGTGATTGTTTTATGGAAAACCCATGCCGGATGTGATTATTTGACTGTCAAGCGAGTATCCCCTACCCGAATGACAGCGCTACCTTACACCTTACCATGTGACCGCTCAACACAGGAAGAAGCTGCCGGTCCCAGGACAACAGAGGATGTAGGGACATTCAGGGATGGCACGAGGAGGGGTGAGTATGACAGAGGAGGATGGGGGAAGCACTGAGAAGCATGGGGGAAGCACTGAGGAGGACTGGGGAAGCACTGAGGACAGGGAAAGCACTGAGGAGCACTGAGGAGGACGGGGGAAGCACTGAGGAGCACTGAGGCGGACGGGGGAAGCACTGAGGACGGGATAGCACAGGGGAGGACAGGGAGCTGAGCCATACATAGAAGGAAGGGACGGGGGAGCCAAGCCATGCATACTGGGAGGGGGAGAGCCACACAGAGCAGGACAGGGATGAGGGGACAATGCATACCCGGCTTATACTTGAGTCAATAAGCTTACCCAGTTTTCCGTGGCAAAATTAGGTGCCTCGGCTTATACTCAGGTCAGCTTATACTCGAGTATATACGGTAAGTGTTGGAGATGTGATTCTACTGTAGGTAGCATGACTCATATTTGGTGGTCTTGCCCCTGAATATCCAAATTGTGCACAGGATTGTTTGATCTCTTCAATAAATTATTCTGCAATAACTTCCTGAACTCTCCAGAAACAGCTTTACTATCAATATTCCCTAGGAATACCCTAGGCTGGGTCTTTCAACATGACAATGATCCAAAGCACACCGCCAGGGCAACGAAGGAGTGGCTTCGTAAGAAGCATTTCAAGGTCCTGGAGTGGCCTAGCCAGTCTCCAGATCTCAACCCTATAGAAAACCTTTGGAGGGAGTTGAAAGTCCGTGTTGCCAAGCGAAAAGCCAAAAACATCACTGCTCTAGAGGAGATCTGCATGGAGGAATGGGCCAACATACCAACAACAGTGTGTGGCAACCTTGTGAAGACTTACAGAAAACGTTTGACCTCTGTCATTGCCAACAAAGGATATATCACAAAGTATTGAGATGAAATTTTGTTTCTGACCAAATACTTATTTTCCACCATAATATGCAAATAAAATGAAAAAAAAAACAGACAATGTGATTTTCTGGATTTTTTTTTCTCAGTTTGTCTCCCATAGTTGAGGTCTACCTATGATGTAAATTACAGACGCCTCTCATCTTTTTAAGTGGTGGAACTTGCACTATTGCTGACTGACTAAATACTTTTTTTCACCCCCCTGTATATATATTTCTACCATTAAAAAGGCACTATTTAGAGTATTTTTAGCTGCAGTGAGACAGATTATCCCCAGACATTGGAGATCAATCACTATTCCTTCTAAATTGGAATGGGTTGAGGCGGTAGATAACCTTATTCACATTCTTGAGCTCATAGTCTCTGACAGTTGGCTGAACTTGGACTCATATGAATATATGAGAGCTTGGTTACCCTGGACATCATTCAGAAATTCATCTGAATTTAGCACTTAGCTAACATCGCTATTCTAGTGATATTGAGCCCATGATATCACACTCAGAATATGCAAAATTCCCCTCCTTGTAACTCCCTCCTGTGTTGGCCTTTGTGTCCCCCCCCCCCCCCCCGATTCTTCCCTATCATGTCTCGTCATTTGAATACAACAATTTATTCACATAACATGATACAATGTTTCAATACTAATTGTTGCACTATACGATCCCTTTCCAAATAAGTATATGATGGTTAATATACTTACATTTTGTTGATTGTACCTGCTGTGCAACCTGAATTTGATTTTGATGTATGTTGAAACATCAATTGTTAATTATAACTTCAATAAAAATATATTGAACCATAAACACTTGTGGGAGCAGCTGCTGAAATTTGCCCTGAAAACCTAGTGTACTGCCAGCTCACATAAGGACTATAGTAATTGTGTGCAGGGTCTGCTCACTGTGTGACAGCACTGCTCTCCTCCTCTTCTGGCTGTTTGCAAAAGGATAAGAGCAGATGACATTTAGGATCCCAGTGAGAAGCCATTTTGTTGGTGACTGCAAATTGATACTGACAAGTGGACAGTGACATCGAGGTTGGTCGGCAGCACCGATTCTGTCAGTGCTGCTCGCTGTATCATAAGTTGGGGTTATCTACGTGAAGTGTATCACATGCTGCGATTAGTTACACTTAGAGTAACACATGCTGAGATTAGATACAGGGCTCAGAGTAGTGTATCACATGATGGGATTAGATATTGAGCTCAACGGAGTGTATCACAGAGGATGTGATTAGATACATAGTATCTAATGTACAGTGGGGAAAAAAAGTATTCAGTCAGCCACCCATTGTGCAAGTTCTTTCACTTAAAAAGATGAGAGGCCTGTAATTGACATCATAGGCAGACCACAACTATGAGAGTCAAAATGAGAAAACAAATCCAGAAAATCACATTGTCTGATTTGGCAAGATTTATTTTGCAAATTATAGTGGAAAATAAGTATTTGGTCACCTAAGAACATGCAAGATTTCTGGCTCTCACAGACCTGTAACTTCTTCTTTAAGAGGCTCCTCTGTCCTCCACTCATTACCTATAGTAATAGCACCTGTTTGAACTTATCAGTATAAAAGTTGTGGTCTACCTATGATGTCAATTACAGGCCTCTATAATCTTTTTAAGTGAAACAACTTGCACAATTGGTGGCTGACTAAATACTTTTTTCCACACTGTATATAGGATTAGCATTTTACAGCCGTGGTTAATTGTAGTCATACAATACAAGACTGTACCATATGATACCCAAAAGAATAATGACTAGTATTCTAGTATTCATATGCATATAATCAAGTCTGATAATATAATTTGCATAGTGCAAAACATACAAAATGTAATATAATGACTATCACATATGAGGAAATAGCCGAAGATATGTCCTAGTAGTTACAATGGTCTTTTGAAGATGTTCAACCGTCAATATATTATATTACATATTATATCAATATTAAGATATTACGCCGGGGGGAGATGGTTAACGATGCTATTTCAAAGGATGAGGCGGCAGTGTTTATACTTCCTTCAATGTAGCAGTGCAATGGGTAAGGTGCTATGGGAAGGGTGCAGTAATGGCTAAGTTGGATATAGAGTCAGCTTTCCGTCTTTTGCCGGTTCATCCGTCATGCTACCATATCTTGGGTTGCATGTTGGATGATTGCTATTTTGTGGATATGTGTATCACTATGGGATGCTCGATGCTATGCTATGGGATGCTACTGTTTTGAGGTTTTTTACTTCGTTCCTGGAGTGGATGGTGCGTTTTGAGCCGGGCAACTCATTGGTCATACATTATCTAGACGACTTTCTCTTTCTCGGTTCAGGCAACAATAACATTTGTGCTTATCTGTTGCATGTCTTACGCCGTTTCATGGAAAAAATAGCAGTTCTGATTAAGAGTGTAAAGACGGAAGGTCCTTTTACAAATCTTTCTTTCTTAGGAAATGAGTGGTTTACAGTGGCTATGTTTTTTTGTTTACCAGATGAGAAATTGGTAAGATTGACATCTCTTATAGATCAGTTTGTGATGGAGAGGAAAGACAGGTTAAAAATTGTAGAAAAGAAATTGGCACTCAATGAGCGGCCTGCATGTAAATGCAACCAAAATTTTTGAGTGTCATGGTGCAATATGTGACCATTTAGGGCCTCATTTTAAAGTTTTGCCTAGAGCCCCACTTTGTCTAAAGCCGGCCCTGTGTTCACACACACACACATATATATATCAGTATTTTTAGCATGCACTCACATATATTTATATAACTGTAAATGTATATCTGTAAAGTCATACCTCCCAACTTTTGAAGAAGGGAAAGAGGGACAAAGGCTGTGGCACGAGTAGCGCACCACGGCAAATTTTTAGGCCACACCCCAACCACACCCATTTCACAACTAGTCACACCCGTGTCCAAGCCCCAACCACACCCATTTAGCACTGCTGATCACACTGACTGGTACTGAGGGCACAGTGGCTGGCATTATGGGCACAGTGGCTGGCACTGTGGGCACACTGACTGGTATTGAGGAAAAGAAAGAACAGAGAGAGAAAAAAGAAAATAGAGAGAGAAAAAGAAAGAGGTGAAAGAAAGAAAGAGAACAGAGAGAGAAAGAAAGACCGAGAGAAAGAAAAAAAGAAAGATTAGAGAGAGAAAGAAACAGAAAGAAAGAACAGAGAGAAAGAAAAAGGGGACGGAAAAAAAAATAACAGAGAGAAAAAGAAAGAGGGGAAAGAATGAGGGGAAAGAACAGAGAGGGAGAGAGAACAAAAAAGAATGAGAAAGAGGGGAAAGAACAGAAAGAAAGGATAAAAAAGAACAGAGAAAGAGAGAGAAAGAGGGGACAGAAAAAATAACAGAAAAAAAGGGGAAGGAGAGAAAGAAAGAGGAGAAGAAAGAACAAAGAGAAAGACAGCAAGAAAGGAAGAACAGAGAGAGAGAAAGAAAGAAACAGAGAAAGAGAAAAAAAGAGTGGAAAGAACACAGAGAGAAAGAAAGAAACAGAAGGAAAGAGGGGAAAGAAATAAAGAAAAGAGAAAGAAAGGGGAAAGGAAGAACAGAGAGAGAGAGAGAAAGATTAGAGAGAGAAAAAGAAAGAAAGGTTAAAGAGAGAAAGAAAGAGGGGAAAGAAACAACAGAGCGAAAGAAAAGAGAGAATGAGAAAAGAAAGAACAGAGGAAAGAAACAACAGAGAGAAAGAAAGAAGAAATAAAGAAAAAGAACAGAGAGAGAAAGAGTGGACAGAAAAAAAGACAGAGAGGAAAAAAAGAAAGGGGAAAGAAAGAACAGAGAGAATAGGAAAGCAAGAACAGAAAGAAAGATGAGATAAAGAGGGGAAAGAGAACAGAGAGAAAGAAAGAGGGGAAAGGAAGAACAGAGTGAAAGAAAGAGGGGAAAGAAAAAGCATCGAGAGAGAAAGGAAGAGGGGAAAGAAAGAACAGAGAGAGAGAGTAAAGAAAGAACAGAGAGAAAGAAAGATTAGAGTGAGAAAGAGGGGAAAGAAAGAACTGAGAGAAAGAAAGAAGAGAGAGGAAAGAAAGAACAGAGAGAAAGAGTGAGAGAAAGAAAAAAAGAAAGATTAGCGAAAGAAAGAAAGATTCTATAAAGATACTATAGCAGCCCGTCTCCCATTGTATTGCCCACCTGAGCCTCTCGGTGCAGGACATATCATGATCCACTCACATGGCCGACATCCCCGAGTCCAAGGCGATCCTGCTGTCCGAGCTATCGGAGGAGGACACGGTGATGGATCTGAAGCATTCCCTAAAGTGCCTCCATGGTTCCGTCACAATCTCCTCCTGAAATTACCTAATTTCTGGTCAGCTTCTAGCACGTCACTTCTGGTGGAACGTCACGTGTGAATTTTAAAGTGCTATTCTGGCTCCGCCATGTACTCATGTGTCCGCGGGAAAAGTAAGCTCCAGGCCGTGGTAGTGGAGCAGACTCTCAAAATCTGGACTGTCCCGCTGGATCCAGGACACCTCATACACACACGGATCCGCTTTGTATGTGTCGTACACACACGGTTCCGCTCCGTACATCGTGCACACACACAGCTCCACTCAGTACACACGGCTCCTCTCAGTAAACCTTGTACACATGCGGCTCTGCTCCGTACACCTGGTACATACCTGGCCACGCTCTGTGCACCTTGTACACACGTGGCCACGCTCTGTGCACCTTGTACACGCGTGGCCACGCTCTGTGCACCTTGTACACGCGTGGCCACGCTCTGTGCACCTTGTACACGCGTGGCCACGCTCTGTACACCTTGTACACACGTGGTCACGCTCTGTACACCTTGTACACACGTGGCCACGCTCTGTACACCTTATATAAGGAAAAAACAAACGACCAAAAATCTCACAAAAGAATATAATAATACAAAATATAATTTATTGAACAATCAATAAGACCAGAACATGTGAGGAACACAGTGACATGGAAAATCCAAGTCTGATTGTGCATGCAGAAAAACACCAAAGGACACACATATGTCAGGAAGGGGAAGGAGGAAGTATGAAGCACATATGTAGTGCCTGTTAGCAGAGATAAATATAATTATACTAGCTCATAGCAAAATTGCACATCCCACACTGAGCCTCATGGAATCCACATCACCAGGCATGTATCCATAATGGACAATAGAGTATGATGAAAAATGTGACGTATTAAAATCATACCTGGTAAAAATGGGAGGCAGCCCGACTGGTGTGTGTCCCCCCCGACGCGCGTTTCGGCGTGAAATGCCTTTCTCAAGGGGTGGTGGGAAGGGGGAAGTGAAGGGATTAAAAACGCTGTGTCCACCAATCATGGGCAAGTATGCTGATCATGTGACCCACATAACCAATCAGGGCCGCGCAATAGCGGCTATGTAATTAGGAATCCCAATTACCATGGAAACACGCATATGCCTCAGTGTATCCATGTCATAGCCAGACCGCCTCTGATGACGCATGCGCTGCCGTGACAACCGAGGACGCCAGACGGCGTCGGCGTCAGCTGACCTGTGACGTCACAACACGTGACTAATCGCCAGGACAACAGAGCCGCCGAGAGCCGCCGGGCGCCGCGGGAGCAACAGGGCGCATGCGTGCCGGCGGTCAGCATGAGATGGAGTAATGGATAATGCTGGCTCAAAAACGGGAAACCAATAGTTAATGGTAGATATTAAGTGCATAATCCATTAGATATATATATGCAAATGACACTCAGCTAATGTAACTGACAAAGAAGCCCTATATCAAGGGATAGGGTGCATGAACAGGGATAATGGCAATAGAGCATGCGAGATGAAAAATGTAAATGCAATATTCGCAAAAAATAATCATAATGCTATTCAAAAATAATGATATTGGTTGCAATGGAATAAAATAGAATAACATCATTGCAAATAGATGTACATCTAAATACGAAATTAATGATAGATCATAATATGATATATACACAAATATTAAAGGGATATATGTAAAGAGAAATACTACAATGATAGATGCCATTATTTACCACCCTGGACCTAATTGTCCTAATGTAAAGCGCAACCAATTCCCTTATATATAGAAAATACAATATGTTCACAATTGCATTTAAAGAAATAAAAACAGAATGCCACTTGAACAAGATATCATATAACATAGGAAAATGCAAAGCAAAATAGAATTGAATCACACAGCATGGCAAAAGTCTTGATATCATATGGCATATCCGGATCCACCGATGATTCATGCCTCATGGATATACAAATGGTGAACAAAGCTGAATAATAAAAAATTAAAATGTAATATTAGCACAAAATAAAAACAACGCATAACGACAAAGCAACAAGGAGACTATACATGTTAAAGCCAGACCAAGATGTTATAAAAATGGAACAAAACTATTTGATTCATTTAGGCCCTTAGGGTGAACAGTATCTAATGCCCAGATCCATCTTGTCTCGCATTGAGACAATTTTTGGCTGATTTTACCCCCCCGGATATTCGGCTCAATAATATCAATACCTCTAACCTTGAGTAATGAGCCATCACACCCATGGTGCAATTTGAAATGCCGAGGAAGCGTCCTAAGCGTGGTCGGATCATCATGGTCGGCTGCCACCTGAATACCCAAAATATGTTCACGGGTACGTACTTTTAATTGACGAGTCGTCATACCTACATAAATTAAGTTGCATGGGCACAAGGCAAAATAAATCACATAACGTGAAGTACAGGAGATGTGTCCCCTGATATCATATGTCCTGGTGCCACTAGAATTAAAGATGGAATTCGTACGTTCAATATTTGGACAGGCGACACACCGACCACAAGGAAAACAACCACGCCTAGGACCACCACTTCCAAAAATATTGGGCTTCAGTTCACCATGGTAATGGCTATGTACTAAATGATCTCTGAGGTTTTTGGACCTCCTAATAGTTATACTGGGTACCTCAGGAAGAATTTGCTTCAAAACCGAATCGGTTTGGAGGATAGGCCAGGCCTTCTGAATACAATGTCTCATTCGTGCAAATTGAGAGTGGTAGCTAGTGATGAATCTAATCTTCTGAGATGATCTTTTCACTTTTTGACCATATAGTAGGGAATGTCTTGTGGAATGTTTTGCTCTATTGTAAGCACGCTTTACGGATCGTCTATTATAACCCCTCTCACAAAATCGAACTGAAAGATCCAAAGCCTGTTTCTCAAAATCACAATCATCAGAACAGATTCTGCGTAGACGCAGAAACTGTCCAGTGGGAATAGAATTAATGAGTGGCCTCGGATGTGCAGAAGACGCATGAAGTAACATATTAGTTGATGTTTGCTTCCTAAAGATGGTAGTTTGAAGGACATCATCAGAATTGCGCCATACTGTAACATCCAAGAAGTCAATTCTACTGGTGTGTACTTGATAAGTGATATGGATGTTGTGATCATTGGAATTGATGCCATCCATAAATTCACTTAGCTGTGAAGAGTTTCCCTGCCAGATTAGAAAAATGTCGTCAATGTACCGCACCCAAAAGGGGATGTGGTCCATTGACGACCCCCAATCTGACAGGGGGAGGTCCCTCTCCCACAGCCCCAGGAACAGGTTGGCATATGATGGGGCAAAGGATGCCCCCATAGCTGTACCCTGGAGCTGTAGGTAGAAGGACCCCTTGAAAGTAAAAAAATTTTGTGTGAGTGAAAATTCTAGGAGTTCCAGAATCAGATCGATGATCCCCACAGGCAAATTGGACATATTCAAAAAATATTTGGTAGCTACCAAACCGTCCGTGTGCCTAATATTAGTGTAAAGTGATTCGACATCACCCGTTACAAGCATGGTGTCTCCTCCAATGTGGAGACCATCGATCCTTTTCAGAAACTCTCCAGTATCAAGGAGAAAAGAGGGAAGACTCTCCACAATCGGCTGTAATTTAGAGTCAATCCAGCAATTGACTTTCTCCAGATAATTACCTGAACCCAAAATAATGGGACGCCCCGGAGGAGAATCCACATTTTTATGCACCTTGGGTAAAAGGTACAAAGTTGAGATGGTTGGTTCCTGAACCTGTAGTGCCGAAGCCAGCTCTTTAGTAATGGTACCAGCTTGTACCGCTCTATTCAAAATCTGTAGTAACTGTACCACAAATGAAGACAGAGGATTGAAAGTGAGGCGTCTGTAACAAGTTTTATTGTCCAGTTGTCTAAAAGCCTCTTTTTCATAAAGAGGTTTGGGCCAAATTACAATGTTACCGCCCTTATCGGCTGGCTTCAACACTACATCAGGAAGAGAAATCCAACCTCTCTCGTTCCAAGGGACATTGGGTGCGGTACATTGACGACATTTTTCTAATCTGGCAGGGAAACTCTTCACAGCTAAGTGAATTTATGGATGGCATCAATTCCAATGATCGCAACATCCATATCACTTATCAAGTACACACCAGTAGAATTGACTTCTTGGATGTTACAGTATGGCGCAATTCTGATGATGTCCTTCAAACTACCATCTTTAGGAAGCAAACATCAACTAATATGTTACTTCATGCGTCTTCTGCACATCCGAGGCCACTCATTAATTCTATTCCCACTGGACAGTTTCTGCGTCTACGCAGAATCTGTTCTGATGATTGTGATTTTGAGAAACAGGCTTTGGATCTTTCAGTTCGATTTTGTGAGAGGGGTTATAGTAGACGATCCGTAAAGCGTGCTTACAATAGAGCAAAACATTCCACAAGACATTCCCTACTATATGGTCAAAAAGTGAAAAGATCATCTCAGAAGATTAGATTCATCACTAGCTACCACTCTCAATTTGCACGAATGAGACATTGTATTCAGAAGGCCTGGCCTATCCTCCAAACCGATTCGGTTTTGAAGCAAATTCTTCCTGAGGTACCCAGTATAACTATTAGGAGGTCCAAAAACCTCAGAGATCATTTAGTACATAGCCATTACCATGGTGAACTGAAGCCCAATATTTTTGGAAGTGGTGGTCCTAGGCGTGGTTGTTTTCCTTGTGGTCGGTGTGTCGCCTGTCCAAATATTGAACGTACGAATTCCTTCTTTAATTCTAGTGGCACCAGGACATATGATATCAGGGGACACATCTCCTGTACTTCACGTTATGTGATTTATTTTGCCTTGTGCCCATGCAACTTAATTTATGTAGGTATGACGACTCGTCAATTAAAAGTACGTACCCGTGAACATATTTTGGGTATTCAGGCGGCAGCCGACCATGATGATCCGACCACGCTTAGGACGCTTCCTCGGCATTTCAAATTGCACCATGGGTGTGATGGCTCATTACTCAAGGTTAGAGGTATTGATATTATTGAGCCGAATATCCGGGGGGGTAAAATCAGCCAAAAATTGTCTCAATGCGAGACAAGATGGATCTGGGCATTAGATACTGTTCACCCTAAGGGCCTAAATGAATCAAATAGTTTTGTTCCATTTTTATAACATCTTGGTCTGGCTTTAACATGTATAGTCTCCTTGTTGCTTTGCCGTTATGCGTTGTTTTTATTTTGTGCTAATATTACATTTTAATTTTTTATTATTCAGCTTTGTTCACCATTTGTATATCCATGAGGCATGAATCATCGGTGGATCTGGATATGCCATATGATATCAAGACTTTTGCCATGCTGTGTGATTCAATTCTATTTTGCTTTGCATTTTCCTATGTTATATGATATCTTGTTCAAGTGGCATTCTGTTTTTATTTCTTTAAATGCAATTGTGAACATATTGTATTTTCTATATATAAGGGAATTGGTTGCGCTTTACATTAGGACAATTAGGTCCATGGTGGTAAATAATGGCATCTATCATTGTAGTATTTCTCTTTACATATATCCCTTTAATAATTGTGTATATATCATATTATGATCTATCATTAATTTCGTATTTAGATGTACATCTATTTGCAATGATGTTATTCTATTTTATTCCATTGCAACCAATATCATTATTTTTGAATAGCATTATGATTATTTTTTGCGAATATTGCATTTACATTTTCATCTCGCATGCTCTATTGCCATTATCCCTGTTCATGCACCCTATCCCTTGATATAGGGCTTCTTTGTCAGTTACATTAGCTGAGTGTCATTTGCATATATATATCTAATGGATTATGCACTTAATATCTACCATTAACTATTGGTTTCCCGTTTTTGAGCCAGCATTATCCATTACTCCATCTCATGCTGACCGCCGGCACGCAGGCGCCCTGTTGCTCCCGCATCGCCCGGCGGCTCTCGGCGGCTCTGTTGTCCTGGCGATTAGTCACGTGTTGTGACGTCACAGGTCAGCTGACGCCGACGCCGTCTGGCGTCCTCGGTTGTCACGGCAGCGCATGCGTCATCAGAGGCGGTCTGGCTATGACATGGATACACTGAGGCATATGCGTGTTTCCATGGTAATTGGGATTCCTAATTACATAGCCGCTATTGCGCGGCCCTGATTGGTTATGTGGGTCACATGATCGGCATACTTGCCCATGATTGGTGGACACAGCGTTTTTAATCCCTTCACTTCCCCCTTCCCACCACCCCTTGAGAAAGGCATTTCACGCCGAAACGCGCGTCGGGGGGACACACACCAGTCGGGCTGCCTCCCATTCTTACCAGGTATGATTTTAATACCTCACATTTTTCATCATACTCTATTGTCCATTATGGATACATGCCTGGTGATGTGGATTCCATGAGGCTCAGTGTGGGATGTGCAATTTTGCTATGAGCTAGTATAATTATATTTATCTCTGCTAACAGGCACTACATATGTGCTTCATACTTCCTCCTTCCCCTTCCTGACATATGTGTTTCCTTTGGTGTTTTTCTGCATGCACAAGCAGACTTGGATTTTCCATGTCACTGTGTTCCTCACATGTTCTGGTCTTATTGATTGTTCAATAAATTATATTTTGTATTATTATATTCTTTTGTGAGATTTTTGGTCGTTTGTTTTTTCCTTATATTTAGTTTCCAGTGCGACTTTCTCAATATTGTCCTATTTTTATACATCTCTTTGCTCCAGCTTTTACAATGGTAATAAGTGATTGCATCTTCATTCTAGCTGTATTTATCTGAGCAAATGATTTATCCATGAAGTGTATATGCTCTGTACACCTTGTACACACATGGCTCCGCTCCATAAACCTTGTACACATACGGCTTTGCTCCATACACCTTATACACATACGGCTTTGCTCCATACACCTTGTACATACGCAGTTCTGCTCCGTACACACATGGCTCTGCTCCGCTCCATTAATACACAGCTCATCTATACACGTTGTACACAAAGAGCTCTGTTCCATACACCTCGTACAAGCACGGCTCTGCTCCATACACCTCATGCACACGTGGCTGCGCTCTGTACACCTCATACACGGCTCCACTCCGTACATCTCGAATACACACGGCTCTGCTCCACACACCTCGTACGCGCGCGGCTCTGCTCCGCACACCTCGTACGCACGCGGCTCTGCTCCGCACACCTCGCACGCGCGTGGCTCTGCTCCGCACACCTCGCACGCGCGCGGCTCTGCTCCGCACACCTCGCACACGCGTGGCTCTGCTCCGCACACCTCGCACGTGCGGGACTCTGCTCCGCACACCTCGCACGCGCGGGACTCTGCTCCGCACACCTCGCACACACACAGCTCTGCTACATCCACTCTGTAAACCTCTCCTGACCCCACACATACACTTCCCTCATCCAGCGCCATGACAACCAGCACAGCCGAGGGCTGTGTGCACAGGACCTGTGATGAGGTCGCAAGAGGGGAGGAGTCAGGGGTCACATGATCAGGGGCCTCACACATAACAGCCCAGTGATGTCATTGCTGGGATTCATCAGTGAGGGGCTGCGGTGGCCGGTCAGTCTGTCTTGGAGGGAGAGGATGGGGTCGTTGCATGGGGGGGCGTGGCGGCTCAGTGCAATGAGGGAAAAATAAGCTCCCACCCGGGACAGCGGGACAGGCAATCAAAAACGGGACTGTCCCGCCAAATCCGGGATGGTTGGAAAGTATGATAAAGTAAACCAAAAAATCTATAAAGGTTGAGGTACCAATCAAGACCAAAAACCACAAATGTATGGGCCCCTAAAATATAACTTTTAATAATAAAGCTAAAGACCTCACAAGTCTATTATTCCAACTACAGTACAAAGAAAGAAAAGAAAAAACAACAATGAGGGTCTGTAAAGGGTATGCACATAACAGTATTTGTGGACTAATAAGCTATAAAATTCTAGTCAACACATACTGTGACTTGAATACCCTTTACAGATCCTCATTTTTTACAAATATGCATCTATATCAGAGGTCTCAAACACGCGGCCCGCGGGTCGCATGCGGCCCCTGAGGCAGACATCTGCGGCCCGCGGTGCACCACGTCTCACTCCCTGAGGCAGGTGGAAGGCACGCATTCAGAAGCGCGTGATGGCTGTTCTGTGTGCACAGGACCTGGGATGAGGTCACAGGAGGGAGAGGAGCCAGGGGTCACATGATCAGGGGCCTCAGTATATGCAAAACGCTGCTGTCTGTGCTGGTTGTCATGGTGCTGAATGAAGGTAAGCTTTTGGGTTTGGGTCAGAGGGGTTAACAGGGTGGATGTAGCAGAGCCGTGTGTGTACAGAGCGCAGCCGTGTGTGTACAGAGCGCAGCCGTGTGTGTACAGAGCGCAGCCGTGTGTGTAAGAGGTGTGCGGAGCCGTGTGTGTGTGAGATGTACGGAGCGGAGCCATGTGTGTGCAAGGTGTACGGAGCAGAGCCGTGTGTGTACGAGGTGTACGGAGCAGAGCCGTGTGTGTACGAGGTGTACGGAGCGGAGCTGTGTGTGTACGAGATGTACGGAGCGGAGCCATGTGTGTGCGAGGTGTACGGAGCAGAGCCGTGTGTGTACGAGGTGTACGGAGCTGAGCTGTGTGTGTACGAGATGTACGGAGCGGAGCCATGTGTGTGCGAGGTGTACGGAGCGGAGTCGTGTGTTTTGAAGTGTACGGAGCGGGTTGTACGGAGCGGACCTCGTGTGTACAAGGTGTACGGAGAGGAGCCGTGTGTGTATGGAGCGGATCCGCGTGTGTATAAGGTGTGCGGAACCGTGTGTACGATGTGTACGGTGCAGAGCCGTGTGTGTATGAGGTGTGCGGAGCGGAGCCGTGTGTGTATGAAGTGTACGGAGCGGAGCTGCGTGTGTACGGAGAGGAGCCGTGTGCGTATGGAGCGGAGCCACGTGTGTACGAGGTGTACGGAGCGTGGCCACATGTGTACAAGGTGTACAGAGTGTGGCCACATGTGTACAAGGTGTACAGAGCGTGGCCGCGTATGTTCCAGGTGTACGGAGCAGAGCCGCATGTGTACAAGGTTTACTGAGTGGAGCCATGTGTGTACTGAGTGGAGCCGTGTGTGTGCACGATGTATGGAACGGAGCCATGTGTGTACGAGGTGTACGGAGCAGAGCCGTGTGTGTACGAGGTGTACGGAGCAGAGCCGTGTGTGTACGATGTCTAAGGAGCAGAGCCGTGTGTGTACAAGGTGTGCGGAGCGGAGCCGTGTGTTTTGAAGTGTACGGAGCGGGTTGTACGGAGCGGAGCTGCGTGTGTGCAAGGTGTACGGAGAGGAGCCGTGTGTGTATGGAGCGGATCCGCGTGTGTACGAGGTGGACGGAGCGAAGCCGCGTGTGTATAAGGTGTACGGAGCGGAGCCATGTGTGTACGAGGTGTGCGGAACCGTGTGTGTACGGAGCAGAGCCGTGTGTGTACGAGGTGTGCAGAGCGGAGCCGTGTGTGTATGAAGTGTACGGAGCGGAGCTGCGTGTGCACAAGGTGTACGGAGAGGAGCCGTGTGTGTATGGAGGGGAGCCACGTGTGTACGAGGTGTACGGAGCAGAGCCGCATGTGTATGAGGTATATTAAGTTTGAAAGGAATGCGGCCCGCCAGCTCAAATTTTTTTTATGTGCGGCCCATTTACTCTGCCGAGTTTGAGACCCCTGATCTATATCAATCTCTAGTCATATGGTTACATTTTTTTATATTGTTGCTATACCAGGTTCTCAAAAAATTTTTCGTCTCGCATTGAAGTGCATCCTAGATGAATGTGACATTTACAAGAGCCCACAATTTCTTGATCAACTGAATAACTTTGCAATTACCATGGAGACCTGTGAATCCTTTTGTTCGGCTCTACATTACACTGTATATATTATTGCTAATGCTGGGTTTACACAATGATTTTGGCCATGGCACTGGTTGTGCTGTACAAATCATTGTAAGTTGATGCTACATTGCACAGCAGCAGAAATATAGTGAATTGGGTGACACTGGCATCCATTGGGTACCGCGACAAACAAGTTGCAAATGTTTTGAACTTGTCACAGTCAAATTGTGACCATACTCACCTGCATCATACTACAAAGCTGCAATGACATAGGTCAAGCTGCCAAACATAGTTCTATGTTGTGACCAAAACGTTATTTTGCCCCAGCATAAAATACACCTTTTGTGATTGTTTGTGTATGGGCTAAAAAATGCATATATACTGTAGCTATATACTTACACTCTTGCACGCACACACGACTATAGAATTTTCACAATCTAAATTCCCTATCAGTATGTCTTTGGAATGTGGGAGGAAACTGGAGTACCCGGAGGAAACCCATAGAAACTCCTTGCAGATGTTGTCTTTGGTGGGATTCGAACCAGGACTCCAGCGCTGCAAGGCTGCAATGCTATCCACTGAGCCACCGTGCTGCCCATACACAATAGACAAACCACTAGTTTTTGCAAACAAACATGTTCCAAACCGCATACGTGGTGGCAATTTAGGCTTCTGTCCTCAAGAGTCACCACACACAATCCAGGGGACACCAAGTTCTTTACAACAGAAAAATGTTTATTGGTCATCAGGTTGTGACATGTGGAATAGGGCACAACACTTCATGTTTCTTCCTTCTCTAGTACCGCACCTCTTCAGCCCTACTATACATTCATCCTGGACTATCCCTAAGCCCACTGACTCAGCCTTGGGGATTTCATGTCCACTTCGGCAGTTCAACCGAGATTCTCCACCTTCTGTCTACACAAGTCCATGTCCATCTTGAACTGCACATCAAAAAACATGTGTCCGGTAGCCCCTTTGCCAAATCTTGGGCTCTGGATGCAATAGTGATGTCTGCTTGGGAATCCAGTAGGGATTCCAACTGCCTTGAACAACTGGTACATGCTGACCGTAGAAGCCCAGTGAGTCTGAACTTAACTTTCTTACTGAACTTTCATAACCACCCTACTATCAGGAAATAAACACTAATTCCCATGAACTATGTCATATGTTGTTGCTTAACTTAACTATATGAACTGGACTTATGCAATCTCAAAGTTAATCCTATGCTTATCAGCACAATGCATTACTCACATTGCACATTAACACTTTACATTACTTATATGCTGTGCATTACCATAACACATTATATAAGATGCACGTCAATATTCACATTACATGTAAAACAGCTTGACACTGTACACACAGCACGATTTTTGTCTTCAGGGGCAGGAGCGCAGCAGAACAGTCTATCATTATTACACCCTCAAAGATTTCATTGATGAAAATTTAACCAAAGAGTTTATTTATCCATTCTCCTCATCAGCATGTGCACTTTACCGTTTAATACAAAGTCTTAGGGGGTAACATTTCTACTTGTGGAGAGTGACATATTGGCCCTGGCATGCCAATGTAAAGAGACTTATACGCTGCACAATGCTTCTCTGGGAAATTTAATATGCAAATTGCCTCTTTAAAGAGAAAGAGAACTTGAACTTCATAAGCTCCATAACGCAACCTGTTGGAAGCAGCAATCATTCAAGTCACTATCAACCCTTTAACAAGTCTTGAAATATGACTTAGGATTAAAGCCTAATCAGAATTTCAATTTGCAGACATGATGTTTCGGGCTATTGCTGTTCATCAGTGCAAAGTACGAGAACTGATTTGGCTGAGAGGCTCTGGACTGAAGTCTAAGGGGTAGCGTTTCTCCTTGTGGAGAGTGACATACCGGCCCTGGCATGCTAATCTAAAGAGGCTTGTCTACAGCCAAGCCATCAGATAGAATCGGATAAGTTCCAACCCAATGAACAGAGATAAACACTTTGATGGCCCCATAAAAACCTTTTTGAACCTGAGCTATCATCTAAGAACAATTGAAAGCCAGATTGCAAGAGCCACCAGAATATCAAGGAATCATCTTCTACATTACAAAACTAAACAAGAAAGCAACCGGGTGCCTCTAGTAGTCACCTACAATCCAAACCTCGAGGTGCTAAGGGGAGCTGTATGGAACCTACAACATTTATTACAAAAAGATATCCAATTATAATCTATATTTCCAGACCCCCCACTACTGTGTTTGAGGCAGCCCACAAATCTAAGAAGCCTCATTGTTAGAAGCTCCCTGTCCTCTCCAACAGCTGCAGGAACCTTTCCTTGCAAACATAAAAAATGTAAAACCTGTCCATTTATAATGACCACAGACAAGATAAAGATTCCCAACTCACATCAGGACTACAAGATCCCAGGTACTTTCATCACACTTAATGTAGTGTACTTAATTATATGTACCAAATGTCCAACTGGAGGTCTGTATTTAGGGGAGACGGGACAAAAACTTAGAACAAGGATGAATTCTCATCACCACACAATAAAAGAAAAAAGAATGGATCTACCTGTGGCAAAACATTTTTGTATCCCTGATCAAAGCACATGGACATGAAATTACTTGTATTAAAAGGTAACTTCAAATCTGAGAGACAGAAAAATTTGGGAGAATAAACTTATGATATCCTTTGACACACTCAGGGGAAGAATGAATGTGTCTCATGGATTTATGTCTTTCTATATCAATTAAGGAATGTGCTCCTCAGACCATTTGGGGGCATCACAGGCATGGACCAGACCTCAATCAGAGAACAATAAAACTTTCACACTCCTTATCTATGAACTGTTCCAATATTTATGGCCACAACTGTGTTCTCCCATCCTTCATTGATAGTTCTGCTTCACATCACTTATCTATTGCATTATTTCTGTGTAAACACACACAAAAAAACAGGCTGAAAAAGAGCCCTAGCCAGCTCACCCACCACAGCCGGAGCACGGAGCCTCGTCTGGATCCCAACGAAAGTTGATTGTAGACAAGGAAAGAAGAAAAGTTCCAGCTTCCAGGATAATAAATTTTTATTCCAAAATATAGATAAAAAATTCCATACACAGCTTTTTCCCCATATGCAAATGGATGTGTGTCGGGCACTGAATCAGCTACGCGTTTCGTCCCTTAGTGGATCTTTTTCACAGCTGAAAAATTAGTGACATGGCGCAAATCTTATATTTTTCAAGGACCAATAGAAATGGCACTGCTGTCACATGATTAAATTGACAGGTCCTGCACGCATTTGTCTACATAATGCAAGATTGCGTTATACTAATTCATTAAAATGCAAAATAGAAACAAATTTATATTAAAATACAGAAATAATTAATAGTGATACATGATTTTGTTTCTTTTGTTTAAACCGCTGGGATATCTAGAGCCTAAATATAGGATCCAGAATGCTTCTCTTGTGAGAAGCCGTTTTTTTTTCTATCTCCTCCACGTTTGGCGCTTTAACACTTTCTATTCCAACAATTGACATAGTTTCTAAATTACCATTATGTTGTGTCAGGAAATGTTTAGAGGCCATGGATATATTGCGCATATTTGTGTTATTGCTTTCTACGTCCCTGATATGCTCTAAAATACGAATTTATAGCTTTATTGTTGTACAACCTACCGTATTTTTCGGACTATAAGACGCACCGGACCATAAGACACACCCCAATTTTCAGTAGGAAAATAGGGGAAAAAAAAATAATGTGTCAAATGGGGGTCCGTCTTACAGTCCGAATTCAGCTTACCTGGGAAGGGATCCGGCACAGGTGGAGTAGTCGTCACAGGGGTCATTCAGTGGTCCAGGCTTGTGCGGTGGCTGCTCTGTGCTAGGGCAGGTTGGTTGTGCTGGGGCAGCTACGCTGGGGTAGGGGCAGCTGTGCTGGGGCTGGAGCAGCTGTGCTGGGGCTGGGGCAGTTGCGCTGGGGCAGCTGCACTGCTGCAGGGGAAGCAGTTCTGGGGCTGGGGCAGCTGTGCTGGGGCAGGGGCAGCAGGGCTGGGGCAGCTGTGCTGAGGCAGGGGCAGCTGTGCTGGGGCAGGGGCAGCTGTGCTGGGGCTGGGGCAGCAGTGCTGGGGCAGCTGTGCTGGGGCAGGGGCTGCAGGGCTGGGGCAGCTGTGCTGGGGCAGGGGCAGCAGGGCTGGGGCAGCTGTGCTGAGGCAGGGGCAGCTGTGCTGGGGCAGCAGTGCTGGGGCTGGGGCAGCTGCGCTGGGGCAGGGGCAGCAGGGCTGGGGCAGCTGTGCTGAGGCAGGGGCAGGTGGGCTCTGCGGTGGTGGCAGCGGGCGGCGCTCTGCGGTGCGGTGGTGGCAGCGGGTTGGGCTCTGGTGCAGGGGCCGCGGCTCCGCCAGCATTTCTTCGCAGCCCGGAGGCCCCCGCAGTCCCCTTGCTGGCCGCCGCCATGTTGCTGTGGCCTCCGGGAGCATGGACGCCGGAAAGATGGCCGCTGGTCCGGGGACGGCGCATGCACGGGATCAGATCTCGTCCCGAGATCTCGGGGGACGAGATTCAAATCTCAGCAACGAGATCTCGTCCACCGAGATCTCGGGACGAGATCTGAAGCTGCGCATGCGCCGTCCATCTTCCCGGCGTCCATGCTCCCGGAGGCCACCGCAACATGGCGGCGGCCAGCAAGGGAACTGCGGGGGCTTCCGGGCTGCGAAGAAATGCCGGCGGAGCCGCCGCCCCTGCACTGGAGCACAGCCCGCTGCCATCACCGCACCGCAGAGCGCCGCCCGCTGCCACCACCGCACCGCAGAGCGCCGCCCGCTGCCACCACCGCACCGCAGAGCCCCGCCCGCTGCCACCAGCCACCAGGTTAGTACCGTGTATTGCGACCATAAGACGCACCCCCCACTTTCCCCAAAAATTTTGGGGGAAAAAAGTGCATCTTATGGTCGGAAAAATACGGTATATACGATAAATTGCATTTTTCACAATGTATTTTATATACCACGTTTTCTGTGTTGCAGTTAATAAACTGTTTAATGCTAAATGTTTGAGTATTGTCTGAATTATTAAATTTTTTTGTTTTATGTGCATATTTGCACATTTTGCACTTCTCTGAACCACACATAAAGAAACCTGTAGTTTTCAACCAATTATTTATAACAGGTGCTGATGAGAAAAACTCGGAGAAACCAAATCCCCAATAGTGGGAGCACGTCTAGCAATGACATTAGTACCCGATTCTAGAATTTTTGACAAAATGTCATCCTCGTACAGAATTGGTAAATTTTTGAAAACATTTTTTTTTATCTTATCAAATTGAAGGCTATATTCCAGACTAAGAAAGATTTTTTATTTATATCATTTTTATTTTCATGATTCTCTTTTGGTTCTAGTAAGTCTGGTCTGTCCTTTTTCTCTGCAATCCTCTCCGCTCTTTTTAACATCCAGTTAGGATAACCACGCTTTTTAAATTTTTTATGCAATTCAGTGAATTCTTTATTTTTAGTTTGATTATCCGTGCAGTTTCTTTTTAATCTTATATGTTCACCTGTGGGAATAGACCTGATTACATGTTTAGGATGGCCGCTGCGTGCATGCAATATTGTATTCCCTGAAATAGGTTTGCAGTACGTATTGGACATAATATTCTGTCCTTCAATTCCCCATAATTCTAGATCTAAAAAAGATATGAGTTTCATCCATTTTATAGGTGAATTTTATGTTATTATTATTATTATGCATTTATATAGTGCCATTTATTCCATGGCGCTTTACATGTGAAAAGGGGAAATATAGACAAGTATAATAAACGTATAAGACAAGGGACACACAAGTACATAAGGAGAGGGGACCCTGCCCGCGAGGGCTCAAATTCTACAGGGATGGGTGAGGATACAGTAGGAGAGGGTAGAGCAGGTCGTGCGGTGGTTCAATAGACTGAGGATCATTGCAGACTGTAGGCTTGTCAGAACAGGTGGGTCTTCAGGTTCTTCTTGAAGGTTTCCATTGATGGTGAGAGTCTGATGTGTTGCGGCAGAGAGTTCCAGAGTATGGGGGAAGCACGGGAGAAGTCTTGTATATGGTTGTGGGAAGAAGAGACAAGGGGGAGTAGAGAAGGAGATTTTGAGATGATCGAAGGTTGCGTGCGGGTAGGTACCTAGAGACCATGTCACAGATGTATGGAGGAGACAGGTTGTGGATGGCTTTGTATGTCATGGTTAGGGTTTTGAATTGGAGCCTCTGGGCAATAGGAAGCCAGTGAAGGGCCTGGCACAGGGGGGGAGACAGGTGGATTAGTCGGGCAGCAGAGTGTAGGATGGACTGGAGCGGAGCCAGAGTGCTAGAGGGGAGGCCAGAGAGTAGGAGGTTGCAGTAGTCAAGGTGGGAGATGATAAGAGCATGCACTAGTGTTTTTGTGGTTTTGTGGTTGAGGAATGAGCGGATCTGGGAAATATTTTTGAGTTTGAGGTGGCAGGAGGAGGCGAGGGCTTGGATATGTGGTTTGAAAGAGAGTGCAGAGTCGAGGATCACCCCAAGGCACCGAGCATGTGGGACTGGGGAAAGAAAGCAGCCATTGATATTGATGGATAGGTCTGGTGGAGGGGTAGAGTGAGATGGGGGAAAGATGATGAATTCGGTTTTGTCCATGTTCAGCTTGAGAAAGCGAGCAGAGAAGAAGGCTGAGATAGCAGACAGACATTGTGGGATTTCAGTCAGTAAGGAGTCGAGGTTGGGTCCAGATAGGTAGATCTGTGTGTCATCGGCATAGAGGTGATACTGCAAACCGTAGGATTCTATGAGCTGTCCCAAGCCAAAGGTGTAGATGGAGAATAGTAGGGGTCCTAGGACAGAGCCTTGAGGAACACCAACAGACAGGCGAGGTGAGGAGGTGGTGTGTGAGAGGGAGACACTAAATGTTCGGTCTGTTAGGTATGATGAGATCCAGGATAGGGCCAAGTCTGTGATGCCAAGAGATGAGTCTGTAGCAGGAGGGAATGGTCTACGGTGTTGAAGGCAGAGGACAGGTCCAGGAGAAGGAGGACAGAATAGTGTTGCTTGCTCTTGGCGGTTAGTAAGTCTTTAGTGACTTTAGTTAGGGCAGTTTCAGTTGAGTGATGCGGTCGGAAGCCAGATTGTAACCGGTCAAAGAGGGAACAGGAGGAGAGGTGGGAGGATAGTTCAAGATATACATGCTGTTCCAGTAGTTTTGAGGCGTAAGGGAGAAGAGATATCGGGCGATAGTTAGACACAGAGGCTGAATCAAGGGAGGGCTTTTTGAGGATGGGTGTGATTGAGGCATGTTTGAAGGATGAGGGAAAGACACCATTTGTAAGTGAAAGGTTGAAGAGGTGTGTTAGAGATGGGATGAAGACTGTGGCCAAGTTAGGGATGAGGTGAGATGGGAGTGGGTCGAGGGCACAAGTGGTGAGGTGTGATCTTGACAGAAGGGTGTAGAGCTGATCTTCTGTCATGGTGGAGAAGCTGGCTTTTGCAGAACAGGGCTGAGCGACTAAGTGGGGCATTGGAGGCTGCGGGACAAAGTTTTGTCTGATCTCGTCATGTTATATGTATTAGAATTGAGATATTCCACAAAAACTGGTATGGTAGACACATCCCCCTCCCAAATGATCAGGGTGTCATCAATGTATCTACCATACCAGTTAATGCTCTGTACAAACGGATTTTCCACCGAATATATAAATTGTTTTTCCCAATATGCCATTGTTAGATTGGCAAGCGATGGGTTAGAGTTGGGATTAGGGTTAGGGGTGTGTTGGGGTTAGGGTTGTGGTTAGGTTTATGATTAGGGTTGGGATTAGGGTTAGGGGTGTGTTGGGGTTAGGGTTGGAGTTAGAATTGAGGGGTTTCCACTGTTTAGGCACATCAGGGGGTCTCCAAACGCGACATGGCGCCACCATTTATTCCAGCCAATTTTGCGTTTAAAAAGTCAAACAGTGCTCCCTCCATTCCGATCCCCGACGTGTGCCCAAACAGTGGTTTACCCCCACATATGGGGTATCAGCGTACTCAGGAAAAATTGTACAACAACTTTTGGGGTCTAATTTCTCCTGTTACCCTTGGGAAAATAAAAAAATTGGGGGCTAAAATAATTATTTTTGTGGAAAAAAAATGATTTCTTATTTTCATGGCTCTGCGTTATAAACTTCTGTGAAGCACTTGGGGGCTCGAAGTGCTCACCAGGCATCTAGATAAGTTCCTTGGGGGGTCTAGTTTCCAAAATGGGGTCACTTGTGGCGGGGTTTCTACTGTTTAGGCACATCAGGGGCTCTGCAAATGTAACATGACGCCTGCAGACCATTCCATGAAGTCGGCATTTTAAAACGCCACTACTTCCCTTCCGAGCCCCGACATGTGCCCAAACAGTGGTTCCCCCCCCACATATGAGGTACCAGCATACTCAGGTCAAACTGGACAACAACTTTTGGGGTCCAATCTCTCCTGTTACCCTTGTGAAAATAAAAAATTGTGGGCTAAAAAATCATTTTTTGAAGAAAATATTTGTTATTTTCATGCCTTTGCATTATAAACTTCTGTGAAGAACTTGGGGGTTCAAATTGCTCACCACATATCTAGATTAGTTCCTTGGGTGGTCTAGTTTCCAAAATGGGGTCACTTGTGGGGGGTTTCCACTGTTTAGGCGCATCAGGGGCTCTGCAAACGTAACATGACGCCCGCAGACCATTCCATCAAGTCGACATTTCAAAACGTCACTACTTCCCTTCCGAGCCCCGACGTGTGCCCAAACAGTGGTCCCCCCCACATATGGGGTACCAGCGTACTCAGGAGAAACTGGACAACAACTTTAGGAGTCCAATTTCTCCTGTTAACATTGTGAAAATAAAAATTAGCGGGCTAAAAAATCATTTTTTGAGGAAAAAAAATATTATTTTCACGGCTCTGTGTTATAAACTTCTGTGAAGCACCTGAGGGTTCAAAGTGCTCACTATGCATCTAGATAAGTTCCTTGGGGGGTCTAGTTTCCAAAATGGGGGCATTTGTGGGAGAGCTCTAAAGTTTAGGCACACAGGGGCTCTCCAAACACAACATGGTGTCCGCTAACAATTGGAGCAAATTTTTCATTCAAAAAGTCAAATGGCGCTCCTTTCCTTCTGAGCCCTGCCGTGCGCCCAAACAATGGTTTTCCCCCACATATGGGGTACCAGCATACTCAGGACAAACTAGACAACAACTTTTGGGGTCCAATTTCTCCTGTTAGCCTTGTGAAAATAAAAATTAGTGGGCTAAAAAATCATTTTTGAGGAAAAAAATATTTTTTTTATTTTCTCTGCTCTGCGTTATAATCTTCTGTGAAGCACTTGGGGGTTCAAAGTGCTCACCACACATCTAGATAAGTTCCTTCGGGGGTCTAGTTTTCAAAATGGGGTCACTTGTTGGGGAGCTCCAATATTTAGGCAAACAGGGGCTTTCCAAACGCGACATGGTGTCCGCTAACGATTGGAGCTAATTTTCCATTCAAAAAGTCAAATGGCGCTCCTTCTCTTCCGGGACCTGCCGTGCGTCCAGTGGTTTATGACCACATATGAGGTATCGGTGTACTCAGGAGAAATTGCCCAACAAATTTTATGATCCATTTTACCCTGTTGCCCATGTGAAAATGAAAAAACTGAGTCTAAAATAAAATTTTTGTGAAAAAAAGTACTTTTTTTTTAAAGGATCAATTTGTGAAGCACCTGGGGGTTCAAAGTACTCACTATACATCTAGATAAGTTCCCTGGAGGGTCTAGTTTCCAAAATGGGGTCACTTGTGGGGGAGCTCCAATGTTTAGGCACACAGGGACTCTCCAAACGCGACATGGCAACGCTAAATATTCCAGCATATTTTCCATTCAAAAAGTCAAATGGCGATCCTTCCCTTCTGAGCCCTGCCGTGCGCCCAAACAGTGGTTTATGACCTTATATGAGGTATCGATGTACTCAGGAGAAATTTTCCAACAAATTTTAGGATCCATTTTACCCTGTTACCCATGTGAAAATGAAAAACCTGAGGCTAAAACAAAATTTTTGTGAAAAAAAGTACTTTTTTTTCTACGGATCAATTTGTGAAGCACCTGGGGGTTCAAAGTGCTCATTATACATCTAGATAAGTTCCTTGGAGGGTCTAGTTTCCAAAATGGTGTCACTTGTGGGGGAGCTCCAATGTTTAGGCACACAGGGACTTTCCAAATGCGACATGGCAACCGATAAATATTCCAGCATATTTTCCATTCAAAAAGTCAAATGGCGCTCCTTCCCTTCTGAGCCCTGCCGTGTGCCCAAACAGTGGTTTATGACCACATGTGAGGTATTGGTTTACTCAGAAGAAATTGCCCAATAAATTTTAGGATCCTTTTTATCCTATTACCCATGTGAAAATGAAAAAATGATGCTAAAAGAAAATTTTTGTTGGAAAAATTAAAATGTCCATTTTTTCCTTCCATGTTGCTTTAGTCCCGGTGAAGTACCTGAAGGGTTAATAATCTTCTTGAATGTTGTTTTGAGTAGCTTGAAGGGTGCTGTTTTTAGAATGGTGTCCCTTTTGGGTATTTTCTGCCAAATAGACCCCTCAAAGTGACTTCAAATGTGAGGTGGTCCCTAAAAAAATGTTGTTGTAAAAATGAGAAATCGCTGGTCAACTTTTAACCCTTATAACTTCCTAACAAAATTGTGCTGATGTAAAGTAGACATGTGGGAAATGTTATTTATTAACTATTGTGTCTCTCTGGTTTAACAGAATAAAAATTAAAAATGTGAAAATTGTGAAATTTTCCAAATTTTCGCCAAATTTCCATTTTTTTCACAAATAAACGCAAAAATTATCGACCTCAATTTACCACTAACATGAAGCCCAATATGTCACTAAAAAACATTCTCAGAATCGCTAGGATGCGTTGAAGCGTTCCTGAGTTATTACCTCATAAAGGGACATTGGTCAGAAATGCAAAAAATGGCCAGGTCATTAAGGTCAAAATAGGCTGGGTCATGAAGGTGTTAAATGACAAGGATACTGACCAATAACAACATCAAAAATATTATTAACAATATCAATATCAAACGATAAGAACATCACATAACAGCAATGTCCCTATGTAGATTATAGGGGATGGTCAGAAAGAAAACACACACATAAAGAGGTATAAAAAGAAACAATCTTATACCCAGAGTCAAATGCGAAGATAAAATTGATAAAACAAATGACAAAATAATAAAAAAACAACAAAACCATTATGATAATACAACAAAGACACTTACATTCCTTATGCTTACGGTCATTCACATAATTTCATACTTACCAAAAAAGAATCCTTCACATAGTGCCTCCTGGTTATGCGACGATGGTGTGGTCTCCATCTCATTGGAATGTCCTCTTCTTGGTATGGTCTGCCTTTCTCAAGGATCCAATTTATTCTCCAATAGTCAAATAGCGCTCCTTTCCTCCCAAATCTCACTGTGTGGTCATCAGTACTGTACAGCCACATATGGAATATTGCCTTGTTTGCGAGAAATTGCGCAACAAATTATGTGATAATTCTTTATCCATTTCTCCTTGTGAAAATGTAAAATCTGGGGCTAAAACAAGATTACAGTGCTAAAAATGTATTTTTTTTGTTTACCGCTCAATGGTATAATACTATGAGAAACAGATGTGGTGTCAATTTGATCATTACCTGCATAGATGATTTCACTAAGAGGTGTAGTTTATAAAATGGGTCACTCATAGGGTTACTGCTGTACTGACACCTCATAGAGACTGCCAATGTGACATGGCATTCTAAAAGAATATTTTTTGGGGATAAATATGATCTTCTATTTTCACGGCTCTACATTATAACATTCTGTGAAGCAGCAAGAGGCTGAAGGTGCTCACTAGGGTGACCGGATCTCATATGGGGGGGAAAAAATGTCAGAATCTTGTTCGCCTGGACCCCACAAAACGATTCCCCTTTCCAGATATTGAGAGACCCAAAATTTGAGCTCGATCAAACGACGTTAACCCGTGCCGCTCGTCGCTCAAAGTTTGAAAAAATCCAAATTGAGGTATTTTAAGATTTAGGTATTTTGCATAGTCTGTTAGACTATAAAGAATGTGACAACAACATTGCAGAAATAGCCCTGACCATTTTTCGAACCATTTGTGGTATTTGAATGCAGAGTTGGTGGGATTATCGTTTTTTGATCCCACCATTACAGACAATGAAAAGTTGTTAATGGCTAATAAATTGCTCAGTAGCACAGATGAACCATCAGAGCACGCTAGGGTTGTAAATCCAAAAGTTAGGAAAGAAAAATTAAAAGAGGTAGGAAGTAACCGACTTTAACGACCTTCTGACAAAAGATGAAGAACAAAGCAATATGTCCTGCAAGTTGTAAGCAAATGCCGAGCATTATATTCTGACGTTTTAAAAACTACTTTAACAAAAGCTCTAGAATAGATTAGATAACTATGTAAAATTATCAACTCATGTAGGTTAGCGTGCTCTGATGGTTCTTCTGTGCTACTGAGCAATTTATTAGCCATTAACAACTTTTCATTGTCTGTAATGGTGGGATCAAAAAACGATAATCCCACCAACTCTGCATTCAAATACCACAAATGGTTCGAAAATTTGGTCAGGGCTATTTCTGCAATGTTGTTGTCACATTCTTTATAGTCTAACAGACTATGCAAAATACCTAAATCTTAAAATACCTCAATTTGGATTTTTTCAAACTTTGAGCGACGAGCGGCACGGGTTAACGTCGTTTGATCGAGCTCAAATTTTGGCTATCTCAATATCTGGAAAGGGGAATCGTTTTGTGGGGTCCAGACGGACAAAATTCCGACATCGATTTTTTGCGGTCACCCTAGTGCTCACAACACATCTAGATAAATTACATGGTTACAAAGGTTGAAAAAAGACCTTTATCCACCAATTGTACATTTTTTCACTAATTTAACTATAACTCTAAATGTTATGTGCATCAAAGAAATCATCCAACCATTTTTTAAAAGCTGTTATAGTGTCTTCCATTACTACCTCTTGTGGTAGAGCATTCCACAATCTGACTTCTCTAACTGTAAAGAACCCTTTCCTGTTTAGCTGGCGGAATTGCCTTTCTTCCACTCTTAATGAGTGCCCCTAGTCCTCAGTATGGTTTTTGAAAGGAACAAGTCACATCCCAGTGTTTTGTACTGGCCAGTGGCCACACATATATATTTATACATGTAAATGAGATGTTCTCTGAGTCTTTTTTTAAGCTAAACAAGCCCAACTTTTTTAAACTTTCATTATATGAGTGGCCTTCCGTCCCTTGTAATAATCTAGTTGCCTGCCTTTGAACTGATTCTAACTTGTGAATATCCTTTTTGAAATTTGGAGCCCAAAACTGTATCCCATATTCTAGATGTGGCCTCACCAGTGATTTATAAAGGGGTAATAATACGTTGAGATCACAGGATTTTATCTCTCTTTTTATACGTCCTAAAGTCTTGTTTGTTTTTGAAGCTGCTGCTTGACATTGAGTACTAATACTCAGCTTATTTGTAACCAGAATACCTAAGTCTTTCTCTTGATCTGGAGTCCAGAGTATACTCCCATTTAATGTATATGCAGCAATATGATTACTCCATCCTAGGTGCATTACTCTACATTTACAGTCATATGTAAAAGTTTGGGCACCCCTATTAATGTTAACCTTTTTTCTTTATACCAATTTTGGTTTTTGCCACAGCTATTTCAGTTTCATATATCTAATAACTGATGGACTCAGTTATATTTCTGGATTCAAATGAGGTTTATTTTACTAACAGAAAATGAGCAATCTGCATTTTAACAAAATTTGACCAGTGCAAAAGTATGGGCACACCCTTATCATTTTCTTGATTTGAACACTCCTAACTACTTTTTACTGACTTCCTGAAGCACTAAATTGGTTTTGTAACCTCATTGAGCTTTGAACTTCATAGCCAGGTGTATCAAATCATGAGAAAAGGTATTTAAGGTGGCCACTTGCAAGTAGTTCTCCTATTTGATTCCCCTATGAAGAGTGGCATCATGGGCTCCTCAAAACAACTCTCAAATGATCTGAAAACAAAGATTATTCAACAGAGCTTTTCAGGGGAAGGATACAAAAAGTTGTCTCAGAGATTTAACCTGTCAGTTTCCACTGTGAGGAACATAGTAAGGAAATGGAAGAACACAGGTACAGTTCTTGTTAATCCCAGAAGTGGCAGGCCAAGAAAAATATCAGAAAGGCAGAGAAGAAGAATGGTGAGAACAGTCAAGGACAATCCACAGACCACCTCCAAAGACCTGCAGCATCATCTTGCTGCAGATGGTGTCACTGTGCATCGGTCAACAATACAGCGCACTTTGCACAAGGAGAAGCTGTATGGGAGAGTGATGCGAAAGAAGCCGTTTCTGCAAGCACACCACAAACAGAGTCGCCTGAGGTATGCAAAAGCACATTTGGACAAGCCAGTTACATTTTGGAAGAAGGTCCTGTGGACTGATGAAACAAAGATTGAGTTGTTTGGTCATACAAAAAGGCGTTATGCATGGAGGCTAAAAAACACAGCATTCCAAGAAAAACACTTGCTACCCACAGTAAAATTTGGTGGAGGTTCCATCATGCTTTGGGGCTGTGTGGCCAATGCCGGCATCGGGAATCTTGTTAAAGTTGAGGGTCGCATTGATTCAACTCAGTATCAGCAGATTCTTGACAATAATGTGCAAGAATCAGTGACGAAGTTGAAGTTATGCAGGGGATGGATATTTCAGCAAGACAATGATCCAAACACCGCTCCAAATCTACTCAGGCATTCATGCAGAGGAACAATTACAATGTTCTGGAATGGCCATCCCAGTCCCCAGACCTGAATATCAATGAACATCTGTGGGATGATTTGAAGCGGGCTGTCCATGCTCGGCGACCATCAAACTTAACTGAACTGGAATTGTTTTGTAAACAGGAATGGTCACAAATACCTTCATCCAGGATCCAGGAACTCATTAATAGCTACAGGAAGCGACTAGAGGCTGTTATTTTTGCAAAAGAAGGATCTACGAAATATTAATGTCATTTTTATGTTGAGGTGCCCATACTTTTGCACCGGTCAAATTTTGATAAAATGCAGATTGCACATTTTCTGTTAGTACAATAAACCTCATTTGAATCCAGAAATATAACTGAGTCCATCAGTTATTAGATGTATGAAACTGAAATAGCTGTTGCAAAAACCAAAATTGTTATAAAGAAAAAAGGTTAACATTAATAGGGGTGCCCAAACTTTAATATATGACTGTATCTACCGTATATACTCGTGTATAGGCCGAGATTTCAGCCCATTTTTTGGGGCCGAAAGTCCCCCTCTCGGCTTATACGTGAGTCATATACCGGGGGGAGTGGGGGGGGTCAGAGACCATACTCACAACTCCTGGCACATCTCTGCAGCCCCGGCTTCTCCCTCTGTCTGCTTCCTGCGTTCAGCGGTCACATGGTACCACTCATTAAACTCAAGAATATGTGCATATTTATGAGTTTAATGAGCGGTACCACGTGACCAGCTGAATGCAGGAAGCAGACGACAGAGGGAGAAGCAGGGTCTGCTGCTGCAGAGAAGACCTTGTGCCCGGAGGTGTGAGTATGACGGGGGTGGAGTAGTATTCACCTGTCCCCGTTCCAAGCCATCCACCGCTGTGTCTTTGGGTCCTCCTGTGATGACAGAGGGCGCGATGACGTAGTCAGTGTACGCCCTCTGCTGTCACTGCAGAGATCCGGGAGACACAGCGGTGGATAGCGATGGAACAGGGACTGGTAAATATCACCGGTGTCGGGGGCTCAAGACACCGGCATCTGGCCCCCAGCGACGGAGAGGTATGTCATTTTTTATTGCAGCAGCAGTGGCAGCAGCAGCATATGGGGGGTATTTATGGAGTATCTTACGAGGCAGCATTAACCCTTGTGCAGCAGCATATTATGGGGGTATTTATGGAGCATCTTACAGGGCAGCATTAACCCTTGTGCAGCAGCATATGGGGGGTATTTATGGATCATCTTATGGGGCAGCATTAACCCTTGTGCAGCAGCATATGGGGGTATTTATGGAGCATCTTATGGGGCAGCATTAACCATTGTGCAGCAGCATATGGGGGGTATTTATGGAGCATCTTCTTGGGCCAGCATTAACCCTTGTGCAGCAGCATATGGGGGGTATTTATGGAGCATCTTATGGGGCAGCATTAACCCTTGTACAGCAGCATATGGGGGTATTTATGGAGCATCTTCTTGGGCCAGCATTAACCCTTGCGCAGCAGCATATGGGGGTATTTATGGAGCATCTTATGGGGCAGCATTAACCCTTGTGCAGCAGCATATGGGGGGTATTTATGGAGCATCTTATGGGGCAGCATTAACCCTTGTGCAGCAGCATATGGGGGGTATTTATGGAGCATCTTCTTGGGCCAGCATTAACCCTTGTGCAGCAGCATATGGGGGGTATTTATGGAGCATCTTATGGGGCAGCATTAACCCTTGTGCAACAGCATATGGGGGTATTTATGGAGCATCTTATGAGGCAGCATTAACCCTTGTGCAGCAGCATATGGGGGGTATTTATGAAGCATCTTATGGGGCAGCATTAACCCTTGTGCAACAGCATATGGGGGGTATTTATGGAGCATCTTATGGGGCAGCATTAACCCTTGTGCTGCAGCATATGAGGGGTATTTATGGAGCATCTTCTTGGGCCAGCATTAACCCTTGTGCAGCAGCATATGGAGGGTTTTATCTATGAAACATCTTCTTGGACCACCATTAACTCTAGGCTTATATGCGAGTCAATACGTTTTCCCAGTTTTTTGTGGCAAAATTAGGGGGGTTGGCTTATACACGGGTCGGCTTATACACGAGTATATACGTTATATTAAATCTCATTTGCCAAGTGTTTGCCCATTCAGTCATCCTATTCAGATCGTTTTGCAATATTGTAATGTCAAGGTCAGATTTTAATATCCTACATAGTTTGGTGTCATCAGCAAAGATTGACAATTTACTCTTAATTCCATCCACAAGGTCATTAATAAAGAGGTTAAAAAGAATTAGCCCTAGCACAGATCCCTGCGGTAACCAGTGCTGACTATATTCCATCTAGAGAACATACCATTTATGACAACTTTGTTTCCTGTCATTTCAGCCAATTCCTTACCCATCTGTATATAGTTTCCCCCAGTCCCTGGATCTGTAGGTGCAGTATAAGGCTGTTATGTGGAACTGTATTAAATGCCTTTGCAAAGTCCAGATAAAACACATTAGCCACTTTACCAACATCCAGATTTGCACTTACCTCTTCATAGAAACCCAACATTTTAGTTAGACACGACTTATTCTTCATGAATACAAGCTGGTTATTCAGTTATTATATTATCTACAATATATTTCTGCAGGTCATCTCTTATAATGCCCTCAAAATTTTTGCACACTACTTGTGACGACTCAACATTTTTTCTTAATTATGCCAGACATAAATTGTGTAGGCCCAGAATCATAAACTGTTGACTCTTCTTCTGGGATGAATATTGGCCCCTGATGTAGTCTTCTGCTATCTTTGGAAAACAGTGAGGCATGTCCACTGATCAATGAGGTCTGCCGATATGCTAACTATGCATAGTGTTACGGAGCCAGTTTCTTGACTTTGAAAGCAGAGAGGGACAACACTATGCAAATAGGTTAGATCAAGTAGCATTACTTGAATATTTCATCACCATTGTTCCCCTTATCTGTGATGCTAGACTGGAGGACACTTGATAGATCTAAAAATAGGTTACATGCCACTATATAAAGAGAATTTTTCTTCTGGTTGGTGTCACTCTTCAGGATCTCAGCTTAGGGTACTACAGACCCAGCTGAAAGAACACAAGACTGCGTCATTGACCATCACTGAAACCCCAGAGACGTCTTAAAGAATCCAGGTTGAGACAATCATTTCATCTGGCCACCTACCTCACTGCTCTCGGTTAACTTTCTAAGCTTGTCGTTACCTCCTTGCTGTGGGGGCCTGCCAAAAGTGGGGAACCACTGGTGGGGGTATGAGACACTGTAAGCAGATGTAAGCCCGGCAAGCCATCGGAAGGTTGAGACTGTACGGAAGTATGAGTCGATGGGCACCTAGGCAACAGTGACCACAATATAATACAATTCCACTTGTCCTTCAGTAAGGTGCCCTGGAAGGGGGTTACGAAAACGCTGAATTTCAGGAAAGCAAAGTTTGATCAGCTTAGAGTGGACCTTTGCCGAATTGATTGGGACAATGTCCTCAAAAATAGGAGCACAGAAAATAAATGGGAAATATTTAAATCAGTTTTACACACCCACTGCGAGCTAGCCATACCGTACAGAAATAAAAGGGCTAGGAACAGGAGAACACCAATGTGGCTAAATAAGGATGTAAAAAGGGCAATAAATAACAAGAACAAGGCATTTAGGAAGCTAAAACAAGAAGGCAATGAAGAAGCATTAAAAAGCTATAGAGAAAAAAATTAAATGTGTAAAAAAACAAATACATTTAGCAAAAGTGGAAAGTAAAACAAACCCCAAACTATTCTTTAATTATATAAACAGTAACAAGATTAAAATTGATGGTGTCGGCCCTTTGAAGAACAATGAGGGTGAAATCATAGAGAGCGATGTGGGAAAAGCAAATGTTTTAAATACTTTTTCTCAACAGTGTACACACAGGAAAAGGATTTGCCAGGGGAAATGCAGAGTGATAATGTAAACTCCCCATTAAGTATTACCTGCCTAACCCAGGAAGAAGTGCAGAACCGCCGTAGTAAGATTAAAATTGACAAATCACCAGGCCCTTATGGCATTCACCCTCGGGTATTAAGGGAGTTAAGTAACGTGATAGACAGGCCTCTATTCCTTATATTTAAAGACTCTATAGAAAAAGGGTCTGTTCCTTTTGATTGGCGGCAAGCAAATGTGGTACCAATATTCAAAAAGGGGTGTAAAAGGGAACCTGGAAACTATAGGCCGGTAAGCTTAACATCTGTTGTGGGTAAAATTTTTGAAGGGTTTCTAAAGGAAACCATTATGGAATATCTCAATGTTAATAAATGTTTAACTCCATATCAACATGGATTTATGAAGGATCGCTCCTGTCAAACTAACCTGATCAGCTTCTATGAGGATGTAAGCTCTCAAATGGACCAAGGAGAATCATTGGATGTCATTTATCTCGACTTCTCTAAAGCATTTGACACTGTCCCACATAAAAGATTGGTAAGTAAGATGAGAAAGCTTGGGCTAGGGGAAAATGTGTGTAGATGGGTAGGTAGCTGGCTTAGTGATAGAAAACAAAGAGTGGTTATTAACCCCTTTCTGCCATCCGACGTACTATCCCGTCCATGGGACCTGGGCCCCTATGCCCATGGACGGGATAGTACGTCGGCGCGATCAGCGGCGCCCACGTGGTGAGCGCCGCTGATCGCGGCCGGGTGTCAGCTGATTATCACAGCTGACACCCGGCACAATGTGTCAGGGGCGGTCACGGACCGCCCCGACACGTTAACCCCTTGCACACCGCGATCAAACATGATCGCGGTGTACCGGGGGTTAAAGGGAAGCATCGGCAGGGAGGGGGCTCCCTCCGTGCTTCCCTGAGCCCCCCACGGCAGCGCAATGTGCAGCGCTGCTGCGGGGGGCTCCTTTCCTCCAGGCCCCCGAATCCAAGATGGCGACGGGGGCCTTCGGGGGCCTGAGGAAGCTGGCTTCCTCAGTGCCTGCAAAGCGCAGGCATGAGGAAGCCTTCTGCAGTGCCTGTGTCAGATCGCTGATCTGTCACAGTGATCTGTGATGTGACAGATCAGCGATCTGTCACAGGACAGTGATGTCCCACCTGGGACTATTTAATCAAGTAAAAAAAAAAATAAAAAAACTGTTAAAATAATTTAAAAAAAAATCGCCAAATAAATTAGAAAAAAAAAAAAAAATATTCCCCCAATAAATCCATTTTTTGGAAGTAATAAAAATAAAAAACAATAAAAGTACACATATTAGGTATCGCCGCATCCATAATGACCCGCCCTATAAAACTGTCTCATTAGTTAACCCCTTTAGCGAACCCCTTAAAAAATAAAAATAAAAAACGAAGCAAAAAATAATGATTTATTATCATACCGCCAAACAAAAAGTGTAATAACGTGCGATCAAAAAGACGCATATAAATATCCATGGTACCGCTGAAAACGTCATCTTGTCCCGCAAAAAACGGGCCGCCACACAGCGTCATCAGCGAAAAAATAAAAAAGTTATAGCTCGCAGAATAAAGCGATGCAAAAATAATTATTTTTTATATAAAATAGTTTTCATTGCATAAAACCGACAAAAACATAAAAAAACGACGTAAATGAGGTATCGCTGTAACCGTACTGACCCGAAGAATAAAACTGCTTTATCAATTTTACCGCACGCGGAACGGTGTAAACGCACCCCCCCAAAAGAAATTCATGAAACGCTGGTTTTTGTTCATTCTGCGTCCCATAAATAGGAATAAAAAGCGATCAAAAAATGTCACGTGCCCGAAAATGGTACCAATAAAAACGTCAACTCGTCCCGCAAAAAATAAGACCTCACATGACTTGGTGGGTCAAAATACGGAAAAATTATAGCTCTCAATATGTGGTGATGCAAAAACTATTTTTACAATAAAAAGCGTCTTTTAGCGTGCGATAGCTGCCAAATATAAAAACCGCCATAAATAGTAAATCAAACCCCCCGATATCACCCCCTTAGTTAGGGAAAAATAATAAAATTAAAAAAAAAAGTATTTATCTCCATTTTCCCATTAGGGCTAGGGTTAGGGTTAGGGTTAGGGCTAGGGTTAGGGCTCAGATTAGGGTTAGGGGTGTGTTGGGTTTAGGGTTGGAGTTATAATTGGGGGGTTTCCACTGTTTGGGCACATCAGGGGCTCTCCAAATGCAACATGGCGTCTGATCTCAATTCCAGCCAATTCTGAGTTGAAAAAGTCAAACGGTGCTCCTTCCCTTCCAAGCTCTGCCATGCGCCCAAACAGTGTTTTACCCCCACATGTAAGGTATCAGCCTACTCAGAACAAATTGCAAAACAATTTTTGGGGTCCAATTTCTCCTGTTACCCTTAGGAAAATAAAAAATTGGGGGCAAAAATATCATTTTTGTGGAAAAAAATGATTTTTTTATTTTCACTTCCGAGTGGTATAAACTTCTGTGAAGCACTTGGGGGTTCAAAGAGCTCACCACACATCTAGATAAGTTCCGTGGGGGGTCTAGTGTCCAAAATGGGGTCACTTGTGGGGAGTTTCAATAGTTTAGGTACATCAGGGGCTCTCCAAACGCACATGACACCCGCAGACCATTCCATCAAAGTCTGCATTCCAAAACGTCACTGCTTCCCTTCCGAGCCCCGACGTGTGTCCATACAGTAGTTTTCTCCCACATATGGGGTGTCAGCGTACTCAGGCCAAATTGGACAACAACTTTTGGGGGTCCAATTTCTCCTGTTACCCTTGGGAAAATGAAAAAATTGGGGACTAATTGATCATGCCTCTGCCTCTTGCCTCTGCACCTAGCATTCACATGGTATGCCTTTCAGCTAACCCCAGCTTACCCCAGTGTTATTTATGACCTTGTTTACTCTGGCTTGATCATATACATCTGGTCCACTCTTAATTGTCTGGCCAAGATGAGCAGAGACCACTCCTCTCTGCTTCACACCTGACTGCACTTAGTTGTACATATATTGCAGAGTACAAGTCTGCATAGACTTCAGTCTGCATTGTGATTGCTATAAGTGTGTGCTAGAAGTGTGAAGATTAATTTAAGAATTAAAACCAGAATTGAACCAGAAGGGAACTGAAGGTAACTGGACAGTCACTGTAAACAATGTTTCTGTTTGTTTTCACTTTCACCCCAATAATCCTTCACTTTCTGCTAATTCCCCTAATCCCTACTCCTAGTAAGGAACTCTTCATCTCTACTTCAATCCTCCCCATCCACCTCACCTCCGCCTCAAAACTGTTCCTTAACATACAATCCTCTGTCTCCAAACACAGACAGCCCCCTCATGCCCTCTCCTGCTCCCACCTGCTAACACTTTCTCTGCTCCTTCTCACTGCTGGTGATATCTCTCCAAATCCTGGTCCTCCTCACCACATTCCCACAGTCATTTCTACCTCCCATCCACGCTCTATCACAACCTTCCGTAACCTCTCCAACCTTATACCCATTCACCCAGCCCCCGCTTCCCCAGTCCCACTAACAGGAGCTCTGTGGAACGCTCGCTCTGTCTGCAACAAGCTTTCCTACATCCATGATCTTTTTGTTACTACCAAACTCTCCTTCCTCGCCATCACCGAAACCTGGCTCACCCCTTCTGACACAGCCTCTCCTGCTGCACTTTCGTATGGCGGCTTCCACCTTTCTCACACCCCCCGCCCCAGCAGCAAACATGGTGGAGGAGTTGGTTTTCTCCTGTCAGATACCTGCTCCTTCACCCCAATCCCACTGCCACCCTCTGTTACCCTCCCTTCCTTTGAGGTGCACTCTGTGCGCATCTACTCCCCCTCCAACCTCCAACTGGCTGTCATCTACCGCCCCCCAGGGCCAGCCACCACCTTCTTTGACCACTTCACCACCTGGTTACTTCATTTCCTTTCCGCGGACATCCCTACTATCATCATGGGCGACTTCAACATCCCCATTGACACTTCCCTCTCAGCTGCCACTAAACTTCTATCTCTCACTTCCTCCTTCGGCCTCACTCAATGGTCTTCTACAGCCACCCACAAAGATGGCCACACACTGGACCTCATCTTCACCCGCCTCTGCTCCCTATCTAACCTCTCTAACTCACCTCTTCCTCTCTCTGACCACAACCTGCTCACATTCTCCTCCCTCTTCACTCCATGTCTACAATCCCCACCCCACACACTTTCACACCCTCGCAGGAATCTTAAACACCTTGACCTACACTCATTCTCCGAATCCCTCCTCCCTCTTACAGATATAAGTTCCTTACACAATGCGGATGACGCTGCCGCTCTATATAACACCACAATAGCTGTAGCTTTGGAATCCGCTGCCCCACTTACACATACCAAAACTCGCAAAATCAACAGACAGCCCTGGCACACCAGCCTGACCAAAGAGCTGAGGCGAGCTTCCAGGGCTGCTGAGCGCAGATGGAAAAGATCCCACTCCAACGAGCATTTCATCGCATTCAAACAGTCCCTCACTACTTTCAAGACCACACTCGCCACAGCTAAACAAACCTACTTCTCATCTCTCATATCCTCCCTGTCTCACAACCCTAAACAGTTATTCAACACCTTCAATTCTCTCCTCCGCCCCCCAGCACCTCCTCCCTCCCCACTCATCTCAGCTGAAGACTTTGCCTCATTTTTCAAGCAGAAAATTGATAACATCAGGGACAGTTTTGGTCAACAACCCCCAGAGCCCTTCCTCCCGACTTCCCAGCCCTCCACCTTCAAAACCAACTTCTCCACCATTACAGAAGATCGACTCTCCACTCTACTCTCAAGATCACATCTCACCACCTGTGCACTCGACCCGATCCCATCCCACTTCATCCCAAACCTCACCACAGTCTTCATCCCAACCCTAACCCATCTCTTCAACCTATCACTAACAACTGGTGTTTTCCCCTCAAGCTTTAAACATGCCTCCATCACACCTATCCTCAAAAAGCCCTCTCTTGACCCATCCTCTGTATCTAGCTATCGCCCTATATCACTTCTCCCATACGCCTCCAAGCTACTGGAACAACACGTCTACCTTGAACTGTCCTCCCATCTCTCTTCTTGCTCCCTCTTCGACCGCTTACAATCTGGCTTCCGGTCACACCACTCCACTGAAACTGCCCTTACTAAGGTCACCAATGACCTCTTAACTGCCAAGAGCAAGCGACACTACTCTGTCCTCCTCCTCCTGGACCTGTCGGCTGCCTTTGACACAGTGGACCATTCCCTATTATTACAGACCCTCTCATCCCTCGGCATCACAGACTTGGCCCTCTCCTGGATCTCATCATACCTAACAGACCGGACATTCAGCGTCTCCCACTCACACACCACCTCCTCACCTCGCCCCCTATCTGTCGGAGTCCCACAAGGTTCAGTCCTAGGGCCCCTGCTGTTCTCTATTTACACCTTTGGCCTGGGACAGCTCATAGAATCTCATGGCTTTCAGTATCATCTTTATGCTGATGACACACAGATCTACATCTCTGGACCAGATATCACCTCCCTACTAACCAGAATCCCTCAATGTCTGTCCACTATTTCATCCTTCTTCTCCACTAGATATCTGAAACTCAACATGGACAAAACAGAATTCATCATCTTTCCCCCATCTCACGTGACCCCCCCTACGAACCTATCAATTACAGTAAATGACTGCCCACTCTCCCCAGTCCCACAAGCTCGCTGCCTCGGAGTAATCCTTGATGCTGATCTCTCCTTCAAACCACATATCCAAACCCTTTCCACTTCCTGCCGACTTCAACTCAAAAATATTTCACGCATCCGTTCATTCCTCACCCAAGAATCTGCAAAAACCCTAGTCCATGCCCTCATCATCTCTCGCCTTGACTACTGCAACCTCATGCTCTGCGGCCTCCCCTCAAACACTCTCGCACCCCTCCAATCTATTCTAAACTCTGCTGCCCGACTAATCCACCTGTCCCCCCGCTATTCCCCAGCTTCTCCCCTCTGTCAATCCCTTCACTGGCTCCCAATTGCCCAGAGACTCCATTACAAAACCCTAACCATGACATACAAAGCCATCCACAACTTGTCTCCTCCATACATCTGTGACCTCGTCTCCCGGTACTTTCCTGCACGCAACCTCCGATCCTCACAAGATCTCCTTCTCTACTCCCCTCTTATCTCCTCTTCCCACAATCGCATACAAGATTTCTCTCGCGCATCACCCCTACTCTGGAACTCTCTACCACAACATATCAGACTCTCACCTACCATCGAAACCTTCAAAAAGAGCCTGAAGACCCACCTCTTCCGACAAGCCTATATCCTGCAGTAACCACCGATCGACCAAACCGCTGCACGACCAGCTCTACCCTCGCCTACTGTATTATCACCCATCCCTTGAAGATTGTGAGCCCTCGCGGGCAGGGTCCTCTCTCCTCCTGTACCAGTTATGACTTGTATTGTTTAAGATTATTGTACTTGTTTTTATGTATACCCCCCTCACATGTAAAGCGCCATGGAATAAATGGCGCTATAACAATAAATAATAATAATAATAATCATGTTTCTGGAAAAAATACGATTTTTTTATTTTCATGCCCTGGCATTATAAACTTCTGTGAAGCACTGGGGGGTTCAAAGTGCTCACCACACATCTAGATAAGTTCCTTGGGGGGTCTAGTTTACAAAATGGTGTCATTTGTGGAGGGTTTCCACTGTTTAGGTACATTAGGGGCTCTCCAAAGGCAACATGACACCCGCAGACCATTCCATCAAAGTCTGCATTCCAAAACGTCACTACTTCCCTTCCGAGCCCCGACGTGTGCCCATACAGTAGTTTTCTCCCACATATGGGGTATCAGCATACTCAGGACAAATTGGACAACAACTTTTGGGGTCCAATTTCTCCTGGTACCCTTGGGAAAATAAAAAAAATGGTGACTAAAAGATCATGTTTGTGGAAAAAATATGAATTTTTTATTTTCATGCCCGGGCATTATAAACTTCTGTGAAGCACTGGGGGGGTCAAAGTGCTCACCACACATCTAGATAAGTTCCTTGGGGGGTCTAGTTTACAAAATGGTGTCATTTGTGGGGGGTTTCCACTGTTTAGGTACATTAGGGGCTCTCCAAAGACAACATGACACCCGCAGACCATTCCATCAAAGTCTGCATTCCAAAACGTCACTACTTCCCTTCTGAGCCCCGACGTGTGCCCATACAGTAGTTTTCTCCCACATATGGGGTATCAGCATACTCAGGACAAATTGGACAACAACTTTTGGGGTCCAATTTCTCCTGGTACCCTTGGGAAAATAAAAAAAATGGTGACTAAAAGATCATGTTTGTGGAAAAAATATGAATTTTTTATTTTCACGCCCGGGCATTATAAACTTCTGTGAAGCACTGGGGGGGTCAAAGTGCTCACCACACATCTAGATAAGTTCCTTAGGGGGTCTAGTTTCCAAAATGGTATCATTTGTGGGGGGTTTCCACTGTTTTGGTACATCAGGAGTTTTCCAAACGCGGCATGGTGTCCGATCTCAATTCCAGCCAAAAACGTCAAATGGCGCTGCTTCCCTTCCGAGCTCTGCCATGCGCCCAAATAGTGGTTTACCCCCACAAGTGGGGTATCAGCGTACTCAGGACAAATTGCACAATAACTTTTACGGTCCTGTTACCCTTGGAAAAATAAGAATTGAGGGTGAAAAGATCATTTTTGTGGAAAAAATATGATTTTTTAATTGTATGGCTTTATGTTATAAACTTCTGTGAAGCCCATGGGGGATCAAAGTTCTCACCACACATCTAGATAAGTTCCTTAGGGGGTCTAGTTTCCAAAATGGTGTCATTTGTGGGGGGTTTCCACTGTTTTGGTACATCAGGGGTTTTCCAAACGCGACATGGTGTCCGATCTCAATTCCAGCCAAAAACGTCAAATGGCGCTGCTTCCCTTCCGAGCTCTGCCATGCGCCCAAATAGTAGTTTTCTCCCACATATGGGGTATCAGCATACTCAGGACAAATTGGACAACAACTTTTGGGGTCCAATTTCTCCTGGTACCCTTGGGAAAATAAAAAAAATGGTGACTAAAAGATCATGTTTGTGGAAAAAATATGAATTTTTTATTTTCATGCCCGGGCATTATAAACTTCTGTGAAGCACTGGGGGGGTCAAAGTGCTCACCACACATCTAGATAAGTTCCTTGGGGGGTCTAGTTTACAAAATGGTGTCATTTGTGGGGGGTTTCCACTGTTTAGGTACATTAGGGGCTCTCCAAAGGCAACATGACACCCGCAGACCATTCCATCAAAGTCTGCATTCCAAAACGTCACTACTTCCCTTCTGAGCCCCGACGTGTGCCCATACAGTAGTTTTCTCCCACATATGGGGTATCAGCATACTCAGGACAAATTGGACAACAACTTTTGGGGTCCAATTTCTCCTGGTACCCTTGGGAAAATAAAAAAAATGGTGACTAAAAGATCATGTTTGTGGAAAAAATATGAATTTTTTATTTTCACGCCCGGGCATTATAAACTTCTGTGAAGCACTGGGGGGGTCAAAGTGCTCACCACACATCTAGATAAGTTCCTTAGGGGGTCTAGTTTCCAAAATGGTATCATTTGTGGGGGGTTTCCACTGTTTTGGTACATCAGGAGTTTTCCAAACGCGGCATGGTGTCCGATCTCAATTCCAGCCAAAAACGTCAAATGGCGCTGCTTCCCTTCCGAGCTCTGCCATGCGCCCAAATAGTGGTTTACCCCCACAAGTGGGGTATCAGCGTACTCAGGACAAATTGCACAATAACTTTTACGGTCCTGTTACCCTTGGAAAAATAAGAATTGAGGGTGAAAAGATCATTTTTGTGGAAAAAATATGATTTTTTAATTGTATGGCTTTATGTTATAAACTTCTGTGAAGCCCATGGGGGATCAAAGTTCTCACCACACATCTAGATAAGTTCCTTAGGGGGTCTAGTTTCCAAAATGGTGTCATTTGTGGGGGGTTTCCACTGTTTTGGTACATCAGGGGTTTTCCAAACGCGACATGGTGTCCGATCTCAATTCCAGCCAAAAACGTCAAATGGCGCTGCTTCCCTTCCGAGCTCTGCCATGCGCCCAAATAGTGGTTTACTCCCACATGTGGGGTATCAGCGTACTCAGGACAAATTGCACAATAACTTTTAGGGTCCTGTTACCCTTGGAAAAATAAGAATTGAGGGTGAAAAGATGATTTTTGTGGAAAAAATATGATTTTTTAATTGTGTGGCTTTATGTTATAAACTTCTGTGAAGCCCATGGGGGTTCAAAGTTCTCACCACACATCTAGATAAGTTCCTTAGGGGGTCTAGTTTCCAAAATGGTGTCATTTGTGGGGGGTTTCCACTGTTTTGGTACATCAGGGGTTTTCCAAACGCGACATGGTGTCCGATCTCAATTCCAGCCAAAAACGTCAAATGGCGCTGCTTCCCTTCCGAGCTCTGCCATGCGCCCAAATAGTGGTTTACCCCCACATGTGGGGTATCAGCGTACTCAGGACAAATTGCACAATAACTTTTAGGGTCCTGTTACCCTTGGGAAAATAAAAATTGGGGTGAAAAGATCATTTTTGTGGAAAAAATATGATTTTTTAATTGTACCGCTGTACGTTAGAAACTTCTGTAAAGCCCTTGTGGGTTCAAAGTTTTCACCACATATCTAGATAAGTTCCTTGGGGGGTCTAGTTTCCAAAATGGGGTCACTTGTAGGGGGTTTCCACTGTTTAGGTACATCAGGGACTCTCCAAACGTGACATGGCGTCCAATCTGAATTCCAGCCAATTTTGCATTGAAAAAGTCAAACGGCGCTCCTTCCATTCTGAGCTCTGCCATGCACCGAAACAGTGGTTCCCCCCCACATATCAGGTATCTGCGTACTCAGGACAAATTTCACAATAACTTTTGCAGTCCAATTTCTCCTGTTACCCTTGGTAAAATAAAAAAAATTGAACCTGAAGTATTTTTTTAATGAAAAAAAGTTAGATGTTCATTTTTTTTTAAATATTCAAAAATATTCCTGACGCACCTAAAGGGTTAATAAACTTCTTGAATGTGGTTTTGAGCACTTTAAGGGGTGCAGTTTTTAGAATGGTGTCACTTTTGGGTATTTTCTATCATATAGACCCCTCAAAGTGGCTTCAAATGTGATGTGGTCCTAAAAATAAAATGGTGTTGTAAAAATGAGAAATCGCTGGTCAACTTTTAACCCTTATAACTTCCTAACAAAAAAAAATTTTGGTTCCAAAATTGTGCTGATGTAAAGTAAACATGTGGGAAATGTTAGTTATCAAGTTTTTTGTGTGCCGTATCTCTGTGATTTAAGGGCATAAAAATTCAAAGTTGGAAAATTGCGAAATTTTCAAAATTTTCGCCAAATTTCCGTTTTTCTCACAAATAAACGCAAGTTATTTGAATGAAATTTTACCACTAACATGAAGTACAATATGTCACGAGAAAACATTGTCAGAATCACCGGGATCCATGGAAGCGTTCCAGAGTTATGACCTCATAAAGGTACAGTGGTCAGAATTGTAAAAATTGGCCAGGTCATGAACGTGCAAACCACCCTTGGGGGTGAAGGGGTTAATGGTGCATTCTCAGATTGGGCCAGGGTTACTAGTGGGGTACCACAGGGTTCTGTATTGGGCCCCCTACTATTTAATATATTAATGATCTAGTGGATGGCTTACACAGTAAAATACCAGTATTTGCAGATGATACAAAACAATGTAAGGTAGTTAACACAAAGGAGGACAGTTTTCAACTACAGACAGATTTGAGTAAATTGGAGAATTGGGCTGAAAAATGGCAAATGAGGTTTAACACAGATAAGTGTAAGGTTATGCACATGGGAAGGAGAAACAGATGTTACAATTACTTACTAAATGGGAAACTGCTGGGGAAATCAGACATGGAAAAAGACTTATGCATCTTAGTCAATAAGAAGCTAAATTGGAGTGCCCAGTGCCAGGCAGCTGCCACCAAAGCAAATAGGGTCATGGGATGCATTAGAAGAGGTCTGGGGACACGAGATGAAAACATAATTCTCCCTCTGTACAAATCACTCGTCAGACCACACTTGGAGTATTGTGTGCAATTTTGGACGCCGGTGCTCAAGAAAGACATTACTGAACTTGAAAGGGTTCAAAGGCGGGCTACTAAAATGATAAATGGAGTTGGTTCACTACAATACCCAGAAAGGTTATCAAAATTAGGTCTATTTACTGTAGAAAAGAGAAGACTTAGGGGAGACTTAATATATATGCACAAGTATATCAGAGGGCAATACAGATATCTCTCCAATGAACTGTTTGTACCAAGGACTGTGACAAGAACAAGGGGGCATTCTCTTCGTTTTGAGGAAAGACAATTTCTGCACCAGCATAGAAGAGGGTTCTTCACGGTAAGAGCAGTGTGGCTCTGGAATTCTCTTCCTGAGGAAGTGGTGATGGCCAAATCACTGAATGAATTTAAGAAAGGAATGGATGCTTTTCTTGTGAGTAACAGTATAGAAGGTTACGAATAACAGAATATTATAGGTAGATGGTTGACACAGCTTAGGGGAAGGAATTTTTTTCCCTATGGAGAAAATTGGCTTCTATTCTGTGGGTTTTTTGCCTTCCCCAGAATCAACAATGCAGAACAGCTGCACTAAAAATAGGCTGAACTAGATGGACATAAGGTCTTCCTTCAGCCTTCAAAACTATGTTATGTTATGACTGTAATTTGCACCATCTTGGGAATTTGCTTGGACTGTTCTGTTTGTGTTCAATAAAGTATTGCTACACTGTTTTACCCTCACCCTGTGTTGTCTGAGTAGTGTTCTGCCCAAGGGGAGAGAGTGGGCATTCAGTGGTATGAGCCCTGGTCCATGCAGTCATGCTAAAGACAGCCGGGGCAGCGAAGAGCACCAACTGATCCCTGTATCTCCACACTACTGATGTCAAGCTTACGAGACAGTAGTTGCCAGGATCCACCTTCTTACCTTTCTTAAATATACAGTATGTACCACGTGAGCCATCCTTCAATCTAGTGGCACCACCCCTGTTACAAGAGAGTCTAAGAATATGAGATACAGTGGTCTCTCAATTATTGAGCTCAATTCCTCCAGTATCTGTGGATGAATGCCATCTGGGCCGGGGGATTTGTCAATGTTTAAAGATGTAGATGTACTTCTTGAGGGTTATGTTTTCCAAAATGGGGTCACTTGTTTAGGCACATCAGAGGCTCTCCAAATGCTACATGGCACCTGTGGAGACTCGAGAGTTAGTGGGTGCTCTCGTCCACTGGCATGAAACCACATGGACACAGGCTTATCCTGCTGTCCTGTTGAATGCCCAATTTCTTTTTCTCATGGGCATAATACTACTCAAACAACACAGGATGAGGGTAAAACAGCGTTGCAATACTTTATTGACCCACCAAACAGATAATAACATATAGAACAGTCCCAGCAAAATACCCAAGATAGTAACAGAGTCTAACCCTTCCGCTGACTTGCCAGGATTAGAGCAGCTGTGACTTCAGGGCTTCCAGGGCTGACTACCCACATCAGTGACACCGCGCTTTTGGCGAGCAGCCACAGAGATGACATAAATACGAACTTAGGAAGTTGACAGTCCACTGAGTAACGTGGCTAGGTGACTGGAGAATCCCAGGCTGGCTTCTTTGAACATTTCCATGGAGCCAGGTGACCGGAGGGTCACAACCTAGCTTTCCAAACATTTCCATAGGTTCAATGATGGTCAATGGAGCAAATCTATATTTTCCCAGCTAGGGTCGTAGTCCCTTAAGCTGGAATCCTGTAGAATGTTAAATCTGTGTTCCCCTTGTTGGTGCCCTGGCTGTTGTTCTGTATAGGCTCTTCTGGAAACAGAGGCAGATCCCCTTTCATAGTTCACAGTTCTTATTCAGGCATTTTTCCACAGGATTGGGGTAAAGTGACAAGAGGTCATCTCTCATTGTTCAAGGGTTCATAGTTTATCCTTCAATGTTTGAAAGTCAACAGACTGTATGGCCTGGTCCAATGGCTAATCATATTAGCAAACATCGATTGTTCAATAACCGTGTCCCTGTCTTTCAAGGATAGCAACACAATAACTTGAAGGAGCTGATATAAGAGGTAAACAGTAGCCATTCAGAAATTCACAAACATCAATAGTCAACGTTCAAACAATAGCCTATGTGGAGGGATAGGGTTAGTTGGTGCTTTTGTCTGCTCGCCCAACTGTCTATACAAAAACTGCATGGACCTGGGCTCATACTACTGAACGCATGCTCTCCCTGTGGGCAGAACACTACACAAACACAGGGTGAGAGTAAAACAGTGTGGCAATAATTTATTGAACCATCGGCACACAATAGCATTTAGAACAGTCCCAGTAAATACCCAAGATGGTGTAAACTGCAGACTCTCATCCTTCCGCTGACTCGCCAGGATTAGAGCTGCTTCCTGGGCTGACTACCCCCACCAGAAGCACTACGCTTTTGGCGGGCCCTCACAGAGAGGAGGTAATGACAAGCTTAGGAAGCTAACCAAGGGCAGTGAGGTACGTGACCAGGTGACCTGATTGTCCCTACCTGGATTCTTCAAGTTGTCTCTGAGGGTTCAGTGATGGTCAATGATGCAGTTCTGTGTTCTTCTAGCTGAATCCATGGTCCCCTAAGCTGACATCCTATATAGACTCTTGTAACAGAGGAAAAAGTCTCCTTATGTAGTTCACAATTATCCTTCAAGCTGGCATCCAGAGGTCAAGACAAAGATGTGAATGAGGTTAACTCGCATTGTTTGTTTATAGCTTATCCTTCAGTATCTTCAAGTCAACGAACTGCATGACCCAGTACAATGCATAATCAACATATCATCAAACATCACTGTTCAGTGACCCTGCATCCCTATTTGGCAAAGATAGCAGTACGATAAATTGTAAGAGCTGATATAGGATCAAATAACCATTCGTCCATTTGCAAATATCAATTCGACCTACAAGAAGTCAATACTTTAGACACAAGTTTATGATTCTGAGCCTATTTAATCTGCGTATGGCATAATTAAGAAATGCTGTGCCGCTTTTTATGGGGGCTTCCAGATGTGATAGGCTTCCGGTCATCCTTCTCTACTTGTCAGAACATCCATTAACATTTCCATGATCCTTGCCTTTTTTATGCGAGACAAAAAAATTATAGGACTGTAAGGTAAGACTTAGCCAACTTAAAGGATTGTGGTTAGTTATGACCGCAAATTCCTTGCTGTAGAGGTAGGGCTACAACTTTTTTAGGGCCCAGACTATGGCCAAGCATTCTTTTTCTATTGTGGCGTATGCCCACTCCCAATCCAATAGCGTCCGGGAGACATAGGCTATTGGGTGTTCCTGACCTTCGTCCCTCACTTGACTGAATATGGCTCCCAATCCGATATCCCATGCGTCAGTTTGGACAATGAACTGGCAGCGGAAGTCAGGGGCACTCAGGACAGGGCTTTGGGCTTGCTGGGTTTTCAATTGGAGAAATGCAGACTCACATTCTGGGGTCTAGATGAGATTGTGGGCATATCATTTGATGATAAGGTCACTGAGGGACTTTGTTACTGTAATTAGGGATAAACTTTCGATAATAGTTTGCAGTTCCAACTTGTTATTGGTTGGCTGGGTGAGGCCACTGGGTAATAGCTTTACTTTTAAAGGTTCGGAATGAATGCACCCACTTCACACCTGATGTCCCAGGTGTAGTACCTCAGCCTTCCCCATCTGTCACTTGTTGGGTCGGATGGTAAGCTGGGCTTTTGCCCACCTCTGCAGGACCTGGGACATGAGTCTCTTCGCAGGTATAGTGATGTCATCCAGGTAGGCCTTGGCATACCTCGGACATACCTCTATTAACTGGTCCACCATCCTTTGGAAGGTAGCTGAGGCATTCTTCATCCCAAATTGCATGCTAGTAAATTCATACAGACCAAAAGGGGTGATGAATGCAGATTTCTCTTGAGCCTCTTTTGTGAATGGGACCTGCCAGTATCCCTTTCTCAAATTAATGGTAGATATGAACTGAGATCCGCCTAATCTGTTTAGTAGTTCCTCCACCCGAGACATGGGGTATGCGTCTGTAATGGTGACCTCATTGAATCGCCTATTGTCTGCACAGAAGTGAATACGCTTGTCTTTCTTAGGCACCAGCACTACACTGACTGCCCATGGGCTATGGGAAGGAACTACGACCCCATATTCAACATGTCATCTACCTTGGCCTTCATCATTGTCAACCCTGGAGGTGTCATCCAGTAGGCCGGTTGTCTGAGTGGAGTGGCTACCCCTATGTTGACATGATGCTGGACCATGGGGGTTCAAACAGGCCGACTTGTGAACAGGGAGCCATATGTTCCAAGCAGTTTTGTTAACTGCTGATTCCGTGATGGACCAAGCCGCTCCCAAAATGGAACATCCGTTACCCCATTCCTCTTTTGGATTCCACCAATAATTTTGGGAAAAAGGGAAACCAAACTGCTAAGTTAGTAACTTCCCTTTCCTCTTAAGCTTTTAGCCTACCAACATTATTGGTCCGTTCACATACATATGCTCGACCCAAGACCACAGTGTATTCAGTCTCTCACCATTTCCTGGTGATGGTGAACGGCCGCCCACATGGCTTGCAGCTTGTTTTTGCATACTGATACTATTATTAGAACCTTCTGTCCACAGGCAAATTCTCAGAGTCTGGCAACACTTTTGTAACACCGTTGTTGCCGTTCCTGAGCTACTTCTAAATTCCCATAAGCTAAGGCCATGAGGTACCTCATCTTCTCCCTAAGCGTTTGGAAATACTCCAGAATGGGAACCTCTTTCTGTGGGAAAAGTGCCCTCTGAACTCTCTCTTACTAGCTCCAATGGCACTTGTACTTTTCAGCCGTACAGCAATTCAAAAGGAGAGAACCCGGTAGAATCATGCTCACCTCCCGGTAGGCGAACAGGAGCTGCTGCAGGTTTTTCTCCCAGTCTACCCCCTCGGACTCCACATACCAACTAATGAGCATTCAGTTGAAACACAAAATCCATTAGATTTGGGATGGTAGGGAGTGATACACATGGGGTGGACTTCATGTTTTTCCCAGAGAGTTTGAATCAGCTCGTTTTGAAACTGGGTCCCCTGGTTAGTCAATATCTGCTGTGGAAACTACTCAACTAAAAATATCCAGTAGAGCTTGAGGAACTTGCTACGCATCTATGGATGACAGGGCAACAGCCTCCAGGTAGTGGGTGGCAAAGTTGACAAGGGTGTGGATGAACCTCTTTCTGCTGTGGCTGTGGACAGCTAAAGGGGCCCACTAAATCAATGGCAGCCCTCTGGAATGGTTCATGTGTGAAGTGCATGGATTGGAGTGCAGCACAACAGGATGCTCCTCCCATCTGTTGACAAATCGGTGAAGAGGCTCGGCATTTCTGCGCCTCTTAAGTGACCCTTGGCCAAAAGAAACTACACAGCAATTGGACCAGGTCTGTCTGACCCCCATGTGCCCAGCTGCAGGGACTTCATGGACCAAGCACAAGAGTCGGGGTCGATATTGCTAGGGCAATACAAGCTGATGGACACAGGACCAGGGTTTCTAAGGGCAGGATGCGGGCTTTTCCCAATCTAATAGTCCATTCTCCCATCTATACATCTCACCGATTTCTTTACCTAGGTTGAGCGGCTGTACTGCCGGCAAGCTCTAGAGCAGGGTCCGTGAGTTGAGCTTCCTTAAACTCCTTGTGCTCTGTCTTCCTCCAGTCAATGGCCAGTCTGGTCAGGTGTACTCACCACCGTCTGCTCAGAGGAGGATGATGAAGGATTGGCATATGGTTTATCCTCAGGAAGGGTGGCAAAAGGATCCACATCAGGGTGTTGCTTGGCTTGGTGGTGGGTGATGACTGTGACAAATTGGTTGGACTGTCTTTGTCCTAGGTCATTCCCCAAAATAACAGGTGTGTCCCACTTTGACCTCTCCCTGGTTGGTCGGTGCCCCAGTTCAGCTGCATACCTGCTAGGGGAATGTTTGAGCACTGACCTCTAGCCAGGGAGATGGTCACTTGGTGGCCTGATATATAATGTTCTGGTGGGACAATAACTGAGCCGACTAGAGTGATGGAGGACCCAGTGTTGTGAAGTTCCTGGGCCTGGATATCACCGAACTTTGTGCTAGATGTGGCAATGGAGGTTGGCTGGTGTAGGGTGGCCAACCTGCAGTAGAGATATATCACTTCCTCCACTGCTGGTGTGTCCCGGGGATAGTGTCCCTCAGACCCTGAAGGCTCGTTTTGGCAGATGTTGACTGGCTGTGCTGGCAGATGGGCTTCAGGCATGGGCCCCCCGTCTCTGAGGACTATCTTTAGCAACGTGTCCAAGGCACCCACATGTATAAGCACCGTGGGTTGGACAAATCACAGGTACTGTTGGTCACCCTTAGTCATGGTGGGTTTTCTGCTGGGAAGTGGAATAATCTTGCTTGAGTGACTGATGGCCAGTCGAATCTTTGGTTGATGGGTCTTCTGGGATCGGTGGGCATATTGGGTCTCCAGCGGGGTCGCTTGTCTGTAAACTTGTCAGTCAATTAAGCTGCTTGGTCTGGGGTGTCAGGCTTCCGGTCGGCTACCCACTCTTGCATGTCTGGGGCCATTTTCTACATAAGTTGCTCGAGCACGAATACATTCCGAAGGGCAGCAGCAAAGTGTTCAGCCCTACCTATGATCTAGCGGTTGCAGAGTCAACAGAGTGGCTGGAGTTGACTTCCAAATTCTACACAGAAATGCTGTGTCTTCACAGCCTATGTCTCATGGCCTACTGAAAATAAATGTCTGGCATAATTAAGATGAAATACTGTGTTGTCACAGCGGCCATTCTCAGTTCCAGACAATTTTGCTTTCAAAAAGTTGAACTGTGTTCCTTCCTTTCTGAGCCCTGCTGTGCATCCAAACAGTTTTCCCACACATATGGGGTATCGACGTACTCAGGAGAAATCACACAACAAATTTTAAGGTCCATTTTCTCCTGTTACTATTTTGAAAATAAAAACTTTGGGGCTAAAGTAACATTTTTGGGAAAAAAAGTAAAATGTTCATTTTTTTCCTTCCACATCCCTTTAACCCCTTAATGACCGCCAAAACGTCTTTTAACTGACCTGAGATATACAGTGGGGAAAAAAAGTATTTAGTCAGTCAGCAATAGTGCAAGTTCCACCACTTAAAAAGATGAGAGGCGTCTGTAATTTACATCATAGGTAGACCTCAACTATGGGAGACAAACTGAGAAACAAAAATCCAGAAAATCACATTGTGGTTTTTTTTTCATTTTATTTGCATATTATGGTGGAAAATAAGTATTTGGTCAGAAACAAAATTTCATCTCAATACTTTGTGATATATCCTTTGTTGGCAATGACAGAGGTCAAACGTTTTCTGTAAGTCTTCACAAGGTTGCCACACACTGTTGTTGGTATGTTGGCCCATTCCTCCATGCAGATCTCCTCTAGAGCAGTGATGTTTTTGGCTTTTCGCTTGGCAACACGGACTTTCAACTCCCTCCAAAGGTTTTCTATAGGGTTGAGATCTGGAGACTGGCTAGGCCACTCCAGGACCTTGAAATGCTTCTTACGAAGCCACTCCTTCGTTGCCCTGGCGGTGTGCTTTGGATCATTGTCATGTTGAAAGACCCAGCCACGTTTCATCTTCAATGCCCTTGCTGATGGAAGGAGGTTTGCACTCAAAATCTCACGATACATGGTGTTAGGGTCGGCGGAACGCACCAGATATAAATAATGGAAGGCGCGTTCGCCGCCCGGGGTCCACCGTGCGGTAGATGACAAGACCGCTGCTGGACAATGGCAGATACGCTAGAAGTGCGAAACAGCGCTCGGGTTAACGTCACCCGAGAGCGGACTCTGTTTAGTCACAGAGACGCCAAAGTATGAACTAGACGTAAAGGCTGAACCTGTTAGCTGCACAGGTCAGCCGGCGTGTGGCGTCGCAGCTGCGAACACCAAAAGCTGCTACTACTGCAGCGCGGCCGTAACTGAAGCCGCTAAGCGACGATGCCGGAGGAGCCGGGCACCGACGGATGCTAGTGTAGGTGAGGAAGGCTCAGTGGCGTGTAGCCTGCCACAATCTGGAGCTGACTAACCCAACATACTGTCACCATTCGTAATATCCGAGGGAAGGGGTTTCATAATAAGTCAGACACCAGTCCATGCATCCATCACCATACACACACAGCATAATATGCTACACTAGCGCATGGCCGAGCCGCCATGCAGGCTTTTTATAGCCATGCGCTTCCGGGACCTTCCAGTACTATAGGAAGGACCAATCAGATCCGACATAGGACCTTCACATGTGACCCCTGCTCTCCACTGAGAGGACAAGTTGCGGGCATGCCCAGTCGCACGGCGCGAGGACTTAGCCTCTAGAGCAGTTCCCTGCAAAGCAGGTTGCGTTATCATTGCTGCACCAGAGGTGGCAGCAATATCCAGGCTCACAGAACGAGTCTGCGGGGAATGCCTGGTTCGCCAAGATTGCTGAGCAGGAGTCCGAGCGGTCGGAGGAGAATGGGAGACCGCAGGATGTCTGGCTCTGGATTCCTGCTGTGCAGTGCCAGGAATCCGACGCCTAACATTACCCCCCCTCCTAGGGCCCCCCCCCGCTGAGCCCCACTGCGCTCAAAGGCCGCGATCAGGAGCGGTGTGTGAATATTTTCCACCAGGTCCGAGCCTCGGGCCCATGACCCTTCCAGTCCACCAAATAAAATTTTTTGCCACGGACAAACCTTCGCCCCACGATGGCGTTAACCTCAAACTCATCAGACGATAAGTCTGATGACCCGGCAGATGACTCAGAAAACCGGACCATGTGAACTGGTTTGAGGAGGGACACATGGAACACGTCCGAAATGGCCAAATGTGGAGGTAGAGCCAGGCGGTAGACCACCGAGCTAAGTCGCTCGAGGACCTTGAATGGTCCAATGTATCGCGGTGCGAACTTGGGAGACTCAACCCGCAGTTTAATGTTTCGGGTGGAGAGCCATACCATGTCGCCAGGGGAGAAGCTTGGCGCAGGCCGCCGATGCATGTCGGCGGACGCCCTCATCCTTTCTTTAGATGCCCGGATAGCATCCTGAGTGCGATCCCAAATGTCCCGGGCCTCCACTGCCCAGTCTGCCACCCTGGAGTCAGTGGAGGACACTGGCATCGGGACAGGGACACGTGGATGTTGGCCATAGTTTAGGAGAAAGGGCGTCTGACCAGTGGAATCAGCCACCGCATTGTTTAGGGCAAATTCTGCCCAAGGTAGCAAGGATGCCCAGTCATCCTGCCTGGCAGAGACAAAATGTCGTAAATAGGTGACCAAGGTCTGATTGGCTCTCTCGACCAAGCCATTCGTCTCGGGATGGTAAGCGGAGGATAGATTTAGCTCGATGCTGAGTAAACTGCAGAGCTCCCTCCAAAACCGAGACGCAAACTGGGGACCATGGTCACTCACGATTTTGTCCGGCATGCCATGTAGACGGAATACGTGTTTAATGAACAAGGTGGCCAGACCTCGAGCGGAAGGCAGGCGTGCGAGTGGCACCAGATGCACCATTTTGGAAAAATGGTCGGTGACCACCCAGATGACCGTACTGCCACCAGACGGGCAGGCCAACTATGAAGTCCATGCCAACCATCTCCCATGGTCTATCCGCCACTGGCAGGGGAAACAACAGCCCCGCCGGCCTCTGTCTAGAGGGTCTGTTCCGAGCACACGAAACACATGCCTGCACGTACTCCTTGACATCTCGAGCCATATGTGGCCACCAATATGACCTTGCCAGGAGTTCGGCGGTCCGTTTTTTACCAAAATGGCCACCCACTCTGGAGGCATGTGCCCAGGCGAGGACCTCCGGCCGTAGCTGAGGAGGCACCAAGGTCTTGCCCGGTGGTACCGACTCGAGCGCAACTGGAGCCACGGTCGTAAAACTCTCCGGCGGGAGAATTAACCGAGGCTCAGCTTCTCCTTCCTCCGCTGAGACCACTGAACGTGAGAGAGCATCCGCACGGACGTTCTTCTCTCCAGAGAGGTAGTGGAGGGTGAAGCGGAATCGTGAGAAGAGCGACCACCTGGCCTGACGGGAATTCAGGCGTTGGGCCGTCTGTAGATAGACCAGGTTTTTATGGTCCGTATATACCAGAAAGGGAAAGCGGGCTCCCTCCAGGAGATGTCTCCATTCAGAAAAAGCCAACTTCATGGCTAGCAGCTCCCTGTCGCCGATGGAGTAATTTTTCTCCGCCGGTGAGAAGGTCTTGGAATAGAAGCAGGGGTGCTTCCGACCTTGAGCATCCTTTTGATAAAGGACTGCTCCTGCACCGACGGAAGAAGCGTCTACCTCAAGGATAAACGGCTTATCCACATCGGGACGATGTAATATGGGAGCGCCAGCAAAATGTGATTTTATAGCCGAGAAGGCCTTGGAGACATGTTCTGACCAAGCATTGGGGTTAGCTCCTTTCTTGGTGAGAGCAACCAAAGGAGCCACCAGTGTGGAAAAGTGTGGTATGAACTGGCGGTAGTAATTCACGAACCCCAAAAAGCGCTGCACCGCTTTGAGGGAATGGGGTTCCTGCCAGTCCATAACCGCTTGTAGTTTGGCCGGATCCATGGCCAGCCCCTGGGCCGAGATGATATAGCCCAGGAACGGCAAGGACTCCTGCTCAAACTGGCACTTCTCCAGCTTGGCAAATAACGAGTTCGCCCGCAGACGGTCAAAGACCCTGCAGACATCTCTCCGGTGGGTGGTCAAATCTGGCGAAAAGATGAGTATGTCATCCAGATAGACCACCACCGAGGTAGAGAGCATGTCGCGGAAGACGTCGTTGACAAAATCTTGGAAGACAGCTGGGGCATTACAAAGGCCAAAGGGCATAACCAGGTATTCGTAATGGCCATCCCTGGTATTAAAAGCTGTCTTCCATTCGTCTCCTTCGCGAATGCGGATCAGGTTGTATGCACCCCGCAGATCTAGTTTAGTAAAGATCCGGGCCCCCCGCAACCTGTCAAATAACTCTGAGATCAACGGTAGGGGGTATTTGTTTTTAACCGTGATAGCATTGAGACCTCGGTAGTCGATGCAGGGGCGTAGCTCTCCGTTCTTCTTCTGTACGAAGAAGAACCCGGCACCAGCCGGTGACACCGATTTTCTGATGAAACCCCTAGCCAGGTTCTCCCGGATATACTGGGACATAGCCTCCGTCTCAGGGAGTGATAAAGGGTAAACACAGCCTCGGGGAGGCTCTGTGCCTGGCAGGAGATCAATCGGGCAATCATAGGAACGGTGCGGTGGGAGCGTCTCCGCAGACTTCTTAGAGAAGACGTCCGCGTAATGGTGGTAGGGTTTGGGGAGCGAGGAGAGATCCGCAGGCACTTCTGTGGAAGCCACCTGAACGCTGCCCCTCAGGCACCTTCCCTCACAGTCCTTGCCCCAGCCCAGTATCCTCCCTGAAGCCCAGTCAATATGCGGGGAGTGGCAACGAAGCCAGGGAACTCCGAGGAGCACCTGATCGATGCCATTGGGCATAATTAGCAGGGACAGAGTCTCCCGATGTGAGGGTGAAATAGAGAGTCCGAGTGGGGCTGTCTGATGGGTCACCTGAGATGGTAACGGTGCCCCATTTACCACCCTGATGGTCAGAGGTTGGGGGAGTATCACCAGAGGGATAGCGTGTCTCTGGGCAAAAGTCGAGGACATAAAGTTCCCCTCGGCCCCGGAATCCAGGGTGACCTCTGCCTCCCAGGAGGAGGACCCACTATCTAATGTACCCCGGAACACCGGTTTGGGTGAAAAGGGTCCCACCTTGGATTGACCACCACCTACGGCCACTGAACGTGGTCGTCTTTTCGGCCGCTGAGGGCATGTGCCAGCCGAGTGGCCCAACTGTCGGCACTGATAACAGCGCACAGAGGTTCGCATCGGACGCAACTTAGTGCCGGTGCGAGACACCTCCATAGGCTCAGAGGAGAGGTGCTCCTGTGCGGGAAATTTCAGCGGCTCAGAAAAGGTGGGAGCCAAATTAACCCTACGTTTGGATTGCGCTCGTTCCAACCCGCGCTCCGTGTAGCGGAGATCAATGCGGGTGGAAACGGCGATCAACTCCTCCAAACTGGTGGGAATCTCCCTAGTAGCTAGAGCATCTTTTACGTGCTCAGCCAGGCCTCTCCAAAACACCGGGACCAACACTTTGTCCGGCCACTCTAACTCGGAAGCCAGTGTCCGAAACTGGACAGCATGATGGCTAACCGAAAATGACCCTTGTGTTAAAGATAACAGTTGGAGAGCCGTATCGTGGGTGACCCGTGGTCCCAAGAAGACTTGCTTCAGAGCCGCGAGGAACTGAGCAGCCCCCTGTACCACGGGATCACCACGTTCCCACAATGGCGTGGCCCACTGTAATGCCCGGCCAGACAACAGAGAGACAATAAATCCCACCTTAGCACGCTCCGTAGGGAACCGTGCAGCCAGCAACTCCAGCTGGATGGAGCACTGACTAACGAATCCCCTACAGGAGGCACTATCACCCGAAAACTTATCGGGGAGCGGGAGGCGAGACATTGTCGGCAGGGGCAAAAGTGTGGGCGCACGTGAGACAGCCTCAGCGACTGTCTGAGCAGCAGCTAGCGCAGCATTCGCAGCTGAGTTGGTGCTCTCAATAGCCGCCAACCTGCTCTCCAGCTGCCGAATGTAGCGCTGCAGCTGCTGCACGTCTGCCATTGCCAGCCAGACCCTGGCGCTAGTGTAATGTTAGGGTCGGCGGAACGCACCAGATATAAATAATGGAAGGCGCGTTCGCCGCCCGGGGTCCACCGTGCGGTAGATGACAAGACCGCTGCTGGACAATGGCAGATACGCTAGAAGTGCGAAACAGCGCTCGGGTTAACGTCACCCGAGAGCCTGAGAGCGGACTCTGTTTAGTCACAGAGACGCCAAAGTATGAACTAGACGTAAAGGCTGAACCTGTTAGCTGCACAGGTCAGCCGGCGTGTGGCGTCGCAGCTGCGAACACCAAAAGCTGCTACTACTGCAGCGCGGCCGTAACTGAAGCCGCTAAGCGACGATGCCGGAGGAGCCGGGCACCGACGGACGCTAGTGTAGGTGAAGAAGGCTCAGTGGCGTGTAGCCTGCCACAATCTGGAGCTGACTAACCCAACATACTGTCACCGTTCGTAATATCCGAGGGAAGGGGTTTCATAATAAGTCAGACACCAGTCCATGCATCCATCACCATACACACACAGCATAATATGCTACACTAGCGCATGGCCGAGCCGCCATGCAGGCTTTTTATAGCCATGCGCTTCCGGGACCTTCCAGTACTATAGGAAGGACCAATCAGATCCGACATAGGACCTTCACATGTGACCCCTGCTCTCCACTGAGGACAAGTTGCGGGCATGCCCAGTCGCACGGCGCGAGGACTTAGCCTCTAGAGCAGTTCCCTGCAAAGCAGGTTGCGTTATCATTGCTGCACCAGAGGTGGCAGCAACATCCAGGCTCGCAGAACGAGTCTGCGGGGAATGCCTGGTTCACCGAGATTGCTGAGCAGGAGTCCGAGCGGTTGGAGGAGAATGGGAGACCGCAGGATGTCTGGCTCTGGATTCCTGCTGTGCAGTGCCAGGAATCCGACGCCTAACACATGGCCCCATTCATTCTTTCATGTACCCGGATCAGTCGTCCTGGCCCCTTTGCAGAGAAACAGCCCCAAAGCATGATGTTTCCACCACCATGCTTTACAGTAGGTATGGTGTTTGATGGATGCAACTCAGTATTCTTTTTCCTCCAAACACGACAAGTTGTGTTTCTACCAAACAGTTCCAGTTTGGTTTCATCAGACCATAGGACATTCTCCCAAAACTCCTCTGGATCATCCAAATGCTCTCTAGCAAACTTCAGACGGGCCCGGACATGTACAGGCTTAAGCAGTGGGACACGTCTGGCACTGCAGGATCTGAGTCCATGGTGGAGTAGTGTGTTACTTATGGTAGGCCTTGTTACATTGGTCCCAGCTCTCTGCAGTTCATTAACTAGGTCCCCCCGCGTGGTTCTGGGATTTTTGCTCACCGTTCTTGTGATCATTCTGACCCCACGGGGTGGGATTTTGCGTGGAGCACCAGATCGAGGGAGATTATCAGTGGTCTTGTATGTCTTCCATTTTCTAATTATTGCTCCCACAGTTGATTTCTTCACTCCAAGCTGGTTGGCTATTGCAGATTCAGTCTTCCCAGCCTGGTGCAGGGCTACAATTTTGTTTCTGGTGTCCTTTGACAGCTCTTTGGTCTTCACCATAGTGGAGTTTGGAGTCAGACTGTTTGAGGGTGTGCACAGGTGTCTTTTTATACTGATAACAAGTTTAAACAGGTGCCATTACTACAGGTAATGAGTGGAGGAAAGAGGAGACTCTTAAAGAAGTTACAGGTCTGTGTGAACCAGAAATCTTGATTGCTTGTTTCTGACCAAATACTTATTTTCCACCATAATATGCAAATAAAATGAAAAAAAAAACAGACAATGTGATTTTCTGGATTTTTTTTTCTCAGTTTCGCCGACGCCATTTTGGATCCCGACGTCGTCCTCGCCGGCGACATGTTCTTGCGGCGACGCCATCTTGACTATCGCGGGATTTCGCCGATCCAAAATGGCGTCGCCGCAAGAACATGTCACCGGCATGGACAACATCGGGATCCAAAATGGCGTCGGCGTAATCTCGCGAGATTTCGCCAACGCCATCTTTTTGGATCCCGAGTCGTCCACGCCAGCGACATGTTCTTGCGGCGACGCCATCTTGAATCTCGCGGGATTTCACGAAATCCAAGATGGCGTCGCTGCAAGAACATGTCGGCGGCCTGTAGAACGTCTGGATCCAGGATCGCGGCGGCGGAGGAAGATGTCGGGGCAGCGACGATGACGGTGAGTATGAGAAACGGAGTGAGAGAAAGGAACGTATGTGGAGTGAAAGAGTGAGTGGACGTGAGTGGAGGTGAAAGGTGAGAGTGTGTGTTGAGGCGGTGTGGTGTGTTGAGGGTTAACATGTGCGTGTGTGTGGTGACGTCACCGGTTACAACTGGACGGAAGTTGTTACAACCGGAAGCTGATTAGGGCATTTATTAACTACTAGATTATGGCCCGATGATATCGCATCGGGAGGATGCGATAGCATCACACCTCTTGCCATGTTAACCCTCAACACACACACTCCTCAACACACACTCCTCTCACCTTTCACCATCTCCACTCACTCTTTCACTCCACATACGACCCCTTCTCTCACTCCGTCTCTCATACTCACGCCGTCATCGCCGCTGCTCCACGATCCCCGACATCATCTTCCGCCGGCGCCATCCTGGATCCAGACGTTGTCCACGCCGGCGACATGTTCTTGCGGCGACGCCATCTTGAGTATCGTGAAATCCCGCGATAGTCAAGATAGCGTCGCCGGAAGAACATGTCGCCGGCGTGGACGACGTCGGGATCCAAAATGGCGTCGGCGAAATCTCGCGAGTTTTCGCCGACGCCATTTTGGATCCCGACGTCGTCCTCGCCGGCGACATGTTCTTGCAGCGACGCCATCTTGACTATCGCGGGATTTCGCCGATCCAAAATGGCGTCGCCGCAAGAACATGTCGCCGGCGTGGACGACATCGGGATCCAAAATGGCGTCGGCGTAATCTCGCGAGATTTCGCCGACGCCATCTTTTTGGATCCCGAGTCGTCCATGCCAGCGACATGTTCTTGCGGCGACGCCATCTTGAATCTCGCGGGATTTCACAAAATCCAAGATGGCGTCGCCGCAAGAACATGTCGGCGGCCTGGAGAACGTCTGGAGTGAGAGAAAGGAACGTATGTGGAGTGAAAGAGTGAGTGGACGTGAGTGGAGGTGAAAGGTGAGAGGAGTGTGTGTTGAGGCGGTGTGGTGTGTTGAGGGTTAACATGTGCGTGTGTGTGGTGACGTCACCGGTTACAACTGGACGGAAGTTGTTACAACCGGAAGCTGCTTAGGGCATTTATTATTATAGATTGTGTGCGATTTAAAGACCTAAAAATGTGAAGCTTGAAAATTGCTACATTTTCTATTTTTTTTTTTACAAATGTTCAACATTTTCCTAAATTAATGCAAAGCATATCGACCAAACTTTAATACTAACATGAAGTACAACATGTCGCAAAAAATAATGTCAGAATCACTAAGATACAGTATGTTAAAGCGTTATTATCACATAACGTCACACTGGACAGATTTGGAAAATGAGGCTCTTTCATTAACATACAAATTAGCTCGATCCTTAAAGGGTTAATGTGCGTATATTTTCTAAAACATGCGACCTTGTTAAGTATTTGCAACAAAAGTTTTGATCATGTCCCAATTTAAGCATTCCAGTAAACAACAGTATACAGCTTGGAGTTAGAAAACATGAATACATATGATGACATGGTCAAAATACTGACTTACCTATAATTATGCACACAATTTATTCTGTAGTAGGATGTCTCCACAACTCCCTTATATGCACACTATGATGTTCACATAGCTCCCTTTATTCAGCATGTTCGCACAGTTTTGTGTATATATATTTCCACAGCCCCCTTTATATAGTATAATGTCTACACAGCTCCCCTATGTATATTATATGTTCCCATAGCTCCCTATATACATTATTTTCCACATCTCCCTGCATACAGTATCATTACCCCCCAGCCACAGTATGATTACCCCCACAGCACCCTTATACATAATATCCCCACTGCTTCCTTTACATAGTATGATGTCCCCACAGCCCCTTCTATATAGTATGATGTTCCCACAGCTCTATCATATAGATAGGATGGCCCGTATACATAGTATGTCTCTCCTATATATGTCCCCACAGTCCTCTTATATATAATATGATACCCCACAGCTTCCTTATATATTGTATTATGTGCCCACAGCCCCACCATATACTGTTTGAAGACCCCCATTGGCTTCTATATATAGTATGATGCCCCACACAGCTCCTATAAATAGTATGAGACCCCCACTACAACCTGATAATATGAAAACAATAAAGATTATACTCACTAATCCTGAGCCTCTGTCTCCACTTCTAACTTCTACAGCAGGCCTGCAGAGGTGGCACGATGGCGTCATCACACCGCCTGCGTCGGTATGATAATTTCTCGTGAGCTGCAGCCCTACAGCACTCTGTAGCTCATGAGATAGACAGTGATGGAGCAGACAGCCTGTGGCTCCTGGCTCTATGACGGGATTGAACTGTATAGACACTGACACGGTTCATTGTGGCGATTGGCAAATATCAGGGGCTCTGAGCTAATAGTTCGGGACCTGAGACTTAAATCTTTGACCACAGCAATGCTGCTATTAATGGTAATATATCTGGATGAAAATGACAGAAAACTTTGTACATGGAAACTACAGCACACTCCAGAACCTAGAAAGATTTAGTGCCATTCAACTCAATTCACCATTTTTATTTGCTTAATGTAATTAATCCTTAAATTTAAGGTCACAGAAGCTTGCAGTTGTGTTTTAATACCCAAATAAATGTAACTTTATTTTTAACAATCACAGGTAGGTAATGTAAATAAAAGCTTATATTATGTAAGGTAACCATAGTTTGGCACTTCTTGAAGTCTTCATCTGTAAACATCAGTCAGTTCTTCAGATCAGTTTTCCTGATAAACTGTCAAACATCTGATGAACAAGACAAGTATCCTGTATTTATCTTGTTTCATTATTCCGTCAATATTTTTTTCCAGAATATTTGGCACAATAATAAATGCCACATTTTTACCTGCATTTAGGTAATGCATGATTAAATATTTAAAATGTGTGGCAAAAATGCAAGTGGCCAGCTCCATTAAATATGTGCAAGAAAGTAGTTATGGATTCCTGTAGAAGAAGGCATGTTGAATACACTGCATGCACCCCAACTGGAGTTTTGGGGAGAGTTCATTGGAAGATTTAGCACTAACGATCTAAACATTTTCTTCAGTCGGAATTTGTGCAGTAAAATTAGATCAGTCCAATAGCTAATGGTAGTATTTCTGATAATAACATCATACAGAGGATTGTGTTCCAAGCCATTCTCTATATCACATTTGAGGTAAAAGGCATCATTAGCTGTACCTCAACTTTCTCCCTTATTTGAAATGTTACATTAAATATCCTTTTTTACACATAGTCTAATTATAAGTATTTTACAAACTTTGGTCAGCTTTCCATTACAGCTAGAGATGATTGAACCTTCTCAAATTCACCTTTTTCGGAGAGTCTTTCCCATAAATTCAATTTGTCTTAAATTTATTCGGGTGAATCTCAGCAAAGTAAATAGTCAGGAGGTCCAGCTCAACGGAGTAAAAATCTTCAGATTTATTGGTGCAATTTTAAAATAACTTCACATGTATCTGTAGTTCATAAATTAGAACATCAATTGGTTTCTGGTGCACGCTGCACCCGTACTCATTATGTGCTGGACAAGGATAGACGTGCACTTAAAGGGAACGTGTCATCTCACAAAATGCCATTAACTTAAGGATACTAAAAAAGGATAAAAACACTTTTGAAAATTGGCTGCACTGCTGGAAAAAAGTCTCTTGCTGCGGTATTCTTAATGGGGTTTTACACATAGCGATATCGCTAAAGCATCACCGATTTGGTGATGCAGCAGCGATATCGCTAGCGATATCGCTACATGTGATACTTACCTCCGACTGGCTCCCCCGCTGTCTGTCATTGATCGCGCAGCTCCATTTCTCGTCGGGCGCTACCTGCTGGGCTTCCTGCTGGCGCCGACGAGCGACGCGTGGACGCGGACAGTAGGATGTCAGGATCGCCTCGTCTGAAAGGTAAGTAACGATCGCTGTATTGCTGCTGCATCGCTGTGAGATCTGCCTGTGTGGCAGCTCACTAACGACCATTTAGCGATGCACCAGCGATCCTGACCGGGTCATATCGTTGTCGGGATCGCTGGTGCATCGCCAAATGTAAAGGGGCCTTTAGAAGGGCCTTTATTATCCACTATGAGGTTCAATGCCATGTACAAAAAGTTAATCCTTAAAAGATACTTTATTAATCAATCATTTAAAAGATTTTTTGAAAAGACTTCAACAAACAGGCAAAAAAGATTTTTTGCTGATTTTCCCAAATCCAGCCACAAAAATGGAGATTAATTCCAATGTTAGGTAGAGGATCACAAATCTGTTTATCCCTATAGGGCCCTATATCTCAATCCTACCTGACAGCGGAGGTTGGCACCCTCTTGATACGCAAATAGCGCCCCCGCTCCTCGGTGGCTCTCCCTAATCACCCTGTTGATATATAGGGCCCTATAGGGATAAACAGATTTGTGATCCTCTACCTGACATTGGAATTAATCTCCATTTTTGTGGCTGGATTTGGGAAAATCAGCAAAAAAATCTTTTTTGCCTGTTTGTTGAAGTCTTTTCAAAAAATCTTTTAAATGATTGATTAATAAAGTATCTTTTAAAGATTATTTTTTTTTTATATGAGCTGTTGGATAATTAATCTAAAATTACATACAATTCCTTTGCTACGTTTTTTCAATGCCATACCAGCATCTTTATCAAGTGTAAAAAACCAACAGGTTGAACCTGTTTTTAGGTTGTATTGGTAAATTCTATCTGGCGGATTTTTCCTCCAGCCACGGGGCAGTGGCAGCTGGCTATTTAAAACTTTATAGTTGTTGTTTCTTCACACAACCAATCAAGGTTAGCAAACCTATTGTTTTTACGGTCTCCTATATTAGGGTTCTACCCTATTGTGTGCTTCTTTCTTTACAGTCACTGTTTCCATTAACTTGAAGATATGGGGTTAATCTGAATTGAAAGTCAGGTTGCTGGGAGGAAATGGCAGCTTCTGACTTACAGTTATGGATTCGTGGCACAGAGTGGGCATGGTTACGGCTGGCGCTCACTATCTACTGAGCAGTGCCTGAAGTTGTGCCAGCAGCGCCTCTATGACAGTGCAGGAACTGAGTAGCTTTGGAATGCTATTAACCTTCAATTTAACTCAATATAATATGATATTATTATATCTGGTTTTATATAGCACAATAGTATTCCCTATCAGCATGTCTTCGGAGTGTGGGAGGAAATCCATACAAACACGGGGAAAGCATATAAACCCCTTGTTCTTGGTGGAATTTGAACCCGGATCCCCAGCGATGCAAAGCAACAGTGACAACAACTAAGCCACCATCCGTTTTGGGAAGTGAGAGTGTCATGATCCAAGGTGGATCTCACAGTTTAAATGGTCAAAGTGAACTTTTTTTCCTTTGGCTTGGTGCCAAAGTGGGTTGATTGCCTCCGGTGGCCATTAGAATTATTACACTTGGTGTCGTTCATTCTAAGTTGCTCCGGTGGTGGTGAGTGGTATCGCACTTTAGTTCTTTGGTTAAGTGCACGTGATTAGGTAACAGGTGTGAATGCTCTATAAATAAGTGTCAGGTGTATCATTCACTGTTGGTGATATTGACTGTGTGTTAGTCATTCACAAGGAGGCCTGGGTGAATGAAGGAGCTGAACATGAGTCCTGCGCAGCCCAGCCAGAGGGGACGAGTGGCAGCTAGGTGGTCTGCAAGAAGGGCTGGCATGGCGTGGTGGAGTCACAGTTTATGGTGTCGGCAGGAAGTGCTTGCATGGCTTGGTGGAGTGACGACTATGGAGAGAGTTGCACTCAGCATGCGGGACATGGTTGCTGAGAGCTGGACTCAAGCATGCTTGAGTTTTTGGGCAGGAGGTGAACTCATCTTTGGGACTCTGTTACTGGACAGCTGCAACTGGTGGTGGACTCTGCTCCAAGGCTGCACTATGGTGAAGGATCAAGTTATGGTGATGGATCCGGGTGGAGGAGAAGATGCACACAGGTGGTGGGCTCTGTTGCTAGGAGCGTACACAACAGAGCAAAGCTAAGTGGTGTTTCCCCTGTATTGTCATCTTTCCTCATGTGTGTTTTAGTGCAGTGGTGGGATTAGTTTCCGCACCAACCAATTCCCTAGTGAGGGTTTAGGTCAGTACGGGCTAGGGTTTTTAGGTTCCTGTTGCGCACCCGATGCAGAACCGGCATAGGGAACGTTAGGAATGCAGGGACACTGGCTCAGGGGAGCTCAGGAGGTCTCCACTTCCCTATTCCCTATCGCAGGGCCCACCATTGTTAATGTTTCCCAGGTTTCCCTTATTGTTTAAATTCGCTTTACTGGAGGCGGGGTTTCCAGACTTGTATATACGTGTAATGTCTAAATTCGCCAGTTGGAGGCAGTGTATCCAGCTGCACGTGTTTATTATTTAAATTCGCCCCACTGGAGGAGGTGTATCTAGGGTCACGTGCGTCACATGGGTTCGCCTTGCGGTACTCGCTGCGTCCAGACATACGTGACCGTGACAGACAGGTTCCCTTTAAGTAGCTTTCTGTTCTGGTGAGCTCAAAGTACAGTGAATTCCCAGATATTAGATACAAAAGAGAATGTATCTGACATAATTCAAGCAAGAAAATACATTAAACCTTACACTCCTGGGGTGTGGCTTGGCAATAGCACTGAGCAGACGTGTTTAGGAGCCTCGGCTGCTCCCATGGATTTCTGCTATTATCTGGTGGTCTAGATGGAATAAACCTTAACAATTCCTTTTGCCTCGAACCCTGCTCAAATCTTAGCAGTGAGTGGATAGGTGACTGGTACCACTGAGAGTGCTTCCTATCGATTTCTGATAATGTGGCCTGCTACTGATTGTGGATTGCATAAAGTTTGGAACACTGACAAAGATCTAGAACGCCATAGATGACACAAGTGGAGGTTCCCTACAACAAAGCTACAGATCTGGTAAGCCTGGAAATCCTGTTGGCCCACTTACTGCTCTATACAGTCAGTGACGTGCCCTGAGGCTTGGCTAACCTGAACCAGTGAGAGCCGCCGAAGTTTGGTCCTGTAAAGAATGACCTGACCCTATCTGCACTCGCTTGGGTATGATATAGTAGGAAAAGCAGGAGGTCTTCCCCATCTGCTTAAGGGACTCCTTCCTCTCAATCTGGTAGTATCCAGCAATTCCTATCTCAAAGTATGGGACCCACTCAGGACCAGGAAAATAAAATGGCCACTGACACCTCTCCTCAAACAATCTGTCTGCTGCCGTAGAGGGAGCCCTTGGAAAGCCATCAGTGTACTGGGAGATCTCATACCTCTTCACTAAATACCTCTTCTCAACCACACTCTCCACATATGATTTCTTCAGATATATCTTCACAAGAAGTAGCACTTATGTTAGAGATGAACAAATTTGTTCAGATTTTGTCACCGAATCTGATTTTGACGTATTCGTGCCATATTCGAACACTATTCGTGCCGAATATATGTTTGAAGATTGGTTCCGAACATATTCAGGAATTTCTACTCCCTTTGACTCTAATGACGTTCGGCTGTGTTCGACGAATATTGCAAACACAATATTCGATTCTGAACCAAATCCGAACAAATTTGCTCAACTCTACTTATGATGCAGGAAATTAAATATATTTGCTCCCAAATGAGAGAAATATAAAAAATATATCAGACATGGAGGGTTACATTGCTCATTTGGAAAACCTATACACATCAGAAATATAAGCTCTCAACAGAATCATAACACAGGTTTCTGAAAGAGTGATCCAATTACAATCCTCCTCAGCCTCACTAACAGCAGAACAAACAGCTCAATGTCTGCTTATGGAACAACATACTAGACAAAATGATTCCCTGTTTGATATATGACCCGAATTAAAGTAGCCTCTTTAACATTTGCTGATTTAACACCCTAAAGAAACATTCTCAGATTTTATATCATATGCACAAAATGGGAGTTAAGATCCTATTTCTACAAGAAACTCATTTCAAAATTAATCATTTCACAGAAGTAAAAAAACTTTATTATACACACTAGTCATAGTTTGAATCTGATCTCTAAATCTAGAGGGGTTAGTGTGTTGCCATTCGTAAGAATCTAACCTTCACTCTAATGGGAATGAAAGCACATGAGAATGGTCGACTTCTGTTCTTGAAGATCTCAATTATTAATCTATTTTATACTCTGGGTAATTTTTATCTTTCAAACAAGGATCAAGAGAAGATCTGTCAAAGGTACCTGAGACAGCTTGAAGGCTTTATAGAAGGCCTCCTGATTCTAGGAAGAGATTTCAATCTGACAATGAAAAAACTCTTCTGTGAGTAAGTCCTCAATCCCACCCACTCATTTGACCACATTTTAAAACAAATTATTGAAACTAGAAGCAGTACATGTTTGGTGCATTCTACATCCAAAAGACAAGGAGTATACCTACTACTCGTCAATGCACAACTCATAAAGTAGAAATGATTATCTTCTGATCAGCCATCACATCTTGAGTTGGAGTCCTTGTGCTTCTGTTGGCACCATAACCTGGTTGACTATGTCCCTATTTTTTTTTTTCATTTTTTAGCCACTAAAGGTCTCTCCCTGACCATTGCACTGGTACCTAAACCTGAATCTTATGCAAGATACTAACATAACTGCTATAAAGCAAACAATTAATGTTTTCTTGTCATATTATGAGAACGACAATACACCATTTCCTATTCAATGGGAAACCTTAAAATACGTGATTAGAAGTATTCAAGAAGATTTGAGACTAAGGACTAAATAAGAATAAAAAATGCTGCAATATAAAAGATTTGTTAAAGCAAGTACATGTTCTGGAACAAACTCAAACAAAATCCAACTTATACAACTCTAATTAGTCTAAATAAACAGAGTGATGACTTGAAAAAACTTTTAGATCAGAGTTATTCCAAACATAGAGACATAATGCAGCAATATTTTTATGAATCTGCAGATAAATGTGGTGGCTCATTAGCTAGGAGTATTCATCCTAGAACCCCAACTACATATGTCCAATTCATTTGTACTTCAGCCAGTGTGGAGATTAAGGAATCCCGACAAGTTGCTGAAGCATTTAAGGATTATTACAAATCTCTACACAACATTAAAGGTCAATATGCAGATGTGTCACCATCACATCTCCAGACAAAAATAGACCAATACATAAAAAAAAAACTGTTCTTCTCTTTCTGAGGATATAATAGTATCCGAGAACAACCCTTTAATGATGAAGAAGTACTACACGTTAAGATGTCCCCACCAAACAAGAGTCCCATACTTGATGGATACACCGCTAAATTTAACAACTTATTAGCTTCAGAGTTGAGCCCTTCCTAACTAAATTATTTAACTCTATCTCAACTTCAAATCCAATCCCTAGACAAACCTTGGAAGCCCAAATCTCAGTCATAATGAAACCTAGAAAAGACAAACACATGCCAACCTATTGACCAATCTCCCTGATTAACATGGATGTGAAATTATTTTCCATGATTATTGTGAGATGGGCCCCATACATATCCCATATTATATATAATGTCTGTTACACTGCTCCGTCATACTCACCTGAGTGCCTGATTGTTGTTTCCTAGCACACTGGCCTCGCTGCATCGTGTGCTCTCGGCTCCTGCAGTTCCGTTCTCGCCTGCTCTCCGCAGCAGCCTCTCAGTCCTGCTACCCGGGTTCCTTGCTCTCTTCCGCAGTCCTGTCTCCGGTGTTCCTGCCATCCTACTCCAGTAGTGCCTCCGGTGTTCCTGTTTCATCCTGCTCCAGTCCTGCCGTCCTTCTCCAGTCCTGCCTCCGGTGTTCCTGTTCCATCCTGCTCCAGTCCTGCCGTCCTACTCCAGTCCTGCCTCCGGTGTTTATGTTCCATCCTACTCCAGTCCTGCCTCCAGTGTTCCTGTTCCATCCTGCTCCAGTCCTGCCGTCCTACTCCAGTCCTGCCTCCGGTGTTCCTGTTCCATCCTGCTCCAGTCCTGCCGTTCCACTCCAATTCTGCCTCCTGGTTCCAGCTCTGTCATTCTATACTTTAGGCCCACAGTCCTACTCCGGTCCATCCTGAGCCACCCCTCTCGGTACCGGCTACCGTGGTACTCGAACCTGGGCCTGCTCCTAACGGTCCCTGTATAGGGGTCGGTCCCACCTGGCAGCTCGCCCGGGGCCCCTCGGTGCCACGGTCCACTCCTGGAGTTCCGGTTCCAGACCACCCACGCTAACAATGTCCAGGTGGGATATGCTCTTCATAGAGAGGCGAGATACAACACAATATACAATTACGGTAAGCCCTCCTTCACATGTCCATGTTTATAGTATGTGTAGGAGAAACAAAATTATACCTTTGTAGTTATGATACCTTTTAATGGCTAACAAAAATAAAATAAGTAATGTTATAAAGCAAGCTTTTGAGATTTCTTTTTAGCAGGCATGGTATAATAAAGTCTCTGAAGAAACACAAATATATGCACAAAAGAAGAGCAGAGGTCTGACATAATAAATGAATATTTAAAATACAAACAAACTGAGCTCAGAGAGTGGATCCTTCAATAGCTTAGCATTACTGGTGTGAAAGTTTTATTGTCACAATATCCTTGTAAGATGAGAGACATGGTGCACTCTTTGTCTCTGGAAAACATTCCTCAGATTTTGTAGTTATCCATAAATCCTTGTGACAGATTTAATCCTGTGTGGAGGGTATCAAAGATTGCTATAAATTTTTGATCATAGACCCCTCTGTGTTTTTTATGATTTAAAGTTGCCTTTTAAACTCTTCGCGCCACAGCCCATTTTCCTTTTTTTCGTTTGTTTATTGCTCCCCTTCTTCCCAGAGCCATGACTTTTTAATTTTTTCGTCAATATGACCATATGAGCGATTTTATTTTTTTTTGCAGGATGAGTTGTACTTTTGAACAACACCATTGTTTTTACCACATAATGTATGGGAAAACGGTAGAAGCAGTGATCATCCGATCGCTTGTGCTAGAGAGAGCAGGGCTTCAGCCCCGCTCTGTATAGCAGCCATGCTCACCTGCTCAGCGCCAACCGCAGGGCGGCGCTCATAGCAATCCGGTAATGACAATGACAGTGGTCTGCTGCAGACCTCGGGTTGTCATGTTAACCCATCGGCGACCCGCGGTCAGGTGAAACAGGTGCCGATGGGCCGGATTAGTGACGCGCTTCTGGTGCGATCGTGTTACATTCTGCTATCAGAGATTGACAGCGGCATTTAACAGGTTAACAGCTGTGGATGGATCACGATTCCACCCGCGGCTGTTAGGGGCACATCTCAGCTCTTCAAATCAGCTGGTGTGCCGGAAAAGATGTGGGCTCCGCTCCGTGTGTGTCTTCTACTCCAGAGGTAGCTTCCTGTGACTGAGAAGAAAGCTGGCATAGTAGCCTTCCCAATCACAGAGAGAACTGCCCTTTCTCCTCTCCTTCTGTCGGACACTGACATATGTGATTGGTGCAGAGCAGAAGAGGAAGTTCCCGGGAATTAACTTAGGCTGAAGGAGCTGAGCAGCTGCCGGACCTTCTGCACAAGTGAGTGATCACAGGACCTAAAAGGTTAGTAGGGTAATTGTGTGACAGGTCCGTTAGAAGCTCAGCACGTGCAGCCTCCGATCAGGTACTGATCAGGAAATGCAAGATGTGGTAATGTATAATGTGTGTGTGAATGTGCCTGTAGCAAAGCTGTGTGTATCAAGATATATGTGCATATGCAGTAGACCTGTGTATGTCTGTATGTGCATGTAACAGAGCGTTGTGTGTCTATAAGTGCATGTAGCAGAGCTGTCTGCATCTATGTGCAAATGTAGCAGAGCAGTCTGTGTCTAAGTTCATATGTAGCAGAGCTGTTGGTGTCTATGTGCATATATGGCAGAGATGTATGTGTCTTATGTGCATATGTAGCAAAGCTGTGTCTATACAATGAAGGATTAATTTGATCCCTTGCTGATGTTGTGAGTTTGCCCACTGACAAAGACATGAACAGTCTATAATTGGAAGGGTAGGTTAATTTTAACATTGAGAGATAGAATATCAAAAACAAAATCCAGAAAATCACATTGCATAAATTATATAATTTTTTTTTGCAGTTTGCAGTGAGAAATAAGTATTTGATCCCTTTGGCAAACAAGACTTAATACTTGGTGGCAAAACCCTTGTTGGCAAGCACAGCAGTAAGATTTTTTTTTGTAGTTGATGATGAGGTTTGCACACATGTCAGGAGGAAATTTGGTCCACTACTCTTTGTAGATCATCTCTAAATCATTAAGATTTTGAGGCTGTCACTTGGCAACTCGGAGCTTCAACTCCCTCCATAAGTTTTCTATGGGATTAAGATCTGGAGACTTGCTAGGCCACTCGATGACCTTAATGTGCTTTTTTATGAGCCACTCCTTTGTTGCCTTGACCCATACATGTTTTGGGTCATTGTCTTGCTGGAAGACCCAGTCACGACCCATTTTTAATGTCCTGGCAGAGGGAAGGAGGTTATCACTCAGGATTTTGCGGTACATGGCTCCATCCATTTTCCCATTGATGCGGTGAAGTAGTCCTGTGCCCTTAGCAGAGAAACACCCCCAAACATGTTTCAACCTCCATGCTTGACAGTGGGGATGGTGATCTTTAGGTTATAGGCAGCATTTCTCTTCCCCCAAACACGACGAGTTGAGTTAATGCCAAAGAGCTCAATTTTTGTCTCATCTGACCACAGCACCTTCTCCCAATCACTCACAGGTGTTCATTGGCAAACTTCAGACGGGCCTGCACATGTAGCTTCTTGAGCAGGGGGACATTGCGGGCACTGCAGGATTTTTAACCTTTACGGCGTAATGTGTTACCAATGGTTTTCTTGGTGACTGTGGTCTCAGCTGCCTTGAGATCATTAACAAGTTCCCCCGTTTAATTTTAGGCTGATCACTCACCTTCCTCATGATCAAGGATACCCCACGAGGTGAGATTTTGCATGGTGCTCTAGACATCGGTCGATTGACAGTCATTTTGTATTTCTTCCATTTTCTTACTATTGCACCAACAGTTGTCTCCTTCTCACCCAGCGTCTTATGTATGGTTTTATAGCCCATTCCAGCTTTGTGCAGGTCTATAGTCTTGTCCCTTACATCCTTTGAAAACTCTTTGGTCTTGCCCATGTTGTAGAGTTTAGAGTCTGACTGATTAATTGAGTCTGTTGACAGGAGTCTTTAATATGGTTGACTATGTAAGGCAGGTGTCTTTAATGCAGGTAACAAATTTATTAGGAGCATCTAACTGGTCTGTAGGAGCCAGAACTCTTAATGGTTGGGAGGGAATCAAATAATTATTTCTCACTGCAAAATGCAAATACATTTATTTTATTTATACAATGTGGTTTTCTGGATTTTATTTTTTATATTCTAACTCTTAAAGCTAAAATTAACCTGACCTTAAAATTATAGACTGTTCATGTCTTTGTCAGTGGGCAAACTTACAAAATTAGCAGGGGATCAAATAATTATTTCCTTCACTGTATGTGCATGTAGCAGAGCTGCGTAGGTATATCTGCTTATATAGCAGAGCTGTGTGTATAATACACACTGCAGAGAGACACTAACAATAGATTTATTTCTTAAAATTATAGTCTGTTCATGTCTTTGTCAGTGGGTAAACTTACAAAATCAGCAAGGGCTCCCTATTCTAACCTAGTACATAAAAATTTGTGTTAACCACCACTCCACTTTAAACCACCAAGGAAGTTTCAATTTATATAAAAAATGGTTTTCCTGTTTTCTGCTGGCTTAAGTCTGTGGAGCATCTTATGGTAAGATGCTTCTTATATTCTGAAAAATACAGTACTTAATAACTGAGACTATTTCTCAATTTCATAGTCCTTAACACTCCTCCCTTCCCGCCACAACTCTTCCTTAATTTTTATACTTAGCTGTCCTTCTCTTTACTCTCCGTTTCCTTCCTTTTTCTATTTTTTTCTTTTGTACAAATTGTACTGGAAACATTTGAGTTTCTGAATTAATATTTCAAGTTCCTACATTATCTTGTTGTGGGATAATTACTGTAGGAGATCTTATTCAATCTCACTTATATTAGAAGCTTTGGCTTCATGTGATTATACCTTATAAAAGGTGGCATACATATCTCATTTTTCTTTTTTCTATTACATATGCTGTAAAAATTATATAATAAATAAGTTTATGAAAAATAGCCAAAAGAAAGAAGTTCAATAGTAAGAAAATACAAGCAATGGAAATGTATATAGAACAAAACAGCAGATGTGTGAATGAATGAATTTATAACATTAGTTCATTATTACGTGTGTGAACTTATAAATCACAGCCACATTGACACCTCCTCCAATTTTATTGCTTGAATTATGTTAAATACACTCTCCTTTGTTCCCTAATCTCTGGGACCTTAATATATGTTGCGCTCACCGTAACGAAAAGCAACCTAAGTGCTTTTCTAACCTTGTCTAGCACATCATGAGTAAGGGTGCAGAGCGCATCATTTCTAATTTATGCACTACAGATGGATGTTAAGTTATTTTAGCAAAGAAAACTGAAAATGTTTACTCCGTTGAGCTGGATATCCTGACTATTTACCTGATTATTGTCTCTGGCAGTGATGATTGCTCCTAGCTCCGAATAGAGACAAGCAGTTGGGATGAGATGACTTCTTCTTTTTTTGAATCTCAAGTAGTCTAATTTCCTTGAAACAGTATGTAGAAAATGTTGTAGTCTCCCAATACTGTATCCAATCTGTTTTATCTTTAATATAGAGCGAGAAGAGAGCGTTGAATATAGGTAGAGTAGAATAGATACTGGATACACTGTATCATTAGCACTACTGCAACCACCTGCCCGACTCTCCCATTTCTCTATTGATTGCAACTCAATGTTATTTTCTGTTCCCATGTGGAATGAGCTTTGACCTCTATTGCTATGGTGTTAAAACATAAAATGGTATTGATTGGCTAATCCATGTTTTCTATTAGCTGTGATAGCCCCCCTGATTAACTGTGCTAGACCATGTGATATGTTAGCTGCAGGGCATTATGGGGAAGCTCTCCTGGTCACCCCTGTCAATATCACTCTGTGACTGTGACTCTTCAGCATTGTGTGTAAAATGGTGCAGTCACTTTTGGGAGGCTGATCTGTATGTGATTGAATCAGAAGCTGTTTGAATTTGCAGGAACCTGTGAATTTCAGGAAATTTGTCTCGAATTTTGACTCCTTGGATCGGTTCGACCATCTCTAATTACAGTCATTTGCTTTTTCTTATAACTTATATTACATTAAATATTATAATGTTATGAAAGCCTTAGCAGAAATGTTGGCTATAACTGGGAAGGGACAGAAACCACATTGCACTGTGTCATATCCACAGGCGTGTATTTATGAAGAGTGTAGAGGTAGTAGTTGCATCCAGGTGAAAGTGTCCAAAGGTCTATATGCCACACAAGAAGACACCAGTATCATAAATGGCATAAGGTAGCATGGTAATACACGTAGCTGGCACGGCCCTGATACATATTTTGCACTAGGGTCTATAATCTTCCAGATACTCGGCTTGTAACACCGTAAGTTAGGTACAGACTAACTCACACACAAGGGTTGTTATTAAGGTTGGTTAGAGCTAAATGAGTTGCCTCATGTTCACAATTCCTCCATTTTTAAACTCATAAGAACAAGAGGAGTCTTAAAGGAATCTACTGTTGACTTGCTAATTTCCAATTTCTAGAATTATGAACTGGTCCCATACTCTAAGCAATCAAGATTTAACAATGGAAAATCAAGAACAGTTCAATAAAGGGTTAATCAGAGAGCAAACAGCAGTAATTAGTACATCATGAACAAACTTGTATAAGAAGTTTTAAAAAAGAAGCTAAGTCATAAACTTCATAGCAATGTTTAAATGTTTGGTGGCAAGGAACTGTTGTATATCTCTGGATGAAAGCAAATGTTTTGAGATTTACTAGCCAGGCTGTAGGCAAAATACGCAACGGCTGAACCAAGTGTAAGTCCAGTCATATATGATACGGTCATTGTGTTTCCTGCAGAAGAAAAAAGAGAAAGTTTGAATTATGTTATTACATTGAGCAAGCAAAATATACTAAATAACATATTACAATGAAGAACACTGACATATCCTACATCATTATATCTTAAATGGATTAAAAACACATGTGACATGCACAAATGTGGACAAGTCAGTCGGACAGTGTTCACACCACCCACTGACTGAAACACAAAAAGAAAACACAGAATGACAAATGTGCAAAAATACCCTGCAGTAAAAAATATGACAGTAGTCAGCAAGTGCTGGTAAAAGAATGACAACAAATACAGGGTATTTAATTGATACGTTTTTTTGCAAAAAAATGTATACCAAGCTACTCCACCTCGTCAAGGTAACCCTTAATGGAGCAGTCCCTATCTAATGTATTTAAAACCTGAACATATGAACAGTGTCTAAATGAACAGGATTCAGACAGGCGCTTCCTAGTGTGGGCACGTGGTGTAAGACAGCTCTTTATGTGCATGTCACACAAGAGAGGGGTGGGGTCTCTCAAACCATGCATAAGCAAGGAAAAAAATGGATTAAAAACACATGTGACATGCACAAATGTGAACAAGTTCCCACCCCTCTCTTGTGTGACATGCACATAAAGAGCTGTCATACACCACGTGCCCACACTAGGAAGCGCCTGTCTGAATCCTGTTCATTTAGACACTGTTCATATGTTCAGGTTTTAAATACATTCGATAGGGACTGCTCCATTAAGGGTTACCTTGACGAGGTGGAGTAGCTTGGTATACATTTTTTTGCAAAAAAACGTATTGACTAAATACCCTGTATTTGTTGTCATTCTTTTACCAGCACTTGCTGACTACTGTCATATTTTTTACTGCAGGGTATTTTTGCACATTTGTCATTTTGTGTTTTTATCATTATATCTTAGCAGAATTTTATTATGAAAAATGGTTATAAGTAGAGTTGAGCGAATTTGTTCGGAAATGGTCACCGAATCTGAATTTGCCATATTTGTGCAGATTTTATGCTTGACGATTGTTTCCGAACACATTCGTTCATTTCTACTCCCATTGACTCCAATGACGTTCAGCTGTGTTCTGCGAATTTGCAAAAACAATATTTGCCGCTATTCGTAATGCAAACTGAATTTTGAAAACTTCGCTCAACTCTAGTTATAAGATGGGCTAGCAATTTTACACCATATCTTGAAAGTTAAAGAGGTTTTGCCAGTTCTCTGATTTGACGGCAGGAGTTGATAATGTGGAAGGAGTTTTAATGATTTGATTACATTCTACTAATCAGTCTCCCTCTTACCAAACCCTCCCCTCTCCAATCTGTCTTGAATGCTGCAGCCAGGATCATATTCCTCACCAATTGCTATACCGATGCCTCTACCTTGTGCCAGTCATTACACTGGCTACCCATCCACTCCAGAATCCAGTAAAAACTTATTACCCTCACCCACAAAGCACTCCATGGCTCAGCACCACCCTACATCTCCTCCCTCGTCTAAGTCTACCACCCTACCTGTGCCCTCCATTCTGCTAATGACCTGAGGTTAACATCCTCAATAATCAGAACGTCCCACTCCCATCTCCAAGACTTTTCACGTGCTGCGCCAATTCTTTGGAATGCACTACCCAGGTTAATATGATTAATCCCCAATACCCACAGCTTTAAGCGTGCCTTAAAAACGTATTTGTTCAGACTGGCCTATCGCCTCAACTCATTAACCTAAATATCAATGTGTGACCCATTCAAAATTACCATAACCAGGCTCCTTGCATCATGTTCTTACATGCTTTATGCACTTTAGACACTCTGTGTCTGTACTGTTACATACTTAGGGTGATAACTGGTTCATGCAGCATTAAATGAACACCCGATTCTTATATTATGGCTGGTCCAAACAACAAAAGCAATTGTTACCATCCACCTTTCGTCTCTCCCCTTTTTCCTCATAGATTGTAAGCTTGCGAGCAGGGCTCTCACTCCTCTTGGTATCTGTTTTGATCTGTGTTTGTTATGCTGTAATGTCTATCGTCTGTACAAGTCCCCTCTGAAATGTAAAGTGTTGCGGAATATGTTGGCGCTATAGAAATAAAATTATTATGTTGTTTTGTAAAAAGCTGACTAAGTACGCTGTGCACCACATCGTGACTGAAAAAAACAGAAATGTAGAAATTTTTGCAAATTTATTAAAAAAGAAAAACTGAGATATCACATGGTCATAAGTATTCAGACCCTTTGCTCAGATACTCATATTTAAGTCACATGCTGTCCATTTCCTTGTGATCCTCCTTGAGATGGTTCTACTCCTTCACTGGAGTCCAGCTGTATTTAACCCCTTAACCCCCAAGGGTGGTTTGCACGTTCATGACCGGGCCAATTTTTACAATTCTGACCACTGTCCCTTTATGAAGTAATAACTCTGAAACGCTTCCATGGATCCTGGTGATTCTGACATTGTTTTCTCGTGACATATTGTACTTCTTGTTAGTGGTAAAATTTAATTCAAATAACTAGCGTTTATTTGTGAAAAAACGGAAATTTGGCGAAAATTTTTAAAATTTCGCAATTTTCCAACTTTGAATTTTTATGCCCTTAAATCACAGAGATACGGCACACAAAAAAACTTAATAAGTAACATTTCCCACATGTTCACTTTACATCAGTACAATTTGGGAACCAAAATTTTTTTTTGTTAGGAAGTTGTAAGGGTTAAAATTTGACCAGTGATTTCTCATTTTTGCAACACCATTTTATTTTTACAGACCACATCACATTTGAAGCCACTTTGAGGGGTCTATATGATAGAAAATACCCCAAAGTGACACCATTCTAAAAACTGCACCCCTTAAGGTGCTCAAAACCACATTCAAGAAGTTTATTAACCCTTCAGGTGCGTCACAGGAATTTTTTGAATATTTAAAAAAAATGAACATTTAACTTTTTTTCACAAAAAAAATACTTCAGGTTCAATTTTTTTTATCTTACCAAGGGTAACAGGAGAAATTGGACTGCAAAAGTTATTGTGCAGTTTGTTCTGAGTACGCTGATACCTGATATGTGGGGGGGAACCACTGTTTCGGCGCATTGGCAGAGCTGAGAAGGGAAGGAGCGCCGTTTGACTTTTTCAATGCAAAATTGGCTGGAATTCAGATCGGACGCCATGTCACATTTGGAGAGCCCCTGATGTACCTAAACAGTGGAAACCCCCCACAAGTGACCCCATTTTGGAAACTAGACCCCCCAAGGAACTTGTCTAGATATGTGGTGAGAACTTTGAACCCACAAGGGCTTCACAGAAGTTTATAACATCATATATTATATATAAAATCATATTTTTTCCACAAAAATTATATTTTCACCCCCAATTTTTATTTTTCCAAGGGTAACAGGACCCTAAAAGTTATTGTGCACTTTGTCCTGAGTATGCTGATACCCCACATGTGGGGGTAAACCACTATTTGGGCGCATGGCAGAGCTCAGAAGGGAAGCAGCGCCATTTGACGTTTTTGGCTGGAATTGAGATCGGACACCATGTCGCGATTGGAAAACCCCTGATGTACCAAAACAGTGGAAACCCCCCACAAATGACACCATTTTGGAAACTAGACCCCCTAAGGAACTTATCTAGATGTGTGGTGAGCACTTTGAACCCCCCAGTGCTTCACAGAAGTTTATAACGACCAGGCGTGAAAATAAAAAAATCATATTTTTTCAACAAACATGATGTTTTAGTCCCCATTTTTTTTATTTTCCCAAGGGTAACAGGAGAAATTGGACCCCAAAAGTTGTTGTCCAATTTGTCCTGAGTACGCTGATACCCCATATGTGGGAGAAAACTACTGTATGGGCACACGTCGGGGCTCGAAAGGGAAGTAGTGACGCTTTGGAATGCAGACTTTGATGGAATGCTCTGCGGGTGTCATGTTGCATTTGGAGAGCCCCTGATGTACCTAAACTATTGAAACTCCCCACAAGTGACCCCATTTTGGAAACTAGACCCCTTCATGGAACTTATCTAGATGTGTGGTGAGCACTTTGAACCCCCAAGTGCTTCACAGAAGTTTATAACGCCCGGGCGTGAAAATAAAAAAATCATTTTTTTCCACAAAAATATTTTTGCCCCCAATTTTTTATTTTCCTAAGGGTAACAGGAGAAATTGGACCACAAAAGTTGTTTTGCAATTTGTCCTGAGTATGCTGATACCCCATATGTGGGGGTAAAACACTGTTTGGGCGCATGGCAGAGCTTGGAAGGGAAGGAGCACCATTTGACTTTTTCAACGCAGAATTGGCTGGAATTGAGATCAGACGCTATGTTGCATTTGGAGAGCACCTGATGTGCCCAAACAGTGGAAACCCCCAATTCTAACTCCAACCCTAACCCCAACACACCCCTAACCCTAATCTCAGCCCTAACCCTAGCCCTAGCCCTAACCCTAATGGGAAAATGGAAATAAATACATTTTCTTTTAATTTTATTATTTTTCCCTAACTAAGGCGGTGATAAAGGGGGGTTTGATTTACTATTTATGGCGGTTTTTATTTTTGGCAGCTGTCGCACGCTAAAAGACGCTTTTTTATTGTAAAAATAGTTTTTGCATCACCACATATTGAGAGCTATAAGTTTTCCATATTTTGACCCACCGAGTCATGTGAGGTCTTATTTTTTGCGGGACGAGTTGACAATTTTATTGGTATCATTTTCGGGCACGTGACATCTTTTGATCGCTTTTTATTCCGATTTTTAGGGCACAGAATGTACAAAAACCAGCGTTTCATGAATTTCTTTTGGGGAGTGCGTTTACACCGTTCTGCCTGCGGTAAAATTGATAAAGCCCTTTAATTCTTCGGGTCAGTACAGTTACAGCGATACCTCATTTAGGTCTTTTTTTAAGTTTTGGCGCTTTTATGCAATGAAAATAATTTTATATAAAAAATAATTATTTTTGCATCGCTTTATTCTGCGAGCTATAACTTTTATTTTTTTGCTGATGATGTTGTATGGCGGCTCTTTTTTTGCGGGACAAGATGATGTTTTCAGCGGTACCATGGATATTTATATGCGTCTTTTTGATCGCGCGTTATTGCACTTTTTGTTTGGCGGTATGATAATAAATCATTATTTTTTGCTTAGTTTTTTATTTTTATTTTTTAAGGGGTTCGCTAAAAGGGTTAACTAGTGGGAAAGTTTTATAGGGCGGGTCGTTATGGACGCGGCGATACCAAATGTGTACTTTGATTGTTTTTTTTTATTTCCAAAAAATGAATTTATTAGGGAATATTTTTTTTTTAAATTTATTTAGCGATTTTTTTTAAAAATTATTTTTACACTTTTTTTAATTTTTTTAACTTTATTACATTATCCCAGGGGGGGACATACCTGTCATGTGACAGATCGCTGATCAGTCACATCACAGATCACTGTGACAGATCAGCGATCTGTCACAGGCACTGCACAGGCTTTCCTCATGTCTGCGCTTTGCAGGCACTGAGGAAGCCAGCTCCCTGCAGGCCCCCGAAGGTCCCCGTCGCCATCTTGGATTCGGGGACCTGCAGGGATGCAGCCCAAGCAGCAGCGCTGCACATTGCACTGCTGTGGAGGGCTCAGGGAAGCACGGAGGGAGCCCCCTCCCTGCCGATGTTTCCCTTTAACCCCCGGTACACCAGGATCGTGTTTAATCGCGGTGTGCAAGGGGTTAACGTGTCGGGGGCGGTCCGTGACCGCCCCTGACACATTGTGCCGGGTGTCAGCTGTGATAATCAGCTGACACCCGGCCGCGATCAGCGGCGCTCACCACGTGGGCGTCGCTGATCACTGTGACGTACTATCCCGTCCCTGGGAATTAAGTCACAGGGCACATGGACGGGATAGTAAGTGACATGACAGAGAGGGGTTTATTATACTGATAGGACTTGATTTGTAAAGGCACACACCTGTCTATATAAGAAATCACAGCTCACAGTGCATTTCAGGCCAAATGAGAATCATGAGATCAAAGGAACTCAGAGACAGAATTGTGGCAAGGCACAGATCTGGTCAAGGTTACAAAAGAATATCTGCAGTACTCAAGATTCCTAAGAGCACAATACTTCTGACCATGTGATATTTCAGTTTTTCTTTTTAAATAAATTTGCGAAAATGTTTACATTTCTGTTTTTTTTCAGTCAAGATGGGGTGCAGTGTGTACATTAATGAGAAAAAATGAACTTTTTTGAATTTACCAAATGGCTGAAATGAAACAAAGAGTGAAAAATTTAAAGGGGTCTGAATACTTTTCGTACCCACTGTATATGGTAGTTATTGTAATAATCAAATCACTTATCTAACGTACTGCAATTAAAAAGACCCTACCACTCCCTCTGTTTTATGTGGGGGGGTTTTACCACATGCAATCATTTCATTTGAGAATTCACTCTGCATGCAGAGATAATCAAACGGGATGGGATCAGGGGCAGAGGCTGCAGTCACTGCCGCAGTTTCTGTCCCCACCCTGAAACGAAGTGTCATCAGTGACTTTTGTTTTTAGGGCTGAGCTAGTTCCTGCCCTGCTGAGTATGTGTCAGTTGCCTATTCTGATGTATGCTCAGAATGAGATCCCTTGTTACTCTGCATTACTCTATTCAATATACATTGACAGTATTCTCACTCGCCTGATTTACCAAGAAGTGATGAGCCGTCACTCTATTACCAGCTCGTCTCTTCTCATTAAGAGTAGGCGAGGGAGTGCACTGTCACTGTGCATTGAAAAGAATATTGCATAGTGACAAGAGAGCTCATACAGTCATTATTAAAAAAGCGGGAAAGAGGTGCACACCCCGTGCTCCCAGTATGGGAGTGACAGAGAAGTCCTGCAGAGAAGCCAGGAGGCATCCACAATATACACAAAAACACTAAATCCCATAGCGCTGACCTGCATGCAAGACATGCTTCCCTCATGCCAGTACTGTAGCCATACATATGGAATTTCCTACAGGTTATTTAACAGGTTTTTAATTTACTCGAAGCCGGTAACCTAATCTAACTCAGTTCTTTATATGTACCCACACAGAAATATTCTCCTAGTGAGGCCCACTAGTGTTCAACACATTGTGGTACCCGTTTCATGGCCCCCACAATGCAGCCACACACAGTATGATGCACCCACAGTGTCCTCCATACACATTATGATGTCTCCACATTATATTTCCACACACAGCTTGATGTCCCCACAGTATGATGATCCCCACAGCCCTTTTACACAATGTAATGGCCCCCATGCAGTATGATGACTCACACAGCCACCCCATATATAGTATGATGACACTACAGCCCCCTTACACAGCATGATAACCTCAATATACCCCACAGAGCAGCTAGGAAGAGGGCTGCCGGAGACTGAGCGTGACTTCAGTTGTGGCGCTATGACTATTCTCTGAAAAGGAAAAGGCACATGCCAAAGTGTGGTGTCTAGGCAATGGTGCAGAACAATGGTACACACAAAATATTAAAAAAAAACCTTTAATTATTATTTATTGTGCAATTTGAGTAAAGCCTTTCCATTTAAAAGGAACTTGTCACGTTGCACATGCAGTTCAATCAATGAACAGCATAATATAGAGATGAAGAAGCTAAGCAGAATGATATATAGGATTGCTGGAAAAAATCAGTATAACTTCTCTTTTATTCACTAAAATAAAAAATCAGAAATGATCTTTTGAGATCTAACTAAAGCCTCCTGACAAAGGAGGGAAAAGTGCATCAAAGTGTGTGGTTAACCCAGATTTTGTCTCACCATGTCCACAAGGACTTAATAAGTAAGGAGCCAGCTCTGAACACAAGACAGGGGAATAACAAATTACTATTATATCCCATCTCTTTAGAGGCGTCATTGCTACAAATTAGTTAATGCTCTTCCCTTCATCTATCAGTTGTTTTAATATTATAGCTGATTGGAGTGTAATGATAAAATATTAATCAATTTACATTACATAATAATTGAATGACAACTCAAGACCATACCTGCCAGCTCTCGTTGCTCTGGTACAACCAGCCCCGATGCAAGAATCATAGGCACACTGCCAAAATATCCATTTGTGATGCCCATAAGCAGAGAAAAGATGCATGGCCAGGCAGGGTGACTGAAGGTAGGTTTTCCACTTGGATACACACACATAATAAAAAGTGGAATAAACACAATGCGCATGCTAGAACAAATAAGTAGGTTGATACCGCGCCATTCATATGGCACTGCTGCCAATATCTGGTAAAATGACAAAAAGGGAGACATGAGTCTATGTTATTGTAACTCTATTATACCTATTTGGAAATTAATCATCAACACTGTGTACCACGATTACTTATTTTCTAATAACAGTAAAGAGCAAGCATGAAGTAATAAATGAGACCTGCAAAAAAATTTTATTAGAGCATAATTAAACATTTTTTGAATAAAATGTTAGCAAGTGTCAGGAATAACAAAAGGAAAAATGCTAAACAAAAAAGCGCAAAGAAAACTGGAATAGATGTCTACATAGACATCTCTTTATTCACACAGACGGGTATCTGTACAGTCTGGCCCCCGTCCTGCTCTATCCTGATTCACACTGACGGGTGTCTGTACAGTCTGGCCCTCGTCCTGCTCTGTCCTGATTCACACTGACGGGTGTCTGTATAGTCTGGCCCCGTCCTGTTCTGTCCTGATTCACTCTGACGGGTGTCTGTACAGTCTGGCCCCGTCCTGTTCTGTCCTTATTCCCACTGACGGGTGTCTGTACAGTCTGGCCCCGTCCTGCTCTGTCCTTATTCCCACTGACGGGAGTCTGTACAGTCTGGCCCCCGTCCTGCTCTCTCCTGATTCACACTGACGGGTGTCTGTACAGTCTGGCCCTCGTCCTGCTCTTTCCTGATTCACACTGGCGGGTGTCTGTATAGTCTGGCCCCCATCCTGCTCTGTCCTGATTCACACTGACGGGTGTCTGTACAGTCTGGCCCCCATCCTGCTCTGTCCTGATTCACACTGACGGGTGTCTGTACAGTCTGGCCCCCATCCTGCTCTGTCCTGATTCACACTGACGGGTGTCTGTACAGTCTGGCCCCCATCCTGCTCTGTCCTGATTCACACTGACGGGTGTCTGTATAGTCTGGCCCCCGTCCTGCTCTGTCTTGATTCACTCTGACGGGTGTCTGAACAGTCTGTCTCCTGTCCTGTTCTGTCCTTATTCCCACTGACGGATGTCTGTACAGTCTGGCCCCCGTCCTGTTCTGTCCTTATTCCCACTGACGGGTGTCTGTACAGTCTGGCCCTCGTCCTGCTCTGTCCTGGTTCGCACTGACGGGTGTCTGTACAGTCTGGCCCCCGTCCTGCTCTGTCCTGATTCACACTGACGGGTGTCTGTACAGTCTGTCCCCCGTCCTGTTCTGTCCTTATTCCCACTGACGGGTGTCTGTACAGTCTGGCCCCCGTCCTGTTCTGTCCTTATTCCCACTGACGGGTGTCTGTACAGTCTGGCTTCCCTCCTGTTCTGTCCTTATTTACATTTACGGGTGTCTGTACAGTCTGGCCCCCATCCTGCTCTGTCCTGATTCACACTGATGGGTGTCTGTACAGTCTGTCTCCTGTCCTGTTCTGTCCTTATTTCCACTGACGGGTGTCTGTACAGTCTGGCCCCCGTCCTGTTCTGTCCTTATTCCCACTGACGGGTGTCTGTACAGTCTGGCCCTCGTCCTGCTCTGTCCTGGTTCGCACTGACGGGTGTCTGTACAGTCTGGCCCCCATCCTGTTCTGTCCTTACTCCCACTGACCGGTGTCTGTACAGTCTGGCCCCTGTCCTGCTCTGTCCTTATTTACATTTACGGGTGTCTGTACAGTCTGGACCCTGTCCTGCTCTGTCCTTATTCCCACTTACGGGTGTCTGTACAGTCTGGCCCTCGTCCTGCTCTGTCCTTATTCCCACTGACGGGTGTCTGTACAGTCTGGCCCTCATCCTGCTCTGTACTTATTTACATTGAGGTCAGCTGACACAAGGTAAGGTTTTAATAATAGAGAGAGGTTAGGACTTTCCCGATTGGGTAAACCTTGTCGCAGTGGGATGGCTTTTACAATTTTTTTTTTTTAATCATAGCAGTGTTAGCTAAGTACCTTATGTTATTTACCATTTTGCTTTTTTCTTGAGTTTTATCTTGTATTGTGATGAAGGAATCATTAAAACACCATGAGAAAGATGGAGGAGCAGGGATAATGGCAGAAAATGAGACTGCAGCTCGATTGTGGTCTGACTATGGGGTAGAGGTCAGCTGATTTGTTTTTAGGAAGAAGATGAATTGAAGTGAATATGTGGTCTATACGACAGAAAGAGAAGTGGGAGTTGGAGTAGATATTGAAGTCAATTGTTGTAAAGTGTAATTGTCTCCAACAGTCTGTAAAGTCAAAGGACTGTATTGAGTATAAGGTTGATGTTTTCAAATTGATAAAAGATTTGTGTTGGGATGAGATGCTATGGGTGCCAGGGTGGCTCTATATAAAAGTAAGTCAAAGATTCTCAAGGTACTAGTAAGAATATATTTGTTATGAGCGAATGATTGTGAGAAGATGAGAAAAATGATAATTTTGATATTGGTTAGGGGCATAATGTGAAACAATTGTTATTTTAACACTACTGTTCTTGTAGTAACAAATAATGGCCCATTGTGTCTGCTATTTCAAGTGTACAAAGGGTAGATTTTTTTTAAAAACTATAAGAACCCTTCTGAGTTTTTCAGGCAAACTAGCATGAAAGAATAATGGAAAGTGTGGACTCAAGAATCTGGCCCTTGAGGAAATAGAGAATCTAGTCTCCTGTACGCACAGAGTGAGTTTTTATTTATTTGTAGAACTTAAAGGGAATCTGTCACCCCATTTTCGGCCTATAAGCTGTGGCCACCGCCATCAGGGGCTTATCTACAGCATTCTGCAATGCTGTAGATAAGCTCCCGATATAACCTGAAAGATAAGAAAAACAAGTTAGGCTGGTTTCACACTTGCGTTTTTTTTGCGGGATTTTAGCGCTAAAAAACGCATGCGTTTTTTCCCTATATTTTGCATGGGATGCGCTTATGTGCGCATACACATGCGTTTGTATGCGTTTTTCCGCGCATGCGTTTTTTTGCGGTATGCGCTCGGGCGCACAAAATGCATCCTGTTGCATTTTTTGGGCGTCCGACTTGCCTCAAAAAAACGCATGCGCGCGCAATGCGTTTTTTTACAGCAAGACACCCATTATAAGTCTATGGTGAGCATATGTGCGCATTGGCATGCTTATGTATGCGTTTTTTTGCACATGCGGTTTTTTTTTTACCATTAGTTTAGACAATGGAATTTAGGGGTTTGGGTTAGAGTTAGGGTTAGTTAAGGGGGTTAGGGTTAGGGTGAGGGTTAGGATCAGGGTATGGTTTGGTTAAGGGTTAGGGTCAGGGTTAGGGTTAGGGTCAGGGTTAGGGTCAGGGTTAGGGTTAGGGTTAGTAAAGTCATGGTTTGGGTTAGTGTGAGGGGCCACCTAATGTTGGAAAAAAACGCAAATGCGGTAAAAACGCACTAAAAACGCATACAAACGCATAAAAACGCTGCGTTTTTTTCATGCATGCTCATAAAAATGCTTGAAAAAAACGCAGCATCTGTATGCGTTTGTATGCGTTTTTTTAATGCGTTTTTTTGCGGGAAAAACGCGCTGCAAAAAAAAGCAAGTGTGAAACTAGCCTGAGATTATACTCATCCGGGGATCCAGTTCGGTCCGATGGGTGTCGCGGTCCGGTCCGGCTCCTGCGCAGGTGTACTTTCTCTGTCCTGTTGAGGGCAGAGCAGAGTATTGCAGTGCGCAAGGCGCCGGACCTCTCTGACCTTTCCCGGCGCCTGCGCACTGCAGTACTTTACTCTGCCTTCAACAGGGCAGAGAAAGTACACATGCACAGGATCTGCGGCAGAAGTAAGGAGGAGGACGTCATCTCTAGAAGATGGGAGGCGCTGGACCAGACCGTGACACCGACCGCACCTGACCGCGCACCCGGAGAGTATAATCTAACTTGTTTTTCTTCTATTTCAGGTTATATCAGGGGCTTATCTACAGCATTACATAATGCTGTAGATAAGCCCCTGATGGTGGTGGCCACAGCTTATAGGCCGAAAATGGGGTGACAGATTCCCTTTAAATACTTTCTTGTGTTTTTCCGGAGAATTAAAACTGTGGACACCGCATGTTAAAAGTTGAAGGTAGGTACTTGGAGGATATACAGAATAAAAAAACAAAAAGAAAACACACAAAAGATTCAGCTGGTGTAGGCTACAGACTTAAGGTACTGTCACACTAAACGATATCGCTAGCAATATCGCTATAACTTGTGACGTTATAGCGATATTGCTAGCGACATCGCTGTGTCTGATACTTACCTACAACCCGCTCCCCCGCTGGTTATCGCTGATCGCGCGAGAACGTTCAGGACCGCTTCTCGTCGTCAGCTTCCTGCGGCGCTTCCTGTGGAGACGAGCAACGAGCATGGAGCCGGGCGGGAGGACGCAGGATCGCCTAGTGTGACAGGTAAGTAGCGACCCCTGTCCCCAGCGATGTCGCTGGTGAGATCTGCCTGTGTGGCAGCTCACTAGCGACCACTTAGCGATGTACCAGCGATCCTGACCGCGTCATATCGCTGGTCGGGATCGCTGGTACATCGCTAAGTGTGACAGTACCTTAAGAAAGGTAACAAACTTTTAGGACATTAAATTACTTGCAGTCTCTTTAATTGTGATAGAGGACATTGCCCCGGGCACCTAGAGGAGAGGGGGATAACAAGGGGAGGTGTAAGTTTATTAATACTACAAATCAAAGTGTGCTAGGTAAAGCCAATATAGGGTTATTTAACAGTATTGTAGTTAAAGGAATACACAAAGGATATACCTGAGTGCCTTTAAAGGGGATGTCCGGTCTAAAGCTACAAGTCTGCAGTCACTCTATGTGACTGTAAACTTGTGAATTCTTACATCACGCGCACTGCACGGCGCATTGTGAGAATTCACCAGCGTCGGGAGTGGTGATCATGTGATCACAAGTATTCGATAATGAGCAACTAATAATGAATAAGCAAGGTGAAATTATGAGAAGGTTATGAAAAGGTGTGCTGTAGTAAAAAAATGAGCAGCAGTAACATGAGCATAACTGTATCAACAAAAATAGTATGTCAGGCACCACCGAGTATAGCCACTAGCTCAGCAGTGTGAGATGTGGCAAATGCCTAGGTGTAAAATTGTGGCGGAGACCTACACTTCAGCATGGTTGTGATGGAGTGGAAGGTCTACCAGGAGGTCAGAGAGGTATCATCTTCTTTATTTTATTTATACTGTACTTCATATTACTTCGGTTAAAGACATGCTCTCTCATGCAGAAAGCCAAGGGAGAAAGGTAGAGAAGTTTCAAGAGGTGGATCTGTGAGCCGAAGGGACTTGTCCAATAGGAAGCACGGTGACTCAGTGGATAGCACTGCAGCCTTGCAGCGCTAGAGTCCTGGATTCGAATCCCACCAAGAACAACATCTGCAAGGAGTTTGTATGTTCTCCCCATGTTTGCATGGGTTTCCTCCGGGTACTCCGGTTTCCTCCCACATTTCAAAGACATACTGATAGGGAATTTAGATTGTGAGCCCCTTCAGGGACAGTGATGATAATGTGTGCAAACTGTAAAGCGCTGCGGAATATGTTAGCGCTATATAAAAATAAATATTATTATTATAAGGAACTTGGGTCTTCTGCAGTGCTGAATACTTTGGGCTTTCAGTTGTGTGTGAAGTTCAATTTGAAGGGGAATACCAGACAAATTACATATTATTTTTAGAGAATGTCTAAGTAGAATTTGAAGACTTTGAAGGTAAGCAAAGATATGGTAGTGTTGATCAGCTTTCCTTTCTCATGCAAGGCCTTCATAATGGCTTCTGTGGTTTGCCATGTTGTTTACAGGGACCTAAGGAGCAATGAGCCTGGTCCATTTTGAGCAAATCTATAGGAATGTTATTGACCAATTTTTGGAAGAAGCCATAATTATGGCAAGAGATCCTCAATGGACTTAGGTAGGACACGTACAGTGGGTACGGAAAGTATTCAGACCCCTTTAAATTTTTCACTCTTTGTTTCATTGCAGCTATTTGGTGAATTCAAAAAAGTTATTTTTTTTTTTTCTAGTTAATGTACACTGCACCCCATCTTTACTGGAAAAAAACAGAAATGTATAAATTTTTGCAAATTTATTAAAACAAGAAAAACTGAAATAGCACATGGTCATAAGTATTCCGACCCTTTGCTCAAACTCATACAGTGCTGTGCAAATTAATTGGGACAAAGCATTTTTTTTAAGTAAAATCGTAAGTTGGTTACCAGTCAGTGATTCAAACCAGTTTTAACTGCTTTGAACAGGTGTGAGTGTACAACATTGAGTAACAAAATGTGGTTTGACTGGTTTTAGTCAGAAAATATCAGCTAGCTGCCCCCTCAGCTTCAGTTGAGAGCTTGTTTCTGTGAGGAGTGGTTTAGTGTACTTTTTCTCTCAGTGTGATTCGTGCCTGTAAAAATGGATGTTACTCCACGAAAGAGGTCTAGAATCATTAGGCTAAGTGCACACGTTGCAGAAAATTTCTGCTCAAAAACCTGAATCCCTTCCCAGAAACCGCACCTATTTTTCCGCGGCGGTTTTTGCGCGGTTTTGATGCGTTTTTTTTCCGCAGCGGTTTCAAACCGCATGGAAGAAGTCAAAACCGTGGAAAAATCAGCAAAATTAATTAGCATGCTGCGGTTTTTACCGCGATGCATTTTTTTCGCGGTAAAAACGCATCAATGCACAAAAAGTGCAAAATGCATAGAAATGACTGGGAAGCTTATTTTTAGCGGTTTTATAGTGAAAACCACAGTAAAAACCGCTAAAAAAAACGCTGTGTGTGAACACAGCCTTACTTTTAATGACAAGTCTGACTGTAAGATAAATCGCTTCCACCGTTGGTATTGGAAAATCTACCGTTTCAAGAATAATTCGCAGACACAATGAAACTGGATTGTTTTCTCCAAAACAAAAAGGGAAATGTGAAAGAAAAATAACACCAAGAACTGATAAAACACCTATCAGAAATAGTCAAATTAATGCAAGAAAAACAAGTAAAGACCTCCAAAGAGACTTGTTCGCTGCAGGTATTGATATTAGCGATTCGACTGTACGGCGCAGGCTTCTTGAAGTTGGTCGGAGGACAACAAAGCCAGTAAAGAAACAACTTCTGACATCTCTAAGGCTGGTTTCACATTAGCGCTTTTTAAGCGCACGCACGGCCGGGGGTAGCTCCGCCCCCGAGCCGGCTCTCTGCCCGGCGTGCCCGCCCCTTGCTTGTAGCGCCGCCTCCTAGCGCACAGCGGCGCCTGCGATCGGCGCACCCTATCTTTAGCATAGGGTGCGCAGATCGTGCGCAGGCCGTGCACTAGTTGCGCTTTGACCTGCGCTGCACACTTTTGACGGTGCGCCGTGCGCGCCGAAATCCGAAAAGTTTGATTTTGGCGCGCACGGCGCACCGTCAAAAGTGCGCAGCGCAGGTCAAAGCGCAACTAGCGCACGGCCTGCGCACGATCTGCGCACCCTATGCTAAAGATAGGGTACGCCGATCGCAGGCGCCGCTGTGCGCTAGGAGGCGGCGCTACAAGCAAGGGGCGGGCACGCCGGGCAGAGAGCCGGCTCGGGGGCGGAGCTACCCCCGGCCGTGCGTGCGCTTAAAAAGCGCTAATGTGAAACCAGCCTAATGAAGGCAAAATGACTTGCATGGGCAAAAAAATATAAATCTTGGACAACTAGCCAGTGGAAAAAGGTAATTTTCAGTGATGAAACCCATCTTTTTGTTCAAGGGTACAGAGCAAGATTTGATAGAAGAAGCAAAAATGAACCATTCCGAGCTGATCATATTTAAAAAGCTGTAAAACACCCTCAAAAACAGATGTTTTGGGGCTTTTTTTACAGCTGATGGTACAGGGAGCTTATTTCCTGTCTATGGTATGATGAATTCATCCAAATACATAGTCATTTTAAAATGTTTTATTGTGCCATTCATGGGTAAATTTGAAGGGACATTCCAACAAGATTTGGCTCCATGCCACAATTCTAGTGTGTGAAGAAATTCCTGGAAGAAAATAAAGTAAAAGTGGTGGACTGGCCTGGCAATTCACCAGACTTAAATCCTATAGAAAATTTGTGGAGCACTGTGAAGAGACATCTTGGCAAAATGGACTGTACAACCAAAGAACACATGATAAACAGTGCCATAGAAGTGTGGTTCCATGATGAAGAATTGAAGAATTTATGCAAAAAACTTGGTAGAATCAATGCCAAAACGCATTGAAAATCTCATATCTGCTAAAGGAGGATATATTTCTTACTAAAATTAGTATGTAACCGTGCATTATAACATTTTATTATTAAATATTCAAAAATGTGTTTTTTTGCTTTGTCCCAATTAATTTGCACAAAACTTGTAATTAAGTCACATGTTGTCCATTTCCTTGTGATCCGCCTTGAGATGGTTCTACTCCTTCATTGGAGTCCAGCTGTGTTTAATTAAACTGATAGGACTTGATTTGTAAAGGCATAGAGCTGTCTATATAAGACCTCACAGTGCATGTCAGACCAAATGAGAATCATAAGGTCAAAGAAACTGGCCAAGGAACTCCGAGACAGAATTGTGGCAAGGCACAGATCTGGCCAAGGTTACAAAAGAATTTCTGCAGTACTCAAGGTTTCAAAGAGCACAGTGGCCTCCATAATAATAATAATCTTTATATAGCGCTAACATATTCCTCAGCGCTTTACAGTTTGCACACATTTTCATCACTGTCCCCGATGGGGCTCACAATCTAAATTCCCTATCAGTATGTCTTTGGAGTGTGGGAGGAAACCGGAGTGCCCGGAGGAAACCCACGCAAACTCCTTGCAGATGTCATCCTTGGTGGGATTCGAACCCAGGACCCCAGCGCTGCAAGGCTGCAGCGCTAACCACTGAGCCACCGTGCTGCCCAAATGGAAGAAGTTTGGGACCACTAGAAGTCTTCCTAGACCTGTACGTCCAGCCAAACTGAGCAATCATGGGAGGAGAGCCTTGGTGAGAGAGGTAAAGAAGAACCCAAAGATCACTGTGGCTGAGCTCCTCAGATGCAGTAGGGAGATGGGAGAAAGTTCCACAAAGTCAACTATCACTGCAGCCCTCCAGCAGTCAGGTCTTTATGGCAGAGTTGCCTGACAGAAGCCTCTTCTCAGTGCCAGACATATGAAAGCCCACATAGAGTTTGCTAAAAAAAACACATGAAGGACTCCCATACTATGAGAAATAAGATTCTCTGGTCTGATGAGACGAAGATATAACTGTTTGATGATAATTCTAAGCGGTATGTGTGGAGAAAAACAGGCACTGCTTATCACCTCCCTAATACAATCCCAACAGAGAAACATGGTGGTGGCAGCATCATGCTATGGGGGTGTTTTCAGCTGCAGGGACAGGACGACTGGTTGTAACTGAAGGAAACATGAATGCGGCCAAGTACAGAGATATCCTGGATGAAAACCTCTTTCAGAGTGCTCTGGACGTCAGACTTGACTGAAGGTTCACCTTCCAACAAGACAATGGTCCTAAGCACACAGCTAAAATAGCAAACAAGTGGCTTCAGAACAACTCTGTGTCCATTCTTCACTGGCCCAGCCAGAGCCCTGACCTAAACCCAATTGAGCATCTCTGGTGTTCATTTGGTGATGCTAAGTGTTTTTGCTTTGCACCAAATATACCTTTTAAAATTACAGATAAAAAGTTCTATCTTGGTCTTATCAGACCTTAACACATTTTCCCACTTGCCTTTGGTTGACTTGATGTAGGTTTTGGCAAAACATAGTCGGGTTAGGATGTTTGTTGCCACCTGTGATGATCACTGGAGATTGTTGACACATGCATTACACAATCAGTACTGACCAGTAGGGATGAGCGACTTTGCCTTTTTTAGGTGTCGAGTCAGGTTTCATGAAACCCAACTTTCTCAAAAGTCAAGTCGAACAAAATCGGCTGACTATCAGGAAAAGTCGGAGGTCCGACTGAAACACGAAACCTAATGCATGTCAAAGGGGAAGCAAAGTTGGCAGGGAGTGGAGGACTGTAAACACAACTAAAGTGCCCATTGCAGTGCCAACGGACCGCTTTTTTAAAGTGCGCGAAATCTCTCTCTCTCCCCGGACACTGCACATGTCATCTCGTTGCCCACAGTGTACGTCCTTGCTCATTAGCTGAAAAAAATTTCACGTGCAAGCATTCTGTAAAATCCAACTTTGGCGCTCGGGTCGCAGACCGCATGGCCGACCTCACGCTATGGTCGGGTTTCGCTCGGAAAAACCCGACTTTGGCGAAAGTCGGCGACTTTTGAATCTGACCGACCTGTTTCGCTCAACTCCCTAAGGCCATCTGATTCCAAAAGGTCTAAAACATTATTGCCACCCCCATAAATTTAATGACCAATGCCCCTGCTTCATTATTTTCCTCCATAGCCCATCCCTTAAAATGTTGTAGTTGAGAGGCCAGAAAGTATCCCCACGCATGAGGTAATGCCAATCCACCCTGATCGTTTGGTAACTGTAATTTCTCCAATTTGATTCTAGGTACCCCTTTCTTCCACACTAAATCTCTAAAAATGTTATGCATTTTTTGAACCAGTGTTTTGGAATCCACACTGGGGAATTATGTAAAATGTCGAGGATAGATGGCATGAGGCACATTTTGATTAGATTTGTAGTCCCAAGGGGGGACTATGGAAATTTTCCCCAAGTTCCCACCTTCTTCCTTACTTTTTCTATTAAAGGGACAAGATTCAGTGATGTATAATCATTCACTTCCCTAGTTACTTGAATACCTAAATATTTCATTTTTTTTAACTACTGGGATTTTTGAGAAACTCCCCACTTGAAGTTTGTCATTATTTCCTAAAGGGAGTAAAGCCGACTTTCGCCAATTAATTTTTAATCCCGAGAATACACCGAACTTAGCAATTATGTCCATAATTTTCGGCAGAGATGCAGATATATCTCCCACAAACAATGATATGTCGTCTGCGTATGAAGCTATCCGCTCCTCTCTACGTCCATAAGCAAAACCTTTTATCTCCTGGTGCTGTCTAATAATGCATGCTAATGGCTATATTGCTATAGCGAAAAGGAGAGGTGACAATGGGCAGCCCTGCCTTGTTCCCCTGAACAGATTGAAACTTTCCGAGGTTTTCCCAATAGCCCTTACCTTTGCCACTGGGGCTTTATATAACAACTGTACCCATTTAATAAATATAGGGCCAAAGCCCATTTTTTGCAGAGTCTCCCACATGTATCCCCATTCCACACTATCGATTGCCTTCGTGGCATCCAAGGAAAGCACTGCCTTACCCCCGGGGTCAGATTATACTGCCTGTAGGTTTAAAAATAGCCTACATAAATTAATGGCGGTTGCTTTGGATGGCATGAAGTCGGCCTGATCTGCATGAACTACTGTCGTAATAACGGAGCTTAACCTATTCGCCAATATTTTAGCTAATATTTTAATGTCTGTTTTTAATAATGAGATTATACGAACGGGTCTATACGAATCTGGCAATTGTTTATCTTTTCCCTCCTTAGGCAATACCACTATTGTAGCTTCATATAATGACTTCGGTAACTCTCTCTCATTTAATGCCCCATTAATCATATCTAAATAATGAGGTGCCATTTCTTCCTGAAATGTTTTAAAGATTTCTATCGGGAGACCATCTGGTCCTGGCGCTTTGTCATTTAACAAGCTTCCTATTGCTTTTTGTATTTCTTCTATGGTGACTGGTGTTTCTAGAAAATTCCTGTCACCCTCGCTCAAGCTTGGTATGTGAATCCCTTATAGGTATTCCCTTAGTTCCTCTTGTGTATACTCAACCCCAAATGAATATAATTTCATGTAGAAGTCTCTTAAAACCTGCAGAATATCTGACGTCTAAGTATGTGTTCTATCCATGTCATCTTTCAACCTGTGTATATATGCGTTTGCTTTTTGAGCTTGAGCCATTTGAGCCAATAATTTTCCCGTGGTCTCCCCCTCCTCATAGAACTGTTGTTTTATAAACATTCTTTTATTATCTGCCTGCTCCTTTTGATGTGATTTTAATTGTTTTTGGGCCTCCTTCCAGTTTTCACTATTTTTCACACTATTGTCTTGTATAACCCGGCCCTCAGTTTCTCGAAATCTGTCTTCCAAGATCTCCCCTTTTTCCCTTGACTTGTCTTTTACCATCTTGATTTCTCTAATTAGGATTCCCCTCAGAAAGGCTTTCGTCATATCCCAGACTGTACTACTATGGGCTGTGCCAGAGTTAATTTAAAAAAATTCCTTAATATGCTCTTTAATATTAGCGCAATTAATTATCTTGAGCCAAAATGGGTTAAGTTTCCACCCTCCCCGTTTTCTAGTGCTTTCTGGAGCCACCTGTATCTGCAACCAAAGTGGCGAATGATCTGTCAGGGATCTAGGTTGATATTCAATTTTTGTGACCATTGAAATAATTTGAGCATTACACAGAGCAATGTCTATTCTCGATAATGGCTGATAACTTGATGATACACATGAGAATACTCTGTTGTTCGGAAACTTTTCCCTCCATATGTTCACCAGTCCCAATTCTTTAACCTTCCAAAAGGGGATATTATTCCATCCACCCCCTGGAAATTTGTCCATACTGGGAGCACTGACGTTATTAAAGTCTCTTATAATCACCATTGGCAGCTCTGGCCATCCTGCTACTTTTTCTAAAATGTTTCTAGATTGTACGTTTGAATACGGAGGGGGAATGTAAAGGACAACAATTATACATTCAGAATGTACTATTTTGCACCTGACTCCAACAAATCTACCCTTTGAGTCCTTGAAGGAATCTATTTCTGCAAACGGAATGTTTTATGTACAATTAAGCTGACCCCTCTAAAATAACTAGTGTGAAATGAGTGCAAGCCGTACTGTTGTGAACACTTTTGACCTGGCTTCTGAGTTTGGGCTCCCTCTGGTGGTTGCTGCTGGTAATGGAGCTGTTCTGGCTTATAGAAGTCAATCACCTGAGGAGGATGATTGGAGGTCAGGTGTTACAGACTGGAGAGATTTAAGTGAGCAACCTTACCTCAGTTGTTGCCGGTGATTTGGTTTTCTTCCTGAGCATTTTGGAAGTCTGCTTGCCTCCTGATTTGTCCTGCATTTTTCAGATAAGTTATTTGTCTGCTTGAATCTTTTTGCATTTGATCCATTTTTTGCTTTCCTCTGATTTCTGCTTTGCTGGTGTGAGTTCAGCCTTGTCCCCAGCTGGGACCTGTGCTGGACTCTGTTCTATATGCCACAGCTCATGTCAGTCATTTCAGTATTTCTAATCCCTTGTTATATCAGTATCTTTTATTTTGTGTCCAGTTCACACCAGAGTTCTGATTTAGTGGGGGAGAGGTTGTATGGCCTCAGTATTTTTGCATATCAGACGTGTTGGATTTTTTCTTAAGGGCATGTCACACTAAGAGATATCGCAGCAATATCGCTATAACTTGTGACGTTATAGCGATATTGCTAGCGATATCGCTGTGTGTGATACTTACCTCCGACCGGCTCCCCCGCTGGTTATCGCTGATCGCGCGAGAACGTCCTGGACTGTTTCTCGTCGTCAGCTTCCTGCGGCGCTTCCTGCTGTGACGACGAGCGACGCGTGGAGCCGGGCGGGAGGACGCAGGATCGCCTGGTGTGACAGGTAAGTAGTGACCCCCGTCCCCAGCGATGTCGCTAGTGAGATCTGCCTGTGTGGCAGCTCACTAGCGACCACTTAGCGATGCACCAGCGATCCTGACAGCGTCATATCGCTGGTCGGGATCGCTGGTACATCGCTAAGTGTGACAGTACCTTTAGGGTTCTTTGCGTGATTGCAGACAGTATCCTTTCCTGTCCTGTTCTATCTAGACAGTTTGAGCCACATCATTTGCTTACTCTAATTTCTGTCTGTGTTTTGTGCCTCATCTTGTCTCACCGGCAATATATGTTCGGGGGCTATCTATTCCTTTGGGGTTCTACTTCGGGGCAGTTTAGCTTTCCCTTTTCTCTCTTTAGGCTTAGTTAATTCTTTGGCTGTGCCGAGGCATCTAGGGCATCGTAGGTACGTCCCACGGCTAATTGTAGTTGTGTTGTCAGTTTAGGGGTCTGCAATCCGCTAAGTTACCAACCTCTCGTTATCTGGTTGCCTAGTCTTATTCCCCGGCTATCCTCCTTGGTTACCTAATCATAACACCGTAGCCCACCCAAGATGTGTGTATCAGGTTAACCATATCTTTTATTAAATGAGTTTCTTGCAGTCCTATGATTGCTGGGTGAAATTTTTTCATATAATCATGTACTGCAACCCTCTTTGAGCTGCTATTTAACCCTCGTACATTCCATGAGACAAAATCAACCGCAGTCCCCATTTTTGTTATCATCCAAATATTTGATTGTGGCATCTGTTCTTTTATCTCTCTAGACTCTTACAAACCCCCTTGTTCCTGCACCTAGACATACCAAACACCCTCTCAATCCCAATTGAAAACCACCCAACTTTTACCTTTGTACTCTGTAACTCTACCCTCAACAGTGAGAATTGGAGATCAAGTAGATCCATAGCCATTAAGTGAATCCTCTTGCAACAAAGCATTCTTATTAAATGACCTGTCTTTTTCCTGTCATGTCTCACTGGAGATCCCGCCGCACTTCAAACAGTAAACAATAAAAAATTAACAGAGGTGAGGCAAAATATCAATATACTGTACATATTACAGAGAAACGTTTCCGGTCTCGTTCTTATTTTCCAGCAATAATCATGACATATAACCTGCCACTGACTATGTAAATCAGGCTGGCACGGTCCAGGACTCCCTCATGTCGTCTTAGCCCTTGCATTCTCTTGTCGGATTTGTTGCTCATGGCTGTCCAGCCACCAAGCGCATCCTTCTGTGATTTAAAGAATGTGGTAGTGCCAAGTGCTACCATCCTAAGCTTGGCTGGGTATACCATTGAGTACTTCAGGCCCAGTGTCCTCATTCTTCTTTTTTGTCCAAAACAGGAATCTTCTCCTCTGGACTTCTGCAGAAAAATCCGGGAAGAAAGAAACTCTCCGTCCCCCCGGCATTAAGTCCCGTTTCTCCCTCGGTTTTCTCAGGATAATGTCCCGGTCTTTATAGTGTAATATTTTTATCAGTATGGGCCTAGGGGAGCTGCCCACCAGTCTCGGTCTTGTGGGGACTCTATGAGCTCTTTCAATAGCAAATAATGGAGTGAGGGAGTCCCTTCCAAAAGTCTCAATCAACCATTTTTCAAAGAAGCTATCTGTCTCATTCCCCTCCGTTTTCTCAGGGACCCCTATCAGCTTGATGTTATTTCTTCACGACCGATTCTCCAAATCATCCACTTTTTCCATCAGTGCATTAATCGCCGGTGTATGATTCTGCACTTCTCTGCACACTGGGGCAAATGCATCTTCCAACACACTCACTCTGCCCTCCACTGCTTTTGTGCGATCTGCCCCTTTCTGCACATCATGATGTATGTTAGAAATCGTCTCCTGCATTTGGCCCAGCAGTTTATTAATACCGAGACTGCTTGTATTCACAGCATTGGTGTGATCCTCAATAATAAGCTTGACTGGGCCCATCACTTGGATGCAGTGTACAGGAAGAGCTAAAACAGACTTTATCTGCTCAGAAGGCTGAGAGCCTTTGGAGTTAGAGGGGCACTCCTTGCATCCTTCTTCAACTCTGTTGTGGCATCAGTCATCTTCTTTGGTGTGGCGTGCTGGGGTAGTGGCATATCAACTAGGGACAGGAATAGGCTGGACAAACTGATTAGAAGGGCCAGCTCTGTCCTGGGATGCCCCCTTGACCCAGTTCAGGAAGTAGGCGACAGGAGGATACTGGCCAAGGTGAGCTACATGGTGCAGAATGATTCCCATCCCATGCATGAGACCGTGACAAAGATGTGCAGTACTGTCAGTGACCGGCTACTTCATCCTAAATGTGAGAGGGAGCGCTATTGAAAGTCCTTCCTTCCTGCTGCAGTTAGGCTGTATAACCAGCACTGTCCAAAACGGAGAACGACCCAAACAGTGAACCGATAGATCCAAAAGTTGTGATATATCCGGTTATATCTTTTTTTTTTTTTTTTTTTTCCCCCCGTATATGTACCTACCTACTGTCAATGTAATGCCTTTATGCATCTGTATCTGTACTTGTTCCTGCCTTGCTGCTGTAATGCTCTGAATTTCCCCATGGTGGGACGATTAAAGGATCATCTTATCTTATCTTATTAAGGACATCCTGCAGAGAAGAGGAGCCTATTGAAGAAGCTTCTGCAGCATTATCTCCTGCCACCTCAATGTTCCCCTCCCCGCCTCTGCACTCTGTGCCAGCAGTGTCTCCATATCTGAGGGATCTGTATCTCTCTATTCCTCCAGATGCAATGCTCTATAACAGGATCCTCCTAGAGCTGCTGCCCCCAATTCTTGTACTGACCTTTTTGCTGTCATGCTAGTGGAAGCAGACCTCCTAGCAAACTTTTGGATTTTTGCAGCTGCCTCCTCAGACAGGTCTCTCCGTCTCCTCTCTCCTGCTGTGCGGGGACCATCTTGGATTCCAGCCTGTACTCCTTCCTCCTCTCTCCCTTGTGTTTTTGATCTTGTCATTGCACCTCCAGCCCCAGATTTCACACATCAGGACTCCAGGCAGTCTGTGGCAGCAGGGAGACTGGTTTCTGTCCCTCACCTACAGCTCTAATGGCTTTTACAGGATGTATATGGCAGGAGCTCCAAGCAAACATATCCTACTGCATTCACCTCTTGGCCACGCCCCCCCTGTGGATACATCTTTGAAAGCGCTACAAGCAGATAAATAGTTTTATTGGGGGGGTGAAGTCATGGTTTAGATTTAATAACTTACATGTGTAATAGTAACAACACTTAAAATACTAAAACTCACCTTGCCAACAAAGTCTGACAAGTTAAATATAGCCATGATGAGGATAGGAAGCCACTCTCCCATTGTGCAATTTCGGATTTCTGACTCCAGTCCAGGAAAAAGGCAAAGAGTAATTAAGTATGTCACAGAAATAGAGAGCATGTAAGCCCAAATTACTCGTAAGACCAGATAACGATGGAACATCATATCTGCAAAAACAAGCAATCAGTAGTGAACAAAAGAACATTGTTTTTCAATAATCCAATACAGTTATTGTTGAATTATCTATATTGTTTGTTTTTATGGGGGAGGGGGACACCATACACACAAAGGCTTAAAATCAACAAAGAAACAAGGATAAATGGGTTATTGGGGAAGGGATGAAAAGGATCGGGAGAGAAGATGAAGGGGCATTGTGGATAAATGGAACTTTGCAGTTGGTCAACCAAACTATTTGCACTCTAATTTAAATCTGAAAATAAGACAAAAACCTTTATCATAAACTAAAACAGAAAGAGGTACATGGTATTTATATTGTAGGATCTTGTTGGGACTCTTAGGAGGAAAATGAGAGTTCATTCAATACAATTATTTACACTAAAGTATAATTAAGAGTTATTGGGCTACATGCGGTATATCATTGGCATTCTCATAAGTTACTTTTCTTGTTTGGTTTTGTGGTATTCTGTGATGATTTTTTCAAATTGGAGCACATCATCTTTGAATTTTACACACAATCAAAAGTACTGTTTATTTTTTACTTTACATTCTTTACTTTAACCTTTATTTTTTACTTTAACCTTACTTTAATATTTGAACAAACATTTTAGGAATATATAGAATCACACTAGAAGTAACTGTACAACATTTGAGACCAAATTTTGCAACTTATTAAAAAGTCACAATTGATAACCAAAGGAAAACATTGGGGAACCACAAACCTGCAAACATAAAAAACGGTGAACACATATAAGGCACAGATGAAAAATAGGTGGAAAAAAAAACCCTGAAAAAAAAATGCTAATGCAGGGGTGGGATCCTCCTGTCCGTGGGCTGAAATGTAATTACATCTGGCCCTCAAAGAGATTTCCGATGTACTGCAGTGCTTAGGTCTCTAGCCCCATTTTTTCTTATCACAAACCCTTAAATTTTTTGGCAGAGTGCATGCATGTAGTGTTGACTAACAAACACCATGGTGCATGCAACACTGGATTACGTCCTGATGCTGGCCAGTGCTAGCACCAGTATGTTCTTTCAGGCGGAATTAGCGTGCTTTGCACAAAGTCTATCCGATCTATGCAGCAGTCACAGTGTCTCCAATGGGATGTATGCAGCAGTCTCACTCTGTTCTATGTGATGCATTATACATTAGCACAGTGTCCTATGAGGTATATATACAGCAGCCTTAGCAACTCCAATGTGAAGCCTTACTGCAGTCTCAGTTTATCCTATTTGAGGTATATAAAGCAGTCTTCAGAGTCTCGCATGTGATGTATATACAGTAGTTTCAGTGCCTCTTGCAGTTAAGTCCAGAAATATTTGGACAGCGACTGATTCTCTGTGATTTGGGCTCTGCATGCCTCTATTTTTTATTTAAAATGAAACAGCTGAGATGCAATTGAAGTGGAGACTTTCAGGTTTAATTAACATGGTTGAACAAAAATATCTTGAGAAGCATTTAGGAATTGCAACCATTTTTCTACAAAGTCTCCTCATTTCAGTGGCTCAAAAGTAAGTGGACAAAATAACTTTAGCATAAATACAATGTTCATGGTTAATACTTTGCAGAGAATTCTTTGCAGGCAATGACTGCCTGAAGTCGTGAAGCCATGGACGTCACCAAACACTGGATTTCCATTTTGTCATGCTTTGCCAGGCCTTTACTGCAGCTGACTTCAGTTTTTGCTTGTTTGTTTGTCTTTCTACCTTAAGTTTTGTATTAAGCTTGTGAAATGCATGCTCAATGTGGCTGAGATCTGGCGATTGACTAGGCCATTGCAGAATATTCCACTTCTTTGCATTAAAAACTCCTGAGTTGCTTTCCCAGTATGTTTTGGGTCATTGCCCATCTGTACTGTAAAGTGCCGTCCAATCAACCTTGCTGCCTTTGGCTGGATCTGAGCAGAGTATCGCTCTGTACACTTCAGAATTCATCCGGCTGCTTCTGCCCTCAGTCACATCATCACTAAACACAAGGGACCCAGTGCCACTGGCAGCCATGCATACCAATGCCAACTCACTGCCTTCCCCTTGTTCTACAGAGGGTGTAGTGTGTTTTGGTTCATGAGTTGTTCCAAGCCTTCTACATACTGTCTTCTTCCCAGGGTGATCTTAGTTTCATCTGTCAAAATAATGCTTTTCCTGCACCAGGTGGCTTCTTTACACAATTTTTAGCAAAGTCTAATTTGGCCCTTTTTTAAGGCTTAATAATAGTTGCGGAGAACCCTCTGTATTTGCTCTCATGAAGTCTTCTCTTTATGGTAGACTAAGAAACTGAAAAACCTACGAGGAAGTGTGTTTCACTTGGCTGGATGTTGTGAAGATTATTTTCTTTACCATGGATAAGATTCTGCGATCATCCACCACTGTTGTCTTCTGTGGATGTCTAGCCCTTTTTCAGCTCTTAAGTTCACCAGTGCGCAATTTTTTGTAGAATGTACCAGCCTATTGGTTTGGCCATTCCTAACATTTCTAGGTCCAACACTCTTTTGTGCTATACCCCTGTGGTTGTGGATGTGTCACAATTCATTGTCCCCTTGTTCCCTCACTTGTAATCTCTTTCTGTAGTGTACCAATAAAATTTGAATTTTATTCAATTTTTCTGGACCTTCTGTCGCGTTTTTTGGAGCTTTGCTCATGCTTTTGCTACATATCTGCGATGGGTTCCTATTTCTCCATTTGTTAGCAGATATTACTATTAAGTGTATCAATTTGTGATTTATTCATTACTATTATGGTGACAATTGTCAACAGCATCCTAATAAGATAACAAACATGTATAGTTCATTTTATTTAGGTGATGAAAAAAAGTTTGGAAATTTGTAATATTTTTTTTCTTTTGTCACCATTTTTGTAACTTTTTAATTTTTTGGGACATAGGGCTGTTTGAGGGATTATTTTTGGTGCCCTGAGCTGACGTTTTTATTGATACCATTTTGCGGTAGATACGATGTTTTGATTGCCACTTATTGCATTTTATTACAATGTTATGGCAACCAAAAAACTTAATTCTGGAGTTTTGATATTTTTGTTTTGTTACATTTACTGATCAAATTCATTTATTTTATAGTTTGATAGATCAGACTTTTTTTTACGAACGCAGCAAAACCAATATACCGTATTTTCCGGCGTATAAGACGACTTTTTAACCCCTGAAAATCTTCTTAAAAGTCAGGGATTGTCTTATATGCTGGGTGTCGTCTTATACGCCGAGTGCATATGGGGGGAGTGGTCCCGATGAAGAAGGGAGGGTGTAGGTGGTGTTATCATCCCCCTTTTACCTCATTGGTGGCAGCGGTGCGGCGGCTCCTCCAGCAGTGTGGCGGCTCTGTGCTGTGGGTCGGCTGCAGCTCCTCTTTGTCTAGCATGAGGGCACTGTGCCGGGGCGTGGCTGCGGCAGCTCTCTGTCCTGCATCGGGGCTCCTCCGGCATTTCCCCATAGCTCCATTGCTGCGATGCGGTGGCCTCCGGGAAAATGGCCGTCGGAGCCCGCGCATGCTCGAGATCTCAGGAGACAAGATCTGAATCTGAGCTCGCACGAGCTCCAGCAACCATTTTCCTGGAGGCCACTGCATCGCAGCAATGGAGCTGCCTGGGCCTCCGGGCTTTGGAGAACTGCCAGAGGAGCCCCGACGCTGGACAGAGAGCCGCCGCAGCCGCCCCCCAGCACAGAGCCCCCACGCTGCACAAAGAGGAGCCGCCACCGCCGACCCCCAGCACCTAGCTGCCACACTGCAGATGGAGGAGCCGCCGATCCCCAGCACAGAGACCCGCAGATAGCACCGCTGCCACCAATGAGGTAAAAGGGGGATGATAACTCCACTTACACCCTCCCTTCATTGGGACCACTCCCCCGCCATATGCAGATTGCTCCGCACCCGGCATATAAGATGACACAAGGCATATAAGAGCACCCCCCAACTTTTAAGAAAATTTTCTATTTTAACTGGAAAAGTTGGGGGGTCGTCTTATACACCCGGTCGTCTTATACGCCGGAAAATACGGTATTTTTTTAAAGCTGCGATCATCTAATTGCTTGTGCTATACATAGAAGTGCATCAGGCCTGCAATGTATAGTGAAAATCACAATCTCCTATGTACACCAATCACGAGCTGGCTTTCACATGAGAATCGTAATGGCAAAAGGGGTCTTCGGCACACCCCTGGCTGTAAGGTCAACCCATCGGTGCCCTGTGATCATGTCCAGCTTCAGCTGCCATTGTATGGTCACAAGTGCTGGGCAGTGTGTGAGGAAAGCTGCATGGAGGAGGCTGATGGTCTGGTTAAATGCTGCTCCACCAGCAGCCATTGTATGGTCACCAGTGCTGGGCACTGTGAGAGGAAAGCTGCATGGAGGAGGCTGATGGTCTGGTTACATGCTGCTCCACCAGCAGCCATTGTATGATCACCAGTGCTGGACAGTGTGAGAGGAAAACTGCATGGAGGAGATTGATGGTCTGGTCACACGCTCCTCCACCAGCAGCCATTGTTTGGTCACAAGTACTGGTCAGTGTGTGAGGAAAGCTGCATGGAGGAGACTGATGGTTTGGTCACATGCTCCTCCACCAGCAGCCATTGTATGGTCACGAGTGCTGGGCAGTGTGAGGAAAACTGCATGGAAGAGACTGATGGTCTGGTCACATGCTCCTCCACCAGCAGCCACTATATGGGCACAAGTGCTGAGCAGTGTGTGAGGAAAGCTGCATGGAGGAGACTGATGGTCTGTATACCTCCCAACTTTTGAAGGGAAAGAGGGACAAAGGCTGTGGCACGCGAAGCGCAGGGCGGCGCAGCAAATTTTAGGCCATGCCCCCACCACACCCATTTCGCAATTAGTCACACCCATGTCCTGTGACGCTCAGGAGCAGACTACGTCCGAGAGTGGACACTCTGGATCGAGGATCTGGAACCCCTGGGCCGAGCGCACCAGGTGATGACCAACCCCTGTACAGGGATCGCTAGGGGCAAGACCACAGAGGTCAGAACCGCGACAGCCGGTACCAAGAGGGACGGCTCAAGAAGCAAGGCAAGAGGCGGGACAGGGAATAAGGACAGAGACAAGGGTACCTAGACGAGAGTATCAGTGGAAGAAGGAACCCAGCAGAAATGCCCGTAGGGGCAACAGGACGAGGCACAGAGGAGAGGAGGGCAGACGAGGAAACCCCAGGGGGTATGTATATATATCCGGACGGGTGTTTGACAGGGAGACCAGGAAGGCAGGAGACGGACCAGGGGAAATGAATACCAGCAGAAAGGTAGGGACAGACAGTGAGGATCAAACGGACAGGAGGAAAAGAGGCAGGCAGGGATGACGGAAACAACACAGGAACATGGGCAGAGACGAGCACTAAGTAGTAGCACTAGACAGGAAGAATACGGCCAGAACAGTGCAGGAGTTCCACACAATCACCAGGCACCTGAAGTACCTTAGCGCCAGGAAGTGCTTCCCAAGCCCAAACCTTGAGCGACGCCCACCGCCAGATGACGAGGACGGACGGGCGCACTCCCGCAACCTAAGGCCGGTGCGTGCGACCGCAGCAGGACGGAAGACAGGACGGGCGCGTGCACAGACGGAGGCGCGCAGGTGAGAGGAGGCTGCTGCGGGTGTCGCCGCTGATGGGGCATCGGCGGGCACGACCACTGATGTCACAGTACCCCCCTCCTTACGTCCTCCCCTTCTGAGAATGGCCAGAAATTTTTTCAGAATAAGAGGAGCATTAACATTCTCTCGAGGCTCCCAGGACCTCTCCTCGGGGCCAAAACCCCTCCAATCGATAAGAAAAAAAGTTTTTCCCCTGACTTTTTTCATTGCCAAAATGTCCTTTACTTCAAAAACGTCATCCGAGCCAATTGGCGAAGGAGGGGTAATGGAAGCTGGTTGGAACCGATTTAAGAACCACAGGTTTCAGGAGCAAGACATGGAAGGCGTTAGGGACTCACATCGAAGCAGGCAACCTCAGTTTATAAGCCACCTCATTAATGCATCTAAGCACTTCAAAAGGCCCGATGTATCGGGGACTTAACTTGTAAGAACGGACCTTCAGGCGGATATGCTTAGTCGAAAGCCAGACTTTGTCGCCAGGATGGTACGGAGGAAGATCCTTCCGTCTCTTGTCCGCATGTTTCTTAATTCGGTTACTGGCCTTCTCGAGCGCCTCTCTGGTCTCCCTCCAGATTTGCAAAAATTTCTTGGCGAGAGTATCTACTGCGGGAACTCCTGACGAAGGTGAAAAGGGCAGCGGAACACCAGGATTCTGACCTGTTACCACAAGGAACAGCGACTTGGCGGTAGATTCGCTGGGATGACTACTATGTGCAAATTCTGCCCAAGGTAGGAGAGAGACCCAATTGTCCTGTTGGGCGTTGGAAAAGTGACGTAAGAAGGTTGTCAAAACTTGATTAATCCGCTCCACTTGCCCGTTGGTCTGAGGAAGATATGCAGAGGAGAAGGCGAGAGACGTGCCCATAAGCCGACAGAGAGCCCTCCAGAATCGAGAGGTAAACTGGACCCCCGATCAGACACGATCCGCTGAGGAAGGCCATGCAGCCTGAAGATCTGGTGGATGAAGATCTCGGCCATCCTCGGGGCTGACGGCAGTCCGGGCAAGGGAATGAAATGAGCCATCTTAGAGAAGCGATCTGCTACGACTAAGATGGTAGTACATCCAGCTGAACGGGGCAGATCAGTCACGAAATCCATGGCGATTTGCTGCCAAGGAGCTTCCGGAACAGGTAACGGGTGAAGGAGACCGGAAGGCAGGGTCCTAGAAACCTTGTTCTGAGCACAGGTTGTGGAAGAGGCTACATAGTCCATCACGTCTTGGTGAAGGGAGGGCCACCAGTAGTAACGGAAGAGAAGCAAGAGAGTCTTCTTAGTCCCAACGTGCCCAGCGACCTTGGAGGAATGCCCCCAGTGTAGCACCTCCAAACGCTTGTTCTGAGGAACGAAGGTTTTGCCTGGCGGAGGAGTAGAGAAACTCACAGGAGCCACGGTGATAACTTTAGCAGGCTCGATAATATACGATGGATCCTCATCCCCCTCCGGCGACTGCAAAGACCTGGAAAGTGCATCCGCTTTGATGTTCTTATTGCCAGGTCGGAATTGGAGCTTAAAATCAAAACGAGAAAAATACACAGCCCATCTGGCCTGTCTGGAATTGAGTCTTTGAGCGGACTGAAGATAGGCCAAATTCTTGTGGTCCGTGAAGATAGTAAAGGGGTGTACTGCCCCTTCGAGCAGGTATCGCCACTCCTCCAGGGCCATCTTAATGGCTAGCAATTCCCGGCGAAAAGGACTTAGAAAAAAACCCGCAGGGAACCAGACGCCCAGATGGAGCCTGCTGGGAAAGAACAGCCCCGGCTCCAGTGGAGGAGGCATCCACCTCTAGGACGAAGGGCCTACTGGCTACTGGACGATGTAAGATTGGAGCTGATGCAAAAGAGCGTTTCAGAGCAAGGAAGGCGTCTTCAGCTTCGGGAGACCAGCTGTTAGACCTTGTTCTTTTACGGGTCAGGGCCGTGATGGGCTTGGCAACTGTAGAAAAATGAGGCACAAATTGTCGGTAATAGTTAGCGAATCTGAGGAAACGCTGGATGGCTTTTACGCCAACGGGACGAGGCCACTTGAGTACCGCAGAGAGTTTCTCTGGATCCATCTTCAGACCGGAATCTGTGATGATATATCCCAAGAAGGGTAACGACGTTTGCTCAAAGAGGCACTTTTCAATTTTGGCGTAGAGATGATTTTCTCAAAGGCAACGTAGAACCATGCGTACGCTTCTCCGATGAGAGGACAGATCAGGCGAGAAGATGAGAATATCATCTAAGTACACCACCACGCAGGAATAGAGTAGATCCTGGAACACCTCATTAACAAATTCTTGAAACACTGCCGGAGCACTGCAGAGACCAAACGGCATGACTAAATATTCATAATGCCCATCACGGGTATTGAAGGCAGTCTTCCACTCATCCCCTGCGCGGATCCGGATTAGATTGTAGGCTCCCCACAGATCCAACTTCGTGAAGATCCGGGCCCCCTCAGCCGGTCGAAGAGTTCTGGAATCAGCGGGAGCGGCTACCGATTCTTAACGGTGATGTTGTTCAGACCCCAGTAGTCAATACATGGTCGCAGTGATCCGTCTTTCTTCCGGACAAAGAAAAAACCTGCGCCTGCAGGGGATGAGGATTTCCGAATAAACCCCTTGGTTAGGTTTTCCTGTATGTATTCTGTCATAGCCGTGGTCTCTGCTGGGGACAGAGGATACATTCTTCCTCTGGGAGGGGTGGCTCCGGGGATCAGGTCGATAGGGCAGTCATAGGACCAATGCGGTGGCAGAGAATCCGCTTCCTTCTTGCTGAAAACATCGGCGTACGCGTGGTACGGTGCGGGAAGGCCCGGAAGATCGACTGGCTTAGGCAGAGAACGAGGACAAACAGGGGCCCGCAGACAGCGTTCATGGCAGGAGTGACCCCAACGCAAAATCTCCCCTGAGTGCCAGTCGACAACTGGCTCGTGCAGTCTGAGCCAGGGTAATCCTAGGAGAACAGCATGGGACAATCGAGGCAGGACGTAAAAGGCTATTTTCTCGCAGTGGAGTGCCCCAATTTGAAGATCTACTTCGGCGGTAACCGTGGTGATGAGCTCGGGTAGAGGTTTGCCATCGACAGAGGTAATAGCACGCGGGTCTCTTAGGATGACCACCGGGATCTGGAGTTCATCAACCTCTTCTTGGCGAATGAAATTACTGGCTGCGCCCGAGTCAACATACGCCTCCACAGATCTACGCCCCCGACCTGCAATAATCAAAGCTGAAAGGGTAAGGGGCAGAGAGCAATTATGATCACCTAGGAGGTCCTCTCTTACCTGACCTAGGTGGAGGCGTTTCCCGGTTTCTCAGGGCAGGTGCACAAGAAGTGGTTGGCTCCACCGCAGTACAGACAGTCCATTCGTCATCCTTTCCCTGCGCCGCTGCTCGGACAACCAGATACGATCTATCTGCATGGGCTCGGGAGCGGTGCTAATAGGGGATGCAGAGGAACGCGGAATAGGAGCTTGATACAGCCTAAAGGGCCTTTTCTCCCTAGCTGAATCTCGAGCGCATTTCAAAAACCGCAGATCTATACGGGTGGCCAGAGAAATGAGATCTTCCAGGGTGGTGGGAGTGTCTCGCCCGTCCAGCTCGTCCTTGATTTTACTTGAGAGGCCCCTCCAAAAGGCACGCACAAGAGCCTCATTATTCCACCCCAGCTCCGAAGACAGGGTCCGAAAGCGGATGGTGTATTGTCTTACAGTAAGGGAACCCTGGCCGAGATTAAAAAGAGCCTCCGTAGTGGATGCCAAGAGACTAGGCTCATCAAACACCTTGCAGAATACCTCCAGAAAATTCTGGATACTGGAAACTACAGGGTCATCCTTCTCCCACAAAGGGTTCACCCAGGCCAGAGCCTCGCCCTCGAGATGGGACACTATGAACGCCACCTTGGCGTGATCAGTGGGATACTGCTGAGGAACAAGCTCAAAGTGCAATCTGCACTGATTTAGAAAACCCCGACATAGCTTAGGATCCCTGCTATACCTGGGAGGCTTTCCCAGACGGGGAGGCCGGGACGAAACTGCGTCCTGAGGTAGGGTTGAAGCGGCTGCAGAGGACTGCAGAGCAAGCAGTCGATCGTCAACGGACGCCATGTACCCCAGGATGTGGGACTGAGCATCGCGCTGCTGCACGAGCTCCTGCTGGAGACTGGCTAAGAGGGGAGCATGCCCTGGGTCAGAGGTCTGCAGGGCGGAAAGCCGGGTGTCCATAGATTTCATGAAGGACATTATCCGGGTCTGATTCTCTCGTGAGAAAAACAGTTCCTTCTGCGTAGCGGCCGCGGCACCGGCGGGGTCCATGGCCTGGTGATACTGTGACGCTCAGGAGCAGACTACGTCCGAGAGTGGACCCTTTGGACTGCGGATCTGGAGCCCCTGGGCCGAGCACACCAGGTGATGACCAACCCCTGTACAGGGATTGTTAGGGGCAAGACCAGAGGTCAGAACCGCGACAGCCGGTACCAAGAGGGACGGCTCAAGAAGCAAGGCAAGAGGCGGGACAGGGAATAAGGACAGAGACAAGGGTACCTAGACGAGAGTATCAGAGGAAGAAGGAACCCAGCAGAAATGCCCGTAGGGGCAACAGGACGAGGCACAGAGGAGAGGAGAGGAGGGCAGACGAGGAAACCCCAGGGGGGTATGTATATATATCCGGACGGGTGTATGACAGGGAGACCAGGAAGGCAGGAGACGGACCATGGGAAATGAATACCAGCAGGAAGGTAGGGACAGACAGTGAGGACTGTTATGAATGCGTCACCGTAGGAGGCAAAAGCAGAAATACAAGCTAAGTCCAGAAAACCAGAGAAGTTGGCAACTATCAGATTGCAGACCCCTGAACCTATCAACACAACTAGCAATAGCCGTGGGGGGTTCCTACGAAGCCCTAGACCCCTCGATCACAGCCGGAGAATTACATAGGCCTAAAGAAAGAAAGGGGAAATCTAAACTGCCCCAGAGCAGACCCCAAAGCAATAGGCAGCCCCCAACATATAATGACGGTGAAGCAAGATGAAAATACTAACACAGACAGAAAGATAGACTGAGCAAAGACGGGGCCCGCAACTATCTAGATAGGAAAGGACAGGAAGGCTGCTGTCTGCAATCTGCCAAAACCCTATCAAAGACATAAGCCAACAAGCTGATATGAAAAAAGGCCCTGCAGCAGCTAGGCTTCAAAAACTAAATCAGCACTAAGGTATTTTCAGAAGACAGAGCTAAATGAATTCAGCACACCCCAGCAGGGAATGGCAGAAATCCAGAAAAACAAAGCAAAACAAAGTCAAAGCACAAAAGCAAAAGGCCGAGCAGCAAACTTAGCTTTAGAGGAGCAGGAATTCAGACTGGTCTCCAAGGATCCCACAGAGAAATCACCCGCAGGGCAGAAGGGCGTCGGCAGCCTTATATCCAGTCCGTAACTCCACTCAGCCAGTCATCATCATCAGCCTCAGGTGTTTGATAATCAGGCTCACTACCTTTCTTTACCAGAAGAGGGAGTTTCTCGGGCCTCAGTAATGAAGGGGAAAATGAACTCACAACAGTACCTCCCCCTTGAGGAGGGGTCACCGAACCCTCAACTACGCCACCAGGGCGATCAGGGTGAGCCCGATGAAAGGCACGCACCAATCTTTTGGCATGAATATCAGAGGCAGAGACCCAGGAATTATCCTCCTGACCATAACCCTTCCACTTAACCAAATACTGGAGTCTCCGTCTAGCCAGACGGGAATCCAGTACTTTCTCTACCTCATATTCCATGTTACCTTCAACCAATACAGGGTCTGGAGGTGCCAACCCCGGAACAACAGGTTCAACAAACCTCTTCAACAAAGATTTATGGAACACATTATGGATTTTAAATGTGACAGGAAGAGCCAAACGAAAAGAGACCAGATTAATAATCTCCACAATCTTGTAAGGTCCAATAAATCTAGGCTTAAACTTAGGAGAAGCCACCTTCATAGCAATATTTTTTGATGATAACCACACCATATCACCAACCTTAAACTGGGGACCAATGGTCCTATGTCGGTTGGAAAACCGCTGGGCCTTTTCCTGGGAGAGAGATAACTTATCCACCACTTGGTCCCAGATCTGGTGCATTCTCTCCACCACAGTGTCAACAAATGGGCAGGCAGAGGGCTCCACCTGCCCTGAAGAAAATCGAGGATGAAACCCAAAGTTACAAAAAAAAGGTGACATCAAAGTGGCAGAACTAGCTCTATTATTTAAAGCAAATTCGGCCAAGGGCATAAATGAAACCCAATCATCCTGATCAGCAGAAATAAAACATCTCAAATATGACTCCAAGGTCTGGTTTGTTCTCTCTGTCTGCCCATTGGTCTGAGGGTGAAAAGCAGAAGAGAAGGACAATTGAATTCCCAGCCTGGAACAGAAAGTTCTCCAAAATCTAGACACAAACTGGACTCCTCTGTCAGATACAATGTTCTCAGGAATCCCGTGCAAACGAACCACCTGTTGTAAAAACAGGGGCACCAACTCAGAGGAAGACAGCAACTTAGGGAGTGGTACAAGATGAACCATCTTAGAGAACCTATCACAAATCACCCAAATAAGTCATCCTCTGAGAGACAGGCATATCAGAGATGAAATCCATTGAAATATGGGTCCATGGCCTCTTGGGGACAGGCAAAGGCATCAACAACCCACTAGAGCGAGAACACGATTTAGACCGGGACCACGTCCCACAGGACTGCACAAAATTCCTGTCATCAGGAGACAAGGAGGGCCACCAAAAAAACCGACTCACCAGATCTCTAGTACCAAAAATACCTGGATGACCAGCCAAAGCAGAGCAATGAACTTCAGACATCACTCTCCTCTTCCACTGGTCAGGAACATACAACTTTCCACTGGGACAACGCTCAGGTTTGTCCTCCTGTAACTCTTCCAGAGCACGTCTCAAATCGGGCGAGATGGCAGAAAGAACTACCCCTTCGCCTAAGATGGTAGCAGGCTTGGTCACCACAGGAGAATCAGCAAAGAAGCTCCTAGAGAGGGCGTCTGCCTTGACATTCTTTGTTCCAGGAAGAAAAGAAACCACAAAATCAAAACGTGTAAAAAACAAGGCCCACCTAGCCTGTCTAGGGTTCAAGCGCTTAGCCGACTCTAGGTAAATCAAATTCTTGTGGTCAGTGAGGACCACAACTTGATGCTTAGCTCCCTCCAACCAATGTCTCCACTCCTCAAATGCCCACTTCATGGCCAACAGTTCCCTATTCCCCACATCATAGTTATGTTCAGATGGAGAGAACTTTCGGGAAAAGAAAGCACAGGGATTCATTTTAGATGTTACAGGATACTTTTGGGACAAAACAGCTCCTGCACCAATCTCAGAAGCATCCACCTCTACCTGGAATGGAAGTGAGACATCAGGTTGCCGCAAAACCGGGGCGGAAGTGAATCTTCGCTTCAGCTCCTGAAAGGAAGAAACAGCCTCCGGAGACCAATTTAACACATCAGCACCCTTTTTAGTCAAATCAGTCAATGGCTTGGCAATACTAGAAAATTTTGCTATAAATTTCCGATAAAAATTAGCAAAACCCAAAAACTTCTGGAGGGCCTTCAAAGAAGTGGGCTGAACCCAATCGTGAATGGCCTGTACCTTGGCCGGGTCCATTTCAATAGTTGACGGGGACAAAATAAATCCCAAAAAATAAATCCTCTGTACTCCAAAAAGGCATTTAGATCCTTTGACATACAGGGAATTCTCCCTCAAGATCCGGAACACAGTCCGAATATGTTCCACATGAGAATCCCAATCCTTGGAGAAGATCAAAATATAATCCAGATAGATAATCAAAAATTTATCGACAAAATCTCGGAAAATATCGTTCATGAAGCACTGGAAGACAGAAGGGGCATTAGTGAGCCCAAAAGGCATCACCAGGTACTCAAAATGTCCCTCCGGAGTATTAAACGCCATCTTCCATTCATCCCCATGCTTAATGCGAATAAGATTATACGCCCCCTGAGGTCAAGCTTGGTAAACCAGCAAGCACCTTTAACTCTGGAGAATAGATCAGAAATCAGGGGTAATGGATACTGATATTTAACAGTAATTTTGTTGAGGGCACGATAATCAATACAAGGTCTTAATGATCCATCCTTTTTGGCTACAAAAAAAAAACCGGCACCTAAGGGTGACGAGGATGGTCTAATATGTCCCTTCGCCAACGCCTCCTTAATATAGGATCGCATAGCCTCATGCTCGGGTACAGATAAATTGAAGAGCCGACCCTTGAGAAATTTACACCCCGGGCTCAGTTCAATTTCACAGTCATAACTCCTATGAGGAGGCAGAGACGCAGACTCATTCTCACTAAATACATCATAAAAGTCCGCCAAATAATCAGGAACATCATGCGACTGAGGAGAGGTGGAAAACACCGGAGCCTCACTAAAGGCACACCGACAACCCCAACTCACCACAGACACAGATTTCCAATCCAAAACTGGATTATGAATCTGTAACCAGGGAAACCCCAGAACAATAGTATCATGCAGATTATGCAACACCAAAAATCTGCAATTTTCTTGATGGTCTGGGGCGACCCGCATTACCACCTGGGTCCAAAACTGGGGTTTATTTTTAGCCAAAGGAGTAGCATCAATCCCCCTCAAAGGGATAGGCGTCTGCAGAGGTGTCATTGGAAATCCACAACGTTTAGCAAAATCCAAGTCCATTAGGTTTAGGGCTGCTCCCGAATCCACAACAGCCTTAGCGGAAAATGTGGACAGGGAGCAGATCAGAGTAATAGCCAGAAGAAACTTAGGTTGAACACCCTCAACAGAAAACGTGTGTGCAAAGCGTTTCTCTCGTTTAAGACAGACAGAAATAATATGCGAGGCATCTCCACAGAAAAAACACAACTTATTACGCCTTCTGAACTCCTGACGCTGCTCTCTGGAAAAAACTCTATCACATTGCATAGGTTCAGACATTTGTTCAACAGGTGGCAACACCTTTCGTGCAACTTTGCGTTCGCGCAAACGCCGATCAACCTGAATGGCTAGTGACATAGAATCGTCAAGACCAGAGGGAAAAGGAAATCCCACCATAGTATCTTTTACGGCTTCTGACAACCCCTTCCAAAAGAGAGCAGCCAAGGCATTATCATTCCAGGTAGTAAGTACTGCCCACTTTCGGAATTTTTGACAGTACAATTCAGCAGAATCACGACCCTGGCTCAATGCCAGCAGGGTCTTTTCAGCATGATCAATGGCATTAGGTTCGTCATACAACAATCCCAAAGCTTGAAAGAATGCGTTCACATTAGTCAGAATAGGATCATCTGGTTTCAAAGAAAATGCCCAATCCTGGGGTTCGCCACGCAACAAAGAGATGACAATTTTAACCTGCTGCGCGGAGCTCCCTGACGAGTTAGGCTTCAAGGCAAAAAATAATTTACAATTATTTTTGAAATTCAAAAATGTAGACCGATCCCCAAAAAATACATCAGGTGTAGGAATCTTTGGTTCAGCAGCATGTGAATGAGCAAGGTAGGCGGAAATTCCCCGCACTTCCGCAGCGAGCTGCTCCACACGATCAGACAATTGCTTTATCTCCATTGAGAGAAAAAAAAATTCCCCCTACGGCCTCAGAGATATAGAGGAAAAAATATACACACTTTTTTTTTTTTTTTTTACAATTCTTTCCTGCTATTGAGTACCCTAGAATCTGCGGTATGACGGGTGATTCTGTTATGAATGAGTCACCGTAGGAGGCAAAAGCAGAAATACAAGCTAAGTCCAGAAAACCAGAGAAGTTGGCAACTATCAGATTGCAGACCCCTGAACCTATCAACACAACTAGCAGTAGCCGTGGGGGGTTCCTACGAAGCCCTAGACCCCTCGATCACAGCCGGAGAATTACATAGGCCTAAAGAAAGAAAGGGGAAATCTAAACTGCCCCAGAGCAGACCCCAAAGCAATAGGCAGCCCCCTACATATAATGACGGTGAAGCAAGATGAAAATACTAACACAGACAGAAAGATAGACTGAGCAAAGACGGGGCCCGCAACTATCTAGATAGGAAAGGACAGGAAGGCTGCTGTCTGCAATCTGCCAAAACCCTATCAAAGACATAAGCCAACAAGCTGATATGAAAAAAGGCCCTGAAGCAGCTAGGCTTCAAAAACTAAATCAGCACTCAGGTATTTTCAGAAGACAGAGCTAAATGAATTCAGCACACCCCAGCAGGGAATGGCAGAAATCCAGAAAAACAAAGCAAAACAAAGTCAAAGCACAAAAGCAAAAGGCCGAGCAGCAAACTTAGCTTTAGAGGAGCAGGAATTCAGACTGGTCTCCAAGGATCCCACAGAGAAATCACCCGCAGGGCAGAAGGGCGTCGGCAGCCTTATATCCAGCCCGTAACTCCACTCAGCCAGTCATCATCATCATCCTCAGGTGTTTGATAATCAGGCTCACTACCTTTCTTTACCAGAAGAGGGAGTTCCTCGGGCCTCAGTAATGAAGGGGAAAATGAACTCACAACAGAGGACCAAACAGACAGGAGGAACAGAGGCAGGCAGGGAGGACAGAAACAACACAGGAACAGGGGCAGAGACGAGCACTAAGTTGTAGTACTAGACAGGAAGAATACGGCCAGAACAGTGCGGGAGTTCCACACAATCACACACGTCCTAGGGAGGACGCCTGAAGTACCTTAGCGCCAGGAAGTGCTTCCCAAGCCCAGCCCTTGAGCGACGCCCACCGCCAGATGACGAGGATGGACGGGTGCGTGCCCGCAACCTAAGGCCAGCGCGTGTGACCACAGCAGGATAGAAGACAGGACAGGTGGGCGCACGGATGGTGGCGCAGGTGAGAGGAGGCTGCGGCGGGTGTCGCCGCTGAAGGGGCATCGGCGGGCACGACCGCCAAGGTCACAAGTCCATGCCCAATGGCACCCATTTAGCACTGCTGATCACACTGACTGGTACTGAGGGCACAGTGGATGGCATTATGGGCACAGTGCCTGGTACTGTGGGCACACTGACTGGTACTAAGGAAAAGAAAGAGAGAAAAAGGAGAGAGAGAAAGAAAGGGAAAAAAGAACAGAGAGAGAGAAAGAAAGTGAGGAAAGAAAGAACAGAGAGCGAAAGAAAGAACAGAGCGAAAGAAAGGGGAAGAAAGAAAGAACAGAGAAAAATAAAGAGGGGAAATAATGAAAGAATAAAGAAAAAGAAAGAACACAGAGAGAAAGAGGGGACAGAAAAAAAGAACAGAGAGCTAGAGAAAGAGAGAAAGAGGGGAAAGAAAGAAATAAAGAAAGAAAGAGGGTAAGAAAGAACAGGGAGAGAACAGATAGAAATCAAGAACTGAGAGAGAAAAAGAAGAGAGAGAGAAAGAGAAAGGAAGAACAGAGAGAGAAGGAAAGAGGGGAAAGAAATAACAGAGAGCGAAAGAAATAACAGCGAGAAAAAAGGGAAAAGAAAGAACAGAGAGAGAAAAAGAAAGAGAGGGAAAGAAAGAACAGAGAGAAAGAAAGAGGGGACAGAAAGCAAGAGGGGAAAGAAAGAACAGAGAAAAAGAAAGAAAGAACAGAGAGAGAAAGAGGGGACAGAAAAAAGAACAGAGAGAGAAAGAGGGGAAAGAAAGAACAGATAAATAGAAAAAACAGAGAGAGAGGAAGAACAGATGGAAAGAAAGAAAGAACAGAGAGAAAGAAAGAGGAATGAAAGAACAGAGAAAGAAAGAGGGGAAAGAAAGAACAGAGAGAGAGAAAGAGGGGAAAGAAAGAACAGAGAGAGAGAAAGAGGGGACAGAAAAAAAGAACCCAGGGAGAGCGAAAGAAAGAGGGGAAAGAAAAAAAGAACAGAGAGAAAGAGGGGAAAGAAAGAGAAAGAAAGTGAAAAAAAGAATAAAGAGGGGAAAGAAAGAACAGAGCGATAGAGAGAAAGAAAGAACAGAGAGAAAGAGAAAAAAAGATGGGAAAGAAAGAAAGAACAGAGAGAGAAAGAAAAGGGGAAAAGAAAGAACAGAGAAAAAGAGAAAGAAAGAACAGAGAGACAGAGAAAGAACAGAGAAAGAAAGAAGTAAAGAAAGAAAGAACAGAGAGAAAGAAAAAGAGGAAAGAAAAAGAAAGAAAGAGGGGAAAGAAAGAACAGAGAGGAAGAAAGAACAGAGAGAGAAAGAAAAAAGATTAGAGAGAAAGAACAGAGAGAGAAAAAGAGAGGGAAAGACAGAACAGAGAATGAGAAAGAAACAGAAAGAAAGAAATAGAGAGAAAGAAAGATTCTATAAAGATACTATAGCAATGTGAAGCGAAAAAAGGAGAAATATGCAGCACTCACTGATATAGCTGAAAATCTGTGCGTCTTTATTTCACATAAATTCCATCAATAGATATGTGGACATGCAGGACGTTAGAGGAATGCTAGGGGAGGGAGGTGCCGGACAACGGCCGTTTCGCGATTACTCGCTTCTACGGGTCCAACCTGTACAGATTTTCAGCTATATCGGCGAGTGCTGCATATTTCTCCTTTTTTCGCTTCATATTGAAATATTCATGTTTTTTCATGCAAGCACCTCCGTTTTTTTACTGAAATATATACCGCAATACTTCAGATAAATAGCTTCGTCTGTTAATGTGGTGATTTGTGTGCCCTAGTATGCCGTTCATCTGTTTGCTCTTTGCAAAGATACTATAGCAGCCCGGCTCCCATTGTAATGCCCACCTGAGCCTCCCGATGCAGGACATATCATGATCCGCTCACATGGCCGGCATCCCCGATTCAAAGGTGATCCTGCTGTCCGCGCTGTCGGAGTAGGACATGGCGATGGATCTGAAGCATTCCTGGTTCCGTCACAATCTCCTCATGAAATTACCTCATTTCCGGTTAGCTTCCAGCACATCACTTCCGGTGGACCGTCATGTGCAAGCTTTAAAGTGCTCATCGGGGTTCCGCCATGTACTCCCATGTCCGTTGGAAAAGCCCGCTTTGTATGCCTCGTACACACTTGGCTCTGCTCCGTACATCCCGTACACATATGGCTCCACTTCGTACACACTTGGCTCTGCTCCGTACACATATGGTTCCACTCTGTATACACACTGCTCCGCTCCGCATACCCCATACACACGCAGCTCCGATCCGTACACCTTGGACACGTGCGGCTCCGCTCCGTAAACCTCGTACACACGCGGCTCCACTCCCTGCACCTCATACACACGTGGCTCCGTACACCTCGTACATGCGCGGCTCCGCTCTGCACACCTCATACAAGCGCGGCTCCGCTCCCTACACCTCGTACACACGCGGCTCCGCTCCCTACACCTCGTACACACGTGGCTCCGCTCTGCACACGCGGCTCCGCTCCCTACACCTCGTAAACGCAGCTCCGCTCCCTACACCTCGTACACACGCAGCTCCGCTCCCTACACCTCGTACACACGCGGCTCCGCTCCCTACACCTCGCACACACGAGGCTCCGCTCCCTACACCTCGTACACACCATAATAGTTTTATGAAAAACCACCCCATTTATATAAGTCAAAAATTGACATACAAGTGTATCACTACAAAAATGGGTATTACTGTGGACATAATAGGACAATCGCAAATATCTATATAAGAAATATATGAGAGAAGAACTGCGAAAAAAGTCCCACACTACAATATTTACAAAATTACAAAAATAATTTTATTAGAATATAACAGGAATAAAGGAAAAAGGTGGAGTACGAGTCAATAATGACCATAGATATTACATGGGCAGAAACTTAGGGGTACACCAGCGGTACATGGACAGAGGAATACTAATGATTTTATCAATACATAGTATAGGAATACAACATTCAACATTTGTCCCTTATTAATATAAAGCAACCAGTCACATTGTACAAAAGAGAAGCACAGAAATGACCATCACAAATGGTGGAGCCTGCCACCAATAGGGATGAATACAAAAAACAGTAATCGCACCAAATAAATTCACTGCATAGTATTACCTTTAGACTGGTCAGTAGTAGAAGCCCACCAAGGTGTACCCTCCCCGAGGCTAGATGGCCTTCATCAAGGGGTAAAGGAAAGTGAGAAACAGGAAGTATTTAAGATATAAGACCACCAATGAAATAGTGTGAATTATACACATGATCAGAATCTTGTGATATAATGTCCCTCCCTTAAGATGGCATCCATCGCCATAGAAACTGAACACCAACCACCACAAATTTTATTACGGTATCAAAAGAAAAAAAACAATATATATATCTCTCCACACGTCCCCCTTCATTTGTAGCAAACCACCTACCACCATCCCACATAAAAATAATCACGGAGCATAGCAATCACTAACAGTGGCATCAAGTAGCCATGGTAACCCAGGCCATACTAGATATCTAGCGTGCTCTGTGCTCAGGAGCGCGTCATGTCCGCCCCACATGGCGTGGGTGTAGCCACAATAACCAAAACACTAGAGGGCATCAGCGGCAAGTAGCCAGTGATGTCATCGTCACATGGCTGTTCACACCGCGCCACCTCACGACATAAGCCGCAAGGCAAAACGGTGGCGCGCCATGGATGTGAGAGCGCGTCACAACCCCCCTCTCTGACGCGAGCGTCACCGTGACAACCCAGACGCAAGGAGGCGGCGGCACATAACCGGTGACGTCAGCATCACGTGACCGCTCACCCGGCAACAAGAGACGCCGAGAGCGGCCCCAAGTGTAGGAGGCAGCGGCGCATGCTCGTGACGGGACTGCATGAGCCGCTCAAAGAGGTAGTCAAAAATGGGAGAGGAGTTGGATAAGGATCAATGGAAGTAAAAGGCATATACATATGAAATTATTAAGAGAAGGAGATACATGGTGGAAAAGCATACAGAATATATAGACAAGACCTGGAGGGTAGCTAAAATATACTAGGCAATCCCTAATGATGACAAATAGGAAAACCCAGAAAAGGAAAGACAAATATGTAAATATACCATTAGGCATTATACTTAAGGTCTATGTGGCAGTAATCCCATCTTATCGTATTAAGTACAAAATAGACATAATTTGTGGGAACTTCACAGAGATAGTAAAAATAACATAGAAATAAATGCAATATGTATAGCATCTTCATCCACTTGAAGGATCGCGTGATTCCTCTCTGGATTTCCTTTTAGCATTCTTCCAAGGTCATAAACAGGAAGAACGAAGGAACATCAGTGGACAAAACTCTAAAAACAGAATAGTAAAATTAAAAATTAAAAACAAACCCATGAACAAAAAATGGTCAAAGGGTACTTGGAGCCATAAAAAGTGGTCACAAGAATGGAGCAAAGCTAATAGCTTCATTCAGTCCTTTTGGTTGTACAGTATCTAAGGACCAAATCCAACAAGTTTCACATTGAGATAATCTCTTAGTCAGATTCCCACCACAAATGCCAGGTTTAATTATATCAATACCTATTACCCGAAGCAGTGAACTATCACAGTTGTGTTTTAATTTAAAGTGCCTTGGTAGCGTCCTGAGTGTGGTCGGGTCCTCATGGTCAACTGCCGCCTGTATCCCTAACACATGTTCACGAACTCGTGTTTTTAATTGTTGAGTGGTCATTCCGACATATATCAAGTTACACGGGCATACAGCAAAATACACCACATAACTTGATGTACAGGTAATATAATTCCTGATATCATATCTCCTAGTTCCTGAGGAGTTAAAGAACTCATTAGTGCGATCAATGTTGGGGCAGGCGACACAGTGACCACAAGGAGCGCAACCACACCCAGGATGACCAGCATCGAGAAAAGTAGTGCGCGGTTCAGAATGGTAGTGACTATGAACAAGATGATCACGAAGGTTTTTTGACCGTCTAATCGTAATACTAGGCATTGAGGGAAGAATCTGGTTTAGGATCGGGTCCGTCTGAAGAATCAGCCAGGCACGGTTGAGGCAATCTTTCATACGAGAAAATTGTGCATGGTAGTTAGTAATAAATCTTATCTTATTATCAGATTTTTTCTCCTTTTTCTTAAACAAGAGAGAATGGCATGTAGACCATTTAGCCCGATTAAGAGCTCTCTTAATTGATCGCCCACTATACCCTATACCACTCTCATCCTTTGGTTGAGAACTTGCCCTCATTCATTTTGGATACAGGGGAATTTTTCAAACGGGTGGATGGCCTTCATGTTGGCCAGGATATGATGCTGGTGACAGGTGATGTTGAATCCCTGTACACCAGCATCAGGCACACAGATGGGTTAGCGGCCTCTAGATATTTCCTTAGGATATCGAACCTGGGGAGATTGTTCTGTTAATTCTTGAGTTCTCCCTGACGCATAACTTTTTTACTTTTATGGGGTCCTTCTACCTGCAGCTCCAGGGTACTGCTATGGGGGCGTCCTTTGCCCCCTCTTATGCCAACTTGTTCCTGGGGCCGTGGGAGAGGGACCTCCCCTGTCAGATCAATGTCTGTCGATGGACCGCATCCCGTTTTGGGTGCGGTACATCGACTACATTTTCTTGATCTGGCAGGGGAATGCTTCACAGTTATGCGATTTTATGGCAGGTGTTAACTCTAATGACAAGAACATCCATATCACATATAGTTATGATGTAAATAAAATCAGTTTTTTGGATGTTACTGTATGGAGGGCTGGGGACGGCAATCTTCAAACCAGTATCTTTAGGAAAGAAACATCTTCCAATATCCTATTACATGCCACATCTGCTCATCCCAAACCAATGATAAACTCTATCCCGGTAGGGCAGTTCCTGCATCTTCGCAGGATCTGCTCTACTGAGCGTGATTTTGAGGTACAGGCAAGAGAACTCGCTGATAGGTTCCGAGAGAGAGGGTATAGTGGGCGATCAATTAAGAGAGCTCTTAATCGGGCTAAATGGTCTACATGCCATTCTGTCTTGTTTAAGAAAAAGGAGAAAAAATCTGATAATAAGATAAGATTTATTACTAACTACCATGCACAATTTTCTCGTATGAAAGATTGCCTCAAACATGCCTGGCTGATTCTTCAGATGGACCCGATCCTAAACCAGATTCTTCCCTCAATGCCTAGTATTACGATTAGACGGTCAAAAAACCTTCGTGATCATCTTGTTCATAGTCACTACCATTCTGAACCGCGGACTACTTTTCTCGACTCTGGTCGTCCTGGGTGTGGTTGCGCTCCTTGTGGTCACTGTGTCGCCTGCCCCAACATTGATCGCACTAACGAGTTCTTTAACTCCTCAGGAACTAGGAGATATGATATCAGGAATTATATCACCTGTACATCACGTTATGTGGTGTATTTTGCTGTATGCCAGTATAACTTGATATATGTCGGAATGACCACTTGACAATTAAAAACATGAGTTTGTGGACATGTGTTGGGGATACAGGCGGCAGCTGACCATGAGGACCCGACCACACTCAGGACGCTACCAAGGCACTTTAAATTAAAACACAACTGTGATAGTCCACTGCTTCGGGTAAGAGGCATTGATATAATTAAACCTGGCATTCGTGGTGGGAATCTGACTAAGAGATTATCACAATGTGAAACTCGTTGGATTTGGTCCTTAGATACTGTACAACCAAAAGGACTGAATGAAGCTATTAGCTTTGCTCCATTCTTGTGACCACTTTTTACGGCTCCAGGTGTCCTTTGACCATTTTTTGTTCATGGGTTTGTTTTTAATTTTTAATTTTACTATTCTGTTTTTAGAGTTTTGTCCACTGATGTTCCTTCGTTCTTCCTGTTTATGACCTTGGATGAATGCTAAAAGGAAATCCAGAGAGGAATCACGCGATCCTTCAAGCGGATGAAGATGCTATACGTATTGCATTTATTTCTATGTTATTTTTACTATCTCTGTGAAGTTCCCACAAATTATGTCTATTTTGTGCTTAATACGATAAGATGGGATTACTGCCACATAGACCTTAAGTATAATGCCTAATGGTATATTTACATATTTGTCTTCCCTTTTCTGGGTTTGCCTATTTGTCATCATTAGGGATTGCTTAGTATATTTTAGCTACCCTCCAGGTAGGGATTGCTTGTCTATATATTCTGTATGCTTTTCCACCATGTATCTCCTTTTCTTAATAATTTCATATGTATATGCCTTTTACTTCCATTGATCCTTATCCACCTCCTCTCCCATTTTTGACTACCTCTTTGAGTGGCTCATGCCCTCCCGGCACGCGCGTGCGCCGCTGCCTCCTACACTCGGGGCGGCTCTCGGCATCTCTTGTTGCCTGGTGAGCGGTCACGTGATGGTGACGTCACTGGTCATGTGACACCGCCGCTGCCTTGCATCTGGGTTGTCACGGTGACGCTCGTGTCAGAGAGGGGGGCGTGATGCGCTCTCACATCCATGGCGCGCCACCATTGTTATGCCTTGCGGCTTATGTCATGAAGTGGCGCGGTGTGAACAGCCATGTAACGATGACGTCACTGGCTACTTGCCGCTGACGCCCTCTAGTGTTTTGGTTACTGTGGTTACACCCACGCCATGTGGGGCGGACATGACGCGCTCCTGAGCACAGAGCACGCTAGATATCTAGTATGGCCTGGGTTACCATGGCTACTTGATTGTTGTGAACTCATTTTCTGGTTTACCTCTGTCCTCTGGTGAGGGTGGTGGAGCTGGCTGTGTTGACAGAGGAGTTGTGAGTTCTCCATCCAGGCTCCCTCTGGTGGTGACAGCAGGTAATGAAGCTGATCTAAATGGCAGAGACCTGCCACCTGAGGAGGAGGACTGTGAGTGGACATCAGGAGTCTCTGACTGGATTTAAGACAGCCGACTCCCTAATTTTGTGCTGGTGAATTTTTCCTGCCCTGAGGTTCTGGTTTCCAGTTCTGTCCCTGCCTTCTCAAGCTAAGTGTGCTCTGCTATTTTTTCACATGAGATTTGGTCTGGTTTACTCAGTTTTTGTGGTCAGCCAGGCCCTGCTGGGGTTGTGCTGAATTTCCATTCTTATGTTTCTGTTTATTCCAGTTTGCTTTTTGTCCCTGATCAGATTGGTCTCTAATTTGCTCTGTCTTCAGAATATACCAGAGTGCTGATATAGGGAATTGGAATCTAGCGACTTCAGGGTTTTTGTCATCAGAAAGTGTTGGCCATTTTTTGGCAGGGTTTTGTGCGTGATTGCAGACAGCATCTTTCCTTTCCTGTCCTTTCTAGTTAGTGTGGGCCCCATCGTTTGCTCAGCCTATTTTTCTATCAGTGTTTGTGTTTTCATCTTGTCTCACCGACAATACATGTTTGGGGGCTGTCTATTGCTTTGGTGTCTGCTCTGGGGCAGTTTAGATTTCCCCTTTTCTTGCTTTAGGCTTATTTAGTTCTCCGGCTGTGACGAGGCATCTAGGATCATCGTAGGTACGCTTCACGGCTACTGCTAGTTGTGTGGATAGGATCAGGGGTCTGCAATCCGCTTAGTTACCAACCTCTCTGGTTTTCTGGGGCTAACTTGTTTTTCCTCCTCGGTGACTCATTCATTACACTTGATGCCACTGTTAGTGATTGCTACGCTCTGTGATTATTTTTATGTGGGATGGTGGTAGGTGGTTTGCTACAAATGAAGGGGGACGTGTGGAGAGATATATATATTGGTTTTTTTCTTTTGATACCGTAATAAAATTTGTGGTGGTTGGTGTTCAGCTTCTATGGCGATGGACGCCATCTTAAGGGAGGGACATTATATCACATGATTCTGATCATGTGTATAATTCACACTATTTCATTGGTGGTCTTATATCTTAAATACTTCCTGTTTCTCACTTTCCTTTACCCCTTGATGAAGGCCATCTAGCCGAAACGTGCGTCAAGAAGGGTACACCTTGGTGGGCTTCTACTACTGACCAGTCTAAAGGTAATACTATGCAGTGAATTTATTTGGTGCGATTACTGTTTTTTGTATTCATCCCTATTGGTGGCGGGCTCCACCATTTGTGATGGTCATTTCTGTGCTTCTCTTTTGTAAAATATGGCTGGTTGCTTTATATTAATAAGGGACAAACGTTGAATGTTGTATTCCTATACTATGTATTGATAAAATCATTAGTATCCCTTTGTCCATGTACCGCTGGTGTACCCCTAAGTTTCTGCCCATGTACTATCTATGGTCATTATTGACTCGTACTCCACCTTTTTCCTTTATTCCTGTTATATTCTAATAAAATCATTTTTGTAATTTTACAAATGTTGTAGTGTGGGACTTTTTTCGCGGTTCTTCTCTCATATATTTCTTACCTCGTACACACGCGGCTCCGCTCCCTACACCTCGTACACATGCGGCTCTGCTCCCTACACCTCGTACACACGCGGCTCTGCTCCCTACACCTTGTACATGCGCGGCTACGCTCTGCACACCTCGTACACACGCGGCTCTGCTCCATACGCCCTGTACACACGTGGCTCCGCTCCGTACACCTCATCCACACGTAGCTCCGCTCCGTACACTTTGTACACACGCGGCTCTGCTCCGTACACCTCATACACACGTGGCTCCGCTCTGTACACCTCATACACATGTGGCACTGCTCTGCTCCGTACACCTTGTACACACAGCTCCGTTCCATGCTCCTCATGCACACGTGGCTCCGTACACACGCGGCTCCACTCCATACACCTCATACACTCACGGCTCCGCTCCGTACACCTCGTAGATGTACGGCTCGGCTCCGTACACCTCGTACACACGCGGCTCTGCTCCGTAACCTCGTACACATGTGGCTCTGCTCCGTACACCTCGTACACACACGGCTCCGCTTCGTACACCTCGAACACACACAGCTCTGCTACATCCACACTGTAAACCCCTCCTGACCCCACACAGAAACTTTACCTCATCCAGCACCATGACAACCAGCACAGCAGAGTTTTGCAGAGTGCAGACACGGAGGCCCCTGATGACGATCGATCATGTGACCCCTGACTCCTCCCCTCCTGTGACCTCATCACAGGACCTGTGCGTGCAGCCACAGAACAGCCCAGCTACATCACTGCAGGCTGCGGTGGGTCTCTGAGAGGGTGAGGATAGGGTGGGCGTATGGGGGGGGGCCTGGTTGCTCAGTGCAGTGCGGGAAAAATAGCGTCCCGGGTGGGACGCCGGTGGGGGGGTCAAAAACGGGACTGTCCTGCGAGAATCGGGACGGTTGGGAGCTATGGGTCTGGTCACATGCTCCTCCACCAGCAGCCATTGTATGGTCAGGAGTGCTGGTCAGGTAAGGTCAGTGTATGAGTTTCTATTATGTTTTACATGGTAATATTATAGGCTTATAAGATTTTAAACATACCACAAGTGCCTTACTGAAATTATGAAAGATTTTTCATGTTAGCATTAAAACTTTAGCCTTTTAAATGATTCTTACCTCTGAAGTTTGGCCACCTGCTTTTAACTTTGTGCTCAGGAATATCGAATCTTATGTAAGTTCCTCTTGTTGCTATATCTGAGTGCAGTTCCACGCTGTTTTCTGTTGCAGAACATCTATTTTCCTTAAAAGTCCACCAGAAAGAAAAATTTGTAAGTAGTACTTCAAAAATAGTTAAAAGTAATAGTATAATGATTAATATGTTATATCGGCTACTGTGCGCTATGCAAAGATATGGAGCAGTGTGTCCTCCATGTGCCATTACTGATGGTTGTGCATAGCAGGACACTTTTGGATACTTTTTTCAAACAAATTAGAAATTAAGCATTGAGTATGGTAGCTTTGAGAGTCTGTCAGCAGCTTTGACACTGTAAAACTGCAAACAACACTAGCTAGAAGAGATTTACAGGTGCCTAAACATACAGTTGAAACCACTAGTTTACATATACTATATAAAAAGACACGTATGCATGTTTTTCTCAATATCTGACAGTTTTGTCAGGAGGAGTGGGCCCAAATTCCAACCAATTATTGTGAGAAGCTTGTAGAAGGAGATCCCAAATGTTTGATCCAAGTCATTCAGTTTAAGTACAATGGTACCAAATGCTAATGAAATGTATGTAAACTTTTTACTTTGCAGTAAGTAATAAAAACTCCTTAAACGTTCTCTCTCATTATTCTGGCATTTGACAAATATTAATAATTATGGTAATCCTAATTGACCCAAAACGGTAAAGGTTTATTCTGATTTCATGCCAGAAATTGAGAAGAACATGCATATGTGTCTTTTTATATAGTGTATGTAAACTTCTGGTTTCAGATGTACCTTCATGCAGCAATGTTAATTAAAAAGTACTACTATGGTGCACAAGTCTTTTTTTGGCAGTCTCTAATGCTGAAATTCTATCAATTGTCTGCAAAAAGAGCTCCACAACCCCTTTATCCTGTTCCTCAGTGATGGCTTTATCGGGCTTCTGGCTGAATTTAATAGTGATCACTCAAGAGTAGAAGGAGAGCTTACAGTGAATCCCAAGAGAATAGACCAGCATCAAAGACCACCCAAAAAGCACTTGCAGAAATATAAAGTGCGCTAGTTTAAAACTTCTCTTAGGGTATGTGCGCATGTTCAGGATTTGCAGAAGAAAATACTGATGTGTTGGCAGAAAAAACGCTTCGTAAAATAAGTGTGTTGTGCAGATTTTTACCTTCTCATAAGTATGGGTGAAATCTGAAGTAAAGATGACAAACAAATTGACATGCTGCAGACTTAAATCATTTAGGCTTTGTGTCAAAACTGCACAGAAAAAACCATGACAAAAGGGCAACATGGGCACATACCCTTACTCATTTCTGCTGCCTCTAAAACCTCATAGAAAGCTACATTTAAACATCTCTGGAACACAGAGAAACACAACAAACGTGAAAAAACGTGAAAAAAACACTCTGCTGTAAAAAAATTTTTTTCAACAATAAACAGCAAGTGCAAGTAAAAAGATGATAGCAAAACGGTATTTAGTTGATACGTTTTTTGCAAAAAATGTATGCCAAGCCGCTCTACCAACGTCACGGTAACCCATCTCGGAGCAGTCCTATCCAATGTATTTAAAACCTGACCATGTGAACAGTACCTATATGCTCAGGGTTCAAATATGCAATTTGCATACATGTGGTCTCGTGCCGACTAGAAATATGTGGCCCAAATTGCATACATACAGCCACATAACTGCCCGCTCCCGACACCAGAGAATCCTGACCGTGCACAGATGAGGGGTCACAATTCATATGTAGTGACTGCAGTCTTGAACGCCAAGCCTGGACAACCCCTTTAAAGGTTTTTCCTGGGAACAACTTTATTTTTAATTACTTTATATCTGTAAGTCTGTAAGTTCATAATTTTAATTTTACTTGCTGCATGATGGAGGTTCACTCCATTTATTGTCTAAGGGACTGCTGGAAATATCTCAGCACTCTATTAGCTTTCTCAATCATAGGAGACCTCTTTCTAAAAAAAAAGAAAACAAAGAGTAGTTGTAAATAGTACCTACTTAAAACTGAGCTCAAGTCATCAGTACTAAGCCCAATAAGTAATGTATCTCGCAATGATGTAGAATTGTTCTGAGAAAGGTTTTGATGGATTAGTGATTCTTGACAACCCAAATAAATCTGCTCTCTAGAATACTTATTTGATGCAATAGTTGTTACTAGGGAGGCTCTAATCCAATCTATCATATATCTAGGGGTGTAAAGACTGCGGTTGCAACCGGGCTTGTGCCGATGAGGGGCTCTCCGACACCAGCATAAATGTAAACTAGATGTGCATCCTCGGATGCATATTCATCTGAAGTGTATTTCGGCCAATCAGAAGCCAGCAGCTGACGTTGTCGGGCATGTGACAGGGGATGCATGGCAGTGACGTCATGCGCTCCCATTGCTTGCACACTGAAGTCAGCTACCGGCATCAGGAGGGGACACCGTGTGGTGGGTGAGCAGAAGGAAGGTGAGTATAATTGTTCATTTTTTTCTGTGCATTACAGAACAGCAGCAGAATGGGAACATATACCAGCATGGGGCCCAGGATAAGGAACATATGCCAGGATGAGGGATATAAATACGAGGATGTGGAATATACATACCAGGATAAGGGACATATATACCAGGATTTCAGTTATAAATCTCTATTCATTACATAGTGGAATGCATTGAGAATGATAAAACATAAAAATGATCAATGTAAATCACAATTAATATTCAATGGAGATCTGGATTTGGAATGATACTCAAAATCAAAGTGGAAAATCAAATTACAGGCTGATCCCACTTCAGTGGAAATGCCTCAAGACAAGGAAATGATGCTCAGTAGTGTGTGTGGCCTCCAAATGCCTGTACGACCTCCTTTCAATGCCTGGGCATGGTCCTGATGAGGCAGCGGATGTTCTCCTGAGGGATCTCCTCCCAGACCTGGATTAAAGCAATAGACAACTCCTGGACAGTCTGTGGTGCACAGTGGCGTTGGTGGATGGAACGAGTCATGATGTCCTAGATGGGCTCGATTGGATTCAGGTCTGGGGAAAGGGCAGGCCAGTCCATAGCATCAATGCCTTCATCATGCAGGAACTGCTGACACACTTCAGCCACATGAGGTTTAGCATTATCATGCATCAGAAGAAACCCGTGCAATGTGGCTGCAAGATCTGAGAATGAAACACAGCAACCACCTAGAGCAAGAACCAGTCACCATTACAGAAGCAGACATCCAATATCGGGTCAAGAACATGAAGAGCTGGACAATACCTGGCCCAGACATGATCCACACCTACTGGCTAAAGAAACTAACAGCACTGCATGGCAAAGCAGATGAACCAACTGCTAGAAGAAGGCCACCATCCAGCTTGGCTAACACAAGGTAGAACAGAAGCAAAAATGAACTTGGCACTCAACTTGATGAAAGAGGAGGAAATTTCATTTATTTTGCATCCAGACAAAAACAGAAGAAATAACTGAACGTTTTCGGTCCCATATTGGACCTTCATCAGAGTATCTTGTTGGTTCAGAGGGATAAGACAGTGTGCTTCAAATAAGCTGGAAGGATTATAAGAGGAAAATGCCGCCTGAATGCTATTTAAGGAGGCAAGATTTATTGTGGCTAAATTAAATGTAGCGCATCCATAAATGGCGACTGCCGTCACTGTGGTAGAGTACTGGATGCTGCGTAGGGAATCAAAATTCAGTTCAGCATGTCCTTTATAGGTAATTACTATCACTGTGACCAAGCGCTGGTGGCTGTACATGTAGATCAGATTATGGGCAGCGCATCCATGTGAGGCGACTGTGGTCGCTGCTTCAAAGTGCTGTGTGTAGAGGTCCCGGGCGCTGGACAGCACTTCGAGCAGTGACCCCTAATACCACTGGAATTACTGTTGCCTTCACCTTCTACATCTTCTCCAGTTCTCCTTTGAGGCCCTGGTATTTCTCCAGCTTCTCATATTCCTTCTTTCTGATCTTGCTGTCACTTGAAACTGCCACATCTATTATCATTGCAGTCTTCTGATCCTTGTCTACTATGACAATGTCTGGTTGGTTAGCCAACACCTGCTTATCCATTTGGATCTTGAAGTCCCACAGGATTTTTGCCCCGTCATTCTCCACCACTTTCTCTGGGGTCTTCCACCTGGACTTAGGGGTACTTAGCCCATATGCTGCACAGATGTTGCTGTATACAATTCCCGCTACTTGGTTGGGGCGTTCAGTATACGCTGTTCCTGCTTCAATTTTGCATCATACCACTATGTGTTGGACGGTTTCAGAGGTTTCTGTGCAGAGTCTGCATCTTGGGTCTTGTCTTGTGTGGTAGATTCCTGCGTCTTTGAATCTGGTACTTAGAGCTTGCTCTTGCGCCTCCATTATTTGTCGATGGTACATCCCGTGCAGCGGCTTGTCTTGCCATGGCGCTTCATGTTCCTGTTCTTCCTTCCAGATCTGTTGTTGTTGCTGACTTAGGAATTCTTTCAGCATCTCATCTTTTGGTGCAATTTTTCTGACGTATTACTGGATACACTTTGTTTCATTCGTGATGGTGGCTTGGATGCTTATCAATCCTCGACCACCCTACTTTCTGTTGGTATACAATCTTTGGGTGCTAGACTTAGGGAGGAGACCTTTATGCACTGTGAGGAGCTTTCGAGTCTTCACATCTGCAGCTTCCACTTGTTCTTTTGGCCAGCACACTATGCCAGCAGGGTATCTGATAGTTATCAGATATAACAGGCAGGCATAAGGGCATACCCATTGATGGCATGGATTTTATTCTTCCCACTGAGCTGGCTGTTCAGGACCTGTCTTACCCTTTGATGGTATTTGGATGTTGCTGCCTTCCTGGCGTCTTCATCATGGTTACCGTATCCCTGTGGGATGCCGAGGTACTTGTAGCATGTCTGTACATCTGTTATGTAACTTGCTGGTACTTCCACTCCATCAGTCTTGACCACCATGCCAACTGGCCACACTTCTCCAGTCTGAATATACTAATATACTGGAGATATATTATTGAAAGCAGCACTACAAAATATTTTTTGATTAAACAAGTCGACTTTATTAGCCCATCTGGTGTGAACAGCCTTCCTCAAGCAGCAAATACATACAAGTAAAGGGTGTATATATATATATCAGCAACACACATATTGCAATTACAAATTCATTAGTAAATAATACCAGGATGAGGGATATATATACAGTGGCATGCAAAAGTGTGGGCACCCCTGGTAAAATTTACTGTTATTGTGAACAGTTCAAGCAATCAATCAGATTTATTATCGCCAAGTACATATTACATATATACAAGGAATTCTTTGTGGCAAAGAGGCAACATAATATATAACGACAGATACAACAAGTAACATCTAACAAGACAGATACAGTATATAGTCTACACATGACGATTTAATTGTTGAACAGAGAGTGGATAGAAGCTGTTCATATGGCGGTTGGTGCTGCATTTGGGGACTCTGAAGCGACGTCCTGAAGGGAGTAGTTGGAATGAGGAGTGTCCCGGGTGAGAGGGATCGGATGAAATTTTCAATGCGTGGGATCGAATACTCTTATCATAAAGATCCTGAATTTTAGGCAGGGGGGAACCTATAATTCTCTCTGCTGTTCTGAAAGTCCTTTGTAAGCGGAGTTTGTCATGCGCAGTGGCTCCCCCATACCAGACTATCAGAGAGGAACAAATCACAGATCTGATGACAGCATTAAAGAATAAGATCAGCAGATTCTTAGACAAACCATATCTTTTCAGCTGACGCAGGAAGAACATCCTCTGTTGTGCTTTTCTTATAACAGCATCCACGTTTTTACCCCATTTAAGATCATGAGAGATGATAACACCAAGGAATTTGGTCTCTGTGACCCTAAGAACCACTTCGTCATGGATGTAGATTGGAAGTATCTCATGTTGATCTTTCCTAAAATCCACAACCATCTCAGCAGTTTTTTTAGTGTTGAGTACAAGATTATTGGCTTTACACCAGTCACATATTCTTTCCGATACAACTCTTCAGCATTTCCCCTGATGAGACCAATCAGAGTCATATCATCGGCAAATTTCAAGATTTTTACTGAGTCTGCTGAAGAGATGCAATCATTCGTATAGAGAGAAAACAGTAACGGGGACAAAACACACCCCTGAGGTGCCCCGATGTTTGTGACCAAGGTGTCCGAAGTGAATGGTCCAACTTTTACACTCTGTATCCTGGCTGTCAGGAAGTTATAAATCCACAAGCATAAGTTGAGAGGGACTCCAAGAGCTACCATTTTCTTATGAAGTAAATTCGGATCAATGGTATTGAACGCTGAGCTAAAGTCCATGAAAAGAATCCAGACATATGAGTGCAGTTCATCTGTATGATCCAAAATGTACTTCAGTGCCAGATTGACAGTGTCGTTTGCTGAACGATTCTCCTTATAGGTAAACTGAAGCGGGTCCCATAGCTTCTGCGTGAATTTTATCAGGTGGGACATCATAATTCTTTCGAAGACTTTCATAGCTACAGATGTGAGTGCTACTGGTCTATAGTCGTTCAACTCAGAGGATCCCACTTTCTTGGGGACAGGGATAATTGTGGAACTTTTCCAACACTGAGGTACAACGCACTCTTTCAGTGACACATTGTATATATTTGTCAGTATAGGGGCAAGCTGGGTAGCACATACTTTCAGACACATTGGAGATACACCATCAAGGCCAGGTGCCTTTTTGACCTTAAGTCCCTTCAGGATGCGTATCACCTCTGCCTCGGAGCTCACTACTTGGGTGTTGCACAATGAATGATCTTTATATGAACAGACTGAGGAGCTTAGAGATGAATAGCCACTGTGTGTAGAGCTTGCCTCAAATCTGCAGTAGAATTCATTTAACTCTGCTGCCAGACTTCAGCTGGGGTTCACTATAGTGGGGTGGCTTTTATAATTGGTGACCTCTCTTAATCCTCTCCATGCAGATCTAGTATCTTTTGATGAGAACCTTTCCTCCAGAATCTTTGCATACTCGTGTTTGGCTAACTTGATCTCTTTAGATAGCGAGTTCCTAAGTTTCTTGAATTCAGTAATATCGCCTGCTTTATAAGCCTCCTCTTTTCTCTTACGGATCAACCTGACTTTATTTGTAAACCACGGCTTGTTGTTTCCCCGAAAGTGGACAGATTTGGATGGAATAAACGTGTCTTTACAAAAACGGATATATGAGGACACTGCATCAACCCATTCATCCAGACCCGAGCATGTTTCCTGGAATACCTCCCAGTCCGTGCATTCAAAGCATGCTTGTAGTTGCAATTTTGCCTCCTCAGACCATGTCTTCTTTGTATAAACTGTAGGTTTGGATGTTTTCAACCTTTGCCTGTAGGCTGGAATTAAATGAATTAGACAATGATCTGAAAAGCCCACTGCTGCTCTCCTCACTGCCCTGTAGGCCCCTTTTATGACTGTATAGCACTGATCAAGCATATTGTTCTCTCTCGTGAAGCAGTTTATATGTTGAGTACATTTGGGGAGATCCAGGTTGAGTTTTCCTTTGTTAAAGTGCCCCATTACGATCACAAATGCTTCTGGAGATCCTTTCTCCCATTCTGATATTTTGCAAGCTTATTCACCAATAGCAGCTTTAACAGATGCTTGAGGGGGAATATATACTGCAACCAGATCCATAGATGAAAACTCTCTTGGAGAGTAAAATGGTCTACAATTAAGTGCAATGTACTCTAGATCTGGAGAGCAACCTTTTCCCAGTATGGTAACATCACAGCACCAGCTAGTGTTGATGTAGAGACATACCCCACCCCCCCTTTGTTTACCTGAAGCTACACAATCACGGTCAGCTCTGTAGATAACAAAACCAGGTAGATCCAGACTACAATCAGGGATGGTCTCATTCAACCAGGTCTCAGTAAAACAAAGAGCAGCTGAATTGGCCATATCAGATCTCATGTTACAAAGTAAGCTCAGATCCTCCATTTTGTTAGATAAGGAACGGACATTAGCCAAGTGGAGTGAAGAAAGAGCTGTTCTGAACCCTCTCCTCCGAAGGCGTGCCAGGACGCCTCCTCTCCTACGTCTCTTGCAGTACACCTCCACAGGTTTCACAGAAGTAATGGATTTTATGTACTCAATTGTTGAATTAGCAATCATGCTCCAAGAAGGGGAGTCCATGAGAAATTGCGGATGATTCCAGAATAATAAATCGTCCCTTGAAATCATAAGAGTAGATTTACAGAGTGCAGTGGCCATTATTACACTCAGCTTGTAGCTATAAAGACTGAACAGTCACAGCTTAGCAGAGTTAAAAGTACAACTTTCCATAAAGGGTGCTCCCAGCACTGCTGGGGGGGAGGGCATGGGTGCAACAAGACAGGGACATCAGGGGACACGCCAACAGTCAGTCCAAACCTGCCCAGCTCACCCCTTCAGCTCCACCTGGACCACAAGATCTCCAGAACATCTCCAGCACCGCACACTCCACCAGTTTTCCTATCCCAGGATCATCTGCTTGCTGGAAATGGGTACCAGTTGTAGGAAAGTTGGCAGGCAGCCAGCAGCTTCACTCTCTCCCAGCTGAAACCAGGCACGGAGCTCCACGAGGACAGAAAGACACCGGTCCCAGCTGGTCGCAGTCTCCACACTACTCCCATCTCTGCCGAATCCTGTAGCCCTACAACTCCACATGGACCACAAGATCTCCAGAACAACTCCAGCACCGCACACTCCACCAGGTTTCCTATCCTGGGATCATCTGCTTGCTGGAAATGGGTACAAGTTGTAGGAAAGTTGGCAGGCAGCCAGCAGCTTCACTCTCTCCCAGCTGAATCCAGGCACGGAGCTCCATGAGGACAGAAAGACACCGGTCCCAGCTGATCGCAGTCTCCACACTACTCCCAGCTCTGACGAATCCTGTAGCTACGCAATGGTGAGTGAACCAAAGGGAGAATTAACAATTAAACGGGGAAAAAACTAAAAAACTCAGGAGCCTCATGCCAGAGCAGCCATCTCTCGGCGCTCTCCTCCTCCACCAAACAGTTATACAAGTTTAAGATTAAATAATCTTTAAAAGGCCTAAAGTTAAAGGTGGCACATTCCTTTGTATTTTAGGCAAAAAAGGTCATTTTTTTACATTTTAAAAATTACAAAAAGGAAAATGGGCCCATGCAAAAGTTTTGGCACCCTCGTAGATTTTTTTTTTTTTTTTGTGCTTAGATATCTTTGACCCAGTTTCAGACCTTAAATAGCCTGCTTGGTTATGGCTTGTTCACTACCATTGTTAGGAAAGGTCAGGTGATGCAAATTTCCCAGCTTTATAAAATCCAGCCTCCTCTAACCTTGTGCCAAAAAACACCAGCCAGGGGTTCTTCTAAGTAGCTGCCTAGCACTCAGAAAATGAAAATGGTGGAGGATGATAAAGCAGGAAAATGCTATAAAAAGATAGCAAAACGTTTTCTAGTCGCCCTTTCCTCAGTTCGAAATGTAATTAAGAAATGGTAGTTAACATGAACAGTGGGACTCTAAATAAGATCTGGAAAACCAATCATAATTTCAGTAAGAGCTGCTCGTAGGATTGCTAAAGATGCAAATCAAATCCCCCGCTTCACTGTAAAAGACCCTCAGAAAGATTTAGCAGACACTGATGTTGTGGTACATTGTTTTACTGTTCAGAGACTCCTGCACAAATATGGTCTCTGTGAAAGAGTCATCAGAAGAAAACCTTTACTGTGTCCCCACCATAAAATTCAGTGTCAGAAGTCTGCAAAAGAACATCTAAACAAGCTAATGCATTTTGGAAACAAGTCCTGTGGACTGATGACATTAAGATAGAACTCTTTGACCACAATGATCAAAGGTATGTGAGGAGAAAAAAGGGCACAGAATTTCATGAAAAGAACATGCAACCAACCATTAAGCATTGCAGCACATTTCACGGGTAGAGGGAAGAATGGATTAAATGAAATTTCAACAAATTCATGACGCAAACATAACACCATCTGTAAAAAAGCTGAAGGTGAAAAGATGATGACTTCTACAAATGTATAAATATCATAAACACAAGTCAAAATCCACAATAGACAACCTCAAAAGGCGCAAGCCTAAGGTTTTACAATGGCCCTCACAGTCCCCTGATCTGAACATCATTGAAAACCTGTGACTTGAAATCAAAATACAAGAGACTGCAAGATGACCCAGGAATCTCACAGAACTGGAATAATTTTCAAAGGAAAAATGAATGAAAATCCCTCATATAAAAACTGAAAGAATCTTGTCTGGCTACAAAAAGAGTTTACAAGCTGTGATACTTTGAAAAAGGGGTGCTACTAACCATGCAGGGTGCCCAAACTTATGTGTTGGTATATTTTCCTTTTTGTAATTTAGAAAGTGTTAAAAAAGACTTTATATATAGGAAAAGTGTCATCTTTAACTTTAGACCTTTTAGAGATGATTTTATATTCAACTTGCTTAACTGTTTACAATAAAAGTAGTTTTGACCAGGGGTGCCCAAAGTTTTACAAGCCACTATATATATACCAGGATGGAGACGGGCCCAGTCCAAATCTTGCACCGGGATCCATCGGACTCCAGTTACGCCACTACACATATTTGTTATTTCATTTTTCATTTCAGACAAAACTATAAAAGAAACTTACATTTTCTCCGTAGGTACTTTGATGCACTTTATAATGGAAACTTGGTTCTGAGATATTCCGACATGACATTTGTGTTAGAGCTTTGTTTGTGTAGTACTGAACAAATCGAGTTCTCCTCACAAGCAAGTGCAAAACAAAGCACATTAATTCCAGAGAGATGGAGATGAGAAAAAAGATAATAGTGCTTTCTTTTTCATTTGGTAGAAGAAGTTTGGTGAATATACGGCTAAGAGAGATAATGACTCCAGCAGTACCTAGAAATGAAATTAAAAGGGTTTTATCTTTTAATAAATTAATTAGCACCCTTGGACATATAAACCTAGACTAAATGGTGGTTCCAACTATCCATTTAATGTCTTGGGATTGCGGAGCAAGTGGCATTGCAATGGTTGTAATAAAGTTTGACATTGTTGATTATAAAGCTGATCTGTCGTTTCAGATGACTTTTTAGCATAAGCTGAAGTATGCTGTACATGAGAAATATAACAATTTCTGTTAATTGTAAAGTTAGGTCCTGAAATGTTTGGCTTTTATCCAAAGTCATATTGCACGGCTCGTTGAAGGGTCGTTTTTAACTTTTTAGGATTGCTGCATTCAGTAGGTGGCACTAGAGATCAAGCCCTCTTCCTCTCTGAAAAGACAATTTGAATATTTAATTTCCCAGAGGAGCAAGTATGGCTTTTAAGTCTCCTCACTCTGATAAGCCAGGTTTGAGATGTCACTTTCCGCAAGACAATTTGAACATGCTTACGACAAAACTTAAAATGGAACCTGTCACCAGGAAAAGCGCCATTAACCTGCATATATGAGGTTAATATGCAGGTTTATAGCATTATTAATGTGCCCGGTGCGCCAGCACTAAGCCAAACTCTGCGGGGAGAAATTTAACTTTATTCCTTCCAGCAGTATTTCGGTTTCAGTCACCTGTCTGAGTATACTGAGTGGGGCCGGACCGGGCCCCAGGCCCAGACTGAGACTGGCTCAGTACCGGAGTCAGTACCACAGTCACCGCCTCCATGATTGAAATCGGAATGCTGCCGGGGGGAATAAAGAGGTGCATATACTCATCTTGTATCTTTATTATATAGCTGTCCAGTGAAGATATCTAAGGTCTTGGATACTGAATGGAGACAGGCTTAATGCTGAAGCACATTTAGGGCACTACCTTACCATTAAAGCATTCTGGGTCTTATTGGAGGGTCCATAAAAATAAATGATTGCCTATTCACAGGATAGCACCGCAGATATGGAAAGCGTGTAAATATTTGGAGAAGGTCTGTGATGTGAGGGGGGGCTGAATTACGGAATAAGGCTGGTTTCACATTAGCGCTTTTGTGCGCAGCGCATCGTGCGCACCCGTGCGCATGCGCACTGCGCACCTATACTTAACATGACGTGCGCATGGTCTTGCGCATACTTGCGTTTTCGTGCACATGCGTTTTTTTGTCTTTTGCGCCAGGCGCGCCAGACGCAACATGTTGCATTTTTGGTTCCGCCCTGTCTCGTCAAAAAAACGCATGCGCACGCTTGCGCACGGAATGCGCAAAAACACCACATTGGAGCCTATGGGAACGCATGCGTGCGCATGGTCTTGCGCACGCTTGCGTTTTTTTGCGCATGCGTTTTTGAGTTAAACAAGTCTAGAATGTTCTCTAGACAATGGAAAAAACGTCACACTTAAAAACGCATGCGCATAAAAAACGCCAACGCATGCAAAAAACGCATGTAAAACGCAAACAACGCTGCGTTTTTTTTACACATCAGCGTGCGCATGACGTTAAAAAAACGCGCGTTTGTTTTGCGTTTTTCTTTGCGTTTTTTATGCGCCCGATGCGCTGCGCAAAAAAACGCTAATGTGAAACTAGCCTAACTGAATTATCAGATTTGTTTTCACTAATGGGAATAGAGTTTAGGATATAGCATGTAGTTATTATCATTAATCACATTTTTTCAAATGATACGCTTCCGCTCTTTGATCAACTGAAGTCTCAATTTGGCATCTCATGTTTGACTTTGATAGGTATTTACAGTTTTGACCTATAATCACAAGTCTGCTCCCTCATCCCAGAGTATCATCATACCATGTGATAGGGGTAAATAAAGGAAACCTGTTCTGTCCTATTTGTGTATTAAACTGCCCCAATGTGCATCACTGACATGAAAGAAAAGCTCTCAGTAGATATGTGTACAAACATTTGATATCATTAGTAGATTGCATCACATACCTTTAGTTTCAGGCATAGGGGTGGCGCTTTTTACCTCGTCAGTCAGTCGTGGTCCTGTTTAAAATTATTCACGCCCACCTCTTTGTGATAGATTACCGTGACGGACCGGACGTCCCTGCTACGGCCTATGAAATACCATGCTTGCGCACTGCCCGTCAGCCCCTCGGGTATGCACACTGAATCTGGGTGCACGTCCCCTGCTTTTTTTTTTTATTTAAATCAGATCTTTTTTATTAAGAGAATTACACAATAACATTTTTATAAAAAGAGATCAGTAGAACAAAGAGATTTTCAGTATTACATGGTATATATATTATTGCTGTACATAAAACACATTAACATTTTCATCTTCCAAGGATTCGATTTTTTTTTCCCATTCAAACTGGTACAAACCTCCAACCCCGTAACCTCCGATAACACTACAGAAAAATCTATAATCATACTATTTTTTTTTTTTGTGATTTACATACGTTAGAATATCTGCCATTCAGTTATAATAATTACCTTGCATGGGTAACGACCATTCCTATATCATTTAACCTGGAAGATCATACCACAAGTGTCCCTGACGCCAGAAATTGCTATATATCTTTCAGGAGTATTCCAGATTACAGGCCTGGAACATTCAACTAAGGTCCCAAAATTTCTTGATTGCTTTTCTCTTTCTATGTACCCCTTTTTCCAACTAAATAATATTGTTTAGCTTTTTTATTAACTCATTAACTGTCGGTGGTTGAGCAATAAGTTTAAGTGATTGATACAAGTTTTGCAAAAGACCTGTAGTCATCAAAATTGACCAAATCTCCCAGATATCCCAATATACATAATTTGGATTAGCGCGCCAAATATCCTTTTTATTAACCCCTTCCCGACATTTGCAGTATAAATACATCATGGTGGGGAAAGACTTTGACATGACTTATATATACTGCATCTGTCAATCATACGATCACCGTGACTAAGTGTACAGTGATCACATGATTTTCCCTTCAGCTTCTCAGAGCACGGAACATGGCGCCTTTGTCCCAGGGGTGGCAAGGTCACACCCTGAAACTTTGATCGCTGTGAATGGCTGTTCAATTCTGAATATCCAATCGCAGCGTTTCTCAGTGTTTCAGGCAATCAGAGTGCTGTAAGAACTCCAATCATAGGCTGGAGCCTAGCAACACTGGCGTCACAAGGGTCAGCTCTGATTGGTGCGATGGACGATGACATTATTTGCACCAATCAGAGCGCACAGACGCGGTGTGACCTCACAGTGACAGCCCTATACTTAGCAGCGTTAAACTGAGTCAGATATGTATGCCTAAGCTGTAGGTATTGAAAGTTTGTTAAAGCTTTTTAAGTGTTCCATTTTCTATTAGCTGATCTAAAGTCTGAATTCCCCTTGATTCCAAAACCTCCAAAACCGTCAATTTGTTGAACTCCACCAGTCACTGATTTTGCCATAATGGGATAAAATTAGAGTATTCTTTTATCCCCAACAGTCTGTTCTCCCTGTCCCACACCTTGTACGTCATTGCTGAAGTCGGTCTCTATCTGTGTGCTTAGTGACCACCTCCAGTAGGTATATGGGCGACAGCAATTTTTTGTTTTGAAGGAAAAACTACCATTCTTGTCCATACTCTGTTTTTTTTCTCAGCCATAAAAACGTCCTTTTGAAGTGACGTCAGTTTTATTCTTCCATTTCGCTTGCACCATATCAGTTCTCTGAACAATGACTGTACCTTTCAGAATAGGGGAGTGGGGATCTAACATGGGGAATTGTGAAGAAAATACAACAATTGTGGCATCAAAATAATATTAACCCCTTCACCCCCAAGGGTGGTTTGCACGTTCATGACCGGGCCAATTTTTACAATTCTGACCACTGTCCCTTTATGAGGTTATAACTCTGGAACGCTTCAACGGATCTAGGCGATTCTGAGATTGTTTTCTCGTGACATATTGTACTTCACTTTAGTGGTAAAATTTTTTCGCTATAACTTGCGTTTATTTATGAAAAAAACAGAAATATGGCAAAAATTTTGAAAATTTTGCAATTTTCAAACTTTGAATTTGTATGCCCTTAAAACAGAGAAATATGTGACACAAAATAGTTACTAAATAACATTTCCCACATGTCTACTTTACATCAGCACAATTTGGGAAACAACATTTTTTTTGTTAGGAAGTTATAAGGGTTAAAATTTGACAAGCGATTTCTAATTTTTACAACAAAACTTACAAAACCATTTTTTTTAGGGACCACCTCACATTTGAAGTCACTTTGAGGGGTCTATATGGCAGAAAATACCCAAAAGTGACACCATTCTAAAAACTGCACCCCTGAAGCTACTCAAAACTACATTCAAGAAGATTATTAACCCTTCATGTGCTTCACAGGAGCAGAAGCAACGTGGAAGGAAAAAATGAACATTTAACTTTTTAGTCACAAAAATAATATTTTAGCAACAATTTTTTTATTTTCCCAAGGGTAACAGGAGAAATTGGACCCCAAAAGTTGTTGTCAAATTTGTCCTGAGTACGCTGATACCCAATATATGGGGGGGAAACCACTGTTTGGGCACAAGGCAGGGCTCAGAAGGGAAGGAGCCCCGTTTGACTTTTTCAACCTAAAATTGGCTGGAATTGAGATTGGACGCCATGTCACGTTTGACGAGCGTCTGATGTGCCTAAACAGTGGAAACCCCCACAAGTGACCCCATTTTGGAAACTAGACCCCCTAAGGAACTTATCTAGATGTGTGGTGACCACTTTGAACCCCCAAGGGCTTCACAGAAGTTTATAACACCCGGGCGTGAAAATAAAAAATCATATTTTTTCCACAAACATGATCATTTAGTCCCCAATATTTTGTTTTCCCAAGGGTAACAGGAGAAATTGGACCACAAAGGTTCTTGTCAAATTTGTCCTGAGTACGCTGATACCCAATATGTGGGGGGGAACCACTGTTTGGGCACATGGCAGGGCTCAGAAGGGAAGGAGCCCCGTTTGACTTTTTCAACCTAAAATTGGCTGGAATTGAGATCGGACGCCATGTCGCGTTTGACGAGCGTCTGATGTGCCTAAACAGTGGAAACCCCCCACAAGTGACCCCATTTTGGAAACTAGACCCCCTAAGGAACTTATCTAGATGTGTGGTGAGCACTTTGAACCCCCAAGGGCTTCACAGAAGTTTATAACACCCGGGTGTGAAAATAAAAAATCATATTTTTTCCACAAACATGATCATTTAGTCCCCAATATTTTGTTTTCCCAAGGTTAACAGGAGAAATTGGACTCCAAAGGTTGTTGTCAAATTTGTCCTGAGTACGCTGATACCCAATATGTGGGGGGGAACCACTGTTTAGGCACATGGCAGGGCTCAGAAGGGAAGGAGCCCCGTTTGACTTTTTCAACCTAAAATTGGCTGGAATTGAGATCGGACGCCATGTCACGTTTGACGAGCGTCTGATGTGCCTAAACAGTGGAAACCCCCCACAAGTGACCACATTTTGGAAACTAGACCCCCTAAGGAACTTATCTAGATGTGTGGTGACCACTTTGAACCCCCAAGGGCTTCACAGAAGTTTATAACACCCGGGCGTGAAAATAAAAAATCATATTTTTTCCACAAACATGATCATTTAGTCCCCAATATTTTGTTTTCCCAAGGGTAACAGGAGAAATTGGACCCCAAAAGTTGTTGTTCAATTTGTCCTGAGTACCCTGATACCCCACATGTGGGAGAAAACTACTGTTTGGGCACACGTCAGGGCTCGAAAGGGAAGTAATGACGTTTTGGAAAGCAGACTTTGATGGAATGGTCTGCGGGCGTCATGTTCCATTTGCAGAGCCCTTGATGTTCCTAAACAGTAGAAACCCCCAATAAGTGACCCAATTTTGGAAACTAGACCCCCTAAGGAACTTATCTAGATGTGTGGTGAGCACTTTGAACCCCCAAGTGTTTCACTAAAGATTATAATGCCCAGGCGTGAAAATATAAAATCCTGTTTTGTTCCCACATAAATGATCATTTAGTCCCCAATTTTTAATTTTCCCAAGAGTAACAGGAGAAATTGGACCCCAAAAGTTGTTGTACAATTTGTCCTGAGTACCCTGATACCCCACATGTGGGAGAAAACTACTGTTTGGGCACACGTCAGGGCTCGAAAGGGAAGTAATGACGTTTTGGAAAGCAGACTTTGATGGAATGGTCTGCGGGCGTCATGTTCCATTTGCAGAGCCCTTGATGTTCCTAAACAGTAGAAACCCCCAATAAGTGACCCCATTTTGGAAACTAGACCCCCTAAGGAACTTATCTAGATGTGTGGTGAGCACTTTGAACCCCCAAGTGTTTCACTAAAGATTATAATGCCCAGGCGTGAAAATATAAAATCCTGTTTTGTTCCCACATAAATGATCATTTAGTCCCCAATTTTTAATTTTCCCAAGAGTAACAGGAGAAATTGGACCCCAAAAGTTGTTGTACAATTTGTCCTGAGTACCCTGATACCCCACATGTGGGAGAAAACTACTGTTTGGGCACACGTCAGAGCTCGAAAGGGAAGTAATGACGTTTTGGAAAGCAGACTTTGATGGAATGGTCTGCGGGCGTCATGTTCCATTTGCAGAGCCCTTGATGTTCCTAAACAGTAGAAACCCCCAATAAGTGACCCCATTTTGGAAACTAGACCCCCTAAGGAACTTATCTAGATGTGTGGTGAGCACTTTGAACCCCCAAGTGTTTCACTAAAGATTGTAATGCCCAGACGTGAAAATATAAAATCCTGTTTTGTTCCCTCATAAATGATCATTTAGTCCCCAATTTTTAATTTTCCCAAGAGTAACAGGAGAAATTGGACCCCAAAAGTTGTTGTCCAATTTGTCCTGAGTACCCTGATACCCCACATGTGGGAGAAAACTATTGTTTGGGAACACGTCAGGGCTCGAAAGGGAAGTAATGACTTTTGGAAAGCAGACTTTGATGGAATGGTCTGCGGGCGTCATGTTCCATTTGCAGAGCCCTTGATGTTCCTAAACAGTAGAAACCCCCCATAAGTGACCCCATTTTGGAAACTAGACCCCCTAAGGAACTTATCTAGATGTGTGGTGAGCACTTTGAACCCCCAAGTGTTTCACTAAAGATTATAATGCCCAGGCGTGAAAATATAAAATCCTGTTTTGTTCCCACATAAATGATCATTTAGTCCCCAATTTTTAATTTTCCCAAGAGTAACAGGAGAAATTGGACCCCAAAAGTCGTTGTCCAATTTGTCCTGGGTACTCTAGTACCCCACATGTGGGAAAAAACTGTTTAGGCACACGTTGGGGCTCGAAAGGGAAGTAGTGTTGTTTTGGAATGCAGACTTTGATGGTCAGCTGGCGTCATGTTCCATTTGCAGAGTCCCTGATGTGCCTAAACAGGAAAAAAACCCACATATGACATCATTTTGGATACTAGACCCCCAATGAACAAATCTAGATGTGCCCCCAACTAATCTAATGTAAATTAGTAGTGCATGGAGGTGTGGTACAATTTGAAGCAATCCTTCATGCACAGGCCAGGTTTTTTGGGGCAGGTGTCGCACTGGTAAGTGGTGTCCCTGCGTATTCCTTTTTTGTAAGGCTGGTTTCACATTAGCGCTTTTTAAGCGCACGCACGGCCGGGGGTAGCTCCGCCCCCGAACCGGCTCTCTGCCCGGCGTGCCCGCCCCTTGCTTGTAGCGCCGCCTCCTAGCGCACAGCGGCGCCTGCGATCGGCGCACCCTATCTTTAGCATAGGGTGCGCAGATCGTGCGCAGGCCGTGCGCTAGTTGCGCTTTGACCTGCGCTGCGCACTTTTGACGGTGCGCCGTGCGCGCCAAAATCCGAAAAGTTTGATTTTGGCGCGCACGGCGCACCGTCAAAAGTGCGCAGCGCAGGTCAAAGCGCAACTAGCGCACGGCCTGCGCACGATCTGCGCACCCTATGCTAAAGATAGGGTGCGCCGATCGCAGGCGCCGCTGTCCGCTAGGAGGCGGCGCTACAAGCAAGGGGCGGGCACGCCGTACAGAGAGCCGGTTCAGGGGCGGAGCTACCCCCGGCCGTGCGTGCGCTTAAAAAGCGCTAATGTGAAACCAGCCTAACACACTCGACACCTTTTTTGCGGCTTACCTTTTCTTGGGGTTGGCGGGACCACCCCCGGAAAATGCTGACCTGGGACAATACGAGCACCTTCAGTTCCTGAAGTACTGGGGCCCGCTCCTTCCTGAGCGCCAAACATCATGGCCTTAACCACTACCTCCTGGAAATGAAGGTACGCCGTATCGCTGGGGCATGCACATTGTGACAGCAGGAATGCGTTGAGCATTGCCATTTGGACGATGTGCACGGCCAGCTTTTTGTACCACACCTTGGCCTTCCTCAATGCATTGTACGGTTGGAGGAGTTGATCGGAGAGATCAACTCCCCCCATTTTTTTGTTGTACCCCACTACACATGTCGGTTTGAGGACCTGTGTAGAGGTACCCCGTACAGTGCAGAGGGTACTGCCATCACCGTGTATGGTGGTCAAGAGATGGACATCTCTCTTGTCCTTGTACTTGACCACCAGCAGGTGGTCGCTACATTGGGCTCTGCTCTCACCTTTTCGGAGCATCTGCCCAAGTAGCGTCTTCGGGAGGCCTCTCTGATTTTTGCGGACAGTACCGCAGGCTGCGGTACGTCGCTCAGAGAGGGATTTGTAGAGTGGGATGCTGGTATAAAAGTTATCAGTGTAGAGGTGATAACCTTTATCCAGCAGTGGGTGCACCAAATCCCACACAATTTTCCCACTCACTCCCAGGAAAGGAGGACACTCAGGGGGTTCAATCTGGGTGTCCTTCCCTTCGTAAACTCTAAACTTGTGGGTGTACCCTGAGGTACTCTCACACAACTTATAGAGTTTGATTCCGTACCTGGCCCTCTTACTGGGCAGGTATTGACGGATCACAGCCTTCCCTTGAAGTGAACCAAGGACTCATCCACGCAGATGTCCCTTTGGGGCACATACACTTCAGCAAACTTTTTGTTGAAGTGTTCGATGACCGGCCGAACTTTGAACAGACGGTCAAAGTTGGGGTCATCTTGTGCGGGACACGCTGCATTATCAGTATAATGCAGAAACTTGTGGATGGCCTCAAAACGCGTCCGGGCCATGACCATACGGAACACTGGAGTGTTGTATAAAATATCAACACTCCAATATTGCCGAATTTCCGGCTTCTTCAGTATCCCCATATGGAGGACCAGGCCCCAACACTGCGTCATTTCAACTGCGTCTACAGGAGACCAGTTTGAAAATGTTGAACGCGGGTTTTGCTCCAAAAATTGACGAGCGTACAAATTAGTTTGCTCCACCATGAGGTTAACAAAATCCTCAGAGAAAAAGAGTTTGAAAAAGTCAATTTCTGTGAGGCCGGTGGTGTCAAACTTGATTCCTGATTCTGCCACAAAATCAGGAATCAGTGACTCGTAATTTTCGGGGGGCGAGGTCCATACGGGGAGCACTGGGTCAGCTGCGGGCATGGTGGGCGCTGCCTCATCTTCTGTCCTGGAGCGTCTGCGTGGCGGTTCCGCAGGACCCGAGGAGGAAGATGAGGAGGGGGAAGAGGAAGAAGAAGAGGATGAAGAATCCGAAAATTAAAGAAAAGTCGGATCGTCGTCCAAATCGCTATCAGTTTCGGAGGCAAGTAAAGCATATGCCTCCTCCACTGAATAGCGCTGTTGGGATGAATTTGATGACATTTTTGTGTAAATATGGTGCTTGGGTGTACACTTTATTGAAAACTGTATGTGTACGTGAGGGGGGGGAGTGATTGGTGTAAACTTTCTGTAAAGAAAAAGCTGTGGAAAAAAGTCTAAAACAGCAGGCCCTAGCTGATAAGTGTCACTTATCAAAACTAGGCTGCTGGATGTGCGCACGGGGTGGCGCAAGGGGGGGTGGAAAAAAAAAAAAAGGAAAACGGCAAACTCTGATAAGTGAACTGTGTCACTTATCCAAGTTTCGCAGCTGCGGGATGTGTGTACGGAGGGGCTAAGGAAAAAAAGCGAGCTCAAGTGTTGATCGGTGAACTGCGTCACCAATCAACGCTCGGCGGCTGCGCACGGAGGTGGCGCAAAAGTGGGGTGGAGGGGGGTAAAAATAGAGGGAAGGGGGATGGGGGGATTGGGGTGGATGAAGAGAGATTGGGCAGGGATCAACAGTTAGGGTTGTAGTTAGGTGGCACAAAGGGGGGTGAAAAAAATGAAAAGCGGCAGGCACAAGCTTGGATAAGTGACGTGTGTCACTTATCCAACTTTTGCGGCTGCGGGATGTGTGTACGGAAGTGGCGCAAAGGGGGCTAAGGAAAAAAAAGCGAGCTCAAGTGTTGATCGGTGAACTGCGTCACCAATCAACGCTCGGCAGCTGTGCACGGAGGTGGCGCAAAAGTGGGGTGGAGGGGGGTAAAAATAGGGGGAAGGGGGATGGGGGGATTGGGGTGGATGAAGATAGATTGGGCAGGGATCAACAGTTAGGGTTGTAGTTAGGTGGCACAAAGGGGGGTGAAAAAAATGAAAAACGGCAGGCACAAGCTTGGATAAGTGACGTGTGTCACTTATCCAACTTTTGCGGCTGCGGAATGTGTGAACGGAAGTGGCGCAAAGGGGGCTAAGGAAAAAAAAGCGAGCGCGAGTGTTGATCGGTGAACTGCGTCACCGATCAACGCTCGCAGGCTGCGCACGGAGGTGGCGCAAAAGTGGGGTGGAGGGGGGTAAAAGGGGGGTGAAGGGGGGTAAGAGGGGGGGTGGAGGGGGATGGGGGGATGAAGATAGATTGGGGGGGTGAAGATAGATTGGGCAGGGGATCAGGGATCAATTAACACTTACAATTGTAGTTTTCTTTCTTCTTCTTCTTCTTTCTTCTGCAGGGATTGTGATGCTACAAGCTGTGGCACCACAATACCCAGCACAGGAGCTCTTGCTGCGTCCGACCTCTCTGCAGGAATCCTCAGCTAGAGTGAGGACCCCTGCAGATAGGTCAGACAGGTCAGAGGCAGGTCAGGGGGCAGGTCACAGAGCGGTCACATCGCTGCTGTGACCTGTCATTGGTGGGATCGAATGATTACATCGACCCCACCAATCCCTGATCTGCCTGGTGACCATGGCAACTGCCTAGAATCGGAGCTCACAGCTCCGATTACTAGGCAGGTCATGCCCAGGTCACCAGCAGGGCACAGAGCGGTCACATGGTGACCGCAGCTGTGCCCTGTGGTTGGCGCGATCGCCGATCTAATCGATCGCGCCAGCCAACTCCTGCAGGCCCTGCTGGGCCTGCATCAGGCTCCAGCACGATCGGTGCTAATATAGCACCGATCCTGGCTGGTACTGGCAGGGCACAGCGGCGATATAGCGCCGCTGTGCACTGCGATTGGCGCGATCGATCAGATCGGCGATCGCGCCAATCCGGGTGCAACGCCAGGCACCGGCTCTAGGATCGAGTACATCGGTACTCGATCCCCGCCTAGGACATCATTGTTTCAGCCAAGCTGATTGGCTGAAACAATGAGAAACGCTGCGATTGGCTGTTCAGAATTGAACAGCCAATCACAGCGCTCTGGATGCCGGGGGGGCGGGATCACAGCCCGGGATGCCGACGCCATCTTTTCTAAGGTGAGATGGCGTCGGAATTTTAATGCGATCACCGCGACTTTAGTCGCGGTATCGCATTAAAGGGCCCGACGTACTATCCCGTCCACGGTCATACGGGCCCGGGTACCGTGGACGGGATAGTACGCCGGATGTCAGGAAGGGGTTAATGAGATTCCCCCTACCTAATACAGACAGAGGCAATAAGCAATATGCATTTATTTTGGATCTAAATCTATCTAGTAAAGGGTTTATGTTTAACGCTATATAGTCTTTAACCCCTTCACCCCCAAGGGTGGTTTGCACGTTCATGACCGGGCCAATTTTTACAATTCTGACCACTGTACCTTTATGAGGTCATAACTCTGGAACGCTTCCATGGATCCCGGTGATTCTCATATTGTTTTCTCGTGACATATTGTACTTCATGCTAGTGGTAAAATTTCATTCAAATAACTTGCGTTTATTTGTGAGAAAAATGGAAATTTGGCGAAAATGTTGAAAAATTTGCAGTTTTCCAACTTTGAATTTTTATGCCCTTAAATCACAGAGATACGGCACACAAAAAACTTGATAACTAACATTTTCCACATGTTTACTTTACATCAGCACAATTTTGGAACCAAAATTTTTTTTTGTTAGGAAGTTATAAGGGTTAAAAGTTGACCAGCGATTTCTCATTTTTACAACACTTTTATTTTTAGGACCACATCACATTTGAAGCCACTTTGAGGGGTCTATATGATAGAAAATAACCAAAAGTGACACCATTCTAAAAACTGCACCCCTTAAGGTGCTCAAAACCACATTCAAGAAGTTTATTAACCCTTTAGGTGCGTCACAGGAATTTTTTTGAATATTTAAAAAAAAAATGAACATCTAACTTTTTTTCACAAAAAAAATACTTCAGGTTCAATTTTTTTTATTTTACCAAGGGTAACAGGAGAAATTGGACTGCAAAAGTTATTGTGCAATTTGTCCTGAGTACGCTGATACCTGATATGTGGGGGGGAACGACTGTTTCGGCGCATGGCAGAGCTCAGAATGGAAGGAGCGCCGTTTGACTTTTTCAATGCAAAATTGGCTGGAATTCAGATCGGACGCCATGTCACGTTTGGAGAGTCCCTGATGTACCTAAACAGTGGAAACCCCCTACAAGTGACCCCATTTTGGAAACTAGACCCCCCAAGGAACTTATCTAGATATGTGGTAAGAACTTTGAACCCACAAGGGCTTTACAGAAGTTTATAACGTACAGCGGTACAATTAAAAAATCATATTTTTTCCACAAAAATGATCTTTTCACCCCAATTTTTATTTTCCCAAGGGTAACAGGACCCTAAAAGTTATTGTGCAATTTGTCCTGAGTACGCTGATACCCCACATGTGGGGGTAAACCACTATTTGGGCGCATGGCAGAGCTCGGAAGGGAAGCAGCGCCATTTGACTTTTTGGCTGGAATTGAGATCGGACACCATGTCACGATTGGAAAACCCCTGATGTACCAAAACAGTGGAAACCCCCCACAAATGACACCATTTTGGAAATTAGACCCCCTAAGGAACTTATCTAGATGTGTGGTGAGAACTTTGAACCCCCAAGGGCTTCACAGAAGTTTATAACATAAAGCCGTACAATTAAAAAATCATATTTTTTCCACAAAAATGATCTTTTCACCCTCAATTCTTATTTTTCCAAGGGTAACAGGACCCTAAAAGTTATTGTGCAATTTGTCCTGAGTACGCTGATACCCCACATGTGGGGGTAAACCACTATTTGGGCGCATGGCAGAGCTCGGAAGGGAAGCAGCGCCATTTGACGTTTTTGGCTGAAATTGAGATCGGACACTATGTCGCGATTGGAAAACCCCTGATGTACCTAAACAGTGGAAACCCCCCACAAATGACACCATTTTGTAAACTAGACCCCCCAAGGAACTTATCTAGATGTGTGGTGAGCACTTTGAACCCCCCAGTGCTTCACAGAAGTTTATAACACCCGGGCGTGAAAATAAAAAATTAGTATTTTTCCCACAAACATGATCTTTTAGTCACCATTTTTTTATTTTCCCAAGGGTACCAGGAGAAATTGGACCCCAAAAGTTGTTGTCCAATTTGTCCTGAGTATGCTGATACCCCATATGTGGGAGAAAACTACTGTATGGGCACACGTCGGGGCTCGGAAGGGAAGTAGTGACGTTTTGGAATGCAGACTTTGATGGAATGTTCTGCGGGTGTAATGTTGCCTTAGGAGAGCCCCTAATGTACCTAAACAGTGGAAACCCCCACAAATGACCCCATTTTGGAAACGAGAACCCCTAAGAAACTTATCTAGATGTGAGGTGAGCACTTTGAACCCCCAAGGGCTTCACAGAAGTTTATAATGCCCGGGCATGAAAATAAAAAAAATCGTATATTTTCCACAAACACGATCAATTAGTCCCTAATTTTTTCATTTTCCCAAGGGTAACAGGAGAAATTGGACCCCAAAAGTTGTTGTCCAATTTGTCATGAGTACGCTGACACCCCATATGTGGGAGAAAACTACTGTACGGACACACGTCGGGGCTCGGAAGGGAAGCAGTGACGTTTTGGAATGCAGACTTTGATGGAATGGTCTGCGGGTGTCATGTGCGTTTGGAGAGCCCCTGATGTACCTAAACTATTGAAACTCCCCACAAGTGACCCCATTTTGGACACTAGACCCCCCACGGAACTTATCTAGATGTGTGGTGAGCACTTTTAACCCCCAAGTGCTTAACAGAAGTTTATAACGCTCAGACGTGAAAATAAAAAAGTCATTTTTTTCCACAAAACTGATATTTTTGCCCCCAATTTTTTATTTTCCTAAGGGTAACAGGAGAAATTAGACCCCAAAAATTGTTTTGCAATTTGACCTGAGTAGGCTGATACCCTACATGTGGGGGTAAAACACTGTTTGGGCGCATGGCAGAGCTTGGAAGGGAAGGAGCACCATTTGACTTTTTCAACGCAGAATTGGCTGGAATTGAGATCAGACGCCATGTTGCATTTGGAGAGCCCCTGATGTACCCAAACAGTGGAAACCCCCAATTCTAACTCCAACCCAAACCCCAACACACCCTTAACCCTAATCTCAGCCCTAACCCTAACCCTAGCCCTAACCCTACCCTAACCCTAACCCTAGCCCTAACCCTAACCCTAATGGAAAAATGGAAATACATTTTTTTTATTTTATTATTTTTCCCTAACTAAGGGGGTGATAACGGGGGGTTTGATTTACTATTTATGGCGGTTTTTATATTTGGCAGCTGTCGCACGCTAAAAGACGCTTTTTATTGTAAAAATAGTTTTTGCATCACCACATATTGAGAGCTATAATTTTTCCGTATTTTGACCCACCGAGTCATGTGAGGTCTTATTTTTTGCGGGACGAGTTGACGTTTTTATTGGTTCCATTTTCGGGCACGTGACATTTTTTGATCGCTTTTTATTCCGATTTTTGGGACGCAGAATGAACAAAAACCAGCGTTTCATGAATTTCTTTTGGGGGGGTGCGTTTACACCGTTGCGCGTGCGGTAAAATTGATAAAGAGGTTTTATTCTTCGGGTCCGTACGATTACAGCGATACCTCATTTAGATCGTTTTTTTATGTTTTGTCGGTTTTATGCAATGAAAACTATTTTATATAAAAAATAATTATTTTTGCATCGCTTTATTCTGCGAGCTATAACTTTTTTTATTTTTTCGCTGATGATGCTGTGTGGTGGCTCGTTTTTTGCGGGACAAGATGACGTTTTCAGCGGTACCATGGATATTTATATGCGTCTTTTTGATCGCGCGTTATTACACTTTTTGTTTGGCGGTATGATAATAAATCATTATTTTTTGCTTCGTTTTTTATTTTTATTTTTTAAGGGGTTCGCTAAAGGGGTTAACTAATGGGACAGTTTTATAGGGCGGGTCGTTACGGACGCGGCGATACCTAATATGTGTACTTTTATTGTTTTGGGGTTTTTTTATTTCTAAAAAATGGATTTATTTGGGGGAATATTTTTTTTTTTCTAATTTATTTGGCGATTTTTTTTAAATTTATTTTAACATTTTTTTTTATTTTTTTTTTAACTTTATTAAATAGTCCCAGGTGGGACATCACTGTCCTGTGACAGATCGCTGATCTGTCACATGACAGATCAGCAATCTGTCACAGGCAGTGCAGAAGGCTTCCTCATGCCTGCACTTTGCAGGCACCGAGGAAGCCAGCTTCCTGCAGGCCCCCGAAGGCCCCCGTCGCCATCTTGGATTCGGGGGCCTGCAAGAAAGGAGACCCCGCAGCAGCGCTGCACATTGCGCTGCCGTGGGGGGCTCAGGGAAGAACGGAGGGAGCCCCCTCCCTGCCGATGCTTCCCTTTAACCCCCGGTACACCGCGATCATGTTTGATCGCGGTGTGCAAGGGGTTAACGTGTCGGGGGCGGTCCGTGACCGCCCCTGACACATTGTGCCGGGTGTCAGCTGTGATAATCAGCTCACACCCGGCCGCGATCAGCGGCGCTCACCACGTGGGCGCCGCTGATCGCGGTAGACGTACTATCCCGTCCATGGGCATAGGGGCCCGGGTCCCATGGACGGGATAGTACGTCTGATGTCAGGAAGGGGTTAATATTTGAACTGACTACCACATCGAGATATTTAAACTTTTATCCGAGCTAATGCAATTGATTCCATATGTGGGAGAGATACAGGGGTGGGACTATCGCGGTCGCAGGGGTGGGCCCGGAGTGTTTAGGGGCCCAATCGCGGAGCTGCAGCCGCTCATTGGCTGTGCAGCTCCTTGCTTTCAGTGGCTGCCAGGCTTCAATTGGCCTGACGCGATGGCTGCACACAGGACCTCTGATGAGGTCACAGGAGGGAGGAGTCAGGGGTCACATGATCAGGAGCCTCCATGTGTGTGCAGGACTCTGCTGTGCTGGTTGTCATGGTGCACTGCTGGATGCGGGTAAGTTTATGTGTGGGGTCAGGAGGGGTTTGCAGGGTGGATGTTTCAGAGCCGTGTGTGTATGAGGTGTACTGAGCGGAGCCGTGTGTGTACGAGGTGAGCGGAGCTGTGTGTACGAGGAGTGCAGAGCCGTGTGTGTACGAGGTGTACGGAGCGGAGTCGTGTGTGTACAAGGTGTACGGAGCGGAGCCGTGTGTGTACGAGGTGTACGGAGCGGAGCCGTGTGTGTACGAGGTGTACGGAGCGGAGCCGTGTGTGTACGAGGTGTACGGAGCGGAGCCGTGCGTGTACGAGGTGTACTGAGCGGAGCCGTGCATGTACGAGGTGTACTGAGCGGAGCCGTGCGTGTACGAGGTGTACTGAGCGGAGCCGTGTGTGTACGAGGTGAGCGGAGCCGTGTGTGTACGAGGTGAGCGGAGCCATGCGTGTACGGAGCGGAGATGTGCGTGTATTTTGGCATGGGGGGGCCCCATTTGAAAGTTCGCATCGGGGCCCATAACTTTGTAGTTACGCCACTGGAGAGATATATTACCAGTGGTAATAAAATGACTTATGCTAATAGATTTTTAGGCCTGATTTCTGACCAAACTCCTTTATATCTGTCATTATTGGGCCAAAAGACACCTCTATATCACCCACACACAGTAGCCTGTCATCGGCATACAGACTCACCTTTTCTATTATGTTATTGTGCTTAAAACCAATTAACCCCTTAGTGATGGGGCCAATTTTTTAAATTCTGACCAATGTTACTTTATGTGGTGATAACTCTGGAACACTTCAACAAATCCCATTGATTTTGAGACTGTTTTTTCGTGGCACATTATAATTTATGATAATGGTAAATTTAGGTTGATATGTTTTGTGTTTATTTATAAAAAATATCAATATCTTGTCAAAAACGTACAAAAAATTTCAATTTTCAAACTTATGTCTGCCTTACAGCAGCACCATTTGTAAAATGCTAATTTATTTTGTTAGCCAATTAGGAGGTTTAAAAATGTAGCAGCAATTACAAAATTTATTTTCTTGAGAGACCTATCCATGTTTGAAGTGACTTTGGGGGTCCTATGTATTGGAAAACCCCAAACGTAATACCATTTTAAAAACAGCACCCCCTGACATATTGAAAACTGCTGTCAGCTAGTTTATTAACCCTTCAGGTGATTTTCAGGAATTACTGCAAAGTGGTATAGCAGGAATGAAAAAGTGTTTGTTTACCAACTAAATGTCGCTAACTTCTGAACTGACCACTATATCCGGGAGACTCTAAGGCCGCGATTTGGCCATGAACTGCTATGGCAAACATCAGGACCACACAATCATAGTCTCAGTGTGTCAATTAGATTAAAGCAGAAGCCCCCACAATCTATTAACCATTTATTTGATGTAGTCACTTTTGACAGCAACAAATAATGGCTTAAACAGATATGGACGTGCCAACACTGATGGTTTGTGACACAGCAAGTTGTCAGTTCTACTGTACTGTTGACAGCTGCTGGATTGTCACCTGTATGAGGATGCTATTCTCTTATATCTCAGGTCAGTAAAAAGACGTATTGGCTGTCATTAAGGGGTTAAGTCCTTCAAATCTTTCAGTTTACATGCCAGCGGCTCAATTGCTAATGCAAACAGGAGAGGTGAGATCGGGCACCACTGTCATGTACCCCTGCCTTGACAATTGACCATTCTGAATCTAGCAGATGGTTATCCATAGATAATTTTGACCCAATTTATAAACTTATGACCAAATCCCATTTTGCTTAATACTGTCCATAAATACTTCCACTCGACGATGTTGAAAGCTTTTACAGCGTAAAGGGATATTACTGCTCTATATCTAGCATCCTTATTACTCATTTGTATAATAAGATATAACTGTCTAATGTTGATAGCTGTAAATCTGTTAGGCTTAAATCCTGTTTGGCCTTCATGGATCACTTCCGTTATCATTCCTCTACAAAGCCAGTGACTCTCACATATTTTCCCCCTCTGCCCAAAGCCGGGGGTTTTTTACACCAGACAGGGAATTCGGGAGAGAGCATCCGCATTGCTATGTAACTTCCCTGGCCTGTGTTCGACACGAAACGAGAAGTTCTGAAGAGCTAACAATCACATAGTCACTCTGGCGTTTTTACCCTTTTTCTCACTCAACCATCTCAGCAGGGCATGGTCTGACACCGATTTGAATCTACGGCGTAGAAGGTAGTACTTTAGTGTATCTATGGCCCACTTTATGACCAAGCACTCCTCGAAAATTGCATAATTCTTCTAGCAAGAAGTGAGTTTCAGGCTCAGATACAGGACGGGATGCTCTTCTCCATTTATTTCTTGTGATAGTACGGCTCCTAATCCAGCCTCTGAACCATCGGTCTGTAACACGAACTCCTTCTTAAAGTCTGATGCGACCAGGACCGGATGCCTACACAGAGCCCGCTTGAGTTCCTGAAATGCCCGCTCTGTGTCAGGAGCCCATTTTACCACAGTCGGCCTGGTTTCGCTGAGGAGGCCCGTTAACGGTGTGGCAATCGTGGCAAAATTCGGTAAACCTCCGGGAATAAACCACAATCCCGAGAAATGCCCTCACTTGCTTCTTGGACAGCGGCTGCTACCACTCCTGAATTGCCTCTATCTTATTCCATTGGGGCTGGATTACTCCACGGCCAACATGTAGCCCAAGTACCTGGCCTCCTCCTTTTCCATGGCAAATTTCTTCGGATTTCTTGTAAAACCCACTTTCCTCAAGGTATAGAGGGCCGCCTGTACTTTTGGGAGATGCAAACTCCAGTCATGGCTGAATATGACAATGTCATCCAAGTAAGCGTGGCATACTTCTTGTGTGGTGCCAAGATCCGATCCATCTCCCTCTGGAAGGTAGTGGGGGCCCCCTGCAGACCGAATGGCATCCTGGTGTAATGTAAACAGCCATCCGCATCGAGAAAATCATCTTCTCTTTGGCGCTCTGTGACATGGGAATCTGCCAGTATCCCTTCGTTAGGTCAAAGGTTGTGATATACCTCGCGGGCCCCAGTTGTTCAATAAGTTCATCCATGTGGGGCATCGGGTATGCGTCAACACTGGACGCCTCAATGAGCTTGCGGTAATCATTGCAAAACCGTCACTCGCCACTGGGCTTCGCTACGAGGACGATGGGACTTTTTGATTCTTCTATTATCCTGAGGTCCAGCATCCTCTTCACCTCTTGTAAGATTATCTGCCAGCGTGCTTCAGGGATTCTGTAGGGTTTTAGGTTCACCTGCACCTGTGGCTCCGTTAGTATGTCGTGTTCCACAACCTGTGTGCGTCCTGGCAATTTCAAGGATAGATCACGGTTTTGCTGCAGCAGCTCTCAACATTGCTTCTTCTGGGCCATTGTTATCGTCTTTGCAATCACAACCTCCTTGATCTTCGCTTCGGGACAGGCCCCCAGGCAAGGAACTTCCAGCGCCTTGTGGTCCTGCCACGGTTCGAACAGGTTCACATTGTACACCTGGTACAGCCTCCTGCGACTGGGCTGGTGTAACTTATAATTCATGTCCCCAAGTTTCTCTACGACTTCATACGGGCCTTGCCACTTGGCCGGGAACTTGCTCTCCACCGTTGGTAAGAGTAATAGCACGTGGTTGCCGGGATGGAACTGCCTCAGTCTTGATGACCATTTGTATACCCTGGCTTGGGCTTCGTGCGCCTGGTGCAGATGTTTCTTCACGATGGGCATTACATGAGCCATCCTCTCCTGCAGCTGGGTGACATGCTCTATCAAGCTTTGGTGTGGCATAACCTCGGCTTCCCAGGTTTCCTTGGTGATGTCCAGGAGCCCTCCTGGATGTCGGCCATACAGAAGCTCAAACGGGGAGAATGCGGATGCCTGTGGAACTTCTCTAATGGAGAAAAGCAAGAACGGGAGCAGATAGTCCCAGTCTCGACCGTTCTTCTCAGCAACCCTCTTGGGTTTTGTTTAAGCCCTCCACCTGGCCATCAGTCTGTGAATGGTACACGGGACGTTTGCAGCTGAGCTATCTGGAGGACTCTGCACAGCTCCCGCATCACTTTGTTCATAAACGGCGTTCCGTGATCAGTCAAAATTTCCTTGGGCAAACCGGTTCTGGTGAAGATGTGTAGCAGCTCCCAGGCGATACTCTTATAATCCATAACCACCAAGATACATATATTTTTTTTTTCCATAAATGTGTTTATTAAACTTTTCAAAATAAGGTACAACAATCCAGAAAGATGATATACATATGAATACATCAGAATATACAGACAGGTAAGATACAACATTGTGAAGGACAAAACAAGCTTGTAATCCTAGATATCTCAAATAAGACACGTCATGCCCATTCACATTTTAGTAACCTTTGGACTAATCATTCTGAGATTGCGTAGGAAAAAGGCAGATATAGAGAAATAAAGTCAAGAAGAGGGAAAGAGAAGAGAGAAAGTGGGTAAGAAATGGGGGAAGTGGAGGGGGAACTAAACCAACCTTGGTCCCAGCTACCCTACGAAAATTATGGAAACTCAGTTAACCAGCCCGGAAACTCTGAACTCTCCTTGAATGTCTCCCAGAGGAACCACATTTGTCCCGCTCGAGTCACAGATTCGTCATCTTGAGCCATCAGCGACTCCATTCGGTTCACTCTATCCATCTCGGACACCAACTCCACCGCAGACGGAACCCTTGTCGCTCCCCAGTACCGGGGAATAATTGTTCTGGCCGCTACTAAGCAGAACCTCATAATTCCTTTCTTTATGGTTGTTATAGACCCAGTAATCAGTGAAAGGAGAGCTATTTGCGGGGATGGCTCACAGCAAACGCCTGTCATCAAGCGAAAGTCTCCAAAAACAGCTTCCCAAAATGGACGCAGAAGACTGCAAGACCACCGTATATGAAGCATAGACCCCTCCTCTATGTCACATCTCCAGCATAAGTTTGAAATTGCAGGATTTATTTTATGGAGGCGCACAGGACACCTATACCAACGCGTTAATATTTTATAATTTTTCTCTTGTGATCTGCAAGAGATAGAGGTCTTGTGGGTAAGGGTAAAGATCTTCAGACGGTCTGCTTCAGAGAGGGCGATCCGCAGATCTCTCCCAAGCTGTAATAAAGCTGGTGTCAATAGATAACGTTTCCAGGATCAAACTGTAAAGCAAGGAGACTGTTTGGGTAGGACCCTCCGCAGCCAGCATCAAGGACTCAAATCAGGTCGATGTGTTAAAGGAAATACCCGAAAGGAAGTCCTTCAACTGAGCGAATTCAAGCCAAGATAGCGATTTGCTATGGCAGGTGTCCCGCAACCCCCCCACAGTGGAGAGCCCAGAGAGTCTGTCCGCCACCTGGCCCAGTCTCACCCGATCGACAGATCTCCAGCATAGAAACGCAGTCCTGTCCACTGCTGGCGGGAAAGCAATGTTGTCAAAGAGGGAGCCCAGTCTACTCGGAATGTTACAAAGTCTCAGTCTCCCCCAATTTCTATCCCAAAATCCCAACACTATCTGCGTAAGAGGTGGAAAGTCTGAGATCGGGGGCGTAAAATTTGCACCACACCATGGTATCCAGTATAGAGAGCAAGGAGAGAGGAGTTTTTCTAAAATCACCCACTGTTTATGTAAGTCGCTATATCTCCAGTCAACTATTCTAATCAGGAGAATGGCATGATAAAATATTTTGAAGCTAGGAAGACCTGTGCCCCCGTGTCTTGGGTCTGGTCAAAACCGAGAGCCTAATTCGGGATCTACGAGCTCCCCAGACAAAACTATTAATAGCAGATTGTAACCGATTAAAGAAATAGTCAGGAATTGCTATTGGGACTGTTTGAAAAAGATAAAGAAAGCGGGGTAGAATGTCCATTTTGATGACGTTTATACGACCAAACCATGAGAGCTGAGATCTATTGTATTTTTTAAGATCCAATAGAGTTTTGTGTAAAAGTGGGACATAGTTTAGGGAAAAAAGATCCACTTCGTTTCTGGGGATCCAAACTCCCAAGTATTTTATAGCTTTATCTTTCCATTTAAAAGGGAATGAATAATAATAATAATTTTTATTTATATAGCGCCAACATATTCCGCAGTACTTTACAATTAAGCGGGGACATGTACAGACAATAAATTCAATACAAGTTAAGACAATTTAAACAGTGACATTAGGAGTGAGGTCCCTGCTCGCAAGCTTACAATCTACAAGGAAATGGGGGGACACAGTAGGTGAGAAGTGCTTGTTATTTCAGGTCTGGCAATTATAATAAATAGGGATTTTCATATAAAGCTGCATAATCCGGTCATCAGCCCGTGTCTCTGGAATGAAGCCCGGAGTCTCTGGACCAGGTCATCAGGGAGAGATATATTAAGGGCCTCTGTCATTGAATAATTAACTTTAACCCCTTCACCCCCAAGGGTGGTTTGCACGTTCATGACCGGGCCAATTTTTACAATTCTGACCACTGTACCTTTATGAGGTCATAACTCTGGAACGCTTCCATTGATCCCGGTGATTCTGACATTGTTTTCTCGTGACATATTGTACTTCATGTTAGTGGTAAAATTTCATTCAAATAACTTGCGTTTATTTGTGAAAAAAATGGAAATTTGGCAAAAATTTTGAAAATTTCGCAATTTTCCAACTTTGAATTTTTATGCCCTTAAATCACAGAGATACGGCACACAAAAAACTTGATAAGTAACATTTCCCACATGTTTACTTTACATCAGCACAATTTTGGAACCAAAATTTTTTTTTGTTAGGAAGTTATAAGGGTTAAAAGTTGACCAGCGATTTCTCATTTTTACAACACCATTTTATTTTTAGGACCACATCACATTTGAAGCCACTTTGAGGGGTCTATATGATAGAAAATACCCAAAAGTGACACCATTCTAAAAACTGAACCCCTTACGGTGCTCAAAACCACATTCAAGAAGTTTATTAACCCTTTAGGTGCGTCACAGGAATTTTTTTGAATATTTAAAAAGAAATGAACATCTATCTTTTTTTCACAAAAAAAATACTTCAGGTTCAATTTTTTTTATTTTACCAAGGGTAACAGGAGAAATTGGACTGCAAAAGTTATTGTGCAATTTGTCCTGAGTACGCTGATACCTGATTTGTGGGGGGGAACGACTGTTTCGGCGCATGGCAGAGCTCAGAATGGAAGGAGCGCCGTTTGACTTTTTCAATGCAAAATTGGCTGGAATTCAGATCGGACGCCATGTCACGTTTGGAGAGTCCCTGATGTACCTAAACAGTGGAAACCCCCTACAAGTGACCCCATTTTGGAAACTAGACCCCCCAAGGAACTTATCTAGATATGTGGTGAGAACTTTGAACCCACAAGGGCTTTACAGAAGTTTATAACGTACAGCGGTACAATTAAAAAATCATATTTTTTCCACAAAAATGATCTTTTCACCCCAATTTTTATTTTCCCAAGGGTAACAGGACCCTAAAAGTTATTGTGCAATTTGTCCTGAGTACGCTGATACCCCACATGTGTGGGTAAACCACTATTTGGGCGCATGGCAGAGCTCGGAAGGGAAGCAATGCCATTTGACGTTTTTGGCTGGAATTGAGATCGGACACCATGTCGCGTTTGGAAAACCCCTGATGTACCAAAACAGTGGAAACCCCCCACAAATGACACCATTTTGGAAACTAGACCCCCTAAGGAACTTATCTAGATGTGTGGTGAGAACTTTGAACCCCCATGGGCTTCACAGAAGTTTATAACATACAGCCATACAATTAAAAAATCATATTTTTTCCACAAAAATGATCTTTTCACCCTCAATTCTTATTTTTCCAAGGGTAACAGGACCCTAAAAGTTATTGTGCAATTTGTTCTGAGTACGCTGATACCCCACATGTGGGGGTAAACCACTATTTGGGCGCATGGCAGAGCTCGGAAGGGAAGCAGCGCCATTTGACGTTTTTGGCTGGAATTGAGATCGGACACCATGTCGCGTTTGGAAAACTCCTGATGTACCAAAACAGTGGAAACCCCCCACAAATGACACCATTTTGGAAACTAGACCCCCTAAGGAACTTATCTAGATGTGTGGTGAGCACTTTGACCCCCCAGTGCTTCACAGAAGTTTATAATGCCCGGGCGTGAAAATAAATAATTCGCATTTTTTCCACAAACATGATCTTTTAGTCACCATTTTTTTATTTTCCCAAGGGTACCAGGAGAAATTGGACCCCAAAAGTTGTTGTCCAATTTGTCCTGAGTATGCTGATACCCCATATGTGGGAGAAAACTACTGTATGGGCACACGTCGGGGCTCGGAAGGGAAGTAGTGACGTTTTGGAATGCAGACTTTGATGGAATGGTCTGCGGGTGTCATGTTGCCTTTGGAGAGCCCCTAATGTACCTAAACAGTGGAAACCCCCCACAAATGACACCATTTTGTAAACTAGACCCCCCAAGGAACTTATCTAGATGTGTGGTGAGCACTTTGAACCCCCCAGTGCTTCACAGAAGTTTATAACGCCCGGGCGTGAAAATAAAAAATTCGTATTTTTTCCACAAACATGATATTTTAGTCACCATTTTTTTATTTTCCCAAGGGTACCAGGAGAAATTGGACCCCAAAAGTTGTTGTCCAATTTGTCCTGAGTATGCTGATACCCCATATGTGGAAGAAAACTACTGTATGGGCACACGTCGGGGCTCGGAAGGGAAGTAGTGACGTTTTGGAATGCAGACTTTGATGGAATGGTCTGCGGGTGTCATGTTGCCTTTGGAGAGCCCCTAATGTACCTAAACAGTGGAAACCCCCCACAAATGACACCATTTTGAAAACTAGACCCACTAAGGAACTTATCTAGATGTGAGGTGAGCACTTTGAACCCCCAAGGGCTTCACAGAAGTTTATAATGCCAGGGCATGAAAATAAAAAAATCGTATTTTTTCCAGAAACATGATCAATTAGTCCCCAATTTTTTCATTTTCCCAAGGGTAACAGGAGAAATTGGACCCCAAAAGTTGTTGTCCAATTTGGCCTGAGTACGCTGACACCCCATATGTGGGAGAAAACTACTGTATGGACACACGTCGGGGCTCGGAAGGGAAGCAGTGACGTTTTGGAATGCAGACTTTGATGGAATGGTCTGCGGGAGTCATGTGCGTTTGGAGAGCCCCTGATGTACCTAAACTATTGAAACTCCCCACAAGTGACCCCATTTTGGACACTAGACCCCCCACAGAACTTATCTAGATGTGTGGTGAGCACTTTGAAACCCCAAGTGCTTCACAGAAGTTTATAACACTCTGACGTGAAAATAAAAAAATCATTTTTTTCCACAAAAATGATATTTTTGCCCCCAATTATTTATTTTCCTAAGGGTAACAGGAGAAATTGGACCCCAAAAATTGTTTTGCAATTTGTCCTGAGTAGGCTGATACCCTACATGTGGGGGTAAAACACTGTTTGGGCGCATGGCAGAGCTTGGAAGGGAAGGAGCACCATTTGACTTTTTCAACTCAGAATTGGCTGGAATTGAGATCAGACGCCATGTTGCATTTGGAGAGCCCCTGATGTGCCCAAACAGTGGAAACCCCCAATTATAACTCCAACCCTAACCCCAACACACCCCTAACCCTAATCTGAGCCCTAACCCTAGCCCTAGCCCTAACCCTAGCCCTAACCCTAGCCCTAACCCTAGCCCTAACACTAGCCCTAACCCTAGCCCTAACCCTAGCCCTAACCCTAGCCCTAACCCTAAGGCTGTGTGCACACGCTGCGGATTTTGCTGCGGTTCCGCAGCGGTTTTGGTTGCTGCGGACCCCAGTACCATGATTCCCTATGGGAATCAAAAACCGCAGTGCAGACGGTGCGGAATTTTCCGCGGTTTTCAATCCGCAGAAAGAATTGACATGTCAATTCTTTCTGCGGATTCTCCTGCGGTTTGCCATCTCCTCTATTGAGGAGATGAAAAACCGCAGGACAAAACCGCAGAGCAATCTGCAGGTAAAACCGCAGGTCTTTTGACCTGCGGTTTCACCTGCGGATTTTACAAAATCCGCGCGGATGAATCCGCACCTAATCCGTAGCGTGTGCACACAGCCTTACCCTAACGGGAAAATGGAGATAAATACTTTTTTTTTAGTTTTATTATTTTTCCCTAACTAAGGGGGTGATAACGGGGGGGTTGATTTACTATTTATGGCGGTTTTTATTTTTGGAAGCTGTCACACGCTAAAAGACGCTTTTTATTGTAAAATAGTTTTTGCATCACCACATTTTGAGAGCTTTAATTTTTCCGTATTTTGACCCACTGAGTCATGTGAGGTCTTATTTTTTGCGGGACGAGTTGACGTTTTAATTGGTACCATTTTCGGGCACGTGACATTTTTTGATCGCTTTTTATTCCTATTTTTGGGACGCAGAATGAACAAAAACCAGCGTTTCATGAATTTCTTTTGGGGGGTGCGTTTACACCGTTCCGCGTGCGGTAAAATTGATAAAGCGGTTTTATTCTTCGGGTCAGTACGGTTACAGAGATACCTCATTTAGGTCGTTTTTTTATGTTTTTGTCGGTTTTATGCAATGAAAACTATTTTATATAAAAAATAATTATTTTTGCATCGCTTTATTCTGTGAGCTATAACTTTTTTATTTTTTCGCTGATGATGCTGTGTGGCGGCTCATTTTTTGCGGGACAAGATGACGTTTTCAGCGGTACCATGGATATTTATATGCGTCTTTTTGATCGCGCGTTATTACACTTTATGTTTGGCAGTATGATAATAAATCATTATTTTTTGCTTGGTTTTTTATTTTTATTTTTTAAGGGGTTCGCTAAAAGGGTTAACTAATGGGACAGTTTTAGGCTGTGTGCACACGCTGCGGATTAGGTGCGGATTCATCCGCACGGATTTTGTACAATCCGCAGGTGAAACCGCAGGTCAAAAGACCTGCGGTTTTACCTGCGGATTGCTCTGCGGTTTTGCCCTGCGGTTTTTCATCTCCTCAATGGAGGAGATGGCAAACCGCAGGAGAATCCGCAGAAAGAATTGACATGTCAATTCTTTCTGCGGATTGAAAACCGCAGATAATCCGCGCGGAAAATTCCGCACCGTCTGCACTGCGGTTTTTGATTCCCATAGGGAATCATTGTACTGTACACCGCAGCAGAAACTGCTGCGGGTCCGCAGCGGCCAAAACCGCTGCGGAACCGCAGCAAAATCCGCAGCGTGTGCACACAGCCTTATAGGGCGGGTCATTACGGACGCGGCGATACCTAATATGTGTACTTTCATTGTTTTTTTTTTATTATTTTCAAAAAATGAATTTATTGGGGAATATATTTTTTTTTTTTACTAATTTATTTGGCGATTTTTTTAAATTTATTTTTACATTTTTTTTTAATTTTTTTTTTACTTTATTACATAGTCCCAGGTGGGACATCACTGTCCTGTGACAGATCGCTGATCTGTCACATCACAGATCACTGTGACAGATCAGCAATCTGTCACAGGCATTGAAGCAGACTTCCTCTTGCCTGCGCTTTGCAGGCACTGAGGAAGCCAGCTTCCTCAGGTCCCCGAAGGCCCCCGTCGCCATCTTGGATTTGGGGGCCTGGAGGATAGGAGCCCCCCGCAGCAGCGCTGCACATTGCGCTGCCGTGGGGGGCTCAGGGAAGCACGGAGGGAGCCCCCTCCCTGCCGATGCTTCCCTTTAACTCCCGGTACACCGCGATCATGTTTGATCGCGGTGTGCAAGGGGTTAATGTGTCGGGGGCGGTCCGTGACCGCCCCTGACACATAGTGTCGGGTGTCAGCTGTGATAATCAGCTGACACCCGGCCGCGATCAGCGGCGCTCACCACGTGGGCGCCGCTGATCGCGGTAGACGTACTATCCCGTCCACGGTCATACGGGCCCGGGTACCGTGGACGGGATAGTACGTCGGATGTCAGGAAGGGGTTAAAGTTAGATACTTCTCCAAACCGTTGGAACTCTCTCATCAGCACTGGGAAGGCAATGGTCGGGTTAGTGATATAGATCAATAGGTCATCTGCATAGATAGACAATTTAACATGATTCCGACCAACCAGAAGGCCCTTGATATCAGGAGCATTCCTCAGTGCGATTGCAAGATGCTCCATTGCAATAATATAAAGTAAGGGCGAAAGAGGGCACCCCTGACGTGTGCCATTAGCTATTTGTAAGGGGGATGACAAAGTACCATTAACTCCAAGTCGGGCTGTGGGGCCTTGATATAGTGCCAGAATCCTACCCAGTATGTCAGGTCCCAAACCAAGCTGTGTCAAGGCAGATCTCATAAAGGTCCATCCTAGACGATCAAACGCCTTTTCCGCATCAATGGACAATAGACATGCTGGAATTTTATGTTTACGCATATGAGAGGCAAGGAGCAATGATTTTACAGTATTATCTCTAGCCTCCCTGTGTTGTACAAAACCAGTCTGATCCGTGTGAATGGAGCCAGGGAGTAGAGGGCTTAGTCTTTTTGCAATTGCTTTGGCGTATACTTTTATATCAACGTTAATTAGGGAGATAGGCCGATAATTAACGCATAATAAGGGGTCCTTTCCTGGCTTGGGAATAACGACAATCGTGGCAGCTAAAGTTTGGGGGCAATTCTCAGAGATAGAGTTGAAGAGTTTTGTCATAAATGGAATTAAATTTGATGCAAATATCTTATAAAAGTTAGCCGGGAATCCATCCGGACCGGGGCTTTTGCCATTTGCCAGAGACCTGACTGTATCCAGTATCTCCTGTTCCAAGGACGGGGTCTCAAGGGCCATTACGTCTCAGATGGAAGAGGAGGAATCGGAGTGCTATTTAGGCCGGTTTCACATTTGCGTTACAGGCCGCAGCGCCGGCCAGCGCTAAGCCCCGCCCCTGCCGCGCCTCTGGCGGTAGCTCCGCCTCCGGGCGCATGACGCTGCATGCGTTATGCGTCGCCTATCTTTATCACTGAGGACGCAGGCCGTGCGCAGTATGCGTTTGGTGGCGCCTGCGTCCTTTTGACCGTGCGCCGAGCGCAACCTAATTGCAACAGGTTGCGTTTGGCGCTGGTCGGCGCACTGTCAAAAGGACGCAGGTGCCGCCAAACGCATACTGCGCACGGCCTGCATCCTCAGTGATAAAGATAGGGGACGCATGACGCATGCAGCGTCATGCGCCCGGAGGCAAAGCTACCGCCGGAGGCGCGGCAGGGGGCGGGGCTTAGCGGCGGCCGTACGCAGGCCAGCGCTGCGGCCTGTAACTCAAATGTGAAACGGCCTTACATAGTTATCCACTCTTTCCTGGAAGTCGGACACAGCCATGTCTGCCAAAGGTCCTCTAAAGTTGTAAAGGGAGTTGTAATAACCCCTAAATGAGTCTGTAATCTCCAAGGGGGAGTGGAGGGATTTACCTGACCCAGACTTAATGGTAGGTATATAGGTAGTAGGAATTCGTGGGTGTAAAAAACGTGCTAAGGCCCTACCAGGCTTGTCAGAGTATTCGTATAGGTATCTGCGGAAGCGGTCTCTCTGTCTTGCTGTAGCTGTATCTAGCAATAAGCTTAAGTCAGTTCTAGCTTTCAACAGGTCAGTCATGACTTGTGGATTTTGTGACCTTTTGTGTTCCAACTCCAAAGCTTGGATGTGCGTCAACAAATTAGGAATGGCAGAAGCCCTTTCTCTCTTTAATCGTGCCCCCTGTTGGATGAAAACTCCCCGTATAACTCCTTTTAAGGCCTCCCAATGAGATGACAAAGCTGTGGGGTCATCTTTGTGAATATTGAAAAAAATCTGTGATTGCCATCCTGATTGCCTCCTGACAAGAGGGATTTTTGAGAAGCCCCGGGTGTAAGGACCAAGTTGTTCGATGTGAGTTCCGGAACCATCAAGGATTGTAAGACTGGGGCATGGTCCGACCAAATCATCGTGTCAATTTGTGTCGTCGGGTGAAACGAGAGCAGCCCGTGACTAATTAAAAAATAATCTATCCTACTATACGAATCATGTACCGCAGAATAGAAAGTATAGTCACGTGTAGTGGGGTGGATCAGTCTCCAAACGTCAACCAGTATATATTCCGTTAGCTTAGATTTCAGACTCTCCAACTGGGAGGGGGAGATGGCCGACCTACCCGAAGATGAGTCCAGGACTCGATCAAATGTAAAATTGAAGTCTCCTCCGACAATTACCGCACCCTCTGCGAATGCCGAGAGGTCGCGAGGTAAGCTTTACAAGATCTGATCTGATCCTGGTTAGGGAGATAAAAATTAGCAATGGTAAATACATCTCTGATAATTTTAATCTTTAAAAACAAATATCTTCCTTGCGTATCAGATTTAGAGGCAATTACTTGAGCCTGTAGCGACTTGTGTAAGGCAATACTAACCCCTTTGGATATTGAGTCTGGGTTGCTGTTATGGAACCAGTGTGATTAAAATTTATGGTTAAGTGAAGGTATCCGATCTGAACTAAAGTGGGTCTCCTGCAGAAGCAGCACATGAACCCGTTTCTTGTGCATGTGATAAAGAACCTGCGAGCGTTTTTCAGGAGTATTAAATCCTCTGATGTTCAAGGAACAAAGGTTCAAGGTGGCCAACGTAAACTAGTACAAGAATCAGTAGTAGGACTAGGTGGTGGTAGGAGGGGAAAAGGTGTTGGGTAAAGACGAGAAAGCACTTAAGAAAAACTTTATAGAAGGAAGTTCTGAGTGAAGAATAGAAGAGAGCAGAATATAATGTATGAAGAAATATAAACAAAAATTTCAGACGGAGCAGAATATTCCGTCTTATTAGACCACAGGTAGCTACTCCTATGGGCTAAGAATTAAGCAGAGAAATTCTCTGAAGGAAGTGTCAAAGACACACCCTAACTTGGGAGATGATTGAACTCTAAAACAGAGCGAACAGCCAGGCCCCCACAGCAAGTTAATTATACATGTTAAACAACCAAACAGATTCAGTGCCCCAAGCCTCAAGGCTATACTGACTATGTACTGGATTCAAACAAATACCCCACAAACACAACATAAAACCAGAGGCATCTCGGAGGTGATGAGGATCCCTGTAGACTATTTTTCTAGTTATAGTAAACCACTATAATGCATAATAAGGCTCCACCCCGTTAGAAAACCACCAATATTCCCCACCCCAAGGAAAAGGACAGTGGAGAGAGCAAGTGATTAATATAGGACAAACTCCTCAGTGCTCAGGCGTCACCCGAGGGATCACAGGAATCACGGCGTAGATTTCTTCTCCTCTTCTTCCCACGTTCCGATGGTACTCTCCCACCTCCTCGAACTCCCCCGAACCCAAAAGAGAAAAAACGGGGCCACACCCCCAGGGTGACCGGTAGCAACCCCAGAGCCGATGAGAAATCCAGGAGATCCGACGGGCATCTCAGGATCACCGTGCCAGTGTCCCCCCCCCCGAGCTTTTAGCTGAAAAGGGTATCTCCACGCAATGTTTTTCGCGCGCAGAGCCTCCAGGAGAGGTCTCAGGGCCCTTCTCTTAGCCAGAGTTATAGGGGAGAGGTCTGCTAGAAGTTGAATATTTATGCCATTAAAGTCTATAGCGTCGTTCTCTCTAGCTTTAGGCATAATGTCCTCCTTAATTTGGTAAAAATGGATCCTGCAAATTACATCTCTCGATCTAGATGGGTCAGGGTGCCTTGGGCCCAGGGATCGATGAGCTCTGTCCAATTCAATACGTTCATCCGTGGATCTACTCAGCAATGAATTAAAAACATGCTGTAGGGCTGAATTCAGGTCCCGTGGGGCCACTGACTCTGGGAGACCACACAGTCTAATGTTGTTTCTCCTATTTCTGTTTTCAGAGACTTCTAGCATGTCCATAACTAGATCAAAATTCTGTGAAAGCTGATCTAAAAGTTGCTGCTGAGTATGAAGCTGGGAAGATAGCTCATCCACTTTAGCTTCTAACACAGTGATGGCAGAATTTATGTTGGATCGTCCTCTTTGAGGGAGCCAATTTCCCCCTTGCATACGGCCTACAAACGCTGGATGTAACCTTCCATGTCAGTCTTGGTGGGGATGGCACTTAAATGGGCACGTAGTTCCCCTACATTCATAGTCAGGGGCTAGGAATCCCCAGAACCCGTAGGGGTCTCAGGGCCATCCTGGGTAGCCTCACCGCTGATCCCCACTATGCCAATGTCAAATGTAAAGGATCCATTAAGTGTGCTGTCTGCAGTCCCTGCTCTCCTCAGAGATTCGTCTGAAGCAGAGGAATGAGTTAATTGTTTAGCAGCAGGAGCTGGCCTGGAGGGGGAGGGGAGGGACAGGGAGTCTTCCACTCTCTGAATGCCTGTAATGCTACTGACCTTATCTCCAGTTTTGTTCTGTCCAGCTTCACACTTTCTGTGTGTTTGTTTTCCCTGTGTGCATCCTCCATGTGATGATCCGGCTGCAGCAGCAGATAAGCGTGCACCCTTCGGGCCTCGCACATCAGATCTCTCGTCAGCAGCTGCCATAGCTGCACGTGTGGTGTGTTTTCCCGCGCTGCTTGGGGCTGTTAGATTTCGAGTAATTCCAGGGTCAGCAGGTCCGGAGGAAGGCTCCCATGGTGCTTGAGAGCGAAGACCGGCTTTATCTCTCATGTAGAGGCCGGGGGACTGCCTGTGCTTGCTAAATCTTTGCTGTAAGGGCTCTGGGAAGCAAGAGCTCTCTCTATATGTGTCTGCCCTGCTCCATGGCCAGACCACGCCCCCACCACCAAGATATATTAATGGCCTCGTGACAACTTAACAAGTGGACCCACCAAGTCCATAGCGATTCTCTCAAAGGGAACTTCTATCACCAGTAAAAGGACTAAGGGACTTCTGAAGTGAGACACAGGGGCAGTTATCTGGCAGGTAGGGCAAGATCTACAGTAATCTAGAATCTCACGGAAACAACCTGGCCAATAAAATATTTGCAATACTCTCTCCAGGGTTTTCTCTGCCCCTAGATAAGGCCCAGCATATGTGCATGGGCCTTATTTAAACACTCTGCCGGTACGATGTCGAAACTAACAGCTGTTCTACAATTTCTCCACCCCTCAGTTTAGTCACCCGATACAGTAGCTCGCTAGTTACAGCAATACAGCAAAATGAGGGAACCTGGTGTCAGCCCCAGCTCTTAAGCATCCCCATTACATACAGTGACATTTTCAAAAGCATATTTTAATGTGAGGTCTTGAAGATGAGCAGTCCAGAAGTTCTCTCTGAGCACCTCTAAGTCAGAGAAGCTGGGCTCCTCCTGTACAGTCTCATTCTCCTCTCCAGGGAGGACACAAAGGGGAAATTCCATCACCTTTGATCCCGACGGAGTTACCTTCTGAGGGGCCTGGCTTTGAACTGGGACACTCGGTACAGCCCCTTTCTGTCACAAGTCGCAAAATAGAGAAAAGTCACGACCCACTATGACGGGATGGATCAAGTCTCACACTACCCCAACCTCATGGGTCTTATCCCTACAGTCCGTCCCCAGGGTTACTCTGGCGACAGGGTAGTCCTTCGCATCTCCATGTACAGTATGTAGCGGACATCCACCAACTTATTGGGGATTAACTGGTGGGGAAGTGCAGCGTTGATTAGTGTCACCAGACTTCCAGAGTCCAGCAACCCGAGGACCTTCACCCCATTGACTGAGACAGCACACGACTGGGGACCATCGCTGGGTTTACAGTCCACACCGCAGACCGAGTAAGCATAATACAAGCACCATCTGCTGAGACTGCAGTCCATAGGTTCGGAGGGCATATTGCACCAAGCGGCTATGTGCCCAGGATTGTGACACCACCAACAGACTACATCTTTCATCCCAGTCTTAGAGGTCCCATAAGCAGGATTGGGTCGTCCCCCAGTTTGTAGGCATAGCCACCCTCTTTGGTGATCCTGCCCCTTTTGGGTAACCCAGTACAGGGATGTAGTAATGTCTGATCTCCCCAGGGATTTCTCCACCACCTGATACCTCTCAATCAGTCCAACCAGATCGTCTGCATTTTGGGGGTCGCCCTGGGCAACCCAGGTCTGTATTTGCCTGGGTAAGGAATGAATCAGTCCATCACTACCCACTCGACCATCTGGGCCGGAGTGGACGACTCTGGCTGCAGCCACTTTTGGACCAGGTGTAGCAAGTCGAAGATCTGTGAGCGGGGTGGTTTATCGCCAGCATATGACCAACAGTGGACTCGTTGAGCCCTTACAGACATTGTCACCCCCAGGCGTGCCAGTATCTCAGTCTTTAACTTCTCATACTCCTTGGCATCCTGGAGGGCTAAGTCATAACATGCCTTCTGGGGCTCCCCCGTCAGATATGGCACCAGTACCTCTGCCCACTGCTCTGGTAGAAGTCTCTCCCGTTTAGTCACCTGCTCAAAAACTGTCAAGAAGGCTTCCACATTATCCCCGGGGTCATTTTCTGCATAGCTCACATTATCGTTTTCCTGGCGTATGCATCACCTTCCAGAGATGAGGAGGAGACCGCCAGCCTTACCCGAACTGCCTCTGTGAGGAGCTCCATTTGCTGCGTTAGCACCTCCTGCTGCTGTTGAGATTGTTTAAGCTGCTGTATCAACAGCTTATTCGTTTCTTGCTGTGCTAGCTCTACCTGCTGACTAGCCAGCTGTTATTGCTGCACCTACGCAAGATGTTTCACCAGATCTTCCATGTTGCAAGACATCTAGTGCTGGATGCCGGATTTCACCCAGGACATGTAGTTGTCCGCAGCCTCTATCAGGGTTCCTGGATTGCAGCCCGCACTCGAACCACCACGTGTGAGGGGTTGACTCACTCCGCTGCTTCACAAGGTAGTCACAGGAACAGTTCTGGTCATAATTCAGCTGCTGGTTTATTGTAGACAGCATAAACCTTAGCAGAGTTCATAAACATAAACAGCCTTTGTGGCATAATGGTAAATAAAGCATCTCAGAGTCCTTGTCCTGCAGTCTTCACTGCAGGTAACGCATGCAGCCTCCTTAGGTCCTATGGGAGCCACGTGGGAGTTCCACCTCTCTCCCAATACACACACACAGGCTGAACCACAGGTTAAGGTAGATATCACATGTACTGGTCAAGTGATCATGACCTCACTGTAGGTCCTGCAGGGAAAAAGAGGTACGGTGAGCACCCACCCACACTGCAGGTGCTCACATGAAACCGGCCCACTGAACTCTGTACATGGCCCCTCTGCACCTAGTGTGTCGGAAACACAAAACCACTCCTGTTTCACATCACTGATCACTGCATGCGAAGTGACATGTACCTCCTTTCCTTTATAAAGCCAGTGACTCTGCACACGTTCAGGAATTGGCAGCGCTTTGGACGCAGCACATGTCCACTGTGTACATAGCGCTGCCATCTATTGAACGCAGGTGAATCCGCATGTGTTCATTGAACCGTGAGAATTCACCACGTCCAATACATTGTACGGGTAAAATGTATATTGCGGTGGCTCGTTTTCTCCGCAAGATAAGTTGACATGCTGCGGTCTGGAAAGTTGTGCCGCATGTCCATCTCCGCAGGTAAGCCTCGGCCGTCTCTGGCTACATAATGGGCATGGAATTTTTTGAAATCCCATCCACTATGTTGTATTATCTGGACCCTGAGGGTTGGATGCTGCGCAAGTATGCAGCGTTCAACCCGCTGCGTTTACTGACTGTGTGCACCTACTCTCAAGTGTTTTTACACATATCTACTGAGAGCTTTTCTTTGACAAAACAATGTTAGTGTTCCACATTGCATCACTAACAATACACTGGGGGTAATTTAAAACACAAAAAGGACCTGACAGGTTCCCTTTAAAACTTATGGTCCCAGAGGTTCAGTGTCAGCACTGCATACAAAATTACTTGGTGTCAGAATCAACCTAACTCAATTGCCTGTCAAAGAGAAATGGCAGAGTTTAATTCATACATTAACAGACAAACTTTGATGGGAAACACTTGAATCCCCTACAGTAGTTGCTATGGCTGCAAATAATAAAATGATTCATCTATACATTATAAATCAGAGCTACGGAACTACTTCCAGACTATACAGGATGGGCAGGGTGCCACATCACTGCTGGCACAGGTATCATAATTCCCACGCTAATTTCTGCCATCTTATAATGAGCTTGTTCTGAGATTCAACGTTTTTGGTCGAAAGTCGTAAACATTTTATTATAGATGGTAGGGGCAACTATAGACTCCACAGCATAGATATGTTTATTTGGAATCCTAGGTGAAGAACTATGGCCTCATCATGAGGAGGTTTTCCTAAGAGAAGCTCTCTCTATTGCTATGCTCTAGACTGGGGAAATACTGCCAATGGAAAAATGCAGTGCATATGAAAATCTAATATTTTTTAAATGTTTGATGCAGCCTCCATTAAATAATCGGAATTCTATTTGGTTCCATATTTCCTAGTTATCCACTAATGAAAAGTGGAACTGATGTTTTGTGCCATCATATTATTTATACATTTATGTTATGCAATTACTGATTTACTTTATAATGTGAAGAAGTAGTGTGAACAGGACTTTGTTTTCATGCTAGCTTATTATTCAATTAAAAAATGTGTTTAAAAAAAATCCTTCAAATAGAAAAGCAGGATACATTCAAGTGAAAAAAAATGTTAAAACAATCTCAGAATGCATAGTTACAGGCTACATATAAATATACATATACAATACTTACTTTCACCTGTCATCACTCCTTGAGTGTAACGTTTGGGTAGCATCCCAGTATAGCCATAGAAACTGGATTGCTGCACTTGTGAAATAAAGTCAATATTCATAAGATAAAGTACATAAAAAGTAACCATTTAACTAAACTAGATATAAAACATGTACTTATTATTAAATGAATAACAATCAAATAATGCATGTGGAAAGCTTTTTCTAATCTAGTGGTGCATAGTAAGAAAAAGTAGTTACAAACTTTTAAATTATTTTTTTCAGTTTCTAATAACAGCAACTCTACCAATCGCTGATCGCGGCAGAGCAGGGGAGAAGACAGCCGGCTTCAGCACCAGCCACCGGGGGACAGAGGCTTACAGTAGCGCTTCTTCCCTGGCGGGCGCCCGTGTGGTCCTGATGCGGCACACGGTTGCCGCATGTGTGCCGCATGGAGTACACACACGGACACTAATGTCTCTGGTACCGGTTTTTGAGTTGTACTTTTGAACGACACCATGGTTTTACCATATCGTGTACTCAAAAATGGGGAAAAAAAATCCAAGTGCGGTGAAATTGCAAAGCAAGTGCAATTCCACAAAGTTTTTGGGGATTTTTTTTGCTACCATGTTCACCAAATGCAAAAAGTGAAATGCCACTATGATTCTCCAAGTCACTACGAGTTCATGGACACCAAACATGTCTAGGTTATATTTTATTTAAGTGGTGGGAAAAAAAATCCAAAGTTTGTTCAAAAATTATTTTTAAAAAATTGCACCATTTTCCGAGACCTGTAGCATCTCCATTAATCGCGATCTGGGGATGGATGAGGGCTTATTTTTTGTGCACCGAGCTGACGTTTGTATTGATACCATTTTCGTGCAGATACAATCTTTTGATCGCCCGTTATTGCATTTTAATGCGATGTCGCAGAGACCAAAAAAAATCGTAATTCTGAAATTGACTTTTTTTTCTCGCTATGCCGTTTAGCGATCAGATTAATCCTTTTTTATTGAAAAATCTGGCAATTGTGAATGCGGCGATACCAGATATGTGTATGTTTGATTGTTTTTTTATTGTTTTATTTTGAATGGGGCGAATGGGGGGATTTAAACTGTTATTTTTTTTATATTTTTAAAAACATTTCTGTTTTGCTTTTGGCATGCTTCAGTAGTCTCCATGGGAGACTAGAAGCTGCCATAAACTGATCGGCTCTGCTACATACAGGTAATGATCAGATCGCCTACATGTAGCAGAATACTTCACTTGTTATGAGCGACGACCACTGGGTGGTGATCACAGCAAACCAGCAGTAACAACCACAGAGGTCTGCAGGAGATCTCTGGTTGTCATGCCAAACCATCAGTGACCCGCGATCACATGATGGGGGTCACCGATGGGCAAATTTCCGGCCCGATGGCTGGAAGCGCGCATTAAATGCCGCTGTCAGAGTTTGACAGCAGCATTTAACGAGTTAATAGCTGTGGGTGGATCACGATTCCACCCGTGGCTGTTTCGGGCACATGCCAGCTGTTCAAAACAGCTGACATGTGCTGGGAAAGATGTGGGCTCGCTGCCGGAGCCCACATCAAAAGGAAAAAAGCGAACTGGGCCGTACTAGTACGGCGCAGGTCACAAAGAGGTTATATAGTAATGATTAAAGGTTAATTTTTAAATAATATCACCACTTTCGCTAATAATACCTTGTAATACTAAGTGGTATTCTGTACTCATACCATCTATTGCTTCTAGTCTTACTCCTATACAGCTTTAATTTTTTCTTAGTGGAATTACAATAATCAAATTCTAAATAATTATTGCTAGTAGTCATTGCAGGTCTACTATATGAAACAGATAAATACTATATCGTCATGCTAAAATTTGGGACTTGAATCTCTTTATTGCTTCAAAATCCAAATTGGCAACAACTGTGTTAAACAACGAACACCAATTTGTCATCCGTAAATTGCCTTAAAAAGACCGTCTAATTTTCAAGAAAAATATAATTTAATGATGCTGCCTTACTTACCTGTACATCCAAAAGCTACTATGCCAACAGCAAAAAGGTTGATGGCGTAAGACTGTTTAAATGTAAATAGCTCAAGCCAGACGTCACAAATTCCAATAAAGATTAGAGGTCCAAGAGCAAAAACATATCCTGCAAATGTAATATATATTAACAATTAATCATCAACTACCTGTACATAGTCAACAAACACTGGCTAAATTACACAATCATTAACCCCCTAGTGACAGCTTCAATTTGCAGCTTAATGACCAGGCCAATTTTTGCAATTCTGACCACTGTCACTTTGTGAGGTTATATCTCTGGAACACTTTAACGGATCCCTCAGATTCTAAGAATGTTTTTTCGTGACATATTGTACTTCATATTAGTGGTAAAATTTTTTTGATATGACGCGTTTATTTATGAAAAAAATGGAAATATGGCGAAACTGTTTAAAATTTCATAATTTTCAAACATTTAATTTTTATCCCCTTAAATCGGAGAGATATGATACACCAAATAGTTAAAAAATAACATTTCCCACATGTTTACTTTACATCAGCACAATTTTGGAAACAAATTTTTTTTTTTTGTTATGAAGTTATAAGGGTTAAAAGTTGACCAGCGATTTCTCATTTTTACAACAAAATTTACAAAACCATTTTTTTAGGGACCACCTGACATTTGAAGTCACTTTGAGGGGTCAATATGGTAGAAAATACCAAAAAGTTACATCATTCTAAAAACTGCACCCCTCAAGCTGATCAAAACCACATTCAAGAAGTTTATTAACCCTTTACATGCTTCACAGGAACAGAAGCAATGTCAAAGGAAAAAATGAACAATTAACTTTTTTTCACAAAAAAATTACTTCAGAACCATTTTTTTTTTATTTTCACAAGTGTAAAAAGAGAAAATGAACCACAAAATCTGTTGTGCAATTTCTCCTGAATACGCCAACACCCCATATGTTGGGGGTAAACCACTGTTTGGGTGCACAGCAGATCTCGGAAGGGAGGGAGCGTGGTTTGACTTTAACAAAGAATTGGTTGGAATTGAGATCAGACGCCATGTCGCGTTTGGAGAGCCCCTGATGTGCCTAAGCAGTGGAAACCTCCCACAAGTGACACCATTTTGGAAACTAGACCCCCCCCCCAAGGAACTTATCTAGATGTGTGGTGAGCACTTTGAACCCCCAAGTGCTTCACAGAAGCTTATAACTTAGAGCCATAAAAATAAAAAATCATATTTTTTTCACAAAAATGATCTTTTCGCCACCAATTTTTTATTTTCCCAAGGGTAGCAAGAGAAATTGGACCCCAAAAGTTGTTGACACTCCCTAACCCCTAAAAATACAAAACCCAATTATAAAAATGCACTGAAACCAAAACTTTAATTTAACCCATACAGGACTAAAGTCCCCAACCTATAAATCCATAAATTTGTATTTTTAGGGGTAGGGAGTGTCATTGGGTTGTTTTTAATTAATTTATTTGTTATTCATTTCAGTATATATGGAAAATCAGTTGTAATAAGAGTTTTAAGTCCGGACACCATGAAGAGTTTTATGATGAATTTGCACAAAATGATCGATACTTCTAGCAATATTTTTCAAGTGGATCCATGTTTTATAATTTGTACACTTCATTATTGTATTAATATAAAATTAATGTATTTATGGCACATTTGCACTTATTTATTTTTATTTTATTGTAATATCACAACTATTTGTCTAATTTAATTATTCAATGGTATATTGTCACTTTATGCAATATTTGTCATTTGTTCAATAATAGTTTGTATATGATTATTGTCACTTTATATGTTAAAAATTTGTTTGTAAACAAAATGATTTTTATAGCACTTTGTCACTTTCATAATATTTATAATAATATATCTATATATATAATAGTCTTATCATGTCTGTCTGTAACCGAAATCCCGCGTCGCTGATTGGTTGAGCCCGGCCTGCCAGGACCAATCAGCGACGCAGGATTTCCGTGACAAACAGACAGACAGGTACTGTATGATAATGGGTATGGCGCCGGAGATCGCGAGCTCCGGCGCCATACTTACATACTTACCTCACCGGGAGGAGCGTTGCCGCGGCGCTTCTCTTCTTACGGTGACCGGGGCAGGAGGCTGGGGGAGGAGTGTGGCACTGACGCCGAAGTACGCGCATGCGCATAGCGCTATCCGGCGCCATTTTCCTAAAGACACATTTGCAGTGTGTCTTAAGGAAAATGGCGCCGGATAGCGCGGTGTGGGCATCGCCGGTCAGCACGGTGTGGGCATGCGCGTACTCCGGCACCAGTGCCATACTCCTCCCCCAGCCTCCGGCAGAACGGGACAGCGCTGAACCACAGGAAAGATGGGTGAGTATAAATGGTTTTTTATTGCATGTGTGCAGTTTCCTAGGGGTGAGGGGGACCATACATACCAGGAAAGGGGGGTGAGGGGTACCATGCATACCACGAAAGGGGAGTGATGGGTACCATTCATACCACGAAAGGGAGGTGAGGGGTACCATGCATACCACAAAAGGGGGGTGAGGGGACCATGCATACCACGAAAGGGGAGTGAGGGGACCATGCATACCAGGAAAGGGGGGGTGAGGGGACCATGCATACCACGAAAGGGGAGTGAGGGGACCATGCATACCAGCAAAGGGGGGTGAGGGGACCATGCATACCAGCAAAGGGGGTGATGGGACAATGCATACCAGGAAAGGAGGGTGAGGGGTACCATGCATACCACGAAAGGGGGTGAGGGGACCATGCATACCACAAAAGGGGGGTAGGGGACCATGCATACCAGCAAAGGGGGGTGACGTGACCATGCATACCAGGAAACGGGGGTGAGGGGTACCATACATACCACGAAAGGGGGGTGAGGACCATGCATACCACGAAAGGGGGGTGAAGGAACCATGCATACCAGCAAAGGGGGGTGACGGGACCATGCATACCAGGAAAGGGGGTGAGGGGGGCCATGCATACCAGGATAGGGGGGTGAGAGGACCATGCATACCAGGATAGGGGGGTGAGGGGGACCATGCATACCATGAAATAGGGGGGTGAGGGGGACCATGCATACCAGGAAATGGGGGTGAGAGGACCATGCATACCAGGATAGGAGAGGTGGGGGGGACCATGCATACCAGGAAAGGGCGGTGAGGGGACAATGCATACCAGGAAAGGGGGGTGAGGGGGACCATGCATACCAGGAAAGGGGGTGAGGGGGACCATGCATACCAGGAAAGGGGGGGTGAGGGGGACCATGCATACAATAATAAGGGGGGGTGAGGGGACCATGCATTCCAGGAAAGAGGGGTGAGGGTGACCATGCATACCAGGAAAGGGGGGTGAGGGGGACCATGCATACCAGGAAAGGGGGGGTGACAGGACCATGCATACCAGCAAAGGGGGGGTGAGAGGACCATGCAATCCTTACACCGATGTGTTATGAATGAGTCATGGTAGGAGGCAAAAACAGAAATACTAGCTAAGTCCAGAAAACCAGAGAAGTTGGCAGCTATCGGATTGCAGACCCCTGAACCTATCAACAACAACTAGCAGTAGCCGTGGGGGGTTCCTACGGTGCCCTAGACCCCTCGATCACAGCCGGAGAACTAAATAGCCTAAAGACAGAAAGGGAAATCTAAACTGCCCCAGAGCAGACCCCCAAAGCAATAGGCAGCCCCCAACATATAATGACGGTGAAGCAAGATGAAAAAACACTCACACAGAAAGAAGGTTAGGCTGAGCAAATGATGGGGCCCAAGCTAACTAAATAGGACAGGATAGAAAAGCTGCTGTCTGCAATCCGCCAAAAACCCTTTCAAAACAAGAGGCAACAGACTGATAGGGAAAAAAGCCCTGAAGACGCTAGGCTTCAAAAAGACTATATCAGTACTCAGGTATTTTCTGAAGACAGAGCAAAAAGGAATTCAGCTCACCCCAGCAGGGAATGGCAGAAATCCAGAAAAACAAGGCAAAACAAAACCAAAACACAAATGCAAAAAGTAGAGCAGAAAACTTAGCTTTTGAGGAGCAGGAATCAGACTGGTCTCCTAGAATCCCTCAGAGAAATCACCTGCAAGGCAGAAGGGCGTCGGCTGCCTTATATCCAGTCAGCAATTCCAGTCACCCTGTCATCATCATTCTGCTCAGGTGCTTGGTAATCAGTCTCACTACCTTCCTTCACCAGAAGAGGGAGTTCATCAGACCTCAATGGTGAAGGGGAAAATGAACTCAAAACAGTACCTCCCCCTTGAGGAGGGGTCACCGAACCCTCATCCACGCCACCAGGGCGATCAGGTTGAGACCGATGAAAGGCACGCACCAATCTTTTGGCATGAATATCAGAGGCAGAGACCCAGGAATTATCCTCCTGACCATAACCCTTCCACTTAACCAAATACTGGAGTCTCCGTCTAGCCAGACGGGAATCCAGTATCTTCTCTACCTCATATTCCATGTTACCTTCAAACAATACAGGGTCCGGAGGTGCCACCCCAGGAACAACTGGTTCAACAAACCTCTTCAACAAGGACTTATGAAACACATTATGGATTTTAAATGTGACAGGAAGAGCCAAACGAAAAGAGACCGGATTAATAATCTCCAAAATCTTGTAAGGTCCAATAAATCTAGGCTTAAACTTAGGAGAAGCCACCTTCATAGCGATATTTTTTGATGATAACCAAACCATATCACCAACCTTAAACTGGGGACCAATGGTCCTATGTCGGTTGGAAAACCGCTGGGGCCTTTTCCTGGGAGAGAGATAACTTATCCACCACTTGGTCCCAGATCTGGTGCATTCTCTCCACTACAGTGTCAACACCTTGGCAGGCAGAAGGCTTCACCTGCCCTGAAGAAAATCGAGGATGAAACCCAAAGTTACAAAAAAAGGGTGACATCAAAGTGGCAGAACTAGCTCTATTATTTAAAGCAAATTCGGCCAAGGGCAAAAATGAAACCCAATCATCCTGATCAGCGGAAATAAAACATCTCAAATACGACTCCAAGGTGTGGTTTGTTCTCTCCGTCTGCCCATTGGTCTGAGGGTGAAACGCAGAGGAGAAGGACAACTGAATTCCCAGCTTGGAACAGAAAGTCCTCCAAAATCTAGACACAAACTGAACTCCTCTGTCAGATACAATGTTCTCAGGAATCCCGTGCAAGCGAACCACCTGTTGCAAAAACAGGGGCACCAACTAAGAGGAAGATGGCAACTTAGGGAGTGGTACAAGATGAACCATCTTAGAGAACCTATCACATATCACCCAAATAACAGTCATTCTCTGAGAGACAGGCATATCAGAGATGAAATCCATTGAAATATGGGTCCATGGCCTCCTGGGGACCGGCAAAGGCATCAACAACCCACTAGAGCGAGAACAAGGTTTAGACCGGGAGCAAGTCCCACAGGACTGCACAAAATTCCTGACATTACGAGACAAGACGGGCCACCAAAAAGACCAACTCACCAGATCTCTAGTACCAAAAATACCTGGATGACCAGCCAATGCATAGCAATGAACTTCAGACATCACTCTCTTCTTCCACTGGTCTGGAACATACAACTTTCCACTGGGACAACGCTCAGGTCCAGAGCACGTCTCAAATCGGGCGAGATGGCAGAAAGAACTACCCCTTCGCCTAAGATGGTAGCAGGCTTGGTCACCACAGGAGAATCAGAGCTCCTAGAGAGGGCGTCTGCCTTAACATTCTTAGTGCCAGGAAGAAAAGAGACCACAAAATCAAAATGTGTAAAAAACAAGGCCCACCTAGCCTGTCTAGGGTTCAAGCGTTTGGCCGAATCCAGGTAAATCAAATTCTTGTGGTCAGTGAGGACCACGACTTGATGTTTAGCTCCCTCCAACCAATGTCTCCACTCCTCAAATGCCCATTTCATGGCTAACAGTTCCCGATTCCCCACATCATAGTTACGTTCAGATGGAGAGAACTTTCGGGAAAAGAAAGCACAGGGATTCATTTTAGATGTTACAGGATCCTTTTGGGACAAAACAGCTCCTGCACCAATCTCAGAAGCATCCACCTCTACCTGGAACGGGAGTGAGACATCAGGTTGCCGCAAAACCGGGGCAGAAGTGAATCTTCGTTTCAGCTCCTGAAAGGAAGAAACAGCCTCCGGAGACCAATTCAACACATCAGCACCCTTCTTAGTCAGATCAGTCAATGGCTTGGCAATACTAGAAAATTTTGTAATAAATTTCCGATAAAAATTAGCAAAACCCAAAAACTTCTGGAGGGCCTTCAAAGAAGTGGGCTGAACCCAATCATAAATGGCCTGTACCTTGGCCGGGTCCATTTCAATAGTTGACGGAGACAAAATAAATCCCAAAAATGAAATCCCCTGTACCCCAAAAAGGCATTTTGATCCTTTGACATACAGGGAATTCTACCTCAAGATCCGGAACACAGTCCGAACATGTTCCACATGAGAATCCCAATCCTTGGAGAAGATCAAAATATCATCCAGATAGATAATCAAAAATTTATCCACAAAGTCTCGGAAAATGTCGTTCATGAAGCACTGGAAGACAGAAGGGGCATTAGTGAGCCCAAAAGGCATCACCAGGTACTCAAAATGTCCCTCCGGAGTATTAAACGCCTTCTTCCATCCCCATGCTTAATGCGGATAAGATTATACGCCCCCCTGAGGTCAAGCTTGGTAAACCAGCAAGCACCTTTAACTCTGGAGAATAGATCCGAAATCAGGGGTAACGGATACTGATATTTAATAGTAATTTTGTTGAGGGCACGATAATCAATACAAGGCCTTAATGAACCATCCTTTTTGGCCACAAAAAAAAAAAACGGCACCTAAGGGTGAAGAGGATGGTCTAATATGACCCTTCTCCAACGCCTCCTTAATATAGGATCGCATAGCCTCGTGCTCGGGTACAGATAAATTGAAGAGCTGACCCTTGGGAAATTTACACCCCGGGCTCAGTTCAATTGCACAGTCATAAATCCTATGAGGAGGCAAAGACGCAGACTCATTCTCACTAAATACATCATAAAAGTCCGCCAAATAGTCAGGAACATAATGCGACTGAGGAGAGGTGGAAAAAACCGGAGCCTCACTAAGGGCACACCGACAACCCCAACTCACCACAGACACAGATTTCCAATCCAAAACTGGATTATGAATTTGCAACCAGGGAAACCCCAGAACAATGGTATCATGCAAATTATGCAACACCAAAAATCTGCAATTTTCTTGATGGTCTGGGGCGACCCGCATTACCACCTGGGTCCAAAACTGAGGTTTATTTTTCGCCAAAGGAGTAGCATCAATCCCCCTCAAAGGGATAGGCGTTCGCAGAGGTGTCATAGGAAATCCACAACGTTTAGCAAAATCCAAGTCCATTAGGTTCAGGGCTGCTCCCGAATCCACAAAAGCCTTGGCGGAAAATGTGGACAGGGAGCAGATCAGAGTAATTGCCAGAAGAAACTTAGGTTGAACACCACCCACAGAAAACGTGTGTGCAAAACGTTTCTCTCGTTTAGGACAGACAGAAATAAAATGCGAGGCATCTCCACAAAAAAAACACAGCTTATTACGCCTTCTGAACTCCTGACGTTGCTCCCTGGACAAAACTCTATCACATTGCATAGGTTCAGACACTTGTTCAACAGGTGGCAACACCTCTCGTGCAGTCCTGTGTTCACATAAACGCCGATCAACCTGAATGGCTAATGACATAGAATCGTCAAGACCAGAGGGAACAGAAAATCCCACCATAGTATCTTTTACGGCTTCTGACAAACCCTTCCGAAAGAGAGCTGCCAAGGCATTATCATTCCAGGTAGTTAGGACCGCCCACTTTCGGAATTTTTGACAGTTCAATTCTGCAGAATCTCGACCCTGGCTCAATGCCAACAGGGTCTTTTCAGCCTGATCAATAGCATTAGGTTCGTCATACAACAACCCCAAGGCTTGAAAAAATGCGTTCACATTAGTCAGAATAGGATCATCTGGTTTCAAAGAAAACGCCCAATCCTGGGGATCGCCACGCAGTAAAGAGATGACAATTTTAACCTGCTATGCGGAGCTCCCTGACGAGTTAGGCTTCAAGGCAAAAAATAATTTACAATTATTTTTGAAATTCAAAAATTTAGACCGATCCCCAAAAAACACATCAGGAGTAGGGATCTTTGGTTCAGCAGCATATGAATGAGCAAGGTAGGCGGAAATTCCCCGCACTTCCGCAGCGAGCTGCTCCTCACGATCAGACAATTGCTTTATCTCGATTGAGAGAAAAAAAAATTCCCCCTACGGCCTCAGAGATATAGAGGAAAAAATATACACATTTTTTTTTTTTTTACAATTCTTTCCTGCTATTGAGTACCCTAGGATCTGCGGTATGGCGGGTGATTCTGTTATGAATGAGTCACCGTAGGAGGCAAAAACAGAAATACTAGCTAAGTTCAGAAAACCAGAGAAGTTGGCAGCTATTGGATTGCAGACCCCTGAACCTATCAACAACAACTAGCAGTAGCCGTGGGGGATTCCTACGCTGCCCTAGACCCCTCGATCACAGCCGGAGAACTAAATAGCCTAAAGACAGAAAGGGAAATCTAAACTGCCCCAGAGCAGACCCCAAAGCAATAGGCAGCCCCCAACATATAATGACGGTGAAGCAAGATGAAAAAACACTCACACAGATAGAAAGATAGGCTGAGCAAATGATGGGGCCCAAGCTAACTAAATAGGACAGGATAGAAAAGCTGCTGTCTGCAATCCGCCAAAAACCCTATCAAAACAAGAGCCAACAGACTGATAGGGAAAAAAGCCCTGAAGACGCTAGGCTTCAAAAAGACTAAATCAGTACTCAGGTATTTTCTGAAGACAGAGCAAAAAGGAATTCAGCTCACCCCAGCAGGGAATGGCAGAAATCCATAAAAACAAGGCAAAACAAAACCAAAACACAAATGCAAAAAGCAGAGCAGAAAACTTAGCTTTTGAGGAGCAGGAATCAGACTGGTCTCCTTGAATCCCTCAGAGAAATCACCCGCAAGGCAGAAGGGCGTCGGCTGCCTTATATCCAGTCAGCAATTCCAGTCACCCAGTCATCATCATTCTGCTCATGTGCTTGGTAATCAGCCTCACTACCTTCCTTCACCAGAAGAGGGAGTTCATCAGACCTCAATGGTGAAGGGGAAAATGAACTCACAACACCGATGCCTCTACCTTGTGCCAGTCATTACACTGGCTACCCATCCACTCCAGAATCCAGTACAAACTTATTACCCTCATCCACAAAGCACTCCACGGCTCAGCACCACCCTACATCTCCTCCCTCGTCTCAGTCTACCACCCTACCCGTGCCCTCTGTTCTGCTGATGACCTGAGGTTAGCATTCTCAATAACAGAACCTCCCACTTCCGTCTCCAAGACTATACACGTGCTGCGCCAATTCTTTGGAATGCACTTCCCAGGTCAATACGATTAGTCCCTAATCTCTACAATTTTAAGCGTGCCCTAAAAACGTATTTATTCAGACTGGCCTACCGCCTCAACACATGAACCTAACTATCCCTGTGTGGCACAGTCAAAAGTTTTACCATAACCAGGTTCCCCGCATCATGTTCCCACACGCTTTATGCATCTACTAGCCCTCTGTGTCTGTACTGTTACACACTTAACATTATGGCTGGTCCGAACAATGAAGGCAACTGTTACCACCCACCTTTCGTGTCTACCTTTTTTTTCCCTCATAGATTGTAATCTTGCAAGCAGGGCCCTCATTCCTCTTGGTTTCTGTTATGATCTATGTGAATATTGTTATGCTGTAACATCTCTCATCTGTACAAGTCCCCTCTGAAATGTAAAGTGCTGAGGAATATGTCGGCGCTATAGAAATAAAATTATTATTATTATTATTATAAGAACCTGGAGGTCCTCTCGTGCTCTATAAACAACTGATGCGGCAGATAGGTCCTGCCCTTTTTATCTGTAGGTTTCCTGTCCTTGAAGGGAGGATCCCCTCTCTCCATGGTACCGTCATGGGTTCTGAAAAATACCGTTACTGGTAAGTAACTACGTCTTTTGTGCCCACTCTTCCATAAATGCCATCTCTATGGAGTGTATGACTTATTGTGGTCGTATGGACAGATACTCCGGTTTCTGCTTGCGGCACTTTCAGGGTTACTTTTGGTCTCTGTGTTGCCTCTCTGATTAATGTCTTCCTTGCCCAGGCTGAGGGTTTTGGTGGGCGCCCCTCTTGGCAGGTTTGGTGTGGTACCATGTTCTTTCCATTTGATGATAATGGATTTGATGGAGCTCCGTGGGATCATCAGAGATTGGGTAGCTTTTTTTGTAACCCAACCCTAACTTGTACTTTTCAACAATGTTGTCCCTGACTTGTTTGGAGATCTCCTTGGTATTCATGGTGTTGATTGGTAGTGGTACCTCTTGCTTATTGGTGTTGCAGCCTCAGTGGCCTTTCAGAAAAGGTGTGTATATACTGACAGACCATGTGACTGCACACAGGTGGACTTTTCACTAAACATGTGACTTAAGAAGGTAAATGCTTGCATCGAAAAGTTTTAGGGCCCCATAGTCACACATAGGGTCACACATAGCGACTCACCAGTGATCCCGACAACAATATGAACTTGTCAGGATTGCTGGTGTGTCGCTACATGATCGCTGGTGAGCTGTCAAACAGGCAACTTCACCAGCGATCAGGACAGCGACACACTGGTAAACAAGCGACGCACGTCGCTTAGTTACCCACTGTGTACCTTAGTTACCAGCGCGCTGGTGCAGGGAGCTGGTAACCAAGGTACACATCAGGTTTCTAAGCGGCGCGTGGCACTTAGAAACCCGATGAGTACCTTGGTTACCAGCTCCCTGCACCAGCGCCCTGGTAACTAAGGTACACATCGGGTTTCTAAGCGCCACACGGTGCTTAGAAACCCGATGTTTACCTTGGTTACCAGCGTCCAGCTCGCTGATCGCTGGTCTCCCGCCTGCCACACGCGATGCGTGCTGGCCAGCGGGAGACCAGCGATCAAAAAAATGTCCTGGCCATTCCAGGACGATCAGCGATACCCGGCAGGGGGGGCGGTCGCTGGTAAGTGTCACACACAGCGATCTCGCTGGTGAGATCGCTGTTGCGTCACAAAACCTGTGTGTGAAGGGGGCTTTAGTGGCTTTATCGTAAAAGGGGTGAATAAATATGCACATGCCAATTTTTAGTTATTTCATCCCATAAATTTAATTTTTGCCTGTATTTTTCTCACTTCCAGTCACCAACTTAGACTATTTAGTGCTGATGCATCACACACAACTCAGATTACATAAAATATTTAAACACATAGTTTTTTTTACTTATTTGGTTACATTGAAAAGGGGCCATACTTTTACAAGCCACTGTGTATGTATGTGCCTATGTAAGCATGTGTCTGTATGTTCATGTATGTGACTGTATATATTTATGTGCATACATGCGTCTGTATATACGGTATGTGAATGCATGTCTCTATGTATGTGCATGAATGCATCTGTATTTATGTGCTTTTGCATGCATGTACCTGTATTTATGTATCTCTTCATGCATGTCTCTAAATGTATGTGTATGCATGTCTCTGTATGTATGTGATGCATGTATTCATGTACTGTATCTTGCGTATGTGCTCTGTGTATGCATGCGTCTGTATGTGTTCCATGCATGTATGTATTTGTATGTATGTGATCCATGTACTGTTCTTTGTATACATATGTGTGTGTGTGCTTTGTGTATACATGTGTATGTGTTGTATGTATATACATATGTGTGTGTGTGTGTGTAGCATGCAATGTTTGTGTCACATCTACATTTATAAATCCAAACAGAGCAGATGAGAGTTCATAGATGTAAACATCACCCAAAGAAAGAGTAAAATGCTGCTAATTCATGGGGTGATCGTTCTGTGCCCATAATTCTTTGTCAGTCTGTGTAAAGAGGAGGGTAAAAAAATCACCAAACCACTTTAATATTTTTTTTCACGTTCAGTTAACAGACTGAATTCGGCGTATGGGAATGCAACCAAAATATTTCTTTGTGATGGTGCAATAAGTTAGCATTTAGGGCCCCACATTAAACTTTTGCCCAGGGCCCCACTTTTTCTAAAACCGGCCCTGCCTACAGTGGTGGTGTGAAATCAGATTATGAGTTGAATGAATCATTTTAATTGAACACTGGTACTTTTAACAATATACACTGCTCAAAAAATAAAGGGAACACTTAAACAACTGAATATAACTCCAAGTAAATCAAACTTCTGTGAAATCAAACTGTCCACTTAGGAAGTAACACTGATTGACAATCAATTTCACATGCTGTTGTGCATATGGAATAGACAACAGATGGAAATTATTGGCAATTATCAAGACAAACTCAATAAAGGAGTGGTTCTGCAGGTGGGGACCACAGACCACATCTCAGTACCAATGCTTTCTGGCTGATGTTTTGGCCAATTTTGAATGTTGGTTGTGCTTTCACACTCGTGGTAGCATGAGACGGACTCTACAACCCACACAAGAGGCTCAGGTAGTGCAGCTCATCCAGGATGGCACATCAATGCGAGCTGTGGCAATAAGGTTTGCTGTGTCTTTCAGCGTAGTGTCCAGAGGCTGGAGGCGACTACCAGGAGACAGGCTAATACACCAGGAGACGTGGAGGGGGCCGTAGCAGGGCAACAACCCAGCAGCAGGACTGCTACCTCAGCCTTTGTGCAAGGAGGAACAGGAGGAGCACAGCCAGAGCCCTGCAAAATGACCTCCAGGCAGGCCACAAATGTGCATGTTAAACACCTATATGGAAAAGATACCAAAAGTTGAAAAAAATGACAAAAAGACTCAGAATATCTATTTTTATCTAAATTTATGAGATATTATTTATTTTATTTTTTTTATTATTATTATTTATTTATATAGCACCATTGATTCCATGGTGCTGTACATGAGAAGGGTTACATACAAATTACAGATATCACTTACAGTAAACAAACTAACAATGACAGACTGACACAGAGTGGAGAGAGGACCCTGCCCTTTCGGGCTTACATGCTACAGGATGGTGGGGAAGGAGACAGTAGGTTGGTGGGTTGCAGCAGTTCCGGTGTTGGCTGAGGTGATATCACCGGTAGTGGTGAGAGAGAAGGGGGTAGCGGGGTCATTGCAGGCTGTAGGCTTTCTTGAAGAGGTGGATTTTCAGGTTCCGTCTGAAGGATCCAAATGTGGTTGATAGTCGGACTTGTTGGGGCAAAGAATTCCAGAGAATAGGGGATATTCAGGAGAAGTCTTGGAGGCGGTTGGGTGAGGAGCGAATAAATGTGGAGGAGAGGAGGTCTTGGGAGGACCAGAGATTACGTGAGGGAAGGTATCGGGAGATTAGTTCAGAGACATATGGGGGAGACAGGTTATAGATGGCTTTGTAGGTTAGTATTAGTAATTTGAACTGGATACGCTGAGGGAATGGGAGCCAGTGTAGAGATTTGCAGAGGGGAGAAGTGGAGGAGTAGCGAGGAGAGAGATTAATTAGTCGGGCGGCAGAGTTAAGGACGGACTGGAGAGGTGCGAGGGTGTTAGCAGGGAGACCACAGAAAAGGATGTTGCAGTAGTCGAGGCGGAAGATGATGAGGGCATGCACAAGCATTTTAGTATTTTGTGGTGTAATGACCACTGTGTCCACTAGGGGGCGCTGTGTGGATGTCCCAAGAGAACGGATGAGTGGCAGAATCCTGAAGGATAGTTATGTATCTCAAAGTGGGTGGCTTTGAGATGGAGACTTGTGTATGTGTGATCAGCAATATCATGTCTGAGATCTTGTTTCTAAGTATAAGGGAGAAGTCTTCAGGTAACTAGAGAGATGGGCGGGTTCTGGTTACCTACAAATCCACCCAGGGGTATGTCTGATAACACCTATAGTAAAAGGCTATGTGAGTATGTGAAGGACCTGTGATGATATCATAGCCATGTGACCCGGTGGGCTTGGCTACGGACCATATATGGTGGCCAGGGTAGGTCACATGGGTGAATGCTGGGACCTGATTGGTCCAGTTTGGAAGGTCCCGTGAGGAGAAGGATCTCCTCACTAACAGCCTGTGGAGTGGCTGTGTGTGTAATGGCGGCCAGCGTCTGGGAGTCCCTCAGGAGTAAGTGGATGTCTGCAGCCTGGAGAAACAGCCATGTGGGAACCCTGATGTGGGTGAGATAAGGATGAGGCTGAATAGCCTGTATAATGGACGCTATCCTGTAATGCTGTTTATATTGCTGTGGTCTATGATGACAAATAAACCTCATGGACTATGTTATAGCTTATGAAAACCCGAGCTGGATCTAATTGTGTGGCAGCCAAGCGAGTGTCCCCCAACCTTGAATGACAGCGCTATCTCACAATATATAGATATAAATAAAGATAAATAAAGATATAAATAAAATTCTTGTGGTAACAGATTGTCCTTGGTATCATTAATTTTATTTTAGATTTTCTTGAATGTAAATTGTATTATTCAATAAAAATAGTCAGAACTCTGAATATTTCTGGCTTTGGTCACAAATGTGCATGTGTCTGCACAAACGGTTAGAAACTGACTCCACGAGGATGGTCTGAGGGCCCGACGTCCACAGATGGGGGTTGTGCTCACAGCTCAACACCGTGCAGGACGCTTGGCATTTGACACAGAACACCAGGATTGGCAAATTGGCCACTGGCGCCCTGTGGTCTTCACAGATGAAATCAGGTTCACACTGAGCACTTGTGACAGACGTGACAGAGTAGGGAGACACTGTGGATAGTGATCTGCTGTGTCACACTCACGCCTTGGCTAAATGGCATGAGCCGGGGGGTTGTGGCCCCACTGTGCCACAAACCAGGCTACCCTGGAAGAGGCGTGACTACGACAGCTACCTTGGTCTTCACTGGAGCCTCTGATGGTGAGGTCAGGCTTGTGCGGCAGGTAGCTGTCGGGTGCCACTCCAGGGTGGTGTCTGGCTGTGGCTGCTGATCCCACTCGGGGACAAGTCACTTGGACAGGCTGAGACACTGGGCAAGCAGGCACGGCTTGGAGACACTGGGCAAGCGGGCACGGCTTGGAGACACTGGGCAAGCGGGAGTGGTATATGAGAGAAAAGGTTTGGACCTGTTCACACAGGAGGTGCGGAGTAGGCAGAGCCGCAGGAGGTGCGGAGTAGGCAGAGCCGCAGGAGGTGCGGAGTAGGCAGAGCCGCAGGAGGTGCGGAGTAGGCAGAGCCGCAGGAGTGCGAAGTAGGTTGGGCTCCAAGGGAGCCGGGCAGGCAGAGCGGCTAGGGAGCCGGGCAGGCAGAGCGGCTAGGGAGCCGGGCAGGCAGAGCGGCTAGGGAGCCGGGCAGGCAGAGCGGCTAGGGAGCCGAGCAGGCAGAGCGGCTAGGGAGCCGAGCAGGCAGAGCGGCTAGGGAGCCGAGCAGGCAGAGCTGCAAGGGTGCAGATTCACAGACAGAGCTGCAAGGGTGCAGATTCACAGACAGAGCTGCAAGGGTGCAGATGAACAGATAGAGCTGCAAGGGTGCAGATGAACAGATAGGGAGGACACAAGGAAAGACACAGCAGGGAAGGAAGCCACGGACAAGGAGAAAGGGAGATTAAGGTAGGACAGAGTACAGACAGGGTACTGGAACCAAGACTCAAGGGCCAGGATATTCAGCCTCCTGGCAGGCAGACAAGGTACAAGGCAAGAAGTATTCCTCCAGAGAAGGAGGAAATACACAGAACAGGGCCTGGCTTCCTCAGCAGCAAGATACTAACTGAGATTAGACATTGCACAGGCCATGTTTCAGTGGGTGTGGCGGAACTAAATAGTCAAGGGCTCTAGGTGATTGGTCAGGGACAGATTAGGCAGGTGCACCCTGACTGCATAAGAACCAGAGAGTTCTGGCGCCACCCCCCTATACACACAGTCAGGAAACATGGAGAACAGAAGCACAGGACTGGCAACAGACAGATTTCACAGCATGGCTTGAAGCAGAAAGTAAGTTGGTGTGCGGGGAATGGGAGGCCATGCAGTGATGCCAGCAGGGTTGTTACAGTACCCCCCTTTATGGCCCCTCTTCCTCAAGCCTGCCAGAAAGACAAAAAGAAGGAGTACGGGACCACACACAATCCAGGCTGCCAGGGCATCCTTCTGGTGAGGTGAAGTAGGCGTGCCATCCGGAATCACCGATTGCCAAGTTTCTTGGTGCCCAACAGCTTCCAACACAGAGGGTACAAGGACTTCTTCCTCCTGATTGGCAGAAGGCAGGGACCTAGAAGCTTCAGACTTGACCCCTACATCAGCCGGCCAGCTAGAAACAGAAGACACCTTCACTGTGTCCAACTTCAGCCCAACATGCCAGAAAAATTGGACCTCCTCCTCCCGGATGGTGAGAAACGGAGATACGTAGGTCACTGTTCCAACCTCTTCACCCACCTGCCAAATGGAAGCTGGAGGCATACATACAGGGAGCCACTTCAGCCTGGTACCCTGAAAAAACTGGTCCTCCTCTTCCAGGTTAGAGGGTGAGAAAATCTCTGTCTCAGTATCTTCACTCACTGGCCACACGGGGGGTTGAGGGCAAATACTTAGGACCCATCTTCAGCCCGTAATCCAGGGGAGGAAAATGAAGAGACAGGGATGCTCCTGGGAGAAGATCACTGGTATAGTTGCTGGAGACGTGTGAGGAGACTGACACCGCTTCCCCTTCTTCGGAGATGTCATCACCCCTTGACTCGACGACTAGCAGACCAGATGAAGAAGGCGACCTTGCTGACCGACACTGACGCAAGGGAAGCAGACACCTCTTGTCACTAGATTGTTTCAAGCGCGGTGCCTTGCTAGTTTTCCAGACATAAATGGGTACTAGAATCTCTGGAACAGAGTGACCCATGGGCATACCAGTCAGCAAGTGGAAGATGAACTTCCTCATGTATAAGGCTCCGACCTGGAGCTGTAGTTGTCCGTGCAGGACTAGACTGTTCTCAAGTAGGGCTCGGTCACCTCGAGACAACGCCCACGCCGGCTTTGGGAGCTGTATGACAGAGACCACACACTGACTCTGTATGACTGGCGACTTAAACACACCAAAGCTCCCTGAAGGTAGAGAAATAGAGTTTAATGGAGAGGGAGTACTCTCGCCAGGGGCAGCCTCTCCTACTGGCCCAGGGTTCTGGAGTACAGGCTTCACAGTGCAGAGGCCAGATTCCGGCTGCAACTTGGCCCGCTTCTTCTTTTTAGACCTCTTGGATCTTGCACGGGAGGCCGCATCGGCAGACTGTGGAACAGGTGATGGCTGGACGGTCATAGGTGGTTGAGATGTTTCATCCACAGGTTCCTCTTGTCTAGTCTGTCTCTGGAAGCTTGGAGGGGAAGACTTTAAAGGAGCAACTGGTCGAGGCACATCAAAGACTTTATGGCAGGCCACCAGGAAGGACCCCAGGCTCAAGACGTCAGGGTCCCCTGCTTCCCAAAGGGGACAGATCCACATCAAGGCATCACCTGCTAGGTAGGACATGATGTATCCCACCTTGACCCGGTCAGAGGGGAAACAAGCTGCATTCTGCAGGATGTAGTGCAAGCACTTTTTCAGGAACCCTTGGCACTCTTTGGGGTCCCCATAGAACCTAGGCGAGACTGCTGGGTCGTGCTCTTCGTAGGCCAGGAGCTGCCCATAGATGGCCTTGGAGACTATGAGTGGTTCAGAAGTCTCAACAATTGGAACCACACAAGGCGGAACAAACTCTTCTGGTGGCTCACACTGGCAGGGAGAGAGTTTATCATGCTCTGCGAGCGGAAGGACATGGGACTCAGTGGGGACCATGGCCTGTGCAAACTGTCACGCTCACGCCTTGGCTGAATGGCGTGAGCCGGGGGGTTGTGGCCCCACTGTGCCACAAACTAGGCTACCCTGGAAAGGGCGTGACTACGACAGCTACCTTGGTCTTCACTGGAGCCTCTGATGGTGAGGTCAGGCTTGTGCGGCAGGTAGCTGTCGGGTGCCACGCCAGGGTGGTGTCTGGCTGCGGCTGCAGATCCCACTCGGGGACAAGTCACTTGGACAGGTGTGACTAACAGGCAGGCTGAGACACTGAGCAAGCAGGCACGGCTTGGTACACTGGCAGGCAGGCACGGCTTGGAGACACTGGGCAAGCGGGCACGGCTTGTAGACACTGTGCAAGCGGGCACGGCTTGGAGACACTGGGCAAGCGGGAGTGGTATATGAGAGAACAGGTTTGGACCTGTTCACACAGGAGGTGCGGAGTAGGCAGAGCCGCAGGAGGTGCGGAGTAGGCATAGCCGCAGGTGGTGCGGAGTAGGTATAGCCGCAGGAGTGCGGAGTAGGCATAGCCGCAGGAGTGCGGAGTAGGCAGAGCCGCAGGAGTGCAGAGTAGGCTGGGCTCCAAGGGAGCCGGGCAGGCAGAGCGGCTAGGGAGCCGGGCAGGCAGAGCGGCTAGGGAGCCGGGCAGGCAGAGCGGCTAGGGAGCCGGGCAGGCAGAGCGGCTAGGGAGCCAGGCAGGCAGAGCGGCTAGGGAGCCGGGCAGGCAGAGCGGCTAGGGAGCCGTGCACAGACAGAGCTGCAAGGGTGCAGATTCACAGACAGAGCTGCAAGGGTGCAGATTCACAGACAGAGCTGCAAGGGTGCAGATTCACAGACAGAGCTGCAAGGGTGCAGATTCACAGACAGAGCTGCAAGGGTGCAGATTCACAGACAGAGCTGCAAGGGTGCAGATTCACAGACAGAGCTGCAAGGGTGCAGATGAACAGATAGAGCTGCAAGGGTGCAGATGAACAGATAGGGAGGACACAAGGAAAGACACAGCAGGGAAGGAAGCCACGGACAAGGAGAAAGGGAGATTAAGGTAGGACAGAGTACAGACAGGGTACTGGAACCAAGACTCAAGGGCCAGGATATTCAGCCTCCTGGCAGGCAGACAAGGTACAAGGCAAGAAGTATTCCTCCAGAGAAGGAGGAAATACACAGAACAGGGCCTGGCTTCCTCAGCAGCAAGATACTAACTGAGATTAGACATTGCACAGGCCATGTTTCAGTGGGTGTGGCGGAACTAAATAGTCAAAGGCTCTAGGTGATTGGTCAGGGACAGATTAGGCAGGTGCACCCTGACTGCATAAGAACCAGAGAGTTCTGGCGCCGCCCCCCTATACACACAGTCAGGAAACATGGAGAGCAGAAGCACAGGACTGGCAACAGACAGATTTCACAGCATGGCTTGAAGCAGAAAGTTGGTGTACGGGGGGTGGGAGGCCATGCAGTGATGCCAGCAGGGTTGTTACATGCTGATTGCAACATCCTACAGCATGACTGGTTTGGCAGTGGGTCAGTAATGGTGTGGAGTGGCATTTCTTTGGAGGGCCGCACAGCCCTCCATGTGCTCGCCAGGGGTAGCCTGACTGCCATTAGGTACCGAGATGAGATCCTCAGACCCCCTGTGAGACCATATGCAGGTGCGGTTGGCCCTGGGTTCCTCCTAATGCAGGACAATGCCAGACCTCATGTGGCTGGAGTGTGTCAGCACTTCCCGCAAGATGAAGGCATTGAAGCTATGGACTGGCCCGCCTGTTCCTCAGACCTGAATCTGATTGAGCACATCTGGGATATCATGTCTCGCTCCATCCACCAACGTCACGTTGCACCACAGACTGTCCAGGAGTTGGCGGATGCTTTAGTCCAGGTCTGGGAGGTGATCCCTCAGGAGACCATCCGCCACCTCATCAGGAGCATGCCCAGGCGTTGTAGGGAGGTCATACAGGCACGTGGAGGCCACACACACTATTGAGCATCATTTTCTTGTCTTGAGGCATTTCCAACTGAAGCTGGATCAGCCTGTAATTTTATTTTCCACTTTGATTTTGAGTATCCTTCCAAATCCAGACCTCCATGGGATATTAATTTTGATTTACATTGATCATTTTTATGTTTTCTTGTTATCAACGCATGCTACTATGCAATGAATAAATATTTGCAGCTGCGCTATTTCATTCAGTGATATCTACAATGTGGTATCTTAGTGTTCCCTTTATTTTTTTGAGCAGTGTACTTAACATCTGCACACCTTTGTCCAGTATCCTGATAAATATTATCCCTTTTTGTGACACTGAAAACAAATGACTTGTACTTAATAAGTAACTGACAGTTAGGCTTCTTTCACACTTCAGTTTTTTGTGTCAGTTAAAATCCGCCAAAAAGGCGGACAAGCGGATCCGTACCTAACTGATGTGAACGGATGGCACAGGATCCGTTTTTTGACGGATCCTCAAAATGTGGAAATTTAAAGGAACCGCTGGCGAGAGAGAGAGAGAATTTTTTTTTTTTGTCTGGCACCCAGACAGAATTTCGGGTTAAATCAGTGTCTGGAGGATCCGCCGTCCAAAAAAACGTTGCAAGCTCCGTTTGGAAGTCTTTGAGGATGTAGACGGACAGCAACATTTTGGCGGATCCTCACAAAAACGGATGCAACGGACGGCAATCCACCAATAATGAAAGTCAATGGGGAAAAAAACGGATCCGCAAAGAAAAATGGTGGATCCGTTTTTTTTCCAAATCGGCGGATCTTGACTGATTGTCAAAAACGGAAGTGTGAAAGAGGCCTTAATAACGGTTATTATTTGCTTTCTTGGGGGGGGGAGTAAAAAAAAGCAATTTGTTAAATGAGCCATGCCTAAAAAATACAAAGTTTATCCATTACCTTTCATATACCATTAATTTATGAAAGCTTATTTTGCTGAACTAAGCATAAAATATAGTGCTTCATAACGCGTTACAGGTGGTGATAATTTATGGCCAATTTCCAAATTGACTCGGATATCATATGATACAATGATACAATACTGCAAACTGTGCTCAATATGTAAATATAATTTGCTGAGAGCAGGTGGATCTTTCAGTAACTCACCAGCAGTGATTCTCATATGTGTAGTAAGAAGTTCCACTGTAGCATTATTAAGGACAACAGCAGCTAATGCCACAAGGATGTATGTCAGGCTCATGTCAAATACAATCGATGTGCCTAAAATTGAAAGAGAGGGGGAATAATTTTTGTAATAGTACTGAGTAATGATATTAAAGAATTATTCGCAAAATCATAATGTGGTCCCATCATAATTTACAAATATAATTATCCATTTGTACCAATATAAATATTGACCGTACCCTGCTCTACTAAGTAATTCCTACACATACACTGTATGCGCTCCTTGCTCTATATTCCTTTGAATGAGGGGTAACAGTGCACTTCCTCGCCGACTCTGACCCAACAAAAGAGCATTGAAAAGAAGAGAGAAAGCAATGAGAAGGGAGAGCAGAGACCAGCTCAGCCCCTGAAACAGACGACTTTGCAAGGTAATCTGTGATGTTTGTTTTGGGGGCTGGTGTGGTCTCTGCTGTCCCTGTGTGCCACGTTCTCTCCTTTTTCAATACACGCTGACAGTGCGCTCTCTTGCTGACTCGTCACTTCTCATTAGAGCCAGCGAGGGAGCGCTCTGTTACTCAACATTCAAAGAACTACAGCGTAAGGAGCATATATTGAGCATGTATGGGAATTCAAAAGTAACGCAAGCTCAGTAAAGCAGGGACTAGCTGCTCCCCTGATACGGACGTCACTCATGACATTTCATTTCAGGGTAGGGACAGAGGCTGCAGCAGTGACCACAGCGCTGGCCATCGGATGTCATCATGCTTGAGCTTCCCAGCATGTACTGGGGATTCTAAAACAAAACATCACCAGAAAATAAATCAGATTTAAAAAAATAAGCAAGAAAATACAGTAGAGAGAGAACGGAAGGAAATGAATTAAAGTATATTAGAAAAGTGACTAGATTATTTAGTTAGACATTTATGTTGAAATTCAAATTTGATTTTGGAGCACCCCTTTATTATCAAGAACACCTTCAAACAACTTTGAAACACATAGTGATTTTTTTGTATAATTGCTTTAAATTTCAATTGTTTGTCTAAATAGTTGGCTTATGAGTACGGAACAAAACAAAATCCTCTATTCTTCGGTTCTGATGAACCATCGCCACCTTCAGTTCTATCATAATTGCAAAGCGCTATGGTGAAACCAACTCTTACCACATCCCTACTAAATTATCGGGGTTCTCAACAATTGAAAAAATGGAATGCTGACTTCTTAAGTATAATGAATTAGACATCACTTATTAATCACAAAAATAGATTTCCAACAATTATATAGACATAATAAAAAAGAGGTGAACATAAAGAAGGAATATTGTCACCTTGGGAGGATTTAAATGGGCAGAAAAGTTCTCAGATTAGCAACATAGATCAAAATTTCATCACATGGTATGAGAAATCAGAAATAGTTCAGGAAGCCTGGTGATTAGAATCACTAATCTTGTACAACATATGAAAAGATCTGTTATCAAAAAAGGCTCCTGTCATAAAGATCACATAATGTTTACTAATTAGCCACATGGATTCTATCCTAGCTTATGTACAGAGGTCACAATTGAAGAGACTTACCCATGACAAAAGTGAAAAGTGCTATTGCGAGTGTGAACTCCCAAAGGACAGCAATGAAGCACATTTTGCTTTCTCACAGCTGTCTCTCTCCACTGCGCTTCAATCAGGGTCAGACTGTGGTGTCTGGGGCCCACCAGGGGAATGGACTCTAGGGGCCCACCCTACAGCTATATGCAAATATCTGTCAGTTGTTATCCTGATTATAGTGGACCATCAACTGTAAAACACAGACGGCTCCTGCACATCTACTGTGCACCCCCAAAACTGGGATATATAATTACGGTAGTTTACATTAATGGAGTTCTTTGGTTAAAAAAAGTCATCACTGAACCATGGGCTCCACAGGATAGGTGATCGCTTAGGTCCGACCATTAGAAACTGCACCAATCGGAAGAATGAGGAAGTTTTATCATAGTAACATAGTTGTCAAGGCCGAAAAAAGCCATTCGTCCATCCAGTTCAGCCTATATTCCATCAGAATAAATACCCAGATCTATATCCTTCTAAAGAACCTAATAACTGTAAGATACAATATTGTTACGCACCAGGAAGACATCCAGGCCTCTCTTGAATCCCTTGACTGAGTTGGCCATCACCACCTCCTCATGCAAGGAATTCCAGATTCTCACTGCCCTAACAGTAAAGAATCCTCTTCTATGTTGGTGGAAAAACCTTCTCTCCTCCAGATGTAGAGAATGCCTCCTTGTGACCGTCACCTTCCTTGGTATAAACAGATCCTTGGAGAAATATTTGTATTGTCCCCTTATTTACTTATACATGCTTATTAGATCGCCCCCCAGTCGGCGCACCCTATCTTTAGCATAGGGTGCGCAGATCATGCGCGCCGAAATGCAACATGCTGCATTTCGGCGCACACGGCGCACCGTCAAAAGTGTGCAGCACGCTACTTTCACACTGGCAGCGCATGATCTGCGCACCCTATGCTAAAGATAGGGTGCGCCGATCGCATGCGTGCAAATGCGAAAGTAGGCGGTGATCCCGGATGGGGCGGGCAGGGAGCCGGATCGGGGCGGGGCTTAACGACGCAGTGCGCAGCGTTGTTTTAACGCGAATGTGAAACCAGCCTAACCAGGGATTTGTACAGAGGCAGTATAATGCTCTCATCATGTGTATCCAGACCTCTTTTAATGCACCCCATGATCCTGTTTGCCTTGGCAGCCGCTGCCTGGCACTGGCTGCTCCAGGTAAGTTTATCATTAACTAGGATCCCCAAGTCCTTCTCCATGTCAGATTTACCCAGTGGTTTCCCGTTCAGTGTGTAATGGTGATATTTATTCCTTCTTCCCATGTGTATAACCTTACATTTATCAATGTTAAACAACATCTGCCACCTTTCGGCCCAAGTTTCCAACTTATCCAGATCCATCTGTAGCAGAATACTATCATCTCTTGTATTGACTGCATTACATAGTTTTGTATCATCTGCAAATACCAATATTTTACTGTGCAAACCTTCTATCAGATCGTTAATAAATATGTTGAAGAGAATAGGTCCCAACACTGACCCCTGCGGTACCCCACTGGTCACAGCGATCCAGTTAGAGTATATATCATTTAAAACCACCCTCTGCTTTCTATCACTAAGCCAGTTACTTACCCATTTACACACATTTTCCCCTAGACCCAGCATTCTCATTTTGTGTACCAACCTCTTGTGTGGCACGGTATCAAACGCTTTGGAAAAATCAAGATATACCACGTCCAATGACTCACCTTGGTCCAGTCTATAGCTTAGGCTATGTCCATATTGCGTTAGGGGTATTCGTTTAACGCATCTGTCACTTTTGACATCTTTTGTGCCCTAGCGCTAACAGTATGCGCTAACATACTAACATATGGTATCAATTCGCTACCATGCGTTAGCCATACAGGTCTATGCACAGCCTCCGTTCGCTGTGCGCTAGACCAAACGCACCCAAAAATGCTGCAGACAGCGATTGAGGGTGCGTCATAAAGTAAGGATGCGTTACTATTATTGCGGCTAATGGGGGCATTAACGCATCCGTTACATAGTGTTAGTGCCGCTGTGTAACGGATGCGTTAAATGCAGGCCCCTAACGCAATGTGGACCTAGCCTTACCTCTTCATAAAAACTGATTAGATTGGTTTGACAGGAGCGATTCCTCATGAAACCATGTGTTGTGAGTTTATTTTCCCCTTCACCATTGAGGTCTGATGAACTCCCTCTTCTGGTGAAGGAAGGTAGTGAGGCTGATTACCAAGCACCTGAGCAGGATGATGATGACTGGGTGACTGGAATTGCTGACTGGATATAAGGCAGCCGACGTCCTTCTGCCTTGCTGGTGATTTCCCTGAGGGATTCTAGGAGACCAGTCTGATTCCTGCTCCTCAAAAGCTAAGTTTTCTGCTCTGCTTTTTGCATTTGTGTTTTGGTTTTGTTTTGCCTTGCTTTTCTGGATTTCTGCCATTCCCTGCTGGGGTGAGCTGAATTCCTTTTTGCTCTGTCTTCAGAAAATACCTGAGTACCGATATAGTCTTTTTGAAGCCTAGCGTCTTCAGGGCTTTTTTCCCTATCAGTCTGTTGGCTCTTGTTTTGATAGGGTTTTTGGCGGATTGCAGACAGCAGGTTTTCTATCCTGTCCTATTTAGTTAGCTTGGGCCCCATCATTTGCTCAGCCTATCTTTCTATCTGTGTGAGTGTTTTTTCATCTTGCTTCACCGTCATTATATGTTGGGGGCTGCCTATTGCTTTGGGGTCTGCTCTGGGGCAGTTTAGATTTCCCTTTCTGTCTTTAGGCTATTTAGTTCTCCGGCTGTGATCGAGGGGTCTAGGGCACCGTAGGAACCCCCCACGGCTACTGCTAGTTGTTGTTGATAGGTTCAGGGGTCTGCAATCCGATAGCTGACAACTTCTCTGGTTTTCTGGACTTAGCTAGTATTTCAGTTTTTGCCTCTTACGGTGACGCATTCATAACAACCATGCTAATGTGGAGTTAAATAGTTATTCTCATTGAAATAATCCAGAATAACATCCCTCATAAACCCTTCAAATATTTTACCAACAATAGAGGTTAGACTTCTTGGCCTATAATTTCCAGGTTCACTTTTAGAGCCCTTTTTGAATATTGGTACCACATTTGCTATGCGCCAGTCCTGTGGAACAGACCCCGTCGCTATAGTGTCCCTAAATATAAGGAATATAAGAAATAATGGCTTGTCTATTACATTACTTAGTTCTCTTAGTACTCGTGGGTGTATGCCATCCGGACCCGGAGCTTTATCTATTTTAATCTTATTTATCCAGTTTTGCGCCTCTTCTTGGGTTAGATTGGTGTCCCTTAATATAGGGTTTTCTTTGTCTCTCGGCATTTCACCTAGCATTTCATTTTCCACCGTGAATACCGTGGAGAAGAAGGTGTTTAATATATTAGCTTTTTCCTCGTCATCTACAACCATTCTTTCTTCACAATTTTTTTAAGGGAACTACACTTTCACTTTTGATTCTTTTACTATTGATATAGTTTAAGAACAGTTTAGGATTAGTTTTACTCCCCTTAGCAATGTGCTTCTCTGTTTCCTTTTTGGCAGCTTTAACCCCTTTACCCCCAAGGGTGGTTTGCACGTTAATGACCAGGCCAATTTTTACAGTTCTGACCACTGTCCTTTTATGAGGTTATAAATCTGGAACGCTTCAAAGGATCCCGGCGATTCTGATTGTTTTCTCGTGACATACTGTACTTCGCTTTAGTGGTAAAATTTATTCGCTATAACTTGCGTTTATTTATGAAATAATCAGAAATATGGCGACAATTTTTATAAAATTTTGCAATTTTCAAACTTTGAATTTTTATGCCCTTAAAACAGAGAAATATGTGACACAAAATAGTTACTAAATAACATTTTCCACAAGTCTACTTTATATCAGCACAATTTTGGAAACAAAATTCTTTTTGTTAGGGTTAAAAGTTGACAAGCGATTTCTCATTTTTACAACAAAACTTACAAAACCATTTTTTTAGGGACCACCTCACATTTGAAGTCACTTTGAGGGGTCTATATGGCAGAAAATACCCAAAAGTGACACCATTCTAAAAACTGCACCCCTCAAGCTACTCAAAACTACATTCAAGAAGATTATTAACCCTTCAGGTGCTTCACAGGAGCAGAAGCAACGTGGAAGGAAAAAATTAACATTTAACTTTTTGTCACAAAAATGATCTTTTAGCAACAATTTTTTTATTTTCCCAAGGGTAACAGGAGAAATTGGACACCAAAAGTTGATGTCCAATTTGTCCTGAGTACACGGATACCCAATATGTGGGGAGGCACCACTGTTTGGGAACATGGCAGGGCTCAGAATGGAAGGAGCGCCGTTTGACTTTTTCAACCTAAAATTGGCTGTAATTGAGATCGGACGCCATGTTGCGTTTGACGAGCGCCTGATGTGCCTAAACAGTGGAAACCCTCCACAAGTGAACCCCATTTTGAAAACTAGACCCCCCCAAGGAACTTATCTAGATGTCTGGTGAGCACTTTGAACCCCCAAGGGCTTCACAGAAGTTTATAACGCCCAGGCATGAAAATAAAAAATATTTTTTCCACAAACATGATCATTTAGTCCCCAATATTTTGTTTTCCTAAGGGTAACAGGAGAAATTGGGCCCCAAAAGTTGTTGTCCAATTTGTCCTGAGTACGCTGATACCCAATATGTGGGGGGGAACCACTGTTTGCGCACTTGGCAGGGCTCAGAAAGGAAGGAGCGCCGTTTGACTTTTTCAACCAAAAATTGGCTGGAATTGAGATCGGACGCCATGTCGCGATTGACAAGTGCCTGATGTGCCTAAACAGTGGAAACCCTCCACAAGTGAACCCCATTTTGGAAACTAGACCCCCTAAGGAACTTATCTAGATGTGTGGTGAGCACTTTGAACACCCAAGTGTTTCGCTAAAGTTTATAATGCCCGGGCATGGAAAAAAAATATTATTTTTTTTCCCCACAAAAATGATTTTTTAGTCCCCAATTTTTAATTTTCCCAAGGGTAACAGGAGAAAAGGACCTTAAAAGTTGTTGTCCAATTTGTCCTGAGTATGCTGATACCCCACATGTGCGAGAAAACTACTGTTTGGGCACACGTCGGGGCTCGAAAGGGAAGTAATGACGTTTTGGAATGCAGACTTTGATGGAATGGTCTGCAGGCGCTCTTCCACTGTCCCGATTCACGGGTCTGAATTTGGTTCCTCTGCTAGAGAAATTTAAAGGGAAAATAGGTGCATGATGCAAATTGGCTTTAACGGGTAGAACTAACCTGATTAAGATGGTCCTTATGCCACAACTAATGTACGTTTTGCACAATTCGCCGATATGGCTACCAAAAAAACGGTTTCGGGGCATTGATTCTATCTTCAGATCCTTGATATGGGGCAAGAAGCAGGCACGGATTAAATTTGGAACTCTGCAAAAAGGAAAGGAAGAGGGAGGACTGGCCGCACCAAATCCATGGGTCTATTTCTTGGCAGTACAGGGCCAGCATGTCAGGGGATGGAGAGAGCTTGATTGTGGAGGAGCAGCTCACCGACTGGTGGTACATGTGACGGGGAGATGCCCACTTATCCAGGGTCTAGAGGATGGTACCTTTAAGAAACTGGGAGCACCATATCCTACCATAGGCATGATTCAGAAGGTATGGGACACCATTAAAAGGATCAGAGGGGTGGATGAGCTGACTAGGTACTCACCGGTGTGGGACAATGAGCATCTGCCGGAACTTAATAAACTGCATCAAATGGGCAATTGGAAGGCGAAAGGAGTGAGATATGTGTGCCAGCTGCAGAGTGGAATGGACCTGAAGACCTTTGAGACATTGAGAGAGGAACTTGATTTGCCTTCGGTATGGGGTTTTCAATACTATATGCTTCGACATGCTTGGAGGGCACAGTGTAGATTGGGAGCCATGACGGTTCAGGGCGACATTGTACTAGACTTTGTGTGTATGAAGGGAGGGACGAGGGGAGTTATATCGAGCATATATCATGATCTACTACACTCCTATCTGGGGGACAATCACCTCACTGCAAAGAGTAAATGGGAGAGGGAGGTGGGTACCCTCACAAGAGAACAATGGGAGGCTATTCTTGAATATGTCCCGAAGATCTCTCTAAGCGAGCAGGCACGGCTCTCCCAATTATATGTAATACATAGAACATACAAAACACCGCTGGTCCTATTCAAGGCGGGCTTGAGGGGAGACTCTAGCTGCCTTAGATGTGGCACAGACCAGGCCGGACTGTTACACATGCTATGGTCGCGTCCGCGGCTGGTGGCATACTGGCTGGTCGTTATCAACAAAATTGAGAGAGCTTATGCATGTACACTCGACAGGAATCCAGTGCTGTGTGTTTTGGGGGAGGTGGATGGGATACCTGTCTCAGAACATTACAAAGTGGCAATAGCGAGGATGCTGTATGTGGCACGCAAACTAATAGCACGAAAATGGAAGGATTCGGAACCCCCCACTAGGAGGGAATTTATTGCTCAGACACGTACGGTAATGCATTTAGAGGAAAGCATTTACAGGCGAAGGCATGGTGAAAGAACTTTCGAAAAAATATGGTCTGCGTGGATGGCGGTGATATGATTGCTAAGACTCTCAAGTATACCCGGCATAAGGAGTATTGGGGGAGGGGGGAGGGGGGGATGGCTTTGATTGTATTACTACAATATATGTGAATTGTTACATGTATATGGATATCCACTGTTTATTGTTTAAAATCTTTTGAAACCTAAATAAAAATAACTGTTTTAAAAAAAAAGGAATGGTCTGCAGGCGTCATGTTCTTGTAGTCCCATCGGACGATGCCTGCACACATACAAGACCCCCAGCAGGCCCGCACAGACCCCCGGCAGCCGGCACAAGCCCCCGGCAGGCCCGTACAGACCCCCGGCAGCCGGCACAAGCCCCCGGCAGGCTCGTACAGACCCCCGGCAGGCGGCACAAGCCCCCGGCAGGCCCATACAGACCCCCGGCAGCCGGCACAGGCCCCTGGCAGGCCCGTACAGACCCCGGACAGCCGGCACAAGCCCCCGGCAGGCCCGTACAGACCCCCGGCAGCTGGCGCAAGCCCCCGGCAGGCCCGTACAGATCCCGGCAGGCCCGTACAGACCCCCGGCAGCCAGAACAAGCCCCCGGCAGGCCCGTACAGACCCCCGGCAGCAGGCACAAGCCCCCGGCAGGCCCATACAGACCCCCGGCAGCCGGCACAAGCCCCCGGCAGGCCCATACCGACCCCGGCAGGCCTGTACAGACCCCCGGCAGGCCCACACAGACACGCACAGTGTCCGCCCACGCACCGCCCACACTCTCCCCCCTCCCGAACTGGATTTGCAAGTAATGATTTTTTTTAATTCCGATATTTCTGTCCCATTGACTTGAATGGGACTTCCGGGATCGGAATCGGCGATACCCGATACTTTTTTGGGTATCGGGCCGATCCAATCCGATCTGATATTTCTCAATATCGGATGGTATCGCTCAACACTAATCGTGGCACTACTGTGCAGGTGCTCAAGTAGGTTATCCAAACCCGATAAACAGAGAGAAAAAACTTGGCACTCATTGTTCTTATGATATCTTGTATTACGACACTAGTCATCACAACATGGTGAGTATCCATGTAGTAATCAGTGTATATTGTTATCTCCTACTTTGTTTTGTTAGTGTTTCTACACTGCTTTTGGTTTAACTGTATAACCACAGGAGGATTTATCAATTTATTATTTTGTCATGTTCTAGACTGAAGAAGGTCCATGTTGGACCGAAACATTTCTTTCTTTACGGACTGCACAATAAAATGTTTACAGACTAAGATGTCAAGTTTTTTCTCTCTATTTGTGAGAGTGGACAGACCTCCCTGTGTCCAGGCTGGACACTACAGAGCGGTATTTGAGATACCTCCAAAGTGGACGGACTGACAACCGTGAGTGAAACTGACCGGGGTCAGTGAGAAATATTTGTGGGATACCTCTGAGGATAAGAGGCATCCGGGAACCTGTGTGGCTGACCCCAACAGGTAACAGACAGGAATCCGTGTTGTGCTGACCGGGGTCAGAAAGAGACTGTGTTTAGGCTATAGAGCCTACGTGCTGGACATGGCACAAACCTTTGTGCCCACAGATCTGAGAGAGCGGAGCTGTACTATGAACATTATGGAGTCATCTGTCTGATGTAAGACTGTTTGCCTTTGTTCATGCTTCCATGGTTTATGGAGAAAATAAACCACATAGACTGTTTTAAGTGAAAGATCGTTCCTATGTGCATGTTATATCGCTGCCAAGCGAGTACACTGCAACCCGCTAGTGAGCGCCACGTCACACATCTCTAGTCTGGTCAAACTTTGCCTTCCTAAGAGTGTTTTTGTGACTTCCTGACAATTCCCCCTAGCGAAAGGCAAGTGAAACTGTACATTATTGTGGTCGCTATTTCCTAGATGCCCGCTGACCTGCAGATTTGTTATTCTGTCAGGTCTATTAGATAGTATTAGGTCTAAAAGTGCTGCTCCTCTGGTTGGATTCGGCACCAATTGTGAAAGATAATTTTTCTTGGTTATTAGCACTAACCTGTTGCCTTTATGGGTTTTGCAGGTTTCTGTTTCCCAGTTAATATCTGGGTAGTTAAAGTCCCTCATAACAAGGACCTCATTATGGGTTGCAGCTTCATCTATCTGCCTTAGTAGTAGACTTTCCATGATATCTGTTATATTTGAGGGTTTGTAACAGACCACAATGAGAATTTTGTTAGCATTTTTTCCTCCATGTATATGGACTAGACATCCTCATTCCCTTCGCTAACATCCTCCCTTACAGTCGACTTTAGACAAGACTTTACATAAAGACAAACCCCTCCTCCTCTCTGATTTTTACAATTCTTTCTAAACAGACTGTAACCTTAAAAGTTAACTGCTCAGTCATAGTTTTCATCTAACCATGTCTCGGTTATTCCCACTATTGTCATAATTACCTGTAGATATTTCTGCCTTTAGTTCTTCCATCTTGTTTGTCAGGCTTCTGGTGTTAGCGAGCATGCAGTTTAGAGGATTTTGTTTAATTCCAATCTCCTCCCTGTGGATTGTTTTAGAAATTTTCTTACCTCGTTCTGATTGTTGTCTTGGGTCTTCATTGCCGAACCTCATATCCTTCATAAGTATATTTCTGGCTTCACGTTCGAGTCTAATGTTTTTCTTCCCGTCCCCTCTTCTTCTAGTTTAACGCTCTCCTGATGAGTGTAGCAAGAAGAGGGGACGGGAAGAAAAATATTAGACTCGAACATGAAGCCAGAAAATACACTGATGAAGGATATGAGGTTCAGCAAAGAAGACCCAATCGTTGATAGGACACTTATCCCCATTTTAAAATGTGGCAAGTGGGATATCTGACCACAGCTCCATTCTGTCTCTTTAGGATTCCAGAAAAAAAACAAGTGCAGCCGCTGAGGGAATGAATATCCAGTGATCAAGTTGTACATGCCACTCCAGTCTAATGGAGATGAAAAGATCCACATTTTGCTAATTGGGTCCAAGGACTCAGACCCCACCAATCAATACGTTATCGCTTATCCTATGGAGAGATGATTACTTTTTTTCACAGGAGAACCCCTGTAACTGCATTTCTGACGCTGTGATCCAAGTATTTAATCTCTAATGGAAATAAAGAATCTTCTCCAAATTAATATCAGAGAGAACAAATGACCGCCATACACAACACAATCCCCTATACCAAGACCAATAAGAAGAAATACAGAGAAGAAATACCACCACACCATGACCAGACCACATAGTGACCGAATAATATTACATACAAGGAACAAATACAGCCACGCCATGACCAGATCACTCATTAGCACCACATAGTGACCGAATAATACCACATACAAAGAACAAATATGCCACACAATGATCAGACCATATAGTGACCGAATAACATGACATGTTACCAGCATATAGGGGCGAAATAATATCACATACAAGGAGAAATACTGCCACGCCGTGACCAGATCACAAACTACCACCACATAGTGACCGACTACTACAATAAAGTAAAGGGGGAAAAAGAAAACCTCTTTAAATCTTCTTCCTTAACAAGTGTGACGAGCTGCGTGTTACTGGAGCGTTAGTGCGAACAGAAGTAAGTGTGTGACTTGTGATTCAGTAACTTTGGATTCAGGGAGTCTACAAGGGAGGAATTACTGAACTGCTCTTCATATTTTTTTTATTATTTTGCATTTCTTTATACTTAACATTTCTGTCGGGTGCAATCCCCATTAGGAAATCAGCTCCATTATTGACAATGCCATCCAGTGCACATCTTGCCACATGTATGCAATCCTTGAACAGCCGGTCGAGGGTGCATACTGCTGTGCGAGATGTGAGCACGTTGTGCATTTGGAAGCCCAGGTACTTGATCTAAATGTGCAGCTGGCAACACTGAGATCCATAAAAAATATGAAAAGAGTCTTCTGCTCACTGGGATAGATGAGGGGGAGGATGGCAGTATGGAGCTGCAGGAGAGTGAGCTAGCTGGGTGACAGTTAGAAGGCGTGGTAGAGGGAAGAGTGCCAGGGAGGCTAGTCTTGATATGGAACACTGTTATGATTGAGTCACCGAGGAGGAAAAAACAAAACACAAGCTCAGCCCAGAAAATCAGAGGTTGGAAACTAGCGGATTGCAGACCCCTAATCCTATCACACAACTAGCAGTAGCCATGGAGTGTTCCTACGGTGATCCTAGACACCTCGTCAAAGCCGGAGATCTAAATAAGCCTAAAGAGAAAAAAGAGAAAAACTGACTGCCCCAGAGCAGACCCCAAAGCAATAGGCAGCCCCCAACATATAATGACGGTGAAACAAGATGAAAACACCAACACAGATAGAAACATAGGTTGAGCAAACGATGGGGCCCAGGCTAACTAAAAAGGACAGGACAGAAAAGCTGCTGTCTGCAATCCGAGAAAACCCTGCTAAAAATATTACCAACACAACTGATAAGCAAAAAGGACCCTGAAGTCACTAGACTTCAAACCCTATATCAGCACTCAGAATATTATGAAAGCAGAGCAAAAGAGAACACTGATCAAGGAATAAGAATCCAGCACACCCCCGGCCGGGGATGGCTGAACTAAAAAAAACAAGGTAAACAAAACCAAAACTAATAAGTTCAATAGCAGAGTAAAAACTTATCTTTGGGAAGCAGGAATCAGACTGGTCTCCAAGAATCCAGCAGAGAAATCACCAGCCACTCAGAAGGGCGGCGGCTGCCTTATATCCAGTCTGAAGTTCCTGTTACCCAGTCACAATCCACCTGATCAGGTGTTTGGTTTCTTTCATCCAAATCAGCCTCACTACCTTCCTTCACCAGAAGAGGGAGATCCTCGGACACAAAAGGTGAATGAACAGATGAGCTCACAACAGAACACCCCAATAAATTTGCTAAGCTGGCAGATGAGGGGGGTGTCGGTACAGGGGTAGCACTGCTGCAAGAAAGCATGTGCTCTAAAAGCCGGAGGAGTATCTGCTCCAGTAAATGGGTAAATAGGAGAGCAGGGCAGGCCAGAAAGGTGCTGGTAGTGGAGGACTCAATTATTAGGGGAACAGACAGGGCAATCTGTCACAAAGACAGGGATCTTCAAATAGTGTGCTGCCTACCAGGTGCTCGAGTCCGACACATCGCTGGTCGGGTTAATAATAATAATAATAAATTTTATTTCTATAGCGCCGACATATTCCGCAGCACTTTACATTTCAGAGGGGATTTGTACAGACAATAGACATTACAGCCTAACAATAATCACATAGATTATAACAAATACCAAGAGGAATGATGGCCCTGCTTGCAAGCTTACAGTCTATGAGGAGAGAGGTAGACACGAAAGGTGGGTGATAACAGTTGCCCTGATTGTATGGACCAGCCATAATGTTAAGTGTGTAACAGTACAGACACAGAGGGCTAATGGATGCATAAAGCATGTGGGAACATGATGCGGGGAACCTGGTTATGGTAAAACTTTTAGTTGTGCCACACAGGGATAGATTAGGTTAATGTGTTGAGGCGATAGGCCAGTCTGAATAAATGCGTTTTCAGGGCACGCTTAAAATTGTGGGGATTGGGGACTAATCGTATTGACCTGGAAAGTGCATTCCAGAGAGTTGGCACAGCACGTGTAAAGTCTTGGAGACGGGAGTGGGAGGTTCTGATTATTGAGGATGCTAACCTCAGGTCATCAGCAGAGCGGAGGGCGCAGGTAGGGTGTTATACTGAAACAAGGGAGGAGATGTAGGGTAGTGCTGAGCCATGGAGGTCTTTGTGGGTGAGGGTAATAAGTTTATACTGAATTCTGGAGTGGAAGGGTAGCCAGTGTAATGACTGGCACAAGGTAGAGGCATCGGTGTAACGATTGGTGAGGAATATGATCCTGGCTGCAGCATTCAAGACAGATTGGAGAGGGGAGAGTTTGGTAAGAGGGAGACCGATTAGAAGAGAGTTACAATAGTCGAGACGAGAATGAATAAGAGAAACAGTAAGAGTTTTTACAGAGTCAAAAGTAAGAAAATGTCGTATTCTAGAGATGTTTTTGAGGTGCAGATGACAAGAGCGAGCCAGTGATCGAATGTGGGGGGCGAAGGAAAGCTCGGAGTCAAGTATGACCCCAAGACAGCGGGCATGTTGCTGGGGAGTAATAGTGGAACCACACACAGAAATGGCAATGTCGGGTATAGGTACATTTGTAGAGGGAGGAAACACAAGGAGTTCAGTCTTTGACAGGTTCAGTTTCAGATATAGTGAGGACATTATGTTAGACACAGCGTTTAGACAATCGCCGGTGTTTTCTAGAAAGGCTGGCGTGATGTCAGGAGAAGAAGCGTATAATCAGCATAGAGATGGTACTGGAAACCAAATCTATTAATTGTTTGACCAATAGGGGCAATGTACAAAGAGAAGAGGAGGGGGCCTAGAACCGATCCTTGAGGAACCCCAACAGTAAGGGGAAGGTGAGAGGAGGAGGAGCCAGCAAAAGATACAGTGAAGGAGCGGTCAGAGAGATAGGAGGAGAACCAGGAGAGAACGGTGTCCTTGAGGCCAATGAAACGGAGCATAGTGAGGAGGAGCTGATGATCCACAGTGTTGAATGCTGCAGAGAGATCCAAGAGAATTAGCATGGAGTAATGACCATTTGATTTAGCTGTTAGATCATTAGAGACTTTAGTGAGGGCAGTTTCAGTAGAGTGTAAAGAGCGGAAACCGGATTGGAGAGGGTCGAGAAGAGAGTTATCAAAGAGATAGCGGATAAGACGGGAGTGGACCAGGCGTTCCAGGAGTTTAGAGATGAAGGGAAGATTAGAGACAGGTCTATAGTTAGCGGCACAGTTTTGGTTGAGGGATGGTTTTTTAAGTAGTGGATGTATGATGGCATGCTTAAATGAGGAGGGAAAGATACCAGAAGAGAGAGAGAGGTTAAATATTTTAGTTAGGTGAGGGGTGACAGCAGGGGAAAGGGACTGGAGGAGATATGACGGAAATGGGTCACTGGTGCAAGTGGTTGGGCGAGAAGATGCAAGGAGCCAGCTTACTTCTTCTTCTGTGACTGGTTCAAAATCAGAGAGTGAGCTAGATGCAGTGGAGGATGGAGGACAGTGCATGGTATGAGGTGATTGGAAGATAATTTCCTGTCGAATCTGGTCAATTTTTTCTTTGAAGTAATTGCCCAGATCATCAGCTTGGAGCTCCGTGGTCGGGGCCTGTACTCTTGGGTTGAGTAGAGAATGAAAAGTGTCAAAGAGACGTTTCGGATTATTGGACAGTGAGGTGATGAGGGTGTTGAAATAGGTTTGTTTGGAGAGGTGAAGGGCAGTGTTGTATGGTCGAAGCATAAGCTTATAATGGATGAAATCTTTGTGTAGATTGGATTTTCTCCAGACGTTCGGCGCACCTGGAGCACCGCTGCAGGAAACGTGTTTGCAGGGTGTGCCAGGGTTGTCGCCATCTGTGTTGTGGTGTTCTATTTATATGGGGTGCAAATTCATCCAGGGCACTTTGAAGTGTTTCATTGCAATGCTTCAAAGCAGAATCAGGACATGAGAGGGAGGAGATAGGGGCCAATGAAAACTGCAAGTTCTTCATAAGTTTCTGGGTGTTAATGGCCTGTATGTTTCTATAAATATGGACAGTGGGGGTGACCTGAGCAGCCTGGCAGCTTTTCATAGCGAATGAAAGAAGATTGTGGTCAGAGAGCGGGAGAGGGGAGTTTGCAAAATCATCCAATGTACAAAGCCGAGAGAAGACCAAGTCGAGGGAGTTTCCGTCTTCATGCGTTGGAGAATTAGTAAGCTGCGAAATGCCAAACGAGGAGGTTAGAGATAAAAGATGAGTAGCAGATGGGGAGAGTGGAAGAGCAATGGGGATGTTGAAATCTCCCATGATGAGGGTAGGGATGTCTAAGGAGAGAAAATGTGGAAGCCAAGTGGCAAAATGATCCAGGAACTGATGGGGGGGGCCGGGAGGACGATACACCACCGCTACTCGCATGGAGAAGGGGGTGTAGAGTCTGACGGCATGGACCTCAAAAGAAGGGAAGACTAGTGAGGGTAGTTGAGGGATAACCTGAAAGGTACATTTTGGTGATAGGAGCAGACCAACGCCTCCACCTGCTCTATTGTCTGATCTTGGGGTATGAGAGAAATGTAGTCCCCCGTATGAAAGAGCAGCAGCAGCGGTAGTGTCTGACTGCTGGATCCAGGTTTCAGTAAGAGCCAGGAGGTTAAGAGAATTAGAAAGGAAAAAGTCGAGTGAAGGAGAGTTTGTTACACACTGAGCGAGAAATCCAACCTGCACAATTAAGAGAGACAGATGGCATGCAGGGAATATTAATAAGATTAGAGGGGTTTCTGAGTGTAGCAGTTGGGGGGTTTGACTTTCTATAACATGGTGGACCAGGGTTGGGAGCAATGTCTCCTGCGACTAGGAGGAGGATAGAAAAAGTGAGCAGATGGTTAAGTGATTTGTGAGAGCGTCTCTTATGTTGAATGGTGGGACTGACTGGATCTGTGCAAATTAACAATGTGAAAAGAGCATGAGTGCTATACATAGGAGAGGAAAGGAGCGAGGGGCCGATATGGATGGAGAGTAGAGAGTTAATGCCAGGGCGCTGGATGTGTGTGAATGCAGCGGCCAGAATATAAATGACACAAATGCATATGGTATATATTTGTTGTACTCCAAATGTACAGGGAGATGTATATAAATGTCTTACCTGTCTCCTGCCTTGTCTAACTGCCATTTAATAACTGCAAGTACTTTGATACATGTACTTAGATTACATGTACTGTCACACTAAGCGATATCGCTAGCAATATCGCTATAACTTGTGAAGTTATAGCGATATTGCTAGCGATATTGCTGTGTCTGATACTTACATACGACCCGCTCCCCCGCTGCTTATCGCTGATCGCGCCGAGAACGTTCAGGACTGTTTCTCGTTGTCAGCTTCCTGCGGCGCTTCCTGCTGTGACGACGAGCGAAGCGTGGAGCCGGGCGGGAGGACGCAGGATCGCCTGGTGTGACAGGTAAGTAGCGACCCCCGTCCCCAGCGATGTCGCTAGTGAGATCTGCCTGTGTGGCAGCTCACTAGCGACCACTTAGCGATGTACCAGCGATCCTGACCGCGTCATATCGCTGGTCGGGATCGCTGGTACATCGCTAAGTGACAGTACCTTTAGAATTTTTTTTTTTTTGCTCTCTCTCTTCCCGTTAATCAATCAAACTAAATTGAGACAGCAGGACCCAATAAAATGTTGTGGTCAAATAAACAGATGTCCAGCACTACATGGATCATAAAGCACTATGCAAAGTTTCTTGACCTCACAACATAAGGGGACAAGCAGAGTAAGTTGAAAAAACTATGTACCAGATATAAGCTTGCATAGTTGAAAACACATATATAGCATTCAGGATTAACTGCTTGCTCACATTGAATGGAGAAACACAGGTTGATTCAGAGCAGAGATTGAAAGATTAACAGGGTTGACAAATTAAAGGGAGGGGCTGGTGGGGACCCAGCGGTCATGGTGCACATTGGCACAAATGACAAAGTTAGAGGTAGGTGCAAGGTCCTTAAAGATGATTTCAGGGAATTAGGTTGCAAGCTTAAAGCAAGGACCTCCAAGGTGGTATTCTCTGAAATACTGCCTGTACCACGTGCCACGCCAGAGAGGCAACAGGAAATTAGGGAGATAAATACTGTAAGTGGCGCAGGAATTGGTGTAGGAAGGAGGTGTTTGGGTTCCTGGAGAACTGGGCCGACTTCTCAGTTGGCTACAGGTTCTACGCTAGGGACGGGCTGCACCTCTATGAGGAGGGTGCAGCTGTGCTGGGGAGAAAATGGCTAGAAGGTTGGAGGGATATATAAACTAGGGATTGGGGGTAGGGTATTCATTTTATAGGAAGGGAAAATAGTGCAGATAGTGACCTGGACACAATTAAAGAAATTGGGGGTGGCATGGGGGTGAAGTTAGAACAGTTAATAATTTAAGAATAGAGGTACAGAGAGATACATAAAGTGCATATATACTAATGCCAGAAGCCTCACCAATAAAATGGAGGAATTAGAGTTAATTTTGTTGAAACATAATTATGACATGGTGGGGATATTGGAGACCTGGCTGCCATAACTGGGCTGTTAATTTACAGGGAAATAGTCTGTTCAGAACTGACCGTACAAATAAGCGAGGGGGAGGTGTGTTTATATGTAAAATCATCTTTAAAACTCATCCTGCGTGATATGTGAATCTAATGAAAATGTAGAGTCGCTGTGGGTGGGGAGATAAGGGTAGGGGGGAAATATAATAAATTATTGATAGGGGTTTGTTATAAGTCTCCAAAAATAATGGAAGCAACGGAGAATATCCTCGTAAAACAAATATAGCAGCGACTCAAGGAGAAGTCATTATTATGGGGGACTTCAACTACCCTTAAATACATTGGGGAATAGAAACCTGCAGTTCCAGCAAAGGCAATAGGTTCTTGACAACTATGAGAGACAGTTACCTTTCACAACTGGTTCAGGACCCAACAAGAGGGGGGGCACTGCTAGACCTAATATTAACCAACAGGCCAGACCGCATATCAAATATAAGGGTTGGGGGTCACTTGGGTAATAGTGATCGCAAAATAATAAGTTTTCATGTATCCTTTAATATGTGTGTTAGAGGGGTTACAAGGACACTAAACTTCAAGAAGTCAAATTTCCAACGGATGAGAGATGATCTTTGTGCAATTAACTGGGATGATATTCTGAGACATAAAAGTACACAAAGAAAATAAGAGACGTTTATTAGCATCCTGAATAGAACCTGTGCACAATATATAACGTATGGGAACAAACATGTTAGAGATAGGAGGAAACCACTATGGCTAAATAGTGCTGTAAGGGGTGCAATAAGAGATAAAAATAAAGCATTTAAAGAATTTAAGCAAGTAGGTAGTGATAAGGCATTAAATAAATACAGAAAATTAAATAAATTCTGTAAAAAAGCAAATCAAGGCAGCAGAGATTGAGACAGAGAGACTCATTGCCAGAGAAAGTAAAAATAATCGTAAAATATTCTTTAACTACATAAATAGTAAGAAACTAAATAATGATGGTGTTGGTCCCCTTAAAAATAGATTGGGTGAAATGGTGGATGAGGATGAGGAAAAAGCCAATATGCTAAATTACCTTTTTTCAACAGTATTTACACAAGAAAATCCCATGACGGATAACATGACCAGTGATAACAAAAATTCTCCATTAAATGTCACCTGCTTAACGCAGCAGGAAGTACGGCGGCATCTAAAAATCACTAAAATTAACAAATTCCCAGGCTTGGATGGGATACACCCCCGAGTACTGCAGGAATTAAGCACAGTCATAGATAGACTATTATTTTTAATCTTTAAAGATTCCATAATAACAGGGTCTGTACCACAGGACTGGCGTATAGCAAATGTGGTGCCAATATTCAAAAAGGGGACAAAAACTGAACTTGGAAATTATAGGCCAGTAAGTTTAACCTCAACTGTGGGTAAAATCCTGGAGGGTTTTCGAAGAGATATTATATTGGAGTATCTGAAGAATAACCTCATGACCCAATATCAACATGAGTTTACGAGGGACCGTTCCTGTCAGACTAATCTGATACATGTCTATGAAGAGGTAAGTTCCGGACTGGACCAAGGGAATGCAGTGGACATGGTGTATATGGACTTTTCAAAAGCTTTTGATACGGTGCCACACAAAAGGCTGATACATAAAATGAGAACAATGGGGATAGGGGAAAATATGTGTAAGTGGGTTAAAAGCTGGCTCAGGGATAGGAAACAAAGGGTGGTTATTAATGGAGCACACTCGGACTGGGTCACAGTTAGCAGTGGGGTACCACAGGGGTCAGTATTGGGCCCGCTACTTTTTAACATATTTATTAATGACCTTGTAGGGGGCATAGAGAGTAGAATTTCAATATTTGCAGATGACACTAAACTCTGCAGGGTAATCAATACAGAGGAGGACAATTTTATATTACAGGGGGATTTATCTAAACTAGAAGCACGAGCTGATAAATGGCAAATGAGCTTTAATGGGGATAAATGTAAGGTCATGCACTTCGGCAGAGGAAATAAGATGTATAATTATGTGCTTAATTGTAAAATACTGGGCAAAATTGTCACTGAAAAAGACCTGGGTGTATGGGGTGGACGACAAACTCACATTTAGTGGCCAGTGTCAGGCAGCTGCTGCAAAGGCAAATAAAATAATGGGATGCATTAAAAGAGGCATAGATGCTCATGAGGAGAACATAATTTGACACCTATACAAGTCACTAGTGCAAGCACACTTAGAATACTGTGTACAGTTCTGGTCTCCGGTGTATAAGAAAGACTGGAGCGGGTGCAGAGAAGAGCGACCAAGGTTATTAGAGAACTGGGGGGTCTGCAATACCAAGGCAGATTATTACACTTGGGGTTATATAGTTTGGAAAAATGAAGGCTAAGGGGTAATCTTATTATAATGTATAAATACATGACAGGACAGTACTGTTACAGTAGGCGTCGGATTTCTGTCGCTGCACAGCAAGAATCCCGTGCCTTACTTCCAGCGGTCTCCCATTCCTCTCCAGCCGCAGAGGAGGTTGCTCGGCAAACTCGTCGGTCAAGGCGCTCTGCCCAGACCAGCTCCGTGTGTTTGCTAGCTGCTGCCACCTCTGGCACAGCTATGGCAATACATGCTGTTCAGCAGCGAGATTCTCCAGGGACTAAGTCCCCATGTCGGGTCACTGAGCATGCCCGTGGAGTGATCTCCCATTGGAGATCGAAGGTCACGTGCTCAGGTCCTGCTCCTGTTCGGATTGGCCCATCCGAGAAGCCAGGAAGGTCCCGGACGCTCGCGGCTATAAAAGGTTTGCATGGCCGCTCGGCCATGCGCTAGGATAGACTGTATTTACAGACTATGTGGAGTGAGTGATGTATGCACGTATGAATGTCTCTGGTGAATGACTCATTAAGAAACCCCTACCCTTGGTACGCATGTGTTGTGCAGCCTAGCCTGCTAGCGCCCAGGCTTAGGGATAGGTACCGTAGGTCAGAGGTTGAGTCAGGCATCAGTCCTCACCAGGGACTCGGCACGCCTCAGTGCATGTGCTCCACACTTCATAGCCAGAGTCTATAGCGGCGCTCGCGGTAGCGACGCCACGTGCTCAGTGGGCCTAGAGGGACTCTAACCCCGTGTCTTTGGGGTAGTGTTCTGTGGCCGTACACTGTGCGCTCTTTTGGCCGGGCTCTGTGAGCTAAACAGGCTCCGGCATCTACGTTCAGCGGTTGTGCGGCTCTGTGCATTAACAGAGTTCGCTCCTGTTCACATTGGGTGACGTAACCCACGTGTGACTGTTTTCACACCGCTTAATTCTTCCGCCATTATCTAGCAGCAGTGTACCACCTCTGCACGGTGGACCCCGGGCTGCGAATGCACCTACTACTATTTTAGAATTTGGTGCGTTCCGCCAGCCCTAACAAGTACAAAGACCTTTCAAATGATCTTTTTACTCTTAGACCTAAAACTCGAACAAGGGGACATCCTCTACGTCTGGAGGAAAGATGAGTTATCATAATCACAGACGTGGATTATTTAATGTAAGAGCAGTGAGACTATGGAACTCTGCCGAATGATGTTGTAATGAGTGATTCACTACTAAAATTTAAGAAGGGCCTGGATGCCTTTCTTGAAAAGTATATTACACAGGGCCGGCTCCAGGATTTTGAGGGCCCCGGGCGAAATAGTCTCAGTGGGCCCCCCCCTTGAACACATACCACGATTCATGATGCACAGATACAGCAGAGAAATATAGGTATAGTACAATGCCAGATTTCACTTACATGAGTGATAGCTATTGTAAATTCTATTGTGTAGGGACTAGTAGAGCACTATGGTTCCAGCCTTTGGGGAGTGGGGGCAATAGTAGCGTATTTTACGGCGCCAGCCTCTGTGGTAAGGCAGGGCTTTTCAGGGACAGAACTGGGTAACAAACATCGTCATTTTCCTGCTGTCCCTTACTTTGGTTGCACATTTTGAATTTGTGTTGGAACTCCGGTGAGTTTCCCTAGTGTGGCCTTTTAATGTCTTTGTCATTTTCTTACATTTTTTTTTTTAAATATACTCAATAAAGATTATTTTTCGAAAGTGCATTTTTTTTGGTTTATGGACTCATAAAAACGGATGGTGTGCGACTACTCCTTACAACTTGGAGATGGGAATGGGAAGAAGCCGTTGTACCATCAAGTCTGCAGTTTCTCGCTATTGCACCATTCTAGAAACATGAAGACAAACTGCAGACAAGTCGCCCCCTCCCTGCATTGGAGTCTGAACTGTAGAGTGGGACTTGTGGAAGGGTGTAAATTCCTAGATCATCACTAGCTTGGTCCTGGAGAATGATGGTTGAGGCTGGGCCGGGGTCTGTAGTTTGGAGACATTGGAGGTTGTTGGTGTGCTAGGTCTGTTAGGTGGTCAGCCTACGTGGGTCGCTAGTGCCCAGAATCAGGTTACACCATTTTACGTGCACCGTACACAACATGTAAAGCCTTGCTTGCCCTATTTGCAGCACTAAAAGCCACGAGAAAAGGGGTGCATAACCAAAATACCAAACACCTCACCCTAAAATGGCCTTTATGGCCTGGGGGGCATTTATTATAGGGATGCCAAGGCTCCACACTGATTGATCCACCTTACCCTATATCATCACCCCCCCCCAAAGCCAGAACTCACCATTGTTGTGGTTTGAGATCAGAACTTGAGATGAGAAGCCGGTTGCCGAGAGATGTGTCAGCCAGTGTCTGGTGCGGACTGCGGTGGTGACAACTGCTGCAGTCGGAGCGAGGAGCCACAGCAAGCGCCGGGGCCAGGAGCCGGGAGATCAGCCGCCAGCGTCCGGTGCGGCGGTCAGTGGAAGCTGCTGCAGCAGGAGCCGCCGAAGCAAGGAACGTCACTGAGCTCCGGGGCCCGGGTGCCACTGCCAGCTGGAGCTGCCGCAGCAGGAGCCGCCGGCCCCACCACTCACTGTCATGGAGCAAAGACCGAGGAGCCTCACTCAGCGAGCCACAGCACCAGCCACTCACTAGGTGTCAGGACTCAGATGTGTGCCGCCCGTCACCGGTGTCCGGTCGCTGCCCGGTCCCTCTGTGTCCAGAGAGAGGCGCGCAGCGCACTTCACAAGCTCCTGCTTCCTCCTTCCGCCCCGTCCTGTCTCCGCCTTGTCACTTCCTCCCTGCGTTGCACACGTGACAAGAGACAGGGGAGGGGAGCTCTCCACCAATCAAAGGACACTCCTGGGCTGCTGCTGGACTGCGATTGGCTAACGGCGCGCGTCTCCTGCCGGCGCCACTGAATCAGATTTATGGTTGCATTCCCCAGTAGCCAGACAGTGTGTCACCGCGTGGGCCCTTCCGTCGCGCCAGGGCCCCGGCACTTGCCCGGGTACGCGGGTGCTGACGCCGGGCCTGATATTAAAGGTTATATATACTAGATTCCTTGATAGGGCGTTGATCCAGGGAACTGGTCTGATTGCCGCAAGTGGAGGCGGGAAGGAATTTTTGTCCCCAATGTGGAGCTTACTGTTTGCCACATGGTGTTTTTTTGCCATCCTCTGGATCAACAGAGGCTACGGGTTGAACTAGATGGATTTAAAGTCTTCCTTCAACCTTAAAAACTATGTTACTATGTATGTTACTATATTACTGATCATGAAGACAAACCACAACACTAACACTGTTTATTACCACCAGTGACATTATACACAGGAGCTCAGTATATAGTGTACAGGTAATACAGTGATCGCTATTGACATTATACACAGGAGCTGTGCATATAGTGTACAGGTAATACAGTGATCACCAGTGACATTATACAGGGGAGCTCTGTATATAGTGTCAGTGTACAGGTAATACATTGATCACCACTGACATTATACACAGGAGCTCTGTATATAGTGTCAGTGTACAGGTAATACAGTAATCACCAGTGAAATACACAGGAGCTCTGTATACAGTCTATAGTGTACAGGTAATACAGTGACATTATACACAGGAGCTCTGTATATAGTGTCAGTGTACAGGTAATACATTGATCACCACTGACATACACAGGAGCTCTGTATATCGGGTCAGTGTACAGGTAATACAGTGATCACTAGTGACATTATACATAGGACCTCTGTATATAGTGTACATGTAATACAGTGATCACCAGTGACATTATACACAGGAGCTCTGTATATAGTGTCAGTGTACAGGTAATACATTGATCACCACTGACATACACAGAAGCTCTGTATATCGGGTCAGTGTACACTGCGTGCAGAATTATTAAACAAGTTGTATTTGAGAGGATTCTTTTTATTATTGAACAACAACTATGTTCTCAATCAACCCAAAGGACTCATAAATATCAAAGCTTAATATTTATGGAAGTTGGAGTGGGTTTTTTTTTAGATTTGGCTATCTTAGGAGGATATCTGTTTTTTTCAGGTAACTATTACTGTGCAGAATTATTAGGCAACTTAATAAAAACCAAACATATACCCATCTCACTTGTTTATTTTCACCAGGTAAACCAATATAACACAAAATTTAGAAATAAACATTTCTGACATTCAAAAAAAAATCAGTGACCAATATAGCCACTTTTCTTTACGATAATACTCAAAAGCCTTCCATCCATAGATTCTGTCAGTTGCTTGATCTGTTTATGATCAACATTGCGTGCAGCAGCCACCACAGCCTCCCAGACACTGTTCCGAGAGGTGTACTGTTTTCCCTCCCTGTAGATTTCACATTTTATGAGGGACCACAGGTTCTCTATGGGGTTCAGATCAGGTGAACAAGGGGGCCATGTCATTATTTTTTTTTCTTTTAGACCTTTACTGGCCAGCCACGCTGTGGAGCATTGCATGCATGTGATGGAGCATGTTTTTCTTGAACGATACCGACTTATTCCTGTACCACTTGTAAGGTAGCGCTGTCATTCGGGTAGGGGATACTCGCTTGGCAGCCAATAAATCACATCCGGCACAGGTTTTCCATAAAACAATCACAGTCCAAGCGGTTTATTTAGGCATCATAAACCATGACCAGCAGCATAAAGTTCATATTAACAGCATAGCGTCTATGACAGAGCTTCACTCTGTTATCTCTGTGGTCACACAGGTTGTGCCGTGTCCAGCACACAGGTTCTCTTAGCCTCACAGTTATATCCCCTCTCTGGGTTTACCTCATGGCTGCTTCAGCTTACTGCAGATGTCCATTCCCTCCAGGGAACTATCAGGCACGTGCAGCCATTAAACACAGCGTTCACTTGCTGTCAGGAAGCCAGCCCCATCTCTCAGACGGGACCTTCCAAAACGGACCAACCAGTTCCCAGCATTCACTCCATGTGACCTAGCCTGGCCACCTCATATGGTCTGTAGCCACGTCCACCTGGTCACATGGCTATGACCTCATCACAGGTCCTTCAACCACTCATACACACTTTACAATAGCGTTCTTAAACACACCCCCTGGGTGGGTTTGTAGGTAACTGGTACCGCCCGTCTCACCAGCTACCTGGAGACTTCTCCTTGACACATTGGAACGAAAGATCAGCTCTGCTGCTCAGCACATAAGCAAGCCTCCATCCCAAGGCCACCCACCTTGAGATACATAACGATCCTTTAGCACCCTGCTCGTTACCCCTCTGGACAAGGCTATCCGTTCGTCCTGGGACACCCACACAGCGCCCCCTAGCGGACACAGTGGTCACTACACCACACACTGCTTGAAGAAGGTGTCTTCCAGAAACTGGCAGTAGGTCTGGGAGTTGAGCTTCACTCCATCCTCAACCCAAAAAGGTCCCACAAGTTCATCTGTGATGATACCTGCCCATACCAGTACCCCATCTCCACCTTGCTGGTGTCTGAGTCGGAGTGGAGCTCTCTGCCCTTTACTGATCCAGCCTCGGGCCCATCCATCTGGCCCATCAAGTCACTCTCATTTAATCATTCCATAAAACCTTAGAAAAATCAGTCTTAAGATATTTCTTGGCCCAGTCTTGACGTTTTATCTTATGTTTCTTGTTCAAAGGTGGTCATTTTTCAGCCTTCCTTACCTTGGCCATGTCCCTGAGTGTGGCACACCTTGTGCTTTTTGATACTCCAGTAACATTGCAGCTCTGAAATATGGCAAAACTGGTGGCAAATGGCATCTTGGCAGCATGACGCTTGATTTTCCTCAATTCATGGGCAGTTATTTTGCGCCTTTTTTTATCAACACGCTTCTTGCGACCCTGTTGGCTATTTGCCATGAAACTCTTGATGGTTCGGTGATCATGCTTCAAAAGTTTGGCAATTTCAAGACTGCTGCATCCCTCTGCAAGACATCTCACAATTTTTGACTTTTCAGAGTCCGTCAAATCTTTCTTCTGACCCATTTTGCTAAAGGAAAGGAAGTTGCCTAAAAATTAAGCACACCTTATATAGGGTGTTGATGTCATTACACCACACCCCTCCTCATTAGACATGCAAATCACCTGATTTACATATTTGACAGTTGGCTTTCAAGCCTATACAGCTTGGAGTAGGACAACATGTGTAAAAAGGATGAAGTGATCAAAATACTCATTTGCCTAATAATTCTGCACACAGTGTACAGGTAATACAGTGATCACTAATGACATTATACATAGGACCTCTGTATATAGTGTACAGGTAATATAGTGATCACCAGTGACATTATACAGAGGAACTCTGTATATAGTGTCAGTGTACAGGTAATACAGCGATCACCAGAAACATTATACACAGGAGTTTGCATATAGTGTCAGTGTACAGGTAATACAGTGATCACCAGTGACATTATACACAGTAGCTTTGTATTTGTATGTAGTGTATAGTGTACAGGTAATACAGTGATCACTGGTGACGTTACACACAGGAACTCTGTACACAGTATATATAGTGTGCGTGTACATGTAATACACTGACTCACCAGTGACGTCGGTAGCTGATTTCCTTCATCTTCGCTTTTCTTCTTCAACCAGCACAGACCACATCACTTCTTCCAGCCAGAACTCGTCTTTGTAAAAAATAACACGGTCATCAATAGCTGATCGCTTCCAGAGCACTTTCCCCACTTTTTCTCGTACTTCGACACTACATCAGATGAAGACAAAAAACGACATAGTGCCACCCTGCACAGTAACAGGACCCCCATTTTGCTCTTTCCATGGAAAACAATTTCCTAAAAAGTAAATTACATTACAGTAGTAAATGATGTCCCTAATTGGACCCTAAAGAAATTATGTTCCCCACTTGTCACCATAAACTAATATAGCATGTTCCTCATTCTGGCCCTCCAACAGTAATTTAGTCCCTCATCTTCGCTCCCTTTATTTAATAATCTCACCCAGCCTGGCCCCTTTTATTTTATAATATGCCCTAGCCTGGTCCCCTATATCCCTTGTCCAGCCTGGCCCCTAGATATCCATCCTGCCCCCCAGCTATTCATACTGGCCCTCATATGTCCCTTATCCTGCCCCCACATATCTTTCCTGGAATGCCCATTTATCCATCCTGGTCCCTTGTCCTGGCTCCCGATATATCCATCCTGCCCCCCCCATATATATACGCTTCCTGATCTCTTGTCCTGCCCCCCCATATATGCAAACTGCCCCCCTTATATATCCATCCTGGCCCCTCTCCATATATATCCATCCTGTCCCCTCCCTCCCTCCCTATATATATCCATTCTGGCCCCCCATATGTGCATCCTGGATCCCCCATATCATAGAATCATAGAATGGTAGAGTTGGAAGGGACCTCCTGTGCCATCTGGTCCAACCCCCTGTTCAAAGCAGGATTCCTTAAATCATCCCAGACACGTCTGTCCACCCTCTGTTTGATAACTTCTATTGAAGGAGAACTCACTACCTCTCGTGGTAGCCTGTTCCACTCATTGATCACCCTAACGGTCAAAAAAAAAAATTCTAATATCTATTCTGTGTCTCCTCCCATTCAGTTTCATCCCATTTCTTCTGGTCTTTCCTTGTACAAATGAGAATAAAGATTATCCTTCTACAATGTGACAGCTGTTGTGAGCTCATTTTCTCGTTCACCTTTGATGTCCGATGAACTCCCTCTGCTGGTGAAAGGAGGTGGTGAAACTGATTTGGATGGGAGAAACCTGTCACCTGAACAGGTGGATTGCGATTGGACATTCGGAATCTCTGAGTGGATATAAGGCAGCCGACGCCCTGTAGGGTTGCTGGTGATTTCTCTGCTCTGAGCTCTGGTCTCCAGTTCAGCTCCTGTCTTCTAAAGCTAAGTTTTGCTCTGTTATTGTTCCATGAGATTTTGTCTGATTTGCTTAGTTTTGTGTTCTGCCAGCCCCGGCTGGGGCTCTGCTGAATTTCCATTTTTGTCCCTGATCGGTTAAATCTCTTGTGCTCTGTCTTCAGAATATATCGGAGTGCTGATATAGGGATTTTGAAGTCTAGTGACTTCAGGGCCGTTTTTCCTATCAGACGTGTTGGGACATTTTTGGTAGGGTTTTTGCGGATTGCAGCCAGCATCTTTTCTGTCCTTTCCTATCTAGTTAGTTGGGCCCCATCGTTTGCTCTGCCTGTCTTTCGGTCTGTGTTTTCATCTGTTTTCACTGACAATACATGTTGGGGGCTGTCTATTGCTTTGGGGTCTGCTCTGGGGCAGTTTAGACTTCCCCTTTCTTTAGGCTTATTTAGTTCTCCAGCTGTGAAGAGGCATCTAGGACCTCCGTAGGAACGCTCCATGGCTACTGTTAGTTGTTGTGAATAGGATCAGGGGTCTGCAATCCGCTAGCTACCAACCTCTCCGGTTTTCTGGACTTAGCTTGCATTTTTGTTTTTTCCTCCTCCGGTGACTCATTGATAACAGACAGCCCTTGAGATATTTGTAGACAGCTATTAAGTCTCCTCTAAGTCTTCTTTTTCTGCAAGCTAAACATTCCCAAATCCTGCAACCGTTCCTCAGAGGACATAGTTTGCAGACCGGTCACCATTCTGGTCGCTCTTCTCTGAACTTGCTCCAGTTTGTTGATGTCTTTTTTTAAAATGTGGTGCCCAAAACTGGACACAGTATTCCAGATGAGGTCTGACCAAAAGAGGAGTAGAGGGCAATAATGACTTTACGTGATCTAGACTCTATGCTTCTGTTAATACTTTTTTTTGCGGCTACATCACACTGTTGACTCATGTTCAGTTTATGATCTGTTAGTATACCCAAGTCTTTTTCACATGTGCTGTTGCTTAGCCCTATTCCTCCCATTCTGTATATGCTTTTTTCATTTTTATTGCCCAGATGTAGTATTTTGCATTTCTTCCTGTTAAAAACCATTCTGTTAGTTGCTGCCCACTGCTCCAGTTTATTTATATCTTTTTGAATACTTCTCTCTCTCTCTTCTCTAGTATTAGCTATCCCTCCTAGCTTTGTGTCATCAGCAAATTTAATCAGTTTACCCTCAATCCTTTATCTAAATCACTGATATATGCATCCTCCCCATATATCCACCTTGGCCCCCCATATATCCATACTGGTCCCTTGTCCTTCCCCCATATATCCATCTTGGCCCCCCATATATGCATCCTGGCCCCGGTATATATATCCACACTGGCCACCAATATATATCCATCCTGCCCCCCCAATATATCCAGCCTGGCCCCCATAAATCCATCCTGGCCCTATATATATATATATATATATACACACATACATCTTGTCTCACCTATATATCTGCCTCCTGGACCCCCATACTTCCATCTTAGCCATACTGTATATGGATACATATGGGGGGCTAGGATGGATACATATGGGGCAGGACAAGGGACCAGGATGGATATATATCCATCCTGGTCCCTTGTCCTGCCCCATATGTATCCATCCTAGCCCCCCATATGTATCCATCCTGGCCCCTTATTCTGCCTCCCCAAATATCCATCCTGGACCCTTATCATGCCCCCCATATATCCATCCTGGTGCCTTGTTCTACCCCCATATATACATCCTCTCCCCTATGTGTATCCATCCTGGCCCCCCATGTGCATCCACCCTGCCCCCCCATGTGCATCCATCCTAGCCCCCCCATGTGTCTCCATTCTGGGCCCCCCATTTGTATCAATCCTGGCCCCCCATGTGTATCCATACTGGCCTCTTGTCCTGGGTTCATGCACAGAGAGGACAAAAAAAAGATTCCTCTTACCTTCCTGCGGTCCCAGTGCCATGCGTGTCCTACTCCTCTGCAGGTCCGGCGCGCACATAGTAAAATGGCCGCCAACATAGCAGAGGCCGTCGGTGAATGTGTGCGTCTGTCACATGCGGCACATGACACTGATGTCATACGCCGGTAATGAAGGGCACACAATCTGCAGTATTGATCAGGACGTGCGCCACGGCGGTTCAGGTAATGACCGCTGCGTGCGCACGCCCCTGCACATACTCTGCCTGCGCTTTAAAAGGGTCCGCGCCCCTAAAAACCGCAGACTCTTTTTTTCTTCTTCTCCTCCTCTCCTTCCCACAGCCAAGGGCCCACCGGGGATTTCCCCGATACCTGCCAGGCCAGTCCCACCCTGTCTTCAATCATTCTCTATAGCAGGGTTGGGGAACCTCAGGCCGTTTCTCTGGCCCCCAGGCAGATTCCTGTGCACCTTAGTGTTCGGGCTGGAAGATGTGTTTTGATGACCACCGATCTCTTAATTTTTTCTTGGTGAGCACGCACAAGCAGGGTTCACGAGTGAATCATGAGGAGGGTGTAATGAAAGATTACGTCCTGACACCAGTGCGAGAGTAAAGACATACTTTGTGGGCAAAGTTAGTGCACAATTAGTACGGCCTCCGAAGGATGGTTTAACTATCCAAATGGCCTTTGGCAGAAAACAGGTTCACCTCCCTGATTTATAGAGTTCTAGAAATGAAACTAGTGCAGAGCTTGGGAGCCCCTTTGAGAATTAATGCAGCGACCAAGCGCAATGTGGCTTCATTCTAACAGGGATAAAAGTTCACCGTTTTGCTAATCAGCGCAGGTGCGAGTGGTCAGACCCCCACCGATCAACAAGTTATTATTACATATCCCATGATAACTTGTTTTCACCAGATATCCCCTTAAAAGGAATCTGTTAGTAGGATTAACCCTCCTAAATTGTATATATATGGGCATGTAGATCATAGAAATCTGAATGTAATGGTACCTTAACATCTGTGATCCGATGTCTTATTCTAGAGAAATCCATATTTTTCTTATATGTAAATTAGCTGTTCAGGACTATGGGCCGGACAAAATCTGTATGAGAATCTGCCTTCAGAGGCTATTTTAACCCCTTAGTGATGGAGCCATATTTTTTAAATATGACCAGTGCCACTTTATGGGGTAATAACTGTGGAACGCTTCAACAAATCCCAGTAATTTTGAGAATGTTTTCTCATGGCACATTATAATTTATGATAAATTTAGGTAGATATGTTTTAACATTTAAATTAGCAATTCTCAAACTTTGAATGATTTTCCCTTTAAGGGTACGTACCCATTTGCGAGAAAAACGGACGAGTGCAATCCAATAAAAAATCAGATTGCACTCTGACCAATGTTATTCAATGAGTTACATCTCATTTGTGATTTTTTTTCTCAGCTGAAATCGGACTGAGAAAAAAAAAAACGCGACATGCTGCGATTTGCAGCATATCTCGGACGAGACTCGCCAATGCAAGTCAGTGGATGCAAGAAAAAAGCGCACAGCACTCTGACCATGCGAGTGCTGTCCGATTTTTATGCACTGGTGTCCTTAGAAAAGCCGGCAATTCATGTGCAGTGTACAGTAAACTCACGTTGTACAGTAAACTTAGAATAGTACAGATAGAATAGATATATACACATAGCATACATAAACAGTGTGTGTGTATGTGTGTGTGTATATGTACACACACATACATATACTGTATCTATCTCTCTCTCTCTCTCTATATATATATATAATCAGTGACACACACAGAATAGCTGGTAATTCATCTGCCGGGATCTGGAAAATCATTGCAGGAGCCGACAGGATAGAAGATATGGTTTACATACAGTAAAGACAAATGGAATAGTTAGATATATAGATGTAAGTGACAAATACAATTAGTGCAGTGTGTGTGCAAATTACTGGACATGTAGTTAATAAGAGTATTTTTCCGAAAAAAATGGCGTGGGCTCCTGCACAATTTTCGTAACCTGCAGAGAGATAGCCGATGGCTAGGGGCCAATGTTTATAGCCTGGGAAGGGGGTAATACTCATGGAGCTTCCCAGGCTATTAATATCAGCTCATAGCTGTATACTTAAAATGAACTTTCTCACGGTGATCTGTTGTAAATACACTGAGAATGAACTGCAGTGCCCTCATCACTGGCATTTTCTCACGGTCCAGAGGTTCAGGCTGCGTGGGAGCACAGACTCAGTGACGTCACCGCTAGTCACTGAAGCTCCAATGAGGCGTCCAATGACGGATAGATCCATCATTGGTCGTTAAGGGATTAAGCCGAGAAACGGACATGTGGATTTGTTGCTTATGACAAAAGAGCAGCCCATGGTTAAATTATATATTTAATTGCCTAAAGGGTACACTAGACAATACACTATATAAACAATGGGATGAGAATACAATGGTCAGATATGCTAATACATACCGTGGTAGGACAAAATAGATAAGCAAAATATATGGGTCAGTTACCAGTAGATGAAATGCCTGGCTGGCATGGGATGGGCTGCCACATGGGAGGCTTGTGTTCCCCTCTGTTCCTTGACTTCTCCCCACATATGTCATTGTGACCTCCCCAGAGAAAAAGCAATAGGCCATGCTTTACTGGAGCATTTATCCCCTTTGAGTCCCCTCCAACCATGTGGGCTGAACCTAAGTCCTCTCCTCTTGCCTCTAGCAGCTAAAAACTCCACAACCTAAGATGTGTTATAGCTCCATAATGGGCGGTCTTAGGGAGGCGGTTTTGGCACCAAATCCAGCTGGGCTTCAGCTGTGCCTTAAGAGCAAACAGCTTTGCTATATGGTTTCTACTAGTTCTTCTATGTATCTTCATATATATATATTCTCACTGTGCTAGAACAGGTTGAGACCCAGGTGGGTGTTCTGGGGATCTCAGAAATATTCACGATGTACGGCTAGGACGTATAATATCTCCATAACTCCTTATGGAATTATGCTTCTGGAATGTTCTAGAATGTGTCTGCAGCTTCAGCAGAACTTTTTATGGCAAGCAGACATTTGTCCTGCTCTGAGCTAGTCAAGGTGTGAGATCTGTCACTCTGTCTTTGAGGCTAGGCCCCATAGCGGAGCTAGATGTCAGCTTTCTCCTTGAGTCTTTGACAATGTGGGCATCCTGCTGAGCCCGATTTCATGTCAGTGTTGGACAAAGGAAGGCGCTTAAAGCATTTTATAATCCCAGGCCAAATAAGCTACAAATGATTGACATGAAATTATATCTCCAATATTCTTCACAAGGGCTACTATACTATATATGGAGGGCTATGTTGGGGGTCATTATACTATTTGGATGGCTAAGTTGGAGGCCATTATACTAGTTGGATGGCTATGTGGGGGCCATTTTACTATTTGGATGGATATGTGGGGAGCTATTATACAGTTTAGAGGGATATGAGGGGCCATTGTACTATTTAGAGGATTGTCAAAGATCACAGCAAGGGGGGGGCGTAACTGAACCCACCACGCTGATATCTTTTTGTCAAGAACACCCTCTCCTGCCCCCTATCATCTGGATAATTACACAATTACATAGTAACATAGTAAAAATTCCTTCCCGACTCCACATATGGCAATTAGACTAGCTCGCTCGATCAACGCAATATCAAGGAGACTAGTATTTATCCCCATTAAAGCTCATTTGCCATTTATCAGCCCAAGCTTCTAGTTTACATAAATCCTCCTGTAATATAAAGTTGTCCTCCTCAATACTGATTACCCTGCAGAGTTTAGTGTCATCTGCAAATATTGAAATACTACTCTGTATGCCCCCTACAAGGTCATTAATAAATATGTTAAAAAGTAGCGGGCCCAATACTGACCCCTGTGGTACCCCACTGCTAACCGTGACACAGTCCGAGTGTGCTCCATTAATAACCACCCTTTGTTTCCTATCCCTGAGCCAGCTCATAACACACTTACACATATTTTCCCCTATCCCCATTGTGCTCATTTTATGTATCAACTTTTTGTGTTGCACTGTATCAAAAGCTTTTGAAAAGTCCATGTATACCACGTTCACTGCATTTCCTTGGTCCAGTCCGGAACTTACATCTTCATAAAAGCTTATCAGATTAGTCTGACAGGAACGGTCCCTCGTAAACCCATGTTGATATTGGCTCATGAGGTTATTCTTCTTCAGATACTCCAGTATAGTATCTCTTAGAATACCCTCCAGGATTTTACCCACCGTAGAGGTCAAGCTCACTGGCCTATAATTTCCAAGTTCAGCTTTTGTCCCCTTTTTGAATACTGGCACCACATTTGCTATACGCCAGTCCTGTGGTACAGACCCTGTTATTATGGAATCTTCAAAGATTAAAAATAATGGTCTATCTATGACTGTACTTAATTCATGCAGTACTCGGGGGTGTATCACTTCCGGGCCAGAGGATTTTTCGATTTTAGTAGCAGGTGACATTTAATGGAGAATTTCTTTTTATCACTGGTCATGTTATCCGTCATAGGATTTTCTTGTGTAAATACTGTTGAAAAAAAGTCATTTAGCATATTGGCGTTTTCCCTCATCCTCATCCACCATTTCACCCAGACTATTTTTAAGGGGACAAAAGGAACAGATCTGTTTCATTTTATATTTAATCCTGAGCGATAGGCAGTGTTTATAAAAAAAACATACAAGAGATTTTACAAAGGGGACAAAACAATACAGCATATACAATTACATGAAATAAAAGGATAAACAAAGGATAAATTAAACCTGTCTTCACAGCAATGGCTTCAGATTTATGAAAGGAGGCACTCCATGAAAACACACAGCACCCACAGTGAACTGTACCTCCAAGTACTGACCATGCCCAAAGGTTGTCATTTGTCTTTTATTAGCCCCTAGTTACACCCACACACCTACCCTTGGTGACTCCTACCAGGGTTGGACATAGGATGTGGCTTCAGTTTCAGAAAATTCTGAGATTCCCTACATTGACTATATCTTTGTTCTGGAGAGTCGCAGGTGCTCAATATAAGTGTCATATTTTTATCATGATTTTATCTTTACATAGAGACCAAATATGACATGTATAGCCTTGTCTGTCAGGTCCATATTCAATTGAAAGAATTCTAGCCATTGCTCTGTGATGTGAAACTATGCTTTGCATTCGCCACTTCATCAAGTTTCTGAAAATATTATTTTCCTATCTATTGGATCAACGAAGTTCATGCAAACCTCCCATCTTAATTTCTAGTAAGCAAAGAGATCGTAGATATTTACGTTTTTCAAACTCTTATCTCGGTCTAAATTTGCTTCACCTTCCTGAAGCAGGGCCTTACATCTGTTAGCCATTGGGAGTTTCCTTGGTTACCTAATTCCAAAGGAGGGGTTCAGCAAGGATAATATGAAAGGCTTATTTACATTTGGAGCAGGCAGAGTGTGTAATACACTAACACAAGAGGTAGCAATGGCAGGCACTATAACAGCTATTAAAGAAGCAAAAAAGGCATTGCGGGTTATAGATAATTTAGTGACAAATAATTTATAATTGGTGGAGAAAGGGTTGAACTTGATGGACCTAGGTCTTTTTTCTACTTATGTACTTATGAGGGGATCATTATACTATTAGGAAGGTTATGTAAGGGCCATTATACTATTTGAAGAGTTGTGTGCGGTCCATCTTACTGTTTGGAAAGCTGTATGGTCGTCTTTAACTGTAGGGTTGTGTGGTGGTCATTAAGCTGTTTGGAGGGCATTATATTTTGGAGGGCTATGTAGGGGGCCATTATACTATTTGAATGGCTTTCTGGGATCAATATATACTGCTCAAAAAAATAAAGGGAACACTTAAACATAGGATCCTATGTTTAAGTGTTCCCTTTATTTTTTTGAGCAGTATACTTTATGGAGGGTTGTGTGAGAGTCATTATACTGTTTGGAGGTCTATGCGAGGGCCAATTATACTGTTTGGAGAGTCATGTGGGTGGCCAATATACTGTATAAATGGCTAGTATGGACCATTATACTGTATGAACACCATCATACAGTGTGGAGGATTGTGTGGGGTCTATCATACTATTTGGAGGTTTGTGAGGGGGCCATTATACTATTTGGAGATTTAGTGCAGGCCATTATATAGTGTGGAGGGTTGTGTTGGGGTCTTCCTACTATGTGTAGTGCTATCAATTATACTGTTTGCAGGGGTATGTGGTGGCCAATTATACTGCTTAGAGGGCTGTGTGGGGTGCCATCATACTGTTTTGGGGAGAATGTGGGGGCAATTCTAGTGTTTGGAGAGCTAGTGGTTGGCCATTATAATGTATGTTGTCCATTATACAGTGTGAAAGTTCTTGCGATCCATCATACTGTGTGGAGGGTTGTGTGGGCATCAATATACTGTTTGGGTGGCTAATGGGAGCCATGACACTGTGGGTAGATCATTATACATTGTAGAGGGTTGTGTGGGCTCCATCATACTGTATGGAGGGTTGTGTTGTGGCCACCATACTGTGTGGAGGGTTGTGTAGGGATAATTAAACTGTGTGGAGAAGTGTGAGGGGCATTATACTGTTTGGGGAGCTATGTGGGGGCAAATTATATTCTTTGGAGGGCTATATCGGGTGCCATTATGCTGTTTGGAGGGCTATGTGGGGGCCATTATACTGTTTGGAGGAGATACCTACCTCACTTGCAATCAGCACTTTGTAAAAATACCAAGATAACATCATGTAATAAGATTTAGTACGCTGTATGTAGTATGTACATACTAAAATATGTAGTGTCATCAATACTACTATGCTACATTTTTATTCATTGATGTTACAGAGAGCACTTTAGATTGCTCTATAAGATATTTACCTCATCAGCACTAAGCACCATTACCCTATTGTGCACACAATTTTTGTAACCACATGAACCTCTGTATGTAACATGTAATTAGATCCATTTATTACTGTTTAATAATGTTCTCCCTCCTTTGAATTTCTAATATGGAGTTACTAGGGTGATTCCACTGCACCAAGCATATTAACATAAATTCACTTTGGTGTTTTTCTTCTTGCTCACCCTATTATCACTCTTTTGTTTATCCTTCCTAGTCCTCACACTTCCCAAATTTTCTTCATTTACATTTATGAAACACTTCACACTTTTTTTTTTATTTTTCTTGACATCTTCATCAAACCCCTCTTACATTATTTTCACCCTTCATCATCATCTTTTGACTGGGCTCAACGCACTAATCTTCCTCTACTATTGAAGTTTTACCTTCTTGCCTGGTTCTATTTCTGCCTTATCCTGCACATTATTTTACCCACTCTCCATTACCCTCAAGCATTTTACTTTCATGGATACCTTTAACACCCCAAGTTTTTATTTAAATATATTTTCTCTTTTCTTAAAAAGTGCTTTTCCATTCTTTACTACCATTCACTATAATCACTTCTTTGTTATTCCATTACCCTGCACTATTCCTCCCTCCCGCCTGCCCTCTCAATGAATTTGATCTCCAACCCCCCCATACTGGGTTCTGTTGTATCCCGTATGTGTTATCTGTTGTTTTTTTACACTTACATATGAGAGAAAAGTGTCAGTCATTACATGTCTCACACTGGTAACTCCCCCTTTCATTTAGAATAATCTCTGGAGGCAGATTCTCATACTGATCTGTGCCCAGCCCATAGATCTTAACAGCTCATTTGCATGAAATGAATAACAAATTTTCGGGAATAAGAGATTGGATTACAGATATGAAGATATAATTTTATTTAACTATCTATGACCTACATGTCCATATAGATGGTTTAGGAGGGTTGATCCTACTGAAAGATTCCTTTTAAAGATTCATTGATTAAGTTTTTCGTTTAAACAATTACAAAGCTTTTCAAAAATATTTTACTGTCAATTGTTTGTTTTAAAAAATTACTGTTACTACACAGTGAGTTTTTGTAGTGGTTTTTGTCTCAAAAAGTCAGATATTTTTTAGAATTGCCTAAAAATTCTTATATACAGATAATAATTATGGCTCTAGCTGAAGCTTATAGCAGGTATCGGAGGAGAAGAGGGAATAGGGTTTACACTAAAGATTATGTACAGATTGCAATCAGCAGACTCTAAATTAAATAAGCTTTACTAAAATGTGTTTTTTGGAAGCTGAAATTGTTGGCCGATCATTTTGGCACTATTAAAGATAGAAGTCTGGCAAAAATGGCTAAAAGTACTTTCAAAAGAACCTTCACTAGCAATGGTCTAAGGCTGGGGTCAGACTTGCGAGAAACTCTGACGAGTTTCCTATGTCAATACCCGGCACTCGGATCGGAGTGTTCAGTTGCATGTATTTCTATGCAGCTGAACGCTCCGATCTGAGCGCCGGCGGCAGTGCCAGGTACTGATGTGCAAGACTCATGCAAGTTTCTCTCAAGTCTGACCCCAGCCTTAAAAGAGTATTTGCCACTTCTTAAATAGGGAAACAAAGTCAACTGAATAAGTTCACCATAATGCCCTAAGGAGGATAGGAGTGTAGTCCCAATATTTTTTAAAGAGAAATTAGATAAATGGATTGTCATTGGCTAAGTTCTATAGCCATTTCAGAGTGGATCACAGTAATACTAAAAACTCTACTTCTGTATGCAATTGTCCATAAAAAAAAAAACCTTGCTAATCAATTAGACACTTGTCTGTCATATTTGGGCTGCTCAAATAGTTTTGCACATATGAGGTAAGAAATGACATTAAATATGCCACTGCACACATGGGTCATAAAATATACTGGAAATATTGTCTCAGCAACACTTTAACCCCTTCACTACCAAGGGTGGTTTGCACGTTAACTCCCGGGCCAATTTTTACAATTCTGACCACTGTCCCTTTATGAGGTAATAACTCTGAAACGCTTCCATGGATCCCGGTGATTTTGACACTGTTTTCTCGTGACATATTGTACTTCATGTTAGTGGTAAAATTTCATTCAAACAACTTGCGTTTATTTGTGAAAAAAATGAAAATTTGGCGAAAATTTTTAAAATTTTGCAATTTTCCAACTTTGAATTTTTATGCCCTTAAATCACAGAGATACAGCACACAAAAAACTTAATAGGTAACATTTCCCACATGTTTACTTTACATCAGCACAATTTTGGAACCAAAATTTTTTTTGTTAGGAAGTTATAAGGGTTAAAAATTGACAAGCGATTTCTCATTTTTGCAACACCATTTTATTTTTACGGACCACATCACATTTGAAGCCACTTTGCGGGGTCTATATGATAGAAAATACCCAAAAGTGATACCATTCTAAAAACTGCACCCCTTAAGGTGCTCAAAACCACATTCAAGAAGTTTATTAACCCTTTAGGTGCGTCACAGGAATTTTTTGAATATTTAAAAAAAATGAACATTTAACTTTTTTTCACAAAAAAAATACTTCAGGTTCAATTTTTTTTATTTTACCAAGGGTAACAGGAGAAATTGGACTGCAAAAGTTATTGTGCAATTTGTCCTGAGTACGCTGATACCTGATATGTGGGGGGGAACCACTGTTTCGGCGCCTTGGCAGAGCTCAGAAGGGAAGGAGCGCCATTTGACTTTTTCAATGCAAAATTGGCTGGAATTCAGATCGGACGCCATGTCGCGTTTGGAGAGCCCCTGATGTACCTAAACAGTGGAAACCCCCCACAAGTGACCCCATTTTGGAAACTAGACCCCCCAAGGAACTTATCTAGATATGTGGTGAGAACTTTCAACCCACAAGGGCTTCACAGAAGTTTATAACGTACAGCGGTACAATTAAAAAATCATATTTTTTCCACAAAAATGATCTTTTCACCACCAATTTTTATTTTCCCAAGGGTAACAGGACCCTAAAAGGTATTGTGCAATTTGTCCTGAGTACACTGATACCCCACATGTGGGGGTAAACCACTATTTGGGCCCATGGCAGAGCTCGGAAGGGAAGCAGCGCCATTTGACGCTTTTGGCTGGAATTGAGATCGGACACCATGTCACGATTGGAAAGCCCCCGATGTACCAAAACAGTGGAAACCCCCCACAAGTGACACCATTTTGGAAACTAGACCCCCCAAGGAACTTATCTAGATGTGTGGTGAGAACTTTGAACCCCCAAGGGCTTCACAGAAGTTTATAATGCCCAGGCATGAAAATAAAAAAATTGCATTTTTTCCACAAACATGATCAATTAGTCCCCAATTTTTTTTATTTTCCCAAGGGTAACAGGAGAAATTGGACTACAAAAGATGTTGTCCAATTTGTCCTGAGTACGCCGATACCTCATATGTGGGAGAAAACTACTGTATGGGCACACGTCGGGGCTCGGAAGAGAAGTAGTGACGTTTTGGAATGCAGACTTTGATGGAATGGTCTGCGGGTGTCATGTTGCTTTTGAAGAGCCCCTGATGTACCTAAACAGTGGAAATCCCCCACAAGTGACCCCAGTTCCCCTAAGTTCCTTAGGGGATCTAGTTTCCATTTTGGAAACTAGATCCCCTAAGGAACTTATCTAGATGTGTGGTGAGCACTTTGAACCCCCAAGCGATTCACAGAAGTTTATAACACCCGGGCATGAAAATAAAATTTTCCACAAAAATTATATTTTTGCCCCCAATTTTTTATTTTCCTAAGGGTAATAGGAGAAATTGGACCCCAAAAGTGGTTGTGCAATTTGTCCTGAGTAGGTTGATACCCCATATGTGGGGGTAAAACACTGTTTGGGTGCATGGTAGAGCTTGGAAGGGAAGGAGCACCATTTGACTTTTTCAACGCAGAATTGGCCGGAATTGAGATCCGACGCCATTTTGCATTTGGAGAGCACCTGATGTGCCCAAACAGTGGAAACCCCCAATTCTAACTCCAACCCTAACCCCAACACACCCCTAACCCTAATCTCAGCCCTAACTCTAGCCCTAACCCTAGCCCCAACCCTAGCCCTAGCCCCAACCCTAGCCCTAAAGGGAAAATGGAAATAAATACATTTTCTTTTAATTTTATTATTTTTCGCTAACTAAGGGGGTGATAACGGGGGGGTTTGATTTACTATTTATGGCGGTTTTTATGTTTGGTAGCTGTCACAGGCTAAAAGACGCTTTTTATTGTAAAAATAGTTTTTGCATCACCACATATTGAGAGCTATAATTTTTCCGTATTTTGACCCACTGAGTCATGTGAAGTCTTATTTTTTGCGGGACGAGTTGACGTTTTTATTGGTATCATTTTCGGGCACGTGACATTTTTTGATCGCTTTTTATTCCGATTTTTGGGACGCAGAATGAACAAAAACCAGCGTTTCATGAATTTCTTTTGGGCGGTGCGTTTACACCGTTCCGCGTGTGGTAAAATTGATAAAGCGGTTTTATTCTTCGGGTCAGTGCGGTTACAGCGATACCTCATTTATTAAGAACAAAGCCAGTGTGCATGGAAATGCACGGGATGACATCACCACCTGGTGAGCCTCCCAGCAAGCAAATTCACCAACTCCAATAAACTATGACATGACAGAGAAAAAGGAGTACGCGGTGACAACAAAAGAAATACTTTTTTTATATATAAATATAAATGTTTATTATACATACAAAATATATAAATAGTAATGCATGATAAGATAATAGTAGTGCACCAAGGAGCATGCGGCCAAAACACAAGGGCCATCCCTCTGGCAACGCAATCCTATGTAAACAAATACTCCGGTCAAGTGGCCAGAAGAGAAATTTATATGAAAGGCTGGTCAAAGAGTTCCCATCATGAGTCACAATAGTAACGTAATATGTCTTAAGCAGCCAAAAATAAATTAGCGATGCAGCTTACCGGGATCAAAGAGGCCAGAGAGGGAGCCCCAGGGCCAGATGGGGTGTGGACATCTGGCCCTGGGGCTCCCTCTCTGGCCTCTTTGATCCCGGTAAGCTGCATCGCTAATTTATTTTTGGCTGCTTAAGACATATTACGTTACTATTGTGACTCATGATGGGAACTCTTTGACCAGCCTTTCATATAAATTTCTCTTCTGGCCACTTGACCGGAGTATTTGTTTACATAGGATTGCGTTGCCAGAGGGGTGGCCCTTGTGTTTTGCCCGCATGCTCCTTGGTGCACTACTATTATCTTATCATGCATTACTATTTATATATTTTGTATGTATAATAAACATTTATATTTATATATAAAAAAAGTATTTCTTTTGTTGTCACCGCGTACTCCTTTTTCTCTGTCATGTGATACTTCATTTATGTAGTTTTTTTACGTTTTTGCGCTTTTATGCAATGAAAACTATTTTATATAAAAAATAATTATTTTTGCATCGCTTTATTCTGCGAGCTATAACTTTTTTATTTTTTCGCTGATGACGCTGTATGGCAGCTCGTTTTTTGAGGGACAAGATGACGTTTTCAGGGGTACCATGGATATTTATATGCGTCTTTTTGATCGCGCGTTATTGCACTTTTTGTTCGGCGGTAAGATAATAAATCATTATTTTTTGCTTTGTTTTTTATTTTTAATTTTTAAGGGGTTCGCTAAAGGGCTTAACTAATGGCACAGTTTTACAGGGCAGGTCGTTACGGACGCCGCAATACCAAATATGTGTACTTTTATTGTTTTGGGTTTTTTTATTTCCAAAAAATGAATTTATTTGGGAATATTTTTATTTTTTCTAATTTATTTAGCGATTTTTTTAAAATTAGTTTTACACTTTTTTTTTTTTTTTTTTAACTTTATTAGGTTGTCCCAGGGGGGACATCACAGATCACTGTGACAGATCAGCAATCTGTCACAGGCATAGACGCAGACTTCCTCATGCCTGCGCTTTGCAGGCACTGAGGAAGTCAGCTCCCTACAGGCTCCCGAAGGTCCCCATCGCCATCTTGGATCCGGGGACCTGTAGGGAAAGAGACCCCCGCAGCAGCGCTGCACATTGCGCTGTTGTGGGGGGCTCAGGGAAGCACGGAGGGAGCCCCCTCCCTGCCGATGCTTCCCTTTAACCCCCGGTACACCGCGATCGTGTTTGATTGCGGTGTGCAAGGGGTTAACGTGTCGGGGGTGGTCCGTGACCGCCCCTGACACATTGTACCGGGTGTCAGCTGTGATAATCAGCTGACACCCGGCCGCGATCAGCGGCGCTCACCACGTGAGCGCCACTGATCTCACTAGACGTACTATTCCGTCCTTGGGACTTAGGTCCCAGGTCACATGGACGGAATAGTACGTCCAATGTAGGTAAGGGGTTAATAGATCCGATCTACTGTACAATACACCAGAGGCATATGACTTACAGAATACAACTGTGAGACTACCTTTAACAAACCTGGAAACTTGTGGTGTAGATAATCCACATCTGTAATAAAACTGTTATAGGGAAGGAGAAACCCAACTCCAGCAAGCAGCATTGCAAAATATATCCCATGATATCGATCCTGAGGCTCTGGATTGGCATCTGTACAGAAAGAATCAGAGTTACAAAGTTAGAAAAAGACATCTCAACAGACGAAAGTCGCAAAAACGGCTGACAATTTGTGGCACATAACCATACTAGTGGTCTTGTGCTGAGGTAGATGGCACAAGTCCGCTAAGCTCAGTGTTTGGCTGCAGTAGTCTCATACAAAAAACAGAAAGTCACCACTACAGCCCTGTTAAAATGTGCCACTATTGGATTTATCCAACTTTTTACAAAAATTAAATGAGCCACAAATGTTCTAAGCAAAAAAATAAAAATAAAGAGAATACAACTCTACTCACACCTGTTTGTCTTGGCAATTCAGCTTCCAGTCTTAGTCTACAAGCAGTCACATACTGTATGACCATGGCAATGACGGCAAACAATCGGTGGCTCCAGCTGTCACATGCCGGACTTTACTTACATCACTGCTCAGTGCTGACACAAGTGACTGCTAACCCATCTGATTGGCTGCAGGAATCACATGCTGTCTGCATGTAGACAAAGACCATGAGGGCTGATGGAGTGTCAATGCTAAATTTCCAAGGGAAGAAGAGGCAAAGACTGCACAATGCTCCGAGCTGGTATCCATAAAATAGATTTTACAAAATAAATCCTATCTATGGACGTCATTTGGAGGAAAGGACAGCCAAGAAACAAACTAGAATCCTTACAAAAACCAAGGGACGAAGAGGGTTTTGTATTACTGAACGCCTGGTTGTACTATTTAGCCTGTCAAAGTCAACATTTAGTTGGGGTGAACGTAATATAAATAATTCTGTGGGGACTGTCCTTCAACATATAGTGGGAAAGGGCCTTCGTATTTATTGTACTTTTTGTAAATACCCTACATTAGCACTTATTGAGAAGATATTAAAGAAAATTAAACACCTACAAAACATCACAGCCTTTACAAAGTACGAGGGGTGTTCATTAAAGATTTCCCATTACCCACTTCTATTTATCACAGGACACTGAAACTGCACATGTGTAATCATATAAGGCTCTGATAACGGTCTTGATTTTAAAGGTGCTGAAGTGGTGTGAGATTTGATAATGGACTCAGTGGAATACAGAGCAGTCATGAAGTTCCTTTATTTGAAAGGTCGCACACCAAAGGAGACGTTCGATGAGACGAAAGAGGTTTATGGTGAGGATTCCCCATCATATGATGCAGTCAAGAACTGGCATCGTCAATTCAAATGTGGTTGGACTACAACACAAATAGCTCCAATTCCAGGGCGACCCCACTCTGCTATTGATGAACACACCATCCAGCAATTGGAGGTCGCCATTTTGGAAAATCATCGTCTAACCATTCGCCACATAGCCCAAAATGTCAAGAATAGTGTGGGGTCCGTGAAAAAAATCATCCAAGACCATCTTCACATTCATAAGGTATGCGCTTGCTGTGTTTCCCGGCTGCTCACAGCTTTCCAGAAGCAGGAACGAGTCAAATGCTCTCAGGCTCTATTGACGATGTGCCATGGAAACCAACAGACTGATCACACAGGATGAAAGCTGGGTCCATCACTATGATCCTGAGACTAAAGTCCAGTCCAAGGAAGCATCATGACTCACCACCTCTAAAGAAGGCACATGCCCAACTCTCGGCAGGCAAGGTCATGCTCACAGTATTTTGGGATCAGCACGGAGTAATATTGATGGATCTCCTAGCAAAGGGTACCATGATCACTGAGGCATACTATGCTTCATTGCTGCGGAAATTGAGGGAGACCATCAACACCAAGACATGTGGCAGGCTCACCAAAGGTGTCCGCCTTCTACAAGACAATGCACTAGTTCACAACTCAAATGCATGCTCCTGTGGCTTTGAAATAATACCGCATGCCCCTTATTCACGCGACCTCGCGCCATCGGACTTCCACCTCTTTCTAACAATTAAGTTATTTTTGAAGGGCAAGCATTTTCCAGAGATGAGACTCTGATTTCCAAAGTCACAACGTGGCTTTTGGAGCAACCTGTCGACTTCTACAAGCGAGGTGTTTACAGTTGCTTAAAGAGATGGGAGAAATGTGTGTCCAAAGGTGGCACCCATGTAGAGAACGACTAATAACTGTGCCAAGTTTCATTGCTCTCAGTCCACAGGAGGTGGGTCAGGGGAAATCTTTAATGAAAGCCCCTCATATAAGTAATAATATGAACATTCCAGAGTTTCTGTCCCTACAAGTCTTTGGACATGATCAACTAGTGGGGGTCTGGGATCTTTCCCATCTACTGGAAGAGTATACTTTTAAAACATTTGAGTGATTACAAGAGAGTACCCCCTTAGTCACAGTATGTTTGATAAATTTCTACAACTGCAACACACATTTGAGATTCAATATAGTCTGTAAAATATCCTTTTAAGGCCAAAAACTAAATGAACAAATGACATGTGTCCCACCTCAGATGACATGTGGGACTAAATTTTGGAATATGACCCCAAAATATCTCTTAGTGAAACTAAACGATTGTTTCAGTTATGTCATATATAGAGAATACAAAACACCTTTATGGATATATAGGGCGGGTTTGCGTACGAACTTCAGCTGTCCCAAATGTACTACAGAAGAGGTAGATATTATACACATCATGTGGACTTGTCCTTACTTACAGATATTTTGGACTACAGTCTTAAAGAGAATCGGTCAGCAGGTTTTTGCTATGTAATCTGAAGACAGCAGGAGATAGAGACTGAAATACACAGTTCAGGGATGTGTCATTTGTTGGGCTGTTTACTAACTGTGAAGTATCACTAAGGGATTAACATTGCTTTACTAGTTCGGCATCTAAGCAGCTCACTGTCTATGGACATTGTATATACAGAGTCTGGTCTTGGTGGGGGCAGCTTTCACAGCTCTGCTTCATTCTAAATCTAAAAGATCTGATTGTGTCATAACAGCTGCACCCAGTAAACCAAGTGATACATCATTAGATTCAGCTTCTCTTTGACTACATTACGCTGCTCTCAGATGAGGTAGCAAAAAGTTAATGACATATTTTCCTTATATATACGGTAATTCATCTTGTAATGTTAGTGACTGTGCGTAAAGATGCCAATATGCATGCTAGGGTATGTGGATAAGATATTTGCGGATGAACATGGGAAGGTGACAATCACCAGACTTCTGTCAGGTGCAAGAAAATTGATCAATTCACAATGGTTGTTAGATGCAGATAATTAATTAACAAGGTTAATATATCATCCTGATGTAAAAAATGTATACCTTAAGAGAAGCAGACCTCTTCAATATGAAAAAATCTGGGTTACTTGGTCAATTCTCTAGGATTAGTACGTTTTGAACTGCCGATAGGATATGTAGCGCTGGCATCCCTGTATGCTTCCTCCATGCCCCAGCAGGGATGCCGACTTATTCACCGCCGCGGCCACCGTCCCGCACTCCCTCCTCCTTCTCCTGCTGCTGCCCGAAGTCTGCGCACGGCTTACAGATCCCCGGGCACTGTGCTTAGGGCGCGCTCTCCTGCCCTCTTAAAGGGACAGAGCGTGCCAATGGCTGAGAGACACTTATTATTTAAGGCACCGCCACCTGATGGGAGGTGCCTGAGCAACGCGGTTAGTCTATTTCCAACACACTTGCTAATTGTCCAGTCTTCAGTACCTGCCAGTCAGTTTCCCTGTCCTGTACCTGTATGTCCGGACTTGCCTTATCTCCCTGCACTTAAGCCATACTTGCCAGCACCTGCCTGCCAGTATATCAGCCGTGCCCATCTACCTGTATACCAGCCTGCACCTGCCATGCTAATCTGTATACCAGCCAGTGCCTATCTGTATACCAGTTGTACCAGTGTCTGTGGTTCCTGTGTTCGTACCATGCCTGCCTGTATCAGCAGTACTCTCCTACTGGGCCATTCCAACTACCTGTCCATTGGGAGGGTGATTTGCCGTACATTCGAGGTCGGTCCTGGTGCAGCACCTGGTGAGCCAAGTCTAACCCCACCATCAGGGGCTCTAGTAAAGAGGCATAAAAGCATCTAACTCTTCCGGGGCATCTGCATGAGCTAACTCATCTTTCAACACACTAGACAATCCCCTCTTAAAAATTGGCAATTGGGCGTAACTGTTCCAAATCGTATCCATCACCAGCCGTCTAAACTCAGTAGTGTATTCAATGACAGAATGCTTACCCTGACGTAATAAGGCGGTTTCAGCTGTAGTGCGTTAATTAGGATCATCAAACATCATAGACATTGCAGCAAGAAAATCATCAAGGTTATTCAAAGGACGGTCACAAGTCTCCATAAGCAGATTTGCGAGAGCTCGGGAAGTAACATGATTATACATAAAACCTTACATCAAATCACCAAGGAAGTGGGAGGCATGCACATCAAAATACAAAAGGCATTGATTCACAAACCCACGAAACTTGTAGCGGTATCCACTAAACCTAAATGGTGGTAACTTGGGAGGGCTAGTTGGCTGGTCCGGGGGTGGAGGCGCCCGTGCAGCTATCAGATTAGCCACCTGACTACTTAAATCCTGAAGTGCCTGCTTAAAATGGGACTCCCAGTTAGCAACCTTGTCTTGCAGAGCCTTTATATCCCCTGTAACGAGTGGATCATAGAGAACAACTGATCCAACTTTGACATTATCCCAGCAGATCCTGTAACAACTATAAGGGTACTACGGAATCTAATTGCGTGGGATAATTCAAGACTGAGACCAAAGTTCTTACTGCAATGGTAATGACAACACAGCACAATACAGAGTGAAGCAAGTAAAGTAAAACTAGCAGAGCACTTCCTGCAATAGTAACGAAAACACAGCACAATATAGAATGATGCAGACTAACTGAAGAGCGGGGTGCGACCGTTAATATGAACCAGTCCAACAATAATATGATGCAGGTGTGCACAAGGCACTTGTGACGACTCCTGGAGTGGACCCTCTGGGTCATGGCACCAACCCTCCCAGGGCGAGCTGACCTAGTGAGGACCACCCCCTATACAGGGAGTGTCAGGGGCAAGCCCCGGGGGGTGAGGTACCATGACTGCTGGCACCAGGTGGCTGGCTCACAGGAGACACGAGTGAGTGTGTCTGTAGGAACATGTAAAGCGTGGGCACAGGAACACGTGGTGTACAGGATGGTACTGGGCGTACTCGGGAACACAAGGCGTGTACACAGGAGCACGTATGGTGTGTAGCGACTAGTACGTCCGGGTGTGAGCAAAGTAGGATGCGTGCAAAGGAGCACGTCAGAGTACTGAGTTAGGCAGCAGGTGTGCCAGGAGGTGTAACAGAGTACGGGAGCAGGGTGTGTGCCAGAGGGCACAACTGAGCATAAGACAGAGTACAGGATTGGAGCGGGTGCCAGGAGGCACAACTGAGAATGAGACAGAGTACAGGGTCAGAGCGTGTGCCAGGAGGCACATCTGAGTATAAGACAAAGAACAGAATCAGAGTGTGTGCCAGGAGGCACAACTGAGTATAAGACAGAGCACAGGATTGGAGCGTGTGCCAGGAGGCACAACTGAGTATGAGACAGAGTACAGGGTCAGATCGTGTGCCAGGAGGCACAACTGAGTATAAGACAAAACACAGGACCAGAGTGTGTGCCAGGAGGCACAACTGAGTATAAGACAAAGCACAGGTTCAGAGCATGTGCCAAGAGGCACAACAGAGTACAAGGCAGAGGACCCGAATACAGCGCGCAGCCAGGCAGGGACACGGCAGACCAAGCCAGGAAGCACAACAATAATCAGGCACCTCCCCTAGGAAGAGGTAGCCTGATATAGCACATGATCATTAGGGCTTCCGGGTCAAGTCCTCCAGTACCATAGAGAGGACGGACCTGGAGACTGAACTGAGAAGAGAGCGCAAGCGCACACAAACATGCAGGGGACAGGAGCCTAGGTACGAGAGGTGCGTGTGCGCACCCAGCGGGACCCCAGGAGCGACCGCGGCTCCGGAAGAGATGACGTCGGGACCGAGGTCCCGCCCCCAGGTGAGCGCGGCATGACAGTACCCCCCCTTTACGCCCCCTCTTTGCAAAACTGGAGAGAAACTTAGACAAAATCTGGGGTGTGTGGATATTCTCCCTGGGTTCCCATGACCTTTCCTCAGGGCCAAAACCCTTCCAATCGATCAAAAACATGGTTCTCCCTCTTACCTTCTTCATGGCCAAGATGTCATTCACCTCAAACTCATCCCCCATGCCAACAGGCTGGGGTGTGTGGCCTGGAGAAGGATGAAATCGGATAAGTACCACAGGTTTAAGGAGAGACACATGGAAGGAATTGGGAATACGGAGTGAAGGGGGTAGCTTCAGTTTGTAAGCAACATCATTAATCCGCCTGAGGACCTCGATAGGACCAATGTAACGGGGACCCAGTTTGTAAGATGGTACCTTAAGGCGGATGTATTTGGTGGAGAGCCACAACTTGTCACTAGGGAGATATGAAGGAACGTCCAGGCGCCTCTTGTCAGCGTGTAATTTCATTCTGTCCCGTGCCTTCTCGAGAGCGGTTTTGGTCTCCTGCCATACCCTGGAGAACTCGACAGACAGAGAATTGTCAGCAGGCACCCCCGAGACGGTACCGGTAGAGGCACACTGGGATGCTGTCCAAAGACGATGAAGGAGACTTGGTGGACGATTCACTGGAGTGATTATTGTAGGCGAACTCAGCCCAATGACGTAGACCAACCCAGTCATTCTGATGAGCATTAGAAAAGTGCCGGAGGTAGGACGTAAGGATCTGGTTGGTACGTTCTACTTGCCCATTGGTTTGGGGGTGATAGGCGGAAGAGAAATCCAATGACACTTTCATGAGTCCGCATAGAGCTCTTCAGAACCGAGAGGTGAATTGGACTCCTCTGTCTGACACGATGTGCTGGGGAAAGCCGTGAATCCTGAAGATATGGGAAATGAAGGTCTTCGCCAAGTCAGCAGCAGAGGGTAGTCCGGGAAGAGGAATGAAGAGGGCCATCTTTGAAAATCGTTCTACAACTACCAGGACCACAGTACAACCGGAGGAACAAGGCAGATCCGTAATGAAATCCATGGCTATGTGCTGCCATGGAGCCGACAGAACGGGAAGCGGGAGCAGAAGACCCGAAGGTGGTTGTCTGGGTATCTTGTTCTGGGCACAGGACGGGCAAGATGCCACAAAGTCTTTAACGTCCTGGGAGAGTGAAGACCACCAATAATAGCGAGAGATTAAGTCCAAAGCTTTTTGAGACCGACGTGGCCGGCAATCTTGGACGAATGTCCCCAGTCTAACACTCGTTTTCGGTTAGTCTCAGCCACAAAGGTTCTTCCTGGAGGTAACGTGGTTAACTTGACAGGAGCCATGGTAATTACTTTGGATGGATCAATGACATGAGAGGGTTCTTCCTCTGCGTCAGATGACAGGAATGATCTTGACAACGCATCCGCTCTAACGTTTTTATCGCCGGGCCGAAAATGTAGTTCAAAGTCAAAGCGGGCGAAGAATAGGGACCACCTGGCTTGCCGAGGATTGAGCCTCTGTGTGGTCTGGATGTTCGCCAGGTTCTTATGGTCCGTGAAGATCTTGAATGGATGTATGGCACCTTCCAGTATGTACCTCCACTCCTCCAAGGCCAACTTAATGGCCAATAGCTCTTTGTCGCCAATGGAGTAGTTCTGCTCAGTGGAGGAAAATACTTTAGAAAAGAAGCCACAGGTGACAAAACGTCCAGAGGAGGATTTCTGCAGAAGGACTGCGCCATCTCCGGTAGAGGATACGTCCACCTCGAGAGTGAAAGGTCTACTAACCTCAGGTCGATGAAGCGCCGGAGCAGCGGCGAAGGCTTGTTTCAACGACTGGAAGGCCTCTTCAGCTTCAGAGGGCCAAGCCTTTGGGTTAGCTCCTTTGCGGATAAGGGACAAGATGGGGCGAACCAACGAGGAGAAATGGGGAACGAACTGTCGGTAGTAGTTTGCAAAACCAAGGAAGCGTTGGATTGCCTTCACCCCATGGGGCCGTGGCCAATCGAGGATGGTGGACACCTTAGCCGGATCTGTTGTGAGTTCATTTTCCCCTTCACCATTGAGGTCTGATGAACTCCCTCTTCTGGTGAAGGAAGGTAGTGAGGCTGATTACCAAGCATCTGGGCAGAATGATGATGACTGGGTGACGGGAATTGCTGACTGGATATAAGGCAGCCGACGCCCTTCTGCCTTGCTGGTGATCTCTCTGAGGGATTCTAGGAGACCAGTCTGATTCCTGCTCCTCAAAAGCTAAGTTTTCTGCTCTGCCTTTTGCATTTGTGTTTTGGTTCTGTTTTACCTTGTTTTTCTGGATTTCTGCCATCCCCTGCTGGGGTGTGCTGAATTCCTTTTTGCTCTGTCTTCAGAAGATACCTGAGTGCTGATATAGTCTTTTTGAAGCCTAGCGTCTTCAGGGCTTTTTTCCCTATCAGCCGTTGGCTCTTGTTTTGATAGGGTTTTGGCGGATTACAGACAGCAGCTTTTCTATCCTGTCCTATGTAGTTAGCTTGGGCCCCATCTTTTGCTCAGCCTATCTTTCTATCTGTGTGAGTGTTTTTTCATCTTGCTTCACCGTCATTATATGTTGGGGGCTGCCTATTGCTTTGGGGTCTGCTCTGGGGCAGTTTAGATTTCCCTTTCTGTCTTTAGGCCTATGTAGTTCTCCGGCTGTGATCGAGGGGTCTAGGGCACCGTAGGAACCCCCCACGGCTACTGCTAGTTGTTGTTGATAGGTTCAGGGGTCTGTAATCCAATAGCTGCCAACTTCTCTGGTTTTCTGGACTTAGCTAGTATTTCTGTTTTTGCCTCCTACGGTGACTCATTCATAACACGGATCCATGCGTAGGCCCGAGTCTGAGATAATGTACCCCAAGAATGGCAGGGACGTTTGCTCGAAGGCACATTTCTCGAGCTTGGCATAAAGGCGGTTCTCCCTCAGGCGCTGGAGGACTTGACGCACATTCTTTCTGTGGGCGGAGAGGTCTGGAGAAAAAACGAGGATGTCATCCAGATAGACTACCACGCAGGAGTACAGCATATCCCGGAAGACGTCATTCACGAACTCCTGGAACACCGCTGGGGCATTGCAGAGGCCGAAGGGCATGACCAAGTACTCGTAGTGACCGTCTCTGGTGTTAAAGGCGGTCTTCCACTCATCACCGGCACGAATGCGGATCAAGTTGTAGGCCCCACGAAGATCCAGTTTGGTGAAAATTCGAGCTCCTCTAAGCCGGTCAAAGAGCTCCGGGATCAATGGCAATGGCTACTTGTTCTTGGCCGTGATATCGTTCAGGCCTCGGTAGTCTATGCAAGGACGGAGGTAGCCATCCTTCTTTTTGACAAAGAAAAATCCCGCTCCTGCGGGTGAGGAGTACTTACGGATAAAACCTCTAGCAAGGTTCTCCTAGATATACACAGACATCGCTTGGGTTTCAGCAGGGGATAGCAGATATATTCTACCCCTGGGTGGCGTAGAACCAGGAATGAGGTCAATCGGACAGTCGTATGGCCGATGGAGGGGCAGAGTCTCGGCCTCCTTCTTGTCAAAGACGTCTGCAAAGGACCAGTAAGCCGACGGCAGACCTGTAGGTGCCGAGGACAGACAGGCAGAGTTCATCGGATGGACGGGCAACAGGCACTTCTCCTGACAGAACGGTCCCCAACGAAGTATATCACCCGACCGCCAGTCCAGGGTTGGCTCATGAGTCCGTAGCCAAGGAAGACCTAGAAGAAGCATGTGAGACATAGTAGACAAGACGAGGAAGGAGATCTTTTCCCGGTGCAGAGCTCCGATCTGCAGCTCGATCTCTTCGGTGGCCTAGGTAACGGTCTCCTGCAAGGATGTACGATTGACCGAAACCATCGACCGAGGAGTCTCCAGGGATCTAACAGGAATTCGATATTTTTTAACCGCCTCGAGTGTTATAAAATTCCCATCCGTGCCAGAACCCAGATAAGTCTCCTCTGAATAACGCTTGGCACCAAGATTCAGTAAAACGGACACGAGCAGGGAAGGAGAGGAGTCACGTACACCTAGGGAGGCCTCTCCTACCAATCCTAGGAGGAGAAGTTTCCTGGCCTCTTGGGACAGGAGCGAAGGAGATGAGAGGAGCTTCTCTCTCTGGCTGATTCACGGGCACGCTCCTGAAACCGCAGGTCAATGCGTGTCGCCAGAGAGATCAGATCCTCTAAAGAGGTGGGAGTATCCCGACCTGCCAGTTCATCTTTGATCCGACCGGACAGGCCACGCCAAAAGATCCCTACGAGGGCCTCGTTGTTCCAACCGAGTTCGGAGGACAAGGTACAAAAACGGATGGCATACTGTCCCACCGGTAGCGTCCCCTGATGGAGGTTAAAGAGGGACTCGGTGGTAGAAGCCAGACGACCCGGCTCGTCAAACACCTTGCGGAAGGTGTCCAAAAAGGTGGAAAGCTGAGAGACGAGTGGATCATTGCTCTCCCAGAGGGGATTCACCCATGCTAACGCCTCCCCCTCTAAGTGTGAAACAATAAAGGCAATTTTGGCATGCTCGGTGGGATAGTGTTGCAGAAAAAGCTCAAAATGTAACCGGCATTGATTCAAAAATCCTCGACAAATCTTAGGGTCCCTGCTATATCGGGGTGGCTTGCTGAAGCGCGGAAGCGGGTGCGTGGCCGAGGACTGGGTAGAAACGGATTGTATGGAAAGGAGCCGACTATCTACCGACGCCATATAGATGAGGATATGGACCTGGGTGTCGCGTTGCTGTGTGAGTTCTTGTTGGAGGCTGGCCAACTGGGAAGCATTCCCAGGGTCAGAGGAATGAATGGCCAACAAACGGGACTCCATGGATTTCAAAAAGGCCATAATCCTAGTTTGATTAGAAGACTAAATGGTCGATAAATGGGACTCCATAGTTTTCAGAGAGGACATGATCCTGGTCTGACCCTCCAGTAGGAACACCAGTTCCTTTTGGGCGGAGGCGGTGGTACCAGCGGGGTCCATGGCCTGATTATACTGTGACGACTCCTGGAGTGAGTCCGACTCCTGGAGTGAGACTGACCCTCTGGGTAATGGCACCAACCCTCCCAGGGCGAGCTGACCTACTGAGGCCCACCCCCTATACAGGGAGTGTCAGGGGCAAGCCCCAGGGGGTGAGGTACCATGACTGCTGGCACCAGGTGGCTGGCTCACAGGAGACACGAGTGAGTGTGTCTGTAGGAACATGTAAAGCGTGAGCACAAGAACACGTGGTGTACAGGACGGTACTGGGAGTACTCCGGAACACAAGGCGTGTACACGGGAGCACGTATGCCGTGTAGCGACTAGTACGTCCAGTTGTGAGCAAAGTAGGATGTGTGCAAAGGAGCACGTCAGAGTACTGAGTTAGGCAGCAGGTGTGCCAGGAGGTGTAACAGAGTACGGGAGCAGGGTGTGTGCAAGAGGGCACAACTGAACATAAGACAGAGTACAGGATTGGAGCGGTTGCCAGGAGGCACAACTGAGAATGAGACAGAGTACAGGGTCAGAGCGTGTGCTAGGAGGCACAACTGAGTATAAGACAAAGCACAGGATCAGAGTGTGTGCCAGGAGGCACAACTGAGTATAAGACAGAGCACAGGATTGGAGCGTGTGCCAGGAGGCACAACTGAGTATGAAACAGAGTACAGGGTCAGAGCGTGTACCAGGAGGCACAACTGAGTAAAAGACAAAGCACAGGACCAGAGTGTGTGCCAGGAGGCACAACTGAGTATAAGACAAAGCACAGGTTCAGAGCATGTGTCAAGAGGCACAACAGAGTACAAGGCAGAGGACCTGAAAACAGCGCGCAGTCAGGCAGGGACACGGCAGACCAAGCCAGGAAGCACAACAATAATCAGGCACCTCCCCTAGGAAGAGGTAGCCTGATATAGCACATGATCATTAGGGCTTCTGGGTCAAGTCCTCCAGTACCATAGAGAGGACGGACCTGGAGACTGAACTGAGAAGAGCGCGCAAGCGCACACATAACATGGAGGGGACAGGAGCCTAGGTACGAGAGGTGCGCGTATGCACCCGGTGGGACCCCCGGAGCGACCGCGGCTCCAGAAGAGATGACGTCGGGACCGAGGTCCCACCCCCAGGTGAGCGCGGCATGACAGCACTAAAAGAGTCCAGCAGTAAGTATGAAAGTAAGCACACCGCATTTAATGAGGCAGTCCTGCGATGTTATGAATGAGCACGCACACAACACTAAAGTGTAGAAGTCCAGCAATCATAAGGGTGGAAATGCACACGGGACTTAAAAGTAGAAGTACAGCGTGATACATGAGCGGCATAAACAGGAGAAGTCACTATATGTACCTTTAGGGCTGAAAATCCCGTACAAGTCCAGGAACGCAGCCAAAACAAGCACAGACCTAGAGGAAATGGAGATGTCAGGATTCCTTACTAGCCACAGCAGTTCCAGGAGCGAATAGCTCCACAGTAGAAGTCCAGACCGTATTTAAGTACAGACAGCATCAGGGAGACCCACAGAGGACTGTATGTGGCAGAACATGGAAAGGCAGAGCACCGAGTTACGAGCAGCAGAAGCAGGGAGTCCACCAACAGACAGGCAGGAGCTCTGGAGCCAACAACAACAAAATACTAAGGCACAGAGGAGCACATGACCTGGACTTAAATAATCAGGACAGACAGGAAGTTCCATGACAGGGCGAGATACGAGACTCCATCTTGGATCAGGGCAAACAGGCACAAAGGAAAGTCCGGAATCCTTACATAGAGAAATCTCCAGGTCCGGATGGCATACACCCACGAGTACTAAGAGAACTAAGTAATGTAATAGACAAGCCAATATTTCTTATATTTAGGGACTCTATATCGACTGGGTCTGTTCCACAGGACTGGCGCAAAGCAAATGTGGTACCAATATTCAAAAAGGGCTCTGAAAAGTGAACCTGGAAATTATAGGCTAGTAAGTCTAACCTCTATTGTGAGTAAAATATTTGAAGGATTTCTGAGGTATGTTATTCTGGATTATCTCAATGAGACTAACTGTTTAACTCCAGGCATCAGCATGCCTGGATAATCAGCTGCAGGAAGCTGTGCATTTGTACCCTTTGTTCTGGAAAGATTTCCCCCCCCCATCCATCCCACCCATCCACACACATACTAATGACTGAGATGTGCAAGTTCTTATTTTAACCCTTTTTATTTCTAACTGTCTGGATATACTGTATTTTGTCTCTTTTGTAACATCTTTTGTACTTTTGTAAACACTGCCTATATTTTCTGGAGTAAATCTATAAAATTTACTAGTTTCGTTTTTCTTCCTCTATGACTGGACCGTCACGTCCTCCAAGTTAAATTATGCTATCAATATGTGTGGGCTCTCGACCTGATATTGGTTTTAAAGTCAAAAGAGGAGCTGGTGGCAGCATTGTTCTGGGGGATTTGGGAGACCCTGGCAGTGACGGAACGGAGGTTTATGTGTTGTGATGCAGTGACCCCTGTGACAGCTAGGGGGCGCTGCATGGGTCATGCACACAGGCATATCCATTGTGGTAATGGAGAAAGGATGATCGGCAGGGTTGTAAATAGCCGAGATGTATCACAAGGGTGGGTGTTATGATTGAGTCACCGTAGGAGGCAAAAACAGAAATGCTAGCTAAGTCCTGAAAACCAGAGAAGTTGGCAACTATCAGATTGCAGACCCCTGAACCTATCAACACAACTAGCAGTAGCCGTGGGGGGTTCCTACGATGACCTAGACCCCTCGATCACAGCCGGAGAGATACATAGGCCTAAAGAAGGAAAGGGGAAATCTAACTGCCCCAGAGCAGACCCCAAAGCAATAGGCAGCCCCCCACATATAATGACGGTTAAGCAAGATGAAAACACTTACACAGACAGAAAGACAGGCTGAGCAAAGACGGGGCCCAAAAACTACCTAGATAGGAACGGATAGGAAAGCTGCTGTCTGCAATCTGCCAAAACCCTATCAGAGACAAAAGCCAACAAGCTGATATAAAAATGGCCCTGAAGCAACTAAGCTTCAAAAACTAAATCAGCACTCAGGTACCTTCAGAAGACAGAGCTCACGGAAAACTGCACACTCCAGCAGGGAGTGGCAGAAACCAAAAAGCAAGAAAAAACAAAAACAAATCTTAGATGCAAAAGGCAAAACAGAAAACTTAGCTTTAGGAGAGCAGGAATCAGACTGGTGTCCAAGAGTCCACAGAGAAATCAACCGCAGGGCAGAAAGGGCGTAGGCTGCCTTAAATCCAGTCAGTGACTCCACTCAGCCAATGGTCTTCATTAGTCCCAGGTGTCTGATAATCAGGCTCACTACCTTCCTTCACTAGAATAGGGAGTTCACCAGGCCTCAGTGATGGAGGGGAAAATGAACTCACAACAGGTGGGTGCCTTGTGATGGAAGCTGAAACATGTTGATCAGCAGAGGTACTGCTGAGGTTTTGTTACAGCGTGTATTGGGAAAGCTTCTAGGTGACTTGGTGAGATGGGTGGACCAGTCACCTACAAACCCACCCAGGGGCGTGGGTCTGAACGCCCAGGATAAAACCTGCGTGTGTCTGTGTGAAATAGGACCTGCGATGAGGTCATAGCCATGTGATCCACCGGTGGGCGTGGCTACGGACCATATAAGGTGACCAGGGTAGGTCACAGGGAGAGAGTGCCTGGATCTGACTGGTCTGTGTGAAAGGTCCCAGAAGGCCAAGTGTGAGAGCAGCGTCTGTGACAGACTGCGTTTGGGGAGCCACTGTCCGGCTGTGGTTCTGGAACCGTGAGGCGGCCTAGTGAATAAGGCACTGTCCGGAACGGTCAGCCCAGTGCGGCCGCTCCCCTGAGAGAAAGGACTAACAGCGAGTCGGCATCTGGAGCAGAAGCTCCAAGAGGTAACCCGGAAAGGGGGAATTAACTGAGAGACTGTTGAGTCTGATTGCTGGACAAAGCACAGCCTGTGTGAACACAGGGCTATGGGAGCGGAGCTCCACTATGAACATTTGTTTGGTCTGCTGTAAGACTGTTATCATTTCCTCATGCTGCCATGGTTTATGCTGTATACAATAAACCGTATGGACTGTGTTATGTGAAAAGCCTGTGCCGGACCTGGTTTATCTGCAGCCAAGTGAGTGTCCCCCAATACACTCAGTGAGCACTACCTTACAGTGTGTATTTCTGGCCTGAGACTGGGGCTATACATACCACCCTCACTGCAAAGTGCCCAATAGCCAGTACACAGCAAGGTAGCCCCTCTGGCGACTACTTATCCTAGGTGCAGTTCCCTGACTGACCTGAGGGTAAGGGGGGGGGCCCAGAGAGCTGCAAGTTCCTAACCAGAACTGGAAAGAGGGATAGACAAGTGAATCCCTGACATATTGAATCGCTCCTGTCAAACCAATCTATTCAGTTTTTATGAAGAGGTAAGACTGGATCAAGGTGAGTCATTGGACGTGGGATACCATGATTTTCCCAAACCGTTTGATACCGTGCCACACAAGAGGTTGGTACACAAAATGAGAATGCTGGGTCTAGGGGAAAATGTGTGTAAATGGGTAAGTAACTGGCTTAGTGATAGAAAGCAGAGGGTGGTTATAAATGGTGTATTCTCTAACTGGGTTGCTGTGACCAGTGGGGTACCGCAGGGGTTGGTGTTGGGACCTATTCTCTTCAACATATTTATTAACGATCTGGTAGGTTTACACAGTAAAATATCAATATTTGTGTGATACAAAACTATGTAAAGCAGTCAATACAAAAGAAGATAGTATTCTGCTACAGATGAATCTAGATAAGTTGGAAACTTGGGCCGAAAGGTGGCAGATGTGGTTTAACAATGATAAATGTAAGGTTATACACATGGGAAGAAGGAATGAATATCACCATTACACACTGAACAGGAAACAACTGGGTAAGGCTAGTTTCACACTAGCGTTCAGGAGGGCTGCGGATGACAGCCTACTTCCTCCTTTCTTCCTCCGTGAAGCTCCGCCTACTTCTATATGCGTCCTGCGTTTCCCTGCGTACCTATCTTTAACATTGGGTACGCAGAGACATGCGTTGTATGCGGATGTGTCCGCATGCGGCAATTTGACGTGCACGGTGACCGCACGGAAACGCAAAATTTTGACTAGTGTGAAACTAGCCTAAATCTGACATGGAGAAGGACTTGGGGATCCTAGTTAATAATAAACTTACCTGGAGCAGCCAGTGCCAGGCAGCGGCTGCCAAGGCAAACAGGATCATGGGATGCATTAAAAGAGGTCTGGATACACATGATGAGAGCATTATACTGCCTCTGTACAAATCCCTGGATAGATCGCACATGGAGTACTGTGTACAGTTTTGGGCACCGGTGCTCAGGAAGGATATAATGTAAGTAGAGCGAGTACAAAGGAGGGCAACAAAATTTATAAAGGGGATGCGGGAACTACAATACCCAGAGACAACTGAGGGGTGATCTAATATCCGTGTATAAGTATATAAGGGGACAATATAAATATCTCTCCGAGGATCTGTCTATACCAAGGAAGGTGACGGTCACCAGGAGGCATTCTCTGCGTCTGGAGGAGAGAAGGTTTTTCCACCAACATAGAAGAGGATTCTTTACGGTTAGGGCAGTGAGAATCTGGAATTCCTTGCCTGAGGAGGTGGTGATGGCGAACTCCGTAGAAGGGTTCAAGAGACGCCTGGATGTCTTCCTGGAGTGTAACAATATTGTATCTTACAGTTATTAGGTTCTTTAGAAGGACGTAGATCTGGGGATTTATTGTGACGAAATATAGGCTGAACTGGATGGACTAATGTCTTTTTTCGGCCTTGCTAACTATGATACTATGTATGTAACTACCCAGCCTCACGGTTTATCAGTGAGTAGTGACTAGCACTACTCAATCATAGTCAATCACTTTATATATTATTGTGAATTATGTAGTTAGAACAGATCAGGAAAAGGGAAGTGTGGTAATGCCCACCCTATTCCATATAGTATACTTAAACTCCAAACATTTCCAAAGTGTAAAAATAAGAAAGTCATATCCACAATAATATATAAACATAGGAAACTTGACATACTATATAAAACCGTCAAAGAAAGAGTAATAAATTCCCCCAAAACGATATTTAAATATACGCAAAATTGTATTATATAACTTCAAAAACAGGATATAATGAATGAACTAACTTGAATTGGATCAATGGTGCAGCTAACAGATGTCCACAGGTCTTCTCAGGCTAGTTTCACATTAGCATTTTTTAGCGCAGCGCTTCGTGCGCAATAGAAACACATGCAAAAAACGCATCATGCATTTTGCATGCGTTTGCTTTTTTTTAGGCACATGCGTTTTAACCAGTTTGTAGCAATGTTAACTCTTAAAACGCCTGTGATTTTAAAAGGCGTGCGCATGTCCATGTGCACGCCTGCGTTCACATAGACTGTAATGTGAGTTTTTGCGCATTCCGTGTGCATGCGTTTTTTTGACACAGGTTGGACGGACCAAAAATGCAACAGGTTGCGTCCGGCGCGCCTAGGCGCACACTACAAAAAATGCATGCGCACGAAAATGCATACAAACACGTGCAAGCGCTAGACCATGCGCCCCCATGTTAAACATAGGGGAGCATGGTGCATGTGGGTCGCCCTCCCAGGGCTGCGGGGTACTCGGTACCGGGCCGGTGTGATGTGTCACACAGCGGTGACCCGGTCCGTGGCCCTGGGCGCCCAAGTAATGGCGATATGTTAATGGTGACTAGTTCGTGACGCCACCTGTGGTGCTCGGCAAGGTAGGTATTAAGCCGACGCTGCAGACAGATCCTCTGGGACAGATTGTGTGGTGCAGCAGTGATGGTATAGCCCTCCACAGGCAGGGCTGATGTCCCAGGGCAGTGTAGCTGTGGGGACACTTAGGTGGTGTAGTGTCCGGCGCAGGGGATATAGCAGTGCTGGGCAGACGGACGCAGGAAGGAATGGAGGACACCAGGGCATGTAGTTCCAAAGCTTTACTCACAGTCTGTAGTGTCGCTTCTGTGCCGTGTCCTCCGGGTCAGGGACTCAGTCAACCTCCAGGCAAGTTAGGATTCTCCCCTCCAATACTCCGCCAACATGTACCTTTCTGAACGACTCCTCTATAGCGCCTTAAAGTGTGAAGATCTCCTAGTACCGAGTTACACTGGAGGTCCTCCTGTCAGATGTTCCCAAGAACTCTACTTGTACGGCAGACAGCTGTAGCCTGCTTCGGGGACTCCCTTCTCCTGAGTCCCGGCTCTCTATCCAATTGCTGTTGTGCCCCAAGTCTTAGATGGGAGTAGTGCAATTACAGCCAACTACTCCACCGGTGTCTGCTGCAGAACCATAAGTGTCCATACAACATCGGGGACCGGGCCCCAGCCTTGCGCTGAGAACCTATAGGCAGGGTTCCTCCTCTGACCCACGTCCTCTCTGTTCTCTCTACTCCTTCGTTCTGTACTTGTCTTTCTTTCTTATGGAAGCTTAGATTTCAGTTCTACGTCTTTCTCCTTCTAGTCCTTTCCCGTGCCAGCTGGCTCAGATCACTGAGGCAGCTGCAGCACTCCTTCCTTCATCCCTTCTTCCAGGGATCCTCACTCCTGTCTGAGTGACTTCCTACCTGACTGACCTTGTCAGACTGACCTGTACTCCTACACTTTCCCACTCTTTTATGTATCTTAACTCCACCCACCTCCCAGCACATACAGTGTTCCAAGCAGGGAACCACCAAAGGTGCTCTGCTACCCTCTGAGCAAGGAGCCGCAATGTAGTTGTGCAGAACTACCCTGTTGTGTGGGGTGCGAGCGTTGGAGTGTGGTCAGGAGTTCCCAACCTACCCGGATGGTGGTGCACCACACCTTAGGAGAACGTGTACTACCTCTGTGGCGACTGAGCCTCAGGGGCACAACACATGCGCATGGACGCACACGATACGCTGCGCTAAAAAACGCTGGTGTGAAACCCGCCTTTGAAGGCTGGATGGAGCAGATATTCGATGGATTGTACAGTCATGGCCAAATGTATTGACACCCCTGCAATTCTGTCAGATAATACTCAGTTTCTTCCTGAAAATGATTGCAAACACAAATTCTTTGGTATTATTATCTTCATTTAATTTGTCTTAAATGAAAAAACACAAAAAGAGTTGTCCTAAAGCCAAATTGGATATAATTCCACACCAAACATAACAAAGAGGGTGGACAAAAGTATTGGCACTGTTCGAAAAATCATGTGATGCTTCTCTAATTTGTGTAATTAACAGCACCTATAACTTATCTGTGGCACCTAACAGGTGTTGGCAATAACTAAATCACACTTGCAGCCAGTTGACATGGATTAAAGTTGACTCAACCTCTGTCCTGTGTCCTTGTGTGTACCACATTGAGCATGGAGAAAAGAAAGAAGACCAAAGAACTGTCTGAGGACTTGAGAAACCAAATTGTGAGGAAGCATGAGCAATCTCAAGGCTACAAGTCCATCTCCAAAGACCAGAATGTTCCGACCAGAATGTTCCTGTGTCTACCGTGCGCAGTGTCATCAAGAAGTTTAAAGCCCATGGCACTGTGGCTAACCTCCCTAGATGTGGACGGAAAAGAAAAATTGTCAAGAGATTTCAACGCAAGATTGTGCGGATGTTGGATAAAGAACCTCCACTAACATCCAAACAAGTTCAAGCTGCCCTGCAGTCCGAGAGTACAACGGTGTCAACCCGTACTATCCGTCGGCATCTGAATGAAAAGGGACTGTATGGTAGGAGACCCAGGAAGACTTCACTTCTTACCCCGAGACATAAAAAAGCCAGGCTGGAGTTTGCCAAAACTTACCTGAAAAAGCCTAAAACATTTTGGAAGAATGTTCTCTGGTCAGATGAGACAAAAGTAGAGCTTTTAGGGCAAAAGCATCAACATAGAGTTTACAGGAGAAAAAAGAGGCATTCAAAGAAAAGTACACGGTCTCTACAGTCAAACATGGCGGAGGTTCCCTGATGTTTTGGGGTTGCTTTGCTGCCTCTGGCACTGGACTGCTTGACCGTGTGCATGGCATTATGAAGTCAGAAGACTACCAACAAATTTTGCAGCATAATTTAGGGCCCAGTGTGAGAAAGCTGGGTCTACCTCAGAGGTCATGGTTCTTCCAGCAGGACAATAACCCAAAACACACTTCAAAAAGCACTAGAAAATGGTTTGAGAGAAAGCACTGGAGACTTCTAAGGTGGCCAGCAATGAGTCCAGACCTGAATCCCATAGAACACCTGTGGAGAGATGTAAAAATGGCAGTTTGGAGAAGGCACCCTTCAAATATCAGGGACCTGGAGTAGTTTGCCAAAGAAGAATGGTCTAAAATTCCAGCAGAGCATTGTAAGAAACTCATTGATGGTTACCGGAAGCGGTTGGTCGCAGTTATTTTGGCTAAAGGTTGTGCAACCAAGTATTAGGCTGAGGGTGCCAATACTTTTGTCCGGCCCATTTTTGGAGTTTTGTGTGAAATGATCAATGTTTCGCTTTTTGCTTCATTCTCTTTTGTGTTTTTTCATTTAAGACAAATTAATTGAAGATAATAATACCAAAGAATTTGTGTTTGCAATCATTTTCAGGAAGAAACTGAATATTATCTGACAGAATTGCAGGGGTGTCAATACTTTTGGCCATGACTGTAGGAGAGCTCTCCTCCATGTGACTGCTCCCTTCAGCTTCCAGACACGCCCCCATTTTTGATTTATTATTACTTTTGTCAGATTCAAGTTATTTCTGTCACCATTTTGGGTTTTCTGTAATTTAAGGAGGGGTACCAACAATTTTGACCACGTGTGTAGTTATACCACAAAAAATATAACTAGCTTTTCCCATATGTCTACTTTATATTAGCACAAGCTGAAGAGCCCGGCGCTGCCCAGGCATAGTAACTAACTAAGGTTAGTTATAACAAATTATAATGATTGTGTGTATATATATATATATATATATATATATATATAGGGAAAAAAAATTGGCAGCACTCAAATTAAATGTGAAAAAAGTGGATACTTTACTGATCTTCAGATGGCAACGTTTCAACGGTGACCCGTCTTTGTCAAGGCTTGACAAAGACGGGTCACCGTTGAAATGTTGCTATCTGAGGATCAGTAAAGTATCCACTTTTTTCACATTTAATTTGAGTGCTGCCTATTTTTTTTCCTTTTGTCATTTTGGCTGTTTGGACACTGCTGAATAGGTTTTGCACCTGCTGTATTATTTTGGTAGTGCTGCCCCTTTTTCTAGATTTATATATATATATATATATATATATATATATAAAGCTGAGTGTAGAGCAGCCACATTCACTATAATATCCCACATCATCCCGTCAGAGCCACCGGGCTAGTACGCCTAATATCCCACATCATCCCGTCAGCCTGGGGTCAGAACCAAAGTGCAGAGTGCAGGGCCGGAGTCAGCACCCGATGCACCCGGGCAAGTGCCGGGGCCCTGGCGAGACGGGGGGCCCAATCACGCTGTCTGGGATACCCGCCAGCGCCACCACGCCCCCCATGTACTGACCCCATCCTGCGCCCTCCCTGAGGGACCCACGCAGCCAGCAATGATCATTGCTTCGGCTGTAATCTTGTGTGCGGCACAGGACCTGTGATGAGGTCACAGGAGGGGAGGAGTCAGGGGTCACATGATCAGGGTAGCTGCAGGACTCTCTGCTGTGCTGGTCGTGTCATTATGGTGCTGGTCTGGATGAGGTAAAGTTTCTGTGTGGGGTCAGGAGGGGTTTACAAGGTGGATGTAGCAGAGCCGTGTGTGTACGAGGTGTACAGAGAGGAGCCGTGTGTGTTCGGAGCAGAGCCGTGTGTCTGTGTGTACGAGGTGTAGGGAGCGGAGCCGTGTTGCCATTGTAGGGAGCGGAGCCGTGTGTGTACGAGGTGTATGGAGCAGAGCCATGTGTGTACGATGTGTACCGGAGCAGAGCCGTGTGTGCATGAGGTGTACGGAGCGGAGCCGTGTGTCTACGAGGTGTACGGAGCGGAGCCGTGTGTACGGAGTGGAGCCGTGTGTGTACGAGGTTTACGGAGCGGAGCCATGTGTACGAGGTGTAAGAAGCGGAGCCGCGTGTGTACGAGGTGTAAGGAGCAGAGCCGTGTGTGTATGAGGTGTACGGAGTGGAGCCATGTGTGTACGAGGTGTACCGGAGCAGAGCCGTGTGTGTACGCGGTGTACGGAGCGAAGCCATGTGTGTACGAAATGTACATAGCGGAGCCATGTGTGTACGAAGTGTACAGAGCAGAGCCGTGTGTGTACGAGGTGTTCGGTGTGGAGCCGCATGTGTACGAGGTGTACGGAGCGGAGCCATGTGTGTATGACGTGTGCGGAGCCGCATGTGTACGTGGTGTACGGAGCGGAGCCGTGTGTGTACGAGGTGTACGGAGCTGAGCCATGTGTTTATGGAGCGGAGTAGAGCCGGGGGTGTACAAGGTGGACGGTGCGGAGACGTGTGTGTATGAGGCATACAAACCGGAGCCTTGCGTGTACGAGGTGTATGGTGGGGAGCATTTATACCTCCCGAGTCCCAACCGTCCCAGATCCAGCGAGACAGTCCCGATTTTGAGAGAGAGAGACGGCCCCAGCCGGGAGCTTACTTTTCCCGCGGACATAGGAGTACACAGCGGAGCCCCAAGGAGCACTTTAAAACTCACACGTAACGTTCTACCGGAAGTGACGTGCTGGAATCTGACCAGAAATGAGGTCATTTCGGGAGGATATTGTGACGGAACCATGGAAGCACTTCAGGGAATGCTTCAGATCCATCACCGTGTCCTCCTCTGACAGAGTGGACAGCGGGATCGCCTTGGAATCGGGGATGTCGGCCATGTGAGCGGACCATGATATGTCCTGCACCAGGAGGCTCAGGTGGGCACTACAATGGGAGCCGGGCTGCTATGGTATCTTTAGAGAATATTTCTTTCTTTGTTTCTTTCTCTCTCTCTGTTCTTTCTCTCTCTCTGTTCTCTTTCCCCTCTTTCTTTCTTTCTTTCTTTCTTTCTGTCTCTGTTCTTTCTGTCTCTCTGTTCTCTCTTTCCTCTCTTTCGATCTCTCTCTGTTCTTTCTTTCCTTCCCCTCTTTCTTTCTTTCCCCTCTTTCTTTTTCTCTCTCCCTGTTCTTTTTTTCTGTCCACTCTTTTTCTCTCTCTGTTCTTTCTTTCCCCTCTTTCTCTCTCCCTCTCTGTTCTTTTTTCCCTCTTTCTTTCTTTCTCTCTGTTCTTTTTTTCTGTCCACTCTTTCTTTCTCTGTTCTTTTTCTCTGTTCTTTCTTTCCCCTTTCTTTCCCCTGTTTCTTTCTCTCTTTGTTCTTTCTTTCTTTAGCCTCTTTCTTTCTCTCTCTGTTTCTTTCTCTCTCTGTTCTTCCTTTCTCTCTGTTCTTTATTTCCCCCCTTTCTTTCTGTTCTTTCTCTCTGTTCTTTCTTTCTCTGTTTCTTTCTCTCTCTGTTCTTCCTTTCTTTCTCTCTGTTCTTTCTTTTTCTGTTCTTTATTTCCCCTTTCTTTCTCTCTGTTCTTTTTCTCTCTCTGTTCTCTCTCTCTATTCTTTCTTTCTCTCTTCTTTCTTTCATGCGTACACTACTAATCAATAGCCTCCTTCACACGAACATGTTTTGCCAATAAGCGAGTGTCCGTGTGGATCACATGCGTGTCCGTGTGATCCACAAGGATACAAGTCCGTTTTTGGCCGGCACCACGGATATCACACGGCATGAATCGTGGTATGTGTTAAGGGTGGGGCCCACTGAGACTATTTCGCCAGGGGCCCTCAAAAACCTGAAGCCGGCCCTGGCTGAGTGGATTTGCCCTGACTTCCATACCAATGATCCCTTTTATAGAAGCCTGGGGTGAGAATCAGAGCGCTGAGGGATTTACCCTAACTTCCATACCGGAGATCCCTTTAAGAAAGCCTGGAATCAGAACCAGAGTGCTGAGTGGATTTGCCTTGACTTGCATACCAATGATTCCTTTAATAGAACCCTGGGGTCAGAATCAGGATGCTGAGGGATTTGCCCTAACTTCCGTACAGGAGATCCTTTTAAGAGAGCCAATTGCCCTTACTTCCATACTGGCGATCCCTTTAAGAGAGGCATGGGGTTAGTACCAAAGTGCAGAGTGCATTTGCCCTCACTTCCATACCGGGGATCCCTTTAAGAGGGGCCTTGGGTCAGAACCAGAGCGCTGAGTGGATTTGCCCTGACTTGCATACCAATGATCCCTTTAATAGAACCCTGGGGTCAGAATCAGAGCGCTGAAGAATTTGCCCTAACTTCCAAACAGGAGATCCCTGGAGAGCCTGGGGTCAGTACCAGAGCATTTGAAGACAATTTCCCTGACTTCCATACCGGGGATCCCTTTAAGAGAGGCATGGGGTCAGAACCAAAGCACTGGATGGATTTACTCTGCCTTCCATACCGGAGATCCCTTTAAGAAAGGCCTGGGGTCAGTACCAAAAGGCTGAGTGGATTTGCCCTAACTTTCATACCAATGATCCCTTTAAGAGACCCTGGGGTCAGAACCAGAGCTGAGTGGAAAGGTCCTAACTTCCATACCGGGGATCCCTTTAAGAGAGGCCTGGGTCAAAACCAAAGCACTGGATGGATTTGCCCTGACTTCCATACCGGAGATCCCTTTTAGATGGAAGATGTGCCCATGGGATGGAGGATGTGTGATGTGCATATGGGGAGGGAGGGGGGATTCATTTCTGTCATGTGCTCTGTGCTTCTTTCTGGGGGGCAGACAATGGCTGGCAGCTTATGTTCCCAGGGATGCTAGATTTCTCCTACCACATGGGACACACCAGAGTGTCTGCTGAGGTGTTGTCAAGTGGGAAAACTTGCTCATAGCAACCAATCACAGCTCAGCTTCTTTTAACCAGCTCTGGTGAAATGAGAGATGCTTAGTGATTGGTTGCAAGGAAAACTGCTGCTCATAGCAAACAATCACAGCTCAGCTTCTTTTGAACAGCTCTGGTGAAATGAAAGATGCTTCGTGATTGGTTGGTGATACACACACACACACACATACATACAATCAGTTTTATATATAGAGATTATTTTTTAAACTTATTTTATGGTTAGGATGTTAGAAGGACTAAACATTATCAATTTTACATTTTTACAACAAATTTTTTTTATTAGGGACCACAGCACATTTGAACTGACTTTGACAAGCTATATGACAGAGTATACCCAAAAGTGACACCAAATTAAAAACTGAACTCTTCAAGGTCCTCGAACCACATTCAAAAAGTATATTAACCCTTTAGGTGCATCAATTAAATTAAAACAAGGAGAAAATGACAATTTAAAAAAAAAAATTTTTTTTTTTAAATCTTCTTGTCAAGAGAACACAACAGGAACATTGTGTAGATACCGCCACTGCCACCAATTTGTCTAAGGACAAAATTCAGCTGCATCCAATTGTCAGGATAATTACACAATTGAGTGACGAGTGATGGAAGAGGCCACAGCTGTTTTCACTTTTAGGCCGGTTGTTGGAGAACTTCCAGTGAACGTATAGTATATACACATCCGATTCCAACACACTGTATATATATATATACCCCAGTACAGTCACTGCCAAACGCCTCAAAAACAAAAGGTACTAGCTTCCACCACCAATCGTCTATATATTGGACACCAGTTACAGATAAAGCAGGGGTGCAGTTTATAGAGCAAGAGGAACAGAGCTATTAAATTTTATATATTTAATCTGAAAAGTAGACAGTGCTTATAAAAATATAAAATATGTTACAAAATGGGAGCAAAACAATACAGTATATACATTCACGCTAAATAAAAAGGATAAGAAAAGAAAAGTACTAAACCTGTGTAACAGGAAAGTCACAGATCTGTTATGGAGGAAAGCAGTTCTTTTAGGAAAACGGTACAGCACCACAGCTAACTGTGTCTCCCAGGACTGACAATGACAAAAAATCATAATCTGCTAATTGAGTAAAAACCACACTCATATACCTCTCTTCGGTGAACTTATATGGGTGCTGGTCATGGGATGTGGCTAAGGTCCCAAAAATGAAGAGTTCTACAACTTTCAGGATATCTTCGCCCCTGGAGGTCCTGGGAGAGATATGCTAATGTCATATTTCTCATCATGATTTTAGGTTTCCATAGATAAGAAACATGACATATATTGTCATTCATCTGTCATATTTTACTTTGGTACTTGATGTGGCAATTGCCCAGTGATATAAGTCAATGCGTTATGTTCGCCACTTTGTCACAACAGAAATATATTTTCCTTAACTGTAGGATCTACGCCGTTCATATAAAAGCCAGCGTTCACAAGTGGAATGGCAACAAAGCAGTCTGTTTGCAGTTCTCTGTAACTAGAGAGGCTAGGGCCATAGGGCATCTCCACAGGCCATAGATTTGTCATCTTTCACATTCATTTGCAAGCTGGAATTCGTGTCTGTGATTCATCAGATAACCAAATTTAAAGTGAATCTGTCACCACATTTGACCTATTTAAACTATTAATATGGGCATACAGGTTGTAGACTGCTTATTAGAGTGATACTGGTATGCCTCATATTGGATGTCTTGTTGATAAATCATCTTTTATCACTTTAAATAAACAACCTCTTCCAGGGCATGTCTGTCTCACTTGTCCTACATGGAGCTGTAACTGCTTGCATGCCTATTTGGAAAATGTTTTTCCTTTTTAGTAACTAGTAATAAAGTACATTTTTTACCTTTTCATTCCACGTTGGATTTTTTCTTTTTTATTGCACTTTCTGGTTGCTCTGCCTGATCCGTGCGAGGAATTGGATTGGAACCTATCTACAGACATTGGGGTAAGCTGACATTTTTTGGCCATATCTTCCAGGGTATGGGGATGATGTCTGGAAAATAACTCTGCCTCCAGAGCTTATTCTTATTTTACAGGGGGAGTCACCAGTGTGATGGCCACTTTCGTCTCTCACTGAAGAGCTCAATGTGATTATAACTGACACATCTGCAGGTTCCTCTCAGTGCTTCAGCTTCCATCTCACAGGCAGACAGGGTTGAAAGAAGCATACCATTTTTTACATGAAGACACATTTCAGTTTTCCTGTTCTGGTGTCATTAACCCCTTTGTGACAGAGCCGATTTGCTTCTTAATGACAAGGACAATTTTTACAATTCTGTCCACTGTCACTTTATCAGGTTATAACTCTGGAACGCTTTAACGATCCCACTGATTCTGAGAATTTTTTTTCGTGACATATTGGACTTCATGATAGTGATAAAATTTCTTCGATATGAGTTGCGTTTATTTATGGAAAAACGGAAATATGGCGAAAATTTTTAAAATTTTGCAAATTTCAAACTTTTAATTTTTATACGCTTAAAATCTGAGAGATATGTCGTACAAAATACTTAATAAATAACATTTCCCACATGTCTAATTTACATGAGCACATGGAAACAATTTTTTTTTTTTTGTTAGGAAGTTATAAGGGTTAAAAGTTGACCAGCAATTTCTCATTTTTACAACAAAATTTACAAAACCATCTTTTTTTAGGTACCAAATAACATTTGAAGTCACTTTGAAGAGTTTCCATGACAGAAAATACCCAAAAGTGAGACCATTGTAAAAACTGCACCCCTCAAGGTGCTCAAAACCACATTCAAGTGTCATGATCCAGGTTGGATATGACAGGTTTTGAATAAGTAACCTTTTTTTTCCTTTGAGCTGATTGCTTGGAGTTGGTTTTGCCCCCCGGTGGCCATTAGGGTTATTACACAGTGGTGTCTTTTGTTCTAGTTTGCCCCCGGTGGTGGTGAGCGTTATTGCACGGGAATCTCTAACAGGTGTGAGACTCTGGCTCCTAACTATAAAGGTGTGTCAGGTGTTCTCACTCACTGTTGGTGATATTGGTCTTTTCCAACCATCCTTGGTGAAGGAAGGAGCTAGAGAGAGTTCCTGGCAGCTCAGTCAGAATCCTGGAGTGGCAGCTATGGTGTCAGCGAGGAGGTCTGGCAAAGCTTGGAGGAGTGGCAGTTATGGTATCAGCGAGGAGTTCTTGTAAAGCATGGTGGAGTAGCAGCTATGGTGTCAGCAAGGAGTTCTTGCAAAGCTTGGTGGAGTGGCAGCTATGGTGTCAGCGAGGCGTTCTTGCAAAGCTTGGTGGAGTGGCAGCTATGGTGAAAGCTGCACTCAGATGCTGGACTCTGTTGCTGGAAGAGAGCTGCACTCAGATGCTTGATTCTGCTGCAGGAAAGCTGCACTCAGATGCTGGACTCTGCTGCTGGAAAGCTGCACTCGGATGCTGGAAAGCTGCATTCGGATGCGGGACGCTGTTGCTGGAAAGCTGCACTCAGGTGTTGGATCCGGTTGGAGGAAAAGATGCACTCAGGTGTCGGACTCTGTTGCTTGGAGCATTAGCAACAGAGCAAAGCTAAGTGGTGTTTCCCTGTTTGTCACTTTCCTCAATGTGTGTTTTAGTGCAGTGGTGGGATTAGTTTCTGCACCGTCCACTTCACTAGTAAGGGATTGGTTCAGGGCGGGCTAGGGATTTCAGGTATCCTGATCGGCGCCCGGTGCGGAACTGGCCTAGGGATCGTTAGGAGTGTAGAGACACTGACTCAGGGGAGTGCAGGAGGTCTCCACGTCCCCGTTCCCGATCGCAGGGCCACCATTGTAATTGTTTTCCTGGTTTTCCCCTTTATTCTGAAATTCGCCCTGCTGGAGGCAGTGTATCCAGACATACATGTACTACTGAAATTTGCCTGCTGGAGTCGGTGTATCCGGCTGCACGTTCTATTATTTAAATTCGCCCTGCTGGAGGCGGTGTATCGAGGGTCATGCGTGTCACATAAATTCGCCTGCTGGAGGCGGTGTGTCCAGTCACACGTGACCATGACATTATCACCAAACTTACTTTTTTTTTTTTTTTCTCGTAGGCCTTTGGCAAAGTTCAGGCCTTTGGCCAAGTTCAGGCCAGTGAGTAATTGCTGCTGGGCATCACTGAGGTGAGTGAGGAGCTGCATGGTGTGTTGAAGCAGTTCCAGCAGCAGTTATCAGGTTCTGGGGCCTTCCCTCTGGCTCAACCAGAAAATGAAATTGCGGCTCTGGCAAAGAAGCCCCCAGAGTCCCTGCTGGTGAGCGGGACTTGCTCATGCACGCGGACACACCCAGGCAGGTGGGAGGAGTGGGTGTCCCCATGGTGCTGCCTGGTATTCTCCGAGGTGAAGGGGTACGTCCCTGTGGTGGGCGGATTTGTGTTATAGTCCGTGGGGCTCACGCCAAACCTTCCATACCACCGAAGAAGCCGCCCCCTCCTGGTCGTGTGGAGGAAGGCGACCAGGGAGTGTATATATTTTCTCCATATCCCCGTCCCCTTCTCCTCCAGTTGTGGCTGCAGGGGTGCTGCCAGGGAGTAGGGGCAAGTCTCAACCCTCACCATTAGCCAACCCAGAGAGGCGCAGGCCTCGTAGTAGGAGGGGTTGGAGGGTGGTGTTTCCCTTGGTAAATAGCGGGGGTGTGAGTGTGGTGACACAGAGGGACGCCTCGGTTGTCAGTTCCAGTAAAAGTTCACAGTATTTGACAAAGTAATGAGTAGCAATAAACGTTCTGGTCCGGACCAGTGTGTGTACGAGCGTGTATGGGTGTCCACCAAATAACATCCAGTGGAAGTGTGTGCGGAGTCTTGTCAGCTTGTTTTACCTCCAAATTTGCTCACACAACTCGCTTCCCAGGACGGTGCTCTGGGGATGTGCAACGCCGCCAGAACATACATTGTCAATACCAGCGGTGCCCATTTGTCTTTAACCTGAAGTACAGGTAGTTGCAGAGGTGAACTCTGGATCTGGGCGTCCCCTCTGTAGGTGGTTCCCTGATGAGGAGCGGTCTTGAGGGTCCAGAGGCCCCTCATTGAGGGAGAGTACTGTCATGGTCCAGGTTGGATATGACAGGTTTTGAATAAGTAACCTTTTTTTTCCTTTGAGCTGGTTGCTTGGAGTTTGTTTTGGCCACGGTGGCCATTAGGGTTATTACACAGTGGTGTCTTTTGTTCTAGTTTGCCCCTGGTGGTGGTGAGCGTTATTGCACGGGAATCTCTAACAGGTGTGAGACTCTGGCTCCTAACTATAAAGGTGTGTCAGGTGTTCTCACTCACTGTTGGTGATATTGGTCTTTTCCAACCATCCTTGGTGAAGGAAGGAGCTAGAGAGAGTTCCTGGCAGCTCAGTCAGAATACTGGAGTAGCAGCTATGGTGTCAGCGAGGAGGTCTGGCAAAGCTTGGAGGAGTGGCAGCTATGGTGTCAGCGAGAAGTTCTTGTAAAGCATGGTGGAATGGCAGCTATGGTGTCAGCGAGGAGTTCTTGCAAAGCTTGGTGGAGCAGCAGCTATGGTGTCAGCAAGGAGTTCTTGCAAAGCTTGGTGGAGTGGCAGCTATGGTGAAAGCTGCACTCAGATGTTGGACTCTGTTGCTGGAAGAGAGCTGCACTCAGATGCTGGACTCTGCTGCTGGAAAGCTGCACTCAGATGCTGGACTCTGCTGCTGGAAAGCTGCACTCGGATGCTGGACTCTGCTGCTGGAAAGCTGCTCTCAGATGCGGGACTGCGGGACTCTGTTGCTAGAAAGCTGCACTCAGGTGTTGGATCCGGTTGGAGGAAAAGATGCACTCAGGTGTCGGACTCTGTTGCTTGGAGTATTAGCAACAGAGCAAAGCTAAGTGGTGTTTCCCTGTTTGTCACTTTCCTCAATGTGTGTTGTAGTGCATTGGTGGGATTACTTTCTACACCGTCCACTTCACTACTAAGGGATAGGTTCAGGGCAAGCTAGGGATTTCAGGTATCCTGATCGGCGCCCATTCGGAACCGTCCTAGGGATCGTTAGGAGTGTAGAGACACTGACTCAGGGGAGTGCAGGAGGTCTCCACGTCCCCGTGCCCTATCGCAGGGCCACCATTGTAATTGTTTTCCAGGTTTTCCCCTTTATTCTGAAATTCACCCTGCTGGCGGCGGTGTATCCAGACATACGTGTACTACTGAAATTCGCCTGCTGGAGGTGGTGTATCCGGCTGCACGTTCTATTATTTAAATTTGCCCTGCTGGAGGCGGTGTATCCAGGGTCACGCATGTCACATAAATTCGCCTGCCGGAGGCGGTGTGTCCAGTCACACGTCACCATGACATCAAGCAGTTAATTAACCCTTTACGTGCTTCACAGGAACTGAAGCAATGTGGAAAGAAAAAATAAACATTTAACTTTTTCAAAATATTTTAATTCAGAACCAATGTTTTTCATTTTTACAAGTGTAAAAAGAGAAAATAATGCAGAAAATTTGTTGTGCAATTTCTTCTGAATATGCCGATACCCCATGTGGGGGTAAACCTCTGTTTGGGTGCATGGCTGAGCTCGGAAGGGAAGGAGCACCGTTTGACTTTTTCAATGCAGAATTGGCTGGAATTGAGATGGGACGCCATGTCGTGTTGGGAGAGCCCCTGATGTGCCTAAAGAGTGGAAACCCCTAAGTTACACCATTATGGAAACTAGACCCCCCAAGGAACTTATCTAGATGTGTGGTGAGCACTTTGAACCCCCAAGTGCTTCACAGAAGTTTATAACATAGAGCCGTGAAAATAACAATTTTTTTCCACAAAAATGATCTTTTCGCCCCAAATTTTTATTTTCCCAAGGGTAACAGAAGAAGTTAGACCCCCAAAGTTGTTGTGCAATTTGTCCTTAGTACGCCGATACCCCATATGTGGGGGTAAAGCACGGCAGAGCTCGGAAGGAAAGGAGCACCATTTGACTTTTTCAACGCAGATTTGGATGGAATTGAGATTGGACGCCATGTCGTGTTTGGAGAACCCCTGATGTGCCTAAACAGTGGAAACCCCACCGATTCTAGGCCCCAACACACCCCTAATCCTAATCCCAACCATAAGTAACCACAACCCTAACACACCCCTAACCCTAATCCCAACCCTAACCATAACCTTAACCACAAACCTAACCCTAAAATACCCCTAACCCTAAATCCCAACCCTATCACTAATCCCAACCCTAACCCTAATCCCAACCCTAACACTAACTTTAGCCCCAATCCTAACTCTAACTTTAGGCCCAACCATAACTTTAGCCCAACTAACTTTAGCCCAACTCTAACCCTAATGGGAAAATGGAAATACATTTTTTTATTTTATTATTTTTCCCTAACTAAGGGGGTGATAAAGGGGGATTGATTCACTATTTTTTTATTTTGATCACTGTGATAGGTCCTATCACATCGACCAAAATGAACTAATAGGAAAAATCTCCTATTGTTGCCGGGTGCTCCAGCCATTTTCATCCCGGAAGACATTGACGCCCGTGGGGCGAAGCAGGAGAGTCCAGGGACACCGAGGGGTACCGTGGGGGGCTCGGGGGACCCTATTTCTCTCTCCTCTGATGTGCAATCACATGTGCAGTAAAAACTGACCCTAATCATGTTCTCTGAGGTCTCGGCTACCCCCAGCAGCCGAGACCCCGGAGAAATTCCAACTCTGGGGGGCGCTATAATCTTAAACCTGCTGTGGCTTAAGTACCCTTAAAGGGAATCTGTCACCCTTTTTTTAGATATCATATAATGATATCATTCAATTCTGTGTCACATAAGGATTCTCTGAGTACTTTTGCTTTCCCCTGACCCCGCACCTTTCATGCATAAATACCTTTTTTATATCGGTTCAGATGTATGTAAACTGCCATGGTCCGGTCCGATGGGCGGGGCTTATTCACCTGCTCCCCCCTCCCTGTCTTGCTCTACACAAGAAGAAATGCATAGAGCAAGACAGGGAGAGGGGGGAGCAGGTGAATAAGCCCCGCCCAGTGTACCGGACAGCGGCAGTTTATATACATCTGAACTGATATAAAAAAGGTATTTATGCATGAAAGGTGCGGGGTCAGGGGGAAGCAAAAGTACTAAGAGAATCCTTATGTCACACACAATTGAATGATATCATTATATGATATCTCAAAAAAGGGGTGACAGATTCCCTTTAACTGCTGCCGTTAAAAGGCGTATCGGCGGCATTAAGGAGTTAATTGTCTCACACTGGTAACTCCCATTCATGTAAAATAAGCTCGAATGCAGTTATCTTCCAGGCAGTGTCCTCCCCATAGCCTGGAAAAGCTACTTTACAGAAACTAATGAAAGATGATTTATCATCAAAGCAACTGATATGAGGCATACGAGGATGACATTTTCAGCAATATATATCCTGTATTCCCATATTAATAGTTTAAATAGGCCAATGTGTTGACAGACTCTAATTACTTGTTTGCAGCAGTGGGGTCCCAGCTCCAAACATTTTGGGGGAAAAAAGTGCGTCTTGTATTCCGAAAAATACAGTACAGCTACGGCACTTTTTTTTAAGTTTTTTACTTAGTACCTCTATGGATTGTAACTTTTATTACTCTGATCACTGGCCTCATGCACTGCCATGCATGATACAGTACCTGTGAGATTTCACAGGCAGGAAGCCTGCTGGACCCTGCCCATGATGGCACACCAGTAGGTCATTGTTTGACCTACAGGTGCCATGACAACTATCGGCTCCCTGTGATTTCATTGCGAGGGTTCCGATGGGGGTGAGAGAGGGAGCTCTCTCCCTTTCACAGCTTTTAAATGCCACGATCACTATCGATTACGGCTTCTAGAAGGTCAATCAGCCAGTGGCAGGGCAGGCACCAGACCTGCACGATCACCACTGGAAGCTCGGCTGTCAGCGGAGCCGAGCTCCCAGTGGTGGTCGTGCAGGGAAGTGCTGGTGTTTCAGGACTTCCCTCCGATCACGGTTCTTCAGATTGATTGACCGATCACAGCAATCAGAAAGTGGGGACTGAAGAAATGGGTTCTCCGCTTCTCTAGTCATGCTGCTCAGCTGTCAGTGACATCTGTCGGCACAGAACCATCACTGTGTGTTTTCACACAGTGAGAATTCAATTACATGACGTTTATAGCATGTCATGATGTGGGAACTGACACCTGCTCATGACATGCTATACAAGTCAATGGTCAATAAGGAGTTAAGGGGCCTCTTCATTGTTTACACATTTACATCAGGTAATATTGCACTAATTTCAATTTTAAGGCAAGGTTGTATAATTTCAGGACCTCACGACAACAACAAAAAAAATCCTCCTACCTATTCTAGTTCTCTTATGTGTAAGGTGCACAGAATAATAAATAAATGGACTACTGCCACCTGGTTCCATGAGTGTTAGGATCCCTTGTGCTTGTTGATTTCCTCTTCCTTGCAGTTCTTCTTCTTCAAGCTGGCAGCTATCAAAACTAAAACTCATGACCACATTTCCCTCATGAGTCATGGTTGGACTAAGTTCTCTATAACAATCACACTTAGCTGGTTTCATATTCTGTGCAACCTGAAAAAACATAACAAAGACAATGCACATTAATTGTATGATAGGAGTTAAAATTAATTTCATTCCACATCCATCATCATTTACGTTTTCCTCTGTAACCCCTAAGGCACTTGGAGCACTTTGTTATCAGACATAAGCAATCAGCAAAGGCAGCTTTTAATCAATCACCACCAAACAACAAGGCGTAAATTAAGCCTCTGTTTTATTATACTGTATATGGATCAATTGAGCCCCTCGATTGCCACCAATCATGGGCACTAATTAGTATCAGGAAAGCCGGTATATAAGGATGGACTGCCAGGTATACGGCACATGCCCTGACGAAGAGGGAAGATATCCCTCGAAACGCGTCGAATTGTGCCTCAGGAGCACCCGTCCTTGCTTCCCGAGTGACGTCACAGAAGCACCGCCCCCTATCACGCCACGTCTTCAGCGCTGCTTCCGCCCGGAGCGCGCAAGGTGCTGGCGTTCTCCTGCTCCCTTCTCCTCTTGCTGACTCTCCTACCGCCCAGCAGCCTTCCTCTTTACTCCATCTAGCGGACAACAAGCTGCTACAGGTTGTACAAGTAAGTGCTTCTCATCGGTCACACTGCCCCTTTGAGAGGATTACTTCTATAACCATCGGTGTCTCACTAGAACGCCTCCAAGTGTGCCACCAAGGTAGACTGTCTAATTAATAACAGAACCCCACCAGAGGGCCTCCAGCGATCCAACTGATCGAAAATCACGCTATTTGGCATACGCCTAAATACCCAGTAAGTGTCATTTAAAAAGATTTGGCACCCTTCTTTGCCACACTGAGGGATCTTTATCCTTAATTTTCTAATCTGCCATCTCTACTAGCCAATCAATCTAACAAACAACATTTGGATATTGGTACAACGGAGAGATTAATACTGCCCAGGGTGACGAGTAAAAAGTACTGTATTTTCAATCTTGCACCCTTCTAGTGCACACTACACAACCACTGTGTTAATACTAACATTACCATTTATTATTCCACTAGCCATACTCGTCATCTGATGAAAATTATCTGCATCATATCTGTCTCTTGAATATGCTCCACATCTACTCATTCAGCAAGTGAGTATTTAACATATATATTCTCTCATTTCTCAGCATAGCACGGTGATTGTTTTTTGTTTACAAAGTTTCAAAACAAATAAAGGAAGATAAATAACACTCAAGACTAAAAGGGGATATCTGAGACTTTATTAAAAAAAATGTATCTGCGCATTAACAGGCAAGTATTTGCTACTTACCTGCCTGCTGTGTCCGGCGCCATTCTTCCCCAACACAGTGCAGTCACAGACCGCTCCTGTTGGGGATTCAGAAGCCTCTGCTGACATCATGCCTAGAGAGCGGAGGCTACTCTATCCTGGCCCCAGTATTGTTCAACATTTTTATAAATGATCTATATATTTAAGGGAACTGAAGGTGTACTAATCAAATTTGCAGATGATGCAAAGATGAGAGGGATAGGTAACACTAGAGAAGACAGAGAAAGGATTCAGAAGGATCTAGATAAGCTTGAACTAATAGTATGGTATTTAATAGGGAGAAATGCAAGATTCTACATCTCGGCAAGAAAACGAAAATTACATCTACAGCATTGGTGAAACAGAACTAAGCAACAGCACGTGTGAAAAAGACTTGGGTTTACTAATGGATCACAGACTGCGCATGAGTCAACAGAGTGATGCAGCAGCAAAAAAGGTAAACACAGCTCTAGGATGTATTAAAAGAAGAATAGAGTCTAGATCACGTGAAGTAATTATCCCCCTCTTCTCCTCCTTGGTCAGGCCTCATCTGGAATACTGTGTCCAGTTCTGGGCACCACATTTTAAAAAAGACATTGAAAAACTGGAGCAAGCTCAGAGAAGAGCTACCAGAATGGTGAGCGGACTGTAAAGTACATCCTATAAGGAACAGTTAAAGGATCTGGGAATGTATAGTGTTATGAATGGGTCACCGTGGAGGAAAAACCTAAACAAGCTAAGCCCCAGAAAACCAGAGAGGTTGGTAACTATGCAGATTGCAGATCCCTGATCCTAACCACACAACTAGCAGCAGCAGTGGAGCGTACCTACGATGAACCTAGACGCCTCGTCACGGCCAGAGGACTAAATAAGCCTGAAGGAAGAAAAGGGGAAAACTAACTGCCCCAGAGCAGACCCCAAAGGAATAGACAGCCCCCACACATGTATTGACGGTGAAACAAGATGAAAACACAAACATAGGCAGGAAAATAGGCTGAACAAACTATGGGGCCCAAACTAACTAGAAAGGAGAGGAAAGGAAAGACACTGTCTGCAATCTGCCAAAAACCCTACAAAAATAATGTCCAACACTTCTGATAACAAAATTAACCCTGAAGTCACTAGACTTCTCCTGCTATATCAGCACTCTGAAATATTCTGAGGCAGAGCAAAAAGAGGCCAATCTAATAAGAGACAAAAAGAAAATTGGCAAATACAGATAAGTAAGAGTGGAAATTCAGCACAGCCCCAGCCGGGGCTGGCTGACCACACAAAAAACGGAATAGACCAACAAAATCAAGTGTAAACATTAGCAGAAAAACTTAGCTTGAGCTGACTGGAACAGAGCTGAGAACCAAGACTTGACAAGCCAGAAGGAATCACCAGCAACAGAATAGGGTGTCGGCTGTCTTAAATCCAGTCTGAGATTCCTGAGGTCCAATCGTCATCCTCCTTATCAGGTGGCAAATCTCTACTGATTACATCAGCCTCACTACCTCCTGTTACCACCAGAGGGAGCCTGGAAGGAGAACTCACAACTGGTAGACCAGAAAATGAACTCACAACAGTATAGTTTGCAAAAATGAGGGCTAAGAGGAGACTTAATAGCTGTCTACAAATATCTAAAGGGATATCGCAGTGGAGAGGGATCATCATTATTCTCATTTGCACATGGAAACATGAGAAACAATGGAATAAAACTGAAAGGGAGATTAGATATCAGAAAAAAACTTTTGGACAGTGATGGTGAACAATAAGTGGAACAGGCTGCCACTTCAATGAAAGTCTTCAAACAGAGGTTGGACAGACATCTCAAACCAAAACAGAAAAAAGACCCCTGAAATGTAACTTTTATTAGAACGTTGTCTAAAAATATTGCATGATTGGCCAGGATACAGTGCACATATAAAATTCAAATAAGCAACAGTGCATCCATTAGGGAAAAAAAAAATAAAAAAGTGGGGCAATAGGGAATTAAAAACAGCCACAGAGACTAGGGAAAAATATCACAGTATGTGGGCTAGTAAGCCATATAAATCCCTGATGGATGCCCTACCTATCAGTGGAGGTTGGCAACCTAAGTTTCTATGGTATGGCGCCCCCACTCAACGGCGGCTGGCCCTAAAGTCCCTTGTGTACCCTAAGCTAATGTGTTTACTGCACATTAGCTTAGGGTACTCGAGGGACTTTAGGGACAGCCGCCGTTGAGAAGGGGGCGCCATACCATAGAAACTTAGGGTGCCAACCTTATCAATATGGCAGGAGAGCAATCAGATAGGTAATCAATATTTCAAAATGCCACTGGGATCAGATGGCATGACTCACATTAATGTGCAATATGATATGAGATCCCTAAAAATTCATGAAGGTAGATGCAATGGCCTGCCCACTTAAAAGTTGATGTAATGAGCTATAGCCACCAATGGCATAAATCTCAAAATATATGTCCATATGTCATCAAAAGCCAAGAAAAAATGTGCACATAATTTAAACAATATTGTACATACATAGCAACACCGCTCTCCAACCACATATCCCTAAGTATCACACTAGATCAGCATGCCGGCTTCACAATGGATATCTTAGAGATAATCGGGGTGCTCACTGTTAGGCTGAGTTCACACGTGGCGTTTTTTTCGCTTTTCCGCGGCGGCTTTAACCGCGCGATTTTACCGCGAAAATGCGAAAAATAAGCATCCCATGCATTCCTATGGGATTCCGCAATGCTGTGCTAATGCTGCGGTTTTTACCGCGGCGGAATCGCTTCGCGGTAAAAACCGCAGCATGCTCATTAATTTGCGGAATCGCGGCGATCCCGCACCCATAGGATTGCATTGTTCCGCTTATTTCCCGCATATGGCTGTGCACACCATGCGGAAAGTAAGCAGAACAATTGCGGATGGTACCCACGGTCCGGAGGAGAGGAGACTGTCCTCCGGGCTTTGGGTACCATATCCCTGTAAAAAATAAAATTTAAAAATAAAAAATATTGTTATTCTCACCCTCCGGCGTCCCGCGCAGCCTTCCCGCTTCTCTTCACGCTCTCGTTCCCAGTAGTCCTTTGCGAAAATGCTCGCGATGACGTCCCTTCTCGCGGGATCGCGAAGTCTCGCGGTCATTCGCGCGACGTCATCGCGAATTACCGCGAGACGTCGCGATCCCGCGAGAACTGACGTCATCGCGGGCATTTTCGCAAAGGATTACTGGGAACGGATGCGAGGGACGTCGGAAGGTGAGAATAACACTATTTTTTTTACATTCTATCTTTTACTACTGATGCTGCATAGGCGGCCTCAGTAGTAAAAAGTTGGTCACACTCGTCAAACACTATGTTTGACGAGTGTGACCAACCTGTCAATCAGTTCTCCAAGCGATGCTACAGATCGCTTGGAAAACGCTAGCATTTTGCAAGCTAAATACGCTTGCAAAATGCTAGTTTTTCCGCGGGAAAATCGCGGGAATTTAAAATGCGATTTTCCCGCGGACTGGAATTCCAGAATTCTCGCGGTAATTTCCGCGAGAGTTCCGGTACGTGTGCACTTAGCCTTAACGTCTGGTGCTCAGAGGTAAAAATGACAATATAATATAAAATAGAAAACCTCGGCACACAAAATTTCAATGATCAATGATCAAATGTTCATTATACATCCATAATCAGTGAAAAACGGACCAAAAAATTAATACAAGCAATTCAGAATCCACAGATTAAAAAAAAAAATCAACGTTTCGGCTACAAAGCCTGTATCATGAATTTATCTGTTGGAATAATGGTCCTTAAACATCAGAGTAGGATTCATCCTATGCATACAGCGCATCAGAATTGTGGGTTACCACTCATGTGAAGATATCAGGATGGTGTGCAGGCACGCGCTGGTTCACCGTGAGCACTTCTCCTGTGCCATTCTGTCAGCTGCAACAGGGGACGCAGGGAAGGGCAGGGAGTTTGATTCATGCTGCAACCGAGATTAGCATGTTTTGGTCAGGCTGAGCAGACACAAGTGAATTAGCAGGTATAGATCAGGAATAGATCGGGGAAAAGAGGTAAAGAAAAGCCGGAATACACAGGACCTGTACCCTGGCAGGAGGTGGCCATACCCTCAAGACACAGATTGCATAAAAAGTTAATGTTATCAGGGAGTTGGCTATTACTTGAAGCCAGGAGAAGACCAGGCTTTCTGTCCTGTGACGCAAAGTCCCCCAAAGAAAGAGGGAGTATTGAAAAGCAAAACCAGCATCCCAATAAGGGCTCAATCAGATGTCCGATATTCACATACGAGTACTGTCCAAGTTTTCAGGGATAGCACTGGTACCTGTGATGGTCTATGGGGCTGTTCATACTGTATGTTCATTATTTTTCAGGGAAAATAACAGAGACAAGTCTGATTTTGATCCAAGTGTCAGATAAAATTGGGAATGCAATTCAATGGGTCTTTAACCCTTTCGTTCGAGATCCTATTTTTTGCCTTCGTAATGGGGCCAATTTTTACAATTCTGACCACTGTCACTTTATAAGGTCATAACTCTAGAACGCTTCAATGGATCCCGGTGATTCTGGGAGTGTTTTCTTGTGACATATTGTACTTTATGATAGTGATAAAATTTGTTTGATATGACTTGCGTTTGTTTGTTAAAAAAAATGGAAATTTTGCAAATTTCAAACTTATAATTTTTATGCCCTTAAATCAGAGAGTCATATCACAAAAAATAGTTAATAAACAACATTTCAAATATGTCTACTTTACATCAGCACAATTTTTTAAACATAATTTTTTTTTTGTTAGGAGGTTATAAGAGTTAATAGTTGACCAGGAATTTCTCATTTTTTCCAACCAAATTTACAAAACCATTTTTTTAGGAACCACCTCACATTTGAAGCGAGTTTGGGGGATCAATATGACAGAAAACACCCGAAATTGACACCATTCTAAAAACTGCACCCCTCAAGGTGCTCAAAACCACATTCAAGAAGTTAATTTAACCCTTCATGTGCTTCACAGGAACTGAAGCAATGTGGAAGGAAAAAATTAACATTTAAATTTTTTTCACAAACATTTTAATTCAGAACCAATTTTTTTTATTTTCACAAGTGTAAAAACCACAAAATTAACCACAAAATTAACCACAAAATTTGTTGTGCAATTTCTCATGAATACACTGATACCCCATATGTGGGGGTAAACCACTGTTTGGGCGCACGGCAGAGCTCGAAATGGAAGGAGCGCAGTTTGACTTTTTCAATGCAGAATTGGTTGGAATTGAGATCAGACGCCATGTCGCATTTGGAGAGCCTCTGATATGCCTAAACAGTAAAAACCTCCCAAAAGTTACCCAGTTTTGGAAACTACACCACCCACATAACTTCTCTAGGTGTGTGGTGAGCACTTTGAACCCCCAAGTGTTTCACTAAATTTTATGAGACGTGAAAATAAAAAAATCTTTTTTTTTCCACAAAAATGATATTTTAGCCCCCAAATTTTTATTTTCCCAAGGGTAACAGGAGAAATTAGACCCCCATAGTTGTTGTACAATTTGTCCTGAGTACGTTGATACCCCATATGTGGGGGTAAACCACTGTTTGGGCGCACGGCAGAGCTTGGAAGGGAAGGAGCATGATTGACTTTTTCAACGAAGAATTGGCTGCAATTGAGATCGGACGCCATGTTGTGTTTGGAGGGCCCCTGATGTGCCTAAACAGTGGAAACCCCCAAAATTTTAATTCCAACCCTAACGCCAACACATCACTAACCCTATTCTCAACCCTAACCCCAACACACCCGTAACCCTAATCCCAACCATCACCCTAACCACAACCCTAACCCCAACACACCCCTAACCCTAATCCCAACCCTAACCTGTTGTGAGTTCATTTTCCCCTTCGTCACTGAGGTCTGGTGAACTCCCTATTCTGGTAAAGGAAGGTAATGAGCCTGATTATCAGGCACCTGAGTCTAATGAGGATGACTGGCTGAGTGGAGTCACGGACTGGATATAAGGCTGCCGACGCCCTTCTGCCCTGCGGGTGATTTCTCTGTGGACTTCAAGGACACCAGTCTGATTCGTGCTCCTCTAAAGCTAAGTTTTCTGTTTTGCCTGTTAGCTTTTTTGTTTTGCTTTTTGTTTTCCTTGCTTTTCAGTATTCTGCCATTCCCTGCTGGGGTGAGTTGAATCTCCTTTTGCCAGTAGCTCTGTCTTCAGTATATTCCTGAGTACTGACATAGCTTTTTTGAAGCCTAGCGTCTTCAGGGCCTTTTTCACTGTCAGTCTGTTGGCTCTTATTTTCATAGGGTTTTTCACGGATTGCAGACAGCAGCCTTCCTGTCCTTTTCTATCTAGTTAGCTTGGGCCCCTCTTTGCTCAGTCTATCTTTCTGTCTGTGTTAGTATTTTCATCTTGCTTCACCGTCATTATATGTTGGGGGCTGCCTATTGCTTTGGGGTCTGCTCTGGGGCAGTTTAGATTTCCCCTTTCTTTCTTTAGGCCTATTTAATTCTCCGGCTGTGATCGAGGGGTCTAGGGCATCGTAGGAACCCCCCACGGCTACTGCTAGTTGTGTTGATAGGTTCAGGGGTCTGCAATCCGATAGCTGCCAACTTCTCTGGTTTTCTGGACTTAGCTAGCATTTCTGTTTTTGCCTCCTACGGTGACTCAATCATAACACTAACCCTAATTTTAGCCTCAATTCTAACCCTAACATTAACCCCAACCCTAACTTTATCCTAACCCTAACTTTAGCCTAGTCCTAACCCTAACTTTAGCCTAACACTAACCCTAACCTGCCTTTACTTTACTATTTTTTTTTTACTTTATATCAAGATCGCTGACTCGCACAGCTGTTGCCAGCAGCACTTCTCACACTGTTTCTCTTCTAATCTTTCACTGACAGGAGATCAGAGGAGAAAAAGCGTTATTATGGGGCAGATAGCCTGGGGAAGTCTGTTGCTACAACAAACTTTCCCAGTGATTTGTCTCACTGGCTGGTGTGACCCTGACGTCATCAGGACCTGAACCAATCAGGTCTCAATGAGGTCGGGGGTCACAGGAAGCATTGTGCGTCAGAATCCCCTCGTTATAAGGTACGTGGGTGTCCCAGTCAGCACAAAAACGCTGACCGTAGACAAACGTCGGCGCTGCACAAAGCCCTGCTAACGCCAACGTTTATCTACCGTTGGCGGTCATGAAGCGGTGAAAAATCTGTCTGTGCTTGGATTACAACCAAATGTGGTCCAATTTTCCCCGGCTGTTACAGAGGAAAAAGGTGACGGTGTACATGGCAATATGCTGCCATGCTATCAGAGAGCATTTCCATTGTATGGCTTCCCAATAAACAAAGAATTGAAGTTGTGCAGATCAATGTTAGTGCACATAAGTCCTGATCTGCAAGTATGACTAAGGCCGGAGTCACACTAAACGTATGAAAAATCTATTCGAGTCTCCCTGTCAAGAGTCACAGGAGTGTAATGCGAGTGTCATACAAGTACAATCCAATTTTTCACACCTACCATCCGATTTATATCGGAATGCAGTGCGATTGCTATCCGATTGCAAAGTGATTTTAACATAAGCTTTTACATACAGCAATTCTCTGTCATTTACACATCGTTTTCAATGGAAATATTCGTCAAAACACACACACATAATCATATTATATATATATATATATATATATATATACACACATACACATATATATATATATATATATATATATACACACACACAGTGGGGGAAAAAAGTATTTAGTCATCCACCAATTTTGCTAGTTCTCCCACTTAAAAAGAAGAGAGAGGCCTGTAATTGACATCATAGGAAGACCCCTGTGAGAGTCAAGATGAGAAAACAAATCCAGAAAATCACCTTGTCTGATTTGGCAAGATTTATTTTGTAAATTATGGTGGAAAATAAGTATTTGGTCATTTACAATAGTTCATCTCAATATTTTGTTATATATCCTTTGTTGGCAATGAGAGAGATCAAACATTTTCTGTAAGTCTTCACAAGGTCGGCACACACTATAGGTGGTATGTTGGCCCATTCCTCCATGCAGATCTTCTCTAGAGCAGTGATGTTTTGGGCCTGTCGCTGTGCAACACAGACTTTCAAATCCCTCCCAAGGTTTTCTGTGGGGTTTAGCTCTGGACACTGGCTAGGCCACTCCAAGGCCTTCATATGCTTCTTGGGATCATTATCATGCTGAAAGACCCAGCCACATTTCATCTTCAATGCTCTTGCTGATGGAAGGAGGTTTGCACTCAAAATCTCACAATACAGTATATGGCCCCATTCATTCTTTCATGTACACAGATCAGTCATCATGGTCCCTTTGCAAAGAAACAGCCTTAAAGCATGATGTTGTCACCCCCATGCTTCACAGTAGGTATGGTGTTCTTTTGATGCAACTCAGCATTCTGTCTCCTCCAAACACGACAAGTTTTGTTTCTACCAAACAGTTCTACTTTGGTTTCATCAGACCATATGACATTCTCCTAATACTCTTCTGGATAATCCAAAATGCTCTTTAGCAAACTTCAGACGGCCCGGACATGTACTAGCTTAAGCAGGGGGACACGTCTGGCACTGCAGGATCTGAGTCCCTGGCGGCATAGTGTGTTACTTATGGAAGCCTTTGTTACGATGGTCCCAACTCTATGCAGGTCTTTCACTAGGTCCCCCGTTTGGTTCTGATATTTTTGCTCAACGTTCTTGTGATCATCTTGACCTCACGGGGCGAGATCTTGCATGGAGCCCCAGATCGAGGGAGATTTTTTTTTAAAACCAGTTATTTTTATTTAGGTTTCAAAAGATTTTAAACAATAAACAGTGGATATCAATATACATGTAACAATTCACATATCTTGTAGTAATACAATCAAAGCCATCCCCCCTCCCCCAATATCGAGGGAGATTATCAGTGGTCATGTGTTCTATTTTCTTATTATTGCTCCCACAGTTGATTTCATCACACCAAGCTGCTTTCCTATAGCAGATTCAGACTTACCAGCCTGGTGCAGGGCTACTTCTGGTGTCCTTCGACAGCTCTTTGGTCTTCACCATAGTGGAGTTTGGAGTGTGACTGTTTGAGGTTGTGGATAGGTGTCTTTTATACTGATAACAAGTTCAAACAGGTGCCATTACTACAGGTAATGAGTGGAGGACAGAGGAGCCTCTTAAAGAAGAAGTTACAGGTCTGTAAGAGCAACAAATCTTGCATGATTTTAGGTGACCAAATACTTATTTTCCACCATAATTTGCAAAATAAATCTTGCCAAATCAGACAAGGTGATTTTCTGTATTTGTTTTCTCATTTTCACTCTCATAGTTGTGGTCTACCTATGGATGTCAATTACAGGCCTCTCTCATGTTTTTAAGTGGGAGAACTTGTACAATTGGTGGCTGACTACTTTTTTTCCCCACTGTATATATATAAACCATACTTACAACCTCGCCTATTCTGCCGATGCCCTCGTCATCTGCAAAAGAGGGAAAAACAAAAGAATCATGGAATAGTAGAGTTGGAAGGGACCTCCTGGGCCATCTGGTCGAACCCCCTGCTCAAAGCAGGATTCACTAAATCATCCCAGACAGATGTCTGTCCACCCTCTATTTGAAGACTTCTATTGAAGAACTCACCACCTCTCATGGCAGCCTGTTCCACTAATTGATCACCCTAATTGTCAAAAAGTTTTTTCTAGTATCTAATCTGTCTCTCCAATATTCCTCATCTTTCCAAAGAGATGCTTTTAATCCATTTGTCTAACGATGGGTCTAGCTCTGCTTCATCTAGATGGCAGGCTGCATAGATGCATGATGCGACCATACAGCCTGTCATCCAGCAAAATGAGCACCGTGTGTTCAATGTCTGCCTGTGAACTGCTATTATCTGTCTTGAGGGCACCGCGAGCGTGAGAAAGTTCTCCTGCTCGCAGTGCCGTCTGGCAGGTCCTGCGAGTTCACGGCCAATGAACTCACTTCACCTATGTGACATTGGTGTAAACATCATGCATCCATCCATGCATCCATCCATCCATATGTTTTCTATGTGTATTCTATTCTAACCTGTCACTGTGTGATTTTACTGTACGTGGCACATGAATTGCCGGTTTTCTTCTATGTAACATATACATACATATATTTATATATACAGTATGTATGCGTCACTGACATCTATATATCTATGTATTCCATGTGTATATATCTATTCTATTATAACCTGTCAGTGTGATTTACTGTATGCGGTACATAGAAAACCAAAAACAGAAAACAAATTTCCTAAAATAAAGAAGTAGGGTGGTCACACCCTTATATGCACAGAATGCACATTGAAATAAATGGGAAACTAGGTCTGAGCTGAAAAAGTAAATTAATGTGCATGCAAAATGTACATACATATAAACACATGGCCTTTACACAGAGAAAACCAAAAACAGAAAAGAAATATCCTAAAATAAAAAAGTAAAAAATAAATTACAAAAATTGCAATTGTTCTCGCACCCATAGGCTTGCATTGGCGAGTCTCGGCTGACCCGAGTCTTGGTGACAATTGTAGCATGCTGCAATTTTACACACATGCTGAATACGCCCGAGAAAATAAACGGTGATGCGAGCTGCCTCATAGGTTAACCCTGGTCCGAGTGCTATGCGATATTTTCTCGCATAGCACTTGGCCATATTAACAGAAAAAGAGACCAATATAACAGGGGACTGAACAAACTGACACAAGCAGTAACATATCGAGCGGTGGTCCAGCACAGCCCCCAGCAGGAGCAAGCTGAACCCACACAACAAGCAGAGATAGACAAAACCAGATCAGATGCAAAGGATTAGCAAATGAATCACTTAGCTGAACAATGCAGGAACAGGGCAGGAGACATCAGACCTCTGCAGATTTAAATACTCCAATCCGTAACCCCAGATCTCCAATCGTCATCATCATCAGGTGGCAGCTCTCTGTCAATCTGGCCAGCTCCACTACCTCAAGTAACAACCGGAGGGAGCAGGGGGAGCTTTGGCTCAGAAGTCTGAGCCAGGGAATTCACAACACCCTGCCTTGTACCCCTCTGAATATTAATTGGAGTGGGATGTGTTGACGGGAGTTTTAAATAAGCATTAGGGCTATCATATAACAATTGGAGGCACTTTATAAGTTTAGAGGAGAATCCGAATTCCGATAGAACCGTAAAAAGATATGTCCAGGACACTGAATCGAAAGCCTTCTCAATATCTAATGCAAGCAGTAGAAGTCGCTTTCGTTGTAGGAATAATATTTAACGCTCTCCTAATATTATCTGGGGCCTGTCACGTTGATATAAAACCAATCTGATCCCGATGGACGAGGTGAGGGAGGATTTTATTGATTCTGTTAGTCACAATGGATGTAAAGATTTTTAAGTCAATGTTTAAGAGGGATATAGGTCTATAATTTTTTGTGAGATGATCTTTCTTAGGTTTAGGGATTACTTGCTATTGCATGTTAATGCAATGTTGTGGCGACTAAAAAAAAAATGTAATTCTGGTGTTTTGATTTTTTTCTCGCTACGCCGTTTAGCGATCAGGTTAATCCTTTTATTGATAGATCGGGCGATTCTGACCGCGACAATACCAAATATGTGTAGGTCTGATTTTTTTTTTTTTTTTATTTTGATTGGGGCAAAAGGGTGATTTGAACTTTTATGTTAAAAAAAAGTCAGGCTGTAAACCACGGAAGAATGAATGAGAAGCTGCCGGCGGCAGCATCAGTGACGTCGGTGCAGCCTCCCAGCCTGAGTCGGTGAACTCTGCAGTGTGGGAAAGTGACAGTTCATTTACCCACGCTGCCGAGTTTATCGCAGGTCAGGCTGGGAGGCTGCACCGACGTCACTGATGCTGTGTAGCCTCCCAGCCTGACCTGCAATGAACTCGGCAGCATGGGAAAATGAACTGTCACTTTCCCACGCTAAAGAGTTCAAGTCCGGTCAGGCGGGGAGGCTGCGCAGGCAGCTTCTCATTCATTCCTTCATGTTTACAGCCAGGCCGGTCGCATTAGCACCGCTCCTGGTTGTAAACTATTTAACCCCTTGAGATAGATTGCAGCGTGGGACTTGACTGTAGGGCGGATAGGTATGGGATATTGTTGCTTTTTTAGTTTTGATTTTTTACAGGAGAACGATGGCTTCGATTGGATTGGGAGTTTAAATAAAGATGGGAAACCAGTGTGTTTCATTATTTCATTAAAATACTGTATTCTTAATGTGTGTGTTCTTTTTTAACTCTTTCACACTATTGAATTAATAATGGAGAGGTGTCTTATTGACACCTCTCCATTATTAACCAGGCTTAATGTCACCTTACAACAACAAGGTGACATTAACCTTTTATTATGCCACCTGCTACAGAGCAACGGGAAGAGAGAGGCTAAGTGACGGGATTGGCGTATCTTACACATGTGCCTTTTCTGGGGTGGCTGGGGGCAGATGTTTTTAGCCGGGGGGGGCAATGACCATGTTCCCTCTCTAGGCTATTAATATCTGCCCTCAGTCACTGGCTTTCCCTCACTAGCGAAGAAAATTGCGCGGGTCCCAAATTTTACACACATATACTACTAATAATATTAGTCACTGACATATATAAATCTAACTGTTCTGCAATGGTTTACTGTATGTAAACCATGTCTCCTATCCTGTTGGCTTCTGTAATTTTACAGAAGCCAACAAATTAATTAATGGCTACTCTTCTATCTACTTCTCTATGCAATATACAATATATAATATAATTATATCTATAATATATACTGTATATATATAATATATATCTATTATATATATAATAGATATATTATATATATATATACAGTATATATTATAGATATCTATTACATATATATATATATTGTGGTGTAGTGACCACTGTGTCCGCTAGGGGGCGCTGTGTGGATGTCCCAGGACGAGAGTATAAGCATTTCCAGTGTCCTGATAGGTGTTGGATACTGAATGACCGTTATGTATCCCAAGGTGGGTGGCCTTGAGATAGAGACATGTGTGTGTGGATCAGCAGTGATACTGCTGAGGTGCTGTTTCAATGTGTCAGGGATCAGTTACCTACAAATCCACCCAGGTGTGTGGTTAAGAACGCTATTGTAAAATGTGTATGAGTGGTTCAAGGACCTGTGATGAGGTCATAGCCATGTGACCCAGTGGGCGTGGCTACGGACCATATAAGGTGGCCAGGGTAGGTCACATGAGTGAATGCTGGGACCCGGTTGGTCCGTTGTGGAAGGTCCCGCTGGGAGTCTGCCTTCCTGCCTGACAGCACATGTGTGAAGTGGCTGTGAGTAATGGCGACGTGTGCCTGATAGTTCCCTGGAGGGAATGAATGTCTGCACTGAGAAGCAGCCATGAGGTAAACCCGGACAGGGGATATAACTCTGACGGCTAGAAAGCCTGCGCATTGAACATTGCATAACCTGTGTGACCACAAGATAAACAGAGTGAAGCTCTGTCATGGACGCTATGCTGTGTATATGAACTTTATGTTGCTTGCCTTGGTTTATGCTGCATAATAAACCGCATGGAGTTATGATTTGGTGGAAAACCTGTGCTACACGTGATTATTTGTCTGCCAAGCGAGAATCCCCTGCGTGAATGACAGCACCACCTTACAATTGGTGGAGAAAGCTATGGGCAGTGTTGTAGCCTTGTTGCTAGGAGCAACGGAAGAGGACTGCAAAATTCGGTTGCTAAGGGCAACGGTTTCCAAAGCACATGGTGCAGTGCTGGCAACGCTGAGCCAGGAGGGCTGACGGTTGTGAAAGCCATGTGATATACTGACAGCAGGTCAGTGGAAGAGACTGGTGATTGCTAGGGTGCCTCTGCGGATAAGAGGTACCCGAGGACCTGTGTGGCCGACACAGGTAACGGACAGGAGTTCGTGTTGTACTGACCTGGGTCAGTGGGAAAGACTGTGTACCTGGAGCTTTCAGTGAGCAAGGTCCTGGAGGGTCATTGTTGGGAGATTCTAGGAGAAGAGTCGGATCCCTGGAGCACGTGGTATGACCTTGGACCTGGTGAGGCGTAAGTGTTGGACAGTCTCAGGCGGAGACGGATGTCCTGAAGAGCACCCGCCGAGCCCCTGGACCTGGTGAGGCCGGTGTATGGGGAGACCCTGGGAGGGTCACTCCCTGAATCGCACCCGGTGCGCCCTGTGTGTTGGACGGTCTCAGGCGGAGACGGAACGTCCTGAATAGCACACAGACAGGACACGTGAGTTATGTGTGGTGTGCTTTTTTTTCTTTTCTCAACTCAGCCTGCGGTGGCTCAGTGGGAGTCAAGAAGGTGACAAGCGGCTTCCGGTAACTCGGCGGGGTTTACGAAGGGGACAAGCGGCTTCCGGTAACTCGGCGGGGTTACGAAGGTGACACCAGCAGCTGTGAGTGAATAGCAGCTGGTGGTGTCGGAGATCGGTGACAGCAGGAGCTGTGGTGGTGCCAGCAAGGATTGTGTGGTATCGTAAGAGACATAAACTGTGTGGTGTGAACTGTGGTCTGAGAAGACCGGTATAACGGACATGGGGAAATCCCGAAAGGGGGCGGGGGCCCAAATTGGGGTGGTAGCCCACAAGGGGGCGGAGTCCCAGAGGGGGGGCGGTGACCCAAATCGGGGTGGTAGCCCAAAAGGGGTAGAGTCCCAGAGGGGGTGGCGACCCAAATTGGGGTGGTCCAGAAAGGGGCCGGTGTGTCAAAAGAGGAAATGGCAGCACTGGTTGCCTCAGTGGGTATGTCTGGGGAACCGCAGTGTGTGTGTGTATGTCTTTTGAGGAGTGCGGCATGTATTTTCCAGATAATGACGGGCCACAGGTGTGTACCGTGATGTTGCAGCGGGAAGGAGTCTTTGGTAGACTGGACTCAGAGAGTCAGGTGACTCTGACAGGAACTCCTCTCGTTTTATCTCTGACCGAGAAAAACGCCAGGGTTCGCTGTAAACACGGGGTCACGGTGAACTATGCCGTAGACAGAGTAATGTTTGAGGGGACCAAAGGTGGTGGGTGTCAAGGGGGCGGGATACCACGGGACTTAGTCTATGCCTTGGAGAGGGACCGGGACTTTGTTTTGTTTGATGACGTATGGTCGGAGGATGGAGACGTTTCAACTGTGGGGCCAGCAGATATTGAGACGATGACGGCTCCTGACATGGACAGGTCAGAGGTAGAACTGACCGGAAGAAGAGGTACACCTGCCCAACTTATGGACCTGACGTCTTGTGACATGACGGATGGTGGGCTGGGAGATGAGACGACTGGACTAGACACACGATCAGAGGGTAACTGGAGGGTTCACTTGGCGGACGGGACTGATCCAATGGTACCCTTTGACAATATAATTAAAGAGTTAGTAGTGCGACACGTGCTGGCCAAAAGAGAACGAGATCATGAAATACAGTTAATAAAGGAGACAGTGGAAGGACATCTCAAACGAGAAAGAGTCCTGAGACAAATGGCCGAGCACAGGGTGGAGAAGCTCGAGAAAGAAGTCTTGGAGCTCAAAGAAACTGTAAGTGGTCTTCTGCGGGAGAAGAGCTTGGACAGTGATGTACAGCGGCCGGGTCCGATTGGTGGTGGGACGAAGCCTCCCGGTGCCCATCTTGGCAGAGGGTCATGAAGAGATGAGATCTCGAGAAGTTGAGGAGCTGAGAACTGAAGAAGACAGTCACCCGGTTGGGTCAACTGTAGTGAGGGAAGTGTCCGTGGTAAAGCCAGAGCCTCCTGGCCTGGAATAGAGCAAGGCCATGACCTTCGAGTTTGTGATTGATGTACCAGAAGACATGCAAGAAGCCTGTGCTGAGGAAGGTGTGCATGAGGCTTTCAAAGAGGCGGTCAAAGCATGTAAGGTGCACTGGGCACCTGAGTCTCGGCAGTTGGTGATAATATCAGCCAGGGAAGACACAGCAAAGTGGGTGGCTGTTCTGAAAAACATGCATCTGCAATGTCTTCACACCAGTTGGTCAGGCGGAGTAATATGAAAGCTGCTCGACGCGTAGAGTTAGCAAGGGAGGCTATGGATCGGCTGGGTTTGCGGAAAGATGTAGTTCCGGTACCCAAAAGTTTGATTGGGAGAGTCATTAGAAGATTCGGGAAGGTAATGCAAGACCTTGTGAATATCTCTGGTGTGGTGAGGGTGAGGATCCCTCCTGATGATAAAGACAAGGTATCCAGTGAAGAGGGTAGGATTTCCATCATGGTGGTTGGCTCTGTAGAAAGCCTGAGAAATTTTCGGATGCTCTTGGAGCATCGAGTGGGGTACCTGCAAGAGATTGAGCAGTTGAGGCTGGACCGTCGGCGAATCAATAAAGAGGTACGGAATACCAGGTGGCGGCCGCCTTCAACCCAAGCTGTAAAGACCCGAAGGGTTCCGCCAAGTAGTGACATGACAGGTGGCCGAAGAATGTCAGCAAGTGGCAGTTCGACGGGCCGTACGAGGCTGAGACCTTAGTTCCTGTGAGACGCTGAATGGGTCAGACTCAAGCCAGACAGTAGGCTCGATTAAGACTTATGACCGCACCAACCGTGAGAGCCGGTCAGTCAAAGAGAGGAGTGTGGTGACTAAACGGTGTCTGATGAAGCAGACAGACAGTGACTGGAGGGCCAAAGATCAGGGCTGATATTCTGACCGCTGGGGGCGGGGGAGGCCTAACGTAGAGATGAGGCCGGATGACAGATGGAAACGGTTCTCTCAACCTGTGGGGCAAGGTGTAGTGAGTGCCCGGTCTCGAGATCCTGGGGTTATGTTGTGTGTTCAACCCCACAAGTATGAACAGAGGGGGGAGGTGTTGTGAGTTCATTTTCCCCTTCACCATCGATGTCTGATGAACTCCCTCTTCTGGTGAAGGAAGGTAGTGAGGCTGATTACCAAACACCTGATCTGGTAGATGATGACTGGGTAACAGGAAATTCTGACTGGATATAAGGCAGCCGACGCCCTTCTGAGTCGCTGGTGATTTCTCTGCTGGATTCTTGGAGACCAGTCTGATTCCTGCTTCCCAAAGATAAGTTTTTGCTCTGCTATTGAACTTATTAGTTTTGTTTTGTTTACCTTGTTTTTTGGAGTTCAGCCATCCCCGGTCGGGGGTGTGCTGAGTTCCATTTTTGTCTCTGATCAGTTTGTCTCTTTGCTCTGTCTTCAGAATTTACCTGAGTGCTGATATAGTCTTTTTGAAGTCCTAGCGACTTCAGGGCCTGTTTTTCCTATCAGACGGTTGGGACATTTTTTGGTAGGGATTTTTACGGATTGCAGACAGCAGCTTTTCTATCCTGTCCTTTTTAGTTAGCTTGGGCCCCATCGTTTGCTCTACCTATCTTTCTATCTGTGTTAGTGTTTTCATCTTGCTTCACCGTCATTATATGTTGGGGGCTGCCTATTGCTTTGGGGTCTGCTCTGGGGCAGTTTAGATTTCCCCTTTCTTTCTTTAGGCCTATTTAGTTCTCCGGCTGTGATCGAGGGGTCTAGAGCATCGTAGGATCCCCCACGGCTACTGTTAGTTGTTGTGGATAGGATCAGGGGTCTGCAATCCGATAGATACCAACCTCTCCGGTTTTCTGGACTTAGCTTGTATTTTTGCTTTTTCCTCCTTCGGTGACTCATTCATAACAGAATCACCAGCCATACCGCAGATCCTAGGGTACTCAATAGCAGGAAAGAATTGTAAAAAAAAAAAAAAAAAAGAGTGTGTCAGAATTTTTTTTTGTGTATATTTTTTCCTCTATGTCTCTGAGGCCGTAGGGGGAATTTTTTTCTCTTTCTCAATGGAGATGAAGCAATTGTCTGATCGTGTGGAGCAGCTCACTGCTGAAGTGCGGGGAATTTCCGCCTATCTTGCTCATTCACATGCTGCTGAACTAAAGATCCCTACTCCTGATGTGTTTTTTGGGGATCGGTCTAAATTTTTGAATTTTAAGAATAATTGTAAATTATTTTTTGCCTTGAAGCCTAACTCGTCGGGGAGTTCCGCGCAGCAGATTAAAATTGTCATCTCTTTGCTGCACGGCGATCCCCAGGATTGGGCGTTTTCTTTGCAACCTGATGATCCTATTCTTACTAATGTGAACGCATTTTTTCAAGCCTTGGGGTTGTTGTATGATGAACCTAATGCTATTGATCAGGCTGAAAAGGCCCTGTTGGCATTGAGCCAGGGTCGGGATTCTGCAGAGTTGTACTGTCAAAAATTCCGAAAGTGGGCGGTCCTTACTACCTGGAATGATGGTGCCTTGGCAGCTCTCTTTCGGAAGGGTTTGTCAGAAACCGTAAAAGATACTATGGTGGGATTTCCTGTTCCCTCTGGTCTTGACGATTCTATGACATTAGCCTTTCAGGTTGATCGGCGTTTGCGTGAACGCAAAACCGCACGAGAGGTGTTGCCACCTGTTGAACAAATGTCTGAACCTATGCAATGTGATAGAGTTTTGTCTAGGGCGCAACATCAGGAGTTCAGAAGGCGTAATAAGCTGTGTTTCTTCTGTGGTGATGCCTCGCATATTATTTCTGTCTGCCCTAAACGAGAGAAACGTTTTGCACACACATTTGCTGTGGGTGGTTTTCAACCTAAGTTTCTTCTGGCAATTACTCTGATCTGCTCCCTGTCCACATTTTCCGCTAAGGCTTTTGTGGATTCGGGAGCAGCTCTGAACCTGATGGACTTGGATTTTGCTAAACGTTGTGGATTTCCTATGACACCTCTGCGGACGCCTATCCCTTTGAGGGGTATTGATGCTACTCCTTTGGCGAAGAATAAACCTCAGTTTTGGACCCAGGTGGTAATGCGGGTCGCCCCTGACCATCAAGAGAATTGCAGATTTTTGGTGTTGCATTATTTGCATGATACCATTGTTCTGGGGTTTCCCTGGTTGCAAATCCATAATCCAGTTTTGGATTGGAACTCTGTGTCTGTGGTGAGTTGGGGTTGTCGGTGTGCCCTTAGCAATGCTCCTGTTTTCTCCACCTCTCCCCAGTCGCATGATGTTCCTGACTATTTGGCTGATTATTATGATGTATTTAGTGAGAATGAGTCTGCGTCTTTGCCTCCTCATAGGAGTTATGACTGTGCAATTGAGCTGAGCCCTGGGTGTAAATTTCCCAAGGGTCGACTTTTCAATTTATCTGTACCCGAGCACGAGGCTATGCGATCCTATATTAAGGAGTCGTTGGAGAAGGGTCATATTAGACCATCCTCTTCACCCTTAGATGCTGGGGGGGTTTTCGTGGCTAAGAAAGATGGGTCATTAAGGCCTTGTATTGACTATCGTTCCCTCAACAAAATTACTGTTAAATATCAGTATCCGTTACCCCTGATTTCTGATCTATTCTCCAGAGTTAAAAGTGCTTGCTGGTTTACAAAGCTTGACCTCAGGGGGGCGTATAATCTTATTCGCATTAAGCATGGGGATGAATGGAAGACGGCGTTTAATACTCCGGAGGGACATTTTGAGTACCTGGTGATGCCTTTTGGGCTCACTAATGCCCCTTCTGTCTTCCAGTGCTTCATGAATGATATTTTCCGAGACTTGGTGGATGAATTTTTGATCATCTATCTGGATGATATTTTGATCTTTTCCAAGTATTGGGACTCTCATGTGGAACATGTTCGGACTGTGTTCCGGATTTTGAGGGAGAATTCCCTGTATGTCAAGGGATCGAAATGCCTTTTTGGTGTACAGAGGATTTCATTTTTGGGATTTATTTTGTCTCCGTCAACTATTGAAATGGACCCGGCCAAGGTACAGGCCATTTATGATTGGGTTCAGCCCACTTCTTTGAAGGCCTCCAGAAGTTTTTGGGTTTTGCTAATTTTTATCGTAAATTTATAGCTAATTTTTCTGGTATTGCCAAACCATTGACTGATTTGACTAAGAAGGGTGCTGATGTGCTGAATTGCTCTCCTGAGGCTGTTTCTTCCTATCAGGAGCTGAAGCGAAGATTCACTTCTGCTCCGGTTTTGCGGCAACCTGATGTCTCACTCCCGTTTCAGGTAGAGGTGGACGCTTCTGAGATTGGTGCAGGAGCTGTTTTGTCCCAAAAAGATCCTGTAACATCTAAAATGAATCCCTGTGCTTTCTTTTCCCGAAAGTTCTCCCCATCCGAACGTAACTATGATGTGGGGAATCGGGAACTGTTAGCCATGAAATGGGCATTTGAGGAGTGGAGACATTGGTTGGAGGGAGGTAAACATCAAGTCGTGGTCCTTACTGACCACAAGAATTTGATTTACCTGGAGTCGGCCAAATGCTTGAATCCTAGACAGGCTAGGTGGGCCTTGTTTTTCACACGTTTTGATTTTGTGGTCTCTTTTCTTCCGGGCACTAAGAATGTCAAGGCAGACGCCCTCTCTAGGAGTTTCTTTGCTGATTTTCCTGTTGTGACCAAGCCTGCTACCATCTTAGGTGAGGGGGTAGTTCTTTCTGCCATCTCGCCCGATTTGAGACTTGCTCTGGAAGAGTTTCAGGAGGACAAACCTGAGCGTTGTCCCATTGGAAAATTGTATGTTCCTGACCAGTGGAGGATGAGAGTGATGTCTGAAGTTCATTGCTCTGCATTGGCTGGTCATCCAGGTATTTTTGGCACTAGAGATTTGGTGAGTCGGTCTTTTTGGTGGCCCGCCTTGTCTCGTGATGTCAGGAATTTTGTGCAGTCCTGTGGGACTTGCTCTCGGTCTAAACCTTGTTCTCGCTCTAGTGGGTTGTTGATGCCTTTGCCTGTGCCCAGGAGGCCATGGACCCATATTTCAATGGATTTTATCTCTGATATGCCTGTCTCTCAGAGAATGTCTGTTATTTGGGTGATTTGTGATAGATTCTCTAAGATGGTCCATCTTGTACCACTCCCTAAGTTAACATCTTCCTCAGAGTTGGTGCCCTTGTTTTTGCAACAGGTGGTTCGCTTGCATGGGATTCCTGAGAACATTGTATCTGACAAAGGAGTTCAGTTTGTGTCTAGATTTTGGAGGACTTTCTGCTCCAAGCTGGGAATTCAGTTGTCCTTCTCCTCTGCGTTTCACCCTCAGACCAATGGGCAGATGGAGAGAACAAACCAGACTTTGGAGTCGTATTTGAGATGTTTTATTTCTGCTGATCAGGATGATTGGGATTCATTTTTGCCCTTGGCCGAATTTGCTTTAAATAATAGAGCTAGTTCTGCCACTTTGATGTCACCTTTTTTTTGTAACTTTGGGTTTCATCCTCGATTCTCTTCAGGGCAGGTGGAGCCTTCTGCCTGCCCAGGTGTTGACACTGTGGTGGAGAGAATGCACCAGTTCTGGGACCAAGTGGTGGATAAGTTGTCTCTCTCCCAGGAAAAGGCCCAGCGGTTTTCCAACCGGCATAGGACCATTGGTCCCCAGTTTAAGGTGGGTGATATGGTTTGGTTGTCATCAAAGAATATCGCTATGAAGGTGGCTTCTCCAAAGTTTAAACCTAGATTTATTGGACCTTACAAGATTTTGGAGATTCTTAATCCAGTCTCTTTTCGATTGGCTCTTCCCGTTACATTTAAGATCCATAACGTGTTTCATAAATCTCTGTTAAAGAGGTTTGTTGAGCCAGTAGTTCCGGTGGTGGCACCTCCTGACCCGGTATTGGTTGAAGGTAATGTGGAATATGAGGTTGAGAAGATACTGGATTCTCGCCTGGCTAGATGGAGACTCCAGTATTTGGTTAAATGGAAGGGTTATGGCCAGGAGGATAATTCTTGGGTCCCTGCATCCGATATTAATGCCGAAAGATTGGTTCGTGCCTTTCATCGGGCCCATCCTGATCGCCCTGGTGGCGTGGATGAGGGTTCCGTGACCCCTCCTGGTACTGTTGTGAGTTCATTTTCCCCTTCACCGTCGATGTCTGATGAACTCCCTCTTCTGGTGAAGGAAGGTAGTGAGGCTGATTACCAAACACCTGATCTGGTAGATGATGACTGGGTAACAGGAAATTCTGACTGGATATAAGGCAGCCGACGCCCTTCTGAGTCGCTGGTGATTTCTCTGCTGGATTCTTGGAGACCAGTCTGATTCCTGCTTCCCAAAGATAAGTTTTTGCTCTGCTATTGAACTTATTAGTTTTGTTTACCTTGTTTTTTGGAGTTCAGCCATCCCCGGTCGGGGGTGTGCTGAGTTCCATTTTTGTCTCTGATCAGTTTGTCTCTTTGCTCTGTCTTCAGAATTTACCTGAGTGCTGATATAGTCTTTTTGAAGTCCTAGCGACTTCAGGGCCTGTTTTTCCTATCAGACGGTTGGGACATTTTTTGGTAGGGATTTTTACGGATTGCAGACAGCAGCTTTTCTATCCTGTCCTTTTTAGTTAGCTTGGGCCCCATCGTTTGCTCTACCTATCTTTCTATCTGTGTTAGTGTTTTCATCTTGCTTCACCGTCATTATATGTTGGGGGCTGCCTATTGCTTTGGGGTCTGCTCTGGGGCAGTTTAGATTTCCCCTTTCTTTCCTTAGGCCTATTTAGTTCTCCGGCTGTGATCGAGGGGTCTAGGGCATCGTAGGAACCCCCCACGGCTACTGTTAGTTGTTGTGGATAGGATCAGGAGTCTGCAATCCGATAGATACCAACCTCGCCGGTTTTCTGGACTTAGCTTGTATTTTTGCTTTTTCCTCCTTCGGCGACTCATTCATAACAGGGAGGTATGTGGTGTAGTGACCACTGTGTCCGCTAGGGGGCGCTGTGTGGCTGTCCCAGGACGAGAGTGTGTGGTTAAGAACGCTACTGTAAAATGTGTATGAGTGGTTCAAGGACCTGTGATGAGGTCATAGCCATGTGACCCGGTGGGCGTGGCTACGGACCATATAAGGTGGCCAGGGTAGGTCACATGAGTGAATGCTGGGACCCGGTTGGTCCGTTGTGGAAGGTCCCGCTGAGAGTCTGCCTTCCTGCCTGACAGCACGTGTGTGAAGTGGCTGTGAGTAATGGCGACGTGTGCCTGATAGTTCCCTGGAGGGAATGAATGTCTGCACTGAGAAGCAGCCATGAGGTAAACCCGGACAGGGGATATAACTGGTAGCTAGAAAGCCTGCGCATTGAACATTGCATAACCTGTGTGACCACAGGATAAACAGAGTGAAGCTCTGTCATGGACGCTATGCTGTGTATATGAAATTTATGTTGCTTGCCTTGGTTTATGCTGCATAATAAACCGCATGGAGTTATGATTTGGTGGAAAACCTGTGCCAGACGTGATTATTTGGCTGCCAAGTGAGAATCCCCTGCGTGAATGCCAGCGCTACCTTACTATATATATATATATATATATATATATAATATGGTTTTTTTTTTAAGAATATTGCAGTCTGATAGCAATTGCACTGCATTTGGATGTAAGGGCGGAGACACACTAGCGATTAAAAAACGGTCCGATTTTGATGCAGCAGAGTCGGACATGTGTAATGCAATTGTCAAGAGAGTGTCATGCGTTCTTTGTGCGAGTACAATCAGATTCTTCACACATAGCATCTGATTTACATCCAAGTGCAGTGAGATTGCTATCAGACTGAAATGCGATTTTAACATGAGCTTTTACATACAGGACTTCTCTGTAATTTACACATCGTTTTAAAACGAAATATTCTTCAAAACACACACACACATACATATATATATATCTCGTCACAGCCACTGCCAGCAGTGAGTCGCTATGGGAGGTCTTCAACAAGTTATTTATCTGACCCTGCAACTGATTTTGCGATGATTCCAGACTCTGGCAATCCTTTGCCAGATCCTGACTCATCTGCATCAAATTTGCCACCTGGTCACAAAGCATGTGAACAGGATCCATATTGGCGAAAAAGAAAAATGTAGCGGCCAGACGTAATGTGATGCTAGTCACTTCTCACGGCCAAGCCGAGTCAGAGTGGTCATGGAGTTCAAGGTCAGAAGCCAGGAGGGTACGTCATAAACAGAAGGAAGAGACAAAAGTACCGGCAGGATAACAGATCAGAGTGGAAGAGGTTAAACAGCCGGATAGTCAGAACAAAGTCCAAGGTTGGGCAACAGATCAAGCAAACAAAACATAAGGCACAGGGAGCACAAACCTCAAAAGGTGAATGTACGTCTGGCAGAGGTCTGGGAGAAGCGGCTCAGTAGGTATGGCAATCACCAGGGATAGTGAACACCTGGAAACTGCCGACGCCTCCCAGTCACAGATTGGCTAGTCGAGCCGTCAATAAACACACTGGCAGCTCAGCACCCCCCTGTACCAGATTGGACGGCCGAGCTGTCAATTAAAGTACTGTACTGACAGCTTCATCACGTCCCTGTACCGGATTGGACGGCCGAGCTGTCAGTAACTATATCCCAGACACCCTTAGGGCTGGAACTGTGACACCTGCATTGAGCAGGGGGTTGGACACGATGACCCTGGAGGTTTCTTCCATCTCTAAGGGTCCCGTTTCACTTAGCGACGCACCAGCGATCCTGACAACGATACAACCTGGTAGGGATCGCTGGTGTGTCGCTAAATGGTCGCTAGTAAGCTGCAAAACAGGCAGATCTCACAGCGACGTAGCGACGATCCAGCGATCCGTATAACAACCTCGGCGGCCGTTGGGGCCTTGTCACACAGCAGCTTTTCTGACGACTCACGCTTGTGTCCCTGAGTTCTAAGTCGCCAAAGAGGTCGATCGTCGGCGTCAAACACAGCGGTGCATGCTGGCCAGCGGGACGCTGACGATGAAAAAATGGCCCAGGACATTCGAGCACGAGCAGCGATATCCAGCAGGGGGGACGGTCGCCGCTGTGTGTCACATGTAGCGAGATCGCTGGCGAGGTCGCTGTTGCGTCACAAAATCGGTGACACTTCACCAATCTCGCTATGTGAGACGGGGCTTAATATTCTTTGATAGCAGATCTTTTTTCATTCACCATCCAGTGTCCACGCCTACAGGTAAGGTGATACGTGTCATCAGGTAGGCACCAGCTCCTGTCATTGTATGGGCATCTCCATACCCGATGCTCTTCCCCCTCTGCACGTTTATGATGAGATTTGAGTCACTATCATATAGATTACTCTTTTTTTCTTTCTCTTACAATAAGATCCTTTTCTTAATGCGATTTATATCTTTTACCTTTACTTTATCTTATTAGTGCACACCGTTCTAGCCACACATGTATGGTTTATGATAATATCGGATGGCTCTGCCTCCCTCTTTTACACCCATTTCTGGTTGTATAGTATTTAAATGACCCTGGCCATGACAAGCTTGCCAAACACGGCGGCCATATTACCTGAGCGGACAACACTACCCTCTTGCAAAGCCCTGAGATCAGTGTATATTTCTATATCTAGTAGTGAGTCCTCCTATCCTGATCCGGTCCTAAGTTTATACACACAGCACCTTTTATACTATTCACTATATCATTTAGTCCATTTACCAATTAAATTATCCCTGTTCCTTTTTTTGTTTTACTATATGCTGCACCCAAATTTTAATTCTCTGGACATAGTCTACAATTCTTCTCTCTATACATGTATTTCTTTTGCTGTGCAAGGTCTCTGATCTAGACTTGCACAATTTTCTTTCTTTGTAATGATTATGTGAACAAGGCTCAGGATGAGACAAAATGGCTTTTATTTAAAGTCACAGTTTCTATATTGTGTGAACTGCTGAATAAAAATCACTGGTTTATGGAACCAGAGCGCTGTATCTGATCAATCTAACTCACCCAACCAGGACCCCCACCTTTATATAGCGGACACCCAGCCAGGACCCTCACCTATATGCAATGGACACCCAGTCAGGACTTCCACCATCATGTATCGGACACCCAGCCAGGACCCCCGCCTTCATGTAATGGACACCCAGCCAGGACCCCCGCCTTCATGTAATGGACACCCCGCCAGGACCCTCACCTTTATGTATCGTACACCCAGCCAGGACCCTCACCTATATGTAACAGACACCCAACCAGGACCCTCACCTTTATGTAATGCACACCCAGTCAGGACCCTCACCTACATGTAATGGACACCCAGCCAGGACCTCCACCTATATGTAACAGACACCCAGCCAGGACCCTCACCTATATGTAACAGACACCCAGCCAGGACCCTCACCTTTATGTAACAGACAGCCAGGACCCTCACCTTCATGTAACCAACACCCAGCCAGGACCCTCAACTATATGTAATGGACGCCCAGCCAGGACCCTCACCTACATGTAATGGACACCCAGCCAGGACCCTCACCTATATGTAATGGACAAACAGCCAGGACCCTTACCTACATGTAAAGGACACCCAGCCAGGACCTCCACCTATATGTAACAGACACCCAGCCAGGACCCTCACCTTTATGTAACAGACAGCCAGGACCCCAACCTTCATGTAATGAACACCCAGCCAGGTACCCCACCTATATGTTTCGGACACCCAGCCAGGACCCCCACATATATGTAACAGAAACCCAGCCAGGACCCCCACCTATATGTAATAGACACCCAGCCAGGACCCTCACCTTCATGTAACAAACACCCAGCCAGGAACCCCACCTTCATGTATCGGACACCCAGCCAGGACCCCCACCTTCATGTATCGGACACCCAGCCAGTACCCCCACCTTCATGTAATGGACACCCAGCCAGGACCCCCACCTTCATGTAATGGACACCCAGCCAGGACCCCCACCTTCATGTAATGGGCACCCAGCCAGGACCTCCACCTTCATGTAATTTACACCCAGCCAAGACCCTCAACTATATATAACAGACACCCAGCCAGGACCCCCACCTTCATGTAATGGACACCCAGCCAGGACCCCAACCTTCATGTAATGGACACCCAGCCAGGACTCCCACCTTTATGTAATGGACACCCAGCCAGGACCCTCACCTATATGCAATGGACACCCAGTCAGGACTTCCACCATCATGTATCGGACACCCAGCCAGGACCCCCGCCTTCATGTAATGGACACCCAGCCAGGACCCCCGCCTTCATGTAATGGACACCCCGCCAGGACCCTCACCTTTATGTATCGGACACCCAGCCAGGACCCCCACCTTTATGTATCGGACACCCAGCCAGGACCCCCACCTATATCCAACGGACACCCAGTCAGGACTTCCCCCATTATGTATCGGACAACCAGCCAGGACCCCCGCATTCATGTAATGGACACCCAGCTAGGACCCTCACCTATATGTAACGGACATCCAGCCAGGACCCCCACCTTTATGTATCGGACACCCAGCCAGGACCCCCACCTATATGTAACGGACACCCAGCGAGGACCCCCACCTTTATGTATCGGACACCCAGCCAGGACCCCCACCTATATGTAACGGACACCCAGCCAGGACCCCACCTATATGTAACGGACACCCAGCCAGGTCCCCCACCTTTACGTATCGGACACCCAGCCAGTACCCTCACCTATATCCAACGGACACCCAGTCAGGACTTCCACCATTATGTATCGGACACCCAGCCAGGACCCCTGCATTCATGTAATGGACACCCAGCTAGGACCCTCACCTATATGTAACAGACATCCAGCCAGGACCCCCACCTTTATGCCTTTATGTATAGGACACCCAGCCAGGACCCCCACCTATATGTAACGGACACCCAGCCAGGACCCCCACCTATATGTATCGGACACCCAGCCAGGACCCCAACCTTTATGTATCGGACACCCAGCCAGGATCCCCACCTATATGTAACGGACACCCAGTCAGGACCTCCACCTTCATGTAATGGACACCGAGCCAGGACCCCCGCCTTCATGTAATGGACACCCAGCCAGGACCTTCACCTATATGTAACAGACACCCAGCCAGGACTCCCACCTTCATGTATCGGACACCCAGCCAGGACCCCCACCTTCATGTAATGGACAACCAGTCAGGACCCTCACCTATATGTAACAGACTCCCAGCCAGGACCCCCGCCTTCATGTAATGGACACCCAGCCAGGACCCTCACCTATATGTAACAGACACCCAGCCAGGACTCCCACCTTTATGTAATGGACACCCAGCCAAGACCCTCACCTTCATGTATTGGACACCCAGCCAGGACTCCCACCTTTATGTAATGGGCACCCAGCCAGGACCCCCACATTCATGTATAGGACACCCAGCCAGGACCCCCACCTTCATGTATCGAACACCCAGCCAGTACCCCCACCTTTATGTAATGGACACCCAGCCAGGACCCCAACCTTCATGTAATGAACACCCAGCCAGGTACCCCACCTATATGTTTCGGACACCCAGCCAGGACCCCCACATATATGTAACAGAAACCCAGCCAGGACCCCCACCTATATGTAATAGACACCCAGCCAGGACCCTCACCTTCATGTAACAAACACCCAGCCAGGAACCCCACCTTCATGTATCGGACACCCAGCCAGGACCCCCACCTTCATGTATCGGACACCCAGCCAGTACCCCCACCTTCATGTAATGGACACCCAGCCAGGACCCCCACCTTCATGTAATGGGCACCCAGCCAGGACCTCCACCTTCATGTAATTTACACCCAGCCAAGACCCTCAACTATATATAACAGACACCCAGCCAGGAACCCCACCTTCATGTATCGGACACCAAGACAGGACCCCCACCTTCATGTATCGGACACCCAGCCAGGACCCCCACCTTCATGTAATGGACACCCAGCCAGGACCCCCACCTTCATGTAATGGGCACCCAACCAGGACCTCCACCTTCATGTAATTTACACCCAGCCAAGACCCTCAACTATATATAACAGACACCCAGCCAGGACCCCCACCTTCATGTAATGGACACCCAGCCAGGACCCCAACCTTCATGTAATAGACACCCAGCCAGGACTCCCACCTTTATGTAATGGACACCCAGCCAGGACCCTCACCTATATGTAATGGACACCCTGCCAGGACCCTCACCTATATGTAACAGACACCCAGCCAGGACCCTCACCTTTATGTAATGGAAACCCAGCCAGGACCCTCACCTATATGTAATGGACACCCAACCAGGACCCCCACCTATATGTATCAGACACTCAGCCAGGAACACCACCTATATGTAACAGACAGCCAGGACCCTCACCTTCATGTAACAAACACCCAGCCAGGACCCTTACCTTCATGTAATGGACACCCAGCCAGGACCCTCACCTATTTGTAACGGACACCCAACCAGGACCCCCCACCTTCATGTATCGGACACCCAGTCAGGACCCCCACCTTCATGTATCGGACACCCAGCCAGGACCCCCAACTTCATGTATCGGACACCCAGCCAGGACCCCCACCTTCATGTAATGGACACCCAGCCAGGACCCTCACCTATATGTAACAGACTCCCAGCCAGGACCCCCACCTTCATGTAATGGACACCCAGCCAGGACTCTCACCTTTATGTAATGGACACCCAGCCAGGACTCCCACCTTTATGTGATGGACACATAGTCAGGACCCCCACCTTCACGTATAGGACACCCAGCCAGGACCCACAACTTATTGCATCGGACACCCAGCCAGGACCCCCACCTTCATGTAATGGACACACAGTCAGGACCCTCACCTATATGTAATGGACACCCCGCCAGGACCCTCACCTATATGTAACAGACACCCAACCAGGACCCTCACCTTTATGTAATGCACACCCAGCCAGGACCCTCACCTACATGTAATGGACACCCAGCCAGGACCTCCACCTATATGTAACAGACACCCAGCCAGGACCCTCACCTTTATGTAACAGACAGCCAGGACCCTCACCTTCATGTAACCAACACCCAGACAGGACCCTCACCTATATGTAACAGACACCCAACCAGGACCCTCACCTTTATGTAATGCACACCCAGTCAGGACCCTCACCTACATGTAATGGACACCCAGCCAGGACCTCCACCTATATGTAACAGACACCCAGCCAGGACCCTCACCTTTATGTAACAGACAGCCAGGACCCTCACCTTCATGTAACCAACACCCAGCCAGGACCCTCAACTATATGTAATGGACGCCCAGCCAGGACCCTCACCTACATGTAATGGACACCCAGCCAGGACCCTCACCTATATGTAATGGACAAACAGCCAGGACCCTTACCTACATGTAAAGGACACCCAGCCAGGACCTCCACCTATATGTAACAGACACCCAGCCAGGACCCTCACCTTTATGTAACAGACAGCCAGGACCCCAACCTTCATGTAATGAACACCCAGCCAGGTACCCCACCTATATGTTTCGGACACCCAGCCAGGACCCCCACATATATGTAACAGAAACCCAGCCAGGACCCCCACCTATATGTAATAGACACCCAGCCAGGACCCTCACCTTCATGTAACAAACACCCAGCCAGGAACCCCACCTTCATGTATCGGACACCCAGCCAGGACCCCCACCTTCATGTATTGGACACCCAGCCAGTACCCCCACCTACATGTAATGGACACCCAGCCAGGACCCCCACCTTCATGTAATGGACACCCAGCCAGGACCCCCACCTTCATGTAATGGGCACCCAGCCAGGACCTCCACCTTCATGTAATTTACACCCAGCCAAGACCCTCAACTATATATAACAGACACCCAGCCAGGACCCCCACCTTCATGTAATGGACACCCAGCCAGGACCCCAACCTTCATGTAATGGACACCCAGCCAGGACTCCCACCTTTATGTAATGGACACCCAGCCAGGACCCTCACCTATATGTAATGGACACCCTGCCAGGACCCTCACCTATATGTAACAGACACCCAGCCAGGACCCTCACCTTTATGTAATGGACACCCAGCCAGGACCCTCACCTATATGTAATGGACACCCAACCAGGACCCCCACCTATATGTAACAGACAGCCAGGACCCTCACCTTCATGTAACAAACACCCAGCCAGGACCCTTACCTTCATGTAATGGACACCCAGCCAGGACCCTCACCTATATGTAACGGACACCCAACCAGGACCCCCCACCTTCATGTATCGGACACCCAGTCAGGACCCCCACCTTCATGTATCGGACACCCAGCCAGGACCCCCAACTTCATGTATCGGACACCCAGCCAGGACCCCCACCTTCATGTAATGGACACCCAGCCAGGACCCTCACCTATATGTAACAGACTCCCAGCCAGGACCCCCACCTTCATGTAATTGACACCCAGCCAGGACTCTCACCTTTATGTAATGGACACCCAGCCAGGACTCCCACCTTTATGTGATGGATACATAGCCAGGACCCCCACCTTCATGTATAGGACACCCAGCCAGGACCCACAACTTATTGCATCGGACACCCAGCCAGGACCCCCACCTTCATGTAATGGACACACAGTCAGGACCCTCACCTATATGTAATGGACACCCCGCCAGGACCCTCACCTATATGTAACAGACACCCAACCAGGACCCTCACCTTTATGTAACAGACAGCCAGGACCCTCACCTTCATGTAACCAACACCCAGCCAGGACCCTCACCTTTATGTAATGGGCAAGCAGCCAGAACACTCACCTATATGTAACAGACTCCCAGCCAGGACCCTCACCTTCATGTAACCGACACCCAGCCAGGACCCTCAACTATATGTAATGGACGCCCAGCCAGGACCCTCACCTACATGTAATGCACACCCAGTCAGGACCCTCACCTACATGTAATGGACAAACAGCCAGGACCCTTACCTACATGTAATGGACACCCAGCCAGGACCTCCACCTATATGTAACAGACACCCAGCCAGGACCCTCACCTTTATGTAACAGACAGCAAGGACCCTCACCTTCATGTAACCAACACCCAGCCAGGACCCTCACCTTTATGTAATGGGCAAGCAGCCAGAACACTCACCTATATGTAACAGACTCCCAGCCAGGACCCCCACCTTCATGTAATGGACACCCAGCCAGGACTCTCACCTTTATGTAATGGACACCCAGCCAGGACTCCCACCTTTATGTGATGGACACATAGCCAGGACCGCCACCTTCATGTATAGGACACCCAGCCAGGACTCCCACCTTTATGTGATGGACACATAGTCAGGCCCCTTACCTTCATGTATAGGACACCCAGCCAGGACCCCCACCTTCATGTAATGGACACCCAGTCAGGACCCCCGCCTTTATGTAATGGACACCCAGGCAGGACCCCCACCTTCATGTAATGGACACCCAGCCAGGACCCCCACCTTCATGTAATGGACACCCAGTCAGGACCCCCACCTTCATGTATAGGACACCCAGGCAGGACCCTCACCTATATGTAATGGACACCCCGCCAGGACCCTCACCTTTATGTAACAGACACCCAACCAGGACCCCCACCTTCATGTAACCAACACCCAGCCAGGACCCTCACCTATATGTAACAGACACCCAACCAGGACCCTCACCTTCATGTAATGGACACCCAGCCAGGACCCTCACCTTCATGTAACCAACACCCAGCCAGGACCCTCACCTATATGTAACGGACACCCAGCAAGGACCCTCACCTTCATGTAATGGACACCCAGCCAGGACCCTCACCTATATGTAACGGACACCCAGCAAGGACCCTCACCATCATGTAATGGACACCCAGCCAGGACCCTCACCTATATGTAACGGACACCCAGCAAGGACCCTCACCTTCATGTAAGGTGTGGGGTGTGAGAGTACCCTCGCCCATGGCTCCGGCTTGGAACCACGTTCCACCTAAGGCTACAATGGGAAAGAAGACCCTGGACCTTCCCAGCCCATCAGCCCTGGTGACTTTCCTCGCAAGTATGGCCGGTGCGTCTGTGACAGGGCGGAGGAGGCGCCTCTCACACCGGTTCCATCTTCTGCAGGACATCAGAAAGCAGCAAACACCTGATGTAACCAACGAAGACTTCGTAGCCCTGTGGCTCCGTGTAGCACGGTCGCCCATCCCGGGGGTAGCCCCCGCCGGACTGGGCAGATAGCGGCCGCGCAGCACAGCTCCGGCCATCTGTTGAGCGTCGCCCACATATTAGGGCGCGATCAGCCGCCTTCACAACGCCACTCGTCACCGACAGCCACACACAGCCTGCCGTTACCGAGAACGTGCTACAGCCTGCAGAGGACGCGCTGACGACGAGTCTCCCGGTGTCTTACCCTCAGCACAAAGGACAGCGCCGGCAGTCCCGGCTCCTGAGCAGCAGCAGAGAACAGACGCCTCTAATCCCGCCTCCTGGTATGCTCCCTTCCTACTGACTGCAGAGCACCGGCCTCCCCCATGATGGCACCGGCCACCGGCAGGTCTCTGGGGCTGCTAATGGCGGGCAGGAGTGGGCCAGATTGGGCAGGCGAAGCCCCTGTGTGTACAGAGAGTGTGCTCCACATGCAGCAGTCTACGTCTAGCTGACCTGTGCTCAGCCCACTACTGACACCCCTGTGCTCAGCCCACTACTGACACCCCTGTGCTCATCCCACTACTGACACCCCTGTGCTCATCCCACTACTGACACCCCTGTGCTCATCCCACTACTGACACCCCTGTGCTCATCCCACTACTGACACCCCTGTGCTCATCCCACTACTGACACCCCTGTGCTCATCCCACTACTGACACCCCTGTGCTCATCCCACTACTGACACCCCTGTGCTCATCCCACTACTGACACCTTTTCAGACACTATTGTTGTGGTTTATAACCATACGCTGCAGATTCTGGGAACGTGGTGTGAACAGCGCCCTACCTTCAGGGCATAATGTAAGCTAAGCCAGCATCCTTAGGGTATGTGCACAGGTTGCGGATCCACAGCGGATTTGGCCCTGTGGGTCCGCAGCAGATTCTGCTGCGTTGTACAGTACCATTATACATACCTCCCAACTTTGAAGAAGGGAAAGAGGGACAAAGGCTGCGGTGTGCGCAGCGGGAAATGTTAGGCCACGCCCCTGACCACACCCATTTCACAACTAGTCAAACCCATGTCCGTGCCCCAACCATCCGCACCAATTTAGCACTGCTGATCACACTGACTGGTACTGAGGGCACAGTGGCTGGCATTATGGGCACAGTGGCTAGTACTGAGGAAAAGAACAGAGAGAAAAAAGAAAACAAAAAGAACAGAGAGGGAAAGAAACAAAGAGGGGAATGAGGTGAAAGAAAGAACAGAGAGAAAAAAAGATTAGAAAGGGAAAGAGGGGACAGAAAAAAAGAACAGATAGAGAAAGAAGAGAAAAAAAGAAAGAACAGAGAAAGAAAGCGGGGAGAGAGAGAAAGAAAAAGATTAGAAAGAGGGGAAAGAAAGAGAAAAAACAGAGCGAAAGAAAGAACAAAGAGAAAAAAAGAGGGGAAAGAAAAAGAGAGAAAGAAAGCGGGGACAGAAAAAAAGCACAGAGAGTTAGGCGTCAGGTTCCTGCCTCTGCACAGCAGGAATCCTGAGCCTTGCCATCTGCAGTCTCCCATTCCTCTCCGGCCGCAGAGGAGCCTGCTCAGCAAAGACGTTTTTCTCAGCTTCTTGATCAGTCCACTACTGTTGGCTTGGTTACTTCTGCTAATCAGGGTTCAGCTATAGTAACCTGCAATAGTGAGCAGCTCCTGGGACTAAGTCCTTCTTTCAGTCCACTGAGCATGCCCGTGGGAAGTCCTCTCATTGGAGGTCTGAGGTCACATGCTCAGGTCCTATTGCTGCTCCCATTGGACCACTAGGAAGGTCCCGGAAGGACGCTGCTATAAAAGAGTCGCATAGCCGCACGGCCATGCGTTAGTATAGACTCAAATGCTCATGGTGTGTATGATGATGGATGCATGTATCTGGTGACTGACTCATTGGAAACCCCTACCCTTGGTTGTGTCTGTTGTTATAGGGATTCTGAGTTAGAGTCAGCGCCAATGGGTGGCTGTGCTCCTGGTACTCTGCACACACTAGCGTCCGATGGTGTCGCCCACTGCAGGCCACTATCGTACCACGGCAAGTTAAAGTCACAGCCTGTGCAGCGCCGTGCGCAAGTTTAGCGCTTTCCTCCCTAGTCTGGGTGGTTAGTGGCGTTCGCCAGAGCGGTGCTGTGCGCACGCAGTGTGCTTTATCTATTTGTTTTCTCCTACCACAGCAGTTCCAGTGGCGAGCACTAGAGGGACTCTGACCCAGTGTCTCAGGGGTAGAGTCCTGTGACTATACACTAGTGTTCACACTGTCGTGCTCTGTGAGCATAAACAGGCCACGGCACTTATATTTGGTGGCCGTGCGGCTCTGTGAGGAAACTGAGTCCGCCTCTGTACACACAGGGTGAAGTTAACCCCGTGTGTTCCTCTATTATACCGCCATATCACGTCCACCATTTCTAGCAGCAGTTTACCATCTCTGCCCTGTGGACCCAGGGCTGCAAATGCACCTAGTCTCTATATTATTAGGTTCGTTCCGCAAGCCCTAACAGAGAGAAAGAAAGAGCAGAGGGAGAGAGCAAGAAAGAGGGAAAAGAAAGAACAAAGAGAGAAAGAACAGAGAGAAAGAAAGAGGGGACAGAAAAAAAGAACAGAGAGAGAAAAAAGTGGAAATAAAGAACAGATAGAAAGAAAGAAAAAGAACAGAGAAAGAAAGAGTGGACAGAAAAAAAACAGAAAAAAAGGGGAAGAAAGAACAGGGAGAGAGGAAGTAAGAACAGAGGGAGAGAGAAAGAAAGAGTGGACAGAAAAAGAGAACAGAGAGAGAGAAAAACAGAAAGAGGGGAAAGAAAGAACAGTGAAAGAAAGAGGGGAAAAAAAAAACAGAGATTGAACAGAGAGAGGAAAGAAAGAACAGAGAGAGAAAGAGGGGAAGAAGAACAGAGAGAGAGAAAGAAAGAACAGAGAAAGTAAGAAATTAGAGAAAGAAAGAGGTGAAAGAAAGAACAGAGAGAGAGAAAGGAAGAGGGGAAAGAAACAGAGGAAGAAATAAAGATTCTTTAAAGATACTATAGCAGCCTGGCTCCCATTGTAATGTCCACCTGAGCCTCCTGGTGCAGGACATATCATGATCCACTCACATGGCCAACATCCCCGAGTCCAAGGCGATCCCGCTGTTCTCGCTGTTGGAGGAGGACACGGTGATGGATCTAAAGCATTCCCTGAAGTACCTCTATGGTTCCGTCATAATCTCCTCCCGAAATTACCTAATTTCCGGTCAGCTTCCAGTATGTCACTTCTGGTGGAACGTCACATGCGAATTTCTCCGCCGTGTACTCCTGTGTCCACGGGAAAAGTAACCTCCCGGTCGGGGCAGTGGGGCAGACTCAAAATCAGGACTGTCCTGCTGGATCCGGGACGGTTGGGAGGTATGAATGCTCCCCACCATACACTTTGTACAAGCATGGCTCCGCACACCTCATACACACACGGTTCCGCTTTCTATGCCTCGTACACACGGCTCCGCTCTGTACACCTCACGCACACACATAGCTCCACTCCGTAAACCTCGTACACATGCGGCTCTGCTCCGTACACCTTGTACACACGCGGCCACGCTCTGTACACACATGGCTCCACTCCGTAAACCTTGTGCGCATACGGTTTTGCTCCATACACCTCATACACACGGTTCTGCTCCATACACCTCGTACACACTGCTCCGCTCTATACACCTCGCACACATCTCCGCTCCGTACACCTCGTACACACACAACTCCGCTTCGTGCACAAACGGCTCTGCTCCGTACACCTCATACGCACACGGCTCTGCTCCAACCACCTTGTACATGGCTCTGCTACGTCCACCCTTTAAACCCCTCCTGACCCCACACATAAACTTACCCTCATCCAGCAACATGACGACCAGCACAGCAGAGTCCTGCATACACACTGAGGCTCCTAATCATGAGACCCCCTGACTCCTCCCCTCCTGTGACCTCATCACAGGTCCTGTGCACACAGAAGAGAACACAGCCTAGCAACGTCATTGCAGGCTGTGAGGGGCTGCAGACGCGGTGGGTCTCTGGGAGGGCGAGGATGGGGTGCATGGGGGGCATGCAGCTTATATCCCTGCAGTGCGGGAAAAATAGAGTCCTGCGGGATAGCAGGTGGGCGTGGCAAAAATGGGACTATCCCGCCTAATCCGGGACGGTTGGGAGCTATGCCATTATATCCTATGTAAATTGAAAAACACTTCACATGCTGGGTAAAATCCACGCAGAAATGCTGCGGGTTCCTCTGATTGAGACTGAGGATGAATGTTTAAATCATCTTGATGCTTTCATTTCAGCCATGGAACAGGTGTTTGATGACCCCTATCGAGGTGCAACAGCTGAAGCAGCCATGTTAACTTTGCGCCAAGGTAAGCGCTCAGTAGCCGAAAATGCCTTGGATTTCAGGAGATGGGCTCTCGATACCACTTGGGACAGTTCCGCCAAGAAATCTATTTTTCGGAAGGGTTGTCTCCTCTGACTAAGGATGATCTTGCTCGTGCCGACCCTCCCACTGCGTTAGGTGACTTCATTAACTACTGCAACTGTATTGATGTTCGTCTTACTGAATGCAGACAGGAGAGATGGTTCGAAAATAATCGCACTAACCTTTTCCCACCTTCCTCCCCAGCTAAGGAACCTCTGAGTAGGATTACACGGGAACCAGAACCTGAACCCATGCAGGTGGACTCTGTACAGAGACTGGTTAGTGATGCACGCAAAGAACATCACTTAAAGGAAAATCTATGTTTCTACTGCGGTAAGTCAGGGCACTTCATTATAAACTGCCCCAGCCGTTCTCGTAAGACTACTGCGGCAGTCATTCACTGTGAGTGTTGCGAGAGGAGATCTGTCATGTCCGAGCCTCAGGCTCCAGAGAGATCTGCAGCCATAGATATTGATTTCTCGGACTTAAACTCCGTTATTTCTGAGGCCGATGACTGTGTAAATGCTGCAATCTTTCAAGTTTCCTCAGCAGTGTCTCAGCTGAAACGTAAGAAGAACAATTCTCATTGCTTCCTTTCCATCAAGCTCTGGGTTGACTCGGTCTGGGTGTCTAGCTCTGCTATGATTATAGAATCGTAGAGTTGGAAGGGACCTCCTGGGCCATCTGGTCCAACCCCCTGCTCAAAGCAGGATTCGCTAAATCATCCCAGTCAGATGTCTGTCCAGCCTCTGTTTGAAGACTTCCATTGAAGGAGAACTCACCACTTCTTGTGGCAGCTTGTTCCACTCATTGATCACTCTAACTGTCAAAAAGTTTTTTCTAAAATCTAATCTGTGTCTCCTCCCATTCAGTTTCATCCCATTGCTTCTAATCTTTCCTTGTGCAAATGAGAATAAAGTTGATCCTTCTACAATGTGACAGCCCTTTAGATATTTGTAGACAGCTATTAAGTCTCCTCTCAGTCTTCTCTTTTGTAAACTAAACAATCCCAAATCCTGCAACCTTTCCTCATAAGACAGGGTTTGCAGACCGGTCACCATTCTGGTTGCTCTTTTCTGAACTTGCTCCAGTTTGTTGATGTCTTTTTTAAAATGTGGTGCCCAAAACTGGACACAATATTCCAGATGAGGTCTGACCAAAGAGGAGTAGAGGGAAATAATGACTTCACGTGATCTAGACTGTATGCTTCTGTTAATACATCCTAGAATTGTATTTGCCTTTTTTGCTGCTGCATCACACTGTTGACTCATATTCAGTCTGTAATCTATTAGTATACCCAAGTCTTTTTCACATGTGCTGTTGCTTAGGCCTATTCCTCCCATTCTGTATATGCTTTTTTCATTTTTATTGCCCAGATGTAGTACTTTGCATTTTTCCCTGTTAAAAACCATTCTGTTAGTTGCTGCCCACTTCTCCAATTTATTTATATCTTTTTGAATCCTCTCTCTTCCCTAGTATTAGCTATCCCTCCTACTCAGGGGCAAGCGGCAATTTTATGGATATCTCCTTTGCTCTGAAACATGGGATACGTTCAGTGAAGAAGGCTACCCCAGTACAGATGGAGACTGTGGATGGCTCCCTGCTGACCTCTGGACCAGTGGATCAGGAAACAGGGCCTTTAAAGGTCTTTATGGGTAAAGATCATCAGGAGAAACTGTCTTTTATGCTTATCTCTTCTCCCCACTTTCCCATTATTCTAGGGCTACCATGGCTGCAGGCTCAGAACCCTACGATTAACTGGGAGACCAAGGAACTGCATTTTCCGGAGAAACAAATGAATCCGGAAGTTTCAGCTTGCTCTGTTCCTAAAGGAACCATGTCAGTCCCTGAACTACCAGCTGTATACAGGACTATGCGGATGTGTGTGACAAGAAGAACGCTGACCAGCTTCCCCCTCACCGTCCATATGATTGTCCAATTGAATTATTGCCTGGAGCAGAGATACCTTTTGGTAAGATCTACCCCCTGGCGGGACCTGAGCTAAAGGCTTTAAAGGACTATATAGGCGAAAATCTAGCCAAGGGCTTCATGCGCCACTCTTCATCTCCTGCAGGTGCACCCATCTTCTTTGTGAAGAAGAAAGATGGATCTCTGAAACCCTGTATAGACTATCGGGAACTCAATAAGGTTACTGTTAGAAACCATTATCCATTGCCTTTGATCCCTGAGTTATTGGAGAGAGTGCGGCATGCTAAAATTTTCTCTAAACTGGATCTCCGGGGAGCCTATAACTTGGTCCGTATTAGACCTGGGGATGAATGGAAGACTGCATTCAGGTCACGCTACGGACACTGAATATCTAGTTATACCTCTTGGTCTGTGTAACGCCCCAGCCACTTTCCAACACTTTGTGAATGACATCTTCAGGGACATCCTAGATACATTTGTGGTGGTTTATCCGGACGATATTTTAATTTTTTCTAACTCCACAGAGGAACATCATGGACATGTGAGAATGGTCTTAGAATGCCTAAGATAGAACCATCTTTACATCAAACTTGAAAAGTGAGAATTCAATAGGGCCGAAATTCAATTTCTGGGGTATGTAATGTCTACACAAGGAATTAGTATGGATGGAAGCAAGACGCAAGCCATCAAAGATTGGCCAGTTCCTAGGAATGTGAAGGAGTTGCAGCGATTCATTGGGTTTGCCAATTTCTATAATGTAGATGTTTTATAAGGAATTTCTCTGAGGTAGTGTCACCTATCACACAACTTACCCGGAAAGAGTCTAGGTTCTCCTGGACCCCTCAAGCCCAAGAAGCATTTTCCCGTCTGAAGGATAAATTTACCACTGCACCTATCCTAGTGCATCCCAGCCCCGAACTTGCCTTCATAATTGTTACACCCAGTCTGCTACTGTTACACCTGGTCCCCGTCCTGGCGCTGCGTCCAGGTCTGCCACTGCTCCCCGTTCTGGGCACTCACTTCGTGCCTCGCACGCAGTCCTTAGGCAGCAGCCTGCCTCCTCTGTGTCTCATGCTGCTGCTCAACATTCAGGTCGCTCCCCTGACTCCACCTCCTGGTGTCCTGTTGGCGGATCTGTAACTAGATCTATCAGGGCCCGCCCGCGCACTCTCCTGCCTTCTTAAAGGGACAGCGTGCATTTTTCAAAAAGTGCAATTATCCAATGGCAGCGCACTGGCTGCTATTTCTGGCCTCTCCTCCAGAGGGAGAGCGCCAAAGCAACGAGTATCAATCATTGCTACATCCGGTTCTTATGCTATCCTGTCTGCGCTGTGTTTGCAGTCTCTGTGCATTGTCTAATGCTATCTGTCTCCACAGAGTATCAGTATCCTGTGCTTCCTGGTTATATCTGCAACCATCTGGGCGAAAGCCATCCCGTTCCGCCAACAGCCATCCGAGTCCAAGGACTGTGTGAAGGTCACTGGAACCGACTCCTTACCAACTACCCGGATCCAGGACCCGTCTCATTACGGACTCTGCTGCAACTACTGTTATCCCTTTTGGTCCCGCTGGGACAGCTGCCATGTGTTAGGGGTTTAACTGGAGGTAGCACCTGTGTCCTCCGTGTATTCCATTCTGGCCCTGTTTGAGGGGCTTCGCTACGGGTACCCGGGGCTCACTAGTCACGCCCCCTTTGGAGCCCCCCGGGACCGTGGTCCCGAGGTTCCACTTTAAAAATAAAAACAAATGTGAACTTCACCATTTCTGCATCCGCTTCCATTCATTACAGATTGCTCCGGCCATGGAATCCGCTGGACCCCAGAGGCCTCCGACTATGGAACTGTGCCAAGAAGTGACCCGCTTAAAAGATCAACAGGACAAGATCACGTCTTATCTACGTAACCTGTCCACCCGCATGGATTCTCTGCTGAACCCGGCTGCTCCTGATTCACCTAGCAACACCCAGGTACCAGCTGTCATGGCAAGCAAGGGCCCATGCCTGGCAGCTCCTCCCCGCTTCCATGGTGATCCCACTCAGTGTCAGGGTTCTCTCAATCAGTGTAGCCTACACTTCGAAATCCTGGGGCACATCTGGCAGGAGAGGCTCTCGCCTGGCTAAACCCATTATGGGAGAGAGAAGTCCCGCTGGTTAATGATCTTCAATCTGTCTTAGAGACTTTTCGCAGGACCTTCGATGAACCTGGCCAGTCCACGTCGACCGCTTCTGCCCTGCTTTGCTTACGCCAAGGAACCCTCACGGTGGCTCAGTATGCTGTTCAGTTCAGCACCCTCTCGTCTGAGTTATCCTGGAACAATGAGGCCTTGCTGACTACCTTCTGGGAGGGCATATCTGGAAAAATTAAGGATGAGCTGACGGGACAGGCCTACCATCTTGGATGACCTGATTTCCTTGGCGACCCGGATTGACCTGCGTTTTCAGGAGCTTTCCATGGAGATTAAGCGTGACAAGAAGTCCTACCACCTGGACTCTAATTCTTCCAAGATGGCTACCTCATCCTCTTCTCCCGCAGCTATGGAGGTAGATCGAGTAAGTCTGGCCAGCCGCCGCCAGGAGGCGCGTCGCAAAGACGGAAGCTGTCTATATTTTGTTAGTTCCAAACACCTGATCCGCTCCTGTCCAAAGAAGTGGGGAAACTCCTGTGCCTAGGCTCGGTGGGAAAGGCCACCCTAGGTAGAGAATATTCCTCTCCCTCATTGCAGATCTCAGTCTCCGTGACCTGCGGAGCAATAAAATTTTCTGGACTCTGCCTGTTGGATTCCGGAGCCGCTGGGAGCTTTATCCAGCAGACGCTTGTGGATCGCTACCACTTACCAGTTCATGCTCTTCCCAATCCGTTGCGAGTGACCGCTGTCGATGGCCAGCCACTGACCGAACCCGTCCAGTTCCAGACTGAGCCAGTGGAACTTCGGGTAGGTCTTATGCATTCTGAAAGAATCCGTTTTCATGTGTACCCTGGTTTGTCTCATCCCTTGCTTCTAGGTTTGCCTTGGTTTCAGAAACACGAACCAGTCCTTAATTGGAGAACAGGCGAAATTCTATGTTGGGGAGATTCCTGCTCGGACCGTTGCTTAACCTGGATTGAACCAGTTTCACCCCCGGCCCAACCTGCTATCCTGCCTGGATTACCATCTGCTTACTGGTCCTTCTCGGATGTCTTCGGGAAAAAGGAAGCTGAAACACTCCCCACCACAGGTCGTATGACTGTCCAATAGATCTTCTTCCTGGAACATCTCCCCGTGGGAGAGTTTACCCTCTTTCCTAGGCAGAGACTCAGGCTATGTCAGACTACATCGAGGAGAATTTGGCCAGAGGGTTTATCTGAAAATCATCATCACCGGCAGGAGCAGGCTTCTTCTTCGTGAAGAAAAAGGATGGATCCTTGCAGCCCTGTATCGACTACCGGGGACTGAACCAATCACCGTAAAAAACAGGTACCCTTTGCCTCTAATTTCAGAACTGTTTGACCGTCTCCGAGGAGCCAAGATCTTCACCAAGCTGGATCTCAGAGGTGCCTACAATGTGATCCGAATCAGGGATGGAGACAAATGGAAATCAGCCTTCAACACCCGTGATGGCCATTACAAGTACCTGGTAATGCTGTTTGGTCTAAGCAATGCACCTGCTGTTTTCCAAGAATTCATCAATGACATTTTCAGGGATCTGCTTTACACATGTGTTGTTGTCTATCTGGACGACATTCTTATTTTTTCTACTGACTTGGTCTCGCACCGCAGGCAAGTACGCCTAGTCTTACAGAGGCTCAGGGAGAACAGACTGTATGCCAAGTTTGAAAAGTGCCTCTTTGAACAATCCTCTTTGCCTTTCCTCGGTTACATTGTTTCCTCCACAGGATTAAAAATGGATCCAGAGAAGTTATCGGCTGTACTCAAGTGGCCTCGTCCATCTGGGCTGAAGGTCATACAGCGATTTCTGGCCTTCGCCAACTACTACAGACAATTAATTCCTAACTTCTCCACCTGAGTGGCGCCCATCTCTGCTCTGACCCATAAAGGTACAAATCCCAAGGATTGGCCTCCTGATGCTGAGGAGGCTTTTGTTTCTCTCAAAAAGGCCTTTGCTGTCGCACCTGTTCTTCATCGTCCTAACTCCAATGAACAATTTTTTCTCGAGGTCGATGCCTTGTCAGTAGGTGCGGGAGCTGTACTAACCCAGAAATCGTCCACCAGGCGAATGCACTCCTGTGGGTTTTTTTCCAAGGTTTTTTCTTCCGCAGAGAGGAATTATTCCATTGGAGATCGGGAATTGCTGGCTATCAAATTGGCTCTGCAGGAGTGGAGGCATCTTCTAGAAGGAGCTCTTCAACAGGTAGTCATATACACCGATCACAAAAACCTTGCTTACCTCCAAACTGAGCAAAGGCTAAATCCTCGTCAAGCCCACTGGGCTTTGTTTTTTGCTCGCTTTAATTTTGTTCTTCATTTTCGCTCAGCCGACAAAAATGTCAAAGCAGACGCACTTTCCAGAGCCTTTCTACCTTCTGATCAAGAAGAAGAACCGCAGCACATCATTGAACCCTCAAGGTTAGTCGCTGTCACTTCTGCTGATCTTACCCGGCTTCCCCCTGGGAAAACTTTCGTGTCAGCTTCTGAACGTACTCTTGTCCTTCGCTGGGGTCACTCATCCAAGTTGGCTGGTCACGCCGGTCAGAGAAAGACTCTGCAACTCATTTCTCGGTACTACTGGTGGCCTGCTATGGCTAAGGACATTCAGGAGTATGTCCCGGCCTGTCCTTCCTGTGCTCGTAAGAAGACGGCCAATCACCTACCCGCAGGAAGGCTTCAGCCTCTTCCAATTCCGTCCGCTCCCTGGCAACACATCGTGAAGGACTTCATCACAGATCTTCCGATCTCATCTGGCTGTTCTGTGGTGTGGGTAGTGGTGGACCGCTTCTCTAAAATGGCTCACTTCGTTCCACTACCTGGTCTTCCAACTGCTCCTGAGTTGGTGGATCTGTTCATTTGGCACATCTTCCGTCTCCATGGTTTCCCTCTCCACATCATGTCCGACAGAGGAGTCCAGTTCACCTCAAGATTCTGGAGAGCAGTTTGTAAACTGGTAAGAATTGAACTGGATTTCTCCTCAGCATACCATCCCCAGTCCAATGGACAAGTGGAGAGGACAAATCAAATCCTGGCTGAATTCCTGTGTCACTTTGTCAACGCACATCATGACGACTGGGTAGACTTACTGTCCTGGGCCGAATTTTCCTACAACAACCAAGTAAGCGAATCTTCTGGAAAGTCTCCCTTTCAGATTGTCTTCGGACTGCAACCTGGAATACCTCTTCCCATCGCTGGATCATCTGGCGTTCCGGCTGCCGATACTTTCTCCGAAGATTTTTCTAAGGTCTGGAGGGACACCAAAACTGCTCTAGAGAAAGCCTCCCAGCGTATGAAAACGCATGCGGACAAGAGACGTTTGGATGCGCCTACCTTTCGCCCTGGAGACAAGGTATGGCTCTCTTCAAAGTACATCCATTTAAAGATGCCATCCTATAAATTGGGTCCCCGGTTCATTGGACCATTTGAGATCTTGAGACAAATCAATCCAGTCTCTTACAAGGTGAAGTTGCCTACTTCTCTACGTGTGCCTAACTCCTTTCATGTTTCTCTCCTCAAACCAGTAGTTTTGAGCCCCTTCTTTAAGGATCCGGGTACCTCTCCTGACCCTGTCTCAGAGGATGATGTTTTTGAGGTAAAACATAATCCTGGCCGTGAAAAAAGTAAGGGGTAAGACCTACTCTTTGAATTTAATGAGACTGATCATTAAGCAGGAAGAAAAAAAAGCTTATGGAAATCCAGAAAGAAATTGAGGAGATGCAAAAAGTTATGTATAAACATAAAACCCTGCCACAATATGACCAATCACTTAAAAATATAAAGGAAAATCTCTCTGCTCTAGAGGAAGATATCATGAGCCGGAAAAAGAGAAAATTTTCCAGAGATTTAAAAGATTATGCAAGCGGTAAAACATGTGAATGGGGCCAATGGGAGAAAACACCGCGCAGACCTAAATCTATTTTAAAACATAGCCAGACTCATAGCACCCCAACCAGAAAATCGCATGTTGCTTTTTCCATCTCATCGGACCCTGACTCATCTGACTCCAATTGCAGTACTTCTGATTTTTCCTTTGGTAACAGTGCCAATAGAAATAAAAAGAATTTTTTGGGACATTAAAAAAACGTAGGAGGCGCGCCGGTAGGAAACTCCGGAGAAGCGCAAGGAGCAATCACCAGGCACAGGAAGAAAAAAAAATGAAGAATTAAATGTGCTGAATTTATCTTCATGGACTCTTACACAAGATCATCTGGACATTCTGGCTTTGGGATTAAATTATGCACCTGATCAAAATTTTGACCTTTTTTTGACAATTTTAGATTTCAACAAATTTATTAGAAATCTGACAATCAAAAAATTTTTTTTAGCTGAGACTGATAAAGAAGAAATAAAAGAATGTGAAATTTCACAGAAAACAAATATTTATCAGAAACTAGATTATAGAGAACAGTTATCTATCCTAAATTTACCATCTTTAGAATCTGAAAATGGTGTAGGTAATATAGATAAAGTTAATCAGTCTCAACACTTAAATGTTTAAAATCCTTATTTTTATCCAATACAAAGTAGAGGGGAGTGTATGGATAAATTTCAGGAAGTTCTAGAAAGAGAACTAAAACAACTGAAGAATGAGATTTTTGTTGACACTTGTGTCAAAAAAAACTTCAGCAAAAAAACAAAGCTGCATTGATAGACCTGAAAAAAGAAAGATATAGTAATTAAAAACAGTGATAAGGGAGGTATGGTGGTAGTCCTTGACACTGAAGATTATAAAAATCAAATGTTAAAACTTTTATCTGACAATGAGGTTTATGAGAAACGGTGGCTCACAGGTTCGAATCCCACCAAGGACAACATCTGCAAGGAGTTTGTATGTTCTCCCCGTGTTTGCGTGGGTTTCCTCCGGGTACTCCGGTTTCCTCCCACACTTCAAAGACATACTGATAGGGAATTTAGATTGTGAGCCCCCATCGGGGACAGTGATGAAAATGTGTGCAAACTGTAAAGCGCTGCGGAATATGTTAGCGCTATATAAAAATAAAGATTATAAAAATAAAGATTATTATAATCCAACAAAAACCTATAGTAAAATAGCTAAAGATAAAGTCATGGAAAGTTTTAATATGGGCATATTAAACAAAAAATAAGCTGAATATCTGATAGTTCAAAATCCGATTTTGCCAATCATATATGGCTTGCCCAAAATTCACAAAATCGCAGATATCCCTCTTATGAGACCAATTGTATCGGGTATTGGGTCTTCAAATGAGCATCTTTCTGAATGGGCTGATTCGCTCCTTCAGCCAATGGTACGGAGCCTACCAGGCTACCTTAAAGATTCTAGGGATGTTTTAGCCACTTTTTCTGATAAAATTTGGCGAGATAACTTTGTATGGCTGAGTTGCGATGTTATATCGCTATATACATGCATCCCGCATAATCTGGCTATGGAAGCTCTGGAGTATTTCTTACGGAGTTATAATGAATATTCAGAAGATCTGATTAATTTTTTATTGCAGGTTGTGTTTTTTCTTCTTAAACATAATTTCTTTGCATTTGATGGTACCATCTATTTACAGAAGTCTGGAGTCCCAATGGGAGCTAAATATTCCCCATCCTTGGCTAACTTGACAATGGCATTTTGGGAAAAACAATTCATTTATTCAGTGAATAATCCTTATGTGTAGTGTATCCACTGGTATGGTAGATATATTGATTATACCCTCATTATTTGGGAGGGTGATGTATCTACCATACCAGCATTTATGGATTACATTACCTCTAATACTTATAATATCAGATTTACTCATAAATCCATTAAAACCCAAATATCATTTTTAGATCTAGAACTACGGGGAAATGTAGGACAGGAAATTATGTCTAATACTCACTGTAAACCTATTACAGGGAACACCATATTGCATGCCCCTAGGCATGTAATTAAACCTATTCCTGTTGGAGAACATATAAGGTTAAAAAGAAATTGCACGGATGAACAGGTGAAGAATTTGATGCGCTACGCAAAAAATTGAAAAGACGAGGCTATGCAAATTGGATGTTGAAAAGAGCTAAAATCAGGGCAGACAATAGGGATAGAAAAGATTTATTGGAACTAAAAACTAATGTAAATCTCAAAAAAAGGAACGAAGTGAATAAAAAAATATTTGTCAATCTTGAATATAGTCTGCAATTTGACAAAATAAAGAATATTTTTTTTAAATGCTTACCAATCGTCTATGAGGATGAAACATTAGCAAAAATACTAGATGCTGGTACTAATGTTGTTGCTAGACGAGCTCCCACTATTGGTGATCCTCTAGTTTTTTTTACATCTGCAGCATCTTCGGAAAATTGGCTAAAAAACATTGGTTTTTATAAATGTGGCTCTAACAAATGCAAAATGTGCAAATATGCGCAAAAAAACAAAAACATTTAATGACTCAAGTAATATTCAGAGGTATTATAGCAAACATAATTGCAATACAGAAAATGTGGTCTATAAGATACATTGTAAAATATGCAATTTATCCTATGTAGGCTGCACAACAAGGAAACTAAAAACTCGCATCCTGCAGCATATTAGGGATGTATAGAATAATAGTAGTAATACACGCAATATCTCTGTGGTGTCCAAACATTTTCTAATGCAGCATAATGGGGATTTGGAGGCAATGTCAGTTGCAGGAATTGAATGGGTGAAAAATTCAAAGCGTGGTGGGGATGGAAAAAGACGTTTTCTTACAAGAGAGGCTTTTTGGATATTCTGTCTGGGGTCTAGATATCCAAATGGGTTAAATAAGAGAACAGAGATCATGTATCACTATTGATGGTTATTGCTATATTTTAAATATTTGTATATACAGTATGTCTATCAATTTGTTTTTATGTGGTATTATTTTACAAACCTAGAGAATCTGGAGTTTCATACACAGGACCTTTCTATTAGAACATGTGATAGAAGGTGATAGCGTCATTGGTCTCTATGGAACATAGGCATTGTAATAATGCTCACAGGACCTTTGGCTTACTCATGTGATCTACATTGCAGTTCTCATTGGTTAGCATAAAGTATAAGGTTTGAAGTATGTCAGTAATTTGCAGCTGTGATAAAGACCCATGCAGGGTCGAAATGCGTAGCTGTTATTCCAGTGCCTCATAGCATATCCATCTATTCTTGAGGAGTAAGCCGCTGTACTATTTTAATTTTTTCAATAAAGCAAGAAATTTTATTCAGCTGGAACGCCCCTTATGTTTTTGGTAAGACCTACTACCTGGTGGACTGGAAGGGTTTTGGTCCTGAGGAGAGATCTTGGGAGCCTAGAGAGAACATCCAGGTGCCCCTTCTCTATAAAAAATTCTACGCAGGCTTAAAGAAGAGGGGGTGTCAAGAGGGGGATACTGTTACACCCGGTCCTTGTCCTGGTGCGGCGCCCAGGTCTGCTACTGCTACACCTGGTCCCTGTCTTGGTGCTGCATCCAGGTCTGCCGCTGCTCCCCGTTCTGGGCACTCACCTCGTGCCTCGCACGCTGTCCTTAGGCAGCAGCCTGCCTCCGCTGTGTCTCATGCTGCTGCTCAGCATTCAGGTCTCTCCACCTGCCTCCACCTCCTGGCTGTCACAATGACCCGTCCTGTGTGACGCGACCCGCAGGCCGGTAACTGAAACTACAAGACGCGGCATGTGATACTGTCCTGTGTGACACGGCCAGCCGGCCGGTACTACAACAACAAGACACGGGGAAAGGGGAAACAGTTACAACGGTGGGCCCTGCAATAGGGAAAGGGGATGTGGAGACCTCCTGCACTCCCCTGAGTCAGTGTCCCTAATGCTCCTAACGTTCCCTATGCCGGTTCCGCACCGGACGCCGATCAGGAACCTGTCGCCCTAGCACATCCTATACCTATCCCTTGCTAGGGAGCTGGGTGGTGCAGGCACTGGCCCCACCGCTGTACTAATACACACTAAGGAAAAACACAAACAGGGAAACACCACTTAGCTTTACTCTGTTGCTCTTGCTCCTGGCAACAGAGTCCACCACCAGAATGCAGCTCTCCTCCTGAATAGCTGCCACCAAGCTCTGTCAGAGCTACAAGGAAATCCCCTCTGACTCCTTCCACACCAGGGTTCAGACAGTGCTACAAGGATCTCTCTACAGCTCCTTCCTCCACCAAGGATGGTTGAAATGAACACTATCACCAACCCTGATTGCAACACCTGTGACTCTTTTATAACAGAGCCAGAGCACTCACACCTGCACTATAATCATGTGCACTTAACTAAAGAAACCAGAGTGCAATGACGCTTACCACCACTTTGGGTAAACTTAGAACAAAAGACACCACTGTGTAATAATCCTAATGGCCACCGGGGGCAAAAACCAAACTTAAGCACAGCTTAAGAAAAAAAAAGGTTACTTGTGCTTTTTATCACTTGCGTCCTGTCGGCAGATCTGCAACTAGAGCTATTAGGACCCGCCTGCGTGCTCTCCTGCCTTCTTAAAGGGACAGCGTGCATTTTTCAAAAAGTGCAATTATCCAATGGCAGCGCACTGGCTGCTATTTCTGGCCTCTTCTCCAGAGGGAGAGCACCAGAGCAACGAGTATCAATCATTGCTACATCCGGTTCTTATGCTAACCTGTCAGCGCTGCGTCTGCAGTCTCTGTGCATTGTCTAATGCTATCTGTCTCCACAGAATATCAGTATCCTGTGCTTCCTGGTGATATCTGCAACCATCGGGGCGAAAGCCATCCCGTTCTGCCAACAGCCATCCGAGTCCAAGGACTGTGTGAAGGTCACTGGAACCGACTCCTTACCAACTACCCGGATCCAGGACCCGTCTCATTACGGACTCTGCTACAACTACAGTTATCCCTTTTGGACCCGGTGGGACAGCTGCCACGTGTTCGGTGTCTAACTGGAGGTAGCATCTGTGTCCTCCGGGTGTTCCATTCTGGCCCTGTTTGAGGGGCTTTACTACGGGTACCCGGGGCTCACTAGTCACGCCCCCTTCAGAGCCCCCCGGACCGTGGTCCCACTTTAAAAATAAAAACGAATGTGAACTTCACCATCTCTGCCTCCGCTTCCATTCGTTACAATAAAAGTGGATGCTTCAGACTGTGCCATCGGAGCTATACTCTCTCAGAGAAAAGGTGAGAAGAATGTCTTGCATCCTTGTGCTTTCGTTTCCCAGCGGTTGTCTTCGGCTGAAACTACGATGTGGGCAATATAGAATTGTTGGCCATTATTGCCTCCTTCAAGGAATGGAGACACCTTCAGGGAGCTGCATAGCAAATAGTAGTCTTGACAGACCATCGCAACCTTGAATTTATCAGGTCGGCTAAGTGCCTGACTCCTCTCCAGGCTCATTGGAATCTCTTCCTAAACCAATAATTTTGTAATTTCTTATAGACCAGGATCACGCAATGGAACGGCTGATGCACTCTCTAGGATTCATTCAACAGAGACCCGTCTACTAACTCCTCCTAAGACGATTCTTCCTGACTCTAGATTCCTGGGAGTGATTCATAATCAAGACCTACTTAAGGACATCAAGGAAGCATACCACTCCGATTCTTTGTTGGCACAACCTCCAAGGGACGCAAGTCTTGTCTTTAAGAATGGTGTGTGGATATAGGGACAATGCTTGTATATACCCGAGACGGTCAGATTGAGAGTATTGCAACTCATCCACGATGCTAAGATAGCTGGGCATAGAGGAGTTCTAAAGACACAAGAATTTCTTTCTCGTTTCTTTTGGTGGTCCACTTACAGAAAGGATGTCACTTCATGCGAAGTCTGTGCAAGATGCAAAACACCAGGCTCCTCGCACAACGGGTCTATTGCAACCCCTTCCCACCCTATCCCGCCCGTGGGGATCCATTTCTATGGATTTCATTGTGGAGTTACCAACCTCTCAAGGGAAGAACACCATTCTAGTGGTGGTGGATCGCTTAACAAAGACAGCTCATTTTATTCCCTGTGTCGGCTTACCCACTGCAAAACAGACATCAGATTTGATGATTCAGAATGTGTTTCGCTTACATGGAGTACCGGATGAGATAATTTCGGATCGAGGGGTGCAATTCACTTCAAGGTTTTGGCAGAATTTCTGTGCCGCATTAGACATTAAAGTAAACCTTTCTTCTGCTTTTCATCCCCAGACTAATGGACAGACAGAACGGACCAATCAGACCCTGGAGCAGTGTCTCCGCTGCTTTATCTGCCACCTACAGGATGATTGGGTGGATCTGCTTCCACTGGCTGAGTTCTTCTATAACAACTCTCAGAGCGCCTCCACTAAGCAGTCTCCTTTTTACGCCAATCCAGGTTATCATCCTAACATTCTTCTTCGATTTCCCATAGATACGCCCTTGCCGTCAGTGGCTGAAAGAATCACGTCTTTACAAAAGAATATTGATCTTCTAAAGGAAAATCAGGAATTGGCTCAGGAAAGGTACAAGAAAGCAGCAGATAAATTTCGCAAACCTGCACCAGCTTTCAAGGTAGGAGACTTGGTCTGGCTGTCAACCAGAAATCTTAAGCTAAAAATTCCATCATCTAAATTGGGACATAAGTACATTGGACCCTATAAAATCAATAAAATTATAAGTGCCGTTGCTTGTCGGCTTCAACTGCCCAGAACTATAAGAATCCACCCTGTCTTTCATGTTTCCCTACTAAAGGCTGCAACACCTAATATGTTTCCTGGACGTTCTCCTCCTCACCCTGATCCAGTGTTGGTCGATGGTCAGGAAGAATTTGTGGTGGAAAGGATTCTAGATTCCAGGTTGTACAAGAATCAGTTACAATACTTGATTAAATGGCAGGGCTACCCAGTGGAGGACAACTCATGGGAGCCAGTCAAAAATAGAGTTGAGCGACTTTGGTTGGATCGGGTTTCATGAAACAAAATTTGTTTCAGATGAAACTGGTCCGACTAGGGCAAAAAAAAGTCAGAAACCTGACCCCGATGCAAGTCAATGGGGAATAAAAGTCGGCATGAGTGGATGAATGTCATCCGCTCAATGCCGACTTTTAATCCCCATTGACTTGCATTAGGGTCGGGTTTTGGATGAAATCCCGACTTTTTTTGCCCTAGTTGGACCAGTTTCATCTGAAACATATTTTGTTTCATGAAACCCGATCCGACCAAAGTCGCTCAACTCTAGTCAATAGCATTAATGCTCCTCGCTTACTCCGCCAGTTTCATCAGAGGTACCCAGACAAGCCTGGTCTGAGGTCACCGGAGGCTGTCCCTAAGGGGGGAGTAATGTAAGGTTCTCAGTCTTTTTAACATGTTTTTTGAAATTGTTTTTTTTTCCGTCGGCCATTTTGCTTTCTGTCCTGCTGCAGCTATGTTGCCCTCAGTTAATATGGAGTTTCCAGCCCTCTTGTTCCCGCCCTGATTCTCTCCCTCTTGCCTCTTAAGCAGCCTCAGCTGAGCAATCAGTGCTTCAGAATCAAGTCTGCAGTCAGCCTGTGATCTGGCTCTTGGAAATCTTGGACTTGGTACTCCAGCCATCTCCTGCTTGGGAACTCTTGAACACATGTGGACTCTGGAAACCTGCTTTTGGATAAATCCACATTTGCAAGGGAACTACGGTAACAGAGAAGAGATCCTGAACCTGTTGTGGAAAGTTACTGCTGAGCTAAAGTTACTCTGGCCTGCTATGTCTTCTGCCTCTGTACCTGCAAACTGTGTGAACCCTTTTTTGCCTACTTGTATGAAGTAATACAAGTCCTTCCTAATCAAACCTGTGTCTCATGTGTTTTCCTCGCACCAAAGCACAAGACGCTATATGAACTGTACACCATACATCACACCTTCTCTCTATGCTCCAATCAATAGGCATTAATGACACTGCTCTCTCCTGGTTATCTTCCTATCTTTCTGACCACTCCTTTCGTGTATCGTTCGCTGGCTCCACCTCTTCCTCTCACTGTTGAGGTTTCTCAGGGCTCAGTCCTTGGACCCCTTCTCTCGCCCCAATTTGACAGACCATCAGCAAATTTGTCTTTCAGTACAATCTTTATGCTGATGACCAGAGGCGTATCTAGGCTTTCTGGCACCCGGGGCAAGAATTTGTTTCGGCGCCCCCCCCCAAGTACATATGCGACTTGCACAGTTAGTCATGTACCCACGAGTTGCTCTCCCTAATCCTCTCAATGTTCAGTAAAAAACTGAAAGCAGGAAGAGAAGCTCGTTGTCACAGGACCAAAACTATGAAAATCGCATATGAGTGAAGTGTCTATGTGATGACACTGGAACCTGCAGAGCTGAATCCTGACATTGCAGCTTCTGAATTCTCACAACTAATGCACTGCATACTTTTAGGATTCTCCCTTGCCGATTTACAGTCATGTCAGCACAAGTATGTGATTTTTATACTTCTGGCCACATTCGAACTAGACGTGCCCGGCTTCGCTCTGCTCATTTTCATTGAGTGAGACCACACATGTCTAGTCAGCATGTGACCGCATGTATGTAAATTACCGGCACGAGAGAATCCTGACAGCGTTCAGTAAGCACTGTGAGAATTCAGAAGTCTGCAGTCACATAGAATGACTGCAGACTCAGCACAAACCTGGACAACCCCTTTAATGTTCCTAACAAATAAAAACATGAGAATTAGTCAGTATCACAAATAATATTTGCATCCAAGTACCTTATAGATGACATCGTCTCTAAAGTCGGTCTCCTTTTCTTCTTGTCCAGTCCCCATGATGAGTTTTCTCATCCACAGCCGTCTCTGTAGACTTCCATCTTCTCCGGTCTTCTGCAGCAAATCTCCACACGATCCCCTTAAAGATAGAAGTGTCATTATAATGCTCCTAAATAAAAATCTCTGCAATATACTGTCGCCTCACACTATTCCCCTCCCTCCTCATACTGTCTCCTCTAAAATCCCCTCTGTTCACCATACTGCTTCCTCATATATTTACCCCCTCACTCTCTATACTGTCTGCTCACACATACCCCCGACTCCCCATACTGTGTCTGCACACATCCCATCACCCTCACTCCCCATACTGTGTCCACATACATTAACCCGTTCGCTCCCCATACTGTCTGCACCCATCCCCCATCCTCATACATACTCTTCATTTTGTGTCTTCAAATCTCCCCACACACATTAAATCCCACCATCCCCACTCCAAATCCCCCCACACATTAAATAACCCCCATCCCCACTCCAAATCCCACACACACATTAAATAACCCCCATCCCCACTCGAAATCCCTCACACACATTAAATAACCCCCCATCCCGACTCCAAATCCCCCCACACATTAACCCCCATTCCCACTCCAAATCCCCCCACACATTAAATAACCCCCCATCCCCACTCCAAATCCCTCACACATTAAATAACCCCCATCCCCACTCCAAATCCCCCCACACATAAAATAACCCCCATCCCCACTCCAAATCCCCCTACAAATTAAATAACCCCCCTTTACCACTCCAAATCCCCCCACACATTAAATAACCCCCCATCCCCACTCCAAATCCCTCACACATTAAATAACCCCCATCCCCACTCCAAATCCCTCACACACATTAAATAACCCCCATCTCCACTCCAAATCCCTCACACACATTAAATAACCCCCATCCCCACTCCAAATCCCTCACACACATAAAATAACCCCCATCCCCACTCCAAATCCCCCTACAAATTAAATAACCCCCATCACCACTCCAAATCCCCCCACACATTAAATAACACCCCAACCCCACTCCAAATCCTCCTACACATTAAATAACCCCCCATTTCCACTCCAAATTCCTCACACACATTAAATAACCCCCATCTCCACTCCAAATCCCTCACACACATTAAATAACCCCCATCCCCACTCCAAATCCCCCCACACATTAACCCCCATTCCCACTCCAAATCCCCCCACACATTAAATAACCCCCCAACCCAACTCCATATCCCACACACATTAAATAACCCCCATCCCCACTCCAAATCCCTCACACATTAAATAACCCCCATCCCCACTCCAAATCCCCCCACACATTAAATAACCCCCATCCCCACTCCAAATCCCCCTACAAATTAAATAACCCCCCATCACCACTCCAAATCCCCCCACACATTAAATAACCCCCCATCCCCACTCCAAATCCCTCACACACATAAAATAACCCCCATCCCCACTCCAAATCCCCCTACAAATTAAATAACCCCCCATCACCACTCCAAATCCCCCCACACATTAAATAACACCCCAACCCCACTCCAAATCCTCCTACACATTAAATAACCCCCCATTTCCACTCCAAATTCCTCACACACATTAAATAACCCCCATCTCCACTCCAAATCCCTCACACACATTAAATAACCCCCCATCCCAACTCCAAATCCCCCCACACATTAAATAACCCCCATCCCCACATGACCTGATCACGCTGCTGACATCGCTCTGGCCTGGCGGTCAGCTTTAAATGTACTGGCGTCTGGCTGCCCCCCCTAGATATGCCCCTGCTGATGACACCCAACTAAACACATCGTCCTCTGACCTTACCCCCACTGTACTACAGAACACCAGTGACTGTCTGCCCGCGGTTTCCAATATCATACCTGCTCTATATCTGAAACTCAACCTTTTCCAAACTGAACTTCTGCTCCCACTGTTTACTGACCTCCCTAAATCTAACATCTCTTCATCCATGGGTAGCACCATAATAACGCCCCAGCAGCAAGTACGCCGTCTAGGTGTTATGCTTGACACCATTTCATTGACCTCCTATATACAGTTGTTCTCAAAAGTTTACATAACAGCAGAATTGCTGCTTTCTTCGCCTTTTTTCAGAGAATATGAATGATAACACCAAACCTTTTTCTCCACTCATGGTTAGTGGTTGGGTGAAGACATTTATTGTCGAGCTACAGTGTTTTCTCTTTTTCAGTCATAATGAGAACCCAACTCTGCTGTAATTCCAGATCCCTGTATAGGGGTAAAGGGTCTCGGGGTTTCTTGGGGTGCTGTCTTACTTGCAGCTCAGACTCCCACCAGACGAACGTCACACCAAAACATCCAAATGGCCCTAATCAAAAGTTCACATAAGCCATTTCTTAATACCGCGTATTGCCCCCTCTAACATCAATGACAGCTTGAAGTCATTTGTGATAGCTGTGGATGAGGTTCTTTATTTTATCAGACGGAAAAACTGCCCACTCTTCTTGGCAAAAGGCCTCCTTTTCCTGTAAATTCCTGGGCTGTCTAGCATGAACTGCACGCTTGAGATCTCCCCAGAGTGGCTCGATGATATTGAGGTCAGGAGATTCAGATGTCCACTCCAGAATCTTCACTTTGTTCTGCTGTAGCCAATGACAGGTCGACTTGACCTTGTGTTTTGGATCGTTGTCATGCTGGAATGTCCAAGTACGTCCCATGCGCAGCTTCCAGGCTGATGATTGCAAATTTGCCTCCAGTATTTGCTGATAACATGATACATTCATCTTTCCTTGAACTTTGGCCAAGTTTCCTGTGTCTTTGTGGCTCACACATCCCCAAACCATCAGTGATCCACCTCCGTGCTTTACAGTAGTTCCTTTCATCATAGGCTTTGATGACCTCTCTCCAAATGTAATGTTTATGGTTGTGGCCAAAACGTTCAATTTTGATCTCATCACTCCAAATTACCTTGTTCCTGAAGTTTTGAGGCTTGTCTTTGTGCTGTTTTGTGTATTGTAGGTGAGATACTTTGTGGCATTTGCGCAGTAATGGCTTTTTTTCTGGCGACTCGACCATGCAGCCCATTTTTCTTCAAGTGCCTCCTTATTGTGCATATTGAAACAGCCACACCGCTAGTTTTCTGAGAGTCCAATATTTCAGCTGATGTTATTTGTGGGTTTTTCTTTGCATCTCAAACAATTTTCCTGGCAGTTGGGAACAAAATTTTTGTTGGTCTACCTGACCGTGGTTTTGTTTTAACAGAGCCCCTGATTTTCCATTTGTTAATCACAGTTTGAACGCTGCTGACTGGCTTTATCAATTCCTTGGATATCTTTTTAGTACCATAGTAACATAGTTAGCAAGGCAGAAAAAATACATTTATCCATCCAGTTCAGCCTACATTCTGTCAGAATAAATCCCCAGATCTACGTCCTTCTAAAGAACCTAATAACGGTGAGATCTAATATTGTTACGCACCAGGAAGACATCCAGGCCTCTCTTGAACCCCTCAACTGAGTTCGCCATCACCACCTTCTCAGGCAAGGAATTCCAGATTCTCACTGCTCTAACAGTAAAGAATCCTCTTCTATGTTGGTGAAAAAACCTTCTCTCCTCCAGATGCAGAGAATGCTCCCTGTGACTGTCACCTTCCTTGGTATAAACAGATCCTCGGAGAGATATTCGTATCGTCCCCTTATATACTTATACATGGTTATTAGCAGGGGCGTATCTAGGCGGGGCAGCCGGGGCAGTTGCCCCGGGCGCAGGGGGCGCAGTCGGGCCGCCTAATGCAACGGTCCGCAGTGTCCTCCCTGTTGGCTGTGTTCTGCCGCCCCCCCGGCCTGAGAGTCGGCGGTTCTCTGTGTCAGCTGTCAAGCTGACAGCTGGTGCAGAGAAGGTGCACGTGCCGGCTCCCAGGGAACAATTGTACTGGCGTCTATATAGGCGCCAGTACAATTGAAGCTCTGACCGCCGGGCCAGAGCGACGTCAGCAGCGTGATCAGGCTGCTGACGTCACTCCCCGGCACCCAGAGCGAATGCTGGTGGTAAGTGCTCCACTGTGGAGCTAAAGACACCGAAGATGGGGGGTGTTAATGTGGGGAAGGGGTTAATGAGTGGGGATGGGGGTTAATGATGTGTGGGGGGTTAATGAGTAGGGATGGGGTTAATGTGTGGGGGGATTTGGGAGTAGGGATGGGGGTTATTGAGTGGGGATGGGGGTTATTTAATGTGTGGGGGGATTGGGAGTGGGGTTGGGGGGTTATTTAATGTGTGGGGGGATTGGGGATGGGGGTTATTTAATGTGTGTGAAGGATTTGGAGTGGAGATGGGGGGTTATTTAATGTGTGTGAGGGATTTGGAGTGGAGATGGGGGTTATTTAATGTGTGGGAGATTTGGAGTGGGGTTGGGGGGTTATTTAATGTGTGGGGGGATTTGGAGTAGGGATGGGGGGTTATTTAATGTGTGGGGGATTTGGAGTGGGGATGGGGGTTATCTTATGTGTCTGAGGGATTTGGAGTGGGGATGGGGGGTTATTTAATGTGTGGGGGGATTTGGAGTGGGGATGGGGGTTATTTAATGTGTGTGAGGGATTTGGAGTGGGGATGGGGGGTTATTTAATGTGTGGGAGGATTTGGAGAGAGGATGGGGGTAATTTAATGTGGGGGGATTTGGAGTGGGGATGGGGGTTATTTAATGTGTGTGAGGGATTTGGAGTGGGGATGGGGATTTAATGTGTGGGGGGACTTGGAGTGGGGATGGGGGGTTATTTAATGTGTGTGAGGGATTTGGAGTGGGGATGGGGGGTTATTTAATGTGTGGGGGGATTTGGAGTGGGGATGGGGGATTTAATGTGTGTGGGGAGATTTGAGGACACAAAATGAAGAGTATGCATGAGGAAACAGTATAGGGGATGGGTGCAGACAGTATGGGGAGCGAACGGGTTAATGTATGTGGACACATTATGGGGAGTGAGGGTGATGGGATGTGTGCAGACACAGTATGGGGAGTCGGGGGTATGTGTTAGCAGACAGTATAGAGTGAGGGGGTAAATATATGAGGAGACAGTATGGTGAACAGAGGGGATGTTAGAGGAGACAATATGAGGAGGGAGGGGAATAGAGTGAGGCGACAGTATATTGCAGACATTTTTATTTAGTAGCATTATAATGACACTCTCTATCTTTAAGGGGATCGTGTGGAGATTTGCTGCAGAAGACCGGAGAAGATGGAAGTCTACAGAGACGGCTGTGGATGAGAAAACTCATCATGGGGTCTGGACAAGAAGAAGAAAAGGAGACCGACTCCAGAGACGATGTCATCTATAAGGTACCTGGATGTAAATATTATTTGTGATACTGACTAATTCTCATGTTTTTATTTGTTAGGAACATTAAAGGGGTTGTCCAGGTTTGTGCTGAGTCTGCAGTCATTCTATGTGACTGCAGACTTCTGAATTCTCAAAGTGCTTACTGAACGCTGTCAGGATTCTCTCGTGCCGGTAATTTACATACATGCGGGCACATGCTGACTAGACATGTGTGGCCTCACTCAAAGAAAATGAACAGAGCGAGGCCGGGTACGTCTAGGTGGAATGTGGCAAGAAGTATACAAATCACATGTTTGTGCTGACATGACTGTACATCGAAAAAAGTCCAAAAGACTAAATAATTCAAAAGATAAAACATTGAATCTTTATTGAAATATGACCAAGGTACAGGGGAAGTGAAAACAAGTCAAACATGACCATAGTAGCACAAGGGCGACAAAGTGGGGCATACATGGGGCTTATGGACAGTGTAGGGGAAAACAAGGTGTTTAGGCATTGTTATGATGGTAGCATTGAAAATATAACACCCATCCCCGAAATACACATATTATGAATACCATCCAACAGGATCTATTAATATAGAGACACTAAGTCAATGTATACACATCTTTACCTGTTTGGATGGAAGATGAAAGTCCACCCAAGTATGACCCCCCCAACGCACGTTTCGGCAACTGGCCTTTCTCACCCCTTGAGAAAGGCCAGTTGCCAAAACGTGCGTTGGGGGGTCATACTTGGGTGGACTTTCATCTTCCATCCAAACAGGTAAAGATGTGTATACATTGACTTAGTGTCTCTATATTAATATATCCTGTTGGATGGTATTCATAATATGTGTATAACGGGGATGGGTGTTATATTTTCAATGCTACCATCATAACAATGCCTAAACACCTTGTTTTCCCCTACACTGTCCATAAGCCCCATGTATGCCCCACTTTGTCGCCCTTGTGCTACTATGGTCATGTTTGACTTGTTTTCACTTCCCCTGTACCTTGGTCATATTTCAATAAAGATTCAATGTTTTATCTTTTGAATTATTTAGTCTTTTGGACTTTTTTTGATCGCTTCTCTTTTCTGTGTCTATGGTTATGTCTTTGCGATTGTCCACATGTTCCTTAAACCCTTTACTTTATTGTATACATTAGTGTTTATGGGTTGCTTATCCTTAATGTGGTTATGTTATGACTGTACATCGGCAAGGGAGAATCCTAAAAGTGTGCAGTGCATTAGTTGTTAGAACTCAGAAGCTGCAATGTCAGGATTCAGCTCTGCAGGTTCCAGTGTCATCACATAGACACTTCACTCATATGCGATTTTCATAGGTATGGTCCTGTGACACCGAGCTTCTCTTCCTGCTTTCAGATTTTTACTGAACATTGAGAGGATTAGGGAGAGCAGCTCGTGGGTACATGACTAACTGTGCAAGTCGCATATGTACTTGGGGGGGGCCCAAACCAAATTCTTGCCCCGGGTGCCAGAAAGCCTAGATACGCCTCTGGTTAATAGATCGCCCCTCAGTTTTATTTTTTATAGACTAAATAATCCTAATTTTGCTAATCTCTCTGGGTATTGTAGTTCCTTATCCCCTTTATTAATTTTCATGATTAAGACTCCTTTGAGTTGAAACGCGTTGGATTTTTTACCATCCACTACCTGTAACATATTCTTTTAACGAAAAGAAATAAAGGAATATTTTTTATAACTACCTTCCTGCCTGAGATTGCTGGAGATTACTGTGTGTTTGGATTTTATTAATTTTGTTGCCCTCATTTGTACTCGCTCTAGTTCCATTAGTTCCATTATATCCTTCCTGAGCAGCGGTGCCCAAAACTGTACACAGTACTCCTTGTGCTGTCTAACCAGGGATTTGTACAGAGGCAGTATAATGCTCCCATCATGTGTATCCAGACCTCTTTTAATGCACTCCATAATCCTGTTTGTCTTGGCAGCCGCTGCCTGGCACTGGCTGCTTCAGGTACGTTTATCATTAACTAGGATCCCGAAGTCCTTCTCCATGGCAGATTTACCCAGAGTTCAGTGTGAAATGGGGACATTGATTCCTTCTTCCCATGTGTATAACCTTATATTTATCATTGTTAAACCGCATCTGCCACCTTACAGCCCAAGTTTCCAACTTACCTAGATCCATCTGTAGCAGAATACTATCATCTCTTGTATTGATTGCTTTACATAGTTTTGTATAATCTGCAAATATCAATATTTTACTGTATAAACCTTCTACCAGATCGTTAATATGTTGAATATGAATATGTTGCATCCCTTTCCAGTTTTATTCAGTTCATCTACCTTTTCCCGTAGATCCGTTGACAATTCTTTTGCTTTCCCCATGACTCACAATCAAGAAACGTCAGTGACTGGACGAAAGATGCAAGAGTCTGTCTGGATCCCAGAAACTGACTCCGCTTATATGCGCACAAACTGATTACAAGCAAACAGGTCACAGGTGAGGATGTTACCTTTAGTAGCCATTCAATCCCATTTATGTCAACTTCTGTGCATGTTATCAGGCCAAAGTCACCAGGGTATGTAAACTTTTGATCAGGTTATTTGGATGTTTTGGGTTGTCATTATGATTTAAAAAGGAGAAAACTCAGTAGTTTGACAATAAATGGCTTTACCCAACTACTAACTATGAGTGGAGAAAAGGGTTTGGTGTCATCACTCATATTCCCCGAATAAAGGTCAAGAAAGCAAGAATTCTGCTGGGGGTATGTAAACTTTTGAGCACAAGTGTACAATCTCTTGCTTGCTCTTGTCATTTGCACCTAAATAACATATCTAGAATCCTCTCCTCTCACTAAAGAAAAACAAAAACCCTTACTGTTGCTTTGATCCACTCTCTCCTTGACTGCTGTAATGATCTATTAATTGGGCTCCCCCTCACTCAACTTTCCCTTCTCCAGTCCATCCTTAATGCAGCAGCCAGGGTCCCCTATCTAGCCAATTGGTACTAGGACTTGTTTGCAGTTTGTCAGTCATTGCACTGGCTGCTCATTCATTATAGGATCCAATTTAAACTACTTGTTCTTGCCCACAAAGGTCTCCACAGTGCAGGAACCCCATACATTTCCTCCCTCATTTTTGTTCATCGGCCTACCCACTCATTACGCTCTGCAAGTGACTTTTGACTAACCTCTGCACTAATCTGTACCTTCCGCTCCTGGATGCAAGACTTCTCTCAAATTGCACCAATACTCTGGAAAGCTCTACCCCAAGAAATTAGGACTAACCACAACTTATCCACATTTAGGCAATTCCAAAAAAAAATCTGTTTAGAGCGGCCTATCACTTTCCCTAATCAAAGTCCTTTTATATATAGCCCATTTACTATTTATCTGAAAATAACTCTTCCTCAAACTCCACCGCACCCAAAAGCACCACACATATTGGCTGGTGACTAACTCAAGCAGCCCTTATCAATCCCTCATTCCCTCAAGATGGCTGGACCATCATTGTAAATATGCACCTGTACTTTGTGTCTCCCCCTACCTCATTGTAGATTGCAAGCTCTTACGAGCAGGGTCATTATTTTGCCTTAATTATTGTACTATAGCAATTATTGTATCATAAAGGGCTGCGGAATATGTTGTTGCTATATAAAGATTATTAATTAGTCCGATCAGTAAACGGTGTAACGAGTAAAAAAAATCAAAATGCCAGAATTACGTTTTTTGGTTGCCACAACATTGCATTAAAATGCAACAGGCGATCAAAACATAGTGGTACCAATAAAAATGTTAGCTCGGCGCTCAAAAAAATTAGCCCTCACCCAGCCCCAGATAACAGAAAATAAAAAAAGAACCTACACCTTTGGTATCTTTGAACTTGTAATGACCTTGAGAATCATAATGGCAGGTCAGTTTTAGCATTTAGTGAACATGGTAGAAAAAAACCCAACTGTGGAATGGCACTTTTGCACTTTTTTTTGCAATTTCACCGCATTTGGAATTTTTTTCCCATTTTGCAGTACATTATATGGTAAAATCAATTATGCCGTTCAAAAGTCCAACTCATCCCACAAAAAAAAGCCCTCACATGGCCTTATTGATTTAAAAATAAAAAGTTATGGCTCTGGCCAGCAGGGGAGAAAAAAACAAACGCAAAAAAAGGGAAAATGGCCCTGGCATGAGGGGTTAAAGAATTTAGATTCAATGTCACTTAGGACACTTGTACGTTGCTAATTTTTCATATAGTTAAACTATCTACACAGGCTAAAAATTCCTTGGAATGGGATGTATACTTTCTCCCAGGCATGGGCTATAGTTTGATTCGAAGCTAAAAAGAGATAAGTGAGAGGTCTGTATTGAGACCCAGCACGGATGATTTATGATTTAGCAAAGTTTCCCAGAAATCCCAAGTGAGAGGAGTATGGAAAGAGTACGGGCTAAATGATATACACAAGACCATGAGCGCGATTTCTGTGTGCAGGTCTGCCATATGGGTAACATGTTACCCCCAGAAGCAGTATGCAATAAAACTAGGAATCAAGTGTCCTATCCATGTGGGGACCACATACCACTGCATGAGTGCTTTACATGCAGATTCTATTGCATTGGAGTTCATTGCGAAGGAAGAAACAGGGGCCCATGCATTATTCCAAGAAGCTCTATCACGTGTGCCTAGCAAACCTGACTTGCATTTAAATACATCACTGTGTATGGTGTGGTGAGAAACTTTGTTCAACAGTGAATATAGAGTGTGGAGATGATTGGCAAATACAGTTGTGGCCAAAAGTATTGACACCCCTGCAATTCTGTCAGATAATACTCAGTTTCTTCCTGAAAATGATTGCAAACACAAATTATTTGGTATTATTATCTTCATTTAATTTGTCTTAAATGAAAAAACACAAAAAGAATTGTCCTAAAGCCAAAATGGATATAATTCCACACCAAACATAAACAAGAGGGTGGACAAAAGTATTGGCACTGTTCGAAAAATCATGTGATGCTTCTCTAATTTGTGTAATTAACAGCACCTGTAACTTACCTGTGGCACCTAACAGGTGTTGGCAATAACTAAATCACACTTGCAGCCAGTTGACATGGATTAAAGTTGACTCAGCCTCTGTCCTGTGTCCTTGTGTGTACCACATTGAGTGTGGAGAAAAGAAAGAAGACCAAAGAACTGTCTGAGGACTTGAGAAACCAAATTGTGAGGAAGCATGAGCAATCTCAAGGCTACAAGTCCATCTCCAAAGACCTGAATGTTCCTGTGTCTACCGTGCGCAGTGTCATCAAGAAGTTTAAAGCCCATGGCACTGTGGCTAACCTCCCTAGATGTGGATGGAAAAGAAAAATTGACAAGAGATTTCAACGCAAGATTGTGCGGATGTTGGCTAAAGAACGTCGACTAACATCCAAACAAGTTCAAGCTGCCCTGCAGTCCAAGGGTACAACAGTGTCAACCCGTACTATCCGTCGGCATCTGAATGAAAAGTGACTGTATGGTAGGAGACCCAGGAAGACCCCACTTCTTACCCCGAGACATAAAAAAGCAAGGCTGGAGTTTGCCAAAACTTACCTGAAAAAGCCTAAAATGTTTTGGAAGAATGTTCTCTGGTCAGATGAGACAAAAGTAGAGCTTTTTGGGCAAAGGCATCAACATAGAGTTTACAGGAGAAAAAAGAGGCATTCAAAGAAAAGAACACGGTCCCTACAGTCAAACATGGCGGAGGTTCCCTGATGTTTTGGGCTGCTTTGCTGCCTCTGGCACTGGACTGCTTGACTGTGTGCATGGCATTATGAAGTCTGAAGACTACCAACAAATTTTGCAGCATAATGTAGGGCCCAGTGTGAGAAAGCTGGGTCTCCCTCAGAGGTCATGGGTCTTCCAGCAGGACAATGACCCAAAACACACTTCAAAAAGCACTAGAAAATGGTTTGAGAGAAAGCACTGTAGACTTCTAAGGTGGCCAGCAATGAGTCCAGACCTGAATCCCATAGAACACCTGTGGAGAGATCTAAAAATGGCAGTTTGGAGAAGGCACCCTTCAAATATCAGGGGCCTGGAGCAGTTTGCCAAAGAAGAATGGTCTAAAATTCCAGCAGAGCATTGTAATAAACTCATTGATGGTTACCGGAAGCGGTTGGTCGCAGTTATTTTGGCTAAAGGTTGTGCAACCAAGTATTAGGCTGAGGGTGCCAATACTTTTGTCTGGCCCATTTTTGGAGTTTTGTGTGAAATGATCAATGTTTTGCTTTTTGCTTCATTCTCTTTTGTGTTTTTTCATTTAAGACAAATTAAATGAAGATAATAATACCAAAGAATTTGTGTTTGCAATCATTTTCAGGAAGAAACTGAGTATTATCAGACAGAATTGCAGGGGTGTCAATACTTTTGGCCACAACTGTATGTTCAAATTATGTAAAGGTGTATAGAGGGTCAAAAACCTGGAGGGAAACGTGACAATCAATGTTTTATTTTTAAATATCTGAAACATTCAGAATATGGGATCTCATTCAGGACCTCACACATGTCAGTGCTTACTTGGATTCAGAGGGATTGATTGCAGTCTTTTTCCTCTGGCTCCATCTTAACTCTACAGCCTTCATCACATAGATGCCAAGAAATCACAGCTTCCTGAGGGGCTGTGCAGCTGAGAGCTACTGAGAGGATAAGGTGATACAAAGTAGGGAAAGCTACTCTCCCCTTCTGAGGAAAAGATAGATACACTGAACAGCATATGGTGAACACATAAATCCCAGGACCCCATAGAAAAAGTTCTAATTGACTCTCCCAAAAAATAATGACATCCCTATTGAAGCTCATTCTCACCAGAAATACCCCTATAAGGACCTTTATAGAGTATGCGGCTTCCAAAAATGCCCACACACACGCTGGGTATGGTATTTCCACACATACAGTTTGATGACTCCACAGTGCCTCCAGGCAAAGTCTGATATTCCCAAAGTGCCACCAAAACAGTATAATACCATAGCATAATACCTACATAATTTCAGATTGCAGATTATTGTATTGTTTTATTAAATTTATGGAAGCTGCTCTCTTGACTGTGGCGATATGGACATTGTACAAATGCATGTAAATATATCATAAGACATTATAAAGGGACTATTTCCTTTGGAGAGTTTTCTACATTTGTTCTCATGTTTAGTGACAAGCAGATGTCATTGTGCAAAAAGGGGTATGAGGTGAGCTGTGACACTACCTATTGTAAATGGTGGATTCTGGTATCTCTCATTTTAATCCTGCTTGTTATGATAATGGAATTACTGATTAAAAGGAAGCTCTTCTGGAAATGTAAAAAAGCAGTTTCTGTTTATTATTTTATGATATAAAGGGTGACAACCTTTAAAGTAAATTCTTCCAAAACCTTAAACTATGACTCCCCCTTATGACATAAGTACTATTCCCAAACTGTTTCATTCACAAAATGCTCAGTTTTGGTCAAACTTGGGGATCATAACACTGGCACAAATAAATATCCAGGGTGTCCTTGTTTCCTTTCATCACTGTCAACAGCTCTATCAATTCCCCAGGCACATTTTCTTCAGGTATGTGCCATTAAGGCATGCCCTAAATGTCAAGTTCCCAGACATTGGAAATTATCTCATTAACACTCTGATTAGGATTCTAAAGCCCCGTCTCACATAGCGAGATCGCTGTTGCGTCACCGATTTTGTGACGCAACAACGATCTCGCTACGTGTGACACATAGTGGTGATCGGGCCCCTGCTGCGATGTCGCTGATCGTGCTCGAATGTCCTGGGCCATTTTTGATCACTGGTGTCCCGCTGACCAGCGTGCATCACTGTGTGTAACAGGGACAACGACGAACGACCTCAATATTACAGGTCTGAGAGACAGGGTCCCAACGACCGTCGTATCGTTCCGTATCGTTGCTGCATCGCTGGTGACATCTGACTGTTTGACATCTCACCAGCGACGCACCAGCGAACCCTACTAGGTCATATCTTTGTCGGGATCGCTGGTGCGTCGCCAAGTGTGACGGTACCCTAAGGAGCCAGGGACCCAGGGGGTTGATCACCTTCTTACACACCCAGTTACTAAGAAGGAGATACTCCTTATCACCATTGTTGGTGGAGGGAAAATAGAGGATGGTAATACCCTCCCTATCAGAGGAGGCTTGAAGTGTGGCCTTGATCTCCCCACAGTGTTTCACTAGCAACTAATAACAAGCTAGTCCAAATGTATATAGTTCACCAATGTTACCTGACACCTAGCAGGTTATATAAAATGGGTAACTTACCAACGCAGATTGCCATGGGTGTGGGGAAAAGGCAGCAGATTTTATATACCTGATGTGGTATTACCCTTGTATTGCAGACGTTTGGAAAGTGGTCATAGTTATCGAGATCGTACAACCCCGGTTACTTCTCTGTCCTAAGGTGTTTATAAGGAATCCTTGCAGAGACCAGTTGTTACACCCGGTCCCTGTCCTGGCGCCCAGGACCCCCACTGTTACACCTGGTCCCCGTCCTGGCGCTGCATCCAGGTCTGCCGCTGCCTCCCATTCTGGGCACTCACCTCGTGCCTCGCACGCTGTCCTTAGGCAGCGGCCGGCTTCCTCTGTGTCTCATGCAGCTGCTCAGCATTCAGGTCTCTCCCCTTCCCCCACCTCCTGGTGTCCTGTCGGCAGATCTGCAACTAGAGCTATTAGGGCACGCCCGCGTGCTTGCCTGCCTTCTTAAAGGGACAGTGTGCATTTTTCAAAATGAGCAATTAACCAATGGCAGCGCACTGGCTGCTATTTCTGGCCTCTCTTCCATAGGGAGCGTGCCGGAACGAGTATCAATCATTGCGGTTCTCTTGCTAACCTGTCTGCGCTGCGTCTGCAGTCTCTGTGCATTCTCTAATGCTATCTGTCTCCACAGAATATCAGTATCCTGATCATCCGGGTTATATCTGCAACCATCTGGGCGAAAGCCATCCCGTTCCACCAACAGCCATCCAAGTCCAAGGACTGTGTCTAGGTCACTGGAACCAGCTACTTACCAACTTCCCGGATCCAGGACCCCTCTCACTACGGACTCTGTTGTCACTTTTGTTATCCCTTTTGGCCCTGCTGGGACAGCTGCTACGTGTCCGGGGTCTAACTGGAGGTAGCACCTGTGTCCTCCGGGTATTCCATTCTGGTCCTGTCTGAGGGGCTATACTACGGGTACCCGGGCCTCACTAGTCACGCCCCCTTCAGAGCCCCTCGGACCGTGGTCCCAAGGTTCCACGGAATTCCAAGGAATGTGAACTTCACCATCTCTGCTTCCGCTTCCATTCGTTACACTTGTGTACCCTCATACTATTCTCATGGAAATATTGTTTTTGGCTAGGAAGGCCATCGCTATGAGATGGGTGGATAGAAGACCATCGTGGATCACACTGGGTCAATATGGAAAATACTGCAGCTTCGTATGAGAGAGTGGTGTATAAGATCCTCAACAATTTTGATAAGGTAGAGAAGCCTTAGGCCAGGATCACACACAGCGAGATACGGCCGAGTCTCGCAGGTTAAAACCAAGCTCTGGCGCTGGCACTCCAGAGCGGAGCATGCAGCCGCACAGCAATACATGGAGCTGCACGCTCCACTCCGGAGTGCTGGCACCAGAGCTTGGTTTTAACCTGCGAGACTCGGCCGTATCTCGCTGTAGTGTGACTCCGGCCTTAGTTTAATTCTCCTTTGAATCATTAAAAATTCATGTAATATTTGGTTTCAGACATGGATTACTTATGCTTTTGGTTAAGATATGAGATCCATGGTATGTTAAGAGCAGGATTAGCTTTGCCAGACAGTATTAACTCCTTCACCAACCAGCCTGTTTAAACCTTCCTGAGCAGTGTCACTGTCATGATCCAGCGTGGATCTGACAGTTTAAATGGATAAGTGAACTTTTTTCCTTTGGCTAGGTGCCAAAGTGATGTGATTGCTCCCGGTGGCCATTAGAATTATTACACGTGGTGTCGTTCATTCTAAGTTGCCCCGGTTGTGGTGAGTGGTAGTGCACTTTAGTTTCTTTGGTTTAGTGCACGTAATTATAAATCAGGTGTGAGGCTCTATAAAAGAGTTCAGGTGGGTTTGATGATTGTTGGTGATATTGTGAGTTAGTCATTTTGGAAGCAAGCCTGGGTGATGAAGGAGCTGAACATGAGTCCTGCACAGCCCAGCCAGAGGGGACAAGTGGCAGCTAGGTGGTCTGCAAGAAGGGCTGGCATGGCGTGGTGGAGTCATAATTTATGGTGTCGGCAGGAAGTGCTTGCATGGCTTGGTGGAGTGACAACTATGGAGAGAGTTGCACTCAGCATGCGGGACTCAAGCATGCTGGACTTTTTGGCAGGAGCTGAACTCATCTTTGGGACTTTGTTACTGGACTTCTGCAATTGGTGGTGGACTCTGCTCCAAGGCTGCACTATGGTGGAGGATCCAGTTATGTGATGGATCCGGTGGAGGAGAAGATGCACACAGGTGGTGGGCTCTGTTGCTAGGAGCGTACACAACAGAGCAAAGCTAAGTGGTGTTTCCCCTGTATTGTCATTTTCCCTCATGTGTGTTTAGTGCAGTGGCGGGATTAGTTTCCGCACCGACAAATTCCCAAGTGAGGGTTTAGGCTCAGGGCGAGCTAGGGTTTTTAGGTTCCTGTGCGTTGCCCGGTGCGGAACCGGCATAGGGAACGTTAGGAGTGCAGGGACACTGGCTCAGGGGAGTACAGGAGGCCCCCACTTCCCTATTCCCTATTGCAGGGCCCCCATTGTTAATGTTACCCAGGTTCCCCTTTACTATTTAAATTCACCTTACTGGAGGCATGGTTTCCAGACTACTTTATATATACGTGTAATATCTAAATTCGCCAGTTGGAGGCGGCGTATCCAGCTGCACGTCTTATTATTTAAATTCGCCCCACTGGAGGCGGTGTATCCAGGGTCACGTGTGTCATATGGGTTCGCTTTGCGGTACTCACTGCGTCCAGACACACGTGACCGCGACAGTCACTTTATGTGTAGAGATGGGCGGTTACCTGGAATTTCGGGTCTGGCAGGTTCAGCCAAACAGTTACAAAAATTTCGGGTTTGGGTACCAGAACAGTACCCGGACTCCATTCACTTGTACATTTAGTGTTTGCCACACTGTCATGTGCATGACAGCACGGCAAACACCACTTCTGATTGGTGGTAAAATCATCACCGTTGGTCAGACGCAGTTCCCACGCTGTCAAAAGACAGCGTGAGCACGCAGCTGTGAAAGGTATGATTTTACCTCCAGTCACTGGTGTCAGCTGATGGGACCACTGCTCCCATCAGCCAATGCCTGCTGTCGATAACAGCTAGAGCAGGAGCAGCTGATGCAAGTATTCAGTATATGATGGGCTCCATATAATGCTCCATACATAATGGGTCCCATATAATGTTCCATACAGTATAGGATGGGCCCCATAAAGTATAATGAGTCCCATATAATGCTCTATACAGTACATGATGGGACCTATATATTGCTCCATACAGAATGGCCCCATATGATGCTCCATATGGGCCCCATATATCATGCTCCAGTGTATGATAGGCCCATATAATGCTCCATATATAAAGGTCCCCATATGATTCTCCAGTGTATAATGGGCCCAACATATCATGCTCCAGAGTATAATGGGCCCCATATATGATGCTCCAGTCTATGATGAGCCCCATATGTTGCTCCAAACATAAAAAATAAAACCTCACCTCTGCTCCAGACACTCCCTGCTCCACCGCATCTCCGTCTTCAGACTTTGCACAGTGAATATTCAGGCAGAGGGCACACAGACATGGCATCATCACGCCCTCCGACCTGATTGTCACAGTCAGAAGACACCACAGCTGTGGAGTGGGGAGGGGTAAGCATCACAAGTGTTGCACCGCTCCGCCATACTCACCCGGCCTCCGCTCCCACGCTGCAGTCGGCCTTCGCTCCCCACGCCTCAGCCTCTCCACCCGAAGGCCACGGCGGTCACCTGAGACGGGCTCGCGGCCGATGCCTTCCCTGCATGCTATGCGCATGCGCCATAGGCCGCGCCTCCCTCCTGTTTCTTATGCTCCGGCTGTGCCCTGACCTGGAAGCACCTTTGGACAAATGGCTGACCAGACGGGACCATATCAGGCCGCTTCCCCCTGAGGGAGGCGCCTGATCGTTGTGTTTCCTAACACTCTGGCCTCGCTTCATTGTGTGCACTCTGCTCCTGCAGTTCCAGTGTCGGCTGCTCCTTGCAGCAGCTGCTCAGTCCAGCTACCCGTGTTCCCTGTTCTCTTCCGCAGTTCTGTCTCCAGTGTTCCTGCCGTCCTGCTACAGTCCTGCCTTGTGTTCCTGCCGTCCTACTCCAGTCCTGCCTTCAGTGTTCCTGCCGTCCTACTCCAGTCCTGCCTTCAGTGTTTCTGCCATTCTACTCCAGTCCTGCCTTCAGTGTTCCTGCTGTCCTACTCCAGCCTCCAGTGTTCCTGCCATCCTACTCCAGTCCTGCCTTCAGTGTTCCTGCTGTCCTACTCCAGTCCTACCTTCAGTGTTCCTGCTGTCCTACTCCAGTCCTGCCTTCAGTGTTCCTGCTGTCCTACTCCAGTCTCAGTCTTACTCCGGTCCATCCTGAGCCACCCCTCTCGGTACCGGCTACCGTGGTACTCGAACCCCTGGGCCTGCTCCTAACAGTCCCTATATAGGGGTCGGTTCCACCTGGCAGCTCGCCCGGGGACCCTCGGTGCCACGGCCCAGAGGGTCCACTCCCGGAGGTTCCTGCTCCAGACCACCCACGCTAACAGTACGATCAGGCCATGGACCCCACCGGTACTACGGCTGCTACCCAGAAAGAGTTGCTATTCCTACGGGAGAATCAGGGGCGCATTATGTCAGTCATGAAGTCGATGGACACCCGTTTGTTGGCTTTACAGGTGGCCAATCCTGGAAATGCCACTCAGCTGGCCAGTCTCCAACAGGAGCTGGGTCAGCAGCAAGATACTCAAGCTCACATTTTGTCCTACATGGCCTCCTTTGATAGTCGCTTGTTGGCCCTCCAGGCTGCCACTGCAGTGCCTCCTCCTCCTCCTGCGTCTACTGCTCTCCCGACGCCCCGCCTCGCCAAGCCGCCTCGTTTCACCGGGTATCCCAAGCTCTGTAGGGGGTTCTTAAATCAGTGTAGTCTCCACTTTGAATGGCTGCCGCAGCAATATCCCTCGGATCGGGCCAAAGTGGCCTTCATCATGTCCCATCTGGAGGGAGAGGCCCTGTCTTGGGTAAACCCGCTCTGGGAACGTGACAACCCGGTCGTCTCGAGTCTCCCGGTTTTCCTGGATACGTTTCGTAAGGTTTTCAATGAGCCGGGTCGGTTAGCCTCTCTCACTGAGTCACTCTTTAACTTACACCAGGGCTCTCTCACGGTCGGACAGTACGCTATTCGCTTTCGCACTATCTCCTCCGAGCTCGGCTGGAATAACTCGGCTTTGGTGGGGGCATTCTGGCGCGGTCTTTCTAGTACAATAAAGGATGAACTCACAGGTCGAGATACCCCGTCCACCTTAGAGGATCTTATCTCGCTGGCTACCCGCATTGATCTGCGCTTTCTGGAGCGTGCTCGGGAGTCAGCGAGAGACAGGCGGTCCTCCAGGTCAGTTTCTCCTTTCACCCGGTCTGCCAGCTCCCGTTCAGTCGGGTCCTCTTCCTTCTCTTCGGGTGAGCCCATGCAGATAGATCGTCTCAGGTTGGCCGAGTTGCGTCAGAGAGAGATGGGCACAAGGTCTGTGCCTCTATTGCGGTGATTCGTCACACGATATCCGCACCTGTCCTAAGAGACAGGGAAACGACTCCACCTAGGTCAGGTAAGAGAGGTGTTCCTAGGTAATGATGATCCCTCTCAACCCCTTACGATTTCTGTGCTTTTGGTTTCAGGAGGGAGGCGTGGTTCCGAGGTGGCTTACGTGGATTCGGGCTCAGCGGATAACTTCATTCGGCCGGAAGAGGTGGACAAATACCAAATTCCTGTAGTCACTCTATCTAACCCAATTCAGATTGCCACCGTGGATGGCAAACCGCTACAGGTGACGGTCACCTTTGTCACTGAAGAGGTGGAGTTGCAAGTCGGAGCCTTACATCGAGAGAAGATAGCCTTTTACGTTTTACCTAAGCTCTCTCACGCCATTCTACTCGGTCTTTCATGGTTAAGGACTCATCAGCCTGCTCTCGACTGGTCTTCTGGGGAGATACTCTGCTGGGGGCACCCGTGCCAAGCTCGCTGTCTGACTCCTGTCCGCCTGGCGGCCGCTCCTCGGTCACCTCCCGACCTCCCGGGTCTTCCTCCAGCTTACAGCTCCTACGCCGATGTTTTTGATAAGAAGGAAGCGGAGGTCCTCCCTCCACACCGCCCGTTTGACTGCCCAATTGAACTTGTTCCCGGTTCAACCCCTCCAAGGGGCAGAATCTACCCTCTGTCTCCCGCAGAGACCACCGCCATGTCTGAGTACGTCTGAGAGAACCTCGCCAAAGGCTTTATACGGAAATCCTCTTCGCCCGCGGGAGCCAGGTTCTTCGTCAAAAAGAAGGACGGAACTCTACGGCCATGCATTGACTATAGGGGCTTGAATGAGATTACCATTAAGAACAGGTACCCTCTTCCACTCATTCCGGAGCTGTTTGACCGTCTCAGAGGGGCTCGGGTCTTTTCCAAGCTGGACCTCAGGGGAGCCTACAACCTGGTCCGTATCCATGCAGGTGACGAGTGGAAGACCGCTTTCAACACTCGAGATGGCCATTACGAGTACCTGGTCATGTCCTTCGGTCTTTGCAATGCTCCTGCAGTCTTTCAAGAGTTCGTCAATGAGATCTTCCAGGATCTCTTGCACTCCTGTGTGGTCGTGTACTTAGACGACATCCTCGTCTTCTCACCGGACCTCTCGTCTCACAGAAAGAGTGTCCGCCTGGTGCTTCAGCGTCTTCGGGAGAACCGCCTGTATGCGAAGATTGAGAAATGTCTCTTTGAACAGACCTCTCTGCCGTTTCTGGGATTCATTATCTCCGACGCTGGTCTAAGGATGGATCCCAAGAAGTTGTCTGCCATCCTCAAATGGCCTCGCCCCGTCGGATTGAAGGCGATACGATTCCTCTGGTTCGCCAACTATTACCGGCAATTTGTCTCCCACTTCTCCGTGATCACAAGACTCATTTCTGTGCTCACCCGTAAAGGGTCTACTTCCAAGGATTGGTCTCCTGAGGCAGAGGAGGCCTTTCTGACCCTAAAATGGGCTTTCTCCATGGCTCCGGTCCTGCATCGCCCTGAGAGCAATCAACCTTTTGTACTCGAGGTGGACGCTTCCTCGACGGGTGCCGGGGCAGTAATGTCCCAGAGAACCGCCTCTGGTCACCTGCACCCTTGTGGCTTCTTCTCGAAGGCCTTTTCTCCATCCGAGTGTAACTACTCGATCGGCGACCGGGAACTTTTGGCCTTCAAGTTGGCCTTGGAGGAATGGCTCCACCTCCTGGAAGGAGCTGTCCATCCTTTTGTCATCTTCTCGGACCACAAGAATCTGGCCTATCTCCAGTCTGCCCAGAGACTTAACCCTCGCCAGGCCAGATGGTCCCTATTTTTCGCCCGATTTGATTTTGAGCTCCGATTCTGTCCTGGCAACAAGAATTCCAAAGCCAACGCCCTGTCCAGGGTCTTCCAGCCACACGAATCCACGGAAGAACCTTCGCACATCATTGATCCCACTAGGAAAATCACTGTGGCTATGGTGAACTGGCTTACTCCCCCACCTGGCAAGACGCTTGTGCCAGAGAATCTCAAGCAAAAGGTTCTCCTATGGGGGCACTCCTCCAAACTGGCCGGCCATGCCGGAAGTAAGAAGACCCTTGATCTTATCACGCATCACTACTGGTGGTCCACACTTTGCCAAGATGTACTCGACTTTGTGGCTTCTTGTCCATCCTGTGCAAGAAACAAAGTGCCACGGAGACCTCCGACCGGCTTGTTGCTTCCGCTGCCCGTCCCTACAGTTCCTTGGGAGAACATCGCCATGGATTTCATCACCGACCTACCCTGCTCTGTGGGCTGTACAGTCATCCTGGTGGTGGTGGATCGTTTTTCCAAGATGGCTCACTTCGTCCCTTTGCCCGGTCTTCCCTCAGCGCTGGAGCTGGCCAAAATCTTCATTCGTCAAATCTTCAGACTTCACGGATTACCTCAACGCATTGTGTCTGGCCGAGGGGTTCAGTTTACCTCCAAGTTCTGGCGTTCGCTTTGTAAGCTCATGAACGTTTCCCTCGACTTCTCCTCGGCCTACCATCCACAGTCCAATGGACAGGTAGAGCGTACCAACCAGACGCTTACGGGGTACTTACGGCACTTCTCCAACGCCCACCAGAATGATTGGGTCAACTTACTCCCCTGGGCAGAGTTCGCTTATAACAACCATGCTGGTGAGTCTTCGGCCAAGTCTCCGTTTTTCATTGTTTTTGGCAAACATCCTGGTGTTCCTCTTCCGATAACTCCTGCCTCCGAGGTACCCGCGGCCAACGCTTTGTCCTCCGAGTTTTCCAAGATCTGGGCCGAGACCAACACGTCACTCAAGAAGTCCGCTGATCGGATGAAGAATTTTGCCGACAAGAAGAGATTGGATCCTCCACCCTATCATGTTTCGGACAAGGTCTGGCTCTCATCCAAATTCATCTGGTTGAAACTGCCCTCCTACAAGTTGGGGCCACGCTACATCGGTCTGTTTGAAATTCTTGGACGTATCAACGAAGTCGCCTACAAATTGAGGTTGCCTGCTTTGCTCCGGGTCCCGAACACCTTCCATATCTCTCTCCTGAAACTTGTGGTGCTGAATCGCTTCCATTCCTCACTTGATCCTGGTCCTCAGCCGGTGGGTGCCGACGACGTTTTTGAAGTGCAGGACATTCTCGCTGTGAAAAGGGTTAGAGGTAGGACTTTCTTTCTTGTTGATTGGAAGGGTTTTGGTCCTGAGGAGAGATCCTGGGAGCCTCGGGAGAATATCAATGCTCCCCGTATCCTCAGGTTTCTTGCTAACCTCCGGGGAGGGCGGCTTAGGTGGGGGGGTACTGTTACACCGCTCCGCTATACTCACCCGGCCTCCGCTCCCACACCGCAGCCTCTCTCCACCCGAAGGCCGCGGCGGTCACCTGAGACGGGCTCGTGACCGATGCCTTCCCTGCATGCTATGCGCCATAGGCCGCACCTCCCTCCTGCTTCTTATGCTCCGGCTGTGCCGACCCGGAAGCACCTTTGGACCAATGGCTGACCAGACGGGGCCATATCAGGCCGCTTCCCCCTGAGGGAGGCGCCTGATCGTTGTGTTTCCTAACACTCTGGCCTCGCTTCATCGTGTGCACTCTACTCCTGCAGTTCCAGTGTCGGCTGCTCCTCGCAGTAGCTTCTCAGTCCTGCTACCCGTGTTCCTTGTTCTCTTCCGCAGTTCTGTCTCCAGTGTTCCTGCCGTCCTGCTACAGTCCTGCCTTCAGTGTTCCTGCTGTCCTACTCGTCCTGCCTTCAGTGTTCCTGCAGTCCTACTCCAGTCCTGCCTTCAGTGTTTCTGCCATCCTACTCCAGTCCTGCCTTCAGTGTTCCTGCTGTCCTACTCCAGTCAAGCCTCCAGTGTTCCTGCCGTCCTACCTTCAGTGTTCCTGCTGTCCTACTCCAGTCCTACCTTGAGTGTTCCTGCCTTCCTACTCCAGTCAGTCTTACTCCGGTCCATCCTGAGCCGCCCCTCTCGGTACCGGCTACCGTGGTACTTGGACCCCCTTGGCCTGCTCCTAACGGTTCCTGTATAGGGGTCGGTTCCACCTGGCAGCTCGACCGGGGACCCTCGGTGCCACAGCACAGAGGGTCCACTCCCGGAGGTTCCTGCTCTAGACCACCCACGCTAACAAGTGCAGGGACCCTGATCAACCGGGGGGCCCACTCGTGGGTGCTGGCACTCTCACAGGTCCCCCATAGCACGCTGGTGTCCCAGATGGCAAGTGCCCCCCCACGGTGTGGGTTCCTCTGTATTTTTGATACCCAGGCAGGCAAAACTTATAGCTGGGGGCTGCAACCGTCAGATGTCAGCAAGGCTGGTTATCAAGAATAGAGGGGTCCACACTCCATATTTTTTTTAATTTAAATAAGAAAAAAAGCATGGGTTCCCCCGCAGTTTTGACACCCAGACTTGCTAAAGCTGGGGGCTGGAATTCTCTCTCAGGCTGGTAAGGGGTCGTGTATATTGACCCCCAGCCTAAAAATAGCAGCCTCGCAGCTGCCCAGGAAAGGCGCATCTAATAAATTCTGGTGCTTTGCCCGGCTCTTCCCACTTGCCTTGTAGAGGTGGCAAGTGGTGTTCATAATTGTGGGGTTGATGTATTATGTACTATGTACTCATCTAGTGCCTATTCCACTGAAACCCTCATCTTCTGTAGTAAAACAAAAATAAAAACCAACAATATCTCTCACCTGTTGGTCGTTCTGTCCCACGCCATAATCAATGTCTGGGGGATAAATACAGGTTTGGCCATGTATATGGATACACCTAAATAAAATGGGAATGGTTGATGATATCAACTTCTTGTTTGTGGCACATTAGTATATGGGAGGGCGAAAACTTTTCAAGATGGGTGGTGACCATGGTGGCCAGTTTGAATCCAACTTTAAATTTTCCAATGGGAAGAGGGTCATGTGACACATCAAACTTATTGAGAATTTCACAAGATTTTACCGCCAAGCAGAAGCAGTGTTTGCCACGCTATCATGCACATGACAGTGCAACAAACACCCGGTGTGCGGGCAGCTGAACCCGAACAGTAACACGGACTTCCAATCCCGACAATTTTAAGCGTGCCCTGAAAACTCATTTATTCAGACTGGCCTACCGCCTCAACACATTAACCTAATCTATCCCTATGTGGCACAGCCAAAAGTTTTTACCATAACCAGGTTCCCCGCATCATGTTCCCACAAGCTTTATGCATCTATTAGCCCTCTGCGCCTGTACTGTTACACACTTAACATTATGGCTGGTCCATACAATCAGGGCAACTGTTACCACCCACCTTTCGTGTCTCCCTTTTTTTTTCCCCCTCATAGATTGTAAGCTTGCGAGCAGGGCCCTCATTCATCTTGGTATCTGTTATTATCTATGTGATTATTGTTATGCTGTAAAGTCTATTGTCTGTACAAGTCCCCTCTGAAATGTAAAGTGCTGCGGAATATGTCGGCGCTATAGAAATAAAAATTATTATTATTATTATTACTTCTTCCTGGTGAAGTCCGTGTTTGGTGTCCGTGCCCAAACAGTAGGTGTTTGGTATGAATGCCGAACTTTACTGTTCGAGTTTGCCCATCTCTATTTATGAGATTGAATTATTGAATGCTTCAACGGATACCAGTGATTCTGAAAATGATTTTTTCAAGACGTATTGTACTTATTGTTAGTGGAAAGTTTAGTCTGATAAAAAAAAGCGTTTATTTGTGAAAACTGAACATTTGATGCAAATTTGGAAACATTTCACAATTTTCAAACTTAATTTTTCTGCCCATAAACCATATAGCAAAATAGTTAAACAACATTTATCAGATAGCTACTTTATAGCAGAATAACATGTTTTATTGCTAGGAAGTTACAAGAGTTAAAAGTTGATCAGCAATTTCTCAATTTTCCAACAAAATTTACAAAACCAATTTTTGCAGGGACGACGTCATATTTGAAGTGACTTTGAGGGGGTCACCATATTCAATAACTTTATGAACCCTTTACCTACACACAGGAATTAAAGCAATGTGGAAGGAAAAAATAATAACATACTTTTTCCCTCAAAAATGTTGATTTAGCCCCCAATTTTTCATTTTCACAAGGGTAACAGGAGAAAATGGACCATACAATTTCTTGAGTAATTTACCCCATATGTGGTGGAAAACTACTGTTTGGGCACCCGGCAGGACTTGGAAGGAAAGGAGCACCGCTGAAAGGAAAATTGGCTGGCATAGATCGCGGGGACACCATGTTGCATTTGCAGATTCCCTGATGTGCCTACACAGTAGAAACCCCCACAAGTAACCACATGTTGGAAACTACACCCCTCAAGGAACTTATCGAGAGATGTGGTGAGCACTTTGAAACTGCAGGTGCATCCCAGAATTTTATAATGTTGAACCGTGAAAATTAAAAAAATAAATTTTTCCCTCAAAAATGTTGGTTTTGCCCCCAATTTTTCATTCTCAAAAAGGTAAGAGGAGAAAATTGAAAATAACATTTGTTGTGCAATTTCTCCTGAGTATGCAGATACCCGATATGTGGTGGAAAACTACTATTTGGGTGCACGGCAGGGATCGGAAAGGAAGGAGTGAAAACTAAATTCTGGAGCTTAATTTTAGCTGGAATATATTGCGGATCCCATGTCACATTTGAAGAGCCCTTGACATGCCAAAATAGCACAAACTACACCTCTTGAGGAATCCATCTAGGGGTCTATTGAGCATTTTTAACATTCAGGAGATTCACAGAATTGTATAACAAATAGGCTGAACAAATGAAAAATTACCATTTTTTACAACTAAAATGTTGCTTTGGCCCCAAGTTTTTAATTTTTAAAGGGGATATTAGGAGAAAATTAATAGTAAAATTTGTTATGCAATTACTCCTGAGTACACCAATATCCTATATGTAGTGAAGAAACTAGAGAGCAATAGTGCAAATAGGGTGAAACCTGTGATACAAAGGGTGAATAAACAGGGGCTGTAAGCTCACCTTGTTTTGTTGAAACTGCAACAATGAATATGCTTGGACACCTTCAGCAGACTGTGGGTGATGGATGGCTTTCCTGATCTGCTGTCAATATCCCACAAAGAAGAATAAAATAAAAACATTTGTTTATTCTGTGGTGTGGATCTACACATTTTGAGGAACTCCAACCTCATCCTCAGGAAATAACCACATTGTAGCCAATATCCCATGAGTGGTAGAAAACTACTTTTGAGGCACCGTGCAAAGCTCAGAATGGAAGAAGCACCATTTTGGAGTTCAGATTTTGCTGGGATGGTTTGAGGGTGCCATGTCACACTGGCAGAGCCCCTGAGGTCCAAAACAGCAGAAATCCTTCCATAAGTGACCTCATTTTACAAACTACAACTCCCAATGAATTCATCTAGGGGTGCAGTGAGCATGTTGTCACCACATATACCTCTCAGCATTTGATATCACATTTTTAGAGCTAAAATGTTGTTTTAGTCTCAAATTTTACATTTTTATAAGTTCTAATAGAAAAAAATGGATCTCAGCTGTGCAATTTCTACTGAGTGTGCCAATGCACTATATGTAATCAGGAACTACTTTCCAAGGACAGTGGAAAGCTCAGAAGGGAAGGAGCACTGTATTATAGTGCAGATGTTATGATTATGGTTTTCTGGTGCCATGACCCGCTTGTAGAGGTGTGTAGTGATCATGTTGACACCACGGGTGTGTACAGAATTTTTTTTTACCATTGGGCAGTGAAGAAAAAAAAAATGACATTTTCACCACAAAAATTTTTTTTTAGATTTCACATTTTCACACAAGAAAATTGGTAAAAATTACACCACAACTTATCACACAATTTCTGCTGAAGGCAGCAATACCCCATATGTGGCTGTACAGTACTGCTTAGCCATCCGGCAAGACTCGGAAGGGACACAGTGCTATTTGCAACCTGGAGCACAGTGTGTAGTAATGATTTGACTCCATAGGTATTTACCAGAAACAAGCAGCAGCTGATGTTGCCGAGGGCAAATTGCAACTCCGCTATTGTAGTGCCAAGTACATCGTAGATATGTAGATAGGGGCAAAATTGTTTGGTGAATTGGAACACGCAGAGTTAAAATTTCACCTCACAACATAGCCTATGATGCTCTCGGGGTCCAGATGTCTGACTGTGCCAAATTTTGTGGCTGTAGCTGTGACGGTGCGGATGCCAATCCCGGACATACATACATACACACACACACATTGAGCTTTATATATTAGATTGCAATGCACTAGCACTGCAGTGCATAATACCTGTCAGTGCTGCAATGTCAGAAGCCTCTTAGACCATGAATCCAATAGACTTTCCGTAGCTGGGCAACTGATGTCGTCATGACGACCTTGAGTTGCCAAGGCAGCGATCAGGTCCTCATGACGACGTTGCAGGCGTGCCGATCTTACAGGAGGGGCACCCTCCCACTCCTAGCCTTCTTAATGTTGTGATCGATATCAATTGCTGCATCTAGAGGGTTAAACAGTTGTGGATGTTGCGGGCATCGCTCCTAGCAGTGAGAGCTAGGTCTCAGCCATAATGTAAGCTGAGCTCCAGGCAGCAATCGCATGAGCACAGCTCCTGTGCCCGCATGAGCTCCAGGACGCACCCTTACGTCCTAGGTCAGGAACCCTTTCCCAACCAGAATATGGATCTGTCCAAAGTCTTGAAGGGGATAATGTTCTGAATTTCCCCATGGTGGGACGATTAAAGGATTATCTTATGTACAATGAGAAATGTGGTTTGTTCTTTTGTTTTATGATGTAACCTTGTTATGTTGTATTATCTTCAAAGAAATGTTTAAAAAAAAGGAATTGAACCATATGAAGGCTCTTATTTTTAAGAAAAGTATTTTTCACACAAAACTGAACTACAACAAATTTTATGAAAAGGGAACAGAAATACAAAGAAAAAAACAAGAACAAAATATATATGCTTAAGAAACAACATAAAAAAAGACAACTATTTTTCATCCCAAGATTGTCTGAAAAAAATCGCTAATTATTTTGAAATATATGGAATGCAATTATACGGCAGCGGGATAACATTTCATACATTACATAAATGCAAATACATACAGTACAAATACATTAGTGTGAAATGTTTCATCTGTGCGTGTGATCCCTGTTAAAATCTAAAAAATAATATTTATATATATGTATAAGCCATCTAGGTGTTAGAGCCATGTTTGGTCCAGATAATGGTACAATGATCTGAAATACTATGTCTAAAATATAGTTTACATTCCCTTGCTATATGGGAGTATTTACCTTGAGCCTTTTATATATATATACACACATGAATCCATGTTATAAATTTTTTTAAGTGCTTTATGTTTGCCTACCATCAATACATACTTATACTTGAAGAAATGAATATCACAATATTTAGTTAAGTGCTTCCACAGCTTTTCCAAACCCTCTTTCTATTTACAAGTACTTTAATTTTTCATATATTTGCTGCTGATGAATTCTAGAAAATATAAAAGATTTTGAACTACTAATGAATACTGTATTGCGTTCTAAATATTTAAGCTCAAAGTGTCCAAGAACAAAATAAAACTTTGAACTAGTGACTTCACCTTTTTGCTGGGTGAAACAAATTTGTTAAATTAACACTGAGTTTTTCATTGAAATTTTCTTCGACTTCTTCCCTTCTGTACAATTTTTATAGTGTTATTTTATATTTGGGAAGGTTAAAAGAAGACCCGCACTACTCAAACTATAGTGTATTAATGATTGTCAGAAAGTCTTTGATACACTGCAAAATTTCAAAATATTCAGCAGATGACAGGTACTCCATCCGTATTAAAGATCATTCCTGTGGTAGGCTCATAGGTTCCTGCAAGATAGTAGAGGTCCTCGCTGTCTTGGTACTTTTTTGTTCTTAGCATCTGCTCATACTGATCAAGAGCTACAACAAGACACTTATGAGAAACAGTCTGCACATCATTTTCATCCACATGAGAGGACTGGTACAAAGCACGCTGCAAAAGACAAGCAAACAAAGGTTTATGTAGTAAAATTTAGATCATTGTGCAATATTTGTGACTATAAAAATCTGGTGGATTGTTTTGAGTTACAATTTTAGAGTGATGAACTTCCTAAACAGTGGGGTAAACGCACATGATAAAAATCAAGCTACAAGTTTTTGTAACAGATGTTTTTTTTTACACTCAATAGAACTTTCTGCAACATCAAATGAAAACACTTACATTTTTTTAAATTTAGAGATTTGATTAACCCCTTCGCGACCTTGGGTTTTTCTGTTTTTGGTCTCGGCACCAACATCTCAGTAGAAGAGATCTCAGCACCAAGATCTAAATCTGCGCATGCGCCATCCCCGGCGGCCGTTTTCCCAGAGTTCACCGCAAAGTAAACCATGGAAGTACGGGGACTCCGGGCTTTCACAAAATGTTGGCGGAAACACCACACCACTGAACACCCGCAGCGTTGCACATCCGAACACCCCTTTCTCCCAGTCTGGAGTCCGCAGCATCGCCCCACTCCTGCCAGGAGTGACCCTGGGACTCCACAGCAGCAACCACCACCCCCGTTAAGCAATAAGACGCATGGATTGTAAGAAGCACTACCATTTCACTTTTTCCCATTTTTCTCCTCAAAACACATTTTTGAATATTTAATAATAAAATGTTATAATGCACTGTTACATACTAATTTTTTTTTTTAATTCGTTTATTGAACCAAAGGCAGGATATACAATATGCAAACTGACAGCAATGAAAATATCATGTAACACACATACATATCACAGAGCATCAATGTCAAACAGCGTGTGTATACCAACTGTGCATTGAATAAAACATACTGTCAATTGCCTTACATTAGTCTGTGTATTATTATTCAAATAATAAAGCCTGCCTACTTCTAAAACATTACTACTACTACTACAAAACAACTATTTGCAGCCTATGTCTATATAATTAGCTCTCTATCATGCGATATCTCCGTCCTACAACGTAAGGTGAGAGGAATTCTACCTCTCCCATACCTTCTCAAATTTACCCGGGCACCCTCTGTTTTGGTAAAGCGTACGCTCATATGGGATAATCAAGTTCACCAATTCTATCCAGGCCCTAAGGGAGGGATCCGAACTCCCCATCCACCGCAGTGCCAACACCTTCCGTGCTATGAACAATGTCTCCCATAAGAAAATCCCCGTATAATGTCCCCATATCTCATCATCCCACACCCCAAACAGACAAACCAATGGCTCAAGGGGAACAGGAATCTGTGCCAGGGAGGTTAATAATGACGTTACCTCTTTCCAATAATGTATTATAATTGGACATTGCCAAATCATATGACCAAAATCCGCATCGGATGCATGGCATCTCAGACACTCCGAAGATTGGAAACGGCCCATCTTAAAAAGTCGAGTCGGAGTCCAATATGATTGGTTTATGATATAAAGTTGTATCATTCTATTGTTAATTGACGGACACACCTTAGTTGGCGACTCCAAAATTTCCTCCCACTCCTCTCCTTGTGTATCAGGGATGAGCCTTTCCCATTTCCCCCTAACCAAGCATACGGCAGATTCCGTCCCCACCGATAGCATGTGTGTGTACAGAGAGGAGATGAGACCCTGGGGACCCTGTGATTTAAGAATGCCTATCAAGGGTAGAGACGAAATAGCATTATTCATACCGACATGTCTCATGTGCGACTGAAAGGCTGATCTTAATTGCAAATATCGGAAGAATTGTGACCACGGGACATTGCACTTAGCTTGTAATTGTTCAAACGATAATAGTGTACCGCATTCATATATATCCCCTATCGTAGAGACATTGCACTGAGGGCAGAATTCAGCAGATGGGTGGGCAAACACTGTCAGAAAATAACTGTTATTTCATAAGGGCATTTCAGCTATGATATTACTAAATCCAACCACCATTAATCTGTCTCTAAACTAGTCTTGCTAGATGAAGCATGGGTAGCAGATGTGGGACTTTTACTTTTTCCATCTCCAAGAACCCCAGCGGGCAATCAGCATGTGCAGCATGAAGCAAATGGCTCTCAGAATTAGGAAGATGATTACCAGGCATCCACTTATTTATAGCCTTTGCCTGTCCCACCAGATAATATAGAAAAAAATCTGGTAGCGCCACCCCCCCCCCCTTTTTTTGGCCTTTTTAGGGTGGATAGCTTAAGTTTTGGCCCCCATATGAAAGACTTAATTTGGGAATTTAAGTTAGTGAAAAAAAGACTTAGGCACCACCACAGCACTATGTTGGAGAAAATAGCTGATCTTAGGGAGTAGTATCATTTTAATTAGATTAATGCGTCCAGCTACAGAAAGCGGGAGTTTACTCCAAATCGCAAATTTGACTTTAACCATCTCTAATAATGGATATATATTAAATTGTAGATCAAGTGTGCTAGATTGAGAAATATGAACACCCAAATATTTAAAATGTGGTACAATAGGCAACAAGGAGAGAGTCCCAAGTCGCGGCATCGGGGCATGAGAAAGAGGCATCAGAGCAGACTTCTCCCAATTTATATACAGGCCGGAATATCTTCTGAATTCATTTATAGTGCCAATTACCCCTGTCAACGTCTCCTCCGCTCTATCCATAAATATCATATCATCAGCATATAGGCCTATGGTGTCTACCCGATCTCCTATCTCTATACCCATAATATTAGGGGAAGTTCTCATGCGGATTGCCAAAGCCTCTATTACAAGAGCAAAGAGGGCCGGGGAAAGGGGACACCCCTGACGAGTCCCCCTGTGCAAAGAAAAGGACTCAGAAGCGGAGCCATTTACAATGACACGGGCTTTAGGTTTCATATATAATGTATTAACCCATTTTAAAAATCTATTTCCAAAACCGTATTTCTGCAAGCATGCGTGGAGAAAAGGCCACTCAAGGGAGTCAAAGGCCTTGGCTGCATCCAACGACGCCAATGCCCATCTATTGTCTGGCATCAGGGAGCTATACTGAACCACCGATTGAACCCGTCTAATATTAATGGAGGTGCTCTTCCCAGGCAAAAAGTCAGTCTGGTCAGGATGTACAAGTTCCAAAATAATTGAATTTAGCCTAGTTGCCAAGATCTTCGTAAAAATTTTGTAATCCACATTTACTAAAGATATGGGGCGATAAGATCCACAGTCCAGAGGGTCCTTCCCCTCTTTCTTAAGCACTATTATATTAGCTTCATAGAAGGACTCTGGCATGACCCCCCCACCCCAAATCCCCCAGAACACCGACAATAAAAGTGGCGCTAAAATCTCCCGGTATTTCCTGTACAGCTCAATAGGGAATCCATCCGGCCCAGGGGCTTTCCCAGAGGCCATATCCCTCGTGGCATCTTCTATCTCTTCCAGAGTGAACTCAGCGTCCATAAAGGCCCTCTGAGAGGCACTTAGTGTGGGAAACATTATATCTGATAGATAGTCTAGACACCCCTGGTTACCAATGTCATTCTTTGAACTGTACAGTGAGCTATAATAATCATGGAAACACCCCACTATTTCTTCCGTCGAGGACACCACTGTACCATTGAGCTGTGGATCTGTAATATTGTGTTAGTTGTATTGTGCTGCGGCACCAAATAGGCCAGATATTTGCTAGACTGGTTCCCTAGCTCAAAGTAGGACTGGCGAGTAAAAAATAATTTACGTTTGGACTTGGAATCTATATGCTGAGTATATAATCTTTGGGCAGTTAACCACTCCACTCTATTACCACTAGTTTGATTAGATATGTAAGCAGCCTCTGTATCCTTCAATCGTTGATCTATTTCGTCATCCTCCCCCAACGTCACCCGTTTGATGTAGGAGATTGTAGAAGATAGGCAGCCCCTCAAGTACGCCTTAAGGGTGTCCCAAAATAAATTAACATTCTGGGGTTCGGGGTGGGAGGACACGAAAATATGTAATTGGTCAATTGTTCTATCGGGTGACTTGATCAATTTCAGCCAGAAAGGGTTTAATTTCCAAGTTATCCTACCACCCGGTGGGCCAAACCTGAGCTTAAGAATGATTGGGCTATGGTCTGAAATCCCTCTACTTCCATGTTTAATACTATCCACTCACATCGCCAGACCACTAGATCCAAAAATGTAATCTATGCGAGATAAGGAACGCCTAGTGGAAGAATGGCAAGTATACTCTCTTGTTTTTGGGTGACGTGTTCTCCATAGGTCCAACCAACCACTACCTTCTATAAACTGTGTCCCGTCATCCAGTCTCAATCTATAAAGGCAATTATTCATAACCAAATTAAAATCCCCCATACAAATAACATCTACGTCTGGGTAGTTTAAAGCAAAACTCAATGATTTCTGGAGAATCGACGGACCAGCTGGAGGGGGATTATAAACACACAGAATAACATATTTCCTAGAATTGATCAGTGCATACACAAATATGAAGCGACCTTCAGAGTCTCGCTGGGCCTCCCGGACTTCCCATCTAACGTCTTTGTGTATTAATAATGAGACCCCCCTAGAGTAACTGGTGTGAAATGCGTGTATAGACCATTGAACCCATGGCTTTTGTACACTCCGAGCTGTATCCCTGGTCAAGTGGGTCTCGACCAGAGCCACAATATGAGGGTGATAGTGCCTAATTTGTGAAAATACTTTAATCTTTTTCCGGGGGGCTTGATACCCCTCACATTCCACGTCATGCAGATTAATTCAGAACCCATCTCCACTTATCTGGGCATGTTGCGTATCGGTGCCAAAGTAGAACTCAGAGACATCACGCAAATAGTAGGACTTCCATTGGCTGCAACCTCTACCTAAGTAACTCTGAAAGCTAAAACTAAAGCTTTTAGACAAAAAGACAACAAAATATAAACCTAGTAACATACGAGCAAAGTCCCGCTCCTTTATCAAAAAACAAGGGGATACCACCAATAAACACAGTGTCCGGTACTATAGATCTCTGGGTGTCCGCCAGGAGAGCTCCGATTAAGCCCGCAATGAAAGGATCCAGATGAAAATAGAAACTCTAGGACTCCTTTGGAGGGGATCCTCTATGGGACCGAAGCCACTCGGCAGCCTCCGCCGGATCCGTGAAAAACACGGAGGAACCCCCGTGGACAACCCGAAGCCGAGCTGGATAAATCATGGAATATACAATGTTCTTTTCCCTGAGCCTCTTCTTGATGTCGATAAATTGCGCACGCTGCTTCTGAAGTTCCACGGAGAAATCCGGGAAGATTGAAATCACGGCGTCGTTGAACTTGATGGGGCTCTTTTGTCGTGCGAGGCGCAGAATGGTGTCTCTATCCTTGCAGTTGAGGAGACGTGCCAGGAAGGGTCTAGGCGGGGCCCCCGAAGGCAGAGGTTTGGTGGGAACTCTGTGGGCTCTCTCAACAGCGAACACCGAGGAGAATTCATCTCCCAGAGAGGTCTTAAGCCAGCCTTCTAGGAATTGCTCAGGGTGTTTACCTTCAGAGCGTTCAGGCAGACCGATGACACGGATGTTGTTCCGACGCATTGTTTTCTAGGACATCCGCTTTTTGCCTCCAGGTGTTCATAGATCCCGCTACCTTAGTTAGCTTAGCATCCATAGGCGTAATGGTGTCTTCCACCTGGGACACTCTTGTCTCCACCTCCGTGATGCGCCCCCTCATGGCCTGCATATCATGACGGAGTCTCCCCACCTCAGTGTAGACATCCTCTATTTTCTCCGTCAGGCATGTCCTGGTGAAGGAGATAGCCTGCATCAACTGTTCAGATGCCTGTTTAAGGGTCATTTCTTCCTGTTCAATCTCTTCTCCACCCCCTGAGGGACGATTTTTACGCTGAGATTGTGAGGAAGTGTTTCGTAAATAGCGTGCACTCTCAGAGGGGTCAGGTCTGACAAATTCCTTCAATTTTTCTGCCGCCGTCGATCCCTTAGACCGATTCATGATTAAGAACCACGAAATATCCCAGCGTAGCTGAAATTATACAGTCCAGAAATTCTCCTGTTGCACTTATATGTATACAGCAGGGGCCACACTCATCAGTTATATCCTGGGGGCAGAGTTCGTGCAAGGCTCCTATGGCGGGGGGGAGGGATACCCACTCCCAGAGAGAGCAGCAATGGGAGGGGGAGCAGATTCCCCCACAGTAATGGCACCAGCAGGCCAGCGATTTAGAGTAGAGAGAGGAAAATATGCAGGGCCCATCTTTCAGGGCACTCACCACACTCCTCTCCGATCCTTTAGGATACAGATCACTGCCCCAGCGATGCTGCAACTCTGGAGACTGGACACTGCGCTCCTTCTGGCAGAGCGCACGTCCTATATGGCTGCCGCTCCCTTCGGGCCCCGCCGTCCACCCCCGTCCTCCAAGGCTCCTCCGCTCACCGCGTCCTCCCTTATCCAGCTAGCCGGCTTCTTCACTGCACCAGCAGCGGTGTTGCAGCAGGGACTGACGCGCAGCTCAAAGCGGCCGAGCTGCGCGCCCAAGATGGCCGCCGCCTCGTGGGGAACAGCCGCCCGCTCCAGCTCCTCCAGCCGCTCACACCCCGGCCGCTCACCGTCCTCCTGAGGGGGCCCAGGGGCGATTCCGGCATCCAGAGGGGGCCAGGCAGCCCCAAATATGTCTTTGAAAAAGGTCCCAGCCTGCAGGATTATACAGGATGGTAAGGAGCTCTCCCGTCCAGCGTCCTTTCCCTCTCACTCCATAGCCACGCCCCCTTACATACTAATTTTAGTAAGAACTATGTCCTCCTTTAGCAGATATGAGATTTTCAATGTGTTTTGGCATTGATTCTACCAAGTTTTTGCATAAATTCTTCAATTCTTCATCATGGAACCACACTTGTATGGCACTGTTTATCATACGTTCTTTGGTTGTACAGTCGATTTTGCCAAGACGTCTCTTCACAATGCTCCATAAATTTTCTATAGGATTTAAGTCTGGTGAATTGCCAGGCCAGTCCAGCACTTTTACTATTTTCTTCCAGGAATTTCTTCACACACTTTTACGCATGAATGGCACAATAAAACATTTTAAAACGACTATGTATTTGGATGAATTCATCATACCATCAACAGGAAATAAGCTCCCTGTACCATCAGCTGTAAAAAAGCCCCAAAACATCTGTTTTTGAGGGTGTTTTACAGTTTGTTGAATATGATCAGCGCACAATGGTTCATTTTTGCTTCTTCTAACAACACTTGCTCTGTACCCTTGAACAAAAAGATGGGTTTCATCACTGAAAATTACCTTTTTCCACTGGCTAGTTGTCCAAGATTTATATTTTTTTGCCCATGCGAGTTGTTTTGCCTTCATTGGAGATGTCAGAAGTTGTTTCTTTACTGGCTTTGTTACCCTCCGACCAACTTCCAGAAGCCTGCGCTGTACAGTCGAATTGCTAATATCAATACCTGCAGTGAACAAGTCTCTTTGGAGGTCTTTACTTGTTTTTCTTGCATTAATTTTACTATTTCCCTTTTCGATTTCGAGAAAACGATCCAGTTTCATTGTGTTTGCGAATTATTCTTGAAACGGTAGATTTTCCAACAAGAAGCGATTTCTCTTACAGTCAGACTTGTATGTTCATTAGGAGTAATAATTCTAGACCTCTTCCATGGAGTAACATCCATTTTTACAGGCACGAATCACACTGAGAGAAAAAGTACACTAAACCACTCCTCACAGAAACAAGCTCTCAACTGAAGCTGAGGGGGCAGCTAGTTGTTATTTTCTGACTAAAACCAGTCAAATCACATTTTGTTACTCAAGGTTGTACACTCACACCTGTTCAAAGCAGTTAAAACTGGTTTGAATCACTGACTGGTAACCAACTTACGATTTTACTTAAAAAAATGCTTTGTCCCAATTAATTTGCACAGCACTGTATGGTATATTATTTTTTATTTAAGTGTTGAAAAAAAAAATCCAAAGCTTCTAAAGCAAAAGAAATTGCCATTTTCCGAGACCCATAGCGTATCCATTTTTCGTGATCTGGGGCTGGGTGACGTCTTATTGTTTCTGTGCCGAGCTGACGTTTTTATTGATATCATATTGGTGATACGATATTTTGATCGCTCGTTATTGCATTTTAATGCAATGTTGCGGCGACCAAAAAAAACAAAAACGTAATTCTGGCAATTTGATTTTTTTTCTCGCTACGCAGTTTACTAATCGATGAAACATCTTTGGAGATGGCTTATGGTGGAGAAATGAACTTCAATTCATGGGCAACAGCTCTGGTGGACATTCCTGCAGTCAGCATGCCAATTCCACACTCCCTCAAAACTTGTGACATCTGTGGCATTGTGCTATGTGAAAAACTGCACATTTTAGAGTGGCATTTTATTGTGGTAAGCCGCAGACACACCTGTGCAATTAGGCTGTTTAATCAACATTTTGATATGCCACAACTGTAAGGTGGATGGATTATCGCAGCAAATGAGATAAGCTCGCTAACACAGATTTAGACAAATTTGTGAACAACATTTTAGAGAAAAAGGCCTTTGGTGTACATAGAAAAAACTTTTAGATCCTTTAGTTCAGCTCATGAAAAATGAGAGCAAAAACAAAAGTGTTGCGTTTATATTTTTATTATTTATTTATACAGTCATATGTTAAAGTTTGGGCACCCCTATTAATGTTAACCTTTTTTCTTTATAACAATTTTGGTTTTTGCAACAGCTATTTCAGTTTCATATATCTAATAACTGATGGACTCAGTTATATTTCTGGATTCAAATGAGGTTTATTGTACTAACAGAAAATGTGCAATCTGCATTTAAACAAAATTTGACTGGTGCAAAAGTATGGGCACCCTTATCATTATCTTGATTTGAACACTCCTAACTACTTTTTACTGACTTCCTGAAGCACTAAATTGGTTTTATAACCTCATTGAGCTTTGAACTTCATAGCCAGGTGTATCAAATCATGAGAAACGGTATTTAAGGTGGCCACTTGCAGAGAAAAATTGATGAAGGGTTGCAACAAAGGACAGTCCGGATGGTGGATAAGCAGCCCCAATTAAGTTCTTTAAATTCAAGATGTCCTGCTGGTTCAGTGTGCATAAGTGTCAGAGCAAACTATACGCTGACAACTGAATGAAATTAAACGCTGTGGGCAGGGGACTCAGGAGGACCTCACCTCACTGCTGACACAGACACATAAAAAAGCTAGACTACAGTCTTCCAAAATGTACATGAGTAAGTAAAAATCCTTCTTGGAAACAGTCTTGTGGACAAATGAGACCAAGATAGAGCTTTTTGATAAAGCACATCATTCTACTGTTTACAGAAAATGGAACGAGGTCTACAAAGAAAAGAACAGTACCTACAACCAAATATGGTACAGGATCAAAGAGGTTTTGGTTGTTTTGCTGCCTCTGGCACTGGGTGCCTTGACAATGCAAGGCTTCATGATATCTGAAGATTACCATGAGATTCTTGGTCGCAATGTATTGTCCAGTGTCAGAAAGCTGGGTTTGCGTCCTAGGTCATTGGTCTTCCTTAAGGGCAATGACCCCAAACATACTTCAAGAGGCACCAGAAATGGATGGAAACAATGTACTGGAGAGTTCTGAAGTGGCTAGCAATGATCCAGATCAAAATCCCACTGAAAACCTGTGGAGAGATCTTAAAACTGTAGTTGGGAGAAGGCACCCTTCAAATATGATAGACCTGGAATAGTTTGCAAAAGAAGAGTTGTCAAAAATTCCAGTTGAGAAGTGTAAGAAGCTTGTTAATGGTAATAGGAAGCAATTTATTGCAATTATTTATTCCTAAAAGAAAATAGAACCCTAAAAATAACATTTATTAAAAGCACAAGCACTTAAAAAAAATCTAACAATTATATTACAGTGGTGTGACCAGTAAGGACCATCCAGGTTCAGATATATTGAAAAAAAGGTGGTGTGGTGGCTATTAATTCCCTAGAAATCCCAGCCACTCGCCCTACCTGATAGTTGAGGTTCGCACCCTAATGTCATCGATATGGCGCCTCCGATAAACGGCGGTGTCCCAGGATGTCCTGTTACACACCTATACTATATTGAGGATGCAGCACAGACAGTGAAAAAATCTAAATAACTAACAAATATGTGTATAAATGCAAAAAGAAAAAATACATGTGCCTGCTGGAAAAATTATCATATCCCAAATTAGAGAGGTATAGCCTTAAAATTGGTCTCTCTTCAAGTTATGCAAATTCATTGGTATGAAGCAGTGCAATAACTTACAGTGCTGGTCACCATTATGGGCAACCCTTCATTTTTTTCATAGATTGTACAATATGTTAAATAAATAAATGTACCAAAGTTATATCCTCAGGATTTTTTAACTAGTGGTCAAACGTAACAAGTTATCTAACACTGGGTAGTAAATGTCGCTCTAAAAATCTCTTGATAATTTTCTGATTTCACGATTCCTGTGATATGGTCAAGGTCTCTAGTACCAAACGCAGCAAAGCAACCCCACAGCATTATGAATCCTACACCATGCTTAACTGTTGACAGGGTGTTCTTTTCCTTATAAGCTTCATTGCGGCGTCTGTAAAAAAAACTGTTGCATTGCATTGCCAAAAAGCTCTATTTATGTTTCATCTGTCCACAGAATTTTCCCCCCAGAAGGATTGTGATTTGTCTAGATACTCTTTGGCGAAGATAAGTAGTTCCTTTTTATGTCTTTTCTTCAGCAATAGGTTCTTCCTTGACCTTGGCTCATAAAGCTGTGCTTGAAACTAGTTGAAACGATAATCCCGGACTTTTCCAGGTTGGCCTTCAGATCTTTGAATGTTTGACGTAGTGTTTTTCTCCACCATTTGCACCAACATTTGAAGACATCTTAAACTTCATGGGTGGCAATAACGATGAGCAGGACTGTAGATACCAAATGCATATGCATCATTCATAATAAATTTCCTTGGTAGTAGATTAATTAAAAAATAAGGCAAATAGTCATGAAAATATATACGCAGTTTCTCCATTGAATCAAATAATGAAAAGAACTTTTTTGTGACCCATAATCAGGGACATGTATCAATGTACTCATCAACATGGGAATTATATTAAATCAGTTAGAAAGAATGATACGTATCCACCCTTCGAAAAAAGGTCACAATGATGCTGTGCGCAGTGTGCAAACAATTTTGTCTGGCCTATTTTTGGGGATTCGTGTGAAATTAAGTCCAGATTGCAATTTTTGTGTCATTCCAATACACACACAGGAAATAAACATGTGTATAACAAAACATATATAATTGCAATAATTTTCTGAGAGAAATACTTCATTTTCTGGAACAATTTCAAAGGTGTCAACACTCTCAGCAATATAGAGTGCCTTGCAAAAGTATTTGGCCCCTGGAACTTTTCAACCTTTTCCCACATATCATGCTTCAAACATAAGGATACCAAATGTAAATTTTTGGTGAAGAATCAGCAACAAGTGGGACACAATTGTGAAGTTGGTTATTTTAATTTTTTGTGGAAATTCAAAAACTGAAAAGTGGGGCATGCAATATTATTCGGCCCCTTTACTTTCAGTGCAGCGAACTCACTCCAGCAGTTCATTGTGGATCTCTGAATGATCCAATGTTCTCCTAAATGACTAATGATGATAAATATAATCCACCTGTGTGTAATCAAGTCTCCGTATAAATACACCTGCTCTGTGATAGTCTCAGGGTTCCATTTGAAGCACAGAGAGCATCGTGAAGACCAAGGAACACAACAGGCAGGTCCGTGATACTGTTGTGGAGAAGTATAAAGCCAGATTTGGATACAAAATGATTTCCAAAACTTTAAACATCCCAAGGAGCACTGTACAAGCGATCATATTGAAATGAAAGGCGTATCATACCGCTGCAAATCTACCAAGACCTGGCCGTCCCTCTAAATTTTCATCTCAAACAAGGAGAAGACTGATCAGAGATGCAGCCAAGAGGCCCATGATCGCTCTGGATGAACTGCAGAGATCTACAGCTGAGGTGGGACAGTCTGTCCATAGGAGAACAATCAGTCATACACTGCACAAATCTGGCCTTTATGGAAGAGTGGCAAGAAGAAAGCCATTTCTCAAAGATATCCATAAAAGGAGTTGTTTAAGGTTTGCAACAAGCCACCTGAGAGACACACCAAACATGTGGAAGAAGGTGCTCAGGTCAGATGAAACCAAAATTGAACTTATTGGCAACAATGCCAAACGATATGCTTGGCGTAAAGGCAGCACAGCTCATCACCCTGAACACACCATTCCCACTGTCAAACATGGTGGTGGCAGCATCATGGTTTGGGCCTGCTTTTCTCCAGCAGGGACAGGGAAGATGGTTAAAATTGATGGGAAGATGGATGGAGCCAAATACAGGACCATTCTTGAAGAAAACCTGTTGGAGTCTGCAAAAGACCTGAGACTGGGACGGAGATTTGTCTTCCAACAAGACAATGATCCCAAACATAAAGCAAAATCTACAATGGAATGGTTCACAAATAAACGTATCCAGGTGTTAGAATGGCCAAGTCAAAGTCCAGGCCTGAATCCAATCGAGAATCTGTGGAGAGAGCTGAAAACTGCTTTTCACAAACGATCCCCATCAAACCTCACTGAGCTCGAGGTGTTTGCCAAGCAAGAACGGGCAAGAATTTCAGTCTCTTGATGTACAAAACTGATAGAGACATACCCCAAGAGACTTGCAGCTGTAATCGCAGCAAAAGGTGACGCAACAAAGTATTAAGTTAAAGGGGCCGAATAATATTGCATGCCCCACTTTTCAGTTTTTGAATTTCCACAAAAATTTAAAATAACCAATAAATTTCGTTCAATTTAGGCCTGTTTCACACTTCCGTTTTTGACCATCAGTCAAAATCCGCCATTATTTAAAAAAAACGGATCCGCCATTTTTTTTTTTGAGGATCTGTTTTCTTTCCCCATTGAATTGCATTACTGGCGGATCTTGACGGATGGCCATCCGTTGGATCCGTTTTTTTGCGGATCCGCCAAATTTTTTTGGTCCGCTGACATGCCTGGACAGACCCTGCAACTTTTTTTTGCTGCAGGATCCGCATTTTACAGTGCGCATGACTGGAGGAAGGAATTCAGCCGGAATTTTAACCCTGAAATCCTTTCTGGTGGATGGAAAAATTGTCTCTCTCTCTCTCCTTCCCGGACTGCGGTTCCTTTAAAATTCTGCATTCAACGGATCCGTCAAAAAAACGGTCCAGTGGCATCTGTTTGCATCAGTTACAAACAGATCCGCTTTCCGCCATTTTGGCGGATTTTAACTGACAAGAAAAAACGGATGTGTGAAAGAGGCCTTATCAGTTGTGTCAGACTTGTTGATTCGTCACCAAAAATTTACATTTGTTATCTTTATGTTTGAAGCATGATATGTGGGAAAAGGTTGAAAATTTCCAGGGGGCCGAATACGTTCGCAAGGCACTGTATATACACACAGGTCTTTCTCACAAAATTAGAATATCATCAAAAAGTTAATTTATTTCAGTTCTTCTTTACAAAAAGTGAAACTCATATATTATATATAGTCATTACAAACAGAGTGATCTATTTCAAGTGTTTATTTCTGTTAATGTTGATGAATGATTATGGTTTACAGCCAATGAAAACCCAAAAGTCATTATCTCAGCAAAGTAAGAATAATTAAGAAAAAATACCTGCAAAGGCTTCCTAAGTATTCAACCCCTTTACTACCAAGGGTGGTTTGCACGTTAACTCAGGGGCCAATTTTTACAATTCTGACCACTGTCCCTTTATGAGGTAATAACTCAGGAACGCTTCAACGGTTCTAGACGATTCTGAGACTGTTTTCTCGTTCGTGACATATTTTACTTCACTTTAGTGGTAAAATTTCTTCGCTATAACTTGCGTTTATTTATGAAAAACGGAAATATGGCGAAAATTTTGAAAATTTTGCAATTTTCAAAATTTGAATTTTTATGCCTTTAAACCAGAGTTATGTGACACAAAATAGTTAATAAATAACATTTCCCACATGTCTACTTTACATCAGCACAATTTTGGAAACAAAAATTTTTTTGTTAGGAAGTTATAAAGGTTAAAAGTTGACCAGCGATTTCTAATTTTTACAACAAAATTTACAAAACCATTTTTTTTAGGGACCACCTCACATTTGAAGTCACTTTGAGGGGTCTATATGGCAGAAAATACCAAAAGTGACACCATTCTAAAAACTGCACCCCTCAAGCTACTCAAAACTACATTCAAGAAGATTATTAACCCTTCAGGTGCTTCACAGAAGCAGAAGCAACATGGAAGGAAAAAATTAACATTTAACTTTTTAGTCACAAAAATGATCTGTTAGCAACAATATTTTTATTTTCCCAAGGGTAACAGGAGAAATTGGACCACAAAAGATGTTGTCCAATTTGTTCTGAGTATGCTGATACCCTATATGTGGGGGGGACTACTGTTTGGGCGCACGGCAGGGCTCGGAAGGGAAGCAGCGCCGTTTGACTTTTTCAACCTAAAATTGGCTGGAATTGAGATTGGATGCCATGTTGCGTTTGACGAACCCCCGATGTGCCCAAACGGTGGAAACCCCCCACAAGTGACCCCATTTTGGAAACTAGACCCCCCAAGGAACTTATCTAGATATGTGGGGAGCACTTTGAACCCCCAAGGGCTTCACAGAAGTTTATAACGTACAGCCGTATAAATAAAAAATCATATTTTTTTCCACAAAAATGATCTTTTCACCCCCAATTGTTATTTTCCCAAGAGTAACAGGACCCCAAAAGTTATTGCGCAATTTGTCCTGAGTACGCTGATACCCCATATGTGGGGGTAAACCACTATTTGGGCGCATGGCAGAGCTCGGAAGGGAAGCAGCGCCATTTGACCTTTGTGGCTGGAATTGAGATCGGACGCCATGTCGTGTTTGGAAAGCCCCTGATGTGCCAAAACAGTGGAAACCCCCCAATTCTAACTCCAACCCTAACCCCAACACACCGCTCAGCCCTAACCCTAGCCCTAACCCTAATGGGAAAATGGAAATAAATACATTTTTTTTATTTTATTATTTTTCCCTAACTAAGGGGGTGATAAAGGGGGTTTGATTTACTATTTATGGCGGGTTTTTATGTTTGGCAGCTGTCACACGCTAAAAGACGCTTTTTATTGTAAGCATAGTTTATGTATCACCACATTTTGAGAGCTATAATTTTTCCATATTTTGACCCACCGGGTCATGTGAGGTCTTATTTTTTGCGGGATAAGTTGACGTTTTTATTGGTACCATTTTCGGGCACGTGACATTTTTGATCGCTTTTTATTCCGATTTTTGGGACACAGAATGAACAAAACCAACGTTTCATGAATTTCTTTTGGGAGGTGAGTTTACACCGTTCCGCCTACGGCAAAAATTGATAAAGCGGTTTTATTCTTCGGATCAGTACAGTTACAGCGATACCTCATTTGTCGTTTTTTTATGTTTTGGCGCTTTTATGCAATGAAAACAATTTTATATAAAAAATAATTATTTTTGCATCGCCTTATTCTGCGAGCTATAACTTTTTTATTTTTTCGCTGATGATGCTGTGTGGCGGCTTGTTTTTTGCGGGACAAGATGACATTTTCAGCGGTGCCATGGTTTCTTATATCCGTCTTTTTGATCGCGCGTTATTGCACTTTTTGTTCGGCAGTATGATAAAGCTTTATTTTTTGCTTTGTTTTTTATTTTTATTTTTTAAGAGTTTCAATAAAGGGGTTAACTAATGGGACAGTTTTATAGGGTGGGTTGTTACGGACACGGCAATACCAAATATGTGTACTTTTATTGTTTTTTTATTTTCAAAAAATGAATTTATTGGGGAATATTTTTTTTAAAATTTATTTAGCGATTTTTATAAATTATTTTTACACTTTTTTTTTAAAAAAACTTTATTACATTGTCCCAGGGGGGACATAACTGTCATGTGACAGATCGCTGATCTGTCACATCACAGATCGCTGTGAAAGATCAGCGATCTGTCACAGGCAGTGCTGCAGGCTTCCTCATGCCGGCGCGTTGCAGGTCCCCTCCCGATGCTTCCCTAAACCCCCTGTACACTGCGTGTTTGATCGCAGTGTGCCAGGGGTTAATGTGTCGGGGGCAGTCCATGACCGCCCCTGACACATAGTGCCGGGTGTCAGCTGTGATAATCAGCTGACACCCGGCTGCGATCAACTGCGCTCCCCCCGTGAGCGCAGCTGATCGCGCTAGACGTACTATTCCATCCTTGGGACTTAGGTCCCAGGTCACATGGACAGAATAGTACGTCTAATGTAGGAAAGGGGGTTAAAAAGGTCTCTTAAGTCTGTTTTAGTAGGCTCCACAATCACGGGGAAGACTGCTGACTTAACAGATGTCCAGAAGGCAGTCATTGATACACTTCACAATGAGGGTACGCCACAAAAGAAGCTGGCTGTTCATATTAATAGAAATTTGAGTGGAAGGAAAAAGTGTGGTAGAAAAAGGTGCACAAGCAACCGGGAAAACCGCAGCCTTGAAAAGATTTTTAAGAAAAGCCCATTCAAAAATTTGGAGATAGGTACGGAGAAGACAAGCTAGCGGAGCGCCAGGCTGGTAGTCAATGAGGATGTTAGTAAAGGGAGGTCCGATGCAGCTCCTGCTGGGTGCCTCAGGAGAGGAATGGACAGTGAGATGCAAGCTACCCCGCTCACACGGGAGCGCAAACGACACAGATGAGGTGATTAAAAATTTCTTCTTTAATTGAAATCCACAACGCGTTTCGACGAAACAACTCCGTCTTCATCAGGTGCCGGACATCTGTTTTAAACAGCTGACATGTGCCAGCAATAGCCGTGAGCATAATCGTGATCTGCCAGCGACTATTAACTAGTTAAATGCCGCTGTCAAACTGACAGCAGCATTTAACAAGTGCTTCCGGACATCTGGCCGGAAATGCGCTCACCGTTCACCCGCGTCACTGGTGTGTCGGCATGACAACCAGAGGTCTCGAGATCTCTATGGTTGTTGATGCCGGATTGTTGTGAGTGCCACCCTGTGGTCAGCGCTCATAGCAATGCAGTCATTCTGCTACATAGAGGCAATCTGAGCATCATATACCATCTCCCAGGCTTACCCACCCACTTCTTTGACCATTTCTCTGTCTGCTTGCCACACTTATTGTCCCCAGAACTACCAACCCTTACCCTGGGAGACTTCAACATCCCCATTAACAATCCTACTTCCCCATCTGCATTCCAGATCCTAACTAACCACTTCTCTTGGCCTCTCACAGCTCTCAACCTCAGAAACACACAAAAATGGTAACACCCTTGATCTGGTCTTTGCCAGACTCTGTTCAATCTCCTACCTACATAACTCACCTCTTCCCCTCTCTGACCACAATATCCACTCCTTCACTCTCACAAATCCTTGCCCACCTCAGCACACTCCTACCTACCACACTTGCAGAAACTCGATTTCTCCAGCGGTGCTCTAGGAGTGCTGAATGCCTATGGAGGAAAACTAGCACACCAGAACTTAATCTACTACAAATTTAAGGACCTATAACTCTGCCTTTCACCTCGCCAAACAGACCTACTTCATCACCTTGATCTCTTCACTAACTAATAACCCCAAAAAAGTTTTCACCTTTCACGTCCTCCTCAGTCTGAAAACACAAGCTCTTATCACAGACATCTGTGCTGGTTACCTGGCCTCTCACTTTATAGGAAAAATAGAGAATTTCCATCAGGAAATCTGTTCCCAGCCACCAAGTGCTGTGATTCTCATTCCCCCTGGCTCACTCTATACATTTGATCTCATCACAGAAGAAGAGGTCTCCAGGCTTCTCTCTTCTTCTAGTCCGACTACATGCACTACCGACCCCCATTCCCTCACACCTCCTCCAGTCTCTCTCTCCATTCGTCACTACTCATCTAAAATCTTCAATATCTCTCTTTCCTCTGGTATCTCCACCTCCTCCTTCAAACACTCTGTCATTACTCCATTATTAAAAAAAATTCTCTCAATCCATCCTGCACAAGTAACTACTGACCAGTCTCCAACCTCCCCTTCATCACTAAACTCTTGGAGCGCCTTATCTATTTCTGCCTTAACCGTTAACTTTCCACTCACTCTCTCCTAGATCCATCAGTCTGGATTCCGCCCCCTACATTTGACAGAAACTGCACTCAAAGTGACCTTCTGACAGCAAAATGTAACGGTGACCACTCTTGCTAATTTTTCTCGACCTCTCTGCAGCTTTCGGCACTGTTAACAATCCTCTCCTACTCTCTATGCTCCAGTCAATATCCATTAAAAAAACTGCTCTCTCCTGGTTTTCCTCCTATCTTTCTGATCGCTCCTTCAGTGCATCGTTTGCTGGCGCCACTTCGTCTCCTCTTCCTCTCACTGCTGGGGTCACTCAAGGCTCAGTCCTTAGCCCACTTCACTCTACATGGCCTCAATTGGACAGACCATCAGAAGATTTGGCTTTCAGTACCATCTTTATGATGATGACACAACTATACACATCATTAGTATACTCGCTTATCATTTATCGCGAGTATACTCGCTTATCACTACACGTCATCCCTTGACCTTACCCCTAGTGTACTACAGAACACCAGTGACTGACCGCAGTGTCTAACATCATGTCCGCTCTCTGAGACCCAACCTTTCCAAAACTGAACTTCTTCTGCTCCCACTGTCTGCTAACCTCCCTAAATCTGACATATTCCTCTCTGTGGGTGGCACCATAATAACGCCTAGGCAGCACGCACGCTGTCTAAGGCTAGTTTCACACTTGCTTTTTTTTGCAGCGCGTTTTTCCCGCAAAAAAACGCATTGAAAAAACGCATACATAAGCATACAACTGCTGCGTTTTTTTCAAGCATTTTTATGAGCATGCATGAAAAAAACGCAGCGTTTTTATGCGTTTGTATGCGTTTTTAGCGCGTTTTTACCGCGTTTGCGTTTTTTTCCAACATTTTTAGGTGGCCCCTCACACTACCCAAACCATGACTTTACTAACCCTAACCCTGACCCTAACCCTAACCCTGACCCTAACCCTGACCCTAACCCTTAACCAAATCATACTTAACCCTAACCCAAACCCTAAACCCTAACTAACCCTAACCCTGACCCTAACCCTGACCCTAACCCTAACCCTGACCCTAACCCTTAACAAAACCATACTTAACCCTAACCCTGACCCTAAGCCTAACCCTGACCCTAACCCTTAACCAAACCATACTTAACCCTAATCCTGACCCTAACCCTTAACCAAACCATACTTAACCCTAATCCTGACCCTAACCCTGACCCTAACCCTGACCCTAACCCTTAACAAAACCATACTTAACCCTAATCCTGACCCTAACCCTGACCCTAATCCTTAACAAAACCATACTTAACCCTAACCCTGACCCTAACCCTGACCCTAACCTTAACCCTGACCCTAACCCTGACCCTAACCCTTAACAAAACCATACTTAACCCTAATCCTGACCCTAACCCTGACCCTAATCCTTAACAAAACCATACTTAACCCTAATCCTGACCCTAACCCTGACCCTAACCCTAACCCTGACCCTAACCCTAACCCTTAACAAAACCATACTTAACCCTAATCCTGACCCTAACCATGACCCTAATCCTTAACAAAACCATACTTAACCCTAACCCTGACCCAAACCCCAACCCTAACCCTGACCATAACCCTAACCCTAAACCCCCTTAACTAACCCTAACTCTAACCCAAACCCCTAAATTCCATGGTTTAAAAAAAAAAACGCATATGCAAAAAAACGCATACATGAGCATGCCAGTGCGCACATATGCGCATCCATAGGCTATAATGGCCATTTTTAGCGCAAAACGTGCGCATATGTGCGCATGCGCTTTTTTGCAGGGCCAAAAAATGCAACATGCTGCGTCTGGAAAATCCCAACGCACACCCCAAAAAAACGCAGCGCATGAAAATCGCATACATGCGCTTACCAGCGCGCAGGTATGCGCACCCATGTTAAATATAGGGGAAAAAACGCATGCGCAGGTGTGCGTTTTTTTCCAGCGCTAAAAAACGCAAATGTGAAACCAGCCTAAGTGTTATGTTTGACACCAGTCTTTCCTTCACCTCCCACATACAATCTCTTGTCCGCTCTTGCCGCCTCCACCTAAAGAATATCTTTAGAATCTACCTCTAGAATCTCACCATGGAAACCACAAAAATTCTCAGTTTCCCTGATCCACTCTCGCCTGGAGAACTGTAATGCTCTACTAATTGGACTCCCCCTGACGTAACTTTTTTCTTTCCAGTCCATCCTTAATGCAGAAGCCAGGGTCGTCCATCTGGCTAATCGGTACTCAGATATGTCCGTTCTTTGCTAGTCACTGCACTGGCTGCCCATTCATTATAGGATCAAATTCAAACTTCTTGTTCTCACTCACAAAGCTCTCCACACTGCGGCACCCCCCTACATCTCCTCCCTAATAATAATAAGCTATTTATATAGCGCCAATATACCCTCATTTCTGTTTATCGGACTACCCGCTCATTACACTCTGCAAGCGACTTTCGACTAACCTCTGCACTAATCTGTACCTCCCACTTCTGGCTCCAAGACTTCTCCCGCATTGCGCCAATCCTCTGGAATGCTCTACCCCAAGAAACTAGGACTATCCACAACTAACACATTTTTAGGTGCTCCCTCAAAACACATCTGTTCAGAATGGCCTATGATGTTCCCTAATGAAAGTACTTTTATGTGTATGCCTGTGTGTGTAGCATATTCACCATCTATCTGAGAATAACCCTCCATCAAACTCCACCGCACCCAACAGCATTACAAATACTGGCTGGTGACAACCTCATGCAGCCTTTATCAATCCCCCACTCCCTCAAGACTAAAGATGGGCGAACTCGAACAGTAAAGATCGGCGTCTGTACCAAACATGTACTGTTCAGGCACAGACACCGAACATGGACTTTGTCAGGCCCGCCATGTCTGTTATGCCGCATGAGCCCTGGAGCAGTGTGCACGCGCACCGAACTATCATGCCCGCCATGTCTGGTATACCGCATGACTCCTGGAGCTGTGTGCACGCACACCAAACTATCATGCCCGCCATGTCTGTTATGCCGCATGACCTCTGGAGCAGTGTGCACGCGCACCGAACTATCATGCCCGCCATGGCTGGTATGCCGCATGACTCCTGGAGCAGTGTGCACGTGCACCGAACTATCATGCCCGCCATGTCTGGTATGCCACGACTACTGGAGCAGTGTGCACGTGCACTGAACTATCATGCCGTTATGTCTTATGCTGCAAGATCCCTGGAAGCAGTGTGCACACGCACCTCGTGACTGTTGTGCTGCAAGATGCCTGGAGCAGTGTGCATGCGCACCTCATCTCATGGCTGCCTGCCATTGCCAGTGCGCATGTGTTATGAATGAGTCACCGGAGGAAAAAACAAAAATACAAGCTAAGTCCAGAAAACCGAAGAGGTTGGTAACTAGCGGATTGCAGACCCCTGATCCTATTCACAACAACAGTAGCCGTGGGGTGTTCCTACGGTGGTCCTAGACACCTCGTTCACAGCCGGAGACCTAAATAAACCTAAAGAAAGAAAGGGGAAATCTAAACTGCCCCAGAGCAGACCCCAAAGCAAAAGACAGCCCCCAACATGTATTGACGGTAAAAACAGATGAAAACACAAACACAGACAGAAAGACAGGCTGAGCAAACGATGGGGCCCTCACTAACTAGATAGGACAGGAAAGAAAAGCAACTGTCTGCAATCAAGCAAAAACCCTGTCAAAAATAATGTCCAACATGTCTGATAGAAAAGGCCCTGAAGTCACTAGACTTCGAAATCACTATATCAGCACTCAGGTATATTCTGAAAACAGAGCAAAGAGATCAACTGATCAGAGACAAAAATGGAGTTCAGCCAGTCCCAACCAGGGCTGGCTAAACACAAACACTAAGTAACAGACAAAATCTCATGGAACAATAGCAGAGCAAAAACTTAGCTTTAGTAGACAGGACTAAACTGGAGGCCAGAGCTCAGAGCAGAGAGGATCACCAGCAACCCAGCAGGGCGTCGGCGGCCTTATATCCACTCAGAGATTCCGGATGTCCAATCACACTCCACCTGATCAGATGACAGGTTTTTCCCATCCAAAATCAATTTCACTACCTCCTTTCACCAGCAGAGGGAGTTCATCGGACATCAAAGGTGAAGGAGAAAATGAGCTCATAATACGCATGTGTGTTTTACCTCATGGCTACATGCCGTTGCTGTGTGACCAGCCGTCTCTGCTCTGCCTGCAGCAACACTCTCTGTGTTCCTGGAGACCCTGATCATGTGACCTTTCCTATGTTCCTCTCTATGGTCCTGGAGGACTCGACCATGTGATCCTCTCTATGATCCTGGAGGATTGAACCAGAAGTCCTTCCCTGGTCCTGACCCGGAAGTGCAGATGCTAATGCCCTATATCAGACCACCCCTTCCTATGGTCGGGGCCTGAGTATCGTGTTGCTTCCCTGCATGGCTGTTTGGTCTGCTCGGTCGCTCTCTGTATTCTGAGCCCCTGCACTCTGCCCTGTAGTGCTTCTCTGCACACGCTCTGTGCTTGTACTCTGCCTCCTGTCCCGTGCCTTGTCTTGTCTCTCATGCCGTTTGTCCTTGTTATTCTTAGACTTGTAGTCCTTCCTCTGTTCTCTGCCTTAGCCTGTTTTGCTATCTCTCGCCTTAGCTATTCTTTGACTTGTAGTCCTTCCTCTGTTCTCTGCCATGCCTGTATCACCATGTCTGGCCTTTGCTATTCTGAGTCTTGTAGTACTTCCACATTCTCTGTCTCTGCCTGGTTTTCCTTATTCTGCCCTATGGTGCTCTACTGCAGATTCCATGTCTAGTCTCAAGGTTCTGCCTTGACCCGGCTCTGGGCTTCGGCCTACGCTCCGCTGCTAGATTCTGTCCTATGGTGCTCTCTAGCACATTTCTAGGCTAGACTCAAGGCTCTGCCTTGACCCGGCTCTCGGCTTCGGCCTACGCTCCGCTGCTAGCTATAGGTCTCTGTACCCGGCTCTGGGCTCTAGCATACGCTCCGCTTCTCTTCTCTTGAACTGGCTCAGTGCTTCTGCCTACGTTCCGCTCCTTGTTCTGTACTTTGCCTAGCCTTGTTTCTTCTAGTGCCCTTTGCATGCGGCCTGGCCTTCCCGTGCCTGCCTGTTTGTGCTTCAGCCATGCTCATCGGCCAGTGACAGCTGTGTCGCCTGTTATGCCCCTGCCGGGTTCGCCTCAGTCTTGCCCGTCTGTCTGTGCCTCAGCCCGACCAGCTAGCCAGTGCCTCAGCCGTGCTCTCTGTGCTTCCTTGCACCCACGCTGTCTCTGCACTGTGCATTGCGTGCCCTCTTAGCACGCGCAGGCCATAGCCTGCTCCTTGGCATACCTTCCCGTGCTTCTCTAAAAGTATGCGCAGGTCTTGCCATGTATCCCGTCGTGCCCTCTTGCACGCACAGGCCCTAGCCCGAACCCTGGCGTGTCTCCTAGCACGCGCAGGCCCTTTCCTTAGCCTGAACCCTGGCGTGCCCCTCTGCACGTGCAGGACCTTAGCCTGAACCCTGGCAGCTCCTCTAGCGTGCCCAAGACCTTGAACCCTGGCGTGGCCCTACACACGCAACATGTCTCGTACTTTGAACCCTGGAGTGTCCCCTACACACGCACCGTGTCTCGTACTTTGAACCCTGGTGTGTCCACTACACATGCACCTTGCCTTGCATCTTGCCCTGGACCCTGGGGTGTGCCCCTAGCACCCACCCTGCCTGGAACTTGCCTTGGACCTTGGCGTGTGCCCTAACACGCACCATGTCTGGAGCTCTGTCGTGCCTCCTTGCCTGAACCCTGGTTTGCCAGCCGGATGCCTGGAACCTGCCGATCGCTGCCAGAGATCGTAAGCCTGACGACTGCGGCCTGATGTCCGGAGCTGATGTTCGCAGCCTGATGCCCTGATCATGTTGATCGTTGCCAGCTGTCCAGAGTCTGATGCCATTGTACCCAGGCGTGCCACCTGGCACGTACCATGCCATGGACCTTGGCGTGCCCTCGCACGCACCTTGCTGTTTTCCGTTATCACGTCTTGCACCTGATGTAACCGAGTTTGCCTTAACGAAGATACCTTTGAATTCACGTCTTGTCTTGTTTCCTGCACGTTCTTTGTCGTCAGACACTCGTACTTAGTGTCTACCTGAGCCGGCCATCTGGTTCCAGCAGTCGTGGTGGCTCACTGCCTTGGTCTTGCCCCTGACACTCCCTGTATAGGGGATGGTTCCTCAAAAGGTCAGCTCGCCCTAGGTGGGTGGGTGCCACGACCCAGAGGGTCCTCTCTAAAGAAAACGACTCGGCGTAAGCTGACTCCGTCACAGACTTCACCAGGAAGTGTTACTGTTCGGTTTCGGCTGCCCGAACACCGGGTGTTTATCTCGTGATGCATGATAGTGTGGCAAACACCTCCTCTGATTGGCGGTGAAATCATCCCCGCCAGTCAGAGAGCCGCGATTACCACGCTGTCAAAAAAGTGAGAGCAGGAGAGGTGGATGAGAGTATTCATTAGCAGCTCCTGCGCTGTATATAATTAAAAAAAAAAAAAAAGGAGTGGGCTCCTCTGAATTTTTGCTAACCATCCAGGGAAAACTCACAGCTGGGGGCTGCAACGCTCAGCTGTCAGCAAGGCTAGTTATCAAGAATCGAGGGGTCCCCATGCTGTTTTTTTTAAATATTTAAATAAATAATTAAATTTTTGACAATCAGCCTTGCTAAAGCAGACAGCTGGGGGCTGGTATTCTCAGGCTGCTAAGGGGCCATGGATATTGGGCCCCCCCAGCTTAAAAATAGCATCCCGCAGCTGCCCAGAAAAGGCACATCTATTAAATGTGCCAATTCTTGCACTTTGCCCGGCTTTTCCCACTTGCCCTGTAGCGGTGGCAAGTGGGGTGATAGTTGGGGGGTTGATGTCACCTTTGTATTGTCAGGTGACATCAAGCCCTGAGGTTAGTAATGGAGAGGCATCAATAAGACACTCCCATTACTAACCCCATAGTCACATTGTAAGAAAACACAAACACCCAGAAAAAAAAGTCCTTTAATTTTTTATTTTTGTAGCACACTTGGCCTTTATGCACGTAAAGGAGGGATTAAAAACCTTTTTTTTTTTTTAACCAATTTCACAATGTCAATTTTTAGTTTTTACACTCATGTTTGTTCCTCCCTTTTCACAAGGAAAATCTTTTTTTAAACTTTTTGGTCAATATAGCTATCACAGATGTAACAGTAAAATGGGATCAAAATCTATAAAGCAATCTCTTAAGGGACATGTCACTTATATTGTGGATTGAAGAAGCTTAATTATGAACTGAAGGAAACAAGAGCTCGCACTTCATTCCAATCGCTGTTCCTATCACTGCTGTAAAACAGGTAATTGAAGTAGGTTATTTGCTGAAGAGAATGCAAGAAGTCTGGACTCAGTGTATACAAGAGGCTTGGAGCTGTGACTTTTCTCAACTGTGGAAATAAGTTTCCTCTCTTTAAATCCACATTTGACCAAGAATATCGGACATTAGGGCACCAAAGTCCAGTTATGTTGATTTGTTTTGTGAACAACATAGATCCTATAGTTATGGGAGACATATTTTCAGTGTTGTGACGAAGTGGCGAGCTTAATGCATTTACTTGCGTCACTGGGTGGCCTGCGCATTAGCTCCAAAGTAACATCGGACGGATGAGTAGCGATATATATGCCATGTTTTATATCTATGTAAAGGTAAAATCATGATAGGAAGTATGGCATTAATATCTACTGGCTGGGACCTTCGAAATTTAATTATTGTCAGTTTTGGAAGACACCGTTTGCTGTAGTTCTGTATCATTTTCCTAAAAGGAGTGCTTCCCTCCGCTAAAATTTGCACCAGTTAGGCCTCTTTCACAGATCAGTTTTTAGCCATTAGTCACAATCCGTCGTTTTGTGAAATAAACGGATCCAGCAAATGATGCTGCTGGATCCGTTTATTTCTCATAGACTTGTATTAGCGACGGATTGTGACGGATGGCCACACGTTTCATCCGTCTTTTGACGGATCCGTCGGAAATTCTGTGTCCGTCGGCTGGATACAACGGACATAGGAACGTTTTTTGTGTACGTTGAAAAGTCGGACAACGACAGATCCAGCGCCATCTGTCGTTGGCTATAATGGAAGCATATGGGCACAGGATCCGTCGCTGTCCGTCAAAAGACGGATCCGTCACCGGAATCTGTTTTTTTGCAACTGAGCATGTCTGGAATAATTTCTATTCCTTTAATTTAACCCCAAGAGCCATTCTGGCACACAAAAAAATCTCTCTCTTTTTTTACAATCTACACAGGATCTGTTTTTTTTTCACAAAACGACGGATTGTGACTGATGGCAAAAAACTGATATGTGAAAGAGGCCTTATGCGACAGTTTTTTCACTTTTCTTTTTCCTCTTTACTTTATATAATTGTATATATTGTTATGTTTTGTCCCCTTTTGTAATATATTTTGCATAGTTTCGTAAACACTCCCTACTTTTTAGATTAAAAATATAAAATGTAATTGCTTTGTTCTTCTTGCTCTAGAAAAAGCATCCCTGAAGCCCTATGTTAAATGCGTAATTGTCCTGATGATTGGAGGCAGCGGAGTGCTGGTTCATGACAAGTTCACAGTAGTGGGGGTATATCTGTGGAATCCCCCAGTTGTTCCATGACACATTGATTGCAGCGGTGGGATAGCAACATTGATTCCTCGGCTGTTCTCTAACAGTAGCCATATGAGGACCTACTTTTTCCAGCACGAGTTATAGTTTCTGAATTACCATGAATTTTACAATATATTGAAAAGCAGAAAAAACTTCCAAACGGGTTGAAATGGTGAAAAAAATAAAATTCTACCATACTGTTTTGGGTTTTGTTATAACGGCGTTCAGTTGGTGACAAAAATTACCTGATAATAGGATTCTTCAGGTCAGTACGATTACACGAATACCAAACTTGTAAAGTTTTATCTATATTTTATTGGGTAAAAAAATATTTATACATTTGTAAAAAATGAAGTTTGTATTGGCATTTTCTTAGATTTGAAACATCTTACATTTTTCCCCTCGATAGAAATGTGTAAGAGATTGTTTTTGTGTGGTGAACTATAGCTTTCATTGGTATAATTTTGGGGTACATGTTGTGCTTTATAAGGTATTTCATTTTTTGTGGAAGATGTCATGACCAAAAAACAGCAAATTGGGGGGGTTATTTTGTTTTATATTTTTTGCTTACAGAAATTATTGTGCAGGAAAATAGTTTTGATAGTTGGGACATGGGTAACAGTAATAAAAATTTTGTATCTATACATATTTTTTTTACTTTTTACTTTGATTATCCAAGTGCACTTGAACTAGCAATAGTTTGATCAATTGTACTATATATACCAGAATACTATTGTCCTTCAGTAGTCTCCAGCTGACTTGACTACACATTAGCACCACACAATCGCATTACAGGTGGTGATTGGCCCCGGAAACAGTGCTAATTAAATGCCGATATCAGTGATTAGCAGCAGCACTTTAGGGGTTAAATGATACCAATGAGAGCTGACTCTGGTCGCTGTGGTCAGTGCCAAGTGCTGGCTGTAAGACATAGCTGGACTGCTCCATGTATTGAACAGGTTCATATGCTGAGCCCACTCCATACACCCAAATCCGCCATGTACCATACATTTATTGTGGATGTCGAAGGGTGTTAAAGACCTGGATATCCTCTTTACATTATAATTTATGTGGTATAAAAATTAAAGTGTGTGATGTTAGTATTATTTTACTTTCCATTGCAATTTGAATAACATAGCTCATAACCTTTGCAATCATTAATTTACCTCCATAAAGTCTTTTCTCTGGATGGAGATCTGCAGGCAGGATGTTTTGCCTTTACCAAGTTGGGGATTCCAATTCTGTGAACAAATGCCAAAAATAAGTTTAAAAAGAGAACATAAAATGAAAAAATACACTGAAAAAACAAACAAAAACTTTTGTTCCTTTAACCCCTTCACGACATATGATGTATATTTACGTCAGATGTCGTGTCCATGACTTTGATGTGGGATCGCATGCTGAGTCTGCATATTTCCCGGTTGATGCTTCTGGCTGAGGCCATCTGCCTCTAACAGCCGTGAGGGGAGTGACGCTCTGCCCGTGGCTGTTAACCTGTTAAATGCTGCTATCAATCTATGACAGTGGCATTTAACATGCACCAGCAGGGGGGCACGTCTTTCCATCAGTGAGACTTGATAGCGGGGTGCAGATGGGTTAACATGACAGCCAGATGTTTGCTGAAGACCTCCATGCTTGTCATGATATTTCTCCACCAATGAAAGCCCGCGTTTAGCTGGTTGTCATTATGAGATCATGATTTTCACTATAGCATTGCTGAAGCACTGCTATGTATAATGCAAGAAATCAAAGAATTGCAGTTTCAAGTTCCCCAAGGGGACTAACAAATAAAGTAAATAGTGAAAAAAAGAAAAAAAAAAAGTTCAAATCCCCCTTTTTACCCAATTAAAAAAAACACATACAGTGTGTGAAACAAGTATTGAAATTGTCATCCATTTTCTAAGTAGATTTCTAAAGGAGCTATTGACATGAAATTCTCATCAGATGTCAGCAACAATCCAGCTAACCCACAAAGGCAAGGAACTAACACCATATATGTCATAAATTAAGTTATGTGTAATAATAAGAAAACAAAGAGGAAAAATAGAATTGAACACGCTCACTGAAATTTACTTAATACTTCATACAAAGCCTTTGTTGGTGACGACAGCTTCAAGACGTCTTCTGTATGGATAATCTAGTCATACATGTTGCTTAGTGATTTCGATCCATTCATCCACACAAACACTCTTCAAACCCTAAAGTTTCTGTGGGCTCCATCTATGAACTCTGAGATTTAGTTCCTTTCATAAAGTTTCTATTGGAATCAGATCAGGTGATGACTGGGTCATTCCAGCAGCTTTATTTTCTTTCTCTGAAACCAATGGAGACTTTCCTTGGGTGTGTGTTTGGGATCATTGTCTTGCTGAAATGTCCACCTTTGTTTCATCTTCCACATACTGGTAGATGGCAGCAGATTTTTATCAAGAAGGTCTAGGTACATTTTTCCAGTCATCCTTCGTTCAACTATTTGAAGTTTTCCCGTGTCATATACTGAAAAACAGCCCCACACCATGGTTTTATCTCCTTCAAACTTCGCTGCTGGCATGGTGACTTTTGGCGTTGTGAGGCAATGACTGTTGGTACAAGTGAGGGTCACTGGATGTTCCCCCCAAGATGCGCATGGAGGCGTATTGAGGCCATTAAAGTGCACTGCAGTGACAGGCATAGCTGTGGTTGCAATGCAGACTAAATTGAGCATAGGTCTTGGACATGCTGGTTGTCCAAGGCAGATTTAAGGAAAACCTGCTCTTGGCTTATTTGTTTTAACACATACGACCAATGGTAGTGGTGCAGTCCGTTACATTCCTGGCCCGGGTTTACCATGTGGCCCAAGGCCACAGGTTGCTAGTTAAGAACCCTGCAGTATAGGGTTTGGGTGTGTCAGTCTGGTGTTTGGAGGAGTACAGGGCAGAAGGCTCTGCAGAACTCCATCTGTGTGAGGCAACACAGGCCAGCGGAGCCAAATAGCCAAGGCAGCTGAATAGCCTGGCACCTACAGCGTACACTGCGGTGCTGTCGCCCATGGCAACAGGTCAGAAGAGGACTGTCGTGTTAGTGACTGTAAACTGGAGGATATGGTTCCCGGCTGTAATCCGGAGGATCGTGTACTGTGTAATGCTGTGAGTAGAACATTAACAAAGTGGTGCAGTCGCCCACGGCAAAAAGAGGTGGACTGGCATGTTTAGTGACTGTAATCCAGAGGATATGTGCCCGACTGCGAACTGGAGGTGGATTGTCTTGTTCCCAGCTGCGATCCGGAGGTGGAATGTCCTGTTTCCCGGCTGCAATCAAGAGGATATCGTGTGCTGTGTATTTGTGAGTTAAACATTAAAGAGACTTTTGTTTGGAACTTTGCTGGGTCACTGTCTCATCACTGCACAGGGTGTTACTGCTGCACTACAACGTCCAAAACATGGTGTGTATTACAGCATCCAAAGAATTAAATTTTGGTCTTAGCTGACCAGACTATTTTCCACCGTCATTTCACTGGTTTGTCTAAATGTTAATCAAACTGTGAACATGCTTTTGTTCAGCAATGGAGTCTTGCGTGGTTTACCTGCCAATTCATAGTAACATAGTTATTAAGGTTGAAGGAAGACTTTAAGTCCATCTAGGAAAAAGTAAGCTTCACATTAAGGAAAAAAATTCCTTCCCGACTCCACATACGGCAGACTGGCTCCCTGGATCAACGCCAATATCAAGGAAACTAGTGTATATAACCTGTAACATTATACTTTTCAAGAAAGGCATCCAGTCCCCTCTTAGTAGGGAATCACTCATTACAACATCATATGGCAGAGAGTTCCATAGTCTCACTGCTCTTACAGTAAAGAATCTGCATCTGTGAGAATTCTTAAACCTTTTTTCCTCCAGACGTAGAGGATGCCCCCTTGTCCCTGAGTAAGAGTAAAAAGATCATTACAAAGGTCTTTGTACTGTCCCCGCATATATTTATACATTGTAATAAGATCACCCCTAAGTCTTCGATTTTCCAAACTAAATAACCCCAAATGTAATAACCTATCTTGGTATTGAAGACCCCCAGTTCCCTAATAACCTTGGTCGCTCTTCTCTGCACCTGTTCTAGTTCAGCTATGTCTTTCTTATACACCGGAGACCAGAACTGTACACAGTATTTTAAGTGTGGTCGCACTAGTGACTTATATAGAGGTAAAATTATGTTCTCCTCATGAGCATCTATGCCTCTTTTAATGCATCCCATTATTTTATTTGCCTTTGCAGCAGCTGCCTGACACTGGCTACTAAATGTGAGTTTGTCATCCATCCATACACCCAGGTCTTTTTCAGTGACAGTTTTGCCCAGTGTTTTACAATTAAGCACCTAATTATACATCTTGTTTGTTCTACCCAAGTGACTGACCTTACATTTATCCCCATTAAAGCTCATTTGCCATTTATCAGCCCAAGCTTCTAGTTTACATAAATCCTCCTGTAATATGAAATTGTCCTCCTCTGTATTGATTACCATGCAATTTAGTGTTGTCTGCAAATATTGAAATTCTACTCTCTATGCCCCCCTAACAAGGTCATTAATAAATATGTTAAAAAAGAAGCGAGCCAATACTGACCCTTGTGGTACCCCACTCCTAACCGTGACCCAGTCCGAGTGTGCTCCATTAATAACCACCCTTTGTTTCCTATCCCTGAGCCAGCTCTTAACCCACTTACACATATTTTCCCCTATCCCCATTGTTCTCATTTTATGTATCAACCTTTTGTGTGGCATCGTATCAAAAGCTTTTGAAAAGTCCATGTACACCACGTCCACTGCATTTCCTTGGTCCAGTCCGGAACTTACCTCTTCATAAAAGCTTATCAGATTAGTCTGACAGGAACGGTCCCTCGAAAACCCATGTTGATATTGGGTCATAAGGTTATTCTTCTTCAGATACCCCAGTATAGTATCTCTTAGAAAACCCTCCAGAATTTTACCCACAGTTGAGGTTAAGCTTACTGGCCTATAATTTCGAAGTTCAGTTTTTGTCCCCTTTTTGAATATTGGCACCACATTTGCTATACGCCAGTTCTGTGGTACAGACCCTCTTATTATGGAATCTTTAAAGATTAAAAATAATGATCTATCAATGACTGTGCTTAATTCCTGCAGTACTCGGGGGTGTATCCCATCCGGGCCCAGGGATTTTTCAATTTTAGTGATTTTTAGACACCGCCGTACTTCCTGCTAGGTTAAGCATTTGACATTTAATGGAGAATTTTTTTTAATCACAGATCATGTTATCCGTCATGGGATTTTCTTGTGTAAATACTGTTGAAAAAAAGTCATTTAGCATATTTTTCCTCATCCATCATTTCACCCAGACTATTTTTAAGGGGACCAACACCATCATTTTTTAGTTTCTTACTAGTTATGTAGTTAAAGAATATTTTGGGATTATTTTTACTTTCTCTGGCAATGAGTCTCTCTGTCTCAATCTTTGCTGTCTTGATTTGTTTTTTTACAGAATTTATTTAATGTTCTGTATTTATTTAATGCCTCATCACTACCTACTTTCTTTAAAGGGAATATGTCACCCCATTTTAGCGCTATAATCTGCGGCCACCGCCATCAGGGGCTTATCTACAACATTCTGTAATACTATAGATAAGCCCCCCGATGAATCCTGAAAGATAAGAAAAACAAGTTAGATTATACTCGCCTGCGCACTGCAGTACTCTGCCCTCAACAGGGCAAATAAAGTACGCGTGCGCAGGAGCCAAGGGAGAAGCAAGGAGGACATTATCGTATGAAGATGGGAGGCGCCGGACCGGACCGAACGCCGGGGTGAGTATAATCAAACTCTTTTTTCTTATCTTTCAGGTTACATCGGGGGCTTATCTACAGCATTACAGAATGCTGTAGATAAGCCCCTGATGGCGGTGCAGGCAGATGATAGGGCTAAAATGGGGTGACAGATCCCCTTTAATTCTTTAAATGCTTTATTTTTGTCACTTATTGCACCCCTTAGGCTAGTTTCACACTTGCTTTTTTTTGCAGCGCGTTTTTCCCGCAAAAAAACGCATTAAAAAAACGCATACAAATGCATACAAACGCTGCGTTTTTTTCAAGCATTTTTATGCGCATGCAGGAAAAAAACGCAGCGTTTTTGCGCGTTTGTATGCGTTTTTTGTGCGTTTGCGTTTTTTTTACAGATTTTGGAAAAACCCCACAAAAATGAAAAAACAACCATTCAACAACACACAAGACCAATGGGACTTCATTGTGGGTGTGGTATGTTAATATATAGACCCTGTCTACAGTATTCTTCACATTTGCTTGATTCTTCTCGTGACCATGGATCTGCGCTGGAAGAGTTTTCACTTCAACTTGGATTTGGACATCGCGATGGCTCAGGCGTATGCAGTTGCTTGCCATGAACAAAGGAAGAGAGAGAGGCAGCGAAGACGGCGGCGTATGTGGATACATCCGATTGTTGAACTCCGGGAGAGCCGTGGGGCATACCACACCCTCTACAGCGAGCTACAGGCAAACCCGGAGAAATTTACAGATTATATCAGGATGTCCCACGAAAGTTTCATGGATTTGCTTGCTCGTGTCCAACAATCCATCCGGAGACAGGACACACAGCTCCGTCGTGCGATTCCTCCTGAGGAACGGCTACTGGTGACATTACGGTATGTTTTAAAAACCAAGGGGTGCGGTCTGATGTTTTTTTTTAAATTTAGTATTCAAAACCTTGGGTAATTAGTTTTCGTGAATGTACTAATATTTTATTTTATAGTTTTTTAAAATAATATACATAAATATTAATTTTACTTCTTTGTCTGTTCACAGATTCCGGGCGACTGGAGAAACCCTATCTTCACTACACTTCCAGTACCGTATTGGAATCTCTACCTTGTCTGGAATTGTTGCTGACACCTGCCGGGCTCTCTGGAATGTTCTTTGCCCAGAATTTATGCCCCTGCCCACCGCTGAAAAGTGGATGGAAATTGCTGACAAATTCTGGACAGTATGCAATTTTCCCAACTGTTTGGGAGCTGTTGATGGTAAACACATACGGATCATCAAACCCCAAAGAACGGGATCTGAGTACTATAATTACAAAAAGTACTTTTCAATAGTACTCATTGCGATTGCGGATGCCGGATGTATGTTTGTAGCAGTGGACATTGGAGCATTTGGCCGTGGTAATGACTCACAGGCTTTTAAAAACTCAGACATGGGCCGGAGGTTGTATGGCAACCAATTTAATTTCCCTATGCCACGGCCTCTTCCTCACACCGAAGCTCCGCCACTGCCCTTTGTAATGGTTGGCGATGAGGCTTTTCAAATGTGCGGAAACTTACTGAAACCCTACTCCAGCCGGGACTTGGACCACACCAAAAAAATATTTAATTACAGGCTGACCAGGGCCAGAAGAACTGTCGAGTGTGCTTTTGGGATTCTTGTTTCCAGATGGCGAATTCTGGGCACGGCCATTAATCTTAAACTTGAAACAGTCGATGAGGTGGTGAAGGCCTGTGTGGTTCTACATAACTTTGTGATGGCTAAAGAGCACCCGACCTTTGAACTGGACGATGATGCTCCTAACCCATTGCCTGAATTCACTCAGCACACTCTCAGGTCATCCGTTGAAGTTGGCCAAATGAGGGACCAATTTGCGGCCTACTTTATTTCTGATGTAGGACGGGTGCACTGGCAAGATGAAATGGTGTAATGTTTTTGTTTGTTTATGATAATAAAAAACCTTATTTGATACCATTACTGAGTGCACTATATTTTTTAAACTCCAATTTAATAAAAAACTTCCCATGTATAACTGAATTTTTTGATGTTCACACACCTGGGCAGGTAAATACACATATGAGTTAAAATGCAGCATTGCTAGTCTGCGTGAAATATATTGGAACGAGCAAAGCTGCAGGCCATGAATCAGGAAACCATTTTTTTTCAAGAGAAAATTGTGCAACTAGTTGAAAACAAAGTATGTGATTTTCTCAAAACACAACCCTCAAAACCCAACCCCAATGAAAGTCCATGGGGAATACAAGTCAGCATTGAGTGGATGAATGTAATCTGCTCCATTCCAACTTACAAGTTATTACACTAGGCCTTGGAATGACTATACTAGGCCGTGGTATTTCAAATATGAGTATAGTAGGCCTTGGGCCTACTAGTATAGTCATATGTGAAATACCACGGCCTAGTATAGTCATAACAAGGCATACTCAATTTTTGCCAACTAGGATCTTGTTTCACGAAAAACAAACGGGTGAAACTTGAAACCAACAGTTTGCTTTTCATGAAACCAGATTCTAGTTGGTAAAAATAGAGTTATTACACTAGGCCTTGTAATGACTACACTAGGCCGTGGTATTTCAAATATGAGTATAGTAGGCCTTGGGGCTAGTAGTATAGTCATATGTGAAATACCACGGCCTAGTATAGTCATACCAAGGCCTACTGTAATAACTCGATTTTTAACAACTAGCATCTTGTTTCACAAAAAACAAACTGGTGAAACTAGAAAGAAACTTATTTTTAAGACAAGTTTCAACAGTTTGTTTTTCATGAAACCAGATCCAAGTTGGTAAAACTCGAGTTATTACACTAGGCCTTGGTATGACTATACTAGTCCGTGTTATTTCACATATGACTATACTAGGCCTTGGGTTGGTTTTTAACATGTATTTACCCATCAGTGTGTGTGAGCGGCGCAAACAACATTAATGAAACTTAGTAATGGTGAACCACAAATGTAAATTTATTTTTTATCACAAAAATAAACCAAAAAATTATTTTTTCCGGCGTTTGGGGGCAGATGGTTTCAATTTGGGGGTGTGCAGGGAATATGCAACACTTGCTGTTGAAGACGGTGTTTGAGGGGAAGGGGCAACAAAACTTGTGGGGGAAGGTAGTCCAGTTAAGGGAATTAAACTAGGAACACTTGGAGGAGAGGAAATCTGTTCAGGTACATTAGTTGTAATGGCATGTCGCCGTAGGCTTGTGTGCCTGGACCGACTTTGGCCCAATGCCCGCCTTGATAGATTTCGCCTTGAACTAGGGGCAAATATTGAGTGTAGGTCCCCTGTCTGCTGGTGTGGCTGCTGCTGCTGCTGAGGTGGCGGCTGCTGCTGAGGTGGCGGCTGCTGCTGAGGTGGCGGCTGCTGCTGAGGTGGCTGCTGCTGCTGAGGTGGCTGCTGCTGCTGAGGTGGTTGCTGCTGCTGAGGTGGTTGCTGCTGAGGTGGTTGCTGCTGCTGCTGAGGTGGCGGCTGCTGCTGCTGCTGAGGTGGCTGCTGCTGCTGAGGTGGCTGCTGCTGCTGAGGTGGCTGCTGCTGCTGCTCTTCGTTGTCAGTGCTCGTCCTTGCAGGAGGACTGGTGGCGGCAGTGATGGTCCAGGTTTGCAGAGTGGTGGTGGCAGGGCTACTACATGTTGTTGTAGCGGCAGGGCTGTTCCATGTTTGCCTAGTGGTGGCTGAGCTCCACGCATGCATGGGAGTGGCGGTGGTGCTCCAGACAGGAGCAGCGCTTGCCATGGTGGTGTCGGTGAAGTGACCAGCTGCACTCAGACTTGTGGTGGTGTAACGGTGGGTGTCCTGGCTTTGAATAGAGGTGTCCGTGCAGTGGTATGCAGCACAAGTCGGTAGTGAGGTGAAGCGAGTCAATGGTGGCACAGGTGGAAAGGACACCACTGACTGCTGACCGTACCGATTATGCTGCATAGCCTGCAAGAAAGCATTGTTGCAGGCCTGCAGCACATTCAGCTGTTGATCAGGACTAAGGTGTTCCGCCATGCCCTTTTCAATCTTACTAAAAAAATGGTGTGCTGGTCTGTTGAGGTCGGCCTCCAGACGGTCAAGGCGCTGTTCTACAGAATTGAAGCGGTGTTCAAAGTGGTTAAAACCACGTTCCATGAGTGCAAAACCGCTTTCAACTCTGTCGGACAGTGACTTGAGGCTGGAATTAAATGTCTCGCTCAAATGCATAAACTCGGGCAAGACATTCCTGTCCAAGGCCCTCTGCCGCTGGCGGGTAGTGCCCGCATAACCAGTGGCAGAGACCTGGGACAGGGGAACACCTGATGGCCCAGCTTCCTGGTCACCAGCTGTGTGTGTGGTTGACCTGCAAGGTGCTTCATGGCTGTCGGATGGCTGGGACGGGTCAGAGGACGTCCGAGGAAGGACCGCTCCAGGGCCAGGTTGCAGGGTGCTGCTCCAGGTGCTGTTGAAGAAAGGAAAATCATTACTACCATGCCTTTACAAGAAGCATCAGCTGTGGATTAGAAAAACACAGATTAATAAAAATAAAAACCCAAAATTTATAATACTTACGATCTCGTGGCAAGGACCGGTCTTAGGAACTGCAACGCGTGATAGTGACGGTATCTAGTTCTGGTCCTTGACGCAGATCCACTGCGAACCTGGCCCTCAGCACGAACATCACTGTTGAAGCGGTCCTTGATCGAACGCCAACGTGTTCGGACTTTGTCCACTGTTGATAAAAAAAAAACAGTGCCGTCAAGGACAACAGTCACTGCGGCACAATGTAGCAATACAATACTCAAAGCAGTCACTGTAGACCCCGATGACACTGTTGGGTTTCCTGCTAGAATACACCTAGCACGAAACCCAACAGTGCCGTCAAGGACAACAGTCACTGCGGCACAATGTAGCAATACAATACTCAAAGCAGTCACTGTAGACCCCGATGACACTGTTGGGTTTCCTGCTAGAATACACCTAGCACGAAACCCAACAGTGCCGTCAAGGCCAACAGTCACTGCGGCACAATGTAGCAATACAATACTCCAAGCAGTCACTGTAGACCCCGATGACACTGTTGGGTTTCCTGCTAGAATACACCTAGCACGAAACCCAACAGTGCCGTCAAGGCCAACAGTCACTGCGGCACAATGTAGCAATACAATACTCAAAGCAGTCACTGTAGACCCCGATGACACTGTTGGGTTTCCTGCTAGAATACGCCTAGCACGAAACCCAACAGTGCCGTCAAGGACAACAGTCACTGCGGCACAATGTAGCAATACAATACTCAAAGCAGTCACTGTAGACCCCGATGACACTGTTGGGTTTCCTGCTAGAATACACCTAGCACGAAACCCAACAGTGCCGTCAAGGACAACAGTCACTGCGGCACAATGTAGCAATACAATACTCAAAGCATTCACTGTAGACCCCGATTACACTGTTGGGTTTCCTGCTAGAATATGCCTAGCACGAAACCCAACAGTGCCGTCAAGGACAACAGTCACTGCGGCACAATACAGAGCAGGGAAATACTCACTAAACGCCTTTTTGGAGGATGCTGTGGCGCTGTCCCAGCCATCCATCAACGCTGCGGCCACCTCATTCCATAGCCGCCGGGTCACCACAATGTCCTTGTGCAGCCGGTCACGGCTGTCCCACAATGGCGAACGCTCCTGGACCAGGCTGATGAGCTGCTCATTATCCAGGTAGACGTCTTCATCCCGTTGTGGAACCTAGACAAAACACATTCATTAGAATAATCAAATTTAAATTGAATAAAAAGTTACAAAAAAAGAAACATAAAAAAGACTAAAAATAGAAGATAAAAAATAAAGAACATTACAAATCATTTGATACTTACATTCCGTATCACCACCGGGACTTGGCTTCGCTGCTCCTGCTCTTCGCCCTCACTAGTCCCGTCCGCAGAAGATGATGATGACGATGTCTTAAAAAAGTTGAAAAAAACGTAAGAGATTTGGAGAAGCAGCAGATATACTTACCAGATGCACGAAAATAATCACCTCACGGTCTGCTTGCGCCAATTCCTGCCGCGATGGGGAATACTCTGATTCTGAAGACATACTGCATGTAAAAATAATAAAAATCATTAGTACATACATAATTTAAAAGGACAGGCATATAATGTAATATACTCACATTCTTCGCTGATATAATGGGTTCTTGGTTGACTGTCTGCTCTTCAATCTGTCAGTGTAGTAGTGGCAGAGTTTTGGCAGGCACCTCCTTTATATAGACTTTTTTTTTTGACTTTAGAAGATTATAACTAGGACAACAAGTGGACACCACGAAAAAAACGCAGCGCTAAAAAAACGCATACCTGCGCATGCCAGTGCGCACGTATGCGCATCCATAGGCTATAATGGCCATTTTTAGCGCAAAACGTGCGCATACGTGCGCATGCGCTTTTTTCCAGGGCCAAAAAATGCAACATGCTGCGTCTGGAAAATACCAACGCACACCCCAAAAAAACGCAGCGCATGAAAATCGCATACATGCGCTTACCAGCGCGCAGGTATGCGCACCCATGTTAAATATAGGGGAAAAAACGCATGCGCACGTATGTGTTTTTTTCCAGCGCAAAAAAACGCAAATGTGAAACCAGCCTTACAGCTCTATTTAACCATAGTGGTTTCCTACTATTTCTAGCATGTTTATTCCCATACGGTATATACTGTGCACAGGTCCTATTCAGGATGCTAATAAACGTCTCCCATTTTCTTTTTGTATTTTTATGTCTCAGGATATCGTCCCAGTTAATTGCACCAAGATCATCTCTCATCCTTTGGAAATTTGCTTTCCTGAAGTTTAGTGTCCTTGTAACCCCTCTACTACACATCTTATTAAAAGATACATGAAAACTTATTATTTTGTGATCGCTATTACCCAAGTGACCCTCAACCCTTATATTTGTTATGCGGTCTGGCCTGTTGGTTAATATTAGGTCTAGCAGTGCCCCCCCTCTTGTTGGGTCCTGAACCAGTTGTGAAAGGTAATTGTCTCTCATAGTTGTCAAAAACCTATTACCTTTGCTGGAACTGCAGATTTCGGTTTCCCAATGTATTTCAGGGTAGTTGAAGTCCCCCATAATAATTACTTCTCCTTGAGTCGCTGCTTCATCTATTTGCCTTATGAGGATATTCTCCGTTTTTTCCATTATTTTTGGAGACTTGTAAAACCCCCTATCAGTAATTTATTATTTTTCTCCCTCCCCTTATCTCCACCCACAGACTCTACATTTTTATTAGATTCACATATATTATCACGCAGGATGGGTTATAAGGATGATTTTACATATAAACACACACCTCCCCTTCGCTTATTTGTACGGTCATTTCTGAACAGAGTATAGCCCTGTAAATAAACAGCCCAGTCATGGCTCTCATCCAGCCATGTCTCAGATATCCCCACCATGTCATAATTATGTTCCAACAAAATTACCGTACTATATACTCAAGTATAAGCCGACCCGAGTATAAGCCGAGCCCCCCTAATTTTGCCACGGAAAACTGGGTAAGCTTAATGACTCGAGTATAAGCAGGGTGTACATTGTCCCCTCATTCCTGTCCTGCTCTGTGTGGCTCTCCCCCCTCCTAGTACGTGTGGCTCGGCTTCCCTTTCTATGTATGGCTCAGCTCCCTGTCCTCCCTCGTGCTCCTCCATGCTTTCAATGCCCTCTGTGCAGCCCCCGTCCTCCTCTGTGCTTCCAATGCCCTCTGTGCAGCCCCCGTCATCCTCCATGCTTCCCCTGTCCTTCCCCAGTCCTCCTCTGTGCTGCCCTTGTCCTCCGTGCAGCTCCTGTCCTCCCCTGTGTTGCCCCAGTTCTCCCCCGTGCTGCCCCCATCCTACTCCTTCATATTCACCCTGCTGTGCCGTCGCTGAACGTCCCTGCATCCTCCGTTGTCCAGCGCTGACAGCTTCTTCCTGCCTTCAGCGGTCACATGGTACCGCTCATTAAGGTTATGAATATGTGTTATGAATGGGTCACTGAGGAGGAAATCATGTGACTGAATGAGGTAGGTGGAAATTCCCTGCACTTCAGCAGCAAGTTGTTCCACACGATCAGACAATTGCTTAATCTCCATTAGGGGAAAAAAAATCCTCCTACGGCCCCAGAGAAAAAGAGGAAAAAATACATATAAAAAAAAAATTCTGGCACTTTTCTTTTTTTTTAACATCTTTTTCCTGCTTTTGAGTACCCTAGAATCTGCGGTATGGCTGGTGATTCTATTATGAATGGGTCACCGAGGAGGAAAAAACCTAAACATGCTAAGCCCAGAAAAACCAGAGAGGTTGGTAACTATGCACATTGCAGATCCCTGATCCTAACCACACAACTAGCAGCAGCCGTGGAGCGTACGCAGACCCCAAAGGAATAGACAGCCCCCACACATGTATTGACGGTGAAACAAGATGAAAACACAAACACAGGCAGGAAAATAGGCTGAGCAAATGATGGGGCTCAAACTAACTAGAAAGGAGAGGAAGAGGAAAGGCACTGTCTGCAATCTGCCCAAAACCCTACAAAATAATGTCCAACACTTCTGATAACAAAATTAACCCTGATGTCACTAGACTTCTCCCACTATATCAGCAATCTGAAATATTCCGAGACAGAGCAAAAAGATGCCAATCTAATAAGGGACAAAAAGCAAATTGGCAAATACAGATAAATAAGAGTGGAAATTCAGCACAGCCCCAGCCGGGGCTGGCTGACAACACAAAAAACTGAATAGAACAACAAATTCCAAGTGTGAACATTAGCAGAGAAACTTAGCTTGAGCTGACTGGAACAGAGCTGAGAGCCAAGACCTGACAAGCAGAAGGAATCACCAGCACCAGAGTAGGGCGTCGGCTGTCTTAAATCCAATCTGAGATTCCTGAGGTCCAATCGTCATCCTCATTATCAGGTGGCAGATCTCTACTGATTAAATCAGCCTCACTACCTCCTGTTACCACCAGAGGGAGTCTGGAAGGAGAACTCACAACTGGTAGACCAGAAAATGAACTCACAACAAATATGCTTCCACGCCCATGGGCGTCCATATTCATGACCTTAATGAGCGGTACCATGTGACCACTGAAGGCAGCAAGAAGCTGTCAGCGCTGGGACAAGGTGGATGCAGAGGATGTTCAGAGAGGCATGGGAGGGTTGAGTATGACTTCCCAGCCACCGGCTCTTGCCGCCGCTTCCCCTCCCCCACTGGTTTCTGCTGAATGACTCGTGTATAAGCAGAGGGTGCATTTTCAGCACAAAAAATGTGCTGAAAATCTCAGCTTATACACGAGTATATACTGTAATTCTAATTCCTCCATTTTGTTGGTGAGGCTTCTGGCATTAGTATACATGCACTTTATGTATCTCTCTGTATCTCTATTCTTTCTTAAATAACTAACTGTTCTAACCCCACCCCCCCATGCCACCCCCACCCCCAATTTCATTATTTGTGCCCAAGTCTCTATCTGCACTGTCTTCCCCTCCTATAAAATAAATACCCTCCCCCCAGTTCCTAGTTTAAACACTCCTCCAACCGTCTAGCCATTTTCTCCCCCAGCACAGCTGCACCCTCCCCATTGAGGTGCAGCCCGTCCCTAGCGTAAAACCTGTAGCCAACTGAGAAGTCGGCCCAGTTCTCTAGGAACCCAAACCCCTCCTTCCTACACCAAATCTTGAGCCACTTATTAACCTCCCTAATCTCCCGTTGCCTCTCTGGCGTGGCATGTGGTACAGGAAGTATTTCCGAAAATACCACCTTGGAGGTCCTTGCTTTAAGCCTGCAGTCTAATTCCCTGAAATCATCTTTAAGGACCTTTCACCTACCTCTAACTTTGCCATTTGTGCCAATGTGCACCTTGACCACTAGGTCCTCACCAGCCTCTCCCAGTAATCTGTCAACCCGATCAGCGATGTGTCGGACTCGAGCGCCAGGTAGGCAGCACACCGTTCGACGATCCCTGTCTTTGTGACAGATTGCCCTATCTGTTCCCCTAAATAATTGAGTCCCCCACTACCAGCACCTGTCTGGCCTGCCCTGCTCTCCAATTTCCCCCCTTACTGGAGCAGACACTCCTCTGCCTTTCAGAGGACATGCCTTCCTGGAGCAGTACTACCCCTGCACTGACACTCCCCTCATCTGCCAACTTGGCAAACTTATTGGGTTGTGCCAGATCAGGACTAGCCTCCCTAGCACTCTTCCCTCTACTCCGCCTTCTGTCACCCAGCTTGCTGCTTCAATCTCAAGGTGCAGCTCCAACCTAGCATCCCGCCCGTCATCTATCCCATTCAGCGTCTCCTCAGTGAGCAGAATACTCCTTTCCATATTGGCTATGGATCTCAGTGTTGCCAGCTGCATATTTAGATCCAGTATCTGGGCTTCCAAATGCACAACGTGCTCACATCTCACACAGCAGTATGCACCCTCGACCGGCTGGTCAAGGATTGCATACATGTGGCAAGATGTACATTGGATGGCATTGGCAATAGTGGAGCAAATTCTAATGGTGATTGCACCAGACAGAAAAGATAAGTAAAAATAAAAATTATTAATAAAATATAACAGTAATTCAGTAATACCTCCCTTGGAAACGCCCTGAATCCAAAGTCACTGAATCACAAGTCACACACTTACCACCGTTCACACTTACGCTAAGGTCACACTCGCTCAGGCAGAAGATTTAAAGAGGTTTTTTTTTCCCTTCACCAGCAAACTATCCTGCTGCTCAATGCACTTCCAAAAGGGGAAGTTGTTGTGTAGCTCTTGACAGGTGGTTCTTTGCTCTTGGACAACTCTTCTGATAATTATTTTCACTTCTCTTTCTGAAATCTTGAGGGGAGCAGCTGGTCGTTGCCGGATTATGGGGAACAAGAAAACTGGTGCCTGAGATTTTTAACCTGTTTTTAGGCCAGTTTCTGTCAAATATTCTAAATCTGCCCTTATTTTTCTTCCATCAGCTCTAGTTAACGAGATGTGATATACCCTATATATATGCATAGGACCGATCGAATACTAGGACTGATGTCTACTAAATATTTTTTAGTTTTGCCTGCTAGGATATTAAATTCATATATGTAGTGTTCTTTTATTTATGAAGAATTTACATCACAGACTAAGAATTATACATGCATTAAAGGTTGTCATTAATACATTGTTTATTTACTGAGATAGCTTGCACCAGGGCAATCACTTTGAATAGACCAGCAGTAATCTGCCATCATGTGGGTACCCCAGCGTCTTCAGTGTCTTTCTTTTATACAGTGCCTTGAAAAAGTATTTGGCCTCCTGGAACATTTCAACCTTTTCCCACATATCATGCTTCAAACATAAAGATACCAAATGTAAATTTTTTGGTGAAGAATAAATAACAAGTGGGACACAATTATGAAGTTGAAGGGAATTTATTGGTTATGTTAAATTTTTGAGGAAATTTAAAAACTGAAAAACTGTGGGTGGTTCTCCATTGGGTTACACTCTGTTGATCCCTCTGCTGCCACCAGTTGTCAGGGGGTCCTTCTCCGATACCACACAATCAACAGAGCGAGGGAAGTGTGAACAATCCCAAGACATTTATTATAGGCAAAACAAAAAGGTCCATAAACAATCCACCACACTATTGATACAATAGTCCAGAACACGAATGCAGTTCAGTAACAGGATGAATGTCCAAGGAGATGAGAGTCCAATAATCCAGCAGACAGAGGATAAAATGGGTCCATATGCTTCCCCATCTCTGTGACGTGCTGTCTTCACACGATCATCACCACACAGGTTCTGACTTGAACAGCTCCTGTCCTCCCCAGCCCCCTCCTTATGTCCAGGGGTAGTCAGACAGGTTGGGGCATTTTTCAGGCCTCCCAGACCTGACAAAGGTGCCTTGGAGATTAAGGCACTACAGGAGGTTCATCAAGAAGAATAGATACAGTCAGGCTGCAGACAGTAAGTGAGCTAATTCAATTATCAGACTTTTGGAAGGTAATTGAGACTCTAGACAATATGGGAATACATGGAATGATACAGGGCAACAAGAGAACACTATGGAAATCCGTAAAATATAAATATACACAAAATGATACCCACATAACATATCACACCATCACAACCTCTCCCCCCTCATAATAAGTGAGCACGCCATGAGGTCTACACAGACCTCTGGCCTGCTCACTTCAGTCCACATTGCTCAATTGTTTATAGTTCCTTGTACAGTGGCAGGGGTAGGTCGGCCTGGGGAGCCTATGGTTCTTCTTGTCGAGACAGTCCATCGGCATTCTGGTGTTGGCTTCTCCGCTTGTATTGGATGGATAAGTTGTAGGGGTGTAAGGACAAGCTCCACTGCAGCAATCTTCCATTGTCCCCCGATACGAGGTTCAGTCATGTGAGGGGGTTGTGGTCTGTAACAATTGTAAAGTCTCAGCCTTACAAGCATGGCTGCAATTTTTTCTAGCGCCCATACAATGGCAAGGCACACTTTTTCAATTGTGGCATAGGCAACTTCTCGATCCAGTAGTTTCCGACTGGCAAAAGCAACAGGATGTTCTTCTCCAGCGGCGGTCACTTGGCTAAGTACTGCCCCAATCCCAAAGGTGGATGCATCTGTCTGCACGAGGAACCTCCGCTTATAATCAGGGGCAGCCAAGACAGGAGCAGTGATGAGGGCGGTCTTTAACGCTGAAAAGGCATCCTCGCATGCAGTCATCCACGTCACATTCCTAGGCATGTTCTTGTGGGTCAGGACGGTTAGGGGCTTGGCCAAGGTGCTAAAATTAGGAACAAATTTTCAATAGTAACCAGCAGTTCCTAAAAATGCAAGTACCTGCTTTTTAGTCTGGGTTCTACACCAGTTGCTAATGGCTTCCAACTTGGCAGGCTCAGGCCTTAGGGTCCCACCCCCTACTCTATGCCCAAGGTACTGCACCTCAGCCATCCCTATTTGGCACTTATCAGGGCGAGTGGTCAGTCCTGCAGTAAGGATACAGTCTAGCAATATTCCCAAGTGTTTAAGATGTTCCTCCCAGGTTGTGCTAAAAATGGCAATGTCATCCAAGTAAGCACAGGCAAAGTCCTGACATTGTTCTAACAGTCGATCTACCAGTCTCTGGAAAGTAGCGGGGGCAGTTTTCATCCCAAAGGGCATTCCCAGGAACTTAAAGGCCCAAATGGAGTAACGAAGGTCGAGCGCTCCCGAGCGTCCTCCGTTAGGGGTATCTGCCAGTACCCCTTTCTCAAGTCTAACGTGGTCACAAATTGGGCACTGGCCAGACGGTCCAACAGATCAATCCTGGGCATGGGGTAAGCATTACTCTTTGTGGCAGAATCGTGTTGTACCATCCCTCTTGGGGACCAGGATGACAGGAGAGGCCCAAGAACTGTGAGATAGCTGAACAACTCCCAGTCGTTTCATCTCCTCCAGTTCGTCCTTTATCATGCCTTGAACAGCCTCTGGAACACGGCAGGCAGCCTGCTGGATGGGGCGTTGTCCGGGGGTTTCCACATGGTGGCTGGTGAGAGTAATCTTCCCCGGCTTTGAGGAGAAAGCAGCTGCTCTCGGCCTTAGTACGGCGAAAATATCGTCCTTTTGTATATCCGATAAATGGGAGCCCAGGGGCACTTGTTCTAATGATCCTCCCCCGCTTGGGTGACCTGGAGAAGATCGGGGAGACATTCGTTGTCGGCGGTATCACTAGGGGGTTGGCAGACGGCTAGAACAGGCAGAGATCGGTTGTGGTATTCTTTCAGCATGTTAATGTGGACGGTTTTCTGTTGTCGACCACTAGAGTCCAGGGCAATAACGTAGTTAGCGTTATTAATTTTCTTGACAACCTGATAACGGCCTTCCCACACTGCTTGAAGCTTGTTGGCAGGGGAAGCAGTAATCATGAGCACTTGTTATCCTTCCATAAATTCCCGGGTCCTGGCATTACGGTCATATCAGGTTTTTTGTCTGGACTGGGCCATTCGCTGATGTTCTTTAGCCAAGGTAGCTAGCTGTGCGAGACGGTCTCTGAGCTCTAGAACATAGGGAACGATGGGCATTCCGGTATCTGAGATGTTTCCCTCCAAATGTTATTTCAGAAGAGCGAAAGGCCCACGGACCTTCCGGCTAAACAGTAGTTCGAAGGGAGAGAACCCTGTGGACTCTTGGGGAACCTCCTGATAGGCGAAGAGGAGATGTGGCAAGTATTTTTCCCAGTCTTTTTCAAAGTCAGCAAAAGACCTCAGCATATTTTTTAGGGTTCCATTAAAGCGTTCACAGTCCGTTGGTCTGCGGGTGGTATGGGGTGGTGCGAATGGCTCGAACACCACAGGTATGCCATAGGGACTGGACCAGATCTGACATGAACTGAGTGCCTTGATCCGATAATATTTCACTAGGAAACCCTACCCGGGTAAAGATGGTAACAAGGGCCTCGGCAACCTTTACTGCTGTAATACTGGACAGGGCCACAGCTTCAGGATACCGAGTGCCATAGTCCACCACTGTCAGGATATATTTTTTCCCCGACTGGCTGGGGTGGGCCAGTGGATCTATGATGTCGACAGCTACACGTTGAAATGGTTCTTCAATTATGGGCAGGGATTGCAGGGGTACCTTATGTCGAGCTCCTGGATGCCGCATTCGCTGGCACACATCGCAGGTGCGGCAATAATGGGCTACTGACTGCGAGATGCCAGACCAGTAAAAACTTTGGGTGAGTCTCTTTTCAGTCCTTTTCCTCCCTTGATGTCTAGCCAAGGGGATGTCATGGGCCAGTTGGAGTAGCTGTGCCCTATACTTCTGAGGGACAATGAGTTGCCTGGTCGTTGCGTCAGGGTTGCCCTTGTCACTGACCTTTGTTACACGATAATACAGTCTGTTTTCTCGAGTGAAGCCATCCCCATTATCTCCCATGTGCCCAGTTTCTGCCTTTTGCTTAAGGGCTGCTAAGGTAGTGTCACCCTCTATTTCTCTCCTAAACTCCTCTCTGTCCCAAAACTCTCCCAATGTAGTATCAGCGAACGTATTGCTTACCAACTCTGATGCGGTTCGTGGTGGTTGCTCTCCGGTGAGTTTCGGATGACGTAGTGCTTGAAGGGCCTGTAGTCGGGTGACTGCTCCCACAAATTGGCACTGTAACTTCCCAATGTCGTTCCCAAGGAGGATAGTTGCAGGAAGTCCTCCCATAACTCCAATCCAACAATTTTTCTCCACAACCATAATCCAAACGCACAGAAGCTCCGCTGTATATATTTGCGGGCACCCCCCGCCAGGACAATGGGAATTCCCAGACCCTGGTGAATTGCCTCGGGTCGAACCACACGGGGGTCAGCGATAGTCAGGAATTCCCCCGTGTTTCTAAATCCTGACACTTTGTATCCATCAATTAAGACATCCTGCAGGTGGCGTTGCCGTTGCTTTGGGTAGCTAAAGGACAAAGGCCGGAGTCCGTACACTCCAGGAGGGGTATCTATGGTGCCGTGGTTGGTGGTCCACTCTGGTGGGGATGGTGGTAGCTCTTCCTCAGGCGGGAGGAGTGCAAAAGATGCACTGGACGAGGTGGGGCTCCCTCCGAATCCTTGAGGGACAGCCAAACTGCAAATGTCCAGGTTGCACACACCCATAACATCTCCTCTATGTGATACCCCCAGGTCATGGTCAGAACTGTTGGGGCCAAGGATGGTGAGGCGTGATTGTCATCGACTTGTGACTAGGTGGAAGGGCAGATATAATCGGAGAGGGACGGGGCGCGGGAGAAGGCCGTGATTCATTGTCCAGAAGCCTCCTCCACTGCGGTCGGATAGTAAGGGTTTCATCGGCCAGGCCTGCAGCTCTATCCACGGTAGACGGCGTGCGCTCCCGGACCCATTCCTGTACCTCTGCGGGGCACTTGGCAAGAAATTTTTCTATAAGGAACGCCTGTATAACATCTTCCACAGTAAAGGCGTTTTCTGCTTCCAGCCATCTCCGATATGCCTGGGACATCTTATGTGCATACATCCTAAACGATCCCCCTGTGGTGCATGGGAGGTCTCGGAACTTGGCCCTATATGAGTCTGGGGTGATAGCATGGTAATCTAGGTTAGTCCACTTTACAGTGTTTATAATCCCGATTCCGCTGTGAGTCAATGGTTCGGTAAGCCTCCGCCATGCTTCTGTTCAGGAGTCCCACTAACAAACACATCCAGCCAGAGTGGGGCACCTCCATCACAGCACACTGCTGTTCAAAGTCCTTCAATAACCCCTCCACATCTCCGGAAGCCTCATCAAATGGCTTAACCCCTTCATGACCCAGCCTATTTTGACCTTAATGACCTGGCCATTTTTTGCAATTCTGATCAGTGTTCCTGTCACAGTCACGCGTGGCTGGACACAGCGCCTCCAGCAGGGTGGATTTAGAGGACACGCGAGACCCTGGATACACCGCCTCCAGTGGGGCGAATTTAAATAATAAAACGTGCAGCTGGGTACGCCGCCTCCAACAGGCGAATTTAGGTAATACACGTAAGTCTGGAAACCCCGCCTCCAGTAAGGCGAATTTAATCAATAAAGGGGAAAACTGGGTAACAATAACAATGGAGGGTCCTGCGATAGGGAAACGGGGAAGTGGAGACCTCCTGCACTCCCCTGAGTCAGTGTCTCTACACTCCTATCGTTCCCTATGCCGGTTCTGCACCGGGCGACACACAGGAACTTCAAAACCCTGACTCGCCCTGCACTAAACCCTCACTAGGGAATTGGTCGGTGCGGAAACTAATCCCACCACTGCACTAAACACACATAAGGAAAAATGACAAAACAGGGGAACATCACTTAGCTTTGCTCTGTTGCTTACGCTTCCAGCGACAGAGCCCACCAGCTGCGTGCATCTTCTCCTCCAACAGGATCCATCACCATAACCGGATCCATCATCATAGTGCAGCCTTGGATCAGAGTCCACCACCAGTTGCAGCTGCCCAGTAAACAGAGTCCCAAAGATGAGTCCAGCTTCTGCCAAAAAGTCCAGCATGCTTGAGTCCAACTTTTCTGCCAAAAAGTCCAGCATGCTTGAGTCCAGCTTTCAGCAACCAAGTCCAGCATGCTGAGTGCAACTCTCACCATAGTCGCCACTCCACCAAGCCATGCAAGCACTTCCTGCTGACACCATAAACTGCGGCTCCACCACGCCATGCCAGTCCTTCTTGCAGACCCCATCGTTGGACTCCACCAATCCATGCCAGCACTCCTTGCAGACTCCATAGCTGCCACTCGTCTCCTCTGGCTGGGCTGCCCAGGACTCTTGTTCAGCTCCATCTTTCACCCACGCTTACTTGTGAATGACTAACTGAAGACCTATCACCAACAGTGATTGATACACCTGGCACTCTTTTATAGAGCATTCACACCTGCATTATAATTACGTGCACTTAACCAAAGAAACTAAAGTGCAATACCGCTCACCACCACCGGGGCAACTTAGAACAAACGACACCACAGTGCAATAATTCTAATGGCCACCGGGGGCAATCACACCACTTTGGCACACAGCCAAAGGAAAAGTTCAATTGTGCATTTAAACTGTCAGATCCAACCTGGATCATGACAGTTCCTTTATGAGGTAATAACTCAGGAACGCTTCAACGCATCCTAGCGATTCTGAGACTGTTTTTTCGTGACATATTGGGCTTCATGTTAGTGGTAAATTTAGGTCAATAATTTTTGCGTCTATTTGTGAAAAAAAATGGAAATTTGGCAAACATTTTGAATTTTTATTCTGTTAAACCAGAGAGTAATGTGACACAAAATAGTTAATAAATAACATTTCCCACATGTCTACTTTACATCAGCACAATTTTGGAAAAAAAATAATTTTTTATTAGGAAGTTATAAGGGTTAAAAGCTGACCAGCGATTTCTCATTTTTACAACAAAATTTACAATACCATTTCTTTATAGGGCCCACCTCACATTTGAAGTCACTTTTAGGGGTCTATATGGCAGAAAATACCCCAAAGTGACACCATTCTAAAAACTGCACCCCTCAAGCTACTCAAAACTACATTCAAGAAGATTATTTACCCTTCAGGTGCTTAACAGGAACTAAAGCAACGTGGAAGGAAAAAATGGACATTTTAATTTTCCCAACAAAAATTTTCTTTCAGCATCAATTATTTCATTTTCTCATGGGTAACAGGTTAAAATCGATCCTAAAATTTGTTAAGCAATTTCTCCTGAGTACAGCGATACCTCATATGTGGTCATAAACCACTGTTTGGGCGCACGGCAGGGCTCTGAAGGGAAGGAGCGCCATTTGACTTTTTGAATGGAAAATATGCTGGAATATTTAGCGGTTGCCATGTCGCGTTTGGAGAGTCCCTGTGTGCCTAAACATTGGAGCTCCCCCACAAGTGACCCCATTTTGGAAACTAGACCCTCAAAGGAACTTATCTAGATGCATAGTGAGCACTTTGAACCCCCAAGTGCTTCACAGAAGGTTTTTATTTTCACAAGGGTAACAGGATAAATTGGAGCCCAACAGTTGTTGTCCGGTTTGTCCTGAGTATGCTGGTACCCCATATGTGGGGGGGACCACTGTTTGGGCACACGTCGGGGCTCGGAAGGGAAGTAGTGACGTTTTGAAATACCGACTTGATGGAATGGTCTGCGGGCGTCATGTTACTTTTGCAGAGCCTCTGATGTGCCTAAACAGTGGAAACCCCCACAAGTGACCACATTTTGGAAACTAGACCACCTAAGGAACTTATCTAGATATGTGGTGAGCACTTTGAACCCCCAAGTGCTTCACAGAAGTTTATAACGCAGAGCCGTGAAAAATAAACTTTTTTTCCACAAAAATATTTTTTTAGTCCCCAATTTTTTATTTTCCCAAGGGTAACAAGAAATTAAACCCCCAAAGTTGTTGTGTACTTTTTTTCTGAGTACGCTGATACCCCATATGTGGGGGTACACCACTGTTTGGGCACACGTCGGGGCTTGGAATGGAGGGAGCACTGTTTGACTTTTTGAACGCAAATTGGCTGGAATAAATGGTGGCGCCATGTCGCATTTGGAGACCCCGTGATGTGCCTAAACAGTGGAAACCTCTCAATTCGAACTCCAACTCTAACCCCAACACACCCCTAACCCTAATCCCAACCCTAATCATAACCCTAACCACAAGCCTAATAGTAATCCCAACCCACCCCTAACCCTAATTTTAACCCTAATTCCACCCCTAACCCTAATTTCACCCCTAACCCTATTTCTAACCCTAATTCCAACCCTAACTCTATTTCTATCCCTAACCCTATCTCTAACCCTAATTCCAACCCTAACCCTAATTCTAACCCTAATGGAAAAATATTTTTTTTTGTATTTTATTATTTGTGCCTGCCTATGGGGTGATAAAGGGGGGTGTATTTACTTTTTTTTTTATTTTGGTCACTGTGAGAGTTTATCACAGTGATCAAAATGAAAAAATGAATCTGCAGCCAGAAATTCCGGCGGGCGCACTGCGCATGCGCACACCATTTTCCAAGGTGGCGGCGCCCATGATCCGGGACGGCGGGACACCGGGACGGCCAGAGGGACTTTGTAAGTACCGTGGGGGGTGATCGGAAGGAGGGGGGGATCGGAGGGAAGGGGCAGGGGAGCTGATGTTAACGGCAGCGGCAGATAGCCGCCATCCGTCGGTGGCAGACCACCCCACCAGTCGGTGTGGGGGGGTCGGGTCTCGGTGTCCAGCCATGGCTGATGCTATTGCAGCATCGGCCATGGCTGGATTGTAATATTTCACCAAATTACATTGGTGAAATATTACAAATCGCTCTGATTGGCAGTTTCACTTTTAACAGCCAATCAGAGCGATCGTAGGCAAGTGGGGGCTAAGCCACGCCCCCTGGGGTTAACTATGAAGGGTCCTTTGTGTGCGGGTCGAGTGACCTTTCAGTGACTCCGGTCACCCGACCCACAGGGGGCAATCAATTCATGACGCCACATAGGTGTCATGGGTCGTATTGGCACAACTTTTCATGACGCCTATGTGGCGTCAAAGGTCGGGAAGGGGTTAAACTCTGTCCGGGTGATCCGTACAGGCTCCCTGATCGTTGGGTTTACACTCCACATTGCATTACTCCCTTTTTCAAGCTCCATTGCTTCTTGTCTCCGCTGTGCCTGGCGGGCAGCCTCTTCCTTATACTCCTGAGACGCCGGGGCCCAGAACCCATCTCTTGTTCGTACCACACCAACCACTGGCTTTTTGGGGTGGGGATCCCTGTCTCCAGCGCTTGTCCTTCAGACATATGGGAGGTGGCCGGGCTAGCACACACCAGTAAGTCAATTAAGGCTTCTTTAGTCAGTCCCTGGTAGTTCAGGCCCAGGTCTCTGGCTCTCTCCTGTAAACTGGATACAGTCCAATTTCTGTACTCACTCTGTGGGTGGTTCTCCATTGGGTTACACTATGTTGATCCCACTGCTGCCACCAGTTGTCAGCGGGTCCTTCTCCGATACCACACAATCAACAGAGCTAGGGAAGTGTGAACAATCCAAAGACCTTTATTATAGGCAAAACTAAAAGGTCCATAAACAATCCACCATACTGAGGATACAATAGTCCAGAACATTAGTTCAGTAACAGGATGTATGTCCAAGGAGACGAGAGCTCAATAATCCAGCAGACAGAGGATAAAATTGGTCCATATGCTTCCCCTTCTCTCTGACGTGCTATCTTCACACGATCATCACCACGCAGGGTCTGACTTGAACAGCTCCTGTCCTCCCCAGCCCCCTCCTTATGTCCAGGGGTAGTCAGACAGGTTGGGGCGGTTTTCAGGCCTCCCAGGCCTGACAAAGGTGCCTTGGGGATTAAGGCACTACAGGGGGTTCATGAAGAGGCATAGAAACAGTCAGGCTGCAGACAGTGCGCTAATTCAATTATCAGACTTTTGGAAGGTAATTGAGACTAGACATTATGGCAATACATGGAATGATACAGGGCAACAAGAGAACACTATGGAAATGCATAAAATATAAATATACACAAAATGATACCCACATAACATATCACACCATCACATGCGGCGTGCAATATTATTCGGCCCCTTTACTTTCAGTGCAGCAAACTCACTCCAGAAGTTTATTGTGGATCTCTGAATGATCTAATGTTGTCCTAAATGACTAATGATGATAAATATAATCCACCTGTGTGTAATCAAGTCTCCGTATAAATGCACCTGCTCTGTGTTAGTCTCAGGGTTCTGTTTGAAGCACAGAGAGCAGCATGAAGCCCAAGGAACACAGCAGGCAGGTCCGTGATACTGTTGTGGAGAAATTTAAAGCCGGATTTGGATACAAAATGATTTCCAAAACTTTAAACATCCCAAGGAGCACTGTGCAAGCGATCATATTGAAATGTAAGGAATATTATACCACTGCAAATCTACCAAGACCCGGCTGTCCCTCTAAACTTTAATCTCAAACAAGGAGAAGACTGATCAGAGATGCAGCCAAGAGGCCCATGATCACTCTGGATGAACTGCAGAGATCTACAGCTGAGGTGGGACAGTCTGTCCCATAGGACAACAATCAGTCGTACACTGCACAAATCTGGCCTTTATGAAAGAGTGGGAAGAAAAACGGCTTTTCTCAAAGATATCCATAAAAAGTGTCGTTTAGGGTATGTGCACACGTAAGCGTTTTTTCGCGTTTTTACAAAATAAAACGCTTAAAAAACGCGTAAAAGAAGCATCCCATTCATTTTAATGAATTCCGCACTTTTTGTGCATATTGATGTGTTTTTTTCAGCAAAAAACTTATTGCGGTAAAAAAAAGCAACATGCTCATTAATTTTGCGGAAAATTCCGCATTTCTAGCTATTTTCTATGAGACTGGGGCTGCTCCGGAAAAAAACGCATTAAAAACGCGCGTTTTTTGCGCAAAAAATGCTCGTTTTCTGGGAAGGAGTCCGGAATTTTCTGCATACGTGTGCACATAGCCTTAAGGTTGGCAACAATATACCTGGGAGAGATACCAAACATGTGGAAGAAGGTGCTCTGGACAGATGAAACAAAAATCAAACTTTTTTGCAACAATACCAAACGATATGTTGGCGTAAAGGCAACACAGCTCATCACCCTTAACACACCATCCCCACTGTCAAACTTGGTGGTGGCATCATCATGGTTTGGGTCTGCTTTTCTTCAACAGGGACAGGGAAGATGGTTAAAATTGATGGGAAGATGGATGGAGCCAAATACAGGACCATTCTTGAAGAAAACCTGTTGGAGTCTGCAAAACACCTGAGACTGGGACGGAGATTTGTCTTCCAACAAGACAATGATCCCAAATATAAAGCAAAATTTACAATGGAATGATTCACAAATCAACATTTCCAGTTGTTAGAATGGCCAAGTCAAAGTCCAGACCTGAATCCAATCGAAATCTGTGGAAAGAGCTGAAAACTGCTTTTCACAAACGATCTCCATCAAACCTCACTGAGCTCGAGGTGTTTGCCAAGGAAGAATGGGCAATAATTTCAGTCTTTCGATGTACAAAACTGATAGAGACATACTTCAAGCGACTTGCAGCTGTAATCGCAGCAAAAGGTGGCTCAACAAAGTATTAAGTTAAAGGGGCCGAATAATATTGCACGCCCCACTTTTCAATTTTTGAATTTCCACAAAAATGTAAAATAACCAATAAATTTCGTTCAACTTCACAATTGTGTCCCACTTGTTGTTGATTCTTCACCAAAAATTTACATTTGGTATCTTTATGTTTGAAGCATGATATGTGGGAAAAGGTAGAAAAGTTCCAGGGGGCCGAATACTTTCGCAAGGCACTGTAGTTTTTAAATCTTGGTGGAATTGTTCACCCTGTGCTTCCCTTAGGTCACAAGATTATCTGTTAAATGATCGAAGTGGCTGTGGAGATCATGCATCTCAATACTGAATGCACAGCCAAGGAGGCTGAACGAAGATAGCATTTTACCTACTAGTTCAGTGTAATTATCTGCTTTATAGTATCAGAGAAAATTCTGTACAACCAGTGTGAAAGAAGATCATGCATCTGCCTCAGCATTGTTCAATGAGTCTTTGAAGTGTAATAAAACCGGGATACTTCCACTATGCTGTCCAAGGAGAATATTCACCATCTTAAGATCCATACGGATTTGCACAATGGCTCAGTGGTTAGCACTGTTGCTTTGCAGCGCTGGAGTCCTGGGTTCAAAATCCCACCAAGGACAACATCTGTAAGGGGTTTGTATGTTCTCCCCGTGTTTTCGTGGGTTTCCTCTGGATACTCTGGTTTCCTCCCACACTCCAAAGACATACTGATAGGTAATGTAGATTGTGAGCCCCAATGGCAACAGTAATGATGATGCCTACAAAACGCTGTGGAATTAATGGTGCTTTATAAATGAGTAAAATAAATAAAATATTTTATGATGGACCAGAGAAATTGTGTTTTGCTCGTCAGTCATCTTAGTTGAGTGATCTATTGGAATTGATCCATATTTGTTTTCATTGTGTAAAAGCACACATTTTAGGCTCCATGTAGAATTTTCTATGAACAACAGTCATTCGTTTGGTCGATATTGTTATTGCCGCAGCTACATGATTTGCGGCTGTTAGACAGCCTAAATACATGTGGGGATTGCCTAACAAACAGGCAATCCACACATGTATTCAGGCTGTCTAGGAGCCGCGGCAACAAAAACTAAATCTCCGAGCACGTCCAAATACTCGAAGAGCACCCGAGCATGCTCGGGAAAACCCGAGTAACAAGCATACTCGCTCATCAATAGTAAACAGCACCGAGGTCCACTGGTTCTTCGTCTAGCGTAGATGTTCCCTGACCCATGTAAAATGATGACGTCTGTGCCTGGTGGTGTGGTCAAGTACAATAGCAGGACATCTAACACGCAGACCAAACAGTTTTAGTCGTCTGATGTGATACTTGGGTGCCTCTCACCTCCCTTAAATGTGCCTGGAGTTGTGTGGTATTCATCATCCGGTTCCGACGGGCATTGTTCACAATGAAGCGGTCATCAGTTTGGGATGTAACCAAAGGATGTCCACTTCTCTGCCTTTCAGTGACTCTTAAAGTCTCTCTGTATCTCTGTTGCAACCTCTGATGATAATGACACTCTAAGAACTAAGGGCCCTGTTACACGTATCAATGTCCCAGCGATCCCACCAACAATCTGACGTGGATGGGATCGCTGGGACATAGTTAGCTGATCGCTGGTGAGCTATCACAGACAGACCCACCAGCGATCAGGACCAGTGAGCAAGCTGGTTTCCAATGTAAACAGCAGGTATCTAAGAGCCGCGTGGCACTTAGTTACCCGCTGTTTACCTTGGAAACCAGCGTGCACGCTGGTTTCCAGGGTAAACAGCGGGTATCTAAGAGCTGCGCGGCTCTTAGATACCCGCTGTTTACCCTGGAAACCAGCGTGCACGCTGGTTTCCAAGGTATACAGCGGGTAACTAAGAGCGCGCAGCTCTTAGATACCCGCTGTTTACATTGGAAACCAGCTCCCAGCATCGCTGATCTCTCGCTGCCACACGCAGCAATGCGCGCTGGCGAGTGGGAGACCAACGATAAAAAAACGGCCCAGGACGTTCGAGCGCGATCAGCGATACCCGGCAGGGGGGCCGGTCGCTGATCCATGTCACTCGCAGCGATATTGCTGGCGAGATCGCTGTGGCGTCACAAAATCAGCAATCTCGCTGTGTGTGACGGGGCCTTAAGTGGCCCACTTCTGTCTGAGAATATCCTGCTTGAGGCCTTGAAATGGAGAGGTACTATTGATCAATTGTTAGGTGTCGTCTTGGTCTCATATTGTCAAAATGTGCAAAAACTGAGTGGAAACTATACAGTATCTATATAGAAAAATTGTATAACTTTTTTTTATTATTAAACCTTCAAATATTGGCAATTAATAGTTGAAGCGATGTAAAGGTTTGAATTTGCATATCAGTTCTGCTTACCCTGCACTCATTAAGCTTTTTTCCAGGACTAGTTTCCTCTGGATGGTAAAACCATTTAACTCTCACAACCATGTTGTTTCCCCAAGACTCCCACATACTCTGGATACATCCAATGTATGGTAAGTTTGGGCGTCCTGCTGACAAAAACACTGCACAATCTCCAATCCGTATAATTTCTTTTCCACGGACAATCGCTTTGTAGAATAGCTTACGGGCTTTACCTTTCATTCCTCTTCTCTGAAAAAACAAACAAACAAAAAAAACAAAACAAAATTACTTAACTTCCCCCAAAAGCAAGCAAAAAAAATAATTGACTTAAACTTAGCTTACATTTATGTTCTCCTAGCTTATCTTCTAGAATTCAGAATGGAACACCCCACCCTCCCTACTCCCTGCCGAGATCACCATCTGCGCATGCGTCGCCCCCGGCAGCTATTTTCCCGGAGTCCATTGCATAGGAAACCATGCAACTGCTGGGGCTCTGGCCTTTCACAAAATGTTGGCAGAGTCCCCACAGCACTGAACACCTGCAGCATGGAACACTCGCAGTGCCGCGCCACACATCCGAACACCCCCTCATCCCAGCCACGGCAGGTTCTATAGCCGCATTATGAGACGAATCCCCATTTTCCACCCAAATTTTGGGGAAAAAAGTGCATCTTATAATCCCAAAAATACAATATAGGGTATTTGATCCCCTACCAACCATTACGAGTTCTGGCACCTACAGACCAGTTAGACGCATTAAAGACAGCTGTCTTACATAGTCACCTTTAGAAAAGACTCCTGTCCACAGACTCAATTATCAGTCAGACTCAATTAGTCAGACTCTAACCTCTACAACAGGGTTCCCCAACTCCAGTCCTCAAGGCCCACCAACAGATCATGTTTTCAGGATTTCCTTTGTATTGCACAGGTGAAGCAATTATCACCTGAGCAATTCAAAGGAAATCCTGAAAACATGATCTGTTGGTGGGCCTTGAGGACTGGAGTTGGGGAACCCTGCTCTACAACATGGGCAAGACCAAAAAGCTTTATAAGGATGTCAGAGACAAGATCATAGACCTTCACAAAGCTGGAATGTGCTACAAAACCATAAGTAAGACTCTGTTGGTGCAATAGTAAGAAAATGGAAGAAATACAAAATGACTGTCAATCAACACTGATCTGGGGCACCATGCAAAATCTCACCTCGTGGGGTAGCCTTGATCATGAGGAAGATGAAAGATCAGCCTAAAACTACACGGGGGGGGGACTTGCTAATGATCTCAAGGCAGCTTGGACACAGTCACCAAGAAAACCATTAGTAACACATTACGCCATAAAGGTTTAAAATTCTGCAGTGCCCGCAAGGTCCCCCTGTTCAAGAAGGCACATGTGTAGACCCGTCTGAAGTTTGACAATGAACACCTGGATGATTCTGTGAGTGATTGGGAGAAGGTGCTGTGGTCAGATGAGACAAAAATTGAGCTCTCTGGCATTAACGCAACTCGCCGTGTTTGGAGGAAGAGAAATGCTGCCTATGACCCAAAGAACATCGTCCCCATTGTCAGGCATAGAGGTGGAAATATTATATTTTGGGGATGTTTCTCTGCAAGGGCAAAGGACAACTTCACCCCATCAATGGGAGAATGGGTGTTGCCATGTACCGTAAAATCCTGAGTGACAACCTCCTTCCCTCCACTAGGACATTTAGTCCATGAGCCGGGCCAGATATCGGTACTACCCGGAGTGACTAATTCTCTTTGGTGTTTTTAGGTAGATGCATGTCTGTAGTTTATGTTTTGATATGATAGCCCTTGCACATCAGTAGCTTAACCCCTTCAGGCCTATTTGTACCCAAATGCCTAGGCCATTTTTTGTAAATCTGACCTGTCACTTCATGCGGTAATAACTTTGGGACGCTATCACCTACCCACGCCATTCTGAGATTGTTTTCTCGTGACATATTGTACTTCATGGTAGTGCTAATTGTGAGTCAATAGATTTTACCTTTCTGCATAAAAAATTACAAAATACACGAAAATTTGGGAAAAATTCGCTATTTTTGAACTTTGAAATTCTCTACTTTTTACAAAAATGCTGATACCCCCCATAACAGTTATTAGTTTACATTCTCCACATGTCTACTTCACATTGGCATCATTTTGGAAATGAAATTTTATATTTTTCGGATGTGATAAGGCTCATAGTTTTATATGCAATTTTTAAAGTTTACGACTAAATTTCCAAAACCCATTTTTCCAAGGACCAAGTCAGTTCGGACGTCACTTTATGGGTCTTGTATAACAGAACCCACCCATACATTACCCCATTTTGCAAACTACACCCCTCAAGGTGTCCAAAACGGATTTTCAAAACTTTGTTAACCCCTTAGGTGTTGCACAGGAATTCAAGCAAAATGACAGTGAAATATCAAAATTTCAATTTTTTGGCAGATATTCCATTGTAATCCAATTTTACCTGCAACCCAGCAAGGGTTAACAGCAAACCCAAACCCAAAATTGGTTACCCCAATTCCGCAGTTTATAGAAACACCCCACATGTACACGTAAACTAAATTATGGGCGCGCAAGAGGGCTCAGCACAGAAGGAGAGCTAGGCTGTTTTTGGCATAATAGATTACACTGGAAGAAATCCAGTGGGCCATGTCGTATTGGAGAGACCCTGAGGTACCCCCAGAGTGGAAACCCCCAAAAGGTTACCGCATTTTGGAAACTATACCCCCTAAGGAATGTTTTAGGGGGTATAGTAACCACTTTGACCCAACAAGCGCTCCATTGGAGTTTCATGCACTTGGTTGAGGAAATTGAAAAGTACGTTTTTTACCGAAAAATGTCGATTTAGGCCCACATTTTTCATTTTGAAAAGGGGGACCAGGAAAAAGTACACCCCACTTTTTATTCCCCATTGTCTCCCGAACACGGCAATACCACAAGTGTTGTCTAAAACCACAGTATTGGCGCACGGCAGGCTTCGTAAGCGAAGCTGCGGCAAAATTCACTGTAAGAAATCTATGGGGCCATGTCACATTTGGAGACACACTGAGGTCCCGCACAGTGGAAACCAGGGCTGTGGAGTCGGTAAGCCAAACCTGCGACTCCGACTCCTCAATTTGCCTTACACCGACTCCGACTCCAACTCCGACTCCACGACTCCAACTTCGACTCACACACATATTGCTTATATTTAAGTGAAAAATTTATTATAGTACAATGTGAACCTCAGACATTTAATCATTTTTATGATCCAATAATCAAGATATTTAGATAGAACAGAATATATATTGGTGTACTACCCGGTTTTCATTCTTTTTGGTACAGATACGATATGGATAGACAGATATGGATAAATGGATAGATAGAGCAGATTTCTAATCTGCTTTTGCTATTGAAAACATCTATGTGCTCAAAAACCTTTCAGGTGATGCGGTTTTTTTAAAAAGATGATCAGCTTTTGCAGCTGAAAAACGTATCCTCAAAAAACACAGGAAAAACGCTGTGTGTGAATGTAGCCTTAGATCAGGAATAGAACAGCCATTTATAGGACATTTCATAACTTTCCCAAACTCCTATGAAAAAATATTCAGCACATCCTGCATTGAATTACTGTACCCAATTTTATACCGACTCCAACTCCGACTCCACCAAAATGAGCACCGACTCCGACTCCACAGCCCTGGTGGAAACCCCAAAAAAGCCCCATTTTTGAAACTACACCCCCTAAGGAATGTTTTAGGAGGTACAGTAACCACTTTGCACCGGGAATCGGCTCCCGACCCGCGGCGATCGCCCGGCATATGATCCGGGTACGATTCGCCGTACCGCTACGGCGGCCGGCGTGAAGGTAATGGTATTTTTCACCTTTTGAATAGATCCTACCTATATTTCCAAAAAATAATGATTAAAGGTCGATTTAGGGGAAATGCCAAAATGTCAATACAATGCATGTAGTATTTGTAACAAAATTTAATCCAAGTTATGTAAATACACACTGAACATGTCATGGGCTTGTCCATACTAATGTGTGGGTGTGTGTGTGTGTGTAGGTGTGTGTGTGTATATATATATATATATATATATATATATATATATTTATTTATTGTGTGTGTATGTATAATTATATAACGTTACTCCATAATATCTTCAACATCAGACTCTGAATCTGACTGTTGTTCTACTGGCTCGTCTTCAATACCCTTGTTCTGGCATGTCTGTAACCTGCACATGTCCGTGCACTTCAGGCCATTGCTGAGGCAAGTACATTGAGGAAGTTCGCATGACTGCACACACTTGCAGGACAGTAGCTGGATAATAGCTTCTGGTGCTGGTGCCGCTCGCATCCACTTGACAACAAGCTTTCCATCATTATCTATCATCCAACCGCAGTCTGTTGGGTTTGCAACAAATGGCTGGCTCTGCAGACTTCTCCTCCAGATCGCAGCCTGGTAGTTTGCACGCAGTGCATGCATGAAAAGGCAGTCTTGGCAAGGAGGGAGTTGACTTGACTCTACCACTCCACGTCTGGCACAGAACAGCTGATACCGGAGCCTGTTTACCTCAGTTGTTTGGGTAGTTGGCAGGTACATGTGGCAGGTGATTTCCTGTAACTTCTCAAAGAGTTCGGGAGACACTTCCCATGAACGACCAACTTCCTGAAAGGCATCCTGGTATGTCTTGTTCATCTTCAACTGCTTGAGTGTCGTCATCTTCCCACGGCCAGCGAATGCACTGACTGTGTCACAGCCTGTAAATGCATGCATACCAATCAATGAATCACACACGCTGCCTCCCAATGTTCTGCTCAGAGTGGTGATATCTAGGAATCTTGTCCGGTTCTGTGTACCGCATTTCTGGAACAGGTGGGATGGGATTTTGTGGCACATGCCCAGACACAGGACCATGACATCAGTATCCTCTGAAGTGATGATGACAGACTTGTAACCAGATTCTGCTGCATGAAGAGCATGGAGAAGGAGGCGTGTGTCTGCTTCTTCTTGACTTGTCTTAAGGTCAGCAGCCTCTTCCCACTGTTCTTTGTTGATCTTAAAGCAGAGCTGCTCACATGTGACATACATCTCCTTCTCCTCAAGCTTCTCCCTGTGGTGTTTCGCCTTCCATTCTTCTACCAGAAACTTTATGAGACTTGCCTTGTTGGAGGAATTACTTAGTAGCTTTCTCCACTGCTGGATGTTGTGCCCAAGTTGAATGTTCTTGAAATGGATACATGTGCCTTCATATCTGTTGACTCTTTCTGTATCTTTGATGGATGTCTCCTTGTAGACGTCAAAGACAATATCAATGCACTTGCTCTTAGCACCCTCATGGATAGCGCGACTCATTGCTGTGCCTGCTAGCTGGGCAAATGTTGCATCGTTTCCCTTCAGTTTCTGAACCAGGCTCATCCCATCAATGATGGTTGCAGAGGGCTCAGGGATCACCTCTGCAGGAGGAGCATTCCTCTCCAACTCCCTTGCTAGGGCAGCCTTGTTGGTCTTGCGGATAGACCCATCACCGTTGGCAAGTGCCCATGGCAATGGCCCGAGGGGATGAGTCAAGACATCACTCATTTGTAGCTTTCTGTTCTCAGCTACAAGTATCATCTGGCCAAATAGGTTCCTGTCAGCCTTCAAAATTATCTCCTTGCCAAGGCCTTGTCTGTGTGTTTTCATTCTGATGTTAGAGAACGTTTTAAGATTGTTCTTCGTCATCTTGTCATGAAACAGTGTAGTTGGCGTATCGGTACCCAAACGCTCATCCTTGAATGTGTGATATGCATCCTCTCCTATACTGTATGCCCCTAGAAGGTCTTTGGCTACATCTGGTGGCGCTGCAGTCGCTGTTGATAAACTGATAAGTTCACCATTATGCTCTTTGTTGAAGGGGTTCAACCAACCAGTCTCCAGCAGTTCAACAAAAGATCGGACATCGGCTTCATCTCTTCTAATCCTGGACACCTGTAGGTCTGAATGACTGAAGTCAGTATATTGTTGGCCTACTAGGGCCCTCAGCTGCCTCAAGTACATGCTGCGGTACTCCGATGTCAGGTAGAATCTGGCGACGGCTCCAACTTTGAGGCTGAAGCATTTTGTGCCCCCTGGTGTTTGGGTGTCTTTGTTGATTGTTTCTTCGATGGTCTGGTCCACAGGAATCCGTCCAAAAGGATTCTTGCTACCGATCTGGACCGAAAAGCCACCTTTCATGAAGTATTCATGGACCTCTGGGTGGTCTATGGGCAGCCGAGACATCGTAGCGTAGTAATAGGTTAGGTATCGGGCATAGTTGACCTTGTCATAGGCAAAACACCACGGTATCATCTGTCGGATTGCTCCTAGGTGAAGCATCCAGTTGCCTTCTCTTGAAGCTCGAACCAGGGCCAGCATGGTCTCGACATCCAGAATGCTGAGAGTTGTTAATTTCTGAAGGTCTCAAGATAAACTTGAAAGAGCTTCAGGGTAAGTGTGCAAGATTCATTATCCAAGAACTTTTCGAAGGATCCCTGCGACACACTGATGCGAAAGTTTGTGATGTTCTTCAGTGTTTCATCCAGATGGTGAAGGTCCCTTGCATGATTTTCTTCTAGCCATGGAAGGAAGTTTTTCCATGCAAGCCTCATAAGTGCTTCATAGACCAGCTTGTGTAGTCTCACTGCTCTGTTGTACCTCCGGCCGTCCATCACTCCAGACACTGATCCTTCAGCGATGACACCGGATTCAACACACAGATCTCTAAGGCCTGCATCCTGAAATCTCTTACCTATGATGGAGAGGAGATTACTGATTGTGTGGAAGACACCCATTCTAATTATAATGTTCTTGAACTTCTCCTGTTTCCAGATAACCTCGGCAGCTTTGGCATAGAGTGCTTGATCAAACACGCACACAATTCTGTTAAGCTTCAGGGTCTGCATGATGGCATGTGTTTGCTCCAAGACTTCATTCACAGCGGACATGGCTGTTGCAGGAGCATTGATAGTGGGCAGGTAGCTTACAGTGTCCTGGGCCACTACAATGTCGCTGCGGATTTGGATGTTGAACCCAGTCCAACTGCTAATGGTCTGATCCTCATGGTCTGACATTCTAGCCAGAAGCCAGATATGGTTCTTGGTTTTTGAATCCTGGACCTCCTCGGTAGTGTTAACATTCGCAGTCTGAATCCTGGGTGGCCCTCCCCCCCCGCCCAACATTGTATATTGGTAGCATTAATTCTGTCGGAATTATGCTTCTTTTCTTCGACTTGGTTACATCTGGCAGGACTTTTGTCACAGAGCATGCAACATTGGACTGAACAGCGATGCCATTGACTCTATGAGATGTACCTGCTCCACTTAGTGTCTCCTCAAGTCTGTCAATGTTATCCCAGGCCAAGGTTGTGAACACACCAGGGTAGATATTTGCTGGCATTGGGATGTCATCCGTTGAACATTCCAACTTCTGGATACAAAGGGCTGTATCGATCTCCTCAGCCGTTGAATATGACACACAGTGGCCAAGACGATTCAGAGTTCGAACCAGTTCTGTATTGCCGGTCAAAGACTTAATTGCAAAGGACAGCAGTACGTGCTTGGGTGGCTTTGTCTTTCCATTGGTAACAGCAAAAACCAAGTCACTGCCGAAGGATGTGGCAAGACGTTGAGCTCTTTCAGAGGGAGTTTGGCACTCACAATCTCCTGTAAGCAGGAATTGAGTGACTAATGCAGGAACGACATTCTGATCTGTATCGGGAAGCCGTGGCTGACTCACATCTTGCTTCTTGATCTCATTCCTCAGCTGCATTGCTGCTTTGGTTACGACATCTCCAGAGTTAGCGGCTCTTGCTTCTTGCAGATCTTTTGTCATGCTGTGTGCTTGCCGGGCAAGGTCGTCCATTGATAGGCTATATGGATAGACTAGAAGCTTACCTTTCTCATCGGAGAGAAAGCGGAGTGATTCACCAAACTCTGTTTCAAGTTTTCGGCGAACATGTTTCTTTGTCGATAGTTTCAGTTTGATGATACCACGGGACATCATGCATCTCTGAAGCCTAGATGTGAGGTTTATCATAGGCAGTACTTCTGGGTTTGGGAACAATTCAGTCCTTATATACAAGAAGAGTTCCTCAAGGGCTTCTCTCTCTGCCTCTCCGTAGCGTACTTCCTTGCTTTCTTCCTGATTTTCTGCTGCACCAGACCTACAGGCCACTTGGGAATCATCTTTTGTGAATAGTTTGTAGCACGACTTGTGGTAGTGCCCCTCTGAAGCAACAAGGTCTCTACTAAGTAAACCAAGGATTCTCTGTGTGCCTTTCCTTATCGCTGCTCTACGGATCGTCTCATCTGCTCGTAGCTCAACACACTGGACGATTGGCTCCCTTGTTCTTTCTCCTTTGAGATACTTGCTTGACTTCTCGCAGAACATACATACTTTGGCATACACCCTGCTATCACTGGGGGTACCCCTCGGTAGCCTCCTCCTGGGGATTTCGCTTGCTGTTTCGACATTGACACCCTTGGCAAGGATAGAATCCAGTGACTTCTTCATTGTAAAGAGACTACGACATTTACGGTGATATTGTATGTGTGGTATTTCTCGTTCTTCAAGGCCCTTAGCTGCTTCCAGGACGGATTCATGCTGTCTGATCTCTGCAGCCCTAAGCAATGTTTTCCAGGAGTCCAAATCCTGTAGGGATGCCAGATCATCACTGTCATCATTAGAGCAGTGTATGATACAGTCGATCCGTGATTTCTTCCTCGCTGGTACTTCCATCATGCCATTAGATATGTCAGTAAATACCTGCAAACACAAAGAAAAACATTAAAACCCTTGGCACCGAGCGCCGTACGAGTACTGCTCTCTCGTCCTGGACCAAAGGACAAGAGCAGTACTAGTACGGCACAACCCCTTTAGCGTCCCCGCCGCTAATCGGGGGTAGATGGTCGCACTTACCGGCAGCAGAGCTTGTCCCCTCGCCGTGTGTGGCCATCGCGCCGACCCCCTGCAGCTAGAATCACTGTGATTCGCTGGGCTATATAGCCCAGCCAATCGCAGCATGCCTTGTAAAACATGGCGTGATTCGCTGCAGGGGTTCGTGCCTGTGGAGCGATTGGTGCATTTACCAGTCACTCCACAGGCCAGGGGGAGGATGTCAGTGTCTGATCTCCTCCCCCTGTGCTGCGATTGGCTAGAACATCGTTCTAGCCATAGCAGCGATGTAGCAGGGCCGACACAGTGTCGCCTCTGCCTGTATGAGATCCTGTCAGCACAGGGTCTCATACAGGGACGATCGCTGCACTGTGCAGGCTGGACGGACCTGCCTGCACTCGCTGGAACTTGTGGTACCACAAGTCCCAGCAAGTCTGGGCAGGCAGGCAAAAAGTGTAAAAGAAAGTTAAAAAAAACAAAAACACTACACTACACATCCCCCCTCCCCCTCCCATATGCGCCAATACTGTGGTTTTAGACAACACTTGTGGTATTGCCGTGTTCGGGAGACAATGGGGAATAAAAAGTGGGGTGTACTTTTTCCTGGTCCCCCTTTTCAAAATGAAAAATGTGGGCCTAAAGCGACATTTTTCGGTAAAAAACGTACTTTTCAATTTCCTCAACCAAGTGCATGAAACTCCAATGGAGCGCTTGTTGGGTCAAAGTGGTTACTATACCCCCTAAAACATTCCTTAGGGGGTGTAGTTTCCAAAATGCGGTAACCTTTTGGGGGTTTCCACTCTGGGGGTACCTCAGGGTCTCTCCAATACGACATGGCCCACTGGATTTCTTCCAGTGTAATCTATTATCCCAAAAACCGCCTAGCTCTCCTTCTGTGCTGAGCCCTCTTGCGCGCCCATAATTTAGTTTACGTGTACATGTGGAGTGTTTCTATAAACTGCGGAATTGGGGTAACCAATTTTGGGTTTGGGTTTGCTGTTAACCCTTGCTGGGTTGCAGGTAAAATTGGATTACAATGGAATATCTGCCAAAAAATTGAAATTTTGATATTTCACTGTCATTTTGCTTGAATTCCTGTGCAACACCTAAGGGTTAACAAAGTTTTGAAAATCCGTTTTGGACACCTTGAGGGGTGTAGTTTGCAAAATGGGGTAATGTATGGGTGGGTTCTGTTATACAAGACCCATAAAGTGACGTCCAAACTGACTTGGTCCTTGGAAAAATGGGTTTTGGAAATTTAGTCGTAAACTTTAAAAATTGCGTATAAAACTATGAGCCTTATCACATCCGAAAAATATAAAATTTCATTTCCAAAATGATGCCAATGTGAAGTAGACATGTGGAGAATGTAAACTAATAACTGTTATGGGGGGTATCAGCATTTTTGTAAAAAGTAGAGAATTTCAAAGTTCAAAAATAGCGAATTTTTCCCAAATTTTCGTGTATTTTGTAATTTTTTATGCAGAAAGGTAAAATCTATTGACTCACAATTAGCACTACCATGAAGTACAATATGTCACGAGAAAACAATCTCAGAATGGCGTGGGTAGGTGATAGCGTTCCAAAGTTATTACCGCATGAAGTGACAGGTCAGATTTACAAAAAATGGCCTAGGCATTTGGGTACAAATAGGCCTGAAGGGGTTAAGCTACTGATGTGCAAGGGCTATCATATCAAAACATAAACTACAGACATGCATCTACCTAAAAACACCAAAGAGAATTAGTCACTCCGGGTGGTACCGATATCGTCAAAATTGGCTCTTGGCTCATGGACTAATTAACTTCTTCAACCTGAAGCCTGTTTTCACCTTCCTGACCGGGCCAATTTTTACAATTCTGACCACTGTCACTTTATGAGGTCATAACTTTGAAACGCTTCAACGGATCCAGTTGATTCTCGTGACATATTGTACTTCACGTTATCATGTCATGGTTATCATGACTAAGGGTGCTTGGACACCAGAAACACGTTGATAATGCAATATCTCGCACTATCTATGCTGATATTTTTATCCTCTATTTGTAAATATCTCAGTGAATTAAGAATCCATTTTTTTCATTTTATCGTGGAGCTGGACTGCTTTTCTCGTTGGAACTATTTCACGCCATGACACGGCGTCTCCGTGCTCCGATCCTCAAGATGTCTTCACCGGTGAGCTGGAATTTGTTTTATGTCCGTTTGCGGGGACGCAGTTCCTGCACAGCAGTACTAGTACGACGCATGTCGGGACGGGGCTAAAAATGGGTCGAGGCTGGCTCTTGCAGCAAGACAATATATCCAAAACATACAGCCAAAGCAACAAAGGAGTGGCTCAAAAAGAAGCACATTAAGGTCATGGAGTGGCCTAGAAAGTCTCCAGACCGTAATCCCATAGAAAACTTATGGAGGAAGTTGAAGCTCCGAATTGCCAAGCGACAGCCTCAAAATCTTAATGATTTAGTGATGATCTGCAAAGAGGAGTGGACCAAAATTCCTCCTGACAAGTGTGTAAACCTCATCATCAACTACAAAAAACATCTGACTGCTGTGCTTGCCAAGAAGGGTTTTGCCACCAAGTATTAAGTCTTGTTTGCCAGAGGGATCAAATACTTATTTCTCACGGTAAAATGCAAATAAATTTATATAATTTATACAATGTGATGTTCTGGATTTTATTTTTGATATTCTATCTCTCAATGTTAAAATTAACCTACCCTTACAATTATAGACTGTTCATGTCTTTGTCAGAGAGCAAACTTACAATATCAGCAAGGGATCAAATAATTATTTCCTTCACTGTACTTAAGTCAGTATCATAACTTATTTGATTATCTTCTCTAAGACTGCCACTTTATATAGACCAATAATTAGGGGTCTTTCTCTGTATATATCATGAGTCGTTTATCAATTATTTGGGATATATCTGTAATTATCAGTACAAATTCTGTGTTTTACTAAATTACTGCACGTGGAAAAGAAATATCCTGCCATTTGTAGCATATATGGGTCTACAATCTGAAATGAATAACATACAGTGGGCAAAATAAGCATTTTAAACACTGCCGATTTTGCAAGTTTTCCCATCTACAAAAAATGGAGAGGTATGTCATTTTTATTGTAGGTACACTTCAATTGTGAGAGACAGAATCTAAAAATAAAAAACAGAAAATCACATTGTATGATTGTTTACATAATTAATTTGCTTTTTATTGCATTAAATAAGTACTTGATGCTACAGAAAAAAAGAACTTAATATTTGGTACAGAAATCTTTGTTTGCAATTACAGAGGTCACACATTTCCTGTAGTTCTTGACTAAGTTTGCACACAATGCAGCAGGGATTTTGGCCCACTCCTGCATACAGATCTTCTCCACGTCTTTCAGGTTTTGAGGCGGTTGCTGAGCAACCCTGAGTTTCCCTCCCTCCCTCCAAAGATTTTCTATGGGGGTTAGATATGGAGACTGGCTAGGCCACTCCAATACCTTGAAATGCTTCTTACAGAGCAAGTTGACCTGGCTGTGTGCTTTGGGTAACTGTCATGCTGGAAAACCCAGCTACCACCCATGTTCAATGTTCTTCCTGAGGGAAGGAGGTTTTTGGAAAAAATCTCACGATACATGAACCCATCCATCCTCTGTTCAATATATCGTGCAGTCGTCCTGTCCCCTTTGCAGAAATGTACACCCAAAATATGGGTTTTCCCCAACCATGCTTCATGGTTGGAAAGGTGGTCTTGAGGTTGATACCAAAAATTTCTACTTTGGTCTCAAATGACCACATGACCTTCTCCCATGCCTCCACTGGATTATCCAGATGGTCATTCGCGAACTTGAAACGGTCCTGGACATGTGCTAACATGAGCAGAATGGACCTTGCGTGGCCTTCAGGATTTTAATCCATGGCGGCATAGTGTGTTACTAACGGTAATGTTTGAGACACTGGTCCCTACTCTCTTCAGGTCATTGTCCAGGCTCTCCCATGTATTTTTGGGCCGATTCCTGACCGCTATCAATCACCCTTACTCCACGTAGTAAGATGTTGCACTGAGCCTCAGACCGAGAAAGATTGACAGTCATCTTGCGCTTCCTCCATTTTCTAATAATTGTGCCAACATTTGTTGCCTTCTCTCCAAGCTCCTTGCCTATTATCCTGTAGCCCATCCCAGCCTATTGCAGGTCTACAATTTTTGTCCCTGGTATCATTAGACAGCGCTTTGGTCTTGACCATGGTGGAGAGCTTGGAGCCTGATTGATTGTGTGGACAGATGTCTTTCATAGAGGTAGCGAGTTCAAAGAGGTGCAATTAAAACAGGTACCGTATATACTCGTTTATAAGCCGAGATTTTCAGCCCATTTTGTTGGGCTGAAAGTCCCCCTCTCGACTTATACACGGGTCATATACCTGGGGGTCGGCGGGGGAGGGGGTGTCAGAGATCATACTTACCTGTCCTGCCGCGGTCTCTGCAGCCTTGCTTCTCCACTGTCTCTCCCTTCCTGTCTTCAGCGGTCACGTGGTACAGCTCATTACCACTCATGAATATGCGCATATTCATGAGTGTAATGAGCGGTACCACATGACCGCTGAAGACAGGAAGGGAGACAATGGAGAAGCGAGGCTGCAGAGACCACGGCAGGATGGGTGAGTATAGCGATATTCACCTGTCCCTCGGTCCATCGCTGCTCACCGCTGTCTCTGCTGCATCCTGTGTCAGTGACGTTTAGGCAGCAGGGGGCACGGTGACGTGGTTAGAGCGCGCCGCCCCTCTGCTGGCTGAACAGTCACTGAAACAAGAAGCGGCAGACAGCGGCGATGGACCCAGGAGAGGTGAGTATGGCATTTTTTGCAGCATATGGGGGCATATTCTATGGAGCAGCATATGGGGGGCAAAAACTATGGAGCTGCATATGGGGGCATAATCTATGGAGCTGCATATGGGGGCATAATCTATGGAGATGCATATGGGGGAATAATCTATGGAGCTGCATAAACTATGGAGAAGCATATGGGGGCATAATCTATGGAGCAGCATATGAGGGCATAATCTATGGAGCTGCATATGGGGGCATAATCTATGGAGCAACATGGGGGCATAAACTATGGAGAAGCATATGGGGGCATAATCTATGGAGCAGCATATGGGGGCATAATCTATGGAGCAACATGGGGGCATAATCTATGGAGCCGCATATGGGGGCATAATATATGGAGCAGCATATGGGGGCATATTCTATGGAGCAGCATATGGAGGCATAAACTATGGAGCAGCATATGGGGGCATAGTCTATGGATTCCACCCTCGGCTTATACATGAGTCAATAAGTTTTCCCAGTTTTTTGTGGCAAAATTAAGGGGGTTGGCTTATACACGGGTCGGCTTATACATGAGTATATGCGGTAATTAGTGCAGAGTAGGAGGGCTTCTGTGAGAAACAGAATTCTTGCTGGTTGATAAGTGATCAAGTACTTATTTAATGCAATAAAATGCAAGTTAATTATTTAAAAATAGATCCTACAATGTGATTTTATGCTTTTTAATTTAAGATTCTGTCTCTCACAGTTGAAGTACAACTACGATAAAAATTACAGACCTCTCCATGCTTTGTAGGTGGGAAAACTTACAACATTGGCAGTGCATACAGTTCTCATTTTTCCCACTATATCTGTGTGTGCATGTAAGTAGCCTTTAAAGAGAACTTGTCAGCAGGGTTATGCATAGTAACCTACACACAGTGTCAGGTCGGCGCCATTATACTGAATAAAATGATACCTTGGGTTGATGAAATCCACCTTTTGGCTGTTTCTTAATCTTTATTTTCAGTTTTGTGTTAATGATATGCTCGTGTCCGGTTCATGTATGTTGTGCTCTGATTAGGTATTCATAATGCAGACTGCTGACAGGTCACTGATCCCCTCACTGATCTGCCCCCTAGTTTACATAATGAATACCATCACATACTGACAGGTCTCTGAAATAAATTTTCAAAAGGGATTAAGTACACAGTAGCCATGCGAATATGCTGCAGCACTGGTACCACAACCAGCACCTGCCTGCAGAAGTGTTTTCTTTTTTTTATTCAGTATGTTAGGTGTTATGATTGAGTCACCGTAGGAGGCAAAAACAGAAATGCTAGCTAAGTCCTGAAAACCAGAGAAGTTGGCAACTATCAGATTGCAGACCCCTGAACCTATCAACACAACTAGCAGTAGCCGTGGGGGGTTCCTACGATGACCTAGACCCCTCGATCACAGCCGGAGAGATACATAGGCCTAAAGAAGGAAAGGGGAAATCTAACTGCCCCAGAGCAGACCCCAAAGCAATAGGCAGCCCCCCACATATAATGACGGTGAAGCAAGATGAAAACACTTACACAGACAGAAAGACAGGCTGAGCAAAGACGGGGCCCAAAAACTACCTAGATAGGAACGGATAGGAAGGCTGCTGTCTGCAATCTGCCAAAACCCTATCAGAGACAAAAGCCAACAAGCTGATATAAAAATGGCCCTGAAGCAACTAAGCTTCAAAAACTAAATCAGCACTCAGGTACTTTCAGAAGACAGAGCTCACGGAACTCTGCACACTACAGCAGGGAGTGGCAGAATCCAAAAAGCAAGAAAAACAAAAACAAATCTTAGATGCAAAAGGCAAAACAGAAAACTTAGCTTTAGGAGAGCAGGAATCAGACTGGTGTCCAAGAGTCCACAGAGAAATCACCCGCAGGGCAGAAAGGGCGTAGGCTGCCTTAAATCCAGTCAGTGACTCCACTCAGCCAATCGTCTTCATTAGTCCCAGGTGCCTGATAATCAGGCTCACTACCTTCCTTCACTAGAATAGGGAGTTCACCAGGCCTCAGTGACGGAGGGGAAAATGAACTCACAACAGTTAGGTATTCATTATGTAAACTAGGAGGCAGGTCAGTGAGGGGATCAGTGACCTGTCAGCAGTCTGCATAATGAATATCTAATCAGAGCACCATAAACACCAACCCCGCTTTAGGGCACGAGCATATCATTAACACAAAACTGAAAATAAAGTTTAAAGAACAATCATAAGACAGATTTCATCAGCCGAGATATCATTGTATTCAGTATAACAGCGCCGACCTGACATTGTGCGTAGGTTACTATGCATAATCCTGCTGACAGGTTCCCTTTAATATCTACATTGAGACAACACAATAAACCTTTAGGCTATGTGCCCACAGTCATCTTCTGGGCTATAGGAAATAGCCAAAAACGCGGACCTAAGCGGAAATTAATCAACATGCTGCGTTTTCTACCGCTAAACGTTTCCTTAGCGGTAAAAAAACGCATCCATTGGCACAAAAAGGCCAATATGCATTAAAATGAATGGGATGCTTTTTTTAAGCGCTTTTGATGCGGTTTGACCCCAAAAAACGCATCAAAAACGCTTAAAAAAACGCAACGTGGGCACACAGCCTTACTGGTAACTCACTGAAGCAAAGCAAGTCAGTTTATTATTACTCTTGAAATCCTTGGATCATAAAACATACACATCGGTATCAGCTATTGTGAATAGATATACTATGGACCTCATACATATATACCTGTTTGGTTTGTCACTCTTATTCATAGACATGCCGCATGATGCCCTGTTCCTTAGAGATGTACTTTAAAGGCCGAGGTCACTCGGCGTCCCTGTTGACTAGTAGCTAGTGATGGGCGAGTAGCATCGTTGCTCGGGTCTCCCCAAGCATGCTCGGGTGATCTCCGAGTATTTTGGCGTGCTTGAAGATTTAGTTTTCGTCATCTCAGCTGCATGATTTGCAACTTATAGATAGGCTGAATACATGTGGGAATTCCCTAACAAACAGGCATTCCATACATGTATTCAAGCTGTCTAGCAGTCGCAAATCATGCAGCTGAGGCGACAGAAACTAAATCTCCAAGCACGCCATCATGCTCGGAGACCACCCGAGCAACAAGTATACTCGCGCATCCCTACTAGTAACCTTTCCTCCACTGCTGACACATGCGCAGATCAGGGATTCGATTTTGCAGGCTCCCTGATATGTCTGAGCAGACTTATGCGCCGGCAACTGAAGGAGGGCGACATGGTAAGCACGCCGTACTGCTCAGGCGCCACCGGGGAGTGAGAGGGGATGACGTATGCAGGGGTAACTTTGCTTACTGCACAAATGCTAGTAAAAGAGCGTGACCGCAAGATTCCTAGTGAGGCTCTGATTAGATGACGTGCTGAGCAGAAACATTTTCCCTTCTCCCAAGTGAACTGCACATGTGCCAGGTACGGGGACATTTTAAGCAAGCTGACAGCCGTTTAATTTTTTTCAGCTGATGGTTCTCATCAGCTGAAGAACAATAAAATAAAAAATGAAACTCAAAAAACAAAGCTGTAATTGCATTTTTTCAACATTTGACTGCACCTGGTATTTTTACCCCAATATTCAGTACATTATATGTGAAATTAAATGGTCTGCAAACAGCTAATTGCACAAAAAAACTAGCCATCATATAGTTATATTGATGACATAATAAAAAGTTATGGATCTTGAAAGAAGGGGAAGGGAAAAAAGGACAAAAATGAAAAATCCCCCCGGTCTTGAAAAGGTTAAAACTATGCAATTATCATTTCAGTAAGGGGGAGGTACAAAGATGGGAAAAAGAACTCGGGACAGAAATAATGTAATGTGAAAAGTTTGACACAAATAAACTAGTTACCTGAGTAGGTTTACCAAACCACTTCCAAAGTTGTCGAGCAGGCAGGAATGCAGCAATTTTAGGCCTATTCTCAACAGAAGGCAATCTTTGCCTTTTGGCTAGTTCCTTGGTAGTAGGTAAATGAATGCCTTCTCTCTTTTTTGGTTTGCATTTACTACCTCTTTGCTGTTCTTGTTTTTGCTGTTTAATCTGCATCATAGGCTTGGATGTGCTGCAATGTTTTACATATCTGGATGGGTGCTTTTGATTATCTGATTGGGCAGAAGCAGCATTTGCAGCATCATCTTCTGAGCAGCTTGAGGAGGCATCATCTGTTAAAGATGAGGAAGAAGATGACGAACAGGAAGAACTGGAACTAGAAGAGGAAGATGTTGAAGATGAAGACTGTGAGGAGGATGAAGAGGATGATGATGATGATGAAGAAGAAGAAGAGGAGGAGGATGAAGAAGAGCTGCTGTTGGTAGAGACTGAGGACTTTGACATTGAGGATCTCGAATTTTTAGAGCTGTGCTGTCCTTTTCGCTTCTGTTTATTTCTCTTAACATCTTCCTCGGACTCTGAGCTGCTGTTACTGGGCTCTAGCTGTCCTTCCTTTTTTTTCCTTCCTTTTTTTTCATCAGATATGATTTTGGAGCCATCTCCTGTGAGTTTAATCCCCTTGGAAACATAACATTTTTCTCTAGTCTGAGACTTTAATCCAGAATGTTTCTCTTTCTGCTTGTTGGAACCTACATTAGAGTAAATTCCATCAGTCACTTTTTTGCGAACATTTCTTACTACATTGTTAGAATGTTCAAGTCTCAGCATAGCCTCTTTAGTTTTCTTAGTCTTTGGGGACATAACTCCTTCATGGTCTAATTTTATTAACAGCTGCCCATCATTATTGCTTTCCATAGTGGTAGACGCCTTTTTTCTTTCTTGTTTCCGTCTCCTTTTTGAATTTATTTTCCCTTTTAAGATTGTTTGATTGATTCCATTTCCACCTGGTTCACAGTACAGATCCTCACAGTCTACATTACTGAAAGTAGCATTAGGATTAAAGTTTTTTGCAATTTTCATTTTTTGGTGCTGCTTTTTATCATTCGCTGACGTAGATGTCTCCAAATTAATTTGTATACTTTCTTGATCTATTTTTGCATTTGCATATGTCACATTTACTTTGTCTTCATTTATTGCCTTATTTGTCTCTAAGGTGTCATCACTTGAATTTTCTTTGATGGATACTTCTGGAAAAAAAAAATTTTGCTATGTGTGTACAAATTTATTTTTAGGTTTTATTCTATTATACACACACAAGCTTGTGTTACCATAAAGCATAAAAATGTATACATTAAACATAGCAATAAACATAGCTTAAAGGGGTTTTCCCACAAACAAAGTTCATAATAATTATTTCCACAATTAAATGCATTTACATAAAATGTTCCTGTGCTGAGATAATCTTATAAATGTGCCCGTACTGTGTACTGTGTAATGGCTGTGTCTGACCGAGCAGGAACATGGTCTGATCATACCACAGCTCCTGGAGAGGAAGCAACAGAGAGTACAGACATCACAGCTGACTCTGTTTTTGAGATAAAACATTTCCCTGCCTGTTTTTAAACAATATTTTACCTCAAATAAAGAATCATCTGTGATTCCATGCTGTAATGTCTGTATACTGTTTTGCTTCCTCCCCTACCTCAGTGCCGGAAAAAAAATATAAACACATCTAATTGTGGAAATTATTATTCCAAGATCTATTAATTCAAATGAACTTTAAGGGAGTTTTTACATATTTATTTTTAAATTCCAATGCGAACAGCACAGGCTGCTGGGCCCAGAGATTGGCTGCAGCGGTCTCTGTTCTGTAGTAATTATGTCTCCACTGCAGTCTATTAAGCATTCCGGAACTGGCTCTGAAGGGGCATTTATGAAAAAGGGGGATGTAAGTAATGCAAAATTATTTTTAATAGCCGATTAAAATATTCAAAATTCTATAAAACCGTTGTATCGTACTTCTTCAGAACCACACCGTTGCCTCGCCTCAAGTCTTGCCTGCAGCGGCGTGCTTCTAAAGATTGAGAGTTGACACCAGCGGTATGGTGAAATCACTGGTCTGTGCTGTGTGCTCTCCTTTGCTGCAAGGAGAGGCAGCTCTGACTTTGCAGCATGGGAGAAGTGCAGGGACACTGACGCAGTTGCAGGGTCTAAAGCATTGACCATGCAGTTGCATTGCTCTTTTCCAAGGAAACTGGCCACCTATGATACACCTCTCTCAGTTTTTGAGAATGGAGAGAACTATTAATAAGGGGTAAATTGCAAAGTTGCTTGTTTTTGCAAACACTTTGCAACTGTATCCATTTAATAACATGAGACAACCTATTTAAAGTTAATACTAGAAATTAATGGAATTTACCTAAAATTTGCTTGATGCTTGGTTTACGCCCCCTAGGTTTTCGATTTACTAGAATATCTTCAGAAACAATTTTACTGTCTTCCTTTACATAATTTTTTTCCTTGCTCGGCTTACGAATTTTTCTTTTTGCACTAGGTACCAAGAGAGCTGGTGATGGTTCTGCACCTGAAAAAAAAGACAAACAAACGGTATAATTTTGTAATATTTACACCAGTCACCCATACCATTAAAACCACATGACCTCATGTTGCTAAAGCAGCTCTGATCCATCCTGGCATAGAGTTCACAAAATATGTGAAGGTGTCCTGTTGTATCTGACACCAAGACATCGGTAGCAGATCCTTTATGTTACTTGTTTTTCTAATAAAACCGAAAGATGATTGATCAGCTTGCAATATGGTGAATTTTGAAGCAAAGCAGGTCCTTTACTGATCTGCCCTCTATTTTACATACAGCATATAATAGTGCTGGCTTTGAAAAAAAAAAAATTTACTTCAGCAAAATGGCGCCGGAGCGTAAGCAGTAGCATCAATTGCCGCCAATGGCGCAATTTTGTTGCAGGGAAAAAAAATTTGGCTGTAGCTGTGCTTGAGCAGTAGCCATTTTGCTGAAGTTAAATTTTGTTTTTGAATGCCAACACTAGTATATGCAGCATGTAAAAGAGAGGGCAGGTTAGTGAAGGATCAGTGACCTTCCATAGGCTCATACAGATGAATATGTAAGCAGAGCAACACATAAAGCCCCGCCCACAAGCCGTCCCCGAGCACGAGAATCTTATTAACTGAAAACTACAAATACAGATTAAACAACCACAAGACGGATTTAATCAATCCAGGTATAATTTTAATCAGTATAACAGCACCAACCTTACAGTGTCTGTAATTTACTTAGCAAAATCCTGCTGACAGGTTCAGTTTAACCCCTTAACGACCACCGATACGCCTTTTAATGGCGGTTGTTAAGGGTACTTAAACCACAGCGTCATTAATTAACCCCTTTCTGCCAAATGACGTACTATACCGTCCATGTGCCCTGGGACTTAATTCCCAGGGACGGGATAGTACGTCATAGCGATCAGCGGCGCCCACGTGGTGAGCGCCGCTGATGGCGGCCGGGTGTCAGCTGATTATCACAGCTGACACCCGGCACTATGTGTCAGGGGCGGTCACGGACCGCCCCCGACAAGTTAACTCCTGGCACACTGTGATCAAACACGATCGCAGTATACCGGGGGTTTAGGGAAGCATCGGCAGGGAGGGGGGCTCCCTCCGTGCTTCCCTGAGACCCCCACAGCAGCGCAATGTGCAGCGCTGCTGCGGGGGCCTCCTTCCCTGCAGGTCCCCAGATCCAAAATGGCAGCGGGGACCTTCGGGGGCCTGCAGGGAGCCGGTTTCCTCAGTGCCTGCAAAGCGCAGGGACGAGGAAGCCTTCTGCACTACCTGTGACAGATCGCTGACATTGTAATATAGTTAAAAAAAAAGTGTAAAAATAATTTATAAAAAAAATCGCTAAATAAATTTAAAAAAAAAATATTCCCTAATAAATTCATTTTTTGGAAATAAAAAAAACCAAAACAATAACAGTACACACATTTGGTATCGCCGCGTCCGCAATGACCCGCCCTATAAAACTGTCCCATTAGTTAACCCCCTTAGCGAATCCCTTAAAAAATAAAAATAAAAAACAAACCAAAAAATAAAGCTTTATCATCATACTGCCGAACAAAAAGTGAAATAACGAGCGATCAAAAAGACGGATATAAATAACCATGGTACCGCTGAAAACGTCATCTTGTCCCGCAAAAAACGAGCTGCCACACAGCGTCATCAGCTAAAAAATAAAAAAGTTATAGCTCGCAGAATAAAGCGATGCAAAAATAATTATTTTTTATATAAAATTGTTTTCATTGCATAAAAGGGCCAAAACATAAAAAAGACATAAATGAGGTATCGCTGTAATCGTACTGACCCGAAGAATAAAACTGCCTTAACAATTTTACCGCACGCGGAACGGTGTAAACGCACCCCCCCAAAAGAAATTCTTGAAATGCTGGATTTTGTTCATTCTGGGTCCCAAAAATCGGAATAAAAAGCGATCAAAAAGTGTCACATGCCCAAAAATGGTACCAATAAAAACGTCAACTCGTCCAGCAAAAAATAAGACCTCACATGACTCTGTGGGTCAAAATATGGAAAAAAAATATAGCTCTCAAAAAAAACTATTTTTACAATAAAAAGCGTCTTTTAGCGTATGACATCTGCCAAATATAAAAACCTGCTATAAATAGTCAATCAAACCCCCCTTTATCACCCCATTAGTTAGGGAAAAATAATAAAATTAAAAAAATGTATTTATTTCCATTTTCCCATTAGGGTTAGGGCTGAGATTAGGATTAGGGGTGTGTTGGGGTTAGAATTGGGGGGTTTCCACTGTTTGGGCACATCAGGGGCTCTCCAAACGCAACATGGCGTCTGATCTCAATTCCAGCCAATTCTGCGTTGAAAAAGTCAAATGGTGCTCCTTCCCTTCCAAGCTCTGCCATGTGCCCAAACAGTGTTTTACCCCCACATATATCAGCGTACTCAGGACAAATTGGAGAAAAACTTTTGGGGTCCAATTTCTTCTGTTACTCTTGGGAAAATAAAAAAATTGGGGACTAAAAGATCATGTTTGTGGAAAAAATATGATTTTTTTTATTTTCACGCTCGGGCGTTATAAACTTCTGTGAAGCACTGGGGGGTTCAAAGTGCTCACCACACATCTAGATATGTTCCTTAGGGGGTCTAGTTTCCAAAATGTGGTAACTTGTGGGGGGTTTCCACTGTTTAGGTACATCAGGGGCTCTCCAAAGGCAACATGACACCCGCAGACCATTCCATCAAAGTCTGCATTCCAAAACGTCACTACTTCCCTTCCGAGCCCTGGCGTGTGCCCATACAGTAGTTTTCTCCCACATATGGGGTATCAGCATACTCAGGACAAATTGGACAACAACTTTTGGGGTCCAATTTCTCCTGTTACCATTGGGAAAATAAAAAAATTGGGGACTAAAAGATCATGTTTGAGGAAAAATATGATTTTTTTATTTTCACGCCCGGGCGTTATAAACTTCTGTGAAGCCCTTGGGGGTTCAAAGTGCTCACCACACATCTAGATAATTTCCTTGGGGGTTCTACTTTCCAAAATGGTGTCATTTTTGGGGGGTTTCCACTGTTTAGGCACATTCAGGGGCTTTCCAAATGCGGCATGGCGTCCAATCCCAGCAAAAAAGTCAAATGGCGCTGCTTCCCTTACGAGCTCTGCCATGCGCCCAAATGGTGGTTTACCCCCACATATGGGGTATCAGCGTACTCAGGATAACTTGCACAATAACTTTTGGGGTCCTGTTACCCTTGGAAAAGTAAAAATTGAGGGTGAAAATATCATTTTTGTGGAAAAAATATGATTTTTTAATTGTACGGCTGTGAAGCCCTTGTGGGTTCAAAGTTCTCACCACATATCTTGATAAGTTCCTTGGGGGTCTAGTTTCCAAAATGGGGTTACTTGTGGGGGGTTTCCACTGTTTAGGTATGTCAGGGGCTCGCCAAACGTCACATGACGTCCGATCTGAATTCCAGCCAGTTTTGCATTGAAAAAATCAAACGGCGCTCCTACCCTTCTGAGCTCTGCCATGCGCCGAAACAGAGGTCCCCCCCACATATCAGGTATCAGCGTACTCAGGACAAATTGCACAATAACTTTTGCAGTCCAATTTCTCCTGTTACCCTTGGTAAAATGAAAAAAATTGGACCTCAATTAATTTTTTTGTGAAAAAAAGTTAAATGTTCATTTTTTTTAAACATTCAAAAAATTTCTGTGAAGCACCTGAAGGGTTAATAAACTTCTTGAATATGGTTTTGAGCACCTTGAAGGGTGCAGTTTCTAGAATGGTGTCACTTTGGGGTATTTTCTATCATATAGATCCCTCAAAGTGACTTCAAATGTGATGTGGTCCGTAAAAATAAAATGGTGTTGCAAAAATGAGAAATCGCTGGTCAACTTTTAACCCTTATAACTTCCTAACTAAAAAAAATTTTGGTTCCAATATTGTGCTGATGTAAAGTAAACATATGTGAAATGTTATGTATTAAGTTTTCTGTGTGCCATATGTCTGTGATTTAAGGGCATAAAAATTCAAATTTGGAAAATTGCGAAATTTTCAAAATGTTCGCCAAATTTCCATTTTTTTCACAAATAAACGCAAGTTATTTGAATTAAATTTTACCACTAACATGAAGTACAATATGTCACGAGAAAACAATGTCAGAATCACCGGGATCCATGGAAGCGTTTCAGAGTTATTACCTCATAAAGGGACAGTGGTCAGAATTGTAAAAATTGGCCCGTCATGAACGTGCAAACCACCCTTGGGGGTTAAGGGGTTAAAGTGTTTGTCCAGGACCTTAACATTAATAGCCTAACCTTAGGATCAGTCATCTACGTCTGTCCATCAGTTGTTCTTGGTGCTAGAGGCAGCTGGAACTGCTCAGCCCCTATAATTACTTCACTTGTTAGTGGTTTGTAACGTTTCGGTTGACAGACACATTTTGGATGGTAAATTGAATGACAAATGTTAAAAATAACCATTCTGACAAGCGACTGGGATTACTTACACTGTAATTTATAATCTGGAGGTAACAGCCTGATATGAGAGAGTGGAATTCGCCCTGTATCACCATCGTCAAATTCTACAGACACGAGATCGGTATCTTCATCCTGGTTTAAATTTCCTAGAAAATACAAAACTTGGTAATAATTTTTTTTAAATGTATTTATTTCTTTTTTATATAAAATCTTGCTTATGCAAATTCAATCTTAAAATTATGTACTAACTAATGTGACCTACAAGATGAAATAGATGCACTTCCCAGATGTGGTCACCTGTTGTGAAGCAGTCATTACCGATTACTACTCTTGTTGCGACACTAACTTACTTTTTGCTGTGCCATACAACTCCTACTTGAGCTGTTGTTGCATCTTGTCAATTTGTTTTAATAAGCAAATGTGTGCTGGATTGTAATATAAAACCCCCACAATGTTTTTTTCCCCTTTCTATTCCTTTCACCACATTTAGGCTAAGTGCACACGTACCGGAACTCTCGCGGAAATTACCGCGAGAATTTCGGAATTCCAGTCCGCGGGAAAATCGCATTTTAAATTCCCGAGATTTTCCCGCGGAAAAACTAGCATTTTGCAAGCGTATTTAGCTTGCAAAATGCTAGCGTTTTCCAAGCGATCTGTAGCATCGCTTGGAGAACTGATTGACAGGTTGGTCACACTCGTCAAACATAGTGTTTGACGAGTGGGACCAACTTTTTACTACTGAGGCCGCCTATGCGGCATCAGTAGTAAAAGATAGAATGTAAAAAAAAATAAAAAATGGTTTTATTCTTACCTTCCGACGTCCCGCGCAGCCGTTCCCAGTAATCCTTTGCGAAAATGCCCGCGATGACGTCCGTTCTCGCGGGATCGCGATGTCTCGCGGTAATTCGCGATGACGTCGCGCGAATGACCGCGAGACTTCGCGATCCCGCGAGAACGGACGCCATCGCGGGCATTTTCGCAAAGCACTACTGGGAACGAGAGCGTGAAGAGAAGCGGGAAGACTGCGCGGGACGTCGGAGGGTGAGAATAACAATATTTTTTATTTTTAAATTCTTTTTTTTACAGGGATATGGTACCCAAAGCCCGGAGGACAGTCTCCTCTCCTCCGGACCGTGGGTACCATCCGCAATTGTTCTGCTTACTTTCCGCATGGTGTGCACAGCCACATGCGGGAAGTAAGCGGAACAATGCATTCCTATGGGTGCGGGATCGCCGCGATTCCGCAAATTAATGAGCATGCTGCGGTTTTTACCGCAAAGCGATTCCGCCGCGGTAAAAACCGCAGCATTAGCACAGCATTGCGGAATCCCATAGGAATGCATGGGATGCTTATTTTTCGCGGCAAAATCGTGCGGTTAAAACCGCCGCGGAAACGCGAAAAAAACGCCACGTGTGAACTCAGCCTTAGGATAGTTATATGCTTCTCTTCTGCTTTTTCCTAGCCAACATTGCAAACTGAGGTAGTCTCTGTGAGCGCCACGTGTCCGGGTTCATGCAGATGATTGAATAATCATCAGATAGGTACGGCAAAACTTTATCATGGAATGCTGCAATAAATGACAATGTTCTGTTCATTCAATAACAACGTGATTCTCCATAGGAACCTCTGCAGGTGCCCACAGACACTACTTCAGTTTGCATAATTTGATTTCTATATTCTCATTTTTTTCTTCTGGTGGACTTGGATCTGGCTGTTTGGAGCGATAGGTGGACAAGGAGGATTTGTTTCACATACCGTCTATGGTGTTGTACTCATAGTAAAATGCTCCCAGGGGAGAGGGCACCTAACAATCTACTTATTTACCCAGCTTCACACAAGCGAGTGCCTCCCCCTCTCTTTTTATTTTTACTCCATGTCATTTTCCCTAACAAAACAAATCATTCTTTGCACTGATCTCCCAGCCAGTGGTAGCTCTGACCTGCCTATGTTTTAATACTCCGGCCCCTGTTCTGACGCAAACGTCCATCGGCCAATCCACTTATTTAAGGGGTAATTGGGCTTTGTGCAATAAAATTTATATTTATATCTCTTTTTCCTTAGTGGGATTGATTACTTCCAGTGGGAATATGGATTGTATTTAATAAGGACTATAAATAGATCCCGTGCAATACAATCATCATGTACCCTTTATTAAGTAAATATTAAAGGGGTAATTGGGCTTAATGCAATACAATCTACATTTATACCTCATTTTCCTTAGTAGGATGCATGAGTCCACTTAGTGGGAATACTTCACTGGAGTTATTCCACAAAAAAATCTTGGTTTATTTGTCACCCACTCTATCTTATTCCAGTGTCTTGTCTAATATTAATATCCACTATGGAAATCAAAATGTGGATAGACACAACATGGTGATCACTTAGGTTTTTAGTTTAATATCATTAAAAGTTACGGTATATTTTAGGAATATTGTTTTGCCCACCAAAGTCAGTGATTTTGGTTTATTGGTGGCTTTATATTGGTTTTTCTTGGGGGACCTTTTTCAGTTATACGGTAGACTCGCGTGTCCGCAAGAGAAATAGACATGCTACGATCTGGAAAGATGCGCCCCACATCTGTCTCCGCAGGTGAGCCGCAGGCATCTCTGGATGCATAGTGGACATGGGATTTCATCAAACCCAATCCACTATGCTGTAACATCTGGACGCAGCATCCATCCCGCAGCAATTACTGATCGTGTAAGTTTAATTTACTCACTAAATTGGTTTACGTAACTTTCTACAGAAATGTATCCTAGCTACCCTTCGTCGCTTAACCCCTTTACGGCCTTGGACATACCCACATGTAATGGTCAGATATGTTTTCCTGACCTTTAACGTATGGTTACATCATGATGATCACGCGGGGCACAGAAGATGAGCCAGCGTGACCACCGCAAGCTCTGCTAAAATTAAAGCAGAGACCTGGCTGTGACCTCGAGGAGCGATGCCCTCACTGCCCCGGGAAATGTAGCAATGAATATCAATCACAGCATTTAAAAAGCTCGGAAAGGAAGAGAGCTCTCCCTTGCTATTGACATCCCTGTGACGTCATCACGAGGTCCCAATCATTGCCATGGCAACCCGAAGTCGTCATGACGACAATAAAATCATCCAGCTGTGGTACACCTGTTAGAACATGCTTAGAGAATGGTCTAAGAGGCTTCTGTCAGTGCAGCACTGAAAGTAATAATGCATTGCAATGCATTATACCAGAGATAAGAGTAAAAAAAAAGTTAAGTCCCACAGAGAGACTAGGTACAAAAAAAGTAAAAAAAATTTAAATATTTTAAAAAACACAAAAGAACAAAACAGTAAAACTTCTACACATATTTATGTAAAAAAAAACCAAAAACATTACACATTAGGTATTGCTGCGTCTAAAACGACCTGACCTATAGAACTGTCACAATAGTTAACACCTTCATTCAACACCGTAACAAAATAAATAAAAAATGAGGCAAAAATCTATGCCTTTTCGTCATACCATTGAACAAAAAATGGAATATACAATCAAAAAATTAAATGTAAATATAGTATAACTGAAAACAGCATATGTCCCACAAAAAACGAGCATATTGTGCCACAAAAAACCGAGCCATCATACAGCTCTGTCTGCGAAGAAATAAAAAAGGTATACCTCTCACAATATAGTGATGCAAAAACATTTTTTTTCTATAAAATAATTTTATTGTGTAAAAGCAGCAAGACAAATTATATCAATGTGGTATTGCAGAAATTGTACTGACCCAACTCCTGAATTGCTGGGTTTTGTTCATTTTGCCTCCCAGAAATCAGCATAGAAAGTGATCAAAAAACATCAACTCGTTCTACAAAAAAACATTACTGTCGGTAGAAATACAGAAAAATTATAGCCCTCAAAATATGCCTCATAGTGTGCCTAAACCACATTTAGGATTTCTGTAAAGATGAAAGCCAGACAAGTTTAAGGGGTCCATGTCTCCAGAAGCACGAGCTGGGCATAACAACATATTGGGCACTGTAATGCACGGGCACTACAATTTTGTCCAAGCTATAGGTAAAGCAAGAGCGCAATAGGGTCTTATCCGGGTGACTTACAGGGTTTAATAAAGAAATATACTCACCCTTTCCAGGAGAGAGCAAAGCATATAGGATTAGTATGTCAGCCTGCTGCACATCCAACTGTCCACCAGTGACCGACACATAAAACTCTTAGGAATAAAATCTTTGGATTTAAGTGCGTTGCCAGACAAATTATCAGATTCCAATCATGTAGATGAATTAATCTCTTTATTCCCATCGCGTTTCGAAGTCCATACTTCTTCCTCAGGGGATGACATATACACATACACAGAGCTGTCTCCAGCTTTATACACTCACTTTTTCAAAATTGGCGCCAATGATAACATGTGATGCACCGCAAAGGTCAAAGTTCAGAGATCAAATGTCATGAAAATGTCACATTAATTCATCTATATTTGATAAAACCAATTGTTCTTATTTTTATTTTACAGAAAAAATGACTTTTATTAAAACTATAATAGAAAAAAATGGAGAGAGAAGATAAAAAAAGAGCGAACTCCCGTCGCATAAAAACCAAAGTCCAGCGCTCACACCATTACACCAGACAAGATTATCTCCGGATGAAGAGAAAGAACAAATCAAGATAAAATGTTTCCGTGGGATCTTGAATAATGAATATATATATATATATATATATATATATATATAAATATAGATAAAATCATAAAATGTAATAAAGATATATATATTAACAAAAATGTATTGATGACAATAAAATTCTTTTTAAATTTTTTTTTTTTTTAAAATGTCTAACGGATTAATTTTATCAAAAAAATCAAAAGGACAAGTGGCTCTCGTTTAAGTAGCAGGACCCACAAGGAGTTGGTTCAACAGGAGAGACCTAGATCGACACCCGTGAAATAAATTGAGTTGGTTCAACAGGACCACACAGCCATTACATCTTAGAATGAATTGACATAGATACAATATCAAAAGAGGCTTCTTGCAACATGGGTTGTCCAGACATTTTTCTTTAAAACATAATAAAAATCCATGTGAATTAAAGATTAGCCCAATTGAGCATATTCCCAGTAATCATCCAGATAGAATAGGGAAATTAAACAGAAAGGAGATTTTCTGGATCTATAGATTGAACACCTTGAAACCTAATGGGTTAAATGAAATCTCAGAAGTTTTCCTTTGAGATATTTTTCGTTTTAAACAATTTATTACTATCACCTTGTATTATGTTCATGCAGTTTCTTTATATAGTTTCTCTTATGAAATAATTTTTTAATTGCGGTGTACTGTATTAAATGCATAGAATTTTAACCTTAATTTTATTAATAGTTTTGTGTATATTAATTGTATGATTAATATGTGTAAATTTTATGTTGCATTTTTATTGAGAATACCAATTGTTTCTTCACTCCTTTTCAATTTATTTCACGGGTGTCGATCTAGGTCTCTCCTGTTGAACCAACTCCTTGTGGGTCCTGCTACTTAAACGAGAGCCACTTGTCCTTTTGATTTTTTTGATAAAATTAATCCGTTAGACAATTTAAAAAAAAATTTTTTTAAAAAGAATTTTATTGTCATCAATACATTTTTATTAATATATCTTTATTACATTTTATGATTTTATCTATATTGATATATATATATATATATATATATATTCATTATTCAAGATCCCACGGAAACATTTTATCTTGATTTGCTCTTTCTCTTCATCCGGAGATAATCTTGTCTGGTGTAATGGTGTGAGCGCTGGACTTTGGTTTTTATGCGACGGGAGTTCGCTCTTTTTTTATCTTCTCTCTCCATTTTTTTCTATTATGGTTTTAATAAAAGTCATTTTTTCTGTAAAATAAAAATAAGAACAATTGGTTTTATCAAATATAGATGAATTAATGTGACATTTTCATGACATTTGATCTTCTCTGAACTTTGACCTTTGCGGTGCATCACATGTTATCATTGGCGCCAATTTTGAAAATGTGAGTGTATAAAGCTGGAGACAGCTCTGTGTATGTGTATATGTCATCCCCTGAGGAAGAAGTATGGACTTCGAAACGCGTTGGGAATAAAGAGATTAATTCATCTACATAATTGGAATCTGAATATTTGTCTGGCAGCGCACTTTAATCCAAAGATTTTATTCCTAAGAGTTTTACGGGCACTACAATGGCATATTTATAATTTTCACTCGACAGCATCCACTGCTACTTCTTTCTAGAACACAACAATGTAGTCAAAATTGCCACTACACCAGTACATAGGGGTGACATTTCTAAAATGGGGTCACTTGCAGGTGGATTCTGCTCTTCTCGCACTTAGGTACTCTGTATATGGAGTCCGCAAATTATTCTACAGCTCCTTACCTCCAGAGCCTTGCCATGTCGCTACACAGTACTGTGCAGCCACATATGGGGTATTGCTACATTCAACAGAAATAGTGTTGCCAGTTTTACTTATTTACTAGTGTGAAAATGTAAAATCTGGGGCTAAAACAAAACTTTGGGGGTAAAAATGTACCGTATATACTAGTGTATAAGCCGAGTTTTTTCATCACTTTTTTCAAGCTGAACACGCCCCATTGGATTATACACAAGTCCAAGTCATTGTCCCAGAAAGCTGGCGGGGGAGGGGGAGCTGTGGGTCACAGAAGCAGAAGACGGAGGCTGTGGCTAAAGTCTGTGTCTGCTGAAGAAGAGAAATGATTATTCATTTCTCTTATAGCGCGCACAGTGACAACTGCAGCCGCCGGCTTCCAGAAAACATCCTACTCACCCTCCTCCAGCGAGCCCTTGTAGAATCTCGTTGGTGCCAGCTTCCAGCAACTCTTCTTGTGCAGAGCAATCACGTGGCACAGCTTACTAAGATAATGAATATGCACGTGTCTCCACTCCCACAGGCGTGGATGGAATATTCATTACCTTAATGAGCGGGGCCACGTGATCACTCAGCACAGGAAAAGCTGCTGGAAGCCGGCACCAACGAGATGCTGCAAGAGGGCACGCAGGAGGAGGGTGACTAGGATGTTTGTTTGTTTTTTTTGTAATATGAAGCATGGATGGGAGGGGGGAAGCCACGCATACCAGGACAGCGACAGGGGGAGCCACGCATACCAGGACAGCTACGGGGGAAGCCACGCATACCAGGACAGCTAGGTGGGAGCTACGCATACCAAGACAGGACGGGGGAGCCATTCATGCAAGGACAGGGATGGGGAAGTCATGCATACAAGGAAAGGGATGGGGAGCATTGCACACCAGGACAGGGATGAGGGGACAATGCATACCCGGCTTATACTCAAGTCAATAAGCTTACCCAGTTTTCCGTGGCAAAATTAGGTGCCTCAGCTTAAGGGGGTTTTACACATAGCGATATCGCTAGCAATACCGCTAAAGCGTCACCGATTTTGTGACGCAGCAGCGATATTGCTAGCGATATCGCTACATGTGAAACTTACCTCCGACCGGCTCCCCCGCTGGCTATCGCTGATTGCGCGAGATTGTCCACGTACATTTCTCGTCGGCTGCTTCCTGCTGGCGCCGACGAGCGACGCGTGGACGCGGGCGGGAGGACGTCATCATCGCCGCGTCTGAAAGGTAAGTAACGACCGCTGCTGCGTCGCTGCATCGCTGTGAGATCTGCCTGTTTGGCAGCTCACTAGCGACCATTTAGCGATGCACCAGCGATCCTGACCGGGTCATGAACTAATTGAGAGGTGTAGTTTGTAAAACTGGGTCAATTATGGGGGGTTCTGCAGCTATGGCACCTCAGGCTTGCCACCAATGTGACATGGCATCCTCAAACCATTCCAGCAAAATCTGAACTCCAATATGGCGCTCCTTCCCTTCTAAGCTTTCCACAGTGACTTAAAGGTAGTTTTTGACCACATATGGGGGTATCAATGTACTCTAGAGAAATATTACGGTTCATTTTCTCCTATTAACACTAGTGAAAATTAAAAACTTAGGGCTGGAGGCGTGGCTATGCAGCAGCTGAGAGAGGACGCGATCAGGGAGAGCTCCTCACATCCTGACATTGATCCGGTCAGCTGACTCGTGGTGCTGCGCAAACCTGCCGATATTGGACCCCTGGACTGTGGAGCACCCCTGGACCCCCGCGGGAGGCCGAATCTCGGCAGGCAGATAGCGGTAAAGGACGGGGCAGCCGGCGGGGCCTGCACGAGGCGGTGGCCATTTTCAGAAGCGCATGCTCTGGCTGTGAGAGACGCGGCGCTGGCTCCCTCCTCGCAGCGCTGACAGGAAGGTGAGCACATATCCTGTGGATCTGAAAGGGAGAAGTGGTGAGTGCTCTGGAAGATTGGGCCCCACATTCCCCTTTGTTAAGTCACCCAGCTAGTCAGTGTTATTACTCCAGGGTCCTCTGGACCTATCCCTGGCTGCTGTCTCTATGGGAACTGCGGATCCCTCTCCAGCCATAAGGCCTCTCAGTCACTCCTTAGAGTCAGGATTTATCCTCATGTGTGGCCCTTCTGCTCTGTGCTGCCCCTAGGACACTTGCTATTATTATATTACAGCACTGCTGTGCTCCTAACTTGGACCGGAGAGTCCCCCTGGACATACCATTTCTGTTACCCGGCTGTGCCATATTGCTATTGAAAATGAACTGCTCCAAGGGGGCAGGAGCAGCTGAAAAATTGAAAGAGTTTGCTAGACCTGACCATTCTGACACTACACGGTCCCTCAGAAATAACCCCTCACAGGCTCAACGTAAAAACCATCCCTCTGAGGGTGAAGAGGAGAGTGAGCACGAGGAATTAACCCTCAAGCAAGCATCTGAACAACTGATGCAGGCCATCTCCTTAACTAGGACATCGCTGAAGGGGAAAATAGAGGACATGTATACCGAGGTGGGGCGTCTTCGACAAGATATGCAGGCCATGAGAGGGCGTATTACTGAGGTGGAGACAAGGGTGTCCAAGGAAGAGGACACCATCGCACCCATGGAAGCCAAGCTTACGAAAGCGGCGGGCTCGGTGAATGCATGGAGGCAAAAAGCAGACGACCTGTAGAATAGAATGTGTCGGAATAACATTCGAGTTATTGGTCTGCCGGAACGTTCGCAAGGTCGACATCCGGAACAATTTCTAGAAGATTGGCTCAAAACCTCTTTGGGAGACGAATTCTCCCCAACATTTGCTGTGGAAAGGGCTCATAGGGTCCCTACAAGACCTCTTCCTCCTGGAGCCCCACCTAGACCTTTTTTGGCGCGTCTTCTCAATTGCAGGGACAGGGATGTGATTCTACGTCTAGCTCGACAAAAAAGTCCCATCAAGTTCAACAATGCCACGATCTCAATTTTTCCGGATTTCTCCATGGAACTTCAGAAACAACGAGCACAATTCATGGAAATCAAGAAGCAGCTCCGGGAGAGGAATATCGTGTACTCAATGATCTATCCGGCCAGGCTCCGGTTGGTCCACGAGGGTGGTTGCGGTCCCACAGCGGGTCTGCTGCGAAGGAATCCTAACATCTCTACTGTTAATCAAAATTCTTTTTATTGATGGTTTGATTGGAGCTTTTTCCACGGACGTCCGGATTACAAACAATACCGGACACAGAGCTCAGTGATGGTATCCCCGTGTCTATGTCGTGATGGGAGAGCAGGACTTTGCTCCCGTATTGTTTGTTTTTCCACTTTGATGTTTTTTTTTTATAGTGGTTTTATTTGTTTTCTAGGTATAATTCGCAGCCAGCAGCAATTTCAGTTTATGTGTGGTTTCTCTAAATTTTACCCGGGTACTGATGTAGGCCATATCCAGCGGAGTAAATATGGGGTCTGAGATGATATGTATGACATGGAATGTGAGAGGTATAAAAACCCCCCAGAAAAAGATCAAAGTCTTCTCGCAGATTAGACATTACTGCCCTCACATTGTGGCCTTGGTGGAGACGCATCTGACCAGGGATACAGCCCGGTGTGTGCAGGAGCCTTAGGTACAGTGGTCTGTTCATGCATTCCATACTAGTTACTCGAGAGGAGTTTCACTGTTGGTGTATAGAGATGTTAGATGGGAAGCCAGGGAGACCCGGAGGGATCCTGAGGGTCGATTTGTCTTCGTATATGCATCGATAAATACCAGGAAATTATCCAGACGCGGATTTTATCTGTATGGGGGACTTCAATATGGTTATGAACAATCGTCTTGATAAACTGAGACTGGATGATGGAGTGGCTGGGGGGGTTCCTTCGCCGACAGCAACCCAACTGTCGCTATTTATGGAGGGTAGCGGGTGGCTGGATTTGTGGAGAGTGCGGCACCCTGAGTTGAGAGAGTATAGCCGCCACTCATCCACTAGGCGCGCCCTATCGCGCATAGATTACATATTCGGAACCAGTGGTCTGGCGATGTGGGTGGATAGTGTGGAGCATGGCAGTAGAGGGATCTCAGAAGACCATAGCCCGGTCATCCTCAAACTTAAGTACGGGCAATTAAATAACAGGATGGTTTGGAAGTTGAACCCTTTCTGGCTGAAACTGATAGTATCCCCTGATAGAACAATCGATCAATTGCATTGCTTCATTTTGTCCCACCAGGAACCTCAGGATATTAATTTATTTTGGGATGCCCTTAAGGCATATCTGAGGGGCTGCTTGTTCTCCACAATTTCTTATATTAAGCAGATAACCTCAAGAGAGGATGACATGATGGAACAGCGATGGAAGGATTCAGAGGCTGCATACATATCTAATCAAACTAATGGCAATAGGATTGAGTGGTTGGCTGCCCAGCGATTATACACCCAGCATATAGACACTAAGTCTAAGCGCAAATTATTCTTTGCTCGCTAGTCTTATTTTGAACTGGGAAATCAGGCAAGTAAACTACTGGCCTATCTGGTGCGCCAACATAATACTTCTAATACAATATTACAGATCCGTAAGTCGGATGATTCGTTGGTGTCTTCAACTGAGGAGATTCTTGGCTGCTTTTATGATTATTATAAAAGTCATTATATGAATCTAAGACTGGCTCTGATAATTTGGAGTGTCTGGATTACTTGTCAGATGTAACATTCCCTACCATAGATTCTGATCAACGAGCCTTTATGGACGCTGAATTCACTGTGGAGGAGATAGAAAATGCCATAACAGACATGGCCTCCGGGAAGGCCCCTGGGCCGGACAGGTTCCCTATTGAATTGTATATGAAATACCGAGACATATTAACGCCACTTCTGATAAAGGTATTTTGGGGAATATGGGAGGGAGAATCTATGCCTGAATACTTTTACGAGGCTAATATCATAGTGCTTAGGAAGGACCCTTTGGAATGTGGTTCCTATCGTCCCATATCGTTAGTAAATGTGGACTATAAAATCTTTACTAAAATTCTCGCCACCAGATTAAATTCAATTATACTGAACCTTATACATCGGCATCGTTAGATGCCGCCAAGGCTTTTGACTCTCGAGTGGCCTTTCCTCTCCGCATGTCTACAGAGGTATGGCTTTGGTGATAAGTTTATAAAATGGGTTAAATTACTATATATGAAACCTAAAGCCTGTATTATTGTGAACAATTCCATATCTGAGCCCTTTTCATTACACGGGGGGACCCGTCAGCGGTGCCCCCTTGCCCCGGGCATCTTCGCCCTTGCCATTGAGGCTTTGGCAATACGTATAAGGTCCTCCCCTGGCATTAGGGGTATAGATATAGCGGGTTGGGTAGATACCATAGGTTTATACGCAGATGATATGGTGATATTTATGGACGAGGTGGAGGAAACTTTGCCTCAAGTGATTGCCACCATAGATGGATTCAGTAAATATTCGGGCTTATATATAAATTGGGAAAAGTCTGCCCTGTTAACCCTATCCCATGCTCTGATGCCCTGACATGAGGCTCTCTCCTCGTTGTCTATTGTATCTAGCTTTAAATACCTGGACGTTCATGCATCCCATAACAGCACGCTCGACTTACAACTTAATATCTACCCATTGCTGGAACTGGTTAGAGCTAAATTTGCAACCTGGAGCAAATTACCGTTGTCTGTGGCCGGACGCATCAACCTGATTAAAATGATATTACTTCCCAAACTTAGCTATTCCCTTCAGCACAGTGCGGTAATGGTACCCAAGTCCTTTTTTGTGAATCTTAATTCCCAGGTCACATCTTTTATATGGGGGAAAACCAGACCCAAACTTATATTGTCCACTCTTCAGAGGCCTAAAAAGGGAGGGGGGGGCGGCGCTACCAGATTTCTTCCTATATTATTTGGCTGGACAGGCTAAAGAACTAAGTAAATGGATGCCGGGTAATGATCTCCCTAATTCTGAAAGTCACTTGCTTCACGCTGCAAGAACTGATTTGTCCACTGGGTTTCCTGGAGTTGGAGAGGCCTAGTGTCCCTCGTTTACTGCCCCTGCTCCGTCTGGCACGATTAGTATGGAGGCAAATTAAGAAAAGTGATTGGATTTAAGGACATCATAGCTGAAATGCCCCTATGGAAAAATGTCTATTCTCTGGTATTACTAAGTCACCCGTCCACTGATTTTTGTACTCAACATAATGTCTCCTTGATAGGAGACTTGTATGATCATGGGACCTTAATGTCTTTCGAGCAGATAAAGGCTAAACATGATGTCCCGAGATCTCAATTTTTCTGCTATTTACAACTAAGGTCTGCTCTTCAGTCGCACATAAGGAGTATAGGTGTGGGCCGTGCCATTTCGTCCATACCTTTGATAGGAATCCTTAACTCACAGGGTCCCCAGGGCCTTATCTCCTCTTTATATACGTACATGCTGTCAGTGGGAGAAGAATCTGCCATAAGCTCTGCTAAAGGGAAGTGGGAAAGACTCATCCCTAATACGCAGGGAGAGGAGTGGGAAGAGATCCTGGAGTCTCCGATGTGAGTATCACCATCTATTAATAATAGAATGATACAGTTGTATATAATAAACCAATCATATTTGACTCAGATACGACTTTTTAAGATGGGTCGATTCCAATCATCAGAATGCTTGCGATGTCACTCACCAGATGCAGACTTTATTCACATGATATGGCAGTGTCCCACTATCCTACAGTACTGGAAAGAGGTGATGTTATTTTTATCATCACTGGTGCAAACTCCTGTCCCTCTTGAACCAATGGTCTGCTTGTTTGGGGTATGGGAGGAGGAGGTTTGGGGTCACCATGTTGGGATTTTTCTACGTGAAACGCTCTTTCTGGCACAGAAAGTATTGGCACTACGGTGGATGAGTAATTCCTCAACAGGTGTAGTTTAAAATATGGGGTCACTAGTGGGGGGTTTATGTTGTTTTGGCATGTCAGGGGCTCTTCAAATGTGACATGGCATCGGCAATCTATTCAAGCCAATATTGCGTTCCACAATTCAATTTGTCCTCCTTCCTTGCCAAGCACTACCGTGTGCCCAAACGGTAGTTTTCCACCACATATAGGGTATCCGTGTAGTCAGGAAAAATTGCACAACACATTGCTCTGCAAATGCGACATAGCGTCCACTATTTCAGCCAATTTTGTGCTCTAAAGTTGAAGGGTGCTCCTTCTCTTCAAAGCCCTGCTGTGTACACAAACAGTAGTTTTCCACCACATACGAGGTATCGTACTCTGGACAAACTGCACAAGTTGTAGGGTGAATTTTCTCCTGTTACCCTTTTGAAAATACAAAATTGGGGCTAGATCAATATTTTGGTAGGAAAAAGTAAAATGTAAATTTTTTCCTTCGACATTGCTTTAACGCCTTTACAACCCAAGCCTGATTCACATTCACGAGCCAGCCAAATTTTACAATTCTGACCAGTGTAATTTTATGTTGTAATAACTCTGGAATGCTTCAACATATCACATGTCACAAGTAAACATTCTCTGAATCACTGGGATATGTTGAAGCTTATATATTGTACTTCATGACAGTGGTAAAATTTGTTCGATATAACGTGCGTTTATTTGTGAAAATATAAGAAATTTGGCAAAAATTTATAAATTTTCAAACTTAATTCTTATGCCCTTAAAACACATTTGAAGTGATTTTGGGGGGCCTATAAAGCAGAAATAAACAAAAGTGACACCATCCTAAAAAGTGCACCCCTCAAAACCACATTAACTCTGTAGATACTTCACAGGAATTAATTCAATGTGGAAGGAAAAAATAAACATTTTTCTTTTTTTCATAACATTTTTTACTTGAGCCACAATTTTTTTTAATTTTCACATAGGTAACAGGAGAAAATTGACTACAAAATCTGTTATGAAATTTTTCCTGAGCATGCAGATACCCCATATGTGGGGGAAAACTACTGTTGCAGCGCACGGCAGGGCTCAGAGTGATGCTTTGGAATGCAGACTTTGATGGAATGGTCTGCGGGTGTTATATAGCGTTTGGAGAGCCCCGGATGTTTATAAACAGGGAAAATCCCCCACATGTGACCCCATTTCGGAAACTAGATGTTTCATGGAATTTATCTAGATGTGTGGTAAGCACCTGAACCCAGAGGTGCATCACAGAATTTTACAATGTTGAAGTGTGAAAATGAAAAAAAAAAATATTTTTCCACAAAAATGTTGCTTGAGCCCCAATTGTTTTCATTTTCACAAGGATAGCAGGAGAAAATGGACCCCAAAATTTGTTTTGCAATTTCTCTTGACTACATGGATATCCCATATGTGGTTGAAAACTACTTTGGAGACACAGTGTAAAGATCAGAATGGCAGAAGTGGCATATTGGAGTTCAGATTTTGCTGGAATGGTTAGAGAGTGCCAAGTCACATTGGCAGAGCTCCTGAAGTCCCAAAACGTCAGAAACCCCCCATAAGTGACATAATTTTACAAACTACACCCCCATTAAATTCATCTAAGAGTGCAATGAGCATGTTGACACCTCAAGTGCCTCACAGAATTTTATACCACTGGGTGATGAAGAAAGAATAATTTCATTTTTACCACTAAAATGTTGTTTTAGCCCTAAGTTTTTAATTTTTCTGGGGGCTAGTAGGAAAAAATGGACCTCAGTTTGCTGTGAAATTTCTCCTGAGTGCACCAATACCCTACATGCAGGGCCGGACTGGCCATCTGGCAAATGCTAGAAGGGCCTGTCTGATCATGGGCCGCCTTGTCTGCTACGTTGATAATAGAATTGGTGTTCTCAAGACACCTACACTGTTAAAAGAGTTGTGACGGAGAATAAGGTTGCTGACTCTGTCACTTACCCCAGCAGGCCATGGTACTATTAGAAATATTGGTCCTGTAGTAAATCTTGCTTTCCAGCTTGTGACCGTTACTGCTGACTTCTGGCCAGCCAGAAGTTGAGGTCACAAGATGGCAGTGCAGGACCTGAGTGGTGCCAGAAACAGATGAAGACAGTGGATGGTAAGTATAATACTATGGGCAAGGAACTTGCATTAACCCCTTCATGACCGGAGGTATTTTCATTTTTGCTCTTTCGTTTTCTTCTCCCCTTCTCCCAGAGCAATAACTTTTTTTATTTTTGGTCAAAATGGCCATGTGAGGGCTTGTTTTTTGCAAGACGAGTTGTACTTTCGAATAACACCACTGTTTTTAAAATATTGTGTACTGGAAAACAGGAAAAAAAATTCTAAGTGCGGTGAAATTGAAAAAAATGCAATTCCACAATTGCTTTTTTACTATGTTCACTAAATTCTAAAACTGACCTGCCATTATGATTCTCCAGGTCATTATAAGTTCATAGACACCAAACATGTACAGGTTCTTTTTTTGTGAAAACATTTTCCAAAGTTTGTTTAAAAAAAAAAATTGCGCCATTTTCCGAAACCCATAGCATCTCCAATTTTTGTGATCTCTGGTTGGGTGAAGGCTAATTTTTTGCGTGCTGTGCTGACATTTTCAATAATCCCATTTTTGTGCAGATCTTTTGATCGCCCGTTATTGCATTTTAATGCAATCTTGTGTTGACCAAAAAACACTATTGTGGCGTTTTGGCTTTTTTCTTGCTACCCGGTTTAGTGATCAGGTTAATTCTTTTTTTATAGTCTCCATGGGAGACTAGAAGCTGCCATAACCCGATCGACTCTGCTACATACAGGCAATGCTCAGATCGCCTGTATGTAGCAGAATTGCTGAATTGCTATGAGCGCCAACCACCGGGCGGCGCTCATAGCAGTACGGTAGTGACAACCATACAGGTCTTCTGGGGATTTCTAATTGTCATGCCAACCCATCGGCGACCCATGGTCATGTGAGATGGGCATCGATGGGCGGGATTTCGGATGCGCTTGCCAGAAGCGCGTGTTAAATACCGCTGTCAAAAGTTTGACAGCGGCATTTAACTAGTTAACATCCATGGGTGGATCGCGAATCCACTTGCGGCTGTTAGAGGCACATGTCAGCTGTTTAAAAAAGCTGACGTGCTGGAAAGGATGTAGGCTCAGCACTGAGCTCACATCTTAGGGAGGGTGTCTGACATTGGCGTACCATTACACCAGATGTCGGAAAGGGGTTAATGCCTCCACTACAGCGCTGAAAACAACCCCTTAAGGACTAAGGGTATTTCCCTTTTTGCATCTCTGTTTTTTTGCTCTCCTTTTTCCCAGAGCCATAACTTTTTGATTTTTCTGTCAATAAGGCCTTGTGAGGGCTTGATTTTTTGCAGGACGAATCGAACTTTTGAACAACATGATTGAATTTTTCCTGCTTTCCAGTACACTGTGTGGTAAAATAAAAGTGTGGGGAAATTGCAAAAAAAGTGCAATTCAACAATTGTTTTTTTTTTTTTACAGTAAAATGGCCCCCACACAGCCCTCCATAAAGTACCAAGGCTCCCATGTAGCCCTCCAAATATTATAAGGGCCCCCACATAGCCCTCCAAATATTATAATGCCCTCCAAATATTATAATAGCCCAAATATATTATAATGGGCCCCATAATCCTCCATATTGTAAACTGCGGGGTGCATACTCCATATACTATAGTGCATGCTACAGTCCTCCACACAGTATAATGCACTCCCCATAGTCTTCCATATAGTATAATGCACTCTCCGTAGTCTTCCATACAGTATAATGCACTCAACATAAAAAAACAATACTCCCCTCTCCTTCTCGTTCCTTTGCTGCTCCAGTCTCTGCAGCAAGCATGCTGAAGTGCCTGCATATCTCAGCGCAGCGGGCTTCATGTAGTGACATCATCGTTCCCGCTGCACTGAGACATCAGACGCCGAGGAAGAATGATGGAGGAAAAAGTGTCAGCAGACGTTCCATCTTTCAATATTGCTTTCAACTGCATTGGCATCCAGGATGCCGATACAGTTGAACTTGCGATGACGAACGGAGGGGGGCAGAGTTAGCTAGAGTCAAACTGGGCAATTGCCCAAAGCCCACATTCTCTTAGGGGGCCACAGCGTTTCCCTTCCAAGGTTAAGACTGCTTAAAGACCTTTGGTGAATTCACAGTAATGTGACCATAATTTCACCAAAGATCTCTTAACTGCAGGAGTCTAGAGGAATTAAACAGTAGACAGGCTGGTATGCAGGCAGGAGTTAGGGGGAAGGAAGAGCAAACTGGGTAATTTCTCCTCAGCGTGCTCTACGTATTCCGTTATGTGAATAGGGTTGTTCGCGTACAGGTCCCACGCGTGCGCATTCAAATTGCCTCCCAACTGCGGGCAAAGCCGAAAAGCATTAGTGCGCATGCGCCGGTGAACTATATCCCGAAACACAACCAAATACTTCCGGGACATAGTACTTCCAAAGCATGCGCACTAATGCTTTTCGGCTTTGCCCGCAGTTGGGCAAAGCATACTGCGCACGCGCGGGAGGCAATTTGAATGCGCAAGCGCAGGACCTGTATGCGAACAACGCTATTCACATAACGGAATGCGCACAGCACGCCGAGGGTGGGGAGAGGGACCAGAACCAACGCCCGTCGGACCGGACCGAGGATATTTACATACAGTGCGGCAGCAATATAAAAGGTTTTTATGGGGGATTCATGGGGAGTCAGGGGGTTTCACAAGTAGTTGGGGAATGTATAGTCCACTCTCTATTAGATGATATTTTTAGTTGATAGATTCCCTTTAATTCATGGTGCTGTACATGAGAAGGGGTTACATACAGTGGGTTGCAAAAGTACTCACCCCCTTGCATTTTTGGTGTTTTGCTACCTCAGAACCTGGCATTTAACTTGTTTTTTGGAGGGTGTGCATCAGTACATGTAAAGAACGTGCCTACAAATGTGAGCATTTGTTTTTCTTTTTATAGCAAAGCAAATAACAAATAGGACAAATGGCGAGTACGGCTTATTATGGTCGTAAACACAGATACTCCAGTCTCTGCTTGGTAACTCTACAGCTCCTTCAGGGTTACCTTTGGTCTCTGTTCTGCCTCTCTAATTAATGCCCTCCATGCCCAGGCTGAGAGTTTTGGTGGGCGGCCCTCTCTTTGCAGGTATTGTTATAGTACTGTGTTCTTTCCATTTGATGATAATGGATTTGATGGCACTCTGGAGGATCATCAGAGATTAGGATACTTTTTATAACCCAACCCTGACTTGTACTTCTCAACAACTTTATCCCTGACTGGTTTGGAGATTTCCTTGGCCTTCATGGTATTTGGTTAGTGGTGCCTCTTGCTTAACGGTGTTACAGCCTGTGGCCTTTCAGAAAAGGTGTGCTAATACTGATAAACCATGTGACATTAGATTGTACAGAGATGAACTTCCTTTTACTTAGCATGTGACTTATGAAGGTAATTACTTGCACCAAATTTTTTTAGGGGCTGGCTTCATAGCAAAAAGGATGAATACATACACACATGCCAATTTTTAGTTATTTGATCCAATCAATTTAATTTATTCCTATATTTTTCGCATTTCACTTCACCAACTAAGACTATTTAGTGCTTAATGCATAACACACAAATCAGATTACAAAAATATTTAAACACAGTTTATAATGTAGCAAAAAAGGTAAAAAGCCAAGGGGATGAATTCTTTTGCAAGCCACTGTAAGTGTGATACTGAAACGTTGAGCTTTCAGCTCTGGAAAGACAGTGAAAAGGAAGAGTAATACGGCAGGGGGTGCTGATAAATTAAGGGTTTGCAATGTGACACAGCTGAAATCAGCTGTGCTGTCCCTACTTTCACACTGACTCTTGTAGGAGAGGTTAGACCAGAACATCAGAGCTGTATCATCACATCTGACACATTTGAGAAATCTGCTCTACGCTATGGTGGGGCATGTTCTTTCTTTCCTTTGAGTGTTGCTGACAGATTATGATTGGTTAGCATCATAGAGGGGGGGGGGGGAAGTACACCCCCCCACTGAAAACTGATAACACTCACTTAGACTTGATGAAAATTTCAAAATTAACTCAATAGAGGCCAAACACTGATTGCAAATATTTACGCAAACAAATGTCAAAATTTTAAATAAAAAAAAAATAAAGTGTGACTCTGCTCGGCAGTCATTATTATATCCTGTACCCAGTTCAACATGAAAAATGTGGTGCATGGCGTACTTTAGTATCAAGAAATAAATGGATGAAAAAGTTGGAGGGTAATATGTCCCCCCATTTACCTTGCACAATGGTGCCGGGATACAAACAACGATACTGTTGACTCCAGTATGCTGCAATTCTTGTTCCTTCAAGTAGACAGCGGACAGAGGGCGGCTTTACATCTATGATCTAGTGATAACAAAAACAATAATTTAATTTTTTATATGCGCAAACAATAAAAAATCTGAAGCTTACAAAACACATGTATGGGCACCTTTTTTTTACTACTTTGTATATTTAGCCACTTGCAGTCATGTTCGACAAATTACTGACTCAGTATAAAGCTAGCATGTTTCATTTGTTCTCAGCCTTACACCTATACAGTAGCTAAAACAATCCTTAATTTTTTTTCATTGCCCAAATTATCATTCTATGCAGAGGGACTTTTGACTATAAACAGTTGTAAATTTATTTTATGGGAGTTTGTTTACAGTATATTTCTTTTAAATAAAGGAAAAGATATAGAAACTAAAAAAAAAAAAAGATAATTAGGAGCAGTAGGTAACAGTACAGTGGAATGCACCAGTACAGTGGATGGCCACTTTGGGCCAAAACAAGAGCTGCTGGCTATATGTGTATTCTGGTGATGGGAACTGTTAATGTGTGATTGGTGAGAAGTGGACTTTTTCCAAGAGAGAGCAGTGGGACTGTGGACAATTCGAAGGGTGGAAGCGGGACTGGGGTGGAGACTGGGCGGAGTCTTGACGGGGCCCTGAAAATTTTGCCAGTATGGGGCCCTGAAATTCCTAGTGGCAGCCATGTGTGGGGGGGAAACTACTTTTGAGGCACCGTGCAACGCTTGGAAGGCGCCATACTGGAGTTCAGATTTTGCTGGAATGGTTTGAAGGTGCGATGTTACATTGGCAGGGTCCCTAAGATGCCAGAACAACAGAAACCCCCCATATGTGAACTCACTTTACAAACAATCTCCAATGAATTCATCTATTGGTGCAGTTTTCATACTGATACCACATGTGCCTCACTGACTTTAATACCACTGACCGGTGAAGAAAGAATAAATTACATTTTTAAGACTAAAATGTTGTTTTAGCCCAAAGTTTTAAATTTTTCAAAGTTCTAATAGGAAATTTTTTTTTACAACAAACTGAGGTTCATTTTTTTCCTGAGTGCGCCAATAAACTACATGTAATCAGAACATATTTTTCAGGCACAGTGCAAAGCTCAGAAGTGAAGGAGCAACAGATTTTACTGTTATGGTTTGCAGATGCCATGACCCACTGGGAGGGCCCATGAGGTGCCAGAGCAGCAAAATCCCCTTCATAACTACACCTCTCAATGAATACATCAAGGGGTGCAGTGATCATATTGACACCACAGAATTTTATACCACTGGGCAGTGAAGAAAAAATAACTACATTTTTACGACCAAAATTTTGTTTTAGCCCCAGATTTTACATGTTCCCACAAGAAGTGGGTAAAAATGGCACCAAAATTTGTCCCACAATTTCTACTGAATGCGGCAATACCCTATATGTAGCTGTACAGTACTGCTTAGCCATACAGAGAGACTCGGGAGGAACGGAGCGCTATTTGCCTCGTGGAGTGCAGATTTTCCTAGAACAGTTTGTGGACTCCATATACAGAGCCCCAAATTGCTAGAAGAGCAAAATCCCTCCTCAAGTGATCCCATTTTGGAAATTATACCCCTTTGGGAATTTATCTACAGGTGTTGTGATGATTTTGACTTAATGGGTATTTTTCAGAAACAAACAGCAATGAATGTTGCCGAATGAAAATTGCAAACTGCTGTTGTAGTGACCAGTACGTTGTAGTGACCAGTGCACTGTGGTGAACAGTACGTTATGCCCTTCTCATGCTTCTGGAGACATGCACCTGTAAGATAGGGGGCTCTCATTCTTACAGAAATGCCAAACATGTGGATGTTATATGTGGTTTAGGTACACTGTGGGACTCAGAAGGGAGGGAAACATTTTGATTTGGGTGCAAAGAATTACCTGAATTTATTTTGGCAGGAGGAGCCATTTTGCTTTTCCAGAGCTTTTGTACTACCAGTAACGTGGTAGCCCCCTATATTTCCATTAACAGATGACAGATCTGAGTGAAGACTTGCTTTTTTTGTGGATTGAATTGAAGCTTTTATTGGGAATATTTTACATAACGTTTGGGATCACATTTATCCGGCGCTCTATGCTGACCACTTACTTTGAGGTTTCCATCTAAATCGCTGAGTGACGTGATTCAGGTGAAACCCTCGAGGGATCCATTCACTGTAATGAGGCAACAAAGTTACTCAGGACTCTGTCTGGCCTCTGTTCAGCGGTCTCCTTCTTTTCAAAAGTTGCCAAAACTGTGGCCGACAGCACTTTTATACAATCCTAAAAAGATGGACACCGCTGATCCTATGGTGTCCACAGTGCCTCCATCTGCCTTATTATAGGGAGTCTAACGCCAGAAGTTCCGTCTGAATCACGTATTTCAGCGATTTACATGGAAACCCTAAATGTGTGTCGAGCCTTACTGCGATCTTTGGGAGGCAGAATGAAAAAAATCAACAGCAGGTGAAGACTTGGTTTTATTTATTTTTTACTCCGTTCCTCGTGCGATATAAGTGATTAGGTGACTTTACTCTTTAGGTTGGTGCGATTACAGCAATACAAGATTTATATCGGGTTTTTAGGTTTGTCTGCTGTCACACATTAAAAGATTTTTTTTACTGCAAAAACTAGTTTCTTGCATCACCATATTTTGAGAGCTATAATTTTTTCATATTTTGGCAGACAGAGTCATGTGATGGCTTGTTTTTTTTGGGGACAGTTTCCTTTCTATTCCGATTTTTGGGAGGCAGAATGTACAAAATCCAGCAATTAAGAATTTTTTTTTTTGGAGGGGGGATTATGCTGTTGCATGTGTGGTAAAATTGATAATGCAGCTTTATTCTTCGGGTCATTAAGTTTACAGCGATGACCAATTTGTATACTTTTTTTTATGTTTTGGCACTTTTACACAATAAAAACTGTTTTATAGAAAAAAACAATTATGTTTGCATCGCTTTATTCTGAGAGCTATAACTTTTTAATTTTTCAACTGATGGAGCTGTATGGCAGTTTGTTTTTATGTGGGACAAGATGACGTTTTGAGCGATACCATGTTTATTTATATCCTTCTTTTTTATCACGTTTTATTCCATGTTTTGTTTGGCAGTATGATGAAAGTGCGTTGTTTTTTTTATAATTTTTTATGGTTTTCAATAAAGGGGTTAACTATTGGGACAGTTTTATAGGTCAGGTGATTTTGGACGCTGCGATACTACATATGTGTACTTTATTTTTTAAATACAAATATTTATTTATGGGTACAATATGTTTTGATTTTATTTATTAGTTTTTTTATATTTTTACAATTATTTAAAACTTTTTTTTAATTTTTAAACTATTTTACTTTGTCCCACTATGAGACTTTCATTTTTTTCACGATGATCGCTTGTATAGCATGGGGATGCACTGACAGAGAAAGCTGCTGATCATTCACTGCACATGACCAAGCAACTTTCCTAGCTCTGGTGACCCGGATCGAGTCACCAAGGCAACGATCAGTAGCCCGCGTCATGCCGTCGGGTCTCCGATTCAAGCGTAGAAGGGCTGTGATCCCTCTAACTGCTCCTGCAATGCTGCGATCAAGTTCAATCGCAGCATTTAGGGGGTTAAAGTGCCGATCCTGGCACTTAGTGCCGGGTGTCCGCTGTCAGAATCAGATGATACCTGACAGCGATCGCGCAAGCAAAGCCTGTGTGGGCATCCGATCACCTAGATGTAATAATCCGTCCCTAGTCAATAAGGCACAGGGATGTATTATTACGCCCAATGTCAGAAAGGGGTCGAATGATAGGATCCTAAAACAATAAAATGTTTTTAATTATTGTCAATGTACAAAGCAAACAATAGTTCTGCACATATTTCAGGTGTTTCCACTAATCTGTTAGTTAAGTGTTAAAGTTTTCAGGTGAACTCACAGCTTCTTGTAAAAGTTGCTCTTGGCTGTAGATATGTGGACGGTTTCCTCTTTCGCCTTCGATAATTACACGATATCTAAATACAATTGTAGAAAGAAAAAAAATGGAATTAAAAAATGTAAAATCATATAAATATTTGTATTATTAAAAATCTGAAGGAAGCAAAGCACACCAACCAATTAACAAAACCACAACAAGAAGATTTGTTTCAATGAAGATTTCACTCAAGCAATGTACAGTGGATATAAAGTCTACAAGCCACTATTAAAAGTATTTGCCAAGTAAAAAAAAAAAAAAAATCATACTTACAAGAATCACGTCGGAACTTTTTCCACCTTCAATGTCACCCATAATTGTTAAATTCAACTGAAAAATAAACTGAAATCTTTTCAGGTGGAAAAAATAAAGAACTAAAATAATGTGATTGCATAAATACAGTACTATTTTGTTGAAGTATCCTTTGAATTTATGACAGCATTCTGTCTTTTTGGGTAGGAGACTATCATAACATCTAGAATAGGCAATCTTTGCCCACTCTTTCTTGCAGTAGCGTATCAAAACTGTCCCAAAACTGACTACGAGTGCATCTCCTCTGTACAGCCCTCTTCTGGTCACCCACAGATTTTTAATTTCATTCAGTTTGGGCACTGGTTGGGCCATTAAAAAACGGTGAGCTTTTTCTAGTGAAGCCATTATTTTGTTAATTTGGAGGCATGTATAGGGTCATTTTCATGCTGAAAAGTGACATTACTCGTTTTCATCTACACCTTTTCTAGCAGGAGGCTTGAGAACTTGCTTCAAAAATCACTGCTATTTGGAACTGTTCATAATTTCCTCCACTGCGACTAAAGTCCCAGTTCCAACTGCCAAAAACAGCCCAAAGCATAATACTGCCTCTACCATGCTTCACTGTGGGTATCGTTTCCTGCTGGAGATGAGAAGTGTTAGCTTTGTACCAAACATATCTTTTGGAATTATGCCCAAAAAGTTCAACCTAGGTCTCATCAGAGCATAGCACATTTTCCCACATGCGTTTGGCAGACTTGATGTAGGTTTTAGCAAAACATAGCCAGGTTTGTATTTTTTTTTTGTAAGAAAAGGTTTTCGTCATGCCTCTCAGGCTAGACATATGAAGAATATGGGAGATTGCTGTCACTGTATACAACCAGTACTGGCCAGAAATTACTGCTGCATCTTTAATGTTGCTGTATTTTTGGCAGCCTTTTGTAACAATTTTCTTGTTATCTTTTCATCTGGTTCTAGGTAATGTCACTATTGTGCCAATTTTAAGCCACTTGATGACCATCTTCACAGCACATGTATGGTATATTTATTGCCCTTGGAAAATTTTTGATATCCTTTTTTTGACTGACTTTTCAACAACAACTCTTTGCTGTGTTGTATACAAAGTTTACAGACTATGATTTTTGCTGTAAAATGTAACTAACAAAACGTCAGGAAAATCCTAATAGAATAGCCAAATCTTATATTTGTTAATCGGAATCACTTTACATGATGGTACCTGTAAACTGACTACTTTTTGACATGAGTCTAAAGGGCTATCCCATGAACAAAGTACATTTTATTTAAGAAATTTCAGAATAATACGTTTGACAATGTATTTTTCATGGACCCACGTACTTGTATTGGCCCTTTTCATCAGTGCTGCTGGAAAAAAAATGGACATGTCTCTGAGTTTTGCACAGACACACAGTCCTTGAAAAAACATGGACATGTTAATAGCCCCATAAATTATAATGGGTATACAGATGTGGCCAAAAGTATTGACACCCCTGCAATTTTGTCAGATACTACTCAGTTTCTTAATGAAAATGATTGCAAACACAAATTCTTTGGTATTATTATCTTCATTTACTTTGTCCTAAATGAAAAAAACACAAAAGAGAATGAAGCAAAAAGCAAAACATTGATCATTTCACACAAAACTCCAAAAATGGGTCAGACAAAAGTATTGGCACCCTCAGCCTAATACTTGGTTACACAACCTTTAGCCAAAATAACTGCGACCAACCACTGTCATGATCTGAAGTGATCTGACAGTTTTAAATCACTGGGTGAACTTTTTTTACTTTGGAAAGTTCCAAGGTGTCTTGACTGTCCCCGGTGGTGGTTTTGATATTGCACTTTAGGTTTTGTGCACTTAATCATGTATCAGGTGTTACACCCTATAAAGGTGTGCTAGAGGTGTGCAATCACTGCCTGTGATATTGTGAGTTTGTGTTCACTCTGTTTTTGGAGAGCCTGGATGAAGGATGGAGCTGGTGAGGAGTCCTGCGCAGCTTAGCCAGGGGGGATGTGTTTCAGCTATGGTGTCTGGACGAAGGGCTGGCATGGCGTGGTGGAGTCGCAGTGATGGTGTCAGCGGGAAGTGTCTGTATGGGCTGGTGGAGTGGCGACTATGGAGAGTGGCACTCACCATGTGGGACTTGGCCGCTGAGCTGGACTCAAGCATGCTCGACTTCGTGTCAGCAGCTGAACTCATCCTTGGGACTCTGGTTCTAAGCAGCTGCAACTGGTGTTGGACTCTGCTCCAAGGTTGCACTAAGGTGAAGGATCCTGTTATGGTGATGGATCCGGGTGGAGGAGAAGATGCACTCAGGTGGAGGGCTCTGTTGCTAGGAGCGCACGCAACAGAGCAAAGCTAAGTGGTGTTTCCCCTGTATTGTCTCTTTCCTCATGTGTGTTATTAGTGCAGTGGTGGGATTATTTTCCGCACCGACCTGTTCCCTAGTGAGGGTTTAGGGTCAGGGCGAGCTAGGGCGTTGAGGTACGCGTGCGGCGCCCGGTGCGAAACCGGCATAGGGAACATTAGGAGTGCAGGGACACTGGCTCAGGGGAGCTCAGGAGGTCTCCAATTCCCTTTTCCCTATTGCAGGGCCCACCATTGTTAAAGTTACCCAGGTTCCCCCCTTTATTATTTAAATGCGCCTTACTGGAGGCGGTGTTTCCAGATATTGTATGTATAACGTGTAATACCTAAATTCGCCAGGTGGAGGCGGCGTATCCACCTGCACGTTTTTATTATTTAAATGCGCCCCACTGGAGGCGGTGTATCCAGGGTCACGTGTGTTATGGGTTCGCCTTGCGGCATCATCTGCGTCCTGAGACACGTGACCATGACAACCGCTTCCGGTAACCATCAATGAGTTTCTTACAATGCTCTGCTGGAATTTTAGACCATTCTTCTTTGGCAAACTACTCCAGGTCCCTGATATTAGAAGGGTGCCTTCTCCAAACTGTCATTTTTAGATCTCTCCACAGGTGTTCTATGGGATTCAGGTCTGGACTCATTACTGGCCACCTTAGAAGTCTCCAGTGCTTTCTCTTAAACCATTTTCTAGTGCTTTTTGAAGTGTGTTTTGGGTCATTGTCCTGCTGGAAGACCCATGACCTCTGAGGGAGACCCAGCTTTCTCACACTGGGCCCTACATTATGCTGCAAAATTTATTGGTAGTCTTCTGACTTCATAATGCCATGCACACGGTCAAGCAGTCCAGTGCCAGAGGCAGCAAAGCAACCCCAAAACATCAGGGAACCTCCGCCATGTTTGACTGTAGGGACCGTGTTCTTTTCTTTGAATGCCTCTTTTTTTCTCCTGTAAACTCTATGTTGATGCCTTTGCCCAAAAAGCTCTACTTTTGTCTCATCTGACCAGAGAACATTCTTCCAAAACATTTTAGGCTTTTTCAGGTAAGTTTTGGCAAACTTCAGCCTGGCTTTTTTATGTCTCGGGGTAAGAAGTGGAGTCTTCCTGGGTCTCCTACCATACAGTCCCTTTTCATTCAGACGCCGACAGATAGAAGGGGTTGACACTGCTGTACCCTCGGACTCCAGGGCAGCTTGAACTTGTTTGGATGTTAGTCGAGGTTCTTTATCCAACATCCGCACAATCTTGCGTTGAAATCTCTTGTCAATTTTTCTTTTCCGTCCACATCTAGGGAGGTTAGCCACAGTGCCATGGGCTTTAAACTTCTTGATGACAGTGCGCACGGTAGACACAGGAACATTCAGGTCTTTGGAGATGGACTTGTAGCCTTGAGATTGCTCATGCTTCCTCACAATTTGGTTTCTCAAGTCCTCAGACAGTTCTTTGGTCTTCTTTCTTTTCTCCATGCTCAATGTGGTACACACAAGGACACAGGATAGAGGTTGAGTCAACTTTAATCCATATCAACTGGCTGCAAGTGTGATTTAGTTATTGCCAACACCTGTTAGGTGCCACAGGTAAGTTACAGGTGCTGTTAATTACACAAATTAGAGAAGCATCACATGATTTTTCGAACAGTGCCAATACTTTTGTCCATCCTCTTTTTTATATTTGGTGTGGAATTATATCCAATTTGGCTTTAGGACAATTCTTTTTGTGTTTTTTCATTTAAGACAAATTAAATGAAGATAATACCAAAGAATTTGTGTTTGCAATCATTTTCAGGAAGAAACTGAGTTTTTTATCTGACAAAATTGCAGGGGTGTCAATACTTTTGGCCACAACTGTATGTAGTATCAATGAAAAAAACGGATGAGGTCTAAGGGAATACAAACTACAAAACATGGGCAAGCAGCTGCAGCTTTCTGACATTTCCCTGCCGGTTTCACCATAAAAGTGAGTATTTCTGCTACATCTCCAGCCCTCTAAGGTCATCATAGATCACATATGTGTTGTACAGTCATGGCCAAAAGTTTAGAGAATGACACAAATATTAATTTTTACAAAGTCTACTGCTTCATTTTTTCTAATGGCAATTTGCATATACTCCAGAATGTTATAAAGAGTGATCAGCTTAACAGCAATTACTTGCAAAGTCAATATTTGCCTAGAAAATTACCTTTATCCCCCAAAACACATTTCAACATCATTGCAGCCCTGCCTTAAAAGGACCAGCTAACATCGTTTCAGTGATTGCTCCATTAACACTGGTGTGGGTGTTGATGAGGACAGGGCTGGAGATCAATCTGTCATGATTAAGTAAGAATGACACCACTGGACACTTTAAAAGGAGGCTGGTGCTTGGCATCATTGTTTCTCTTCTGTTAAGCATGGTTATCTCTAAAGAAACACGTGCAGTCATCATTGCACTGCAGAAAAATGGCCTAACGGGGAACAGTATCGCAGCTAGAAAGATTGCACCTCAGTCAACAATCTATCGCATCATCAAGAACTTCAAGGAGAGAGGTTCCCTTGTTGCCAAAAAGGCTCCAGGGCGCCCAAGAAAGACCAGAAAGCGCCAGGACCGTCTCTTAAAAGTGTTTCAGCTGCGGGATCGGGCTACCAGCAGTGCAGAGCTTGCTCAGGAATGGCAGCAGGCAGGTGTGAGTGCATCTGCACGCACTGTGAGGCGGAGACTCTTGGAGCAAGGCCTGGTCTCAAGGAGGGCAGCAAAGAAGCCACTTCTCTCCAGAAAAAACATTATGGACAGACTGATATTCTGCAAGAGGTACAGGGAGTGGGCTGCTGAGGACTGGGGTAAAGTCATTTTCTCTGATGAATCCCCTTTTCGATTGTTTGGGACATTTGGAAAACGGCTTATTCGGAGAAGACCAGGTGAGCGCTACCACCAGTCTTGTCTCATGCCAACTGTCAAGCATCCTGAAACCATTCATGTGTGGGGTGGCTTCTCAGCCAAGGGAATGGGCTCTCTCTCAGTCTTGCCTAAACACACAGCCATGAATAAAGAATGGTACCAGAATGTCCTCCAAGAGCAACTTCTCCCAACCGTCCAAGAGAAGTTTGGTGATCAACAATGCCTTTTTCAACATGATGGAGCACCTTGCCATAAAGCAAAGGTGATAACTAAATGGCTCAGGGAACAAAACAGAGATTTTGGGACCATGGCCTGGAAACTCCCCAGATCTTAATCCCATTGAGAACTTGTGGTCAATCATCAAGAGACGGGTGGACAAACAAAAACCTTCAAATTCAGACAAAATAAAAGCATTCATTTTGCAAGAATGGACTGCTATCAGTCAGGATTTGATCCAGAAGTTGATTGAGAGCATGCCAGGGAGAATTGCTGAGGTCCTGAAGAAGAAGGGTCAACACTGCAAATATTGACTTGCTGAATTAACTCATTCTAATTGTCAATATAACCTTTTGTTACTCATAATATGATTGCAATTATATTTCTGTATGTGATAAAAACATCTGACAAACACATAAAAACCAGAGGGCAGCAGATCATGTGAAAATATAATATTTGTGTCATTCTCTAAACTTTTGGCCATGACTGTAGAAGCTCAGCAGGTCTAGGACTGATAACTTTCAAAATTGAGATCCCAGAGGTTTACAGACTATGGCTTTTGCTGCAAAATGCAACTAAGAAAATGTCCAGAAAATCCTACTAGAAATTAAACTTTCTAGAATGGCAGTTGGCTACAATTTAACATGGGTTAAAAGTGATTGGCTAATTCTGAAGACAACCACATCCCCAATTATTATAAGTGGGTGTTCACATATTTGCAATCACATTGTTTCATTTACATTTTCCCACTCAAAATGATTTCAGTTTGTTTCTCAATGGAATTGTACATATTATGGGTAATTTTAAAAGTTCTGAAATGATTCGTCTTGGCAATGATTTTTATTACAAGACAAAACATGGCGTCTGTGTGTAGACCTTTTGTATTCATTGTATTTGGTGAAATCCATGTCTAAGTCAGAAACAAAATCCAAATTTAACACATTCGAGATATTTCCGCACATTCATTACTAATTTTTAATCAAAATAATCTGCCAAGTCTGAAATTGTTGTAGCCTGAATCAAGAGTTAAATTTCGTGAAGGGCTAACACAGAAAAATATAGGATGTGAGTAGGCACCCTATGCAAGTCACAGACATCCTAGGTTCTCCACTACTGCGGCAGCTTTACATTTTGGCTTACAGTTGTCGGTAACAAATGAGGAATTCACTTCCATTTGCTGTAAACATTCTAGTAAGGTGTCATGATCCAGGTTGGATCTGACAGTTTAAATGCACAAGTGAACTTTTTTTCCTTTGGCTGTGTGCCAAAGTGGTGTGATTGCCCCCGGTGGCCATTAGTATTATTGCACTGTGGTGTCGTTTGTTCTAAGTTGCCCCGGTGGTGGTGAGCGGTAGTGCACTTTAGTTTCTTTGGTTAAGTGCACGTAATTAAAATGCAGGTGTGAATGCTCTATAAATGAGTGTCAGGTGTATCGATCACTGTTGGTGACAGTTAGTCATTCACAAGTAAGCCTGGGTGAAACATGGAGCTGAACAAGAGTCCTGGGCAGCCCAGCCAGAGGGGACGAGTGGCAGCTATGGGGTCTGCAAGAAGGGCTGGCATGGCGTGGTGGAGTCACAGTTTATGGTGTCAGCAGGAAGTGCTTGCATGGCTTGGTGGAGTGGCGACTATGGTGAGAGTTGCACTCAGCATGCTGGACTTGGTTGCTGAAAGCTGGACTCAAGCATGCTGGACTTTTTGGCAGAACCTGGACTCATCTTTGGGACTCTGTTTACTGGGCAGCTGCAACTGGTGGTGGACTCTGCTCCAAGGCTGCACTATGGTGATGGATCCGGTTGGAGAAGATGCACGCAGGTGGTGGGCTCTGTTGCGGGGAGCATAAGCAACAGAGCAAAGCTAAGTGGTGCCCCCCTGTATTGTCATTTTTCCTTATGTGTGTTTAGTGCAGTGGTGGGATGAGTTTTTGCAACTACCAATTCCCTAGTGAGGGTTTAGGTGCAGGGCGAGTCAGGGTTTTGAGGTTCTTGTGCGTCACCCGGTGCGGAACCGGCATAGGGAACGATAGGAGTGTAGAGACACTGACTCAGGGGAATGCAGGAGGTCTCTACTTCCCTGTTTCCATATCGCAGGGCCCTCCATTAACATGTTACCCAGGTTTTCCCCGTATTGTATATATACGTGTAATATTGAAATTCGCCAGTTGGAGGCGGCGTATCCAGCTGCACGTTTTATTATTTAAATTCGCCCCATTGGAGGCGGTGTATCCAGGGTCACGCGTGTCATCTAAATCCGCCCTGCTGGAGGCGCTGTGTCCAGCCGCGCGTGACCGTGACAAAGGTACTTGGCATAGCTGACCAGCAGACTTATTATTTTTACTTCATATAAAACACTGCTAATTATAAAAATACCAATATATGAAATATATTTTAGAGTTTAATAACATTTTCAGTATGTAGGAAGAACATGTACTCACATATCTGGAGAGTGAACGGTCTGTACGTGGCCTGCATACAGTAGTTTGTCATCCATTGGTATCAAAACACGTAGACCATCTTTTAATTCATCTTTATCAATAATACAAGAACGTGGTGCTGAAAACATAAAAAATGATCAACAAAGAGTTTTAAGTATACAATGTACAACTCTAAGTTGTAATATACAAAAGAATGCATTTTAACACTGAATACTTACAAGGTGTAACTGGTCTTTCAGGGTTCATGGGAATGGGAAAATTCTCATCTTCAGAGAAACTGCTATCCTGACTAGGTTCAAAGTCCTCTTCTGCAGCCATACTCTCCATTAGCTTGCTTACTGCTCCACATTTATTCTGATAGTAAAATATTAAAATACATACCGTATTTAAGCAAAAAAATTTTTTTGTTGATGGCGTTTTTACAAAAATGTGGCTCAGCAGAATTTTTCTCTCAATTGTCTGCATTAATGAATTTTCAACAAGGAAAATCAAATTCTTTGAATTAACATTTTCAAAATATAGAAAAGGTGAACTGTATATAAATACAGTTATATATTTGACCCTATAAACATTTATGTTCAAAATGCAACTGTGTTCTCAAATTTGGACGTTATCTTCTTATCCATGGAATAGAGGATAACTTGCCAATCACTGAGACTACAATTGTTTTTATGCCTGAGAACCGGTGCGCCGAGGAGTGCAGTGGTGGTCAGATCAAGTCCATGGGCATGACGAAAACCAGCCGAGCACAGTGCTCAGCTATTTTCGGCAATCTGATTAAGAATGAAACTTGAAAATAAGCTTTTAAAGGATGTCTACTTGTTAGAGTTGTGTCTGTTAAAGGAGGGGGGACTATAGATCCTAAAATAGTGATCTCTCATATCTACATATATATAAAGCTCAGTGTATGTACAGTATGTGCGTGTGTGTTGCAAGCCACGCCGACTTCACATAGCCACGCCCACTCTGCATAGCCACACTCACAGCAATATAAATATCTAATCTAATATATATATATATATATATATATATATACACACTGTATATATATATATATATATATATTGCTCAAAAAATAAAGGGAACACTTAACCAACACAATGTACTAGGATGGGTTCCCTTTATTTTTTTGAGCAGTATACATTACAGACCAAAAGTTTGGACACACCTTCTTATTCAAAGAGTTTTCTTTCCTTTCATGACTATGAAAATTGTAGATTCACTCTGAAGGCATCAAAACTATGAATTAACACATGTGGAACTATATAATTAACAAAAAAGTGTGAAACAACTGAAAATACGTCTTATATTCTAGGTTCTTCAAAGTAGCCACCTTTTGCTTTGATTACTGCTTTGCACACTCTTGGCATTCTCTTGATGGGCTTCAAGAGGTAGTCACCGGAAATGGTCTTCCAACAGTCTTGAAGGAGTTCCCAGAGATGCGTAGCACTTGTTGGCCCTTTTGCCTTCACTCTGCGGTCCAGCTCACCCCAAACCATCTCGATTGGGTTCAGGTCTGGTGACTGTGGAGGCCAGGTCATCTGGCGTAGCAGCCCATCACTCTCATTCTTGGTCAAACAGCCCTTACACAGCCTGGAGGTGTGTTTGGGGTCATTGTCCTGTTGAAAAATAAATGATGGTCCAACTAAACGCAAACCAGATGGAATAGCATGCCGCTGCAAGATGCTGTGGTAGCCATGCTAGTTCAGTGTGCCTTCAAATTTGAATAAATCCCCAACAGTGTCACCAGCAAAGCACCCCCACACCATCACACCTCCTCATCCATGCTTCACGGTGGGAATCAGGCATGTAGAGTCCATCTGTTCACCTTTTCTGCATCGCACAAAGACACGGTGGTTGGAACCAAATATCTCAAATTTGGACTCATCAGACCAAAGCACAGATTTCCACTGGTCTAATGTACATTCCTTGTGTTCTTTAGCCCAAACAAGTCTCTTCTGCTTGTTGCCTGTCCATAGCAATGGTTTCCTAGCAGCTATTTTACCATGAAGGCCTGCTGCACAAAGTCTCCTCTTAACAGTTGTTGTAGAGATGTATCTGCTGCTAGAACTCTGTGTGGCATTGACCTGGTCTCTAATCTGAGCTGCTGTTAACCTGCGATTTCTGAGGCTGGTGACTCGAATGAACTTATCCTCCGCAGCAGAGGTGACTCTTGGTCTTCCTTTCCTGGGTGGTCCTCATGTGAGCCAGTTTCTTTGTAATGCTTGATGGTTTTTGCCACCGCACTTGGGGACACTTTCAAAGTTTTCCTAATTTTTCAGACTGACTGACCTTCATTTCTTAAAGTAATGATGGCCACTCGTTCTTTACTTAGCTGCTTTTTTCTTGGCATAATACAAATTCTAAAAGTCTATTCAGTAGGACTATCAGCTGTGTATCCACCAGACTTCTGCACAACACAACTGATAGTCTCAACCCCAGTTATAAGGCAAGAAATCCCACTTATTAAACCTGAGAGGGCACACCTGTGAAGTGAAAACCATTTCCGGTGACTACCTCTTGAAGCTCATCAAGAGAATGCCAAGAGTGTGCAAAAGCAGTAATCAAAGCAAAAGGTGGCTACTTTGAAGAACCTAGAACATAATACATGTTTTTAGTTGTTTCACACTTTTTTGCTAATTATATAATTCCACATGTGTAAATTCAAAGTTTTGATGCCTTCAGAGTGAATCTACAATTGTCATAGTCATGAAAATAAAGAAAACTCTTTGCATGAGAAGGTGTGTCCAAACTTTTGGTCTGTACTATATATATATATAATAATTATATCTAATTATATATTTCATAGGCACATCTTGACCACAACAGGTTACACTGCCTGTGTTGCCCATAGCAACCAATCACTAAGCATCTTTCAATTCACCAGAGCTGTTTAAAAGATGAAAGCTGAGCTATGATTGGTTGCTATGAGCAACAGTTTTCCTTGTAGATAGTTGTGGTAACTGAGGCCTATTATTCTTATCATTTCTATGGTGTTATCATTCTTCTGTAAAGCTGGAAATAACAATTTATTACCGTGCCGACACAGACCACCCTCTGACACAGACTGCAGGGGGAGCCCAGAATCAGGAACTTCTCTTTGGCTGGCATGAAGCATCTCATTAACTTAATAATTCAAACACAGATTAAAATAATATGAGTAAAAATTCAGTGGCGCTTGTGTTAGAGAATAATTCCAGCAGCAAACACTAAGACACCTGTCACAGGAGTGTCAAAGAAGTAATATTCAATAACCCATACTATAAGTGTGCGCATGGAGATCTCATAAAGGAAAGGGGTAACTAAAAACAAGTGATTCCTCTTATAAGTGCTCTTTTTATAGCTAAATAATCAGACATAAAAAATAACAAGTAAAAGGCTGGCAGATAAAAAACTCAGAAGAAATACTTAGTAGAAAAAACTCGCTGGTGGATATCTTATCTTAAAACATAACCAGTCATTAAGGGACTGAAGCAGCACAGGTATAAGTAAAAACCTAAAATCACTGGATGAATTATGCAAAACAGAGTACTTCTTCCTGATAGCAGCTAGAAGAAAATCAATACAAACTGCAGCATGTGAAGGGCTGTGTGTCGTAGCCGCAATGGTAAGTACAATAGCCAGAGAGCGGTACCTGTAGAAATAGTGCGATGCGAAGTTCTTACTCCAATAAGCGATGCAGATGTAAACAACGCTTTCTGCTCCAGCGTTTGGAAAAAATGATAAGCACAAAAGGTGTAGACGAGTTACAAGGGCTGCCCCTGCCGGTGGCAGCCTCTTGTCAATATACCTCCAGCTTTGAAGCAATCATGAGCGGCTTCTCGTGCTCCCGGCGTCTGTGAGCTACTCCAGGCTTCCAGGACCTTTGTGACGTGAGTCAGCACGTGACCGCGTCGGCTTCACTTGCTGGTGGTTGCAGCGGGGACCAATGAGCTTTCCAACGCGTTTCAAAGACTAAGGGTACCGTGACACTTAGCGATGCACCAGCGATCCCAACAGCGATATGGATCGCTGGTGCTTCGCTAAGTGGTCGCTAGTGAGCTGCCACACAGATAGATCTCACCAGCGAGATAGCAGGGGTTGGGGGTCGCTACTTACCTGTCAGACGCGGCGTTCCTGACTTCCTCCCGCCTGCCTCCACTCCTCGCTCGTCGGCGCCACAGGAAGCGCAGCAGGAAGTGGCCAACGAGGAATGGTCCAGGGAGTTCTCGCGCGACCAACGATTTGCAGCGGGGGAGCCGGTCGGAGGTAAGTATCACATGCAGCGATATCGCTAGCAATATCGCTGCAGCGTCACAAAATCGGTGACTTTACAGCGATATTGCTAGCAATATCGCAGTGTGTAACGGGGGCTTAACTGTCTTCTTCCTCAGGGATGGTTCCCCCCACCAAAGGAGGATTATTTAAACAGTCCCGCCACTTAAGCTGGTTTGACCCAATTCACTTAATAAAAGCCAAAAAGTTCGATTTCACTATTTAACCCTTTCGGTATTAGGGTGTCCAATGCAAATATCCAGCGGCTTTCAGCATGCGACATTAGCTTTATATGGTTGCCTTTGCGCACTTGTGGCTTAACATGTTCAATTCCTGCAAAGGTGAAATTACTTATAGAGCCTCTATGACAGTCTGCAAAATGTTTAGAAAGGGGATGACCCAGAAATTTCTTCTTTATATTTCTTATGTGTTCCTTGATCCTTATCTGCAGGGATCTTTTAGTGCGTCCTACGTATACCTTCTGGCATGGACATCTGATGGTATAGATGACACTCTTCGTTTTACAAGTGATATAATCTGATATTTCCAATTCATTAGTATTATTACTCCCCATAGCCCATTGCTGTTTAGGGCTCATAGTTTGTTGGCATGCCCTGCATTTTCTGCAGGGAAAAAAACCTTTTAAATTACTAAAAGGTAGAATAGGTGCATTGATATGGTTTTTTGATACAGTGGGGGCAATCATATTACCAATGATCCGGGTTTTCCTGTAAACGAATTTTGCACCTGGTGGAATTGAGGATCCTATAACTTTGTCCTCTTTCAAAATGTCCCAATGTTTTTTGACTATTTTAGTCAAGAAATGACAGTTTGAATTATATTCGGTTATAATAGGAATAAAATCCTCAAAAGGAGTATTTTTCTTATTAGTATTATTTAACCTTTTCAGAGTACCAATAGGTTTATTTCTAGCTGTTATTTTAGCTTCCTCTAGAAGTGAATTATTATAACCTTTCTCCAGAAATTGATGGGTTAGTGTGGATGCTTCGGAGTCATAATCCTGCATTTTAGAACAATTCCTGCGAATTCTAATGTACTGACTCTTGGGTACATTTAATAGCCAATTAGGAAGATGGCAGCTGTCTATTGGGATATAGCTATTTGCATCTCTAGGCTTGTGGAAAACACGAGTTTGAATAGAGTTATCTGCAATAAAAATATTTACATATAGTAACATAGTTAGTAAGGCCGAAAAAAGACATTAGTCCATCCAGTTCAGCCTATAAAATTCTGTCAGAATAAATCCCCAGATCTACGTCCTTCTAAAGAACCTAACAATAACTGTAAGATACAATACTGTTACGCTCCAGGAAGACATCCAGGCCTCTCTTGAACCCTTCGACTGAGTTCGCCATCACCACCTCCTCAGGCAGGGAATTCCAGATTCTCACTGCCCTAACAGTAAAGAATCCTCTTCTATGTTGGTGGAAAAACCTTCTCTCCACCAGACGCAGAGAATGCCCCCTTGTGACCGTCACCTTCCTTGGTATAAACAGATCCTCGGAGAGATATTTGTATTGTCCCCTTATATACTTATACATGGTTATTAGATCGCCCCTCAGTCGTCTTTTTTCTAGACTAAATAATCCTAATTTTGCTAATCTCTCTGGGTATTGTAGTTCCCACATCCCCTTTATTAATTTTGTTGCACTCCTTTGTACCCACTCTAGTTCCATTATATCCTTCCTGAACACCGGTGCCCAAAACTGTACACAGTACTCCATATGCGGTCTAACCACAGATTTGTACAGAGGCAGTATAATGCTCTCATCATGTGTATCCAGACCTCTTTTTATGCACCCCATGATCCTGTTTGCCTTGGCAGCCGCTGCCTGGCACTGGCTGCTCCAATTAAGTTTATCATTAACTAGGATCCCCAAGTCCTTCTCCATGTCAGATTTACCCATTGGTTTACTGTTCAGTGTGTAATGGTGATATTGATTCCTTCTTCCCATGTGTATAACCTTACATTTATCATTGTTAAACTGCATCTGCCACCTTTCGGTCCAAGTTCCCAACTTATCCAGATCCATCTGTAGCAGAATACCATCTTCTCTTGTTTTGACTGCTTTACATAGTTTTGTATCATCTGCAAATATCGATATTTTACTGTGCAAACCTTCTACCAGATCGTTAATTAATATGTTGAAGAGAATAGGTCCCAACACCGACCTCTGCGGTACCCCACTGGTCACAGCGACCCAGTTAGAGAATATACCATTTATAACCACCCTCTGCTTTCTATCACTAAGCCAGTTACTTATCCATTTACACACATTTTCCCCCAGACCTAGCATTCTCATTTTGTGTACCAACCTCTTGTGTGGCACGGTATCAAACGCTTTGGAAAAATCAAGATATACCACATCCAATGACTCACCTTGGTCCAGTCTATAGCTTACCTCTTCATAAAAACTAAATAGATTGGTTTGACAATTAGATTGGTTAGATCTAAAAAATTAATACTACTGGTACTGGTGGTAGAAGTGAAATGTAATAAAATATTTATTTTTATTAATATCCGCTAAAAACAAATCTAAGGATTCTCGACCACCAGACCAAATAAAAACAACATCATCAATGAAACATTTCCACAGTACCAGGCCCGCGCGTAGCTCGCCAGAAGGGTAAATTGTATCCTCCTCCCATTTTCCCACATACAAATTGGCGTAAATAGGCGCGAACCTAGTACCCATCGCAGTCCCCCATTGCTGGGTATAGTAGTCCGCCAAATATTTCAAATAATTGTGGGTTAAAATAAATTGCATACATTCATGTAAAAATTCAGTCTGTATATCTGGGACTATTCCATGTTTCTTTAAAAAGTAGATGGCGTCATTACAGCCTTTTTTTATGTTTGATCACCGTATACAGAGAGGTGATGTTTAGTGAACCTAAAATATATAAATATCCTGCCATCCCACCTCCCCCAGCAGTTGCAGTATATGGGTGCTATCCCTGAGGTAGGCTGGCAGTAGGGGGACTAGTTTCTGATGGTGACAGTCAACATACTTTGATAGATTAGCCGTTAGGCATTGTATACCCGAGATAATAGGATTGCCGGGGGGATTAAACAAACGTTTATGAACTTTCGGTAAATAATAAAAGATGGCAATCCTAGGAAAAGGGGTATTAATGAAATCAAATTCTTTTTTACTTAAAATACCGAACTAAAATGCCCCCATTGTAAGAAGTTTCAGTTCACCTATAAATTTATCAGTGGGATCTCTCTCCAATTTCTTATATGTCTGTGTATCACTCAATAATCTCATAACCTCTCTATGGTAATTCTCTTGGTCCAATAAAACAATACCACCCCCCTTATCAGCTGGACGTATTACAATTTTGTTGTTATTTTGTAGAGATTTAATGGCTTTTCTCTCAGCAAAGGAGAGATTGTATTTAAAATTCAAACACCTCTTCTCACTTATTTTCCGTATGTCAGATATGACATTTTTCTGAAATGTTTCCATCGACTCAGAATACTCATTCAAGGGGTGGAAGTATGACTTGTTCTAAGGAATATTATTATTAATATTATTGGAATAGAATCCTGGACAGTAGGATTTTTTCTAAAAGGCTTTTTAATGGCCAGTTTGCGCATTAACAGTTTTATTCCTACAAAGGCTTGAAATTTGTTGAATTTACACGCAGGAGCATATTTCAAGTCTTTTTCCAATAGTAGAGTTTCATTCTGACTAAGAGCATAGGAGCTTAGATTGAAAATCGATTGAGTGCTCTGGTTCGAGGGAATTAAGTTCTTTTTCTTTTTGGAGAGTTCCCCCCCCCCCCGGCAGCCCCTCCCGCGTGTTTTCTTGGGGCCACCTGAAATTTTTTTTTATTAATTTGTTTTTTCTTTATTTGTTGTCCAGGAATAGATGGATCTATCTCATTACTCCTTTTATTATTAGTAGTTTTCCTCTGTGTATTAGTAGAAGTACTGGGAGAGTTTTCCATAGATACCAGTACTGAGAAACGATTTTGAGTACTCGTTAATGCTAATGGTGATCCTGAATCTAAGGGAGGGGTATTAATGGTTGGAGTACTTGTGGTAAAAGGTGTGGCATCTTCCTTGCCTAAGTTTGTTGGTTCAGGATCAGGGGTGCCATTGATGGCTTCATTTATAACAGACAAATTTATGGATGTTGATCTATTTGGGGTTGGGTGGATTGTCCACCTTTCCTCTATGGAGCTAATTTCTGAGTAGCTCCCATTTACCTCATCAATGGCACCCCAATAAACAATTTTGTACGTACGGAATTAAGGAACAAGTCATACTTCCACCCCTTGAATGAGTATTCTGAGTCGATGGAAACATTTCAGAAAAATGTCATCTCTGACATACGGAAAATAAGTGAGAAGAGGTGTTTGAATTTTAAATACAATCTCTCCTTTGCTGAGAGAAAAGCCATTAAATCTCTACAAAATAACAACAAAATTGTAATACGTCCAGCTGATAAGGGGGGTGGTATTGTTTTATTGGACCAAGAGAATTACCATAGAGAGGTTATGAGATTATTGAGTGATACACAGACATAAGAAATTGGAGAGAGATCCCACTGATAAATTTATAGGTGAACTGAAACTTCTTACAATGGGGACATTTCAGTTGGGTATTTTAAGGAAAAAAGAATTTGATTTCATTAATACCCCTTTTCCTAGGTTTGCCACGTTTTATTATTTACCGAAAGTTCATAAAAGTTTGATTAATCCCCCCGGCCATCCTATTATCTCGGGTATACAATGCCTAACGGCTAATCTATCAAAGTATGTTGACTGTCACCTTCAGAAACTAGTCCCCCTACTGTCAGCCTACCTCAGGGATAGCACCCATGTACTGCAACTGCTGGGTGAGGTGGGGAGGCAGGACCATTATATTTTAGGTTCACTAGACATCACCTCTTTATATACGGTGATCAAACATGAAAAACGCTGTGATGCCGCCATCTACTTTTTAAAGAAACATGGAATAGTAGCAGATATACAGGCTGAATTTTTACATGAATGTATGCAATTTATTTTAACCCACAATTATTTTAAATATTTGGCGGACTACTATACTCAGCAATGGGGGACCGCGATGGGTACTAGGTTCGCGCCTATTTACGCCAATTTGTATGTGGGAAAATGGCAGGAGGATACAATTTACCCTTCTGGTGAGCTACGCGCGGGCCTGGTACTGTGGAAACGTTTCATTGATGACGTTGTTTTTATTTGGTCTGGTGGTCGAGAATCCTTAGATTTGTTTTTAGCGGATATTAACCCCTTCCTGACATGAGATGTACTATCCCGTCCATGGGACCCTATGCCCATGGACGGGATAGTACGTCTACCGCGATCAGCGGCGCCCACGTGGTGAGCGCCGCTGATCGCGGCCGGGTGTCAGCTGATTGTGCCGGGTGTCAGCTGTGATAATGTGTCAGGGGCGGTGACGTACCGTCCCCGACACGTTAACCCCTTGCACACCGCGATCAAACATGATCGCGGTGTACCGGGGGTTAAAGGGAAGCATCGGCAGGGAGGGGGCTCCCTCCTTGCTTCCCTGAGCCCCCCACGGCAGCGCAATGTGCAGTGCTGCTGCGGGGGGCTCCTTTCCTGCAGACCCCGAATCCAAGATGGCGACGGGGGCCTTCGGGGGCCTGCAGGAAGCTGGCTTCCTCAGTGCCTGCAAAGCGCAGGCATGAGGAAGCCTTCTGCAGTGCCTGTGACAGATTGCTGATCTGTCACAGTGATCTGTGATGTGACAGATCAGCGATCTGTCACAGGACAGTGATGTCCCACCTGGGACTAATAAAGTAAAAAAAAAATAAAAAAAAGTGTTAAAATAAATTAAAAAAAATCGCCAAATAAATTAGAAAAAAAAAAAAATATTTCCCCAAATAAATCCATTTTTTAGAAATCAAAAAAACAAAACAATAAAAGTACACATATTAGGTATCGCCGCGTCCGTAACGACCCGCCCTATAAAACTGTCCCATTAGTTAACCCCTTTAGCGAACCCCTTAAAAAATAAAAATAAAAAACGAAGCAAAAAATAATGATTTATTATCATACCGCCAAACAAAAAGTGTAATAACGCGCGATCAAAAAGACGCATATAAATATCCATGGTACCGCTGAAAACGTCATCTTGTCCTGCAAAAAACGAGCCATCACACAGCATCATCAGCAAAAAAATAAAAAAGTTATAGCTCGCAGAATAAAGCGATGCAAAAATAATTATTTTTTATATAAAATAATTTTCATTGCATAAAACCAACAAAACATAAAAAAACGACCTAAATAAGGTATCTCTGTAAGCGTACTGACCTGAAGAATAAAACCGCTTTATCAATTTTATCGCACGCGGAACGGTGTAAACGCACCCCCCCAAAAGAAATTCATGAAACGCTGGTTTTTGTTCATTCTGCGTCCCAAAAATCGGAATAAAAAGTGATCAAAAAATGTCACGTGCCTGAAAATGGTACCAATGAAAACGTCAACTCGTCCCGCAAAAAATAAGACCTCACATGACTCGGTGGGTCAAAATACGGAAAAATTAGAGCTCTCAATATGTGGTGATGCAAAAACTATTTTTACAATAAAAAGCGTCTTTTAGCGTGTGACAGCTGCCAAACATAAAAACCGCCATAAATAGTAAATCAAACCCAGGGAAAAATAATAAAATAAAAAAATGTATTTATTTCCATTTTTCCATTAGGGCTAGGGTTAGGGCTAGGGTTAGGGCTGAGATTAGGGTTAGGGGTGTGTTGGGGTTCGCGTTGGAGTTAGAATTGGGGGTTTCCACTGTTTGGGCACATCAGGGGCTGTCCAAATGCAACACGGCGTCTGATCTCAATTCCAGCCAATTCTGAGTTGAAAAAGTCAAATGGTGCTCCTTCCCTTCCAAGCTCTGCCATGCGCCCAAACAGTGTTTTACCCCCACATGTAGGGTATCAGCCTACTCAGGTCAAATTGCAAAACAATTTTTAGGGTCCAATTTCTCCTGTTACCCTTAGGAAAATAAAAAATTGGGGGCAAAAATATCATTTTTGTGGAAAAAAATGATTTTTTTATTTTCACCTCCGAGCGTTATAAACTTCTGTGAAGCACTTGGGGGTTCAAAGTGCTCACCACACATCTAGATAAGTTCCGTGGGGGGCCTAGTATCCAAAATGGGGTCACTTGTGGGGAGTTTCAATAGTTTAGGTACATCAGGGGCTCTCCAAACGCACATGACACCCGCAGACCATTCCATCAAAGTCTGCATTCCAAAATGTCACTGCTTCCCTTCCGAGCCCCGATGTGTGTCCATACAGTAGTTTTCTCCCACATATGGGGCGTCAGCGTACTCAGGACAAATTGGACAACAACTTTTGGGGTTCAATTTCTCCTGTTACCCTTGGGAAAATAAAAAAATTGGCGACTAATTGATCATGTTTGTGGAAAAAATACGATTTTTTTATTTTCATGCCCGGGCATTATAAACTTCTGTGAAGCCCTTGGGGATTCAAAGTGCTCACAACACATCTAGATAAGTTCCTTAGGGGGTCTCGTTTCCAAAATGGGGTCATTTGTGGGGGTTTCCACTGTTTAGGAACATTAGGGGCTCTCCAAAGGCAACATGACACCCGTAGACTATTCCATCAAAGTCTGCATTCCAAAACGTCACTACTTCCCTTCCGAGCCCTGACGTGTGTCCATACAGTAGTTTTCTCCCACATATGGGGTGTCAGCGTACTCAGGACAAATTGGACAACAACTTTTGGGGTTCAATTTCTCCTGTTACCCTTGGGAAAATAAAAAAATTGGGGACTAATTGATCATGTTTGTGGAAAAAATACGAATTTTTTATTTTCACGCTCGGGCGTTATAAACTTCTGTGAAGCACTGGGGGGTTCAAAGTGCTCACCACACATCTAGATAAGTTTCTTGGGGGGTCTAGTTTACAAAATGGTGTCATTTGTGGGGGGTTTCCACTGTTTAGGTATATTAGGGGTTTTCCAATCGCGACATGGTGTCCGATCTCAATTCCAGCCAAAAACGTCAAATGGCGCTGCTTCCCTTCCGAGCTCTGCCATGCGCCCAAATAGTGGTTTACCCCCACATGTGGGGTATCAGCGTACTCAGGACAAATTGCACAATAACTTTTAGGGTCCTGTTACCCTTGGGAAAATAAAAATTGGGGTGAAAAGATCATTTTTGTGGAAAAAATATGATTTTTTAATTGTACCGCTGTACGTTATAAACTTCTGTAAAGCCCTTGTGGGTTCAAAGTTCTCACCACATATCTAGATAAGTTCCTTGGGGGGTCTAGTTTCCAAAATGGGGTCACTTGTAGGGGGTTTCCACTGTTTAGGTACATCAGGGACTCTCCAATCGTGACATGGCGTCCAATCTGAATTCCAGCCAATTTTGCATTGAAAAAGTCAAACGGCGCTCCTTCCATTCTGAGCTCTGCCATGCGCCGAAACAGTCGTTCCCCCCCACATATCAGGTATCAGCGTACTCAGGACAAATTGCACAATAACTTTTACAGTCCAATTTCTCCTGTTAACCTTGGTAAAATAAAAAAAATTGAACCTGAAGTATTTTTTTTGTGAAAAAAAGTTAGATGTTCATTTTTTTTTTTAAATATTCAAAAAAATTCCTGTGATGCACCTAAAGGGTTAATAAACTTTTTGAATGTGGTTTTGGGCACCTTAAGGGGTGCAGTTTTTAGAATGGTGTCACTTTTGGGTATTTTCTATCATATAGACCCCTCAAAGTGACCTCAAATGTGATGTGGTCCTAAAAATAAAATGGTGTTGTAAAAATGAGAAATTGCTGGTCAACTTTTAACCCTTATAACTTCCTAACAAAGAAAAATTTTGGTTCCAAAATTGTGCTGATGTAAAGTAAACATGTGGGAAATGTTAGTTATCAAGTTTTTTGTGTGCTGTATCTCTGTGATTTAAGGGCATAAAAATTCAAAGTTGGAAAATTGCAAAATTTTCAAAATTTTCGCCAAATTTCCGTTTTTCCCACAAATAAACGCAAGTTATTTGAATGAAATTTTACCACTAACATGAAGTACAATATGTCACGAGAAAACAATGTCAGAATCACCGGGATCCATGGAAGTGTTCCAGAGTTATGACCTCATAAAGGTACAGTGGTCAGAATTGTAAAAATTGGCCAGGTCATGAACGTGCAAACCACCCTTGGGCGTGAAGGGGTTAATAAAAATGAATATTTTTTAAACTTCACTTCTACCACCAGAACCAGTAGTATTAATTTTTTAGATCTAAATATTTTTATTGAAGATAACGCTATTCAAACTCGTGTTTTCCACAAGCCTACAGATGCAAATAGCTATATCCCAATAGACAGCTGCCATCTTCCTAATTGGCTATTAAATGTACCCAAGAGTCAGTACATTAGAATTCGCAGGAATTGTTCTAAAATGCAGGATTATGACTCCGAAGCATCCACACTAACCCATCAATTTCTGGAGAAATGTTATAATAATTCACTTCTAGAGGAAGCTAAAATAACAGCTAGAAATAAACCTATTGGTACTCTGAAAAGGTTAAATAATACTAATAAGAAAAATACTCCTTTTGAGGATTTTATTCCTATTATAACCGACTATAATTTAAACTGTCATACCTTGACTAAAATAGTCAAAAAACATTGGGACATTTTGAAAGAGGACAAAGTTATAGGATCCTCAATTCCACCAGGTGCAAAATTCATTTACAGGAAAGCCCGGAACATTGGTAATATGATTGCCCCCACTGTATCAAAAAACCATATCAATGCACCTATTCTACCTTTTAGTAATTTAAAAGGTTTTTTCCCTGCAGAAAATGCAGGGCATGCCAACAAACTATGAGCCCTAAACAGCAATGGGCTATGGGGAACAATAATACTAATAAATTGGAAATATCAGATTATATCACTTGTAAAACGGAGAGTGTCATCTATACCATCAGATGTCCATGCCAGAAGCTATACGTAGGACGCACTAAAAGATCCCTGCAGATAAGGATCAAGGAACACATAAGAAATATAAAGAAGAAATTTCTGGGTCATCCCCTTTCTAAACATTTTGCAGACTGTCATAGAGGCTCTATAAGTAATTTCACCTTTGCAGGAATTGAACATGTTAAGCCACAAGTGCGCAAAGGCAACCATATAAAGATAATGTCACGCGCTGAAAGCCGCTGGATATTTGCATTGGACACCCTAATACCGAAAGGGTTAAATAGTGAAATCAAACTTTTTGGCTTTTATTAAGTGAATTGGGTCAAACCAGCTTAAGTGGCGGGACTGTTTAAATAATCCTCCTTTGGTGGGGTGGACCATCCCTGAGGAAGAAGACAGTTAGTCTTTGGAAAGCTCATTGGTCCCCGCTGCAACCACCAGCAAGTGAAACCGACGCGGTCACGTGCTGACTCATGTCACGAAGGTCCTGGAAGCCTGGAGTAGCTCACAGACGCCGGGAGCACGAGAAGCCGCTCATGATTGCTTCAAAGCTGGAGGTATATTGACAAGAGGCTGCCACCGGCAGGGGCAGCGCTTGTAACTCGTCTACACCTTTTGTGCTTATCTTTTTTTCCAAATGCTGGAGCAGAAAGCGTTGTTTACATCTCCACCGCTTATTGGAGTGAGGACTTCGCATAGCACTATTTCTACAGGTACCGCTCTCTGACTATTGTACTTACCATTGCGGCTACGACACACAGCCCTTCACATGCTGCAGTTTGTATTCATTTTCTTCTAGCTGCTATCAGGAAGAAGTACTCTGTTTTGCATAATTCGTCCAGTGATTTTAGGTTTTTACTTATACCTGTGCTGCTTCAGTCCCTTAATGACTGGTTATGTTTTAAGATAAGATATCCACCAGCGAGTTTTTTCTACTAAGTATTTCTTCTGAGTTTTTTATCTGCCAGCCTTTTACTTGTTATTTTTTATGTCTGATTATTTAGCTGCACAAAGAGCACTTATAAGAGGAATCACTTGTTTTTAGTTACCCCTTTCCTTTATGAGATCTCCATGCGCACACTTATAGCATGGGTTACAGATTAAAATAAGAAACAAAAGACGGATTCCTCCAACCCAGGTATCATTTTAATTGGTGTAACAGCGCCAACCTGACAATGCCTGGTTCGCTTTAAACTTATTTATACAGCTACAACTAATGCCACTCTAAAGTAGTCCTTCTTTAAAATTTCTAACTAAATGGTATTTCACTCCCACAAGGTTGAAATCTGCTTTCTCTAAAGCCCCGTGTCACATAGCGAGATCGCTGCTGCATCACGGATTTTGTGACGCAACAGCGATCTCGCTACGTTTGACACATAGTGGCGATCGGGCCCCTGCTGCGATGTCGCTGATCGTGCTCAAATGTCCTGGGCCATTTTTTGATTGCTGCTGTCCTGCTGGCCAGCATGCATCGCTGTGTTTGACAGGGACAACGACTGACCTCAATACTACAGGTCTGAGAGACAGGGTCCCAACAACCGTCACATCGTTCCGTATCATTGCTGCATCGCTGTTGAGATCTGACTGCTTGACATCTCACCAGCGACCTCGTAGCGACGCACCAGCGATCCCTACCAGGTCGCATCGTTGTCGGGATTGCTGGTGCGTTGCCAAGTGTGACGGTACCCTAAGAGAAAAGCTGCATTATGCCTCAATGAGCAAGACTTACAGAAAGAAGAAAGGGAGCCAAGACTTATAGAAATGGAAGAAAGGGAGGCAAGAGCTGCTTCCTCAAGGGCCACTGAAATGTCTCAGCAGAGAAGCAGGACTTGCAGACATGAGAATCGCAACTGCTTCCACCAGGACACAGGAAAAAGTTGGAAATTTGAAATACTCTGCCTATTGATACCACTCAGACATCAATTATCAGGATAATCAAATAGTTAACATAGGAAAAATGGATGTGTTCTGCATGTACTGCAATGCCCTGAAGTGGAAAGATGAACCGCCAGGTTTATGCTGTGCAAATGACAAGGTAAAACTGCTTCCTCTCCTCTCACCACCAGATCCGCTGAAGTCTCTGATGACAGGCACCACTGCAATATCAAACTATTTCTTGGACAACATCAGGAAGTACAACTCCTGCTTCCAAATGACATCATTTGGTGCAAAAAGTGAAGTTTTTTCAACTGGATTTATGCCCAAGTTCAAAGTTCAAGGGCAGATTTGCCACTCAATTGGCTCACTGCTTCCATTACAAGGAAAAGATCCTCAATTTCTTCAACTCTACTTCATGGGAAATGTAGAAGCAGAGGCTCAGCAGAGATGCTCTTTAATTCCAAACACTTGCCTTGATATTGTCACTAAATTGCAGCAGTTCCTTCACTTAAACATATATGTTCAACTTTTCAAGACTGCACTTGAATGCATGCCAAGTGACAATTGCAAAGTAGTAATGAGAGTTGACAAACCACCATAAGGTGAGCATCAGCGGCGTTTCAATGCCAAACATTTGATGAGGTAGCTATTTTGATTGTGGGTAATGAGTTTCACAGCCGTGACATGGTGCTTCAGAAAAGGAACAATGGTTTGCAACAGGTGGCTGAAACTCACAGATCCTATGATGCACTGCAATATCCAATTATCTTTTGGCAGGGACAGGATGGCTATCACTTTGATATACCTCAGAAAAATCCTGCAACCCCCAAATGTTTATGTTGCTTCACCATTCAGAAATGTGTAAAAACACAGCAGGCACCAATCATACCATTAAATGTCATGTGGACTGCCAGTCAATTTTTGTCATTTATTTGTTAGGCCTCTTTCACACATCAGGTTTTCGCCTTCAGGCGCGATCCGGCGCTTTTGACAGAAACCGGATCCGGCGAAATGCAATGCCGGATCCGGTTTCCCCCCCATTGACTTGCATTTGCGCCGGATCGCGCCGGATGGCCATGCGTTTCATCCGGTTTTCGCCGGATCCGGCAATGTGTCCGGATCCGGCGTCTGGAAAAAACGTCTACTGTAACGTTTTTTGTCTCCGGCGAAAAAGCCGGACACGCCGGATCCGGCGCGTCCGGCTTTTTCACACAATGGAAGCCTATGAGCGCCGCAATGCGCCGGATCCGGCAAAAGCCGGATCCGGTGGCCGGATCCGTTTTTTTTGGTCTGAGCATGCTCAGTAGCCACAAGGGTCAATTTTAAAAACCGGATCCGGCGTAATCCGTCGAAAAACGGATAGAAAAACGGATGAACCGGATGAGACGGATCCGGTTTTGTCTGTCAAGAAAAAGACGGATCCGGCAGAAAACCGGATCCGTCACATCCGGTTTTACAAAACATTTGCCGGATCCAGCGTTCCGGCACGACGCCGGATCGCGCCTGACGCCGAAAACCTGATGTGTGAAAGTAGCCTTACATTGCACATGTGGCCTCCAGTATGTAGGCCGCACTATTCAAACAATGCATGCTCAACTTAATAAGCATCGTCACAACATCCGTAGTGGTTATATATAGTATAGTGTATCAAAACATTTTTAACACACCTAAAAGATGCCAAATTACTGAGTCTTATTATTATTGATCAAATTGCTGATAATGTTCCTGACCGACTGCGTAGCCTTATAAACAGGGAAAGTTATTGGATTTTTAAATTAGGTACCCTGGCCCCAGAGGGTTTGAATATCACCATAGATAATACAGTTAGTCATTAAACTACTTAAATATATATATATATATATATATATATATATATTTTTTTTTTTTTACATATGTAATTTTTATTTTTATATTTTGTCTCACATTACATGTTTTTAAATGTATTTCCGTATTGTATCACTTGTTTTTATATATCCTCTCTGGCCCCTCAAGGGTGTCTTTTGGTTTAATCAATTGATCGACGTCATCTATTGGTGCTTTTTTCTTTAAATATGTTACCATTCCTTCATTTGTTTTATTTCACCTGATGAAGACAGCGCAGTGCTGCTGAAAAGCGTTGTGGATAATAAGGGTTTGTGCCTTTTTCAATCATATTTCCTTGCATCATCTCTGCCTTAGCGCTCCGTTCAGACCACGCTGTTTTCCTTTCTACTTCACACATCCCTCTATGAGGGTGCGCGGCAGGAGCAGCTCCAGGCGAGACATTCAGTACACACCACCGATCACAGCTAAAGGACCTGCGATCATGAGACTCCCAGTGTTTACCTTGGTAATACCCGACACTGGCAGCATTCCACACCACCGTGCTCACAGCAGACTGAACCACGATTTCTAAGGTGTTACAGCCCTCCCTCCTCACTCTATACCGGGGTTATGCAGGGGTGCATAACCCTAGAAGGTTAGTGACCTCTCGTCTGTCACAGCCATTATACTGTCCATGGTCGCACAGGTCCTGCTCACGTGCCCTCCCTTCTCTTGTTTCTTTGCATGTTAGTAAACGCTTTCTTAGCGTGGATCAGATCCATTTGGGGCGTCGATGGCTGGACCAGCATTTGAGCTTCAAGCAACATTTCCATATATTGGACTTTTATATAATTACATTAGACTTTTTTTTTAATCTTATTATAATCATTTTATTAGTATAATTTATCTTGCATTTTTAATATATTTTAGATAACATTATCATCAACCTGTGAATGGGTAGAATGGCATATTTTGATAATAATCGTGAATCCCATAGGGAACTTTTGATAATGGAAGCTTTGGGAGCTACTGACAACAATCCTCCTCCACACATACAGGGTTTTAAAGATTCCAAACTTCTTAGTGATATAGATAAACAAATGTTTCACTTTTTTTCAGAATATGAAAGTAAGAGCAAAATTGAAATTACTAAACACATTGATGTTTTATTTTTATATTTTTGAGGGTATCATACCAAAAGGTATAAAAATATCACAAAAGTCATCTTTTCCTCAAGATTCGACTTTCAACAAATTCTGGGACAAGATTTGTTTCAAGTGCTCCACTGACATGATGGAACTTCTTATAAATAAAAGAAATTCCTTGGCTGATGAAGCCTTAGATGAGCTTGTTGCTGTTAGGAACAAGCTCACTCCTTTTTCATCCTCAAAAGAATTAAAAAAATTTGATTCAAAACTCCGTGCTAGGTTTATTAAATTTGAGGATGATTTAGTAAAAAAGAAGGAAAATAAATTTATACGTGAGCGGAAGGATCTTATTGATGAGCCTATGGACATCACTCCCCAATCCTCCAGCACCATGCCTCCTCCTGCCACTTCAGGGGCCACACATACATTGGCTCCACATAAGGTTGAAATACCTTTGGTGAGGAGGAATTCCAGTCATTAGTTAATTTTTTTGAAAACTGCTCAACAAATAGCTTTTTATGAGCAACATAAAAAAAACTGAGGCTGTGTGCTCACGTAGCGATTTTTAAGCATTTTTGCCGCGATTTTCGGCGCGAAAACGTTTAAAAAAATCAATGTACAGAACGCCCCCCATGCATTCCTATGGCATTCCGCACATGCTGTGCTAATGCTGCGCTTTTTTCCGCGGCGGAATCGCATCACGGAAAAAAATCGCAGCATGGTCATTCTTTTGTGCGGAATCGCAAAGAATTGCCGCGATTCCGCACTCATAGGAATGCATGAGAATCGCTTACTTCCCGCATGTGGCTATGCCCACCATGCGGGAAGTTAAGCGTCTCATGTGCGGTTGGTACCCACGGTGTGGAGGAGAGGAGACAGTCCTCCAGGTCCTGGGTACCATACCCCTGTAAAAAAAAAAGAATAAAAAATAAAAAATCGGGGTATATTTACCTTCCGACGTCCCGCGCTGCATTCCCGGCCTAAGCGTTCCCAGTAATGCCTTGCGGCAAGGCCCTGTGACGACGTAGTCTCGCGTGACTCTAGCGATCTCGCAAGATCGCTATAGCAACGTGAGACTACGTCATCACAGGTCTCGCAAGGCATTACTGGGAATGCTGTGGCCCGGGATGGCAGCGCGGGACGCCGGAAGGTAAATATACAAAGATTTTTTTAGTTTTTTTAGCATTTTAACATTATATCTTTTTCTATTGATGCCGCATAGGCGGCCTCAATAGTAAAAACCTGGTCACACTTGTCAAACACTATGTTTGACGAGTGTGACCAACCTGTCAATCACTTTCCAAGTGATGCTTGGAAAGAGCTTGAATATCGCACGTGAAAATCGTGCTAAAATCGCGATCATAATCGCGGTAAAATCGCGCGGAAAAAAACGCGCGATTTCTGGGAAGGAGTACGGTTTTTAGTGTCCGGAATAAAATGCTACGTGGGCACATAGCCTCAGGGCTCAAGGACCTCCATTTCCACAAAGGTCACACCACAGTTTTCCTTAGATGGAAAGGATTTAACTAATTTTAAGCGCAATTCTACACAATTTTCTTCCAATACATTAATATAATATCATTCTGATAAATCTAAGGCACCTATGGCTAATCATATTCATGATAATTAAAATACTCCTCAGACTGGGATTTCTATATCAAATAATCTATTTGTAATTACCTCTACACAAATTGATGATTCCTCTCATTTGACTGATCTTTCTTTATTAACCATTCCTGATGAAACCTCTTTTGAACAATCGTCCACACATAAACAACCATCTGTGTTGGTCAGTACATTATGTCCAAATGATCCATTACAGATTGGTGTTGATTCCTCTTCAACCCCACCCCAGGGCAATTTATTTCAATGTGCCTCTTCTAGTTATGATGACCACACCTTGGTTATTGAATCGAACCTTATGGACAAAGAAAATAGTTCCAATACGTCTGTCTCTAATTCTGTTTCTGATCCTATGTCTGAATTAGTCCCCGATAAAAATTTGGGTATTAATACTTTAGGGGTTAGTGACCTCAAAAAAAAATCTCCTTCTACTCTATTTAAATCTGCCAACATTGAATCTCCCTTGTTATTAATTGAACCTACATCTAAATTCCCTAATGTTTTCTTTAAGGATACTAAGATCACTCAGTTTTTTCTCCAATATATTGTATATAGGAGGCTATAAGCAGGCTGCTAATGTACATAGGAGTCTCATAATATATATAGGGAGTTATGTGTGGGATCATACTATATAAGCGGCTGTAAGGGGGTTCATACTGTATATAGGAGGCTATGAGGGGGCTCATACTGTATATAAGAGGCTATCTTCAGGCTCACAATGTATACAAGAGTCTCAATTTATAGGGAATCATGTGCGAGCTCATACTGTACATAGGAGGCTATGTGGAGGCTCATACTGTACATAGGAGGCTATGTGCAGGCTCATACTGTACATAGATACATAGGCAGGCCAATGTATATAGGAGTCTCAATGTATGCAGGGAGCTATGTGCGAGATCATACTGTATATAGGCTTCTATGTGTGAGATCATACTGTATATAGGGAGCTATGTCAGGGCTCATACTGTATATAGGGAGTTATGTGGGGGCTCATACTATATATTGGGAGCTAGGTGCGTGCTCATACTTTATATGGGTGGCTATATGGGGCTCATACTGTATATATGAAGCTATGTGGGGGTTACACTGTAAATAGGAAGTTATGCGAGTGCTCAAACTGTATTTAAGTAGCTATCTTGGGGCTCATACTATATGTAGGGGCTGGGTGTGAATACATACTGTATATAGGGAGGTATGTGGGGGCTCATACTGTATGTTCAGTGCTGTGTGGGGGCTTATATTGTATGTAAGGGCATATTGCCTGGACCTGTGAGCAGTTATTCTCATTGCAATACGGCTTATGGTCTCCTTTTCTTGTCCTTATTGAAGGAATTCCTTGATGAACACCTGAATGACAAAAACTGGAGGAAAAAGTTATTACACCAATATGGAATAATAAAAACGTCAGCTCGGCATGCAAAAAATAAACCCTCACCAAGACCCAGATCACGAAATATGGAGTCTCGGAAAATGGCAAATTTTTTTTTTTTTTAAGAAACTTTGGATTTTTTTTCACCACTTAAATAAAAGAGAACTTATACATGTTTTGTATCCAAGAACTCGTAATGACCTGGAGAATCATGACATGTCAGTTTTAGCATTTAGTGGACATGGTAAAAAAAAGCAAAGCAAAAAATAATTGTAGAATTGCGCTTTTTTGCAATTTCACTGCACTCTGACATTTTTTCCTGTTTTCCAGTGCACAATATTGCAAAACCAATTGTGCCTTTCAAAAAGTACAACTCGTCCCACAAAAAACAAGCCCTCACATGGACATATTGATGGAAAAATAAAAAAAAAGTTATGGCTTTGGGAAGAAGGGGAGAAAAAAATGAAAAATCAAAAACGGAAGGGTTAAGCTAAGTACACTACTGTCCAGGCCATATAGCGTATACATTCTGTCACGGTTCCACCCCTCGGGGTGTCTGAGATGCAGATACTGACAGCTCGGCCGTCCAATCTGGCACTGGATTGTGCTGAAGCTGTCGGTACTTTGATGGACAGCTCAGCCGTCCATTCCAGTACAGGGGCGTGCTGAAGTTGTCAGTACTTTGACTGACAGCATGGCCATCCGATCTGGTTTAAGGGCGTGCTGAGCTGCCAGTGTGTATATTGACGGCTCGACAAGCCAATTGGTGACTGGGAGGCGTCGCAGTCTCCAGGTGTTCACTATCCCAGATAAATGCCATGCTTACTCAACTGAGCAGCTTCTCCCAGACGTACATTCACCTTGTGAGGTTTGTGCTTTGTGCTCCCTGGGCCTTGAGTACTATATGCTTGATCTGTTGCCCGACCTTGGACTTTGTTCTGACTATCCACCTGTTTTACCCCTTTAGCTCTGATTCGTTATCCTCCGGGTACTCTGACCTCGGAAAGTTACCTGACTACGCTTTTGTGTCCTCCTTCTGTTTATGACATACCCTCCTGGCTTCTGACCTTGGACTCCCTGACCACTCTGACTCATGGCTTGGCTGTGAGAAGTGACTAGCGTCACACATATTCATTATGTATACAGATGCTTCTCACAAAATTATATAATCAAAAAGTTAATTTATTTCAGTTCTTCAATAAAAAAAGTGAAACTCATATTATAGAGTCATTACAAACAGAGTGAACTATTTCAAGTGTTTATTTCTGTTAATGTTGATGATTATGTCTTACAGCCAATGAAAACCCAAAAGTCATTATCTCAGTAAATTAGAATGATTAACAAAAAACACCTGCAAAGGCTTCCTAAGCGCTTAAAAAGGTCCCTTAGGCTGTGTGCCCACGTTGCGTTTTTGTAAGCGTTTCCTCAGCGTTTGTGCCGGATCAGACGCTGCAGAAACGCTTACAAGATGCTTCCAATTAATTTGCATGCATTTTTTGCTTTTTGTGCCAATGCATGCGTTTTTAACCGCTCAGGAATCGCTTAGCGGCTAAAAACACAAGCATGCTCATTAATTTCCGCATAGCTGAGCGTTTTTAGCATTCCCCCAATGTTCCCAGAAAACACGTGTCATAAACGCGCGTCTTTTGTCAAAAACCGTGCAAGAATCGCGCGGAAAAAGACGCGCGTTTTCTGGGAAAGGGGATGCGATTCCTGAGCGTTTAAAAAAGCTAGCGTGGGCACATAGCCCAAGTCTGTTTCAGTAGGCTATACAATTATGGGGAAGACTGCTGACTTGACAGATGTCCAGAAAACAGTCACTGACACACTCCACAAACAGGATAAGGCTGGTTTCACATTAGCGCTTTTTAAGCGCACGCACGGCCGGGGGTAGCTCCGCCCCCGAGCCGGCTCTCTGCCCGGCGTGCCCGCCCCTTGCTTGTAGCGCCGCCTCCTAGCGGACAGCGGCGCCTACGATCGTGCGCAGGCCGTGCGCTAGTTGCGCTTTGACCTGCGCTGCGCACTTTTGACGGTGCGCCGTGCGCGCCAAAATCCGAAAAGTTCGATTTTGGCGCGCACGGCGCACCGTCAAAAGTGCGCAGCGCAGGTCAAAGCGCAACTAGCGCACGGCCTGCGCACGATCTGCGCACCCTATGCTAAAGATAGGGTGCGCCGATCGCAGGCGCCGCTGTCTGCTAGGAGGTGGCGCTACAAGCAAGGGGCGGGCACGCCGGGCAGAGAGCCGGCTTGGGGCGGAGCTACCCCCGGCCGTGCGTGCGCTTAAAAAGCGCTAATGTGAAACCAGCCTAAGCCACGAAAGGTCATTGCTAAAGAAGCTGGCTGTTCACAGAGTGCTGTATCCAAGCATATTAATGGAAGGTTGAGTGGAAGGAAAAAGTGTGGTACAAAAAGTTGCACAAGCAACCTGGATAACTGCAGTCTTGAAAAGATTTTTAACAAAAGGCCATTCAAAAGTTTGGGGGAGATTCACATGGAGTGGGCTGCTGCTGAAGTCATTGCTTCAAAAGCCACCACACACAGATGTATCCAGGCCATGGGTTACAAGTGTCGCATTCCTTGTGTCACGCCACTTATGACCAATAGTCAATGCCAGAAGCGTCTTACCTGGGCCAAGGAGAAAAAGAACTGGACTGTTGCTCAGTGGTCCAAGGTGTTGTTTTCAGATGAAAGTAAATTTTGCATTTCATTTGCAAATCAAGGTCCAGAGTCTGGAGGAAGAGTGGAGAGGCAATCTATCCAAGCTGCTTGAGGGCTAATATGAAGATTCCACAATCAGTGATGGTTTGGGGAGCCATGTCTTTTGCTGGTGTAGGTCCACTGTGTTTTATCAATACCAAAGTCAGCACAGCTGTCTACCAGGACATTTTAGAGCACTTCATGCTTCCCTCTCTCGACAAGCTGTTTGGAGATGGAAATTTCATTCTCCACCAAGACTTGACACGTGTTCACACTGCCAAAAGTACCAGGCTGCTATCAAAGCAACCTGGGCTTCCATAACACCTCAGCAGTGCCACAGGCTGATCGCCTCCATACCACACCGCATTGATGCAGTAATTGATGCAAATGGAGCCCCGATCAAGTATTGAGTGCATTTACTGAACATACATTTCAGTAGGCCAACATTTTGGATTTTAAAAGAATTTTCAAGCTGATATTATAAAGTATTCTAATTTACTGAGATAATGACTTTTCGGTTTTTGATTGGCTGTAAGCCATAATCATTAACATTAACAGAAATAAACACTTTAAATAGATCACTCTGTTTGTAATGACTCTAATATAATATATGAGTTTCACTTTTTGTATTGAAGAACTGAAATAAATTAACTTTCTGAAGATATTCTAATTGTATGAGAAGCACATATAAGTTTTTCACTCTGTTTCATTGCAGCCATTTGGTAAATTCAAAAAAGTTCATTTTTTTCTCATTAATGTACACTCTGCACCCCATCTTCACTGAAAAAAAACAGAAATTTAGAATTTTTTGCAAATTTATTAAAAAAAAAGAAAAACTGAAATATCACATGGTCATAAGTATTCAGACCCTTTGCTCAGTATTGAGTAGAAGCATCCCTCTGAGCTAGTACAGCCATGAGTCTTCTTGGGAATGATGCAACAAGTTTTTCACACCTGTATTTTGGGATCCTCTGCCATTGTTCCTTGCAGATCCTCTCCAGCTCCGTCAGACATCCGCAGCACCTCCAGACACCCCCGTAGCACCGACGGGCACTCGCAGCACCAGACACCCACCGCAGCTCCAGATACCAGCGGCAGCACCAGACACCCACAGCAGCACCAGACACCCGCAGCAGCACCAGACACCCGCAGCGGTACGCCACACATCGGAATACCCCCTCTTCCCAGCCTGCGGCAGCACCCCAATTCCTGCCTCCTCCAGCAGCGATCCTGGGACCCTGCTTCACCGCAGCCACCATGCCCCGGCAAGCAATAAGACATATGGATTATAAAAAGCACCACCATTTTATTAAAAAAAAAATTCCTGTTTTTCTCCTCAAAATTTGGGGTGCATCTTATAATCCGAAAAATACGGTAATTTTTTTAAGGTTTTGCTACTATCACACATTTAAAAAAACTTATTTTTTTTTTGGAAAAAAAAATTTAATTGCCATATTTTAAGAACTGTAATTTTTCCATATTTCTGTCAATAGTCATGTGATGGCTTGTTTTTTTGCGGAATGAGCTGGAGTTATTGATACCATTTTCAGGCCCATAGCATTTTTTGATTGCTTACTATTCTGATTTTCTGGATGCAAAATTAACAAAAAAAACAGCAATTTGGGGATCGTTTTTAGTTTTTTTTTTATGCATCCATTGTGTGGTAAAAAAGTGAGAACACGGGGTGTGGTATGGCGAGCGAGGTGTGAGGACGCACTTGAGAGAGCTCCCGCTCCCACACTGGTGACCGACCCGAACAGAGCCCGAAATACATACCCCATATACAGATGTCGGCTAGGAGGACCAAGGGGAGCACGTCCGCGGGCCCTTCTGCACCCGATAGCGCTCCCAAAGGCATTGCCCGCTACTTTACAGGAGCGGGAAGAGGGAAGGCCGCGGGCGCCATGACAGGCGCGGAGACCGGAGCGCAGCAGGCCCCGCCGCCACCAGGAAGTAAGGTGCAGGCGGGGGGAGAACAATCCGGAGAGACAGCAGACCGTAAGGGACCCTCTGGGAGAAATGGTGGCACGTCCGCGGGGGCCCCGCAGACAGTGAGGCGCTCTCCTCCGAATAAATCCACCGAGGCCCGGGAGACCCGTCGTTCACAGGGGAGCCCCGCGGACGGACCCGCGCAACCGCAGGTCGGTGGGTCGGGCGGGAACCCCGGGGAGATGAATGCAGAACCCCCCACACCACAGGGAGGCGGCAGTGTCCCCCCAGACGCCGACATGACCACTGCAGATGTCTCTGCAGCAATAGGGGCAGCAGACCCCATGATGACAGACACCACAGTATCCCCTGCTTCTCAATCAGGTCTGCCATATAACACAGCTTATCGACCAGATGCACCCCTGACACCGCAACACGGGAAATCACCCTCTTTTTTGACAGGGCACTCCGCAGCACCCATGGGAGCTGATTTCAATCTATTATACAATAAGATAAAAGATATCCCGACGAAGCAGGATATGGAGCAGTGCATTGCCCGTTTGGAATCCTCCTACAAGGCTGAACTTTCCATACTAAGAGATGATATTCAACAATGTGGTGAGAAAGTGGAATCTCATGACCAGCTTATAGCCTCTTTGACCGAAAGAATGGAGGCTCAGGAATCCGCCACAGCGCACAAGCTAGACAGTTGCAATCTCTAGCGGAAATGCTGGATGATTCTGAGAACAGGGGACGCAGAAATAATATAAGAGTAAGAGGATTGCCCGAATCTATACCCCCCCAGGAGTTGAACACCACTTTGAGAGACATTTTTAACTCGGTACTAGATAGGCCTCAGGACGCTCCACTGGAACTGGATCGTGCCCATAGGTCCCTGGGCCCACGTCCCGGCGAGCAAGACACGCTGAGAGATGTGATATGCCGGGTTCACAAGTACCAACTTAAAGATGCGGTCATGGGAGCAGCCAGGAGAGTAAAAACCATAAACCATTCGGAATCTCGTATACAGCTCTTCGCAGACCTGTCCAGATGGACCCTACAGAGACGCAGAGCTCTCCGCCCCCTCTTGGACGAACTACAACGACGCGGCCTTCCTTATACTTGGGGATTTCCATTTTGTCTTCGGGTTCGGAGGGGAGGTAGAGTGCATTGTTTGAGACCATCCTGGTGGAGTTCCGGCATTCTCGGCTGCCTTGGATATAACAGAAGTGGATATTCCTGACTGGCCATCCTTACCATCATTTTATAGACTTGAGGGTCTCCAAAGAGGCCAGAACCCTCAGCAGCAACGTCGTCGCAGGGGTCGGCCCAATGGTCCGGGGCACATGCATCCGGCAGAGGACGAGACTGACTAACATGCTTTGTCCTGAATTGCAGATTGTCCTGTGGTGTCATGTTTTGAGGGATAACTTGCTGTTTAAAAGATTATACTGGTTCTGAGTTTTAGAACAAAGTACTCATAATACTATCAATGTTGTTTATACCGAAAATGGTTAAGAAACGGGGTATGTTTCACTCGCTTATAATTAGATAAAATATATATATTCTCTATCTGTTAAGTTCTCGATATAAAGGGAATACGATGGTTAGGTCATTACGGGGTTGGGAACCGGGGGAGATGGTGTCTCCAAATCCTCTTTCTGCTGTAACTTAACCCCTGGAGGCGCTGTTTTGCCACTGAGGCACGCAGCTGTTATAGTTTACCTCCAACGGGTTCTACTGGAGTGTGCCTACTTACACACGTATTGTTAAAATTTCCTATACCTTTGTCTTTTTTTTTAACTTTTTATCTACTTTCTTTGTCAATACCCACTTCCCTTGTTAGCTTCCCCTCCCTCTTCAACAGACTCCGAAGCCGATCCATCTTTGTAGCCGTAACTTGCATCCTCGACCTCACGCTACAGATACAATGTCGGGTAAGACCACTGCACAAAAGATAACACTGGGCTCTTTGAATACTAGAGGCTTTAATACCCCGCAGAAGCGGTCACATATTTTATATGGCATGCACAAGAAAAGAGTAAACGTATTAATCTTACAAGAGACACATTTTAAAATTGGACATATCCCTAATATTCATGACCGATACTACACAACCTGGTTCCATAGTGCTAACCCGAATTCACGATCCCGTGGGGTATCTATAGCGCTCCATAAATCTCTCCAGCATAACATATTGGACACTTTGGTTGATGCGGAGGGCAGATACGTGCTCTTGAAAATTCAAATTTTTTTCAACCACATATACTATAGCGGGTTGGTACGCCCCTGGCCGAGACCAAATACGAGCTGCTAGATCTTTCTTGAAGATCGTGGCTGAGTTTGCTGAGGGGGTGGTCATACTGGGAAGTGACTTCAACATGACTCTTAATCCGACTCTGGACTCCACTGCAGCAAAGTCTTACTTATCTCTTCGTCAGCTGTCCTCATTGAAAAGGGACCTCCAAGATTTACGGCTCACCGACGTCTGGAGACTTTGTAACCCCGATGAGAAAGACTATACGTTCTTTTCCACACCACATAACTCATATGGTAGGATAGATTTCTTTCTCCTTAGTCACGGTGCATTGGCCTGGAACCCGAGACCTTCTATCGGGAGTTTTCTGTGGTTAGATCACGCTCCAGTGTTTCTGGACATTAGTCCTCCTGACTCAGGGTTGCGGCAGTGGACGTGGAGATTGAACGATAATCTTTTAAAAGATAATATTTGTGTGGCCGACATCAAGTCTACCATAGCAGACTTTCTACAAGACCATGCACATGATACTACTGCCATTCCTGTTAAATGGGAGGCCCTTAAATGCATCCTTAGAGGGGTTCTCGTTAAACATGGATCTCGCTTGAAACGAATAAAAAGTAAAGAGATTATAGACTTGACAGAAAAGATATTGACGTTAGAGACGAAGCATAAGACGAACAAGGAGGCGGAAACGTTGAATGACCTGATTAAATACAGAGACGATCTGAAGTCCCTACTAAGTGAAAAATACCGACACCACAGAAAACGCTTTAAAAGTATATTATACGGTAAAGCTAACAAATGTGGACGTCTGTTGGCTAGATTTTTGCATCCACGTAATCAGACTACATACATTTCATCTCTCCAGCAAAACGGGGGTCGAACGACGTCAAACCCGACAGAAATTTTGGACATAATGCGGCGTTACTATCATACATTATATGATATCGGCGGAGATTGTCCCCCTCAGTCACCCTTGGATCCTCAACCATGCATAGAATCTTATATTCATGACACTGCCCTTCCTACACTGGCCACGGATTTAACTATCCCGTTAGACTCGGACTTTACGACAGAGGAGATTATTGAAGCCATCCAAAATACTCCGGCTGGTAAAAGCCCGGGACCGGATGGGTTTTCCCCTCATTTTTATAAGATGTTTCAAGAACAACTTAGCCCTATTATGACATGGGTGTTTAACTCCATCACAGCTGAGTCTCTGTTCGTTCCACAGTCTTTAGAGGCTTTTATTACAGTGATATCGAAGCCGGGGAGGGACCCTAAATTAGTAACAAATTACCGCCCAATATCTCTCATCAATGTTGACGTAAAATTATACGCAAAAATTCTAGCGAATCGACTGGCTCCTCTCTTTCCTTCAGTAATACATTCAGACCAGGTGGGGTTTGTGCGGGGAAGGGAGGCGAGAGACGGCATAAGTAAGACTCTCAACTTGACTGCATATGCTAAATCGAAATGTAAACCGTTGGTTGTGCTGTCGATGGATGCGGAGAAAGCCTTTGACCGTGTACACTGGGGCTTCATGTTCTTGGCCCTACGACAGATGGGCCTGGGAAACCGGTTTTTGCATAGGGTTGCAGCCCTATACTCTGGCCCGTCGGTAAGGGTCAAGGTAAACGGAGCAATGTCGGACTCTATGACCATTGGGAACGGGACCAGGCAAGGGTGCCCTTTGTCGCCCCTTTTATATGCGATAGTTATGGAACATTTGGCGGTGGCGATCAGGAAGAACCCCAGTGTACACGGTCTATGGGTAGACAATGTTCATTATAAGGTCTCTTTTTATGCGGACGACCTCCTACTGTATATATCCCAGCCACATATTACCCTCCCATCATTGATGGAAGAGTTCCAAAAATACGGAGCAGTCAGTAATTTTAAGATTAACCTTCAGAAAACTGAAGCCCTTAACATATCCGTAGGACAGACAGAACTTACAAGACTTATGGAAAATTTCCCCTTTCGGTGGAAGACTGGGGCCATTCAATATTTAGGCATTCAAATCCCTACTGACACGACTGACCTATATAAATTATGTGCCCCTGTTGGAGTCGACTCTGAAACGGTTGAGGGAATACGGACGGAAGAATATCTCATGGTTTGGCAGGATGAATTCATTTAAAATGGACATTCTTCCCAGGTTCTTATACCTATTCCAGGCAGTCCCGATGAAGACATTCTTTCAGACCATTAGATCTGCGTTAATCCGCTTTATCTGGCAGACATCTAAACCTCGTCTTAAACATTCTATTCTAACCGCCCCGAAACCCAGAAGTGGTGCGGGCCTTCCTGACCTGGAACTCTATCATAGAGCTTCCCTACTTGCACGTCTGTTTGACTGGCAGTTCGGCCACCGTTCTAAACAATGGGTTCATTTGGAACAGACGTCTTTTGGTGTCCCATTGCGCCATCTTCCGTGGATCAGACGTACTGAACAGGTCGCAAATGACTTTAAGGGATCAACAGGTTTCTTGACTCGAGAAGTTTTACAGACCTGGAATCGTGTTAAACATAAAAAGAAACTGATCAGCACTTTGAACCCACTGTCACCAATATTTGGTAACCCGGACTTTCCTCCAGGATGTCACAGAGACCAATGTTTAGGTTGGCATAGGAGTTCTGACTTACGACTGGGACAGATACTAGTGGACGGAAATTTTCAGACGTGGGATGCCTTACGGGAAAAGTTTCCCAATAGGTCACTCTCCTGGTTGGAATATAATCAGTTGAGATCGTTTATACGGGGACGTTTGGTCGACCATACTTCTCGCCCTCCCACGACACGGTTGGAGGCTTTCTTACAACTGCAGGACCCTCCCTCTCATCGGATTTCCTTTTTATATAAGGAACTTAATTCAGGAGACTCGGAAGTGGCTCCAAGTTACATCCGTGCATGGGAGGAGGAGATGGGTTGTAAATTTTCGGCGGAAGACCTTGACAAAGCATTTCTTTTTACACATAAAATGTCTCCGGCCGGGGGCGCACAGGAGAAAAACTATAAGATACTGACTAGGTGGTATCTGTCCCCCGTTAGATTGAAGTCCATCTTTCCGACAGTGGATGATATATGCTGGCGCTGTACAATGGAGAGAGGCACGCTATACCATATACCTATGCCCCGCTGTACGACCCTTCTGGGAGGAGGTGTTTCGGGCCTACCAGGAGATCTCTGGAAAATTTGTCCCTTCCTCCCCACAAATTGCCATTTTATCAATTCTCCCGGGTTCCATATCCACTCAAAAGAAGAGCCTTCTCCAGTTTTGTATTACTGCGGCACGGATGGTGATCCCACGCCACTGGCGTACGACGACAAAGCCAACTATGGCAGAGTGGTTATCAGAGTTTACAGACATTTTTCGTATGGAGGAGTTGATGGCTGAATTGGAGGGAGATAACTCCCGTTTGATTCGAACATGGCAGCCTTGGATCGTGTTCAGGGAGACGCCTGGACTACTTCAACTGATCGAAAACGCTTCTTAGAGGCCGGCTCGGAGGTCTGAAACCCATCCCCCTTCCCCCCCCTTTCTCCCTTTGCCTCTCTCCCCTTTCTCTTTCTATGTATACTTCTTGTGAGTCTTCTTTCTCTTTCTAATTTCTTTCTCCCTTTGGTATTTGCAATACACCTTCACAGGTTCCGGGCAAACTGTTGTTGAACACGAACCATTGTTGCTGTGATCTAGTACGGCTTGGTGTATAATCGTGTATAATCTTGTATCTTATGTCTTGTATGTTATATGTCAAATTATTTTCAATAAAATAGATTCAACATAAAAAAGTGAGAACACAGCTTTAATCTTCAGTTCAGTACGATTAACAGCGATATCACATTTATATTATTTTTCTATGTTTTGTCGTTGCTAATCAATTTGATAGAAAAAATATTATTTCTGAGAGATATAACTAACATTTTTCCACTGATGTATGTTGGTTTGATTTTTTGATGGACAAGATGATGTTTTCATCTATACCATTTTATTTACATTCATGTTTTTGATTGTTGTTTTATTCCACTTTTTTATATGGGGTATGATAAAAAAGCATAGTTTGCCACTTTCTTTTTTACAGTGTACCATGTCATGGAGACAGCAAAACACTTATTAGCTTATTCGCCTTCTGAGTACAGCAGTTGTGATGTGTTTGTCATCTGACTGATGCACTATGAACGCGCAGTACCAGTGCATGTAATGAAGTGAGTTCTGTGCTTTGAAGAGGCAGGGATTGCGATCACAGCAGTCAGATGACAAACATCACAACTGCTGCACTCTGCACTGCCAGCAGCGACTGAGAAAGAAAAGAAGCTGCTACCGGTTTCACTGCCTTTGCTCCTGACTAGAGATGAGGCAACTTGTTCAGAAAATTTGTGTTTGGTTTCCTGAACATTTTTTCTCAAAGTCTGCAAAAGTCGGTCACAGGTAGGTAAATGATCGCATTTCCACTAATGGTTTTGTTTTGACTTTGTCTAGGATAGTGCTACTGTATGATGGGCGGGGGGACATGATAGGGGTTGGGGTGGTGTCCAGGTCAGAGTAGCAGCGGAATGTAATTTTTTTTCTTTGTTCTAACACAAGGTCTTCTGTGATATGCTGCAGAAGTCAAATGTCCTTGTCCATATGAAAAGTTGTTTTGCTGCCGCCATTTTCTCAGTATAACAGTGCAGAGGCAGCTCCTGCTGAAACGGAAGTTGTCAGTTAGGCCTGTTTCACACTTCAGTTATTTGTTGTCAGTCAAAATCCGCCAGAGTGTGAAAAAACGGATCCATTTCCGTTTTGCCATAAACGGATGCTACCGTTTGAGAGTGAGAGAGATATTTTTTTGCCGCTTCCAGGACGCCGTTACGGATTAAAATGCATGAAAGGGAAAAGCTGCCGGGCATGTGTAGTTAAAAATAGCGGTCCGCCGGTGGAAAAAAATGTTACATTGTCCGTCTACTCCACCCGGCGGACGCTAAAATAAAAACGGATCCGTCAAAAAAATGGCGGATCCTTTTTTTTATAAAAACGGCGGATTCTGACTGACGTAAAAAAACTGAAGTGTGAAAGAGGCCTTAGCTAGATAGGATCAAGTCCTGTGTGAAATCGATTGCCCAGCATCAAACTAGATTGTGCTAAAACTGTGTTGCAGTCAGGAGGCCCCATTTGCTCATCAAAATCGTTAGGCCTAATATAGCCAGGAGGCCCTACTTGCCAATCCAAATCATTTGGGATAAAACTGTGTTGCAGTGAGGAATCAGGAGGCACAATTTTCTCATCAAAATCATTAGGTACAAGAGTGTTGTTCAGGCACACTAAGAAAATAAATAGATTGTTTATTTAGTGACAAGTAACTTTTAGGTGTGTGCCTAAAGTTGTAAAACAGCAGGTTACAAGAGGGGAAAGGTACATAATATAATGAGTGGGAAAAAGTGAGGTCGTCGTGTAAGGTGGAACAGTCTCGGTGTTCAACGTGTATGTGGATTAGCTGTTACTATTAATGAAAGTTCAACTGAACAAACACCATCTTGGTCCTATCCAAAGACTACTGACAACATATTACTGGATGGACAACTCCACTCCCTTTCTTCGACAGCTGTACAGCAGCAGGGCTGTGGAGTCGGTAAGCCACAGTTGCGTCTCCGACTCCGACTCCTGGATTTTATCAGGCTCCGACTCCGGCTCCGACTTCTTCATAAATGGCCAATTCATAACAACAAATTTACTGTTGTAATATATTAAACATCGTTCTTATTCAGTTTCTCACCATCATATAAGTAATCAGACCACTTAGAGCAAAAACTACATTTATTAGAATACAATTAGAATATAGCAAATAACTTTTATAAACTTTTATAAACTGTAAGTAAATATGCAATAAACACTTTTATGCAGTTAATAAGAAGAAATCTATAAATTTGTCCTCAGAAAAAGTATTGCCTCTGTCAGATCCTCCTTCATGGATGCCCTCAAATCTGATCTAATTATTTTGAGAGCAGAGAACAACCTCTCTACACTAACTTGTGTTGGTGGCAAAGCAGTAACCACTTGGGCAACATCTTTGACAATGTCAGGATACAGAGGAATCGCTTGTTGCACTGTTATTTTTGATGAACGGTCAAATTTCTCAATTTCTTTTAGTGCACATGAAAAATTCTGCTGAAATGTACTGGCTGTGTTCCTTGATGGGGATGACTCTTCTTCAATGCGGGAACGCTTTGCACGGTCCTTGTGATCCAAATATTTTTCGAAATTAAATTCTTCATCAGTTGATGATGAGGGTGAAGATGTGGCAGGACGACCAAATTCTTCTTGTTCCTCCTGACTGTTCTGCAACCCTTTCATCCTTACTGCTATTTCAAACAGAGCTTCTTTTCCTTTACTTAGCTGTTGATCATCTAGAAGAATCCGATGCATTGGGTCTACATAAACAGCTGCCAAAAGAATGTTATTTTGTAATAGTAGCTCCTCTCTCCGTTTCATTGATGTAGCAATGCCACTTGCAATTAACCCTCCTCTTTGGGACAGGCAAAACATCAGGTTCTTCCACTCCTTTAAGAAAATACCTGGAGTTAAGTCCTCTGCTTGTAATTTTTTAGTCACTGTAAATGGGTGCTCTAGCAATTTTTCCAGCTCAGTCACCTGATTCCACTGACTTTCATTTAGCGTCAGTTGAGGGTTAGCCATGTCTACAAGAAAGGTTTTCAGTTCAACCAAGCGCTGAATCATTAACTAAGTACTGCCCCATCGTGTGGCTTGATCAATAATTGCCCCTTTTCCAGCACGTCTCTTCAAAATTGAGTCAACTTTAGGGGTTCTGGCAACAGTAGCCAATTTTCTCACCTTGCCAATCAGTGCAGCAGCATGTCCTTCTTGCAGACTGTCTCTTATAGCCAGCTGTAGCGTATGCACAACACAGCGCATGTGATGAATGAAAGAACATATTGACACAGTTTCAACAAGATCATCTAAACTATCATGTTGCTGTTCATCTGAAGCAACTTCAGTTTGCTCCTCAGTTACAATACTGTGTTCCTCTATTTCAAACATTTCTGTGTCTGTGGACCCAGAATGTTGTTCTAGCTGCTGGTCACCATCATTACTCTCATTCATTAGCTTAATAGTACTTATCATATTTGAAGCATTGTCAGTTACGACAGAAAGAACTTGCTCTTTTTTAAGTTCATAGTCTTGCAGAACCTTTTCCACCAAGACCTGGAGAAACTCACTGGTGTGATGAGCTTTGGTGTCTTTTACTGCCAATGTCTTGGTAACTATTTCATTTTTGTCACAAACAAATCGGATATTGATGGCAAAATAGTTCACTCTGTGACGTGTGCAGGCATCCATTTTAAGAAACAGAAAGCGTCCCTTGAGAGTTTTTTTAAGTTCTTCCTTTTGTTTAAAAGCTTCTGCGATTACTAATTTTCTAATACTCTCTCTCCAGAGAAACACCAAGCTTGCGGGCCATTTCCCCATTCAGACACATAAAAGCTGGTCGTGAAAATAATGAAATAGGCACACTATCCTTTACAACAAGCTCTATGATGTTTTTTAAATGTATCTACTGTCATTGTCACAGTAACTTTGTCACTGACCAAATATCTTGCAACTGATGGCTGCAAAGTTCTCTGCTCCTTTGTTTGGCTGGAAGAGCTGGGCACTGGTTCATTGGTTTGGATGCAGTCTTTCTCATCCACTGCTTTCAGTACTTCTGGATGAAAGCGCTGTAAATGTCTCTTTACATTAGAAGCTCTGGTAGGAGCATTTTTATCTTTGCCTGAATATGCACTCATCTTGGCTTCACAGCATTTGTTTTCGTCTGGATCATTTGTCATACACTGACAGACATAATGTTTTCTATCTTGAGTGATGGTGAAATGTTCAAATACAGCTGATTTAATGTGATGCTTCTTTGACATTCTCAGGTTTTTAATTCTGCATTCACAATCCAAATGACAATGGTTTTTCCTAAAAACAATTGTACAAAATTATTGCCAGGTCGTACAACTGATATAGTGGTCAGTAATACTGTTATTATTCCTCATGTACTCACAGATAACTGATGCAAAGTTTGTTGAAAGGATAATACTTCTTACAGTCTTCCTCTTCTGAGTAGTAGGCAGCTATGAGATGCTTGGAAGACGCACACCTAGTATGATCTAGTCTAGAGGACTAAGTTTACTACTAAGAATTTGCAACACATTTTCACTTTCAGTTTCATACATTGTAAGTAGGGGGGTTGGGGCAGCATGAGGTTAACCAAGTATAAGATTAGATAAGGGCAGTGGAGAACAGTGACACATAAGAAGTAAGAAATGTCTATCTCCAGCAGAACTGCTTATCACTGTTGTTCATAGTTTGATAGAACATATATATTTGAGTAACATTTATAAAATTCATATGAAAGTTCAATTATGAAATATTAATACATTTTTTTTTAAAGCTGGAGTCGGAGTCGGTACATTTCTACCGACTCCGACTCCAACCAAAACTAACTCCGACTCCACGACTCCGACTCCACAGCCCTGTACAGCAGTACGCTTGTAGATGAGTGTCAGAAAGAGCATGTGCTCCCACTGAATTGCAAGCACTGCATTGAGTAGTCTCTCCTTCTCTTCCTCCACCTTATCATACACAGTACAATCCTCAGAGGTGGCACCCCAATCACCCTTGTTTCCCACCACGCCAAAAATTTCCAAACGCCCAACTGACTGTGGGGAACCACAGATGGGACATTCTGCAGAGCTATTCACATATTATATTCCCTGGGCATCAGAGGTCTGCTCCAAAGATTCACAGAATCCAGAGGAGAAAAGCATCTGCGCCGATGTCCCAAATTTTTTCATATTGGATCCGAGGCCAGACGAATTATGGTTCGAGCATAATCCAGACCCTCGTCACCATATGTTAACCACCAGGGTTGGTAGACAAAGAGGTTACGTTGCTGCTTCCCGCACAGAAACTGAGTGATGCAACCACGACAATCACTGCATCCTCAGGCACAACTCTAGTTGTGGCCAGCACCGATCGCGAGTCTGCAGTACGCAGAGGTGACAAGGGCTGCCTAGCCTGGGCCTTATTTGCAAAAAAAGAAACCACAGTAGAGGCAAAAATTGCAACAATTTGACAACTATATATATGAACCAGCACATGAGTGATTAACAAGCCTTAATCTTACTGCGCTAAAATGACGACTAGCGGGCCTCACCAACCACATCTGCTGCTTCTTCCTCCTCTATCACAGTGTAAAGTGTTCTCACACAGGTCTCCAGCTGAAGAAACTCCACTTGTTTACCCCCTAGAGTCGGGGTGAATGAGAACCCATCAGCTGTTACGGAAGTTGACATGCCTATTGTTTTTGCGTCATTTAGCATAACACATCTTTATCAATAAACCATAACATCTCTGCCTGCACCTCATTTACAGTCCAGCAGTTTGTCCTGTTCACCCTACTACATCCTCTCTCAGCACAGCAGTCAGCCCTCAGTCCCACAGTTTTGGTCACTTAAATGAATGTTTCCTCCTACACATGCATAAGCTAAGAGCTTGAACTCCACCATCTCCAATCTATTGGCCACAGAAATGCTGCCCTTCCACCTGGTGGATACAGATGGTTTCCAAAAGTTGATGGCCATCGCAGTCCCACCGTATCAGTTGCCCAGTCGCCATTACTTCTCTAAGAAAGCTATGCCTGCACTACACCAGCATGTTGTAGACATCACCGTTCTTTGATAAATTCTATGTCTGTTAGGGTGCATTTCTCCACTGACTCATGGACGAGCAAACATGGGCATGGGTGTTACATTTTGCTGACTGAGCACTGGGTGACTCTGGTGGCAGGCAATCAAGGGGCTGCTCCACAATTCTTGGAATTCCCAAGTCTTGTGGGACAAACCTCTGTATCTAACACTTCCTCCAACTCCTCTAGGACCTCCACCTGTACCCTCAACCTCTCCCTTAAGGAGACACACATTCCAAAAGTGCAGAGAATCCCCCCACCTCCGTACTGCGCAGCCAGGGCTCACCGTAATCAGGCAGTGTTAATTAATACTCCTTGGAGATCGCAGTCACACAGCTCAAGAGTTGTGGACAGCTCTCCAGGGCTGAGTTAGAACAATGGCTGTCTCCACTGGACCTGGAGCGAAGGAAAAAAGTTGCAATAAGTGTGCAAACCTGGTGACAGCCCTATGTCGGGGCAACCTCACCTGTTGTGAGTTCATTTTCCCCTTCATTACTGAGGCCCGAGGAACTCCCTCTTCTGGTAAAGGTAGTGAGCCTGATTATCAAACACCTGAGGCTGATGGTGATGACTGGCTGAGTGGAGTTACTGACTGGATATAAGGCTGCCGACGCCCTTCTGCCCTGCGGGTGATTTCTCTGTGGGATCCTTGGAGACCAGTCTGAATTCCTGCTCCTCTAAAGCTAAGTTTGCTGCTCGGCCTTTTGCTTTGGTGCTTTGACTTTGTTTTGCTTTGTTTTTCTGGATTTCTGCCATTCCCTGCTGGGGTGTGCTGAATTCATTTAGCTCTGTCTTCTGAAAATACCTGAGTGCTGATTTAGTTTTTGAAGCCTAGCTGCTTCAGGGCCTTTTTCATATCAGCTTGTTGGCTTATGTCTTTGATAGGATTTTGGCAGATTGCAGACAGCAGCCTTCCTGTCCTTTCCTATCTAGGTAGTTTTGGGCCCCGTCTTTGCTCAGTCTATCTTTCTGTCTGTGTTAGTATTTTCATCTTGCTTCACCGTCATTATATGTTGGGGGCTGCCTATTGCTTTGGGGTCTGCTCTGGAGCAGTTTAGATTTCCCCTTTCTTTAGGCCTATGTAATTCTCCGGCTGTGATCGAGGGGTCTAGGGCATCGTAGGAACCCCCCACGGCTACTGCTAGTTGTGTTGATAGGTTCAGGGGCCTGCAATCTGATAGTTGCCAACTTCTCTGGTTTTCTGGACTTAGCTTGTATTTCTGCTTTTGCCTCCTACGGTGACTCATTCATAACACTCACCCATGTGCCTTGCATGGCTCACATTCTCAACCTGGTGGTACAGCAATTTCTCCACCACTATTCCGGCCTGGATGTGCTGCTGCAGAAAGCGTGGTTGCTGTGTGATCACTTCCGACAATCGCATCCCGCAGGTCATTGACTTGATTCAGCACAGAGGTCTTTTAGCCTACCGGTTAACCGTTTGATTTGCGATGTTTCGACACGGTGGAATTCCACTCTGCCCATGTTCCAGCGACTGTGGCAGCAGCGATGAGCCCTGGTGCAGTATGTCCTTTTGCATAGCATGGGCCAATGCAGTACTGATGTGATGCAAATCATGCTTGTGCAGTGGGCACAGATAACGAGCCTCTCCACCCTTCTGCACAGTTTTGAAATGGCTACTAAGAGGGTTAGTGCTGACTATGCAGTCATCAGTGTCATTATTCTGGTCATCTACATGCTAGAGCACAATTTAAATATTCTGTGTGAGGAGGTGCTGGTCCTAGAGGAAAAGGTGGAAGCAGAGGAGGATGTGGAAGGGATAATGTGAAAAAACTAAATTGTATCTTAATTTCTCAGAAAACCATGTTTTTGCAAACCAAGAAGAATTGACTTTTTATCTGTATATTGTCTTGCGGATTTAAGTGTTAATGTCTGGTGGGTCGAGAAGACAGACTTGCATATCACTTAACATACTGTGTAAGTCTGTAATAGTGACTTGTACATAGTGTAAGTATCTTTTATTTTAGGCTGACATGTTAATTGTGTATTGTACTCTATAACCACTTTGTTGACTTCGAAGGTAGATAGGGAAAGGCTGTGAATGTGAACTGAAGGACACTGGGTAAATCTAAAAATAGATCACCTGCCTCGGGTATAAAAGAAACTTTTTTTCTTCTGGTTGGTGTCACTCTTCAGGATCTCAGCTCAGGGTGCTTCAGACTCGCCTGAAAGAACACGGGACTGCTCTCGGTTATCTTCCTACGCTTGTCGTTACCTCCTCTCTGCGTGCATATCACAGGTGGAGTAGCAACCCTGGGAGCTCGGACATAACATCCATCATTATCCTGGCGAGTCAGCGGAAGGGAAGGGTGAGACCCTCTAATGTGCACCATTTTGGGGTAATTGCTGGGATTGTTCTGTTTGCTATTGGGTGTTGTGGTTCAATTAAGTATTGCCACACTGTTTTACCCTAACCCTGTGTTGTCTGTGTAGTGTATTGCCCACCGGGAGATAGAGCGGGTGTTCAGTGGTATGAGCCCTGGTTCATGCAGTCTTGCTAAAGGCAGCTGGGCCAGAGGATGAGAGCACCCACTGTCATCGTACAGGCGGGTGCCACGGGAGGGTGGATTACAGCAGTCAACCGGGGCTCATGGAAACAAACTGTTAGTGAAGGTGCAAAAGACGAGGAATAAATTGATGACGAGAAGGAAGAGGTGATGTACTTGCAACAGTCAGAAGATGAAGAGGATAATGATTCCCTCTCTCTTTTGTCCGTTGTTTGCGGCAGGGGATGGCGGAAGCAACTTTAAGTGTTACTCAGCCACCAACACACCTTGGACTTGAACCTCATGGAAGCGCCTGACACAAGAGCGCCTTCTTTTGCTGCACTATCTTCAACACGATGCCCGTATTCTTAGAGTTAGAAATCGTGCTGACTACAGGGTTGCCACTCTGTTCGATCCATGGTAAAAGAGCAAATTTTGCCAGATGCCCCTCCCAAAAAGGGACACACGCGTGCTGGAGTATCGAAACACACTTGTAAACAATGTTAAGAGTGGTTTTCTCCAAGACAGCAGTGAAGCACACATTGTGCATCACAGTTCTAGACTTCCAACCTCTGGAACATCAAAGCATCACAGCAAAAACATTAGCTTCAGCAGCACTGTAAGTGGCATAAGCAATTTCTGTGAGAAATTTCACACATTTTTTAGACCAGGCCATGCACCAGCAGAACAGAGTACAAGTCTGACAAATTGTGAACTACTTGAAAGGATGGTGCAGGAGTATCTCGAGCTCAATATCAATGCCATCGGGGGGAATTTGGACTCTTTTGCATTTTGGTCTTCAAAAATGGGAGAGTGGACTGAGCTAGCTTGTCACGCCCTCAAGGTTTTGTCAAACCCGGCAGGCAGCGTTCTCTCAGAACGTGTCTTCAGCGCTGCTGGTAGTGTCCTGAAGGATAAGCGCATCTGGCTGTACGCTTAAAGTGTAGATCACTTAACTTTCATCAAAATGAACAAGTCATGGATGTCCAATAACTTTTGCACCCAGTCACAGACTAGGCGATGGTGTCGTTTTTAGTGTCATGCATTGATCTTGCGTTATTGCAGTCTATGCCACCTTTTTCGTGGCTTCTGTGCCTGCTATTGATACTGCTGTTACAAACAATTTTTTGAAATGTGGAGACTAAGTTAGGTTTTCTTCGTTTATGTTGCCTGTAGTAGTAGGGCTCCCAGACAGGCCGGCCTGCACTTACTTTCACTCAACTACCTGTCTTACAATTCTTACATTTTTCTACCAATAGTATTCTATGAAACTGATGTTTGTGCTATCTGAGCGTGACAGGGATAAAAAAAATTCCTGCACTTACTTTCACTCAACTACCTGTATTATAATCCTTACATTTTTCTACCAATAGTATTCTATGAAACTGATGTTTGTGCTATCTGAGCGTGACAGGGAAAAAAAAAATTGAGCTGTTGCATGCGGTATCAGGGCTCCTAGCAAAGAAGGCTTACACAGCTCCCTTAACCACCAAGTCTTAATATAGACTTCAAGTCAAATCTCTAAATGCTGGCCCAGAATCTGATATCTCATGCATGGCCCATGGCTGACTGCTGCTGTGCCATTAGCAAATTTCTACTATGGGTCAATTGAAGCCAATTTTTATGGTGTCTGTCCCTAATTTTAGCTGTTTGGGAAGCTTTTTATCACCCCTTAAGGTATTGTCTAAACGTTTGGTTTGGCCTTCCATTGAATTTAAGTGAAGTGAAGTTTTTGCGGCAAAAACGCATAAAATCCGCGGGAATTCCGGACGTGTGCACACAGCCTTACACTTGCGCGTTCACAATTAAATTTATTCTAAAAAATTTTTTTAAGTGCTCATGCACTAACATAAAAAGCTTTTAAAAAACTTTTTAAAAACAACGCATTTCTGCCCTGAATGAGCATCTCTCTGGTGTATGAAGTGATATGGCATTTGGGGAGTTTTATATACAAACCCGTCAGATGTGGGTGTGGTTGCAATCCTGAAACTGAGCTGAGCACTAGAATTAGTTTTTTTAAAATTTGATAGTCAAGAAAAGAGAAGTAGAACTTTAATTGATAATTTAATTGATGTTCCTCTCCTGAAATGGTTAACTGGAGGGAACAAAAGCTTTTCCCATCAAGTCCTCCCTACACTACAGGGTAGCTAAGATGGTGGAGGGTTGGGTGTGTAGCCAGTCAGCTGGGCGTCACAGGGGAAGATTAAGTTTCTTCCTCGGCTACGGCTGCTGGTAAGATACACTATTTAGTAAATAGTTGGACCGTGGGGTTAAAAGATGGCGACACCGAGGACCTGTGTTAGTCTTCGGCGTCTTAATTACCTGGAGCTGTCCACCCTCCCTTCCTATTTCAGTAGGTCACGGCCTTGGGGCTAGACGTTCAGGTACCTGAATGGACAGCCGATATTTTGGGGTTAATATGCTTTGCCTAAGCTGTGGCTTTGGTGTAAAAAAAATTGATACATGCGTTTTTACTGAATTTTTGTTTATCTCTGTACTTTAATGGATTTCTGTGGCCAGAAAATTTTTCCACCAGCATGTTGTGTTAATGTATTTATAATAAAGGTCATGATACAATGGTTTATGGTAATATGCTGTTTAATGCAATGTATCTTGCATATATTATATATAGGAGTCCATAGAGCAAGTATGTTTGCTTACACCTGTCAGGATGGTTTTGGTTTTGCTTCCACAAGCCGAGTACCTGGTTCTAAGAAAGTTTAAATCTGACAAACAATTGAGTGCAGTCAATCAACATTCGACTTCTCCATGTCTGTACCGGCGCTTGGGAAGCAGCACTACTGTTCGCGCTGTTCCCCGGCGCTGGGTGCCGAAGACAGCTCTCATCATTCTCACCTGCTCTGCCAGCGATCAGCGCAAGCCGGGGGGAATGTGGAGAGTTGTATTCAGCTGTTAACAGCGAAAGCAGGTGGAGGCTCATGGGAGTATATAAGTAAATAAATAAAAAAAACAGTGATCTGGTGTAAACTCACTGAGCTGAACTGCAGTGGACTCAGTAACTTTTTCTCACGATGCTGAGGTCACGGTAGTTCAGCCCGGTAGGGAATGCAGTCTCAGTTAGCAGTGAAAAACTTGATGATGTCACAGTTAGTAAGTGATGCTGCGCTCGCAGAAACTCATTCATCAATGATTCTCAGCCTGGATGGTCACATTTTGGCACGGTCCAGGTTGAAAACTGTTTATCCCCAGACATGGATTACGGCGTGGGACAGAATGTCGGACAGGTGAGGGATATGGTTGTTTTTTATTTTTATTTTATTACAGGAGATGAGGGCTTCAAAGGAATGGGTGTTAAGTGAGTATAACCGTGTTTGTTATTTTTGAATAAAAAGGAAAAGTGTGATTTATTTTCATTTCAAATAAGAGACTTTACACTTGCTGTGTGTTTATTTACTATACAACTATAGGATTAGAAATGGATAGGTGTCTTATAGACGTCTCTCCATTACTAAGTCATGGGTTTGATGTCACTGCACAATGCAAAGATGACATCAACCCCACAAATATTAACTATTTGACAACCCACAGGGCAAGCAGTAAGAGCTGCGCAAAGCGCCAGAATTGGCACATCTAATAGTCGCGTCTTTCCTGGGCAGCTGTGGGTTGCTATTTTTAGGCTGGAAGAGGGGGGAGGGGAATATCCATGGACCCTTTCCAGCCTGAGGATACCAAGCCCCAAGCTGTCTGCTTTAGCAAGGCTGATCGTCAAAAATAATTAACAAAATAGCATATGGACCCCTCTATTCTTGATAACCAGCCTTGCTAAAGCTGACAGCTAAGCATTGCAGCCCCCAGGTGTCAGTTTTGCCTGGCTGGTTATCAAAAATACAGGGACATCGTTTTATTTGTTTATTTATGAATACTCCCATCAGACGCTGCATGCTTTCACTATTATTAGCGGCAGCAAGTGTAGGCTGATGGATGTAGTAATCCCATGCCTGCTCTCGCTGTTATTAGTTGAATATAACTCTCAACATTCTCCTCTGCCCTTGCTGATCGCAGAGCGAAGAGTGGAGAATGAGGAGAGTGGTCTTCAGCACACGGCACTAACAGTACCGCTGCTTCCCAGTCGCTGGTACACGTCATCCATGTGTCATCAGTGTGCACGTGTGTGGGACGTTTTGTGGCCCGTGCTGCTGTTAAAAACGGACATGTCAGCGTATTTTGCCCACGGACACACGGTTCAAGGAAACACAATGACATTTGCACAGACCCATTCACTTGAATGGGTCTACGTGTGTAAATGTCTCATGTACATGTGAAAACTGTCACCACACGTGCCGGAGACTGGGACGTCTGAAAGAGGCCTTACATAGATTTCTTATTCCCAATTAATTTTACAAGTATTCTTACCTCTTCTTTCAAACTTTTGGGGTTTAACTTCAATTTATTTTTCCGACTACATTGCATGGAATTAATTCCACTTAGTTTTTTCTGGGGCAAAGAACCACACATATCTGGGGAAGCCAAGCAAGAAGTCTCAAACTTTTTCTTCTGGAGAAAAACAGAGAAAACATGTCAGGTATTATATACACATGGATATCAGATGACATTGCATTCAAAGTAATTTTGTGGCACAACCAGCATCAGTCTGACTTGTTTATGCAACCAAATGTTAGCAGCAATAAAAATATATTTCATTGACTTTCACTTCTGCTAGATCCTTAATACCTTCTCTTAGCTTCATATAGTTTTTTAGTTTACAATATGTAGTGTAGATAAATTCTTGAGTGGCTCCCTTGAAAAAATAATAATCAAGCAGCTGTTCGATCTGCTCGTTGGATTTAACCCTTTGGCGTCACAGCCAGTTTTTATTTTTATGCCAGACTTTTTTGTCAGCAGCATCATTTTGGGGTAGACAAAAGTTACAAATGTTTAACTCTTTATGGAAAAGAATATAAACAAAAACAGTTCTGTCACTGTTTTTTTAATTTGTATTTTAACCACTTCAAACACCCAGCCTGTTAACTTCCTGACCGCGCCAATTTTTTTAAATTTTGACCAGTGTCACTTTATGTGGTAAGAACTCTGGAACGCTTTAACATACCCTAGTGATTGATTTTGTGACACGTTGTACTTAATAGTGATAAATTCAGGTCGATATGATTTACGTATATTTATGAAAATATCCACATACTGACAAAAAAAAAAGAAAATTTTGAAATTTTTAACTTTATATTGTATGGTATAAAAAGTTTAGATAAATTACTGTGATACAAATGGGATATGCATGAGTGAGAGACTGGTATAGATAGGCATCCAGTCAATAAGATAGTGATTGCAGTACATTGAAACATCCATTTGGATACTATGGATTGTGACCGGAATCTGAACTTTTCCTACCATGAGGAGAGCACACACTCAGGAATGTGAAAAGCAACCACCTGCTCAGGCATTGTTGTGGGAGTTGGAAGGGAGGAATGTGAGAACCAAACCAACTGAGATAAAGGAGGAATGTGAGAAAAAACAAGTTACTGCGCATGACAGCGCGTGATCAAGGTGAAACCTGATTCACTGCGCATGTCAGTGCGTGATCATTCCAATTAATATTATAAAAAGTACTGACCTCCTCAGCGGGTAGGGACTTTCCAGACGATTCAAGTGGACGCACTTAGTCTGTGATGCTGACCGAGGAAAACCCCTTCCCGCTGATCGAGGTCCCCCGATGTGAAGGGTGATGCTACAATAACTCGGTAATTATTATTGATGCTGAAATCTTTCATGTCATAACTGTCGTTTTTAAATCAATGAGACTATTCATGTGCTATGTAAAACAAAATGATTGCTTGCTAAAATAAAAGATTGTCAATAATCTTTGCCTGGTTGGGATGCCAGTGAGCGCTACGTAAGTTAAGGTAAATAACCTATTTTGGGAGAAAATTTAGCAAGACATAAATTGGCGTAGTCGGCAGGATCTTTTTCAATATGTTTAAGAAACGAAAGGAAAAGCAGGAGGATGTAGTGGATGTGCCCGGTTGGACTGAGGCACCGTATAATGTATTGGCACATGAGTTGAGCAGTTCTGGACTGGCGGAACAGTGGTCTAGTAAGCTTAAAGGGAAGGTGCCGCAATTTTATATAATTTGCAAAAAAATAGTAAGTTACAAAACATGTTGTTTCAGCAAATGTTGTACTAACCAGGATTTATGGTTTGTTTGTAATAATGTTTTCATGTAGCCACTGGGCGCTGACATCTTGATTTGCAGATCTGTGGAGGACTCATACAGTCTGCAAATATGGCCGTCCCTGCACATAGGAAACTGCGGTCGGCTTCCGACCGCACATTGCAGCCTCAGTAGCAGAGAACTGGGCACGCCCCTGTGGGCTGCACCATTCACTGCTGTAGGTGTGGCTGGGCGCCATTTTACTGTAGCCCAGTGCTATCTGCTGAGCTCCACTTACCCTCTATCACAGGACCACTTGTGGCATAACGGGTCCTGTGTTGTGAGGAGAGGCTGAAGAAAAGGAGAAGGTGGTCAGCAGAGGAGAGAAGCGCTCACTGGAGCCGGAGGATGGAGAGTGGTGAGTGCGGGTGACTTTCATCTATGCTCCTCTGTCCTGCTTACTCCAGGCTCAGCCCTGTGCTTCTTGCTCCAGCGTCCTCCTGCTCTGTCTCCGCCTCCTCACTCACAGCCCCAGTGATCTCCGGTAATCTGACACCTTTGCTTTTATGGCTGTCTGAGGAGGACAGTGACTTATACAGGCCATAGTCTTGTGTATAATTGGGGGGGGCTGGAAGTTTCACCAGTGTGGGCATATCTGTAATACTGTCTGCTGAGCCGTGTATCTAATCCTCTCCTGTGTGATACTGCCTGCTGAGCCGTGCATCTAATCCTCTTCTGTGTGATACTGACTGCTGAGCCGTGCATCTAATCCTCTTCTGTGTGATACTGCCTGCTGAGCCGTGCATCTAATCCTCTTCTGTGTGATACTGCCTGCTGAGCCGTTTATCTAATCCTCTCCTGTGTGATACTGCCTGCTGAGCCGTGTATCTAACCCTATCCTGTGTGATACTGCCTGCTGAGCCGTGTATCTAATCCTCTCCTGTGTGATACTGACTGCTGAGCCGTGTATCTAATCCTCTCCTGTGTGATACTGACTGCTGAGCCGTGTATGTAATCCTATCCTGTGTGATACTGACTGCTGAGCCGTGTATCTAATCCTATCCTGTGTGATACTGTATTCTGAGCCGGGTATCTAATCCTCTCCTGTGTGATACTTTCTGCTGAGCCGTGTATCTAATCCTCTCCTGTGTGATACTGACTGCTGAGCCTTGTATCTAATCCTCTCCTGTGTGATACTGATTGCTGAGCCGTGCATCTAATCCTCTTCTGTGTGATACTGCCTGCTGAGCCGTGCATCTAATCCTCTTCTGTGTGATACTGCCTGCTGAGCCATGTATCTAATCCTCTCCTGTGTGATACTGCCTGCTGAGCCGTGTATCTAATCCTCTCCTGTGTGATACTGACTGCTGAGCCGTGTATGTAATCCTATCCTGTGTGATACTGACTGCTGAGCCGTGTATCTAATCCTATCCTGTGTGATACTGTATTCTGAGCCGTGTATCTAATCCTCTCCTGTGTGATGCTGCCTGCTGAGCCGTGTATCTAATCCTATCCCGTGTGATACTGCTCTCCTGAAATACTCTGTGCTGCTGTCACTCTGCTCCCAGAATCCTTGCTGCCTGCCATCCTCGGTGACCGAAGACCCCATTCCTCTCCTCAGATCCCGTCCTGGCGATGTGTGAAACCGAGGGGACAGGGGCCTGATGTATGGTGGAAGGAGCAGGGCGACAGCAGCACAGAGTATTTCAGGAGAGCAGTGTGCTGGTCTGTGGGGGGCGCCCTGTTCGGTGCCAGGGATTGTACAAAGAGCGCTGTGTTTTATTCACATGGATGGACCGTCTGCTTGTCTGCTCCACAGAAATCCAGGAAACATGTCTGCTGATTGATGGCCTGTTCTGATCCAGACTTTACATGCAAAGACAGTCAGTAACTTTGCAAGCCCCATCAAAATGGCTGCTCACTGTGTCTATAGATGTCATAGGTTTTTGTGCCAGATTTCAGTAGCTGCTCCCCCTAGTGTTAACAAGTGGAAATGCCAAACTTTTTAAAATTATTTTTCATATTTTGCAAAATTAAAAACAAACGATAATATTTTTTAAGAAAATGTAAACATTAATTCTTTACATTTTTTCAATTGCTGAAAAAATTTTTTTTGGATGGCACCTTCCCTTTAAAGGTAGTGAACCCACTGATGTTGTTAAAGTACTCAGGGGTGATGTAGAGTTTTTAGGACGGCGTATGTGGATTTGTTTTCCCTGCAAAGGCAGGTGATGCAGTTAACCCATGATGTTGTTGGTTTACTCATGGGGATCCCTGCAAAGGCAGGTGATGCAGATAACCCCTCGATGTTGTTTAGTTACTCGAGGTTTTCCCTGCAAAGGGAACCCATGATGTTGTTAATGTACTCATGGGTGTCCCCGCCAAGGCGGGTGATGTTGTGTCGCTTGGGCGACGAACTTGGATTCTGCTCAGTGCATATCGCGCGATGCATGAGCGGAATCAACAAATGCAGAGGAAGTGCTCTCAATTGGAACAAAAAGTTGCAGAGCTAGGAGGGCAGAAAGTGGTGCTGGATTGCAATACCCGTCTGCTCAAAGATAAGTTAGAGCATTACCAGAATATTGCAGAAAAGGCAGCTGTAAAAATAGCCCAAAATAAATATTGCAAGAGAAGAGGAAAAATTAATAAGGAAAAAAGGTATTCCCACAAAATTCAGAGGTCCAAAAATTAAAATTGCTGGACTAGGAGGACAGGTAATCACCGGAGTACAAACACAAGTTGCTTTGAAAATAGGAAACTTACCGATAAGAAATTACCGTGTTTTAGTAGTACCCATTCCAGAATATATATTGGAAATTGATGTTTTAAAAGGAATGACTTTAAATTTATCGGCTGGAAAATTCTCCTTTGGAGTAAAAATGGCAGAAATACAAATGAGACCTGTAACGATAGGAAAAGTAAAAATGCCCCCTGTACATATCCCTCCTGCTACTAAAATGGTGGCAATGAAACAGTATCGAATACCAGGGGGACACAAAGAGATTACTGAAACAATTAAAAATCTGGTGGACGCAGGAGTCATGCGTACCACTACTACTGCATGGAATAATCCAGTCTGGCCAGTTAAAAAGAGTGATGGCTCCTGGCGTATGACAGTGGATTACAGGGAATTGAACAAACATACTCCCCCCTTGACTGCGGCTGTACCGGACACTATCACCATTGTAGAAAATATTCAAACCCATGAAGGGACGTGGTATGCAGTGATAGACTTGGCTAATGCCTTCTTCACCATACCAATAGAGGAAAAGGCGCAGGATCAATTTGCTTTTACCTGGTTAGGTCGACAGTATACCATGACCAGATTGCCTCAAGGATGGCTTCATAGCCCTACTATTTGTCACCGGACGGTGGCAGAACATCTAGATCAGTTCTCCTTGCCCTCAGATATGCAAATTTCTCATTATATTGATGATATAATGATACAAGGAAATGAGGAGCAGGCAGTGAAATCACAATTGGAAAAACTTTTGGTGCATATGAGGAGCAAAGAATGGGAAATAAATGAGGCAAAGGTCCAAGGACCGGCTCAAGTTGTAAAATTCCTTGGAATCCAATGGAATAAAGGACATAGGGAAATCTTGCCACAAGCTAAACAGAAGATTATTAATTTCCCTACTCCCAAGTCTAAGCAAGAGACTCAATCTTATATTGGGCTATTTGGATTTTGGAGACAGCATATACCTCATTTAGGACAAATGCTGTCTCCTTTGTATAAAGTGACGAGGAAGAAATATGAATTCCATTGGGGGGGAAGAACAACAAACTGCTTTTGAGATGGTGAAAGAGGCCATACAACAAGCTGTAGATTTATGGCCAATGGCAGCGGGGAGTGTAGAATTGCATGTATCAGTACAAAATATGTATGCAAATTGGTCATTATGGCAAAAACAAGGGGGAAAAAGAGTTCCCTTAGGATTTTGGAATCGAAAACTCCCTGATGCTGGAGAAAAGTATACTCCATTAGAACAACAATTGCTAGCTTGTTATTGGGCATTGGTAGAAACAGAACAGCTAACTTTAGGACATGAAGTCTTATTAAGACCAACAATACCTATAATGCAATGGGTATTGTCTAACCCTAAAACCAATAGGGTAGGATATGCATAGGAACAAAGTATTATCAAATGGAAGTGGTATGTCTCTGAAAGAGCGAAAAAAAGGGGAAGGCGGGACCGCCACCCTCCATGAGAAAGTTGCAGAAATTGGGGATGACATAGTCAACCCACTTGAAAAAGCATCTATGATGGAGGAATCCCCTGTAAAATGGGGAAAAACCTATGAGGATCTAACTGCAGACCAGCAAGAGCATGCTTGGTTTACTGATGGTTCAGCTAGGTATGTAGGAGGGAAGAGACTATGGAAAAGTGTTGCTTATAATCCAAAGTTGGAAAAGCATCTCCAAATGGAAGGAGAGGGAAAAAGTAGTCAATATGCTGAACTATATGCTGTTTTCCTAGCAATAGCTTTTGAAAAAGGGAGACAATGTCATGTTTTCACTGACTCATGGTCAGTGGCAAATGGTTTAGCAACATGGATGATGGGATGGAAAAAGCATAATTGGATGATTCATGGTAAAGAAATTTGGGGTAGGGAAGTGTGGCAATATTTGGAGGAAATGGTGCAAGAGACACCTACCACTGTCTTTCATGTTGATGCTCATATGCCAATTGACTCACTTGAACGTTTGTTTAACTCTGAAGCAGATAAAGCAGCTGCTATTCGACAAAATACTACTGAGATTGATGCTGGAGAAAAAGAAGCATGGCTGCAAGGTACAGCCGTTTGGGCTCATCAGAAAAGCGGACATCTTGGAGAAAAAGCCACTTACAGGTGGGCCCAGGAGAGAGGTGTGCCTCTGACACTTGACATAATAAAACAAACTATACAACATTGCCCAATATGTCAACATTCACAAAAACGAGAGGTACCACACACCGTAATGGGACACATAGGCAGAGGCCAGTTACCTGCTCAGATATGGCAAATGGATTTCATCGGCCCTTTGTCAGAGAGTAGGGGGTGTAAGTATGTCTGTACTGCGGTAGATACATATTCAGGACTGATGGTGGGCTTTCCGTGTAAAGCAGCCACCCAATGGAGCACAGAGCGGACCTTAGAGATAATAACACAGTATTATGGGGTCCCCTTACAAATTCAAACTGATAATGGATCTCATTTCACTGGAGATGCCATTAAAAAATATGCTCAGGACAACAATATACAATGGGTATATCATATGCCTTACTATCCACAAGCAGCAGGTTTGGTGGAAAGAATGAATGGATTATTAAAATCCACATTGAGAAAACTTAATCAATCTGATACACAGTATGGACAATGGAGAGACAATTTGAGTGAGGCTTTACAGATAATTAACAACAGGCCTATCACAGACTCTATGACTCCTCTCATGAGGATGCTTACACCCAATCTCACCATACATGAGGCACACCTTATAAGGTCCGTCATATGGTGGAAAACTGATCAAGAAGCACGAATACCGGAACGAGCAACTCCACATTCAGCAGGTTTGGATTTGAGTGCATTGGAAACTGTTGTGATCCCACAGGGGAAAGTAAAACCAATAGCTACAGGATTGGGGTGTCAGATTCCAAAGGACCACTATGGACAGATAGCCACTAGGTCTAGTTTGGCATTAAAGGGGGCCATGGTGGTGGGAGGAGTCATAGATGCAGATTATCAAGGAGAAATCAAAGTATTGATGATAAATTTGGGGAATGAGCCTCTAATTTTGGAGAAAGGACAGCGTATTGCGCAAATGCTTTTGATTCCAATAAATTTGTCAGATGTGCAAGAGGGAACAGCCCCTTCAGAATTAACGATCAGAGGCTCAAAAGGTTTTGGCTCTTCTAACATCACTAATGTGGGAGCCAAAATCTGGGTTCAAAATACCCAAGGACCGCCTTCAGAGGCTGAAGTGATAGCAGTAGGCAAAGACCATACCCTGTTAATTATGAGGCCAGGAGTGGAAAAATGGGAATATATCCCACAAGAAAAATGTTATTTGAGAGAATAATGTTGATTATTGATTTCATAGATTCCAAATCTTCAAATATGGTTAAGTGGAATCCTTGGGCTCGCGTGTTTGGACAGCATCGGTGCCTGGACTCCTGGAATCTGTCTGACTACAAAATTCAGGAAGGAGTACGTTCCGAGGCCAGGAGATTGGAAGGAATACAACCGAACCACCCCGAATGAAAATGCCGGATGTGGAGGTTGGGGAAAACTCACCACAAGTGATTTTTGACGTTAATCTCACCATAACTGCAAAATATCCCCGACCGTGGTATTATAATGGGACTAAGTCTACTATATACTCAGCTGATAGTAATGACACTTTGAATATTCAAGCTGAAGATCATATTATTTGTTGGACGACTGAACAATTAACCTTTGATCAGTCGATATGGGATAATTATAGTTCAAAAGGGGAGAATAAAACTGAGTTCACTTTTACTTTAAACAAAACTATGATTATATTTTGTGGTAATGCCACCAATCGTCAGATGGTAGCGATGACAGGACAGAAATATCCGCCTTGTAATAATCACACGGGAACCTATAACGGAACAGGACTATGCTGTGGGATACCTAGTTTATCATGTGTATCATGGGGAAGGATACTCCGGGTGTATCTGATGTCACAGACTAAAGCTGATCCAGGACAGATGAAGAAGATTCCCACATCATGTGTAAAAACAGGAACTCAATCGCAGAAGACTGTCGTTGCAGCCAAAATAATCTTCCCACCTACTCCTGCATGCCATTATAGGGGTAAAAGGGCATGGTATGATACAGTATTGGGAGGAATCGGGGCTGTGACTGGGACTTTGAACTCATTTGATATTGAAACTTTGGCAAATAAAATGCATAATGCCGGAAAAGATATCCAAGATGCTTTGACTATACAAGGTAGATGGATGCCTACTATTTGGCGTCCTTGGAAGCAAGCATTACAAATGGATACTTTTCTTTTACAAATGAAAAATGTTTCAGATACTTTAAATTTAGAAATTAATACTAATGTTAGCATAATAGTTAACTGGACAATATGTACGCTGCAAGCTATATATCAAATTCAGCAGAAGAATAATATGCAAACTCAACTTATGACTGGGAATGAGTTAGTCTGGAGGACCGTATTTAAAAATACAATCCCCAAGGTTTCCTGGTTAAGAATAGAAGCTCCTAAGATGGTTTGCAACGACACTTTGTGTTCAGGACTATTGATTGTTTATAATGTAACCAATCAACAAGTAATGTGTAGATTTGTAGTGATGCCATTATTATTAGGTATTCCTGGACAACAGTGGTTATGGATGCCCAAGTTTAATGGGTTATATATTGATAAAAATAATCGTACTCATGATTTAAGTTTATGTGAGGATACTTTAGAGGGGAAAATTTGCAGGTTACAATCAGCCGTATATGAACCATGTTTGTTACAAAATACTATGAATGTATGTGAATTCATCATTTTGCCAACCTCATATAGAATGTTGATTGAAATAGCCCCACAAGAGGTATGTGTAATAACGGATGTTCCAATAATCTCTGGAATGATAGTACCTTATGTGGGATGCCTAAGAAATGTAACTGCACTACAATGGGAAAATCGAACTTTTCTGTTAAGCTCAGATGTAACAACTGCTGCCACTATTGAGTGGGAAACAACAACATTAGAAATCAATAATTGGGAGGTAAATTTAACGAAATTGAAACATATAATTGAACAATCAGAAGAAGGAAAATATATGATTACTCAATTAAATAGAACTATACAAATGCATGTGATAAGCACCACTATTATAGCAGATAAGATTGTAAAAATGGGATCGATTATTGCTGATGCTACCTCTCATCATTGGTATGATATTTTTCTAGGGTATTTGCCCTCAGCTACCAAATTATTGAATTGGCTGATTCATCCCGTGTTGGTGATGGCTATTGTAGTGATTCTATTATCCATATGGAATTGCTAGATAGCTTACAAAATGTGTTGCAAGAAACCACAAGTGCTCATGGTGTCCTATAAAAATGGCGTTTAAAAGACTGCAATCAAGGACCGATTGTGATACAAATGGGATATGCATGAGTGAGAGACTGGTATAGATAGGCATCCAGTCAATAAGATAGTGATTGCAGTACATTGAAACATCCATTTGGATACTATGGATTGTGACCGGAATCTGAACTTTTCCTACCATGAGGAGAGCACACACTCAGGAATGTGAAAAGCAACCACCTGCTCAGGCATTGTTGTGGGAGTTGGAAGGGAGGAATGTGAGAACCAAACCAACTGAGATAAAGGAGGAATGTGAAAAAAAACAAGTTACTGCGCATGACAGCGCGTGATCAAGGTGAAACCTGATTCACTGCGCATGTCAGTGCGTGATCATTCCAATTAATATTATAAAAAGTACTGACCTCCTCAGCGGGTAGGGACTTTCCAGACGATTCAAGTGGACGCACTTAGTCTGTGATGCTGACCGAGGAAAACCCCTTCCCGCTGATCGAGGTCCCCCGATGTGAAGGGTGATGCTACAATAACTCGGTAATTATTATTGATGCTGAAATCTTTCATGTCATAACTGTCGTTTTTAAATCAATGAGACTATTCATGTGCTATGTAAAACAAAATGATTGCTTGCTAAAATAAAAGATTGTCAATAATCTTTGCCTGGTTGGGATGCCAGTGAGCGCTACGTAAGTTAAGGTAAATAACCTAATTTGGGAGAAAATTTAGCAAGACAATTACATTTGCTACATGTCTACTTTGCATCTGTGTCATTTTTGTTAAACAGGAAGGTAGAAGGGTTAAAAGCTTATAAGCAACTTTTTCTCAACAAAATTTACAAAACCACTTTTTTCTTTTTAGGGACCACATGGCTTTGAAGTGACTGAGGAGCCTATGTGACAGAAAATATCTATATGTGACACCATTTTAACCACTTCATGACCGGAGGTATTTTCGTTTTAGCGTTTTCTTCTTTCGCTCCCCTTCCCAGAGCCATAACTTTTGTATTTTTTGGTCAATATCGTCATGTGAGGGCTTGTAGTTTTGAACGACACTATTGATTTAAACATATCATTTACTGGAAAATAGGAAAAAAAATTCCAAATGGGGTGAACTTGCAAAAAAGTGCAATCCCACAGTTGTTTTTTGTTTAGTTTCTTTTTTTTTACTAGGTTCACTAAATGCTAAAACTGACCTGCCAAAATGATTCTCCAGGTCATTACGAGTTCATAGACTCCAAACATGTCTAGGTTATTTTTTATGTAAGTATCATAGAAAAAGTATCATAGAAAAATAGCCTAGAAAGAGGCACTTCCAGATAACAATAAATCCCAAAAACAGATATCCTAAGTCATACTACAAGACTCGTTAAAGGGTTGATTGTGACTTGTAGGATCGCTACTACCAATAGGTGGCGCTGTAGAGTAAAAGTCCTCTTTCTTTCTGAAGAGGCAATTTGCAAAAACAGATAGGAAGCTAAAAATACATATGTTTGGATCCTATCAGTTCATATACAAAAAAATGCTGCAGGAGTATTTATACTGGCCAGATAATAAAGAGGGAAAAAAGAAGCTGCTGCAGATAGAGTATCGTACCTTATCAGCCTGGGCACCCCTGAAGCACACTCCCTCTGGAAGAAGCCCAAATCGCGAAACGCGCATCAGGAGTGCCCAGGCTGATAAGGTACGATACTCTATCTGCAGCAGCTTCTTTTTTCCTCTTTATTATCTAGCCAGTAACAAGGGATATGATTATATGTACTGCACTATGCACTTTTTTTACGGCCGATTTGCGCTGTGGCCATCACAAATAGGAATCCAGCTGATCTGTAACTCTTGAGGTTTTTTGATTTAAGACCTTTTTTGTTCGTTTGTAATATGGAGATATCGAAGGAGATTTTTATATAGGAAGCTTTGATTATTAGATTCTATTCACTAATATGACACTCCTCCTTATAAATACTCATGCAGCATTTTTTTGTATATGAACTGATAGGATCCAAGCATATATGTATTTTTGAAACCCATATGTACCTATATCAAGGCCTGTCTTCTATTATTTTCTTGTTATTATAGTGGTTTGAAAAAACCACTATATTGTAATCCGAACGCTGCTAACTTATTCTTCTTCTTCTTCTTATTATTATTAAGTTGATTTCCGCAATTAATGCAGCCCGAACCGCTTCACACACAGACTCCGTTGAGGTGTCGTTTCGAAGCCAGCGTCCATGAGAGGTGTGCTAAGTATTTTTCGTGTCGATCGGATTTGTAGTTTTTGCGCAATTTGCGTTTGAAAATTTTTTTTCCCGTCATTGGAATGCACTGTCTCCAATGCATTTCAATAGGAAATGGCAAAACGTGCCCTGAGGCGATTGAAATGACAGTTGAGCTCATTGATATGCGCAGGCAGACCCAGTTACTATGCCAACGCCTACGAACTTCACTTGAACCCCAGCACAGAGCCTCTGCCACATAATATCAGCTCTTAAAGCGAAACTCACAGAACAAATGCAAATCTAGCTTTATCACATGACACATGCCCCTGAGAGAGAATGTGTGCGCCAAAGTGGATTTAAAAGAAGCCAAGTGAGCCAAACTAGCTCTTAAAGGGCCAACGCGCCAAAGTGATTGTTAAAGGGCCAGCGCACCCAAATGAGTCTTAAAGGGCCGACACACCAAATCGGAGGCTGATCGACCCCGGCCTCCAAATCGGAGGCTGATCGACCCCGGCCTCCAAATCGGAGGCTGATCGACCCCGGCCTCCAAATCGGAGGCTGATCGACCCCGGCCTCCAAATCGGAGGCTGATCGACCCCGGCCTCCAAATCGGAGGCTGATTGACCCCGGCCTCCAAATCGGAGGCTGATCGACCCCGGCCTCCAAATCGGAGGCTGATCGACCCCGGCCTCCAAATCGGAGGCTGAGCCACCCCGGCCTCCAAATCGGAGGCTGAGCCACCCCGGCCTCCAAATCGGAGGCTGAGCCACCCCGGCCTCCAAATCGGAGGCTGAGCCACCCCGGCCTCCAAATCGGAGGCTGAGCCACCCCGGCCTCCAAATCGGAGGCTGAGCCACCCCGGCCTCCAAATCGGAGGCTGAGCCACCCCGGCCTCCAAATCGGAGGCTGATCCACCCCGGCCTCCAAATCGGAGGCTGATCGACCCAGGCCTCCAAATCGGAGGCTGATCGACCCAGGCCTCCAAATCGGAGGCTGATCGACCCAGGCCTCCAAATCGGAGGCTGATCCACCCCGGCCTCCAAATCGGAGGCTGATCGACCCAGGCCTCCAAATCGGAGGCTGATCCACCCCGGCCTCCAAATCGGAGGCTGATCCACCCCGGCCTCCAAATCGGAGGCTGATCGACCCAGGCCTCCAAATCGGAGGCTGAGCCACCCCGGCCTCCAAATCGGAGGATGAGTCACCCCGGCCTCCAAATAGGAGGCTGAGCCACCCCGGCCTCCAAATCGGAGGCTGATCCACCCCGGCCTCCAAATCGGAGGCTGATCGACCCCGGCCTCCAAATCGGAGGCTGATCCACCCCGGCCTCCAAATCGGAGGCTGATCGACCCCGGCCTTCAAATAGGAGGCTGAGCCACCCCGGCCTCCAAATAGGAGGCTGAGCCACCCCGGCCTCCAAATAGGAGGCTGAGCCACCCCGGCCTCCAAATCGGAGGCTGATCCACCCCGGCCTCCAAATCGGAGGCTGATCCACCCAGGCCTCCAAATCGGAGGCTGATCCACCCCGGCCTCCAAATCGGAGGCTGATCCACCCAGGCCTCCAAATCGGAGGCTGATCCACCCCGGCCTCCAAATCGGAGGCTGATCCACCCCGGCCTCCAAATCGGAGGCTGATCCACCCCGGCCTCCAAATCGGAGGCTGAGCCACCCCGGCCTCCAAATCGGAGGCTGAGCCACCCCGGCCTCCAAATCGGAGGCGAGCCACCCCGGCCTCCAAATCGGAGGCTGATCCACCCCGGCCTCCAAATCGGAGGCTGATCCACCCCGGCCTCCAAATCGGAGGCTGATCCACCCCGGCCTCCAAATCGGAGGCTGATCGACCCCGGCCTCCAAATCGGAGGCTGAGCCACCCCGGCCTCCAAATCGGAGGCTGATCGACCCCGGCCTCCAAATCGGAGGCTGATCGACCCCGGCCTCCAAATCGGAGGCTGAGCCACCCCGGCCTCCAAATCGGAGGCTGATCGACCCCGGCCTCCAAATCGGAGGCTGATCGACCCCGGCCTCCAAATCGGAGGCTGAGCCACCCCGGCCTCCAAATCGGAGGCTGAGCCACCCCGGCCTCCAAATCGGAGGCTGATCCACCCCGGCCTCCAAATCGGAGGCTGATCCACCCCGGCCTCCAAATCGGAGGCTGAGCCACCCCGGCCTCCAAATCGGAGGCTGAGCCACCCCGGCCTCCAAATCGGAGGCTGAGCCACCCCGGCCTCCAAATCGGAGGCTGAGCCACCCCGGCCTCCAAATCGGAGGCTGATCGACCCCGGCCTCCAAATCGGAGGCTGATCGACCCCGGCCTCCAAATCGGAGGCTGAGCCACCCCAGCCTCCAAATCGGAGGCTGAGCCACCCCGGCCTCCAAATCGGAGGCTGAGCTATCCCGGCCTCCAAATCGGAGGCTGAGCCACCACGGCCTCCAAATCGGAGGCTGAGCCACCCGGTCTCCAAATCGGAGGCTCATCGACCCCGGCCTCCAAATCGGAAGCTCATCGACCCCTGCCTCCAAATCTGAGGCTCTTTGACCTCGGCCTCCAAATCGGAAGCTCAACGACCCCGACCTCCAAATTGGAGGCTGAGCGACCCCAGCCTCCAAATCTTACCCAGAGTGGCCCCACCCACCAAATCAAACCCAGAGAGGCCCTGCCCACCAAATAGGACCCTGAGGGGCCCCGCCCACCAAATCGGACCCTGTGGGGCCCCGCCCACCAAATCGGACCCTGAGAGGCCCCGCCCACCAAATTGGACCCTGAGTGGTCCCGACCACCAAATTGGACCCAGAGTGGTCCCGCCCACCAAATTGGACCCAGTGGGGCTTCGCCCACAAAATCAGACCCAGAGGGGCCCTTGCCACAAAATCAGACCCTGAGGGGCCGCGGCCACAAAATCGGACCCTGATGGGCCCCAGTCACAAAATTGGACCCTGATAGGCCCCGGCCACAAAATCGGACCCTGAGGGGCCCCAACCACAAAATCGGACCCTGAGGGGACCCAACCACAAAATTGGACCCTGAGAGGCCCCGCCCACCAAATTGGACCCAGAGTGGTCCCGCCCACCAAATTGGACCCAGAGGGGCCCCACCCACAAAATCGGACCCAGAGGGGCCCCTGCCACAAAATCGGACCCTGAGGGGCGGCGGCCACAAAATCAGACCCTGAGGGGCCGCGGCCACAAAATCGGACCCTGAGGGGCCCCAACCACAAAATCGGACCCTGAGGGGACCCAACCACAAAATCGGACCCTGAGGGGCCCCTGACACTAAATCGGACCCTGAGGGGCCCCTGACACTAAATCGGACCCTGAGGGGCCCCGGCCACAAAATCGGACCCTGAGGGGCCCAACCCACAAAATCGGACCCTGAGGGGCCCTGCCCACCAAATTGGACCCTGAGGGGCCCCGCCCACCAAATCGGACCCTGAGAGGCCCCACCCACAAAATCGGACCCTAACGGGCCCCGGCCACAAAATCGGACCCTGAGGGGCCCCACCCACAAAATTGGACCCTGAGGGGTTCCGGCCACAAAAATCGGATCCTGAGTGGCCCCGGCCACAAAATCGGACCCTGAGGGTCCCCGGCCACAAAATCGGACCCTGAGGGGCCCCACCCACAAAATCGGACCCTGAGGGGCCCCACCCACAAAATCAGGCCCTGAGGGGCCCCACCCACAAAATCAGACCCTGAGGCCAAAGTGGCCCCTGAGAGGCACCCACAGTTAAATCGTATCCTGACTTGAAAGTCTTGCAGGGGCAGCAGGCAAGTCTCTCTTAAAGGGGCAGCCCGGGCACCATTTCAAACCACTATCTGTACTTCCTTCAGGAAATACACATCTAGTATTAATGTTGTAATCCGAATGCTGCTAACTTATTCTTATTATTCAGTTGATTTCCGCAATTAATGTGGCCTGAACCGCTACACGCACAGACTCCTTTGAGGTGTCGTTTCGAAGCCAGCATCCACGAGAGGTGTGCTAAGCAATTTTCGTGTCGATCGGATTTGTAGTTTTTGCGCGATTTGTGTTTGAAATTTTTTTTTTTCCCGTCATTGGAATGCACTGTCTCAATGCTTTTCAATGGGGAAATTTTGCCATAGAGAAAGCATGCCCTGAGGCCATTCAAATGGCAGTTAAGCTCATTGATATGCACAGGCAGACCCAGTTACTATGCCAACACCTACGAACTTTACAGGATGCCCCCAGGACACAGTTTCTGGCAGATAATATCAGCTCTTAAAGCGAAACCCACAGCACAAATGCAAATCTAGCTTCATCACATGACGCATGCCCCTGAGAGAGAATGTACGCCAAAGTGGATTTAGGAGCCCAGTGCGCCAAACTAGCTCTTAAATGGGCGACGCGCCTAAGTGATTCTTAAAGGGCCGGCGCATTAAAATGAGCCTTAAAGGGCCGGCGCGCCAAATTGAAAGCTGAGTGACCCCAGGCTCCAAATCGGAGGCTGATCGACCCTGGCCTACAAATCGGAGGCTGAGCCACCCAGGCCTCCAAATCGGACCCAGAATGGCCCTGCCCACCAAATCGGACCCTGAGGGGCCCCGCCCACCAAATCAGACCCTGAGGGTCCCCTCCCACCAAATCGGACCCAGAGTGGCCCCGCCCACCAAATTGGACCCAGAGTGGCCCAGCCCACCAAATCTGACCCTAAGGGGCCCCGCCCACCTAATCGGACCGAGAGCGGCCTCGCCCATCAAATCAGACCCTGAGGGGCCCCGCCCATCAAATCAGACCCTGAGGGGCCCCGCCCACCAAATTGGACCCTGAGGGGCCCCGCCCACCAAACCGGACCCTGAGGGGCCCCGCCCACCAAATCGGTCCCAGAGTGGCCCCGCCCACCAATTCAAGCCCTGAGGAGCTCAGTCCACTGAATCGGATCCTGAGGTGCCCCACCCACCATATCAGACCCTGAGGGGCCCCACAGGCCAAAGTGGCCCCTGAGAGGCACCCACAGGTAAAACAGATCCTGAGTTGAAAGTCTTGCAGGGGCAGCAGACAAGTCTCTCTTAAAGTGGCAGCCCGGGCACCATTTCAAACCACTATCTGTATTTCCTTCAGGAAATGCACATCTAGTATTATTATTACTATTCAGTTGATTTCTGCAATTAATGCAGCCCGAACCGCTACACGCACAGACTCCGTTGAGGTGTCGTTTTGAAGCCAGCGTTCACGAGAGGTGTGCTAAGTATTTTTCATGTCGATCAGATTTATAGTTTTTGCGCAATTTGTGTTTGAAAAAACATTTTCCTGTCATTGGAATGCACTGTCTCAATGCATTTCAATTGGAAAATTTTGCCATAGGGAAAACATGCGGCAGTCGTGAGGCGATTCAAATGGCAGTTAAGCTCATTGATATGCGCAGGCAGACAGTTACTATGCCAACGTCTACGAACTTTACATGATCCCACAGGGCCGACGCACCAAAATGAGTCTTAAAGGGCTGGCGCGCCAAATCGAAAGCCGAGTGACCCCAGGCTCCAAATCTGAGGCTGATTGACCGCGGCCTACATATAGGACCTAGAGTGGCCCTGCCCACCAGATCGGACTCTGTGGGGCCCCGCCCACCAAATTGGACCCAGAATGTCCCCGCCCACCAAATTGGACCCAGAGTGGCCCCGCCCACCAAATCGAACCCAGAGTGGCCCCGCCCACAAAATCAGACCCTGAGGCCAAAGTGGCCCCTGAGAGGCACCCACAGTTAAATCGTATCCTGACTTGAAAGTCTTGCAGGGGCAGCAGGCAAGTCTCTCTTAAAGGGGCAGCCCGGGCACCATTTCAAACCACTATCTGTACTTCCTTCAGGAAATACACATCTAGTATTAATGTTGTAATCCGAATGCTGCTAACTTATTCTTATTATTCAGTTGATTTCCGCAATTAATGTGGCCTGAACCACTACACGCACAGACTCCTTTGAGGTGTCGTTTCGAAGCCAGCATCCACGAGAGGTGTGCTAAGCAATTTTCGTGTCGATCGGATTTGTAGTTTTTGCGCGATTTGTGTTTGAAATTTTTTTTTCCCGTCATTGGAATGCACTGTCTCAATGCTTTTCAATGGGGAAATTTTGCCATAGAGAAAGCATGCCCTGAGGCCATTCAAATGGCAGTTAAGCTCATTGATATGCACAGGCAGACCCAGTTACTATGCCAACACCTACGAACTTTACAGGATGCCCCCAGGACACAGTTTCTGGCAGATAATATCAGCTCTTAAAGCGAAACCCACAGCACAAATGCAAATCTAGCTTCATCACATGACGCATGCCCCTGAGAGAGAATGTACGCCAAAGTGGATTTAGGAGCCCAGTGCGCCAAACTAGCTCTTAAATGGGCGACGCGCCTAAGTGATTCTTAAAGGGCCGGCGCATTAAAATGAGCCTTAAAGGGCCGGCGTGCCAAATTGAAAGCTGAGTGACCCCAGGCTCCAAGTCGGAGGCTGATCGACCCTGGCCTACAAATCGGAGGCTGAGCCACCCAGGCCTCCAAATCGGACTCAGAATGGCCCCGCCCACCAAATCGGACCCTGAGGGGCCCCGCCCACCAAACCAGACCCTGAGGGTCCCCTCCCACCAAATCGGACCCAGAGTGGCCCCGCCCACCAAATTGGACCCAGAGTGGCCCAGCCCACCAAATCTGACCCTAAGGGGCCCCGCCCACCTAATCGGACCGAGAGCGGCCTCGCCCATCAAATCAGACCCTGAGGGGCCCCGCCCATCAAATCAGACCCTGAGGGGCCCCGCCCACCAAATTGGACCCTGAGGGGCCCCGCCCACCAAACCGGACCCTGAGGGGCCCCGCCCACCAAATCGGTCCCAGAGTGGCCCCGCCCACCAATTCAAGCCCTGAGGAGCTCAGTCCACTGAATCGGATCCTGAGGTGCCCCACCCACCATATCAGACCCTGAGGGGCCCCACAGGCCAAAGTGGCCCCTGAGAGGCACCCACAGGTAAAACAGATCCTGAGTTGAAAGTCTTGCAGGGGCAGCAGGCAAGTCTCTCTTAAAGTGGCAGCCCGGGCACCATTTCAAACCACTATCTGTATTTCCTTCAGGAAATGCACATCTAGTATTATTATTACTATTCAGTTGATTTCTGCAATTAATGCAGCCCGAACCGCTACACGCACAGACTCCGTTGAGGTGTCGTTTTGAAGCCAGCGTTCACGAGAGGTGTGCTAAGTATTTTTCATGTCGATCAGATTTATAGTTTTTGCGCAATTTGTGTTTGAAAAAACATTTTCCTGTCATTGGAATGCACTGTCTCAATGCATTTCAATTGGAAAATTTTGCCATAGGGAAAACATGCGGCAGTCGTGAGGCGATTCAAATGGCAGTTAAGCTCATTGATATGCGCAGGCAGACAGTTACTATGCCAACGTCTACGAACTTTACATGATCCCACAGGGCCGACGCACCAAAATGAGTCTTAAAGGGCTGGCGCGCCAAATCGAAAGCCGAGTGACCCCAGGCTCCAAATCTGAGGCTGATTGACCCCGGCCTACATATAGGACCTAGAGTGGCCCTGCCCACCAGATCGGACTCTGTGGGGCCCCGCCCACCAAATTGGACCCAGAATGTCCCCGCCCACCAAATTGGACCCAGAGTGGCCCCGCCCACCAAATCTGACCCAGAGTGGCCCCGCCCACCAAATCTGACCCAGAGTGGCCTCGCCCACCAAATCGGACACTGAGGAGCCCCAACCACAAAATCGGGCCCTAAGGTGCCCCACCAACAAAATCGGACCCTGAGGGGCCTCGGCCACAAAATCGGACCCTGAGGGGCCCCAATCACAAAATTGGACACTGAGGGGCCCCGCCCACCAAATCGAACCCAGAGTGGCCCCGCCCACCAAATCTGACCCAGAGTGGCCTCGCCCACCAAATCGGACACTGAGGAGCCCCACCCACAAAATCGGGCCCTAAGGGGCCCCACCCACAAAATCGGACCCTGAGGGGCCTCGACCACAAAATCGGACACTGAGGGACCCCAACCACAAAATTGGACCCTGAGGGGCCCCACCCACAAAATCGGACCCCGAGGGGCCACACCCACAAAATCGGAGCCTGAGGGATCCCCACCAACAATTCAAGCCCTGAGGAGCCCAGGCCAAGGAATCAGATCCTGAGGCCCCCCACCACCAAATCAGACCGAGGCCAAAGTGGCCCCGGAGAGGCACTCACAGTTAAAACAGATCCTGAGTTGAAAGTCTTGCAGGGGCAGCAGGCAAGTCTCTCTTAAAGGGGCAGCCCGGGCACCATTTCAAACCACTATCTGTACTTCCTTCAGGAAATACACATCCAGTTGATTTTAATATTTGTTTAAATAAAATTGTATTTTAAGGCATTTAGCTTCCTATCTGTTTTTGGGATTTACTTTTTATGTAAGTGGTAAAATTTTTTTCAAACTTTGTTAAAAAAAAAAAAAAAAAAAATATTGCACCATTTTCCGATAGCTGTAGTCTCCATTTTTTTGTGATCTTGGGTTGGCTGAAGGCTTACTTTTTGCGCGCCGAGCTGACATTTTTAATGATACCATTTTGGTGCAGATATGATCTTTCGATCGCCCGTTATTATATTTTAATGCAATGTCGCGGAGACCAAAAAAACAATTCTGGCGTTTTTACGTTTTTTTCTTGTTATGCCGTTTAGCGATCAGGTTAATCCTCCTTTTCACTGATAGATCGGGTGATTCTGAACGCGGCGACACCAAACGTGTATGTTTGATTTTTTTTTTTTTTTTTTTTAAATTTTGAATGGTGTGAAAGGAGGGTGATTTGAACGCTTATATATATTTTTTAAATATTTTTAAAACTTTTTTTTTTTTTTTTTAACTTTTGGCATGCTTCAATACTCTTCATGGGAGACTAGAAGCTGCCATAACCCCATAGGGTCTGCTACATACAGGCGATTATCAAACCACCTGTATGTAGCACGACAGGGGCATTTAATGGGTTAATAGGCGCAGGTGGATCGCGATTCCACTCACAGTTGTTCCGGAAAAATGTCAGCTGTTCAAAACAACTGTCATGTGTCGGGAAAGATGTGGTCTCACCGCCGGAGCCCACATGAAAGGGAGGGTGTCCGACTATAGGAAATGGACCACGCAATTTGTTGTACAATTTCTCCTGAGTATGCAGATACCCAATATGTGGTGGAAAACTACTGTTTGGGTGCACGGCAGGGATCGGAAGGGAAGGAGCACCCTTCAACTTTTGGAGTGTAATGGCTGGAATATACAGCTGATGCCATGTCAAGTTTGAAGAGCCGCTGATGTGCCTTAACGATCTAAATCCCCCACAAGTGACCCCCATTTTGGAAACTACAAACCCTAAAGGAACTTATGTGTGGTAAGCATCTTGAACTCACAGATGCATCACAGAATTTTAGAACATTGATCCATGAAAATGAAAAACTACATTTTTTAGTAAAAATGTTGCTTTAGCCCCAGATTTATCCTATTAACAAGGGTAACATGAGAAAATGGACCCCAAGATATATTGTGCGATTTCTCCTGAGTACGCAGATACATGTAGTAGAAAACTACTGTTTGGGCGGGGCTCGGAAGAGAAGGAGCGCCAATTGAATACTGGAGCACAATTTTGGCTGGAATTGACTGTGGATCCCATGTCACATTTGAAGAGCCCCTGACATGCCAAACCAGCATTTGTGGGGGACAAATGACCACATTTTGGAAACTACACTTCTTGAGGAATTCATTTAGGGGTGTAGTGAGCATTTTGAACCCTCATGAGACTCACAGAATTGTATAACATTGGGCTGAGTCAATAGAAAATTACCATTTTTTCCCCTAAATGTTGCTTTAGCCTTAAGTTTCTAATTTTCAAAATGGATAATAGGAAAAAATGGACAGTATAATTTGCTACATGATTTCTCTGGAGTATGCCAATGCCAGATATGTGGTCAAAAACTACTTTTGAAGCACAGAAGGGAAGGGGAGTCATATTGGAGTTCAGATTGTGTTGGAATGATTTGTCACATTTTCAGAGGCCCTGATGTCCCACAACAGAATCCCCAATAAGTGACATCATTTTACAAACTACACTTCTCACCGCATTCATTTTGGAGTGCAGGGAAAATAATGACATCACATGTGCCTCACAGAATTTTATTCTATTGAGCGATGAAGGAAGATTAACTACTGGTATTTTTCGGATTATAACACACATTTTTTTCCCCACAATGAGGGAGTAAAATGGGGGGGGGGTGTCTTATAATCCGAATGTAGCTTACTTTTTGTGGTGGAGTGGGGTCATAGAAGGTTGCTGCAGTAGTCGATGCATGGTCACAGGGTGCCCAGAAGAAATGTAGGCAAAACGGCATTCAGTGTGGGTAGGACACAGCAGCTGCTTTTCCCTTTGAGGGCTCTTGATCTAGGGTAATATACCTGTTCTTGTCACCCTATATTGATTGTTTGCTACCTAGGGTTGGCAATGTGCTATTCAGACACTAGTAAGGCATTTTCTTATTACCATTGATATTGCACTTGCACTTTGATTACCATATATAGCCATGTTTTTGCTAAATTTTGCCTACATGCTTATATGCATTTTTCAGCTCCATGAACCTCTTGAGTCTTTTTGCACTTGCATTTTATCATTATGCTTTGGATATGTTTGCATATATAAAAATTCTATCTTACTACTTGGATTGATAATGCATGGCTTTTGTTCCCCCCACCCTCTTTTTGGATGTCTATTGCCCTGTCTTTTTTTACTGGTTTCTCTTTATATATCAATTAATAAAATAATTTTAAATTATCTAGCTTGAATCTTTTTATATCTGACAGTTTATTTACTTGCTTTAACAGGTACAGGTTGTGAATCAAAACCTACTTAAGGGGGTTTTACACATAGCGATATCGCTAGCAATATCGCTAAAACGTCACTGGTATTGGATATCGCTATGTGTGATACTTACCTCCGACCGGCTCCCCCGCTGTCCATCGCTGATCGCGCGAGAATGTCTGGCTCCATTTCTCGTCGTCTGCTTCCTGCTGGGGCTTCCTGCTATGTGCGACGAGCGACGCTGGCGGGAGGACGTCAGGATCGCTGTGTGTGAAAGGTGAGTATCGTGCGCTGCATCGCTGTGAGGTCTGCCTGTGTGACAGCTCACTAGCGATCATTTAGCGATGCACCAGCGATCCTGACCGGGTGCATCACTAAATGTAAAAGGGCCTTTAGACTCCTGCCAGCTAACGACCTTAAATATGCAAGCTTTATATGTACATAATAGTATAATTGTGAAATGAAAGCTAATGAATACAAATAAAGAACTCCTCCAAGGTAAGGCCCCAGGACCTGATGGACTTACATATCTATTTACAGTTGTGGCTAAAAGTATTGACACCCCTGCAATTCTGTCAGATAATACTCAGTTTCTTCCTGAAAATGATTGCAAACACAAATTCTTTGGTATTATCTTCATTTAATTTGTCTTAAATGAAAAAACACAAAAGAGAATGAAGCAAAAAGCAAAACACTGATCATTTCACACAAAACTCAAAAAAATGGGCCAGACAAAAGTATTGGCACCCTCAGCCTAATACTTGGTTGCACAATCTTTATCCAAAATAACTGCGACCAACCGCTTTCGGTAACCATCAATGAGTTTCTTACAATGCTCTGCTGGAATTTTAGACCATTCTTCTTTGACAAACTGTTCCAGGTCCCTGATATTTGAACGGTGCCTTCTCCAAACTGCCATTTTTAGATCTCTACACAGGTGTTCTATGGGATTCAGGTCTGGACTCATTGCTGGCCACCTTAGAAGTCTCCAGTGCTTTCTCTCAAACCATTTTCTAGTGCTTTTTGAAGTGTGTTTTGGGTCATTGTCCTGCTGGAAGACCCATGACCTCTGAGGGAGACCCAGCTTTCTCACACTGGGCCCTATATTATGCAGCAAAATTTGTTGGTAGTCTTCTGACTTCATAATGCCATGCACACAGTCAAGCAGTCCAGTGCCAGAGGCAGAAAAGCAACCCCAAAACATCAGGGAACCGCCGCCATGTTTGACTGTAGGGACCGTGTTCTTTTCTTTGAATGCCTCTTTTTGTCTCCTGTAAACTCTATGTTGATACCTTTGCCCAAAAAGCTCTACTTTTGTCTCATCTGACCAGAGAATATTCTTCCAAAACGTTTTAGGCTTTTTCAGGTAAGTTTTGGCAAACTCCAGCCTGGCTTTTTTATGTCTCGGGGTAAGAAGTGGGGTCTTCCTGGGTCTCCTACCATACAGTCCCTTTTCATTCACATGCCGACGGATAGTACGGGTTGACACTGTTGTACCCTCGGACTGCAGGGCAGCTTGAACTTGTTTGGATGTTAGTCGAGGTTCTTTATCCAACATCCGCACAATCTTGCGTTGAAATCTCTTGTCAATTTTTCTTTTCCGTCCACAACGAGGGAGGTTAGTCACAGTGCCATGGGCTTTAAACTTCTTGATGACACTGTGCACGGTAGACACAGGAACATTCAGGTCTTTGGAGATGGACTTGTAGCCTTGAGATTGCTCATGCTTCCTCACAATTTGGTTTCTCAAGTCCTCAGACAGTTCTTTGGTCTTCTTTCTTTTCTCCATGCTCAATGTGGTACACACAAGGACACAGGACAGAGGTTGAGTCAACTTTAATCCATGTCAACTGGCTGCAAGTGTGATTTAGTTATTGCCAACACCTGTTAGGTGCCACAGGTAAGTTACAGGTGCTGTTAATTACACAAATTAGAGAAGCATCACATGATTTTTCGAACAGTGCCAATACTTTTGTCCACCCTCTTTATGTTTGGTGTGGAATTATATCCAATTTGGCTTTAGGACAATTCCTTTTGTGTTTTTTTCATTTAAGACAAATTAAATGAACATAATAATACCAAAGAATTTGTGTTTGCAGTCATTTTCAGGAAGAAACTGAGTATTATCGGACAGAAATGCAGGGGTGTCAATACTTTTGGCCACAACTGTATATAATTGCCTTGTAATGTTTTAATTGCCTGTTCTGTCCAGATGTCACCGTATCCCAGAATTCCAAGCGGAGGAAGTTCACCAACCGCCATATTGGGACACCCAAGTGATGGGTGTCTCAGTATGGAAACTGCTGCTGGTACCAACCTATTGCGAGGCACACTCTCACACTCCCATTCACACTCTCAGAGTCAGACTCACATCCTCACACAGGCGAAGTGAATCATTCAGCTGATCCCGGCGGCAGATGCACGATGTGTCTACAGGCAGAAGAGGCCGGTCACATTAAAGGGGTTTTCCCACGAACGAAAATTAATTTTAAAAAATGTCTGTGTCGGGGGCGTGGCCTGACTGCTACACAGACCAGTCGCACTATCCAGGAGCTACTACATTACAGTGTTTTATCAGGATACGCTGTTACAGAAGGGACACTTTTTGGACCCTGTGTGGAGAGCCCATTACACTTCACATTAGGAAACTGTTGCTGGACTTTGAAAGCCTTTATAAAGCTCGTTTTGGCTCTGGACTGGTGAGTGGCCTGGGCTGGGAGAACAGCGCTGTGAGGAGACGCCATCTTGAGACCTGCCCTGCGGTGTGTGTGAGGTGGCTTCATAGAGGTGATATAGCTGAATACTGCTTTCGCCCCCCCAACAACAGTACAATATCTACCGACATCTGGTCCCTGCTGTCTGAGATTTGGACCTGGGGCTAGTGGGGACTTTTCCACCGCTGTGACTTGCGGTCTCTCATATCTCCCGCCCTCGGCTCCGGTGTGGGCGGGCTCCTGAGAGGGGAGAGACTCATGACCGAGCGCGGTGTGGAGTACGACTAACTTGCATACAACGACGTTCTGTGGCTCTTCTGTCCCAACGGTTGACCCCGATTAGGAGTACACTTGAAGTGCAGCGGCGAAGACGTGGCAGTACAGAAGATTTTACGCCATTTTGGGATCCTCTTCCGCGGTTGGAGACCTGTTTAGTGCCGGTGGGTGAGGTGTGGGAGTTCATCTCTCCTCTGGTATTGGTTGCCTGCAGTTTGACTCTGACCACCTACTGCTACACCAGACTCAGCTTTCTATATTCATTTAGACAGGTGTTTTGTAGACAAAACGGGCGATCTGCTGAGACAACGGACATTTCTTTAATCACATAGTGTGGCGCTCTGTCTTCTGCCTCTAAATACCTCCCGGGCTGTCTCCTATGCCTGCTGGGCTGCTCTGGGCAGAGTCTTAAACAAAGACACTTGAATGTAAACATGTCCTCTCATTCCAACACAAAGAGGGAAGGTGCTTTGCACTTGGGTATCTCCCCTTAATGCGCTTATAATGACACCTAGTGTCCATTCCTTGTAAGCTGTTTTAGCTTTAAAATATGGGCAATTAATTTCTTCACATTTGTCCAAGTTGTGTATGTAGCTACTCACGTTATTAAAAGCCTCATCATGGTTAAATCACAAAAAGAACGTGAAAGTTAGCGAATAAAGCTATTGTAGATGAACAGAAGAAGAATGCTCATGGAGAACTTGACAAATATCTAAAGAAGGTTGATTCTTCCCACACGCCGTCAAAACGCGCCCTTAAAAAATCTATTTATCTGGATAATATGGAAGACTCGGACCTCAGTGAGGCTGACTCTGACTGCGACTCCACACTTGAAGATACAGCGCCTATTTCCAGAGCTTTTATGAAGAAACTAATGGCCCAGAATATGAAGACTCTTCTGGAGGAGCTATCTGGAACGCGCTCTGACCTTCAACAGTTGGGACAAAGAGTGGAGGTGCTGGATTCAGGTTCTGCAGAAACTGCTGAGGCATTGTCTAGTCTCCAAGACCAGGTCCTTAAACAACAACACCATCTCAATGTTGCTCTGCTGGAAGCAGAGGATCAGGAAAATAGGAGTAGGAGGAAAAACATTCGCATAAGAGGCATTCCGGAATCCTTCGCACGTGAAGCCTTAGAGAAAGTAACCAGAGACATTTTTGCCACTCTCATAGGCCAGGAAAGAGCATCTGCAATCACAATTGAAAGAGTTCACCGAGCGCTGAGACCCAAGCCAAAACTGATGAACCGCCAAGAGATATCATTTGTGGCATTCTTAGCTCTGTGGACACGGCAGCTATTTTGGCAAGCGCCAGAGAACAAGAAAAGATTTCGTATGAGGACTCTCAAATTCAGCTGTTCCAAAACCTGGCGGCTTCCACCTTGACGAAAAGACGGATTCTACGCCCCCTTCTCTCAGCTTTAAAAGCTAGGAATTTGTCGTATAAATGGCTTTTTCCTTTTGGCCTAGCAGTCAACGCAAAAGGTCGACAGATAGTGATTCGCACCCCAGAGGATCTACCAAATTTTTGGGAGTCACTCAACATCTCCTCAATTGAGCTCCCCTCGTGGATGCCTGTGGACTCCAGCTGGAGACTTCCTCCGCTTACCAGACCACAAGAATGGTCCTTAAAGAAAAGGCAAGCTTCACCGAAAGTCAAGAAATATGACCCCAAGAAACACCCTCAATGACGAAGCAGTCTTCTGGACCTCACCTCATCTGACTGGTTCTCCTAAGTTCTTTTTCTCTTTTTGATGTCCATGATCCCGTGGACCATACTTTAATTAAGCTGTTTTAGTCTACAAATATCTGAAGCTTTATTCATCAGTCCCATTTTTTAGTTCACAACTTGGACTACCTCGCCTATGTTTTGGTATATGAATCCCCCCCCTGCGTTAGGTGAGCGATCGTATGTAAAAAGTTTGATGGTTATGCCGTTTTTTATTTCTGTCAGGTATTCGGTTGAGACGTATTTCTCTACAAGACATGACGAGAGGGAGTAGCCAGGTGAGTTCGGGGTCCGTCACTGTGGCTTCTTTTAATGTAAAGGGGATTAATTCTCCTGATAAAAGAAACCACATCTTTACGCTTCTAACAAAACAACACTCACAAATTGTTTTTCTCCATGAGAATCATTTCAAAATAGGTAGAGTACCCAACACATCCTTTTCCGCTTACCCTATATGATTTAATAGTTGTAGTACTTCCTCCTCCAAGGGTGTCAGTATAGCCTTAAGGAAGGGCCTGCCTTTCCTACTCAAGGATAGCTTAAGTGATCAAGAGGGCAGATATATTTTTGTTAAAGGGACTTTGGCTAACACAACGGTTACTTTTGCCAATTTATATGCCCCTAATACCCACCAGGTCCATTGGATCGCCAAAACACGAGGTATTACACTTATTTAGGGAGGGACTGTTGATTGTGGGAGGTGATCTCAATATTACTCTCAATCCTGAAATAGACACATCTAGCGGCTCATCATCTATTTCCCAACGTCTAAGAAGAAGTGTTCTAAACAAATTGAATTCCCTACATCTGGTAGATAACTGGCGTATTCTCCATCCCACTACTAAGGATTACACATTCTACTCCCCCCCGCACTCCTCTTATCATCGAATTGACCTTCTCCTAATACAGTCCCAAGCCTTACACTTAATTAAGTCTACTGAGATAGGTTCGATCACAATATCTGACCACGCCCCAATCTTCCTCGAAATCACCATTAACACCTTACCCCGTCCCATAACGTCTTGGAGGTTAAACGAATCTTTATTGGACACTCCGCAGAATTATGAAAAAATAAAATCTAGCATTTCACATTATTTTAAGGAAAACATCACAGAAGGTACTCTCACACCAAATGTTTGGGAAGCGCATAAGGCTGTACTTAGAGGCGAATTCATATCTATCGGTTCTTATACCAAGAAACAGAGGGAAAAGGAGATTATGTCTCTTTTACATCAAATAAGTACCCTTGAGCGACTCCACAAAAAGTCTGGTGCGCAAAAGTATCAACAGGACCTCTCCTCCCTTCATAGTAAGTTAAAAGACCTACTCAATGTTAATTCCGCAAAAATGTTTTTGCGCTGTAAACATAGATGCTATGTTCATGGGAACAAGAGCAGTAAGCTCACTTCCCGATTGCTCAAAAATCAACTTGGAAATAATTTTAGAAAACATATACATAAAAATTCCAATACGAAGGTGGAGAGGTCTGATGAGATTGCAGAGGCATTTAGACTTTATTATGATTCCTTTTATAATTTAGACCTACCTGAACAAATGAAGGATCCACTGTCTGCGGATGAAAAGATTCAAACATTTTTGACCCCCCTCTCCCTTCCAAAAGTCCAACCTGAAGATTTCCCCGCTTTGCTTGCTAACATCACTCCTCAAGAAATTAAGGACACTATACAATCAATGGCAAGTAACAAAACTCCAGGCCCAGATGGTTTCCCTCTGGGCTATTATAAGAAATTCATGGACCTACTCCTCCCTCAGCTAGTTTCACTCTTTAACGCATTCCTGGCAGGAGACACTCCATCTAAACACTCTTGAGGCTCACATCACTGTTATCCCTAAGGAGATGGCAGCTTTTGTGGTAATTATAGGCCTATCTCGCTGCTCAACACGATATAAAATTATGGGCAAAAATTCTTGCTTCTAGAATTAGCACTGTTCTGAACTCTTTGATCCACCCGGACCAAGTTGACTTCGTGGGAGGCCGGGAGGGTAAAGATAATGCCACAAAAATTCTCTTGGCCATTTCCTACGCGAGGCGCTCGGGTACATCCCTGACCATTCTATCAACTGACGGCGAGAAGGCCTTTGATAGAGTCAGCTGGCATTATATGGTAAGCACCTTATGGAAATTCGAATTTCCCTCCCCTTTTATTGATGTCATAACGACTCTTTACTCAACCCCAACTGCTAAGGTTAGGGTAAATGGTTTGCTCTCGGACTCCTTCGCGATTGGAAATGGTACCAGACAGGGATGCCTACTTTCCCCTACCCTTTTTGTGCTAGTGATGGAGACCCTGATTCAGAAACTAAGACAGGAAACGGAGGTTAGAGGTATTGTAACAGATCAGTCTGAATTTAAGACAGCTGCTTTTGCAGATGACCTCTTACTCCTTGTTTCGAATCCTGAGACAGCTTTTCCCAATCTCCAAACCCTGCTTGAAGAGTCTGGTATTGTCTCTAACTTCAAGGTCAACATGGACAAATCCGAAGCCTTGAATGTCTCTTCACCGAGTTCAGTGGTTTCCAGACTTAAACAAATAACCCCTTTTAAATGGCCTCCAGAAAAGCTGAAATACCTTGGAGTGTTCCTAACACCGGATCCATCTACACTATATAAACATAATTTCCCTTCTTTTGCTAGATAAATTGCAATCCCTACTCAAATCATACGATTTACCCTACCTCTCATGGATTGGTCAGATTAGTATAGTCAAATCCTATATTCTCCCCAAAATTTTTTACCCTATGAATATGATCCCCATTGCTCTTCCTGAGTCGTTCTTTTCTTTATCAAATAAACTGATATCTAAGTTCGTTTGGAGAGCTAGGAGAGCCAGACTCCCCTTCAAAATCCTTTCCTTACCTAAAAATGCTGGAGGTCTTGGCCTCCCCAATTTTAAGACATACTACCACGCAATACACATAGCTAGATGGTTGAACCAGGTAACACCTAGACCAGACAGCAAAGCACCCAATCTTGAACTTATTCTATTAGGTAAGTAAGCGGAGATCTATCTTTGGACCTCCTCTGTACCTCCACCCCATTCAATAGATGCAATAACAAGCAATACTCTAGCCATTAGACGAAAGCTTATTCCCAATGGATTACTGCAGTGCCTGTTTTTGGATAACATCCCTTTAAAAATTATCCCCTGGCTCACGGACTCAAATTATGTAGATCCATTTGATTTGTGGGAATCCTTACCTAACCCTACCTATCTCGAGTCTTCTTTCCAATCAGATTCAATGCGACGATGGGTGGCCACGAGATGCTAAAAAACGACCTTGTGACTTCCTACGAAAACACTACATACAACATATCATCTCTAAATTCAAGTCCGAAAGTCCGAAGTCACTCACAACACCGATTGGCTCTGGCTGGAATTTCTTCTTAGGTTAAAATCCCTACCTCCAAAACTTATCTCTAAAATATATGCCAACCTTGTTTCTCCCCCCCCCCATTTTAAACCGCTTTATCTATCTTCATGGGAAAGAGAACTTAACTTGTCTTTGTCCCCTGCGGAGACGAAGCAGATTCTGGGGTATTCTCACGGTTTTTCCAGATGTGTCCTGTTGCAGGAAAATGCTTTTAAAATCCTTTCACGCTGGTACAGAACCCTGAAAGACTACAGCATCTAGGCCTTTCTGAGTCCCCTCTCTGTTGGAGATGTTTGGGGTTGGTGGGTTCTCTCCTACACATCTTCTGGCAATGCCCTATAATTGCAACTTATTGGGAGGAAATATTTAAGTATATTCGCCATTTGGGCTTAAGTTTTTTTAATTATCTCCCCAAGAGGTTCTGTTATCTCTCCCCACAAATTCTTATAATCCTAAAAAACATGATTCGCTCCCTCTGTTGGTAGCTGCAGCAACGCACCTACTCTCGTTACATTGGAGACAAACGTCCCCTCCTTCATTAAGTGGATGGATAACCAAAGTCCATGAAATCCGTAGGTTGGAAGAATTGTCTAGCTGGGATTCACATACACATGACCAATTCTTTACTACATGGCTTCCCTGGATACGCTTTACCTCTTAGCCTACATGATTCTTGCGCTCTCCTCTCTATGAGTCTAGGTTTTTCTCATTTTTTGGTGGTGCCCTATAGCCGTGGTGACTGGACCCGAACTCTTAGTTTAAGTATGCTGTCTTAGCTTAGCCCACATTATACTCTCCTTTACTCGCCATGTGTCTATTCTGAATTTATGTGCCTTAATTGGCTTACTTATCTCAGCCCTATTTAATGGCTCCGGTTTTCGTATTCTTGTTACCCGGAGATACGGCTCCAAGATTATTTTAACATTGCTAAATACCTGAAATGTTAATTTTGTTGTGTTATTTTGACCTACATCTGATACCTTTTATCTCATCGTGGAATGAGATTACCTTAAGATGCCATCATCGTGATTGCTTACAGATGTAAGTCTATGTTTGATATCTATTTCTTGTTATGTGAAAATTCAAAATAAAGAATTAAAAAAAAATGTCTGTGTCTGACCATGTACGGAGAATACCACATCTCCTGGGCAGGGGAGGAAGCAAAAGACAATACTGACATTACAGCAGGGGATCACAGAGGATTCATTTTGTGAGGTAAAATATTTAACTGACTGTTTTTAAACAATATTATAACTCATAAAATGTATCCTCTGCGATCTCCTGCTGTAATGTCAGTATTGTCTTTTGCTTCCTCCCCTGCCCAGGAGCTGTGGTATGTTCTGTACACAGTCAGCCACAGGGGTGAGAGAGAGACAGAGCACAGGGGGGAGACAGCTCAAACAGGACAGCACATGAGGGGAGAACATAACACAGGAAGGATAGAGACAGCAGACAATGGGGATAGCACATGGGGTAGACAGGTCAAAGAAGAAAGCACAGACAGGAGAAGTCAGCACATGGGGAAATAGAGAGTGGATAGGTGGGTGAGCACATGGGGGGGAGAGATTCTCAACGTTGCAAAGCCTGCCCCCATCGTGACATTACTGCCCTCCCGACGCGATAGCATCGGGCCTCCACCTAGTTTATATTATAAACCTTTCCAAGACAACCTTATTACAAATGTGTTACCGCTTTTCAATTCTTTTTTGTCAGGTTCCCCTATTCATTCCTCCATGTAAAGCTCCCTTATCACGGTAATACTCAAACAAGGAAAAGATCCTGGCGATTGTGCCAACTGCAGACCCATATCTTTATTAAATGCAGATTTTAAAATTTTTACTAAAGTTTTAGCAAACAGACTGAGTTTGTTCTTCCTGGATTAAATCCATAAAGATCAGGTTGGTTTTGTGCTATATAGGAAGATGGGAGACAACACCAAACGTACTGTAGACTTGGTTGATATTCTTAAAAAAACTCAACCTGTCTCGTCTTTTACTTAGCCTTGATGCTCAGAAAGCATTTGATGGGTTCAATTGGTTGTTTCTACTTGTATCTTTAAACAGACATGGTTTCTTGGGCCCATTCCTATATAAGCCCTCTACTCCTCACCTAGTGCAGTTGTTATGCTTCCCCATGCCTCCTTTTCACAAATTAAGATTTTCAACGGGTCTAGACAGGGATTCCCCTTGTCCTTCCTTTTGTTTGGGCTTTACATGGAGTCTTTGGCATCTAAAATAAGGAAGAAACCTAACATTCAGGGATTCCGAGTAAAAGGGAAGGAGTTTAAGTTGTCTCTTTTTGCAGATGACATTCTTCTCACCTTATGCAACCCACACATTTCCTAACCCAATATCACACTACTTTCATGGAATAAGGTGCACTTTCAGGTTACAAGGTAAACACAAAAGTCGAACGTATGAAATATATCTCATCGGAATCAGAAATTGTGCGAACATATAAATCCCTTAAAACGAATTATTTATTTAATACATTAAAAAACACCTATCCCAGTGAAAAAATGGTCACCTACATATGACAAGCAATTTATTGGTTAATGTACCCCTATGTGGGGGTTCTATTGGGACAATATCAATTGTTTGAGGTTTTGCTCGAGCTTAGGGCATTCAGATTATTGTTTTCCCTCCTGTCTGAATAGGGACTGGTAGGGGAGTGAGGGATAGTCCACGTTGAGTGGGGGCGCCAACTCTCGTTTTTAGGGTGCCAACCTCCACGGCTAGGAAGGTATCAGTGAGCCTTATAGTAGGGCTATGTAGCATCCCAACCTAGGTCTGGTTAATTTTGGTATTGACCATTTTTTCACTGGGATAGGTGTTTTTTAATGTATTAAATAAATAATTCGTTTTAAGGGATTTATATGTTCGCACAATTTCTGATTCCTATGAGATATATTTCATACGTTCGACTTTTGAATTTTTTTCTTGATATGGCCAGCTTTTTATCGGCTCCCATTAATACTGATTTATGGGCACAGGATGCCAATCAGGTTTTTTCCATTAGTTCATCCCCAGAAGATTTAGACAATCCTCCTCTGAGAACCCTCTTTAAAGAACTTTATTATGCATATAAAGAGAATATTAAATCTTGGTGGGAGATTAGAGGCTTAGAGAGCTATATTAAAAATAAGAATGTCCCTAAGGGCCTTCGTATTAATATACAGCCCTCACCCCGAACCACTAGCCCTCATTTATTGGCGGTTTGGACCAAGGAATCTGTTGACTCATCGATCCGGTTCATGCAGCTTCTCCTCATTGAGGAGAAAAAACTGTTTGAGGAATCTACTAAAAAATTGAATAACCTTATTGAAAAAGTCCAAAAGTTGAGATCTGACTCTGATTTTGTACGAAGGGAAGAGATTCTCAAGACATCAGTTGAGAAATTTCAAACCAATCTTAAAGATCGAAAACACTCGCAGTTTATACGTGATCTTGCTGAATTCAAAGACAACAGGGCATATGAGTATCAGATTAGTAACTCAATAGAGGTATCCTCATCAGATATTGATACATCTGACACCGAACGCACAGAGAATTCCAGTGGTTTTAAGGGAAGAGGAGGGCAGAGTAGATCAAGATGGTGCCCACCAAGAAATCAATACAGGCAAAGGGGAAGGGGAGCACAGCATCTGTCCTTAGGTCCTTCCTCATCTGCATCACAATCTTTTTTGGACAGAGGCCCTGCAGTGGGCTACGATCTGAGGAAAAGACCATAATTGATCAGGGTCAGATCATAAATCTGTCATCACACAATCTGTCTGGGGATGAATGTCTTGTTTTGCAGAAAGGTCTCAATGTTGTGCCGACAAATAAATATAACTGCTTCAACTGGGTTAAGGATCTTAATTTGTTTGGTCGTAACCTTAAGTGGAAACTCTTTTTCAAGCAGCATGATCGTGAACAGTGCCTTAGGCTTGGTTTATCAGAAGAGGACATGGAGGGTCTTGATGCCCTGACCAGCCTCCTGAGGGAGAATGAACAGCAGCGGGGGGTTGGTCCGTTCACCACCTTGAAAAATAGGAGTACCAGAATGCCACCCAATAAGGAGGTAACAAGTATTGATATATTTATTAAGATGGTGGAGGATGATTTACGGAAAATTCCTTGTGTCAATCGTGATGGCATTTTCAATCTTTCACATGCTGAGAATATAGCCCTTGAAGGGCTGGAAAAGAACGCTAATATAATAATTAAGGCCTCTGATAAAGGTGGAAATCTGGTGGTGTTGGATCACGACAAATATCGTGCGATGTGCTATTCTTTGTTAAATCTTGATGATACATATGAGGTGTTGCATGGCGACCCGACTGAGGAATATAAGAAAGAATTATTGATAATCTTGGATGAGGCAAGGCTTAATAAGCTAATATCGCATAATGAGTTTCAGTTTTTGTTACCTAAGTCGCCTGTGATTGCAACGTTTTATGCATTACCAAAAGTGCACAAAGGGCTGGATCCATTAAAGGGTCGACCTATTGTCTCAGGCATAGACTCTTTGACCCAGAACAGTGGTGTCTATTTGGATAGGATTCTAAGGCCGTTTGTGGCAGCACTTCCCTCATATGTACGTGACACATCGCACCTATTAAATATACTTGAAGGGGTTACGCTTGAAGAGAGCACCATGCTGGCATCCATTGATGTGGAGGCACTATATAGTTGTATCCCACATAGATGGGGACTTGAAGCAGTTACTCATTTTCTGCAAACTAGAGCAGTAGAATGTCGGGCACACAACCTATTTATTAAGGATTTGCTGAAATTTGTCCTTACTAGGAATTATTTTCTTTTTGACTCCAAATACTTCCACCAGCTCAGGGGGACTGCAATGGGGAGCCCCTGTGCCCCCAGTTATGCAAATATCTTCCTGGGCTGGTGGGAGGAGACTGTCATATTTGGTGATGAGGATGAGTGGTGGATCCCATTCCTCAGCCTCTGGGCCAGATATATCGATGATATATTGATTTTTTGGTCTGGCCCAGAGGCTGAATTTAACCGCTTCATCGAGCTTATTAACGTTAATACAGTGGGACTTAAATTTACATATGAATGTCATATGCACAGCATTAATTTCCTTGACTTGAAGATTACTAAAATGGCTGATGGAGGTATTAGTACTTGCACTTATAGGAAGCCAACCGCCACTAATAATCTTTTGAGATGGACAAGCCATCACCCAGAGCCATTGAAGAAGGGGATCCCTAAGGGGCAGTTCCTGAGGATCCGAAGGAACTGCTCTGATTTAAATTCTTATAGAAGACAATCTAAGGACCTATATAATAGGTTTAAGATGAGAGGGTACCCCCCACAGATATTGGACAGACCGCAACATGAGGCGTTACTAAGTGATAGACATTCTTTGCTTCAGAAAAAAGGACCCAGGAATGATACAAATGAAAATATTGTAAGGCTTATTGGAACTTATGATGCTCAAGCGGATAAAGTATATCATGTCCTTAAAAAACATTGGGGTATCTTACTAGCTGACCCCAACTTGAGAGGTCTTGTAACACAGAAACCAAGTGTTACATATAGAAAGGGGAGGTCTGTTGGAGATAGGCTTGTCCATAGTTTATATCAAAGGCCAAAAGGGGTGGCTACATGGCTAGATAGGAGACCCCTTGGTTTTTTTAAATGCGGAAATTGCTCCAGGTGTAAATATATGTTGCAATGTAAGACCTTTACAAGCTCATACAATGGGAGAACCTTCTACATTAGAGATTTTGGCAATTGTAGATCTACAGGTCTGGTTTATAAAGCCACATGCACATGTCCCAGGGACTATGTGGGTAAGACCACTAGGGAATTCAGGGTTAGGGTGGGGGAGCATTTGGGGGATATCAAAAATAAGAGAGATACCCCGGTCGCAAGACACATGAATTTAGTACACCAAGGTTGTGTGAGCGATATCTCCTTCACTATGATTGAACTAATAAAGCCGAAAGTGAGGGGAGGTAACCTGGATAATATAATCCTGAGAAGAGAATGTGAGTGGATTTTCAGGTTACAGTCCCTCTTCCCAGATGGGATGAATGAGTGCATGTCATATACCTGCTTTATATAATGGATAAAAAGTATACCTGATATTGTGACTGTTCTCGAATAATATATATGTATTTTGGATTAATGGGGTTTTTTTTATTTTAAAGGGCATATCTGAGGATGCCTTTTAGGCATACACTGTATTGAAAAGCGGTATATATCTATTATTTGTTTCTGATGTTTATCTTTATATAGAATTTTTCATCCCCAATATTGTCTTCCTAATAAATAGTCACTTGGCGGTATTCTAGTATATATGAGTGATGGAATCATAAACTCTATACTTTTGAATACTCTGTACCATTTGCTCTTTCTCGTTGTGCCCCGCCATTTGATACATATACCCTTTGCTCCTCCCTCCCTCTGAGGGTAAAATGAATGCTGATATTGGAGCTTAACTAAATCTGCCGAAACCGGAAGTCCCGGCGCCATTTTGGATGCGCCCAAACCGGAAGTCTCGGCGCCATATTGGATGCGCCCAAACCGGAAGTCCCGGCGCCATTTTGGATGCGCCCAAACCGGAAGTCCCCGGCGCCATTTTGGATGCGCTCCAGTGTGGAGCGCACGCCAGGGCTTCATCTATCTGTTATACATCTGAGGCGTTTTGATGACGTGGGACGCTGGCGCCATCCTGGAGCACACGTGGGGCCTCTATTCACCCGCTATGTATCGTAGGCGGTTGTGATGGTTTGACGCTGAGGGCGGCTACTATTTACGGTATCATGTGGAGATATTTGGGCTATCACTACCTTCTCATATGTGATTTGCCCACCTGATAATGGGTGGGGCTGATTTGTGGCTTTGTATCATGGGGGTTATTTAAATCCACTCATTCTTGACCACTGGTACTATCATGCATCATTTGGGTATCATATATGGATATGACGTTTATTGATTCCTCCTGATGAACCGCTACAGGCGGGGAAACGCGTCGGGGTTGACCTACACAAGATAAGTGACTTTGTTTATTATATTATGATTCAGAGTATACCCTTGAGAGGGGTTAGTTTGTATTATCTGTCCATTGGACATATCAGTCTGTCACATATGATCATGATGTGGAGGTATTAGATTTTTTATCGTTTATAGTATTCTGGGGTCCTACTTTAGCCTGAGGCAACTCTAATGTTCATTGCTATATTAGATGGGCATACCTACATATGACAAGCAATTTATTGGTTAATGTACCCCTATGTGGGGGTTCTATTGGGACAATATCAATTGTTTGAGGTTTTGCTCGAGCTTAGGGCATTCTGAAGTTTCATTTCTGCACTATCAGATTATTGTTTTCCCTCCTGTCTGAATAGGGACTGGTAGGGGAGTGAGGGATAGTCCACGTTGAGTGGGGGCGCCAACTCTCGTTTTTAGGGTGCCAACCTCCACGGCTAGGAAGGTATCAGTGAGCCTTATAGTAGGGCTATGTAGCATCCCAGCCTAGGTCTGGTTAATTTTGGTATTGACCATTTTTTCACTGGGATAGGTGTTTTTTAATGTATTAAATAAATAATTCGTTTTAAGGGATTTATATGTTCGCACAAGGTAAACACCACAAAAAAACTGTAGCTCTCACTATTAACCAAATTTTCTCGACGATATGTGATCCATGCAAAAAGTTCAAATTTGCCTGGAAAGACATCAAACCAGTGACCTTTCACTTGAGAATCAATCTAATAACACACTGAGCTACAGTGCCTTGCGAAAGTATTCGGCCCCCTGGAACTTTTCAACCTTTTCCCTCATATCATGCTTCAAACATAAAGATACCAATGTAAATTTTTGGTGAAGAATCAACAACAAGTGGAACACAATTGTGAAGTTGAACGAAATTTATGGGTTATTTTAAATTTTTGTGGAAAGTCAAAAACAAAGTGGGGCGTGCAATATTATTCAGCCCCTTTAAGTTATAACATACTTTGTTGCGCCACCTTTTGCTGCGATTACAGCTGCATGTCGCTTGGGGTATGTCTCTATCAGTTTTGTACATCAAGAGGCTGAAATTCTTGCCCATTTTTCCTTGGAAAACAGCTCTAGCTCAGTGAGGCTTGATGGAGATCGCTTGTGTACAGCAGTTTTCACCTCTTTCCACAGATTATCTTTTGGATTCAGGTCTAGACTTTGACTTGGCCATTCTAACACCTGGATACGTTTATTTGTGAACCATTCCATTGTAGATTTTGCTTTATGTTTTTTGATCATTGTCTTGTTGGAAGACAAATCTCTGTCCCAGTCTCAGGTATTTTGGAGACTCTAACAGGTTTTCTTCAAGAATGGTCCTGTATTTGGCTCCATCCATCTTCCCATCAATTTTAACGATCATACCTGTCGATGCTAAAGAAAAGCAGGCCCAAACCATGATGCTGCCACCACCATGTTTGACAGTGGGGATGGTGTGTTCAGGGTGATGAGCTGTGTTGCCTTTATGCCAAACATATCGTTTTGCATTGTTGCCAAAAAGTTCGATTTTGGTTTCATCTGACCAGAGCACCTTCTTCCACAAGTTTGGTGTATCTCCCAGGTGGCTTGTTGCAAACTTTAAACAACACTTTTTATGGATATCTTTGAGAAATGGCTTTCTTCTTGCCACTCTTCCATAAAGATCAGTGTTCGACTGATTGTTGTCCTATGGAAAGACTGTCCCACCTCAGCTGTAGATCTCTGCAGCTCATCCAGAGTGATCATGGGCCTCTTGGCTGCATCTCTGATCAGTCTTCTCCTTGTTTGAGATGATAGTTTAGAGGGACGGCCGGGACTTGGTAGATTTGCAGTGGTATGATACTCCTTCCATATCAATATGATCGCTTGCACAGTGCGCCTTGGGATGTTTAAAATTTTGGAAATCATTTTGTATCCAAATCAGGCTTTAAACTTCTCCACAACAGTATCACGAACCTGCCTGTTGTGTTCCTTGAGCTTCATGATGCTCTCTGTGCTTTAAACAGAACCCTGAGACTATCACAGAGCAGGTGCATTTATACGGAGACTTGATTACACACAGGTGGATTATATTTATCATCATTAGTCATTTAGGACAACATTGGATCATTCAGAGATCCACAATGAACTTCTGGAGCAAGTTTGCTGCACTGAAAGTAAAGGGGCCGAATAATATTGCACGCCCCACTTTTCAATTTTTAACTTTCTACAAAAATTTAAAATAACCAATAAATTTAATTCAACTTCACAATTGTGTTCCACTTGTTGTTGATTCTTCACCAAAAATTTACATTTGGTATCTTTATGTTTGAAGCATGATATGTGGGAAAAGGTTGAAAAGTTCTAGGGGGCCGAATACTTTCAAAAGGCACTGTATTAGGAAATGTGAGAAAAGATAGTAATACAGGAAGAAAAAGATTTTTCCACCCCCAGGAGCAAAACCGTAACAATGCTTTGACATGACAAGAATCTGCATAACTAATCACACACTTGATAGTTGCAAGTCAAATTTAGGTATGAGATAGCCAAGATGATAGCCTATAAAATGATGGTAATCTCACATTCAAATCAGTAGCGGATGGTGAGATATGAAGCCTGAAACTCAAAAGTTTAAAACATTGTTACCCTTTAGCTCATCACTGTATTATGAGAGAAAGGGAGCATTTACCCTCACAAAATCCCCAAACCTTGATCTATCTATACTTCATTCTCGTTAGCCAGAAGAAAAAGGTGAAAGTCATGGAATAAATAAGACAGATCATTTCATCAAATATGACATGCTAAATTCATCAAAGCTCATGATAACACAACCAGTTGCAGAAGGTAGACTTTTTCAAGATAAGAACCTTATCCACAGTGTAGGTGATAATTAACTGCTAGGTGCACCATAAAATCTCTAGATAGGGGGGTCTTAACCCCTTCACGACCAGTGACAGTGTATGCGTCATGAAAGTCAGTGCCATTCTGACCAATGTCGCATATGCTGTGTCATGACTTCAAGGCCCCCCTGCGGGTCGGGTGACCGGAGTCAATGAAAGGTAACCCGATCTGCAAATACAGGGGGCTTTGTACGGCTTCGCTCCCCCCGTGGCTACGATCGCTCTGATTGGCTGTTAAAAGTGAAACAGCCAATCAGAGCGATAGTAATTTTTCATCAATGAAAATTGATGAAATATTACAATCCAGCCACAGCCGGTGTTTCAGTAGCATCGGACATGGCTGAAGACCCAGATCCGACCCCCCACACACCGACTCACGGGGCCGATCTGCTCCCGATATCGACTGATCGGTGGCAATGTGACGCCGCCGTCATCATCAGCTCCCCTCCCCCCCACCTTCCGACCCCCCCTCAACCCCCCGGTAGCTCCGATGTCCCGCTCTGGCTCCCGGTGTCCCGCCGTCCTGCTTCATGGGCACCGCCATCTTGGAAAATGGGCGCATCCGCAGTGCGCCCGCCTGAATCTGCAAACGCTGTAGATTCTTATTCATTCATTTTGATCACTGATATTCTTTCACAGTGATCAAAATGATAAAAATAGTAAATAAACCCCCCCCTTTGTCACTCCCATATGCAGGCACATATAGCAAAATAAAGAAATTATTTGTATTTTTCCATTAGGGTTGGAAATAGGGTTAGGGTTGGAATTAGGGTTGGAGTTAGGGTTAGAATTAGGGTTAGGGTTGGGATTAGGGTTAGAGTTGTAACTAGGGTTAGGATTGTTACTAGGGTTAGGGTTGGAATTAGGGTGAGGGTTGGAATTAGGGTTAGGGGTGGGTTGGGGTTAGGATTACGGTTAGGCTTGTGGCTTGAGTTAAGAGTTTGGATTAGGGGTGTGGTGGGGTTAGGGTTGTGGTTAGTTTTGGGATTAGGGGTGTGTTGGGGTTTGGTTTGGAGTTAGAATTGAGGGGCTTCCACTGTTTAGGCACATCATGGGGTCTCCAAATGCGACATGGCGCCACCATTTATTCCAGCCAATTTTGCGCTCAAAAAGTCAAACAGTGCTCCCTCCATTCCAAGCCCCGACGTGTGCCCAAACACTGGTTTACCCCCACATATAGGGTATCAGCGTACTCAGTAAAAATTGCACAACAAATTTGGGGGTCTAATTTCTCCTGTTATCCTTGGGAAAATAAAAAATTGGGGGCTAAAAAATTAATTTTGTTGAAAAAAAATGATTTTTAATTTTCACAGCTCTGCGTTATAAACTTCTGTGAAGCACTTGGGGGTTCAAAGTGCTCACCACACATCTAGATAAGTTCCTTGGGGGGTCTAGTTTCCAAAATGGGGTGGCTTGTGGGGGGTTTCCACTGTTTAGGAACATCAGGGGCTCTACAAACGTAACATGACGCCCGCAGACCATTCCATCAAAGTCCGCATTTCAAAACGTCACTACTTCGCTTCCAAGCCCCAACGTGTGCCCGAACAGTGGTTCACCCCCCACATATGGGGTACCAGCGTACTCAGGACAATCTGGACAACAATTTTTGGGGTCCAATTTCTCCTGTTACCATTGTGAAAATAAAAAATAGAGGGCTAAAAAATCATTTTTTGAGGAAAAAAAATATTTTTATTGTCACGGCTCTGCGTTATAAACTTCTGTGAAGTACCTGGGGGTTCAAAGTGCTCACTATGCATCTAGATAAGTTCCTTAGGGGCTCTAGTTCCCAAAATGGGGTCATTTGTGGGGGAGCTCCAAAGTTTAGGCACACAGGGGCTCTCCAAACACGACAGTGTCCGCTAACGATTGGAGCTAATTTTCCATTCAAAAAGTCAAATGGCGCTCCTTCCTTTCTGAGCCCTGCCGTGCGCACAAACAGTGATTTATGACCACATATGGGGTACCAGCGCACTCAGGACAAACTGGACAACAACTTTTGTGGTCCAATTTATCCTGTTACCCTTGGGAAAATAAAAAATAGCGGGCTAAAAAATCATTTTTGAAGAAAAAAAAATGATTTTTTAATTTCATGGCTCTGCGTTTATAAACCTCTGTGAAGCACTTGGGGGTTCAAAGTGATCACTACACATTTAGATAAGCTCCTTGAGGGGTCTAGTTTCCAAAATGGGGTCACTTGTGGGGGGTTTCCACTGTTTAGGAACATCAGGGGCTCTGCAAATGTAACATGACGCCCACAGACCATTCCATCAAGTCGGCATTCCAAAATGGCGCTCCTTCCCTTCTGAGCTCTCCCATGCACCCAAACAGTGGTTCCCCCCACATCTGGGGTATCGGTGAACTCAGGACAAATTGAACAACAACTTTTGTGGTCCAATTCCTTCTGTCAGCCTTGTGAAAATAAAAAATAGCGGGCTAAAAAATCAATTTTGAGGAAAAAAAATGATTATTTTCACTGCTCTGCGCTATAAATTTCTATGAAGCACTTGGGGGTTCAAAGTGCTCACTACACATCTAGATAAGTCCCTTGGGTGGGCTAGTTTCCAAAATGGAGTTACTTGTGGGGGAGCTCCAATGTTAGGCACACAGGGGCTCTCCAAACGCGACATGGCGTCCGCTAACAATTGAAGCTAATTTTCCATTCAAAAAGTCAAATGGCGCGCCTTCCCTTCTGATAAAGATGGTTTGCCTTCATATCCCTTTAATTGCCTTTAACACTTCAATTGCCTTTTGCCTATTATTGCTAGAATTATTCTTATGACACTGCAGACTATTAGTCTCTGTTCCAAGGAGACTATACTTGTTATCATATATGTTCTCAATAGTCAGCAACAACATGTTCTAGGTACATTGTAAACAAGGTGTTGACCCTGAGGTGATGGTGGGGGCCACATGAGCTCCATAGAATTACATATTGTTGTAAATGGTATAAAAGATTGCCTTGTATTTAATTACGTCAGATAAAATTGCCCACGGCCCGTGTGAGCAGTCTCTTGTCTCCAAGCGCTTGTAAATTAAGGGCGTAAACTCCTAATTCGGACTCACTGGTGATCTGGCATATCTGACTCTGGGTCAGAACGAAAACAGCTACGACACTTCCGAGCCCTGCCGTGTGCCCAAACAGTGGTTTATGACCACATATGAAGTATTGGTGTACTCAGGAGAAATTGACCAACAAATTTTAGGATCCATTTTATCCTGTTGCCCATGTGAAAATGAAAAAACTGAGGTTAAAAGAATTTTTTTGTGAAAAAAAAGTACTTTTTTTTTTTACGGATCAATTTGTGAAGCACCTGGGGGCTCAAAGTGCTCACTATGCACCTAGATAAGTTCCTTGGAGCGTCTAGTTTCCAAAATGGGGTCACTTGTGGGGGAGCTCCAATGTTTAGGCACACAGGGACTCTCCAAACGCGACATGACAACCGCTAAATATTCCAGCATATTTTCAATTCAAAAAGTCAAATAGCGCTCCTTCCTTTCTGAGCCCTGCCGTGCACCCAAACAGTGGTTTATGACCACATATGAGGTATCGGTGTACTCAGGAGAAATTGCCCAACAAATTTTAGGATCCATTTTATTCTGTTACCCATGTGAAAATGAAAAAATTGATGCTAAAAGAAAATTTTTGTTGGAAAAATTAAAATGTCCATTTTTTTCCTTCCACGTTGCTTTAGTTCCTGTGAAGCACCTGAAGGGTTAATAAACTTCTTCAATGTGGTTTTGAGTACCTTGAGGGGTGCAGTATTTAAAATGGTGTCACTTTTGGGTATTTTCTGCCATCTAGACCCCTCAAAATGACTTCAAATGTGAGGTGGTCCCTAAAAAAAATGGTTTTGTAAATTTTGTTGTAAAAGTTAGAAATCGCTGGTCAACTTTTAACCCTTATAACTTCCTAACAAAAAAATTTTTGTTTCCAAAATTGTGCTGATGTATAGTAGACATGTGGGAAATGTTATTTATTAACTATTTTGTGTCACATAACTCTCTGGTTTAACAGAATAAAAATTCAAAATTTGAAAATTGCGAAATTTTCTAAATTTTGGCCAAATTTCTGATTTTTTCACAAATAAATGCAAAAATTATCAACCTAAATTTAACACTAACATGAAGCCCAATATGTCACGAAAAAAAATCTCAGAATTGCTAGGATGCGTTGAAGCTTTCCAGAGTTATTACCTCATAAAGGGACAATGGTCAGAATTGCAAAAAATGGCCTGGTCATTAAGGTCAAAATAGGCTTGGTCAAGAAGGGGTTAAAGGGAATCTGTCATCACATTTGACCTAACTAAACTATTAATATGGACATGTGGGTTGTAGACCGCTGAAAAGAGTGATACCTGCATGCCTCATATTAGATGCCTTATTGTGAATAAATAATCCTTTATCACTATGTAAATGGCCTCTTCCAAGGTTCTGGGGAGGACACTGCCTAGAAGTAACGCTGAATCCAGAGTTTATTTTACATGAAAGAGGAGTTACCATTGTGATGTGTCATGGCCAATGTCTGCCCTCACTGCAGAGCTGTGTGCAATTATACCTGACATATCTGCAGGTTCCGCTCAGCTTCAATTTCACAGGCAGACAGGGTCTACCACTTCTGGCAAATACCAGAAGGGCCAGCCCATGAAGTGGGCCGCTCAATCTGTTCACGAATGCTCCTCCAAAATCGTGCAGTGTTCTGCATCATCAATGGTGCAGAAATCACTGCTGCCACGCTAGACAGGAGGAAGTGGATGGTCTTCCGTCCAGATCACGAGCTGCAGTGATGTAATTGAGGAGGCAGGGCCGGAGAAGCACAGCATGCAGCACCCCCGGCCCAGTCTCTTCAATTACTTCACGGCAGCTCGTGATCTTGACGGAAGACCGCCCACTTCCTCCTGTCTAGCGCAGCGGCAGTGCTAGAAAACTTGAACTCACGACGCACAGAATGGGAGCTCAGCTGTAACTGATCTCAGGCAAGGATCAAAATAAACAAAGTAAATAAAAGCACTGTACAGCTCCTGTGGTGAACTATAACTCCTAGCATGCCATTGGAGCTTCAGGACATGCTGGAAGTTATAGTTCTCAAAAGGATAATGGTCACAAAACATCACTACTTCACATAAATTGCACTTATGGGGTCTGTCACGGTCACGTGTGTCTGGACGCAGCGAGTACCGCAAGGCGAACCCATGACACGTGTGACCCTGGATACTCCGCCTCCAGTAGGCGAATTTAAATAATAAAACGTGCAGCTGGATACACCACCTCCAACTGGCGAATTTAGGTAATACACGTTATATATACAGTAGTCTGGAAACCCCGCCTCCAGTAAGGCGAATTTAAATAATAAAGGGGAAACCTGGGTAACAATAACAATGGTGGGCCCTGCGTTAGGGAATAGGGACGTGGAGACCTCCTGTACTCCCCTGAGCCAGTGTCCCTGCACTCCTAACGTTCCCTATGACGGTTCCGCACCGGGCGACGCATGTGTACCTCAAACCCTGACACGCCCTGCACCAAAACCCTCACTAGGGAATTGGTCGGTGCGGAAACTAATCTCACCACTGCACTAAACACACATAAGGGAAAATGACAACACAGGGGGAACACCACTTAGCTTTGCTCTGTTGCGTACGCTCCTAGCAACAGAGCCCACCACCTGCGTGCATATTCTCCTCCAACCAGATCCATCACCATAACCGGATCCTTCACCCTAGTGCAACCTTGGAGCAGAGTCCACCACCAGTTGCAGCTGCCCAGTAAACAGAGTCCCAAAGATGGGTCCAGCTTCTGCCAAAAAGTCCAGCATGCTCGAGTCCAACTTTTCTGCCAAGAAGTCAAGCATGCTTGAGTCCAGCTTTCAGCAACCAAGTCCAGCATGCTGAGTGCAACTCTCACCATAGTCGCCACTCCACCAAGCCATGCAAGCACTTCCTGCTGACACCATAAACTGCGACTCCACCACGCCATGCCAGCCCTTCTTGCAGACACCAACGTAGAACTCCACCAATCCATGCAGACTCCATAGCTGACTCAACCCCTCTGGCTGGGCTGCCCAGGACTCTCATTCAACTCCTTCATCACCCAGGCTTGCTTCCCAAATGACGAACTATCAATATCACCAATGATCATCAACACACCTGAAACTCTTTTATAGAGCCTCACACCTGATTTGTAATACTTGCACATTAAAACTAAAGTGTAATACCACTCACCACCACCGGGGCAACTTAGAACAAACGACACGATGTGTAATAATTCTAATGGCCACCGGGGGCAATCAACCCACTTTGGCACCAAGCCAAAGGAAAAAAAGTTCACTTTGTCCATTTACTTGTCAGATCCACCTTGGATCATGACAGGGTCTTGACCTATCTGCTTATGTAGGCTGCATTATCCACGGGCAGCGTCCAATGGACACTGGCTGCATGATTTCAGCCACGTATGTTTTTTCCTGAAACGCAGCTGCGTTTCAGGAAAAAACATACTTTAAAAGTCACCGAGACCAAGCTGCAAGAAACAATAGTCAGACAGTTAGGTCCTCTGCGGCTTCTCCCCATCCGCTCCCACTGACTGTTAATTTTCTTCCTGTCAGTCACTGGCAGCATGCAGAAGAAGCAAAAGTATGTTTTTTCTCTGTGACGCCGCAGCATTTCAAAGTCAAGCATACATGACTGAGATCATACAGCTAGTGTCAGACACATACGGCCCGTGAATCAGATGGTCTGAATCAGCCTGTGTCAGGTTCATTTTTAAAGGTTTTTTTCAGTGCTCCATTGGGAGGTGAGCAGCGTTGAGGACATCATGCCTACAGATATCTGACGGGACAGATGCATAATTTGCAGTTTTGCTTTGACGGCAGAATATCACTTTCCAATCTGGAAGCAAAAGGTGCCAGAAGAACCTTTGAGCCCACCAAAAAAATACAGAATTTCACAAATCCGTGCACACCATTGTTTTTGCTTATCCCACCGTGCGCAAAAAAAGGTATAAGTACCACAACTTAGTACCAATAAAACCTTCAGCTTGTTTGATTAAAAAAAAAAAAAAAATCACACACAAAACTTTAAACAGTTAGTTGTCAATTATTTGTTTTATTATGTATTGCTTATATAGCGCTATCACATTCCGCAGCTCTGAGACATTCCGTGCGATTTTTTTATCAGCATCTGTGTGACACATACTTCAATATAATGCATTAATCAAGTAATTACTGATTTTTAACCACTTAGTGACCATAAATACTTCTGTGTTATAAGAGACTAGCATCCCCCAACGAGTGACAATCCTGTAGTTGTCAGCTGTACAAAATAGCTGACAACTTGCTGCATCAGCCATGATCAATATTGGTACTGCCAATAGTTGTTTAACCACTTAGATGCTGCTGTCAATAATAAATACAGCATCTAGATCAGGGGTCTCAAACTCGGCAGAGTAAAATTGAGCTGGGGGGCTGCATTCCTTTCAAACTTAATACACCTCGCACACATACGGCTCCACTCCGTACACCTCGTACACACACGGCTCCGTTCCGTACACCTCGTACATACAAGGCTCCGCTCCGTACACCTCGTAAACACACGGCTCCGCTCCGTACACCTCGTACACACACGGTTCCGCTCTGCACACCTCGTACACACACGGTTCCGCTCCGCACACCTTGTACACACACGATTCCGCTCTGCACACCTCGTACACACGCGGCTCTGCTCCATACACCTCGTTCACATGCAGCTCTGCTCCGTACACCTCGTACACACACGGCTCTGCTCCTTACAACTTGAACACACGCAGCTCCGCACACCTTGTACACACACGGCTCCGCTCCGTACACCTCGTACACACACGGCTCCGCTCCGCACGCCTCGTACACACACGGCTCTGCTCCATACACCTGGTTCACATGCGGCTCTGTACACACACGGCATGGCTCTGCTCCATACACCTTGTACAGACGGCTCCGCTCCGTACACACATGGCTCCATACACCTCATGCACACACAGCTCCGCTCCGTACACACACAGCTCTGCTACATCCACCCTGTAAACCCCTCCTGACCCCACACAAACTTTACCTCATCCAGCACCATGACAACCAGCACAGACAGCAGCGTCTTGCATACACGGAGGCCCCTGATCATGTGACCCCTGACTCCACCCCCTCCTGTGACCTCATCCCAGGTCCTGTGCAGAGTGTGCACACAGAACAGCCATCGCGGATCACACGCTCCTGAATGCGCGCCTTCCCCCTGCCTCAGGGAGTGAGACATGTGGTGCACCGCGGGCCGCAGATGCCTGCCTCAGGGGCCCCGCGGGCCACGTGTTTGAGACCTCTGATCTAGATGGTTAACAGTGTGTGGGGTCTCCCTCTATAACCCTATCGGTAACCTGAGATCTTGATAGTGTGCTCCTGATGTTTGTGATGGCTATAGAGGCAACATGTTGAGGGGCGCTGTTTTTACAATGGTATCACTTATGGGGGGTTTCCAAAGTGTAGGACTCCCAAAGTCACGTCAAAACTTAATTGTTCCTTAAAATTAAGTTTTGTACATTTCCTTGAAAAAAATGAAAAATTAGTGCTAAAGTTTTAAACCTTGTAAAATGCGAACAAAATGAAAAATCACTTCACAAATGGTGCTGATGTAAAGCAGACATGAGGGAAATATTTATTAATATCTGTGTGTGGTATGACTATCTGTATTAATGGGATAATCAGTCAAAAGTTGAAAACTGCAAAAAAGTTTGAAATTTTTTTCTGGTATTTTTATAAATAAACATAGAAAATATCAACACACATTTACCATTATCATAAAAAACAATGTGTAATGAAAAAAGTCTCAAAATCAATGAGATACATTGAATTCCAGAGTTATTACCACACAAAGTGATAATGATCACATTTAAAAAATGTTGCCAGGTCACTAAAGGGTTAAACTTTAAATATGTGCAAAGATAACAGACCTCCACACATCCTGGTGTTTCCGGTACAGGAAAAACCAGTACTGGTGAGATCCATGGTCACGTGTGTGCTATCCATGTGCTGTCCATGTGACACGTATGGAATGAAATACAGTATAGAAATTAAAGAGACTAGTTGGCCCGTGTGAAATTTCTGCACATTGGTCGTCGGGGGCGCAGGCAATTTCAGAAAAAGCAAGCTGGTCACATGTAAATGTATTTCATGAGATGAACACAGACAGGTATTTATATGTGTAGATTGGTAATACAATAAATTGGTTTGATAAATAGAGGCCAAAAATGTCTTCAGGTTGAGGTGCCACCTGCAGGTCATTGTGTCTTTCTGCAGGATTATGAAAATGAATGTTTAAACTGTATTTAGTGATAAAATCGTGAATGTGTGGTTTGGCTCTCTTCTTGCTGAAGGGGGCAAGTTTACCTTTCAAATGGTGTATCATTTGTGCGTGTGGGGCGAAATAATCAGCGAAAAAGCAGTGCATGTATACAAATGTGTTTGCATATGTGACTCACCACTTGTGTGTCTAGGGCGAAGTAATCACCGAAAAAGCAGTGCATGTTTACAAATGTGTTTGCATATGTGCCTCACCATTTGTGTGTGTGGGGCGAAGTAATCACCGAAAAAGCAGTGCATGTTTACAAATGTGTTTGCATAGGTGACTCTCCTGCAGTGAAGTGTGCAATCTTCCAATGTGCCTGAAATAGGCTGGGCAAGCACTTGAGCAAGCTGGAAAGACCCCAAGGCAAATGTTTGGATATGTTTGTGATGTCAGTAAGCAGCTTTGTGGTAGTGTGCCTTGGGGTAGTGTGCTGCCACCTGCAGGTCATTTGACCTTTCAAATGGTGTATCATTTGTTTGTGTGGGTGGAGTATGAACAGAGCAAGTGTGCAATTCAACAGTCGGTGCATGTTTACAAATGTGTTTGCATATGTGACTCACCTGCAGTGAAGTGTGCAATCCGCCAATTTGCCTGAAATAGGCTGGGCAAGTAGTTCGGCAAGCTGGAAAACCCCCAAGGCAAATGTTTGGATTTGTTTGTGATGTCTGTAAGCAGCTTTGTGGTACTGTGGTGCCACTTGCAGGTCATTTTTCCTTACTGCAGGTTTATGAAAATTAATGTTTAAACTGAATTTTGTGATCAAATCGTGGATGTGTGGTTTGTTTGGCTATTTTCTTGCTGAAGGGCGCAAGTTTACCTTTCAAATGGTGTATAATTTGTGTGTGTGTGGGTAGAGTATGAATGGAGATACAAAGTAATCATAGAAAAACTGTTTAGAAATAATAGGATACTGTTTTTTCATTTTTTTATAAAGTAAATAAATAAAAATGGGGTCCCCCTACTTTTTAAAACCAGCACAGATAAAACTGCATGTTTCAATCGGGCTGGGATAGTCCAGGGTTATTTGTCATCCCAGCCAAAAAATAGAAGCCTGCAGGCGCCCCAGAATTGGCACATGACATCAGATGCGCCAATTCTGGCGTGTTACACAATCATCCCGATGCCTTGGTGCGGAGGCATTAGGGGTAATATATGGGTTTGAAGACATCTGTTATTTGTCAAAAATCACATCTGCCATCAAGCCCGGGGGTTAGTAATGGAGGGGTGTCAGTCAGACAATCTCCAAATACTAACCATATGTTAGCGAGGCACTAGGCTAGGGGTTTTCCCGGAGTGGACCCTCTGGACCGTGGCACCGTGGGGCCCCGGACGAGCAACCTGGTGGGACCGACCCCATATACAGGGAGCGTTAGGTGCAGGCCCAGGGGTTTGAATACCACGGCAGCCGGAACCAAGAGGGGCGGCTCGGACTGGACTGGAGTGAGGCCAAGGACCTGGTCCAACGGGCACAGGGAGGACATAGGCCTCAGAGGAAGACAGGAGTAGGATAGCAGGAGGCTGAGACACGGGTCAACAGGACCGGAGCAGGACTGCAGGAATCAGACACGGTTAGGCAGGACCGGAGTAGGACTGCTGGAACAGGTGCGGGTAGGCACGGGAAGGCAGGACCGGAGTAGGACTGCTGGAACAGGTACGGGTAGGCACAGGCAGGACCGGAGTAGGACTGCTGGAACAGGTACGGGTAGGCACGGGCAGGCAGGACCGGAATAGGACTGCTGGAACAGGTACGGGTAGGCACAGGCAGGCAGGACCGGAGTAGGACTGCAGGAACAGGCATGGATAGGCTCGGGTAGGCAGGAACACACACACAGGGCCGAAGTAGTACTGCACGGAAGCACAGGAGGTGAGAGGAGCCGTGCACAGACAAGGCACAGGAGCCTAAGGCTGAAAATACAACAACGATCAGGCACCTCCACTAAGGGAGGGCTGCCTGATATAGGCGAGGATCTGCCCCATTGGTCTAGCGGTGCTACCGGGTCAGGGCACCGCCGGAGCATAAGATCAGGCGGGGAGAGCCAGCCGCGGCCTATGGCGCAGGAGTCGCAGAGACGTCACAGGCTGCGGCCCGGTCAGAAGAGGACGCCGCCGCTGGAGGGAGAGAGGCTGCGGTGCAGGCAGGTAAGTAGGAGAGCGTGCGACGGGGACCGTGGAAGGGTGCGTGATGGGGGCCGTGACACCATGTAAGTAAAATCATTAAACACACACACACAGAAAAGTCCTTTATTTTAAAATAAAAGCCCAGACATTGATCACCTATTATTCCCCCCCAAAAACACCCCCACAGGTCCGTCATAATCCACATCGATCCCTGACTTTGTTTCGTCCGGAGGCTGTCATGAGCAGTGTCATCAGTATGGACTCACCGATCTTGTGGAAAAAATTATTTTCTTTCTTTATTGGCAAAGGTAAAACTTCATGGCCGGGAGAGTGAGGACAGGAGTGTGCGAGTGCTGATGGCTGTTTCGCACTATTTGCGCGAAACGGCCGTCGTCAGCACTCGCACACTCCTGTGCACTCAATAAAGAAAGAAAATAATTTTTTCCACAAGATCGGTGAGTGCTATTTTCTTCTTGCTTGGAATCGTTGATATTGTGTTCTCTGGACAAGCACCCGGCATCTTCAGGTACAGCCTGCAGCATATCTTAATGCGTGCAGTGAAGCATTGCAGCGGTGATAGCTGTCAGGAACACTGCACTGAACTTCCTCACTGAGCCAGTGCGCGTGTCCTGAGTAAAGCGAACAGTGCTCAAAGATACCTGTGGAGCGGGCAGCAGCCGAGTAGATGCGTACTTCAGAGCCGCAGGACCTGAAGCACGTGACTGCTAGGGGCGCAGCCTAAACTCCACAGAGCTAGGAGCTGCAAGATAACTCCTAGCAGGGTGACTGCGAGACAAAGTTACCAGGGGGCATAGACAGGGAGAATAGTCAAGACGTAGCCAGTGAGTCACACACAGAGATAGCTGCAAAGGTACAAGAGGGGCGAGCAGAGAGTAGTCAGGTCACAGGCAATGAGTCATACACAGAGATAATAACACAGTACAAAATCAACAGGCAAACAACGGGAAACAGAACTGGGTCAGAACAATATAAACAAGCTATAGCAACAAACAGGCACACAGGGGTCAGCACACTAGGCCAAAGGCAAAAGTATAACTGGCAGGGATTGAAGCTTCTCAGGGATTTAAGAAGCTCTCCCAGAACCAGAAAGAGGCCACAATCATTAACCCAGGTGTGCAGGTCAAAACCAGCACCGAGCTCCAGACATTAACCCCAGGTGTGCAGCTCAAAAACGTGCACTGGGATCATGACAATAGCGATGCTGTCCTCTTATGCCCTTGAGGTATTTTAGTGTCATCAGTAAGGTTACCGCAGTTCACAGCTGGTGGCTCACACACTGTCATCTACGGATCACACAGAGGTTGCCGTGAATATTGCCAGCTGTGACCTGTGGTGACCATACTGACATCATCGCTCGTTACTGCCACTCGTTCTTACTCTACGCTCAGTGTGTTCCAGCAGCCGCGGTGAGCGCAAATGTTACTGATGTCACCACTCAACACATCCTCCAGATGCAGAATTGGGGATTAACGTAAGAGATATCGAAGGTGATTACAATGCACCTGCAAGGGTATTTTTTGGGAAAATACAGTGGGTACGAAAGTATTCAGACCCCTTTAAGTTTTTCACTCTTTGTTTTATTGCAGCCATTTGGTAAATTCAAAAAAGTTCTTTTTTTTTCTCATTAACGTACACTCTGCACCCCATCTTAACTGAAAAAAAAAAAAAAAAAATGCAGAAACTTTTGCAAGTTTATTAAAAAAGAAAAACTGAAATATCACATGGTCATAAGTATTCAGACTCTTTGCTCAGTATTGAGAAGAAGCACATTTTTGAGCTACTACAGTCATGAGTCTTCTTGGGAATAATGCAACAAGTTTTTCACACCTGGATTTGGGGATCCTCTTGTCATTCTTCCTTGCAGATCCTCTGCAGTTCCATCAGGTTGGATGGTGAACAGTAGTGGACAGCCATTTTCAGGTCTCTTCAGAGATGCTCAATTGGGTTTAGGTCAGGGCTCTGGCTGGGCCAGTCAAGAATGGTCACAGGGTTGTTCTGATGCCACTCCTTTATTATTTTAACTGTGTGCTTAGGGTCATTGTCTTGTTCGAAGGTTAACCTTCGACCAAATTTGAGGTCCAGAGCACTCTGTAAGAGGTTTTCATCCAGGATATCTCTGTACTTGGCCGCATTCATGCTTCCTTCAATGGCAACCAGTCGTCCTGTCCTTGCAGCTGAAAAACACCCCCATAAGCATGATGCTGCCACCACCATGTTTCACTGTTGGGATTGTATTTTGCAGGTGATGAGTAGTGCCTGGTTTTCTCCACACACTTACAGCCAATGAAAACCCAAAAGTCATTATATCAGTAAATTAGAATACTTTATAACACCAGCTTGAAAAATGATTTTAAAATCCGAAATGTTGGCATACTGAAATGTATGTCCAGTAAATTAACTCAATACTTGTCCTGGGCTCCTTACTGCATCAATACAGCGTGGCATGGAGACAATCCATTTTTAAACCAGGTATTGATTCTTTTGGCTGGGTGGACAGGTGCCAAGTCCTGCTGGAGAATTAAATTTCCATCTCCAAAAAGCTTGTCGTCAGAGGGAAGCGTGAAATGCTCTAAAATTTCCTAGTAGACGGCTGCGCCGACTTTGGTCTTGATAAAATACAGTGTACCTATACCAGCTTATGACATGGCTCCCCAAACCATCACTGATTGTGGAAACTTCACACTAGACCTCAAGCAGCTTGGATTGTGTGCCTCTGCACTCTTCCTCCAGACTCAGAACAGTCCAGTTCTTTTTCTACTTGCCCAGGTAAGACGCTTCTGGCATTGTCTATTGGTCATGAGTGGCGTGACACAAGGAATGCGACACATGTAACCCATGTCCTGGATACATCTGTGTGTGGTGGCTCTTGAAGCAATGACTCCAACAGCAGTCCACTCCTTGTGAATCTCCCCCAAATATTTTAATGGACTTTTCTTAACAATCCTTTCAAGGCCGTGGTTATCCCAGTTGCTTGTGCACCTTTTTCTACCACACTTTTTCCTTCCACTCAACTTTCCATTAACATGCTTGTAGACAGCACTCTGTGAACAGCCAGCTTGTTTAGCAATGACCTTTTGTGGCTTACCTTCCTTGTGGAGTGTGTCAATGACTGCCTTCTGGACCATCTGTTAAGTCAGCAGTCTTCCCCATGATTGTGGAGCCTACTGAACCAGACAAAGGGACTTTTTTAAATGCTTAGGAAGCCTTTGCAGGTGTTTTTTTATTAATTATTCTAATTTACTGAGATAATGACTTTTGGGGTTTTATTGGCTGTAAGCCATAATCATCAACATTACCAGAAATAAACACTTGAAACAGATCACTCTGTTTTTAATGACTCTAATATATGAGTTTCACTTTTTGTATTGAAGAACGGAAATAAATTAACTTTTTGATGATATTCTAATTTTCTGAGAATCACCTGTATATGAAGAGGCCGAAGCATACTCTATATTATCTACAAGATCCAGTTATTTAGGTAAAGTAGCGGCTTTTCTAGGTACTGAAACTAAAAGCAATAAATAGAACTGAACTGTAATACTGGACACAGCCGTGATTATATGTTATATAGTCATATTACACTCACCTTACTTCTTTTAAACTATAAGTGTATAAAGATTCACCATGTGACAAGTGGGCCTGTGTAACTTTAAATGCCAGGGCTAAATTTCAGTCCTACTCCGGCCATGAGGGTTGTAATAATATTCCAATACAGCAGAGCTCAAGAGAAGAAAAAATTTGTTTTCAAAAAGATATATTTAATTTCTCCTGGTCTGTGTTAGTTACTTGTCTCACACTGATAACTCCCCTTCATGTAAAATACTGTAAGCTCTGGAGATAGACTAGTCTTCTAGGCAACATTCTCCCCATAGCCTGGAAGAGGTCATGTACATATAAAGAAAAACATGAATTTCTCTGGAATAAGACATCAGATTGCAGATATTGAGGTATCATTTTATTCAGCTTACCATGACCAACATGCCCATATAAACAGCTTAGGAGGGTTGAACCTACTGACAGATTCCCTTTAATCATCTCATTCCTCCTCACTGAACTACCACAGAGGGGCAGTGAGCCCCTGCAATCATACACTTAAATACTGTATGGATAGGTTTTAAATGTCAAGTGTTGGAAAAGCCTTTAACAATCTCCAAAAGGTCACATTATTGGTGTTTTATTTTTGGGGGAGCAATAAGATAAACAGTGTTGACAGGTACAGTTTGCAATCACCATATACATGGCATTATTGGTGAGGGTCACTTAAACGTAAATGGACAGTTTTACTAATTAAACCTACCTTACAGTTGTGTCTTTGTTCCCGTCCCTTCTTAAGACTAGTCAAATTGCTGAAGCGAATGGTTTTAGACACAGGGGCTGTTGTTGTAGGGACATCAGCCAATACAGATGGAGAACTGATTGCTCCATGGAGAAAGATTCGTTCACTTCTGCGTCGACTCCAAAGATCATCGTCACTAATGTCTACGTCAAATTCTTGGTGGTGGTCTTTTGATGATTTAGATTTGTTTAATTTTCGCATCTTGTCAATGGTCTTTTCTTTTCCAGGAGGATGCAGAACGATATCGACTTCCATTTTATCTGCAGTCACCTTGGAATTCCTTACTTTTTTGGAGCCAGTAAACTTTAAATCATGTAAAGACATGGTTTCATTTTTTTCTTCACTTTCTGATTCTGTTTCCTGAGACACTGCATCTTTACACAGGAATAAAAGTAAAAGAGCACATCATATACAAGAAGGATTAGTTATAAGAATTAACGTGTTCAAAATACGTTTCAAATCTACAAGTTTAATTTAGGAAACTTTACCATTTCTATAAAATTATTTATTTTAACTCAAAGTTATACATTTCTAATAAAATATTTTAAAGAATTAAATATTAAAGATAGGCAGTGTTTATAAAAAATACAAAGATGACACAAAGTGGGAACAAAACAATATGGTATATACAGTGACATCAAATATAAAGGGATAACGGAAAAAATCTTCATGGGAGTGCTTCGTTAATGATGGTTTCATATAAAGAGAGCAACTGTCTTGCTCTGTCAAAAAAAGTATGGTAATGTGCATGTATAGTGGAAACCTGAGACATGTTCTTACATTTTTCCCCCTAGATTTCTACTCTTTTGTGCTTGGAAAATTGTAGTTATGGCTTGTAAGTCATCAAACACCCTTTCGCTGTCTCGGTAGCTTAATTTGGTTAATCAATATGTACCACACTATGTATGAATCATAAATGGCCACAGAATTTAAGCAAAATCTGGGCATGGAGGATCTCCAAACATGCCATGGCTTCTGTGTATTCTGATCGACACCCATTTGCTTATTGGTGCCTTGGCAGCTGGCGAATGGATGATCTCAAGTTTCTAATTCTATTGTCTTTGTGGGTGGGAGTGTGTATAACTGTATGAATGGGTTATCAATCACAATGCAATATTTTACAATTTTACATATGTATTTTATTACAAATACATATGAATTAAGTATTCTTGCCAATTCTTCTTTAATGATTTCACTCTGAAGTTGCTTACTGTGGTACACTGTATTATTGTCCCTTCTTGCAATGACTAAGGACATGGCTCTGAAATACATTTGCAACCTGTAACTTTTGTATGATTTATTCCAAGTTGTTTATCTGATCTACAATAAAGATGCATTTTAACCGAGTCCTTTTACTGGATCTTATCTCTTTCAAAATGTTCCTGCTTGCAAACTCTCAAAATATGGAATAAATATCATTAAAAAGGCAGATTAAGTAATGAGTTCATGACTAAAAAACACCTTTTTGCTTTGAATCTACATACATAAATCATCATTTCCATAGATCAGTCCTTAAACCTGATGGGTCAGTTTTAATAAATCATTCTCAAAACTCAAAAATGCTTTATTTATTATGTTAACACTAATTAAACCCTATTGGAAGTAAACATGGACAATATCGATAATACGTGTAATGTGAATGATTGAACTCACAATTTGATCAACAAATTCTGCATAGCACTAAAATCATCAAAGGCTTACAACAAAAAGATAGACCATGTGCTGTGGGAGAATCACAAAACCTGTGAGGCAGGAAGGCAATTGTGTGTCCTGTGGTATGTTGCCCTTTGTTTTGTTGATAGAGTAAAAGAGCACCTACAATTAATGGATGGACATCTTGTCTATTGGAAGGTACAATACCCCCTGTGGTGGTTGGATAACAAACCATTGTGCTTGATGGACATTTTGTCTCTAGCCAAAATGGAATCTGAATCTATCTTCAGGCATTTTTGCCGAAATAATTTTTTGGCTATATACAAAGACTCCATCTGCAGGAACATTAAGTCCACTGCAATCACTTTTGACTCTTAAAAGGAATCTGTCACCTCATTTTTGCCCTATGAGGAGGGGCCACAGCCATCAGGGGCTTATGTATAGCATTCTGTAATGCTGTAGATAAGCCGCCGATGTAACCTGAAAGATAAGAAAAACGAGTTAGATTATACTCACCCCGGGGTCCGGTCCGATGGGTGTCACGGTCCGGTGCCTCCCATCTTCAAGCGATGACGTCCTCCTTACTTTTTCCGTGGCTCCTGCGCAGGAGGACTTACTCTGCCCTATTCAGGACAGAGTAAACAACTGCAGTGCACAGGCGCCAGACCTCTCCGACTTTTCCCGGCGCCTGCACACTGCTTTACTCTGCTCTCAACAGGCAGAGAAAGTACGCCTGCGCAGGAGCCGCGGCAGGAGTAAGGAGGAGGACATCATCGCTAGAAGATGGGAAGCACCGGACCTTGACACCCATCAGACTGAACCCTGTGGTGAGTATAATCTAACTCATTTTTCTTATCTTTCAGGTTACATCGGGGGCTTATCCACAGCATTACAGAATGCTCTAGATAAGCCCCTGATGGCAGTGGCCGCATCTCATATCGGAAAAATGAGGTGACAGATTCCCTTTAATTCTCTAATCCATTCTGGGCCTAAGAGTGCCACCTTCAGGAGAGAGTTGACATCAGCAGCCATGTGCACGATCCTGGTGAACACAAGATTGTGACCTGACTGGATGGTACTAACATGTGTAGGTGTTATAAGTATGGGCAATGTATGGGCTGTGTCTTACTATGTGGTAGATATAAATGTAGCACATCAAGCTAGTTCGGGATCTTCCCACTTTTCATCCTCCACAACCCTCTCCTTTTATCTTTTCCCCATTATTGTACCTTTTTCCCTTAGGTAGGTTAGGTTTCCCTTGTGTATGTTACTGTAAATACCATGTTTGCAATACAAACAGCGTTTTATATCAAGAGGGGGCGGTTGGGAAATTTGGTGAAGTATGGGGAGAGTAAAGGGGGTTTTACACATAGCGATATCGCTAGCGATATTGCTATAACGTCACCGATTTTGTGACGTTATAGCGATATCGCTAGCGAGATCGCTATGTGTGATACTTACCTCCGACCGGCTTCCCCGCTGTCTATCGCTGACCGCGCGAGAATGTCCGTCTCCATTTCTCGTCGGGCGCTCCCTGCTGGGCTTCCTGCTGGCGCCGACGAGCGACGCGTGGGGGCGGGCGGGAGGACGTCGTCAGGATCGCTGTGTGTGAAAGTTAAGTATTGTGCGCTGCGTCGCTGCTGCATCGCTGTGAGTTCTGCCTGTGTGACAGCTCACTAGCGATAATTTAGCGATGCACCAGCAATCCTGACCAGGTCGGATCGCTGGTCGGATCGCTGGTGCATCGCTAAATGTAAAGGGGCCTTTAATTAGGTGTGCAGTTGTGGTTTCGGAAAAGCTGGCTAGCGAGGTCTTATTTAATTTACTGATCCTGTAAATTATGATTACTACCTGTCTGGGTAGTAGGATAATGTATTTGACTAATTGTCTAAGAGTATCACCTATGTCTGTATGGGTATGGTTTATTGTAATGCACACTGTGGGAGAGGGTGAGGAGGGGCAAACTATATGATGGTTTTCTGAATGTCATTGAATGGATTATTGGTTTTTATAAACATTATTCCTGTATATGTACTGTATGACTACATGTAAGATAATGATTCTGCTGTAAACTGCTGTTATTTGGCATTGTTTCTTGATTTAAAAAAAAAAAAAAACCATCCTGGAAGTGTCATTTGGATTATCCCCTCACAGGGCGGGAATGGGACTAGTCCAAAAATATATGAGTGTTCCTTTCCAATATTTGGTATAAGACTGAAACAATACCAACTCATTTCAGATTAAATAATAAATAGCAATTGAACAGCCATGTCTGAGAGGGTGTCAGTCCGAGTTGCAAAACTCCAGTTATGACAGCTGTATTTACACAGGACAATTGTGTACAGGGCAATCGCCTTGTACACAATTGCCTTGTACACAATTGTCATTGTACACAATTGGCCTGTACACAATTGTCTGTACACAATAGTCCGTACACAATTATCTTGTACACAATTGTCCTGTCACCGGTAAATCGATTACTACTCAATTATATTGTTAATGATCCGTCAGATAACTGGTTGTTTGCAGAATGGCAAATAATACTGCATTTTAGATAACATTAAAGGATTATTCCAACCTACAATAAAGTAGCTATTAAAAAAAATATGATATAGTGATGGAGTCACTGGTAATGTAATAGAGGGGAGATATGTTTCACTACGCCTAATGGCGTCAGTCATATGAAACCCAGAGTTGTATTTCCTTCAGCAGAGTAAATGTTGCGAGGGTTAAGTTATGTTATGGGCTGTTTTTTTATGGGGACATTCATAGAGCGGATGGGAGAGAGTCCCCCCATATATCCCCCTACAGAGCTAGAACCACAGGTGCTGACAGGACCTGGGTGAAGTCACAGTCATGTGATCAGTCACATGATGGAGGAGTAACATAGTAACATAGTTAGTAAGGCCGAAAAAAGACATTAGTCCATCCAGTTCAGCCTATAAAATTCTGTCAGAATAAATCCCTAGATGTACGTCCTTCTAAAGAACCTAACAATAACTGTAAGATACAATATTGTTACGCTCCAGGAAGACATCCAGGCCTCTCTTGAACCCTTCGACTGAGTTCGCCATCACCACCTCCTCAGGCAGGGAATTCCAGATTCTCACTGCCCTAACAGTAAAGAATCCTCTTCTATGTTGGTGGAAAAACCTTTTCTCCTCCAGACGCAGAGAATGCCCCCTTGTGACCGTCACCTTCCTTGGTATAAACAGATCCTCGGAGAGATATTTGTATTGTCCCCTTATATACTTATACATGGTTATTAGATCGCCCCTCAGTTGTCTTTTTTCTAGACTAAATAATCGCAAATTTGCTAATCTCTCTGGGTATTGTAGTTACCCCATCCCCTTTATTAATTTTGTTGCCCTCCTTTGTACCCGCTCTAGTTCCATTATATCCTTCCTGAGCACCGGTGCCCAAAACTGTACACAGTACTCCATGTGCGGTCTAACCAGAGATTTGTACAGAGGCAGTATAATGCTCTCATCATGTGTATACAGACCTCTTTTAATGCACCCCATGATCCTGTTTGCCTTGGCAGCCGCTGCCTGGCACTGGCTGCTCCAGGTAAGTTTATCATTAACTAGGATCCCCAAGTACTTCTCCAGGTCAGATTTACCCAGTGGTTTACCGTTCAGTGTGAAATGGTGATATTGATTCCTTCTTCCCATGTGTATAACCTTACATTTATCATTGTTAAACTGCATCTGCCACCTTTTGGCCCAAGTTCCCAACTTATGCAGATCCATCTGTAGCAGAATACTATCTTTCTCTTGTATTGACTGCTTTACATAGTTTTGCATCATCTGCAAATATCGATATTTTACTGTGTAAACCTTCTACCAGATCGTTAATAAATATGTTGAAGATAATAGGTCCCAACACCGACCCCTGCGGTACCCCACTGGTCACAGCGACCCAGTTAGAGAATATACCATTTATAACCACCCTCTGCTTTCTATCACTAAGCCAGTTACTTACCCATTTACACAAATTTTCCCCTAATCAAACGCTTTGGAAAAATCAAGATATACCACATCCAATGACTCACCTTGGTCCAGTCTATAGCTTACCTCTTCATAAAAACTGATTAGATTGGTTTGACAGGAGCAATTCCTCATAAACCCATGCTGATATGGCGTTAAACAGTTATTCTCATTGATATTATCCAGAATAACATCCCTCAGAAACCCTTGAAATATTTTACCAACAATAGAGGTTAGACTTACTGGCCTATAATTTCCAGGTTCACTTTTAGATCTGTTGGCTGAAGAATTTTAAAGGAACCGCAGTCCGGGGACGAGAGAGAGAGAGACAGAGAATTTTTTTTGTCCACCGCCAGAAAGGATTTCAGAGTTAAATTCCCAGCTGACTTCCTTTCTCCAGGCATGCGCACTGTAAAATGCGGATCCTACAGCAAAAAAAACGTTGCAGGGTCCGTCCAGGCATGCCGGCGGATGCAAACATTTTGGCGGATCCGCAAAAAAACGGATCCAACGGATGGCCATCCTTCAAGATCCGCCGGTAATGCAACTCAATGGGGAAAAAAACGGATTCGCCAAAAAAAATGGCGGATCTGTTTTTTTCAAAAACTGGCGGATTTTGACTGATGGTCAAAAACGGAAGTGTGAAAGAGGCCTTAGATGCCCAACAACCTGTAGATTTGTTATTCTGTCAGGTCTGTTAGATAGTATTAGGTCTAAAAGTGCTGCTCCTCTGGTTGGATTCGGCACCAATTGTGAAAGATAATTATTCTTGGCAATTAGCAGAAACCTGTTGCCTTTATGGGTTTCGCAGATCTCTGTTTCCCAGTTAATATCCGGGTAGTTAAAGTCCCCCATAACAAGTACCTCATTATGGGTTGCAGCTTCATCTATCTGCCTTAGTAGTAAACGTTCCACCATGATTTCTGTTATATTTGGGGGTTTGTAACAGACCCCAAAGAGAATTTTGTTACTATTTTTCTTCCATGTATTTCGACCCATATGGACTCGACATCCTCATTCCCTTCGCTTAATATCTTCCCTTAAAGTGGACTTTAGACAAGACTTTACATAAAGACAAACCCCTCCACCTCTCCGATTTTTACGATCCTTTCTAAACAGACTGTAACCCTGTAAGTTAACTGCCCAGTCATAGCTTTCATCTAACCAGGTCTCAGTTATTCCCACCACATGGTCTGGGCTTAAATGGCTGAAAAGAAAACCTCTCAGTGTTCAGTGTGTGACCCTGGAGAAGGAGCACTACAGGAGCGTGCTGAAAGGACTGGAGAAACTGAACAGTGTGTGGTCTGTCAGCCATGAGCGGGAGGGATCCTGCTCACAGAAGGACTGTATTTGTTCTGCCACCATTTTGTTTTGTTTTCCCGTTTTGCACAGTGAGCTGTATTTTCTTTACACCTGGGTTTTTGATGCCTACAAATAAACCCAAGGAAGTTCTTAAAGCCACAGTGCACCAGTGTCTACCTCCATGTGCAGCCGGGTAAGCTGCTCTACCACAGGTGGTGATAAAAGTGCGGGCAGCGTTTTCAGTGACGGCCACAAGCCACCGTGCAATTTCAGGCAAGATGGAAGACCGACTTAAACATCTGTTACAAGCACAGCAGCAACAGCACCTACAGCACCAGCAGCAATTACAGCATCAACAGATAGCTCAGCAAGAAACAAGCAAGCTGCTTATATAGCAGATGCAGTAGCAGCACCAGAAGCAGATTGACTTGCTGGCAGAGGCGGTTCGTGAAAGACCGGCAGCTCCTTCCCCAAGTCCAGGTGACGACACATACGTCCGGAACGTGGTAAAATGAGCTATGCAAAAAATAACCCCAGGTTATGATGTGAAGACATTTCTCACTGTATCCGAGCGGGTGGCGGAGCGTGAGAAGCTGCCGCCAGAGCAATGGGCAGAGGTGCTGGCCCCCTATTTGACTGGTGAGCCCCAGAAGGCCTATTATGATCTGGCATTAGAGGATGCACAAGAGTATGCCAAGTTAAAAACTGAAATTGTGGCACACGTGGGAGTGACTGTCAGTAAGAGCACAAAGGGTTTACCACTGAGCATACTGTGGGGATAAACTGCCTCAGTCCCAAATGTTTAACTTCCTGCATCTGTTGCAAATATTGCTGCAGCCCGAATCCTCCACTCCAGCCCAGATGGTCGAGCGGGTTGTTGTGGACAGGTTCGTGCACTCCCTTCCTAGTCCGATGCAGACCTGGGTTGCCCAGGGAGATCCCCGAAATGCGGGCAAATTGGTGGGCTTAGTGGAACGGTCTCAGATGGTCAAAAGGTCCCTAAGGATACCAGGGGGTGGTGCATCCCCATACTGAGGTACCCAGTGGGAACCTGAGCCTCAAAAGAGGGATAGTAGAGCCTCCACTAGGGGGAGTCCTAGATCTCCAGGGATCGCTAAGGGGTTGTCAAAGGTCACGGGAAGAGAATTACTTTGCTTGAGATGTCATGGTCCAGGACATATAGCCGCCTGTTGTCCCTTGAAGAGATGGACTGCAGCCTAGGGAGGTGCTTCTTCTACTATGCATATCCCACCTGTAGTGTGGACTATCAGCCCGGACAGGGGCTGCAGTCATGTTCTGTGACCATAAACAGAGTGCTGGTGTCAGGATTGTTAGACTCAGGGAGCTTGGTGACCCTGATAAGGGCCACGCTCCCCTACCAGTTGATCCTAGAGAAAAACGTGGGTGTCCGCTGTATCCACAGGGACACCAAGGACTATCCCGTTGCCAGAGTGACTATAAAAACTAACTGTAGGGTTGAGTTGCAAGAGGTCGGGGTGGTTAAGTACTTGCTACACCCAGTGATAATAGGGTGGGACTTTAGCCTGTTCTGGGACTTGTGGGGGAAGTCAGGGATACAAGGGGTCCCAGACAGAAGCCAGCACAATCTCCTGAGGAAACCACATCACAGTTGGAGGTGGATGAGTTCCCCTTGTGTGTCCTGGCTGGTGACGAGGATGAGACGGTGACCTGTGAGGCCAAGATTCCTGAACTAGAGTTTCTGGTGGAAATTTTGAGATTGTGCAAATGCGGGATCTTACCCTAAAAGGCGCGTTGCAAAAATGTGACCGTGATAAATTGGGTTACCCAAGAGCCGTTGGCTGACACCAGGTTTCCACGTTTTGTATTAAATGGAGAGCTGCTGTATCAGGTCACTAAGCTAAGAGAAGAAGTGGTAGAGCAGTTGTTAGTACCGGGTCACTATAGTCATAGGGTATTAGACCTGGCCCATTCCCATATATTGGGTGGACATCTGGGAGTTAACAAAACACAAGAGACGGGTTATTAGGAGGTTCTACTAGCCTTGGTGTCACGGGGAGATTGTTAACTATTGCCGATCGTGCCCTACTTGTCAGCTTACAGCCCCTGTGTCCCATTTCCCAAGTCCCTTTGTGCCATTGCCCATTATAGAGGTCCCATTTGACAGGATTGCCATGGACCTTGTGGGGCCCCTGGTTAAGTCCGTCAGAAGGCACCAATACATTCTAGTGGTGATGGACTATGCAACCCGGTACCCAGAGGTAGTACACCTTATAAAAACTCCTCTGCAAGGAGCTTAGGAGCATAGCCAGGGAGTTAGTCCATATTTTTTCTTGGCTGGGCCTGTTGAAAGAGATCTTGACGGACCAAGGCACACAGTTTATGTCCAAAGTGATGAGAGAGTTGTGTAAGGCTCTTCAGGTTACACAACTCCGAACGTTTGTGTACCATCTGCAGACGGACGACCTTGGAGGAGAGATTCAACAAGACTTTGAAGTCCATGCTTAAGAAGATTGTGGAGAGGGATGGCCGAGACTGGGATTGCCTACTTCCGTACTTTTTGTTCTCCATCAGGGAAGTTCCTCAGTCCTCTACGAGATTCTCACCGTTCGAGCTGTTGTATGGACGACACCACTGTGGACTTCTAGATGTTGCAAAGGAGACCTGGGAGCCAGAAGTTCCACCCCACCGGAGCGCTATTAAGCATGTGGCCCAAATGCAGGACCAGATCGCAAGGGTGATGCCGAATGTGAAAGAGAGCCTCCTTTAAGCACAAAAAGCCCAGGAGAGTGTCTACAATTGAGCCGCAAGGCTGAGAAAGTTTAGCCCTGGAGACCGGGTGTTGGTGTTGATTCCCACCGTGGAAAGTAAATTCCTGGCCAAGTGGCAAGGGCCATACAAGGTAGCTGAGAAGTTGAGTGACATCAACTACAAGGTCCCCCAACCAGGGAGAACGAAGCCATACCATGTGTACCACATTAACCTGCTGAAACCATGGCGAGACAGGGATCCGGTAGAAGCACCATGCCTAGGGGCCAGTCCTGAAGCCTGGGTCAAGGATGTCACAGTGGCAGAGACACTGTCACTGGCTCAGAAACAACAGTGCTGTGAGCTGCTTCAGCGGAATCGGGACCTGTTTACGGAGCTACCAGTTTGTACGCAGATTGTGGAGCACAAAATCCTGACTGAACCATATATGAGTGAGAATCAGAAGCCGTATCAGATTCCCAAAGCCCGATGTGAGGTGATCTCCAAGGAGGTGAGGAGAATGTTGAGCCTGGGCGTTATCGAGGAGTCAAAGAGCGGTTGGTCCAGCCCTATTGTCCTTGTGCTGATGCCCAATGAAGAGTGGCGCTTCTGTAACGATTACAGGAAGCTAATTGAGGTGTCTAAGTTTGATGCGTATCCCATGCCATGGGTGGATGAGCTCATTGAAAGGCTAGGGTCGGCCAGATACATTACCACCCTGGACCTAACGAAGGGGTACTGGCAGATTCTCCTGTCCCCAAGTGCCAAGAAGAAGATGGCCTTTTCTACGCCTGATGGGTGCTTTCAATATACCTGGATGCCGTTCGGACTACAAGGAGCCCCAGCCACCTTCCAGAGGGCTATGACCCGGATTCTAGCCCTCCCAAAAAGTACACCACTGCTTATTTGGATGACATCGTGATTTTCAGCCCGGAGTGGGGAAGTCACCTGCAGAAGGTCCAGGCGGTCCTGGATGCACTATGGAAGGCAGGGTTTACCATAAACCCAAAGAAGTGCACCCTCGGGAAAGAAAAGGCAAAATATTTGGGCTCCATTGTCGGAAGGGGTGAAATAAAGTTGCAAATAGACAAAGTGGAGGCAATCCAAAACTCGCCACAGCCGGTCTCCAAAAAGCAAGCCAGAGCATTTCTGAGCATTATGGGATATTACCGCCGGTTTATCCAGAACTTCACCACGGTAGCCACCTCTCTGACGGACCTCCTTAAAGGCTTTACACTATCTTGTTTACACTATCATTTTTAGGAGCTAGAATAACCTTTTCACACAGCCAGCCAGACTTTCTGAAGTTGCATTGAATGTTTGGAAAAACCTTCAATTTTAGCTCATCAACTGATGCAACGATGTAGCAAAAGTTGCTTGGAAACATGATCTGTTCAGTGGTTGAGTTTATTTATTGATGCCTTGCCATCTCTAATATTCAACAGCTGGCTTGAAAACAGTCCAGTAGAAACATTTTCTGCCATGTGGATCCTCATGTTTGTGTTCAGCAACATTTTCTTCACTTGACTCCAAAGGTATGATGCTTTTAGGCAGGCATTGAGTTCATCTGCAGGGGTTGATCTTGGTATAACGGGTAGTGTTTGTCAAGTCACCTGCCAAAACAACTACACCTCCCATGATAGAACTGTTTCCACGCAAGTCTTGCAGCAGTCTGTCCACTTCTTCCAGAGCTGTCTTTTGTGACAACGTGCATTCATCCCAAATTATGGCACTGCACTTTTGAAGCAGTCTGACCTGTCCTGATCCTTTGGCAATGCTGCAAACTGGGCCGTCACTTTGACAGGTTAAGTAGTAGCTTGAATGTTGAATGTGCCGTCCTACCACCAGTTAAAAGTGTAGCTGCAATTCCAGAAGATGCCAATGCAAGTGCAATCTTTTGTTGTTGTCGAAATTTTGCTAGGACCAAGTTGATTAAAAATTTCTTACCTGTTCCACCTGGAGCATCTAGGAAGACAATTGCACTTTTGTTGGTTGCAGTAAAACTTAAAATTTGGTTGTGGGTGTTTCTTTGGTCTGGTACCAACTGTGGCTCATTGTGAGAGACAAATGCTGCGAGTTCATCAATGTTGTAGTTTGTTTCTCTGAAAATCTACCTGCACATTTGGTTATCTTCCTGATTTCTTGTTGGGGTAGGCAAGCCAAGAAGGTGTAATGCTTTTCCAGATATTTCCATGCAGTGGTCCTCAAAGAAAATTAAGGTTTTGCTGAAAATGTGTTCAGTGAAGTTGATACGGATTTTCCCTCTTAACCTGCATGAGGATGTCCTCAACGAGATTAGTTTTGAACTTTTTCTAAATGTCAATGTCAAGGGGATTTGAAATGTTACAGGTTGTTAGAAGAATAGCAAAGAGGTGTCTTAGTTACTTTGGGGTTTGTGCGGCTGAGAGTCATGTCCCAGTGTGTGTCATTTTCCAGGAGTCCTCTTCTTTGGCAAGCTTCCCTGAATGTTTTACAAACATGGCCTCTGACAATCTTCAAGTCAGAGAATGATGTTGGACCCTTGACAATATGAACAGGTGCAGGTAGAAGCACCCTGCATATGACGGATGAATAGTGTAGACGTAACCAAGAGTATCATTTGCTTTGACCCCTGGATGGCCTTCAACATGAAGCCCGTTTGCTCCGTTCCAGTGTTTTTCTGGATGCGTTCCAATTGTAGTACTTTGGTAGATCTCAGTTGAGTATTGTTTTTGCAAATGTATCTTGTTGACAAAGTTCAAAAAATGCCAAGAGGGTGGCCTTAGGTGGTGTCTGAAGCTGCTGAATCAGGATTGCCAGGTCAAAGTAAGTTCTCTGTCCATGTTCCAAGTGAACACTGAGATGCATCACTGGTGGGTAGTGCTCATGAATGGAGAATGGATCAGTGGTTAGTAGAGTTGAGCGACTTTGGTCGGATCGGGTTTCATGAAACAAAATTTGTTTCAGATGAAACTCATCCGACTAGGGCAAAAAAAAGTCGGAGTTTCGTCCGAAACCCGACCCCAATGCAAGTCAATGGGGAATAAAAGTCGGCATTGAGTGGATGACATTCATCCGCTCAATGCCGACTTTTATTCCCCATTGACTTGCATTGTGGTCGGGTTTCGGACGAAACTCCGACTTTTTTTACCCTAGTCGGACGAGTTTCATCTGAAACAAATTTTGTTTCATGAAACCCGATCCGACCAAAGTGGCTCAACTCTAGTGGTTAGCACTGCAGCCTTGTAGTGCTGGAGTTCTGGGTTCAAATCCCACCAACTGCAAGGAGTTTGTATGTTCTCCCCGTGTTTGCGTGGGTTTCCTCTGGGTACTCCGATTTCCTCCCACACTCCAAAGACATACTGATAAGAAATTTAGATTGTGAGCACCATCAGGGACAGTGGTGATAATGTGTGCAAACTGTAAAGCGCTGCAAAATATGTTAGCGCTATATAAAAATAAAGATTATTATTTACCTGTCCATCTGGAATGCCTCTACTTCATCAATAGGTCCATTTTTCTGGAGTTCAAGCACTGCTTGAACACTTCCTTTGTACACATATTTGCATATGTACTTGATTGATTTCACAGAGTGGCAAGATTCGACGTTGATGTGAACCTGGAAAATTTTTGAGAGCAGAGGATTGTAAGGCACCACCCACTTGTAAATTTCTATCTATTGGGGTTATGGTCCACTCCTCAGTTTGAGCTTTGCTATGAAACCACCATCCCCTCATTTTCTTCATAGGTAGACTGGATATCCATCTTGTCCAGTTTGTGTTTCTTGGACTAGGTTTCATGGGTAATTCTTTGAACACTTGCCATCAACCATGCAGGGAGAATTTTGACTGAGATTCCCACACGGACCATGGATCATGTTCTTTGTGATGGTGTCAAACAGCAAGGGGTCATTCTCAGGGACTGGCAATTCTGCACTGATGATATTGTCAATTTCAGTGAGCTGTATTTCTTGCTTCAGCCAGATCAAGATATGGGCATGAGGAAAGCCTCTTTTTTTGCCATTCTACTGAATACATCCAGCACTGTGTCTCACTAAAAACATGTACTTTTGTAATCAGATGAACCATTTTTGCAAGTTTTCTTTTGAAAACTCATGCAATGATGTCATGGCGATGGACAGTTTTCTGACCCGGTAACAGGTGCTCTCTGATTTCTTCCCAATTAGGATTGCAAATAAAGGTAATTAAAAAATCTGGACGGCCAAACTTTCTTACGCAAGTCATTGCATCCTGCGTGTATTCATGCATGTGTCGTAGGCTTCCAGTGAAAGTTGATGGAAGTATTACCATTTTATCCAAGTCGTTTGGATCAGCATCATTTGCCACAGCATCTCTAAGGTGAATGTATTCTTCGGCTCTGAGCTTCTTTTGATTTAGTTGGATATACAGAAGATATTCACTCTCAATTTTTGCATACATGTCAAAGATGAATTGGTGGAAGAGATGTCTGCATTTGAGGATGTGAATTTCCTCACCAACTCTTGTCATGATCCGATGGGTATAGAAGTCCATTGCCGACACTTTTTTCCCTGAAGGGTTGCCTTTTGCAGGATTTTTCTGAGGTATTTCAAAATGATAGCCATCCTGTACCTGCCAAAAGATAATTGGATATTGCAGTGTATCATAGGATCTGTGAGTTTCAGCCACCCGTTGCAAACCATTGTTCCTTTTCTGAAGCACCATGCCACGGCTGTGAAACTCATTACCCACAATCAAAATAGCTACCTCATCAAATGTTTGGCATTGAAACGCCGCTGATGTTCACATCAGCTCTGATTACAACTTTGCAATTGTCACTTGGCATGCATTCAAGTGCAGTCTTGAAAAGTTGAACATATTGATTGTTTAAGTGAAGGAACTGCTGCAAGTTAGTGACAATATCAAGTCGAGTGTTTGAAATTAAAAACCTTCTCTGCAGAGCCTCTGCTTCTACATTTCTCATGTAGTAGAGTTGAAGAAATTGAAGTTCTTTTCCTTGCAATGGAAGCAGTGAGCCAATTGTGTGGAAAATCTGTCCTTGAACGTGGGCATAAATCCAGTTGAAAAATCTTCTCTTTTTGCACCAAATGATGTCATTTGGAAGCAGGAGTTGTACTTCCTGATGTAGTCCTAGAAATGGTTTGATATTGCAGTGGTGCCTGTCATCAGAGACTTCAGGGGATCAGGTGGTGAGAAGAGAGGAAGCAGTTTTACCTTGCCATTTGCACAGCATAAACCTGGCGGTTCATCTTTCCACTTCAGGGCATTGAAGTATATGCATACCACGTTCATTTTTCCTATGTTAACTATTGGATTATCCTGATAGTTGATGTCTGAGTGGTAGCAAAAGGCGGAGTATTTCAAATTTCCAACTTTTTCCTGTATCCTGGTGAAAGCAGTTGCGATTCTCATACCTGCAAGTCCTGCTTTCTCTGCTGAGAGGTTTCAGTGGCCCTTGAGGAAGCAGCTCTTGCCTTCCTTTCTTCCATTTCTGTAAAGCCCCCGTCACACACGTCGTTGGTCTCCTGCTAGCAAGCACGCATCGCTGCGTGTGGCAGGCGGGAGAGCAACGACCAGCGATCAGCTAGCTGGTAACCAAGGTAAACGTCGGGTTTCTAAGCGGCGTGCGGTGCTTAGAAACCCGATGTGTACCTTCGTTACCAGCGCGCTGATGCAGGGAGCTGGTAATCAAGGTACACACATCGGGTTTCTAAGTGCCGCGCGCCGCTTAGAAACCCGATGTGTACCTTGGTTACCAGCTCCCTGCATCAGCGCGCTGGTAACAAACGTACACAGCGACGCGCCCGTTCGGCATCGCTGGTGCTGATCGCTGGTGAAGCTGCCCGTTTGGCAGCTCACCAGCGATCATGTAGTGACACACCAGCGATCCTGACAAGGTAATATTGTTGTCGGGATCGCTGGTGCGTCGCTATGTGTGACGGGGCCCTAAGTCCTGGCTCCCTTTCTTCTTTGTGTAAGTCTTGCTCACTGAGGCGTAATACAGCTTTTTTCTTAAAGAAAGCAGAATTCAACCTTGTGGGAGTGTAATACCATTTAGTTAGAAATTTTAAAGAAGGACTACTTTAGAGTGGCATTAGCTGTAGCTGTATAAATAAGTTTAAAGCGAACCAGGCATTGTCAGGTTGGCGCTGTTACACCAATTAAAATGATACATGGGTTGGAGATATTCCGTCTTTTGTTACTTTTTTTTAATATGTGTTTGAATTTTTAAGTTAATGAGATGCTTTATGCAAGACTAAGAGAAGTTCCTGATTCTGGGCTCCCCCTGCAGTCTGTGTCAGAGGGTGGTCTGTGTCGGCACGGTAATAAATTGTGATATTTCCAGCTTTACAGAAGAACGATAACACCATAGAAATGCTAAGAATAATAGGCCTCAGTTACCACAACTGTCTACAAGGAAAACTGTTGCTCATAGCAACCAATCACAGCTCAGCTTTCATCATTTAAACAGCTCTGGCAAAATTAAAGATGCTTAATGATTGGTTACTATGGGCAACACAGGCAGTGTAACCTGTTGTGGTCAAGAAGATATGCTTATGAAATATATTTATTAGATATTTATATCTGCATATATTAGATTAATTATATATATATACACTCACTGGCCACTTTATTAGGTACACCTGTCCAACTGTGTGTTAAGACTTAATTTCTAATCTGCCAATCACATGGCGGCAACTCAGTGCATTTAGGCATGTAGACATGGTCAAGACAATCTCCTGCAGTTCAAACCGAGCATCAGTATGGGGAAGAAAGGTGATTTGAGTGCCTTTGAACGTGGCATGATTGTTGGTGCCAGAAGGGCTGGTCTGAGTATTTCAGAAACTGCTGATCTACTGGGATTTTCACGCACAACCATCTCTAGGGTTTACAGAGAATGGTCCGAAAAAGAAAAAAAATCCAGTGAGCGGCAGTTCTGTGGCCGGAAATGCCTTGTTGATGCCAGAGGTCAGAGGAGAATGGGCAGACTGGTTCGAGCTGATAGAAAGGCAACAGTGACTCAAATTGCCACCCGTTACAACCAAGGTAGGCAGAAGAGCATCTCTGAACGCACAGTGCGTCGAACTTTGAGGCAGATGGGCTACAGCAGCAGAAGACCACACCGGGTACCACTCCTCTCAGCTAAGAACAGGAAACTGAGGCTACAATTTGCACAAGCTCATCGAAATTGGACAGTAGAAGATTGGAAAAACGTTGCCTGGTCTGATGAGTCTCGATTTCTGCTGCGACATTCGGATGGTAGGGTCAGAATTTGGCGTAAACAACATGAAAGCATGGATCCATCCTGCCTTGTATCAACGGTTCAGGCTGGTGGTGGTGGTGTCATGGTGTGGGGAATTTTTTCTTGGCACTCTTTGGGCCCCTTGGTACCAATTGAGCATCGTTGCAACGCCACAGCCTACCTGAGTATTGTTGCTGACCATGTCCATCCCTTTATGACCACAATGTACCCAACATCTGATGGCTACTTTCAGCAGGATAATGCGCCATGTCATAAAGCTCGAATCATCTCAGATTGGTTTCTTGAACATGACAATGAGTTCACTGTACTCAAATGGCCTCCTCAGTCACCAGATCTCAATCCAATAGAGCATCTTTGGGATGTGGTGGAACGGGAGATTCGCATCAGGGATGTGCAGCCGACAAATCTGCGCCAACTGTGTGATGCCATCATGTCAATATGGTCCAACATCTCTGAGGAATGCTTCCAGCACCTTGTTGAATCTCTGCCACGAAGAATTGAGGCAGTTCTGAAGGCAAAAGGGGGTCCAACCCGTTACTAGCATGGTGTACCTAATAAAGTGGCCAGTGAGTGTATATACACACACACATATATATATATATATATGTTGTGAATTCTCTTGCTACTGGGAGTAGGGGAGCTGGCCAGGTTGATGGAAGTGTCCCACCAGACGACGATAATTGGGAACCTGGGATTACTGGCTGGGAGCATATAACTGAGCTGGCTGCTCTTGGTAGTTTGCTGGTGATTTCCTCCTTGTGCATTTGGAGTTCTTATGTCTCCTGCCTGATCTGCATGGTTCAGTTAAGTGATTCATTTGCTAATCCTTTACATCTAATCTGGTTGTGCCTTTTTTTTGCTTTCTGCTTTGTTGCTAGAGTTCAGCGTACTCCCTGCTGGGGGCGGTGCTGGGCCCCGCTCCATATGTTACAGCTTGTGTCAGTTTGTTCAGTTCCCTGTTATGTTAGTATCTTTTGCCTTGCTTCCAGTCCATACCAGAGTGCTGATCCAGCGGGGGTGAGGCCGTGTGGCCTCAGGTTTTTTGTATATCAGATGTGTTGGATTTTTTTTAGGGTTTTGTGTGTGATTGCAGACAGTATCTTTTCTGTCCTGTCTAGACAGATTGGGCCCCACCGTTTTCTCAGTCTGTTCTCTGCCTGTGTTTGTGTCTCATCGACAATATATGTTTGGGGGCTGTCTATTCCTTTGGGGATCTGCTCCGGGGCAGTTTAGATATCACTTTTCTGGCTTTAGGCTTAGTTAGTTCCTTGGCTGTGCCGAAGCGTCTAGGGAATCGTAGGCACGCTCCACGGTTACTGCTAGTTGTGTTGATAGGATCAGGGGTCTGCAATCCGCTTAGTTACCAACCTCTCTGGTTTCCTGGTGGCTTAGCCTGTTCCTGCCATGCTCTTCGGTGACCTATTCATAACACACATATATATATATATATATATATATATATATATATACACACACACACACACAACTCTGGCAAAAATTAAGAGACCACTGCACAGTTTTATAAAAATCTGCTTTTCTACATGTCTGACAACCATTCCATTCCTGTGTCAGTTGAATTCCAACCAGAGTACACCTCATTCTACTTAATGTGCTTCTGATTAGGTGATCACCTGAACCAAATCTTATTTAAAGAAGGAAAGTATAAAAAACCCTGCAGTGGTGTTCACAATCCTCTTGCATAGGACAAACTGGATAGCAAAACAAGTGCTTGTAATATCCCAAAAGTAATAGGAATGAAAAAAATAACTTTTAACTATGCCAAAGGAGTTGAAAAGAAAAGTCTTGAGTGAGGAAAAGAAGGGTTCATTTCTTGCTTTACTAGCAGAGGGATACAGTGAGCATCATTTTGCCTCCATCCTTAAAATTGCTAAGATGGCAGTCCATTACAACAAGGTCAAGCAGCAGACATTGGGAACAACAAAGCTACAGACCGGCAGAGGGCAAAAACAACTCTCCACTGCCCGGGATGACCGTCATCTTATTCAATTGTCACTCAGCAACCACAGGATGACATCAAGTGACCTACAAAAGGAATGACAAATGGCAGCTGGGGTGAAGTGCATGGCAAGAACAGTTCGTAACAGGCTCCTAGAGGCAGGACTCAAGTCATGTAAAGCTAGAAAAAGCCTTTCATCAATGAGAAGCAAAGGAGAGTCAGGCTGAAGTTTGCTAAAGACCATAAGGATTGGACCATAGAAGACTGAAGTAAGGTAATCTTCTCTGATCAGTCTAATTTTCAGCTTTGTCCAACACCTGGTCGTCTAATGGTTAGACGGAGACCTGGAGAGGCGTACAAGGTGCAGTGTCTTGCACCCACTGTGAAATTTGATGGAGGATTGGTGATGATTGGGGGATGCTTCAGCAAGGCTGGAATTGGGCAGGTTAATCTTTGCAAAGGACATATGAATCAAGCTGCATACAAGGTTATCCTGGAAAAACAGTTGATTCCTTCTGCTCAGGCAATGCTCCCCAACTCTGAGGACTGGTTTTTCCAGCAGGACAATGCGCCATGCCACACAGCTAGATCAGTCAATGTGTGGATGAAGGAGCACCACATCAAATCCCTGTCATGGCCAACCCAATCTTTAGACCTGAACCCCATTGAAAACCACTGGAATGTAATCAAGAGGAAGATGGATAGTCACAAGCCATCAAGCAAAGAAGAACTGCTTAAATTTTTGTACCAGAAGTGTCACCAAAAACAGTGTGAAAGACTGGTGGAAAGCAAGCCAAAACGCATGAAAGCTTTGATTAAAAATCATGGTTATTCCACAAAATATTGATTTCTGAACTCTTCCTGAGTTTAAACATTTGTATTATTGTTTCTAAATGATTATGAACTTGATTTCTTAGCAGTATTTGAGGTCTGTAAGCACTGCATTTTTTTGTTCTTTTGACCATTTGACTGCGGACATCATGCAGATTAAAACTGACTCTCAGCTGCCCAACTGTGGGAAGCCAGCTGTCAACTAGCATAACCATGACAGTAAGGCCCCATCGACAGAGCAGCACAGACGAAGAGCTGCTCTGTTGAAGTGGAGCAGTTGAATCGTCAATCAGTCCACTATTCATCGAATACAATCACTCAGACTTATTTTTTTAATATGTGCTTAAAAACTAAGTCCTGGACAACATTTTTAAGATTAGTCCATGAGCAGGAAAGTGTACTGCACACCACAGAATAGTTTTGTCACAACTCACCTATGAGATTTTGTTTATCCTCCTCGACTGTTCGTTTTTCATCCAAATGAACGATGGATGAAGGTTGAGACAAAATAGGATTAGGTGGTTCGTTGGCTGCAAACCGTGCAAGAAGACCCAGCCCGCTGTCCTCCATACGTGGACAAAGTAAGCTTTCCATATCATAACTGATATAATCTTCCTCCGCTTCAGAGCTATAATCTAAAAATTTAAGTGAAGAAAGATGACACGGGAGATTACGCTGTTTCAAGCATTCAAGTCATGAATAAAAAAAATACTATTACCACCTTTTAACTAGAACTATTGATGAAAAAATGGAATGTTGTATACCTAGGATGATGGTCAGCAAAATACTCCAGAAAACTGCACAACGCTTGCATTGAAGTATTGGGAGTCATCTAATGGTTAGCATAAAACAGGCTTAAAGCACTTATTAATTACGACAAAACATGTTTGTCACATATTGTTTTGACACATAATCCTAAATAGCGAACTTTGGTATTCTAGTAGCTGAATTATATTACGTTTTAATACTTAAAGGGAACCTCTCATGTCCCCAAATGCAAATAAGATATAAGGTTCATCTGCATTTTAGTAGCCTTTCAAAGCTGTCCTGCCACCTCACTGACAGCAAGCCTACTGCGAGGAAATTAACTGTTCTTCTTCCTAGGAGGCGACAGATTTTGGTCAGAGGTGTGCTCAGAACAGCTTTAGCCTCCAGTCACTGCTCAGCACATAATAAAGGGCAGGCCACTGGCACTTAGATTGACAGCTCACTTTGCAGCACATCTTTCAAAGTAGAGGCATACTTCTAGCTGTCACTCCGGGTGACTGAAGCAGCTCATGGCATGCCTTTATGACTGACAGCTGATGACTTCTGGGAGAAATAAAGTTGATTTCCTCTGAGTTGCTGCACTTTTGGTAAAGAATGCTTTGGAATGCCACTAGCCTGCAGAATAATCTTCTATCTGCAAGTTAACAGCATTTAGGGACATCAATGTATCTCCCCTTAAATGACAGAGGAAATTATGGCACAGTTGTGCATAAATTATATAGGCAATTAACGGCCTATGCAATATGCGAAGTGAAATAAAATATACACTATGATATACTACAGAGTATCATCCTGTTATAAACAAGAAATACTGCACATATAAGACAATGATGATTCCAATAGTACGCCATTAATATGTAGGCTAGATGTGGTTATCACAGGAGTGTGGTAAGGTACTCTGCTTTTACTAGGGAGTCAAAGGAAAGTTCATATTTCTGACAACAAAATAGTTACACTCCAATTCAGTAGTTTTTCCACTAGTTAAATCAAAACACGTGTGGAAAGCAATACAGATTATGTTTCCTTTTTTAACAAGGGCATAAATGTGTATTGATTTAGCAGCATACTTAAATGAACTTAAGCAGACAGTAAATAGTTTAAAGGTGAAAGATTTGTCAGACATTTTAAAAGGTATCCAAATAAATGAGAGCTTGCCAAGAAAAAGAAAACAGACAAAAAAAAGATTAGCTCATGCAGTCTAAGAATTATAGCACAGTTAATTCATACAAGCAGTGAGAATGTAATAAGAAACAATGAAATTATAAAAATGTAATCAAGATATTACACATTGACAAACAAGATGATTTTTAAAGCAGTCTAACAAGGGAATAAAAGGTATACAGACAATGAGCACAATACAGACCCATTAAAATTGTGGCATGTGTTTTATCACATCAGGCAGAGCATACAAAGCAGGCTAGATGAAGGCAGACCATAGACAGCTCACGGGTCTTCTCTCACATTCTTACCCTTCATCAGAAGAAATCTACTCTACCTAGAAGTCCACGGAGGTTGCATTTACTAACCATAAAATAGAAGCATTAATATATGCATATTCTGGCCACTACACATCTGTACTCAGCAGATCAGTGTTTACTGGTCCTACTTAATATGTAAAAGAAAGGTTTTAGAATAGAATCATATCGCTCATTAAAAATGTGTATTGTAAAAAGCAACACTCTAAAGAAATGTATCCCTTAATGAGAAACCCTAGTGTTTCAAGCATTAGTGACAAAATTATTTGATATATCGTGGTCATTAATGCTTGTTCATTGTACAGGGCATTTTTCTTTACATAATTTGAGAAAATTGAAAATATAATATATTGACAAAAATGTGCCACTGCATTATCAACATTAATATCTTTAAATGTTCTCTCTCTTGTTATTATTTTTACTTACTTACCAAGGGAAATCAAAAACTTCTCAAATGTATATTTATAATGCCGAAGCTGTAAATATTGCACACAACACAGGACTAATTTAATATTGTGTAGGTTTATTACATGGCGACAAACTTGAAAAAAGGTGCAACCTAATAATATCTTTGCATTAGTATTGCCTTGAAAATTGGTTCAGATAACCATGCTTAGTGCTGGCAACGCAGTTATCTGCCTGGATGTAAAGTCAAATATTTAAGTAAAGCCCATGCTACATAGCCCAGTAATTTGCTAAGGAGCAGAAGATTAGACGTCAGGCTGGAAGATTTACTAATAAAAGGTTGATGTTCAGAAATTACCTACTTTACAGAGATCAAGGTTCTGATGGCTTGTAATCTGACCCACGCTGTTCGATGTCTGCCCTACTCCAGCCAATCACTTTACTTCCTTAGAGCAGCGTTAGAGCAAATGCAAGAGACCGATACAGACATTCAAAGCATCATGGGTAAGGGTCAGGGGTGAAGGAATGCTCAAGCAGCTGCAAGGAAAAAGCAAGCATTCTAGAAAAGTTTGGTTAATTTCTGCACATTTTAGTATTACAGCAAGTCTCAGCAATATTCACTTCTCAAATATCCCCCCAATGTCAATGAAACATTATGGTTCTCCTTTCTGGTAATGGACATATTTTATAATAATTTTAACAAAAAAGGATGTATAAAAAATAATTTTCAGTTTAAATGGCTTTTTTACATTACATAAATAAAAATCAAAGATATTAGCTTGACAGTCTTCAATTTAAAAGTGTTGTCTACTACTCGACAACCCCTTCTCAATCCCTATGTTTTCGCCAAGTAAAATAACAGCTATACTCATCACTAATGTCGGTGATGTTCCAGTGGTGTTGGTACTGGCTCTCCCAGGGATCATGTGACATTGTTATGACATTCAATGCCTGCAGCCAAATCAGACATCTGAAGGAACAGAGAGCAGACGTTTTCAGTTATATCTGAAGGAGAGGGAAGTAAAGTAGCCGCTCAGTGACTGCAGGGATCGTGTGACATTATGTCACGTGAGCCTTGGGAGAGTCAATTCAGACAACAATGGAATGAAGCCGGCACAGGTGGTAAGTATATGTTATTATTTTACGAGGGGGAAGCAGTGATTGAGAAGGGGTTGCACAAGTAGTGGACAACCCCATAAATAGTTTTATTATTTCTCCGTCCACAGCTTCTATAAGGACATCTGTGTTTCCACAGTTAGGGCCAAGAAACAGGCTCTGACTACTGTACATATGAGGCTTGTTTGTATTGTGTGCCTATTAAGACACATGTAAGCTCTAGACGCAAAAGAGTAGTCATTTTTAACTTGGATGCATTAAAGCAATAATCTAAGGTTGCAATAGAGTACATATACTTTAGTATATGTACCAACTAAACAATGTAATTCATTTGTATGAGCAGAAACCTTGTCGTGAGGAGGGATATTTGAAATATAAACACTGCAGGACCTTTTAAGCAACATGACAATCCTTGGAGTGATGCAGAGGGACTAAGGAACGTAAAAGAAGCCGAACAAAGAAAAAAAAGCCCAAACTATATTAACAATTTAGAATGCATCATAAGAGATACAAAGTAGACTGGGATTATTAAAAAATAAAATTGGAATTTTTAATAAAACTTTATAAAATACAAACAAGTCACACACCCACACTTTATCCAAATACAAAGACTGTTTCTCAGATGGAACCTTCGCGCCAATGATGACACAAGAAGAGATGCACTGATTGATGGACTAAAACAGCTCACACAACGAGCCAAAAGAGAAATGCTATAAACTACAAAGGAAAATAGTGGAAACTGCAGAACAGACAGATAGCCAAGCACAGACTACCATTACCATCAACAGCAAAAATTTCCTAAATATCGGAGTCTGAACTTTTGCTTTGTAAATCTAGTAACCTTTGTCCAATGAGTCTTCTGTTGAATCACTGAAAGATGATTCACCCTCTTGATCAGGTAGTAGCAAACGGAGATGTCTATTTCTGCTGTGTGTCCACTTAGATTTGGAAGTCCTATAGAATGATGAGAAGTTCTGTGGTGATTGGGAACAGTCGAGTGCTTTCACTTTTCTTGGCAGAATATTACACATGCTATAATGTAGTGAATTGGGTGGAGACAACCACTCATTTCTTAATATGTTGTCATCATCTTCGGAATCCGTATCTGAAAATGTAATACATTTTAAGATGTGTTAAAAAAAAAAAGGTAAAACAAACCAGTTGGAAATTTTTAGTCTATTCTACACATGCACTGATAATGTCCTCTCTACATGATGTCAGCACTGCTGGATAATACCACACGGTGACAGCAGTGATGGGGACTATGCATTGGAAAAGTACAAACAGCATGGATTTTTTATAACTCCACCCACAGACCAGGACTTTCTGAAAGGAGGCAACCACTTTAGACATAGTGATATCACTGTTAACAAATTATACATTAAATAGCTTTTCCAGAGCGTCGGGGCCATTAGACCCACCCATTAATTGTAATCATCACATTCCCTTTGGACAAGGGTACACTTGCATAATTGTAAGTTCATTACTTTGTGCAAAGTGTTGAATCCAATTGTGTCACACATCAAATCATCTCAGCGATACCATGTACCAGATGTGAGGTTTCCAAAAAACACGCACTAAGTTACACAAAGCTGGTATATCCTGCATGTAGTGCTTAATAATTATAGACAGCTTTGAATGGTTATTGCTACATAGAGTAAATGAGATATTCTCACTGACAAATACGTAAAAAAAAAAAAAAGTATATAATATAAGGCAACTAATCTACCTACATTAGCGTTACAATATGTTCCTCAGTTTTATGAAGCATTTACCCTAGCTTTACAATAAATGTATTTTGGAAACACTGTTGAAAAATGGTTGCATCTCTGAAAGCTCCCAAATTAGATAACATGCCATGTGTCCAGCATGCTACATTCCAGCAAATATAAGGGCCCAGGGTTGTCAACCAAAGAAAAATGGATATTATCCTTGTAAACCTTAGATATATGCAAAAGTTACCAAAACATTCTTTGAAGTTGAAAATGTTAAAGTTAACCCCTTAATGAAATAGCTACAAACTCCTTAATGACCTGACATTTTTCCCCATCTTATTTTTGCCTTTCTGCTTTTTAGCAGTCATAATATTTTAATTTTTCCATTCATGTGGCTGCATGGGGCTTTGTTTTATAAGGGACAACAAATCGTATCCTTTTTAGCATAGTTTTGGGCTAATTCGAAATTATGGCAAAATCATTTCACAGTACAAATATTGAAAAAAATATTTTTACTTTTTGTTTCTTCTATATTTGTTACTTTTTATGTTTTAACCCCTTATCCCCCAAGGGTGGTTTGCACGTTAATACCAATTTTTACAATTCTGACCATTGTTCCTTTATGAGATAATAACTCTGGAACGCTTCCATGGATCCCGGTGATTCGGACATTGTTTTCTCATGACATATTGTACTTCATGTTAGTGGTAAAATTGCATTGATATAACTTGCGTTTATTTGTGAAAAAAAAACCAAAAACTTAATAAGTAACATTTCCCACATGCTTACTTTACATCAGCACAATTTGGGAATCAAAATTTTTTTGTTAGGAAGTTATAAGGGTTAAAAGTTGACCAGCGATTTCTTATTGTTTTTTTTTTTAAACTGTTTTTATCAATTTAACAACAAGGAAAAGGGGTACAAACAGTTACAGTATGTTCATGACCTTAAACCATAATCCCACCCCCCTCCTCTTCCTGCAAATGTCATCATTTGAAGAGATTCCTTAAATTGGTGTGTGTCCTCCAATGCTTTGTATCAAGTACCATCTGGTGCTCTCGAATTGTTTCCTAAGTCTGTTCCTAGACTCTGTATCTCCAAGGAGGGAATAAGAAACGACCATCTGGTGAAAAACTTCTCTGTTAACTTTTCTTTGTTAGTCAAGGTTTGAAACCAGTCCATTTCAAACAGAAAATGAATTTTTGTCAATATTAATAATTTCGACGGAACATTTGAGTTTAACCACTGATGTAATATGCTTTTTCTTACTGCTGAGGCCCAAATCACTAACATGGCCTTAGTGTGCTTTGGTAATACTCTTGGGGTCTCCTCTAGAATATTAAAAATAGCCCATTGCGGGGTAAGAGGGAACTCAAAACCACTCAATTGTTGTAACTCAGAGTGAATATCACGCCATAACTTTTGAATTTTGGGGCAACCCCACATATGATGGTAGATGTCAGTATTATGTAAACCACATTTAACACATTGATAAGAATTTGTAGGAGACATTCTGGATTGGACGTACGGGGTAATATAAGCTCTATGTAATATTAATATGGCCATATCGGTATAACTATTATATGGAATAACTTTCCTTTGTGTCTCAGTAGCTTCTAATATATCTCCAACCTCTCCATATCCTTTATCCATCTTGCCGGACCCGAGGTTTTAGCATCCCAAGACCATTCCTTCCGCAGAGTGGAATATATGGTGCTAGATGACACCAAATGAGACCTACCCGTTCTGAGAAGAGTGTCCAATTTATCGCCTGTTCTCTCTCTCTGCTAGCCACAAACCTAAGAACCAGACTACGTGCCTGCAGGAATAAGAACGGTCGTCCTTCAAATACAGGATAACGGGACACCGCCTCGTCAAAAGTGATTGTAGAGAAACTATGGTCTAATAGATCCACCCCAAAAACCCACTTTTGTTGTGCCATAATTTCGTAGATTTTAGGCAGTTTACCTTTAATAAAAAATAGTGGGATACCTAGAAAAGTCTGGAATGGTGACAATCTACCTCCCAAATTACACAATTTCCTCCCTCTTCTCCAGGACAAAATAGTTTGCCAAAGTATCGGATGATCTCTAGTTTCATCAGGGAGCTCTTTATTAGTCAGATGTAACAAAGCCATTAAAGATAAATGTGGATAAATCTGCCCCTCTAGATGAGTATTGGAGAAGTGGGATGTTCCTCGCATCCAATCTATTACATATTGCAAGTTAGTTGCTATGTTATATCTAGCAATATCAGGGAAGTTAATGACCCCCTCAGATCTTGGAAGTTGTAACTTCCATAACCCAATGCGTGAATGGCCCCCCATTCCCCATATAAACTGTGAAAATGTCCTATTCAATAGGGTAATGTATGATTTGGATAATAGAAGTGGTAATGATTGAAATAAATATAATTCAGGAAAAATTATCATTTTAATTAAGTGACATTTCCCATTAAAAGTCAAGATAAAATGTTTCCAGGAGTTGAGGAGGCTAGTTACATTAATAATGGGTCTATAATTAAGGCAATACAATTTATGTGGAACCGCTGGGAGTCTAATGCCCAAATATCCAATAGACTCGCTCTTCCATTGAAAGGGGAACCAGCTCTCAGCTATTCTGCCAGCCCTAAATATCGCTAACGCTGCTGACTTATTATAATTTTATTTAAAGCCAGTAAGATGTCCAAATTCTTCGATTGTCGAAATTATGGTTGGGATAGCTTGTGTTGAGTTGGCAATAAATAATAAAATATCATCGGCAAAAGCCAATAATTTTGTTTCCGTGTTCCCTGTAGGAATCCCATGAAAATCCGGCATATTTTGAAGAGTTCTCAACAAAGGATCTAATGCCAAATTAAGCAATAATGGAGACAATGGGCATCCCTGCCTCGTGCCCCTCCGAATGGCAAACGGCACTGACAGGGTGTTATTTATAAAAAGCCTAGATGTGGGGTTCCTATATAACAATTTAAAAGCATTGCAGAACCATGACCCGAACCCTCTGCGTTCCAACAACTTATGTAAATAATTCCAGGAGACCATGTCAAAGGCCTTATCTGCGTCAAGACCCACAACTATGTTCCTTTTGCCCTTATTGACTCTACAACTAGATATAGTACCTATCACTGTTCTTATATTAAAGGTTATCGATTTCCCATGTACAAACCCCGTCTGATGTGGTGAAACTAACTCAGGAATAATCTGCTGAACTCTAGTTGCCAATATTTTTGTCAAGAGTTTAAAATCTGCATTGAGCAGTGAGATTGGGCGGTATCCCTCCACCTGCAATGGATCTTTCCCATACTTAGGAAGCATAATAATACAAGCCTCATTGAATCTATCTGGCATATAACCCATTTCCATGATTCCATTAACCCCTTCATGACCCAGCCTATTTTGACCTTAATGACCTGGCCATTTTTTGCAATTCTGACCAGTGTCCTTTAATGAGGTAATAACTCTGGAACGCTTCAACGCATCCTAGCGATTCTGAGATAGTTTTTTCGTGACATATTGGGCTTCATGTTAGTGGTAAATTTAGATCGATAATTTTTGCGTTTATTTGTGAAAAAATCAGAAATTTGGTGAAAATTGTGAAAATTTCGCAATTTTCAAATTTTGAATTTTTATTCTGTTAAACTAGAGAGTTATGTGACACAAAATAGTTACTAAATAACATTTCCCACATGTCTACTTTACATCAGCACAATTTTGGAAGCAAAATATTTTTTTGTTAGGAAGTTATAAGGGTTAAAAGTTGACCAGCGATTTCTCATTTTTACAACAAAATTTACAAAACCATTTTTTTTAGGGACCACCTCACATTTGAAGTTACTTTGAGGGGTCTATATGGTAGAAAATACCCAAAAGTGACACCATTCTAAAAACTGCACCCCTCAAGCTACTCAAAATTACATTCAAGAAGATTATTAACCCTTTAGGTGTTTCACAGGAACTAAAGCAACATGGAAGGAAAAAAAGGACATTTTAATTTTTCCAACAAAAATTTTCTTTCAGCATCAATTTTTTCATTTTTCACATGGGCAACAGGATAAAATGGATCCTAAAATTTGTTGGGCAATTTCCCCTGAGTACACCGATACCTCATATGTGGTCAAAAACCACTGTTTGGGCGCACGGCAGGGCTCAGAAGGGAAGGAGCGCCATTTGACTTTTTGAATGGAAAATATGCTGGAATATTTAGCGCTTGCCATGTCGCGTTTGGAGAGTCGCTGTGTGCCTAAACACTGGAGCTCCCCCACAAGTGACCCCATTTTGGAAACTAGACCCCCCAAGGAACTTATCTAGATGCATAGTGATCACTTTGAACCCCCAGGTGCTTCTCAAATTGATCCGTAAAAAAAAAAAAAGTACTTTTTTTCACAAAAATTATCTTTTAGCCTCAGTTTTTTCATTTTCACATGGGCAACAGGATAAAATGGATCCTAAAATTTGTTGGGCAATTTCTCCTGAGTACACCGATACCTCATATGTGGTCATAAACCACTGTTTGGGTGCACGGCAGGGCCCGGAAGGGAAGGAGCGCCATTTGACTTTTTGAATGGAAAATTAGCTCCAATCGTTATCGGACACCATGTCGCGTTTGGAGAGCCCCTGTGTACCTAAACATTGGAGCTCCCCCACAAGTGACACAATTTTGGAACCTAGACCCCTTAAGGAACTTATCTAGATGTGTAGTGAGCACTTTGAACCCCCAAGTGCTTCACAAAAGTTTATAACATAGAGCAGTGAAAATAAAAAATCATTTTTTTTCCTCAAAAATGATTTTTTAGCACGCTATTTTTTATTTTCACAAGGGTAACAGGAGAAATTGAACCAAAAAAGTTGTTGTCCAGATTGTCCTGAGTACGCTGGTACCCCATATGTGGGGGGGGGGCCACTGTTTGGGTGCACGGCAGGGCGCAGAAGGGAATGAGCGCCATTTGACTATTTGAAATGAAAATTAGCTCCAATTGTTAGCGGACACCATGTCGTGTTTGGAGAGCCCCTGTGTGCCTAAACTTTGGAGCTCCCCCACAAATGACCCCATTTTGGAAACTAGACCCCCTAAGGAACTTATCTAGATGCATAGTGAGCACTTTGAACCCCCAGGTGATTCACAGAAGTTTATAATGCAGAGCAGTGAAAATAAAAAATCTTTTTTTTTCCCTAAAAAATTTTTTTTTAGTTGGCAATTTTTTATTTTCACAAGGGTACTAGGATAAATTGGACCCCAAAAGTTGTTGTCCAGTTTGTCCTGAGTACGCTGGTACCCCATATGTGGGGGGGAACCACTGTTTGGGCACAAGTTGGGGCTCAGCAGGGAAGTAGTGACATTTTGAAATGCTGACTTTGATGGAATGGTCTGCGGGCGTCATGTTACATTTGCTGAGCCCCTGTGTGCCTAAACAGTAGAAACCCCCCACAAGTGACCCCATTTTGGAAACTAGACCCCCCAAAGAACTTATCTAGATGTGTGGTGAGCACCTTGAACCCCCAAGTGCTTCACAGAAGTTTATAATGCAGAGCCGTGAAAATAAAAAATAATTTTTTTTCCCTCAAAAAAAATGAATTTTAGCACGCAAGTTTTTTTTCACAAGGGTAACAGGAGAAATTGGACCCCAAAAGTTGTTGTCCAGTTTGTCCTGAGTACGCTGATACCCCATATGTGGGGGATGACCACTGTATGGGCACACGTCAGGGCTCGGAAGGGAAGTAGTGACGTTTTGGTATGCAGACTTTGATGGAATGGTCTGCGGGCATCATGTTACATTTGCAGAGCCCTTGATGTGCCTAAACAGTGGAAACCCCCCACAAGTGACCCCATTTTGGAAACTAGACCACCAAGGAACTTATCTAGATGTGTGGTGAGCAGCACTTTGAACCCCCAAGTGCTTCACAGAAGTTTATAATGCAGAACCGTGAAAATAAAAAAATCTTTTTTTTACTCAAAAAATGATTTTTTAGCCCGCAATTTTTTATTTTCACAAGGGTAACAGGAGAAATTGGACCCCAAAAGTTGTTGTCCAGTTTGTCCTGAGTATGCTGGTACCCCATATGTGGGGGGGAACCATTGTTTGGGCACACGTCAAGGCTCGGAATGGAAGTAGTGACGTTTTGAAATGCAGACTTTGATGGAATAGTCTGCGGTCGTCATTATGTTTGCAGAGCCCCTGATGTGCCTAAACAGTGGAAACCCCCCACAAGTGACCCCATTTTGGAAACTAGACCTTCCAAGGAACGTATGTAAGATGTGTTGTGAGCACTTTGAACCCCCAAGTGCTTCACAGAAGTTTATAATGCAGAGACGTGAAAATGAAAAAATCATTTTTTTCCACAAAAATAATTTTTTAGCCCCCAATTTTTTATTTTTCCAAGGGTAACATGAGAAATTAGTCCCCAAAAGTTGTTGTGCAATTTTTCCTGAGTACGCTGATACCTCATATGTTGGGGTAAACCACTGTTTGGGCACACGTCAGGGCTTGGAAGGGAGGGAGCACCTTTTGACTTTTTGAACGCAAAATTGGCTGGAATCAATGGTTGCACCATGTCGCGTTTGGCGACCCCCTGATGTACCTAAACAGTGGAAACCCCTCAATTTTATCTCCAACCCTAACCCCAACACACCCCTAACCACAGCCCTAACCCTAACACATCCCTAACCACAAGCCTAACCCTAATTCCAACGCTAACCCTAATTCCAACCCTAACCCTAACCCTCTTTCCAACCCTAACCCTCTTTCCAATCCTAACCCTAACCCTCTTTCCAACCCTAACCCTCTTTCCAACCCTAACCCTCTTTCCAACCCTAACCCTCTTTCCAACCCTAACCCTAACCCTCTTTCCAACCCTAACCCTAACCCTCTTTCCAACCCTAACCCTAACCCTCTTTCCAACCCTAACCCTAACCCTCTTTTCAACCCTAACCCTAACCCTCTTTTCAACCCTAACCCTCTTTTCAACCCTAACCCTAATGGAAAAATAAAAATAAAAATATTTTCTTTATTTTATTAGTGGTGCCTACCTATGGGGGTGATAATCGGGGGGTTTATTTACTTTTTCTTTCATTTTGATCACTGTGAGAGTGATCAAAATGAAAGAATTGAATCTGCAGCCGGCAGATTCGGGCGGGCGCACTGCGCATGCGCCCGCCATTTTCTAAGATGGCGGCGCCCATGAACCGGACCCGCCGGACACCGGGAGCGACGGGGGGACTTAGAAGGTGCCGGGGGAGGTGAGATGGGGTGAGGGGGGGATCGGAAGCTGGCGGGGAGCGAAGGGAATGGGAGGGGGGCAGATCATGACAGCGGCGGCAGATCGCCGCTGTCATTCAGTTGCGGGGGGGGCGATCGCCGGTGGGGGGGGGTGGAATCGGTGTCTCCAGCCATGTCCGATGCTACAGCAGCACCGGCCATGGCTGGATTGTAATATTTCATCAATTTTCATTGATGAAATATTTCTATCGCTCTGATTGGCTGTTTCACTTTTAACAGCCAATCAGAGCGATCGTAGCCACGTGGGGGCGAAGCCACGCCCCCTGTGGCGAAGAACAAAGCCCCCTGTATCTGCGGGTCGCGTGACCTTTCAGTGACCTAGGTCACCCGACCCGCAGGGGGGCTTTAAAGTCATGACGCCACATAGGAGTCATGCGTCGTTCTGGCACGACTTTTCATGACGCCTACGTGGCGTCAAAGGTCATGAAGGGGTTAAATGACTCAACTAAGTGAGGACCTACCCATGGGCCTAAGATTTTATAATATTCTCCACTAAACCCATCTGGACCCGGAGCCTTAGAAATCTTAAGAGCAGAGATGGCTGACAGGACCTCTGTAATGGTAATAGGTGAGTTAAACAGGTTTTTCTGATCTTCCTTAATACCAGGAGCCACCCCATCCCCAAAGAAACATGATGCCTCCGTAAAACCTCTCCCTGCTGCATACAAAGATCCAAAAAAAGTCTAAATTCCTCTATTATTTGTTCATTGTCCGTTGTGACTATGCCATTTTGATTACGAATCCTGGTAATCCTAGTTGTTATCTAAAAGGTTTAGTGAGAGAGGCCAGTAACCTCCCTGGCCTGTTCCCCCATTTAAAGTATTTGTGCTTTTGATAATCTAGACTATAACGCTCTTTCATGCTTAATATTTTCAGCAGTCTCTTTAGCCTCTATGAATTTCTGCTTATTTGCGGGGGTATTAGAACGTTTAAAATTTTTATATGCCTGGGTCAATTCTTCCTGAGCTGCTAACATGGCCTCTAATAATTTTTTTCGTTTATTCCCGACATATTATTATTATTATTATTATTTATTGTTATAGCGCCATTTATTCCATGGCGCTTTACATGTGAGGAGGGGTATACATAAAAACAAGTACAATAATCTTAAACAATACAAGTCATAACTGGTACAGGAGGAGAGAGGACCCTGCCCGCGAGGGCTCACAATCTTCAAGGGATGGGTGGTAATACAGTAGGCGAGGGTAGAGCTGGTCGTGCAGCGGTTTGGTCGATCGGTGGTTACTGCAGGTTATAGGCTTGTCGGAAGAGGTGGGTCTTCAGGCTCTTTTTGAAGGTTTCGATGGTAGGTGAGAGTCTGATATGTTGTGGTAGAGAGTTCCAGAGTAGGGGTGATGCGCGAGAGAAATCTTGTATGCGATTGTGGGAAGAGGAGATAAGAGGGGAGTAGAGAAGGAGATCTTGTGAGGATCGGAGGTTGCGTGCAGGAAAGTACCGGGAGACGAGGTCACAGATGTATGGAGGAGACAAGTTGTGGATGGCTTTGTATGTCATGGTTAGGGTTTTGTAATGGAGTCTCTGGGCAATTGGGAGCCAGTGAAGGGATTGACAGAGGGGAGAAGCTGGGGAATAGCGGGGGGACAGGTGGATTAGTCGGGCAGCAGAGTTTAGAATAGATTGGAGGGGTGCGAGAGTGTTTGAGGGGAGGCCACAGAGCATGAGGTTGCAGTAGTCAAGGCGAGAGATGATGAGGGCATGGACTAGGGTTTTTGCAGATTCTTGGGTGAGGAATGAACGGATGCGTGAAATATTTTTGAGTTGAAGTCGGCATGAAGTGGAAAGGGTTTGGATATGTGGTTTGAAGGAGAGATCAGCGTCAAGGATTACTCCGAGGCAGCGAGCTTGTGGGACTGGGGAGAGTGGGCAGTCATTTACTGTAATTGATAGGTTCGTAGGGGGGGTCACGTGAGATGGGGGAAAGATGATGAATTCTGTTTTGTCCATGTTGAGTTTCAGATATCTAGTGGAGAAGAAGGATGAAATAGTGGACAGACATTGAGGGATTCTGGTTAGTAGGGAGGTGATATCTGGTCCAGAGATGTAGATCTGTGTGTCATCAGCATAAAGATGATACTGAAAGCCATGAGATTCTATGAGCTGTCCCAGGCCAAAGGTGTAAATAGAGAACAGCAGGGGCCCAAGGACTGAACCTTGTGGGACTCCGACAGATAGGGGGCGAGGTGAGGAGGTGGTGTGTGAGTGGGAGACGCTGAATGTCCGGTCTGTTAGGTATGATGAGATCCAGGAGAGGGCCAAGTCTGTGATGCCGAGGGATGAGAGGGTCTGTAATAATAGGGAATGGTCCACTGTGTCAAAGGCAGCCGACAGGTCCAGGAGGAGGAGGACAGAGTAGTGTCGCTTGCTCTTGGCAGTTAAGAGGTCATTGGTGACCTTAGTAAGGGCTGTTTCAGTGGAGTGGTGTGACCGGAAGCCAGATTGTAAGCGGTCGAAGAGGGAGCAAGAAGAGAGATGGGAGGACAGTTCAAGGTAGACGTGTTGTTCCAGTAGCTTGGAGGCGTATGGGAGAAGTGATATAGGGCGATAGCTAGATACAGAGGATGAGTCAAGAGAGGGCTTTTTGAGGATAGGTGTGATGGAGGCATGTTTAAAGCTTGAGGGGAAAACACCAGTTGTTAGTGATAGGTTGAAGAGATGGGTTAGGGTTGGGATGAAGACTGTGGTGAGGTTTGGGATGAAGTGGGATGGGATCGGGTCGAGTGCACAGGTGGTGAGATGTGATCTTGAGAGTAGAGTGGAGAGTCGATCTTCTGTAATGGTGGAGAAGTTGGTTTTGAAAGTGGAGGGCTGGGAAGTCGGGAGGAAGGGCTCTGGGGGTTGTTGACCAAAACTGTCCCTGATGTTATCAATTTTCTGCTTGAAAAATGAGGCAAAGTCTTCAGCTGAGATGAGTGGGGAGGGAGGAGGTGCTGGGGGGCGGAGGAGAGAATTGAAGGTGTTGAATAACTGTTTAGGGTTGCGAGACAGGGAGGATATGAGAGATGAGAAGTAGGTTTGTTTAGCTGTGGCGAGTGTGGTCTTGAAAGTAGTGAGGGACTGTTTGAATGCGATGAAGTGCTCGTTGGAGTGGGATCTTTTCCATCTGCGCTCAGCAGCCCTGGAAGCTCGCCTCAGCTCTTTGGTCAGGCTGGTGTGCCAGGGCTGTCTGTTGATTTTGCGAGTTTTGGTATGTGTAAGTGGGGCAGCGGATTCCAAAGCTACAGCTATTGTGGTGTTATATAGAGCGGCAGCGTCATCCGCATTGTGTAAGGAACTTATATCTGTAAGAGGGAGGAGGGATTCAGAGAATGAGTGTAGGTCAAGGTGTTTAAGATTCCTGCGAGGGTGTGAAAGTTTGTGGGGTGAGGATTGTAGACATGGAGTGAAGAGGGAAGAGAATGTGAGCAGGTTGTGGTCAGAGAGAGGAAGAGGTGAGTTAGAGAGGTTAGATAGGGAGCAGAGGCGGGTGAAGATGAGGTCCAGTGTGTGGCCATCTTTGTGGGTGGCTGTAGAAGACCATTGAGTGAGGCCGAAGGAGGAAGTGAGAGACAGAAGTTTAGTGGCAGCTGAGAGGGAAGTGTCAATGGGGATGTTGAAGTCGCCCATGATGATGGTAGGGATGTCAGCGGAAAGGAAATGAAGTAACCAGGTGGTGAAGTGGTCAAAGAAGGTGGTGGCTGGCCCTGGGGGGCGGTAGATGACAGCCAGTTGGAGGTTGGAGGGGGAGTAGATGCGCACAGAGTGCACCTCAAAGGAAGGGAGGGTAACAGAGGGTGGCAGTGGGATTGGGGTGAAGGAGCAGGTATCTGACAGGAGAAAACCAACTCCTCCACCATGTTTGCTGCTGGGGCGGGGGGTGTGAGAAAGGTGGAAGCCACCATACGAAAGTGCAGCAGGAGAGGCTGTGTCAGAAGGGGTGAGCCAGGTTTCGGTGATGGCGAGGAAGGAGAGTTTGGTAGTAACAAAAAGATCATGGATGTAGGAAAGCTTTTTGCAGACAGAGCGAGCGTTCCACAGAGCTCCTGTTAGTGGGACTGGGGAAGCGGGGGCTGGGTGAATGGGTATAAGGTTGGAGAGGTTACGGAAGGTTGTGATAGAACGTGGATGGGAGGTAGAAATGACTGTGGGAATGTGGTGAGGAGGACCAGGATTTGGAGAGATATCACCAGCAGTGAGAAGGAGCAGAGAAAGTGTTAGCAGGTGGGAGCAGGAGAGGGCATGAGGGGGCTGTCTGTGTTTGGAGACAGAGGATTGTATGTTAAGGAACAGTTTTGAGGCGGAGGTGAGGTGGATGGGGAGGATTGAAGAAGAGATGAACAGTTCCTTACTAGGAGTAGGGATTAGGGGAATTAGCAGAAAGTGAAGGATTATTGGGGTGAAAGTGATAACAAACAGAAACATTGTTTATAGTGACTGTCCAGTTACCTTCAGTTCCCTTCTGGTTCAATTCTGGTTTTAATTCTTAAATTAATCTTCACACTTCTAGCACACACTTATAGCAATCACAATGCAGACTGAAGTCTATGCAGACTTGTGCTCTGCAATATATGTACAACTAAGTGCAGTCAGGTGTGAAGCAGAGAGGAGTGGTCTCTGCTCATCTTGGCCAGACAATTAAGAGTGGACCATATGTATATGATCAAGCCAGAGTAAACAAGGTCATAAATAACACTGGGGTAAGCTGGGGTTAGCTGAAAGGCATACCATGTGAATGCTAGGTGCAGAGGCAAGTCTATGTGCAAAGCTGGGTGATGCACTGTGTGCCCTTCATAGACAGACAGCAGGAGAGCAGGAGAGCTGGGTGGATGGACATACCATGTGAATGCTAGGTGCAGAGGCAAGTCTATGTGCAAAGCTGGGTGATGCACTGTGTGCCCTTCATAGACAGACAGCAGGAAAGCAGGAGAGCTGGGTGGATGGACATACCATGTTAATGCTAGGTGCAGAGGCAAGTCTATGTGCAAAGCTGGGTGATGCACTGTGTGCCCTTCATAGACAGACAGCAGGAGAGCAGGAGAGCTGGGTGGATGGACATACCATGTGAATGCTAGGTGCAGAGGCAAGTCTATGTGCAAAGCTGGGTGATGCACTGTGTGCCCTTCATAGACAGACAGCAGGAGAGCAGGAGAGCTGGGTGGATGGACATACCATGTGAATGCTAGGTGCAGAGGCAAGTCTATGTGCAAAGCTGGGTGATGCACTGTGTGACATAGAGGACTTGTCCCCTTAAATCTGCCTTAGAGGCGGCCCAAAATAAATGAGGACCAGCACAGTGCTCCCTATTGTCTTCAATGTATGTCTTAAATGACATCTGCAAATAAGCATTAATCATCAGACGAGTATAGATAAGAGGGAAACTTCCACCTCCTTTCCTTGCATGCCGGATTTACCAATCTAGATTTGAAAAACACTGGGGCGTGATCAGATATATGATTATCCAAGATATCTGTCGATAGAAGAAGGGACACCATCGATAAGCCAAATAATCAATAGTCTAATCTTGCATGTGTATTATGAACATGAGAGTAGTGCGAGAAATCCTTACCAGTGGGATGCTACCACCTCCAAATATCTGTCAACCCCAAATGATCCATCAGCCTCTGGATGAGACCTTCATGTATTGTAGCTCCATGGTTGTGTAATCCTGATCTATCCATAGGCATATCATGTGCTTCATTAAAGTCCCCCCCAATTATCAAATTGGTTGTGTCCCAACCTGCAAACTTAGAGAGTAAATGAGTCTGAACCTGCGAATCTGGGCCATTATGTGCGTAGACATTTACCAGGTTATAGCAAACTCCTTCTATTTTTATATTGACTATTAAAATTCTCGCCATTGGATCCTCCCAAGTGTCCAAGATATCATAATTAATATTAATTTCATAATTTAATGATAAGTATCGCCACCCCCCTCTGTTTTTTGGAATACGATGCCTCAGCACACAATATATATTTTTTGCTAAATAAAGATAATAATCTTTATTTTTATATAGCGCTAACATATTCCGCAGCGCTTTACAGTTTTGCACACATTTTCATCACTGTCCCCCGATGGAAAGATGGATGCTTATCCCTTACCCAAAGAGTTTCTTGTAAGAAAACTATATGGAAATTAGAGCGTTGTAAGTAATACATAACCTTTTTTCTCTTGACTGGAGTGTTTAGGCCATTCACATTATATGAGCACCAATATAATGAATGCATTGTGGACAGAGAAGTACTACTATTATCTATCATTTAACCTATACCAGAACGTGGTGTAACCTTCCTGAATAATATCAGATTCGTATGAACCCCACACCCATCCCAGCGAGTGGGCGTAGACACCACATCAACAAAGAGGTGCGATGAACACATGCAGGAAACCACCCACCCCACCCTTTACAATCTAAACCCACAAAGAACTATGCTCAAAGTAATTCTGAGCGTGAACCTGTTTGAAGAAAAGAGATTAATATCTCAACAAGATAAAACACAAATGCAACAAAGTGACAAAGCGACAAAAGCAACAAAATCGACAAAAGCGACGCCACCCTGCTAGGTGACAAAATGGTGAAGAACATCAATTGCATTCATCAGGTCTCATCCGAGGACTGCACTGCAGCTGGACTATCTCCTTGAAGATGTTGTAAAGCCTTTTCCGGCTCTGTAAAGATCCAGTTTTTCCCATTCAAAGAAAAGCGTAAAATTCCAGGGAATTGTAGCCCAAAATGAATATTTTTTCCCACCAAAAAGGCACATGCGGGATTAAAAGCCTTACGTTTGGCTGCCACAGCAGCCGAATAATCCTGGAAGAGAAATAGTTTGTGATGATCATAGGATAATGGTTGCTTCTTCCTGTATGCCGATAGCAAACTGATTTTATCTTGGAAATCCAGGACCCTGAAGATTACCGAACATGGTCTAGAGTCAATATCATTCCTAGGAGGGCCCAGGTGATGAACTCGCTCAATCTTCAGGGCACCTGAACGCAGTGGTAAATTTAGTGCCTTTGGGAGCCATTCTGACACTATTCCCATCAAATCTGGTGTTTTGATCGATTCGGGGAGACCAACAAGTTTCAAGCTATTAAGCCGAGATCTGTTCTCTAGATCCTCGACTTTATCTAGAAGAAATGTGACATCTTTAACCTTCCGGTCTAACTTCCTGGAGAATTCTGTAACTATGTCCTCCAGATCTGACATTCTTTGTTCTGCAGCTGTTATGCGTGCCTCTTGTGTGTTAACCTGGGTGACAATAGCATCCAGAGTTGATTGAAATGCCACAAATCGAGAGTCTATTTTCAGCATTAGAATATCTGTAATGGCCTGAGCAATTGATTGTGTATTATTATTATTATTTATTATTATTATTATTATTTATTATTATAGCGCCATTTATTCCATGGCGCTTTACATGTGAGGAGCGGTATACATAAAAACAAGTACAATAATCTTAAACAATACAAGTCATAACTGGTACAGGAGGAGAGAGGACCCTGCCCGCGAGGGCTCACAATCTTCAAGGGATGGGTGATAATACAGTAGGCGAGGGTAGAGCTGGTCGTGCAGCGGTTTGGTCGATCGGTGGTTAACAAATAACAAATTTAACACATACAAATTGAAAACTTCAAGAATCACCAAACATGAATCTGGATAGCAGATGTTCTACATGCGGATATATTAGAGGGCAAGGTTGGAGGTCAAAAAAACCAAGAAAGTTATATTTGTCAAAATTTATTTAATGTATATCTGAGACCAGGAAATACGGTGGGGGAAGACCCCCCACCGGAAGATCCTCCTGTTCTGCATCAGCAGTTATCTTAAGTGGGGAGGTAGTATTCTGGTGCCTAGTCGAGGGTCTATTTGATTTTCCAGATTTGGCTACGAATTTTTCCATAGTGAAAAAGAGACCTAATGAGCTTGTGTAAATTTGGAAGTGGCGTCGCCATTGAATATCTGCCTCACATTCAAGGAACCACCATTCCCACGTCCAGCAGAGGGCAGCTCATACCAATGTTCTGATCTGTGCTTCAGCATATGAAACAATAATATTGAAATCCAGCAGGGGCCGTGTACTGTATGATTATAATGAGTCCAGCAGGAGGCAGCGCTATCAAACTCAAGCCTATAAGCTGATTTAAATATTGATTATATAGCTCACAGTATACAGGCTGAGCTGAGCTGCTTTACTATGTAAAATGAGCACTGCCTGTGTGGCTCTGTCTTGCCTCCTGGACCAGGAGCCTGCGCTTCCGTCCGGCTAACTGGACTCACCGCCCTCCTCCTCTGATTGTGCTGCAGTCTATGCCTCTATATGCCAGTCCACGCTCCCGTTCCTTTGCAGGTATGTAGCTGCCCCGGTTACCTTGCGATCCGGTGATGTGGCGAGGGGTACTCCAGCGTGTGCTCCACATTCCAGTGCAGCCTGTCGCAGCCGCTTCTGTCAGAGGCCACGTGTCATCTGGATTTCAGCGCTGCCTGCACCAAGGACCTCCAGAATTCCCAGAGAGCTGGCCCCGCTATCGGGGGAACCTTGCCCGGGCCTTATCCCTGCTGCCCGCTTAGTGTAGCGGTGTGATGGCAGTGGATTTAGTTCTGCTGTCAGGGAGCTCCATTAAAATGCGGCCATCTTCAAGATCCGCCTCTCGGAAGTCGATTTCTCATTTTTACAACACAATTTTATTTTTAGGGACCACATGACATTTGAAGTTACTTTTGAGGGGTCTATATGATAGCAATACGCAAAAGTGACACCATTCTAAAAACTGCACCCCTCAAGGTGCTCAAAACCACATTCAAAAAGTTTATTAACCCTTCAGGTGCTTCACAGGAATTTTTTGAATGTTTAAAAAAATTGAACATTTAACTTTTTTTCACAAAAAAAAAATTATTTCGGGTCCAATTTTTTTTATATTACCAAGGGCAACAGGAGAAATTGGACTGCAAAATTTATTGTGCAATTTGTCCTGAGTACGCTGATACCCGATATGTCGGGGGGAACCACTGTTTCGGCGCATGGCAGAGCTCAGAAGAGGAGCGCCGTTTGACTTTTTCAACGCAAAATTGGCTAGAATTCAGATCGGACGCCATGTCACGTTTGGAGAGCCCCTTTTTTTTATTTTCTCAAGGGTAAGAGGAGAAATTTGACCTCAAAAGTTGTTGTCCAATTTGTCCTGAGTACGCTGATACCCTATATGTGGGAGAAAACTACTGTATGGGCACACGTCGGGGCTCGAAAGGGAAGTAGTGACATTTTGGAATGCAGACTTTGATGGAATGGTCTGCGGGTGTCATGTCGCATTTGGAGAGCCTCTGATGTGCCTATACTGTTGAAACCCCCCACAAGTGACCTCATTTTGGAAACTAGACCCCCCCAAGGAACTTATCTAGATGTGTGGTGAGCACTTTGAACCCCCAAGTGCTTCACAGAAGAAGAGCCATAAAAATAAAAAAAATAATTTTATTTTCACAAAAATTATATTTTTGCCCACAATTTTTTATTTTCCAAAGGGTAAGAGGAGAAATTTGACCCCAAAAGTTGTTCTGTAATTTGTCCCGAGTAGGCTGATACCCCATATATGGGGGTAAACCACTGTTTGGGCGCATGGCAGAGCTTGGAAGGGAAGGAGCACCGTTTGACTTTTTCAACGCAGAATTGGCTGGAATTGAGATCAGACGCCATGTTGCATTTGGAGAGCACCTGATGTGCCTAAACAGTGGAAACCCCCCTAATTCTAACTCCAACCCTAACCCCAACACACCCCTAACCCTTAATGGGAAAATGGAAATAAATACATTTTTTTTATTTTATTATTTTTCCCTAAGGGGGTGAAAAAGGGGGGTTTGATTTACTATTTATGGCAGGTTTTTATGTTTGGCTACTGTCATACGCTAATAGACGCTTTTTATTGTAAAAATAGTTTTTGCATCACCACATTTTGAGAGCTATAATTTTTCCATATTTTGACCCACTAAGTCATGTGAGGTCTTATTTTTTGCGGGACGAGTTGATGTTTTTATTGGTACCATTTTCGGGCACGTGACATTTTTTGATCGCTTTTCATTCCGATTTTTGGGACGCAGAATGAACAAAAACCAGCATTTCATGAATTTCTTTTGTGGGATGCGTTTACACCGTTCCGCTTGTGGTAAAATTGATAAAGAGGTTTTATTCTTCGGGTCAGTACGATTACAGCGATACCTCATTTATGTCTTTTTTTTATGTTTTGGCGCTTTTATGCAATGAAAACAATTTTATATAAAAAATAATTATTTTTGCATCGCTTTATTCTCCAAGCTATAACTTTTTTTTCTCTGATGACGCTGTGTGGCGGCTCATTTTTTGCGGGACAAGATGACGTTTTCAGCGGTACCATGTTTATTTATATCCATCTTTTTGATCGCGTGTTATTGCACTTTTTGTTTGGCGGTATGACGATAAAGCATTGTTTTTTTATTTTTTAAGGGGTTCACTAAAGGGGCTAACTAGTGGGACAGTTTTATAGGGCGGGTTGTTATGGAGGCGACGATACTAAATATGTACTTTTATTGTTTGTTTTTTTATTTCCAAAAAATGAATTAGCTAATTTTTTTTTTTCATTTTAATTTATTTAGTGATTTTTTATGAATTATTTTTACACTTTTTTTTTTTTTTACTTTATTACTTTGTCCCGGGGGGGGGGGACATTACTGTGAAGAGTCAGATCACTGATCTGACACATCACACAGCGCTGTGTCAGATCAGCGATCTGACAGGCGCTGCACAGGCTTGTTTGATCGCAGTGTGCCAGGGGCGGTCCGTGACCGCCCCAGACACATAGTGCCGGGTGTCAGCTGTGATAATCAGCAGACAACCGGCCGCGATCAGCGGCACTCCCCCCTGTGGGCGCAACTGAACGCGATGATGTACTATCCCGTCCCCGGTCATAGGCGCTCGGCTACCGTGGACGGGATAGTACGTTAGATGTCAGAAAGGGGATAAACCAAATAGAAAGCGGAATTAATTCTGCATGGTTTCAGAGCTGTGTAGAAACCTAATATGTGTAATTTTTTTCTCTTTTCTTAAATATATGTAATGAAATGCATTTTATATGAAACAACAATCTCCAGTGGGGTTCAATGTGTTTCCAGACACATCCTGGGGGACATGCAATGACTATTGTATATGGCTCCCATTGACGCCTCCCCTACCCCCCATTGCCCTCTTTAAACTTGAGGGGTAAAACACCTGTTTCCAAACAGGGTGTCTGTGACAGGGCATCCGCATTCTCTTGCCAATTCTCAGATTGATATTCCGCCGTGAAACAAATTCTGTAATGACAAAAACCATCTGGTGACCCTAGCATTACTGTCATTGGCATCCTTCATCCAGACCAAGGGTGAATGTACCATTACAAAGTGGAACTGGCACCCCATCAAGTCCAAAGGGACTCCAAGGTCCACTTAATGGCCAAGCACTCATTCTCTACTATGCTAAATTTTTCTCTGCCAGGGTAAGTTTCCAGCTCAAATAGGTGACTGGATATTACTCTATGTGCACCTTCTGCGACAGAACCGCTCCTAGGTCTACTTCAGAAACATCAGTTTGAATGATAAAACTATTCCTAAAGTTGAGGTTGTTGAAGACGGGCTGTCCACACAATGCCAACTTCATGGACTGGAACACTTGGGTTCCTGCAGAACTGGGCCGACTTCTCAGTTGGCTACAGGTTCTACGCTAGGGACGGGCTGCACCTCAATGGGGAGGGTGCCGCTGTGCTGGGGGAGAAAATGGCTAGAAGGTTGGAGGAGTGTTTAAACTAGGGACGGGGGGGAGGGTATTCCTTTTATAGGAGGGGAAGACAGTGCAGATAGAGACCTGGGTGCAAATAATGACATTGGGGGTGGGGGTGGCATGGGGGGTGGGGTTAGAACAGTTAATTTAAGAAAGAATAGAGGTACAGAGAGATACATAAAGTGCATGTATACTAATGCCAGAAGCCTCGCCAACAAAAAGGAGGAATTGGAGTTAATGTTGTTGGAACATAATTATGACATGGTGGGGATATCTGAGACATGGCTGGATGAGAGCCACGACTGGGCGGTTAATTTACAGGGCTATAGTCTGTTCAGAAATGACCGAACAAATAAGCAAGGGGGAGGTGTGTGTTTATATGTAAAATCATCCTTAAAACCCATCCTTCGTGATAATATATATGAATCTAATGAAAACGTAGAGTCCCTGTGGGTGGAGATAAGGGGAGGGGGAAAAATAATAAATTACTGATAGGGGTTGGTTATAGGTCTCCAAAAATAATGGAACCAACAGAGAATATCCTCATAAAGCAAATAGATGAAGCTGCGACTCAAGGAGAAGTCATTATTATGGGGGACTTCAACTACCCTGAAATACATTGGGGAACCGAAACCTGCAGTTCCAGCAAAGGTAATAGGTTTTTGACAACTATGAGAGACAATTACCTTTCACAACTGGTTCAGGACCTAACAAGAGGGGAGGCACTGCTAGATCTAATATTAACCAACAGGCCAGACCGCATATCAAATGTAAGAGTTGGGGGTCACTTGGGTAATAGTGATCACAAATTAATAAGTTTTCATGTATCCTTTAATAAGATGTGTAGTAGAGGGGTTACAAGGACACTAAACTTCAGGAAGGCAAATTTCCAACGGATGAGAGATGATCTTGGTGCAATTAACTGGGACGATATCCTGAGACATAAAAATACACAAAGAAAATGGGAGATGTTTATTAGCATCCTGAATAGGACCTGTGCACAATATATACCATTTGGGAATAAACATGCTAAAAATAGGAGGAAACCACTATGGCTAAATAGAGCTGTAAGGGGGCAATAAGAGATACAAATAAAGCATTTAGAGAATTAAAGCAAGAAGGTAGTGATGAGGCATTAAATAAATACAGAAAATTAAATAAATTCTGTAAAAAGCAAATCAAGACAGCAAAGATTGAGACAGAGAGACTCATTGCCAGAGAAAGTAAAAATAATCCCAAAATATTCTTTAACTACATAAATAGTAGGAAACTAAAAAATGATAGTGTTGGTCCCCTTAAAAATAGTCTGGGTGAAATGGTGGATGAGGATGAGGAAAAAGCCAATATGCTAAATGACTTTTTTTCAACAGTATTTACACAAGAAAATCCCATGACGGATAACATGATCAGGGATAAAAATTCTCCGTTAAATGTCACCTGCTTAACCCAGCAGGAAGTACGGCGGCATCTAAAAATCACTAAAATTGACAAATCCCCGGGCCCGGATGGGATACACCCCCGAGTACTGCAGGAATTAAGCAGTCATAGATAGACCATTATTTTTAATCTTTAAAGATTCCATAATAACAGGGTCTGTACCACAGGACTGGCGTATAGCAAATGTGGTGCCAATATTCAAAAAGGGGACAAAAACTGAACTTGGAAATTATAGGCCAGTAAGTTTAACCCCAACTGTGGGTAAAATCCTGGAGGGTTTTCTAAGAGATACTATACTGGAGTATCTGGAAAAGAATAACCTTATGACCCAATATCAACATGGGTTTACTAGGGACCGTTCCTGTCAGACTAATCTGATAAGCTTTTATGAAGAGGTAAGTTCCGGACTGGACCAAGGGAATGCAGTGGACGTGGTGTACATGAGAACAATGGGGATAGGGGAAAATATGTGTAGGTGGGTTAAGAGCTGGCTCAGGGATAGGAAACAAAGGGTGGTTATTAATGGAGCACACTCGGACTGGGTCACGGTTAGCAGTGGGGTACCACAGGGGTCAGTTTTGGGCCCGCTTCTTTTTAACATATTTATTAAGGACCTTTTAGGGGGCATAGAGAGTAGAATTTCAATATTTGCAGATGACACTAAACTCTGCAGGGTAATCAATACAGAGGAGGACAATTTTATATTACAGGAGGATTTATGGAAACTAGAAGCTTGGGCTGATAAATGGCAAATGAGCTTTAATGGGGATAAATGTAAGGTCATGCACTTGGGTAGAACGAACAAGATGTATAATTATGTGCTTAATTGTAAAACACTGGGCAAAACAGTCACTGAAAAAGACCTGGGTGTATGGGTGGACGACAAACTCATATTTAGCAGCCAGTGTCAGGCAGCTGCTGCAAAGGCAAATAAAATAATGGGATGCATTAAAAGAGGCATAGACGCTCATGAGGAGAACATAATTTTACCTCTATATAAGTCACTAGTGCGACCACACTTAGAATACTGTGTACAGTTCTGGTCTCCGGTGTATAAGAAAGACATAGCTGAACTGGAGCGGGTGCAGAGAAGAGCGACCAAGGTTATTAGGGAACTAGGGGGTCTGCAATACCAAGACAGGTTATTACACTTGGGGTTATTTATTTTGGAGAATCGAAGGCTTAGGGGTGATCTTATTTCAATGTATAAATATATGCGGGGACAATACCAAGACCTTTCTAATGATCTTTTTACTCTTAGACCTGTGACGGGGACAAGGGGGCATCCTCTACGTCTGGAGGAAAGAAGGTTTAAGCATACTCACAGATGCGGATTCTATACTGTAAGAGCAGTGAGACTATGGAACTCTCTGCCATATGATGTTGTAATGAGTGATTCCCTACTAAAATTTAAGAAGGGACTGGATGCCTTTCTTGAAAAGTATAATATTACAGGGTATATACACTAGTTTCCTTAATATTGCGTTGATCCAGGGAGCTAGTCTGATTGCCGTATGTGGAGTCAGGAAGGAATTTTTTTCCCCAATGTGAAGCTTACTGTTTGCCACATGGGTTTTTTTTGCCTTCCTCTGGATCAACATGTTAGGGCAAGTTAGGATAGGATATGGGTTGAACTAGATGGACTTAAAGTCTCCCTTCAACTTTAATAACTATGTTACTTCCTACACCTGAGGGTTCCACTGAGCTATGATCAACTTTCTTCCCTTTAAAGGTGCCGAACTCCCGGCAAAATCAGGTATACATCATCGGTAATACACAATGATGCTGAGGAATGCTTTTATCTGTTTTGTAATAAGAGGCTGGGGCCAGTTTTGAATGGCCTCAATTTTGTTTATTTGGGGTTTGATAATCCCAAAGTCAGTCATGTACCCCAAGTAACAAGAATATTGGAGACCTAGTGCACATTTTTTGGGATTCGTCGTCAAGCCCACAGGTCTGAACAAATCTACTACTGTTTGCACCTGGGACAAGTCGGTAGGCCAGTCATTAGTAGATGATAATATCATCCAGGTACGCTGACGCATACTTCCGATGGAGCTCTACAGTAAAACGTGTCTGGGGCCCCATGTAATCCAAAAAGCAAGATGACAGTGATAGAGACCCTTCAGTTTTATTAAGGTTGTCTTTTCTTTTGAAGGCTCTGTCAGAGGAACCTGCCAGTAACCACTGGTCAAAATGAGCATCATGAAGTACTGGGCCTGTCCCAGTCTCAATCAGCTCATCCACACGGGGAATTCAATCTTTGGAAATCATTACAAAATTATAATCAGTCCGTAAATACCTGATTAATGGGACAGATCATCCCCGAAATGCGTTGTGTGTTGAATAAATCGACTTTTCTTATCTGACCTGTTCCTGACTCAGAACGTGGCGCCCTGTGGATCTCCTCCGCCTACCTTTCATAATTTTTCACTGTCTCTGCTGTTTCGAGAGAGTGTTGCTTATCTTTACCTCATTACAGGCCTCTCCTCAGGCCGATATCAGAGGGTCCAAAGAAGATAGGATTGGAGTCACGTCTGTAACCATTCTTTCCCAGTCTTTCCATGCCTTTAATAGATTTCGGGTATGTGCACACGCTGCGGATTCACCTGCAGATTTTTACGTGCGGATCCGCAGGTAAAGTGACCTGCGGTTTTCCTGCGGATTGGCCAGCGGTTTTTCCCTGCGGTTTGACACCTGGACAATGAAATAGGTGTCAAACCGCAGCGGAATCCGCAGAAAGAATTAACATGCTGCGGATTTCAAACCGCAGCTTTTCCGCACGGAAAAATCCGCAGCATGTGCACTGCGGATTTGAAAACCCATAGGATAACATTATACTGTATACTGCCTGCGGAACTGCTGCGAATCCACAAAGGCAAATCCGCTGCGGATCCGCAGCAGAATCCGCAGCGTGTGCACATACCCTTACATGGTACATTTGTTCGGGTTTCCTCTTCCATGGCTGATAATCCCGGTAAATCACTTACGCAACTTTTTCCCAGACTTCATATCGACCTTGCTACTTGGCCATGAACTTAGTTTCTGTGGTGGGCACCAAAACAAATACTCAGTCCCCTTTTTTAAAGGACCTGATTGTGGCCTTTTTATTGTACCCTCGGGTCTGAGCTGCCTGGGCATACAGGAGATGTTCCTTTACGATCGGCATTACAGTCGCGATCCAGTCTTGCATACTCACAACATGCTCTATCATGCTTTTATGGGTAGTAGGATCCTGTTCCCATATATATTTTGGAAGTGTCCAGCAGGCATTTGGGATGTCTGCCATTAAAAAGTTTGAAAGGAGAGAACCACGTTGAGGACTTTGACAGCAGCGTTTAACTAGTTAATAAGCGCAGGTGGATCGCGATTCCACCTGCGCCTATTGCGGGCACATGTCAGCTGTCAAAACTACTGACATGTTCCGGCTTTGATGCAGGCTCACCGCCGGAGCCCTCATCAAAGCGGGGAGACGTCCAATGACGGACTGTGTCCGCCATTGGACGCTAAGGTGTTAAACAATTCTGGACTGCCCACGTGATGATGTCAAGTATTTGAAATCTTCTGATTTTTTTTTTACAACATCTGAGTTAATTAGAAAACACACCTATGGATGTATTTTAATGCACACCTGAAACACACTGCTTCTTTGTGTAGCATCATGGGAAAGTTACATGGGCATATTGACCAAAATATAAAAAAAAAAAAGTTATGGCTCTGGGAAGAGGGGGAGCAAAAAACAAAACGCAAAAACTGAAAAATACCCCTGGTCATTAAGTGGCTAATGGGTGCAGAAAATGTGCAGATAATCTGCAATATCAAAAACTCATCAAAAGCTCATCATTGGAAAGTAGCCTTGTAAGATAACATTCTGATAATTTCGCAAGGTTATATTCCCACAACGAGCTCTTGATGTAGCAAATTTTCTGAACTATTTCTGCACCGATCAAGCAAAATAGGTCACTTGCATTTCTTTAAAAATACACAGTGTAAAAAAAAAAAAATCACCAAACGTGCATCGTGGAAACATTTTAAACAAAGAATGTTTGTGTGTGTTTTCTTTCTTTTTATTACTGGGTTAGTAATGGGGGTTTCTGATAGACACTTCTCCATTCCTAACATGAGGGGGCAGTACAGAGATCATTCTAATGATGCTTTTACACCTAGGCCTGCAATGATGACAAGGAGGCATCCTCTAGAGGAAAGCATGCTTAATCGTTATTTACAGATGACAATTCTTTACTGTAAGAGCAATGAGACTATGCAACTCTCTGCCACATGAACTTTTGTACTGAATCCACCATTACAGCATCAAGGAGGCCTAGATGCCATTCTTGAAAAATATAATATTACAGGTTATGGGCACTAAATTCTGTGATGAGATGTTTAAGGGAACCAGTCATGTCCCACATGCCTTGAAAACCAGCAGCATTCACCTATCAACGAGTGAATTCTTTGCCTAACCATCCCTGTGTAACGTTTTCCTGTAAAAGTGAGGTTTAAAAAAAAAAATTAATATTGTCCCCTTTTCCTAGGCTAATGAGGGCTTTGACTAGTTGATGGGGTGTTAGTTTTCTAAGTTATCACACCCCTGTGTAAGTGATAGCATAATTTGCAGGAGCTGTCGTCATCGTCAGCTTATGCAAATCATGCGCACGGCACTTTTGAAGCTGGAGAACCGTACACACCGCTTATGAGGTGCACTGCACATCACCGGAAGTTCAGAAGTTGGCTTCCGGTCATGTACAGTGCGTCTCTAAAGCCAGGAAGCGTACACCCGGCTGCAGTGGTGCAGTGACACCACCAAAATGAATGGCAAAAGAATGAGTGAGATTTGCTGGCAATAATGACAGCTCCTGCAAATCATGTTATCACGCCCACAGTGGTATGATAAAATGGAAAGAAAGCTAACTCGTCTGGGGCAACTAATGCCCCATCAGCTAGTCAAAGCCCTCATTAGCATAAGAAACTGGGAAAATATACAGTAAATGCTTTTATTTAAACCTAATTTTTACAGAAAAATATTATACAGGGATGGTTAGGCAGGGAATTTACTGATAAATAAGTGAATGCTGTCTGGTTGGAGGGCATGGGAGACCTGACAGCTTCCCTTTAATCCAGGAAACTGGTCTGATTGTATGTAAAGTCGCAAAGCAATTTTTCCCCTAATATGGTGCAATTAGCATCTGTCTCATGGGGTTTTCACCTTCCTCTGGATCAACATGTTAGGCCTTATGTTGAATTTGATGGACTTGCGTCTATATTAGTCATATGCAAATCTACTCACAGAAAGACTTAGGGAAGAGCTTCCACACTGAATCAGTAGGGTTTTGGAAACATCATCCTTTTGTTATTTTATTTGCTGCTGTGTCTATTTTTGCTAAAGGTTAGATAACCACAAATTTAAAAATTGGAAATGTTTTAGTTAATATAGGCAACATTGTACAACATTTTGATCTACCTTCTTTGGAAGCTATTCGTGACAGTGGGAGGCTGTGAATCTGTCTAAAGTCAGAATTTTTCCTTCTTCTTCTACCTCTCCGCTTTTCATGATGCGGGTCTGCAAACTGAAAAAAAAAAAAATATATATTTTTTTTTTTAATATGGAGAGTGATATGGTTACATCAAGGTATATTATCAAGAGTTCTTAATGCTAAATACACTTATGCAAACATTTTTGTTAAAAAAAAATGGTGCAATGTAATTGTAAGGTAATGCACAGTACAACAAACACTGTATCCTGTACCCTTTTGCCTATCCCCTACTTCTTACTGACGTACTAAATGTATATAAAATAAAATGCAGAAATGCTGGCACTGCTAACACACCCTGCAGGAATGCACAAAGGCAAACACTGATTGCGGATTACCAGATATAGAGGTGCTCAGCTTGAGATATAGCAGTTCAAAATTGTGAGCAAAAAAAGCATGAAAAGATAAATGAGGGCATTACTCACAACTGGTACATGGAAAAAAGCAGCACTTTATTATGGCCGTCTCATGAGGAGAAGAGACATAAGGAGGTAAGTAAGCTACAGCTGTTTTGTGTAACCTACGCTTCTTCTGGTTAACAGTATGTGACGACCATAATAAAGTGCTGCTTTTTTCATGTACCATTGGTGGGTAACACTCATAACTTTTCATCGTTTTTTTTTTTTTGCTTTGAAATGTATGTATGAATGAATTAATGCTTATACGACTACACAGTTTGTATGTTGTCTGTTAAAATAGAAATTAATATTTCAGTTGGGAGATATAGAAACACATCGGAAACTGTAAGGAGAACCTGTCATCATGAAAATGGGCTCCAATCTGCAGGTATGATGATATACAGCAGAAGGAGCAAACTGACATACAGTGGTGTGAAAAAGCGCAATAATTGAAGATGTGAGCTGCCCCATAGAGAAACATTGGGGCAAGTGTAATCAGATTTTTTATTGGATTGCACTAGTCCGAATGGATCACAAGTGGTAATAAGCCTTAACTGAAGCTCTTTGGATGCTGTTGTGGGGTCTTGTGTGACCTCTTGGATGAGTCATCGCTGCGCTCTTGGGGTAATTTTGGTCAGCCATTCACTCCTGAGAAGGTTCACCAATGTTTCATGTTTTGCCATTTGTGGATAATGGCTCTCACTGTGGTTCACTGGAGTCCCAGTAATCAGGTGTGTGTGTGAATAGGGAATTTTAACTCAGATTCCCAAAGAAGTGATAAATCACAGTTGATTTATCTTTTAAGATGGGGGGGGGAATAATTTTTCACACAGTGCCCTGTAGGTTTGGATTTCTTTTTCCCTTAATAAAGACCTTCATTTATTGACTGCATTTTGTGTTTGTTTTAAATTTACATAGTAACATAATATTTAAGGTTGAAGGGAGACTTTGTCTATCTAATTCAACCCATAGCCTAACATGTTGATCCAGAGGAAGGCAAAAAAAAAAACACGAAGCTCCACACTGGAGAAAAAAATTCCTTCCCGACTCCACATACGACAATCAGACTAGTTCTCTGAATCAACACCTTATCAAAGAATCTAATATATATACTGTCATGATGCAGGATGGGGTTTCGCTTTGGTCTGTCCTGGTCAGACTGAGGGTTAATTGCTCTGAAAAAAGTCTTGTTACTGTGTCTGTGTCGTCCGTGGGTCTGGAAGGTATTCCGGAGTGCCTGAAAGACTACACGGATGTTTTCTCCGAAAAAGAGGCTGAGGTTTTACCACCACACTGCCCATTTGATTGTGCCATTGACCTAGTTCCAGATGCTACATTGCCCAAAGCCCGCTTGTATAACCTTTCGGGTCCAGAACGGGCTGCGATGAAGGAATATATTTCCGAGAGTCTCCATAAGGGACACATTCGTCCTTCTGTTTCTCCCGTGGCAGCGGGGTTCTTTTTTGTAAAGAAAAAAGACGGTGGTTTACGCCCATGCCTCGATTTTCGTGAGTTAAATAAGATAACTGTGAGGAATACGTATCCCCTTCCACTTATTCCTGATTTATACAACCAGTTATCCGGAGCTAAGTGGTTTTCGAAATTAGATCTACGGGGAGCGTATAACCTTATCCGAGTCCGGGACTGAGATGAGTGGAAAACCGCTTTTCTCACTACTGAAGGGTTGTTTGAAAATTTTGTCATGCCTTTCGGCCTGACCAATGCTCCAGCGGACTTCCAAAATTTCAGAAATCATGTGTTCTCTGATTTTATTGGACATTTTATGGTGGTATATTTGGATGACATATTGATCTACTCTCCTGATAAACAGGCTCACATTGGTCAAGTTCGGGCAGTTCTCCAAAGGCTCCGGGAGAACTGTCTCTTTGCTAAACTAGAAAAATGTTTATTTTTTGCTCAGGAACTGTCTTTTCTGGGGTTCATCGTGTCTGCTGAAGGGTATCGCATGGATCCTAATAAGGTGCAGGCCATTGTCGAGTGGGTTCAACCTTGTGATTTGAAGGCTCTGCAGCGTTTCCTAGGATTCGCCACTTATCGTAAATTTATAAGGGGGTTCTCACAGGTGGTTAAACCCCTCACAGACATGACTCAAAAGGAGGCCGATATCAAGAATTGGTCAACCGCAGCCATAGCGGCATTTCAGTTTTTGAAAAATTGTTTCATGTCTGCCCCGGTTCTTATTCAACCGGACCCGTCTGAACCATTTATTGTTGAGGTGGACGCCTCAGAGGTGGGGGTGGGGACGGTATTGTCCCAAGGACCCGCCACTTTGACCAATTTGAGACCTTGCGCCTTTTTCTCAAAGAAATTCTCCCCTGCAGAGAAACTATGATGTAGGGAATCAAGAACTTCTGGCCGTAAAGTTGGCTTTTGAAGAATGGAGGCATTTTTTGGAGGGGGCTGTCCATCCTATAACCGTAATGACAGACCACAAAAACCTAGCTTACATTGAGTCAGCTAAAAGGTTGACGCCCAGACAGGCTAGATGGTCACTTTTTTATCCCGATTCAACTTCTCGATCACTTTTCGGCCAGGATCCAAAAATGTCAGAGCGGATGCCTTGTCACGCAGTATAGATCCAGTGTCCCCCCCGGAACCTCCATCCTCCATTCTTCAGCCTGGGGTGGTGGTGGCAGGTATTTCTAATATGTTGGAACGGGAGATTAGGGAAGCCCAGTCTCTTGCACCTCCGGCTAAGCCGGTGGATAAACTTTTTGTGCCAGTTCAGTTTCGTCTCAAGGTCCTCCGGGAGTTCCATGACTCAGTTCTGGGTGGACATCCAGGGATCTCGGCCACCCGGAAGGCCATTGCTAGAGTATTCTGGTGGTCTTCTTTAGCCTCTGATGTTGGGGAATATGTGTCTGCATGTGATGTTTGTGCCCGTGCAAAAACCCCCCATAACCGGCCAGCTGGGGAATTGGTACCACTGCCAATTCCTGAGAGACCATGGACTCATCTGTCCATGGATTTCATCACCAACCTTCCTCCCTCCAAGGTTAATACCGTTGTCTGGGTTGTGGTGGATAGGTTTAGTAAGGAGGCACATTTTATACCTTTGGAAGCTCTACCTAATGCGGAAACATTGTCCAGATTGTTTGTTGAGCATGTGGTGCGGTTGCATGGGTACCCTTGAATGTGGTGTCTGATAGGGGAGTGCAATTTGTTTCCAGATTTTGGAGCGCTTATTGTAAGAGGTTAGGTATTGGTCTGTCCTTTTCATCCGCTTATCATCCAGAGACTAATGGGCAGACCGAGCGGACCAATCAGTCTCTGGAGCAAATTCTGCGTTGCTTGACCTCAGCCCGACAGGATGATTAGTGTTGTGTTACCGTTGGCCGAGTTTGCATTTAACAACCGCATTAACCAGTCTACGGGTACATCTCCCTTTTTCTGCAATTATGGGTTTCATCCTCATTTTGTAGAATTTTCCCATTTGAATTCTGGGTGTCCTGGGGCGGATGAGACGATCCAGCGGTTGGGGGAGGTATGGCGGGAAGTCGAGTAACATTACGAAGGCCCAGGACAAATTTAAATTTTTTGCGGACAAAAAACGATCCGCGGGACCGGTGTTTCAGATTGGGGATAAGGTATGGCTGTCCACCAAGAATATAAGGCTCAAGGTCCCCTCTGCGAAGCTTGGACTCAAGTTTATAGGTCCCTATGAAATTACTGAAGCAGTTAACCCAGTGGCTTTTCGGTTGCGTCTCCCGCCATCTCTGCGGATCCCTAATGTTTTCCATAAGGCCCTTTTGAAACCTGTGAGGTCCGGTGGGGAGGGATCATCAGCTTCCCCGCCACCGGCTTTGGTAGACGGGCAGTCGAAGTACGAGGTGGAACGAATTGTCGACTCCAGGTTGGTCCGTCGTGCCCTTCAATATCTGGTACATTGGAAAGGCTACGGTCGTGAAGAACGCTCATGGGTTCCTGCTCGATCGGTTCATGCGGATCGGCTGGTCCGGGCCTTTCACGCCAAGTACCCTGAGAGACCTGGGGGTCCGGTGGCCCCCAATTGAGAGGAGGGTACTGTCATGATCCAGGACGGGGTTTCGCTTTGGCCCGTCCTGGTCAGACTGGGGGTTAATTGTTCTTCCTCTCTGGCAGAGGGCGGCTATTTAATGCTCACTGGACCTAGGTCCGGTGTCAGTTATACTCCTGCCCTCGGCTGAGTTAGTTGACCTCTTGTATACGTGTGCCTTGTGCCTGATAACTTCTTGCTTGTTTGGTTGTGATCCGGTTCTGTCCCTGTTACAAGTTCTGCCGGCTCCTCTTGTACCGCACCGCTCTCTCGTGTATGACTCTCTGCTTGTGACTCGACTGCTCTCTGCTCGTCCCTTTGGTACCGCACCGCCCTCTTGTGTATGACCTTTGGCTTTGTCTGACCTCCCGTCTGTTTATCCCTCCTGTACCTCGTTTGCCCGTACTGTGTATGACCTCCGTTTTGCCCGACTGAGTTTTCTACCTTCTCTGAAAGCAGGACGCTAAGCCCCGCCCCCTTGCAATCACATGACCGTAGGTCCTGTGCCGGCTTGCTAACCTTCAGTGTTCAGGTCCTGTGCATCTGTACTTTCCGGCTGTTCTTGTCCCCAGGGGTCCCTACAGTGCGGGTGAGTCCCTGCTCAGCGGAGGCTGTACGCCGGCGCTGTCAGGATCCTGATATATACCCTGTAGCATTATACTTTTCAAGAAAGGCATCCAGTCCCTTCTTAAATTTTAGTAGGGAATCACTCATTACAACATCATATGGCAGAGAGTTCCATAGTCTCACTGCTCTTACAGTATAGAATCCGCGTCTGTGAGTATGCTTAAACCTTCTTTCCTCCAGACGTAGAGGATTCCCCCTTGTCCCCGTCACAGGTCTAAGAGTAAAAAGATTAGAAAGGTCTTGGTATTGTCCCCGCATATATTTATACATTGAAATAAGATCACCCCTAAGCCAACGATTCTCCAAACTAAATATCCCCAAGTGTAATAACCTGTCTTGGTATTGCAGACCCCCTAGTTCCCTAATAACCTTGGTCGCTCTTCTCTGCACCCGCTCCAGTTCAGCTATGTCTTTCTTATACACCGGAGACCAGAACTGTACACAGTATTCTAAGTGTGGTCGCACTAGTGACTTATATAGAGGTAAAATTATGTTCTCCTCATGAGCGTCTATGCCTCTTTTAATGCATCCCATTATTTTATTTGCCTTTGCAGCAGCTGCCTGCCAATGGCCGCTAAATATGAGTTTGTCGTCCACCCATACACCCAGGTCTTTTTCAGTGACTGTTTTGCCCAGTGTTTTACAATTAAGCACATAATTATACATCTTGTTCGTTCTACCCAAGTGCATGACCTTACATTTATCCCCATTAAAGCTCATTTGCCATTTATCAGCCCAAGCTTCTAGTTTCCATAAATCCTCCTGTAATATAAAATTGTCCTCCTCTGTATTGATTACCCTGCAGAGTTTAGTGTCATCTGCAAATATTGAAATTCTACTCTCTATGCCCCCTAAAAGGTCCTTAATAAATATGTTAAAAAGAAGCGGGCCCAAAACTGACCCCTGTGGTACCCCACTGCTAACCGTGACCCAGTCCGAGTGTGCTCCATTAATAACCACCCTTTGTTTCCTATCCCTGAGCCAGCTCTTAACCTACCTACACATATTTTCCCCTATCCCCATTGTTCTCATTTAATGTATCAAGCTTTTGTGTGGCACCGTACCAAAAGCTTTTGAAAAGTCTATATAAACCAAGTCCACTGCATTTCTTTGGTCCAGTCCAGAATTTACCTCTTCGTAGAAGCTTATCAGATTAGTCTGACAGGAACGGTCCCTCGTAAACCCATGTTGATGTTGGGTCATGAAGTTATTCTTCTTCAGATACTCCAGTATAGTATCTCTTAGAAAACCCTCCAGGATTTTACGCACAGTACAGGTTAAGCTTACTGGCCTATAATTTCCAAGTTCAGTTTTTGTCCCCTTTTTGAATATTGGCACCACATTTGCTATACGCCAGTCCTGTGGTACAGACCCTGTTACTATGGAATCTTTAAAAATTAAAAATAATGGTCCATCTATGACTGTAATTAATTCCTGCAGTACTCGGGGGTGTATCCCATCCAGGTTCGGGGATTTCTCAATTTTAGTGATTTTTAGACGCCGCCGTACTTCCTGCTGGATTAAGCAGGTGACATTTAAAGGAGAATTTTTGTTATCACTGGTCATGTTATCAGTCATGGGAATTTCTTGTGTAATTACTGTTGAAAAAAAGTCATTTAGCATATTGGGTTTTTCCTCATCTTCATCCACCATTTCGCCCAGACTATTTTCAAGGGGTCCAACACTATCATTTTTTAGTTTCTTATTATTTATGTAGTTAAAGAATATTTTGGGATTATGTTTACTTTCTCTGGCAACGAGTCTCTCTGTCTTAATCTTTGCTGTCTTGATTTGCATTTTACGGAATTTATTTCATCTTCTGTATTTATTTGATGCCTCATCACTACCTACTTGCTTTAATTCTCTAAATGCTTTCTTTTTGTCACTTATTGCGCTCCTTACAGCTCCATTTAGCCATAGTGGTTTCCTCCTATTTCTAGCATGTTTATTCCCATACGGTATATATTGTGCACAGTTCATATTCAGGATGCTAATAAACGTCTCCCATTTTCCTTGTGTATTTTTATGTCTCATATCGCTCCAGTTTAGGCACTAAGATCATCTCTCATGTGTTGGAAATTTGCCTTCCTGAAGTTTAGTGTCCTTATAACCCCTCTACTACACATCTTATTAAAGGATACAAAAAAAACCTCATTATTTTGTGATCACTATTACCCAAGTGACCCCCAACCCTTATATTTGATATGTGGTCTGGCCTGTTGGTTAATATTAGGTCTAGCAGTGCCCCCCCTCTTGTTGGGTTCTTAACTAGTTGTGAAAGGTAGCTGTCTCTCATTGTTGTCAAAAACCTATTACCTTTGCTGTAATTACAGGTTTCTGTTTCCCAATGTATTTCAGGGTAGTTGAAGTCCCCCATAATAATGACTTCTCCTTGAGTCGCAGCTTCATCTATTTGCTTTATGAGGATATTCTCCATTGCTTCATGTATTTTTGGAGACTTATAACAAACACCTATCAGTAATTTATTATTTTTCCCCCCTCTCCTTCTCCACCCACAAGGACTCTACATTTTCATTAGATTCACATATATTATCACGCAGGATGGGGTTTTAAGGATGATTTTACATATAGACACCCCCCCTCACTTATTTGTATGGTCATTTCTGAACAGACTATAGCCCTGTAAATTAACCGCCCAGTCATGGCTCTCGTCCAGCGATGTCTCAGATATCCCCACCATGTCATAATTATGTTCCAACAAAGTTAGTTCTAATTCCTCCATTTTGTTGGCGAGGCTTCTGGCATTAGTATACATGCACTTTATGTATCTCTCTGTACCTCTATTCTTCTCTAAAATCTTAACTGTTCAAACTCCACCCCCAAAGTCTAATATTTAAATTTGTTTGGTGATCTGAAACATTTAAGTGTGACAAACTTGCAAAAGAATAGGAAATCAGGGAGGATCAAACACTTTTTCACACAACTGTATAGTTTTGTGAGAAAATATTCAGTATAATCTGTGCTTTCATCATTTAATCCTCTGCTCTGGAATTTTTGGGCCTGTAGAGGGCCCGGTCAGTTACTGACAGATGTGTGTATAAGTTGGTATAGCTAATATTTTACATCTTACTTTACCATTTAGACTATAGCTGGCCAAAATGCAGTCAGCAAAACTAAGACCGAGAAAGCCGAAGAGCTGAAAAAAGTGGCCCATAAGCCCCACCACATTCTCATCCACCACCCGTCCGCCGCTTGCCATTGTCAGCACTATCTGCTCCCTCAGGATGCAGACAGCAGTGAATACATTAGTGAATGGAGCCACTGGCAGCTCTTCCATCAATCAGCGTGTCAGGAGCAGAACGCTGGGAAAAAGGAGTAAGGGGGAGTATGTTTTTGTTTCATATGTTTACAGGAGGCTTGCCCGTTTATAAGAGGCTATGTAGGGGCTCATACTGTATGTAGAGAGACTATGTCGGGGCTCATACTTGTAGAGAGACTATGTGGGGGCTCATACTTGTAGAGAGATTATGTGGGGGCTCATATTGTATATAGAGGGGCTATGTAGGTCTCATACTGTACGTAGAAGACTGTGCAACGGCTCATACTTTATATAGAGGGCTATTTGCATACTCATGCAGTATATAGGGGATGTCAGCACACAATTCTGCTCAATATTAAGTGAAAAAAAATCAATCTAAAATAATAAATATAATGTTCATATTAACATAGAGCCGAATAAATTTCAACCTATTGGTTCAGCCCTCCACAACAGTTACGTTCTCTTATGTGGCCCCTTGGGAAAATGAATTGCCCACACCTAATTTAGACAATTTCTGTATGTATAGTTTTAACGTGTTGTGAGAATCATGTGGGAATAGTGGATGACGGCAGGTATATCTCGCCAAGATACCTTTCCTATGTGGCCTAGTCTGGTCAGTATCTCACCTGGTGACTAATGAATAATGGGAGGCGGATATAAAAGGATACCAGGTGGTTGCGTGAGGGTCTCATCCTGGGAACACAAGAGAGCCTGTCTGTGTGAGAGACACACGTGAGTGGAAGCAGTGCCCACTGCAACTGTGGTTTGGCTGGACGGGAGAAGCCCGCCAGTTGGTAGTTAGGTTGTACCTTGTTTAGTTAATGCCGGACAGGCAAGGATTTGTTTTATGTTTTATTTCCTTTATGCATTGCTTTCACCGTTAATAAACCTGACCCAGTGTCAGGTATACCCGAATCCCGGCTCTGCGCCTGAGTTTCATGCTGAACGCACGTGACCTTTGACACCAGCAAAGGCGATCCAAGAGTGTTTTATCACAGTGTCCATACCTTTGGATACTCAGTTTCTGATGTCCATGAAAGTAACTGAACAGGATATTGGTTTTGTGTTTAGCTTTCCTGACAGTTCAAATGTGGTTTGAGATGAGGCAGTCTGCTGGCTCTTCTTGGAACTTACATTTCCTTTTTGTGATAATGTACTGTAATTTAATCTCTTCTGAAAGTCAGTAAAACCTCCATGATGCTGATGGTCTGGTAGACCGGTTTTGCACACAAATAGAAAGGACTAACTAGTACATACAAGCCGGTGTGAACAATTGCAAGCTAGGACAACCAAGTCAATAAAGCTAAGAAAAAAGTAGCAGCAGTATGAAATGTTAAAAACAAAGAATTTAGAAAACTGGATAAAGTCAATAAAAAGCTATCATATCAGGTTGAGTTCCCAACAATAAGGATCTTGTCGCTTGCTGTTGGGCTCTCATGAACTGGCTAATTTATGCACTAAGTACCCTATTTTTCGGATTATATGACACACTTTTTCCCTCAAAATTTGGGAGGAAAATGGGGATGTGTCTTATAATCCGAAGGCAGCTTACCGGGGGATTGGGTGGCTGCGGTGGAGAGGGGTCAAAGGAGGCAGGGTTGCTGCTTTGGTAAGCCGGCGGCGGCAGAAGTGGGGTAATGCTATGGCCCCTCATAAGATGCCGGTGAGCGGAGTCTCCTTTTCCACAGATTTCCGTGCAGTGGGTCTGAGGAAAATGGTCGCAGGAGGCGGTGAATGCACAGATTGAGAACTATCTAGGCGTGATCTCCAAATGCACATAGAGCACGCTATTTTCCCCAAGGCCCATCACAGGGAAATCAGTGGGACTTGGGACTTCGCTCACCAGTATCAACATCTTATGAGATCTCAGGGCCTGCAGCATCGCCCCACCTGGACGCCCCCTTCCTCCCACCTCGGGGCCCGCAGCATAACCCTATACTGCCGCCGGACTCCTGAAGAGACCCTGCCTCCTATGACCCCGTTCCCACGACGCTGTCCCCCCAATAAGCTACCGTTAAAACGGACTATATTTAAAATCAATTTCTTCCTATTTTTCGCCCAAATTTGGGGAACGTCTTATGGTCCGGTGCGTCTTTTAGTCAGCAAAATACAGTACCTTTATTTTTTTTTCTGTAGCAATAATGCAGTTCCATTTTTCTATAGTTCCTATTTAAATATTATAGTATTTACGTATTTTCTGTGGCAATAATGCCGTGCCTATTTTCTAAATTCAGTATTTTAAGCATTTCAGAGTGCAGATATCTTTTTCTTAGCTCTATTCACTTGGTTGTCCTAGCTTGCACCTGTTCACATTGGTTTGGATGTGCCCTGTTTTCTATGTGCCGTGAACTCCTCCTGACCCGAGCAATCCTACACCCATTAGTTTAAGGGGGTTTTAACCCATGAGCCTGTTTTCACCTCTCTGACCAAGCCATGTTTTTCAATTTTGACCACTATCACATTATGAGGTAATAACTGTGGAACGCTTCAATAGATCCCACCGATTTGGAGATTGTTTTCTTGTGACATATTTGTATTAGGAGGTAAAATTTGTTCGATATAACTTGTGTTTATTTGTGAAAACAATGGAAATTTAGCGAATATGTCATAATTTTCAAACTTTTCATTTTTATGCACTTAAACCAGAGAGTTACCGTATTTTTTGGACTGTAAGACGCACCTAGGTTTTGGAGGAGGAAGCTGGAAAAAAATTTAAGCAAAATATGTGGTCATGACGCACTGCTATGGGAGGGGGGGAGGAATGGTCCCACCATCCTGATATACAGTATATTATCCCCATCCAGGTATTTTGTGATCTTCCATTCTTCGCTGTTTGGAGAACTTCTCATGGAAGATGTTGACCTGAGACAATACGGGCCTCAACAGTTTCATAAGTACTGGTACCTACCTGAGTGCCAAATATTAGGACCTTGATGACTACCTCCTGAAGGAAGGTCCCCGTATTGCCTGCAGATCGAAACAGTGCAAAAGTAATGTACAGTAATGTGTACAATGTGCATGGCCAATTTTTTGTACCAAACTTTAGCTTTTCTCATGGCATTGTATGGTTTGAGGACCTGAACTGAAATCTACACCCCCCCCCCATGTACTTATAATGCAGGATACATTCTGGCTTTGGGACTTCTGTTGTGGTGCTTTGCACAGTGACAAGGGAGCTGTTGTCACGGCGTATGGTGGTCAAGATAAGTTAATCCCTTGTGTCCTTATAGTTTACCACCAGCATGTTGTGGCTGCATTGGGCTCTGCTGTTACCTTTTCTCAACAGTTGCCCAAGTAGTGGCTCAGGGAGGCGCCTCTAATTTTTTTTGCACAGTGCCACATTCAACTGTACCTCTGAGAGAGGGTCTTGAAGAGTGGGATGCTGGAGTATGTCAGTACGCAAATGTTGCCAAAGCACTGGGTTTCTGATTATGCCCATATGCAGCACACTGCCCCAAAACGTCATAATCTCTGCTGCATTTACAGGAGTCCATCTAGCGTATGTTGACATGGGATTTTTGGTGAAAAATTGATGGGCATACAAATTTGTCTGGGCCACCATAAGATTTATTATTTCATCACTGAAAAAGAATTTGAAAAAGTCTATTTCAGTGAAGCCGGTGGTGTCAAATGGGATTCCTGACCTGCCCATGAAATCTGGAATAACAGGCTGATAATTTTCAGGGGTTGATGTCCAAAAGGGATCAGCTGCTGTAGAGGATGCCTGGGTCCTAGGACGCCTTGCCTTGCTCACTAGATAAAGAGGCAATAAGAGATATAAGCATAAACTCTCCAAAAACTCACAAGTTCAATGGATGTAAGAATTGTGAAGGTGATATCAAAGAAGGGTTCCTATGTTAACATGTAACTTGGCCTGTTAGGATGTTTTGGAGTTAAATAGCTTTTTTTGTTCAGTGAATGTGACCTCCTAATGCTGGAAATTCCACAAATGAGCATTTTCAGTTCTTTAAAACATATCAAAGGTTTAGAATTTCTACTGTGCCTAATAATTTGGAACAGTGCATTTTTTTAAGTTTTTATTCATTTTGGAGATTATACTGTTATCATTGGGAGGTTTCTTCAATAAAATTTGACGTATACTCTAACGGGTGATGACTTTTATTAGACTGACTGTCATTTGCAATTTGCAGCGACCATTTATGAAAATCAGAGAAAAATATCAGTTGCATAAAAATTTGGAACATGGTGTATTTTTTTTCTCTGTCAAGAACATTGCAGACATAATTTCATGCCAATCATTTGTATTCTACTTGTCATGGGACTATAAAACCCCCTTCCTTTGTCGAGCAGGGACGGGAAACCTGGCTCAAAAAGTTAAGTATTCTCAAAGCCTCAAGAAGAAAGCTGGCATCTAGCTAAGCAGGTGGTCAAGCCTTAAAAGGCTGCGCATAACAGATCTCAAGCCGTGAGCCAACTTAACTCAGGACAAGGGCTTGCTTGCAATATTGAGTTTTACTGAATCGAAGCCACCAGAGAAAGCTTCTAGAATATACTAGAAACAGACTTCCAAAAGGAGTTATGGAGATACTACACATAAAAGCCATATATCATGGATATTTCCAAGATTCCCAGAACAGAGCAAATGCCTTATGTGCTCTTGATCCGTTCTAGCACCCCAGGGTGGGGAGAAACATAGAATGGCTAGTAGGAACTAGGTAGCAAAGTCATGTTTGGTCAACATGTAGCAGGGGCCCTGCCGGATGCAGTGGCACCAAAACAGTCTCCCTAGGGCAGTTCATTAAGCAGTTATGACCCATTTTAGGTTTGGGATTTTTAGCGGCTAGAGGCAAGGGGAGAGGATTTACGTTCAGTCCAAGGGGGCAGGAGGGAAGCGATCCAAAAACCTCCTGTATAGCATGGCCCATTCCTTTTTCTCTGGGGAGGTTGCGACGACACATCATGTGAGAAGTCAAAGTAAAGAGACCACCATCCTCCCGTATGGCATCCCTTCTCAACAAGCCAGGTCTTTCATCTGACTAGTAACTGACTCTTATATTCAGCATACTTTTGTACTACCACTATTTGTATTTGCATATCTGACCAATGTACAGTTGTGGCCAAAAGTATTGACACCCCTGCAATTTTGTCAGATAATACTCAGTTTCTTCCTGAAAATGATTGCAAACACAAATTCTTTGGTATTATTATCTTCATTTAATTTGTCTTAAATGAAAAAACACAAAAATAATTGTCCTAAAGCCAAATTGGATATAATTCCACATCAAACATAAAAAAGAGGGTGGATAAAAGTACTGGCACTGTTTGAAAAATCATGTGATGCTTCTCTAATTTGTGTAATTAACAGCACCTGTAACTTACCTGTGGCACCTAACAGGTGTTGGCAATAACTAAATCACCCTTGCAGCCAGTTGACATGTATTAAAGTTGACTCAACCTCTGTCCTGTGTCCTTGTGTGTACCACATTGAGCATGGAGAAAAGAAAGAAGACCAAAGAACTGTCTGAGGACTTGAGAAACCAAATTGTGAGGAAGCATGAGCAATCTCAAGGCTGCGCCTTGTTTTATTATAATGGGGGAGCGGTGTGCGCTTCTGGATCAACTCCCTCCCGGAAGTATCCAGTACACCGGCTACCCCCGGCATGTGACGTCACTTCCAGTGCGACCGGAAGCCGTCCCCTATTCAGTCGGCGCCAGCGTCGTGATGGGCACGCCTCCTCCCGGCCCAGCCTCCAGACAGGAGCGTCCAGCGGGGGGAATGCGCGCGGCACTGACAGCCCCCCCCTGGCTGGGATTACAGGCGCGCGCCACCGCACCCAGCTGCCTTTCCCCCATACGGACCTCGGCCTCCAGACTGGACTTCATCAGAGGGGGATCCCCCTGGAGGCATGAGACCTGCCACAGGCACCTGCAGGAACAGGAAACCAAACTGAGGAGAGAGGCGCCGCCCCCTTCTTTCATCTCTGCTACAGGTTTCCTGTTCCTGGGGGCGGATACTATCTCTCATGTGCGGTGCTGTCATGGGGAAGGGAAAAAACCAATCCGTTTCATCAGTCTTCCACAATTTACGCCGGATCCGTAACTCCGGCGTGATGCCGGATCCTGTCTGATGTGTGAAAGTAGCGTTAGGAGAGTAAAACTAATTCCAAAATGTTCTTCAACTACAGTGGGGGAAAAAAAGTATTCAGCCAGCCACCAACTGCGCAAGTTCAACCACTTAGAAAGATGAGAGTGGCCTGTAATTGACATCATATGTAGACTACAACTATTGGAGTCAAAATGAGAAAACAAATCCAGAAAATCACATTGTCTGATTTGACAGGATTTTTTTTCCAAATTATGGTGGAAAAATAAGTATTCGGTCACCTAAAAACATGCAAGATTTCTGGCTCTCACAGACCTGTAACTTCTTCTTTAAGAGGTTCCTCTGTCCTCCACTCATTACCTGTAGTAATGGTACCTGTTTGAACTTGTTACCAGTATAAAAGACACCTGTCCACAACCTCAAACAGTCACACTCCAAACAACACTATGGTGAAGACCAAAGAGCTGTCGTCGAAGGACACCAGAAATAAAATTGTAGCCCTGCACCAGGCAGGGAAGCCTGAATATGCAATAGACAAGCAGCTCAGTGTGATGAAATCAACTGTGGGAGCAATAATAAGAAAATGGAAGACATACAAGATCACTGATAATCTCCCTTTATCTGTGGCTCCAAGCAAGATCTCACCCCGTGGGGTCAAAATGATCACAACAATGGTGATCAAAAATCCCAGACCACACGGGGGGGACCTAGTGAATAACCTGCATACAGCTGGCATCTCCGGAACAAAGACTTCCATCAGTAACACACTACGCCGCCAGGGACTCAGATCCTGCATTGCCAAATGTGTCCCCCTGCTTAAGCCAGTACATGTCCGGGCCCATCTGAAGTTTGCTAGAGAGCATTTGTATTATCCAGAAAAGTACTGGGAGAATGTCATATGGTCTGATGAAACCAAAGTACAACTGTTTGGTAGAAACAAAACTCGTCGTGTTTGGAGGAGACAATGCTGAGTTGCATCCAAAGATCACCGTACCTACTGTGAAGGAAGAGGGTGGGAACATCATGCTTTGGGGCTTTCTCTGCAAAGGGACCAAGACGACTGATCCGTATACATGAAAGAATGAATGGGGCCATGTATTTTGAGATTGAGTGCAAACCTCCTTCCATCAGCAAGGGCATTGAAGATGAAACGTGGATGGGTCTTTCAGCATGATAATGATCCCAAGCACACCGCCAGGGCAACGAATGAGTGGCTTTGTAAGAAGCATATGAAGGTCCTGGAGTGGCCTAGCCAGTCTCGAGATCTCAACCCCATAAAAAAATCTTTGGAGGGATTTGAAAGTCCGTGTTGCCCAGCGACAGGCCCAAGACATCAATGCTCTAGAGGAGATCTGCATGGAGGAATGGGCCAACATACCACCAACAGTGTGTGCCAACCTTGTGAAGACTTAGGGTGTGTGCACACGTTGCGGATTTGGTCCTGCAGATCCGCAGCAGTTTCCATGTGGCTTACAGCACCATGCAAACCTATGGAAAATGAAATCCGCTGCTCACATGCTGCGGAAAATTCCACGCAGATTCGCTGCAATTTATTTTCTTCAGCATGTCACTTTTTTTTTGCGGAACCGCAGCTGCATTCGGTTCTGGGACATTCAGGGTGTGTTCACACATTGCGGTTTTTGCTGCATCTTTTTCTGCAGAGAAACCGCAGCTCTTGGCAGAAACCGCAGGGTGAAATATTTCTGCGGATTGCTAGTTTTTGTTCAGCGGATTTCATGCAGGATCTCGTGCGTTTTGGCAGGGAGAGAGAGAGAGAGTTTGAATGTCCCAGAAAGGAATGCAGCTGCGGTTCCGCAACAAAGAAGTGACATGCTGTGGAAAATAAACTGCAGCGAATCTACGTGGAATTTTCCACAGCATGTGAACAGCGGATTTCGTTTTCCATAGTATTACATGGTAATGTAAGCTGCATTGAACTGCTGCGGATCCGCAGGACCAAATCCGCTGCGGATCCGCAGCAGAAACCGCAACGTGTGCACACATCCTAAGCCGCATGGAAACTGCTGCGGATCCGCAGGACCGGATCCGCAGCAAAAACCGCAACGTGTGCACACACCCTCAGTCTCCTTCAATCTCTCTCCCCCTCACTACCAAAACCCACGAGAACCTGCATGAAATCCGCTGAACAAAAACTAGCAATCCACAGGAATATTTCACCCTGCGGTTTCTGCCAAGAGCTGCGGTTTCTCTGCAGAAAAAGATGCAGCAAAAACCGCAACGTGTGAACACACCCTTACAGAAAACGTTTGAACTCTGTCATTGCCAACAAAGGATACATAACAAAATATTGACATGAACTTTGGTTAATGACCAAATACTTACCGTATATAATTGAGTATAAACTGACCCGAGTATAAGCCGAGGCCCCTAATTTTGCCACAAAAAACCTGGAAAAACTTATTGACTCGAGTATAAGCCGAGGGTGGGAAATGCAGCAGCTACTGGTAAATTTCAAAAATAAAAAGATACTAATAAAAGTAAAATTAATTGAGACATGAGTAGGTTAAATGTTTTTGAATATCCATATTGAATCAGGAGCCCCATATAACGTTCCATACAGTTCATGATGGCCCCATAAGATGCTCCATACAAAAATATGCCCCATATAATGCTGCAGAAAGGGTAATGATGGTCCCATAAGATGCTCCATATTAATATATGCCCCATATAATGCTGCACAAAGGTTAATGGTGGCCCCATAACATAATAATATAGTTATTAAGGTTGAAGGAAGACTAAGTCCATCTAGTTCAACCCATATCCTATCCTAACTTGCCCTAACATGTTGATCCAGAGGAAGGCAAAAAAAACCCATGTGGCAAACAGTAAGCTTCACATTGGGGAAAAAAATTCCTTCCCGACTCCACATACGGCAATCAGACTAGCTCCCTGGATCACCGCAATATTAAGGAAACTAGTGTATATACCCTGTAATATTATACTTTTCAAGAAAGGCATCCAGTCCCTTCTTAAATTTTAGTAGGGAATCACTCATTACAACATCATATGGCAGAGAGATCCATAGTCTCACTGCTCTTACAGTAAAGAATCCGCGTCTGTGAGTATGCTTAAACCTTCTTTCCTCCAGACGTAGAGGATGCCCCCTTGCCCCCGTCACAGGTCTAAGAGTAAAAAGATAATTAGAAAGGTCTTTGTACTGTCCCCGCATATATTTATACATTGCAATAAGATCACCCCTAAGCCTTCGATTCTCCAAACTAAATAACCCCAAGTGTAATAACCTGTCTTGGTATTGTAAACCCCCTAGTTCCCTTATAACCTTGGTCGCTCTTATCTGCACCTGCTCCAGTTCAGCTATATCTTTCTTATACACCAGAGACCAGAACTGTACACAGTATTCTAAGTGTGGTCGCACTAGTGTCTTGTATAGAGGTAAAATGATGTTCTCATCATGAGCATCTATGCCTCTTTTAATGCATCCCATTATTTTATTTGCCTTTGCAACAGCTGCCTGACACTGGCCACTAAATGTGAGTTTGTCGTCCACCCATACACCTAGGTCTTTTTCAGTGACAGTTTTGCCCAGTGTTTTACAATTAAGCACATAATTATACATCTTGTTCGTTCTACCCAAGTGACTGACCTTACATTTATCCCCATTAAAGCTCATTTGCCATTTATCAGCCCAAGCTTCTAGCTTACATAAATCCTCCTGTAATATAAAATTGTCCTCCTCTGTACTGATTACCCTGCAGTTTAGTGTCATCTGCAAACATTGAAATTCTACTCTCTATGCCCCCTACAAGGTCATTAATAAATATGTTAAAAAGAAGCAGGCCCAATACTGACCCCTGTGGTACCCCACTGCTAACTGTGACCCAGTCCGAGTGTGCTCCATTAATAACCATCCTTTGTTTCCTATCCCTGAGCCAGCTCTTAACCCACCTACACATATTTTCCCCTATCCCCATTGTTCTCATTTTATGTATCAACCTTTTGTGTGGCATCGCATCAAAAGCTTTTGAAAAGTCCATGTACACCACGTCCACTGCATTCCCTTGGTCCAGTCCGGAACTTAGCTCTTCATAAAAGCTTATCAGATTAGTCTGACAGGAACAGTCCCTTGTAAACCCATGTTGATATTGGGTCATGAGGTTATTTGCTTTACGAGGATATTATCCGTTGCTTCCATTATTTTTGGAGACTTATAACAAACCCCTATCAGTAATTTATTATTTTTCCCCCCTCCCCTTATATCTACCCACAGGGACTCTACATTTTCATTAGATTCATATACAGTTGTGGCCAAAAGTATTGACACCCCTGCAATTCTGTCAGATAATACTCAGTTTCTTCCTGAAAATGATTGCAAACACAAATTCTTTGGTATTATTATCTTTATTTAATTTGTCTTAAATGAAAAAAACACAAAAAGAATTGTCCTAAAGCCAAATTGGATATAATTCCACATCAAACATAAAAAAGAGGGTGGACAAAAGTATTGGCACTGTTCGAAAAATCATGTGATGCTTGTCTAATTTGTGTAATTAACAGCACCTGTAACTTACCTGTAGCACCTAACAGGTGTTGGCAATAACTAAATCACACTTGCAGCCAGTTGACATGGATTAAAGTTGACTCAACCTCTGTCCTGTGTCCTTGTGTGTACCACATTGAGCATGGAGAAAAGAAAGAAGACCAAAGAACTGTCTGAGGACTTGAGAAACCAAATTGTGAGGAAGCATGAGCAATCTCAAGGCTACAAGTCCATCTCCAAAGACCTGAATGTTCCTGTGTCTACCGTAAAGAACCTCGACTAACATCCAAACAAGTTCAAGCTGCCCTGCAGTCCGAGGGTACAACAGTGTCAACCCGTACTATCCGTCGGCGTCTGAATGAAAAGGGACTGTACGGTAGGAGACCCAGGAAGACCCCACTTCTTACCCAGAGACATAAAAAAGCCAGGCTGGAGTTTGCCAAAACTTACCTGAAAAAGCCTAAAACATTTTGGAAGAATGTTCTCTGGTCAAACAAGACAAAAGTAGAGCTTTTTGGGCAAAGGCATCAACATAGAGTTTACAGGAGAAAAAAAGAGGCATTCAAAGAAAAGAACACGGTCCCTACAGTCAGACATGGCGGAGGTTCCCTGATGTTTTGGGGTTGCATTTCTGCCTCTGGCACTGGACTGCTTGACCGTGTTCATGGCATTATGAAGTCTGTAGACTACCAACAAATTTTGCAGCATAATGTAGGGCCCAGTGTGAGAAAGTTGGGTTTCCCCTCAGAGGTCATGGGTCTTCCAGCAGGACAATGACCCAAAACACACTTCAAAAAGCACTAGAAAATGGTTTGAGAGAAAGCACTGGAGACTTCTAAGGTGGCCAGCAATGAGTCCAGACCTGAATCCCATAGAACACCTGTGGAGAGATCTAAAAATGGCAGTTTGGAGAAGGCACCCTTCAAATATCAGGGACCTGGAGCAGTTTGCCAAAGAAGAATGGTCTAAAATTCCAGCAGAGCATTGTAAGAAGCTCATTGATGGTTACCAGAAACGGTTGGTCGCAGTTATTTTGGCTAAAGGTTGTGCAACCAAGTACTAGGCTGAGGGTGCCAGTACTTTTGTCTGGCCCATTTTTGGAGTTTTGTGTGAAATGATCAATGTTTTGCATTTTGCTTCATTCTCTTTTGTGTTTTTTCATTTAAGACAAATTAAATGAAGATAATAATACCAAAGAATTTGTGTTTGCAATCATTTTCAGGAAGAAACGGAGTATTATCTGACAGAATTGCAGGGGTGTCAATACTTTTGGCCACAACAGTATATTATCAAGAAGGATGGGTTTTAAGGATGATTTTACATATAAACAAACGCCTCCCCCTTGCTTATTTGTTCGGTCATTTCTGAACAGACTATAGCCCTGTAAATTAACCGCCCAGTCATGGCTCTCATCTAGCCATGTCTCAGATATCCCCACCATGTCATAATTATGTTCCAACAACATTAACTCCAATTCCTCCATCTTGTTGGCGAGGCTTCTGGCATTAGTATACATGCACTTTATGTATCTCTGTGTAGAATAGAGGTACACACCTCTATTCTTTCTTAAATTATTAACTGTATCAAGCCCACCCCCCATGCCACCCCCAATTTCATTATTTGTGCCCAGGTCTATATCTGCACTGTCTTCTCCTCCCATAAAAGGAATACCGCCCCCATCCCTAGTTTAAACACTACTCCAACCTTCTAGCCATTTTCTCCTCCAGCACAGCTGCACCCTCCCCATTGAGGTGCAGCCCGTCCCTAGCGTAGAACCTGTAGCCAACTGAGAAGTCGGCCCAGTTCTGCAGGAACCCAAACCCCTCCTTCCTACACCAATTCCTGAGCCACTTATTAACCTCCCTAATCTCCCGTTGCCTCACTGGCATGGCACGTGGTACAGGAAGCATTTCCGAAAATACCACCTTGGAGGTCCTTGCTTTAAGCTAACAGCCTAATTCCCTGAAATCATCTTTAAGGACTTTCCACCTACCTTTAACTTTGTCATTTGTGCCAATGTGCACCATGACCGCTGGATCCTCACCAGCCCCTCCCAGTAATCTGTCAACCTGATCAGCGATGTGTCGGACTCGAGCGCCAGGTAGGCAGCACACCGTTCGACGATCCCTGTCTTTGTGACAGATTGCCCTATCTGTTCCCCTAATAATTGAGTTTCCCACTACCAGAACCTGTCTGGCCTGCCTTGCTCTTTTATTTCCCCCCTTACTGGAGCAGACACTTCTCCGGCTTTCAGAAGACATGCCTTGCTGCAGCAGTGCTACTCCTGCACTGACACTCCCCTCATCTGCCAACTTAGCAAACTTATTGGGGTGTGCCAGATCAGGACTAGCCTCCCTGGTGCTCTTCCCTCTACCCTGCCTTCTGTCACCCAGCTAGCTGCTTCATTGTCCTGCAGCTCCAACGTAGCATCCCCCCCTCATCTATCCCTTTGAGCATCTGCTCAGTGAGCAGAAGACTCCTTTCCATATCGTCTATGGATCTCAGTGTTGCCAGCTGCACATTTAGATCCAGTATCTGGGCTTCCAAATGCACAACGTGCTCACATCTCGCACAGCAGTATGCACCCTCGACCAGCTGTTCAAGGATTTCATACATGCGGCAAGACGTGCACTGGATAAGATGCTCCATATTAATATATGCCCCATATAATGCTGCACAAAGGTTAATGGTGGCCCAATAACATGCTCAATATTAAAATATATCCCATATAATAATGCTGCTGCAGTGATTTAAAAAAAAAAAAATTATACACTCACCTCTCGTTGTTGCCGGCTGCTCCTCAGCGTCGCCGGCTCTCTGCAGTGACTGTTCAGGCAGAGGGCACTCACTAATCACGTCATCGTGCCCTCTGACCTGAACGTCACAGCCAGAGCACCTGGGAGACAACGCAGCGGTGGAACGGGGACAGGTGAATATGGCATGGCTCACCCTCCCCCAGTGCTACTCATCTTCCTGGCATCTGCATATCAGGCTCTGCTACATCTCAGTCCCAGCGTCTGCATCTCTCTTCCTGTCAGCTTCCTGTGCGGTCATGTGATACCGCTCAATAAAGTAATGAATATGCTCTCCACCCCTATCAGAGTGGAGAAGCGTGCATATTCATTACTTTAACGAGCGGTGTCACATGACCACACAAGAAGAAACCAGGAAAAGAGAAGCAGACGCCGGGACTGAGATGTAGCAGGGCCTGATATGCAGACGCCAGGAGGGTGAGTATGATGTCTTGTGCTCCCCCGCTCCTCCTCCGGCTTTCTGACGTATGACTCGTGTATACGTCGAAAAGGTCATTTTCAGCACAAAAAAATGTGCTGAAAATCTCAGCTTATACACGAGTATATACGGTATTTTCCACCATAATTTGCACAAAAAAAAAATCTTGCCAAATGAGACAAGCTGATTTTCTGGGTTTGCTTTGTCATTTTGACTCTCATAGTTGTGGTCTACCTATGATGTCAATTACAGGCCTTTTTCATCTTTTTAAGTGGGAAAACTTGCACAATTGGTGGCTGATTAAATACTTTTTTTCCCCACTGTTTATCAATAGTAAAATAATCAAAAGTGAAAGTGTAGGCCCCTTAAAAAATTGTGAGGAAAGAATGGTTGTAGATGACGAGGAAACACCAAGGTTACTTACGGGTAGACGGTTTTTCCGGAGCCCATGACGGCACACATGAGAGAGGGGATCCGCCCAGTCAGGGCAGGAACCCTACTGAAGATAAAAGGGGCGGTACCTCTCCCTCGCTTCAGTGGGTTTACAGAGCATGAGAGGCCTCCCCGGGTTAGTACACATGGTAAAACTATCACCACATTATTTCTAACTAAAAAAGCACCCAAACTATAGTGCACACCAAAGGAGTGAAAAGGGGGGGAATATACAGGTGCCGTCATGGGCTCCGGAAAAACCGGCTACCGGTAAGTAACCTTGGTGTTTTCCCGTCTCCCATGACGGCACACATGAGACTTTTGCAGAATAAGACACCTTAGGGAGGGACCACCGCTTGCAGCACCCTTCTACCAAAGGTTAGTTCAGTAGAGGAAGATAGATCAAGTCGGTAGTGCTTAAAAGAGGTTGAAGGTGAGGACCAAGTAGCGGCTTTACAAATTTGTTCAATCGATACCTCAGACTTCTCTGCCCAGGAGGTAGCCACGGCTCTGGTGGAGTGAGCCTTGATGCCTTCTGGAACCAGAGCGCCACTTGCAGAGTAGGATAACATAATGGCCTCCCTGATCCATCTGGCAATGGTACTCTTAGCTACCCCGTACCCTTTTCTACTACCCTGAAAGGCTACAAAAAGGGACTGATCTTTTCTCCACTGACTAGTTATTGACATATACTGTAATATGGCTCTTCTTACATCTAATGTATGGAACTTTTGCTCCCCAGGGTTTCTAGGATTGTTACAGAAAGATGGCAAGGAGATCTCCTGAGTCCTATGAAACTTTTGGACTACCTTGGGGAGGTAGGCCGGGTCTGGTCTTAGAACCACTCGGTCATCCAAGATCTGCGTATATGGAGGGCATATAGATAGAGCTTGTAGGTCACTCATTCTCCGGGCTGATGTTAAGGCTACCAGTAATACAGTTTTAAGTGTAAGTAGCTTTGGTGACAGCTCTAGTAGTGGTTCAAAGGGATCTTTGGTTAAGGCCTCTAAGACTAGGTTGAGGTCCCATGGTGGTATCTTTGGGATAGTGACCGGCCTTGACCTGCCACAGGACTTTATGAACCGGGACACCCACCTATTGGCTGCTAAGTTGCAGTTATATAGGGTCCCCAAAGCTGAGACTTGGACTTTGAGTGTGTTAGTGGCTAAACCAAGTTGCAGTCCCGACTGAAGGAATTCTAGGATAGGTCCCACTGGAGCTACATCCCCCAAGGGTTCCCCCAGGAAGTCTAGGAACTTTTTCCATGTTCTACCGTAGATTCGGGATGTTATAGGTTTCCTGTTTTCAACAGGGTGGAGACTAACCCTGGAGAGAATCCCTGGCGACTCAGTAGCGCCCTCTCAAATTCAAGGCTGCTAGATGGAAGCCCTTCACTTGAGAGTGGACCACTGGTCCCTGGGAAAGCAGGTCTGGAATCTCCGGTAATATCCATGGATCTGTCACTGACATGAGTCTCAGAAGGGAGAACCAAGGTCTCCTCGGCCAAAACGGAGCTATAAGAATTATTCTCGCTCGATCCTCCCTGATTTTCCTGACCACTACTGGGATCATTGTTATCGGGGGAAATGCATAGGCCAGGATGAACTTCCAGGGTATTTGTAGGGCATCTACTGTGAAGGGGTTTTCCCTTGGATTCAGTGAGCATAACTTCCTGACCTTCCTGTTGTGTGCGGTAGCGAACAAGTCTATTTCTGGTTTGCCCCAGGCCTGAACTATTTGGTGGAAGACTTGGGGGTTTAGGGACCATTCACCTTGTCTTAGGTGACTGTGACTCAGGAAGTCTGCCTGTGTATTTTCTACCCCCTTTATATGCAGTGCTGTGATGGATAACAGATGTTGTTCTGTCAGCTGGAAAAGTAGATCCGATATTTGCATGAGGCCCCGAGATCTCGTCCCCCCCGGTGATTGATGTAGGCTACTACTGCCTGAATGTCCATCATGAATCGGGTGTGGCGGCCCCGAAGTAAGGGAAGGAAATGTTTCACGGCTTTTTCTACTGCCCATAGGTCTTTTACATTTGAACCCTGATCCTTTTCTAGCGAGGACCAGGTCCCCTGTATTGAGTGGGATCTCAGGTGTGCTCCGCATCCTGTGGCACTCGCGTCGGTTGTAATGATGGCCTCGACTGGTTTTTGCCACGGAACACCGGCTGTTAGATTCTTTTCTACAGTCCACCAGAGCAGGGAATCTCTTACAGCCACGGAGAGTTAGTTTGCCCTCTAAATGCCCTCTTAATTGTTTCTGTGCTGACAGAACTTCCCACTGTAGTTGTCTTAAGTGGTACTGCGCCCACGCTACCGTGGGTATGCATGATGTCAACGAGACTAAAAGGGACATTGCGTTCCTCAGTGTCATAGCTGGTCTTTGTATTGTTGTGCGAGCTAGGCCCCTTATCATGGTCACTTTGTTCTCTGGCAGGAGGCAGCGTTGTCGCTTGGAGTCCAATATCAACCCTAGGAATGATTGCTCTTTTACTGGGGTTAACCTTGACTTGGGGATGTTTACTATCCATCCTAGTCCTACTAGAGTTGCTATCACTTCCTTCACTTGGTGTGCGCAGTGGGTCTCCGACCTCCCTATTGCAAGAAAGTCGTCTAGGTATGGGACGATCACTATGTCCCGGGAACGAAGAAAAGACATTACTTCGGCCATCCCTTTGGTGAACACTCTGGGGGCTGTAGACAAGCCAAACGGAAGGGCTGCGTATTGGTAGTATTTAACCTGTCCTTGGACATAGAGCGCTACTCTCAAGTATTTTCGATACTCCCGATGAATTGGGATGTGATAGTAGGCATCTTTTAAGTCTATCACTGCCATGAGGCAATGCTGGAACAGGATCTTTGTGGCCGTGTTGATTGACTCCATTTTGAAGGAGCAATTGTCTACCCACTGATTGAGTCTCCTCAGGTTGACTATGGTTCTCCAAGAGCCGTCTGGTTTTTGTATTAAGAAGAGGGGGGAGTAGAACCCCCTTCCTTCTTCTTGCACTGAGACTTCCTGTAAGACTTGTTTTTGCACTAGTCCCAAGACTTCCGTCTCCAGGGCCAGCTGTTGCTCTTGGGCTTTCCTTCGGAGTGTCATTATAAAGGTATGCCTGGCCGGACGGATGAATTTTATTTTTAAACCGTCCTTTATTATGTTTAGGACCCATGTACTGGGGGAGATATTTGCCCAGGCGGAAAGGAAGAGAGAAAGCCTTCCCCCTACCTCCAGCCCGATGTCATTGGGGAGAATTTTTGGAGGAAGTGGAGGGCCCTTTAAACATATAGCCCGATCCTCTCCTTTCTTTAAAGTCCCAGTTTTTCCTATCTCCCGGGGGACGACCCCTGTTAAATCTCCTCCTCCGAAAGGGCTGCTTTTTAGGTTCTCCCGGAAATCGGGGAAAGCTTTTCTTCCTATCCCCCGCATGTTCCAAAATTCCGAAGAGGAATTGGCCATCACATGGAATGGAACATAACCTATGTTTTGATGGTAAATCTCCGGGACACCCTTTAAGCCACAGGACTCGTCTTGCCGCATTTTACAGGCTTGCTGCTCTAGCTGTCAATCTTGCGAAATCTGCAGAGGAATCCGCTTGGAAAGCCACTGCTCCGTGTACCAGTGTCAGATTAGACAGAATTTCGTCCCTAGTAACTATATCCTTGATCTGATCTTCTATTTGTTGTAGCCAGACCATGAGGGCACGAGCGGTACAGGTACCAGCTATCGCTGGTTTTAATCCACCTGCCGAAGCTTCCCAGGTATGCTTTAGGAAACCGTCTGCTTTATCAAGCGGGTCTTTCAACACGCCAGAGTCCTCTAATGGTAGAGATACCTTTTTTGAAGATTTGGCTACGGCCCCATCAATTTTTGGAACTTTTTCCCAGGTCTAAGAATCCTTTAGCTCAAATGGGTACCTTCTTTTTGATGTAGAAGGTAAGCCACCTGACCTCTCAGGTTTTTTCCATTCCCTGTCAATTAGGGCCTTTATCTTATTTACAGGGAAGGTACGTTTTTTCCTTTCCTCCAGTCCTCCAAACATCACATCCTCCAATGGTTTAGGAGTCTCTTCCTCTTTAAGGCCCATTGAAGCCCTGATAGCTTTGACCAGCTTTTCCATGTCCTCTGTAGGGAAACATGGACGGCCGTCTATATCGCTGTCCGAGGAGGATTCTGAGGACTGAGTAGAGGAAGAGGAGGTGGAGGGGGACAAGGATCTTTCCCGCCCCTTCTGCCCTGGCGAGGCCTCTGAATCAGAATCCCTTCTACGGCTTCTTTTATCCTTCTTTTTAAGGGCTGCCTTTAGGGAACCTTTCACCTCCTGTTGTATTAACGCCTTAAGGCTAGTCACCAAATCAGGGGTTTCCTCCTGTATAGTTTTATTTATACAGTCAGCGCAGAGGTCTTTCTGCCACTGATCTGCCAGCGGGTGTTTGCATAGGCCGCATTCCCTATTCTTGGTTTTGCTGCTAGCCTTCCTCGACCCCTAGTGATCAAACAGAGAAAATGGAACCCCGTTACCATAAGGGTGACATTCATGTAGATCACTCACCACCACTGTCAATCAGGGGTACCGATCTCGGAGGCTCCCCAGATGCACTCGTGACGTTTCTTCTGGACGTCTCAGAGTCATGCCGGTCGCGTTTACGACTGCCGCTCCCACCACTCGAGCGGCTGCTCCTGGTATGCTGGCAGCTTGGCCTGGCATCTGGCGAGAGCTCTTACTGCTGCTGCTGACGCTGCTGCTGACTCTGCTGCTGCTTATCTTTCCCCACTTCCATTGTGAAGCCTTGGGCATGAGCGCGTCTTCTGTGGTCATCCCCCTTATGTAAGGGGGATCCACTGCACTCTCCGCCTCTTCCGGTTACCCCCACAGCCCCTCCCCCCCCTGCCATGCCGCCGGGATCTTCTGCGTGCGACGTCAGAGGGGCGCGACCCAGAAGCGTCCGCTCCCTGACGCTGCTGTGCTGCTCCTGGATGCGGCGCGGCAGCCACGGCAGAGCCCCAGGACGTGCTGTTTCTGCGCCCGCTCGGACGCTGAGCCCCCGGGGGACCCGCGGACGGCGCTTCCCCCTCCCGACGCACAGCGCCAAGGACCCTGTCTGTTCTTCCACGCCGGCACGAGAGAAGGGCAGGTACGTGTTCTTCAGTACACGGGTCCCTGTCAGGACAGGAAACCCAACTGAAGCGAGGGAGAGGTACCGCCCCTTTTATCTTCAGTAGGGTTCCTGTCCTGACTGGGCGGATCCCCTCGCTCATGTGTGCCGTAATGGGAGACAGGAAAAAAGCTAATATATTAAATACTTTCTTCTCCACAGTATTCATGGAAAATAAAATGCTAAGTGAAATGCCAAGAGAAGAAGAAAACCCTATATTAAGGGTCACGAATCTAACCCAAGAAGAGGTACGAAACCGGCTAAATAAGATTAAAATAGAAAAATCTCCGGGTCCGGATGGCATACACCCACGAGTACTAAGAGAACTAAGTAATGTAATAGACAAACAATTATTTCTTATATTTAGGGACTTCATAGCGACGGGGTCTGTTCCACAAGACTGGCGCATAGAAAATGTGGTACCAAAATTCAAAAAGGGCTCTAAAAGTGAATCTGGAAATTATAGGCCAGTAAGTCTAACTATTGTTGGTAAAATGTTTGAGGGGTTTCTGAGGGATATTATTCTGAATGATCTCAATGAAAATAACTGTTTAACTCCATATCAGCATGGGATTATGAGGAATCGCTCCTGTCAAACCAATCTATTCAGTTTTTATGAAGAGGTAAGCTATACTGTAGACTGGACCAAGGTGAGTCATTGGACATGGTATCTTGATTTTTCCAAAGTATTTAATACAGTGCCACACAAGAGGTTGGTACACAAAATGAGAGGGGGAAAATGTATGTAAATGGGTAAGTAACTGGCTGAGTGATAGAAAGCAGAGGGTAGTTATAAATGGTATATTCTCCAACTGGGTCGCTGTGACCAGTGGGTCGGTGTTGGGACCTATTCTCTTCAACATATTTATTAACGATCTGGTAGAAGGTTTACACAGTAAAATATCGATCTTTGCAGATGATACAAAACTATGTAAAGCAGTCAATACAAGAGAAGATAGTATTCTGCTACAGATGGATCTGGACAAGTTGGAAACTTGGGCTGTAAGGAGGCTGATGCGGTTTAAGGGTGTGTGCACTTGTTGCGGATTCTGCTGCTGCTGATTTGGCCTTGCGGATCCGCAGCAGTTTCTGCTGCATGGTACAGTACCATTTTAGTCTATGTAAAATGAAAACTGCAGTGCACACGGTGCGGATTTTTCCGCGCGGATTTGCTGCAGTTTCAAAACCGCAGCATGTCAATTCTTTGCGCGGATTTCGCAGCGGTTTGGCACCTACTCCAAGGCAGGTATCAAACTGCAGGCTAAACTACACTAAATCCGCAGATAAATTGCAGGTCTTTTGACTTCCGGATTTAGACAAATCTGCGCAGAAAAATCCGCAGCAGAATCCGCAACGTGTGCACACACCCTAACAATGATAAATGTAAGGTTATACACATGGGAAGAAGGAATCGATATCACCATTACACACTGAACGGGAAACCACTGGGTAAATCAGACATGGAGAAGGACTTGGGGATCCTAGTTAATGATAAACTTACTTGGAGCAGCCAGTGCCAGGCAGCGGCTGCCAAGGCAAACAGGATCATGGGGTGCATTAAAAGAGGTCTGGATACACATGATGAGAGCATTATACTGCATCTGTACAAATCCCACGTTAGACCGCACATGGAGTACTGTGTACAGTTTAGGGCACCGGTGCTCAGGAAGGATATAACTAGAGCGAGTACAAAGGAGGGCAACAACATTAATAAAGGGGATGGGGAACTACAATACCCAGAGAGATTAGCAAAATTAGGATTATTTAGTCTAGAAAAAAGAAGACTGAGGGGTGATCTAATAATCATATATAAGGGGAAAATACGAACATCTCTCAGAGGATCTGTTTATACCAAGGAATGTGACGGTCACAAGGGGGCAATCTCTGCGTCTAGAGGAGAAGTTTTTCCACCAGTATAGAAGAAGATTCTTTACTGTTAGGGCAGTGAGAATCTGGAATTCCTTGACCGAGGAGGTCGTGATGGCAAACTCAGTCGAGGGGTTCAAGAGAGGCCTGGATGTCTTCCTGGAGCATAACAATATTGTATCTTACAGTTGTTAGGTTCTTTAGTAGGACGTCGATCTGTGGATTTATTCTGACGGAATATAGGCTGAATTGGATGGATATCTTTTTTCGGCTTTGCCAACTATGTTACTTGCTGGATCAATGATATCAAACTATCAAAATTGGGTACTAAAATGGTGTTGTAATTTATAAAAATAGCTATTATGCAAGAGTAATATTTTGGTCTCATTATTGTTAGATCTATTACCTACCCACTATTTGTGTATCAAAAATTATACAATGTTTCGGTTAAGGTTCAAAAGATTACAAATATTTTATTTGATGAAATTCAATTTACCTCATACAAGTAACTTGATTCACTGCTGTGCTCCTCCCAATCATCTATTCCACTTCTTGTCTCATTTTCCAACTCTTCAACTTCTGAAATGTTTAATAGTGTTCTTTCTAGACAATCACCAGCCACAGAGCTTTCAGTGAGTAAAATACACTTTCTGTAAAAAATCAAAGAAGGATTGAAACATATTAAACACATAAATTGAAGGCTAAAGCTTTGGGTGGTAAATTAATACAATTAAAGGCAATCTGTCAGTCGGATCAACCCTCCTATGTCAATATGGGCTTGACATATGGTCATAGGAAGCTGAATAAAATGAAACGTTATGATCTGTAATCCAATGTCTTATTCCAGAAAAAATAATCCACGTTTTTTTTCTATGTAAATGAGCTGCTCCAGGCAGGGGACCAGACACTGATCTGCATGAGAATCTACCTCCAGAGATTATTATAAATAAAGTGGGAGCTAACAGTGTGATGAGTAATAACCGCACTCTGCTCTTCCGATCTCACTGGAAAGCTGTGTGTCATTATACCTGACAGGTTATCATTGTTGCAATACAGCAGAACTGTGAAATCTGCAGCTGCTAATATTTTTGTTATGAGACAAAGTTCTACTGTTCTATGTTCCTCACATGTCTCACACTGGTAACTCTTGATTTCATGTGCTTACTTTTTTGGATAGATACGGACAGCTTTGAAAGTCCGTATCCACCAAAAAAAACTTTACTTTTTGTACCTATCTTGTGGATGGCACACCTTCTCACTGAACCCTCCCTCTGCACTATGCATGACTCTAATGAACAGGCAAAGAGACTAGTAGCAGGTTGATCGCTGGGACATAGTGATGCTTTATTAGTAAACTTTTCTTTGCTTGTCTGTAGCATCTCTACAGGGTCAGACTGGGGTGTCTGAGGCCCACCAGGGGAATGAACTCTAGGGGTCCACCTTACAGCTATATGCAAAAAACTGTCAGTCATTATCCCCATTATAGTAGTGGAGCATCGGCTGTAAAACACAGGTGGCTCCTGCACATCTTCTGTGCACCCCCATAACTGGGATGTATAATTATGGTAGTTTACATTAATGGGGAGCTTTGGTTAAAACCAGTTACCACCGATCTATGGGCTCTACAGGATAGGTGATTGCTTAGATCCGAACAGTAGAGACTGCACCGATCGAAAGAATAAGGAACTTTTATCGTTGATAGGACACTTAACCCCATTTTAAAATGAAGTGTCAGGTGGAATGTCTGACTGCAGCTCCATTCACCCTCTTTGGAGCTTCTAGAAAAAAACAAGTGCAGCCACTGAGGGAATGAATGGATCAGTGGTCAAGTCGGACATGCCACTCCAGTCTAATGGGGATAAACAGTTTCACATTTTGCTGAATGGGTCTAAGTAGTCAGACCCCACCAATTAATACGTTATCACTATTCCTGTGGATAGGTGATTACTTTTTTCCACAGGAAAACCATTGTAAGTGCATCTCTGCCGCTGTGTACAAAGTATTTAATCTCTAATGGAAATAAAGAATCTTCTCCTAATTAATATCAGAGAGAGCAAATGACCACCATACACAACACAATCCCCTATACCAAGACGAATACAGACCACATATTACCACCACATAGTGACCAAATAATATGACACATTACCAGCATATAGGGACCAAATAATACCACATACAAGAAGAAATACTACCACACTATGACTAGACCCCAAATTACCACCACATAGTGATCGAATATTACAATACTGATCATGAATACAAACCACAATACTAACAACACTGGTATTACCACCAGTGACATTATACTCAGTACTTCTGTATATAGTGTCAGTGTACAGGTAATACAGTGATCACCAATGACATTATACACAGGAGCTCTGTATATAGTGTCAGTGTACAGGTAATACAGTGATCACTAGTGACATTATACACAGTAGCGCTATATAAAGCGTCAGTGTATAGGTAATACAGTGATCATCAGTAACATTATAGACAGGCGTTCTGTATATAGCATATAGTATACAGGTAATACAGTGATCACTAGTGACATTATACACAAGAGCTCTGTACACAGTATATAGTGTATAGTGTGCCTGTACATGTAATACACTGACTCACCAGAGACGTCTGTAGTTGAAATCCTTCATCTTCGCTTTTCTTCAACCAGCACCGACAGCCGTCACTTCTTCCAGCCAGGACTCGTCTCTGCAAAAAAAAAACAGTCATCAATACTTGATCGCTTCTAGAGCACTTCCCCCACTTATTCCTTGACTTCTACACTACGTCAGATGAAGAAGAGCAACGTAGTGCCGCCCTGCACAGTAACAAGACCTCCCTTTTGTTCTCTCCATGGAAAACCATTTCCTAAACAGTAAATACAGTAGTAATAATGTCCCTAATTGGACCCTAAAGAAATTATGTTCCCCACTTGTCACCATAAACTAATACAACATGTTCCTCATTCTGGCCCTCAAACAGTAATTAAGTCCCTCATCCTCGCCCTTTATTTAATAATCTCACCCAGCCTGGCCCCATATATTTTAAAATATGAACCAGCCTGGCCCCCCTATGTCCCTTATACAGCCTGGCCCCCAGATATCCATCCGGCCCCACTCCAGCTATACATACTGGCCCTAATATGTCCCTTGTCCTGCCCCACCATATATCTCTTCTGGACATCCATATATCCTTCCTGCTCCCTTGTCCTGGCTCCCCCATATATCCACCCTGCCCCCTCATATATCCATCCTGGTCCCCCCATACATATGCATCCATGTCCCTTGCCCTGCCCCCCTCCCCCATAAATCCTACTTGGCCCCCCTCATATATATCCATCCTACCCACCCCCATATATGCATCCAAACCCCCATATATCTATCCTGGCCCCCCCATATATCCATCGTGCCCCCCCATATGTATGAATCTTGGTCCCTTTTCCTACCCTCCCATAAATCCATCCTGGCTCCCCCATATATCCATCCTGGTCCCTTGTTCTGCAACGCCCAAATATCCATCCTAGCCCGCCATATATATGCATCCTGGCCCCCCCCATATATATGAATCCTGGTCCCTTGTCCTGCCCCCCCATAAATCCATCCTGGCTCCCCATATATATGCATCCTGGCTCCCCCATATATCCATCTTAGTACCCCAAATATCCATCCTGGTCCCTTGTCGTGCTACCCCCATATATCCATCCCGGTCCCCCATATGTAGCCATCCTGGTCCCTTTTCCTACCCCTGGCCCCCATGTGTATCCATCCCGGCACCTTGTCCTGCCCCTGGCCCCCTTCTGTGTATCCATTCTGCCATCCCATGTGTATCCATCCTGACCCCCCATATGTGTATCTATCCTGGCCCTCGTATGTGTACCCATCTTGCCCCCCCATGTGTAATCCTGCTCCCCCTTGTCCTGCCTCTGGACCCCATGTGTATCCATCCTGCCCCCCCGTACGTGTATCCATCCTGGCCCACCTGTATGTGTATCCACCCTGCCCCTCGTGTGTGTATGAATCCTGGCCCCCCCAGAATGTGTATTCATCCTGGCTCCCCATGTGTATCCATCCCGGTCCCCCGTATATCCATCCCAGCCCCCCGTATGTATATCCATCCCAGCCCCCCATAAGTGTATTCATATCCCAGCCCTCCCGTATGTGTATCCATCTCGGCCCCCCGTATGTGTATCCATCACAGCCCCCCGTATGTGTATCCATTACGGTCCCCCCGTATGTGTATCCATTCCGGCCCCCCCGTATGTGTATCCATCCTGGCCCCTGGCCTCCCATGTGTATCCATCCGGTCCTCTTGTCCTGCCCCTGGCCCCTCGTATGTATATCCATCCTGCCCCCCATGTGTATCCATTTGGCCCCTTGTCCTGCCACTGGCCCCCATGTGTATCCATCCTGCCCCCCCCGTATTTGTGTATCCATCCTGGCCCCCATATGTGTATCCATGCTGGCCCCTTGTCCTGCCCCAGGTCCCCAAGTGTATCCATCCTGGCACTTTGTCCTGCCCCTGGCCCCCATGTGTATCCATCCTGGCCCTCAATATGTGTATCCATCCTGCCCCCCCGTATCTGTATCTATCCTGGCCCCCGTATGTGTATCCATCCTGCCATCCCATGTGTATCCAGCTTGGCCCCCCGTATGTGTATCCATCCTGCCCCCTTGTCCTGCCTCTGGCCCCGTGTGTCCATCCTGGCCCCCCGTATGTGTATCCATCCTGGCCCCCCACATGTGTATCCATCCTGGCCCCCCGCATGTGTATCCATCCTGGCCCCCCGCATGTGTTTCCATCCTGGCCCCCCACATATGTATCCAACCTGGCCCCCCACATGTGTCTCCATCCTAGCCCCCCGCATGTATCTCCATCCTGGACCCCCGCATGTGCATCCATCCTGACCCCCCGGTATTTGTATCCATCCTGCCCCCTCCCCCTGTATATGTATCTATCCTGGCCCCCAGTAGGTATATCCCACTTGCCCCCCATTTACGTGTATCCACCCTGCCCCCCTGTATGTGTATCCATCCTGGCCCCCCTGGAGGGAAAGAGAGAAGAAAAAAAAAACAAAAAACATTCCTCTTTCCTTCCTGCACTCCCGGCAGCGGCATCCACCTCTGCAGGTCCGGCGCGCTCATAGTAAAATGGCCGCCGACACAGCAGAGGCCAGAAGTGAATTTTGTGCATGCGGTGCATGACACTGACGTCATACGCCAGTGACAACAGGCGCACACTTGCCAGTATTCATTGGGATGTGCGCCGCGGCAGTTCAGGCAGTGAACGCTGCGTGCGCGCGCCCTTGCACCTACGCGACTGTGCTTTTAAAGGGCCCATGCCCCTAAAAACTGACTTTTTTTTTCCTTCTTTTCTTCTTCTCCTACTCTCCTTCCCACAGCCAAGGGCCCACCAGGGACTTCCCCGATACCCCGCCAAGCCAGACCGACCCTGCAGTGTTGTCCCAGGACCCCAAGAACCAAGTGTATAGAACACTTCCTGGTCTCTCTTTTCACAAAGCAGCGAGATCTCACTGCTTACTGAGGAAAGAAGGACCAGAAAGTGTTCCCATATGTGCGGCTCCTGGGGACAACACTGCACTGTCTGAGAACACTGAATACTGCCACTCCAGTGTATTGATATTACACTGTAAAACATACTGTATGCATTATCTAACATGACACTGTTTGACAGACTATCATGCCTTGCCTTGAGCTCAAATTGGGTGAGGGAGAAGGGAGACACTGAGGTCATCGCTGTACCAGAGCAGTCAGTCGAGACCCCACGATATCACATTATGGGAGTGCCAATGGGCTGACAGAGGGAGTGTACGCCTTTTGTAAATCTTCTAGCATTTCGTTTTTATTACTCAGAGGTATCTGAGTGTTTATAGTGCGAGGATCAACGCCATGTCCGGTCTCCACGTATGCAGCAAGGGCCTGTGCATAAGGCCGGAGTCACACTGGCGAGGAATACGGGAGAGTGAGAGGCGCAAAAAGCACGCATTAGACACGGACAAATGATTTTCTATGGGGTCACTCGCACCAGGCGTATATTTCTCATCCGTATTCTACGGTCCGTGCCAATCGCAGCATGCTGCGATTGTCAGCGTACTACGCCCGTAGTACGCCAATGCAAGTCTATGGGTGCGCAAAAAATACGCATTACACACGGAACACACGTGTGACCTGCGAGCAATACGCAGGTCTTTTGGCTGGTGAACAGGAAATGGGCCAATCCATCATCAGGAAGCCTAGACATGCAAATGAGGTCAAAAAGCGCTCCAGACATCCAGGAAGTACGCCTCCACGGAGTACAGCAGCAGCATGGCGTCCACATATATTAATGTAGAGATGCTAATTGTGCTGGTGCAGGAGCGTCCAGAAATATGGGACCCACGCGACGCAAACTATGCGAACCGCACAAGAAAGGAGGCGTCATGGAGGCGCATCTGTCGCCAGATGTACCATGACTTTGGTGACAGACCACGTGATGAGCAGCATAAAATTCGTAAGTGCAACCATAAAAATATAATTAACCTTAGCGCGCACTATAAAAGGAATCTATTATCAGCCCCCCCCCCCTCCTGTGCATGTACTTTTATTAGCCTCATGAGGGCGTTACATTAGGATGTGACATGTGGCTTCACACAGCCATAATTAGGGGTTAGGCCACAAGCTCCTCATCCTCCTAGCCACTAAAATTAGTTTCAGGGGAGCTAATGAGACCCTGGATATCGGCACAATTACATATGCCACCATGGGTAGAACGCACACCCCATAAGGCCCCATGCCTAGACTACTGTTTGAAAATGTGACCTCTCAAATATCTGATTTTGACAATCTTTCCTGTCACATTGCAGTGGAAGATGTGATGAAACGGTGGAGAAGCATCCGGGACCAGTACCGGCGGGAACACCAGCAGCGGTCCAGGAGTGGGGATGCTGGCCATGTCAAGCGCAAATATATATACTATGACCGGCTGAACTTCCTCGCCCCAATTCTGGCTCTGAGACCGTAAGTACATACCTCACACCACATGACACAAAAATATTACACAAATACTTTACAGGGACAAAAATATTGATGTATTTTTGCCTCTGTTCTATTTCATAACAGAACTCAATCCAACATTACGGATCGAGGAACGGCCTCAGAGGCAGAGCCCATTATAGATCCTGTAGGGGATGAGGTGGCTGGCCCATCTTCTCCCCCTACAAGAAGGATGGCTGAAGAGGAGGCTTCACCAGAACACACAATGGCTGCCCTACACAACACACCACCAGGACGGTCTGCAGCTGCAACCTCACCCATCCTGGAAGAGATGGGCAACTTGAGCAGCAGCCCAACTGCCCAGATCAGGCCCTCCCCACAGGCTGCTCTAGCATCAAGGCGAATAAGAAGAAGGCGCCAGGTCACCATTCAAGAGAGCAGGACCAATGTGGACACTGGGGTGCTGAATTACTTGTCCAGAGTCACTACAGATGATGGTGAGGAGGCCTATGCACGTAGCCTCACCCTTTATCTCCGTGCCCTTACCAGTGAGGTCAGGCTCCGTATTAGGGGGTGTATTCAGATCCTGCTTGATGCAAGCACCCCCCCAATACCCCATATGAGGTGTTTGAATTTCTGGAGAGGTGGCAGCTCTCACCAAGAAATTTAATGTGCATGAGACCATCCACACAGATGCTTGCTCAAGCAAGGTCTGAGCAGCCCCTAATACGTGGGCCAACACCTCAACCCCTTCCTCCCCCTACCCATCCTTCTATTCCGCAGCCCCAAATGTCTTCATCAAGCCAACCCCACCAATATGGCCACTTGTACCCACCCAGTGTTGGAGGCTGGTCCCAACCTGGTTGGGGACGATCTGGCTATCTTGGTGGGTATGAGCCACGGGCCTACCAGAGCCAACAAGAAGCCCCTCACCATCATCATTATTACTCTGGCCAGTATCACCAACAGGCCCAGGAGGCTGGACAACAACAGCATCATGGGCAACAGTATGGCCCCACACAGGGCGATCTTGGCCACAATGTCCAGCAGCACCCACAGGCTGTTCCTCCCCGTTCCCCTTCCCCTACATATGAGGATTTATGATTCAAAATTTTGGAGATGTCCAGTAACAGGTAACTGGTGCTTCTAATCTAGACAAAAAAACAGGTGTTCTCCTTCACCAACATTTAGAACATAATTTAACATTCACATTTTTAAACAATGTTTTCTAAACATATGAAACAATCCATCATGACAGGCAACGCTACCTCATGCCTTTCACACAGATATTACATGTGTGTATAAAAGAGAAGATTTAAATGCGCTATACTGTTACCTGAAAGGATGAAAATACACTAATCACTTGCTAATGCATAGGAAAGGCGTGCTTGCCTTTAGTTAAGTAGTCAACTTTGTTATTAGCATTCTCTAGTAAACCAATTTGAGGCGACCAGCATTCACAATATCACGCTCTCTCTATGTCTTAACAAGTGAGTTTTGTATTTTCATCCTTTCCAGTATAGCATGCTTAAATATTGTCTGTTCTACAGACAGGTAATATCTGTGTGAAAGATGTGAGGTAGCCTTGCCTGTCATGGTGGAAGCTTTCTATGATTGGAAAACATTATGAGGAAATGTGAGTGTTATCTTATTGACTTTATTTTGGTGATGGAGCTCACCCTTTGTTGCCTAATCAAGGTTAATGTAGGCATGCAGCAATGTTGTTATTGCATAATGGTTGTTGCAGTTTTTTTCTGTAATGTTAATGTTACACCAAGTTAAAGAAGGCCCAAAGGGTCATTTTGGCCATTGCCAAATTTGTGTTATGGCAAAATTATGTTTGCCTTTAAACAAAACCCAAAAAAAAAAAAAAGGCAAAACTAAAAATTTGTCTACTCTAGTTAACGTCTCTGTGTGATTTCTCACTATCCCTCACAACATACTAACAGACACCAACCAATGCAAAGAAACACTCATAGAATCATAAAAAGGCTTGAGTAATATATATTTAGACCCACTTTGAAACAAAAAAATTATAACATAGACACAGCATTCTCTTGCCAAGAAGTTGCCCCCTCAGGTGAGATAAAGTAATTCGTGAATATATCACGCACTTGAGGCCAGAGAGCGGTCTATGTTGAGGGATGATAGGTGGTCTCACCCTGCGCACATTGTCCGGCCTACGCACAACACCATCAGAGGAGGAACAATCATGTATCCTGGTGAAGTTATGCAGAACAACACAGGCTTTGACAACTTCATTCACATTTTGCTCACTCAACTGAATGGCAGACTGGAGTACCCGCCATTTGGCACAAAGAATCCCAAAGGAACACTCCACCAGTCGCCTAGCACGTGATAGGCGCAAGTTAAAAATTCTGCGCCTGTGGTCAAGGTTGCGCCGGGGATATGGCCTCATGACATTACGTGATAACTGAAAGGCCTCATCTGCCACAAGGACATAAGGGACTGATTGTTCGGGGGAGCCTGGTAGCTGGCGTGGTGGTGGGAGATCCAACTGGTTGGTGCGTAGCCGCCGACCCATTATGGAAGTATTGAAGACTCTAGAGTCTCCCGTCCTTCCATAGGCCCCAATGTCAACAATTATAAACTTGTATTGAGGGTCTACCAGAGCCAACAATACAACAGAAAAGTATTGCTTATAATTGAAGAATTGGGAGCCTGAGTTCGGCGGCTTACGCACCCTGATATGTTTGCCATCCAGGGCCCCAATACAATTTGGAAACTGGCAGTCCTCCTCAAAGTCCCTTGAAATCCTTAACCAGTCTTCCATCCTGGGCTCAGGTAGGACCACCTGATGGAGTTTTGTCCAGATTTCTGCACATGTAGACCTCACTATGCCTGAAATGGTTGACTTTCCAATGAGAAACTCATGGTGGAGGGCGGCATAAGACAGGCCAGTGGACAGGAAGCTGTCGAACAACAGAAATAGTACAGGTTAGAATGGCTAAAGTAAAAAAAAATCAGTTACATGCCGACCAAACTTGGTAGGGAATGATAGAGAAGAACACACACATATTTGGTGGCACAATGACTAAGTGATATGCAGTACATATTAGATGTAACATTCTGCTGTGTCAGGTGAAACATATTTTGAGTAAGATGAGGGTATTAAACTTTGTCCAAGAAGGCCAAAAAACATAAATTAACACACACATTATGAACATAGAGAATGTGGTCGTGGAGTACATACCGTATTGTGAGTAGAAGTCGCTCCTCTGCAGATATGGCTTGGCGCATCCTAGTGTCCTGAAAGGTGATCCCAGGGCGCACTGTCTCCAAGAGGCGATCAAATGTGGAAATGCTCATTCGACAGTACTGGTAAAATTTCTCCGGATGCTCCCGCAGAGACGAATAGAGGCGGTGAAAATGACCTCTTGTGAGTCGTTGCCTCAAAAGTGGATGTACCCACATGCGTCTCCTCCTCCGCGGATCCACTATCACAGGATATGGTTGGCCAAAGCGCCGTGACAAAAGCCAGGTAAAGAGAAACTGCTCGGTTGTATTGAATGTCAGACCCTCGGCCATGCTGCACAAAGAACACCAACACACCTCGTGAAAGCAAGGTGAGAAATGTACAGAATGTAGGCAGCAACCTGTTTCTGAGTGTCTAAATAGGGTGCAGGCTAATGATTTAAATTGTTTGCAGGCCTCAAAGCCGTTAAATGTCCATTTTGCAAGGCTGCGAGAAAATCTCGTCATACGGATTGCATACGGATGCCACACGGATTACATACGGATGCACACATGCGCAAAATACGCGACCACACCTTGCTTACGGATGACCTACGGAGCACTGTTTAGGGGTCATTGATCCGTATTACGCATGTAAAATACGGAGCGTATTTTGCGCAGGTTAGTGTGACTCCAGCCTAACAGACAGATCCTGCTCAAAAAGTCATACTAATAAAACTTAGCAAAAAAACAAACAATGAATCAAATGGCTGTATCTACAGAAAAATAAAACAAAAGCTATGGGTCCTAAAACCTGGCAACACAAACCAAATTTTTTTTTTTTTTTTTTTTTAAGAAACAACAGAGGATCGTAATCATAGTGACACGAAGAAATAAAATGAACATGTTCATAGCTTAATTAAAATACCGTTGTTAAAATGAAACAAAAAAAAGCCAAATTATCTGATTTTTTTTGGATTCCACTCCACCACAAAGATTTTCTTGCTAATAAATACCTTGTCCCATATAACAAAAATCCATCATCTGTTTATGCCAAGGAACAGGTTTGGCCAGAAAACCCTGTGACTCTGTAGCTCATTTTGACACTCTAGTGACTCAAATAGACATACGGTACTTAACAGACGCTAAAATAAAAAATATTATAAAGTCTTAGATAAGAATCACAACATTAATTCAGAACTCAGACAAGATTGTTCACGCTGTGGCTCTTCATTTGACACATTTGCTACTAAAGGTAGTCCTATACTTTTTTTTTTAATAAGAATATTGAGATTTCACCAATTTGATGAAGGCCAAAAGGACATACTTTTAACCTCAAACTGGAGACTAGAGATCTCTCGATAGGGTTAGATTGTACATGGGGAGCTTTTCTTACCATACTAGCAAATCCTGGCTCCATCGCCTTCCCGTGCATTTCCCCTCTAGCGCAGCCGGCTTTTTCTATTTTTGTATGTGTTGGGTTATCCCTATGTCATCATTGTGGAATTGCCCTTTTTTTGCAATTTCAACACACAAATTTTTTCCAGTACACTATAAGATAAACTGAATGGTGTCATTCAAGAGTACAACTCGTCCCGCAAAAAACAAGCCCTTACGCCTCTATATGGCCAGAAAAATAAAGTAACTTTCTCACGTTAGCACTGACGTCAGTGAGGTGAACGGAATACATCTCGGCTATGAACTCCGCTCATCTTACTCATGTCCCTGTGAGACACTGATGCTGTGCTATCACGCGCAGCTCAGTGTCTCTGCTGGATGCCATGCTGAACATTCATATCATGCCTACGTTCAGCATGGCATCTGAATGTAGTAGAGTTAGACTTGTCGCGGGACAAATGGTTCACACAGTGAATTTACTGTACACGGCTGATGAAATGTCGGGTTTTCTAGGGGACAGGCAAGTAAAAAATTGGACAGCACATGCATGGTCCATGTGCCATGCAATTTTTTCCTGCACCAACTTGCTTGCATTGGCACACGTCATACGATATACGCAGGCAATCGCAGCGTGCTGCGATTTTCTCAGTCCGATTTGAGCTGAGAAAAAAATCGCAGATGAGCAGGGAATCATTGAATAACATTAGTCAAGATGTTGAAAAAAATTGGATTGCACTCATCCGTTTTTCACAAAGATGAGCATGAGCACTTACTCTGTGCATCATGGTCAATGATCTGACAGCAAAACGCAGATGGCTGAATTTGGCAAAAAGCCTCAGACATCCATATATCACAGTCTGAAACCATCATTTAAGGACCTGAACTTAACAAGTCTTACATATGCCTATGAGACTGTTAAATTCAGGTCAAGAGTCAAGCAGTCAGTCCGAAAAATCATGGTGGGTGCTTTGAGCAGGGGGTTGGACCAGATGGCCCAGGAGGTCCCTTCCAACTCTACGATTCTATGATTCTATATAAGTATCTTAATGCAGCCTTAAGCTACAGTGAGGCAAAAAAGTATTTAGTCAGTCAGCAATAGTGCAAGTTCCACCACTTAAAAAGATGAGAGGCGGCTGTAATTTACATCATAGGTAGACCTCAACTATGGGAGACAAACTGAGAAAAAAAAATCCAGAAAATCACATTGTCTGTTTTTTTTTCATTTTATTTGCATATTATGGTGGAAAATAAGTATTTGGTCAGAAACAAGCAATCAAGATTTCTGGCTCTCACAGACCTGTAACTTCTTCTTTAAGAGTCTCCTCTTTCCTCCACTCATTACCTGTAGTAATGGCACCTGTTTAAACTTGTTATCAGTATAAAAAGACACCTGTGCACACCCTCAAACAGTCTGACTCCAAACTCCACTATGGTGAAGACCAAAGAGCTGTCAAAGGACACCAGAAACAAAATTGTAGCCCTGCACCAGGCTGGGAAGACTGAATCTGCAATAGCCAACCAGCTTGGAGTGAAGAAATCAACTGTGGGAGCAATAATTAGAAAATGGAAGACATACAAGACCACTGATAATCTCCCTCGATCTGGTGCTTCACGCAAAATCCCACCCCGTGGGGTCAGAATGATCACAAGAACGGTGAGCAAAAATCCCAGAACCACGCGGGGGGACCTAGTGAATGAACTGCAGAGAGCTGGGACCAATGTAACAAGGCCTACCATAAGTAACACACTACGCCACCATGGACTCAGATCCTGCAGTGCCAGACGTGTCCCACTGCTTAAGCCTGTACATGTCCGGGCCCGTCTGAAGTTTGCTAGAGAGCATTTGGATGATCCAGAGGAGTTTTGGGAGAATGTCCTATGGTCTGATGAAACCAAACTGGGACTGTTTGGTAGAAACACAACTTGTCGTGTTTGGAGGAAAAAGAATACTGAGTTGCATCCATCAAACACCATACCTACTGTAAAGCATGGTGGTGGAAACATCATGCTTTGGGGCTGTTTCTCTGCAAAGGGGCCAGGACGACTGATCCGGGTACATGAAAGAATGAATGGGGCCATGTATCGTGAGATTTTGAGTGCAAACCTCCTTCCATCAGCAAGGGCATTGAATATGAAACGTGGCTGGGTCTTTCAACATGACAATGATCCAAAGCACACCACCAGGGCAACGAAGGAGTGGCTTCGTAAGAAGCATTTCAAGGTCCTGGAGTGGCCTAGCCAGTCTCCAGATCTCAACCCTATAGAAAACCTTTGGAGGGAGTTGAAAGTCCGTGTTGCCAAGCGAAAAGCCAAAAACATCACTGCTCTAGAGGAGATCTGCATGGAGGAATGGGCCAACATACCAACAACAGTGTGTGGCAACCTTGTGAAGACTTACAGAAAACGTTTGACCTCTGTCATTGCCAACAAAGGATATATCACAAAGTATTGAGATGAAATTTTGTTTCTGACCAAATACTTATTTTCCACCATAATATGCAAATAAAATGAAAAAAAACAGACAATGTGATTTTCTGGATTTTTTTTTCTCAGTTTGTCTCCCATAGTTGAGGTCTACCTATGATGTAAATTACAGACGCCTCTCATCTTTTTAAGTGGTGGAACTTGCACTATTGCTGACTGACTAAATACTTTTTTGCCCCACTGTATATTCACATGTATTTTTGGCCCATGTATTATCAAATGTTCGCTTTTGTGCTGTGCAAAAAAAATCACAGAATGCAGTAGTCTGGTCTGATTTACAGGTAAAATAATGCAAGGAAATAGACGGTTTCTGCACTCATTCACTATGTTAACAATCAGACAGAGCAAGTTAATTTCTAAATTTGCAGACATAACTGGTCTAAGCTTTATAACAGCAGTCTGAATGTAGCATAGGAAAGAGTAGCAGATACACTCGCCAACTGATCCACATTAACCTGGAAAACCTAGAATAACAATTTAACTACTAGTGATAAACTATTAATGACTAGCTATCCATGATTGATTGCAATATGGCTATGATTTCTTTGCACAGATTGTGGCTCGCGACCATCTCTCAAGATAACAAAAGGTTGAAGAACACTGAGGTAGTGCAATATGGCTATGATTTCTTTGCACAGATTGTGGCTCGCAACCATCTCTCAATGTAAAAAAGGTTGAGGAACACTGGGGTAGTGTATACATACAAATTGCATGAACCAGCTTAGCCACATAAAACTAACTCAGCTCTGCTATCACCAATTTTGACATATATCAACTAAAACGATCACAATATTCAGAGCATGAGCTGCTTCCAAAAATGCTTAAATAACTCCCTGACTCCCAGTGCATATCCCCTAAAAAACCTTCTTAAAGGGAATGTGTCACCTAATTTTCGGCCCATCAGCTGCGGCCACAGCCATCAGGGGCTTATCTACAGCATTTTGTAATACGGTAGATAAGCCCCCAATGAAACCTGAAAGATAAGAAAAACACGTTAGATTATACTCACCGGGGGGGGGTGGAGTGTGTCGCGGTCCAGTCCGACGCCTCCCATCTTCATACGATGACGTCCTCCTCCTTGCTTCTCCCTCGGCTCCTGCGCACGCGTACTTTATCTGCCCTGTTGAGGGCAGAACAGAGTACTGCAGTGCACAGGCGCCGGGAAAGGTCAAAAAGCTCAGGTGCCTGCGCACTGCAGTACTCTGCTCTGCCCTGCCCTCAATAGGGCAGAGAAAGTACGCCTGCTCAGGAACCGAGGGAGAAGAAGGATGACGTCATCGTATGAAGATGGGAGGCGCCGGATCGGACGGCGACACCCACCGGACCGGACCGAACGCCGGGGTGATTATAATCTAACTCTTTTTTCTTATCTTTCAGGTTTCATCGAGGGCTTATCTACAGCATTCTGTAAGCCCCTGATGGCGGTGGCTGCAGCTGAAAGTCCAAAAATGGGGTGACAGATCCCCTTTAAGTTCTTCAGCGATGTATGGTAATTCAGTCAGTCCAGGCCGATGGGCTTGGTTTAATATCTTTGAGATGAAGCCTGTTTTCACCTTAATGACCAGGCCAATTTTTACAATTGTGACCACTATCATTTTATGGGGACAAAACTCGAACACTTCAATGGATCCCTGTGATCCTGAGACTGTTTTCTTGTGACATATTGCACTTTATGATAGCGGTAAAAAAATTTTCATATGACTTGCGTTTGATTGTGAAAAGAATAGAAATTTGGCGAAAACCTGTAAAATTTATCAATTTGGGTTATTTCCCACATGTCTACTTTACCATCAGCACAATGTTGGAACCAACATTTTTATTTTTGTTAGGAAGTTATAAGGGTTAAAATTTGACCGGCGATTCTTGATTTCGTCAACAAATTTCACAAAACCACCGGTTTTTTTTTTTAGGGACTTTGAGGGGTCTATATAAAAGAAAATACCAAAAAGTGCCACCATTCTAAAAAACTCCACCCCTCAAGGTACTCCAAACCACATTCAAAAGTTTATTAACCTTTCAGGTAGGTGCTTCACAGGAATTTTTGGAATGTGTAAGGAAATAAACATTTACTTTTCTTTAACCCCTTCACTCCCGGAGCTTTTTTCGATTTTTCGTTTTCGCTCTCCTTCTTTCCAGAGTCATAACTTTTTTTATTTTTCCCTCAATATGGCCATGAGAGGGCTTATTTTTTGCGTGATGAGTTGAACTTTTAAATGACACCATTGGTTTTACCATGTCATGTACTTGAAAACGGGAAAAAAATTCCAAGTGCGGTGAAATTGCAAACAAAAAGTGCAATCCCACAATAGTTTTTTGCTTGGCTTTTTTTGCTAGGTTCACTAAATGCTAAATCTAACCAGCCATTATGATTCTCCAGGTCATTACGAGTTCATAGACACCAAACATGTCTATGTTCTCTTTTATGTATGTGGTGAAAAAAAATTCCAAAGTTTTCTCTAAAAAAAAAAACAAAAAGCGCAATATTCTGAGACCCATAGCGTCTCCATTTTTCGTGGTCTGGTGTCGGGTGAGATCTTATTTTTTGCGTGCCGGGCTGACGTTTTTAATGATAACACATTTGTGCAAATACGTTCTTTTGATCGCCCGTTATTGCATTTTAATGCAATGTTGCGGCTACCAAAAAACGTAATTCTGGCGTTTTGAATTTTTTTTCTCGCTACGCCGTTTAGCGATCAGGTTAATGCTTGTTTTTTATTGACAGATCGGGCGATTCTGAACACGGCAATACCTAATATGTGTATGTGGGATTTTTTATTGTTTTATTTTGATTGGGGAGAAAGGGGGGGTGATTTGAACTTTTAGGTTTTTTTTTATTTATTTTTTTTTTAAACTTTTTTTTTTACTTTGGGCATGCTTCAATAGCCTCCATAGGAGGCTTGAAGCATGCACAACCCGATCGCCTCTGCTACATATGGGCGATGAGCAGATCGCCCATATGTAGCAGATTTACTGCTGTGCTTTGAGCGCCGGCCACCAGGCGGAGCTCAAAGCCATCTGCCTGGAACAACCATAGAGGTCTCTATGAGACCTGTGGTTGTCCAGGCAACGCGTCGCCGACCTCCGATCACGTGACAGGGGTCGGCGATGAGCTCATTTCCGGCTCGGCGTCCAGAAGTGCTATTTAAATGCCCGCTGTCGGCTTTGACAGCGGGATTTAACTAGTTAATAGGCGCGGTCGGAAGGCGATTCTGCTCGCGCCTATTGCGGGCACATGTCAGCTGTTCATAACAGCTGACATGTCGTGGCTTAGAGGTGGGCTCACCACCACAGCCCACCTCAAAGCAGGGGATTTTTACCTATGACATACTATTCCGTCATCGGTAAGGAAGGGGTTAAAAAAATTACTTTAGACCTTTTTTTTTTTTTTTTTACTTTTGCAAGGGTAACAGGAGAAAATGGACCATACATTTTGTTGTGCAATTTCTCCTAAGCATGCCAATACCCCAGAGCATCTGATGTGCCTAAACATTGGAAACCCCCAACAAGTAACACCATTTTGGAAACTAGACAACTTATATAGATGTGTATTGAGCACCTTGAAACCACAGGTGCTTCACAGAGGTCTATAGCGTACAGCAGTGGAGGAAATCATATTTTTCGCAAATTAATCTTTATCTCCAAATTTTGCACTTATATAAGGGTAAAAGGAGATATTTCTCCTGAGTATGCCGATACCCTATATGTGGGGAAAAACCACTGTTTGGGCGCACGGCAGGGCTTGGAATGGAAGGAGCGCCATTTGACTTTTGGAATGCAAAATTTGATGGATTACTTAGCGGATGCCATGTCACGATTGAAGAACCCCTGATGTGCCTAAACAGTGGAAACCCCCGACAAGTGACACTATTTTGGAAACTAGACCCCTTTGGGACCTTATCTAAATGTGTATTGAGCACCTTGAACCCTCAGGTGCTTCTCAGAAGTTTACAACGTTAAGCTGCGAAAATAAAATAAAAAAAACACATTTTTCCCACAAAAATCTCTTTCAGCTACAAATTTTGTATTTTCACAAGGGATAAAGGAGAAAATGGACCCACAGCTTGTTGTGCAATTTCTCCTGAGTTCACCCATACCCCATATATGGTCAAAAAACACTTTTGAGGCACAGTGCAAAGCTCAGAAGGGAAGCAGCACCATATTACAGTGCTAATTTTGCTGCACTTGAGGGTGTCATATTACATTGGCAGAGCCCCTGAGGTGCCAGAACAGCAGTGCCCCCCATAAGTGACCCCATTTTACCACTTAAACCTCTCAATATATTCATCTAGGGGTGCAGTCAATACCTTGACATTACAGGTGTGACCAACTTTTATACCACTGGGCAGTGAAGAAAAAATAATTTACATTTTTACCACCAAGATTGTGTGTTAGTCCCAAGTTTTATATTTTTACAATGGGAAATGGGAAAAATGGCACCAGAATTTGTCCCACAATTTCTGCTGAATGTAGAAATACCCCATATGTGGCTGTACAGTACTACTTTGCCAAACGGAGTGACTTGGGAGAAACAGAGCACTATTTGCCTCCTGAAGCACAGATTTTCCTAGACTAGTTTGTGGATTCCATACAAAGAGCCCCTAAGTCAGTGATGGCGAACCTATGGCACGCGTGCAAGACAGGGCACGCAGAGCCCTCTCGGCTGGCACGCGGCCAAGGCCTCGCCTCACTGTTCAGAGCTGCAGCTTCTTCACACACATTGAGCGGCGCGGCCGCGGAGCTGAATGATGATGTCATCCAGCCGTGGCCGCGCCTCTCAATGTGTGTGAGGAAGTGACAGGAAGGACACTGCCGGCGCGCAGAGACCGCGGAGAGGTGAGTGTGGCCGCTGGTGTGTGTGTATGTGTGTGCCGCTGGTGAGTGTGTGTGGCCACTGGTGTGTGTGTCGTGAATGTGGCCCTGTGTGGGTGGAGAGGGCTAGTGATGGCGGTGATGGGGAGAGGGACAATGATGGGAGTGATGAGAGGGCCAATGATGGCAGTGATGGGGAGAGGGACAATGATGGGAGTGATGGGGACAGGACCAGTGAAAGGGAGAGGGCCAATGATGGCAGTGATGGGGAGAGGGACAAAAATGGGATTGATGGGGACAGGGCCAGTGATGGCGGTGATGGGGAAGGTGATGGCTGAATCCCATAGAACACCTGTGGAGAGATCTAAAAATGGCAGTTTGGAGAAGGCACCCTTCAAATATCAGGGACTTGGAGCAGTTTGCCAAAGAAGAATGGTCTAAAATTCCAGCAGAGCATTGTAAGAAACTCATTGATGGTTACCGGAAGCGGTTGGTCGCAGTTATTTTGGCTAAAGATTGTGCAACCAAGTATTAGGCTGAGGGTGCCAATACTTTTGTCTGGCCCATTTTTGGAGTTTTGTGTAAAATGATCAATGTTTTGCTTTTTGCTTCATTCTCTTTTGTGTTTTTTCATTTAAGACAAATTAAATGACGATAATAATACCAAAGAATTTGTGTTTGCAATCATTTTCAGGAAGAAACTGAGTATTATCTGACATAATTGCAGGGGTGTCAATACTTTTGGCCACAACTGTATATATGTATATATATTTGTCAAATGTGGAGCAGCAGCAAATATTTATACTTTTTCAGATCAAGGTGAAGCCTCCTAACCTGCCATTCTTGCCAGGTGCTATCCACAAGCCAGCCAGCTTCCCAAGCCAGCCATCTCCATGCCAGGATTCAGAAGTCGGCAGCAGTCACACACAGTAAGTGTTATCACATTTGTGTGACTGTGCCTAAGATTAGAGATATTCACACTGTGAAATGTAGGAGTGGATTTCAGCGTGGAATCTGCTTGCATTCCATGCTAGAATCTATCTAATATGAGTGGCTCAGTTTCAGTGTGTGATAAGCACGCAAGAGCTTGAAGCCCCCCTGCTGAACAGAAGAGAAGACTGCAAAGGTAAGTTTAAAATCAATGAACTGTTTACATAATAGAATTGATCATCAGGGTTTAGGGACGGCAAGCGCTGTACAGTGAAGAGATTTGGCAGCTGCGGACTCTCCTGTGCAGCGCTTATGATGGTCACTGCTGAGTAGTTCTCATTCACTTTGAATGAGGGCAGTGCTGCAGTACCTTGAGATGGCCACTACACATTTTTCATCATACAAAATTGCCCTGGTGGCACTTCGTCAGAAATAATTGGGTTTTAGGTTGCAGTTTGGGCACTCGGTCTCAGAAAGGTTCGCCACCACTGCCCTAAGTACTAGAAAAGCAGAATCCTCCCCTCAAGTGACCCCACTTTGGAAATTATAACCCTTTGGAAATTTATCTACAGGTGTAGTCTTTTGGCTCCAATGGTGTTTTCCAGAAACAGGCAGCAGTGAATGTTGCTGAGTGAAAATTGCAAACTGCTGTTGTAATGACCAGTACCCTGTAGAGACCAGTACGTTGCCGTCATCAGTACTATCTGCCCAGCCCGGGTTTCTGGAGACAAGCACCTGAAAATTAGGTGGGCTCTCATCACTACAGAAATGCCAAACTTGTGGGTGCTAAGGCTATTTGCCCACAGTAGCATTTTAAACCCGACACAAATCCGGACTCCTTCCCAGAAAACGCGTTTTTTACAGCGCGTTTTTGATACGTTTTTTTCCGCGCGTCTTCTGGACCATAGGAAATAGCTAAAAACGCAGACTAAGCAGCAAAATTAATGAACATGCTGCATTTTAGCCGCTAAGCATTTTCTTAGCGGTAAAAAACGCATCCATTGGCACAAAAAGGCCAAAAAGCATTAAAATGATTGGGAAGCTTCTTTTAAGCGGTTTGACCCCTAAAAACGCTTCAAAAACGCTACTATGGGCACACAGCCTAAATGTTGTTTAGGCACATTGGGGATCAGAAGGGAGGGGGCATTTGGATTTGGGAGCTGAGAATTTGTTGAATTTCTTTTGGAGGGTGAGGAGCCATTTCGCTTTTCTAGAGCCTTTGTGCTACCAGTAACATGGAAGCCTCCTATATTTCCGTTAACAGATGACAGATCTGAGTGGGGACTTTTTTGTGGATTTAGTGGAAGCTTTTATTGGGGACATTTTACATAACATTTGGGATCAGTTATCCGGCGCTATACGCTCAGCACTTACTTTGGGGTTTCCATCTAAATCTCTGAGTGAAGTGATTCAGATGAAACCCCAGAGGGATCCACTCACTATAGGGAGGTAGCAGAGTTACTCTGGAGTCAGTCTGGCCCCTCTGTTCCACAGGGACCTTCTTTTCTGATGTGCACAAAACTATGGCCGACGGAACTTTTATGCACTCCTAAAAAGACGAACACCGCTGGCTTGCAGGTCAGATGGCGTCCACAGTGCCTCCATCTGTCTCATTTTAGGGAATCTTCAGCCATAGGTTCTGTCTGAATCACGTATTTCAGAGATTTACACGGAAACCCGGTGTAAGCGCTCAGTGCAGGATAAATGTGCGCCGCCACCACATGCACTCGCTATTTTTTTTCATCAGAAGAAGGAGGGGGGAATGGGCACCAAGCAAAGAGGACACATGAATGCTCAGCTCCTAATCTAAGACTACATTTTACAGGTTTTCCATGACTAAAAATGGGTCAAAACTAACTTGGCAGACCCATTCACCACTCTGGATCTGTTTACAGCTCTGCCTTGCCTGCTATATCGGGTGAGAAGACCAGGAGACTGACTTAAATGTCCGGGGCATGCATGCTGGTTTGTGCTGGGAGGCACTGCTCTTGATGAGTGAGTTTCATAGAAAGGGAGAGCCTGGGTGTCCTTTACCAGGGCTGTGGAGTCGGTAAGCCAAACCTTCGACTCCTCAATTTCCATGACACCGACTACACGACTCCGATTCCACCTCCCTCATACTTGGCTCATGCTTAAGTTTAAGTGATAAATTTACTGTAGTAAAATGGTAACATCAGGCTTTTAATCATTATTATGATACAATAATTAAGCCATTTAGATAGAACATAAAATATAATTATTGGAATACAACTTTAGAACAAAAAAACTTTTGCATATTTCCAATTTATTATACACTTTGCAGTAAGTGGAAAAAAACAGTTTTCAACAAAACCGTACTGAATAACATTTGTGCAGTCTATGAATTTGTTCTGAGAAATAGTATCGCCGCCATCAGATCCTCCTTCATAGATGACCTCAAATCTGACCTAATTATTTTAAGGCTAGAGAACCTCTCTACACTAACTTGGGTTGGTGGCAAAGCAGTAACCACATGGGCAAGATCTCTAGCAATTTAAGGGTGTAAAGGAATTGCCTTGTGCACAGTCAGTTTTGATGAACGATTGAACTCTAATACTTCTTTGAGAGCAAGTGAAAAATTTTGCTAAAATATGGTCAATCTGTTTTCTATGGGAGTGGAATCTTTTTTTCCCTGCAGCAACGCTTTGCCTGCTCCATGTCGTCCAAATACTTTTCAAAATCAAACTCCTCATCTGACGATGATGAAGAAACGGCAGCAGCAGCACTGGTAGGACCCGAGTCCTCTTGCTCTTGGCTGTCCTGTAGCCCACTCATCCTAACTGCTACCTCAATCAGAGCTTCTTTTCCTTTAGTAAACTGTTGATCATCCAGCAATATACGATGACTCGGGCCCACATAAACAGCTGCCAGAAGAATTTTATTTTCGAATAGCAGTGTCTCTCTCCGTTTCATTGAAGCAGCAATGCCATCTGCGATTAAACCTTTTTGGGACAGGCAAATCAACAAGTTCGTCCACTCCTTTATAAAAATGCCAGGAGTTAAAAACCTCAGCTTGCAACATTTTAGTCACAGTAAATGGGTGATGAAGCAATTCCTTCAACTTATTTCAGCTCAAGCAATCGCTCAATCATTAAATAGGTGCTGCCCCACCAAGTGGCTTGATCCACAATTGCCCCTTTTCCAGCACGTCTCTTCAAGTTGGAATCAATTTTAGGGGTTCTGGCAGCAATAGCCAATTTCTTCACTTTGCTAATCAGAGTTCCAGCATGTTCCTTTTGCAGACTAATCTCTTATTGCCAGCTGCAGTGTGTGCACAACACAGTGCATGTGACGAATAGGAAAGAGGTGTAAAGCAGCTTCAACAAGATCATCTAACTGTAAAGAATCAGTTTGATGTTCTTCTGTAGTAATATCTGTTTGTTCCTCCATTATGGGAACAGGACTGTGGCCTTACATCTCCAACATACTGAAAGTGAAATGTTCTTCTAGCTGCTGTTCACTTTCATTATTCTCATTCATCAGTTTAATTGTACTTATGTTTGAGGCTATGTGCACACGGTGCGGATTCTGCTGCGGATCCGCAGCGCTTCAGGCTCTGCGGGTCCGCAGCAGATTTAGGTGCGTTGTACAGTACCATTGTTTTCAATGGTAAACTGAAAAACGCTGTGCACATGCTGCGGATTTTTCCCCGCGGATTTGCTGTGCGTTCAAATCCGCAGCATGTCAATTCTTTGTGCGGATTCCGATGCGGTTTCACACCTTCTCCATTGTAGAGGTGTGAAACCGCAGGCTAATCCGCAGGTCTTTTGACCTGAGATTTTATCTGCGGATTTTTACAAATCTGCGTGGAAAAATCCGCAGGACCAAAATCTATGTGTGCACATAGCCTGAAGCATTATCACACAAAGCATCTCTTGAGAGTCTTTTTCAAATCTTCCTTTTGGTTAAGGGATTCTTCAATCACTAATTTTCTAATACTTTTTCTTTCCAGAGAAACACAAAGTTTGCGGGCTATTTCCCCATTAAGAGCTGTAAAAGCTGGTCATGCAAATAATGATAATGTAACATAATCCAACATAGCAATGAACATGATACTTTTTCCTATCTAGAAAAAAGGACGTTCATAATGGCATAAACAAGAGGACAACTCCCTTAGAAATATATGAACCTACATAGAAAACGGAGTATAACGCCATAGAGTCAATAAACATGAATGATTATAATATCAAAAATTATTCGCTCTTTATTAGTACAGGTGCATAAAAGGTGTACATTACAAAATACAATCATATGATCAGATGTCGGACATGACACTAAGAAAGGGGATGGATACACCGCACATGTATGGTAAATGCAATGGTACAAAAAAAAGATAATACATAGCCCCAAAAACCTGCATAAAGACTAATGCCCATGCTGAAGAGTCTCACACTTGGCCGTCTAGTGTTACTACCAAAGTGAAGTACATACCAAAAGACATGGGGAATTTATACAGGACCTTCCAGTAAAGTGCTATATGCAGAAAAGGTATGGGGAAAATTGTGAAAAGGTAACCATGGTTACCCATAAAGAAAGTGCATGTGCGTAGTGTCCAGCCCCAGAGCCCCTACGCACGTTTCGCGCTGGGCTTCATCGGGGGGCATGTGTGGTGCTGCTGGAAATGCAGGGTATAAATGTCTAAGGCACAGGTGTCCAAAATTAGCATCGCTGCGGGAGGAAGTGAGCGCATGAGAGGCGGGCCCCGATCGCGGCACATCCGGCCGTCATTACCTGTGGGAGGGACAGGGAGAGATACAGCTCTCCTGACGTCATTGTCCCGCCCCAGGCAGAGCTGACGCCTTCCGAGACGCCCACTAACTACGGGACCAGCCGCGCATGCGCAACCACGCAGCAGCCATTTTAAGTACTGGCCAGGAAAAGGGGCAAGTGGAGATAAGAACACGGAACAAGCGCATGTGGCTCAATATACAAAAATGACACCACAAGGATGTCTAGATAAATTATTTGTATAGATGATGTTAAGATAATGATTATAACACTCTTTTTCATCAATATATCGCCATCATTCAATAGGGACAAAGCCCACTTAGGATTACTCATAATGATCAATCTATTATAAATCATAGTATCTAAAGAGTGCGGTATATCATACCATCTTATTAAGATATCAAAATCTCATTTGATGTATTATAAGGCTAAACATGAAATTACGGCACAGATAACTTGTAGAAACAAAAAAAATATATATAGAAATATGATTCCAGAATTTACATAGAAAACAGAAAAATAACAATAGCATATCCTGTGCACAGACAAAAAATGAGGTTCCACGTAATTAGTTCTCCACCATTTCTTCCAAGATTCCAGATGGACTTGATAAAGACATACGATCAAAAATAACCCCGCATAATGCATCCAATAACTCATACTGATTGTACACTGAGAAAGGATAAATAAAAACAGCAATTAAAAACAAGAGCAAAAACAACTTATACACAAATATGTATATAATAGCCAGAAAGACATATTAATGCTAAAGGAAGGGGGCAAAAGATAGCTTTTCATTGAGTCCATGAGGTGTCATGGAACCCAAAGTGACTATCCATCGGCACTCCAGCTGGGCTAAGATCTTCTTATAGTCTCCACCCCTAGTCCCCAAATGTACTCTATCGATCCCTTTAACTTTAAATGTCCGTGGATCACAATTATGGACTTGCTTGAAGTGCCGAGGGATAGTCTTCAATATTGTAACATCTGAAATCTCCTTTGCCGCCCTTATGTCCCTAACATGTTCCCTAACTCTAGTACGAAGCTCCCTAGAGGTGAGGCCCACGTAGATCAGGTTGCATCCACATACCGCATTATAAACCACATATGTGGTGCTGCAAGAAATATAATTTGTAATATGGTATTCCATACTACCATCAGCCGCCTTAAAAGTGGTTGCCCTAACGATATTTTGGCAGGCCACACATGAGCCACATGGGTAGCACCCCCGCCTCTGGGGCCTGGCACCGAAAGGGTTAGTAGGTCTGGCCACATAATGACTTCTCACAAGAAAGTCTTTCAAATTCCTTCCCCTTCTAGCAGTCAAGAGGGGTCTATCAGGTAGAATTCCCTTTAATGTCATATCTGTTTGTAAAACAGACCAGTGTTTTCCCATGATCTCTCTAATCCTGTGCCACTGATTATTATAAGTCATGATGCACCTCAGTGGTTGTTCCCTAGATATCTTGGCATGCTGTTTAGAGTCAAGGAGTTGTTGGCGAGGGGTCCTCCTGGCACGAGAATAGCCCGACTTAATGTTTCTCATACTATATCCGCGATCTCTGAACCGCTGGGTAAGGTCCCGAGCCTGATCCTCAAAGATCCCATCAGTGGAGCATATTCGCTTCATTCTCAAAAACTGACCCACAGGAATGGCCCGAATGGTTGAAGCATTGTGGGCAGATGATGCATGGAGTAGGGAATTGACAGACGTGTCCTTCCGAAATACGTCAGTTTGAATCGCACCATCCCCACATAATATGATCTTAATATCCAAAAAATCAATCTCACGCGCCGCCACCCTGTGGGTCAGTTTGATATTACGACGATTTTGATTTAAACCACAGATGAAATCGAGGAGGTCAGACTCGGTACCCTGCCAAATTATAAAGACATCGTCGATATAACGGTACCAGCACTGCACATGGGACGCGGCACATGCACCATCCCCGAAAACCTCCCGCTCCCAGTGTCCCAGGAAGAGGTTAGCGTAAGATGGCGCACAGGCCGCGCCCATTGCAGTGCCACGTCGTTGCAGATAGAATTTGTCTTTGAAGGTGAAATAATTGTGAGTTAAAATAAACTCGAGCAGTTCTAAGATCAGTGATCGTAGAGCCGGGTCTAAATTACTCATGCCAAGGAAGAACCCCACAGCTTCCAATCCATCTCTATGTCCGATGCATGTATACAGGGACTCTATGTCAATCGTAGCAAACAACATGCCTGATTCAAGATGGAGACCATCTAATTTCTTCAGGACGTCCGTAGTGTCCCTGACATAGGAGGGCAGCGTCTCCACTAGAGGATGAAGATAGTATTCAATAAACTTACAAATGGGATCGCAGAGCCCTCCCATGCCAGAGACACTACGGACGTCCTGAAGAAATTAGATGGTCTCCATCTTGAATCAGGCATGTTGTTTGCTACGATTGACGTAGAGTCCCTGTATACATGCATCGGACATAGAGATGGATTGGAAGCTGTGGGGTTCTTCCTTGGCATGAGTAATTTAGACCCGGCTCTACGATCACTGATCTTAGAACTGCTCGAGTTTATTTTAACTCAATTATTTCACCTTCAAAGACAAATTCTATCTGCAACGACGCGGCACTGCAATGGGCGCGGCCTGTGCGCCATCTTACGCTAACCTCTTCCTGGGACACTGGGAGCGGGAGGTTTTCGGGGATGGTGCATGTGCCGCGTCCCATGTGCAGTGCTGGTACCGTTATATCGACGATGTCTTTATAATTTGGCAGGGTACCGAGTCTGACCTCCTCGATTTCATCTGTGGTTTAAATCAAAATCGTCGTAATATCAAACTGACCCACAGGGTGGCGGCGCGTGAGATTGATTTTTTGGATATTAAGATCATATTATGTGGGGATGGTGCGATTCAAACTGACGTATTTCGGAAGGACACGTCTGTCAATTCCCTACTCCATGCATCATCTGCCCACCACGCTTCCACCATTCGGGCCATTCCTGTGGGTCAGTTTTTGAGAATGAAGCGAATATGCTCCACTGATGGGATCTTTGAGGATCAGGCTCGGGACCTTACCCAGCGGTTCAGAGATCGCGGATATAGTATGAGAAACATTAAGTCGGGCTATTCTCGTGCCAGGAGGACCCCTCGCCAACAACTCCTTGACTCTAAACAGCATGCCAAGATATCTAGGGAACAACCACTGAGGTGCATCATGACTTATAATAATCAGTGGCACAGGATTAGAGAGATCATGGGAAAACACTGGTCTGTTTTACAAACAGATATGACATTAAAGGGAATTCTACCTGATAGACCCCTCTTGACTGCTAGAAGGGGAAGGAATTTGAAAGACTTTCTTGTGAGAAGTCATTATGTGGCCAGAACTACTAACCCTTTTGGTGCCAGGCCCCAGGGGGGGGTGCTACCCATGTGGCTCATGTGTGGCCTGCCAAAATATCGTTAGGGCAACCACTTTTAAGGCGGCTGATGGTAGTATGGAATACCATATTACAAATTATATTTCTTGCAGCACCACATATGTGGTTTATTATGCGGTATGTGGATGCAACCTGATCTACGTGGGCCTCACCTCTAGGGAGCTTCGTACTAGAGTTAGGGAACATGTTAGGGACATAAGGGCGGCAAAGGAGATTTCAGATGTTACAATATTGAAGACTATCCCTCGGCACTTCAAGCAAGTCCATAATTGTGATCCACGGACATTTAAAGTTAAAGGGATCGATAGAGTACATTTGGGGACTAGGGGTGGAGACTATAAGAAGATCTTAGCCCAGCTGGAGTGCCGATGGATAGTCACTTTGGGTTCCATGACACCTCATGGACTCAATGAAAAGCTATCTTTTGCCCCCTTCCTTTAGCATTAATATGTCTTTCTGGCTATTATATACATATTTGTGTATAAGTTGTTTTTGTTCTTGTTTTTAATTGCTGTTTTTATTTATCCTTTCTCAGTGTACAATCAGTATGAGTTATTGGATGCATTATGCGGGGTTATTTTTGATCGTATGTCTTTATCAAGTCCATCTGGAATCTTGGAAGAAATGGTGGAGAACTAATTACGTGGAACCTCATTTTTTGTCTGTGCACAGGATATGCTATTGTTATTTTTCTGTTTTCTATGTAAATTCTGGAATCATATTTCTATATATATATATTTTTTTGTTTCTACAAGTTATCTTTGTGCCGTAATTTCATGTTTAGCCTTATAATACATCAAATGAGATTTTGATATCTTAATAAGATGGTATGATATACCGCACTCTTTAGATACTATGATTTATAATAGATTGACCACTATGAGTAATCCTAAGTGGGCTTTGTCCCTACTGAATGATGGCGATATCATATTGATGAAAAAGAGTGTTATAATCATTATCTTAACATCATCTATACAAATAATTTATCTAGACATCCTTGTGGTGTCATTTTTGTATATTGAGCCACATGCGCTTGTTCCGCGTTCTTATCTCCACTTGCCCCTTTTCCTGGCCAGTACTTAAAATGGCTGCTGCGTGGTTGCGCATGCGCGGCTGGTCCCGTAGTTAGTGGGCGTCTCGGAAGGCGTCAGCTCTGCCTGGGGCGGGACAATGACGTCAGGAGAGCTGTATCTCTCCCTGTTCCTCCCACAGGTAATGACGGCCGGATGTGACGTGCCGCGATCGGGGCCCGCCTCTCATGCGCTCACTTCCTCCCGCAGCGATGCTAATTTCGGACACCTGTGCCTTAGACATTTATACCCTGCATTTCCAGCAGCACCACACATGCCCCCCGATGAAGCCCAGCGCGAAACGTGCGTAGGGGCTCTGGGGCTGGACACTACGCACATGCACTTTCTTTATGGGTAACCATGGTTACCTTTTCACAATTTTCCCCATACCTTTTTTGCATATAGCACTTTACTGGAAGGTCCTGTATGAATTCCCCATGTCTTTTGGTATGTACTTCACTTTGGTAGTAACACTAGACGGCCAAGTGTGAGACTCTTCAGCATGGGCATTAGTCTTTATGCAGGTTTTTGGGGCTATGTATTATCTTTTTTGTACCATTGCATTTACCATACATGTGCGGTGTATCCATCCCCTTTCTTAGTGTCATGTCCGACATTTGATCATATGATTGTATTTTGTAATGTACACCTTTTATGCACCTGTACTAATAAAGAGCGAATAATTTTTGATATTATAATCATTCATGTTTATTGACTCTATGGCGTTATACTCCGTTTTCTATGTAGGTTCAAATAATGATAATGGTACACCGTCCTTTACAACAAGCTCGATGACCGGTCTTTTAAACACATCTGCTGTCATTTTTACAGTAACTCTGTCACTTACAAAATATGTTGTAACTGATGTTTGAGACACTCTTTCCTCCTCCATTGCCTGGCTGGAAGTGCTGGTCTCTGGTTTCTTGGTGCTGCTGTGATCTTTTTGAATCACAGCTTTGTAAACTATTGGGTGGCAGCGGTGTAGATGTCTTTTTAGATTGGAAGCTCTTGAATGAACATTTTTATCACTGCCTGAGTATGCACTGATTTTGGCATCACAGCATTTGTTTTCATCTGGGTTACTTATACACTGACACACAAATGTTTTTTCATTTTGAGTTACTGTGAAATGCTCAAATACAGCTGATTTTATAAGATACTTCTTAGACATTTTGTAATTATGTAAATTCGCTCTCAAAATAATTTTGTCCAGTAAAAAAATAAGGTATATTGTAAAGAATAGGGAATCATGCACTGTATAATTTAGGATAGAAATAGAACAGTCGTTGCTTAAATCAATAGGACAGATAAGAATAAAGTTTGTAAAATATGTTGGTAGATAGCTTTACTCTGAACTTTCAAATGTCAGGAAGTGTCAGGGTACAGCTCACTAAATGCTTCACATCATATTTCTTCACAGTCTGTGAAGAGGGGAATAGGGAGGGAGCATATTTGTGCTGAATCATATTCCATAAAACACACAAAAAATATATGTCCTCATTCCTCATTAATACTGTTACTGTATTTTCAAATTTGAGATGTTAGAAAACAGTTGCCCTTACATTGCATGTATAGTCTATATACGTCATCAGAGCAGCTAATTTCTCCAAACAGGAGCTAAGAGGAAAAAACAAACTAAAACATCAAGCATACCAAGTCAACATATACTGAACTATTGATTTATGCACAGTTTAATGAAAGTTTAGATATGCTTTGTGATGTCACAGCTGTTATATATACTGCATAATTCTCCAATTTGGATCTCGCAGAGTAGGTTCCACAAAATTAAATCGCTGTTTGGTGAACTAATATGGGGGGGAAAAGCCCACGGTTTAAACCAGAAACTTTGCAGAGGCCGAAGGAGGAAGGAGGTTTGGCGCTTCCCAACCCCTGGGTATATTTTTTATCAGCACAATGCCAGCATATCGGAGGATGGGGGGTGGAGACGGGACAGGGACAATCGCCCAGTAGTTTAAGAGATATTTGTTTGGAAAATGGCCTCTGGGAGAGAGTTTAGAAGGGGGGCAGTTTTTAAAATTAGGCTCTCGGTTTCCTACTGTTCTCCTAATTCATAAGGTATGGGAAAAAGTTAAACAGATAAGGGGTGTCACGGGCTTTACCAAATACTCTCCTGTATGGGATAATATAAATTTGCCAGAATTCGGACAAATGAAAGGATTTGGGCCCTGGAGAGAGGCAGGAATAAGAAGGATGGGACAGCTAATGGGTCAGGGAAGACTTAAGTCATTTATGGAGCTGCAGACAGAATTCCAGTTACCGCATTCAAATTTGTTTCATTATAAAAGAATTCAGTATGCGTATCGGTCGCAATGTCGGAGAAAACTTATTGAGATCCAGTTTGATATCACGCTGGCCTCCATTTTGGAGAACAGCGTGACAAGGGGGGAAATCTCAGAAGTGTATAGAGATTTATTGTTCACTTTTCTAGTCAAACATCCCATCAAGTCTAGAGTGAAATGGGAGGTTGAATTGGGGGAGATAAATGACGATAGATGGGAATCTATTTTAGAATATGTGCCTAAGATTTCTATGAGCGAACCTGGGAGGATGACTCAGTTATACGTAATTCATAGAGCTTACAGAACTCCTGATAGACTGTTCTAGATGGGTTTGAGGTCCGATTCCGAGTGTCCACGATGTTCGCAGGAACGGGCAGACATGCTGCACATGCTGTGGCATTGCCCTAGATTGTCTACGTACTGGACAGTCGTACTGAGTCGGATTGAATTGATATATAGTTGTGCAGTCCCCAGAGACCCTTTGGTCTGTATATTAGGGTATGTAGAGGAAATAGTAGCAGTATCCATGGTCAAACTGGCGATTGCTAAACTGTTGTTCATAGCAAGGAAGTTGATCGCTCGGTTCTGGATCAGAGAAGAGCCTCCGACTAGACGAGACTTTCTTACGCAAGTGGAGCATATAATTTCATTGGAAAAAAGTATTTATACTAAGAGAAATAAACTCGATGTATTTCATAAGATATGGCAGCCATGGGTAGAATGGAGTTAGATTTGTGGGGAGGATGTATTATGATATAGATGATGTTCGTAATAAACAAGTATATATGGAGGTGGGAAAGAGTATCGGAATAGAAATGAGGAAGACACTGAAGGGGTCTCGGAGGGGGGGATGGGGGGGGGGAAGGGGGGGGAGTTTTGTTAATAAAAATTTATGATTATATGTGAACAACTGCTTGATGTCATATGATATACTTGTTATTATTTAATAAAAATTTATCTGATTAAAAAAAAAGAAGTAGTTACTGTCATGATCCAGCGTGGATCTGACAGATTAAATGGATAAGTGAACTTTTTTTCCTTTGGCTAGGTGCCAAAGTGATGTGATTGCCCCCGGAGGCCATTAGAATTATTACACGTGGTGTCGTTCATTCTAAGTTGCCCCGGTGGTGGTAAGAGGTAGTGCACTTTAGTTTCTTTGGTTTATAATTATAATTCAGGTGTGAGGCTCTATAAAGGAGAGGCAGGTGTGTTCAATCACTGTTGGTGATATTGTGTTCGTCATTTGGGAAGCAAGCCTGGGTGAGGAAGGAGCTGAACATGAGTCCTGCGCAGCCCAGCCAGAGGGGACGAGTGGCAGCTATGTGGTCTGCAAGAAGGGCTGGCATGGCGTGGTGGAGTCACAGTTTATGGTGTCGGCAGGAAGTGCTTGCATGGCTTAGTGGAGTGACGACTATGGAGAGAGTTGCACTCAGCATGCGGGACTTGGTTGCTGAGAGCTGGACTCAAGCATGCTTGACTTTTTGGGCAGGAGCTGAACTCATCTTTGGGACTCTGTTACTGGCTTCTGCAATTGGTGGTGGACTCTGCTCCAAGGCTGCACTATGGTGAAGGATCCAGTTATGGTGATGGATCCGGGTGGAGAAGATGCACACAGGTGGTGGGCTCTGTTGCTAGGAGCGTACGCAACAGAGCAAAGCTAAGTGGTGTTTCCCCTGTATTGTCATTTTCCCTCATGTGTGTTTAGTGCAGTGGTGGGATTAGTTTCCGCACCGACCAATTCCCTAGTGAGGGTTTAGGTTCCTGTGCGTCGCTCGGTGCGGAACCGGCATAGGAAACGTTAGGAGTGCAGGGACACTGGCTCAGGGGAGTACAGGAGGTCTCCTCTTCCCTATTCCCTATTGCAGGGCCCACCATTGTGAATGTTACCCAGGTTCCCCTTTATTATTTAAATTAGCCTTACTGGAGGCGGGGTTTCCAGACTACTTTATATATACGTGTAATATCTAAATTTGCCAGTTGTAGGCGGTGTATCCAGCTGCACATTTTATTATTTAAATTCGCCCCACTGGAGGCGGTGTATCCAGGGTCACGCGTGTCATGGGTTCGCCTTGCGGTAATCGCTGCGTCCAGACACACGTGACCGTGACATTATCACCAACCTTACATTTTTATTTCTGGTGAGCTTTGGCTATGTGGAGACCTGTGAGTATTTGCTGCCGGGCCTCACTGAGGTGAGTGAGGAGCAGCGTGGTGTTAGAGCCGCTGCAGCAGCAGTTATCTGGGTCTGGGGCCTCTGCTCAGGCAACCAGGAAATCAAAATGGCGGCTTTGGCAAATTGCGGGTCTGGCAAAAGCCCCTAGAGTCGCTGCTGGGGAGCGGGACTTGTTCATACAGGCGGACATAACCAGACAGGTGGGTGGAGCTGGTGATCCCCATGGTGCTGTCTGGGGTTCCCCGAGGTGAAGGGGTACGTCCGCGGGCTCACACCAAATCTTCAATACCACCGAAGAACCCGCCCCCTCCTGGTCGTGTGGAGGAAGGCGACCAGCGAGTGAATTTTACCTCCATGTCCCTGCGGCTTTGGTAAAAGCCCCCTAGAGTCGCTGCTGGGGAGCGGGACTTGTTCATACAGGCGGACGTAACCAGACAGGTGGGTGGAGTTGGTGATCCCCATGGTGCTGTCTGGGGTTCCCCGAGGTGAAGGGGTACGTCCCTGTAGTGAGCAGACTGGTGTGATAGTCCGCGGGGCTGATGCCAAATCTTCAATACCACCGAAGACGCCGCCCCCTCCTGGTCGTTTGGAGGAAGGTGACCAGCGAGTGTATATTTCCTCCATATTCCTCGTCTCTTCACCTCCTGGTGTGAGCAGCAGGTGTGCTGCGGGGGAGTAGGGACAAATCTCACCCCTCGCCATTAACCAACCCTGGGAGGTGCAGACCTCATGGTGAAAGGGTTGGAGGGTGGTGTCCCTTGGTGAATAGCGGGGGTGTGAGTGTGGTGACAGCGAGGGACGTCTCTGTTGTCGAGTCCAGAATGAGTTCACCAAATTTATGACTAACGAATGTGTGCAATAAACGTTCAGGTCCGGACCTGTGTGTGAACGAGCGTGTATGGGTGGCCACAAAAAAAAAACCAAACATCAGTGGAAGTGTGTTGCGAAGTGTTACCAGCGCATACTAAACATTCTCATACATGGTCTCGTTCCCCAGGTCGGCACTGTGGAGATGAGTGGTTCCTCCAAAACGAACATTATTGCCAATACCAGTGGTGCGTTTGTCATTAACCTGAAGTGTCAGGTAGTGGTGGGGTGAACTCAGGATCTGGGCATCCCTGCTGTTGGTGTTTCCCTAATAGGGAGTGGTCTTGAGGGTCCAGAGGCCCCTCATTAAGGAGGGGGTACTGTCACGATCCAGCGTGGATCTGACAGATTAAATGGATAACGCTGGTTTCACATTCGCGCTTTTTAAGCGCACGCACGGCCGGGGGTAGCTCCGCCCCCGATCCGGCTCTCTGCCCGGCGTGCCCGCCCCTTCCTTGTAGCGCCGCCTCCTAGCGCACAGCGGCGCCTGCGATCGGCGCACCCTATCTTTAGCATAGGGTGCGCCGATCGTGCGCAGGCCGTGCGCTAGTTGCGCTTTGACCTGCGCTGCGCACTTTTGACGGTGCGCCGTGCGCGCCAAAATCAAACTTTTCGGATTTTGGCGCGCACGGCGCACCGTCAAAAGTGCGCAGCGCAGGTCAAAGCGCAACTAGCGCACGGCCTGCGCACGATCGGCGCACCCTATGCTAAAGATAGGGTGCGCCGATCGCAGGCGCCGCTGTCCGCTAGGAGGCGGCGCTACAAGGAAGGGGCGGGCACGCCGGGCAGAGAGCCGGCTCGGGGGCGGAGCTACCCCCGGCCGTGCGCGCGCTGAAACTGCGCTAGTGTGAAACCGGCCTAAGTGAACTTTTTTTCATTTGGCTAGGTGCCAAAGTGATGTGATTGCCCCCGGAGGCCATTAGAATTATTACACGTGGTGTCGTTCATTCTAAGTTGCCCCGGTGGTGGTAAGAGGTAGTGCACTTTAGTTTCTTTGGTTTATAATTATAATTCAGGTGTGAGGCTCTATAAAGGAGAGGCAGGTGTGTTCAATCACTGTTGGTGATATTGTGTTCGTCATTTGGGAAGCAAGCCTGGGTGAGGAAGGAGCTGAACATGAGTCCTGCGCAGCCCAGCCAGAGGGGACGAGTGGCAGCTATGTGGTCTGCAAGAAGGGCTGGCATGGCGTGGTGGAGTCACAGTTTATGGTGTCGGCAGGAAGTGCTTGCATGGCTTAGTGGAGTGACGACTATGGAGAGAGTTGCACTCAGCATGCGGGACTTGGTTGCTGAGAGCTGGACTCAAGCATGCTTGACTTTTTGGGCAGGAGCTGAACTCATCTTTGGGACTCTGTTACTGGCTTCTGCAATTGGTGGTGGACTCTGCTCCAAGGCTGCACTATGGTGAAGGATCCAGTTATGGTGATGGATCCGGGTGGAGGAGAAGATGCACACAGGTGGTGGGCTCTGTTGCTAGGAGCGTACGCAACAGAGCAAAGCTAAGTGGTGTTTCCCCTGTATTGTCATTTTCCCTCATGTGTGTTTAGTGCAGTGGTGGGATTAGTTTCCGCACCGACCAATTCCCTAGTGAGGGTTTAGGTTCCTGTGCGTCGCTCGGTGCGGAACCGGCATAGGAAACGTTAGGAGTGCAGGGACACTGGCTCAGGGGAGTACAGGAGGTCTCCTCTTCCCTATTCCCTATTGCAGGGCCCACCATTGTGAATGTTACCCAGGTTCCCCTTTATTATTTAAATTAGCCTTACTGGAGGCGGGGTTTCCAGACTACTTTATATATACGTGTAATATCTAAATTTGCCAGTTGTAGGCGGTGTATCCAGCTGCACATTTTATTATTTAAATTCGCCCCACTGGAGGCGGTGTATCCAGGGTCACGCGTGTCATGGGTTCGCCTTGCGGTAATCGCTGCGTCCAGACACACGTGACCGTGACATTATCACCAACCTTACATTTTTATTTCTGGTGAGCTTTGGCTATGTGGAGACCTGTGAGTATTTGCTGCCGGGCCTCACTGAGGTGAGTGAGGAGCAGCGTGGTGTTAGAGCCGCTGCAGCAGCAGTTATCTGGGTCTGGGGCCTCTGCTCAGGCAACCAGGAAATCAAAATGGCGGCTTTGGCAAATTGCGGGGCTGGCAAAAGCCCCTAGAGTCGCTGCTGGGGAGCGGGACTTGTTCATACAGGCGGACGTAACCAGACAGGTGGGTGGAGCTGGTGATCCCCATGGTGCTGTCTGGGGTTCCCCGAGGTGAAGGGGTACGTCCGCGGGCTCACACCAAATCTTCAATACCACCGAAGAACCCGCCCCCTCCTGGTCGTGTGGAGGAAGGCGACCAGCGAGTGAATTTTACCTCCATGTCCCTGCGGCTTTGGTAAAAGCCCCCTAGAGTCGCTGCTGGGGAGCGGGACTTGTTCATACAGGCGGACGTAACCAGACAGGTGGGTGGAGTTGGTGATCCCCATGGTGCTGTCTGGGGTTCCCCGAGGTGAAGGGGTACGTCCCTGTAGTGAGCAGACTGGTGTGATAGTCCGCGGGGCTGATGCCAAATCTTCAATACCACCGAAGACGCCGCCCCCTCCTGGTCGTTTGGAGGAAGGTGACCAGCGAGTGTATATTTCCTCCATATTCCTCGTCCCTTCACCTCCTGGTGTGAGCAGCAGGTGTGCTGCGGGGGAGTAGGGACAAATCTCACCCCTCGCCATTAACCAACCCTGGGAGGTGCAGACCTCATGGTGAAAGGGTTGGAGGGTGGTGTCCCTTGGTGAATAGCGGGGGTGTGAGTGTGGTGACAGCGAGGGACGTCTCTGTTGTCGAGTCCAGAATGAGTTCACCAAATTTATGACTAACGAATGTGTGCAATAAACGTTCAGGTCCGGACCTGTGTGTGAACGAGCGTGTATGGGTGGCCACAAAAAAAAAACCAAACATCAGTGGAAGTGTGTTGCGAAGTGTTACCAGCGCATACTAAACATTCTCATACATGGTCTCGTTCCCCAGGTCGGCACTGTGGAGATGAGTGGTTCCTCCAAAACGAACATTATTGCCAATACCAGTGGTGCGTTTGTCATTAACCTGAAGTGTCAGGTAGTGGTGGGGTGAACTCAGGATCTGGGCATCCCTGCTGTTGGTGTTTCCCTAATAGGGAGTGGTCTTGAGGGTCCAGAGGCCCCTCATTAAGGAGGGGGTACTGTCACGATCCAGCGTGGATCTGACAGATTAAATGGATAACGCTGGTTTCACATTCGCGCTTTTTAAGCGCACGCACGGCCGGGGGTAGCTCCGCCCCCGATCCGGCTCTCTGCCCGGCGTGCCCGCCCCTTCCTTGTAGCGCCGCCTCCTAGCGCACAGCGGCGCCTGCGATCGGCGCACCCTATCTTTAGCATAGGGTGCGCCGATCGTGCGCAGGCCGTGCGCTAGTTGCGCTTTGACCTGCGCTGCGCACTTTTGACGGTGCGCCGTGCGCGCCAAAATCAAACTTTTCGGATTTTGGCGCGCACGGCGCACCGTCAAAAGTGCGCAGCGCAGGTCAAAGCGCAACTAGCGCACGGCCTGCGCACGATCGGCGCACCCTATGCTAAAGATAGGGTGCGCCGATCGCAGGCGCCGCTGTCCGCTAGGAGGCGGCGCTACAAGGAAGGGGCGGGCACGCCGGGCAGAGAGCCGGCTCGGGGGCGGAGCTACCCCCGGCCGTGCGCGCGCTGAAACTGCGCTAGTGTGAAACCGGCCTAAGTGAACTTTTTTTCATTTGGCTAGGTGCCAAAGTGATGTGATTGCCCCCGGAGGCCATTAGAATTATTACACGTGGTGTCGTTCATTCTAAGTTGCCCCGGTGGTGGTAAGAGGTAGTGCACTTTAGTTTCTTTGGTTTATAATTCAGGTGTGAGGCTCTATAAAGGAGAGGCAGGTGTGTTCAATCACTGTTGGTGATATTGTGTTCGTCATTTGAGAAGCAAGCCTGGGTGAGGAAGGAGCTGAACATGAGTCCTGCGCAGCCCAGCCAGAGGGGACGAGTGGCAGCTATGTGGTCTGCAAGAAGGGCTGGCATGGCGTGGTGGAGTCACAGTTTATGGTGTCGGCAGGAAGTGCTTGCATGGCTTAGTGGAGTGACGACTATGGAGAGAGTTGCACTCAGCATGCGGGACTTGGTTGCTGAGAGCTGGACTCAAGCATGCTTGACTTTTTGGGCAGGAGCTGAACTCATCTTTGGGATTCTGTTACTGGACTTCTGCAATTGGTGGTGGACTCTGCTCCAAGGCTGCACTATGGTGAAGGATCCAGTTATGGTGATGGATCCGGGTGGAGGAGAAGATGCACACAGGTGGTGGGCTCTGTTGCTAGGAGCGTACGCAACAGAGCAAAGCTAAGTGGTGTTTCCCCTGTATTGTCATTTTCCCTCATGTGTGTTTAGTGCAGTGGTGGGATTAGTTTCCGCACCGACCAATTCCCTAGTGAGGGTTTAGGTTCAGGGCGAGCTAGGGTTTTTAGGTTCCTGTGCGTCGCCCTGTGCGGAACCGGCATAGGGAACGTTAGGAGTGCAGGGACACTGGCTCAGGGGAGTACAGGAGGTCTCCACTTCCCTATTGCAGGGCCCACCATTGTGAATGTTACCCAGGTTCCCCTTTATTATTTAAATTAGCCTTACTGGAGGCGGGGTTTCCAGACTACTTTATATATACGTGTAATATCTAAATTCGCCAGTTGGAGGCGGTGTATCCAGCTGCACGTTTTATTATTTAAATTCGCCCCACTGGAGGCGGTGTATCCAGGGTCACTCGTGTCATGGGTTCGCCTTGCGGTACTCGCTGCATCCAGACACACGTGACCGTGACAGTTACCACCTTAATCCTTCTTTCCTGTTCACTCCAGAAGTTCTGAGATGAATGCAGGCATTCCTTCCCTGTGTGTTTGTTATTTTGTCCCCTTATCTGTAGAGGAGTAGCTTCACTACTTATCTTGAACATACAGTGCAGCACAGACTCTTCTCAGCTAAAAGTCTAGACCTTAGATCAGGAATAGGACAGACATTTATAGGACATTTCATAACTTTCCCAAATTCTTATGAAAAAAATATTCCCCACAAACTGCATTAAACTACTGTACCCAATTTATTATATACTAGCTGTACTACCCGGCTTCGCCCGGGTTAATAACTTCTGTTAGCAAAATAGAATGTGTTAATAAAAATTTATTCTGCACACAAAAACCACAAAACAAATAGATATAAATGTAATTATTAAAAGGCAAAAACTAAGCTAATAGAAGCATTTCACAACATTGGCTCTTGAGGAAGCAGTTCTTGTTCTCTTGTCTGCAAGCCTCGCTTCCCTCTCCTCAGAAAGTTCATTGGCCCTTGAGGAAGCAGCTCTTGTTTTCATGTCTGCAAGCCTCGCTTCCCTCTCCTCAGAAAGTTCATTGGCTCTTGAGGAAGCAGCTCTTCTCTTGTCTGCAAGCCTCGCTTCCCTCTGCTCAAAAAGTTCATTGGCTCTTGAGAAAGCAGCTGCTATTCTCATGTGTGTCAGCCTTGTTTCTCAGTCTTCACATTTTTCATTGGCCCGTAATGCAGCTTTTCTTTTTGCATCAGCTGACATTCGTGCCATGGAATTCCTTTTCTTATGAGGCATTATTGTTGTAAAAATAGTCTGTAACTGGCAGTTTCTATATCCTCTCACATAGAGGTAATGTGACTGACATCAGCCTTTCCACAAACACACCAAAACTGACATGCTATTACCTCACACAAGCTTTGTTATACTGAGAATGTCCTTTGATGCCTATATTAACCAATCAGAGCTCAGATTAATTAACTGTAGCAAAATAGAAGCTGAGCTGTGATTGGTTGCTATTGGCAGCCTGATAAATCCCCAGCCAACAGGAAGCCCTCCCCCCTGGCAGTATATATTAGCTCACACATACACATAATAGACAGGTCATGTGACTGACAGCTGCCGTATTTCCTATATGGTACAATTGTTGCTCTTGTAGTTTGTCTGCTTATTAATCAGATTTTTATTTTTGAAGGATAATACCAGACTTGTGTGTGTTTTAGGGCGAGTATCATGTGTCAAGTTGTATGCATGTAGCGACTTTTGTGAGATGAGTTTTGTGTGGCGACATGCGTGTAGCAACTTTTTGTGTGCCAAGTTGCATGTGATAGGTTAGTGTAGCAAGTTGTGTGCAGCAAGTTTTGCGCATGGCGAGTTTTATGTGTGGTGCTGTCATGATCCATGCTGGAACAGGACATATAAAAAGCACAGGTAAACTTTTTTTTTCCTAAGCTGTGCTTAGGGTTGTTTTTTACCCCCGGTGGCCATTAGGATTATTGCACTGTGGTGTCGTTTCTTCTGTTTGCCCCCGGTGGTGGTGAGCGTCATTGCGCTCTAGCTTCTTTAGTTAAGTGCACATGATTATTATGCAGGTATGATTGCTGGCTCTGCTATAAAAGAGTCACAGGTGTTGCAATCAATGTTTGTGATAGTGTTAATTTCAACCATCCTTGGTGGAGGAAGGAGCTGGAGAGCGTTCCTTGCAGCACTGTCTTAGCCTGGTGTGAAAGGAGTCATATGGGATTTCCTTGTAGCTCTAACAGAGCTTGGTGGCAGCGACTCAGGAGGAGAGCTGCATGCTGGTGGTGGACTCTGCAGCCAGGAGCAAGTGCAACAGAGCAAAGCTAAGTTGTGTTTCCCCGTTTGTTTTTTCTCCTTAGTGTATTAGTACAGTGGTGGGGCCAGTACCTGCGCCACCCAGCTCCCTAGCAAGGGATAGGTGGAGGATGTGCTAGGGCGACAGGTTCGTGATCGGCGCCTGGTGCGGAACTGGCATAGGGAACGTTAGGAGCGGTAGGGACACTGACTCAGGGGAGTGCAGGAGGTCTCCACGTCCCCTCTCCCTATCGGAGGGCCCACCGTTGTAACTGTTTTCCCTACCCCTTGTCTTGTTGTTCTAGTTACCGGACTGCGAGCCGTGTCACACAGGATAGTATCACATGCCGCATCCTGTTGTTTTAGTTACCGGCCGGCGAGCAGTGTCACACAGGACGGGTCCACGTGACATTTATCACCAACCTAACTTTTTTTCTGCTGAGCCATGGACCCAGTTCAGCCCTTTGCTCAATTGCTGCAGACCCTTACTAATGAGATTAGGGGGCTGCGCGGAGGGTTGGTGCGGCAGCTGCGGCTGTTGGTGGGCTCTGGGGGCTTGGTCCAGGAACAGGCTCAGCCAGAACCCAAGATATCCCTCCCTAACAGATTTTCTGGAGGGAGAGATCAATTCTTGGTGTTTCAACAAGCCTGTAAATTGTATTTCAGGCTGCGCCCTCGTTCATCAGGGAGTGAAGCGCAACGGGTGGGAATCATCATGTTCCTTCTTAAAGGGGATCCCCAATCGTGGGTCTTCTCCCTACCGGACGATTCTCCATCTTTAGAGTCCGTGGACGAGTTCTTTGCGGCTTTGGCGCTTGTGTATGGGGATCCTGATGGCGTCGCCCTGGCGGAATCTCGAATCCGTAGGTGTAAACAGGGAGCCTGGGTCGCTGAGGAGTACTGCTCAGAGTTTAGGAGATGGGCCACTAATACTCAGTGGAATAACCCTGCACTTAGGAGTCAATTTGTGCACGGTTTGTCTCCAAAGTTGCAGGATACTCTGGTGCAGTACGCCGCCCCCAGGTCGCTGGAGGCCGCCATGTCCCTTGCCATCCGGGTGGACAGACGCCTTAGGGAAAGACATATACAAAAAGTGCCCCCCTGATGTCCTCGCTAGGGAGGAGGACCCACCAGTGCGGACGGAGGAACCCAGACAGCCCGGTGTTGTTGATACGAAAAAGGGGTGTCTGCGGCTCGTCGTGGTGGGGGGGTATGCTTTTCCTGTGGGAAGCCGGGTTATTTTATGAGAGCCTGCCCAGTTCATGCCAGGTCTCCAGACGAACCTATGCAAGTAGGAGGAGCTAGTTTGTGTACGGAGCTGCCTACGGTTCGGGCAGTGGTGTCGGCATGTTTGTACTGTGGGCAGACTGGTCATGTCCTGAAGGCTTGCCCATTGCGCGCCAAATTATCTGTGCCATCTGAGAAGCCGCATTCCCCTGGTCGCTTGGAGGGAGGCGACCAGGGAGTATACATTTCCTCCATTTTGCCCTCCCAAAGTACCATGTCAGCAGAGGTCTTGGCTGGTGGGGTACCGGAGGTGATACCGGTGTTTGTGGACAGCGGAGCAGGAGTCAGTCTGGTGGATGCTCGCTTTGTCCAGACTCATGCTCTGAGGTGTAGGATGCTAGCTCAGCCTATAAGCGTCCGGGCCATAAACTCTGTTCCAATGAGCCAGGGGAGCTTGACCAAGGTCGTAGAGAATATCCATCTGCGTATAGGACATCATGAGGAGTCCTTGTCATGCTACGTCTTGGAGGGAATGCCAGGACCTATTGTTTTAGGGCTCCATTGGCTGAAGAGACACAAACCGGTAATAGATTGGCGGGCAAGGGAAGAGGTCAGCTGGGGGCACTCGTGTGAGGACTGCTGCCTAGGAACTACTGTCTCTGCTGTCTCTCTTCCACGGACCCGTTCCTCTCCGGTGAGGGCAGATGTGCTGCAGGAGAGTAGGGGCAAGTCTCAACCCTCGCCATTGGCCAACCCTGAGAGGCGCAGACCTCATGGTGGAAGGTGTCAGAGGGTGGTGTACCCCTTAGTGAGGTGCGGGGGTGTGAGTGTGGTTACACAGGGGGACGCCTCTGTTGTCAATCCCAGAAAGAGTTCTCCAAGTGGTGACAAACGAAGGAGTGGCAATAAACGTTCAGGTCCGGACCTCTGTGTGAACGAGTGAGTATGGGTGGCCACCAAAGAACATCCAGTGGAAGTGTGTTGTGGAGTCTTACCAGCTCATACCAAACATACACAACCCGTTCCCCAGGTCAGAGCTTCGGAGATGTGTGTTGCCTCCAGAACATACGTTGCCAATACCAGCGGGCTCGTTTCTCATCAACCTGACCTGCAGGTAGTTGCTGGGATGAACTCTGGGTCTGGGCGTCCCCGCTGTAGGCGGTTCCCTGATGGGGAGCGGTTTTGAGGGTCCAGAGGTCCCTCATTAAGGGGAAGGTACTGTCAAGATCTATGCTGGATCAGGACATATAAAAAGCACAGGTAACCTTTTTTTTCCTAAGCTGTGCTTAAGGTTGGTTTTTGCCCCCGGTGCCAATTAGGATTATTGCACTGTGGTGTCGTTTGTTCTAAGTTTGCCCCCGGTGGTGGTGAACGTCATTGCACTCTAGTTTCTTTAGTTAAGTGCACATGATTATTATGCAGGTGTGATTGCTGGCTCTGCTATAAAAGAGTCACAGGTGTTGCAATCAGTGTTGGTGATAGTGTTCATTTCAACCATCCTTGGTGGAGGAAGGAGCTGGAGAGCGTTCCTTGCAGCACTGTCTTAGCCTGGTGTGAAAGGAGTCATATGGGATTTCCTTGTAGCTCTGACAGAGCTTGGTGGCAGCGATTCAGAAGGAGAGCTGCATGCTGGTGGTGGACTCTATTGCCTGGAGCAAGTGCAACAGAGTAAAGCTAAGTGGTGTCTCCCTGTTTGTGTTTTTCCTTAGTGTGTATTAGTACAGCGGTGGGGCCAGTGCCTGCGCAACCCGGTTCCCTAGCAAGGGATAGGTGTAGGGTGTGCTAGGGCGACAGGTTCCTGATCGGCGCCCGGTGCGGAACTGGCATAGGGAACGTCAGGAGTGTTAGGGACACTGACTCAGGGGAGTGCAGGAGGTCTCCACATCCCCTTTCCCAATCGCAGGGCCCACCGTTGTAACGGTTTCCCTTCCCTTTGTCTTGTTGTTTTAGTTACTGGCCTGCGAGCCGTGTCCCACAGGACAGTATCACGTGCCGCGTCCTGTTGTTCTAGTTATCGGCCTGCTTGTCGCGTCACACAGGACGGGTCCACTTGACAGGTGCGTTTTGAGTATGTGCAAGTTTTGTGTGAGGCAACTTTTTCATGTGTTGCAACTTTTGTGCATGTGGCAATTTTTCCGAGTGTGCAAGTTTTGTGTGTGGCGAGTTTTCCATGAGGTGAGTTTTGCATGTGTGGCGAGTTTTGCGTGAGCCTAGTTTTGCATGTGGTGAGTTTTGCGCGTGGCGAGTTTTGAGTGGCGACTTTTGTGTTTCGACTTTTATGTGGCGAAGTTGGCGTATGTGTGGTGAAATGTGTGCTGCAGGTGGTATATGTGTTGAAGCACGTGGTAGTGTGTGGCACATTTTGTGTGTGTGTGTGTGTGTTCATATCCCCGTGTGTGGTGAGTATCCGATGTCAGGGCCCCACCTTAGCAAGTGTACGGTATATACTCTTTGGCGCAATCGCTCTCATTCTTTAAGTACCCTTTTTCACATCTGGCAGCTGTCAATTTGCCTCCAACACTTTTCCTTTCACTTTTTCCCCAGTATGTAGATAGGGACAAAATGGTTTGGTGAATTGGAACGCGCGGGGTTAAAATTTCGACTCACAACATAGCCTATGACGTCCTCGGGGTCCAGAGGTGTGACTGTGCAGATGTCAATCCCGGACATACACACATACATACACTTTTTCCCATTATGTACATAGGGGCAAAATTGTTTGGTGAATTGGAAAGCGCGGAGGTAAAATTTTGCCTCACAACATAGCGTATGACGCTCTTGGGGTCCAGTCGTGTGACTGCAAACTTTTGTGGCTGTAGCTGCGACGGTGCAGATGCCAATCCCGGACATACATAGTTTTGAAGGCTGAAGGAAGACCTTACGTCCATCTAGTTCAGCCTATTTTTAGTGCAGCTGTTCTGCATTGTTGATCCTGGGGAAGGCAAAAAACCCACAGAGTAGAAGCCAATTTTCTCCATAGGGAAAAAAATTCCTTCCCGTAAGCGGGGTCAACCATCTACCTATAATATTATGTTATTCGTAACCTTCTATACTGTTACTCACAAGTAAAGCATTCATTCCTTTCTTAAATTCATTCAGTGAGTTGGCCATCACCACTTCCTCAGGAAAAGAATTCCAGAGCCTCACTGCTCTTACAGTGAAGAACCCTCTTCTACGCTGGTGCAGAAGTTGTCTTTCCTCCAAACGAAGAGAATGCCCCCTTGTTCTTGTCACAGTCCTTGGTACAAACAGTTCATACACACATACAAACATACACACATTGAGATTTATATATTAGATTTTAAGAGTCGGTCCATTTTATACCGACTCCACAGCCCTGGTCCTTACCCTCTCCAGCTGAAGCACCGAACCAGGACTGACCTTCTGCGGGGTTATCACACAGCAGCCACTACTTTGTAATCCATAAGCAGGCTCACTGTAATTCAGAGCCCTGAAGCGAGTACTCATGCATGTGGTGTCTGGAGGGGCTCTCCCTTCCCTACATGGTTGGGGAACCCCTGCGTGGGATGCCATTGCACAGTTTTTGGCACCAAAACGGCCATCATGGAGGTGACTGGACTCAGCAGCACATGGAAACACAGGTGCTGTACTATTCCTTCTCAGCCAGCTGAATACAGCAGACTTAGAGTCTCTGTGGGGTGATTCCCGTGAGAAGACACCTGTGTCTCATTTATTCAAATCTTGAGGGCACCTATTACATAGACCACCCCCCAGTACCCCTTAAGAACCACAATAAGGGCTGAAAAGGGAAGATAAACAACCCCCTCCCAGCATTGCACAAGCTGTATAAACCAGACACTGAATTCATCATCTCTTTCCTGACATCTAGTGGCGGTTTGGCGAAGTGCATAACACTTCATAAATAACAGTATCAGACACATACTACAACCTACTATTTTCTGCACCCTGCTGCCATCATGTGGCATTATCTAATAATTACAGTATTGACTCTAAATAATCAGAAAAAAGGAACTCTCCTCTCTCACTATACCAAAACTTGGACCACTTTTCAGAAAACTTTACTCACTTAAAGGGAAGCGGTCACCCTTTTTTTCAGCTTGCAGCTGCCGGCATAGACATCGGGGGCTTATCTACAGCATTCTGTAATGTTGTAGATACGCCTCCGATGTAACCTGAAAGAGAAGAAAAACACGTTATATTATACTCACCGTGGTGGGCGGTCCGGTCCGGTGGGCGTTGCAGTCTGGTACGATGCATCCCTTCTTCATGCGATGACGTCCTCTTCTCCCGTCCTGTAATGGCTGCGGCGCAAGCGCACTGCTCTGCCCTGTTGAGGACGTCATTGCATGAAGAAGGGAGGCATCGGACCAGACCGCAACGCCCACCGGACCGGACCACCCACCCCGGTGAGTATAATATAACGTGTTTTTCTTATCTTTCAGGTTACATCGGAGGCTTATCTACAGCATTACAGAATACTGTAGATAAGCCCCTGATGTCTATGCCGGCAGCTAATAGGGGCTAAAAAGGGTGACAGATTCCCATTAAAGTCTATCTTATTTAGACAGAGGTCGGGAAAACGAAAAAAACAAAACTGATGGATACATAAAAGTGATGCTCCAGACTTCACCGTCCACAGAAAAAGTATGGGCTGATACACAGGTGAAGCACGTCTGCCAAAACGAGAGAGAAGAGGCAAACTGAACCATTACAGAGAGTGCGGAGAAATAAGGCCTATCTAACCCCCATGGACAGGTTTTTGGTAATAAAAAGCTCACACTACTGGAGTCGTTATGTCACCAAAGGCAAGCAATTCACAAGGGAGGATGAGTGAAAAATAAAAACACTTGGTCAGACCCTCCTGATATGGACTTACAAACAACACCATCACTCTCTGCCTTATTTTCCCCCCAGGATGCTGAAGGATGCTCTCAGGACCCCTCATCAGGTGCTAAATGAACAGATGTGGATTCACCTCAGGACATAAATTTCTGGCGAAGTATCTCAGAAATCTCCCCACCAAAGAAGACTTCAAATCCTTTGTCACAGAAGATAAGGATGCTTGCAGAGAAGAGACAGGTGGCACTAGAGTTCTAGTCCTCTTCCTCTCTGAAGAGACAATTTGCATATTTCCCAGAGGAGCATTGCGGCTTTAAAGGGCCTTTTACACATAGCGATATCGCTAAAGCGTCACCGATTTTGTGACGCAACAGTGATAACGCTATCGTTGTCTGGATAGCTGGTGCATCACTAAATGTAACGGGACCTTAAGTCTCCTCACTTTGGCATGCTTAACATGTCATTCTCCGCAACGAGAAACAATACTTCTTGGATATCGGTCAGACGCCTCTCACACAGCAAACCAGATCTCACACTTTGCACTGATGAGGGGCTGTACCCCGAAACACAATGGCTGCAAATTCAAATTCTGGTTTTGGCTTTTATCCTAAGTCGTGTAACAAGGCTCGTTAAAGGGTCAACATTGACTTTTAGGATTGCTACTTCCAATAGGTGGCACTAGAGTTTTAGTCCTCTTCCTCTCAGAAGAGACAATTTGCAGAGAAGAGTAAAATTAACTCTATACATCAAGATGTTAAGCTACTCGTGGACAGAGTGGATTCTATGGAAACTGAACATATTATTACCAGGAAATATCTTTCTAAACTACAGAACCGAGTCACCACATACACTAAAGCTCTGAATGAAACAAACATCTTGAAGACTTGGACAATAGTGGTTGGCACAACAACATAAGGGTGTGAGGCATTCCTGATGCTGCAGGACCGGAAGATCTTCATATAACACTTGAATCAGTGTTCAACTTTCTCCTGGGCCAACCTGAATCCCATAAAATAAAGCTAGACAGAGCACTCCAGCCTAAAGGCTCAAAGGCTCAACCACGTGAGGCGATTTACTGTGTATATGACTTTCACTTAAAGGAGGCCATAATGTCTGAAGCCCGCACTCTCCGTAGAAATGACTTTGAAGGGACTCCCATTCAATTACATCTTGGCCTATCCTAGTTCACCCTCCAAAGACGACAACACTCCTTCTATCCTTGAAAAACAAAGATCTTAAGTACCTTTGGGGTTTCCCATTTGCACTTATAGTAATGAAAGATGGATGCTCTACTATCTTACTTTCCCTCAAAGACCTTCCGGCCTTCTGTTCTGACTTAAAGATCCCGCATCCTAACCTGGAGGATTGGGAACTACGGTAGAACTTCCCACTACTTCGCCACTATCAATTTGGCAAAGTAAAAGCCTCAGGAGCAGCAGACATCTATCTAGAGAAACGCGACAACGGAACCCATACCGAAAGGTTTTTTTTTTTATTTAGCTCTAAGCCATGGAAGATACCTTTCACTTGATATTTTCTTCCTTACAATCCTCTTTTTATTGGTTTTAATACAACAAGCAAAAGAAGACAAGCAATGTAAATATACACAAGGTTACAAGATATGCACTTCCTTGGAACATTCTTCCATTGGTTACTATCACCACCTAAAGATCATATTTCAGTTTTTCAAGTATGAATCAATGGAGTAGTCATATCAATTGGGTCAAAATTAGTCCAAAAATCGAGAGTTCGTGAGCAAGTCTGGAAAGTATCCAGTGCGCTTGTCCACAATAAATCCATTTGACAATCTCATACCAGCACTGACACAATGGATAGCCACTAGTCTCTGTTGTCGTATATTCCTGTCTGGACAGGAAACCTTTATTTATACAAATACACTAATGAGCTGTAACCACATGAACAATTGAAAGGAGAGGAACAGATTAGGGAAAATAGGGGAGAAGAAGAAAATGGCGTGACTAAAGAGTCACCGATTTTGTGACACAGCAGCGATATCGCTACATGTGATTCTTACCTCCGACCGGCTCCCCCGCTGGCTATCGCTGATCGCGCAAGATCGTCCACGTCTATTTCTCGTCGTCGGCTTCCTGCTGGCGCTGACGAGCGAGCTATGGACGCGGGCGGAAGACAGCGGTCATCGCTTCGTCTGAAAAGTAAGTACGACCACCGAGCGCTACATCACTCGTGAGATCTGCCTGTGTGGCAACTCACTAGCGACCATTTAGCGATGCACCAGCGATCCTGACCGGGTCATATCGTGGTCGGGATCGCTGGTGCATCGCTAAATGTAAAGGGGCCTTAAGAGAGCCCCTCAACTACCAGTGAAGAGCAAAGATAGTGGTGTGTTTCAATATAACAGCAGAACCCTAGGGGGATTCAACACTATCCCATAAAAGGCCAAGATCTGAAAAGTTAATCGACTAACTCTAGTCTGGTAATCATCACAACTAGCCAGAGGCCTGGTTCCCCATGAGACTTAAATACTCCTTTGATTTCCTGTATGTTATCCATGGTGTCCAGATTCTTCTGAATTTGTCTTGGGTAAAGTATGCATAAGCTGCTATCTCCTCTATATAATAAAGCTGGTCAACTTTATGAACCCATTCCGAGGTACTCGGACTATTTTGGGTGCGCCATTTTATAGGTATTATCAGTTTGGCCGCTGCTATTAAAAATAATAATAATGCCTTATGTTTGCACTGTGACAAACTGCTGGACCAGTTAAGGAAGACAAGACTTGGTTGGTGAGATTCAGGAAGCAAACGTACCCTAGAAATAATTTTTAAGGTGCTCCTCCAGAACGGTTTGATCCTCTCAACTGACCACCAAATGTGCAAAAAAGACCCTCTAGCTGTTTCGCATCTCCAGCATGTTCGGGAGGTATTGTGAAACCACATATGTGTTTTTTCAGGCGTAGTGTACCACCTTGTGACTATCTTGTATGAATTCTTCTGAACTCTTACTCACTTGGATGGGCCAAAAGAATTTTTGTATATGTGTTCTACTTCGAGGCTTAGGCCGGTTTCACATTTGCGCTTCAGGGCGCAGCGACGGCCTGCGCACGGCCGCCGCCAAGCCCCGCCCCTGCCGCGCCTCCGTCGGTAGCTCCGCCTCCAGGCATCCCCTATCTTTATCACTGAGGACGCAGGCCGTGCGCAGTATGCGTTTGGCGGCGCCTGCGTCCTTTTGACGGTGCGCCGAGCGCAACCAAATTGCAACAGGTTGCGTTTGGCGCTGGTCGGCGCACCGTCAAAAGGACGCAGGCGCCGCAAAAACGCATACTGCGCATGGCCTGCGTCCTCAGTGATAAAGATAGGGGATGCATGACGCATGCAGCGTCATGCGCCCGGAGGCGGAGCTACCGGCGGAGGCGCGGCAGGGGTGGGGCTTAGCGGCAGCCGTGCGCAGGCCGTCGCTGCGCCCTGAAGCGCAGATGTGAAACCGGCCTTAGCTCTTCCTCCCACCATAGTATGTAGGCTCTTCTTACAGGGATTGAATCCACCAAAAGAGATTGATATATTTTTGTCAAGATGCCCCTAGGTTGTTTAAGTTGCTTTAATAGTGTTTCAAAAATAGTTAGTTTCCTAGAGGGGTGTCCTACCTGTATGTAAGAGTTTATAGCATTTTTGAGTCTGGAAAGGTGAAGGAAATTAAAATGATAGTCGGAGAATCTGGTTTGTAATTCTGAATGCGTAAGAAGTATACCATTAACAAGGAGTGACTCAGTCAGTTTTCAACGTATGAAGGAAATCAGTTGATTTTGTTCTAGTCTGGTCTAGGTAGAGTCCTGGTAAATCCATAACTCGGAGTGGCATTAACGCTTTAGAATGAGTAGCCCAAGAGTGTACTATATATCTGGAAATCACATTTGGAATCTCTAATTTATGTATAAATTCTTTAGATGCATGGAGTACAGTACTGATTGGTATTGGCATTGAGGTGTCTGCTATTTTTGTCCATAGTTTGTATTTGGGGTCTCTAGCCCAATCAATGATCATGGAGAGAACAGCTGCCATGTGATACTTTTGCGGATCAGGTACTCCCATTCCCCCCTTTATTCTCAGTAGTGATATTTTTTCTAAGATTTTTAATGTTAATGTTTGCCTATTTTCTCTCATATATCGCTATATTTGCTTGTTATATATCTAGACGGTGAGCTGGGAATAGCTCATCTGACTTTTCTTTGGAGCTCGGTTAGGTGCTGTTACATGGTGCCTAGTTCCACTACTCCCACACAAGGGTTTGTCTTTCCCTGCTTCCTCACTTAACCCATTCCTTACCAATGAAGTAATAGTACGTCATCGGTAAGGTCCCTCGCTTTGAGGTGGGCTCCGGCGGTGAGCCCACCTCAAAGCCGCGACATGTCAGCTGTTTTAACAGCTGACATGTGCCCGCAATAGGCGCGAGCAGAATCGCCGTCCACCCGTGCCTATTAACTAGTTAAATCCCGCTGTCAAAGCTGACAGCGGGCATTTAAATAGCACTTCCGGCCGCCGGGCCTAAAGTGAGCTCATCGCCGACCACTGTCACGTGATCCGGGATCGGCGTCACGTTGCCTGGACAACCACAGGTCTCAGAGACCTCTATGGCTGTTCCAGGCAGATGGCTTTGAGCACCGCCCGGTGGTCGGCGCTCAAAGCACAGCAGTAAATCTGCTACATATGGGCGATCTGCTCATCGCCCATATGTAGCAGAGCCAATTGGGTTGTGCATGCTTCAAGCCTCCTATAAAAAAAAAATGTTTAAAAATAAAAAACTAAAATTTCAAATCATCCCCCTTTCGCCCCAATCAAAATAAAACAGCAAAAAAAAAATCCCACATACACATATTAGGTATTGCCGCGTTCAGAATCGCCCGATCAATAGAAAAAAAGCATTAACCCGATCGCTAAACGGCGTAGCGAGAAAAAAATCAAAACGCCAGAATTACGTTCTTTTGGTCGCAGCGACATTGCATTAAAATGCAATAATGGGCGATCAAAAGAACATATCTGCACAAAAGTTGTATCATTGAAAACGTCAGCCCGGAACGCAAAAAATAAGCCCTCACCCAACCCCAGAACACGAAAAATGGAGACGCTACGGGTCTCGGAAAATTGCGCAAATTTTTTTTTTTTTTTTAGCAAACTTTGGAATTTTTTTTTCACTACTTAGATAAAAGAGGACATAGACATGTTTGGTGTCTATGAACTCGTAATGACCTGGAGAATCATAATGGCAGGTTAGATTTAGCATCTAGTCAACCTAGCAAAAAACAAGTGTGGGATTGAACTTTTTTTGCAATTTCACCGCACTTGGAAATTTTTTCCCATTTTCGAGTACATGACATGGTAAAACCAATGGTGTTGATTTAAAGTACAACTCGTCCCGCAAAAAATAAGCCCTCACATGGCCATATAGACGGAAAAATAAAAAAGTTATGGCTCTGGAAAGAAGGGGAGCGAAAAAAGAAGACGAAAAATTGAAAAAAGCTCCGGTAGTGAAGGGGTTAAGAGTGTCTAGGGGAGATTGGGGAAGATCTACTATCTCTGCACCACTGATTTTATAAAACTTTGATTTAATCTGTGATTGGAGAGGGGGAGTTTGAGAGCTGACTAAGTTTTGCCATACATTTTCAGAGACATGCGACATCCAAGACACTGGTATTCATTTAGCAGTTCCTCAACACCTTCAACATATTCTGGAGATTTTTTTTTTCCCTAAGAAGTTTTCACAGATCCACTTAAAGCTTTTCCAAGATCTCAATTCTTTATCATTTAGAGTTCCTTCAAACACATCATCTCTCATAAGATCTCTGATCTGAGCACCAACAAATACCCCTTCCTTCAGTATTGCTGGCGAAATGCTGGAGAATTTCTGTGAAATGTACTGGAACCCTTTTCAATTTGTCTTTGCCATGGCTTTCACAAAGTTTTTAATTAATCCCAACTTTATATGTAGTGGAGGAAGAAAGATTTTTGTTTGAGCAAATAAAGGATTATGCTGAACATTGTCTCTACCTGGAGCATAGATGTTTCTCTGTCCCCAATCACGATGAACATAATGCTCTACTGTATTTCTACTGTCCCATAAACACAAGAAGCAATAATATTTTGTGAAACCTCTTTGCATTCCCATTAGCAGACCAATCACTTTCAAATCTCCACAGATATTCCATTGATGATGCTTATATTGTATAGCATCCAAAACAACTGACAGATTTTCATAACTTTCCTTTAGATGACATGAGTGAGCAATAGGGATTGATGGTTTGATATTTCCATTGTGGAGCAACGCTGCTTTCAGAGTCAATAAACAATTGCCAATCTGCAACAAAATAATCCTGATTCAGTTCTTCAAAGAGGCCATTCACAATGATACAGTACCACCATTGGTCCATCAACTGTTAAAAATTGTGTAACCCCTCTCTGACGTACTATCCCCCGTTCATGTGACCTGTGCTTGTCTGACCAGGGACAGGATAGTACGTGATATCTTTAATGCGACCAAAGCGACTGAAGTCGTGATGATCGCATTAAAATTCCGGTGCCATGTTACCTGTAGGAAGATGGTGTCGGCATCCCGGGCGGGTGTCCCTGCCCACCCGCACTCACGATCGCTGTGATTGGCTGTTCAATTCTAAACAGCAAGTTGCAGCCTCTATCATTGTTTCAGCCAATCAGATTGGCTGAAACAGTGATGTCCCAGCCTAGGATCGAGTACCAAGGTACTTGATCCTAGGCAGGTGCCTGGCAATGCCAGGCACCGGAGAAAACCTCTCGGATTGGAGTGATCGACGATCACATCGATCGCGCCAATCGAAGGGCACAGCCGCGGTGTTACTGCGCTGTGCCCTGCCGGGACTAGCCTAGGATCGGAGCTGTAAGAGCACCGATCCTAGGCCGTGCCTAGGGAAAGGCCTGCAGTTTCTGATTGGCGCGATGTAATCATCGATCGCGCCAATCACAGAGCACAGCCGTGGTGTGATCGCGCTGTGCCCTGCTGGTGACCTGCCTAGGATCGGAGCTGTGAGCTCCGATCCTAGACCGGTGCCTAGCAACACCGACGTCACCAGGATCAGCTCTGATTGGTGGGATCGATGTGATCATTGATCCCACCAATGACAGGTCACAGCAGCGGTATGACCGCTCTATGACCTGTCTGTGATCGCACTGCATGTACTCACACTTGCTGAGGATTCCTGCAGTGTGGTCACACAGCTAGAACTCCTGCTGTGCTGGGACTTGTGGTGCCACTGAAGCCAGTGACACCACAATCCCTGCTGAAGACAGAAGAAATAAGAGATACTACAACCGTAAGTGTTCCGATCCCTGCCCGCTCTCTCTTCATCCACCCCAATCCCCCCATCCCCCTTCCCTCCTCTTTTTGCTCCCTTCACCCCCCTTTGCGCCACCTCCGTGCACACATTTAGCAGCCACTGAAAGTTGATTGGTTGCTGTTCACCGATCAACACTCGTGCTCGCTTTTCTTTCTCACCCCCTTTGAGCCACCTCCGTGCGTACATCCAGCAGCTGCCGAACTTTGATAAATGACGCACTTCACTTATCAGCGCTCCTACCTGCTGTTTCATACTTTTCACAGACACATTTTTCTCCCTATTTGATTTTTTTTCTTTTAGCTTTTTCTTTTCAAACAAGTTTGCACCAAACACTATTCCCCCCACACACACACATACACAAACAGTTAGAAATAAAGTGCTTAACACAAGCACCATACTCATAGAAAAAAGATGTCCCGCCCGTCACGTTCATCCCAACAGCGCTATTCAGTGGAGGAGGCATATACTTTCTGTCATGCTGCTTGCGCTGCATGATCCCCACTGTCATGCCTCTCATGCTGCATTGTCCCCAGTGCCAGGTCCCTGTGGGCGCCCAGGGGGTCCCTGCGGGCGCCCAAGGGTTCCCTCTCGCGTGTGCACGAGCACCTCTCTGTTATGCCTGTCGTGTCTGTTTTGCTGCATGACCCCTAGAGCAGTGTGCACGCGCACCTAACAGTTATGCTTGTTGTGTCTGTTATGCTGCATGACCCCAGGAGCAGTGTACACGCGCACTTCACAGTCATGCCTGTCGTGTCTATTATGCTGCATGATCCCTGGAGCAGTGTGCACTTGCACCTCACAGTCATGCCTGTCGTGTCTGTTATGCAGCATGATCCCTGGAGCAGTGTGCATGCGCACCTAACAGTCATGCTTGTCGTGTCTGTTATCCTGCATGACTCCTGGAGCAGTGTGCACGCGCACCTAACAGTTATGCCTGTCGTGTCTGTTATGCTGCATGACCCCTGGAGCAGTGTGCACGCGCACCTAACAGTTATGCTTGTTGTGCCTGTTATGCTGCATGACCCCTGGAGCAGTGTACACACGCACTTCACAGTCATGCCTGTCATGTCTGTTATGCTGCATGATCCCTGGAGCAGTGTGCACTCGCACCTCACAGTCACGCCTGTCGTGTCTGTTATGCAGCATGATCCCTGGAGCAGTGTGCACTCGCACCTAACAGTCATGCTTGTCGTGTCTGTTATCCTGCATGACTCCTGGAGCAGTGTGCACGTGCACCTCATCCTATGGCTGCCTGCCTGGTGCGCACTCGTGCTTTACCTGATGGCTATTTGCCATAGCTTGTGCGCACATGTGCTTTATCTCATGGCTGTGCGTCATCGCTAGTGTGCACGCATACCTCATCATGGTTGCATGCCGTTGCTGTGTGCATGTGTGCGTTACCTTACAGTTGTGCGCGGTTGCTGGTGCGCACGCGCATCTCCAATGATGGATCCTTCGGCTGTACGCCTGTGCTCGGCTCCCGTGTGCGCGCTCATCTCCATGCTGCCTGCACCGGTTCCTTTCTATGGTCCAGGAGGACCTGATCCACCAAACCTCTCTATGGTCATGGAGGACCCGACCATGTGATCCTCTCTATGGTCCAGGAGGACCTGATCCAGAAATCCTCTCTATGGTCCTGGAGGACCCGACCATGTGATCCTCTCTATGATCCTGGAGGACTCGAACAGGAAGTCCTCCCCATGGTCCTGACCCGGAAGTCCAGGTGCTCCTGCCCTATATCAGACCGCCCCTTCCTATGGTCGGGGCCGGATTATCGTGTTTGCTTCCATGCTAGGGCTGCATGGTCCTTGCTTGGTCACTCCCTGTTTTCAGTGCCCCTGCACCCTGCCCTGTTGTGCTTCTCTGCACACGCTCTGTGCTTGCACTTTGCCTTTTGTCCTGTGCCATGTCTTGTGTTGTCTTTTGTGCCATGTCCTGTTTGTTCTATACTCAGCTTTGTCTTGCTTTCTATGTGCTTTGTCTGAACCCGGCTCTAGTATACGTTCTGCTTCTTTCTCTTGTACCCGGCTCTGTGCTTCAGCCTACGTTCCGCTCTCAAGCTTTTCCGCTTCCTAGCTTTTGTTCCTTGTCTGTGCTCCTAGCTTGCTTCCTTCTTTCGTTGTGCGCACTTGCACATTCTCCTTTCGTACCAAGATTCGCTGTGCCGTCTTGCACGCGTCTTAGTTCTGTACCTTTGCCTAGCCCTGCCTTGTGGCTTGCATGCCCCTTGCACGCGCCTGGTCGTACCCATGTCCGCCTGTCTGTGAGTCAGCCGTGCCACCTAAGGCGTGCCCGCCTGTCTGTGCCTCAGCTGTGCATGCCAGCCAGTGCCCTAGTGGTGTCCGCCTGTGTGTGCCTCAGCCGTGCCGCCTAAGTTGTACCCGCCTGCCTGCCTCAGCCGTGTCTTCCGTGTTCCCTTGCACACACGCTGTTTCTCGCACTGTGCGTTTTCGTGCTTCTTTAGCACATGTCTTTTGCTATCTTTGCTCTGCCCTGAACCTTGTCTCTCTGTCTTTTCCTGAGTACTATGTCCTTTGTCTGTACCCGGCTCTGGGCTCTAGCATACGCTCCGCTTCTCTTTTCTGTACCCAGCGCTGTGCTACTGCCTACGTTCCGCTCTCTGTCTTGAACCCTGACCCTGGCGTGTCTCTCTGCATGCGCAGGACCATGCCTTGAACCCTGACTCTGGCGTCTCTCTCTGTACGCGCAGGACCATGTCTTGAACCCTGACCCTGGCGTGTCTCTCTGCAAGCGCAGGACCATGCCTTGAACCCTGAAGTGCCCCTTTGCACGCGCAGGACCATGCCTTGAACCCTGACCCTGGCGTGCCCCTCTGCACGCACAGGACCATGCCTGGAACCTGGCGTGTCCCCTAAACACGCACCATGCCTAATACCTTGAACCTTGGTGTTTTCCCTAAACACGTGACCACGCTTTGCAAATCCTAGAACCCTGTCTTGTACCTGGCGTGCCCTGCACACGCCCTTGTCATTTACCTGGTGTGCCCTCCGCACACACCCAGCTCAGTCGTGTCTTCTGGGAGCCGGCCATCTGGTCTCAGCAGTCGTGGTGGCTCACTCCCTTGGGCTTGCCCCTGACACTCCCTGTATAGTGGGTGGTCCTCACTAGGCCAGCTCGCCCTAGGTGGGTGGGTGCCACGACCCAGAGGGTCCACTCCAAGAGTTACATCTCGTCTCGCCACGACCCCTAACACTTTTCTTGCCTCAGACACTGATAGCGAGGGAGAGGATCCCACATTTCTTACCTTTCAGATTCATCATCATCATCATCATCATTATCATCATCATCATCACCTTCCTCCAACTCATCTTCCAGAACCGCCACGAAAAGGTCCCAGGACAGAAGATAAGGCAGCGCCCACCATTCCATAAGATGAACCAGCGCACCCCATTTCGGACTCCGTATGGAACTTGCCCTCCAAAAATTATGAGCCACTGATTACGGATTTTGTGGCAGAATCAGGAATCAAGTTTGACACCACCGGCCTCACAGAAATAGACTTTTTGAAAGTCTTTTTCTCTGAGGATTTTATTAATCTCATGGTGGACCAAACTACTTTATATGCTTGTCAATTTTTGGCACAAAACCCTGGTTCATTTTCTAACTGGTCTCCTGTAGACGCTGTTGAAATGATGTGCAGTTTTTGGGCCTGGTCCTTCACATGGGGATCATGAAGAAGCAAGAAATTCGTCAATATTGGAGTGTTGATAATTTATACAACACTCCAGTGTTCCGAATGGTCATGGCCCAGATGCGTTTTGAGGCCATCCACAAATTTCTGCATTATACCGGTCCGACGCCTCCCTTCTTCATGCGATGACGTCCTCTTCTCCCGTCCTGTAATGGCTCCGGCGCAAGCGCATTGCTCTGCCCTGTTGAGGGCAGAGCAGAGTCCTGCAGTGCACAGGCGTCGAGAGAGGTCTGGCGCCTGCGCACTGCAGAATTCTGCCCTCAACAGGGCAGAGCAATGCGCCTGCGCCGGAGCCATTTCAGGACGGGAGAAGAGGACGTCATTGCATGAAGGGAGGCGTCAGACCGGACCGCAACACCCATCGGACCGGACCGCCCACCTCGGTGAGTATAATATAACGTGTTTTCTTCTCTTTCAGGTTACATCGGGGGCTTATCTACAGCATTACAGAATGCTGTATAGGCCCCCGATGTCTATGCCGGCAGCTAATAAGGCAAAAAAAGGGTGACAGATTCCCTTTAAGGGAAGGCTCGGATTCCATCAGTACCTGCCCAGCAAGAGGGCCATTTATGGAATTAAACTCTATAAGCTGTGTGAGAGTACCTCAGGGTACACCCACAGGTTTAGAGTTTACGAAGGACACCAGGATTAAACCCGCTGAATGCCCGCCTGTCCAAGGAGGGAGAGGGAAAATTTTGAGGGATTTGGTGCACCCACTGCTGGATAAAGGATGTCACCTCTACACTGATAACTTTTATACCAGCATCCTACTCTCTGCACGAGGTACCGCAGCCTGCGGTACTGTTCGCAAAAATCAGAGAGGCCTCCCGAAAACGCTACTTGGGCAGATGCTCAGAAGGGGTGACAGCAGAGCCCAATGTGGCGACCACCTACTGGTGGTCAAGTACAAGGACAAGAGGGATGTCCTTCTCTTGACCATCATACACGGTGATGGCAGCACCCTCAGCACCATACGAGGTACCTCTACACAGGTCTGGTCTGCAACCCGGACTGTGTACTGGGGTAAAACAAAAACATGGGGGGCATTGATCTCTCTGATCAACTCCTCCAACCGTACAGAGCTTTGAGAAAGGCCAAGGTGTGGTACAAAGCTGGCTGTGCACATCGTACAAATGGCAATGCTCAACGGTTTCCTGCTGTCACGATGTGCACGCCATACCGATACGACGTACCTGCAGTTCTAGGAGGTAGTTAAGACCCTGATATCTGGCACTCAGGAAAAAGTACTTCCGGAACTGAAGGTGATTGAATCACTATCAGGTCAGCTTTCCCCCGTGGGTGGTCCCGCTTACTGAAAAAAAAAAAAGGTAAGCTGCAAAAAAGGTGTTGAGTGTGCTACAAAAGGGGAATACGCAAGGGCACCATTTATCATTGTGACACCTGCCCTGAAAAACCTGGCCTGTGTATGAAAGACTGCTTCAAATTGTATCACACCTCCATGTACTGCTAATTACAGGAAACAGTAGGTTAGTGTTATGCCCGCCATGCCTGATATGCCGCATGACCACTGGAGCAGTGTGCAAGCGCACCTAACTGTTTTGCCCATCATGTCTTGTGTGCTGCATGAACCCTGGAGCAGTGTGCACGCGCACCTCACTGTCATATCTGTCATGTCCGTTATGCTGCATGACCCCTGGAGCAGTGTGCACACGCACCTCTGACTATTATGCTGCATGATCCCTGGAGCAGTATGCTCGTGCACCTCATGACTGTTGTGCTGCGTCACTCCGGGAGCAGTGTGCATGCGCACCTCACCTCATGGCTGCATGCCGTTGCTGTGTGCGCGCCCGTCTCTGCTCTGCCTGCTGTGATAGTCTCTGTGGTCCTGGAGGCCCTGACCATGTGACAAACTCTATGATCCAGCACAGTCTGATCCACCTATCCTCTCTATGATCCTGGAGGAGCTGAACCGGAAGTCCTCCCCTGGTCCTGACCCGGAAGTGCAGGTGCTAATGCCCTACAGTATATCAGACCGCCCCTTCCTATGGTCGCAGTCTGAGTATCGTGTTGCTTCCCTGCATGGCTGCTTGGTCTGCTCGGTCGCTCTCTGTATTCTGTGCCCCTGCACTCTGCCCTGTTGTGCATCTCTGCACACGCTCTGTGCTTGTATTCTGCCTCTTGTCCCGTGCCATGTCTTGTGTTGTCTTTTGTGCCATGTGTTGTCTTGCTATTCTTTGACTTGTAGTACTTCCTATGTTCTCTGCCTTTGCCTGTTTTCCCCATGTCTTCTCCTTGCTATGCTTTGCCTTGTAGTACTTTCTATGTTCTCTGCCTTGCCTGTTTCGCCATGTCTGGCCTTTGCTATTCTGAGCCTTGTAGTACTTCCACGTTCTCTGTCTCTCTCAAGGTTCTGCCTTGACCCGGCTCTGGGCTTCGGCCTGCGCTCCGCTGCTAGACTCTGTCCTATGCTGCTCTCTAGCACATTTCCTGGCTAGTCTCAAGGTTCTGCCTTGACCCGGCTCAGTGCTTCTGCCTGCGTTCCGCTCCTTGTTCCGTACTTTGCCAAGCCTTGCTTTGCCTTGTTTCTTGCCTTGCTTCTTCACATGCCCTTTGCACGTGCCTGGCCTTCCCTCGCCTGCCTGTTTGTGCCTCAGCCGTGCCATGCTATTCGTGCCCGCCTGTCTGTGCCTCAGCCGTGCTAGTCGGCCTGTGACTTAGCTGTGTCCGCCTGTTGTACCTCAGCCGTGCTCACCTCAGTCTTGCTCGCCGGTCTGAGCCTCAGCCTGACCAGCTAGCCAGTGCCCCAGCCGTGCTCTGTTCTTCCTTGCACTCACGCTGCCCCCGCACTGTGCATTGCATGCCCTCTTAGCATGCGCAGGCCCTAGCCTGCTCCTTGGCATACCTCCCCGTGCTTCTCTAAAAGCACGCGCAGGCCCTGCCAAGAACCCTGTCATGCCTCTATCACGCACAGGCCCTAGCCTGTACCCAGGTGTGCCCTCTAGCACGCACAGGCCTTAGCCTGAACCCTGGCGTGTCTCTTAGCATGCACCCTGACTTGAGCCTGACCCTGGCGTGCCCCTCTGCACGCGCAGGACTATGCCTTGAACACCGACCCTGGAGTGTCCCTCAGGACGCGCAGGACCTTGCCTTGAACCTTGGCGTGTCCCCTAAACATGCACCATGCCTAGTGTGTTGAACCCTGCATTGCATCTTGCCATGGACCCTGGCATGTTCCTAGCACGCACCCTGCCTTGCACCTTGCTTTGGACCCTGGTGTGCCCTAGCACACACCCTGCCTTGAACCTGAAACTCTGCCTTGGACCTTGGCGTGTTTCCTAACAAGCACCATGTCTGGAGCTCTGTCGTGCCTCCTTGCCTGAACCCTGGCTTGCCTGCCAGATGCCCGGAACCTGCCGATCGCTGCCAGAGATCGTAAGCCTGACGACTGCGGCCTGATGTCCGGAGCTGATGTCCTGATCCTGTCGTTCGTTGCCAGCTGTCCGGAGTCCAATGCCATGGAGCCCTTGCCTGTACCCAGGCGTGCCACCTGGCACGTACCATGCCATGGACCTTGGCGTGCTCACGCACGCACCTTGCTGTGTTTTCCCTGTTATCACGTCTTGCACCTGATGTTACCCTGAGTTCGCCTTAATGAAGATACCTTGAAGCCACGCCTTGTCTTGTCTTGTTTCCTGCACGTCCCTTGTCGTCAGACACTCACACTTTGTGTCTACCTGAGCCGGCCGTCTGGTTCCAGCAGTCGTGGTGGATCACCCCCTTGGTCTTGCCCTTGCCACTCCCTGTATAGGGGGTGGTTCCTCACAAGGTCAGCTCACCCTCGGTGGGTGGGTGCCACGACCCTGAGGGTCCACTCTAGAAAACGACTCAGCGATAGCCGACTCCGTCACAGTTAGTTCCAAAAAGGGACACATCTAGATAAGTTGATTGGGCGTCTAGTTTCCAAAAAGGGGGCACTTGTTGGGCATTGCCACTGTTTAGGCACATCTAGATAAGTTCCTCAGAGGGTCTAGTTTCGAAAAAGGGGTCACTTGTGGGGGGTTTCTACTGTTTAGGCACATCAAGGGCTCTGCAAACGGAACTTGACGCCCACAGACCAATCCATCAAAGTCTGCATTCTTAAACATCACTACTTCCCTTCCAAGCCCCGTCCCGTGTGCCCAAACAGTAGTTTTCTCCCACATATGGGGTACCAGCGTACTCAGGACAAATTGAACAACTTTTGGGGTACAATTTCTCCTGTCACCCTTAGGAAAATGAAAAATTGGGGGCTAAAAAAATCATTTTTGTGAAAAAAAAATGTTTTTTTTTCATGCCGGGCATTATAAACTTTAGTGAAGCAATTGAGGAGGTGAAAGTGCTCACCACACATCCATAAGTTCCCTAAGGGCTCTAGTTTCCAAAATGGGGTCAGTTGTGGGGAGTTTCCACTGTTTAGGCACATCAGAGGCTCTCCAAATGCAACATAGCATCCAATCTCAATTCCAGCCAATTTTGGTTTGAAAAAGTCAAATGGCGCTCCTTCCCTTCCAAGCTCTGCCTTGCGCCCAAACAGTGGTTCACCCCCACATATCAGCATACTCAGGACAAATTGGACAACTTTTGGGGTCCAATTTCTCCTATTACCCTTGGGAAAATAAAAAATTGGGGACTAAAAGATCATGTTTGTGGAAAAAATAAGAATTTTTATTTTCACGGCTCTACGTTATAAACTTGTGTGAAGCACTTGGGGGTTCAAAGTTCTCACCACACATCTAGATAAGCTCTTTTGGGGGTCTAGTTTCCAAAATGGTGTCATTTTTGGGGGGGTTTCCACTGTTTTAGGCACATCAGAGGCTCTCCAATTGCGACATGGCGCCCAATCTCAATTACAGCCAATTTTGGCTTGAAAAAGTCAAACGGCGCTCCTTCCCATCTGAACTCTGCCATGCGCCCAAATAGTGGTTTTCCCCCATATATGGGGTAATAAACAATTGTTGCTGAAAGATCATTTTTGTGACTTAGGCCGGTTTCACATTAGCGCATTTTCAGCGCGCGCACGGCCGGGGGTAGCTCCGCCCCCGATCCGGCTCTCTGCCCGGCGTGCCCGCCCCTTCCTTGTAGCGCCGCCTCCTAGCGGACAGCGGCGCCTGCGATCGGCGCACCCTATCTTTAGCATAGGGTGCGCCGATCGTGCGCAGGCCGTGCGCTAGTTGCGCTTTGACCTGCGCTGCGCACTTTTGACGGTGCGCCGTGCGCGCCAAAATCAAACTTTTCGGATTTTGGCGCGCACGGTGCACCGTCAAAAGTGCGCAGCGCAGGTCAAAGCGCAACTAGCGCACGGCCTGCGCACGATCGCCGCACCCTATGCTAAAGATAGGGTGCGCCGATCGCAGGCGCCGCTGTCCGCTAGGAGGCGGCGCTACAAGGAAGGGGCGGGCACGCCGGGCAGAGAGCCGGCTCGGGGGCGGAGCTACCCCCGGCCGTGCGCGCGCTGAAAATGCGCTAATGTGAAACCGGCCTAAGAAGTTCAATATTCATTTTTTCTTTCCACCTTGCCTCTGCTCCTGTGAAACACCTAAAGGGTCTTGAATGTGATTTTGATCAGCTTGAGAGGTGCAATTTTTAGAATGATGTCACTTTTGGGTATTTTCTGCCATATAGACCCCTCAAAGTGACTTCAAATGTGCTGTGGTCCCTAAAAGAAATGGTTTTGTAAATTTTGTTGTAAAAATGAGACATCGCTGGTCAACTTTTAACCCTTATAACTTCCTAACAAAAAAAATAGTTTCCAAAATTGTGCTGATGTAAAGTAGATGTCACAATCCAGTTTTGGATCCGTGGCAGTTCTGGATTCTCACATTAAAACTTTTTCCCTTTCAGGCCATCGGGGGTTAATGTCCGTTTTTTCCCCCGGTGGACGCTGGTGTAATTACATTGCTGCTGGGTTTGCTGATGCAGGTGGGACCACTCCCACCTTCCTATTAAAGGTCACCTGAAGCATCAGCTGGCCATTGGTGTTAGAGATCATTCTGCAGCGACCACGCTGGGAGAAGGAGCTTGAGGGGAGCGGGTCGTTTCATACTAGGTCAGTCACTTTTATGACAGTAGACATGTGGGAAATGTTATTTAACTATTTTGTGACATATTTCTCTGTTTTAAGGGCATAAAAATTCAAAGATTGAAAATTGCAAAATTTTCACCATATTTCCATTTTTTTCTTAAACGGAAGTCATATTGAAGAAATGTCACAACAGAACAATTTCAGAATCGTCAAGATCCGTTAAACCGTTCCAGAGTTATTACCTCATAAAGGGACAGTGGTCAGAATTGTAAAAATTGGCCCGGTCATTAATGTGCAAACCACCCTCGGGGGTAAAGGGGTTGAAGTGTTTCTTCTGTTTCGGTAATAACACACTTTGACATCATCATCAAAAAAATTCTTCTGTGTTTCAACTTAGATATAAGAAGTTCAGCTTTATCTTTTGAAAATGAAAGGTTTCTGATGAGACTATTTAATTCATGTTGAGTAAAGCGTTCTGGCTGCTCCATCAGGTACATACTCATCTTGACTTCAGGTCTCCATGTCTTCGCCAGTAGCTTCCGCTCCATAGTCTTCATATTCTACTTCATTTTCATCCAATACAGACAATGGTGGTACAGGAACTGGCAAGGTACCATCATGTGGAACTGGCCTAATCGCAGATTCATGTTCAGTGTAATTAATCTTATGCTTGTTCTTTGTAAAAAAGTCATTCAGTTTGACAAACCAAAAGTAGCAGTCATCACTATGATTTTTGGGTTCTCTCCAAATCATGGGAACAGCAAATGGAATAGTCACTTTCCTCATATTCAACCAGTCACGAAAGACCATTTGAACAACTTGAGCATATCACATGAGGGGGCCCAGCTTTTGTCTTGATCACCAAGTGGACACTAAGGCTGTGTGCACACGTCCGGAATTTCCACAGATTTTATGCGTTTTTGCGCAGCAAAAACACATAAAATAAGCAACCCATTGTATTCAATGGTATTCCGCACATGCTGTGCTAATGCTGCGTATTTTTCCGTGGCAAAATCACATTGCGGAAAAATATGCAGCATGCCCATTCTTTGTGTGGAATCGCGGGAATTCTGCACACATAGGAAAGCATTGTTCCGCTTACTTTCCACATGTGGCTATGGCCACCATGCGCAAAGTAAGCGGAAAATGTGCGGATGGTACCCAGGGTCTGGAGGAGAGGAGATTCTCCTCCAGGCCCTGGGCATCATATCCTAGTAAAAAATATAATTAAAATAAAAAATGGTGTTATTCTCCCCTTCCAGCGTCCCCTGCAGCGTTCCCAGGCCTCAGCGATGCTCCCGCAAACTCCTGTTCCAAGTGATGCCTTAGAATCATAGAATCATAGAATCGTAGAGTTGGAAGGGACCTCCTGGGCCATCTGGTCCAACCCCCTGCTCAAAGCAGGATTCGCTAAATCATCCCAGTCAGATGTCTGTCCAGCTTCTGTTTGAAGACTTCCATTGAACGAGAACTCACCACTTCTCGTGGCAGCCTGTTCCACTCATTGATCACTCTAACTGTCAAAAAGTTTTTTCTAATATCTAATCTGTGTCTCCTCCCATTCAGTTTCATCCCATTGCTTCTAGTCTTTCCTTGTGCAAATGAGAATAAAGTTGATCCTTCTACAATGTGACAGCCCTTTAGATATTTGTAGACAGCTATTAAGTCTCCTCTCAGTCTTCTCTTCTGCAAACTAAACATTCCCAAATCCTGCAACTTTTCCTCATAAGACAGGGTTTGTTGACCGGTCACCATTCTGGTCGCTCTTTTCTGAACTTGCTCCAGTTTGTTGATGTCTTTTTTAAAATGTGGTGCCCAAAACTGGACACAATATTCCAGATGAGGTCTGACCAAAGAGGAGTAGAGGGAAATAATGACTTCACGTGATCTAAACTGTATGCTTCTGTTAATACATCCTAGAATTGCATTTGCCTTTTTTGCTGCTGCATCACACTGTTGACTCATATTCAGTCTGTGATCTATTAGTGTACCCAATTCTTTTTCAAGATTTCCCATCCTTCCTGGACATTTTTGTCTTTAAGGATATCCAGCCATTGGATCCCTCCAATTCTCTTTCTGAATCCCTTAAAATCTGCCTTTCTGAAATCTAACCTTGACATCTGAGTCTTCACAGGTCTTCCGCCTCTAGTTATCCAAAATTCTAAAATAGCATGGTCGCTACCTCCTAGGGTCCCAGCCACTTTTACCTCCTCAACCATTTCCTCCCTGTTTATAAGGATTAGATCCAAGGTAGCAGTTCCCCTTGTTTTCTCCCTTACCTTTTGGAAGATAAAGTTGTCAGCAAGAGAGGATAAGAATTTCCTTGACCTGTTAGTTTTGCCTGAGAGAGATTCCCAACAAATGTCTGGATAGTTGAAATCTCCCATGACAACTATGTCATATTTTTTGGAGAACTTGGCCATTTGATGCATAAAGAGTTCATCCATATCTTCAGCTTGCACAGGCGGCCTGTAGTAAATGCCTACAATGTTGTCCTTTCCATTGTTCTGTCCTTGTATTCTTACCCAAACAGTTTCCACAGAACTCCCAGTCTCTGAAGCTTCAATCTCTGTGCAGATATACGCGTTTCTAACATACAATGCGACACCCCCTCCTCGTTTATCAAGTCTGTTTCTTGCAAATAAGTTGTATCCTTCTAGTCTTGTATTCCAATCATGTGTATTGTCCCACCAAGTTTCAGTGATTCCAATGACATCATATTTCTTTTCCTGTGTTAGTAGTTCCAATTCTCCTTGTTTGTTGCCCATGCTTTGTGCATTAGTATAGAAACATTTTAGTTTGTGTTTGGTTTCTCTTTCTCCAATATTTTTATTAATTAGATTCTTTTGTCTTTGTTCTTCCTTTCCACTTCTAATAGTAGAGTTCTCAATAGCATTTGTCAGGTGTATGGCTTATTCTGGTCTTTTGCTTCCCTTCCCATGTTGATCTAGTTTAAAGCTCTCCTTACAAGTGTAGCAAGGCGACTTCCAAATACATGCTTTCCAGTCTTCGTAAGGTGCACCCCATCTCTAGCAAGTAGTCCATCGTAAAGGTAATTCACTCCGTGATCCAGAAATCCAAATCGTTGCTGACGGCACCATCGACGTAGCCAGTTGTTCACATGCAGAATCTTATTCCACCTCCTTGTTCCATGGCCATCCACTGGGAGGATGGAAGAGAAGACCACCTGCGCTCCCAGTTCTTTCACTTTCTTGCCTAAGTCTTCAAAGTCTCTGCAGATGGTTTCCAGGTCGTTTCTTGCGGTGTCATTTGTCCCCACATGTAGTAGCAGGAATGGGTAGTCATCTGTAGGTCTGAAGAGTCCTGATATCCTGTCAGACACATCTTTAATTTTTGCACCTGGAAGACAGTACATTTCTCTTGAAGTTATATCCGGTCTGCAGATAGCGGCCTCTGTTCCTCTCAGCAGGGAATCCCCCATGACCACCACTCTCCATTTCTTCTTCACAACATTTTTCTTTCTCCATCCAGGAGGACTCTGAAGGCGTACAAGGTTGCTGTTTGTTGGCAAAGTCTTATCCTGATGTATTTCTTCATCGTTTTCCTGTGTGAGAGCCTGGTACTGGTTTCTGAGCAGTATGGGTGCTGACTGCCTCCTGATCCTCCTGCTTCTCTGGGTCACATGTCTCCATTCCTCTGTTTTTTCAGGTGCACTTCGAATTTCTTCTCTTTCTGTAACATGAAGAGATAATTCTGCTCTGTCCAAGAACTCTTCACCTTCCTTAATGATCTTCAACGTAGCTAACCTCTCTTCAAGATTTTGCAACTTTTCCTCCAACAGGGACACAAGCTGCATTTGTGGCATGTGAAGTTTGGCTTTTCCACTGGTAAATCTGTGAACATGTAGCAAGAAATGCAGCTCACCAAATGGCTCCTGGCCTCTTCCATCTTGAGATTTCTTAAAAACGATGAAAGATGAGCCAAAATTCGGCCACGGCCAAAACCCAGTGATCGTTGAGCTCGCGGAGACTCTTCACTTATCCCAGAAGGCACTGGGAATATGCAAATGATCTCCTCAAGACTCTTCCCCTGGTTTTCCGATTTCCTCTTTTCAGCTGCAACGGCCAAAACCCAGTGATCGTTGAGCCCGTGGAGACTCTTCACTTATCCCAGAAGGCACTGGGAATATGCAAATGATCTCCTCAAGACTCTTCCCTGGTTTTCCGATTGCCTCTTTTCAGCTGCAACGGCCAAAACCCAGTGATCGTTGAGCTCGCGGAGACTCTTCACTTATCCCAGAAGGCACTGGGAATATGCAAATGATCTCCTCAAGACTCTTCCCCTGGTTTTCCGATTTCCTCTTTTCAGCTGCAACGGCCAAAACCCAGTGATCGTTGAGCTCGCGGAGACTCTTCACTTATCGCAGACGGCACTGGGAATATGCAAATGATCTCCTCAAGACTCTTCCCCTGAAGAGGCCTTGCGACAATGACCTTTGATGAAGACGCGACTCGAGACCGCTACGTCATCAAAGGTCATTGTCGCAAGGCATCGCTGGGAACGGGACTTGCCGGGAGCATTGCGAGGATCGGGGACGCTGCGCGGGACACCGGAAGGTGAGAAAAACACCATTTTTTATTTTTTTTAACTTTATATCTTTTTACTACTGATGCTGCATAGGCAGCCTCAATAGTAAAAAGTTGATCACACTAGTCAAACACTGTTTGACAAGTGTGACCAACCTGTCAATCAGTTTTCCAAGCGATGCTACAGATCGCTTGGAAAACGCTAGCATTTTGCAAGGTAATTACACTTGCAAAACGCTAGTTAAAACGCGGGAAAGTCGCGGGAATTACACATGTGGAATTCTAACGTATTTCCAGCGGCATGTAGTTGCGGAATTCCCGCGGAAACTTCCGCGGCAATTCCGCAACGTGTGCACATAGCCTAAAAGTACATCTGGTACATCTTTTTAATAACATGAATGACTGAACGTACCCACACACATAGCAGAATCTGTTCGGATGATTGATACACTGTCGGGGCATTTTTCTCCTTTAAATCAGATCAAACAGTAGAGTAAAAAAATGTGATGAGCCGAACGACTATATGTACAGTTAGGTCCATATATATTTGGACAGAGACAACATTTTTCTAATTTTGTTTCTAGACATTACCACAATGAATTTTAAACAAAACAATTCAGATGCAGTTGAAGTTCAGACTTTCAGGTTTCATTTGAGGGTATCCACATTAAAATTGGATGAAGAGTTTAGGAGTTTCAGCTCAACATGTGACACCCTGTTTTTAAAGGGACCAAAAGTAATTGGACAGATTAAATAATTGTAAATATAATGTTCATTTCTAGTACTTGGTTGAAAACCCTTTGTTGGCAATGACTGCCTGAAGTCTTGAACTCATGGACATCACCAGACACTGTGTTTCCTCCTTTTTGATGCTCTGCCAGGCCTTCACTGCGGTGGTTTTCAGTTGCTGTTTGTTTGTAGGCCTTTCTGTCTGAAGTTTAGTCTTTAACAAGTGAAATGCATGCTCAATTGGGTTTTGGGTCATTGTCCATCTGTAGTATGAAACGACAACTAATCAGTTTAGCTGCATTTGGCTGGATCTGAGCACACAGTATGGCTCTGAATACCTCAGAATTCATTCGGCTGCTTCTGTCCTGTGTCACATCATCAATAAACACTAGTGACCCAGTGCCACTGGCAGCCATGCATGCCCAAGCCATCACACTGCCTCCGTCGTGTTTTACAGATGATGTGGTATGCTCTGGATCATGAGCTGTACCACGCCTTCGCCATTCTTTTCTCTTTCCATCATTCTGGTAGAGGTTGATCTTGGTTTTATCTGTCCAAAGAATGTTCTTCCAGAACTGTGCAGGCTTTTTTAGATGTTTTTTTAGCAAAGTCCAGTCTAGCCTTTTTATTCTTGATGCTTATGAGTGGCTTGCACCGTACAGTGAACCCTCTGTATTTACTTTCATGCAGTCTCCTCTTTATGGTAGATGTGGATATTGATACGCCTACCTCCTGGAGAGTGTTGTTCACTTGGTTGGCTGTTGTGAAGGGGTTTCTCTTCACCATGGAGATTATTCTGCGATCATCCACCACTGTTGTCTTCCGTGGGTGCCCAGGTCTTTTTGCATTGATGAGTTCACCAGTGCTTTCTTTCTTTCTCAGGATGTACCAAACTGTAGATTTTGCAACTCCTAATGTTGTAGCAATTTCTCGGATGTTTTTTTTTTCCCTGTTTTTGCAGCTTAAGAATGGCTTTTTTCACCTGCATGGAGAGCTCCTTTGACCTCATGTTTCCTTTACGGTAAAACCTTCCAAATGCAAGCACCACACCTCAGATCAACTCCAGGTCTTTTATCTGCTTAATTGAGAATGACATAACAAAGGGATTGCCCACACCTGTCCATGAAATAGCCTTGGAGTCAATTGTCCAATTACTTTTGGTCCCTTTAAAACAGGGTGGCACATGTTAAGGAGCTGAAACTCCTAAACCCTTCATCCAATTTTAATGTGGATACCCGCAAATGAAAGCTGAAAGTCTGAACTTCAACTGCATTTGAATTTTGTTTAAAATTCATTGTGGTAATGTCTAGACCAAAATTAGAAAAATGTTGTCTCTGTCCAAATATATATGGATCTAACTGTACAGATTTGAAATCAAAATCTTAGGCTTTGTGTCTTAGGGCCTCAATCAGAAAAAATTAAATAGAAAAAAACCCCATTAGAAGATATATACTTTATTAAACCTGAATAAAAGCTACCTAAAAAGGTGGTCTGTGCACACTGCACACCAATCACCCAGGATTTGCTATAGGTCCCTATTAATTGCCTATATTATGCTTGCCTGACTGCGGAGGTTGGCACCCTAGGGGGGTAACGTTGTGGTCCCCCGCTCAACGATGGTTGTCCCTAGATGCACCCTATTGCTATATGATCCCAGCAACCTCAATAGGGAACCACTATTTCTATACAGAGCTCACTCCTATGCCTAAAGGAACCCCATAGCTCAAAAAGCCATGCAATATATGTACAATGCAATTCTATGGCTTGCAGGGAGTATGATAATGCAAAGAGAATTCATTAGAGATCCACAATGCTGACAGACCTATGTCCATATATACATACGATTACAGCCCCTTGCATAGATAGATCTAAGAAGCTGTTATTTAGATTATCAAGGCTATAATGTATATTATTAACAACTAGCTGAAGAGCCCGGCGCTGCCTGGGCATAGTAACTAACTGTGGTTAGTTATAGAAAATTATAATTATCCTCCATCCCATAGTCCCATGCCCATATACCCATCATACATATCCACGATCCCATAGGCCCGTGCCCATATACCCATCATACATACAGTATCCTCCATCCCATAGTCGAGTGCCCATATACCCATCACACATCCTCCATCCCATAGTCCCATGCCCATATACCCATCATACATATTCTCCATCCCATAGTCCCATGCCCATATACCCATCATACATATCCTCCATCCCATAGTCCCGTGCCCATATGCCCATCATACATATCCGCCATCTCATAGTCCCATGCCATATACCCATCATACATATCCTCCATCCCATAGTCCCGTGCCCATATACCCATCACACATCCTCCATCCCATAGTCCCGTGCCCATATACATATCCGCCATCCCATAGTCCTGTGTCCATATACCCATCATACATATCCTCCATCCCATAGTCCAGTGCCCATATACCCATCACACATCCTCCATCCCATAGTCCCGTGCTCATATACATATCCGCCATCCCATAGTCCCGTTCCCATATACCTATCATACATATCCTCCATCCCATAGTCCCGTGCCCATATACATATCCTCCATCCGATAGTCCCGTGCCCATATACCTGTCATACATATCCTCCATCCCATAGTCCGGTGCCCATATACTCATCACACATCCTCCAATCCATAGTCAACCATTATGACATCATAATGAGCGGCGGCGGGGCTTGCAACCTTTTATGACATCAGCGTCGCCATGGCAACCATTGTGACATCATAATGAGGGGCGGGGCTTGACACGCACACACTGCTTCCCCAGTATGCAAATAGGGGCATTGTGACATCATAATGAGGGGCAGGGCTTGACGCGCACACACTTTTCCCCCCAGTATGTAGATAGGGGCAAAATTGTTTGGTGAATTGGAACGTGCGGGGTTAAAATTTCGCCTCACAACATAGCTTAGGACGCTCTCGGGGTCCAGACGTGTGACTGTGCCAAATTTTGTGGCTGTAACTGCGACGGTGCGGATGCCTATCCCGGACATACACACATACACACACACACACTTTGAGCTTTATATATTAGATAATATATTTTTTGATAATCAAGTACAAATCTCTGATTTACTATGAGTAGCCAATTGATCACATAGATAAATGAGAAACCAACCAGTTATTAAAAATCAGCAAATATCCACAATATTGGCAAAACTAAGGCCTGTGTACCTGTTTCATCTCTGCTTATTGCTTAGGTAGATCTGTAAGGATACTATAGGTAGATACAAATCTTATTGAAAAGAACAGTATGCATTGATTTCAGTATTAAAGTGCATATCACAGATTAGATCAATAAATACCCAAGTTACAGATACAAGTCTAATTAGGAAGCACAGTAAACATTGATCACTCAGTCATAAAGTGTACAAACCCCAGATTGGGTCGATAAATAAATAAGCGATCATATAAACAGATGTAGATCTGACTGCGCAATAGCTCTCATTGTGTGGGACAATGAGACAAAATACTGTGTTTTCTAGTACTCATCTGCTAATTGTGCCACCCACCTTCGTCTCAACGCGTTTGCCTCTGCAGGTCATCAGGAGGCACAATGTAAAATATTGCATTCTGATGGAAAAATGATGCGCAAGATAAGATGTCACGCTCCATTTAACTAGCCCGCTTCACTTTAAGGTCCTCCCCCATGTCATAACAGGATGTCACGTCCGAATGGTATTGCGTTCCAACTTGGAGCGCACGGAAGTCTGATGACAACTTCCGGTATCGTCACAGGTTCCTATCGCGCATGCCCAAAATGGAACGCACAAGTGTACGTCAATTTGACTTCCGGTTCATAGTGTCTCCGGTATTAATCAATCCGCTGTGTTATAAGAATCAAAAACAGTTTTTAACATATAGTATGCTGCCGAGGAAGAAATTATAATCTATTTATCATGAGCAGAAAGAAACTTCTTCCTCAATATATAAACTGATTTCTCAAACAGTACAGAGTACAATGACTCATTATCCAGATTTTAAATTTAATACCTGGATTTTGAGATTATTTAAAATAGACCCTCTCAGGTTATCAGCAGAGCAGACAAAACTCATAGAATCACAGTAATCTGTGTATCCCATAAAAAGGGAGAACAGGTATTTGGCTAGTAAGTCAGTATTTTCTATATGGCAACAGAACAATTGAATAACAAATCAATAAATGTGAATCCGGACAATAAACACTGACCAACTCACATAACATGAACCATAAAACAATTGATTTAGTTTAAAAACAATTATTTTATTAATACATATTATAAAATTAATAAACCAATTAGCAACAAAATCATATATAAGGTGCCTCAAAAAATTAAAGAGGAAATAGTCACCACATTGCTTATATGTACATTTGGACCATTCACCATAGATGTAACCCAAACAAGGACATATTACTCATTTACACAGTTCAAGTGAAGTTAGGAAATTATCAAAATAATACTATATCCCCATAGTGGGCATCTTCTAATGACCTATTTGCAAGTGACAGCATGAATCACTGTACACATGAATTCAAATTGTCTTTTGTTAAACAGAATAGTAACATAAAATCACCTGGTATAGATAATGTATACATAGGATCTCTATAAAAAGCTTAACATGCAGAGTGTAGGAACTATTGCACTGCATGTCTGCACTAATCAAGAAGAATATAGGTGCTATTGCACTAATTACCTACACAAAATGTATTGCTTCTGCCTTTTAATGCTACACCTGAACATAAATAGTAATTACCCAAGCAAGAAATAGGTCAGTCTGGGTTCAAAATATAAAGCAATCAATGAAATTAAAACATAACTTTTACTAATATAAAAAGTAAAAAGATGTGTCACCCAAGTACATAAAAAGAGCAGTCGAATAAGGCACCTGATAATATAGCATTTAAATCAGGCCCCAACTGACCATTTAAAGTTACCTAAATACAATTAGACAACAAGGAGACATGGAAAAGGCGACTTTTGGATACAATTTTTTACACGCCTTGACCAAATCTTTGCATATAGATACGAAATGTTAACAGCCCATGGTATTGGCTACACATATATATATCATTAAAGTGAGATCATAAACATAATAAAAAATGGAATGATCTCACCCAAAGTAGAAAGAAGGACGGGAGTCTTCGGTGATCAAAACAAGACCATGTTTTTTGAACCAAAGAAGTTGGGAGGACAATACCCTGTCAATCCCTATGGGGCTAGCAATCATCTAATCCCCAAAAAAACTCCCGCCCTGACAAGGGCAGTCCACAGCTAACCCTATTACAGATGCCCTGCACTTTCCCTAAAACGGGGGGTATTTGTCCCAACGCGTTTCATCCAAGCGAATTCCTCAGGGGACTAGCTTGTCCTAAAGTGCCACAGTGCTAAAGCTGGAGAGACATGACCTACTACTCTCAATGCTGTCTGCAGAGAGTGAAGGAAAACGGGCATATTTATAAACAATACTTCCTATATAATCATCAAGATGGATAACATATGTTGCTATAATTCAATCAGCTGTGGGACCCATTAAGCTCCCAAAATCATACCTGTTTGTAATTACCTTTTAAAAAAAGGGGGGAAAGCCACCAACATGATAGTCCACAGTGTTTGTCATCAGTGTGCGTCACTTTCTGTGGAGTAGGCGTGCACACAAAACAAAAACAAACTGTGCATCCGAGATGTGCCACCAACAAGATGGCGGGAAATACACCGCCCACTCCCGTGTATGGAATAATCTATGGCGGGCGCGCTCACCTGTAGAATGCCGAGCGGCGCAGTAACGCCGCCCGCACCGTGATATTCAATGGCGTGCACGCTCGCTTGTCCTTAGACTGGTGTATGCCGAGCCGCGCGTTCACGCCGCCCACACCCAATGAACATCACTTCCGGCTAGAAAGAGATCCACCTCCAATAGTGGATTGCGCGCTCTCTCCGCCCATACTTCCGGGCACTGGAGCGCACGCTAGCCAGCGCGCCCACTCTCCTGAAACGCTCATGTCATTTCCTGTGACGTCACATAAGCGTCTGGAGTGCATCGATTTAAGATGTAATTTCCTGTAATGTCACATGAGCGTCTATGGAGTGCATCAATTCAAAGTGTCCACCCACAGAATGGCAACCATACATTGGACAAATCAGTTCCATTAATAACCATTCCTCAAATCGTAATAATAACCAATTAAAAATATATAAATATATAAGAGAAATGGATATCACGTATGGGATAGACTATATGGGATAGAATAATGATAAATAAAAAAAAAAAGGGTATGGTATATAGCAGGGAACCTAAAAGAATATACATATAGGGACCACACAATAGCAACCAAATTAGTATATATGCAAATGCAAATCCTATTATACAGGTGACCAGGGATTAGGCAAAATAGTAATAGTCAATGGGGATTGGAAAACAGAATGAAGGAAGGAATTCAAATGAAACAATTAAAATTTATCTGGTCATTCAGGCCTCTGGGCACAACCGTGTCCAGATAAAAAATCCATTTGGCTTCTCGTTGTAGCAGCAACTGGTCCCAGTTGCCTCCCCTTTTTGGTTTAAATACCTTATCAATAGCAGTGAATTTAATATGCTCGACTTGACCTCCATGAAGGCTATGAATATGACGAGAAATCGGGGTATCCCTTTTATGTAGGATATCTCCCGCATGTTCCCCAATCCTTCTCCTAAACTCTCGGATTGTCTTTCCCACATATTCAAGTCCACACATGCAAGTAGCCTTATAGATGACACCCTTGGTGCTACAGTTCATAAAGTGTCTGATAGAAAAATTCTTGCCTGTCACATTGCTCACAAAGTTTTTACCTGTACAGATGTGCTGACAGGCCACGCAATGTCCACATTTATACGAACCCACCACATCACTGTGCAGCCATGTTTTCAAAATTGGACCAGAAAAATGGCTATGCACCAGTCGATCATTCAAAGATCGTGATTTTTTGTATGTAATTGTTGGGTTATTGCCCAAATAAGCTGAAATATCAGAGTCCATTTGTAGAATTGACCAGTGTTTTTTTATGATATTTCTCACTGGGATTGCCCCATTATCAAATGTGGTGATAAATCTAAGGGTGTCATTTTCTGGTTTCTTTACAGTAGGGTTCAACAATTCAGAACGTACACAACTACTTGCACCTTGATAGGCCTCCTTTAGAACAATATGGGGATAGCCCCTGTCAAGGAACCTATCCCTCAAGTCCCTAGCCTGTGACTCAAAAGTAGACATATTGGAACAGTTTCTTCGCACCCTGAGATACTGTCCTTTCGGGATTGCTCTCTTTAGATGTTGAGGGTGATGGCTACTCCAATGTAGTAAGGAGTTAGTTGATGTGGGTTTCCTATATGTAGATGTCAGCAGCTCCCCTCTGTCATTCTTATGAATAAGAATATCCAAGAAGGGTAAAGTTGATGCGTCAATCACATATGTAAAGAACAACCCAATATCATTGTGATTAAGTTCTGCCACAAACTTTCCAAAGTCATCTCTTGAGCCTTTCCATACGATGAAAATATCATCTATGTACCGTGTCCATAACTCTGGGACACGGCACATAGACATCCCATCGATAGGATCATCACGGAAAACCACTGTCTCTTCCCACCAGCCAAGGAGGAGATTAGCATAAGCCGGCGCACATGGACTCCCCATGGCGGTCCCCCTTAGCTGGTGGTAGACCTTCTGGTTAAAGGTGAAAAAATTCCGTGTCAAACAGAATCAAAGAAGTTTTAAAACAAAATGGCTGTGTTCCTGATGTTGACACCCCCTCATGTTTAAATAATACTTCACCGCTTCCAAACCACAAACATGGGGAATAGACGAGTAAAGTGCCTCTACATCTATACTAGCCAAAGAGGATTTGAGGTCGATAGTAAGACCCTCTAGTCTGGGTTCAACTAAAGTGTCTTATGTTAAACAGAATAGTAACATGAAATCACCTGCTATAGGTAATATGTATGTAGGATCTCTATAAAACGCTTAACATGCAGAGTGTAGGTACTGTTGCACTGCATGTCTGCACTAATCAAGGAGAATATAGGTGCTATTGCACTAATTACCTACACAAAATTTGTTGCTTCTGCCATTTAATGCTACGCCTGAACATAAAGAGATCACAAATGGTAATTACCTAAGCAAGAAGTACGGTAGGTCCGTTTGGGTCCAACTAAAGTGCCGAGTGCCGGTGGCGTCTTTCCCTCACCCCAATGCACGTTTCGTCATTTCTTCCTCAGGGGGCGTGTGGAAGAAATGACGAAACGGATCTATTTCTTGCTTGGGTAATTACTATTTATGTTCAGGCGTAGCATTAAAAGGCAGAAGCAATACATTTTGTGTAGGTAATTAGTGCAATAGCACCTATATTCTTCTTGATTAGTGCAGACATGCAGTGCAATAGTACCTACACTCTGCATGTTAAGCTTTTCATAGAGATCCTATGCATACATTATCTATACCAGGTGATTTTATGTTACTATTCTGTTTAACAAAAGACAATTTGAATTCATGTGTACAGTGATTCATGCTGTCATTTGCAAATAGGTCCTTAGAAGATGCCCACTATGGGGATATAGTATTATTTTGATAATTTTCTAACTTCACTTGAACTGTGTAAATGAGTAATATGTCCTTGTTTGGGTTACATCTATGGTGAATGGTCCAAATGTACATATAAGCAATGTGGTGACTGTATTTCCTCTCTAATTTTTTGAGGCACCTTATATATGATTTTGTTGCTAATTGGTTCATTAATTTTATAATATGTATTACCAATAAAATAATTGTTTTTAAACTAAACCAATTGTTTTATGGTTCATGTTATGTGAGTTGGTCAGTGTTTATTGTCCAGATTCACATTTATTGATTTGATATTCTGTTTGGAACCATTTGATACTGTAAAGACTTTCTATATTGATATTCAGAACAATTGAATAAGCCTAAACAAAACAAATACAGCAAAATTTTGTCATTTAACCCTTTTAATCAGGGAAATCTAAATCTAAATGAAGCAGATAAACATTTGTTCATTCAACTCTTTTGGATGAAGAGAGTCCATCTTAAAGATCCATTCACATTCTCGTCTCAAAATGGATCTATCATGGTTACCTCCTCTGGGGCTTGGTTTTACCACCTCAATGATCATAAATTTGAGATTGAGAATACAGCCGACAGCACACAAACTTATAGGATGCACGCTCCAAGGATCCCAGGACCTGATAGGATCAACGGCATACATAGAACATGAAGGAGCAGCATCCGTTCCAGGTGAAGAAACCTTATAGCTTTATTCTGCCATCAATAGATACAACGTTTCGACCAAAACATGGTCTTTATCAAGTACAACAAATAAAGCATGGAGCGGCCATATATAATGTGGACAAACCAATAACCATTAAGGAAACGCCCCTCAGTCAAAAGTACATATAATTCATCATGTAGAGCATCAGATATATAGAGTAGACAGTGCATTATACAAAACACAATGTACAATTATACAAATATAAAAAATCACATCAGCAAAAGGCAAAATTATTTGTAAACAGAGCCCAAAAGACGATCACCCAATCACCATATAGCACAGTGGTTGCTATGGTGATAAAACACCAATCACTGTCCCTCTTACATGGCCCACTTATTCAGACGAATAGAAGCGCTGTATAGCGTTAGCACCAAAAATCTGGCCAATTGCTGCGATCCATACAAAGCAAAGCGGAATATCTGCCACAAATACCTGTGTAGTGGCCGACAAATAGCTTGCGGTGGCGCCGCGCAGTCGCAGGAAAGACCGAGACAGGGCGAAATCTTGCGATGCATCCACGTCAGGGACACTGCGCAAGCGCGATGTCACAGACAGGACGCCATGAGCAAGAGCCCGCCCCGCTCCGCCCACCTACAACCGCGCGTGCGCACAGGCTCCCATCATGTCAATAAGCCCTGTCCATGGCACAAACACGGCGGCTCAGTTCAGGGCGTCAATCAGAGAAAGGAGGATGTCACATGACAGGTCACATGGCCTGCCATGTAAACAAATCCTCCGTCACCGACAGAACACCCACAAACTCCGCCAAACTAATGGGTCAAAAGCCAATATAACCATATCCATGGCAATATATTGGCAGCAATCACATATAATGACAATATACAAGCAAATTTTATGAATGGAATGCTTAACAATCTTTATTGTATAGCAATGACAATAACAGTAGCATATATGGAAGGACAGAGGGCATAGGGATCGGACAGCAAAACACAACAAAATAAACAATGGTGCCTTCAGGACTGCTCAGTCCCTATATCCTCCAATCGTTCCCCAGATGCCACCTAAAGCACAGAAGACATACAAAATTAAAATCAATAAAAATATTTTCAATGTACACACTTGACAAAAGAGAAGGATGTCAATACAACTAGAGGGTCAGGGTTTTTTTTTTTTACCGGGTACAAATATGTAAATTATAATCCACATTCAAACCCCTTGGTTTTAGTGTATCTAAAGTGGATATCCACCTTATCTCTTTCTTCTTCAAAAGTTTAACCCTATCCCCACCACTCCTCAACAATGGGACTCCATCAATCACTCTAAAACGTAATTGGTTGACAGAATGTTTGCAATCAAAAAATGCTTAGGTACAGGTAGATCTAAGAGATTAGTTTGAATGGTGCTTTTGTGTTTGCTAATCCTTGCCGTGATCTCCATGGACGTCTCACCCACATACATGAGCCCACAGGAACAAGTGATCAAATAGATAACGAAACTAGAAGAGCATGTGTATCTCTCGTTTATGAAAAACCTTTTGCCCGACCGTGGGTGACTAAAGCTATCCCCCTTAATCATATTCCCACAGCTAGCACATCCTAAACATGGGAAATTTCCAGGTCTTGGTGGGCTCAATGTTAACTGAAGTGAATTTTTTGTAGGGCCTATATCCGCCTTTACAAGTTTATCTTTCAAATTATGGCCCCGTCTATAAGAGAGAATTGGTCTACTGGTAAATTCACTAATCTGTGGTAAACCCTTTTTATATTTGTCAATGCAAGAAAGCGGACGGCACCGCTGTTACCGTGCTAAGGTCCGTGGCTGGCAGCAGGCGGAGAGCTCACATCCAGGACTCCCGGGTGCTTGACATCGTAGCAAGACGAATGTAGTTTCCAAGAGAAAAAGGTCGCACTCTGCGGGATAATGATGAATGTTTATTGACACAATTACATGTCACGTCGGAGATGTGAAGGAGAGTGTGTCAAATGGCTGACTACGGCCGTTTCACGCTACTCGAGCGCTTCTACGGGTCCCATGACATGTAATTCAGTGTCAATAAACATTCATCATTATCCCGCAGAGTGCGACCTTTTTCCCTTTTTATATTTGTATAATTGTACATTGTGTTTTGTATAATGCATTGTCTACTCTATATATCTGATGCTCTACATGATGAATTATATGTACTTTTGACTGAGGGGCGTTTCCTTAATGGTGATTGGTTTGTCCACACTATATATGGCTGCTCCATGCTCTATTTGTTGTACTTGATGAAGACCATGTTTTGGCCGAAACGTTGTATCTATTGATGGCAGAATAAATCTATAAGGTTTCTTCACCTGGAACGGATGCTGCTCCTTCTTCATGTGCTATGTATGCCGTTGATCCTATCAGGTCCTGGGATCCTTGGAGCGTGCGTTCTATAAGTTCGTGTGCTGTCGGCTGTATTCTCTTTTTCAGTGCTGTGGACCTTAGCAAGCGTGCACCGGATCTACTATGGAATCCATTAATCCAGAGGTGGGTGAACTGGATACTGCCATGACATTTTCTTATACAGAGGATGATGCAATATGGATTCTATCTGGCACTCAGGTTGGTATGTCCTTTTTAAACAAACCCACTGCAGACATGCTCAGGAAAAAATATGAGAGTGAAAAAAGGAGACTCATTTCCTTTGAGCTACATGCCACTACATTATGTGAATACTATAAGATGCATAGGATTCCACGTGGCTTGCGGCCACATCTACGACCGACAATGATGGCTGATAATGTAAAGTTCTGCAAGAGGTTTGAGTCAATTTCAAATAAATTTGCATTTGATTTAATGCTTTTAAACATCGAGTTTCTTCACAGTGAAATGGATATTATCAGTAAGAAGATATCTGATACCGAACAGCAGTTATCAGCCCAGATGACAGCACACGACGTGGACGTCTTCAAGGTCCAGTTGGACGAGAAATTGGTTAAATACCGTAGTGCTATAGAGGAGACCAAGAGAACCAATAGGTTCCGGGAAGCGGAGGACTATAAATCTGGCCGTGTCTTTTCATGGCATGCTGGTATACAGAACTCTACATATAACAGAAGGGACAGATTTGCCAAATCTGGAAGGAAGAGGAAACAACAGATAAAGGATCAAAATAAATTTGGTTTCACAACAGCGGAGTCAGATTCCACAGATGACTCTAGTGTGAGTGCACCTTCAACTTCTACTTTTTTAGGGAAAGAAAAGATGGACAAATATACAACAAAAGGAAATTCCGTCGCAGAGGGAGGAAACATAGGAGGAAGAGGCACACAGGGGTCTGTACGCAACAGCCCAGTGAGGACACGCAATACGGAGGTGAAGAAGAAGGGTTTATGAGACATCAAAGTCTGGTGGTAAATATATCCTCATATGTATAATCTGCTTGTCTAAAGGTCTGACATTTTGCCCTATGAATTCACCGGACTGGTTTGAAATCGAATATGATCTTTTTGCTTTTTTTTTTTTTAGGAGACTGAGATTGACTACCTATTTTTCTGACAAACATGGGACACTTTCCACGTCTGATGATGTGGTCTCTGGTGGTTTCACCTTACAAGGTGTTGGTTTGTATAATAAAAGTAATTTTCAGCCTCCTGTTAAAAACAATTTTTTTGAAGCCTATATTCAATTGGTGGAAAAGGATTTTCTTCAGTTGAAGAAGGATTCTTGCAAATCTAGAGGGGGAATCCTCAATAGCGCTGAAAGAAAGGGTTTAACACAATTGTCTAAAAATTCTGCTATTACTATTAAGAGTGCAGACAAAGGTGGGGCTGTAGTGATAATGGATACCTTTAAATATAAGGCAGAGATTTTACGCCAGCTAACAGATGCAGCCGTGTATACCAAATTACCTTGTGACCCTACTATGCAATTCTCGAATGAGCTTCGGCTCTTGATCAGTGAGCCCCTGTATAATGGACTCATTGATCAGAAACTTTTTGATTTTCTGATGATTGAAAACCCTGTAACACCACTTCTATATACCTTGCCAAAGATCCACAAGGATTTATTGAACCCTCCTGGATGCCCTATAGTGTCGGGGAGGGGTTCAATTTTTAGTAATACTTCCATCTTTTTGGATAAGGTCCTGAGACATTTTGCTATATCTGCAAAATCATACACTGTAGATACTAGCGATTTTTTGAGTAAAATTAGTGATTGTAAAGTGACTTCTGATATGGTATTGGCCTCTTTTGATGTGGTCTCCCTATACACATCCATTGAACATGATAGGGGATTACATGCCGCCGATGTGGTTCTGTCAGGCTCTGACATGGCCTCTCGTTGTGCCAGCTGGTCCTCTCCCTGCTAGGTTTCATCCTCAGGAAGAATTATTTTCTTTTTGGGGATGATTTTTACCTGCAGGTGAGGGGTACCGCCATGGGGTCCAATGTGGCCCCCACTTACGCAAACATCTACATGGCGGTATTTGAGGACCAGCATGTGTACTATTCTAACTACTGGCGCCATGTCCGAGCCTGGTGGCGCTACATCGACGACATTTTTTGTATCTGGGATGGCAGTTGTGATGATTTGCTGAAATTTCAGGAAGAGTTAAATAGTATAATCCCTGAATTGAAATTTACTCTGACGCATTCTACTGATAGAGTTCAATTTCTTGATACCCTGGTGTATAAGCAAGATGGAGTTTTATGCACTGATCTTTTTATGAAGGAAACAGATAGGAATAGCATTCTCCTTTACAACAGCAATCATCACCTTGGAGTCAGATGTTGCGAGTTAGGAGAATTGTGAAGGATGAGGCTTTAATGGATTCAAGACTTGAGGAGATGTGTGATAAATTTGTTAAGAGGGGTTATCCGGTTAAGGATGTCAAACGTTACAAAGAAAAAGCTTTGGTTTTGACTCCTGATGATATGGGTCATAAACGAGGCATGAGGACCTTCAAACGTGTTCCATTCTACCTTTTGCCCAGTGAGTAATAGAATTGGGGGGATCTTAAATAGACACTGGAGCCTTCTACAGAAGGGTTTACCACAGATTAGTGAATTTACCAGTAGGCCAATTCTCTCAGACGGGGCCATAATTTGAAAGATAAACTTGTAAAGGCGGATATAGGCCCTACAAAAAATTCACTTCAGTTAACATTGTGCCCACCAAGGAGGATAGCTTTAGTCTCCCACGGTCGGGCAAAAGGTTTTTCATAAACGAGAGATACACATGCTCTTCAAGTTTCGTTATTTATTTGATCATTTGTCCCTGTGGGCTCATGTATGTGGGTGAGACGTCCATGGAGATCAGGGCAAGGATTAGCAAACACAAAAGCACCATTCGAACTAAACTTTTAGATCTACCTGTACCTAAGCATTTTTTTGATTGCAAACATTGTCAACCAATTACGTTTTAGAGTGATTGATGGAGTCCCATTGTTGAGGAGTGGTGGGGATAGGGTTAAACTTTTGAAGAAGAAAGAGTTAAGGTGGATATCCACTTTAGATACACTACAACCGAGGGGTTTGAATGTGGATTATAATTTACTTATTTGTACCCGGTAAAAAAAAAACCCTGACCCTCTAGTTGTATTGACATCCTTCTCTTTTGTCAAGTGTGTACATTGAAAATATTTTTATTGATTTTAATTTTATATGTCTTCTGTGCTTTAGGTGGCGTCTGGGGAACGATTGGAGGATATAGGGATTGAGCAGTCCTGAAGGCACCATTGTTTATTTTGTTGTGTTTTGCTGTCCGATCCCTATGCCCTCTGTCCTTCCATATATGCTACTGTTATTGTCATTGCTATGCAATAAAGATTAAGCGTTCCATTCATAAAATTTGCTTGTATATTGTCATTATATGTGATTGCTGCCAATATATTGCCATGGATTTGGTTATATTGGCTTTTGACCCATTAGTTTGGCGGAGTTTGTGGGTGTTCTGGCGGTGACAGAGGATTTGTTTACATGGCAGGCCATGTGACCTGTCATGTGACATCCTCCATTCTCTGATTGATGCCCTGAACTGAGCCGCTGTGTTTGTGCCATGGATAGGGCTTATTGACATGATGGGAGCCTGTGCACATGCGCGGTTGTAGGTGGGCAGAGCGGGGCGGGCTCTTGCTGATGGCGTCCTGTCCGTGACATCGCGCTTGCGTGGTGTCCCTGACGTGGATGCATCGCGAGATTTCGACCTATCTCGGTCTTTCCTGCGGCTGCGCGGCGCCACCGCAAGCTATTTGTCGGCCACTACACAGGTATTTATGGCAGCTATTCCGTTTTACTTTGTATGGATCGCAGCAATTGGCCAGATTTTAGGCACTAACGCTATACAGCGCTTCTATTGGTCTGAATAAGTGGGCCATGTTAGAGGGACAGTGATTGGTGTTTTATCACAATAGCAACCACTGTGCTATATGGTGATTGGGTGATCGTCTTTTGGGCTCTGTTTACAAATAATTTTGCCTTTTGCTGATGTGATTTTTTATATTTGTATAATTGTACATTGTGTTTTGTATAATGCACTGCCTACTCTATATATCTGATGCTCTATATGATGAATTATATGTACTTTTGACTGAGGGGCGTTTCCTTAATGGTGATTGGTTTGTCCACACTAAATATGGCCGCTCCATGCTTTATTTGTTGTACTTGATACAGACCATGTTTTGGTCGAAACGTTGTATCTATTGATGGCAGAATAAAGCTATAAGGTTTCTTCACCTGGAACGGATGCTGCTCCTTCATGTTCTATGTATAAATTTGAGATTGTCAAGATCTCCCTGGTTAACCAACTCCCTGGTGAAAGACTTATTGGGTTTCATCCACTTACAAAAATTGCAGTTTCCACACTTGAAAAAAAACGCATGGTTTTCTATCAAGCCACGTCCCTTTAGCTGTGGGTTTCTTATAGTGTACCAGCATTTCTTATATAGATTTACACTTTTTGTAAGTGATAGTAGGATAATCCCCCACAATGTCCTTCAAATCTGGGTCTATTTTCAAAACGTCCCAATGTCTTTCAATGATACTTCTAACCCTCCCATGTTGATGATCAAATGTGCTAATGATCCCCATAATCTCAATAGAGGTATCTTCTTATCTACGTTTACGTAATATGGATTGTCTATCCTCTTCTTCAGCACATTTGTAGGCCCGAGTCACAACATGATCTGGATACCCTTTTTCCATAATGCTGTGTGCCCACGTTGCATTTTTTTAAGCGTTTCCGCAGCGTTTATGCCGGCTCAGACGCTGCAGAAACGGTTAAAAGAAGCTTCAAATTAATTTGCATGCGTTTTTGGCTTTTTGTGCTAATGCATGCGTTTTTAAACGCTCAGGAATCGCTTAGCGGCTAAAAACGCAGCATGCTCATTAATTTCCGCATTGCTGAGCGTTTTTAGCCTTCCCCAATGTTCCCAGATAACGCGCATCAAAAAACGCGTCAAGAAGGCGCATCTTTTGTGCAAAAGACGAGCAAGAAACGCGCGGAAAAAAGACGTGTGTTACCTGGGAAGGGATCAGTTTCCTGAGCATTTAAAAACGCTAACGTGGGCACATAGCCTAAATCTCCTGAACATATCCCTTGCCTGATACTGAAATGTCCTGATGTCAGAACAGTTTCTTCTTAATCTGGAAAATTGGCCCTTGGGGATTCCATTTGTGGGGCAGGATGGTGGCTACTCCAATGTAGGAGACTATCTGTACTTGTTGGTTTACCATAAATATTTGTTGTTAAATTGCCATTTAGATCTTTTTTTAATGGAAATATCAAGAAATGGCAATTCGTTCTCATTAAACTCTGATGTAAAGCCCAAGCCAATATTGTTTCTGCTAAGCTCCATAACAAAATGGTTAATTTGATCCCCTGTGCCTGTCCAGACAACAAAAGATGTTGTCAATAAATTTGTACCAAATTGTTACATATTGATGCCACCAACTGATATCCTCCCCAAAGACTACTGTTTCCACTCACCAGCCCAGGAATAAATTTGCATATGATGGAGCACAGGGGCTCCCCATCGCAGTACCCCTGTGATGGTGGAAGTACTTTCCATCAAAAGTAAAGGTATTATGGGAGAGAGTGAAATCCAGGAGAGAAATAAACTCATTGTGTCTCGAGCAGACAATGGATCTCTTCTTTAAAAAATGGTGGACCCCTTGAATCCCATATTGATGTGGGATATTACTGTAAAGTGCTTCCACATCAATTGAAGTAAGGTATCCTTCTCTACGTGTAGTACCTCCAATTTTTGCAGTAGGTCGGAGGTATCCCTGATGTATGAGGGAAGAGACAGAACCAAAGGACAAAGGATTTTATCTATATACACTCCACAATTTTGAATCAATTAATCCACTCCCGACACTATGGGTCGACCCTTCAAGGGACTGAGGCCCTTGTGGATTTTGGGCAATGAATAAAAGATTGCTGTCAAAGGGGATGTTGGTAACAAAAAATCAAATTTGCTCTTAGTTATCAACTCACTCTCAAGTGCCCCCTCCAGAATTTTTGATAAGACTCCCGTATATTCATTCATTGGATCCAATTTAAGGACCTCATATGTGCTCCTATTTTTTAGAATGTCATTACACATATCTAAATATATAGGATGGTTCATTATCACCATGTTGCCACCTTTATCTGATGATTTTATTATAATTTGTTCAATTTCCTGAGACCTTCCAGTGCTACAATTTCCCTGTTAGATTTTGTGGTCCATTTTTATCAACTGATGGTAATCTGCATAGATCCCTTTCCACCAGTTGTAGAAAAACATCTACGGTATAGTGGTGGTATCTCCTTGTCGCGGCATTTTGACACTTATTTTTGAGTTCCAAAAAGGGCCTCTTTCCCCTATCATGGTTCTGATCATTTTCCTTCAAAACTCGCAAAAGGGCCTGATAGCCCTCTATGTCATCTTCCTGTAGACTCTGTCGGTAACATTCTTCCCGGTCATTATTACTAAAAAATTTCCTCCGTTTTAATTTCCTACAGAACAGATTAAGGTCTTTAACCCATTCAAACTACTGAATTCGTTGGTAGGTACAAAATTTAAGCCCTTTAATAATACAACATATTCTTCCCTGGTAAGAGTGCGAGGACAAATTTGTCCTTTAATTGGTTTAATTTGGTTCTCAGGAAATAACCAGTTCTTGCACTCCTCTCCAAAAAAGATGATGAAGTAGATACAGATGCATTTGAAGATGTCCCTCCTACCCCTGCTCCAACATCCCCATTTATGTGGCTCTCTCTTCTTCCATATCTCCCTCTGAGATTTTGACATCAAACCAAACTCTTGAATAATTGGTCTGATTGGGGCAATTGATTTTTGTCATAAAACTTCGTTAGACTAGGAACAATTGTCTAAAATCAAGAAACACACATTTAAAAATTATGAAGTGTTAGATCACTAGCACCTGACATTTACTTTGCTAGATTTAAATATTCTTTATCATTTACATGTACATGAGTGGCATATGTACTTTACACTGCACCCTTACTTTCTATTGTTGCAATTTTTCATTCTTTCTTGGTTAGGACATAGAGAATGTAGTCCACGTTTCCGCTTCTTTGGTCTACCAGGACCTCTCCTTGCTAAGGTCTTCACTTTCTCATCAGATTTTTCCCTAAAAAGATTTAATGAATATAATATAAAACTTGGTTGCAGAATACAATAGAACACAATTAAGACATTTTTATTAATTCATGTTAAAGAGGCAAAATTAAAATCTCAATAACCCCTTAACGACCGCCGATACGCTTTTTAACGGCTGTAGTTAAGGGTACTTAAACCACAGTGCCGCTTTTTAACAGTGCTGAGGTTTAGGCTATGTGCCCACGTTAGCATTTTTAAACGCCCAGAAAACCTGACTCCTTCCCAGAAACCGCACGTTTTATTTCCACGCATTTTTTGCGCGATTTTTGCACAAAAAACAAGCGTTTTTTTCCACGCGGTTTCTGGGAACATTGGAAATGGGTATAAACGCGGAGCAATGCGCAAATTAATGAGCATGTTGCATTTTTAAAAACGTATGCATTGGCACAAAAAGCCAAAAATGCATTAAATTTAATGGGAAGCTTCTTTTAAGCGTTTTTGCAGCGTCTGATCGGGCTCAAACGCTGTGGAAACGCTTACAAAAACTCAATGTGGGCACAGAGTCACAAGGTTATAGCGTCCACACTGCGCTGGAATTTTACCAGGGTTTCAGCTACCGGAGTCAGCAGAGACTCCAGAGAACATTTTGGACAGTTTTTACAGACCCCGGTGTTGCGATCGTATAACAAATTTTGTGGTTCATTTTCTCTTTTTACACTTGTAAAAATAAAAAACAAATGGTTCTGAAGTAAAATGTTTGTGAAAAAAAAGTTAAATGTTCATTTTTTCCTTCCACATGGCTTCAGTTCCTGTGAAGCACGTAAAGGGTTAATAAACTTCTTGACTGTGGTTTTGAGCACCTTGAGGGGTGAAGTTTTTAGAATGGTGTCACTTTTGGGTATTTTCATTGCAAAGGCCTCCGGCGCTTGTGCAGTATTGCTGTGCCAAATTGTGGGCAAAGCAGATAATCGTTACTGCGCATGCGCTGGTATTTTTCCCTGCGTCTATGACCCATATGCATATGAAGACTTCCGGGTCCTATTCCTGATCTAAGGTCTAGACTTTTCAATGAGAGGAATCTGTGCTGCAGTTTATGTTCATGATAAGTAATGAAGCTCCTCCTCTACAGACAAAGGGAAAAATAAACACACAGGGAAGAATGCCTGCATTCATCTCAGAACTTATGGAGTGAACAGGAAAGCAGGAATAAGGAAAGTACTTATAGAAATATAGAATGGTAGAGTTGGTAGAGACCTCCTGGGTCATCTTGTCCAATCCACTGCTCAAAGCAGGATTCATTAAATTATCCCAGACAGATGTCTGTCCAGCCTCATTTTGATGACTTCTATTGAAGGAGAGCTCACCACCTCTCGAGGCAGCCTGTTCCACTCATTGATCACCCTTACTGTCAAAAAGTTTTTTTTCTAATATCTAATCTGTGTCTCCTCCCATTCAGTTAAATCCCATTGCTTCTAGTCTTTCCTTGTGCAAATGAGAATAAATATGATCCTTCTACAATGAAACAGCCCTAGAGATATTTGTAGACAGCTATTTAGTCTCCTCTCAGTCTTTTTTGCAAGCTAAACATTCCCAAATCCTGTAACCATTCCTCATAGGACATGGTTTGCAAACCGATCACCATTCTGGTCGCTTTTCTCTGAACTTGCTCCAGTTTATTGATGTCTTTTTTAAAATGTGGTGCCCAAGACTGGATACAGTATTCCAGATGAGTTCTGACCAAAGAAGAGTAGAGGGGATTAATGACTTCACAAGATCTAGACTGTATGCTTCTGTTAATACATCCCAGAATTTTATTTGCCTTGTTTGCTGCTCCATCATACTGTTGACTCATGCTTATTTTATGATCTATTAGTATATCCAATTCTTTTTCACATGTGCTGTTGCTTAGCCCTATTCCTCCCATTCTGTACATGCTTTTTCATTTTTATTGCCCAGATGTAGTAATTTGCGTTTTTCCCTGTTAAAAACCATTCTGTTAGTTGCTGCCCACTGCCCCAGTTTATTTATATCTTTTTGAATCCTCTATCTTCTCTAGTATTAACTATACCTCCTAACATTGTGTCATCAGCAATTTAATCAGTGTACCCTCAATTTCTTCATCTAAATCATACATAAAGATGTTGAACAATACAGGGCCCTGGACAGAGCCCTGTGGTACCCCACTTGAGACATTCTTCCAACTGGATGTGCAGCCATTTACGACCACTCTTTGGAGCCGATCGTCCAGTTATGTATGTAAGCCAGTTATGTATGTACCTAACAGTTGCATTGACCATTCCATACTTGGTCATTTTTTCAATAAGGACGGGGTGAGATACTTTTTTCAAATGCTTTGCTGAAGTCAAGATTACTATATCTACAGCATTTCCCTGATCCACCCAGTCAGTGATTCTGTCCTAGAAGGAAATTAAGTTAATCTTACATGACTTATTAGTTACAAACCCAAGCTGACTCTGATAAACCACTTCATTCTTATCCAGGTGCATACATCTTGCTTAATAATTTGTTCAAAGATCTTTCCTGGTACAGAAGTCAGACTCACCGGTCTACAGTTCCCTGGGTTCACCTTCTTCCCCTTTTTGAATAAACATTTGCTCTTCTCCAGTCTTCTGGAACTTCTGCTGATCTCCAAGAATTTTCCAAGATTATGGAGAGTAGCTTAAAAATTTCTTCTGCTATCTCCTTCAGTACTGTGGGGTGTAATTCATCTGGACCTGGAGACTCGAATTCATTTATGCTAGCTAAGTATTCCTTCACTATCTTTCTGTTTATAGATAGCCTGGGTTCTTCTATTCCTTTAAGAGGACAGTGAAGATCAGTTGATGGTACATTTCCTTTCTGAGAGAAAACAGATGCAAAAAAGGAATTTAAAAGTTTGGCCTTCTCAATATTCTCTCTTACCATTTCATCATTTTCATCTTGTAAAAATCATATAGCATCTTTGACTTTTTTTTTTTACTTTTGACATATCCCCCAAATCCATCCTGGTTTCCTTAAATGCCTTCTATTTTTCCCTCTTTTCAGAATTGTTAATGATTTTGCTTTGAGAATCTCATTTTTCAAAAACTCCCATCCTTCCTGGACATTTTTGTCCTTAAGGATATCCAGCCATTGGATCCCTCCGATTCTCTTTCTGAGTCCCCTAAAATCTGCCTTTCTGAAACCTAACCTTTAAGTTTGAGTCTTCACAGGTCTTCCTCCTCTAGTTATCCAAAATTCTAAAATAGCATGGTCGCTAACTCCTAGGGTCCCAGCCACTGTTACATCCTCAACCATTACCAACCTGTTTATAAGGATTATATCCAAGGTAGCAGATCCCCTTGTTTTCTCCCCTACTTTTAGAAAGATAAAGTTGTCAGCAAGAGAAGATAAAAATTTGCTTGACCTGTGTTTTGCCCGAGAGAGAATCCCAACAAATGTCTGGATAGTTGAAATCTCCCAAGACCAGTATGTCATTTTTTTGGAGAACTTGGCCATTTGATGCATAAAGAGTTCATCCATAACTTCAGCTTGCCTGTAGTAAATGCCTACAATGGTGTCCTTTCCGTTGCTCTCTTTTTGTATTCTTATCCAGTTTCTACAGAACTCCCAGTCTCTGAAGCTTTTATCTCTGTGCAGATATATGCTTTTCTAACATACAATGTGACATCTCCTCGGTTATCAAGTCTGTTTCTCGCAAATAAGCTGTATCCTTCTAGCCTTGCATTCCAATCATATGTATCATCCCACCAAGTTTCAGTGATTCCAATGACATCATATTTCTATTCCTGCGATAATAGTTCCAGTTCCCCTTGAATTCGTGCATGTTTGCACTGGATAAAAGATAGGATTTTCAACCTTAAAACCAGAAACAAAATTTTGTTCAGTTGATGAAATTTCTGGAGTACTCAAATCCAAAAAAACAAAAGAGAGTTTTGTCCCAAAAAATGTTTTCGACTAAATTCATTGTCAATAGCTGGAAGTACAGAACTATCCAATTTATCTTCAGTAAAAATTCAGCTCATTGGCTATCCACCACAAGTTTTTATAGGTGCGGTTCTTTTCCTTGCAAAACCTGCACACATTCTAAAAAGACCATGTTTTTTTCAGATAGCAAAAAATGAAAAAACTTACAGTATATAGTTTATGTAGTGGAATGTTCTGAATGCAATTATATGTGGGTTCCACTATTCGCAATCTGAAAAGTAGAATCAGAAAACACTTGTATGATATATCACATCCCTCTACTCGAAATATTTCTAATCTGTCTAATTATTTTGTCACTGATCACAACAGACAGACAACGTTTTTACAAGTCTTTGCAATTGAACAGATACATGTGGATCCAAGAGGTGGCAACAGAGAGAGGAGACTTCGGGATAAAGACGACTTCGGTTTTTACTGGCTCAATACAAGAGTTCCATTGGGTCTAAACTTGAAAAAATAATTGTTACATTATTAATTTTTTCATTGCTCAAAATTGTACGTGTTTTTGATATTTGCTTAATATAGGTCCATTTTTGCATATTTCTTGCATATATATATATATTTTTTTGCATTGTATTTATATTTGTTGTTGTTCTTTGTTAAAATCTTTTTGACACACCTGTTGATCCATTTATATAAATAGGTCTCATGCCTGTGTATAATCAACTGAGTCTAAGAACACGTGTGTGTTCGAAACGCGTTCAGTTTCAGCCAGGCACTTTTTCTCAGCAGTATACCCGGTATCTGCGTGATGTATGTTTTTGACATTTGAACATTTGACATTTTTGACATCTTTGGAATTAAATTATAGAAATTGATTTTATTCCTTGGAGATGGATTCCCCCTTTTTCTTCAAGTACTTTTGCTTCCCTTCCCACATTGATCTAGTTTAAAGCTCTCCTTATGAGTGTAGCATGGCAACTTCCAAATACATGTTTTCCAGTCTTCGTAAGGTGCACCCCATCTCTAGCAAGTAGTTCATCGTATAGGTAATTCACTTTGTGATCCAGAAATCCAAATCCTTGATGACGGTACCACTTACTTACCCAGTTGTTCACCTGCAGAATCTTATTCCACTTCCTTGTTCCATGGCTATCCATTGGGAGGATGGAAGAGAAAACCACCAGCACTCCCAGTTCTTTCACTTTCTTACATAAGTTTTAAAAGTCACTGCAGATTGTTTCCAGGTCCTTTCTTGCGGTGTCATTTGTCAGGAAAGGGTAGTCATCTGTAGGTCTGAAGAGTCCTGATATCCTGTCAGACACCTTTTTAATTTTTGCACCTGAAAGACAGCACATTTCTCTTGAGGTTATATCCTGTCTGCAGATAGTGGCCTCTGTTCCGCTCAACAGGGAATCCCCCATTACCACAACTCTCCGTTTCTTCTTCAAAACATTTTTCTTTCTCCATCCAGGAGGACTCTGAGGGCGTAAAAGGTTGTTCTTTGTGGGCAAAGTCTCTTGATGTATCTCTTCATCGCTCTCCTGCGTGAGAGCTTGGTACCGATTCCTGAGCAGTATGGGTGCTGACTGCCTCCCAACCCTCCTGCTTCTCTGGGTCACATGCTTCCATTTCTCTATTTCTTCAGGTGCACTTCGAATTTCTTCTCTTTCTGTACCATGAAGAGATAATTCTGCTCTGTCTAAGAACTCTTCACCTTCCTTAATGATTTTCAATGTAGCTAACCTCTCTTCTAGATTTTGCAACTTTTTCTCCAACAGGAACACAAGCTTGCATTTCTGACATGTGAAGTTTGGCTTTTCCATTGGTAAGTCTGTGAACATGTAGCAAGAAATGCAGCTCACCAAATGGCTCCTGGCCTCTTCCATGTTGTTATTGTTAATGATATATGAAAGCGTTGAAAAACATGCCAAATTTGTTTACTGGTTTACTGATGTCCTCCTTTTGTTAGAATCTGTTCAGTTTGTGACTATCCGCCATTTTCTTGTAGTGTTCTGGCTGCTGGTCTTTTTCCTCCGGTGCTGGGTTTGTCTTGGATCAGGTGATTGTATCAACCTTTATTCATCTGCACCTGGCTCCCATTCCTTGCTGGACAACAGTTTTTAATCAGCTTGAGTTCTGGCTTGGAGCTTTTTTTTTTTGCCTTCTGTGTGTTTATTTAGTGCAGTGCTGGGATCTCTAGTTCTGCTAGTCTTAGTTTCTGTTTTCAGTTTGCTTATGCAGCCTTCTCTTTGTCTTCTTCTAGGAGGTGACACGTTTTTGCACCCAGTCCTTAGATCTTTCAGGGACCCCCTTCCCCCTATCTAAAGGTCTTCGCTTGAGATTAACCTAGGATCGTCGGTGGGTCTATTCGCAGGAATGGGTCGCCCACTCCATTGTAGGGTATCAGCCAAGTCGTAGTGCACGGTCAGTTTTCCCCCTTCTACCCCATTCCTGTGCTGCAGAATCATAACAGTTTGTCCAGCCCGAAAAAGTAAAGAAAAAAAAAAAAGCCCTCCCGGATTTCTGCAAAATGTACTGCGTTCAGGATCTCGCTCAACGCCTGCAACGGCTAATGGAAGTTTCCAGCTTACAACAGCATGTGAGTAATTGCCCAGGAGTCAGCCCTGAAACGCCTAAGGTGAGTTTGCCTGAATGTTTTTCTGGTAAACGACTGGAATTTTTTTCATTTAAAAATGCATGTTCACTTTATTTTCGGCTTAGACCCAGGTCTTCAGGGGCTGAATTACAGCTTGTGGGGATTATGTCCTTATTGCGAGGGGAGCCGTAAGTTTGGGCATTTTCATTGCATCCAGATGACCCTTGTTTGGTGTCAGTAGAAATGTTTTTTTCTGCTATGGGGTTAATATATGATGATCCAGATCGGGTAGCTACAGCCAAGGCTAAACTCAGACGGCTGAAACAGGGTTCTGGTGACGCTGAGGGATATTGTACCCAGTTCAGACGATGGTCTGCAGAAGTCAGCTGGAATGATCCAGCACTCAAGAGTCAGTTTTTAGCAGGTCTGAATTACTGGGTTAAAGACTTGCTCATTGCATACCCTGCACCTGCTATCTTTATCATCCCCTTTTCCTGTAGTGGCGATTGATAATACTCCGCTAGAGCATGGGTGCGTTTCTCGAAAGGTCACCGGGTTTCCAGTCACTGTGATTATGAAACACCAGGAATCTTTAGAATTGCTTGTACCAATAAATAAATTGCCTTTTCCAGTTATCCTGGGGTTACCCTGGTTAAAAATGCACAATCCTGTACTGGACTTGTCGTCAAATACGATAAAATCCTGGGGTTAGGGGTGTTATGGGAAATGTTGTGATGTACACATTGCTGCTGTGGTGAAAAATGAGCTACCTGAAGCCATTCAGGAGTTCTGGAAAGTATTTTCTGAAGTTGAGTCACAAGCTCTACCACCGCATAGAGATTACGATTGCGCTATTGAGTTCTTACCAGGTGCTACTCTCCCTAAGAGTCGTTTATTTAATCTGACGATACCCGAGAGGATCACCTTCAGACTAGTCTTGCTGCAGGTCATATAAGACCCTCTAAGTCCCTTGTGGCTGTGGGATTCTTTTTTGTCAAAATGAAACATGGGGGTCTTAGGCCGTGTCTGGATTTCAGGGAGATTAATAAGATCACTGTGCGCAATCCTTACCCCTTGCCGCTAATTCCGGATTTGTTTAACCAATTAGTTGGAGCCAAGTGGTTCTCTAAGATTCATCTCCATGGGGCATATAATTTGCTGCGGATTAAAGAAGGCAATGAATGGAAGGCAGCCTTTAATACCCCAGAAGGTCATTTTGAGTGTCTAGCAATGCCTTTCGGCCTTACAAATGCTTCGGTGTTCTTTCAAAATTTCATCAACAGATTCAAGCAGGGAATTTTTATGGATTAAACGTGCGCTACCAGACCATCACTCCTCACAAGTTGTGTGGTTAATACATTTATTTCCCTATCCCCTGAGGAAGAAGTTTTTAACTTTGAAACGCGTAGGGAAATAAATGTATTAACCACACAACTTGTGAGGAGTGATGGTCTGGTAGCGCACGTTTAATCCATAAAAATTCCCTGCTTGAATCTGAAGATTTATGGCCACGGCGTGGTCATTTGGATGTGCAGCAAGCTGACCTTTGTTCCTTTATGCCTGATACTCTCCTGCAGAGGGTGAGTATAAATCATTGTCTTATATCTTTATTTTTCTCGGGTAAGACCCTATTGCGCCCTTTTCTTTCAGTTTCTACTAAAATTTCATCAACGACATTCTGAGGCAGTTGATCGGTAGGAGTGTTATAGTTTATTTGGATGATATTTTGATCTACTCGCCCGACCTGGAGTCGCATTGGCAGAGAGTCCGTGAGGTTATGCAGATTCTGAGAGAAAACACACTCTTTGCTAAACTGGATAAATGTGAGTTTGCGGTACAGAAAATTAGCTTCTTAGGGTACATTGTTTCCAGTGATGGGTTTGAGATGGACCCGATGAAAGGTTTAGGCGGTACTGGAGTGGCCTAGACCTGAATGCTTGAAGTAAATTCAGAGATTCTTGGGGTTTGCTAATTATTACAGAAAATTCATAAAGAATTTTTCTGTTATCACCAATCCCCTTACTGATGTGATGGTTCCCAAGGGTGAACCCACTGGACCGCGGCAAGCGAACCTCCCCTGGGCGAGCGGACCAGGTGGGCCACCCCCTATACAGGGAGCGTTAGGGACAGGCCCAGGGGAAACTACTCACCACGGCAGCTGGTACCCGAGGACGGAGGGGCACAACAGGAGATGCAGCAGGCAGGCAGAATGAGCTGGACCGGAACCGGCAGGACTGGAAGCCAGGAACGGAGGCTGAAGGATACAGGCAGGCAAGGCAGGAATGGCAAGACACGGGTCAGACGCAGGCACAGGCTGGACACGGACACGAGATGGCGGGCACTGGGAGGAACACAAGGGCCAGGTTAAACAGGGTGCACGAGGAAAGGGAAGGAGCAGCAGGAAATGGCAGGCAGGCTGGGGCCAGAGTTACAGTAAGAGACAAGTGACGATCAGGCGGTGATCTGGAGGAAGAGGCTGCCTCTTATAGAGACAGGAGTTCCGGGTCAGGTCAGCAGGGTCAGGAAGGCGGAGAGAAGGCCTGGCTTGGCCTGTACTGGGATCTGGAGCGCAAGGCGCGCATGCGCCCCGGGCAGAACGCCGGGACAGAGCGCGGGGCAGAGGACAGGAGTGCAGGAGAGCGCGCGCCCGCCGCGGGAGCGCGCCGGAGGCGGCGGGCGCTCCCGGAGGCCACGGGCGACGCGGGATCCGACAGAGAGGCGGCAGCAGGAGCCGAGCACGAGGCGGGGACGGTGAGCGTGGAGCCGGCGGAAACGGTAAGCGTGACAGTACCCCCCCTTTTACGCCCCCTCTTCCCACGGCCGGAAAGAAACTTAGCTAAAATCTGGGGGGCTTGAATGTTCTCCCGGGGTTCCCAGGATCTCTCCTCAGGGCCAAAACCTTTCCAGTCAATTAAAAAGAAAGTTTTACCTCTAGATCGTTTCATAGCAAGAATTTCCTTAACCTCAAAGACATCCTGTGCGGACACGGGCGCGGGAGTGCTGCCAGTAGAAGCATGAAACTGGTTGATTATGACCGGTTTTAAGAGGGAAACGTGAAATGAGTTAGGAATCCGCAGTGAAGCGGGGAGTTTTAGCTTGTAGGCAACGTCATTGATACGGGCTAGAACCTCAAAGGGACCGATGTAGCGGGGACCTAGTTTGTAGGAGGGAATTTTGAGACGAACAAATTTTGAGGATAGCCAAACTTTATCCCCAGGGTGGTACAGCGGAGAATCCAGGCGTTTCTTATCGGCGTGCCTCTTGAACCCGTCTCGTGCTCGCTTAAGTGCGGTTTTGGTCTCCTGCCAGACCCTGGAGAACTCCTCGGTCAGAAGATCGGCTGCCGGCACACCCGAGGTCGGGAGTACCGGCAGAGGTATACTAGGATGTTGACCGTAGACCGTAAAGAAAGGCGACTTGGCGGAGGATTCGCTGGTATGGTTGTTGTAAGCGAATTCGGCCCAAGGGAGCAAGCTGGACCAATTGTTCTGATGGGCGTTGGAAAAATGTCGGAGGTATGCTACGAGGATCTGGTTCGTGCGTTCCGCTTGACCGTTGGACTGAGGGTGATAAGCGGAGGAAAAGTCCAATGTTACTTCCATCAGCTTGCATAGAGCCCTCCAGAAACGCGAGGTAAACTGAACCCCTCTGTCCGAGACAATCTGCTTGGGGAAGCCATGAATCCGGAAGACATGACATATAAAAATTCTCGCCAGGTCAGGAGCGGAAGGTAGACCGGGCAGAGGGATGAAGTGGGCCATCTTGGAGAAGCGGTCCACGACCACCAGAATGACCGTGTGACCTGAGGAACGAGGTAGATCCGTAATAAAATCCATCGCGATATGCTGCCACGGAGCCGTGGGAACTGGAAGTGGATGCAGAAAACCGGAGGGTGGCTGACGTGGGACCTTGTTCTTGGCACACGATGGGCAGGAGAGGATGAAACTTCGGACATCTTGAGACAAAGAAGGCCACCAATAAAAACGAGAGATGAGGGAGAGTGTTTTCTTGAGGCCGGCATGACCCGCTAACTTGGTAGCATGACCCCAATGTAGAACTCGCCTCCTGTCATCATCTTGGACAAAAGTCTTGCCGGGGGGCAAGGAAGTCAGGTTAACAGGCGCGACTACGATGAGCTTGCTTGGCTCCACAATGTGTGAAGGCTCCTCCTCGTTGTCGGTGACCAGAAAGGATCGAGACAGGGCATCCGCTTTGAGATTCTTATCACCCGGACGGAAATGGAGCTCAAAATCGAACCGGTTAAAGAATAATGACCATCGGGCCTGCCGGGGATTAAGCCTTTGTGCTGATTGAATGTAGGCTAGATTCTTGTGGTCGGTGTAGATCTGGAGTGGGTGTACCGCTCCCTCCAGAAGATACCGCCACTCTTCCAAGGCTAGCTTAATGGAAAGCAGCTCTCTGTCCCCGATGGTATAGTTTCTCTCCGCAGGGGAGAATGTCTTGGAGAAGAAGCCGCCGGACACCAAGCGACCGGAAGGAGATCTCTGGGAGAGAACCGCACCGGCTCCGGTGGCAGAAGCGTCTACCTCTAGGGTGAATGGTTTGTTCGCCTCTGGACGATGTAGCACCGGGGCTGTGGCAAAGGCTTGCCTCAAGGTTCGGAAGGCGTTCTCGGCCTCAGGAGGCCAGTGGTGGGGATCAGCTCCCTTTCGGATCAAAGCAGAGATGGGAGCGGTCAGAGAGGAAAAGTGCGGAATAAACTGCCGGTAATAGTTGGCGAATCCCAGGAACCGTTGGATTGCCTTAATTCCCTGAGAACGCGGCCAGTTGAGTACCGCAGACACTTTTCCCGGATCCATGCGCAAGCCAGAATCGGAAATGATGTAACCCAAGAACGGCAGAGACGACTGTTCGAAGGCGCATTTCTCCAGCTTGGCATAGAGACGATGTGTTCTCAAACGAAGTAAAACTTGATGCACGTCTTTTCGGTGTGTGGACAAATCCGGAGAAAACACCAGAATGTCGTCCAAGTAAACCACCACGCAGGAGTAAAGAAGATCTCGGAAAATGTCGTTGACAAATTCTTGGAACACCGCGGGAGCATTGCATAGGCCGAAGGGCATAACGAGGTATTCATAATGGCCGTCATGAGTGTTGAAGGCGGTCTTCCATTCATCACCGGAGCGGATCCGGACCAGATTGTAGGCCCCTCGAAGATCTAATTTAGTGAAGATCCGTGCACCCCGTAGACGGTCAAATAGCTCCGGAATGAGGGGCAGAGGATATTTGTTCTTGATGGTGATATCGTTGAGCCCTCTATAAGCAATACAGGGACGCAGGGACCCGTCCTTCTTCTTGACAAAAAAGAACCCAGCCCCTGCAGGTGAGGAAGACTTACGAATAAAGCCTTTGGCCAAGTTTTCCTGAACGTATTCGGACATGGCCTGGGTTTCAGAGGGAGACAGCGGGTAGATCCGACCACGAGGCGGCATAGAACCGGGGAGCAGATCGATGGGGCAGTCATATGGACGATGCGGGGGCAGGGTCTCTGCTTCCTTCTTGTCGAAGACATCCAAAAAGGCCCAGTAGGCGGAGGGTAATTCGGTTGACATCGACGTTGGACGTGGAAATTTCGGCGGCTGTACAGGGAGTAAACACTTATCTTGACAAAGTTGACCCCATCGCAGAACGTCACCAGAGCGCCAATCCAGGATAGGCTCGTGGGTCCTTAACCAGGGGAGTCCCAGAAGGATGGCATGGGACAAAGAAGGCAGCACGTAGAATACTATCTTCTCCCGGTGTAAGGCTCCGACCTGAAGCTCCACCTCTTCGGTAACCTGAGTAACGGACTCCCGCAGGGGTTGACCGTCGACCGAAGCAATCTGCCGAGGGGTCTCCAGGGATCTGACAGGAATTCCAAGTCTCTTAACCGCCTCAAGTTGAATGAAGTTACCGGCCGCCCCAGAATCTATATAGGCCCATTCAGAAAAATGTTTAGAATCCAGGTGCAAAAGGACAGATAGGGTCAAAGGTAGAGAGGAGTCAAAATTACCTAGGAAGACCTCTCTTACCTGTCCTAGGCGGAGGCGTTTCCCGGGCGAGTGGGGCAGGCACGAAGAAAGTGGGACGCAATCCCACAGTAGAAACAGAGCCCCTGTTTGACCCTCTCTCTCCGACGCTCCTCCACCGGTTTGAGGCGATCCACTTGCATGGGTTCCGGTAGCGGGAGCGTGGAAGCTGGAGTTGAGCGGACTCGAGGTGGACTCCGAGCGACCGGAGGAGCGTGAAGGGGTCTCCTGTCCCTAGCGAGCTCTCGGGAACGTTCTTGAAAGCGGAGGTCGATGCGGGTGGCCAAAGAGATTAAATCCTCCAAGGAGGTGGGGGTATCCCGACCCGCCAACTCGTCCTTGATCCGCCCTGAAAGACCCCGCCAAAAGGCTCCCACCAAGGCCTCATTGTTCCAACCCAACTCTGAGGACAGGGTGCAAAACCGAATGGCGTAATGACCTACTGAGAGCGTGCCCTGATGAAGATTGAACAGTGCCTCGGTAGCGGAGGCAAGGCGACCGGGTTCATCAAACACCTTATGAAAGGTGTCTAGAAAAAAGGAGAGTTGGGTGACCACGGGATCGTCTCTCTCCCAGAGGGGGTTAATCCAAGCTAGAGCCTCTCCTAAGTGGGACACGATGAAGGCCACCTTGGCACGGTCAGTGGGGTACTGTTGTGGCAGCAACTCAAAATGTAGCTGGCATTGATTTAAAAACCCTCTACACATCTTGGGGTCGCCACTGTATCGCGGGGGTTTAGCCAGTCGAGGGGAAGGGAGCGGAACCGCAGGCTGTGCCGGGGCTGCGGCCGCGGTCTGGAGGGCCAGCAAGCGGTTGTCCACCGAGGCCATGTAATTCAGGATATGAGCCTGAGTGTCGCGCTGCTGGGCAAGCTCCTGCTGGAGGCCGGCGATCTGGGTGGCACTCCCTGGATCCGAGGCCTGTAGTGACGAGAGACGAGACTCCATGGACTTGAGGAACGACATGATCCTCGCTTGATTTTCCCGCAGGAACAGAAGTTCCTTTTGGGTCGGGGTAGAAGTACCAGCGGGGTCCATGGCCTGATCGTTCTGTGATGGTTCCCAAGGGTGAACCCACTGGACCGCGGCAAGCGAACCTCCCCTGGGCGAGCGGACCAGGTGGACCACCCCCTATACAGGGAGCGTTAGGGACAGGCCCAGGGGAAACTACTCACCACGGCAGCTGGTACCCGAGGACGGAGGGGCACAACAGGAGATGCAGCGGGCAGGCAGAAGAATGAGCTGGACCGGAAGCGGCAGGACTGGAAGCCAGGAACGGAGGCTGAAGGATACAGGCAGGAACGGCAAGACACGGGTCAGACGCAGGCACAGGCTGGACACGGACACGAGATGGCGGGCACTGGGAGGAACACAAGGGCCAGGTTAAACAGGGTGCACGAGGAAAGGGAAGGAGCAGCAGGAAATGGCAGGCAGGCTGGGGCCAGAGTCACAGTAAGAGACAAGTGACGATCAGGCGGTGATCTGGAGGAAGAGGCTGCCTCTTATAGAGACAGGACTTCCGGGTCAGGTCAGCAGGGTCAGGAAGGCGGAGAGAAGGCCTGGCTTGGCCTGTACTGGGATCTGGAGCGCAAGGCGCGCATGCGCCCCGGGCAGAACGCCGGGACAGAGCGCGGGGCAGAGGACAGGAGTGCAGGCGAGCGCGCGCCCGCCGCGGGAGCACGCCGGAGGCGGCGGGCGCTCCCGGAGGCCACGGGCGACGCGGGATCCGACAGAGGCGGCAGCAGGAGCTGAGCACGAGGCGGTGAGCGTGGAGCCGGCGGAGACGGTAAGCGTGACAACTGATCTGACTAAGAAGGGTGCCAATACTATCCAATGGACCCCTGAGGCTGTTAAGGCCTTTGAGCATCTCAAGGAGTTTAGCTCTGCTCCTGTTTTGATCCAGACAGACGACACTAAGCCCTTTCTGGTAGAGGTGGATGCCTCATCAGTAGGAGTGGGGGCTGTTCTGTCACAGGAGTGAGAGGATGGGTACATCCCTGTGTGTTCTTTTCTAAGAAATTTTCGGAGGCAGAGCTCTACTACGAAGTTGGGAACCAAGAATTGCTGGCTATTAAGCTTGCGTTTGAGCATTGGCGACATTTTTTTGGAGGGCGCTAGACATTTTATACAAGTCTTTACTGATCATAAGAATCTGATCTATCTGGATGCTGCTAAACGTTTGAATGCTCGTCAAGCTAGGTGGGCATTGTTTTTTTGCCCGGTTCCATTTCTCTGTGACATATATCCCTGAGACAAAGAATGTTAAAGCTGATGCTTTGTCTCAAAGTTTCTCCCCAGCGGTTAATACTAAAAAGGAGGAATCTATTATGCAGAAAGGGGTGGTGGTGGCAGCTTTAGGTTCTGAGTTGGAAAATAGCATTCTTAAAGCCCAAGATGTGGCACCAACTAACACTCCGCATGGGAAATTATTTGTGCCCAAAGCCCTGAGGAGAGTTTTGTTTACGGAATGTCATGAGTCTTGTTTGGCGGGTCATCCAGGGATTGCTGAGACTAGAAAGTCGATTGGTCGGAGTTTCTGGTGGCCAGAGTGGCTAAGAGAAATCATCAAGTGGGTGGGTCAGTGTACCGTGTGCGCTAGGTCTAAGGCTTCTCATGCTCCAGCGGCAGGGTTGCTATGCCAGTTAGAGGTTCCTAGTTTCCTATGGACACATTTTGCAATGGATTTTTATCACCAACCTGCCGGTCTCTGAGGGTTTTTTCGGTCATCTGGGTTGTGGTGGATCGGTTTAGTAAGAGGTGTCATCTGGTCCCGTTCAATAAATTACCCTGCGCTAAGACACTTGCCAGGGTATTTGTGAAAGAGAGTGTCAGACTCCATGGTGTCCCCACGGACATTGTCTCCGATAGGGGACAACAGTTTGTGGCTCGATTTTGGCGTGCCTTTTGTGACAGACTTAAGGTTCATTTGTCATTTTCACCGGATCATCATCCAGAGTCTAATGGACAGACCGAGAGGAAGAACCAGGATGTTGAGCAGTTTTTGAGATGTTCTGTAGCAGACAATCAGGAGATGTGGTCGGAATATCTACCATTAGCTGAGTTTGCTCTCAATCAAACGTCTTCTTCGGCTGGGTGTTCTTTTTTTTGTTGTACTGGGAAGCATCCATCTTTCGGTCCTTTTTCTAGGAATTAGGGCAGCGGTGTCTGAGGAGGAGAGTTTTTCTGGAAATTTGGAAAGGGTTTGGACCAGTGTGCGCCATAATCTGAATCAGGCTAACAGGAGGTCTAAGAAATATTTTGACAAGAGAAGGGAGGCGAGGTTGGTTGCTGGGGACAAGGCTTGGCTGTCCTCTAGGAATCTGCGTTTAAAGATCCCTTCTAAAAAACTGGGGCCTAAATTTGTAGGACCCTTCAAAGTGGTTCAGATTGTCAACTCATATAATGAAACTGGGAAACAGAAAAGCGCAATAGGGTCTTATCTGGTGGTAATAAGATAGATATGACAAAAGTCTACTCACCCTTTCCAGGAGAGATATAAGCATATAAAACTGCCGTCAGCCTGCTGCACGCCCGAAGGTCCACTGCGTGACCTCCAATACGGATCCTTATGGATATAATGTTATTCTCGGGCTTACTGTGCGCTGCTTGACCAGAATGAAATCACCACAATATGAGAAATTTGACCATTTATTTCCCTACGCGTTTCAAAGTGTGAACCACTTCTTCTTCAGGGGATGACATAGGTTTATGTCATCCCCTGAAGAAGTGGTTCACACTTTGAAACGCGTAGGGAAATAAATGGTCAAATTTCTCATATTGTGGTGATTTCATTCTGGTCAAGCAGCGCACAGTAAGCCCGAGAATAACATTATATCCATAAGGATCCAGATTGTCAACTCGGCAGCGGTCAGATTGGACATTCCTTCTTCCTGGAAAATTAATTCAGTTTTTCATGTATCTTTGCTGAAGAAAGTTGACATGCCGAATAAGGGGGCTATGCCATCTGCTCCTCCAATTGATGAGGACTGTGAGTTTGAGATTTCATGCATTCTTGATTCCAGGTGGTACAGAGGACGGTTACAGTATCTCGTGTCCTGGAAGGGTTTCGGTCCCGAGGACAATTCCTGGTTGAAAATTGTGGATGTCTCAGCCTCAAGATTAATTAAGGCTTTTCATAGATTTCCAAATAAGACTCGGACTAGAGGATCCGGGGGATCCTCGTTAGAGGGGAGGTACTGTTAGAATCTGTTCAGTGTGTGACTATCCAGGGCTGTGGAGTCGGAGTCGTGGAGTCGGTGCTCATTTTGGTGGAGTCGGAGTCAGTATAAAATGGACCGACTCCAACTCCTAAAATATATAATAAATTAGGTACAGTAGTTCAATGCAGAATGTGCTGAATACTTTTTCATAGGAATTTGGGAAAGTTATGAAATGTCCTATAAATGGCTGTTCTATTCCTGATCTAAGGCCACATTCACATACAGCGTTGTTGCTGCGTTTTTTGAGGATACGGTTTTCAGCTGCAAAAGCAGATCAGCTTTTTAAAAAACCACGTCACCTGAAAGGTTTTTGAGCTCATAGATAATTGTTTTCAATAACAAAAGCAGATTAGAAATCTGCTCTATCCATTGGTGTTTCTCTGGAAAGAGAAAGTATTAGAAAACTAGTGATTGAAGAAGCCCTTAAACAAAAAGATCTTAAAAAGACTCAAAAGACGCTTCATGTTTCTTAAAATGGATGCCTGCACACGTCACAGAGTGAACTATTTTGCCATCAATGTTCGATATGTTTGTGACAACAAAGAAATTGTTACCAAGACACTGGCAGTAAAAGATACTAAAGCTCATCACAGCAGCCAGTTTCTCCAGGCCTTAGTGGAAAAAGTTCTGCAAGATTATGAACTCAAAAAAGAACAGGTTTTTGCTATTGTAACGGACAATGCTTCAAACATAAGTACAATTAAACTGATGAATGAGAGTAATGAACAACAGCTAGAAGAAAATTTAGGATTCAGTATGTTTGAGATGGAAGGCCACAGTGCTGTTCATATAAATGAGGAACAAACAGATATTACCACAGAAGAACAGCAAAATTATACTGTAGAAAAAGATGATCTTGATGAAGCTGCTTCAAAACACTTTTATATTCATCACATGCGCTGTGTTGTGCACACGCTGCAGCTGGCAATAAGAGATAGTCTGCAAGAGGGATATGCTGGAAATCTGATTGGAAAAGTGAGGAAATTGGTTATTGCCACCAGAACCCCTAAAATTAATTCCATCTTGAAGAGACGTGCTAGGAAAGGGGCAATTGTCGATCAAGCCACTCGGTGAGGCAGCACTTATTTAATGATTGAGCGATTGCTTGAACTAAAACAGTTTCTTATAGATATGGCGAACCCTCAGGTAACCCTAAATGTAAGTCAATGGACACAGGTGGCTGAATTGAAGGAATTGCTTCATCACCCATTTACCGTGACTAAAAAATTACAAACTGAGGATTTAACTCCTGGCATTTTCAAAAGGGAGTGGAAGAACTTGCTATTTTGCCTGTCCCAAAGAGGAGATTTAACCGCAGATGGCATTTCTGCTTCAATGAAACGGAGAGAGACACAGCTATTGGAAAATAAAAATTTTCTGGCACCTGTTTATGTGGACCCAAGTCATCGTATACTGCTTGATGATCAACGGCTTACTAAAGGAAAAGAAGCTCTAACTGAGGTAGCAGTTAGGATGAGTGGCCTACAGGAGGACCGCCAGGCGCAAGAGGACTTGGGTCCTAACAGTGCTACTGCTGCCATATCTTCATCCTCATCACATGAGGAGTTTGACCTTGACAGGTATTTGGATGACATGGAACAGGCAAAGCGTTGCCGCAAGGAAAAAGATTTCACTCAGTGTCGTATAACAAGCAGATTGACCATATTTCAGCAAAATGTTTCACTTGCTCTCAAAGAAATAGAGAAATTCAACCGTTCATCAAAACTGACTGTGCATGAGGCAATTCCTTTACACCCGGAAATTGTTAGAGATGTTGCCCATGTGGTTATGGCTTTGCCTCCAACCCAAGTTAGTGTAGAGAGGTTGTTCTCTTGCCTTAAAATTATTAGGTCAGATTTGAGGTCATCTATGAAGGAGGATCTCATGGAGGCAATTGATATTTCTTAGAACAAATTCATAGACTGCACAAATGTTATTTAGTATGTTTTTGTTGAAAACTGTTTTTTGTCACTTACATAGTTTATTACATAGTGTGTATATATATATATATATACACACACACATACACACACACACTATATATATATATACACACACAGTATATGTAATCGATATTACATAGTGTATTACATATTTACAATTTATTACAGTTTTGTGTTCTAAAGTTGCATTCCATTAAATATATATTATGTTCTATCTAAATATCTTGATTATTGTATCAAAAATGATTAAATGTCTGATGTTCACATTGTACTACAATACATTTTTCACTTAAATATAAGCAATATATGTGGGAGTCGGAGTCGTGGAGTCGGTGTAAGGAAAATTGAGGAGTCAGAGTCGCAGGTTTGGCTTACCGAATCCAAAGCCCTGTGACTATTTGCCATTTTCTTGTAGTGTTCTGGCTGCTGGTCTTTTTCCTCTAGTGCTGGTTTTGTCTTGGGTCAGGTGATTGTATCACCCTTTATTAACCTGCACCTGTCTCCCATTCCTTGCTGGACAACAGTTTTTAATCAGCTCACGTTCTGGCTTGGAGCTTTGCTTTGCCTTCTGTGTGTTTAATTAGTGCAGTGCTGGGATCTCTGGTTCTGCTAATCTTAGTTTCTGTTTTCAATTTGTTTCTGCAGCTTTCTCTTTGTTTTCTATTAGGAGGTGACCCGTTTTTGTACCCAGTCCTTACATCTTTCAGGGACCCCCTTCCCCCATCTATAGGTCTTCGCTTGAGATTGACCTAGGATCGTCGGTGGGTCTATTCGCAGGAATGGGTCGCCCACTCCATCGTAGGATATCAGCTTAGTCGTAGTGCAGGGTCAGTTTTCCCCCTTCTACCCTATTCCTGTGCTGCAGAATCGTAACACCTTTCAGCTGCAACTGCCAAAATCCAGTGTTTTCAGCTCACGGAGACACTTCACTTATCCCAGAATGCACTGGGAATATGCAAATTATCTCCTCAGGACTGCTCCCCTGCTTCTTAAAGCATATCTAAACATTCAATAAACTGTGCATAAATCAATAGTCCAGAATATGTTGTCTCTGACTGCTTGATGTTTTAGTTTATTTTTCCTCTTAGCTCATGTTTGGAGAAATTAGCTGCTCTGATGACTTATATACACTATACATGGAATATAAGGGGAAAAACGGTTTTCTAACATCTCAAATTCAGAAATATAGTAACAGCATCGATGAGGATACATATATATTTGTGTGTGTGTGTTCTGGAATGTGATTCAGCACAAACATGCTCCCTTCCTCCTCCCCTCTTCATAGACTGTGAAGAAATATGATGTGAAGCATTTAGTGAGCTGTACTCGGAGACAAGCCTGACATTGAAATTTCAGAGAAAAGCTATCTAACAACATATTTAACAAACTTTATACTTATCATCTGTCCTAGTGATTTATGCAAAGATTGTTTTATTTCTATCCTAAATTATACAGTGCATGATTCCCTATTCTTGCATGAATTACAATATACCTTATTTTTTTACAGGAGAAGATTATTTTGAGAGCGAATTTACATAATTGCAAAATGTCGAAGGAGCATTTTATGAAGTCAGCTGTATTTGAGCATTTCACAGTGACTGAAGATAAACATTTTGTGTGTAAGCGTATAAATGACGCAGATGAAAACAAATAAATGCTCCTTCAAGAGCTTCCAACCAAAAAAGACATTTACAACGCTGCCACCCAGAAGTTTACAATGCTGATCAAAAAACATCACAGCAGCACCAAAAAAACAGAGACCAGCACTTCCCGCCAGGCAAAGGAGGAGGAAAGAGCATCTCAAACATCGGTTACAAGATATTTTATAAGTGACAAAGTTACTGTAACAATGACAGCAGATGTGCTTAAAAGACAGCTCATTGAGCTTGTTGTGAAGGACAGTGTACCATTATCATTATTTGCACGACCAGCATTTACAGCTTTTAATGGAAAAATGGCCCGCAAACTTGGTGTTTCTCTGGAAAGAGAAAGTATTAGAAAATTAGTGATTGAAGAAACCCTTAACCAAAAGGAAGATCTTAAAAAGACTCAAGAGACACTTTGTATTTCTTAAAATGGATGCCTGCACACGTCACAGAGTGAACTATTTTGCTATCAAAGTTTGATATGTTTGTGACAACAAAAAAAACTGTTACTAAGCCGCTGGCAGTAAAAGATACTAGAGGTCATCACAGCAGCCAGTTTCTCCAGACCTTAGAGGAAAAAGTTCTGCAAGATTATGAACTAAAAACAAACAAACAGGTTCTTGCTACTGTAACTGATAATGCTTCAAATATAAGTACAATTAAACTGATGAATGAGAATGATGAAGGTGAACAGCAGCTAGAAGAACATTTCACATTCAGTATGTTGGAGATGGAAGGTCACAGTCCTGTTCCCATAATGGAGGAACCAAAAGATATTACTACAGGAGAACAGCAAAATGATTCTTTACAATTAGATCATTTTGTTGAAGCTGCTTCACACCTTTTTCTATTCATCACATGCGCTGTGTTGTGCACAAGCTGCAGCTGGCAATAACAGAGAATCTGCAAGAGGGACATGCTGGAACTCTGATTAGCAAAGTGAGGAAATTGGCTATTGCTGCCAGAACCCCTAAAATTGATTACATCTTGAAGAAATGTGCTGGAAAAGAGGCAATTGTGGATCAAGCCACTTGGTGGGGCAGCACCTATTTAATGATTGAGCGATTGCTTGAGCTGAAACCCTTCCTTGTAGATATGGCCAACCCTTAGGTAACACAACATGAAAGTCAATGGACACAGCTGGCTGAATTGAAGGAATTGCTTCATCACTCATTCACAGTGACTAAAAAGTTACAAACTTAATTTAACTCCTGTCATTTCTATAAAGAAGCGGAAGAACTTGTTGTTTTGCCTGTCCCAAAGAGGAGGTTTAATCGCAGATGGCATTGCTGCTTCAATGAAATGGAGAGACACTGCTATTAGAAAATAAAATTCTTCTGACAGCTGTTTATGTGGGCCCGAGTCATCGTATATTGCTAGATGATCAACAGCTTACTAAAGAAAAAGAAGCTCTGATTGAGGTAGCAGTTAGGATGAGTGGGCTACAGGAAGGCCTAGAGCAAGAGGACTTGGGTCCTGCCAGTGCTGCTGCTGTCATTTCTTCATCCTCATCAGATGAGGAGTTTAATTTCGAAAAGTATTTGGATGACGTGAAGCAGGCAAAGCGTTGCCACAGGGAAAAAGAATTGTGATTTGCACACCGATGAGGAAATTTCTATAATATTGCGCAGTAGGCTCAGCGATATAGGAAGACGACACTCCTGGCTAGGTTGAAGTCTTATCCAGTCTTTAACGGCCTGTCTAATGAAAAAATATTTGGTGACATCCACCCATCCCATTAGCTGGAAAAAGAACGCTAAGCCTGATGATTCCACTTCCATAGAAAACAGATTGACCATAAAATTTTTAACTTGCTCTCAAAGACGTATTAGAGTTCAATCGTTCATCAAACGTGACTCTGCACAAGGCAAATTCCTTTACACCCTGAAATTGTTAGAGATGTTGCCCATGTGGTTCACTGCTTTGCCACCAACCCAAGTTAGTGTAGAGAGGTTCTCTAGCCTTAAAATAATTAGGTCTGATTTGAGGTCATCTATGAAGGAGAATCTGATGGAGGCAATACTATTTCTCAGAACAAATTCATAGACTGCACAAATGTTATTCAGTATGGTTTTGTTTTTCCCACTTACTGCAGAGTGTATAATAAATTGTAAATATGCAAAAGTTTTTGTTGTTCTAAAGTTGTATTCCAATAAATATATTTTATCTTCTATCTAAATGGCTTGATTATTGTATCATAATAATGATTAAAGGCCTGATGTTACCATTTTACTAAAGTAAATTTATCACTTAAATATGAGCCATGTATTAGGGAGTCAGCGTCGGAGTCGATGTCATGGAAATTGATGAGTTGGGAGGTTTGGATTACCGACTCCACAGCCCAACTTTTAAGGGCCTACATGACAAAAAATACCCAAAAGTGATACCATTCTAAAAATTGCACCCCTCATGGTGCTCAAAACTACATTCAAGAAGTTTATTAACCCTTCAGGTGCTACACAAGAATTAATGGAATGTGGAAAGAAAAATAAACATATAAATTTCTTTCACAAAATTTTTCCTTTAGACTTAATTTTTTTTTACTTTCGCAAGGGTAAGAGGAGAAAATGGACCAAACAATTTGTTGTGCAATTTCTTCTAAGCATGCCGATACCCCATATGTGGGGGAAAACTACTGTCTGGGCACATGGCAGAGCTTGGAAGGGAAGGAGTGCCATTCCACTTTTTGAATGTAAAATATACTGGCATAATTAGCGGACGCCATGTCGCATTTGGAGAGCCCCCAATGTGCCTAAACAGTGGAAACCCCCAGCAAGTTACACCATTTTGTAAACTAAACCCCTTAGGGAACCTATCTAGATGTGTATTGAGCATCTTGAACCACCAGGTGCTTCAGGGAAGTTTATAACGTTGAGCCAAGAAAAAAACAAAATCACATTTTCCCAGAAAAATCTTTTTTAGCTCCAAATTTTACATTTTCATAAGGGTAACAGGAGAAATTACTACATACAATTTGTTGTGCAATTTCTCTTGAGTACACCGATGCCCAAAATGTGGAGGCAAACAACTGTTTGGGTGCACGGCAGGGCTTGTAAGGGAAGGTGCATTATCTGACTTTTTTAATGCAAAACTTTCTGGAATAATTAGCGGACGCCATGTCGCGTTTGGAGAGCCCCTGATGAACCTAAACAGTGGAAAACCCCGACAGGTGACACCATTTTGGAAACGAGACCCCATAAGGAGCGTTTCTAGATGTGTATTGAGCACCTTGAGTGCACCCTTCCAGGTGCTTCTCAGAAGTTCATAATGATGAGCAGTGAATATTTGGGAAAAAAAAATGTAAAAAAATTTAAAAAAAATTTAAAAAAAAAGAAAAAAAAAAATCACATTTTTCCCACAAAAATCTTTTTTAGTTCCAAAATTTGTATTTTTATGAGAACAGAAGAAAATGGACCCCAAAATTTGTTGTGTAATTTCTCCTGAGTTCATCGATACCCCATATGTGGTCGAAAACTACTTTTCAGGCACAGTGCAAAGCTCAAAAGGGAAGAAATGGCATATTACAGTGCAGATTTTGCGGCACTGGTTTGAAGGTGACCTTTCACATCGGCAGAGCCCCTGAGGTGCCAGAACTGCAGAACACCCCATTTTACAAACTAAACCTCTCAATGAAATTATCTAGGGGAGCAGTGATTATATTGACACCACAGGAGTGTCTCAGAATTTTATACCACTGGGCAGTGAAGAAAAAACAATTTATATTTTTACCACCAAGAGTGTGTGTTAGACCCAAGTTTTACATTTTCACACTGGTAAATGGGTAAAAATGGAACCAAAATTTGTCCCACAATTTCTACTGAACCTGGCAATACCCTATGTGTGGCTTTACAGTACTGCTTAGCTACATGGTGAGACTCGGTAGGGACGGAGCACTATTTGCCTCCTGGAGAACAGATTTTCCTAGAATAGATTGTGGACTCCATATAAAGAGCCCCTGTCCTAGAAAAGCAGAATTCCCCCTCATGTGACCCCATTTTGGAAATTACACCCCTCTGCAACTTTATCTACAGGTGTAATGAGGATTTTGACTCCATGGGTGTTGAGACACGCACTTGTATATCAGGTGATCTCTTATCACTACAGAAATGCAAAAAATGTGGGTGCTTAATTTTGTTTTAGACACACTGTGGCTAGAGTGTGGGGGAGAGCATTTGGATTTGGGAGTGCACAACTTGCAGAATTTCTCTCGAGGGGTGAGGAGCCATTTCACTTTTCCAGAGCCGTTTTGCTACCAGTAATCTGGAAGCACGCTATATTTACAATGAGATGACAAATCTGAGTGGGGACATGATTTCTTAGTGAATTGAGTTGAAACTTTTATTGGGAACATTTTACATAACATTTAGGATCACGCCATCTAAATCTCCGATTGACGTGACAGATGAAACCCATGATGAATTCATTCACTGTAATGAGGCAGCAGAGTTACTCTGGGCTCAGTCTAGTCTCTTTTCAGCGTAGTACTTCTCAGAAGTGGAGAAAACTATGGTCGACTGCGCTTTCATACTTGCCTAAAAAAAACCAGACACTGCCGGATCACAGGCCAGACGGGTCAACAGCGCCTCCATCTGCTTTATTGTAGGTAACCTTCCTCTGGGGGTTCCGTCTGAATTACGTATTTCAGAGATTTATACTGAAACCCTGGAGGAAGCACTCAGTGCAAGGCACAGGATTAATGTGCGCCGAGCCTTACTGCGATCTTTGGGATGCAGGATGAAAAAATCAACAGTATGTGAAGAATTGGTTTTATCTTTTACACGTCATTCCTTGTGCGGAATAAGTGATTAGGCAACTGTATTCTTCGGGTCGGTGCAATTACAGCGATACAAGATTTTTATTGGGTTTTTATGTTTGGCGCTTTTTATTGGAAAAGCTAGTTTTTGCATAACCGTATTTTAAGAGTTATAATCTTTCCATATTTCAGCCAACAGTCATGTGAGGTCTTGGTTTTTGCTGGATGAGTTGACATTTTTATCGATACCATTATTGCGCACATGACATTTTTTGATCGCTTTCTACTCAGTTTTTTGGAAGATAGAATGAACAAAAAAAGAGCAATTCAGGAATAGTTTATTGGTGGTGTTTTTTATACCGTTCTGCGCTTGGTAAAATTGATAAGGCAGGTATATTTTTTGGGTCAGTACGAATACAGCGCTACCTCATTTATATCATATTTTTATGTTTTGCCACTTTTACATAATCAAAACTATTTTATAGAAAAAAATATTTTTGATTTGCTTTATTCTGAGAACTATAACTTATTTTTCCACTGATGGAGCTGTGTGATTGCTTGTTTTTTGCAGGACAAGATGACGTTTTCATCGGTACCATGTTTATTCATATTCATTTTTTTACTGCATTTTACAGCACTTTTTGTTCGGCAGCATAATGATAAAGCATTGTTTTTTGCCTTTTTTTTTTTTTTTTTATACAGTGTTCACTTAAGGGGGTTAATTAGTGGGACAGTTTTATAGAGCAGTTGTTCCAGACACGACAATACCAAATGTGTGTGTGTACTTAATTGTTTTTTAGCAGATGTTTAGAAAGGATTTGAGAAAGGAGTAATTTATACAGTCTGGAGATTGCCTCAGGTATGGTACACTGGTTAGAGACCAGAGGACACCAGGTGATTATTAATTCTGAGAGGACAGAGAGCCTCCTGTGTAGAACAAGCATGATGCAATTGGGGATACTGATAAAAGTATTTATTAGGAAGGGGAAATTTATCTCTACGTTGTTGAAAGCTATCAAAAATACCATTAGACTGCGCATGTTGAAATATTCTGATCTTTAAAATGTGAGGGAAACTTTGAGGAAAACAACCAAAGCAAAATGTAAAAACTGACCCTTTATGTTCACCCTGCAAATTTTTTTGTGGAAAAATGTGACGTGTATTTAAAAATGGAATTGAGGATCTCTTTCTCCAATTTGCAGTTTGCACTGCTGCAGTGCATGTAGCTTTTTCAAAGACAAGTCCATCATTTATTTTACATGATCAGTCTGTGGATCTGTTACTGAGAAATCAGTGTTTTAATTGATACCCAAAGAGCCTAATAGTTATTGTAAATCTGAAGCCTCAGTCATTCCAGCTCTATTCCCTGCCCGGTGTCACCTTCTACTGCTTGAATTAGGGTACCTTTACCTGAAGTCTTACATCATAGAGGGGGTAAGTTAAGCAGCAGGAGGCGGCGGTGCTGGGTGGGGAATAGAGCTTCAGTGACAAAGGCTTCAGATCTACCTTTAAGAGTAACACCCTTAAGAGTAATGGAAATCACTTAAAATTTTCATTTTTATTTCATAAATCAATAATACATATGGGATTTATCATGCTCGCGCCTTGGCAGGTTGGCGCGAGCTGGGGGGTTGTGGCCCCACTGTGCCACAAACCAGACTACCCTGGAAGGGGCGTGACTATGACAGCTACCTCAGTCTTCGCTGGAGCCTCTGATGGTGAGGTCAGGCTTGTGCGGCAGGTAGCTGCCAGGTGCCACTCCAGGGTGGTGTCTGGCTGTGGCTGTTGATCCCACTCGGGGACGAGGCTCTTGGACAGGTGCGACTGACAGGCAGGTAGGCACGGCAAGCACGGCTGGTACCAGGCAGGCACGGTTTGAGACACAAGGCAGGGAGGCGCGGCTTGAGACACAGGGAAGGCTGGCATGGCTTTGAGACTCTGGCTAGCGGGCACGGCTTTGAGACTATGGCTAGCGGGCACGGTTTTGAGACTATGGCTAGTGGGCACAGCTTGGAGACTATGGCTAGCGGGCACAGCTTTGAGACTATGGCTAGCGGGCACGGGAGAGACACAGTGCAGGCAGGAGTGGTATATGGAGGAACAGGTTTTGGACCTGTTCACACAAGAGATGCAGGTACGGATACAGGCAGGAGGAGAGTGGAATATGAAGGAACAGGTTTGGACCTGTTCACAGAGGAGGTGCCGGTACGGATACAGGTAGGAATTCGGAGAAGGCAGAGCCGCAGGAGTGCGGAGTAGGCGGAGCCGCAGGAGAGGAGTGCGGAGTAGGTGGAGCCGCAGGAGTGTGGAGTAGGCGGAGCCGCAGGAGTGGAGTATAAGCAGACAGGGAGGACACAAGGAGAGTCACAGCAGGGTAGGAAGCCAAAGATAAGGAGACAGACAGATCGACATAAGACAGTTCAGACAGGGTAACAGTACGAGACAAGGAACAAGAACAAGGGCACAGGGAACAGAGTATACACAGATACAAAGCAAGGTTAGGAGCTACAGGTGTTGTGAGTTCATTTTCCCCTTCACCTTTGATGTCTGATGAACTCCCTCTGCTGGTGAAGAGAGGTAGTGAAATTGATAGGGATGGGAAGAACCTGTTATCTGAACAGGCGGAGTGTGATTGGACATCTGGAATTTTCTGAGTGGATATAAGGCAGCCGACGCCCTGCAGGGTTTGCTGGTGATCCTTTCTGCTCTGAGCTCTGGCATCCAGTTTTAGATCCTGTTCTACTAAAAGCTAAGTTTTGCCCTGCTATTGTTCCATGAGATTTTGTCTTGTTTCCTTGGTGTTTGTATTCAGCCAGTCCTGGTTGGGACTGGCTGAATTCCATTTTTGTCTCTGATCAATTGATCTCTTTGCTCTGTTTTCAGAATGTACCTGAGTGCTGATATAGTGATTTTGCCCTTGGCCGAATTTGCTTCAAATAATAGAGCTAGTTCTGCCACTTTGATGTCACCTTTTTTTTGTAACTTTGGGTTTCATCCTCGATTCTCTTCAGGGCAGGTGGAGTCTTCTGCCTGCCCAGGTGTTGACACTGTGGTGGAGAGAATGCACCAGATCTGGGACCAAGTGGTGGATAAGTTGTCTCTCTCCCAGGAAAAGGCCCAGCGGTTTTCCAACCGGCATAGGACCATTGGTCCCCGGTTTAAGGTGGGTGATATGGTTTGGTTGTCAAAGAATATATCTCTATGAAGGTGGCTTCTCCAAAGTTTAAACCTAGATTTATTGGACCTTACAAGATTTTGGAGATTCTTAATCCGGTCTCTTTTCGATTGGCTCTTCCTTTTACATTCAAGATCCATAACGTGTTTCATATGTCTCTGTTAAAGAGGTTTGTTGAGCCAGTAGTTCCTGTGGTGGCACCTCCTGACCCTGTATTGGTTGAAGGTAATGAGGAATATGAGGTTGAAAAGATACTGGATTCTCGTCTGGTTAGACAGAGACTCCAGTATTTGGTTAAATGGAAGGGTTATGGCCAGGAGGATAATTCTTGGGTCCCTGCATCCGATATTCATGCCGAAAGATTGGTTCGTGCTTTTCATCGGGCCCATCCTGTTCACCCTGGTGGCGTGGATGAGGGTTCGGTGACCCCTCCTCAAGGGGGAGGTAGTGTTGTGAGTTCATTTTCCCCTTCACCTTTGATGTCTGATGAACTCCCTCTGCTGGTGAAGAGAGGTAGTGAAATTGATTGGGATGGGAAGAACCTGTTATCTGAACAGGCGGAGTGTGATTGGACATCTGGAATTTCTGAGTGGATATAAGGCAGCCGACGCCCTGCAGGGTTTGCTGGTGATCCTTTCTGCTCTGCGCTCTGGCATCCAGTTTTAGTTCCTGTTCTACTAAAAGCTAAGTTTTGCCCTGCTATTGTTCCATGAGATTTTGTCTGGTTTCCTTGGTGTTTGTATTCAGCCAGTCCTGATCAGTTGATCTCTTTGCTCTGTTTTCAGAATATACCTGAGTGATGATATAGTATTTTGAAGTCTAGCGACTTCAGGGCCTTTTTTTCTATCAGACGGTTCGGAAATTTTTGTAGGGTGTTTTGCGGATTGCAGCCAGCATTTTTTCTGTCCTGACCTATCTAGTTAGTTGGGCCCCATCGTTTGCTCAGCCTGTCTTTCTGTCTGTGTTTTCATCTGTTTTTCACCGACAATACATGTTGGGGGCTGTCTATTGCTTTGGGGTCTGCTCTGGGGCAGTTTAGATTTCCCCTTTCTTTCTATAGGCTTATGTAGTTCTCCGGCTGTGACGAGGGGTCTAGGGCACCGTAGGAACCCCCCACGGCTACTGTTAGTTGTGGTGAATAGGATCAGGGGTCTGCAATCCGATAGCTACCAAGCTCTCCGGTTTTCTGGACTTAGCTTGTATTTTTGTTTTCTCCTCCTCCGGTGGCTCATTCATAACAGACAGCACAGGAACCAGGAAATACTGCCTCCTGGAAGGCGGCAAAACAGGTGCGAGACAAAGCTAGAACAAAGACACAGAGACCAGGATATTCTGCGTTCCGGAGGGCAGACAAAGAGAACCAAGCAAGGCTAGGAGAGAGACCTCCAGAGAAGGTGATACACAAAAGAGGACCCGGCAGGCTCAGTAGCAAGATACTGAGTGAACACATTGCTCAGGCAAGGTTCCAGTGGGTGGAGCAGTCCAAAATAGTAGTGGGCTCTTGGTAATTGGTCAGGGACACGTTAGCCAGGTGCACCCTGCCTCCATAAGTACTAGAATGTTCAGGCGCCGCCCCCTTATACACACAGCCAGGAAACATGAAGACAGCAGATAGGAGATAAGAGGGACAGAGCATGGAGCAGGCAGATGGAAATCACAGCATGGCCTGGAGCAGTGAGAAAGTTGGTGAGTGGGGGACGAGGGCCATGCAGCGATGCCAGCAGGGTTGTTACAGTACCCCTCCCTTTACGGACACTCTTCCTCAAGCCTGCCAGAATTACCTGAAGGGAGTATGAGACCACACACAGTCCAGGCTGACACGAGATCCTTCAGGTAAGGTGAAGTAGGTGTGCCATCATGAATCAGAGTGCCAAGTTTCTTGGTGCCCGACGAGGTCAGCTTCCAATACAGAGGGTACAAGGACTTGGACCTCTTCCTCCTGATTGCAGAAAGCTTCAGACTTGACCTCTACATCAGCAGGCCACTTGAAAACTGAAGACACCCTCACTGGATTCAACTTCAGTCAGTTAACCCGAGGAGACTGGGACTGCTCCTTTGGATCACAAGAGAGCACCTCCAACAGAGTATCTTCACCAACCGGCCACATGGAAGCCGAGGGTACCCACATAGGATCCATCTTCTGCCCGTTATTATAAGAAAATTGGACCTCTTCCTCCTGATTGGTAAGAAAAAGAAATACAAAGGCTTCTGCTTCCACTTCTTCATCCACGTGCCACATAGAATCTGAAGGCATCCTCACAGGATTCATCTTCTGCCCATGGTCTAAAGAAAATTTTTCAAATGGCAGGGAACTGGTCACAGGTAAAGTCACAGGAGGTGTGTGGAGAGGGGGCCACTGCTTCCTTTTCTTCAGTGGCGACAGTACACCATGACTTAACCAGCATATCAATTGGAGAAGGTGACACACAGTAGGCAGACCTTGCATTATTAGAACTAGAGATCTCTCGCGACTAGGTAGTTCCAAATGCGGCACCATGCTTGGTCTTCAGACCGGACTGGGCAGTAGAGTACCAGGCTCAGAACGACCGATGGGCAATCTGGTCAATGAGTTGAAAACTTCTTTGTGTATAATGCTCCAACTAGGAGCTGTAGTTGTCCCCTCCACACTGGACTGTTCTTAAGTAGGGCTTGGCAATCACCAAACACCCTCACTGGATTCTGGAGCTGTGGAACAGGAACCACCCACAGACTCCGTCTGGCTTGAAGTTTGAATACATCTGCAGGACCGAAGCTCCCACAGGGCACCGGAACAGTCACGGACTTTAGTAGAGGGGAAGTACTCTCACCAAGGGCAGTCTCTCCTACTGGCCTAAGGTTCTGGAGCCTTAGATCTTTTGGACTGAGGCCATCCGGGTGTTACTCACAACCGCAGCAATACAGTATGCCCTTCTTATGACTGATTTTAGGCTGCTGCTTTGCCAGCCCAATCTTATCAGTCTTCTTGGGTTCTGCTCGAGGAGTCGCTTTAACTGGGAGAGGAACAGGAGGGTTACAGATGGTCGTGGTCTGACGTGGCGGTTTCCTCACTGGCTTTGCCCGTGTGGAGTGCCACTCGGATCTGGAAAGGGAAGACTTGGTAGGCATAGCAGGACTGGGTACTTCAAAGGCTTTACGGAAGGCCACCAGGAAGGCCTCGGAGTCCGAGATGATAGGATCCTTGGCTTCCCAGAGGGGAGTGATCCATAACAGAGCATCTTCAGCCAGGTAGGACATGATGTATCCCACCTTGACCCAGTCAGAGGGGAAACAGGCTTAATTACCTTGGATGTAGCGCGAGCACTGTTTCAGGAACCCTTGGCACTCTTTAGGGTTCCCATAGAATGTAGGCGGGTCTGCAAGGTTGAGCCTTTCATAAGCCAAGAGTTGCTCATAGATAGCATTAGAGACAATGATGGGGTCTGGAGTATCCTCGATCTGAACTACCCTGGGCGGGACAAATTCTTCCAGTTGCTTATACGGGTAGAGAGAAAGTTCATCATGCTCTGCGAGCGGAAGGACATGGGATACAGCGGAGACCATGGCCTGAGCAAACTGTCCGGCTTGCGCCTTGGCAGGTTGGTGCGAGCCGGGGGGTTGTGGCCCCATTGTGCCAAAAACCAGACTACCCTGGAAGGGGCGTGACTATAACAGGATTCATCTGCAGGTTAATGGCATTATTACCTGTCCGGCTGGCGCTCACACTTAGCCGAACGCTGCAGGGAGAAAATGAACATTATTCTTAACCGGCAGCGTTTCAGATTAAGTCACCAATGTAGAGCCAGAGTTACTCAAAGCCGAGGCACAGTTAGAGCCGCCACTGTATACTCAGAGCAGTGACTGAACCCACATCGATGCTGCCCATGACTGAAACTGGAATGCTGCTGGGGGTAATAAAGTTCATTTTCTCCCCGCAGACGTTTGGCTAAGGCTGGTTTCACACTTGCGTTTTTTTGCGGTTTTTTAGCGCAAAAAAACGCATGCGTTTTTCCCCCATATCTTTTACATGGGTGCGCATAGGTGCGCATACACATGCGTTTGCACAAGTTTGTATGTGCATGCGGTTTTTTGTAGTGTGCGCTCGGGCGCACAAAATGCATCCTGTTGCATTTTTTGTGCAACCGAATTGCCCCAAAAAAACGCATGCGCACGCAATGCGTTTTTTTACAGCTAAACACCCATTCAAGTCTATGGGTGCCCATACGTGCGCATTGTAATACGCATGTATGCATAAAAAAAAGCATGCATTTTTTTTAGAAAACCCACCAAAACCCACAAAAAAATGCACACAAACGAATGATGCGTTTTTTCATGCGTTTGTGTGCGCAAAAAACGCACAGCAAAAAAACGCAAGTGTGAAAGTAGCCTTAGTGTGGTAATGTTATTATCCTGCAGATTAACCCCATATTTTCAGGTTATTAGCGCTTTTTCTGTTGACAGTTTTCTTAAGGATATATGAACTTGGTCATAAAAAAAAGTTTCAAACAACCTTCAGGTTGTAATACAGCTTCAATAGAACAGTATTGGGCCCGTAAGCATCCACTTAACATACGGACATATATAGGCAATATAAAAGTATTCTGGCCATTAAATGCTATATCACACAGCGTATGTATGAATAAATATATATATACACACACACACACACACACACACACTATATATATTGTGGTGTAGTAACCACTGTATCCATCAGGGGGCGCTGTGTGGATGTCCCAAGAGAAAGGGTGAGTGCCAGAATCCTGAAGGACGTTTATGTATCTCAAGATGGGTGGCCTTGAGATGGAAACTTATGTTTGTTGATCAGCAAGGACATTGCTGAGGTGTTGCTTCAAGGCCACAGGGAGAAGTCTCCAGGTAACTAGAGAGATGGGGGGCCTGGTTACCTACAAAGCCACCCAGGGGGTGTGTTTAAGAACCCTATTGTAAAAGACTATGTGAGTGTGTGAAGGACCTGTGAGGAGGTCATAGTCATGTGACCCGGTGGGCGTGGCTATGGACCATATAATGTGGCCAGGGTAGGTCACATGAAGTGAATGCAGAGACCTGGTTGGTTCAGTGTGGAAGGTCCCGCTAGGAGAAGCATCTCCTGGCTAACAGCCTGTGGAGAGGCTGTGTGTAATGGCTGCCAGGGTCTGAGAGTCCCAAAGGAGAGAGTGGATGTCTGCAGCGTGGGGCAACAGCCATGAGGAAACCCTGACGTGGGTCAGATAATGATGAGGCTGAAGAGCCTGAGTACTGGACATTGCTAACAGAGGAAAGCTGTCATGAACGCTATACTGAGTATATGAACTTTATGTTGCTGCTGTGGTTTATGAGGCGTGAATAAACCGTATGGACTGCTCTAGTTTTATGGAAAACCTGTGCCGAATGTGATTTATTGGCTGCCAAGCGAGTATCCCCTACCCGAATGACAGCGCTACCTCATATTTAGTGGAGAAAGCTATGGGCGTTGTTGTAGCCTTGTTGCTGGGAGCAACGGAAGAGGACTGCAAAGTTTCGGTTGCTAAGGGCAACGGTTTCCAAAGGAACATGTTGCAGTGCTGGCAACGCTGAGCCAGAAGGGCTGACGGTTGGGGAAGCCACTGCCCGGCTGTGGTTCTGGAACCATGGGGCGGCCTAGTGAGTAAGGCACTGTCCGGATCGGTGAGCCCAGTGCGGCCTTTTCCCCAGGAGAAAGAGACTTATAGGATATCTCTGTGGTAGAGGGGTCCGAGAACCTGCGCGGCCAGAAGGTAACGGTCATGAAAACCGTGTTGTACTGACTGGGGTCAGTGAGAAAGAGACTGTGGTTTGCTATAGGGTGCCTCTGTGGAGAAGAGGTATCCGAGGACCTGTGTGGCCGACACAGGTAACGGACAGGTGTTCGTGTTGTACTGACCTGGGTCAGTGATAAAGACTGTGTACCTGGAGGGTTCAGTGAACAAGGTCCTGGAGGGTCAGTGTTGGGAGATTCTTAGAGAAGAATCGGATGCCTGGAGCACGTGGTATGACCTTGGACCTGGTGAGGCGTGAGTGTTGGGCAGTCTCAGGAGGAGATAGATGTCCTGAAGAGCACCCGCTAAGCCCCTGGACCTGGTGAGGCCGGTGTGTTGGGAAACCCTGGGAGGAGGGCCGCTCCCTAAATTGCACCCGATGCACCCTGTGTGTTGGACGGCCTCAGGAGGAGACGGTACGTCCTGAAGAGCACACAGACAGGACACGTGTTTTTTTTGTGGTGTTTTTTTTTTCTTTTCTGAACTCAGCCTGCGGTAGGCTCAGTGGGAGTCAAGAAGGTGACAAGTGGCTTCCTTGTACTCGGCTGGGTTACGAAGGGGACAAGCGGCTGTGGTGGTGCAAGCAAGGACTTGTGTTGTGAGTTCATTTTTCCCTTCACCATTGAGGTCTGATGAACTCCCTCCTCTGGCGAAGGAAGGTAGTGAGGCTGATTATCAAACACCTGGGCAGCTAGATGATGACTGGGTGGCTGGAATTGAGGACTGGCTATAAGGCTGCCGACGCCCTTCTTCCTGGCTGGTGATTTACCTGCTGGATTCTTGGAGACCAGTCTGATTCCTGCATCTCAAAGCTAAGTTTTTCTGCTCTGCTTTGTATTCTTCAGTTTTGTTTTTGTTTTGCCTTGTTTTTTGGGAGTTCTGCCATCCCCGGCCGGGGGTGAGCTGAATTCCATTTTTGTCTCTGATTTGTTGATCTTTTGCTCTGTCTTCAGAATATACCTGAGTGCTGATATAGTCTTTTGAAGCCTAGCGACTTCAGGGCCTGTTTTTCCTATCAGTCGGTTGGCTCATTTTGATAGGGTTTTTGCGGATGGCAGACAGCAGCTTTCCTATCCTGTCCTATGTAGTTAGCTTGGGCCCCATCATTTGTTCAACCTAAGTTTCTTCTGGCAATTACTCTGATCTGCTCCCTGTCCACATTTTCCGCCAAGGCTTTTGTGGATTCAGGAGCAGCTCTTAACCTGATGGACTTGGATTTTGCTAAACGTTGTGGATTTCCTATGACACCTCTGCGGACGCCTATCCCTTTGAGGGGTATTGATGCTACTCCTTTGGCGAAGAATAAACCTCAGTTTTGGACCCAGGTGGTAATGCGGGTCGCCCCAGACCATCAAGAAAATTGCAGATTTTTGATGTTGCATAATTTGCATGATACCATTGTTCTGGGGTATCCCTGGTTGCAAATCCATAATCCAGTTTTGGATTGGAAATCTTTGTCTGTGGTGAGTTGGGGTTATCGGTGTGCCCTTAGTGATGCTCCTGTTTTCTCCACCTCTCCCCAGTCGCATGATGTTCCTGACTATTTGGCTGACGTTTATGATGTATTTAGTGAGAATGAGTCTGCGTCTTTGCCTCCTCATAGGAGTTATGACTGTGCAATTGAGCTGAACCCGGGGTGTAAATTCCCCAAGGGTCGGCTTTTCAATTTATCTGTACCCGAGCACGAGGCTATGCGATCCTATATTAAGGAGGCATTGGAGAAGGGTCATATTAGACCATCCTCTTCACCCTTAGGTGCTGGGGTTTTTTTCGTGGCTAAAAAGGATGGTTCATTAAGGCCTTGTATTGACTATCGTACCCGCAACAAAATTACTGTTAAATATCAGTATCCGTTACCTCTGATTTCTGATCTATTCTCCAGAGTTAAAGGTGCTTGCTGGTTTACCAAGCTTGACCTCAGGGGGGCGTATAATCTTATTCGCATTAAGCATGGGGATGAATGGAAGACGGCGTTTAAAACCCCGGAGGGACATTTTGAGTACCTAGTGATGCCTTTTGGGCTCACTAATGCCCCTTCTGTCTTCCAGTGCTTCATGAACGATATTTTCCGAGACTTTGTGGATACATTTTTGATTATCTATCTGGATGATATTTTGATCTTCTCCAAGAACTGGGACTCTCATGTGGAACATGTTCGGACTGTGTTCCGGATTTTGGGGGAGAATTCCCTGTATGTCAAGGGATCGAAATGCCTTTTTGGGGTACAGAGGATTTCATTTTTGGGATTTATTTTGTCTCCGTCAACTATTGAAATGGACCCGGCCAAGGTACAGGCCATTTATGATTGGGTTCAGCCCACTTCTTTGAAGGCCCTCCAGAAGTTTTTGGGTTTTGCTAATTTTTATCGGAAATTTATAGCTAATTTTTCTGGTATTGCCAAGCCATTGACGGATTTGACTAGGAAGGGTGCTGATGTGCTGAATTGGTCTCCGGAGGCTGTTTCTTCCTTTCAGGAGCTGAAGCGAAGATTCACTTCTGCTCCGGTTTTGCGGCAACCTGATGTCTCACTCCCGTTTCAAGTGGAGGTGGACGCTTCTGAGATTGGTGCAGGAGCGGTGTTGTCCCAAAAAGATCCTGTGACATCTAAAATGAATCCTTGTGCTTTCTTTTCCTGAAAGTTCTCCCCATCCGAACGTAACTATGATGTGGGGAATCGGGAACTGTTGGCCATGAAATGGGCATTTGAGGAGTGGAGACATTGGTTGGAGGGAGCCAAACACCAAGTCATGGTCCTTACTGACCACAAGAATTTGATTTACCTGCAGTCGGCCAAGCGCTTGAATCCTAGACAGGCTAGGTGGGCCTTGTTTTTCACACGTTTTGATTTTGTGGTCTCTTTTCTTCCGGGCACTAAGAATGTCAAGGCAGACGCCCTCTCTAGGAGTTTCCTTGCTGATTCTCCTGTTGTGACTAAGCCTGCTACCATCTTAGGCGAGGGGGTAGTTCTTTCTGCCATCTCGCCTGATTTGAGACGTGCTCTGGAAGAGTTTCAGGAGGACAAACCTGAGCGTTGTCCCAGTGAAAGTTGTATGTTCCTGACCAGTGGAGGAAGAGAGTGATGTCTGAAGTTCATTGCTCTGCATTGGCTGGTCATCCAGGTATTTTTGGTACTAGAGATCTGGTGAGTCGGACTTTTTGGAGGCCCGTCTTGTCTCATGATGTCAGGAATTTTGTGCAGTCCTGTGGGACTTGCTCCCGGTCTAAACCTTGTTCTCGCTCTAGTGGCTTGTTGATGCCTTTGCCGGTGCCCAGGAGGCCATGGACCCATATTTCAATGGATTTTATCTCTGATATGCCTGTCTCTCAGAGAATGACTGTTATTTGGGTGATTTGTGATAGATTCTCTAAGATGGTCCATCTTGTACCACTCCCTAAGTTGCCATCTTCCTCTGAGTTGGTGCCCTTGTTTTTGCAACAGGTGGTTCGCTTGCACGGGATTCCTGAGAACATTGTATCTGACAGAGGAGTTCAGTTTGTGTCTAGATTTTGGAGGACTTTCTGTTCCAAGCTGGGAATTCAATTGTCCTTCTCCTCTGCGTTTCACCCTCAGACCAATGGGCAGACGGAGAGAACAAACCAGACTTTGGAGTCGTATTTGAGAGGTTTTATTTCTGTCGATCAGGATGATTGGGTTTCACTTTTGCCCTTGGCTGAATTTGCTTTAAATAATAGAGCTAGTTCTGCCACTTTGAGGTCACCTTTTTTTTGTAACTTTGGTTTTCACCCTCGATTTTCTTCAGGGCAGGTGGAGCCTTCTGCCTGCCCAGGTGTTGACACTGTGGTGGAGAGAATGCACCAGATCTGGGACCAAGTAGAGGATAAGTTGTCTCTCTCCCAGGAAAAGGCCCAGCGGTTTTCCAACCGGCGTAGGACCGTTGGTCCCCAGTTTAAGGTGGGTGATATGGTTTGGTTGTCATCAAAAAATATCGCTATGAAGGTGGCTTCTCCTAAGTTTAAGCCTAGATTTATTGGACCTTACAAGATTTTGGAGATTATTAATCCGGTCTCTTTTCGGTTGGCTCTTCCTGTCACATTTAAAATTCATAATGTGTTTCATAAGTCCTTGTTGAAGAGGTTTGTTGAACCAGTAGTTCCTGTGGTGGCACCTCCTGACCCTATATTGGTTGACGGTAACATGGAATATGAGGTAGAGAAGATACTGGATTCCCGTCTGGCTAGACGGAGACTCCAGTATTTGGTTAGGTGGAAGGGTTATGGTCAGGAGGATAATTCCTGGGTCTCTGCCTCTGATATTCATGCCGAAAGATTGGTGCATGCCTTTCATCAGGCTCACCCGGATCGCCCTGGTGGCATGGATGAGGGTTCGGTGACCCCTCCTCAAGGGGGAGGTACTGTTGCGAGTTCATTTTTCCCTTCACCATTGAGGTCTGATGAACTCCCTCCTCTGGTGAAGGAAGGTAGTGAGGCTGATTATCAAACACCTGGGCAGCTAGATGATGACTGGGTGGCTGGAATTGAGGACTGGATATGAGGCTGCCGACGCCCTTCTTCCTGGCTGGTGATTTTCCTGCTGGATTCTTGGAGACCAGTCTGATTCCTGCATCTCAAAGCTAAGTTTTTCTGCTCTGCTTTGTACTCTTCAGTTTTGTTTTTGTTTTGCCTTGTTTTTTGGGAATTCTGCCATCCCCTGCCGGGGGTGAGCTGAATTCCATTTTTGTCTCTGATCTGTTGATCTTTTGCTTTATCTTCAGAATATACCTGAGTGCTGATATAGTCTTTTGAAGCCTAGCGACTTCAGGGCCTGTTTTTCCTATCAGTCGGTTGGCTCATTTTGATAGGGTTTTTGCGGATGGCAGACAGCAGCTTTCCTATCCTGTCCTTTGTAGTTAGCTTGGGCCCCATCATTTCCTCAACCTATCTTTCTGTGTTAGTGTTTTCATCTTGCTTCACCGTCATTATATGTTGGGGGCTGCCTATTGCTTTGGGGTCTGCTCTGGGGCAGTTTAGTTTTTCCCCTTTCTCTCTTTAGGCTATCTAGTTCTCCGGCTGTGATCGAGGGGTCTAGGGCACCGTAGGAACCCCCCACGGCTACTGCTAGTTGTTGTGGATAGGTCCAGAGGTCTGCAATCCAATAGCTGCCAACCTCTCTGGTTTTTCTGGACTTAGCTGGTATTTTGTTTTTTCCTCCTTCGGTGACTCATCATAAACAGACTTGTGTGGTATCGTTAAAAGAGACAAACTGTGTTGTGTGAACTGTGGTCTGAGAAGACCGGTATAACGGACATGGGAAAATCCCGAGAGGGGGCGGTGGCCCAAATCGGGGTGGTAGCCCAAAAGGGGGTGGAGTCCCGAAAAAGGGCGGAAACCCAAATCAGGGTAGTAACCCAAAAAGAAGTGGGAGTCCCAGAAGGGGGCGCTTACCCAAATTGGGCTGATAACCCAAAAAGGTGTGGGGTCCCGGGAGGGGTCGGGGACCCAAATTGGGGTGGTTCAGGAAATGGCAGCACTGGTTGCCTCAGTGGGTATGTCTGGGGAACTGCAGTGTGTCTGTATGAGTTTTGAGGAGTGCGGCACGTATTTTCCGGATAATGACGGGCCACAGGTGTGTACCGTGATGCTGCATCGGGAAGGAGTCTTTGGTAGACTGGACTCAGAGTCAGGTGACTCTGACAGGAACTCCTCTCGTTTTATCTCTGACCGAGAAAAACACCATGGTTCGCTGTAAACATGGGGTCACGGTCAACTATGCAGTAAACAGAGTAATGTTCGAGGGGACCAAAGGTGGTGAGTGCCAAGGGGGTGGGATACCACGTGACTTAGCCTATGACTTGGAGAGGGGCCGGGACTTTGTGTTGTTTGATGATGTATGGTCGGACGATGGAGACTTTTCGACTGTGGGGCCAGCAGACACTGAGACAGTGACGGCTCCTGACGTGGACAGGTCAGAGGTAGAACTGACCGGAAGAAGTACATCTGACCAACTTACGGACCTGACGTCTCGTGATATGACGGATGGTGGGCTGGGAGAGGAGATGACTGGGGTAAAAACACGGTTAAACGGTAACGGGACGGTTCACTCGACTGACGGGACTGACCCAGTGGTACCCTTTGACAATATAATCAAAGAAGTAGTGGTGCGACACGTGCTGGTCAAAAGGGAACAAGATCATGAGATACAGTTAATAAAAGACAGTGGAAGAACATCTTGAATGAGAAAGAGTCCTGAGACAAATGGCCGAGTACAGGGTGGAGGGGCTCGAGAAAGAAGTCTTGGAGCTCAGAGGTCACCTGTCCACCTGGCAAAGTGTGAACGAGAACCTCAAGAAAGAGATAGAGGAACTCAGAGGAGTAGTAAAAAGTCTTCTGCGGAAGAAGTGGGACGAAGACTTACCGCGGGTGAGCACGAGTGATAATAAGACAGAACTACCAGTAGACATCGGGGCAAAGGGTCATGAAGTGATCAAATCGTGTGAAGTTGGTGAGTTAAGAATTGAAGATGACAGTCACCCGGTCGCGTCAATGGTAGTGAGGGAAGTGTCTGTGGTAAAGCTAGAGCCTTCGGTCGAGGAAGAGAGCAAGACCACGACCTTTTAGTCTGTGATTGATGTACCAGAAGACATGCAAGAAGCCTGTGCTGAGGAAGGTGTGCATGAGGCTTTCAAAGAGGCGGTCAAAGCGTGTAAGGTGCACTGGGCACCTGCGACTCGGCAGTTGGTGATAGTATCAGCCAGAGAAGATACATCAAACCGAGTAGCTGTCCTGAAAGAGATGCATCTACAATGTCTCCTGTTATGAATGAGTCACCGAAGGAGGAAAAAAACAAAAATACAAGCTAAGTCCAGAAAACCGGAGAGGTTGGTAGCTATCGGATTGCAGACCCCTGATCCTATTCACCACAACTAACAGTAGCCGTGGGGGGTTCCTACGGTGCCCTAGACCCCTCGTTCACAGCCGGAGAACTAAATAAGCCTAAAGAAAGAAAGGGGAAGTCTAAACTGCCCTAGAGCAGACCCCAAAGCAATAGACAGCCCCCAACATGTATTGTCGGTGAAAAACAGATGAAAACACAAACACAGACAGAAAGACAGGTTGAGCAAACGATGGGGCCCAACTAACTAAATATGAAAGGACAGAAAAGATGCTGGCTGCAATCCGCAAAAAACCCTACCAAAAATGTCCCAACCGTCTGATAGGGAAAAAGGCCCTGAAGTCGCTAGACTTCAAAATCACTATATCAGCACTCAGGTATATTCTGAAAACAGAGCAAGGAGATAAACTGATCAGAGACAAAAATGGAGCTCAGCCCGTCCCAACAAAGGCAGGCTGAACACAAAACACGAAGCAAACAGACAAAATCTCATGGAAAAATAAGAGAGCAAAAACTTAGCTTTCAGTAGACAGGACTAACTGGTTGCAAGAGCTCAGAGGAGAAAGGATCACCAGCAACCCTTGTAGGGCGTCGGCTGCCTTATATCCACTCAGTGATTCCGGGTGTCCAATCAGGCTCCACCTGTTCAGATGACAGGTTCTTCTCAACCCAATCAATTTCACTACCTCTCTTCACCAGCAGAGGGAGATCATCAGACATCAACGGTGAAGGGGAAAATGAACTCACAACAGTCTCCACGCCAAACAGCTGGTCAGGCGGAGTAACATGAAGGCTGCTCGACGCCTAGAGTTAGCGAAGGAGGCTATGGATCGGCTGGGTTAACGGAAAGATGTGGTTCCGATACCCAAAGATCTGATTGGGAGAATCATTGGAAGATCCGGGAAGGTAATGCAAGACCTTGTGAATATCTCCGGTGTGGTGAGGGTGAGGATCCCTCCTGATGATGAAGACCAAATATCCAGTGAAGTGGGTAGGATTCCCATCATGGTGGTTGGCTCCATGGAGAGCCTGAGAGACTTTCGGATGCTTGTGGAGTATCGAGTGGGGTACCTGCAAGAAATTGAGCAGTTGAGGCTGGACCGCCGGCGAATTAATAAAGTACGGAATACCAGGTGGCGGCCGCCCGCAACCCAAGATGTAAGGACCCGAAGGGTTCCGCCAACAAGTGACAAGGCAGATGGCCGAAGAATGTCAGCAAGTGGTAGTTCGACTGGATGAAGTTGAGAGACCGTAGTTCCTGTGAGACCATACCAACCGGGGGAAATGGTTTGGGAACGGAACAAACAGAGAGAGGAATGTGGTGACTAGACAGTGTCTGATGACGCAGACAGACGGTAACTGGAGTGCCAAAGATCAAGGCCGATATTCTGACCGCTGGGGGCGGGGGAGGCCTAACGTAGAGATAAGGCCGTTTGATAGATGGAGATGGTTCTCTCGACCTGTGGGGCAAGGTGTAATAAGTGCCCGGTGTCGAGAGCCTGATGTGTTCAACCCCACAAGTTTGAACAGAGGGGGGAGGTAAGTGGTGTAGAAACCACTGTGTCCACTAGGGGGCGCTGTGTGGCTGTCCCAAGAGAAAGGATGAGTGGCAGAATCCTGAAGGACGGTTATGTATCCAAGGTGGGTGGCCTTGAGATGGAGACTTACGTATGTTTGTTGATCAGCAAGGACATTGCTGAGGTGTTGCTTCAAGGCCACAGGGAGAAGTCTCCAGGTAACTAGAGAGATGGGTGGGCCTGGTTACCTACAAACCCACCCAGGGGGTGTGTTTAAGAACCCTATTGTAAAAGACTATGTGAGTGTGTGAAGGACCTGTGATGAGGTCATAGTCATGTGACCCGGTGGGCGTGGCTATGGACCATATAATGTGGCCAGGGTAGGTCACATGAAGTGAATGCAGGGACCTGGTTGGTCCAGTGTCGAGGTCCCTCTAGGAGAAGCATCTCCTGGCTAACAGCCTGTGGAGTTGCTGTGTGTAATGGCTGCCAGCGTCTGAGAGTCCCAGAGGAGAGTGGATGTCTGAAGCGTGGAGCAACAGCCATGAGGAAACCCTGACGTGGGTGAGATAATGATGACGCTTAAGAGCCTGATTACTGGACATTGCTAACAGAGGGAAGCTATGTCATGAACGCTATGCTGAGTATATGAACTTTATGTTGCTGCTGTGGTTTATGAGGCATGAATAAACCGCATGGACTGTTTTGGTGTTATGGAAAACCTGTGCCGAATGTGATTTATTGGCTGCCAAGCGAGTATCCCCTACCCAAATGACAACGCTACATCACAATATATCAATATATATAACAAACCATTCATGGACAAGGCAACAGAACCTGGATCTGATGACATGCTACTATAACAGCAGGCCAATTAAGAGAGAATATATAAAGCGTATGAAGAAACTCAGGGTGGATATCAGACCTGCATGTCCACTGACTGAGAAACAACTAGTCACCCAACATTTCAATATTATAAAGAGAAAGCTATTATCACAACTTGAGATGGATCAACTGCACTGCAGATCCACCCTACATGAATACATGGAAGAACAACATGCAACCCCATGAAGATCCAGACACAATCCTGATCCAATTAAAGAGCACTGCAGGTGATCTGAAACAGAAGATCTTAGATAAACTAAATACCATCAATACCAGAGATTGACTGCCAAGGCTCAGCAAAGAAACACCACCAGACAGAAGCTAGAAGATGCCAATAGAGCATATGCATCAATACCTACCAGCACCATAAATCAAACTAATGAACTGATCTACACTACTGCCTCAGCAATCATGGAAATATTTGGCTATGCAACTAGCAAGAACAACAGAAGTACGTGCCGCCCTTGGAAAAGAAGGCTGGAAACAAAGATCAAGGTGACATGAAGGTAAGTCAGCCAACTAACAGAAATACAGAAAGGTGTAAAGATCAAGAATAAGACCAACCTGGACAAGTACAAAGGCCTGACCCCAAGTGAGGCCCTATGGAGATACACTAGAGAAGCTGAGGACAAGATGATAAATGCCCTGTTCTCCAGAAAACCATCCAAAGTGTACTCCCAACTACAGAGTAACAGCAGAGAGGCTGCAACTCCACCATTAGCAGATACTGAACAATACTGGAAGAACATATAGGAGAAGGAAAAAACACACAACCAGTGCACCAGTGCAATGTGGCTGCAAGATCTAAGAATGAAATACAGCAATCACATAGAGCAAGAACCAGTCACCATTACAGAAGCAGACATCCAACAAAGGGTCAAGAACATGAAGAGCTGGACAGCACCTGGCCCAGACATGATCCACACCTACTGGCGAAAGAAATTAACAGCGGTACATGAACGCATGGCAAAGCAGATGAACCAACTGCTAAAAGCAGGCCACTACCCAGTCTGGCTAACACAAGGAAGAACAGTGCTGATTATGAAGGATCTTCATAAAGGAACAGTTCCATCCAATTACCGTCCAATAACCTGCCTTACAACAACATGGAATCTCCTGTCAGGCATCATAGCCACCAAGCTACGAAACCATATGAACCAGTACATGAATCCAGCTCAGAAAGGTATTGGGACCGACACCAGAGGCTCTAAGCACCAGCTCCTAGTAGATAGACCAGTCGCTCAAGACTCAAGATCCAGACAGACCAGTCTCAGCACACGCCTGGATTGACTACATGAAAGCATATGACTCAATGCCACACACATGGATCTGTAAATGCTTGGCTCTCTACAATGTCAACAGGAAATTAAGAACCTTCCTCAGAAACTCAATGGGGCAATGGAGAACAACATTGGAAGTCAACTCAAGACAACTAGCACAAGTGGCCATCAAATGCGGCATATACCAAGGTGATACACTGTCCCCCCATTGCTGTTCTGCATAGGCTTGAACCTCCTCAGTCAGACAATTACAGAGTCTGGCTATGGATACAAGTTCAAGAGTGGAAGCACCATCAGCCACCTCCTCTACATGGATGACATCAAGCTGTATGCGAAAAACGAACGAGACATCAATTCACTGATCCACCTGACAAGGAGCTACAGTGAAGACATTGGGATGTCGTTCGGACTGGAGAAATGTGGCCGATTGGTAATAAAGAGAGGCAAGGTAGTCAAGAGTGATGGAGTGGAATTCCCAGCAGGACACATAGCAGATGTACAGATATGCTACAAGTACCTCGGCATCACACAGGGATGCGGTAACAATGATGAGAAGGCAAGGAAAGCGGTAATATCCAAATACCATCAAAAGGTAAGACAGGTCATGAAGAGCCAGCTCAATGGAAAGAATAAAATCTGCGCCATCAATACATATGCCCTGACAGTTATCATATACCCTGCTGCAATTGTGTGCTGGCCAAAAGAAGAGATGGAAGCTGCAGATGTGAAGACACGAAAGCTCCTCACAATGCATGGAGGACTTCACCCTAAGTCTAACACCCAAAAATTGTATACCAACAGAAAGGAGGGTGGTCAAGGCTTGATAAGCATCCAAGCCACCATCTCGGATGAAACAAGAAATATCCAGGAATACATCAGAAGAATGGTGCCAGAAGATGAGATGCTGAGAGAATGCCTAAGGAAGCAAAAACACACCTGGAAAGAAAAGGAACATGAAGCGCCATGGCAAGACAAGCCGCTGCATGGGATGTACCATCGACAGATAATGGAGGTGGCTGACATGGAGAAATCCTACCAATGGCTGGAGAAAGCTGGACTCCGAGACAGTACGGAGGCACTAATCATAGCACTAAGTACCAGATCTATAGAATTGTAAACATATAATCCATTTAAAAAACTAATTTATTTCATTATATTAAAAGCAACACCTTCCCAGTGAAAAACAGCAAATGCCAAAAAATAGAAACATGACCTAATCTGAGATCCATAGAAGCAGGAATCTACCACACAAGACAAGACCCAAGGTGCAAACTGTGCAAAGAAACCTCAGAAACCATCCAACACATAGTGGCAGGATGCAAAATGCAAGCAGGAACAGCGTATACTGAACGCCACAACCAAGTAGCGGGGATTGTATATAGGAACATCTGTGCAGCATATGGGCTAAGCCCCCCTAAGTCCAGGTGCGAGACCCCAGAGAAAGTGGTGGAGAATGAAAGGGCAAAAATCCTGTAGGACTTCATGATACAGACGGATAAGCTGGTGTTGGCTAACCAACCAGACATTGTGATAGCAGACACAAGGATCAGAAGACAGCAATGATAACAGATGTGGCAGTGCCAAGTGACAGCAACATCAGAAAGAAGGAATATGAGAAGCTGGAGAAATACCAGGGCCTCAAAGGAGAACAGAAGATGTGGAAGGTGAAAGCAACAGTGATTCCAGTGGTGATAGGAGCACTTGGAGCAGTGACCTCTAAGTTGGAATAATGACTACAACAGATCCCAGGAGAAACATCTGAGCTCTCTGCCCAGAAAAGCGCAATACTGGGAACAACGAAGATCCTGCGCAGAAGCCTCACTCTCCCAAGCCTCTGGTAGAGGACCAGAGAATGAGAAAGGCCAAAAAAGACCACCCCAATGGGGGTGAAAAGGAAGTTTTTATATATACACACACACACATACACACACACACACATATATATATATATACATACATACACAAACACATCAATCAAGTTATTTTTAACCCCTTAACGACTGCCGATACGCCTTTTAACGGCGGTAGTTAAGGGTACTTAAACCACAGCGCCGTTAATTCACGGCGCTGTGGAGTAAGTAAATAGTGTCCCCCAGTGTCTGATTTTCTTCGGGGTCTCAGCTGCCGGGAGTAGCCGAGACCCCAGAGAACATGAATCGGGACGGTTTTTACCGACCCCGCTTTTGCGATCTCCGTTATTAACCCTATAACGGCGACCGCAAAAAAAAAAAAAAAAAGCCGGGATCCATGTGATTGCACATCAGAGGAAAGAGAAATAAGGTTCCCGTCCCCCCCCCCCCAGGTACCTCTCAGTGGTCCAGGGTCCTCTCCCGGTGGTCCTGTGTGCCGCCGGCGTCCTCCGGTGGGTGCCGCCATCTTGGATCTGGAAGAAAATGGCGGGCGCATGCGCAGTTCGCCCGCCGGGCATCTGCAGGCTCCGGCTGGCAGATTCCATTCATTCATTTTGATCACTATGATAAACTATCATAGTGATCAAAATTAAAAAATAGTAAATAACCCCCCGTTTATCACCCTCTTAGTTAGGCAAACATAATGAAACAAAGAAAATATTTTTTTTTTTCATTTTTCCATTAGGGTTAGGGCTAGGGTTAGAATTAGGGTTAGAATTAGGATCAGAATTAGGGTTAGGGATGGAATTAGGGTTAGGGCTAGGGCTAGAATTAGGGTTAGGGCCGATTAGGGTTAGAATTAGGATTAGGGATGGGATTAGGGTTAGGGGTGTGTTGGGGTTGGGTTGGAGCAAGAATTGAGGGGTTTCCACTATTTACCAACTTTGGGGGTCTAAAAATTGGTGGCTAAAAAATCACTTTTGTGGAAATAAAAAAGACTTTACTTTTACGGCTCTGCATTATAAACTTCTGTGAAGCACTTGGGGGTTCAAAGTGCTCACCACACATCTAGATAAGCTCCTTGGGGGGTCTAATTTTCAAAATGGGGTCACTTGTGGGGGGGTTTATACTGTTTAGGCACATCAGGGGCTCTGCAAACGCAACATGACACCTGCAGACCATTCCATCAAAGTCTGCATTCCAAAATGGCACTCCTTCCCTTCCGCGCCCTCCCATGCGCCCAAACAGTGGTTCCCCCCCACATATGGGGTGTCAACATACTCAGGACAAATTGCACAACAACTTTTGTGGTCCAATTTCTACTGTTACCCTTGAGAAAATAGAACATAGCGGGCTAAAAAATCATTTTTGAGGAAAAAAAAGTTATTTTTTATTTTCACTGCTCTGCGTTATAAACTTCTGTGAAGCACTTGTGGGTTCAAAGTGCTCACCACACATCTAGATACCACCATGGTTACTTACCGGTAGCCGGTTTTTCCGAAACCCATGACAGCACCACATGAGAGCGGGATCCGCCCCGCCAGGACAGGAACCTACTGAAACATAAGGGGCGGCACCCCTCCCATTGAGAGGACTTCCCGGTTAGTTACACGTTTATCCATCACCACATCACACAAATGCACCCGACTATTGTGCACACCCATACGGTGAAAAAGGGGGGAATATACGGGTGCTGTCATGGGTTCCAGAAAAACCGGCTACCGGTAAGTAACCATGGTGGTTTTCCCTTCACCCATGACATCACCACCTGAGAGATTTTTGGAGATTCGAAACACCTTAGGGAGGGACCACCGCTTGCAGCACCCTTCTACCAAAGGTTAAGTCAGCAGAGGAGGATAGATTTAATCTATAGTGTTTAAAGAAAATTGAGGGTGAGGCCCAGGTAGCGGCCTTACAAATTTGCTCAATTGATACCTCTGCTTTTTCAGCCCAGGAGGTCGCCACGGCTCTGGTGGAATGAGCCTTGATGCCGTCAGGAATCGGAACGCCACTAGCTGAGTAGGCTACACTAATGGACTCCCTAATAGAGTTGAGCGACTTTGGTCGGATCGGGTTTCGTGAAACCCGAATGAAACAAAATAAGTTTCAGATGAAACTCGTCCGACTAGAGCAAAACAAAGTCGGAGTTTCGTCCGAAACCCGACCCCAATGCAAGTCAATGGGAAATAAAAGTCGGACGAAACTCCGACTTTGTTTTGCTCTAGTCGGACGAGTTTCATCTGAAACTTATTTTGTTTCATTCGGGTTTCACGAAACCCGATCCGACCAAAGTCGCTCAACTCTACTCCCTAATCCATCTGGCAATAGTCCCTTTTGATACTCTGCAACCCTTCCTGGCACCCTGGAAGGCTACAAATAGGGACTGGGACCTCCTCCACTGGCTAGTCACTGATATGTACTCTAAGAGGGCTCTTTTGACGTCTAGATTATGGAATTTCTCCTCACCCGAGTTTTTTGGATTGTCACAGAAGGAGGGGAGGACAATTTCCTGGCTACGATGGAAATCTGTTACAACTTTCGTTAAATAAGCAGGGTCTGTTTTTAGGACAACCCTGTCTTGGTACACCTGGGTATAAGGTGGGTTAACTGAGAGGGCCTGCAAGTCACTCACTCTACGTGCCGATGTAAGGGCCACTAAAATAATGGTTTTTAGGGTAAGGTATTTCACTGGTATTTGCTGGACAGGTTCAAATGGCTCCTTCGTAAGAGCTTCTAACACCAGGTTTAGATCCCAGGGAGCTATTTTTGGCAAGGGGATTGGTCTAGACCTGTGGCAGGATTTAATGAATCTAGCTACCCATCTGTTTGCTGCTATATTACAGTTATATAGAGCGCCTAGTGTTGAAACTTGTACTTTGAGTGTGTTTACCGCTAGGCCTAGTTGTAGTCCTGCCTGCAAGAACTCTAAGATAGCCTTGATCGGGGGTTCTTGATCTAACGGTTTTCCTAGGAACTGCAGAAACTTATTCCATGTCCTACCGTATATATTGGTTGTTACTGGCTTTCTACTTTACATCAGTGTAGCCACCAACCCCGGGGAGAACCCCCTACTTTTTAAAAGTGACCTCTCAAATTCCACGCCGTCAGATGGAACCCCTTGACTTGCTTGTGGAATACCGGACCCTAAGTTAGCAGGTCTGGAATTTCTGGCAGCACCCATGGGTCTGAGAGGGACATCATCTGTAGTAGCGAAAACCAGAGCCTTTTTGGCCAGAAGGGGGCTATCAAGATCACTCTGGCCTGATCCACTCTTATTTTCTTCACTACCGCCGGGATTAGAGCTATCAGGAGAAAGGCGTAACTCAGTTTGAAGTTCCACGGAATTTGCAATGCGTCTACTGTCCATGGGTCTTCTTTTGGGTTCAATGAACAGAATCTCTTTACCTGCCTGTTGCTTTTCTTGGCAAAGAGGTCTATTACTGGCTCTCCCCAGAGTTGTACTATCTTTTGGAACACTAAGTGATTTAGGGCCCATTCTCCCTGTCTTAACGTGTTGCGGCTTAGAAAATCACCTGTATGTTCTCTGCCCCTCTGATGTGTAAGGCCGTTAGAGAGTGTAGGTGTCGTTCCGCTCTGCGAAAGATCTCGCTGGTTTCGCTCATTAGGGAGTGTGACCTTGTCCCTCCCTGGTGGTTGATATAAGCCACTGTCACTCTGTTGTCCGACATGATCCGGACATTGCGACCTTCTAGACTGGGGATGAATGTCCTTAGGGCTTTGTTTACTGCCCTTAATTCTTTTAGGTTGGAGGATGCGTTTTGTTCTTGGCATCCCCAGGACCCCTGGGCTGCCTGTCCTCTCAGGTATGCTCCCCACCCTGAGGAGCTTGCGTCCGTTAGAAACACGTTGGATACTGGCCTGTGCCACAATGTACCTGCTGCTAGGTTTGTTCTGTCCAGCCACCATCTGAGAGAGTTTTTGACTTTTCTGGAAAGTTTCAGCCTTCCTTCTAAATGCCCTCTTAGCAATTTCTGTGCTGATAGGATCTCTGCTTGCAGTTGACGGGTATGAAATTGTACCCAACTGACCGCTGGGATACAGGCTGTCAGAGTGCCTAGTAAGGACATTGCCCCTCTCAGGGTCGTGTGAGGTTGGTCTATTGCTGCCAAGGTCATATTCCTCACCTTTTCCACCTTTGCATCTGGTAAGAGACAAATTTGCTGTTCCGAGTTCAAGATGAATCCCAAAAATGTTTGTCTTTTTAGGGGTTTTAGCCTTGACTTCTTGATATTTACCATCCAGCCCAGTCTCTGCAGGGACTCTGTTACCCTTTCCACTTGTTCTACGCAGTGACGTTCCGAGTTGCCCACAATTAGAAAATCGTCTAAGTAGGGTATTATAATTGTGTTGTGGATTCGGAGGAAGGCTGTCATCTCTGTTACTACCTTCGTAAACACTCTCGGGGCTATGAATATGACGAATGGGAGAGCTCTGAACTGAAAATGTCTGAGGTTGCCCTGGATGTAGAGAGCTACCCTTAAGTACTTCTGGTACTCTGGATGGATCGGGATGTGGTAATAGGCATCCTTTAAGTCGACTATGGCCATAAAGCAATTGTCGTGTAACAGCTTTATGGCCGAAGCGACTGACTCCACTTTGAAAGTCTGGTTTTCTATCCATTGGTTGAGGCCTCTGAGATTTATAATCGTTCTGAATGAATGATCCGTTTTTTTTATTAGGAAGAGGGGCGAGTAGAAACCCCTCCTTTCCTGTTCGCTTGGAACCTCGATCAGAACATGTTTGTCCAGCAGACCTAGGATCTCTGCTTCTAGGGCCGACTGCTCTTCTAACCCTTTCCTGACGGGGGTCACCACAAACGATGCTCTCGGCCGTTGAAAAAAAGGAAATTTTAGGCCTTTTTTGATGATGTTTAAAATCCAAGTGTTGGAAGATATATTTTCCCATTCCTGATAAAAGCGCATCAGTCTCCCCCCCCACAGGGACATTGCCGTCATTGAGGGGACTTTTTTGCGGATGAAGTGGCTCCTCCAAACATGAATCCGGATTCTTTCTTTTGTCCTCCCATCTTTTCCGATCCCCCGGGGGACGGCCTCTATTAAATTTTGCCCTCCGAAAGGGCGGCCTTCTTTGATCTCCCATAAATCTGGGGAAGCCCTTCTTCCTATCCCCAGCTTTTTTGAGGATGTAGTCTAAATTTTTTCCGAAAAGAAATTGTCCATCACACGGCAGAGAGCATAATTTAGCTTTTGACTGTATATCTCCTGGACAGCCTTTAAGCCATAATGCCCGCCTTGCGGCGTTTGATAGCCCCGCTGCCCTCGCAGTCAACCTCATGGAATCGGCAGAGGTGTCAGCCAAAAAGGTGGCTGCTCCGTGTAGCAGATACATTTCTCCCAAAATTTTTTCCCTTGACACCTTGGATGTGAGTTTTTCTTCCAGCTGCTGTAACCAGATCATTAAGGATCGGGCTGTGCAGGTGCCAGCTATTGCCGGTTTCAGGCCCCCTGCCGCTGCTTCCCATGTATGTCTTAGGTAGGAGTCTGCTTTCTTATCTAGCGGATCTCTCAGCACTCCTGAGTCTTCTAGGGGCAGGGCCGACTTTTTTGATGATCTGGATACTGCCGCATCAATTTTTGGGACCTTGTCCCAGATGTCTGTATCTTTAGGCTCAAAGGGATATCTCCTTTTTGAGGAGGAGGGAAGACTACCCGATCTTTCAGGCTTCCTCCACTCTCTTTCAATGAGTGCTTGGATTTTGTCATTGACCGGAAAGGTGCGCTTTTTCCTTTCCTGCAACCCCCCAAACATTACGTCCTCTAGGGATTTAGTTACTTTCTCCTCCTGTAGGCCCATGGTTGTCCTAATGGCCTTAAGGATAGCATCTGTATCCTCTACTGGGAAACATGGCCTGCCCCCCGTATCACTATCCGAGGAGGAGAAGATCCGTGTTCAATCTGATATTCAGACGAGGAAGAGCCTGATGAAGAACTTGGGGAGACTCTCCTACTTTTTTCTTTAACAATATTTTAAGGGACCCTTCTACCTCGGACCTTATGACTGATCAGAGGTTAGTTGCCAGGCTCGGCACCTCCTCCGCCATAGTCCGCTGGATACAGCTGGCGCAAAGGTCCTTTTGCCAGTCTTTTGCTAGGGGGCTCTGGCATATAGCACACTCTCTATTATTTCTTTTGCTCACTGATTTTTTGCCTTTTCCCTAAGGAAAAAATAACACACAAGAGGGACCCTATTAATATTGGTCTAACATTCACGGAGATCACTCACCACCCAAAAGTCGGTTACCGGACTCGGAGGCTGTGTTGGAGCATGCGGCCTGCGCTCTCTTGACCTCGAGGAATCCCTCGATCTATGGCTCGGGCGGCTGCTGCTCTTGCCGCTTGAACGGCTCCCATGCTTGCGTGCAGAGGTCTGCGACGGAGGCAGAGACACTGGAGACGGTGAACGCTCCTCCTGAGACTCCATTGTCACACCTGGTCGTCCTGCTCCCTGCTCTCTTTTTTATAGATGCCTCCGGTGAGTGATCCAGTGAGCGGTACCCCTCCCCCCTGCGACCGCCGGCCGTCATCTTCATCCATGACAGGCACCGCCGCTGTCAGACTGGGATCCCGTTCCAGGACAGGAACCCAACTGAAGCGGCGGAGAGGTGCCGCCCCTTGTGTTTCAGTAGGTTCCTGTCCTGGTGGGGCGGATCCCTCTCTCATGTGGTGCTGTCATGGGTGAATGGAAAAAGTTCCTTAAAGAGTCTAGTTTCCAAAATGGTGTCACTAGTGGGTTTTTTTCACTGTTTAGGCACATCAGGGGCTCTCCAAAAGCGACATGGCGTCCAATCTCAATTCCAGCCAATTCTGCATTGAAAAAGTCAAACGGTACTACTTCTCTTCCGAGCTCTGCCGTGCGCCCAAACAGTGCTTTACCCCCACATATGGGGTATCAGCATACTCAGGACAAATCGCACAACAACTGTGGGGCATGATTTCTCCTGATACCCTTGTAAAAATAAAAATTTGGGGGTGAAAACATCATTTTTGGGGAAAAAAAGTGATTTTTTTATTTTCACGGACCTACGTTATAAACTTCTGTGAAGCACTTGAAGGTTCAAAGTGCTCACCACACATCTAGATAAGTGCCTTAAGGGGTCTAGTTTCCAAAATGGGGTCACTTGTTGGGAGTTTCCACTGTTTAGGAACATCAGGGGCTCTCTGAATGCAACACGGCATTCGATCTCAATTCCAAACAATTCTACGTTGAAAAAGTCAAACGGCGCTCCTTCCTTGCGAGCTCTGCCGTGCACTGAAAAAGTGGTTTACCCCCACATGTGGGGTATCGGCGTATTCAGGAGAAATTGCACAACAAATTTTGTGGTTCATTTTCTCTTTTAACACTTGTGAATAGAGTTGAGCGACTTTGGTCGGATCGGGTTTCGTGAAACCCGAATGAAACAAAATAAGTTTCAGATGAAACTCGTCCGACTAGAGCAAAACAAAGTCGGAGTTTCGTCCGAAACCCGACCCCAATGCAAGTCAATGGGAAATAAAAGTCGGACGAAACTCCGACTTTTTTTGCTCTAGTCGGACGAGTTTCATCTGAAACTTATTTTGTTTCATTCGGGTTTCACGAAACCCGATCCGACCAAAGTCGCTCAACTCTACTTGTGAATATAAAAAAAATTGGTTCTGAAGTAAATTTTTTGCAAAAAAAGTTAAATGTTAATTTTTTTCCTTCCACATTGCTTTAGTTCCTGTGACGCACGTAAAGGGTTAATAAACTTCTTGAATGTGGTTTTGAGCACCTTGAGGGGTTTATTTTTGAGAATGGTGTCACTTTTGGGTATTTTCTGTCATGTACACCCCTCAAAATGACTTTAAATATGATGTGGTCTCTAAAACAAATGATTTTGTAAATTTTTTTGTAAAAATGAGAAATCGTTGGTCAACTTGTAGCCCTTATAACTTCCTATCAATTTTGCTTCCAAAATTGTGCTGATGTAAAAGTAGACATGTGGCAAATGTTATTTAAGAAATTTGTGTGACACATCTCTCTGGTTTAAGGGCATTAAAAAGTTTTAAAATTGCAAAATTTTCGCCATATTTCCGTTTTTTTCATAAATAAACACAAGACATATCGAAGAAATTTTACCACTAACATGAAGCAAAATGTGTCGCGAAAAACAGTCTCAGAATCAGCGGGATCTATTAAAGCGTTCAAGAGTTATAACCTCATAAAGTGACAGTGGTCAGAATTGTAAAAGTTGGCCTGGTCATTAAAGGGGTTCTCCGGGCTTTTCACATAATCTCAGTGCATATCTGGGCTGCAGAATGTTGACAATAAGTAATTTACCTTCTGTGGCCAGTTTGCAGCGTTTGCTAGATATCAGCTCTTGCTTGTAATAAAAACGTCCAGGGGGGGTGTGTTCTGGCATTGAAATGAGAAGTGGTCTTTTCCTCCTCAATAGTTTCACTTTCCATAGATCACTGTTCAGCGTGTGTCTGGGGGAGGAGCAGCTGGGTGGTCTGCTCTCTGCACTGAGGCTGCTAGAGGGGGAGGATTTGTTACTGTGTGAAGAGGGATAGGCTTGTTCATGTGGTCGGGGAAGGCCTGTTGCTATGGAGGGTGGGGTTGTTGCTATAGAGGGCATGGTTTTAGTAGAGTAGGAGGAAACGACCAATTCCCATTTCAATGCAAGAACACCTCCCCCTGGACGTTTTTCTTACAAGCAAGAGATTATATCTAGCAAACGCTGCAAACTGGTGACAGAAGGTAAATTACTTATTGTCAGCATTCTGCATCCCAAATACACACTGAGATTATGTGAAAAGCCTGGACCACCCCTTTAAGCTGCAAACTGGCTCTGTCACTAGGGGGTTAAATTTCTAACTAGTAGTTAAAAACGATAAGGTTACAAAACTTTTCCTGTATTTATTATTCAATATGTGATTAAATGATGGGTATATGAGCTTCTTCAACCTATCAGCTAGAACTAGAGTGGCATGCAGCCAAATACATTGAATAATTAGCACATCAACATGGCCAGGTAAAATACATTTTGGGAATTAGTTGGTCATTTACTAATTTGTTACAATCCTGACAGTATACATTGTCTATTATTATTTCTGTTCTTAGCTAATTGAACTGTTTTCTTTCTTTTTTGAATCATAGCTGACAATGGTAATAGAAAAATACAGAATTTAAGCAGGCAAGGTATGTTTTCCAGAAGATTTATATGAATTAAAAGAGCCGTTTGTGGATTTTAGGTGCTGCCTAATATGACACACATTCGCTTGTACATCAAAAGATTGCTGTTTTATTCATATTCCCAACTAGAGTTGAGCGACTTTGGTCGGATCGGGTTTCATGAAACAAAATTTGAGTCGGATGAAACTGGTCCGACTAGGGCAAAAAAAAAAGTCGGAGTTTCGTCCGAAACCCGACCCCAATGCAAGTCAATGGGGAATAAAAGTCGGCATTGAGTGGATGAATGTCATCCACTCAATGCTGACTTTTATTCCCCATTGACTTGCATTGGTGTCGGGTTTCGGACGAAACTCCGACTTTTTTTGCCCTAGTTGGACCAGTTTCATCCGACTCAAATTTTGTTTCATGAAACCCGATCCGACCAAAGTCGCTTAACTCTATTCCCAACGCATTTCAAAGTGAAAATCACTTCTTCCTCAGGGGATGATATACAGCTCTTTTAATTCATATGTTTCTGCGGTCACTGGTTTGGCCTGTGGATGTGTGGCAGCTGACTGGCACATGCGATTTACCCATCCTATACCAGGTGAGTAGAATTTTAGCACTGTTCATACCCCGTTCATCAGATAAGATCCTATTTGCGCTTTCTCCTGCTATGTGCCCACGTAGCGATTCTGAAGCAGAATGAACCTGAGCAGAATCACACACCCTGTTCCCGGGAAAACGCATGTGCTTTTTGACGCGCTTTTGTAAGCGTTTGTCAAGCGTTTTCCTAAGCGTTTTTGCCAATATAATTGATGGTATGCGGAATCACGTGCGATTCCGCAAAGTTAATGAACATGCTGCATTTTTAATCACTAAGCATTTCCCCATCGGTTAAAAACGCACCATTGGCTCAACATGTGCGTTTTTCATTAACCCCTTAGCGACAGAGCCAGTTTGCAGCTTAATGACTAGGCCAATTTTTACAATTCTGACTACTGTCCCTTTATGAGGTTATAACTCTGGAACGCTTTAATGGATCCCGCTGATTCTAAGATTGTTTTTTCGTGACATATTGTACTTCATGTTAGTGGTAAAATTTCTTCGATAAGTCTTGTGTTTATTTATGAAAAAAACGGAAATATGGCGAAAATTTTGAAAATTTTGCAATTTTAAAACTTTAAATTTTTATGGCCTCAAATCAGAGAGATGTGTCACACAAATTTCTTAATAAATAACATTTCCCACATGTCTACTTTACATCAGCACAATTTTGGAAGCAAAATTTTTTTTTGTTAGGAAGTTATAAGGGTTAAAAGTTGACCAGCGAGTTTTCATTTTTTCAACAAAATTTACAAAACCATTTTTTTTAGGGACCACATCATATTTAAAGTCATTTTGAGGGGTGTACATGACAGAAAATACCCCAAAGTGGCACCATTCTAAACACTAGACCCCTCAAGGTGCTCAAAACCACATTCAAGAAGTTTATTAACCCTTTAAGTGCTTCACAGGAACTAAAGCAATGTGGAAGGAAAAAATTAACATTTAACTTTTTTTTGCAAAAAATTTACTTCAGAACCAATTTTTTTTATTTTCACAAGTGTTAAAAGAGAAAATCAACAACAAAATTTGTTGCACAATTTCTCCTGAATACGCTGATACCCTATATGTGGGGGTAAACCACTTTTTCAGCACACGGCAGAGCTCGCAAGGGATGGAGCGCCGTTTGACTTTTTCAATGCAGAATTGGCTGGAATTGAGATCAGATGCCATGTTGCGTTCGGAGAGCCCTTAATGTGCCTAAACAGTTGAAACCTCCAACAAGTGACCCCATTTTGGAAACTAGACCCATTAAGGAACTTATCTAGATGTGTGGTGAGCACTTTGAACCCCCAAGGGCTTCACAGAAGTTTATAACGTAGAGCCGTGAAAATAAGAAATCTATTTTTTTCCACAAAAATGATATTTTCGCCCCCAAATTTTTATTTTTACAAGGGTAACAGGAGAAATCATACCCGCACAGTTGTTATGCGATTTGTCCTGAGTACGCCGATACCCCATATGTGGGGGGGAACCACTGTTTGGGCGCATGGGAGAGCTCGGAAGGGAAGGAGTGCCATTTTGGAATGCAGACTTTGATGGAATGGTCTGCGGGCATCATGTTGCGCTTGCAGAGCCCCTGATGGGCCTAAACAGTGGAAACCCCCCACAAGTGACCCCATTTTGGAAATTAGACCCCCTAAGGAACTTATCTAGATGTGTGGTGAGCACTTTGAACCCCCAAGCGCTTCACAAAAGTTTATAAACGCAGTGCCGTGAAAATAAAAAGTCTTTTTTTATTTCCACAAAAGTGATTGTTTTTAGACCCCAATTTTGAGACCCCCAAAGTTGGCAAATAGTGGAAACCCCTCAATTCTTGCTCCAACCCTAACCCCAACACACCCCTAACCCTAATCCCAACCCTAACCCTAACCCCAACCCTAACTCTAATCCCAACCCTAATCCTAATTCTAACCCTAATTCTAGTTCCCCCTAACCCTAATTCTAACCCTAGTCGCGACCGGAGCCCTAACTCTAGCCCAGCCCTAGCCCTAGCACAACCCTAACCCTAGCCCAACCCTAGCCCTAACCCTAGCCCAACCCTAGCCCTAGCCCTAACCCTAGCCCTAGCCCTAACCCTAGCCATAACCCTAACCCTAGCCATAACCCTAACCCTAGCCATAACCCTAGCCCAACCCTAACCCTAGCCCAACCCTAACCCTAGCCCAACCCTAACCCTAGCCCAACCCTAACCCTAGCCCAACCCTAACCCTAGCCCAACCCTAACCCTAGCCCAACCCTAACCCTAGCCCAACCCTCACCCTAGCCCAACCCTAACCCTAGCCCAACCCTAACCCTAGCCCAACCCTAACCCTAGCCCTACCCCTAACCCTAATGGAAAACTGAAAAAAAAAAATATTTTCTTTATTTCATTATATTGGCCTATATAAGGGAGTGATAAACGGGGGGGGGTGATGTACTATTTTTTTTATTTTGATCACTATGATCGTTTATCATAGTGATCAAAATAATGAATGGAATCTGCCCGCCGGAGCCGGCAGATTCCCGGCGGGCGCACTGCGCATGCGCCCGCCACTTTCAAGATGGCGGCGCCCATCGGAGGATGCCGGCGGGACGTGGGACCACCGGGAGGGGACGGAGGGCCACGGAGAGGTACCGGGGGGGGGGATCGGGGACCCTATTTCTCTCTCCTCTGATGTGCGATCACATCAGAGGAGAGAGAAATTAAATGTAAAATCGCGGCTTTTTTTTTTTTGCGGTCGCCGTTATTGGGTTAATAACGGCAATCGCAAAAGCGGGGGTCGGTAAAAACCGACCGATTCATGTTCTCTGGGGTCTCGGCTACCCCTGGCAGCCGAGACCCCGGAGAAAATCCGACACTGGGGGGCGCTATTTACTTAAATCACAGCGCCGTGAATTAACGGCGCTGTGGTTTTAGTACCCTTAATTACCGCCGTTAAAAGGCGTATCGGCGGTCGTTAAGGGGTTACACATCAATTGGATGCTTTTCTTAAGCGTTTCTGCAGCAGAATCGCTTGTCAAAAAGCACTGCAGAAACGCTTAAGAAACGCTACGTGGGCACACAGCCAAAGAGCAACCAAAAATCTACACAAGCTGTATTTCTTTCTGTTCTGAAATAATGCTGAAAAATCTGCATATCAAATCCCATTGTAGTTTATTTAAAAAAAAAAATGGCACTTACTCAGAATCTTGCTTCCTTTGCAGTTTTGCAAGTTCCCTTTGCTTTTCCTTGTATTGCCTCTGCAGCTCCACTAGCCTTAACCTACAGTCAAGTTCCACTGTATCCATGTCCTCAATAGTAGATGCAATGGAAAAATGCTGCATAAAAAAATTTAAAAAAATTAAAATAAAATTTTTTTTTGTGTTTCAAATTAAATAACATTGAGCTGATCTAAATAGAAGAAAAAGGCAATATGTTAAAGGGAACTTGTCAGCAGGATTGTGCCGAGTAACCTACAAAACTGTCAAATCGATCAGAGCTGTTATACTAATTACAATGATACCTTGGTTGAGGACATCTTTCTTGTGGTTTTTTGTCAATCTTTACCTTCAGTTTTGAGTTAATGATATGCTCGTGCTCCGGTGTGGGGCTGTGGGGGGTCTTCATATGGTACTCCGATTAGGTATTCATCTGTAATATGTATGGCTTCTGTCAAGTCACTGATCCCTCACTGACGTGCCCCCTATTTTACATACTGAATATTATATATACCGTATATACTCGCGTATAAGCCAAGATTTGCAGCCCATTTTTTGGGGCTTAAAGTCTCTCTTCTCCCCCCCCCCCCCCGGTTATACGCGAGTCGTATACCGGGGGAGGGGGAGCGGAGGTGTTGGAGACCATACTCACACCTCCTGGCACGTCTCTGCAGTCCCTGCTTCTCCCTCAGTCGTCTTCTGCCTGCTTTTAGCGGTCACGTGGTACCGCTCATTAAACTCATGAATATGCGCATATTCATGAGCTTAATGAGCGCTACCACGTGACCGCTGAAGGCAGGAAGAAGCCGACCGAGGGAGAAGCAGGGGCTGCAGAGAAGACCGTGCGCCAGGAGGGGGTGAGTATGACAGGGGCAGAGCAATATTCACCTGTCCCGTTCCATCGCCGTGCACCGCTGTGTCTCCGGGTCCTCCTGCTGTGACATTGAGGTCAGAGGGCGCGATGACGTAGTCAGTGTGCGTCCTCTGCTGAACGTCACTGCAGAGACCCGGGAGACATAGCAGTAAACGGCGATAGAACGGGGAACGGTAAATATCGCCAGTGCTGGGGGCTCAGGACACCGGGGTACCTAGCCCCCAGCGACGGAGAGGAGAGTATGTAATTTTTTTTTTTAAATTGCAGCAGCAGCAAATAAGGCCTTTTTCACATTTCCGTTTTTTGACGTCAGTGTAAATCCGTCAGAATGTGAAAAAATGGATCCGTTTCCGGTGTGGCACAAACGGAGGCCACCGGATCCGTTTTTTTTTTTTTTTTTTTTATGGATCCGCATTATCAGCTAGTGGTGGAAAGAGAGATAGATATTTTGCCGCTTCCAGGACGGTATTTCAGGGTTAAAATGTTTCCCGGAGCAAATCTTCCGGGCATGCGCACTTAAAAATAGCGGACCGTCAAGCCAAAACAACGTTTCAGTCCGTCTCGTCCGCCCGGGAACCGCTACATTTCTCACGGATCCGTCAAAAAACGGATGCAACGGACGACCGTCAGTCAAAATCCGCCACTAATGCAAGTCAATGGAAAAAAAACGGATCCGCCAAAAAAAAAAAAATGATGGATCCGTTTTTTTTTGCAAAACGGCGGATTTTGACTGATGGCAACAAACGAAAATGTGAAACAGGCCTAAGAGGTATTTATGGAGCATCTTATGGGGCAGCATTAACCCTTGTGCAGCAGCATATTATGGGGGGTATTTATGGAGCATCTTATGGGGCAGCATTAACCCTTGTGCAGCAGCATATGGGGGGTATTTATAGAGCATCTTACGGGGCAGCATTAACCTTTGTGCGGCAACATATAGGAGGTATTTATGGAGCATCTTATGGGGCAGCATTAACCTTTGTGCGGCAGCATATAGGGGTATTTATGGAGCTTCTTATGGGGCAGCATTAACCCTTGTGCAGCAGCATATTATGGGGGTATTTATGGAGCAGCATTAATCCTTGTGCAGCAACAGATTATGGGGGGTATTTATGGAGCAGCATTAACCCTTGTGCAGCAGCATATTATGGGGGGTATCTATGGAGCATCTTATGGGGCAACATTAACCCTTGTGCAGCAGCATATGGGGGGTATTTATGGAGCATCTTCTTGGGCCAGCATTAACCCTTGTGCAGCAGCATACAGGGGTTTTTTTTTATCTATGGAGCATCTTCTTGGACCACCATTAACCCTTGGCTTATACATGAATCAATACGTTTTCCCAGTTTTTTTATGGCAAAATAGGGGGGTTGGCTTATACACAAGTATATACGGTATTTTTAAAAAATGCCCTTCTGCAGGTAGGTGCCAGCGGCGGGGCCTGTGCTGCACCATGATCGCATGTGTAATTTGCATTTACCATATTTTTCAGACTATAAGACACACCGGACTATAAGACGCACCTAGGTTTTAGAGGCGGAAATTAGAGGAAAAAAAACCTAGGAGCAAAAAATCTGGTCAATTCTGTACCCTTATCCTGGTAATTATGGTCCCCTCATCCCTATCCTGGTAAATATGGTCCCCTCATCCCCATCCTAATACACATGGCCTCTCATCCCTATCCTCGTATGCATGCCCCCTCTCATCCCTATCCTGGTATGCATGGCTCCTCATCCCTAGCCTGGTATGCATGGCCCCCCTCATCCCTTTCCTGGTAGGAATGGTCTCCAACATCCTTATCCTGGCAGGAATGATCACACTCATCCCTATACTAGTATGCAGGGTCCTTATCTTGTTCAACTATGCATGGCCCCTTCCATATCAGGGTATGCAGGGCCCCATCCTTAACCTGGTATGATTGGCCCCCATCCCTAACCTGGTATGATTGGCCACCATCCCAGTCCTGGTATGCATGGCCCCCATTCCAGTCCTGGTATGCATGGCCCCATCCTTATCCTGGTATGATTGGCCCCATCCCAGTCCTAGTATGCATGCCCCCATACTTATCCTGGCATGATTGGCCCCATCCCGATCCAGGTATGCATGGCCCCATCCATATCCTGGTATGCAAGGCCCCATCTATATCCTGGTATACATGGCCCCATCTATATACTGGTATGCATGGACCCATCAGAAAAGATTAAAAAAAAACAAAAACCATAATACTTGCCTTCCTCCGCTCCCTCGCAGCGTCCTGCTCTGTTACCAGCAGCTGCTTAAAGGGAATCTGTCACCTCCTTTTTCGAATATGAGCTGCAGGCACCAACATGTAATGCTGTAGATAAGTCCCCAATGTAACCTGAAAGATAAGAAAAAAAAAAAGCGTTTGATTATACTCACCCCGGCGTCTGGTCTGGTCCGATGTGTGTCGCCGTCCGGTCCAACGCCTCCCATCTTCATACAATGCCGTCCTCTTCTTTCCTTCCTGTCGTGCCTCCTGCGCAGGCGCACTGCTCTGCCCTGTTGAGGGCAGAGCAGAGTCCTGCAGTGCGCAGGCGTCGGGAGAGGTCCAGCGCCTACGCACTGCAGTATTCTGCTCTGCCCTCAATAGGGTAGAGCAGTGCGCCTGCGCAGGAGCCACAACAGGAAGGAAAGAAGAGGACGACATCGTATGAAGATGGGAGACGCCGGACCGCAACATCCATCGGACCAAGACCGGACCGCCCCCCGGTGAGTATAATCTACCTCCTTTTTCTCATCTTTCAGGTAACATTGGGGGCTTATCTACAGCATTACAGAATTATTAGAAAAAAGGGGTGACAGATTCCCTTTAATGCTTGTAAGCAGCCCATGGCAGGGACGTCATGCGCTGCTCACACGCAGAGCACAGCTGCCGGAATACTCACCGGGACTGTTCATTGAAGAGAGCAGTGAGTATTCATTCCTCTTCAGTAGCGCGTAGTGTCAGCCACCGGCTTCCTGCTGCTACCGGTGGTCACGTGTGCCAATACTTAATAGAAATATTCAGAATATTCAATTCTCTTAAAGGGAATCTGTCACCTATTTTTTGGCATATAAGATGCGGCCACCGCCATCAGTGGCTTATCTACAGCATTCTGTAATGCTGTAGACTAGCCTCCAATGTAAACTGAAAGAGAAGAAAAATGAGTTCGATTACACTCACCCAGGGGTGGACCGGGTCCAATGGGAGTTGCGGTCCGGCGCTTCCCTTCTTCTAGTGATGACGTCCCCTTCTTTGCTTTCCGTCGCGCCTCCGGCACAGGCGAACTGCTCTGCCCTGTTGAGGGCAGAGCAGAGTACTGCAGTGCGCAGCCGCCGGACCTCTCTGACCTGGTCCGGTGCCTGCGCACTGCAGTACTCTGCTCCACCCTCAACAGGGCAGAGCAGTACGCCGGCGCCGGAGCCGCGACGGGAAGCAAAGAAGAGGACGTCATCGCTAGAAGATGGGAGGCGCCGGACCCGGACCGCGACACCCATCGGACCGGACCTGGACAGACCCTGGGTGAGTATAATCTTACTCGTTTTTCTTCTCTTTCAGGTTACATCGTGGACTTATCTACAGCATTACAGAATGCTGTAGATAATCCCCTGATAGCGGTGGCCGCATCTTATATGTCAAAAAATAGGTGACAGATTCCCTTTAAGTATCGGCACACGTGACCACCGGCAGCAGCAGGAAGCCGGCAGCTGATACTGCGAGCTACTGAAGGGAAATTAATACTCAACGCGAACTCCAATCAACAGTCCCGTGAGTATTCCGGCAGCTACCATTTGGCTTGCAAGCAGCAAATGACGTCCCTGCCATGTGCTGCTTACAAGCATTAAGCAGCTGCTGGCACCAGAGAAGGACACTGCGATGGAGCAGAGGAAGGCAAGTGTAATTTTTTTTTATAATCTTTTCTGATGGGGCCATGCATACCAGGAACGGGATGGGGCCAATCATAAAAGAATTAGTTTGGGACCAATCATTCCAGGAAGGGGATGGGGACAATCATTCCAGAATAAGGATGGGACCAATCATACCAACAACGGGATGGGGCCAATCATACCAGAATAAGGATGGGACCAATAATACCAGCAATGGGATGGGGCCATCATACCACGATGCCAGAAAGAAAAATATTCATTGCCCTCCACGCCCATGGGCGTGGAATGCAGTGCATATTAATTTTTCTTTTGCAGCGGGCACAGGAGTTAGCCGGAGCTGCCAGCTCCTGCCTCTGTGACTCGCTGCTCCGCCGAAACCGCTGCCCCCAACTCCCCATCACAGCCAGAGCCGATACATCTGGACAGTAAAAAGTACCCCCCATTTTCCTCCACATTTTGGGAGGAAAACAGTGCGTCTTATAGTCCAAAAAATACAGTAAGTATTATTTTTGATGGTATTCATAGATTTACACAAAAAAATTATTTTGAAAATGGCGCCGACCACACTTGCGCAGTAGCAGCTATTGGCGATCCGATAGCTGCTACTGCGCAGGCCATTTTGAAAAAAAAAAAAAAAATGCCTTCTCCAAGATGGCACCGCCGGAGCCTGTGTAGTAGCATCTATCAAATCAAGCTGCTCCTTTTTTTCTTTTAGGAATCTATGGAAACCATCAAAAAGAATACTTACTGTATATGCAGATTACACATGTGATTATGTCGCAGCGCAGGTGCAAATGATGAAATAAGCTGAGCACCACATGAAGACCCCCCCACAGGCCGCCCCAGAGCACGAGCATATCATTAACTCAAAATTACTAATAAAGATTAAACAACCACAAGATGGATTTCATCACTCAGGCATCATTTTAATCAGTATAACGGTGCCGACTTGACTGTGTGTGTACGTTATTGTGCACAATCTTACTGACAGGTTCCTTTTAAAGGAGGTTATGGATTAAAGAGAATCTGTCACCACATTTGATCTATTTAAACTATTAATGTGGGCATAAAGGTTGTAGACTGCTGAATAGACTGATACCTGTATGATACCTGTATCATATCAGATGTCTTGTTGCCAAGAGATCATCTTTTATCACTTTGTAAATGACTTCTTTCCAGCCTATGTGGAGGACACTGCCTGGAAGATAACTCTGCCTCCAGAGATTATTTTACATGAAGGGGACGTTACCAGTGTGATGGCCGCTATCTGCTCTCACTGCAGAGCTGTGACTAATTATAACTGACACATCTGCTTGTTCCTCACAGTTTCAGCTTCCAGCTCACAGGCAGACAGGGTTGTAATATTGTTGCAATACAGCTGAGCTGTGAGAATTGCAAAACATGTGTTTGCAGGAACATCAATTTAAATTTATCCTGCTCTGTGTTAGTTACATGTCTCATACTGATAACTCCACTTCATGTAAAACAAGCTCTGGAGGCTGAGTTATCTTCCAGGCAGTGTCCTCCCCAGAGCCTGGAAGAGGTCATTTACATATAAGAAAAAAGGAATTTTCTCTGGAATAAGACATTGGTTCACAGATTTTATTCAGCTTTCTGTGACCTACATTCCTACATAGATGGCTTAGGAGAGTTGATCCTTCTGACAAATTCCCTTTATAGAACAATTGTTCCCAACTGTATTTACATATGAAGGTTATTTAACTAATATATTTCATAACTGAGAGCTGCTCCCGATCTACATGTGTGTATATATATATATATATATATATATATATATATATATATATATTCATTATAATTTGTTATAACTAACCGTAGTTAGTTACTATGCCCGGGTAGCGCTGGGCTCTTCAGCTATATGTAAATAAAACAAAAAAAAAAAAAAATCAGAATGTAGTGGTCCAAGATCTTTGATCTCCACATATTTACTGCTGGATAAGTAGCCATGTATGCAAAGCCGTGAAGGATTCAGTGGCAGATTCCTCCCAAGAAGACAGGTTATGCTATGCCCGCACTCACAAGACAAGCAGGCAACACTTCAGCCTCCAGCAGCCATGGGCTGAGCTTTATATCAATGCTGCATTCTTCATCTCAGCGACTTCGCCAGACAAGATTTCAACTATATCTCTTCGGGAGTATGGTGCCGTTCCATTTTACTGTGTAGCATATTAAACTGTTGAAAGGCAGCAGTATTCTACTCACTCAGAGCTTTAGGGAAATACTAGCCGGTGACATGTAGATAAGGGAGTGGGATGGTTAATCACAAGAGGTGACATTGAGATCACCCAACCCATTGTGACGGCTGTGATTGGTGCTGTGTCACACAACACCGATCACAGCATGTCACATGCTTGTTTATTTTTTCAAAACTTTAATGACACATTGCTGTGATTGGCTAGTCAGAGCTAACCAGCCAAGAGCAGCGATCACCGACGCGGGGGAGTGGTACAGACTCCCGGGGTGATGTGCATGGATGGTCTGCTGTCAGGGACAGCAGCCATCTTAACCCAGTGACCACGCAATGCAGTGTGGTGACTGGAAAAAGCGGCGCCATAGATATACAGTGCTTTGCGGGAATGCAGCTTCCACAGCACCGTACATGTACGGCGCATGTCAGGAAGGGGTTAAAGGGAACCTGTCATGTGGAAAATGCTATTAACCTGCAGATATGGGGTTAATCTACAGTTTAATTGCCTTCTGAACCTGCTCAAAGCGTCCACTTAAACCAGAACTCTGCCGTGAGTAATAGTTCACTTCCTCTCGGCAGCGTGGGTCTCAGTCATGATGAGGGCGCCGATACAGGTATTTCTGTGTATAGACAGTGTGGCTGTATCTGCACCTCTAGCTCTGACTGACAGATTGCTCAACATTAATGCCAGCTGTCAGTCTGTGCTGGAGGCATGGTTACAGACATCGCTCAAACAGAGCAGTGACTGGAAATGTGCTAGTGTCACCCGCATGACTGAAAGAAGGCATCAGACAGGTTCAGAGTACTATTAACTTGTAGATTAGCCCCATACCTACAGGTTAATAATGTTTTTTTCACAAGACTGGTTCCCTTTTAAAATAATTATATAATCAATAATTAATACACAATAAAAAAAATTAGAAAAAAATCCCTTTAAGGAAGTCATTTAAAACCATGGTAAGCATTATCAAGCCACAACTGCTTTGCAGAATTTTAGAACACCAGGGCACAAAAATGAAAACCGCTTCTTTTCCCACTATAAGGATAGGTACACACGTCAGCTTTTTCAGGAAAAAGCACCGCTAAAACGCCTATAAAATGACCATAGTGCACATTGATAACCCTTACTATATCACTTCTTTTAACAGTTTCAGGGTTTGGAAACCCTGCTCATTCTTTCTGGGTTGGGAAGCTGCCCATTCACTGTACTTTAAAAGAAACAAATGTTCCCATATTAATGTGCTGCGATAATCTTATAAATGTGCCCCTGCTGTGTACTGTGTAATGGCTGTGTCTGACCATGCAGAGCCCGCACATACCACAGCTCCCATCTGGGGGGGAGCACAAGTCATTTATAAGGGTGCATACAGACAACACAGAAGGGGATGACAGCTGCTTCTGTGAGGTACATTTCCCTGCTTGAGGTTATGATTAATACTTAAATAAATATACGATAATGACTGTTCAGAGAATATGCTACTTATCATGCTCACTTACCATTACATAGTTGAAAAAAAGACTTGAAGACAATTATACATAGCCTTTAAATTAAAAAGTCTTGTCCACTCACCGGTGTATTGTTTCCTTGTTTCCAGCTATATTTTTTATTTAACGTTAACTCTCGAGGCAATTGGATTGATTTGGCTTTTAGGTAATCCAAAGTTGGCGAAGAGAGCACTTCCATTAACATTTGAGAGCTAACGGCCAACAGGCTTTCAAGAGAAGGCTTAATATGGCAGTTTTGCAAATCTGGTAAGTGAAAGCAAAAAAATAAAAATGACATTAACATGTGCATGAAGCATTATCTTTATTGGCTAGCTACAACTGCCCTTATACATCGAAACAGTTTTAAAAAAAAAAGGAACTTACTGTCCATTTGCTTTTGTCTCTCAAGCTCGATCTCAGCTATTTCACTTAGTAGGACAATGCCTTGGAGAAGTGAGCTGTCTGCTGATGAATCAGGAGCCAAAACTGCTGTGCTTCTGAATGGCAGGCAGCAGGCCTGAGGCATTTCGGATGCCGCAACCAACGCATTTATACCAGCCAGTGGATCATTCATACATTTCACATCAGAAAGGTGAGAACACATGTTCTCTTGACAGTTCAAAGGTCCAGATGTCACACAATCTGTCCAAGAGCTTTCCTTTCTCATGTTCAAATCCATAAGATCACTGGTTTTGGTGGATGGTTTAACATGATGAAGAATTCTTACTAAATCAATTTCACTATTTGGACACTCAAAAGTGTCGGTAAAGTCCGTTTGAGTTGAACATGTGCCTTTTCCAATGCAAAGATCAATTTCAGAAATGCAAGGGGAAAGCCTTTCCATTTTTCTGAGGTCTTCATTCTCTACTTTTGCAGAGTCTGTTTCTTGACATAGAAAATGTTGGCATTCTGCAAACACTTTACAATCATCTGGTTGAATGGAGAGTTTACAACTTGTCATTGTAGGTAAACCTTCGGTTTTAAGGGCGTCGGGGGTTAATTCAGCTGCCTTTTCTTCCTCAGACACATGTGCAGGTTTGAGATCCAAGGGAGTTTCAATATCACATGTCTTTAATTCAGACAGTTTGATAACGGAAGCAAAATTTTCAGCGTTTTCAACATTTGTTGGTTGATTTATATAGGAAAGCTGGTGCTGCATGGAGGGTGAAAGACGATGCACTGAGTATGCATGCATGTCATCTGAAAACAGAAATAATTTATGATCAACATGGACTTGAATTCTCATTTATTCATGACAAAACCATGCATATTATGTATATATTGCATCAATATCATGAGTTCCTAAGGTGGGATTTAGGCTATCCTATGACTAGCAAAGAGATGGAAATTTGTATCTTCTAAGAAAGTATAGTGTACTACTCAGAAAAATGAAGGGAACTGTATAAACATCAACACTAAAAAAAAAAATGCCCAGCTGCCCTATGTATTTTTGGATCACACACAGTGTTTACATGTGCAATCCAATAAATATAAATATGTAGTGGGATTTGGTAATTGTGCACGTCCTTAAAGCATCACTACAGTAATTTTTTAAAAAACTTAGGTAATGCATGTAGCTCACCAATAACATTCTTCACCCATTTTCAGCCTCACATGAATACAGTTGTGACCAGTCAAATCACACATTATTTGCTGTGTGTAGCAAAGGTCACTTTTTTAAATCTTCTCAATGCAAGTCTATGGGACCTCAGAAGGAAGAAGTGTAGCCTCATTCTTGGGAAAAAAAAAAAAAAAAAAAGACTTCCGGAACACAGTGATCCTGCAGGTTAGGCTAGTTTCACACTAGCGTTTATGAGCGCAGCGACGGCCTGCGGACGGCCGCCGCTAAGCCCCGCCCCCTGCCGCGCCTCCGTCGGTAGCTCCGCCTACCGGCGCATGACACTGCATGCGCCCTGCGTCCCCTATCTTTATCACTGGGGGAGCAGGCCGTGCGCAGTATGCGTTTGGCGGCGCATGCGCCTTTTTGACGGTGCGCCGGCGCAACCAAACTGCAGCAGGTTGCGTTTGGAGCAGGTCGGCACACCGTCAAAAGGACGCATGCGCCGCCAAACGCATACTGCGCACGGCCTGCGCCCCCAGTGATAAAGGCGGAGCTACCGGCGGAGGCGCGGCAGGGGGCGGGGCTTAGCGGCGGCCGTGCGCAGGCCGTCGCTGCGCTCATAAACGCTAGTGTGAAACTAGCCTTACATAGTGTTACATAGTGCCGGAGCAACCCAGAGCGGGGCTAAAAACAGAAGTCGCTGACCAGTGAATATGTAGCTACATGCATTACACTTACATACTGTTGTGCTCAATAGTTTATATACCTCGGCAGAATATTTGCTTTCTTGGCATTTTTAAGAAAATATGAATAATAACACCAAAATGTTTTCTACACTCATGGCTAGTGGTTGGTGAAGCCATTTATTGTGAAACTACTGTTTTCTCTTTTTAAATCATAATGACAACCAAAAACATCCAAATGACCCTGATCAAAAGTTCACATACCCCATTTCTTAATACCGTGTATTGCCCCCTCTAACAGCAATGACAGCTTGAAGTCTTTTGTGGTAGTTGAGAATGAGGTTCTTTATTTTCTCAGATGGAAAAGCTGCCCACTCTTCTTGGCAAAAAAACTCCAGCTCCTGTAAATTCCTGGGCTATCTAGCATGAACTGTGTGCTTGAGATCTCCCCAGAGTGGCTCCATTATATTAAGGTCAGGAGACTGAGATGGCCACTCCAGAACCTTCACTTTGTTCTGCTGTAGCAAATGACAGGTTGACTTGGCCTTGTGCTTTAGATGGTTGTCATGTTGGAACCTCCAAGTACGTCCCATGCGCAGTTTCTGGGCTGATGATTGCAAATTTGTCTCCAGTATTTGCTGATAACGTGCTCCACTCATCTTTCCTTCAACTATGACCAAGTTTCCTGTGCCTTTGGAGCTCACACATCCCCAAAACATCAGCGATCCACCTCTGTGCTTTACAGTAGGAATGGTGCTCCTTTCATCATAGGCCTTGTTGACCTCTCTCCAAATGTAACATTTATGGTTGTGGCCAAAAAGTTCAATTGTGGTTTCATTAGTACAAAATACCTTGTTCCAGAAGTTTGGGGCTTGTCTCTGTGCTCTTTTGCGTATTGTAGGCAAGATACTTTGTGGCATTTGCGCAGTAATGGCTTTCTTCTGGCGATTTGACCCTGCAGCCCATTTTTCTTCAAGTGCCTCCTTATTGTGCATCTTGAAACAGCCACACTGCTAGTTTTCAGACAGTCCAGGATTTCAGCTGATGTGTTTGTGGGTTTTTCTTTGCATCCTGAACAAGTATCCTGGCAGTTGTGGACAAAATTTTTGGTGTTCTACCTGACCGTGGTTTTGTTTTTTCATTTTTTTTAATCACAGTTTGAACTCTGTTGACTGGCATTATCAATTCCTTGGATATCTTTTTGTATCCCTTTCCTGATTTATACAGTTCAACTACCATATTTTTCGTTTTATAAGATGCACCTGATTATAAGACGCACCCCCAAATTCGGTGAAGAAAAGAGAAAAATTATTTTTTATGCTAAATGGAGATGTGTCTTATAATGTCAGTGTCCGTCTTTCAAATCATATACCGTATACGTCCCTCATCCTGGTATCTATATAATCCCCATCCTGGCACATTGCCCCCCCATCCCATCCTGGTTCTGGCCCCACCAGTCACTATATGCCCCCCTGCTGGCACGCACTTGCCCCCCCCTCTCTCTATATGCCCCCCTGCTGGCATGCACACGGCCCCCCCATCACTATATTCCCCCCTGCTGGCATTCACACGGCCCCTCCCCCGTCCTTATATTGCCCCCTGCTGGCATGCACACGCCCCCCCTATATTCCCCCCTGCTGGCATGCACACGGGCCCCTCCATCCCTATATTTCCCCTTGCTGACATGTACATGGGCCCCCCGTCCCTATATTCCCCCCTGCTGGCATGCACACGGCCCCCTCCCTATATTCCCCCCTGCTGGCATGGACACGGGCCCACTGTCCCTACATCCTCCCTGCTGGCATGCACACGGGCCCCTCATCCCTATATTCCCCCCTGCTGGCATTCACACGGCCACCTCCGTCCTTATATTCCCCACTGCTGGCATGCACACGCCCCCCCGTCCCTATATTCCCCCCCTGCTGGCATGCACAAGGGCCCCCCTCCCTATATTCCCCCTTGCTGGCATGCACCTGGGCCCCCCTTCCCTATATTCCCCCCTTCTGGCATGCACATGGGCCCCACGTCCCTATATACCCCCCTGCTGGCATGCACACAGCCCCCCCGTCACTATATTCCCCCCTGCTGGCATGCACATGGGCCCCCCCGTCCCTATACGTATTCCCCCCTGCTGGCACACATTGTCCCTCCCGTCCCTATATTCCCCTCTGCTAGCACACTTTGTCCCCTCCGTCCCTATATTCTCCCCTGCTGTCACACATGGCCCCCATCGCTATATTACCCCCTGCTGGCAAGTACATGATAAAATAAACACTTAACCTCACCTTACGATGATGGCTTCTGCTCCCAGCTCCCCTGTGGCTCTTCCTGTGTGTGCAGACATCCTCATCCTGCGAGGGCGCGTGGCAGGAGCTGCTCATTCAGGCAATTCATCATAGCTTCAGGACCTTCCTTCATGTGACCAATAGGACCTGTGGTCATGTGACTCGCAGTGCACACTGGGAGTCACGTGACCGCAAGTCCTATTGGTCACATGGCAGAAGGTCCTGAAACTGCAATGAACTGCCTGAATGAGCAGCTCCTGCCGCGCTCCCTCGCAGAAGGAAGATGTCGGGGCACACAGGAAGAGCCACAGGGGAGCTGGGAGCAGGAACCATAGTCCAAAGGTGACTATAGTGATGGGGCAGGGGGGGGGGGGGGGTTGTGCAGGCACATGTAATATGCACCGCTCCCCTGTCTACCAACTTGGTGCTGCTTCAGCACCGAGGTGATGTACAGCGGGTGCAGTGAATATTACATGAGCCTAATGAGCGGAGCGCGTGACCACCCGCTGTCTCTGCAGCCCACAGCCAGCCCACCCCAGCCCCCTGACACTATGCCAGAACCGCCCCCCCCTACTCTATAGCACAGCAGCACACAGATTCAGATTATAAGACGCACCCAGCACTTTCCCAAAAAATTTGGGGGAACAAAAGTGCGTCTTATAATCCGAAAAATACGGTACCTAATCCCAAAGAACCATTGACAATTCTTTTGCTTTCCCCATGATTCACAATCCAGAAACGTCAGTGGCTGGTTGAAGGAAGCAAGAGTCTGTCTGGATCCCAGAAACTCAAACTTTTATGCACACACACTGATTACAAGCAAACAGGTCACAGGTAAGGATGTTACCTTTAGTCGCCATTCAAACCCATTTGTATCAACTTCAGTTCATGTTATCAGGCCAAAATCACATGGGTATGTAAACTTTTGATCATGGTCATTTGGATGCTTTGGATTGTCATTATGATTTAAAAAGAGAAAACAAAGTAGTATGACAATAAATGACATCACCTACCCACTATCCATAAGTAAAGAAAGTTTTGGTGTCATCATTCATATTCTCTGAAAAAAGGCGAAGAAAGCAAAAATTCTGCAGGGTTATGTAAACTTTTCAGCACAACTGTACATGTCTACTAACAAAAGGATTGAAACAAATGTTGGAGTGATACCTAAATGTTTTCTTTAAGGCCCCTTTCACACATCAGTTTTTTGCCATCAGTCACAATCTGTCGTTTTTTGAAAAAAACGGATCCAGCAACTGAGGTTGCTGGAACCGTTTTTTTCTTATAGACTTGTATTAGCGACGGATGGCCGCACGTTTCATCCGTCGTTCGACGGATCCGTCGGAAATTCTTTTTCCGTTGGCCGGAGACAACGGACGTAGGAAAGTTTTTTGAGTATGTCAAAAAGTCGGACAGCGACGGATCCAGCGCTATTCGTCGTTGGCTATAATGGAAGCCTATGGGCACAGGATCCGTCGCTGTCCATCAAAAGACGGAATCTGGCAACAGATTCCGTTTTTTTTTTTTTTATAAATGAGCATGCCCGGAATAATTTCTAATCCTTTAATTTAACCCCCACGGCTGCTTTTTCCATTCTGGCACATAAAAAAAATCTCTCTCTCTCTTTCAAAGCACAAGGGACAAAGTTTACCTCAGGCTGCATCTGCTGCAACGGATCAGTCGAAAAAACTGATCAGTCACATCAGTTTTTCACAATCTGCGCAGGATCCATTGTTTTTACAACTTTGACGGATTGCGACTGATTGGAAAAAAATTATGTGTGAAAAAGGCCTAAAGCAAAAACATTTGTTGATAACTGCTTGGTCACATGGACCAAAAATGGTTTCCATGCTGAAAGCTGTCCTCAGTCAGCCAGATATTTGTGTTTAACTTATTTGCAAAAAAAAGTAGGCCAGATAAAAGCAAACCTTGGAGTGGAGAAGAGCTACCTTGTTCCATAGGTGGATCTTTCACTGACCCAACATTATCTTCTATTTTGGTTAGCAACATTGAAGCAGGTGAAGCACTGCTGAAAGATGGCTGCTCAGAGTATTTATGAGAATCTTCTTCCAATTCTTTTGTTGCAGAGAATGATTCAAGGAGAGGTGAGGAACCAAACACTTTGCTACAGGAATTAGATGGAGAACTGCAGAAAGAGCTTTCCTTATCAGTTTGTGAAGGCAAATCCCCAACTTTTTCTTGTCCCAGTTTCATCTGCTCCTAAAGATTAAAAACAGACAACCCCTTTGCTCAGAGAAAGATTAATACTAACAGTCAAAATACAAAAGCACTACAAGTAAGGATTTGCTCTGCATTAAAGGGGTTGTCAGGTCCAAACCGACAGAGTGACTGCAGACTTATGAATCTCCCCAGCGCACTCACTGTGCACTGTGGGGATTCGCTGGTTTCAGACTCGGGAACAGATGGTATGTACAAGCTATACATTGATATCCGAGAGAAATTAACCAGCTCACCTGACTTAGCTAATGGTGGTGCGTGGAAGCTCGGATTTCGTAAAGCCACACGTGAAACAGTCCAAAGAAGAAAAAGGATCCAGCTTCCAAATATGCAAAAATGTATTAAAGGCATAAGAACAGAGATGCACGGACAAGCATGATGTGGCTTGTCCGTGCATCTCTGTTCTTATGCCTTTAATACATTTTTGCATATTTGGAAGCTGGAACCTTTTTCTTCTTTTGACACGCTATACATGCTCCAGGCCAGATGGCAAGGCCTCCCTCTTTATACACTTGTATGGAAGCAAGGCCGACCCCACTGGCCAGGAGTATATATAGGGCATATGTATACATACCCTCCGGTCCCAGGTGTGAAGCTGGCGAATTCCCGCGCCACACAGTGCGTGTGCTGGGGGAACGCCTAAGTCTGCAATCACACAAAGTAACTGCAGGCTTATCGATTTGGACTATACAAGTCCTTTAACCCCTTAACCCCAAGGGTGGTTTGCAGGGCTGTGGAGTCGGAGTCGGAGTCGTGGAGTCGGAGTCGGTGCTCATTTTGGTGGAGTCGGAGTCGGAGTCGGAGTTGGAGTCAGTATAAAATAGACCGACTCCGACTCCTAAAATATATAATAAATTGGGTACAGTAGTTCAATGCAGAATGTGCTGAATATTTTTTCATAGGAATTTGGGAAAGTTATGAAATGTCCTATAAATGGCTGTTCTATTCCTGATCTAAGGATTCATTCACACACAGCGTTTTTCCTGCGTTTTTTGAGGATACGTTTTTCAGTTGCAAAAGCCGATCAGCTTTTTCAAAAACCGCATCACCTGAAAGGTTTTTGAGCTCATAGATAATGTTTTCAATAGCAAAAGCAGATTAGAAATCTGCTCTATCTACTGTATATATCCATTTATCCATATCTGTCTATCCATATCATATCTGTACCAAAAAGAATGAAAGCCGGGTAGAACACAGACTAACACTCCTTTTTTTAGCACCAGTCAGGTACACCTCATAGCTGCCCAAAAGGACGCCCAGGTCAGGCATTGCTCGTCTTCAGTAACACATCAACATCAATTGATAGTTGGAATAAATAGACTACATTCACATGTTAAGGTGCAGGCTTTTTATTTCAAGTGTAGGGGTGTGCAGTATGAGGTTCTGCAGCAGCTGAGGTGTGCAGTATGAAATTCTGCAGAATAGTATGAAGTTCTGCCCCCCCCCCCAGGTTTGATCCTGGCTACGCCCATAGTGTGACTGTAGCCTGAGGATCTAGGCTTTATCTTAGCCGAGATAAGTCACAGTGTGTGTTGACTGTAGCCTGAGGATCTAGGCTTTATCTTAGCCGAGATAAGTCACAGTGTGTGTGTGTGTGTGTGTGTGTGTGTGTGTGTGTGTGTGTGTGTGTGTGTGTGTGTGTGTGTGTGTGTGTGTGTATTTGTAACAGAAGGAAAAAGATGCGGCACGCACCCAGATTTGCAGTGCAGTGTTTCTTTATTCAACCATTAAAGGTCACACAATAAAGGACGGGCAGATAACATGAGGCATGCAGGGAAAAAGACGGACCACAGCCATTTCGCGTACACAGACGCTTCAACAGGTCCAGGCTGTCGTCCGTCTTTTTTCCCCACATGCCACATGTTATCTGCCCGTCCTTTATTGTGTGACCTTTAATGGTTGAATAAAGAAACACTGCACTGCAAATCTGTCAATAGATTCCAAATAGATAAATAGATATTATGTTCTATCTAAATATCTTGATTATTGTATCATAGAAATGATTAAATGTCTGATGTTCACATTGTACTACAATACATTTTTCACTTAAATATAAGCAATATATGTGGGAGTCGGAGTCGGAGTCGGTGTAAGGGAAATTGAGGAGTCGGAGTCGGAGTCGGAGTCGCAGGTTTGGCTTACCGACTCCACAGCCCTGGTGGTTTGCATGTTAATGACCAGGCCAATTTTCCCAATTATGACTACTCTCTATATGAGGTAATAACTCTCGAACGATTCAATGGATTCTGGTGATTCTGACAATGTTTTCTCGTGACATATTGTACTTCATGATAGTGGTAAAAATTTGTTTGATATGACTTGCGTTTATTTGTGAAAAAACGGAAATTTGGCGAAATTTTCGCAATTTTTCAACTTTGACTTTTCATGCCCTTAAATCACAGAGATATGGCACATAAAATACTTAATAAGCAACTTTTCCCACATGTCTACTTTACATCAGCACAATTTTGGAACCAAAATTTTTTTGTTACGAAGTTATAAGGGTTAAAACTTGACCAGCGATTTCTCAATTTTACAATACCATTTCTTTTTTTATTGTAGTTAGGATTTGAGCATGCTTAGATAACAGAGATGTATTGTTGGATATGATTAATTGGGATTAGAGGATTCTATGTACGTGTCATGAATATCATTATATTATCATGTAATACCCAGTATATAAATGTCTGGAATATCAATAGGTTTGGATGAATGTAAGGTATTTTATCCTTGAGATTGTCTACTATTGCATTTGAGCATGCCTTGAGCATTGTACAATATCATCATCAAGTGTATCTTGTGATTGACATGTATAGATATTTGTATATTTGGAAAAATACTGGGCATGTTTCTTCTTTTCTTTCTCTCTCTTTTAGATCTTTTGTATTTAAATTTGGATATATTTTTAATTGATGGAAGGGTTTTTTCATAAGCGCCTGTGTCATTGGGCACTTGCATTTTTTTGCACTCTTGCTCAGCGTGTTGAGCAATTTATATTATTTTTTTCACTACATTATATTTATGTATTATTGATATATATTGTTAAAAAAAAAAATATATATATATATATATATATATATATATATATATACATACATACACACACACACCAGTCACTTGTTCACTGTATAACACCGATATTTAGATTAAAGTATCCATTATGCACTTTTTTATTCCTTTAAGATATTTAAACACTATCGTCACAGGACTATTGATCTCTGCCCTGATGGTGCGCTTGCGCAGTTGTGTCATGCCGCTCACTTCCGTGAGTGCTCTCAGCCGTATATCATGGGCTTTGCCCATGATGCCGGTGAGCGCGTCACCGGAAGTGACGTTTGGCGGCGGTGTCCAACAGCGGATGCGCCGCTTGTCATCAAGCAGAGTCCTCACCTGATCACGCATTTTTTTTCACTTTCAATTTTGTATGGCGCTTAATGATTTGCTATCAGCGGTATTTAAACACAGCCAGCCCGTCATTGGGACACGCCCCCGGAAGAAGCTTAATGCGAAACGCGCGTTGGGGTGGAGGAGGCTGCAGTGCCCATTGCTTACTGTATCTACCTTATTCAGGTATTGTCACTCTATTTATATACAACTTTTACTCACATTGGAGCGGTTTACCCATTAGGAGGGTTTAGGGGACTTAGACTGGCCAGTCATGTTGCCGCTACATCTCTATGGGCATATGATGTTTTCAGCTACATGTGATTTATGACCTGCTTTGAAGCCTAGTAATTATTGAGTTTCTTCTATTTCTACTATTTTTGGTATAATATGGATATAGGGAGCTAGATTGGCAGATCCTGTTATCGCTATATGTGACTTTATATAATTTGTCATTTTGTGATTTTTGTGGCTTTGAATTTAAACTACCTGTATTTGTTATTTGGGTATACTGTGCCTTCTATTGGGCAGTTTTTAGTGATTTGTAATTTTAATTGTATTTAATAAATATGATATTTTAATATATTTTTTCTGGATCTCTTTAATTCATTTCGGCAAGGGTTATATGTAAGTCCGGAATACTTTTGTGCTTATATGTTAATGACGAGGCCAATTTTCCCAATTCTGACTACTTTCTCTATATGAGGTAATAACTCTCGAACGATTCAATGGATTCTGGTGATTCTGACAATGTTTTCTCGTGACATATTGTACTTCATGATAGTGGTAAAAATTTGTTTGATATGACTTGCGTTTATTTGTGAAAAAACGGAAATTTGGCGAAATTTTCACAATTTTTCAACTTTGAATTTTCATGCCCTTAAATCACAGAGATATGGCACATAAAATACTTAATAAGCAACTTTTCCCACATGTCTACTTTACATCAACACAATTTTGGAACCAAAATTTTTTTTGTTACAAAGTTATAAGGGTTAAAACTTGACCAGCGATTTCTCAATTTTACAATACCATTTCTTTTAGGGACCACATCACATTTAAAGTCACTTTGAGGAGTCTATATGACAGAAAATACCCAAAAGTGACACCATTCTAAAAACTGCACCCCTCAAGGTGCTCAAAACCACATTCAAGAAGTTTAATAACCCTTCAGGTGCCTCACAGGAATTTTTGGCATGTTTAAAATAAATAAATAAATTAAAAAAAATGAACATTTTACTTTTTTCAGAAAAAAATTTACTTCAGATCCAATTTTTTTTTATTTTACCAAGGAAAACACGAGAAATTGGACCCAAAACATTGTTGTGCAATTTCTCCTGAGTACGCTGATAACCCACATATGCAGGTAAACCCCTCTTTGGGCGCATGATAGAGCTCGGAAGGGAGGGAGCGCCGTTTGACTTTTCAATGCAAAATTGACTGGAATTGAGATCACACGTCATGTCGCGTTTGGAGAGCCCATGATGTGCCTAAACAGTGGAAACTCCAAACAAGTTGCATCATTTTGGAACCTAGACCCCCAAGGAACTTATCTAGATGTGTGGTGAACACTTTGAACCCCCAAGTACTTCACAGAAGTTTATAACGTAGAGCCATAAAAAATCATACTTTTTCCACAAAAATGATCTTTTCACTCCTAATTTTTTATTTTCCCAAAGGTAACAGGAGAAATTGGACCCCAAGAGTTATTGTGCAAATTTGTCCTGAGTACGCTGATACCCCATATGTGGGTAAACCACTGTTTGGGCACATAAAGTTCAGAAGGAAAGGAGCCCCAGATTTTACTGTTATGGTTTGCAGGTGCCAGAAAACCACTGGGAGAGCCCATGACGTGCCAAAACAGCAGAATCCTCCCATAAGTGACCCTGTTTTACGAACTACACCCCTCAATGAATTCATCTAGGGGTGTAGTGATCATATTGACACCATGGGTGTCACAGAATTTTACACCATTGGGCAGTGAGGACAAAATAACTACATTTTTATCACCAAAATTTTGGTTTAGCCAAAGATTTTACATTTTCACACAAGAAGTGGGTAAAAATGGCAACAACATTTGACCCACAATTTTGGGCAATACCCCATATGTGGCTGTACAGTACTACTTAGCCATGCGGAGAGACTCAGGAGGAACGGAGCGCTATTTGCCTATTCAAGTGAATGGGTCTGTGCACATGTCAGTGTGTTTCCACAAACCGTGTCCGTGTGCAAAACATGCTGTCATGTCCATTTTTTTAATGTCAGCACGGGCCATAAAATGTCCCGCATATGTGCATACACATAACACACATTGATGTCATCCATGTGACACGCATCGGCGACGGGGAAGGAGCGTTACAGTAAGCGCTGTTTCCCAGCGCCGGGTGCTAAACCTTCGGTTACTGAGCTCCATTCCCAGTCGGGCAGAGCTGCGATCAGATCCCCGCTAGCACAGTGAGTGCTCACGGCTCATGATACTAGCGGGGATCTCACTGAAGTCACCGCAGCTGAGCCCGGCAGGGAACATAGCATCAGTAACCGAGGATGACATCATAGAGGTTACCTTCGGTCAGTGAGCTACATTCCCCAACGGGCTGAGCTGCGGTGACTTCGGTGAGATCCCCGCTAGCACCGTGAGCGCTCACTGTTCTGGCGGAAATCTGATCGCAGCTCTGCCCGGTTGGGAAAAGAGATCAGTGACCAAAAGTAACCTCTATGACGTCACCTCCGGTTACTAACGCTGCATTCCCCAGCATCTCATTCACCAGTGGTTTTCAGCCGGGACGGTCACATCTTGGCACCGTCCAGGTTGAAAACTGTATATCCCCCCGATATGGATTACGGCGTGGGACACAACGACGGACAGGTATGGTAAATTGTTGCTTTTTTATTTTATTTTTTTATTACAGGAGATCGAGAGCTTCGCTTGGATTAGGCGTGATTGTAAATATGGTTTAATTGAGATTAATAAAGGAGACTGTCATTTTTTTCCAAATAAAGGACTTTATTCTGAGTGTCTGTGTATATTTACAATACAACTATAGGATTAGTAATGGATGGGTGTCTTACAGACCTCGCCATTACTAAGCCTTGGGCTTGGAGACCTCAAACCCACAAATATTGCCCCACTTGCCACCGCTTACAGGGCAAGTGGGAAGAGCAGGGCAAAGCGCCAGAATTGGCGCATTTAATAGATGTGCCTTTTCTGGGCAGCTGCGGGCTGCTATTTTTAGGCTGGGGGGGTCAATATCCATGGCCCCTTACCAGTTTGAGAATACAAGCCCCTAGTTACATAGTTATCAAGGTTGAAGGAAGACTAAGTCCATCTAGTTCAACCCATAGCCTAACCTACATGCCCTAACATGTTGATCCAGAGGAAAGCAAAAAAAAAACCCATGTGGCAAACAGTAAGCTCCACATTGGAGAAAAAAAAAAACCTTCCCGACTCCACATTTGGCGATCAGACTAGCTACGTGGATAAAAGCAATATCAAGGAAACTAGAGCATATAACCTGTAACATATTTTTCAAGAAAAGCATCCAGTCCCCTCTTAAATTTTAGCAGGGAATCACTCATTACAACATCATATGGCAGAGAGTTCCAGAGTCTTACTGCTCTTACAGTAAAGAATCCGCATCTGTGATTATGCTTAAACCTTCTTTCCTCTAGATGTAGAGGATGCCCCCTTGTCCCTGTCTCAGGTCTATGAGTAAAAAGGTCATTAGAAAGGTCTTTGTACTGTTCCCTCATATATTTAAACATTAAAATAAGATCACCCCTTAGCCTTTGTTTTTCCAAACTAAATAACCCCAAGTGTAATAACCTGTCTTGGTATTGCAGACCCCCCCAGTTCCCTAATAACCTTGGTCGCTCTTCTCTTCACCCGCTCTAGTTCAGATATGTCTTTCTTATACACCGGAGACCAGAACTGTACACAGTATTCGAAGTGTGGTCACACTAGTGACTTATATAGAGGTAAAATTATGTTCTCCTCATGAGCATCTATGCCTCTTTTAATGCATCCCATTATTTTATTTGCTTTTGCAGCATCTGCCTGACACTGGCCACTAAATGTGAGTTTGTCATCCACCCATACACCCAGGTCTTTTTCATTGATGCTTTTGCCCAGTGTTTTACAATTAAGCACATAATTATACATTTTATTTGCTCTACCCAAGTGCATGACCTTACATTTATCCCCATTAAAGCTCATTTACCATTTATCAGCCCAAGCTTCTAGTTTACATAAATCTTCCAGCAATATTAAATTGTCCTCCTTTGTATTGATTACCCTGCAGAGTTTAGTGTCATCTGCAAATATTGAAATTCTACTCTGTATGTGCCCTACAAGATAATTAATAAATATGTTAAAAAGAAGGGGGCCCAATACTGACCCCTGTGGTACCCCACTGTTAATTGTGACCCAGTCTGAGTGTGCTCCATTATTAACCACCCTTTGCTTCCTATCCCTGAGCTAGTTTCTAAGGAAAAAAATTCACAGCTGGGGGCTGGAACCCTCAGCTGACTGCTTTAGAAAGGCTGATAGTCAAAAATAGGGGGGACCCCACACGGTTTTTTTATTTATTTAAATAATTAAAAAAACAGCGCGGGGAACCCTCTATTCTTGATAACCAGTCTTGCTGAAGCTGACAGCTGAGGGTTGCAGCCCCCAGCTGTGAGATTTGTCTGGATGGTTATCAAAAATAGGAGCTGTGGCTTGTCAAGGTAAGGAGGCTTATTCGCCGTGCAATGCTCCTCTGGGAAAATAATATGCAAATTGCCTCTTCAGAAAGAAAGAGGACTTTTACTCTACAGCGCCACCTATTGGTAGTAGCGATCCTACAAGTCACAATCAACCCTTTAACGAGTCTTGTAGTATGACTTAGGATACAAGCCAAATCAGAATCTCAATTTGCAGACACGGTGTTTCGAGCTGTTGACTCTCGTCAGTGCAAAGTATGAGATCTGATTTGGCTAGGTGAGAGGCTCTGGACTAGGGTCTAAGAAGTAAGGTTTCTCCTTGCGGAGAGTGACATGCCAGCTGTGGCTTGTCAAGGTAAGGAGGCTTATTCGCCGTGCAATGCTCCTCTGGGAAAATAATATGCAAATTGCCTCTTCAGAAAGAAAGAGGACTTTTACTCTACAGCGCCACCTATTGGTAGTAGCGATCCTACAAGTCACAATCAACCCTTTAACGAGTCTTGTAGTATGTAGTTCTTTCTGAAGAGGCAATTTGCATATTATTTTCCCAGAGGAGCATTGCACGGCGAATAAGCCTCCTTACCTTGACAAGCCACAGCTGGCATTTCACTCTCCGCAAGGAGAAACCTTACTTCTTAGACCCTAGTCCAGAGCCTCTCACCTAGCCAAATCAGATCTCATACTTTGCACTGACGAGAGCCAACAGCTCAAAACACCGTGTCTGCAAATTGAGATTCTGATTTGGCTTGTATCCTAAGTCATACTACAAGACTCGTTAAAGGGTTGATTGTGACTTGTAGGATCGCTACTACCAATAGGTGGCGCTGTAGAGTAAAAGTCCTCTTTCTTTCTGAAGAGGCAATTTGCATACAAAAATAGGAGGGAACCCAAGTATTTTTATTAAATTACTGTATTTACTTACAGCGCAGGAGCGGCAGATGAATACTCCTCCCATCCGCCGCTCCTGCTGTCATAGTTATTAGCAGCAACAGGGGTAGGCTGATGGGAGTAATAGTCCCATCAGCCACCGCCTACTGTCTCTTTTGTTACTTAAATGTAACTCTCAACATTCTGGCCCTGCTTGTGACGATCGCTGGCACAGCAGGGGAGAATGAAGAGAGCAGTGTTCAGCACCTGGAGCCGGGGAACAGCGCTTACTGTAAGGCTATGTGCACACGCTGCGGTTTTTGCTGCGGTTCTGGCCGCAGCAGAACTGCAGCAGTTCTGAAGACAGTGTACAGTAGCATGTTATCCTATGGGATTTACATTCTGCTGTGCACATGCTGCGGAGTTTTAACTGCGGAAAAGCTGCGGTTTTGAATCCGCAGAAAGAAATGACATGTCACTTCTTTTCTGCGGATTCTGCTGCGGTTTACCATCTCCTACATTGTAGAGGTGATAAACCGCAGGCCAATCCGCAGGTAAAATCGCAGGTCATTTTACCTGCGGTTCCGCAGATAAAAAAATCCGCAGACCAATCTGCAGCGTATGCACTTAGCCTAACACTTCTTCCCTGTCATCCGGCCTTGTGGTTCTGATGCGGCACACGCATGACACATATGTGCCGCAAGAATTACACATACAGACACTGACATCTCCAGTACGGAAATATCAGGACATCTGAAGGGTTTTTATGTTTGGCTGCTGTCACACGCTAAAAGACACTTTTTATTGCAAAAAATAGTTACTGCATCAACACAGTTTGAGAGCTATAATTTTTCTATATTATGGCCCACAGAGTCATGTGAGGCTTTGTTTTTTTGCAGTGCAACAATTTTTGATCGCTATTTCCGATTTTTGGGAGACAAAATTAGCAAGAACCAGCAATTCATGAATTTTTTTTATTTATTTTATTTTTTTTTTTTGGGGGGGGGGGGGCTGCTTTATACCATTCCATATGTGGTAAAATTGATAAGGCAGTTTTATTCTTTGGGTCAGTACGATTACAGCGATGCCTCATTTATATTGTTTTTTTTCATATTTTAGCGCTTTTTTATAATAAAAACTATTTTATAGAAAAAAAATATTATTTTTGCATTGCTTTATTCTGAGAGCTATAACTTTTTTTTAAAATTTTCCACTGATGGAGCTGTATGGCGGCTCGTTTTTTTCCGGGACAAGATGACATTTTCAGTGGTACAATGTATATTTATATCCATCTTTTTGATCGAGTGTTATTCCACTTTTTGTTTGGCGGTATGATGATACAGCATTGTTTTTGCCTTTTTTTTTGGTATTCACTAAAGGAGTTAACTAGTAGGACAGTTTTATAGATCGGGTCATTGAGGACGCGGCAATACCAAATAAGTGTACTTTTATTGTTTAGATTTTTTTTTCATTCAAATATTCATTTAGTGATAGACTATATATTGATATTTTTTATTATTTTTATTTTTAAAATAATTTTACTATTTAAAACTTTTTTTTTTACTTTTTCCTAACTTTTAAACTTTGTCCCACTATGGGATAATAATTTTTTTTGCATGCTGGCCGCTTCTATAGTATGCAGATGAAGCAGCATCTGCATACCATAGAAGCTGTCAGCGATGCACTGCACATGATCAACAAGTTTCCCAAGTTTCCTAGCTCTGGTGAGCCGGATGTCGTTATGACAACATTCGAACACCATGGCAACGATCGGGACCGCTGGAGGGTCTCCGAACCAAAGGGAGGGGGACTTTCAGCCCTGCGCCGACTCCCGGGATGCTGCGATCTTGTTTGATCGCAGTATTTCAGGGGTTAAAGTGCCGGGAGCAGTCTGTGACCACTCCTGGCACCTAGTTCTGGGTGTCAGCTGTGAGAATCCCCCCCGTGAGAGCGGCCGATCGCGATAACGTACTATTCCGTCCATAGTCAAATTGTGCCAGGTCACATGGACGTATAATACGTTGGATGGGAGAAAGGGGTTAAAGCACCTTCATATACATGCTATTAGCATGAGATATACAATCCTGATGACAGGTTCCACAAGTAAAAGATAATTGTTGCTTAGTCAGTAGGTTTCATGCTTCCATTGGCTGTAGGTTTTGCTACAAATAGGACAGGACTTTACGCTCCACTCAGGAACAATATCCCACCACATGGCTTTCAACTTTTTTACGTGGTAGTCTAACCATTTTCACGACGACAAACAGCCAAGAACAAAAACTAAATATCTGCAGGTCTAAAGAAAAAATATATAAAATAGGTTTCCCAAGGATGCTTTCACACAGCTTTTATGCCCATGGTCGCTTATCTTGCCAGGGCTTGCGTCCGGCCTCCCTACCCCCAAAAAACGGGATTCGAGAGTATGGGCAGACTGGGCTATAGGCTACAACGATGCCAACAGTCAACTTGCGCTTTGACACGCATCATTTTAGGGCGTATACGCTTACTATAGGCAGAAACCCTCAGATGTAGTAAATCGAGAGAAGCAGAAATCCCAACTTTGAATGTTATTATCAATGGGTTCCTCTCTCAATTATCATAGACTGCAAACATAATTAAACCAACAATGAGTTGAAGTTGAAAAACTATCATTCTACATACCCCTAAGTTCAGTGCCGTATGGTTTTCCTCCATATTAGACCTCCAATCTCTGGGTTCTTACCTTTGACTCAATCCCTACTGACATTCTAGGACAAGTCCAATGCGACGTTAAATCCTCGCACACAGACCAGGCCTCATGAGTCTTCTTTTAGATAGACCACCTATTCCACCTACTATGGGGAAAGATTCCTTTTTAGGATGGCATTCAGACTGTCGGAAAGGTTATAACTGATTGTTTGAAACTTGCCTCTTTTGCTGACCTGCAGGGGGCCTGCCCAGGTGTGTCTCTGTCAAGGCAATAACATATGGCACTACAGGCCTTCCTTTGAACAATGTTCACTCAAGGTGTGATTTCTCCTCTCCCTACTTCCTTTGAGTCCCTCCTTTTCCTAATCTCTCAAACTTCTCATCTCACTTCTCAACTATACAATATCCTTACTGATGATCAGATGGTGAGCCTGACTATCTTGATATCTGGCAAAACGAACTACAGATTACTCAGAGTTGAATAGCCTCAAGATATTTACGATGACTCATAAGATGTCAATAATTTGTTATGCTCATATCTGGTGATCTTGCCTCTTCTTGCTGCTATTTTGGCATGCAATTTTTGAAATTTACTTTCAAGTGACAGACATTTGTCTGCTCCCATCGCCTAATACTGCACTTCTTTCTTTACTTCCTGAACCCAATTCCTCAAGGACGAAAGGTATATTACAATTTTTTATTCTCAGCTGCTCTAGCCATAATGCCCAGACATTGGAAATCCTCCATTACACCCACTACTAGGCAATGGATCACTAAACTGGATCGCAAAGTACATAATTTTTATTTCTAAATAGCCAACATATTCCACAGCACTTTACAACTGAGATGACACATGTACAATAAAAGACATTACAGAGTAAAGCCCCCGTTACACATAGCGATGTCGCTAGCAATATCGCTTTAACGTCACCGATTTTGTGACATAGCAGCGATATTGCTAGTGATATCGCTACATGTGATACTTACCTCCGACCGGCTCCCCCGCTGCTCATCGCTGGTCGCGCGAGAACGTCCTGGATCATTTCTCGTCGGGCGCTTCCTGTGGCGCCGACGAGCGACGCGTGGACGCGGGCGGGAGGACGTCAGGATCGCCTCGTCTGACAGGTAAGTAGCGACCCCCGACCGCTGCTGTGTCGCTGGTGAGATGTGCCTGTGTGGCAGCTCACTAGCGACCACTTAGCGATGCACCAGCAATCCATATCGTTGTCGGGATCGCTGGTGCATCGCTAAGTGTAACGGTACCCTAACACAACTTAATAGATAAAAAAAGGAGTGACGGCCCTGCTCATATGCTTACAATCTATGAGGAAATAGAGGACACACGAAAGGTATCTTATTTCTCTGACTATAAGACATACCGGACCATAAGACGCACAAAGGTTTTAGAGGCGGAAAATAGAAAAAAAATTGAACCAAAAAATGTTGTCATGAACCACAATTAGTGTATGTATATATATAGTATGTGTGTCAGTGTCCAGCTGCAGCAATGAGACTCATGGGTCTTTCCCACCTGGTAATCAAGTACCTGCACGGACTGGATTAGGAGTAGATCCTTCAATAGGAGAACAAAAAGGAAATCCAGCAAGAACTCAGCAAACCAGGGTTGGAGTAAAATGATGCTTTTCTTTATTTCTTCAACAAGGTAAAAAAAACGACCCACAAGGATCAGAAACCAGAGTGCATGGTTTGGACCGTGAAGAAGGCGGATTAAGCCGCCGAAACGCGTAGTCCCATCTGCGCATATTTCTGCCATGCACTCTGGTTTCTGATCCTTGAGGGTCGTTTTTTTACCTTGTTGAAGAAATAAAGAAAAGCATCATTTTACTCCAACCCTGGTTTGCTGAGTTCTTGCTGGATTTCATATATTATATATATATATATATATATATATATATATATATATATATATATATATATATATATATATATATATATATATATATATATATATATACACATATACATACACACACACACACAATCCAGGTATACAGGGCCTCCACCATCCTGATATATGATTCTGTGAGAATCATGTGGGAATAGTGGATGAGGGCAGGTATATCTCGCCCAGATTCCTTTCCTATGTGGCCTAGTCTGGTCAGTATCGCACCTGCTTACTAATGGATAATGGGAGGTGGATATAAAAGGATGCAAGGTGGTTGTGTGAGTGTCTCAGCCTGGGAACACAGAGAGCCTGTCTGTGTGAGAGGCACACGTGAGTGGAAGCAGTGCCCACTGCAACTGTGGTTTGGCTGGACGGGAGAAGCCTGCCAGTTGGTAGTTAGGTTGTCCATTGTTTAGTTAGTGCCGGACAGGCAAGGATTTGTTTTATGTTTTATTTCCTTTTGCATTGCTTTCACCGTTAATAAACCTGACCCAGGGTCAGTTATACACGAATCCCAGCTCTGCGCCTGAGTTTCATGCTGAATGCACGTGACCTTTGACCCCAGCAAAGGCGATCCCGGAGTGTTTTATCACATTGTGGTGGAGAACGCGGGCATCACGTTGCAAGCATGAGCATGGAGGACGTGGTGAAAGCGCTGGTACAGTCCACCGCAGTCCAGCAAGAAGCTAATCGGGTGATGATGGCCCAGTTGAAGGAGTTGGTGGACATGACAGTTACCGATCGTTCGCTTCTACAGCAGGTGGCGCAGCGCTTGGCAAGCTTACCTGAGCTTAACCTGGAAGCCGAGTCGAGAGTGATTCACGCGAGTCGGTACTGGCAGAAAATGACGACCGAAGATGACGTCGAGGCATACCTGACCACGTTTGAACGGACGGCGGTGAGAGAAAAATGGCCGAAGGCACGATGGGCCGGCCTGATTGCCCCGTTTCTTTCCGGTGAGGCCCAAAAGGCTTATTATGACTTAGAGCCTGAAGCCGCGCAGGACTTTGACAAACTGAAAGCCGAGATCTTGGCCCGGCTGGGAGTGACGACCGCTGTCCGTGCACAGAGAGTGCATCAATGGACTTATCAGCCGGATAAACCACAGCGGTCCCAGATGTTCGACCTGATCCACGTGACGAAGAAGTGGCTACAACCCGAGGTGTTGACAGCGCCAGAGATAATCCAGAGAGTCGTTATGGACAAGTACCTGAGAGCTCTACCGCCAGCCCTGAGGAAGTGGGTAAGCCATGGAAATCCTACGACGGCAGATCAACTGGTGGATCTGGTTGAACGTTACTCCGTGGCGGAAGGACTCCGAGACGACGCTACCCCACCTCGTTCTTCATCATCTCCACGTGGAACCGGTAAGACTGTTCCAGGGAGTAGGGGAGATGGAAAAATCCCTAAGACAGTGGGGGAGGAAAACGGGACTGCCCGCACTGCGAGGCCGAGAGTAACGAACTATGGTCTAAGCAAGGGGCCCGTTAGGTGTTTCCGCTGCCAAGAGATGGGACATATTGCTGCGAACTGTCCGGTCACTACTGAACCCATGCAGTGCGACATCACAGACTCTAAAAACCGCATGTCTATGGTTGCACGGGTAGTGAGTGTGAATGCCGGTCAAAAGGATGTGGAAAAACACTTGTGTGATTTAACTGTTGATGGCAAAAATGTGGTGGCATTGTTAGACTCGGGAAGTGTGGTGACTCTGGTGAAGGCCAGTCTGGTGTCAGCCCCGACTGGACCATCAGACAAATTTTCTGTAACGTGTGTGCATGGAGACACCTGTTCGTACCTCACCACGGTCATATGCATTACTACTTCCTATGGGTCTGTGCAACATAAAGTGGGACTCGTCCCGGCGTTATTGCATGATGTTATCCTGGGCCGGGATTTTCCCCACTTCTGGCAATTGTGGGAGAATCAGTTGATGCCCTCGGGTAATAGTGTACATGATTCTTCTCCCAGGGAGCGTGTGGGTCCCGAACCCCTGGAAGAGGTCTCCCCGGAAGACTCGGGGGGAAGAGTCTGCGGGAAATGACCTGCAGTTCCCGTTTTCAGTCATGGCGGGTGATAATGAGGAGACCTGGGAAGAGGAGGAGGCTGACAGCCGTCCACCTCCCCGTTTGCCGGATTTAGAAGTTCAGAAAGATGACTTCCAAAGCGAGCAAATAAAGGATCTTACCCTTTCTCAGGCTAGGACAAATGTAAAAGTGATAAATGTGGTACCCGTAGAACCTGGCTCTAGGCTGGCATATCCTTACATGGTTCTGGAGAATGATTTACTCTATCAGATAGAGAAAAAGGGGGAAGATACGGTGCAACTATTAGTCGTGCCAAAACCCTACCGGCGGCAGGTGCTGGACCTGGCCCACAGACATGTGATGGGAGGTCACCTGGGAGTCCAGAAAACCACTGAAAGGAAATTACACTGTTTTGTTTGGCCAGGCATGCATCATGATATTCGTGTATATTGCGAGTCTTGTCCTGACTGCCAAGCCTCTGCACCTAAGCCCCGGTTCGGTAGCCCTCTGGTACCCCTACCTATTATTGAAGTCCCGTTTGAGAGGATTGGGATGGATTTAGTTGGGCCCCTTCCACGGTCTGCACGTGGACACCAACATATCCTGGTCATCTTGGATTATGCCACTCGTTACCCGGAGGCCATCCCTTTGCGTAACACGGCCACCAAGACAATTGCCAAGGAGCTGGTGCATGTGTTTAGTCGGGTCGGTATACCAAAACAGATACTCACCGACCAGGGGACCCCCTTTATGTCCAGGATAATGAAGGAGCTCTGCCGATTGTTACAAATCGAACCGTTACGCACATCCGTGTATCACCCTCAAACAGACGGGTTGGTTGAACGGTTCAATAAAACTCTGAAGCAGATGCTGAGAAAGGTGATAGACAAGGATGGGAAGAACTGGGACTATTTACTTCCGTATTTGCTTTTTGCCATCAGGGAAGTACCCCAGTCTTCCACGGGATTCTCGCCTTTCGAGTTATTGTACGCCCGACGTCCTCGCGGACTGTTAGACGTTGCAAAAGAAACCTGGGAGGGTCAGGTCACTCCATTTAAAACAGTGATAGATCACGTCACACAAATGCAGGACCGTATTGCGGCTGTTATGCCTATCGTCAAAGAACACATGATACAGGCTCAAGGAGCCCAAAAAAGAATCTATGATAGGGGCGCCAAGATCCGTACGTTTGCACCCGGAGATAGGGTGTTGATCCTGGTCCCCACGGTGGACAGTAAGTTCCTGGCAAAGTGGCAGGGCCCCTTTGAGATCAAGGAAAGAGTTGGTGAAGTAAACTACAAAGTATACCAGGCAGGTAAACGGAAACCTGAACAGATTTATCATGTAAATCTGATAAAGCCCTGGAAGGATCGGTCTGCCTTGTCAGCGGAGCTGGCCCGTCCTGTCTGCTCGCATACCGTACTGGAGGTACGGGTTGCAGAGACTCTCTCGGAGCGGCAAAAGACGGAAGTCAGGCAGTTTCTACTTCACAACCAAAAGTTTTTCTCAGAAAAACCCGGGAAGACTATGCTAATGAAACATGACATCGTAACGGAACCTGGTGTCACAGTTCACGTAAAGCCCTACCGAATCCCGGAAGCGCGCCGTGAAGCCGAAGTGAAGGCAATGTTAGAGGTAGGAGTCATTGAGGAATCGCACAGTGCGTGGTCCAGCCCGATTGTGCTAATTCCTAAACCGGACGGCACCATCCGGTTCTGCAATGACTTCAGGAAACTGAATGCGGTCTCAAAATTTGATGCCTACCCCATGCCCCGGGTCGACGAGTTAATAGATCGGTTAGGAAAAGCCCGGTATATTACGACCCTAGACCTAACAAAGGGGTATTGGCAGATCCCTCTGGTGGAGGCTGCCAGAGAAAAGACGGCATTTGCTACGCCGGAAGGTTTATTTCAGTATGTGTATATGCCGTTTGGACTGCACGGGGCACCGGCGACCTTCCAGAGACTGATGGATCGAGTCTTGAGGCCACATAGGCGGTATGCTTTGGCCTATTTGGATGACATTGTCATTTACAGCTTGGACTGGGAGACTCCTCTCCAGAAAGTACAAGCTGTGATTGACGACCTGTGGGAGGCAGGTCTAACCGCGAACCCCAAGAAATGTCACATCGGGATAGAAGAAGCCCGGTATTTGGGGTATGTAATTGGGAGGGGTGTTGTTAAGCCCCAGGTTGATAAGATTCAGGCGGTTCAGGACTGGCCACAACCTGTCAACAAGAAGCAGGTGCAAGCCTTCCTGGGGATCGCCGGTTATTATCGCCGGTTCATACCCAATTTTGCAGCCATCGCTACCCCCCTGACGGATCTTACAAAAGGGAAAGACTCCGTCATGATTAAATGGAGCTTAGCGGCTGAAGAAGCCTTCCATAGCCTAAAACGGGCACTTTGCTCTCAGCCCGTACTGGTGACTCCGGACTTCCGCAGTGAGTTTGTGGTACAAACGGATGCCTCTGATACCGGTATCGGGGCTGTACTCTCACAAGTGAGGGACGGAGTGGAACACCCAGTCCTCTATCTCAGCAGGAAGCTGAATAAACACGAGCAAAGGTATGCAGTCGTAGAAAAAGAGTGCCTCGCCATTAAGTGGGCTCTAGAGGCCCTCAAATATTACCTGGTGGGCCGAAAGTTCAGGCTGATCACTGACCATGCCCCTCAAGTGGATGCACTTGAACAAGGAACGGAATAGCCGGGTGACCCGGTGGTTCCTTGCCCTGCAGGCCTACACTTTTACGGTGGAGCACCGCCCAGGGGTACAGATGGGAAATGCAGATGCCCTGTCCCGAGTGCACTGTTTGGCGGGTGTCATTGCTCGACCGGAGTGGTCTGAGCAGAAGGGGGGGATATGTGAGAATCATGTGGGAATAGTGGATGAGGGCAGGTATATCTCGCCCAGATTCCTTTCCTATGTGGCCTAGTCTGGTCAGTATCGCACCTGCTTACTAATGGATAATGGGAGGTGGATATAAAAGGATGCAAGGTGGTTGTGTGAGTGTCTCAGCCTGGGAACACAGAGAGCCTGTCTGTGTGAGAGGCACACGTGAGTGGAAGCAGTGCCCACTGCAACTGTGGTTTGGCTGGACGGGAGAAGCCCGCCGGTTGGTAGTTAGGTTGTCCATTGTTTAGTTAGTGCTGGACAGGCAAGGATTTGTTTTATGTTTTATTTCCTTTTGCATTGCTTTCACCGTTAATAAACCTGACCCAGGGTCAGTTATACACGAATCCCAGCTCTGCGCCTGAGTTTCATGCTGAATGCACGTGACCTTTGACCCCAGCAAAGGCGATCTCAGAGTGTTTTATCACAGATTCCCATACTGGTATAAATGATCCCCTCATCCCCATTCTGATATACATGGTCCCCTCATCCCCATCCTGGTATACATGGCTCCCTCATCCCCATCCTGGTATACAAGGCCACCATCGTGGTATATATGGCTTCCATCACGCTGCACACATAAAATAAACCCAAATATTTGCCTTCCCCCTGCTCCCTTGCAGGGTCCTGTTCTGATGCCAGCAGCTGATTTCAGCTTGTAAGCAGCGCATGGCAGTGACGTTGCTTACACGTTGAGGTCAGCTGCCGGAATGCTCACTGCTCCCCACACACTGGACTATGGGAGTGGAGAGTAGTGAATATTCATTCTATTTAAAAACGGGAACTCGTGATCGTCCTGCCACTACAGGAAGCCGAAGGCTGCAGCTATCAGTGTGCCCGTATTAAAGAGAAATTAATATTCACTGCTCCTCACACCCATCGTCCCTCCCAAATCTCATCAACGGCTTCAGTGCAAAGAGGTGGGAGGGACTATGGGCGTGGGGAACAGTGATATTCATTTTCTTTAACAGTGGACACAGGTATTAGCCTCAGCCGCTGGCTCTTGAACTCCTGTGACATGCTCATCTGCTGCTGCTGCAGACCCTCCCCCCCCCCCACACACACACCAGCAGGTACATTGGAACTATAAGAGGCACCCCCCCCATTTTCCTCCGAGAATTTGGAAGAAAAAAGTGCGTCTTATAGTCCGAAAAATACGGCAAATGGTAAAAAGTGCTTGTATTGTATGGTCCAGCCATCAATACAATAAATTGAGTATTCAAATAATCCTAGATAAACCAGTCATCAGTCAATATGTAAGTACAGTTACAGAGTGCAATTAAGTGATGGAGGCTGTGCAAGCAGATGCCGTGAGAGAACAGATTGGAAGAAAAAATGTAAAGAGAAAAATAGGAATAGTATGCTAAGTAAGGTGAGGTGATAGGTCAATCTAGAGTAATGCAGCTGTAGAGAACTCTTAAAACTGTGGGTTTTGGGAATTACTTGTAATCAAATTGTCCAGGGTAGTGCATTCAAGAAAATTGGCTCAATTTGAGTGACATTTTGTCGAATGGGAGGTTCAGATTATTGATTATGTTAGTCTTATGTTGTAAGTAGATCAGAATACATGGGTAGGGTGGTAGATAGACCAGGGAAGAGATATAGGGCAGTACAGAAATGTGGAGAGCTTTGTGGGCGAGAGCAATACGTTTAAATTGCACTCCGTAGCGGATGGGCAACCAGAGCAATGAAAGGCACAGGGTAGAGGCATTGGTTACTGGTTGGACAAGAATATGATCCTGGTGGCTGCAGTCAGGATGATTTGAAGAGGGCATATTTTAGAAGGAGGTGACCGATTAAGTAGACAGCTGCAAAAATCCAGATGAGAATTAATAAGAAAAACAGTAAGAGTTTTTGCACAGTCAAAAGGTGAGAAAAGGTTTAATTCTAAAAATGTTTTTGAGGTGCAGGTGACATGAGCAAGTAAGAGATCAGATGTAGGAAGTAGAAAAAAGATCCAATATTTACCGAGTCTTGTCACATGACTTAGGATAAAAGCCTAAAGCCTAGTAACTTCTACTTACATGACCGATTCAAGGATGAAGTGCGGGAGGGAAGAGAATGTAACATATGGTCAATTATTTTCTTTGAAATAATTGTCCAGATAGTCAACACTGAGGTTGATGCCTACTGTTTTGCACTGAGTAAGAAACGAAAACTGTCAAAGAATCACTTAGGATTCTTGAATAGTGATGAAGGCGGTCAAGTAAGTGTCACGACTCTGCTGTCGGGTTTCCTGGGACCAGGGGCTCCTACCCTCTCCCTAACGCTAGGGGCTCCCTAGGTCGCACTGTTCCACAGATTACTTCTGATGGTGAAGACGCTGGGGCCACATACCTTGCCTTAGCTCCTGAATCTGCCCTCATTCTGTACCCTTCCCCCCACCCAGAGAACAGGGGAGAAGTAGTGTACAGTAATACACCAACCAGACAAACAAGGTAATAGAAACAGGGATACAGGAAAATACCAATCATACAAATATACTCACACAAGCAGAGGTAAACAACGGGGAGTTGAGGATGGGGTAAAACCAAAAGTAGGAGAAGAAAGGGATTGGCAAACAGCAAAACCTTGCAATAGTCTCAGCTAAATTCACCAAACGCCTTCTCAAACAACAACAACAAACAAATATCTCCTAACCATGCAGCATGAAGCAAACTCTGGCAATGAGTGTTTGCCAGGGCCCAGATTAGATGGGAGAGGCTAACCGTGAACGGCGGAGAGTCTTAATCCGGGAAACTTCCAAGAGCCCTCAACTGAGCAGATGAACCCCTGCACTTCTGAAAGAAATTATCAAGCAACTTTGGTAGCTATGGTGACCCGGATGTTGTCATGACGAAATCGGGTCACCAGGGCAACTATCGGGACCCTGCGATGGCATTGCGGCGTCTCTGATCCACAGACAGATGGGTTTTCTTCCTCTTGGCTGCTCTCGAAATGCTTTAGTCGAGTTTGAGCACAGCATTTAGGGGGTTAAAGTGCCGGAAGTGGCGCGAAGCAGCTCCTGGCACTGAGCGCTGGGTGTCAGCTGTCAAAATCAGCTGACCTTGGTGGCAATCAAGCGCGCAAGCCATTTGTGCACGCAAAATCGCCTGGACGTATCCATACGTCCCAAGTCAGTAAGCCCCAGGTCAAGTGGACATATGGATATGTCTTCGGTCAGAAAGGGGTTAAAATGCTGATATAAATTATGACTTGGCAATAGTACATCTATGTTTTGGCAAAATGCGAATTCCGATTTTATTGACACAATTTGTTTGTAAAGGCTCACCTTATCCATATTAGCTTTTCTTATGACTTTATCTTTTATACTATGTAAAATGAAATTTTTCCTTACGTTATTACTAGGGATAAGTGAGTACTGAAGTATTCGGACTCACTATACTTGTACCGCGTATACCTTAATACTCGGGTATTTGGTACGAATAGCGAGTCCAATGATAGTCAATGGAAAATGCGAGTAATTGTCTGCTGGACCCTACAAAGCGGTCTGGGGGCTGAGGAAAAGGCAAAAAAATTTGTAAATGTTAACATAAAAGTATGCTGTAAACAAATGTATATAACATGGGGGCACCTGGTCAGGCGCTGCACGAGTGGTTTTACACCACTGCTTCAATAGAATGTACAAACACTATTTGAAGTCCTGTGTTTTTTTGCCGGAAGAGCAGGACTCGTGCGCCACTTACGCAGTGCCAGCGTTATATCAGGAGTGTCTAAGAGCAAGTGATGATGGAGGCGACCTTCTGACAGCCAAGTGTGTAAGTGGTGTAAGGAGAGCGATCTGCCCCCAGGGGCTGTGTGATGGTTAACACAGGAAGAAACCACCTATCATCATCATCACAAGGGATTCACAATTATAAAGCTTGGACTACTGTCCTAGTTGTTCCACTTCCACATGTGTAGGCATAGACAGTGTCTTCAAAACATTAGACCTAGGGGCTGTCTCATGGTTAACGCAGGAAGGAGGCCTCAAGAGCCAGACAATTCTGAAAGTAGACAATAATCAAAGGAATGGGGAAAGCAAACCAAGCCGTCAGGAAAAATTCCTTTTTCCTGATGGATTGGTTTGCTTTCCCCATTCCTTTGATTATTGATTAATTATTTGAGGTTATTTAGCAACCTTGACATCATGTCTTTTGACACTTTGTCTTATAATCAATCAGAAGCTGATTCCATCATTGGATAGGTCAATATACCAGGTCAGTTTCTTCATACACCTACTGACCAACTTCGCTCTCGCGACTATGAAAGAATGTGCAAAAAGACTGCATTTCAACTCCATTACGCTACTCTAGCAGAATATCATAAAGTTAAAAGGATACCTAGGGGCCTTAGAGTTTCTCTTAGGCCTACTCTATTTTCAGATAAGGTTGATTTTTGTAATAAATTTGAAGCAATTTTAAATAAATGCTCTATGGATTTGATTCTACTTACTGTAGAATTTCTACAGGTAGAGTTATCAACGATTGATACAGAGATCAATAATGCTGAACAGCAATTAAGTGGGATACTTCCCCAGGAAGAATTCAATAAAATTAAATCACAGGTTGAAAAATTCAATACAGAATTTCAAACTCAACTTCAAAAACGTAAAAGAATTAAGTTCCTGAGAGATGCTGATGATTATCAACAGAAAAATGTCTATTTTTAGAGAAACCGTAATACTTCCAGAGAACGGAGAACGACAAGACGGTGGGATTCTTCTTTTTCCAATAACTCTGATAGTGATTCTTCTAAAGGTGCTTTTCGTGCATTTCCTCAAAGGCAGGGATGAGGACAGAGAAACTGGAACAACAGAGGAGGGCTGCTTTAGGCTGGAGTTTATTTATGGATCCAATCACTTTGTGTTGGCCCCCCCCTTTTTTATAGCTCATTATATGTATGTGTATGTATGTATGTATGTATGTATGTATGTATGTATGTATGTATATATATATATATATATACACACATACAATATTTTTCCTTTTTTCAACAGAGCATTTCAATTGTTATTCAACGGATGGAATCTTATCTTATTTGTGACATTTCAACTTGCTGCTGATGTCCATTTATATGTTTCTTTCTTATTTTTTCATTATGATATGTCAGCCACGGATTTAATGGTTATTTGATGTACTCTGTCTTATTCCCAGTAGGAATTTCTAATTTGATATTATTGTTATGTCTCATTTAGATAAAACCCTTGATAAAGGCCTGCTAGGTCGAAAGTTTGGGACTCTGTGTGACTGACTGCTCTAAGAAACTTGCAAAATTAATAATACTCTCTTGAGCCTCAGGTTTAATTATATTGTTATCAAATTATGAAAGTAGACTACTAGCATGGTAGTTCCAGTGCCCATTGTGGAGACATAGCCATAGTATCTCCAAAAATTAGCACAAGGGGCTGTATCATAGTTGATGAAGGAAGCAAGACAGGTCTGAAGGGCCAAACAATTATGACGAAGCTAGGACTACTAGCATAGAGGTGGCAGTGCCCAGGCATAGCCATAGCGTCTCCAAAAATTAGCCCAAGGGGCTGTATCATAGTTGATGAAGGAAGACAGGTCTGAAGAGCCAAACAATTATGATGAAGCTAGGGCTACTAGCATAGAGGTGGCAGTGCCCAGTGTCCAGGCATAGCCATAGTGTCTCCAAAACTTAGCCCAAGGGGCATGATACCATGGTTGATGAAGGAAGAAGGGTCTCACTCTCATCACAATTACTTCCGATGGGAAATATTAATTAACGTAACATTGTTTTTAGCTTATTGACCATGAGGTACATGTGTCAGAAGCAGGTTTTGAAAACGTGTAAGAAGAAGAAAAGGGGCTTGTATGGGAAAGGATGGATGTGATCACCAATTTAAAGAAAAAAAAAACAAAAACGTGTTGGGTGACTTTAGGTTTGGATACAGTCATCTGGAGGGCTTAAATACTGTTGTGAAATCCAGTCCTTGTTAAATTTTATCAGAGTCAGCCTGTCTGCATTCTCTGTAGTCAACCGTGTGCGTGTATCTGTGATGATTGCCCCAGTGGCACTGAAAACACGCTCTGACATCACACTAGCAGCAGGGCAGGGCAGGCCAGCACCTCCAAGGCATAGAAGGAGAGGTTGGGCCAACTATGCAGCTTGGGTACCCAGTAATTAAACAGTACAGAAGCTTCAGGAAAGATGCAGGTATGGTCACTTAGATAGTCGTTGACCATCTTGTTCAACTTCTCCCTCCTTGACATTGCTACTGTTCCAGCTAGTCCTTGGTGATGAGCCGGTTTATTGAAGATGGCCCAGTTTGTGGCTACTTTACTACCACCTCTTTTGGACCTGCTTGGCGTATCTCTCCCCATTAATGCATGCTGTTGCACAGAGCTGGTATCTCTGCTAGCAGTGGTGTCTGAGGGTGCTGTTGCCATCAAATGATCGACAACGGCCTTCTTGAAGAATTCCATTGTAAAACCCCTTGGTGATTGCAACAGTAGCGAAGGAAATTTGTCCTTGTACCGTGGGTCTAGAAAGGTGGCCAACCAGTATAGGTTGCTATTGAAAATGTGGATTACACGAGGGTCTTGGCACAGTCAGATATGAAGTGTGCCATGTGTGCCAAGCTGCAAAGAGGCAAATGTTCTGTGACCCCTGAAGGAGGAACAATACCCATCCTCTCCTCACACTGACTACTCTCATCCTCCTCTTCAGCCCACCCATGCTGGACAGACATGAAGCTGGGGTTGGGATTCCCCTCTGTGGCATGAGGTGTCCCCTCGGTACCACTGAAAAAGAAGTCCTCTCCCTCCTCATTTTCATCATCATCTTCATCCCCCAATGTTACCTGATGATATTGGCTGGGCTGGGTAGGATCACCCATTGTGAAATCTTGCTCCATACCCAGCTGCTGGGCACACAAAAATTCCATTTTTTGATTTTGCAGCGATTTTTTTCAGCAGACATAGCATAGGGATGGTTATGCTGATAATTCCCTGATCACCGCTCACAAGCTTGGTGCAGTATTCAAAGTTATCAAGCACCTCACAAATATCAGCCATCCACACCCACTCGACAGTTGTTAGGTGTCTTGTTTGAGTCTCAGTGTGACGGGCATGTTTAAGATGGTATTCAGAAAGTGCCCTCTGCTGCTCACTTACCCTTGCCAACATATATGTTGAGTTCCACCGTGTTGACAGGTCGCAAATGAGTCTGTGGTTTGGCAAATGAAATTGCTTTTAAAGCGCTGCAAGACCGGCAACAGCGGTTGAGGAGTGGCGGAAATGTGCGCAAATACGGCGCACCTTCTCAAGTAGGTACGGTAAGTCAAGGTATGTTTTTAAATTTCTGCACTACTAGGTTCAGCACGTGAGCCATGCATGGCACGTGTACCAGCTTCCCGAGCTTAAAAGCCGCCACCAGGTTATGCCCATTGTCGCAGACAACCAGACCAGGTTGGAGTTGCAGTGGGGAGAGCCCACAGATGGGTCTGTTTTATTCCTCGCCACAGTTCTGCTGCAGTGTGTGGTGTTTTACCTAAGCAGACTAGCTTCAGCAGAGCATTTTGCCACTTTGCCGACGCGCTGCTGCACAGATCCGAACTTGGGAGTGATGTGGAGGGTAATTCAGCGTAGGATGACGAGGCGGAGGAGGAAAAGGGGAGACTGGACGTATATGATGAGGCGGAATCCCTGATTGAGGTTGGGCCCGCTATTTGTGGCGTGGGTAGGATATGTGTTGATGGTCCAGTTTGACACTTTGTCCCACCCTCCACCAGGTTGAGCCAGTGTGCCGTGACAGATATGTATCGTCCCTGGCCACAAGTACTTGTCCACGTGTCTGTTGTAAGATGGACCTTCCCGGTTACGGCGTTGGTGAGAGCACGCGTTAGATTAAGACGTGCTGGTGTAACGCGGGGACGGCACACCGTGAAAAATAGTGCCGGCTGGGAACCGAGTATCGTGAGGCAACCAAAGCCAAAAGATCACGTAAAGACTGTGTCCCCACAAGCCTAAACGGCAACATGTCCACGGCTAGCAACTTGGCAATGTGCGCGTTCAGTATTTATGCTTGTGGGTGCATGGCTTGGTATTTACGAGTTCTTTCATACATCTGGGGCATGGACAATTGGGCGCTTTCCTGGGACAAACAAGTGGATGAGCTTGTTGTGGCCTGTGTCTGTGCAACCGCAGCTTTTGAGCAAGAGGTATGATGATCACCTGCTTCCTGCCCAGCAGATTGAAAAGGACGTATCACAGGCGACATGGCAGTAGTTTGACCCACAGTTGCATGCACTGATTTGGTACCCTGTTGTTCAGCCCAGCGACTAGGGTGCTTGGCTGCCATGTGTTTCTGCATACTGGTGGTGCTTTGGTTGCCTTTGCCCTGGCCTCTGCTCAGCTTCCTATGGCAGATGCTACAGATGACATTTGACGGCAACGCACCCTTGCCTTGACTTGGGGCACAGAGGGATTGCTCTTGACAACAGTTGACACACTTAGAACTCTGCTCAAACCAGTAGCCCTTGGTGCTACGTATCCACCTTCATCCTCTGTGCTGCTGTGCTGGCTATGCGTGCCACCGGTCCAAGTCGGATCGGTGGTGTCATCATCGATCACCTCGTCGCCCATGTCATCCTCCTACCGTGTTGATATTGGCGACTGGCCAGATGGCAACTGTGTGTCATCACCATCAGCCTCCACCTCTTCACCCGGTATATCATGTGTATGAAAATGGCTTTCTTCTGGTCGTGGGGTTTCAAATATTTGACCATCATCAACAGACGATACCCCCTCACGCTAATCTTCAATGTCGTGCGGTGAGAGGCCAGAGGCAACAAAAGAAAATGGACCAAACAGAACCTCGGAGTAAACAAGGTTGGGGTCAAATGTTTCCTGTGACTACTGACCGGGTGATGAACTAGGAACAGGTTGAGAATAGGATGACCCAGCGTTATCTGTATGGACAGTAGACTGTTTTGTCATGGACGATTGGGTGCTGCTAGAACATTTCCTTGAGGCCTTATCAGCCATCCAAGACAGTATCTGCTCTTGTTCTTCTGGCTTCCAGGCCCATTTATGTTCCAGACTGGGAAATTTCACCAGGAAATTAGATGCATCAACCTTCTTCAATCTCCCAGACTCTGTGCCTTGTTGGGCACCAACGATCCCACGTCCACGTCCCTTTCCCTTCACAATAGCCTTTTTAGGAATTTTGGATTTTTCTGCCATAGTTGCAGATGTTCAGATGCAGATATTGGTGAACAAGGAGCAGTTAGTGCTTTGTGGAAGGTAGCACTACAGCCTAGTTCTGCTTTGTGTTTTACAAACAGCACCGCAGCAGCAGAAAAAAATTGCCCTGAGGTTTAAGGTGAGATTACGCACCCCAGTAACCACATAAGACAGGGGTGCTGCCACAAAAAAATTGCCCTAAGGTTTAAGGTGAGATTACGCACTCCAGTCACCGCACAAGACAGCGGTGCTGCCACTAAGAAATTGCCCTGAGGTTTAAGGCGAGATTACGCACCCCAGTCACCACACAAGACAGTGGTGCTGCCACTAGAAAATTGCACTGAGGTTTAAGGCAAGATTATGCACCCCAGTAACCACACAAGACAGCGGTGCTGCCACAAAAAAACTGCCCTGAGGTTTAACCCCTTTCCGCCATCAGACGTACTATCCCGTCCATGTGCTCTGGGACTTAATTCCCAGGGACGGGATAGTACGTCATAGCGAACAGCGGCGCTCACGTGGTGAGCGCCGCTGATCGCAGCCAGGTGTCAGCTGATTATCACAGCTGACACCCGGCACAATGTGTCAGGGGCGGTCACGGACTGCCCCCGACACGTTAACCCCACGATCGCGGTGTACCGTGGGTTAAAGGAAAGCATCGGCAGGGAGAGGGCTCCCTCCGTGCTTCCCTGAGCCCCCCACGGCAGCACAATGTGAAGCGCTAACGTGGTAAGCGCCGCTGATCGCGGCCGGGTGTCAGCTGATTATCACAGCTGACACCCGGTACAATGTGTCAGGGGCGGTCACGGACCGCCCCAGACACGTTAATCCCACGATCGCGGTGTACCGTGGGTTAAAGGGAAGCATCGGCAGGGAGGGGGCTCCCTCCGCGCTTCCCTGAGCCCCCCACGGCAGCGCAATGTGCAGCGCTGCTGCGGGGGGCTCTTTCCCTACAGGCCCCCGGATCCAAGATAGCGACGGGGGCCTGTAGGGAGCCGACTTTCTCACTGCCTACAAAGCGCAGGCATGAGGAAGTCTGCAGCAGTGCCTGTGACAGATTGCTGATCTGTCACAGGACAGTGATGTCCCACCTGCGACAACGTAATAAAGTTAAAAAAAAAAAAAAAAGTGTAAAAATTATTTAAAAAAAAAAAAAAAAAAAATCGCTAAATAAATTAGTAAAAAAAAAAAAAAAACAATTCCCCAATAAATTCATTTTTTGAAAAAAAAAATAAATAAAAGTACACATATTTGGTATCGCCACGTCCATAACGACCCGCCCTATAAAACTGTCCCATTAGTTAACCTCTTTAGCGAACCCCTTAAAAAATAAAAAACGAAGCAAAAAATAATGATTTATCATACCACCGAACAAAAAGTGCAATAACGCGCGATCAAAAAGACGCATATAAATATCCATGGTACCGCTGAAAACGTCAGCTTGTCCTGCAAAAAATGAGCCGCCATACAGCGTCATCCGCAAAAAAAATAAAAAGTTATAGCTCGCAGAATAAAGCGATGCAAAAATAATTATTTTTTATATAAAATAGTTTTCATTGCATAACACTGCCAAAACATAAAAAAAAGACCTAAATGAGGTATCGCTGTAACCATACTGACCCGAAGAATAAAACCGCTTTATCAATTTTACCGCACGCGGAACGGTGTAAACGCACCCCCCCCCCCCCAAAAGAAATTCATGAAACGCTGGTTTTTCTTCATTCTGCGTCCCAAAAATCGGAATAAAAAGCGATCAAAAAATGTTACGTGCCCGAAAATGGTACCAATAAAAACGTCAACTCGTCCCGCAAAGAATAAGACCTCACATGACTCGGTGGGTCAAAATACGGAAAAATTATAGTTCTCAATATGTGGTGATGCAAAAACTATTTTTACAATAAAAAGCGTCTTTTAGCGTGTGACAGCTGCCAAACATAAAAACCGCCATAAATAGTAAATCAAACCCCCCGTTATCAACCCCCTAGTTAGGGAAGAATAATAAAATTAAAAAAATGTATTTATTTCCATGAGGGTTAGGGCTAGGGCTGAAATTAGGGTTAGGGGTGTGTTGTGGTTAGGGTTGTAGTTATAATTGGGGGGTTTCCACTGTTTGGGCACATCAGGTGCTCTCCAAATGCAACATGGCGTCTGATCTCAATTCCGGCCAATTCTGCGTTGAAAAAGTCAAATGGTGCTCCTTCCCTTCCAAGCTCTGCCATGCGCCCAAACAGTGTTTTACCCCCACATATAGGGTATCAGCATACTCACGACAAATTGCAAAACAACTTTTGGGGTCAAATTTCTCCTGTTACCCTAAGGAAAATAAAAAATTGGGGGCAAAAATATCATTTTTGTGGAAAAAAAAGATTTTTTTTATTTTCACGCCCAGGCGTTATAAACTTCTGTGAAGCACTTGGGGGTTCAAAGTGCTCACCACACATCTAGATAAGTTCCGTTGGGGGTCTAGTTTCCAAAATGAGGTCACTTGCGGGGCGTTTCAATAGTTTAGGTACATCAGGGGCTCTCCAAACGCACATGACACCCGCAGACCAATCCATCAAAGTCTGCATTCGAAAACGTCACTACTTCCCTTCCGAGCCCCGACGTGTGCCCATACAGTAGTTTTCTCCCACATATGAGGTATCAGCGTACTCAAGACAAATTGGACAACAACTTTTGGGGTCCAATTTATCCTGTTACCCTTGAGAAAATAAAAAAATTGGAGACTAATTGATCATGTTTGTGGAAAAAATACGATTTTTTTATTTTCATGCCTGGCCATTATAAACTTCTGTGAAGCCCTGGGGGGTTTAAAGTGCTCACCACACATCTAGATAAGTTCCTTAGGGGGTCTAGTTTCCAAAATGGGGTCACTTGTGGGGGTTTCCACTGTTCAAGCACATCAGGGGCTCTCCAAATGCGACATGGCTTTTGGGGTCCAATTTCTCCTGTTACCCTTGGGAAAATAAAAAAAATGGGGACTAAAAGATGTTTGTTGAAAAAATACGATATTTTTATTTTCACGCCCAGTCGTTATAAGCACTGGGGGGTTCAAAGTGCTCACCACACATCTAGATAAGTTCCTTGGGGGGGTCTAGTTTCCAAAATGGTGTCATTTGTGGGGGGTTTCTACTGTTTTGGTACATCAGGGGCTTTCCAAACGCAACATGGTGTCCGATCTCAATTCCAGCCAAAAATGTCAAATGGCGCTGCTTCCCTTACGAGCTCTGCCATGCGCCCAAATCGTCATTTACACCCACATATGGGGTATCAGCATACTCAGGACAAATTGCACAATAACTTTTAGGGTCCTGTTACCCTTGGAAAAATAAGAATTGAGGGTGAAAAGATCATTTTTGTGGAAAAAATATGATTTTGTAATTGTACCGCTGTACGTTATAAACTTCTGTGAAGCCCTTGTGGGTTCAAAGTTCTCACCACATATCTAGATAAGTTCCTTGGGGGGTCTAGTTTCCAAAATGGGGTCACTTGTGGGGGGTTTCCACTGTTTAGGTACATCAGGGGCTCTCCAAACGCGACATGGCGCCCGATCTGAATTCCAGCCAATTTTGCATTGAAAAAGTCAAACGGCGCTCCTTCCCTTCTGAGGTCTGCCATGCGCCGAAACAGTGGTTCCCCCCACATATCAGGTATCGGCGTACTCAGGACAAATTGCACAATAACTTTTGCAGTCCAATTTCTCCTGTTACCCTTGGTAAAATAAAAAAAATTGAAGCTGAAGTATTTTTTTTCTGAAAAAAAGTTAAATGTTCATTTTTTTTCTAAATATTCAAAAAATTCCTGTGACGCACCTAAAGGGTTAATAAACTTCTTGAATGTGGTTTTCAGCACCTTAAGGGGTGCAGTTTTTAGAATGGTGTCACTTTTGGGTATTTTCTATCGTATAGACCCCTCAAAGTGGCTTCAAATGTGATGTGGTCTGTAAAAATAAAATGGTGTTGTAAAAATGAGAAATCGCTGGTCAACTTTTAACCCTTATAACTTCCTAACGAAAAAAAAAAATTTGGTTCCAAAATTGTGCTGATGTACAGTAAATATGTGGGAAATGTTATTTATTAAGTTTTTTGTGTGCCGTATCTCTGTGATTTAAGGGCATAAAAATTCAAAGTTGGAAAATTGTGAAATTTTCAAAATTTTTGCCAAATTTCCGTTTTTTCACAAATAAACGCAAGTTATATGAATGAAATTTTACCACTAACATGAAGTACAATATGTCACGAGAAAACAATGTCAGAATCACTGGGATCCATGGAAGCGTTTCAGAGTTATAACCTCATAAAGGGACAGTGGTCAGAATTGTAAAAATTGGCCCGGTCATGAACGTGCAAACCACCCTTGGGGCTTAAGGGGTTAAGGTGAGATTACCCACCCCAGTCACTACACAAGACAGCGGTGCTGCCACTGAAAAATTGCCCTGAGGTTTAAGGAGAGATTACGCACCCCAGTCACCACACAAGACAGCGGTGCTGCCACTAAAAAATTGCCCTGAGGTTTCAGGCAAGAATACGCAACCAAGACACCACACAAGACAGCGGTGCTGGCTGCGTGTCAGTTGTACAGTAGCGTGCGTGCGTAATAGTCGCTGCCTGTGAACACAGCACTGCAACAGCACAAAAAAACTGCCCTAAGGTTTAAGGCAAGAATACGCGCCCCAGACACCACACAAGACAGCGGTGCTGGCTGCGTGTCATTTGTACAGTAGCGTGCGTGCGTACTATTCGCTGCCTGTGAACACAGCACTGCGACAGCACAAAAAAACTGCCCTAAGGTTTAAGGCAAGAATACGCACCCCAGACACCACACAAGACAGCGGTGCTGGCTGCGTGTCAGTTGTACAGTAGCGTGCGTGCGTACTATTCGCTGCCTGTGAACACAGCACTGCGACAGCACAAAAAAACTGCCCTAAGGTTTAAGGCAAGAATACGCACCCCAGACACCACACAAAACAGCGGTGCTGGCTGCGTGTCAGTTGTACAGTAGCGTGCGTGCGTAATATTCGCTGCCTGTGAACACAGCACTGCAACAGCACAAGAAAACTGCCCTAAGGTTTAAGGCAAGAATACGCACCCCAGACACCACACAAGACAGCGGTGCTGGCTGCGTGTCAGTTGTACAGTAGCGTGCGTGCGTAATATTCGCTGCCTGTGAACACAGCACTGCAACAGCACAAAAAAACTGCCCTAAGGTTTAAGGCAAGAATACGCACCCCAGACACCACACAAGACAGCGGTGCTGGCTGCGTGTCAGTTGTACAGTAGCGTGCGTGCGTAATATTCGCTGCCTGTGAACACAGCACTGCAACAGCACAAAAAAACTGCCCTAAGGTTTAAGGCAAGAATAAGCACCCCAGACACCACACAAGACAGCGGTGCTGGCTGCGTGTCAGTTGTACAGTAGCGTGCGTGCGTAATATTCGCTGCCTGTGAACACAGCACTGCAACAGCACAAAAAAACTGCCCTAAGGTTTAAGGCAAGAATAAGCACCCCAGACACCACACAAGACAGCGGTGCTGGCTGCGTGTCAGTTGTACAGTAGCGTGCGTGCGTAATATTCGCTGCCTGTGAACACAGCACTGCAACAGCACAAAAAAACTGCCCTAAGGTTTAAGGCAAGAATACGCACCCCAGACACCACACAAGACAGCGGTGCTGGCTGCGTGTCAGTTGTACAGTAGCGTGCGTGCGTAATATTCGCTGCCTGTGAACACAGCACTGCAACAGCACAAAAAAATTGCCCTAAGGTTTAAGGCAAGAATACGCACCCCAGACACCACACAAGACAGCGGTGCTGGCTGCGTGTCAGTTGTACAGTAGCGTGCGTGCGTACTATTCGCAGCCTGTGAACACAGCACCGCAACAGCACAAGAAAACTGCCCTGCAGGGGTAAATGTGACCCCAGAAAAAGCTGGGAAAACGGTCACTACTCAGTCCCTGAGGACCCTCCCTGACCTTATACTTCAGCTCTGAAAAGAGCTTTTGGGCTTCACAGAGAATTTCTGGATGATTTGCGCCAACAAACACAATTCTCCCTAGCAGCGGCTCACACTCTCCCTACACTAGCTGTGTTCTGCATGCAATGTGCAGAAAATGGCGGCGGCAGGGCTTAGATAGAGCCAGGCTATGATGACTCATAGCCTATGACGCTGGGCGCCAGCCAATCCTAGTAATGCCGCCCACAACCAAGAACGGTGCGGCATTACTGTGATTGGCAACTGCTGGGCGGGAGAACCGAACAGTGCGAGGCGAGTAGTGAAATACTCGCTATGTACCGAGTACCGCGAATACCGCATTACTCGCCGAGTACCGAATACCCACGAATATGCTCGCTCATCCCTAGTTATTACGCTTTATTGTAATTTACTGTTGGATGTCACGGGGTCCTTCTCCGGTATCAAACAATCAACAGAGCAAAAGAAGAGTGAACAATTCCAAGACCATTATTTAGGCAAAAATAAGAAAGGTCAATATACAATCCACCACATACAGGATAAGATAGTTTAGAAGCTAAATGCAGTTCAATAACAGGATAAAAGTCCAATAATCCAGCAAAAAGAGGATAACATAGTCAATATACTCTCTTTCTCTCTGAGGTGCTGTGTTCACATCATTATCTCACATAGGATCTAATCTGTGTCTCACCTCCCTGATATTTTAAAAGTCCCCCTTCCTCATTCACAGGTCAGGGGGGTAGGTCCCAGGGGCTCATTGCTTCAACAAGCAAGGTCAACATGTCATTAGCATTTTAGCTAACAGCATTATTCACTGACCCTGTGGAAAGATAGCAGTACAGTACATTAGGGGGCTGATATCAGTTGGCAGCAACAGCCATTCATCAATCAGCAAATAAATCGTCCTACAAGAGAACATCATGAAAATCAATAAAATATTAATACAAATGAAATGATACACATACCTTATCCCACCATCACATTAAATACTTAATAAAAACAGTTTATGTGAATAGACAGGAAAGGAGAAGGAATATGTATTGTGAGGTAGCGCTGTCATTTAGTTAGGGGATCACTCGCTTGCAGCCACAAAACCAGATCCGGCACGGATTTTCCATCAAATCAATACAGTCCTTGCGGTTTATTCACCATCATAAACCATCACAGCAACAGACAGTTCACTTAACAGCATAGCGTCCATTATAGTGCTTCGCTCTGGTTATCAATGTCCAGTACGCAGGCTCTCTTAGCCTCACAATTATCTCACCCACGTCAGGGCTCCTCATGCGGCTTCAGCATCCCGCACACGTTTATCCCCTCCAGGGAACTCTCAGGCACACATCGCCATTGCTCACAGCGTCCACACGTGCTGTCAGGCAGGAAGCTCCAGCTCAGCGGGACCTTCCACACTGGACCAACCAGGTACCAGCATTCACCACATGTGACCTACCCTGGTCACATTATATGGTCTATAGCCACGCCCACCGGGTCACATGACTATGACCTCATCACAGGTCCATCACACACTCACATAGCCTTTTACTACAGGCATTTTCAGACCCACCCCTGGGTGGGTTTGTAGGTAACTAGAATCTGCCCATCTCTCTAGTTACCTGGAGACTTCTCCCTTAAGCCCCTGTTACACACTGCGATATCACTAGCAATATCGCTGTAAAGTCACCGATTTTGTGACGTTGCAGCGATATTGCTAGCGATATCCCTGCATGTGATACTTACCTCCGACCGGCTCCCCCGCTGGTTATCGCTGATTGCGCGAGAAGCTCCTGGATCATTTCTCGTTGGTCACTTCCTGCGGCGCTTCCTGCTGTGAGGACGAGTGACGCGTGGAGCCGGGTGGGAGGACGCAGGATCGCCGCGTCTGACAGGTAAGTAGCGATCCCAGTCCCCTGCGATGTCGCTGGTGAGATCTGCCTGAGTGGCAGCTCACTAGCGACCACCTAGCGATGCACCAGCGATCCTGACTGCGTCATATCGCTAGTCGGGATCGCTGGTGCATCGCTAGGTGTAACGGTACCCTTACACTTTGAAACAACACCTCAGCACTATCATTGCTGATCAATAAGCATACCTAAGTCTCCATCTCAAGGCCAACCACCTTGAGATACATAACCATCCTTCAGGATTCTGCCACTCATCCGTTCTCTTGGGACATCCACACAGCGCCCCCTAGTGGACACAGTGGTTACTACACCACATACCTCCCCAATCTGTTCAAACTTGTGGGGTTGAACACACAACATTACATCAGGCTCTCGAGACCGGGCACTCATTGCCCCTTGCCCCACAGGTCGAGAGAACAGTCTCCATCTATCATACGGCCTCATCTCTACGTAAGGCCTCCCCCGCCCCCAGCGGTCAGCATATCGGTCCTGATCTTTGACCCTCCAGTCACAGTCTGTCTGTGTCATCAGACACTGTCCAGTCACCACCTTCCACTCTCTGTTTGTTCCGTTCCCCGACCAGCTCCCCCGGTTGGTAAGGTCATCCGTCTTACTTGATTCTACTGTCTGGCCTGAGTCTGACAAACTCAGCGTCTCAAAGGAACTAATGTCTCTCAGCCTCGTACGGCCCATCGAACTGCCACTCACTGACATTCTTCGGCCACCTGCCCTGTCACTTCTTGGAGGAACCCTTCGGGTCCTTACATCTTGTTGGGTTGGAGGCGGCCGCCACCTGGTATCCCGTACTTCTTTATTAATTCGCTGGCTGTCCAGCCTCAACTGCTCAATTTCTTGCAGGTACCCCACTCGATACTCCACGAGCATTCGAAAGTCTCTCAGGCTTTCTACAGAGCCAACTACCATGCTGGATATCCTACCCACCTCACTGGATACCGGGTCTTCATCATCATCAGGAGGGATCCTCACCCTCACCACACCGGAGATATTTACAAGGTCCTGCATTACCTTCCCGGATCTTCCAATGATTCTCCCAATCAGAGCTTTGGGTACTGAAATCACCTCTTTCTGCAAACCCCGCCTATCAATAGCCTCCCTTGCTAACTCTAGGCATCGAGCAGCTTTCACATTACTCTGCCTGACCAACTGTTTGACGTGGAGACACTGCAAATGCATCTCTTTCGAGACAGCTACTCGGCTTGATGTATCTTCTCTGACTGATACTATCACCAACTGCCGAGTCTCAGGTGCCCAGTGCACCTTACACGCTTTGACCGCCTCTTTGAAAGCCTCATGCACACCTTCCTCAGCAAAGGCTTCTTTCATGTCTTCTGGAACATCAATCACCAACTTGAAGGTCGTGGCCTTGCTCTCTTCCTGGCCAGGAGGCTCTGGCTTTACCACGGACACTTCCCTCTCTACAGTTGACCCGACCAGGTGACTGTCTTCTTCAGTTCTTTGTTCACCAACTTCAGGAGATCTCATCTCTTCACTACCCTCTGCCAAGATGGGTACTGGCAGTTCCATCTTGTTTTCACTAGGACCCGGCCGCTCTACATCTCCGTCCAAGCTCTTCTCCCGCAGAAGACTTTTACTACTCCTCTGAGTTCTTCCATCTCTTCCCTAAGGGTCTTGTTCACATTGTGCCACATTGACAAGTGACCTCTGAGCTCCAAGACTTCTTTCTCAAGCCCTTCCACATCCTCTCAAGGTGTTGTTCACGCTGTGCCACGTTAACAGGTGACCTCTGAGCTTCAGGACTTCTTTCTCGAGCTCCTCCACTCTGTGCTCGGCCGTTTGTCTCATCACTCTTTCTCGTTCGAGATGTTCCTTCACTGTCTCTTTTATTAACTGTATCTCCTGCTCTTGTTCTCTTTTGACCAGCATGTGTTGCACCACTATTTCTTTAATTATATCGTCAAAGGGTACCTCTGGGTTAGTACCGTCAGTCGAGCCCCCGTTACCCTCTGACTGTGTTTCTACTTCTGTTATCTTCTCGATCAGGTTACCACCAGTCCTGTCACGAGTTTCAGTCAGCACAGCACTAGAGTCTGTCCTAGTGGTGGCTACTGGCAACAACACATCACAGTCACACCACACCGTACGGTGAACTCCCAAGGCACTCTCTATCCGTGTGTCAGCTCCGCTCTTTTTGTTTACCCCACCATTCTCATTCACACTGTGGTACCCTTCAGGTGACGACAGTTCAGTAAATTCGTCCAACGCCATTCTTTCTCCGGTCGTTCCTACGTCTGGCCTGTCCACATTAGGGGGTGTCAGCGTCTCAGTGTCTCCTAGCCCCACAGTAGAAACGTCTCTATCCTCCTGCCCCACATCATCAAATATGACAAAGTCCCGGCGCCTTTCAAAGGTATGCACTAAGTTTGGTGGCATACTACCACCTTGGCACTGCCCCTTTGTCATCTCAATCAGGACTCTGTCTATCTTATAATTCACAATGACCCCGTGGACGCAGCAAACTCTGACGTTTTTCTCGGTCAGAGATAAAACGAGCGGAGTTCCTGTCAGAGTCACCTGGCTCTTTGAGTCCAGCTTACCAGGGACTCCTTCCTGGTACAGCATCACGGTACACACCTGCGGCCCATCGTTACTATCCGGAAAGGATATCCCACATTCTGACCAAGACATACACACACACTGCGGTACTCCAGACATACCCACTGAGTAACCCAGTGCTGTCATTTCTTCAAACTCGGCCCCTTTCTGGACCACCACCCCACTTTGGGTTGCCGTCCCCTCCCGGGACTCCACCCCCTTACGGGATCTCCCCATGTCCGTTATACAGGTCTTCTCAGACCACAGTTCACACAACACCGTTTATGTCTTAACGATACCACACAAGTCCCTGTTGGCACCACCACAGCTCCTGCTGTCACCGATCACCGACACCACACCAGTTCCTTCTGGTGCTGCCACAGCTCCTGCTGCGCCGTCTTCGTGGACCCGCCAATCCACCGGAAGCCGCTTGTCCCTTTCGTAACCCCGCCGAATTACCGGAAGTCGTTTGTCCCCTTCGTGACTCTCACTGAGCCACCGCAGGCTGAGTTGAGAAAAGAAGAAAAAAAACACACCACAAAAAAACCTCACGTGTCCTGTCTGTGTGCTATTCAGGACGTACCGTCTCCGCCTGAGACCGTCCAACACACAGGGCACACCGGGTGCTATTCAGGGGGCCGACCCTCCTCCCAGGGTCTCCCAACACACCGGTCTCACCAGGTCCAGGGGTTTAGCGGGTGCTCTTCAGGACATCCGTCTCCACCTGAGACTGCCCAACACTCATGCCTCACCAGGTCCAAGGTCATACCACGTGCTCCAGGGATCCGATTCTTATCCCAGAACCTCCCAACACTGACCCTCCAGGACCTTGCTCACTGAACCCTCCAGGTACACAGTCTTTATCACTGACCCAGGTCAGTACCACACGAACACCTGTCCATTACCTGTGTCAGCCACACAGGTCCTCGGATACCTCTTCTCCACAGAGGCAACCTATAGCAAACCACAGTCTCTTTCTCACTGAACCGGTCAGTACAATACGGCTTTCACGACCGTCACCTGCTGGCCGCACAGGTTCTCGGACCCCTCTACCACAGAGGTATCCTGTAAGTCTTTTCTCCTGGGGAAACGGCCGCACTGGGCTCACCGATCCGGACAGTGTCTTACTCACTAGACCGCCCCACGGTTCCAGAACCACAGCCGGGCAGTGGCTTCCCCAACAGTCAGCCTTCCTGGCTCAGTGTTGCCAGCACTGCAACATATGCCTTTGGAAACCGTTGCCCTTAGCAACCGAAACTTTGCAGTCCTCTTCCGTTGCTCCCAGCAACAAGGCTACAACAATGCCCATAGCTTTCTCCACCAAATGTGAGGTAGCGCTGTCATTTAGGTAGGGGATCACTCGCTTGCAGCCACAAAACCATATCCGGCACAGATTTTCCATCACATCAATACAGTCCTTGCGGTTTATTCACCATCATAAACCATCACAGCAACAGACAGTTCACTTAACAGCATAGCGTCCATTACAGTGCTTCACTCTGGTTATCAATGTCCAGTACGCAGGCTCTCTTAGCCTCACAATTATCTCACCCACGTCAGGGCTCCTAATGAGGCTTCAGCATCCCGCACACGTATATCTCCTCCAGGGAACTCTCAGGCACACATCGCCATTGCTCACAGCGTCCACACGTGCTGTCAGGCAGGAAGCTCCAGCTCAGCGGGACCTTCCACACTGGACCAACCATGTCCCAGCATTCACCACATGTGACCTACCCTGGCCACATTATATGGTCTATAGCCACGCCCACAGGGTCACATGACTATGACCTCATCACAGGTCCTTCACACACTCACACAGCCTTTTACTACAGGCGTTTTCAGACCCACCCCTGGGTGGGTTTGTAGGTAACCAGAACCCGCCCATCTCTCTAGTTACCTGGAGACTTCTCCCTTACACTTTGAAACAACACCTCAGCACTATCATTGCTGATCAATACACATACCTAAGTCTCCATCTCAAGGCCACCCACCTTGAGATACATAACCATCCTTCAGGATTCTGCCACTCATCCGTTATCTTGGGACATCCACACAGCGCCGCCTAGTGGACACAGTGGTTACAACACCACAGTATTTACAGACATGTTAATAATCAGCTGCAAGCTTTAAGTCTTTCGGTTATAAGGATGGCCAGTATCAGCAGAAACATTTTACAGAATGACCTACCTCAACATACTCAATATGTAGTAACTGTTCGCCCATTGTTAGATTTTTTTTGTGTGAAAAAGTATACAAAAAACCATTATTTAATAACAAGTTAATAAAAAAAATTATCTAAAACTATATAACAAAAATATATTTAAAGCCTTACCGCAAATTGTTCATTTCTGTGACATTCCTGTGATTCATGCTGAGTTTTCCTTTGGAATTCTTTAACTTTCAATTGGGCATTTCTCTGTAGTTCCACTATGTCAACATTTCTCTGTAGATCCAGAACATCTGGTTGTTCATTTCTCTGAGGCTCAAAATTGTCAAGTTGTGCACCTCTATGTACTTCTACAGAATGAGCGGCTTGCTGTTGTAGTAGCATATACAGTTCATGTTGTCGCATAAGATGCTGGTGAGAGAACAGCTGAAGCTGGTGAGCGTGCTGGAATGAAGTAGGTGCCGAGGAATACAATGAAGGCCAGAGGGGAGAAGTCCGATCAAGCATTTCTGCTGAGTAGCACCAAAAAAAAAAACCCCAACAAAACAACACAATATTACTACACTTTATTTTGTGCCAAACAATTTGAGCCAAACATAAGTAATTTATATTTTTAGAAAATTTGAATGAGCCCTATTAATCACGTATGGTAGTTTTTAGATGTTTGCATACGTGAACATCAGCATGGAGCCTGTAACTTGACAGGTCACTTTTCTGTGGCATGCTTTCATGGTCGACAGCTCACGTAGGCGCAGTCATTTCCAGGGGTGCCTCATGTGCAGTAATGATCTGATGATGTTGCGAGAGCTGACTATCCATCTGCGCATGTGCCGACCCCCGGGAATGACAGTCTGTGAAATGTGGCCGGGGAGCAGGTCACAGAAAGGTCACCTGTCAATCACAGGTAGGAGTCAGGTGCCTGGAGGACAAAGAGGCCAAAGACCTTTAAAGGGAATCGGTCACCCTTTTTTGACTATTTGCTGCCAGCACCGACATCAGGGGCTTATCTACAGCATTCTGTAATGCTGTAGATAAGCCTCCGATGTAACCTGAAAGATAAGAAAAACAAGTTAGATTATACTCACCCGGGGGGGGGGGGCGGTCCGGTGCAATGGGTGTCGCGGTCCGATGCCTCCCATCTTCATACGATGCTGTCCTCTTCTTTTCTTCCTGCTGTGGCTCCGGCGCACTGCTCTGCCCTGTTGAGGGCAAAGTCCTGCAATGCGCAGGCGCCGAGAGAGGTCAGAGAGGTCCGGCGCCTGCGCACTGTAGTATTCTGCTCTGACCTCAACAGGGCAGAGCAGTGCGCCTGCCCCGGAGCCACGACAGGAAGGAAAGAAGAGGACGGCATCATATGAAAATGGGAGGCGCCGGACCGCGACACCCATCGGACCAGACGCCGGGGTGAGTATAATCTAATTCCTTTTTCTTATCTTTCAGGTTACATCAGGGGCTTATCTACAGCATTACAAAATGCTGTAGATAAGCCCCTGATGTTGGTGCGGCAGCAAATAGTCCAAAAAAAGGGTGACAGATTCCCTTTAAGGGCAGGCCAAAAATCTGCAATTGTGAGCTCATTTGCATAAGAAATCACAAATGGATGACAAGACAACAGAGATACAGACTTGTAATATAAAAAGTATGGAAGTTATCATTGCAGGTAGTTTACAATCATGTTATTTTGGGGTCTGAAAACCTGCTTATCGATTTCCTTTAAAGCACAATCACTGCAACATTTGCATGGGTTTTAGTACCTTTAAATTCTCCTATATGAAGACACAGTCATCATAGGAATGGATTGTAAAACAAATTGGAATCCTACCAGACATCTTGTCATCTGGTCTTCATCCTCATGTTCCCGGATATTTAGATGTTTATTGATTTATGTGGAAGAACTACAATAATGAGGACTTGTTACCAAGTCAAAAATAACCAGTGCAGAATCATAATGGCAGGTCAGTTTTAGCATTTTGTGAACCTAGTAAAAAAAAGTCAAAACAAAAAACAAGTGTGGTATTGCACTTTTTTTTTGCAATTTCACCGCACTTGGAATTTTTACACTGACACTATATACAGAGCTCCTGTGTATAATGTCACCGGTGATCATTGTATTGACTGTACACTGACACTATATACAGAGCGCCTGTGTATAATGTCACTGGTGGTCACTGTATTACCTGTACACTGACACTATATACAGAGGTACTGAGAATAATGTCACTGGTGGTAATAACAGTATTGTTATTATTGTGGTTTGTATTCATGATCAGTATTGTAGTATTCGGTCACTATGTGGTGGTAATTTGTGGTCTGGTCACGGTGTGGCAGTATTTCTCCTTGTATGTGGTATTATTTGGTCCCTATATGCTGGTAATGTTTCATATTATTCGGTCACTATGTGGTGGTAATATGTGGTCTGGTCATGGTGTGGTTGTATTTGTCCTTTGTATGTGGTATTATTCGGTCACTATGCGGCCTGGTATTTCTTCCTGTTTGTAGTGGTATTGGTCTTGGTATAGGGGATTGTGTTGTGTATGGTGGCCATTTGTTCTCTCTGATATCAATTAGGAGAAGATTCTTTATTTCCATTAGAGATTAAATACTTTGTACACAGCGGCAGAGATGCACTTACAGGGGTTTTCCTGTGGAAAAAAGTAATCACCTAGCCACAGGATAAGTGATAACTTATTAATTGGTGGGGTTCTGACTACTTGGACCCATACAGTAAAATGTAAAACTTTTTTTTCCCCATTAGACTGGTAGTGGCATGTCCGAATTGACCACTGATCCATTCATTCCCTCAGTGGCGGCAGATTTTTTTTTAGAAGCCCAAAGAGAACGAATGGAGCTGCAGTCAGATGTCCCACCTGCCACTCCATTTAAAATGGGGATGGTCCTATCAACGATAAAACTTCCTCATTCTTCCGATCGGTGCAGTTTCTAATGGTCGGACCCAAGACATCACCTAACCCATGGAGCCCATGGATCGGTGATAACTTGCTTTAACCAAAGAACCCCATTAATGTAAACTACCGTAATTATACATCCCAGTTATGGGGGCGCACAGTAGATATGCAGGAGCCCCCTGTGTTTTACAGCTGATGCGCCACTATAATGAGGATAACGACAGATATTTGCATATAGCTGTAGGGTGGCCCCTAGATTCCATTCGCCTGGTGGGTCCCAGACACCTCAGTCCGACCCTGGGTGTAATAATAAAAATATTAGCAAATACTTGCAGTTAGAAATGTAGTATAAGTTCTTCTGATTTCCTATGTCTCTTTCCTCATGTGGAGGCATTGCAGGACCCTTAGGTATCTATGGCATGTTCGTTTCAGGGAACATTATAAATCTATCATGTCAAACAAGGGTGTACCACGATTGATTCACCATGTCAGAGATATGTATGCAGGGGACCCGAACGTTTTAGTATTTGCGGGCTTGGAGAAAGTGGAGCTGCCCCCACAGGGGGAGACCTACACAAACTTCTACTAAGACGTGAAGCTCGGTGGATTATGCAGACTAATGCAATGGGCCCCAAGGGATTTAACGACAGGGTGGATATGTCTATTTTCTTATAGTACTTTTCCCTAATAATATTTATATATCACTTATTTCTTGTAGTTTCCTAGTAATGTTTCGCCAGTATAGATGGTAGATAATACTATAATCATATGAACATTAATTATTGAGAAGATCTCATATACTGGGACATGCATCCACAAATAAAAAATAATATACATGATACATCACTGAATATGTGGATATGTTTGTAGGCATCTCATGCCTGTTCCTTTATTTTTATGGTCATTTTCAGAGTGCATAATTTTTTGCATAATAAGGTTGCATGTTATTAATGTTCTGTTTAATATGTCATCTGATTGTCTATGTAGTGTGCAAGGCAGATACATGTTTAGAACAAAAAAGTTTGGTATATATACTCATTAATATAGAGTCTGACGAACCAGATTATGATAAAAAAGACATTATTATAATTATCATGGCGATATTTAGATTGCACATTTTTTGTATATAATCAGTCTGTATGTTATTAATGGGTAGTTCAACATTCCATTTTGCTTATTTATTCAGCGTGCAAGACAGGCATATATTTGCAGCAAAATAGTTTTGTGGATAAATATGTATTTACATATTATAATGAACTAGATTATAGTGTAATAGGATTTTTCCTCATACCCTCCTTTTCCTCATTTCCTCCTTTTCCTCTTTTTTGTGGATAAATATGTATTTACATATTATAATGAACTAGATTATAGTGTAATAGGATTTTTCCACACGTTTATGTGACATTCTGTATGTTTTCATGCTTGCATCTTGTTTTAAATTGTTTTTTAAATGTCTATGTATTTCATGTCATTATTGTCAGGAACACCGCACTGAACTTGCTCACTGAGCCAGTGCGCGAGTCCTGAGTACAAAAACTGCACAAAGATACCTGTGGAGCGGGGCAGCAATGGTGACGATGCATGCTCCAGGCTCACAGGACCTGAAGCATGTGACTGCTGAGGGCGTGGTCTAAACTCCAGAGAGCTAGGAGCTGCGGAAAACTCCTAAAAGGGTAACTACTGGACAATGTTACCAAGGGGCATGGACAGAGACAGAAACCAGATCAAGCCGGGGTCAAAGGACGAGATAGCAATACAGTACCAAAGGGTTAGGCAGAATGGATAGTCAGGACGTAGCAATAGATCAGAAAACCAGAACGGGCAATAGACGGTACAATAGGGACAAACTGTAACAGAGTAACGATAGCCAAGCCAGGAGGTCAGAACCGGAGAAGACAATAGTACCAAAACGAGAGACGGAGTACACAATGAGGGGACAGACCGGATCTGACAGGGGAAGCAAACAAGCAATGCAGTATACACGCACACTAGGGGTCAGACACACAGCCAGAACAACAGTATAGCTGACAGAGAACCCTGGTAAAGAGTGAGTATAAATACCCCTCCCAGATTGAGAAAGAGGCCACGTACACTTAACCCTGTGAGTGCAGGGCAAGAACCCTGTCCAAACCATGACAATTATGGCAGCAGCTGTAGGAGAAGGAGCAATAAGGTGGCATGGTATAATTTCCCACGTCACAACCTTCTACTCACGGAACTGTCGAAGCGCTAGTAAGCACGAAACGGCCGTCGTCAGTCATTGCTCACTCCTCCCTCCAGCCTCCCGGCCATGAAGTTTTAATGTGGATTGCTAAATAAAGCGGACTCTTTCACCTGGATCAGTGACTGTTATGCTATTCTTTCCTCTTATTGTATCTACGGCTACGACCACTGATACAGTGACAGTTAGCCATTTGCTAGTGGTGGTAACCTAAGCTCCTGCAATGCCCGCATGAGGAAAGAGTTTAAGAAAATATCACCATTACCCAACAAAAAGAGCAAAGTGCATCCACACCACTGCAGCCACCAGGTACCTTGTTCACATTGCTCCCCTGCTGAAGATTTTTATGCTACAATAAAGTTTGGATTTTAAGGATGGTGAGTGCCAGCCCTTTTCTTCTGCCTTTGGATATTATCATTATTACACCTACTACATATTGTGATAGGATCTTGGAGATGGGAATACCACTTTAAAGGGGTTGTCCAGTCTTAAACTACAAGTCTGTAGCTGTCATAAGTAACGGTGTTGAGGATGACAGTCATTGACTGCAAATATAAAAAATCCTGGGCACATCCCTATTAGATAGGTGCGGCAGGTAACAGTCTAGCCGTAATGTGCCCGAGGGCATGCATCCTCATACTAGCAGTTACATGATAGTCGTTGCCAGATTCGGCACCTTGGAATTCACACAGCGCGCGGTGCACGCAACGTGAGGAATCACACGTCTAAAGTAACTCCATGACTTCAGACTTGTAGATTAAGTCCAGACAACCCATTTAAACTTTTTTTCCATTCTGTTTTTATGTAAGTGTAATGTGCTTCTATTTACGCTTCAATCTTTTACCTACCAAAATGTGATAAATGATCAGCTGGAATGACCACAATTTGGCCACTGTGTGTTTCTCTTGCAAAATTGTAAGCAGATGGAAATGACGTTGCTACTCCTTGTGGTACTGATGGATTCATTCCCTGGTGAAGTGGAGAATGAGCTAAACCTAGGAAAAACAGACAAAAAAAACATAAGACAAAATGGTTACAGAGTACCTGTTAATAATACTTATAACTTATTTGTGCAGTAACTGCACAGTTGTTGCAGAAAAAAATATGTAAAAGAAAACATACATTCAGTTAATTGCGCAGGTTAATCTGGTTATGGGTAATCTGGTTATAGGGAGAGGTTAAAAACAAAATGAAAATTTTGCCACAGTGGTTTTTGAGTGTTTACCGTGTGGGATTAGTGTTGAGGTTTTTAAAATATTTTTTCACTTTATTATTTGGCACACTAAAGCTATGTTCACATGTCCAGTAATCATCTTTCAAAACAGATCCAGCAGCAAATAGGGATGAGTGAACCTGTGGATGTTCGTTGGGTTAGGTTGAACTGCAGTTTAAAGATCGGTTCAGGTACCAGAACTTGACCAAAACCCCATAGATCCATTCTTATACCAGAATGGACATATGATGTGATTTTTTTTTACATCAAGCATCCTGATGAACCTCTAAGATTGGGAAACGCTTTGAAGCACAGATGCAACCTTCGTTATGAACAACCAATGATAAGTTATCACTATTTGAGATTTATTATGATGTGGTCCTCCCTACATGGTGACCTTTATAATGTGTAAGTGTATCATCAGAGTGTTTAATAAGGACAGCTAGTGTTATCTAGAGAAAGACATCGTTTAGCTGAGGCGCCATATCTCATACATCTAGGATGCCAACCCAATCTCAGTGGCTGGGCTGGGTCAGCCTAATGGATCATCCAGGGTGTGATAGATTTTGTGCTATGACCTGTAATATCTATGTCTTCTTCTATCCACTAAGTCAGATCATTAAAAGTGATGAGCGACCATGCTCTAATACACTGCTATTCGAGCATGCTCGGGTGTTATCTGAGGATCTTGGGCGTGCTCAGATAATATGTTTGAGTCCCTGTGGCTATCCAAGAAGTATCATTTCTCCTTATGGAGAATGACATGCTAAGCATGTCGAGGTGAGGAGACTTAAAGCCGCAATGCTCCTCTGGGAAATATGCTAATTATGCAAATTGTCTCTTCAGAGAGGAAGAGAACTAGAACTCTAGTGCCACCTATTGGAGAGACAATTTGCATAATTTGCATATTTCCCAGAGGAGCATTGAGGCTTTAAGTCTCCTCACCTCGACATGCTTAGCATGTCATTCTCCATAAGGAGAAATGATACTTCTTGGATATCGGTCAGACGCCTCTCTCACAGCCAAACCAGATCTCCCACTTTGCACTGATGAGGGGCAGTACCCGAAACACAGTGTCTGCAAATGGAGTTTCTGGCTTGGCTTTTATCCTAAGTCATGTAAGAAGGCTCGTTAAAGGGTCAACATTGACTTTTAGGATTGCTACCTCCAATAGGTGGCACTAGAGTTCTAGTTCTCTTCCTCTCTGAAGAGACAATTTGCATAATTAGTCCCTGTGGCTGCATGTGTTGCTTCTGACTCAACAGATAGAAGACATGTAGCACGGGGACTCGAACATATTTTTCAAGCACAATGCAGACGCTCGATTAGCACACAAGCATGCTTGGATAGCACCTAATGCGAGAAAATTCGCTCATCCCTAATCACTGAAATGGCTGTCCACTACTAGGACAATCCCTTCTTAAACGAAATGTTCTGCCCCGACAAAATAATAAAGCCTATACACCCCTCTCGTGCCGGCTCAAGCAGGGTAGGCACTCGCAGTCACCGAGCTGTAGTGCTGTGGAATGACACTTGGTGCCCGGGGTTCAATCACCGCTGGTGTCACTGTCTCTGCCTTTGGACAAACTGAACATGAAGAGGAAGTCCAGGATCACCAGAATCCCTGGCGTTCTCTCCATGTTCAGTTTGTCCGAAGGAGGAGAGAGCGACGCCAGTGCTGATTGGGCGCCAGTGTCACGTCACAATACAGCAACACAGCCCAGGGGAGAACAAGGCCTGACACCGCGGGAACGGCGCCGACACGAGAGTGTCTTTAAGCACTATAAGCCTTACTATTTTATCGGGGCCGAACATTTTCTATAAGAAGGGGTTGTCCTACTTCTGGACAATCCCTTTAAAGCTTTCTAATATTTCCCATCTTGCATGTTTAATAGACTTATCTGTATATGTACATCTTTTATTGGACTCACATGCTTAACGTGGAGATAGATTATCTGGACATATAATAATTTTTAGCTACTGCATCTATCCATTTTTTTTGGACAACCCACAATACTACTTATCTGCTTCAGGCAGTCCTGGTGGTCTGGAGATAGAGTCCCAGATCCTTTTGCACAGGGTGAAATGTTATAAGGAATTTAATAAATATTGTTTTTGAAAGGTATGTCTGTTTACTTTGAGTATTCCCTTACATATATCTACTAAATGTCAGACCCAAACCTCATAGAAGCAAACATGGACCCAAAGTTTTATGCAGTAAAATAATAGACGTAAGGGGTAGAGGGCTGCAAAAAGAAGCAAAATGGGGGGAAAAAATCAGGACAATTGCCCTGCAAACAAATGTGGATAGGGAAATGACCTAAGGTGGAGGTCCAAGTGGAGGAGGATATTGAAAAGGTGGACTTGGTGGTGTAGGTGGAAAAAGCGGAGGAGGAGGTAGCCAACACAGTTTTAGTTTTTTGTTTAATTTTGCTAAGCCGCAAAACATTAGGAATGGCAATTGCAACAAACAACCTGAGGCGGAATATAAAGGTACTGTCACACTTAGCGATGTACCAGCGATCCCGACCAGCGATATGACCCTGTCAGGATCGCTGGTGCATCGCTAAGTGGTCGCTAGTGAGCTGCCACACAGGCAGATCTCACTAGCGACATCGCTGGGGACCGGGGTCGCTACTTACCTGTCAGACACGGCGATCCTGCGTCCTCCCGCCCGCCTCCACGCGTCGCTCGTCGTCACAGCACGAAGCGCCGCAGGAAGCTGACGACGAGAAACAGTCCTGAACGTTCTCGCGCGATCAGCGATAACCAGCAGGGGAGCCGGTCGTAGGTAAGTATCACACACAGAGATATCGCTAGCAATATCGCTATAACGTCACTAGTTATAGCGATATTGCTAGCGATATCTCTTAGTGTGACTGGCCCTTTACAATGGCTGGATGCGGCTGGTCGTCTTCTCTCATCAGCCAAAAGGTATGCCTGGTTTATTTTCATAAATGGGAGCTTGTCCACGTTAGTAGTGGACAGGCTGATGCATTTGTCAGTGATAACACTCCCTGCTGTGCTAAACACACATTCTAACAGTACACTTGCAACAAGGCATGTCAGCAAATGCAAGGTGTAAAGGGCAAGCTCAGGTCAGGTGTCCAGTTTGGAAACCCAGAAGTTAAATGGGGCAGACCCATCACTCCGGTCATGGAGATGTGTGGACAGCCACAAACTCCTCCATGTAGTTGAGATGCTGCCTCCTGCTAATACAGACTGTATCAATTGGTGATACCAGAAGTGGTGTGCTGTGGAAAGTTTTACCTATTTCAGCCAGGCTAACCCTCCCTTAAGATGGTGCAAAGGCACCAGTTGCGTTGGCAACTTCCTCCTCTTCTGCCTTGTGCTTCCACTGAGCACCCCCCCCCCCCCCCCGCTGTCAAGAGGGAAGGCAGTCTACCAGCACACGTTTGTATTTCCACATTTTCCGCTCCAGTGATGAAGGATAGTTAGTCATCCTTGTAGCGAGGATCTAGGTGTCCTTGGTGGTAAGTGTATCCCCCCAGTCACGCTTCAGTGGTGCCCGTGAGCTTGCTTCTTTGAGTGCCACCCTGCTGTGAACACCCTTCCTCTTCCTACAAAACTGTCCCCTGGCTGGACAGTTGTGTACCTGGCCATTGTTGATACAGGAACCCACCCTTCAAGCCATATGTGGATGACTGGCCTGATAATAGTGTGAATAATCCCAGCTCTTCATCCTTTTTCTCCTGTGCCATCACCTCAAATCATCATCACTTGAAAAATGTATTCAAGGAGGCATAGAATAGGGATAGCAACAGTGATGACTGAGTCATCAGCGATTGCCATGTTGGTGGAGTACTGGAAGCAGAGCAACAGTGCAAACACGTCCTGCATGGAGGGACACTCAATGGTCTTCAAGTGTTGTTGTTCCGCAGCGTGTCTCACCCATGCATGCTGACGTTAAAACTCCACTATTGTCTGCTGCTCACAGTCTCTCCAGCATATGCAAGATGGAGTTCTACCTTGCTGGTAGATCACATATAAAGCAGTGAGAGGGAAGGCAGAACAGACACTGCAGAGCAGACAGGCGACCAGCAACAGGGTGAGAATGTTGAAAGCGGACACAGATGGGCCGCACTTTCTACAGCAGCTCTGACACAGTAGTGGCCGAAAGTGTTGGCACCCTTGAAATTGTCCCAGAAAATATAAGTGTTTCTCCCAGAAAATGATTGCAATTACACATTTTGTTATACACGTTTAATTTTTTTGTGTGTATTGGAACACACAACAAAAAAAAATTGAAGAGACAAATTGGACAGAATGTCACACAAAAACCCTAAAATGGCCAAAAAAAAATTGTTGGAACAATCAACCATTTACCTCCAAGGGTGGTTTTACATGTTAATTTTTACAATTATGACCACTGTCCAGTTATGAGATAGTAACTCTGGAACGCTTCCATGGATCCCGGTGATACTGACAATGTTTTTCTCGTGACATAATGTACTTCATGTTAGTGGTAAAGTTTCATTCATATAACTTGCGTTTATTTGTGAAAAAAACAGAAATTTGGCGAAAATTTCGCAATTTTCCAACTTTGAATTTTTATGCCCTTAAATCACAGAGATAGAGAGGCACACAAACAACTTAAGTAACATTTCCCACATGTTTACTTTACATCAGCAAAATTTTGTAACCAAAATTTTTTTGTGTTAGGAAGTTATAAGGGCTAAAATTTGACCAGCGATTTCTCATTTAGGGACCACAACACATTTGAAGTCACTTTGAGGGGTCTATATGAAAGAAAATACACCAAATTGACACCATTCTAAAAACTGCTCTCCTGACAGTACTCAAAACCACATTCAAGAAGTTTACTAACCCTTCGGGTGCTTCACAGGAATTTTTTGAATGTTTAAAAAAAATGAACATTTAACTTTTTCACAAAAAAATTACTTCAGGTAAAATGAGAAATCAGACCATTAAAGTTATTGTGCAGTTTGTCCTGAGTACGCTGATATCTAATATGTGGGGGGGGGGGGGGGAACCACTGTTTCGGCGCATGGCAGAGATCAGAAGGGAAGGAGCGCCGTTGGACGCAAAATTGTCTGGAATTGAGATCAGGCGCCATGTCGCATTTGGAGAGCCCCTGATGTGCTTGAACAGTGGAAACCCCCACAAGTGACCCCATTTTGGAAACTAGACCCCCTAAGGAACTTATCTAGATGTGTGGTGAGAACTTTGAACCCCACAGGTGCTTCACAGAAGTTTATAACACCCAGGCTGAAAATAAAAAAATCATATTTTTTCCACAAACATGATCTTTTAGTCCCCAATTTTTCAATTTTCCCAAGGGTAACAGGAGGAATTAGACCCCAAAAGTTGTTGTCCAATTTGTCCTAAGTACGCTGATATCCCATATGTGGGAGAAAACTACTGTATGGGTGAATGGCAGAGCTTGGAAGGAAGTAGTGACATTTTGGAATGCAAACTTTGAAGGAATGGTATGCGGGTGTCATGGCACATTTTGAGAGCCCCTGATGTGCCTAAACTGTGGAAACTCCCCGCAAGTGACCCCATTTTGGAAACTAGACCCCCAAAGAACTTATCTAGATGTGTGCTGAGCTCTTTGAACCCCCAAGTGCTTCACAGAAGTTTATAACGTAGAGTCATAAAAATAAAAAAAATGTTTCTTTGCACAAAAAAGATATTTTTGCCCCCAATTTTTATTTTCCCAAGGATAACAGGAGAAATTAGACCCCAAAAGTTGTGCAATTTGGCCTGAGTAAGCAGATTCCCCATATGTGGGGGTAAATCACTGTTTGGGTGAATGGCAGAGCTTGGAAGGGAAGGAGCACGGTTTGACTTTTTCAACGCAGATTTGGCTGGAATTGAGATCAGATGCCATGTTGCATTTGGAGAGCCCCTGATGTGCCTAAACAGTAGAAACCCCCCCAATTCTAACTCCAACCCTAACCCCAACACACCCCTAACCCTAATCTCAGCCCTAACCCTAGCCCTAAACCTAATGGGAAAATGGAAATAAATAAATTTTTAAATTTTATTATTTTTACCTAACTAAGGGGGTGATAAAGGGGGGTTTGATCTACTATTTATGGTGGGTTTTTATGTTTGGCAGCTGTCACACTCTAAAAGACGCTTTTTATTGTAAAAATAGTTTTTTCCTCACCACATTGAGAGCTATAATTTTTCCATATTTTGACCCACAGAGTCGTGTGAGGTCTTATTTTTTGCGGGACGAGCTGACATTTTTATTGGTACCATTTTCGGGCACCTGACTTTTTTTTTTTTTTAATCGCCTTTTATCCCGATTTTTGGTGCGCAAAATGAACAAAAACCAGCATGTCATGAATTTCTTTTGGGGGAGGGGGGGGGGGGGGGAGTGTTTAAACCGTTCCGCGTGTGGTAAAATTTATAAAGCGGTGTCATTCTTCAGGTCAGTACGTTTACTTTTTTTTGTGTTTTGGCGCTTTTATACAATAAAAACAATTTTATATAAGAAATAATTATTTTTGCATCACTTTATTCTGCGAGCTATAACTTTTTTATATTTTCGTTGATGATGCTGTACGGTGGCTCGTTTTTTGTGGGACAAGATGACGTTTTCAGCAGTACAATGTTTATTTATATACATATTTTTGATCGCGTGTTATTGCACTTTTTGTTCGGCGGTATGATGATAAAGCATTTGCTTTTTGCCTTGTTTTTTTTTCTTTGAAGGGGTTCACTAAAGCGGTTAACTAGTGAGACAGTTTAATAGGGCAAGTTGTTACGGACGCGGTGATACTAAATATGTGTATTTTTATTGGGGTGTTTTTTTTATTTACAAAAAAAGAATTTATTAGGGATTTTTTTCTTAATTTATGTAGGATTTTTTAAAAAATTATTTTTACATATGATTTTTTTTTTTTTTTTTAAATTTATTACATTGTCCCGGGCGGGAGACATCACTGTAAAATGTCAGATCGCTGATCTGATACTTTGCAGTGCAGTGCCAGAACAGCGATCTGACAGGCACCTCTGCAGGCTTTCTCAGCGCCTGCTCTCAGCAGGCACTGAGAAAGACGCCTCCCTGCAGGACCCCAAAGGCCCCCACGGCCATATTGGATCCAGGCGCCTGCAGGGAGGAGGCCCTCGGAACAGCGCGAGCACATCGCGCTGTTCCGAGGGTCCAGGGAAGCACGCAGGGAGCCCCCTCCCTGCTCAATTCTTCCCTGTGCCCCCGGTACACTGCGATCATGTTTGATCGCAGTGTGCCAGGGGTTAATGTGCCGGGGGCAGTCACACGTTCAGTATTTGGTCAGTATTTTACCTCAGTTTTTATAAGCCAAAACCACGAGTAGGAGAAAGATAGAGAAGAGGTGACATGTTTCTAATATACTTTTTCCTCTGGTTTTAGCTTACAAATACTGAGGTAAAAATACTGAGCAAATAACATCTGAACTAGGTCTAAAGGAGAAACGTGTGGTGCTGTAGAAGAAGTAGGTTGTGTATACGATATGCTTTACTGCAATTAGTGCAATGTCTCTTGGGATCAAGTGTTTCCAATTGAATATAGAAGGAGTGTGAGGCAATGCCAGAGGAGGCGAATATAAAGGAGAAAAGCTGTGCTGCAGAAAAATGCTGTGTATAGAAGAGGAGTGTGATGTGCAGGAGGAGACTATGCAAAAAGGAGCATGAGGTGCAGGAGGAATAAGGCTCCTTAACAGCCACAGTTAAGTCATATAGGCAGTATTTAAGGGGTTAATATTGTGTTAAAAAAAATTGCTTCAACAAAACGCCGCCGGTCGTGTTCCGTGTACCAGCGCAGGAACATTGCCATGTTCAACAGCAACAATTTATGTGCAATATAATCACTATAATTTGTTATAACTAACCACAGTTAGTTACTATGGTCCGGCAACACCAGGCTCTTCAGCTAGTACATATATAATGGTCATATATGCAAATACAGGGCATAGTACAAAAGATACAATCAGATAGATCATGTCAGTTATCGGTGTGACGTCTGACCATGGTCGGACTCTCGACAGGCTGGGTGAAAATATCAGGGAGGGTCTCTGCCTCTCCCTCTTCTGGCAGGTTGCATATGTTGCATATAGGGAGAGTGCAGGCCTCTCTGTCAAAATTAACTTCATCATATTCACGTTGAAGGCCTTCCGCCATTCACGGGCTTGGTCCAGAGTGAACAGGTAAATTATGGTGTTAAGCTGCTGGTGCACAAGATAAGGGCCTTCCCAGAACTCCTGATGCTAGTCCTGGAGTACGGGGATCAGTACACACACATCTTTTTACTCACCTGGAAGGTCCACTCACAGGCATTCCGGTCGTACCATAGCTTCTGATCGGACTGAGCTTGCGTCATATTATCGTGAAGCAGCTTCGTCATGGCCTGCATCTTGTCATGGACGCGACCTCTTTCACCAGAGCCAGGAGTCCCCACACACATCGCCCATACAGGAACTCAAGAGCGAGAACTCGGTTGAGGCCCGTGGAATCACCCAGTAAAAAAAACAGCAGGTGTGGGAGGTACAACTCCCAGTCGCGCCGGTGAGAGTCAACCAACATCTTAAGCATCTAATTCAGGGTGCCACTGAACAGTTTGTTTAGGCCGTTGGTCTGTGGGCAGAACAGGCTGGTCACCAGATGTTGCACCTATATCTGTTTACAGAGGGATTCCATCATCTGCAACATGAACTGGGCAGTCGCCATCTTGTCTGCCTAAAACAACAAGTCTACAACTTCCGGGAATTGGGTTGCATAGTCTACTACCGTCAAAACAAAGCAATTCCCGGAGCTTCCGGGAGTGGCCATTGGGCCAACCAAATCCACAGACACTCTCCTGAAAGGCTCTTCAATGATGGGCAAAGTAACCAACCTCTAACAGGTGTCGCACGAACGGCAGCACGCAGCCACATAGGCCCCCATCCTTGGCCAGTAGAAATGCTGGACTAGCCTGGCCCTGATCTTAGTGATCTCTAGATGTCTGGCCATCGGATTCTCATGCGCAATCCACAACAACTCCGACATGAACGGATAGGGTAACACTAACTGTCAAGTCCCTTGGCAACGCCTCCGATGTACCTTGCTGGACCGTTCACCAGGTACAGCTATCCTTGGTCCCAGACCACCCACTCGAAGTCTGAGTCCGAGGGAGCCTGTACCACCTGCTCTTTAGTATCTATCTTACAGTCCAACGTCCACTGAATAGATAGACATGGCCAGAATAAACAAAACCGCCACATCTTCTGTCAGCGCCTTGGGACCTGTTTACTGATATCAGTTTGACCTGGCAGCCACTTGGTCAAAAGGGGAGAAACCGTGGTATCCCCTAGGGGCTCTGGCGCTACAACTGCACGTGACAATGGCCACAGCAGCTGCAACTGCGGGTAGTACTCCTTTTGCCCTGCTTCCAACCGAGTCACCAGTCCCGATCTACTAACCTTGCCCTCTGACATCACAGTTGTGGCAGAACCATGCTATGAGGCCTTAACTGGGAGCCCTACCTCATATGGGACTGCCTTACCTCAATTGCATAGTCCCCCTTTGCAGCGGTCTCCCCTGTCTGTCTCCTCTGTGACAACCTCACAGGACAAACTGTTCCAGCATACCTGCGAGGGGAGATGGACACAGTACATTATCAACCCCAATATCCCCCCCCAGTAGGTATGTTAATCACATTGACATCAACAGTGGAGGACATTAGGGTTTGTCTGAAAAATCAGGCAATGGGGGTTCAGCGGCCACATCCTGGGACACAAGCCACCACAAGTCTGTCCCAAGCAAAACACTAGCGGGAAAATTTGAGATTACCACCTCCCACATTCCCCTCCCAGCGCTCCAGTCCAAATACACCTTGGCAACGGGCAGCACCCATTTGAAGCCTCCAATCCCTGAGATGGCGATGCTTTTCCGGGGTATCAAATCCAGTGGGGACACCAGCTCAGGTCACACAAAAGTAATCTCGGAGCTAGTGACCCGTAGTCCCATGGCCTGGCCTATGGAGACGGGCTGAAGGTTGTCAAAGGCCCTTCCACCATCCCCACCCACACCCAACAGTGGATGTTTTCTTGATTGGACCCTTATGAGCTGGGGACACTTGGATTTGAAGTGTCCTGCCTACCTGAAGACATGACAGTCTGAGTTCCCCCACCGACGTGGAGAGAGAAGCATGGGTAGGTACCCCCTAGGGCTTGGGGGTAGAGACAGCAGGCATCACATTCGTCTTACTCTCTCTCCAGCCGGCAGGCTTCTTGGCCTCTGGCGTCCTGTTGTTGGAGTACTCATCAACAAGTGTCTCTGTTGCAGAGGCCCCCTTTGACCTCTAGTCAGGTAGGTACTGCTCTATGTCCTCCAGATAGATCCTCAAAAACTGCTCAGTCGATGAGATCCATCAGCTGCTGGATGGTGGAGAGCTCCATTCCCGTGGTCCATTGGTGAACTGCTCTCAGTAGGGCCCGAATGTGATCAGCTATGCTCCATGCAGCACCCCGCTGCATACTTTGGAGCTTCTTCGGTACGTCTCAGGGCTCAAATTGTACTGTGGGACCACAGCCTGCTTGATATCCACATAGCTCACAGTGGTCTTACTGGGCAGGTATCCAAAGATTTCAAAGGGCCATACCCCTGAAGCTAAGGCATTGAGAACTGGGCCCACAAGTTATCAAGAAGATGGTACTAATGGTAAATTTTTTCAAATGCCAGCAAGAAAGTGTCCAAGTCCCCTCCTTTTTCCAGCAGGGGGAAGTCCTCCGCCCGTATCTTCGGGACTCTGATTTCAGGGGATTCGTGACTGGCTGAGGTTTGCAGTTGGAGCTGGAGCATTTGTCACTATTGCTCGCACTCGGTTACCTCGCATTGTTTGAATAATGCTATGAGGGTCTCGTAGGTGTCTGTCTCCAGCTTAGAGACTGGCCAGGGCAGTTTGCAGGAGGTTATCATAGCCTGCATGGCTGAGAGGATGGGCAGATGTTGAGCGGCCCACTGGAAAACTGACCACCAGCAACTGTGTCCATGAGGAGTATGGGCTGTATTGCCCCTATATTTGAGAAACAGTATTCCACCTCCACTCCACTGTATGCAGCAATGGCCAGCTCCCTGGCTCTGCTCCTGGTGCCACTGCCCTTCCTTGTAGTCTTTGATCACTGACACAGAGCTGCAGCCTGTTGCACCCACATAACGTACAGCATTTGCACTCAGACTGCCTAGTGCTGTGATAATCTTAAGACCCTGTCAGGAAAATAAGAGTTATCGCGTAAATAACCGAAACATCTATTTCAGAGCTGCCGCTGCATCTCCTTGGTTTGTGAATGACATGCTGCCCCACCCATATTAGGTTTTTTCTTTTTTTTTTTTTCAGAAAAATAACCTTTTAATTTCAAAAATGGTTTTATTGAAATTTATGACGTTAAAGAACAAAACGCTTAGAAACATATTCCCTCTCTGGGGAATTGTTAACTTATCATGACTTACATATAACCTACAGGGGTAGAGACAAGACAACTACAACAAGAGGGTAAGGTAGGGAAGGGGAACATTAAATCCACAGTGTACATTAAAATAACTTTAGTACTTTTTCAATAGCCTATTTGTAACAAACATATAATGATTATATACCTTGGTTTTCAGTCTAGATTCAATTCCCCACCTCCATTGTCTGGGTATATTATGGTGATATGCGCAAGATTTGGTCCATTTGTGTGTTTGGGTCCAAGTTCATCCATGGCCCCAAATCTTAAAGAACTGATCCCACATATCGTTTCTAGTAGCTTCAATGCGTTCATAGAGCATACTATTGTTCATTTTTTCTTTAACAAGTAATAATGACAGTGTTGGGTATTTCCATTTTGCCGCTATATGAATTTTGGTGGCCATGAAGAGGAAGTTTACCAATTTATGGAGACTTCTGGGAAGAGACAGGTGCTTCGCCCATAGAAGAAAAACCGAAGGTTCTAAAGCAATTTTCCTGCCTGTCAATTGATTCACAATATGTCTCACTCCATGCCAGAGGTCCGAGACCACAGGGCAAGTCCACCAGATATGTTTCATATCTCCCGGAAGGTCACAGCCCCGATAACAAAGCGCTGATACATTTGGGTATATACTATGAAGTTTGGCTGGGGCAAGATATGTCCTGTGGAGAACCTTCAATGAGGTCTCCACAAGAGATGATTGGTGGCTTCCCTTGGACAACGTATCACAACAGGATCTCCAGTCCTTCAGTGGCAAATCAAATCCCATTTCCTCTTCCTATTGTATCATAAATTTGAGTTTTTTCTCATCATGGGTGTGTTAAGAATTGAGTATATTGAGGATATGGTTCCTTTTCCCATTGGGTCATTAGCCCCTTAAGCCCCAAGGGTGGTTTGCACGTTAATGACGGGCCATTTTTTACAATTCTGACCACTGTCCCTTTATGAGGTCATAACTCAGGAACGCTTCAACGAATCTAGGCGATTCTGAGATTGTTTTCTCGTGACATTGTACTTCATGATAGTGGCAAAATTTAATTGATATAACTTGCGTTTAATTGTGAAAAAAGTGGAAATATGGAAAAAATTTTGAAAATATTGCAATTTTCAAACTTTCAATTTTTATGCCCTTAAAATAGAGAAATATGTGACACAAAGTAATTACTAAATAACATTTCCCACATGTCTACTTTACATCAGCACAATTTTGGAAACAAAATTTTTTTTTCTTAGGAAGTTATAAGGGTTAAAAGTTGACCAGTGATTTCTCATTTTTACAACAAAATTTACAAAACCTTTTTTTTTTAGGGACCACCTCACATTCAAAGTCACTTTGAGGGGTCTATATGGCAGAAAATACCCAAAAGTGACACCATTCTAAAAACTGCACCCCTCAAGCTACTCAAAACTACATTCAAGAAGATTATTAACCCTTCAGGTGTTTCACAGGAGCAGAAGCAACGTGGAAGGAACAAATGAACATTTAACTTTTTAGTCACAAAAATGATCTTTTAGCAACATTTTTTTTTAATTTTCCCAAGGGTATCATGAGAAATTGGACCCCAAAAGTTGTTTTCCAATTTGTCCTGAGTGCGCTGATACCCCATATGTGGGGAGGAACCACAGTTTCGGCGCATGGCAGGGCTCAGAAGGGAATGAGCGCCGTTTGACTTTTTCAACCTAAAATTGTCTGAAATTAAGATCGGACACCATGTTCCATTTGCAGAGCCTATGATGTGCCTAAACAGTGGAACCCCCCCACAAGTGACCCCATTTTGGAAACTAGACCCCCTAAGGAACTCATCTAGATGTGTGGTGAGCACTCTGAACCCCCAAGGGCTTCACAGATGTTTATAACGCCCGGCGTAAAAATAAAAAATCATGTTTTTCCACAACCATGATCGTTTAGTCCCCAATTTGTTATTTTCCTAAGGATATCAGGAGAAATTGGACCCCAAAAGTTGTTGTCCAATTTGTCCTGAGTGCGCTGATACCCCATATGTGGGGGAAAAACACTGTTTGGGCACACGGCAGGGCTCGGAAGGAAAGGAGCGCTGTTTGACATTTTCAACCTAAAATTGGCTGAAATTGAAATCGGACGCCATGTTCCGTTTCGAGAGCCCATAATATGCCTAAACAGTGTAAACCTCCCACAAGTGACCCCATTTTGGAAACTAGACCCCCTAAGGAATTTATCTAGATGTGTGGTGAGCACTTTGAACCCACAAGTGTTTCGCTAAAATTTTTCCACAAAAATGATCTCTTAGTCCCCAATTTGTTATTTTCCCAAGAGTATCAGGAGAAATTGGACCCCAAAAGTTGTTGTTCAATTTGTCCTGAGTGCGCCAATACCCCAAATGTGGGGGAGAAACACTGTTTGGGCACACGGCAGGGCTCGAAAAGGAAGTAGTGACGTTTTGGAATGCAGACTTTGATGGAATGGTCTGTGGGCGTCATGTTCCGTTTGCAGAGCCCCTGATGTACCTAAACAGTGGAAACCCCCCACAAGTGACCCCATTTTGGAAACTAGACCCCCTAAGGAACTTATCTAGATGTGTGGTGAGCACTTTGAACCCCCAAGTGTTTCGCTAAAGCTTATAATGCCCGGGCGTGAAAATATAAAATCCTATTTTGTTTCCACATAAATGATTTTTAGTCCCCAATTTTTGATTTTCCCAAGAGTAACAGGAGAAATTGGACTCCAAAAGACGTTGTCCAATTTGACCTGAGTACGCTGGTACCCCACATGTGGGAAAAAATTGTTTATGCACATGTCGGGGCTCAAAAGGGAAGTAGTGACGTTTTGGAATGCAGACTTTGATGGGTCTGCTGGCGTCATGTTCTGTTTGCAGAGCCCCTGATCTGCCTAGACAGGAAAAAAAACCCACATGTGACATCATTTTGTATACTAGACCCCCAAAGAACAAATCTAGAGGTGCCCCCAACTAAACTAATGTAAATTAGTAGTGCATGGAGATGTGGTACAATTTGAAGCAATCCTTCATACACAGGCCAGGTTTTTCGGGGCTTACCTTTTCTACCAGTTGGCGGGACCACCCCCGGAAAATGCTGACCTGGTACGACACAAGCACCTTCAGTTCCGGAAGTACTGGGACCCGCTCCTTCCTGAGCGCCAAACATCAGGGCCTTAACCACTACCTCCTGGAAATTAAGGTACGAAGTATCGGTGTGGCGTGCACATTGTGACAGCAGGAATGCGTTGAGCATTGCAATTTGTACGATGTGCACGGCCAGCTTTTTGTACCACGCCCTGGCCTTTCTGAGAGAATTGTACGGTTGGAGGTATTGATCGGAGAGATCAACGCCCCCCATGTTTTTGTTGTACCCCACGACACAGGTCGGTTTGCTGACCTGTGTGGAGGTACCCCGTACAGTGCAGAGGGTGCTGCCATCACCGTGTATGGTGGTCAAGAGATGGACATCCCTCTTGTCCTTGTACTTGACCACCAGTAGGTGATCGCTACATTGGGCTCTGCTCTCACCTTTTCTGAGCATCTGCCCAAGTAGCGTCTTCGGAAGGCCTCTCTGATTTTTGCGGACAGTACCGCAGGCTGCAGGACCTCTCGCAGAGAGGGATTTGTAGAGTGGGATGCGGGTATAAAAGTTATCAGTGTAGAGGTGATAACCTTTATCCAGCAGTGGGTGAACCAAATCCCACACAATTTTTCCACTCACTCCCAGGACAGGAGGACACTCAGGGGGTTCAAGCGTGGTGTCCTTTCCTTCGTAGACTCTAAACATGTGAGTGTACCCTGAGGTACTCTCACAAAGTTTGTAGAGTTTGATTCCGTACCTGGCTCTTTAACTGGGCAGGTATTGACGGAATCCGAGCCTTCCCTTGAAATGGACCAAGGACTCATCCACGCTGATCTCCCTTTGAGGCACGTACACTTCAGCAAACTTTTTGTTGAAGTGTTCGATGACCGGCCGAACTTTGAACAGACGGTCAAAGTTGGGGTCATCTCGTGCGGGACACTGTGCATTATCTGTATAATGCAGAAACTTGTGGATGGCCTCAAAACGCGCCCGGACCATGACCATTCGGAACACTGGAGTGTTGTATAAAATATTAACACTCCAATATTGCCGAATTTCCGGCTTCTTCAGTATCCCCATGTGGAGGACCAGGCACGAAAACTGCGTCATTTCAACTGCGTCCACAGGAGACCAGTTAGTATAGGATGAACGCGGGTTTTCCGCCAAAAATTGACGAGCGTACAAATTAGTTTGCTCCACCATGAGGTTAACAAAATCCTCAGAGAAAAAGACTTTGAAAAAGTCGATTTCTGTGAGGCCGGTGGTGTCAAACTTGATTCCTGATTCTGCCACAAAATCAGGAATCAGTGGCTCGTAATTTTCGGGGGGCGAAGTCCATACAGGGTCTACTGAATCGGCTTCGGGCATGGTGGGCGCTGCCTCATCTGCTGTCCTGGATCATCTGCGTGGCGGTTCCGCAGGACCCGAAGAGGAAGATGAGGGGGAAGAGGATGAAGAATCCGAAAAATAAAGAAAAGTCGGATCCTCGTCCCCGCTATCAGTGTCGGAGGCAAGGTAAGAATATGCCTCCTCCATTGAATAGCGCTGTTGGGACGAACGCGATGGGAGGGACATTTTTGTGAAAGTGGTGCTTGGGTGTACTTTATTTATAACTATGTGTATGTGTGGGGAGCTAGTGATTGGTGCACACTATCCTGTAAGAAAAAGCTAAAAGAAGAAAGGAAATGGGGAGAAAAATACCTGTGAAAAGAAAAGTCTAAAAAGCAGGCCCTAGCTCTGATAAGTGAACGGCGTCACTTATCAAAGTTCAGTGGCGGCTGCTGGGTGTGCGTACAGGTGTGGTGCAAGGGGGGGTGAAAAAACGGAAATCAGCAGGAACAAGCTCTGATAAGTGAACTATGTCACTTATCACAGTTTGGCGGCTGTGGGATGCGAATACGGAGTGGCGCAAAGGGGGCTGCTAAAAGTGCGCACAGAGGCGGCGCAAAGGGGGATTGAGGGGGGTAAAAAGAGGGGGAAGGTGATTCTGTTATGAATGGGTCACCGAGGAGAAAAAGGCAAAACAAGCTAAGCCACAGAAAACCAGAGTGGTTGGTAACTATGCAGATTGCAGATCCCTGATCTTACCACACAACTAGCAGTAGCCGTGGAGCATGCCTACGATGAACCTAGACGCCTCGTCAAGGCCGGAGGACTACATAAGCATAAAGCAAGAAAAGGGAAAACTGCCCCAGAGCAGACCCCAAAGGAATAGATAGCTCCCACACATGTATTGACGGTGAAACAAGATGAAGGCACAAACATAGGCAGGAAAATAGGCTGAGCAAATGATGGGGCCCAAACTAACTAGACAGGAAAGGAAAGGGAGACACTGTCTGCAACCTGCAAAAAACCCTACAAACATAATGTCCAACACTTCTGATAGCAAAATTAACTCTGAAGTCACTAGACTTCTCCCACTATATCAGCACTCTGAAATATTCTGAGACAGAGCAAAAAGAGACCAAACTAGTAAGGGACAAAAAGCCAATAGGCAAAATACTGATAAATAAGAGTGGAAATTCAGCTCAGCCCCCAGCCGAGGCTGGCAGACCACACAAAAAACTGAATAGACCAACAAAATCAAGTGTGAACAATAGCAGAAAAACTTAGCTTTAGATGACTGGAACAGAGCTGAAAACCAAGAGCTTACAAGCCAGAAGGAATCACCAGCAACTGAATAGGGCGTCGGCTGTCTTAAATCCGATCTGAGAATCCAGAGATCCAATCGTCATTCTCATTCTCAGGTGGCAGATCTCCACCGATTAAAACAGCCGTACCACCTCCCGACACCACCAGAGGGAGTCCAGAAGGGGAACCAGAGAATGAACTCACAACAGTACCCCCCCTTGAGGAGGGGTCACCAAACCCTCATCCACGCCACCAGGCCAATCAGGATGGGCCCGGTGAAAAGCAAGAACCAATCTATTGGCATGAATATCGGAGGCAGAGACCCAAGAATTATCCTCCTGACCATAACCCTTCCATTAGACCAAATACTGGAGTCTCCGTCTAACCAAACGAGATTCCAATATTTTCTCTACCTCATATTCCACCATTGCCTTCGACCAACACAGGGTCAGGAGGTGCTGCCATAGGAACCACTGGCTCAACAAACCTCTTCAACAGGGATTTGTGAAATACGTTATGGATCTTGAAAGTAACTGGAAGAGCCAATCGAAACAAAACAGGATTAAGAATTTCCAGAATCTTATAAGGACCAATAAATCTTGGCTTAAATTTAGGAGATGCAACCTTCATAGGAATATTCTTAGACGACAACCAAACCATATCACCCACTTTAAACCGGGGACCAATGGTCCTATGCCGGTTGGAAAATCGCTGGGCCTTTTCCTGAGAGAGTGACAACTTATCCACCACTTGGTCCCATATCTGCTGCATTCTCTTAACCACCGTGTCCACACCTGGGCAGGACGAAGATTCCACTTGCCCTGAAGAGAATCGAGGATGAAACACAAAATTACAGAAAAAGGGTGACATCAAAGTGGCAGAACTAGCTCTATTGTTCAGTGCGAATTCGGCCAAGGGCAAAAATGAGACCCAATCATCCTGATAAGCAGATATAAAACATCTCAAATAAGACTCCAAGGTCTGGTTTGTTCTCTCAGTCTGTCCATTGGTCTGGGGATGATACGCGGCGGAGAAGGATAACTGAATTCCCAGATTGGAACAAAAGGCTTTCCAGAATCTGGAAACAAACTGGACTCCTCTGTCCGACACAATGTTCTCAGGAATCCCATGTAACCGAACCACCTATTGTAAGAACAAGGGCACCAACTCAGCAGAAGATGGCAACTTTGGGAGTGGTACAAGATGCACCATCTTCGAAAATCTAACACAAATCACCCAGATAACAGTCATTCTCTAAGAGACAGGAAGTTCAGAAATAAAATCCATTGAGATATGGGTCCATGGTCTCTTGGGCACCGGCAAGGGCATCAGCAACCCACTAGAATGAGAACAGGTTTTAGACCGAGAACAAGTCCCACAGGACTGTACAAAATTCCTGACGTCACGAGATAAGGCCACCAAAACGACCGACTCACCAAATCTCTGGTAACAAAAATACCTGGATGACCAGCCAAAGCGGAGCAATGAATTTCAGACATCACTCTCTTTCTCCACTGGTCAGGAACATACAATTTTCCCATAGGGCAACGCTCAGGTTTATCCTCCTGAAATTCCTCCCGGGCGCGTTTCAAATCGGGCGAAATGGCAGAAAGAACTACACCCTCACCTAGGATGGTAGTAGGCTCGGTCACACTAAGGGAATAGGCAAGGAAACTCCTAGAAAGGGCGTCTGCCTTAACATTCTTAGTGCCCGGAAGAAAAGAGACCACAAAATTAAAACGCATGAAAAACAAGGCCCATCTAGCCTGTCTAGGATTCAAGCGTTTGGCCGACTCCAGATTAATCAAATTCTTGTGATCGGTAAGGACCACAACTTGATGTCTAGCTCCCTCCAACCAATGTCTCCACTCCTCAAATGCCCACTTCAGGGCCAACAATTCCCGATTCCCCACGTCATAGTTGCGTTCAGATGGGGAGAACTTTCGAGAAAAGAAGGCACAGGGATTCATCTTAGAAGTCACAGGGTCTTTTTGGGACAAAACAGCTCCTGCACCAATCTCAGGAGCATCTACCTCCACCTAAAATGGAAGTGAGACATCAGGTTGCCGTAAAACTGGAGCTGAAGTAAATCTCCGCTTAAGCTCCTGAAATGCTGAGACAGCCTCAGGAGACCAATTCAGCACATCATCGCCCTTCTTGGTCAGATCAGTCAGTGGTTTGACAATACCAGAAAAATTACCTATAAATTTACGATAGAAATTAGCAAAACCCAAAAACTTCTGGAGGACCTTCAAAGAAGTAGGCTGAACCCAATCATAAATGGCCTGTACCTTGGCCGGGTCCATTTCAATAGTCGATGGAGATAAGATAAATCCCAAAAATGAAATGATCTGTACACCAAAGAGGCATTTAGATCCTTTAACAAACAGGGAATTCTCCCTCAAAATCCGGAACACAGTCCGGACGTGTTCCACATGAGAATCCCAATCACTAGAAAAGATCAAAATATCATCCAGATAGATGATCAAAAACTTATCCATAAAGTCACGGAAAATATCATTCATAAAGGACTGGAAGACAGAAGGGGCATTAGTGAGCCCAAAAGGCATCACCAGGTACTCAAAATGTCCCTCCAGAGTATTAAACGCAGTCTTCCATTCATCCCCGTGCTTGATGCGAATAAGATTACACACCCCCCTGAGGTCAAGCTTCGTAAACCAGCAGGTACTCTTAACTCTGGAGAATAAATCAGACATCAGAGGTAACGGGTACTGATATTTAACCGTCATCTTGTTAAGGGAACAATAATCAATACACGGTCTTAATGAACCATCTTTCTTCTCCACAAAAAAAAAACAGCACCTAAAGGTGACGAGGATGGTCTAATATGACCCTTCTCCAATGACTCCTTAATATGGGATCGCATAGCATCATGGTCGGGTACTGAAAAGTAGAAAAGCTGACCCTTGGGAAATTTACACCCAGGCATCAACTCAATTGCACAGTCATAACTCCTATGAGGAGGCAAAGACGCAGACTTGCTCTCACTAAATACATCAGAAAAATCGGCTAAATAATCAGGAATATCATGAGACTGAGGAGAGGTGGAGAAAACAGGAGCGTCCTTAAGAACCCACTGACAACCCCAACTCACCACAGACCCAGATTTCCAATCCAAAACTGGATTATGAGTTTGAAACCAAGGAAAACCCAGAACAATAGTATCAAGCAAATTATGCAGCACCAAAAATTTACAAAATTTTCTTGGTGGTCTGGGGCAACCCGCATCGTCACCTGGGTCCAAAACTGAGGTTTATTCTCCGCCAAAGGAGTAGCATCAATACCCCTCAAAGGAATAGGCGTCCGCAGAGGCGTCATGGAAAAACCACAACGTTTAGCAATGTCCAAATCCATCAGATTCAACACTGCTCCTGAATCCACAAAAGCCTTCGTGGAAAATGTGGATAAGGAGCAGATCAGAGTAATTGCCAAAAGAAACTTAGGTTGTACACTGCACACAGCAAATGTGTGTGCAAAATGTTTCTCTCATTTTGGGCAGACAGAAATAGTATGAGACATCTCCACAGAAAAAGCACAGCTTATTACGCCTTCAAAACTCCTGACGTTGCGCCCTAGACAAAACTCTATCACATTGCATAGGTTCAGACATTTGTCCAAAAGGTGGCAACTCCTCTCGTGTAGTTTTGCGTTCACATAAACGCCGATCAACTTGAATGGCTAATGACATAGAATCGTCAAGACCAGAGGGAACAGGAAATCCCACCATAACATCTTTTACGGTCTCTGATAAACCCTTCCGAAAGAGAGCTGCCAAGACACCATCATTCCAGGTAGTAAGGACCGCCCACTTTCGGAATTTTTGACAGTATAACTCTGCAGAATCCTGACCCTGGTTCAATGCCAACAGGGTTCTCTCAGCTTGATCAATAGCATTAGGTTCATCATACAACAACCCCAAGGCTTGAAAAAATGCATCCACATTAGTCAGAATAGGATCTTCAGGTGTCAAAGAAAACGCCCAATCCTGGGGATCGCCGCACAGCAAAGAGATGACAATTTTAACCTGCTGCGCAGAGCTCCCCGATGAATTAGGCTTCAAGGCAAGAAATAATTTACAATTATTCTTAAAATTCAAAAATTTAGACCGATCCCCAAAAAACACATCAGGATTAGGGATCCTTGGTTCAGCAGCATGTGAATGAGCGAGATAGGTGGAAATTCCCCGCACTTCAGCAGTGAGCTGCTCAACACGATCAGACAATTGCTTAATCTCCATTTAAAAAAAAAAAAATCCTCCTACGGCCCCAGAGAAAAAAATATACATCTAAAAGAAAAAAAAAATTCTGACTTTTTTTTTTTTTTACAATTCTTTCCTGCTTTTGAGTACCCTACAATCTACGGTATGGCTGGTGATTCTGTTATGAATGGGTCACCGAGGAGAAAAAGGCAAAACAAGCTAAGCCACAGAAAACCAGAGTGGTTGGTAACTAGGCAGATTGCAGATCCCTGATCTTACCACACAACTAGCAGTAGCCATGGAGCGTGCCTACGATGAACCTAGACGCCTCGTTACGGCCGGAGGACTACATAAGCATAAAGCAAGAAAAGGGAAAACTAACTGCCCCAGAGCAGACCCCAAAGGAATAGATATTGTACGGTGTACAATATAGATATTGACGGTGAAACAAGATGAAGGCACAAACACAGGCAGGAAAATAGGCTGAGCAAATGATGGGGCCCAAACTAACTAGACAGGAAAGGAAAGGGAGACACTGTCTGCAACCTGCAAAAAACCCTACAAAAATAATGTCCAACACTTCTGATAGCAAAATTAACCCTGAAGTCACTAGACTTCTCCCACTGTATCAGCACTCTGAAATATTCTGAGACAGAGCAAAAAGAGATCGAACTAGTAAGGGACAAAAAGCCAATAGGCAAAATACTGATAAATAAGAGTGGAAATTCAGCTCAGCCCCCAGCCGGGGCTGGCAGACCACACAAAAAACTTAGCAGAAAAACTTAGCTTTAGATGACTGGAACAGAGCTGAAAACCAGGAGCTGACAAGCCAGAGGGAATCACCAGCAACTGAATAGGGCGTCAGCTGTCTTAAATCCAATCTGAGAATCCTGAGATCCAATCGTCATCCTCATTCTCAGGTGGCAGATCTCCACCGATCAAACCAGCCGCACCACCTCCCGACACCACCAGAGGGAGTCCAGAAGGGGAACCAGAGAATGAACTCACAACAATTAGCACTTACGCTTCGATTGTAGTCAGGTGGCGCAAAGGGGGGGTGAAAAAAAAGGAAATCAGCAGGCACAAGCTATGATAAGTGAACTATGTCACTTATCAAAGTTTGGCAGCTGTAGGATGTGAATATTGAGCTGGTGCAAAGGGGGCTTAGGGAAAAAAAAAACAAGCACAAGTTTTGATTGGTGAACTGCGTCACCAATGGCCGGCGGCTGCTAAATGTGCACACGGAGGTGGCTCAAAGGGGGGGTGGAGGGGGGTAAAAAGAGGGGGTAGGGGGAAGGGGGGATTGGGGGGGATGAAGCTAGATTGGGGGATGAAGCTAGATTGGGGGGGTGAAGCTAGATTGGGCGGGGATCGAGGATCAGGAAATACTTACAGTTGTAGGGTTTTCTTTCATCTTTCTTTAGCAGGTATTGTGATGCTACAAGCTGCTGTGGCACCACAATACCCAGCACACCAGGAGATCCAGACGTATGACAGCTTTCTAGGGAATCCTCAGCTAGTGTGAGGACCCCCTGCAGAGCTGTCATACAGGTCACAGGCAGGTCAGGGACAGGTCACAGAGCGGTCACATCGCTGCTGTGAACTGTCATTGGTGGGATCGAATGATAACATCGATCCACCAATCCCTGCACTGCCTGGTGACCATGACAACCGCCTAGGATCGCTCACAGCTCCGATTCAAAGGCAGGTTATGCCCAGGTCATCAGCAGGGCACATAGCGGTCACAGCGCAGCTGTGCCCTGTGGTTGGCACGATCGCCGATCGAATCGATCGCGCCAACCAGTCCTGCAGGCCCTGCTGGGCCTGTATCAGGTCCCTGCCTAGGATCGATGCTAATACAGCACCGATCCAGACCGATACTGGCAGGGCAGAGCGGTGCTATAGCACAGCTGTGCCCAGTGATTAGTGCGATCGATGCGATCGCGCCAATCCAGGGGGGTTTTGCCGGTGCCTGGCGTTGCCCTGTTGACACTCTGCGACCTCTGCAGCTGTAGATATGGCAACTAGAAATTTTTAATAACTTTCCAAAAGGGTCGGGTCTAGCCCACCAAGTGAGGTCAGCAAGGGGGGAGTCTATTGGTTTTGGGCAAAGGTATAAAGCTCAGATGCTCAATCAGGAGTGAGTTCAGACCTGGGGAAGCCAGCTATCTACCATCAATGCTATGGATTGAATCTTTGTCCTTGGGAACTCCCTTCTCATCAACACAACATGCCAGTGACTGAGATGTAGTAAGTTCTTATTTTAATCTTTTGTTTGTAACTGTTGTATATATCGCATTTTGTCTCTTTTTGTAACATCTTCTGCATTTTTGTAAATACTGCCTATATTTTCTGGAGTAAATCTATAAAATTTACTAGTTTCGTTTTCCTTACTCTATGAATGAACCGTCATGGCCTCCGCGCTAAATTATGCTATCTTGTGGGTGGGCTCCTTACCCGATATTGGTTTTAACCCATTACCTACATTGGACGTACTATTCCGTCCATGTGACCTGGGACCTACAGTACAGACCAAAAGTTTGGACACACCTTCTCATTCAAAAAGTTTTCTTTATTTACATGACTATGAAAATTGTAGATTCACTCTGAAGGCATCAAAACTATGAATTAACACATGTGGAATTATATAATTAACAAAAATGTGAAAACTGAAAATATGTCTTATATTCTAGGTTCTTCAAAGTAGCCACCTTTTGCTTTGATTACTGCTTTGCATACTCTTGGCATTCTCTTGATGAGCATCAAGAGGTAGTCACCGGGGGCGTGGCTATGTAGCTGAAGAGAGAGGACGCATGTTGGGAGAGCTCCCAAGAATCCTGCGCTTATCCTGCAACTAAGACCTTATCACTGCAATATACCTGGCGGTATTTGGACCCCTGGATATCGGGACCCCCCTGGACTCCCGTGGGAGGACGTGGAACGGCTCTGGTGAGCTAACTGCTGGGGAGGCTGGGACGGACGGCGGGGCCTGCATGAGGTGGCGGCCATCTTAGGCGCACTCTGGCAGTGAGAGCTGCGGCGTCGGCCTTCACAGCTGCAGCGCCAACCGGGCAGTGAACATCCATTCTGAGGACAAGAGGGGATATGCGGTGAGTGCCCTGAAAGACTGGGCCCTACGTTTTCTCCCCCCCTACTGTTACACTCGCTATACCCGTTGGCGCCATTACTGTGGGAGCTTATAGACTCCCTTCACTGCTGCAGTCTCTGTGGGTGCTGCGGATCCCCCTCCCCGCCGCAAGAAATCCTGTTGAATCGGCACCGGACGCTGTCCTCATAAGCTCACGAGGCTCCTCTGTGTGGGAATTATTCCTGGGCTGCAATTATTTAATAATAGCCCTGCTGTGTTTATCATCTGACGTGGGAAACCACCGGAGCATATACCTCCAGTTATCTTGCTGTACCATACTGCCAATGATCATGAATTGTTCTAAGGGGTCAGGAGCAGCAGAAAGGTTGAAAGAATATGCCAGACCTGATCCTTCTGAAAGTGCACGATCTCTTAGAACCAATCCCTCAAGCTCAGCGTAAAAATCGTCCAGCTGGGGGAGAAGAACAACCTGAGCAGGAAGAACTGACCCTCAAACAGGCATCCGAACAGTTGATGCAAGCCATCACATCCCTGACTGAGAAAATAGAGGACGAAAATATTGAGGTGGGACGACTTCGACAGGATATGCAAACCATGAGGGGACGCATTACAGAAGTGGAGACAAGAGTGTCCCAGGTGGAGGACACCATCGCACCTATGGAGGCCAAGTTAACGAAAGCGGCAGGTTCTGTGAGCGCCTGGAGGCAGAAAGCGGACGACCTGGAGAATAGAATGCGTTGGAACAATATTCGTGTCATTGGTCTGCCGGAACGCTCAGAAGGTCAATATCCTGAGCAATTTCTGGAAGGTTGGCTTAAGGCTTCTTTGGGAGATGAATTCTCTACAATGTTTGCCGTCGAAAGGGCTATCCGGCCCGGCTCCGGGTCGTACATGGGGGCTCCTCTGTGTTTTTTACGGATCCAGTGGAGGCGACTGAGTGGCTCCGGTCTCATATGGGATCCCCTGCAAAGGAATCCTAATATACTTACTACTAAACTTAATTCTTTTATTAATGGTCTAATGGGGGCTCTCCTTGCAGGTACCTAGTTTACCAACTATACCGGACACTGTGACCAGTGATGGTGTCCCCCTGCTTGTGTTTTACTAGGAGTGTGAGACTTTGCTCCACTAATGTTTGGTTCCTGTTTGGTTTTCTTTTTTACAATAGTTTTGATTGCTACTTAGGTAAAAGTCGCAGCCAATGGCAATCTCAATCTCTATGTGGTGCCTCTAAATTCTGCTCAGGTAGTACTGTATGCCATATTCAACGGAGTAGGTATGGCGTCTGAGATGATATCTATGACATGGAACGTGAGAGGTATAAAGGCCCCCCGGAAAAAGATCAAGGTTTTCTTGCAGATCAGACATTATCATCCTCACATTGTGGCATTGGTGGAGACGCATCTGACCAGGGATACTGCTCGGTGCGTGCAGAAACCTTGGGTACAATGGTCTGTCCATGCATTTCACACTATTCGAGAGGGGTTTCATTGCTGGTACATAGAGATGTTAGATGGGAAGCCAGGGAGACCCGGAGGGATCCTGAAGGTCGTTTTGTCTTTGTACATGCATTAATACCAGGGAATATGTAATACTGTGTGTTTATAACCCCCCACCGGCCAATACGTCCATTCTTCAAAAAGCAATGAGCTTTGCCTTAAATCATCCAGACGCGAATGTTATCTGCATGGGAGACTTCAACATGGTCATGAATACCCACCTTGACAAATTGAGATTAGAGGAGACACGTCTGGGGTAGTCTCTTCGTTGAATGTGACCCAACTGTCATTATTTATGGAGAGTTGCGGGTGGCTAGATTTATGGAGGATGCGTCACCCTGAATCAAGGGAGTATACCTGCCACTCATACACTAAGCGATCTCTATCGCGCATAGATTATATATTCGGATCCAGCGGTCTGGCGATGTGGGTAGACAATATAGAACATGGCAGTAGGGGGATTTCAGACCATAGTCCGGTCATTCTTAAACTTAAATATGGGCAACCGAATAATAGGATGTTGTGGAAGCTGAATCCTTTTTGGTTTAAGTTAATGGCGACTCCAGATAGAACGATCGATCAATTGCATTGCTTCATCTCGTCCCACCCAGAGCCTCAAGATATCAATTTATTTTGGGATGCCCTTAAGGCATATCTGAAGGGTTGCTTATCTTCCAAGAATTCTTATATTAAAAGGGTAACCTCAAGGGAGGATGATGAGATGGAGCGGCGATTGAAAGATTCAGAGGCTACATATATATATATCTAACCACACTAGCGGTAACAGGACTGAGTGGTTGGCTGCTCAGAGGTTATATGCTCAGCATAAGGACACTAAGTCCAAGCGTAAACTATTCTTTACTCTCCAGTCGTATTTTGAGCTGGGAAACCAGGCAAGCAAACTCTTAGCCTATTTGGTGCGCCAACATAACACCTCAAATACAATACTACAGATTCGTAAGCCGGATGATTCATTGGTATCTTCAGCCTTAGAAATACTTGGCTGTTTTTATGATTATTACAGGTCATTATATGAATCTAAAAGTGACTGTGACAGCTAGGGGTGTTTAGACTGTCAGATGTGATATTCCCTACATTAGATCCTGAACAACGGGCCCTTTTGGACGCTGAATTTACTGCGGAGGAGATAGAAAATGCCATAACAGTCATGGCCTCCGGGAAGGCCCCAGGGCCGGATGGATACCCTATTGAATTGTACAGGAAATATAGGGATATATTAAAGCCACTTTTGGTTAAAGTATTTCAGGGAATTTGGGAAGGGAAATCTATACCTGAATCCTTTTACGAAGCTAATATAGTGCTTAAGGAGGGGAAGGACCCTTTGGAATGTGGATCCTACCGCCCTATCTCGTTAATAAATGTGGACTATAACATTTTTACTAAGATTCTAGTTACCAGACTGAATTCGATTATATTGAGCCTTATACATTCTGATCAAACAGGTTTTATGCCTGGTAAGAGCACTTCCATTAACATCAGACGAGTCCAGTCAATAGCCCAATATAGCTCTCTAATGCCAGACAACAAGAGGTAGTCACCGGAAATGGTCTTCCAACAGTCTTGAAGGAGTTCCCAGAGATGCTTAGCACTTGTTGGCCCTTTTGCCTTCACTCTGCGGTCCAGCTCACCCCAAACCATCTCGACTGGGTTCAGGTCTGGTGACTGTGGAGGCCAGGTCATCTGGTGTAGCACCCCATCACTCTCACTCTTGGCCAAATAGCCCTTACACAGCATGGAGGTGTGTTTGGGGTCATTGTCCTGTTGAAAAATAAATGATGGTCCAACTAAACGCAAACCGGATGGAATAGCATGCTGCTGCAAGATGCTGTGGTAGCCATGCTGGTTCAGTATGCCTTCAATTTTGAATAAATCCCCAACAGTGTCACCAGCAAAGCACCCCCATTTCATCACACCTCCTCCTCCATAATTCACGGTGGGAACCAGGCATGTAGAGTCCATCCGTTAACCTTTCCTGCGTCGCACAAAGACACAGTGGTTGGAACCAAAAATCTCAAATTTGGACTCATCAGACCAAAGCACAGATTTCCACTGGTCTAATGTCCATTCCTTGTGTTATTTAGCCCAAACAAGTCTCTTCTGCTTGTTGCCTGTCCTTAGCAGTGGTTTCCTAGCAGCTATTTTACCATGAAGGCCTGATGCACAAAGTCTCCTCTTAACAGTTGTTGTAGAGATGTGTCTGCTGCTAGATCTCTGTGTGGTATTGACCTGGTCTCTAATCTGAGCTGCTGTTAACCTGCAATTTCTAAGGCTGGTGACTCGGATGAACTTATCCTCCGCAGTAGAGGTGACTCTTGGTCTTCCTTTCCTGGGGATGTCCTCATGTGAGCCAGTTTCTTTGTAGCGCTTGATGGTTTTTGCCACTGCACTTGGGGACGTTTTCAAAGTTTTCCCAATTTTTCGGACTGACTGACCTTCATTTCTTAAAGTAATGATGGCCACTCGTTTTTCTTTACTTAGCTGCTTTTTTTCTTGCCTTAACACAAATTCTAACAGTCTATTAAGTAGAACTATCAGCTGTGTATCCACCAGACTTCTGCACAACACAACCGATGGTCCCAACCCCATTTAGAAATCCCACTTATTAAACCTGACAGGGCACACCTGTGAAGTGAAAACCATTTCCGGTGACTACCTCTTGAAGCTCATCAAGAGAATGCCAAGAGTGTGCAAAGCAGTAATCAAAGCAAAAGGTGGCTACTTTGAAGAACGTAGAATATAAGACATACAGTATTTTAAGTTATTTATATAATTCTACATGTGTTAATTCATAGTTTTATGCCTTCAGAGTGAACCTACAATTTTCATAGTCATGAAAATAAAGAAAATTCTTTGAATGAGAAGGTGTCCTCAAACTTTTGGTCTGTACTGTAAGTCCCAAGGACGGAATAGTACATCCAACAGGATCAGCGGCGTTCACGGGGAGAGCGCTGCTGATCGCGGCCAGGTTTCAGCTGTTTATCACAGCTGACACCCGGAACTATGTGACAGGGGCGGTCACGAACCGCCCCCTGGCACATTAACCCCTGGCACACTGCAATCAAACATGATTGCAGTGTACTGGGGGATTAGGGAAGGGGGCTCCCTGCTTTCTTCCCTGAGACCCACGGAGCAGCGCGATGTGCTGCCTTACTCCGAGGGTCTCCTTCCCTGCAGGCCCCCGGATCCAATATTGCCGCGGGGGCCTTCGGGGTCTTGCAGGGAGGTGGTTTCCTCAGTGCTTGCTGAGAGCAGGCGCTTAGAAAGTGTCCTCATTGCCTGTCAGATTGCTGATCTGACAGAGTGCTGTACAAACTGTCAGATCCGCGATCTGACACTAGATAGTGATGTCCCCCCGGGACAATAAAATAAAGTTTAAAAAAAAAAACACACACTTGTAAAAATAATTTTTTAAATATTCCTAAATAAAAAAAATTTTTCTAAATAAAAAAAAAAAATACACATTTAGAATCGCCGCGTCCGCAACAACCCGCCCTATAAAACTGTCCCACAAGTTAACCCTTTTAGTGAACCCCTTAAAAAAAAACAAAAACAAAGCAAAAAACAATGCTTTATCATCATACCGCTAAACAAAAAGTGCAATAACGCGCGATCAAAACGACGGATATGAATAAACATGGTACCACTGAAAACGTCATCTTGTCCCGCAAAAAACGAGCCGCCACTCAGCGTCATAGGCGAAAAAATAAAGTTATAAGTCGCAGAATAAAGTGATGCAAAAATAATAGTTTTTTATATAAAATTGTTTTTATTGTATAAAAGTGCCAAAACATAAAAAAACAAATGAGGTATCGCTGTAATCGTACTGATCCGAAGAATAAAACCCCTTTATCAATTTTTACCACACGCAGAACGGTGTAAACGCCCCCCCCCCCCCCAAAAAAAAAAGAAATTCATGAAATCATGATTTTTGTTCATTTTGCGTCCCAAAAATCGGAAAAAAAAGCGATAAAAGTCACGTGCCCAACAATGGTACCAATAAAACGTCAACTCGTCACGCAAAAAATAAGACCTCACATGACTCTGTGGGTCAAAATATGGAAAAATTATAGCTCTCAAAATGTGGTGATGCAAAAACTATTTTTACAATAAAAAGCATCTTTTATCATGTGACAGCTGCCAAACATAAAAATCCACCATAAATAGTAACTCAAACCCCACTTTATCACCCCCTTAGTTAGGGAAAAATAATAAAATTAAAAAAATGTATTTATTTCCATTTTTCCATTAGGGCTAGGGTTAGAGCTGAGATTAGGGTTAGGGGTGTATTGGGGTTAGGGTTGAAGTTAGAATTGGGGGGGGGGGGTCCACTTTTTAGACCCATCAGGGGCTCTCCAAACACAACATGAGGTCTGATCTCAATTCCAGACAATTCTGCGTTGAAAAAGTCACACGGTGCTCCTTCCCTTCCAAGCTCTGCATGCGCCCAAACAGTAGTTTTCTCCCACATAAGGGATATCAGCGTACTCAGGACAAATTGTACAACAACTTTTGGGGTCCAATTTCTCGTGTTACCCTTGGGAAAATAAAAAAAATTGGGGGATAAATGATCATGTTTGTGGAAAAAATATGATTTTTTATTTTCATGCTCGGGCGTTATAAACTTCTGTGAAGCACTTGGGGGTTCAAAGAGCTCACCACACATCTAGATAAGTTCCTTGGGGGGGTCTAGTTTTCAAAATGGTGTCATTTGTGGGGGATTTCCACTGTTTAGGCACATCAGGGGCTTTCCAAGCGCGGCATGGCGTCCAATCTCAGTTCCAGCCAAAAAAAGTCAAATGGCGCTCATTCCCTTCTGAGCTCTGCCAGGCGCCCAAACAGTGGTTTACCCCAACGTATGGGGTATCAGCGTACTCAGGACAAATTTCACAATAACTTTTGGGGTCCTGTTTCCCTTTGAAAAATAAAAATTGGGGGTGAAAAGATCATTTTTATGGAAAAAATATGATTTTTTTAATTGTACAGCTGTACGTTATAAACTTCTGTGAAGCCTTTGGGGGTTCAAAGGTCTCACCACATATCTAGATAAGTTCCTTGGGGGGGGGGTCTAATCCAAAATGGGGTCACTTGTGGGGCGTTTCCACTGTTTTTTTTTACTTCACTACATTTTTATTGCATATTTTCGAAAAAGAAAATATATAAGTAACACCCCCAACGTAGGGGTTTAAACAAGGGAAACATAAGCATAAATGCGCATACTCATAGATTGACATAATGTATAAAACCGAAAACATATCGACACTTGCATAAAAAAAAATCATATGAAAAGACATATCTTCAATGCAAAGGGGCAGACCTCTGACTAAGTAACCACGGTTCCCATATTCGATCAACCTTTTTCTTGGTAACTGACAAGTGCACCAGAGTTTCTTCATATTGACAATGTATATTAATTTTGTCCACCACTTCTCTCATGGTGGGAAAGATATCCCCTTCCATTTAGCAGCAAAGGTGAGCCTAGCCGCAATCAGAATATGTGACACTGTACCTATGATATTTAAAGGAAAATCAGTTGTCCCTATATGCAACAGTCCCATTGATGGTGTCAAGTTAACCTGAATCCCAGTCACCTCCCTTAACATATTTATAGTATTCCAAAAACCGATCGCCACCGGACAGGACCACCACATGTGGCTTAACGATCCCAAACCACCGCAACCTCTCCAGCAAGCCGAAGTCTGGTTTGGCCCATAATGTACCAGTCTCGGACACCTATACCACCTAAGATGCATCTTTTTTAACTGTTCTAGGTGACCAATACAAGATGATGCTCTACGTATTTCTCTTAAACTATCCCTCCATTCCTCTGGATCCCACGTTGTTGCCAATTCCTCCTCCCAATTTAGCATACATGATAATTTAGCATCCACATCTGGATCATTTAATACATTATAGAGGATTGAAGCACCTTTGCGGCCTGATTCAGGTCGTAGGAGGAATCCCATGTCTTTGTGATTCACAGGGGGTTTAGGGAAGAGGGAGTATGGCATAGTTTGGAGCAGATGTCTGATCTGTAGGTATTGGTAAAAATAAAAAATACGTCTAATACAAGGGAATTTGGAACAGAGTTGATCGAATGGGATGACAAGAGAGCCATCTATCAGGTCATGGAGGGATTCAACTCCTGCAGTGGACCAGCATTGTAAGTTAATAAAGGGGATATGCATTTCCAAAGCTTTTAAGGAAATATTTGTAAAAGGAATATTTAGAAGGCTTGAAGCAAATTTCCTCCAATAACGTATAGCTGTTGATGCGGTAGGTAGACAAGGGGTGTAGTTAATAAATTTAATAGCTTCCATTTCCAACGTAAGCCGCGTCGAGTTCAATTTAGAATAAAATGACTCAATCTGAAGCCACTTATGTGTCTTATCCAATAACCACCAGTCTCTAATACTCGATAATACCATCGCTTTATGATAAGCATGTAAGTTAGGGGCATCCATCCCCCCAAATTCATAAGGATAATATAGTAACCTACCAGCCACTCTTGGCTTTTTATATGCCCAAATTAAGTCATTAGCTATTTTTTGAAGGGATTTAATTATCCTAAGAGGAATCTAGACAGGGATGCAACTTTTTCCCCCCTTTCTTGCTATCTGGGCTTATTAGGGTCCTGGTATGAAAATTATATAACATGGATTTTTGTGTGTGGTTTCTCCAATTCATCTATGGGCTGGGCTTTGTCTAGGGTTATATAGTCCTCATGAGCCTAGGAATAGGGAGGGATACTGCCATAATGCCACAGTGTTGCTGGATCATATGCTCACATTATATGTGCTTATATGTATATTTATGTGTTGATATGTATTATGGGTACTATGGAGGCCATAGTTTTGCGATTTTATCATGTTTTTATTGTGTATAACTCTTTTGTATCAATAAAAATTACTTATTTCAGTCCTAATTATAATTGGTGCAGTGTGCGCTTTTTTGCAGTGGTGCTTTCTCTCCTTTTTTTTTTCCTAAATAAGGGAGTTCATCACTCACCCACTTAAAGGGATACTCCCGCTACAAACATTCTTGAATTGCGGGTGAAACCAATACAGGAAAGACCAAAGACTTAGCAGCATTAGACTGATGACCTAGAGTTAGTCTCAGAAATATCGGGGTGTGGTCTGACCACGTAATCAATCCAATATCCGCTGATCTGCATCTATTTAGAGTCATATTGTCAACCAAGAAATAATCTATACTACTATATGTCTGGTGACGGGAGGAGTAGAATGTATAGTCACGCTCCGTAGCATGGGAATATCTCCAATAATCATGGAGACGATATTCCTTCACTACTACTTTTAGGTCCCGCCTAGAACGGGTTAATTTACTACAGCAGTCCATCTCTCTATCTATAGGGGTATTGAAGTCTCCACATTTAATCTTTTCTCCTTTAGCCAATTCAGTCATTTTCTGAAACACCTTGCGACCATACGTGCATTGAGCTTCATTAGGGGCATACACCACCACCAGTGTATGTAGTTAACCATTGAGGGAGCAGACTAGGATTAAAAATCTGCCCGTAGGATCTGCATACATCTCTATTTCTAAATGCCACAGTGTTTTTAATCAATATTCAGACTCCAGCCTTTTTACTTGCATTATTAGCGAAAAACCTATGAGGGAACTGTGGATGGTGGAGTCTACTATTATCAGCTTCCAATAAATGCATTTCTTGCAAACATATGACGTCAGCACGTGATTTTTTAACTTCCCTCCATAACATGGAACGTTTCATAGGTGAATTAAGGCCTCTAACTTTCAAGGACATAGACTGTATACTCATGTTTAAATAACAAACTTCCTATGGATGCAGCAAGCCCCAACACACCAAGCCCCTCCACCATAACAGCTAATTAGGTCCCCAGCATAAATATAAAACCATAAGTTATATATCACATTGGAATGCAAAATAGTCAAGAAAAAAAGTCATAAAAAGGAAAAAATAGAAAAAACAGCAGTACTCAAAACATAATCCAAACAACTGGATGCACAAAAAAATATGCACATCCTCAAGTACCAGCCAAAGAATGCAGAAAAATGACTGCAAAGGGGTTGGTGAGCTCTTCTAACTCTACAGAGATCCTCAGCAGAGTTGCCCACAGTCACAGGTTGCTAGGAACAGTGAGAACAGAATAAAAGTCCGAGCAATCTTCCACCAGCTCCAGCAGATGGACCTTTCCAGTCTTGCACGTTATATTTGAGACTATTCTGGGCTTAACCATTTCCCCCTAGGCTCTTGTCGCTGTGCAAAAGGAATATTCCAGTCCTTAAGTCAGTCTTCAGCTTGTTTAGGAGTACGGCAAGCAATTATTCTCCCCTCATGCATAATCAGTTTCACTGGGTTCTCCCCTCATGCATAATCAACAGTTTCACTGGGTTAAAGCCCCATCTATATTTGGTGCCCACATCACGCAGAGCTTTACATACATGTGCGTAATCACGCCTCTTGGCCAGAGTCACTGCAGATAAGTCTGGGAAAACTTGTAGTGATTGCATCTCCTGGGGCAGAGTTGGATTTTTCCCTCATTCTTTGCATGAATACATCCTTGGTGGTAAAAAAAAGTATATTCTTGCCAGAATGTCTCTAGGCAGATCTTGATCCATGTGTTTTGGTTTGGGAGTTCTATGGACCCTATCAACCATTAAGTCTTTAATGGACATTTCAGGGAGAACAGCCTTTAAAAAGATATGCAGGAAAGCAGGCAAATCCTTATCCAAGACCTCCTCAGGGATCCCTCTCACCCGAACCTTATTCCTGTGCGATCTATCCTCCAAGTCGTATGTTTTATCACTGACACGAGCCAATTCTTCCTTTAAGGCCTCATTTTCATCGACTAGTGCATATTCAGCCAGTATACAGTCATATGTTAAAGTTTGGGCACCCCTATTAATGTTAACCTTTTTTCTTTATAACAATTTTGGTTTTTGCAACAGCTATTTCAGTTTCATATATCTAATAACTGATGGACTCAGTTATATTTCTGGATTCAAATGAGGTTTATTGTACTAACAGAAAATGAGCAATCTGCATTTAAACAAAATTTGACCGGTGCAAAAGTATGGGCACCTCAACATAAAAGTGACATTAATATTTCGTAGATCCTCCTTTTGCAAAAATAACAGCCTCTAGTCGCTTCGTGTAGCTATTAATGAGTTCCTGGATCCTGGATGAAGGTATTTGTGACCATTCCTGTTTACAAAACAATTCCAGTTCAGTTAAGTTTGATGGTCGCCGAGCATGGACAGCCCGCTTCAAATCATCCCACAGATGTTCAATGATATTCAGGTCTGGGGACTGGGATGGCCATTCCAGAACATTGTAATTGTTCCTCTGCATGAATGCCTGAGTAGATTTGGAGCGGTGTTTTGGATCATTGTCTTGCTGAAATATCCATCCCCTGCGTAACTTCAACTTCGTCACTGATTCTTGCACATTATTGTCAAGAATCTGCTGATACTGAGTTGAATCCATGCGACCCTCAACTTTAACAAGATTCCCAGTGCCGGCATTGGCCACACAGCCCCAAAGCATGATGGAACCTCCACCAAATTTTACTGTGGGTAGCAAGTGTTTTTCTTGGAATGCTGTGTTTTTTAGTCTCCATGCATAACGTCTTTTTGTATGACCAAAAAACTCAATCTTTGTTTCCTAAGTTTACAGGACCTTCTTCCAAAATGTAACTGGCTTGTCCAAATGTGCTTTTGCATACCTCAGGCGACTCTGTTTGTGGCGTGCTTGCAGAAATGGCTTCTTTCGCATCACTCTCCCATACAGTTTCTCCTTGTGCAAAGTGTGCTGTATTGTTGACCGATGCACAGTGACACCATCTGCAGCAAGATGATGCTACAGGTCTTTGGAGGTGGTCTGTGGATTGTCCTTGACTGTTCTCACCATTCTTCTTCTCTGCCTTTCTGATATTTTTCTTGGCCTGCCACTTCTGGGCTTAACAAGAACTGTACCTGTGTTCTTCCATTTCCTTACTATGTTCCTCACAGTGGAAACTGACTGGTTAAATCTCTGAGACAACTTTTTGTATCCTTCCCCTGAAAAGCTATGTTGAATAATCTTTGTTTTCAGATCATTTGAGAGTTGTTTTGAGGAGCCCATGATGCCACTCTTCATAGGAGAATTAAATAGGAGAACTATTTGCAAGTGGCAACCTTAAATACCTTTTCTCATGATTTGATACACCTGGCTATGAAGTTCAAAGCTCAATGAGGTTACAAAACCAATTTAGTGCTTCAGGAAGTCAGTAAAAAGTAGTTAGGAGTGTTCAAATCAAGAAAATGATAAGGGTGCCCATACTTTTGCACCGGTTTTGTTTAAATGCAGATTGCACATTTTCTGTAAGTACAATAAACCTCATTTGAATCCAGAAATATAACTGAGTCCATCAGTTATTAGATATATGAAACTGAAATAGCTGTTGCAAAAACCAAAATTGTTATAAAGAAAAAAGGTTAACATTAATAGGGGTGCCCAAACTTTTACATATGATTGTATTCTCTAAATGAGAGCTGCGATTTCTCCTTTCAGCTCTCTAAGCCTATTATGCATGTCCTCTTTTATAGAAGCCCTCAAAGAGGAAAGAAACTCTTGCATATCCTCCCTAGTGAGCGGAGCATAGAGATGTTGATGAATCCCCTTCTCTGCCTGCACCTCTCCCAGAGCCCCCAGAGGAGCATGGGGAGCCTGAAGGGGAGGCAGGCACCATTTTAACTTTTGCTTTGGTGAACTTCCCCCTTGCAAAGAAGTCGGGCAATCTCGGTGGGGATCCCCTCTTCTGTGATCTGCCGCGTGTCATCATGTGCCTGGGTGGTTGCAGGAGCTGCAGGTGAGTAGTTGGAGGAAGCTGGGTGCTGAGTTGAGCCGCAATGAGCTGCTATAGGTCCTGGGCTGCAGGAGCTCTCTAACTATGCAGCTGCCACACTTGCTAGCAGGCCACGCCCCGGCATTTCCACTGCTTAGGCACATCAGGGGCTCTCCAAACTTGACATGGCGTCCGATCTCAATTCCAGCCAATTTTACATTGAAAATATCAAACGGCGCTTCTTCCCTTCTGAGCTCTGCCATGTGCCGAAACAGTGGTTCTCCCCCCCACACACATATCTGGTATCAGTGTACTCAGGACAAATTGCACAATAACTTTTGCAGTCCAATTTCTCCTGTTACCCTTGGTAAAATAAAAAAAAATTGGACCTGAAGTAATTTTTTTGTGAAAAAGTTAAATGTTTTTTTTTACACATTCAAAAAATTCCTGTGAAGCATCTGAAGGGTTAATAAACTTCTTAAATGTGGTTTTAAGCACCTTGAGGGGTGCAGTTTTTAGAATGGTGTCACTTTTGGGTATTTTCTATCATATAGACCCCTCAAAGTAACTTCAAATGTGATGTGGTCCCTAAAAGAAAATGGTGTTGTAAAAATGAGAAATCGCTGGTCAACTTTTAACCCTTATAACTTCCTAACAAACAAAAAAATTTTGGTTCCAAAATTGTGCTGATGTAAAGTAAACATGTGGTAAATGTTACTTATTAAGTTTTTTGTGTGCCGTATCTCTGAGTTTTACACATAAAAATTCAAAGTTGGAAAAGTCTTAGTTACTCACCGGTTAACGGTATTTTTCGGAGTCCATGACAGCACCACCTGAGAGAGGGGTCCGCCCTTTAGGAACAGGAAACCTACAGATACAAAAAGGGCGGCACCTCTCCCACGCATCAGTTGGATTACAGAGCACAGAGGACCACCATGGTTAATAACATAACTTATCCATAATACTATACACAATTTAAATTACCCGTGTACGTATATAAGAGGAAGAAGTGCACACCCAAATTAAACTAAAGGGAGGGAATATACGGGTGCTGTCATGGACTCCGAAAAATACCGTTAACCGGTGAGTAACTAAGACTTTATTCGGTCGTCCATGACAGCACCACCTGAGAGAATTACAGAGAGTAATAACTACTTTAGGGAGGGACTACAGCCTGCAGCACCCTTATCCCAAAAGAGAGGTCTGTGGAAGCACCCAAGTCTAGCCTATAATGACTATAAAAGGTGTTCGGAGAGGACCAAGTAGCCGCCTTACATATCTGGTCGATGGAGACTTCTGATCTCTCGGCCCACGAGGTCGCCATGGCTCTGGTGGAATGTGCCCTCAGCTTCCCGGGTGGCGACCTGCCTTTTGAGGTGTATGCTAAGGCAATCGCTTCTCTAATCCACCTGGCTAGTGTATTCTTTGATACTCTATAACCTTTCCTAGGGCCTTGGTGGGAAATAAACAGGGCATCATCTTTCTTCCAAGGATCGGTAGCTGCCACATATTCTATAAGGCACTTCCTAACATCCAGGGTATGTAGTTTCTCTTCCTTCTTATTAGCCGGATTAGGGAGGAAGGATGGAAGGATTACTTCCCGAGTCCTATGAAAGTTAGAAACCACCTTAGGTAAATACGCTGGATCAGGTGTGAGTATTACCCTATCATTTTTAATCTGTATATAAGGAGGACGCCTAGATAATGCCTGGATGTCGCTAACTCTGCGAGCTGAGGTTAGAGCTACCAGGAAAGCTACTTTGAGGGACAGGTTTTTTATGGAAGCTGATGAAATAGGTTCGAATGGAGCTTCCGTCATGGCCGTGAGGACTAGATTCAAGTACCATGGCATGAATCTATCCTTCACTACCGGCCTGGATCTTCCTGCTGCTTTAATGAACCTACTGATCCAGTAATTACCCGCGATGTTGCAGCTAAAGAGGGCCCCTAAGGCTGCTACTTGTACTTTAAGGGTACTAGTGGAAAGCCCCATGTCCAGACCTTTCTGAAGAAATTCTAAGATCTGATTTATAGGTGTTGAACCCCCAGCGATTATTCCCGAGCTCTGAAGGAATTTCTTCCAAATTCTAACATAGATTTTGGTAGTAATGGCCTTTCTACTTTTAAGAAGGGTATTAATTATGTCTGCGGAGAAGCCTTTATCTTTTAAGAGTGCCCGCTCAAACTCCACGCCGTCAGATGTAGGCCAGCCACCTGAGGATGGAAGACTGGGCCCTGGGATAGGAGATCCGGGATGTCCGGAAGAACCCAAGGATCGGACACCGACATGGTCCTGAGGCAAGAAAACCAAGCCCTCCTGGGCCAAAATGGGGCGATGACTATAACCCTTGCTCTGTCTTTCCTGATCTTTCTCAACACCAAGGGTAGTAGCAATAGGGGAGGGAAGGCGTATGCTAGCCTGAAGTCCCACTTTATCAGAAAGGCATCTACCGCCAGGGGGTTCTCTCTGGGATTTAGGGAGCAGAATAGTCTCAATTTTCTGTTTTCTTTGGTGGCGAAGAGGTCTACCTCTGGCTGTCCCCACCTTTGCACAATCAGGTTGAAGATCGAGATGTTTAGGGACCATTCTCCTTGCCTTAGCAGATTGCGGCTTAAGAAATCTGCCATAATGTTTTCTTTCCCTTTTATGTGTAGCGCTGTCAAAGAAATGCTGCTCTGCTAGTTGGAACAACCGTTCTGCCACATTCATCAGGGGTTTGGAACGAGTCCCGCCTTGGTGGTTGATATAAGCCACGGTGACCTGATTGTCGGAGAGCACTCGGACATGATGGTCCTGCAGATACACAAGTAGCTTCTTAGCTGCCTGTTCTACTGCTGTCAATTCTTTCAAATTAGATGACATTTATCTGGTGCTGGTCCCATAGGCCCTGGACCACGACCTCACCCATATGAGCCCCCCAGCCAGAAGGGCTAGCATCCGTAGTGACTATGCGGGATATGTCGAATTCCCAGTGAACTCCTCTGGATAAATTATCCTTGTCCAGCCACCACCCTAGGGACTTCCCTTGTGTTTCGGGACAAGGTTAGCTGGCCTTCTAAGTAACCTCCGAGGATTCTTTGATGCAGTAAAACCTCGCCCTGAAGTGTTCTTGAATGAAACTGGGCCCACTGCACCGCTGGGATACAGGAGGAAAGGGAACCCAGAAGGGACATGGCTTTCCTGAGGGACATGTTGGGGTTATTGGAAGCATTTAGGACCCGATAGTGTAAGCGAACAAGCTTCTCCGGAGGCAGACTGCATTCCTGTTTCTCAGAATCTAGAATCAGGCCTAAAAACTGCTGGATTTTCATCGGCTGTAACCGAGATTTTTTGATATTCAGCAGCCATCCTAACCGCTCCAGGGCAGACATTGCCCTCTGTAGCTGTTCCGTACAATGTTTTACCGTTTTTCCTATAATCAGGAAGTCATCTAAGTAGGGTACTACTAGAATGTCAGATTCACGTAGATGGGCCATAACTTCCGCTACTACTTTGGTAAACACACGGGGGGCGACTGCCACCCCCAAAGGGGAGGGCCGCATATTGGAAATGTTCAACTGACCCATTTAACTGAACCGCCACTCTGAGGAAGCGCTGATGAGCTGCATGAATGGGTATATGGTAGTAAGCATCTTTTAAATCCAACACCACCATAAAGCAGTTTTGAAACAACAATTTTATTGTTGAATTGTTTCTATTTTAAACGGGCGTATAACCAAGAATTCATTGAGGGACTTAAGATTAATTATAGTCCTAAAGGAACTGTCTGGCTTGCGGACCAGGAACAGAGGGGAGTAGAAACCTTTCCCCCTTTCTCCTTCTGGAACCACAGTTAGGACCTTCTTAAGGCAAAGATCATGAACCTCGGCCTCCAGGGTAGCTTGTTCTGATATGGAGGACCTGATTGGGGTGACCCTAAATCGATCATGGGGAACCCGGGTGAATTCCAGTTGTAGACCCGTAGCTATCACCCCCCGTATCCAATTACTATCCGAAATCATGGACCAGGCTGGGTAGAAGGCAGCTAGTCTCCCCCCTACCGGGGCCTCTAGTCATTGGGGCGGCTTTTTAGTGTCCCGTGCTGGACCTTCCTGGCGCCCCCCTCCTCCGAACATGAAACCTGTACCTCTCCTTTTATCATCCTATCTGCCCTGATCTCTGGACGACCTTCTACGGAAATATCCTTTCCTGGTAAAGGGGCGTCTATAAGAAGGATTCGGGAGGCTCGGAAACTTCTTTTTATCATCCCCGGCTTTCTCTAACAGTTCATCCAGGGCAGAGCCAAATAGATATTCCCCCTCGCAAGGGATGGAGCAGAGTCGTGACCTGGCCTGGATATCCCCTGGCCAGCATTTTAACCAGAAGGCCCTTCGAGCTGCGTTAGATAACCCTGCGGATCTAGCCACCATCCTTGCAGAGTCTGCTGAGGCATCAGCCAGGAAAGCAGCGGCACTCTGGATGATTGGTAGGGTTTTCCGAATGGATGCTCTTGAGGCTCCGTCTCTCAGATGGGAATCCAGTTGATCTAGCCAGACCATCATGGATCTGGCTGTACAAGTGGCAGCTATCGCTGGTCTTAGGGCGCCTGCTGACATCTCCCATGTTCCCTTTAGAAAGGAATCCGCTTTTTTATCCAGCGGGTCTTTTAGGGAAGCCATGTCATCGAAAGGGATGGAAGATTTTCTGGAGGCTTTGGCTACTGCCACGTCCAGCTTAGGGGCCTTATCCCATCTGTTCACCACTGGGTCATCAAATGGGTACCTTCGTTTGAAGGTCGGTGGCAAGAAGCCTCTTTTTTCTGGTTTTTTCCACTCCCTATCTATTAAGCTCTGGACCTTATCATTTAAAGGGAAGGCCCTGCGCTTCCTGGGATCTAGACCTCTGAACATCACGTCCTGTGCCGAAAGTTCTGGTTTTGAGTCTGTTACTCCCATGGTGGACCTTATTGTTTTAACTAGTTTGTCCATCTGGTCTAACGGGAAGCAGAAACGGCTCGAGTCTTCCTCCGAAGAAGACGAAGTGGAGGCCGGGGAATCCGAGGAGTCATTGTTCCTAGGAGCAACCGAGGACTCCGAACCTGAGAAGCTAACTTCTCTCCCCCTAGAAGAATCCCTTTTTGACAGGGCTTTCATTTCTGTCCTAATTATTTCTCTCAGGCTTGTGGTGAAATCCGGCGTTTCTTCCGCTACCTGTAAGGACGGGGGAGAATGTAAGGGCCTGTCAGTCTATCCCTGGCCCTCGTTCCCTTCCAACCCCGTTTGTCGCACACATGGCTGACATAATCTTTTGGGGTGGCCGTCTGGCAAGGGGCAACTACAGAGGGCACATTCCCTGTGCTTCTGTTTTCCCGTAGCTTTCCTCCCCTGCGAAAAATACATAAGGGAACACTGCATCAGGGTACATTCACGAAGATCTCTTACCCATGCAGATGAGGCAGGTACCGGATCACGGAGGGAGGCAGGAGGGTCCTTTAGCCGGGAGGAACTTCCGCGGCTCTGTTCACTCGATCGTTTTTCTTCTGCTGGCCACTCGAATGAGGCTTCGCCATGGCCTCCTTCTGTGGCCGCTCCTGTATCTCGTCCTGCTGCTCTATGGGGGCTTCTGTCGTATCCATCACTGGGCCTTCAGAAGCACCCCCGCAGTGTTGTCTCCTGCCTTTTAAGGCCTCCCTGTACCCGGGTCAGCAGGGTTCTGGCGCGGCACCTCCCCAGCATCCGCGACGGCACCTCCCCGCATGCTCCGCCTCCCCCCCCCCACGGGCACAGCGCGTCCCCCCAGACAGCCGCGCACAAGCGGCGCACACTGGAAAGCCGGCCGGCACCCGACTTCCGGTTTCGGCGTCCCCGGCCCCGCCCCTTCCGCCGTGCGTCAGAGACCGCGGGAGCGCGCGGAACGGAGTCGGCAGGACGCCCCCAGCTCCGGTGTGCCTGCCGTCCAATATGCGCCCGCCTGCGCCCGCCGACCGGGCGCGACCGCCGACCCGGACGCGAGAGGATGACCGGACCCCGGGGGGAGACTCAGGAGGGGCCTGCATACGTACCTGGTGCCCGCACTTTGGAGACGGCTGTCCACCGGACCCTATGCTCCACCTGCTCCAACCACAGCCGTGGCGACCTACCCGGCCCCACCGTGGTGCTTCCAGGGACCCCGAACTGGACCGAGGTAGGAGATCCCCCGCTACCTGAGTCGGTCAGCCGGCCTGGGAATCCCTCGTCGACTCCATGACGGACGATCTGTAGGGAGTCCTGTCCTCTAGGAACAGGAAACCAACTGATGCGTGGGAGAGGTGCCGCCCTTTTTGTATCTGTAGGTTTCCTGTTCCTAAAGGGTGGATCCCCTCTCTCAGGTGGTGCTGTCATGGACGACCGAATAAATTGCGAAATTTTCTAAATTTTCTGTTTGTTTCACAAATAAACGCAAGTTATATAAATGAAATTTTATCACTAACATGAAGTACAATATGTCATGAGAAAACAATGTCAGAATCACCGGGATCCATGGAAGCGTTCCAGAGTTATTACCTCATAAAGGGACAGTGATCAGAATTGTAAAAATTGGCCTGTGCATTAACATGCAAACCACCCTTGGGAGTAAAGGGGTTAATGTCAAAACGAGGAGCTGGAGGCAGCAAAGTGTTCTGGGGGATTTGGGAGACCCTGGCAGTGGCGGAACGGAGGTTTATGTGTATATTTGCGGCCTGAGACTGGGGCTATACATACCACCCTCACTGCAGAGTGCCTAATAGCCAGTACATGGCAAGGCAGCCTTTCTGGCGACTACTTATCCTAGGTGTAGTTCCCTGACTGACCAGAGGGAAAGGGGGCGCCAGAGAGCTGCAAGTTCTGAATCGGAACTGAGAGTGGATAGACAAATGAATCCCTTACAGACCCCAGCAGCAAAAGCTGCTGCCGATAGTCTTTAGTGTATGGGAGTATGGATCCCACACACTATTATCTCAATCACACCGCGCTGCAACCATTTGTGAAGGATGACACCAGAGAGATTACTTAGACTCCACACAGAATCCCACCGCTGCAACTACATGTGAAGGACCTGCACCTAGCCACTTTGCCTGTTGTCAGTATAACGTCAGAGGGATCACTTTGTAAGGTCTCTCCACTTGTACCAATGTGACGTTCCACACCCCCCGGGGGCATGCAAAGTCAGCATGGCACAGTTTTACACAGGCACTCTCTGTCCACATGGGCCAAGGTAGGCACAGGGAGTGAGCGGAGGTGGCCAGCAGAGTCACTGACATGGCATCACGCTTGCCCACAACTGTGACAGGCGGAGATACCCCTTTCTCTAGCCACAGTTAAACAGAATCTTATCCGCCTGGTAGAACTGCCACCAGTTCCTCGTTAGATATAAGCCCATTCTGCTAACCGGAATATCGGGCCAGAAACCAGATCCGACAGCATGGAAATTTAAACCAAGAAACGGGAGTGTGGATTCGTTGATCGAGATATAAAAACAGCCCAAGGTTAAATTATTTAATCACCTTAAGGGAAAAATATACAATACACTATATACACAATGATTATACATAAAAATGGTCAGATGTGCAAATACAGGGTATAATACAAAAGATATAAGCGAATAGACAATTTCAATTACCCGTGTTACATCCGACCATTTGTGCGCTGGGCCCCATGGGAAATCTGCTTCCAGCTGGGTCCTAGGTCCTTCGCAGACTGCTACTTGACATGACTCTCTGTTCAAAGTGGACCACATGCATCAGAGAGAGAGAGTGACAGACCACATAGCCTCACAGAAAGATACTAATAGATGCGCGTTTTCTGGGGCAAATGCAGGCTGCTAATTTTAGGTTGTGGGGGACGGCAATATATTAGGAGTCTGAGAATACCAACCGCCAAATGTTGATTTTGCATGGCTGGTTGTCAAAATTGGAGAGAACCTCATGCGTGTTTATTATTTTTTATTTACAGTGCCTTGCGCAAGTATTCGGGCCCCCTGGAACTTTTCAACCTTTTCCCTTATATCATGCTTCATTTTTGGGGAAGAATCAACAAGTGGGACACAATTATGAAGTTGAACGAAATTTATTGGTTATTTTAAATTTTTATGGAAATTCAAAAACTGAAAAGTAGGGGGTGCAATACTATTCGGTCCTTGTAACTTAACACTTTGTTGCGCCACCTTTTGCTGCGATTACAGCTGCAAATCGCTTGGGGTATGTCTCTATCAGTTTTGTACATCGAGAGACTGAAATTCTTGCCCATTCTTCCTTGGCAAACAGCTCAAGCTCAGTGAGGTTTGATGGAGATCGTTTGTGAACAGCAGTTTTCAGCTCTTTCCACAGATTCTCGATTGGATTCAGGTCTGAACTTTGACTTGGTCATTCTAACACCTGGATACGTTTGTGAACCATTCCATTGTAGATTTTGCTTTATGTTTGGGATCATTGTCTTGTTGGAAGACAAATCTCCTTCCCAGTCTCAGGTCTTTTGCAGACTCCAACAGGTTTTCTTCAAGAATGGTCCAGTATTTGGCTCCATCCATCTTCCCATCAATTTTAACCATCTTCCCTGTCCCTGCTGAAGAAAAGAAGCCCAAACCATAATGCTGCCACCACCGTGTTTGACAGTAGGAATGGTGTGTTCAGAGTGATGAGCTGAGTTGCCTTTACACCAAACATATCGTTTGGCATTGTTGCTAAAAAGTTCGATTTTGGTTTCATCTGACCAGAGCACCTTCTTCCACATGTTTGGTGTGTCTCCCAGGTGGCTTGTTGCAAACTTTAAACAACACTTTTTATGGATATCATTGAGAAATGGCTTTCTTCTTGCCACTCTTCCATAAAGGCCAGATTTGTGCAGTGTACGACTGATTGTTGTCCTATGGACAGACTGTCCCACCTCAGCTGTAGATCTCTGCAGTTCATCCACAGTGATCATGGGCCTCTTGGCTGCATCTCTGTTCAGTCTGCTCCTTGTTTGAGATGAAAGTTTAGAGGGACGGCCAGGTCTTGGTAGATTTGCAGTGGTATGATACGCCTTCCATTTCAATATGATCGCTTGCACAGAGCTCCTTGGGATGTTTAAAGTTTTGGAAATCATTCTGTATCCAAATCTGGCTTTAAACTTCTCCACAACAGTATCACGGTCCTGCCTGTTGTGTTCCTTGGTCTTCATGACGCTCTCTCTGCATCAAACAGAGCCCTGAGACTATCACAGAGCGAGTGCATTTATAAGGAGACTTGATTACACACAGGTAGATTATACTTACCATCATTAGTCATTTAGGACAACATTGGATCATTCAGAGATCCACAATTAACTTCTGGAGTGAGTTTGCTGCACTGAAAGTAAAGGGGCCGAATAATATTGCACGCCTCACTTTTCAGTTTTTGAATTTCCACAAAAATTTAAAATAACCAATAAATTTCGTTCAACTTCACAATTGTGTCCCACTTGTAGATTCTTCACCAAAAATTTACATTTGTTATCTTTATGTTTGAAGCATGATATGTGGGAAAAGGTTGAAAAGTTCCAGGGGGCCGAATACTTTCGCAAGGCACTGTAAATAACTAAAAAAAAAAATAAGACTGCATGAGACCCCTCTATTCTTGAGAACCAGCCATGATAAAGCTGACAGTTGGAGGTTGCAGTCCACAGCTGTCAGTTTTGCCTGCTCCGCTTTATCAAAAATAGAAGAGACCCCACATCACTTTTTTTTAGTATTTATTTATAGCACAAGAGCCAGCTAATTAATACTCCCATCAGTGTCCCCTGCTCTCACTGATTTCAGAGACACCAGGCATAGGGCTAATGGGAGTAGTACTCATCAGCCGATGCATGTGATAGGCAGTAACCTTTTTACCACCGGTCACCGCTGATGGCTCACGCTGTCATCTGATCAGAGCAGCTAGGGTTTCTCGCGCTGTAATGCAATCCCAAAACACACAGCTAGGGTAACTTAAATGGCTCTAACAGAGCCACTCCTTAAAGTCCTGGAGTGGCTTAGCCAGTGTTTAGACATGAACCGAATCAAAAATCTATAGAGGGAGCTGAAACTCAATCTTGCCCAGCGACAGCCCCGAAACCTGAAAGATATGGAGAAGATTTGTATGGAGGAGTGGTCAAAAATGTCTGCTGCAGTGTGAGCAAACTTGGTCAAGAAAAACAGGAAACGTTTGACCTCTGTAATTAGACACAAATGTTTCTGTAAAAAAATATTAAAGGGAACCTGTCAACTCGTTTTTGAGCTATGAGCTGCGGCCAATGCCTTTCAGGGCTTATCTACAGCATTCTAAAATACTGTAGATAAGCCACCGATCCAACCTGAAAGATAAGAAAAACAAGTTTTATTAAACTCACGCGGGGGCAGTCCAGTTCAATGGGCGTCACAGGTCTGGGTCCGACGCCTCCCATTTTCTTGCGATGTCATCTTCCTTGCTTCGTGTCGTGGCTCCTGCACAGGCGTACTGATCTGCCCTTTTGAGGGCAGAGCAAAGTACTGCAGTGCGCAGTCGCCGGGAAAGGTCAGAGAGGCCTAGCGCCTGTGCACTGCAGTACTTGGCTCTGCCCTAAACAGCGCAGCAAACACCGCTTCTGATCGGCAGTGAAATCATCCCCGCTGGTCAGAGAGCCGCGGTTCCCAAGCTGTCAAAAGCAGAGCTGTGGAGTTGGAGTTATGGAGTCGGCGCCCATTTTGGTGGAGTCGGTATAAAATGGACCGACTCCTAAAATATATAATAAATTGGGTACATTAGGTCACTGCAGTTTGTGGAGAATATTTTTTTTCATAAGAATTTGGGAAAGTTATGAAATGTCCTATAAACGTCTGTCCTATTACTGATCTAAGGTATAGACTTTTAGCTGAGATGAATCTGTGCTGCACTTTATGTTCATGAAAAGATGAAAAGTAGTGAAGCTCCTCCTCTACAGATAAGGGAAAAAAAATAAACACACAGGGAATGAAAGCCTACATTCATCTCAGAACTTCTGCAGTGAATAGGAAACCAGGATTAAGGTAAGTACTTCTTAAACCATATCTAAACTTTCAATAAACTGTGCATAAATCAATAGTCCGGTATATGCTGTCTCTGAATGCTTGATGTTTTAGTTTCCTTTTAGCTCCTGTTTGGAGAAATTAGCCGCTCTGATGACTTATATACTGTATACTATACATAGAATATAAGGGGAAAAACTGTTTTCCAACATCTCAAATTCGGAAATACAGTAACAGGATCAATGAGGACATATATATTTGTGTATGTGTGTGTTCCGGAATATGATTCAGCACAAACATGCTCCCTCCATCCCTCCTCCCCTCTTCATACACTGTGAAGAAATATGATGTGAAGCATTTAGTGAGCTGCACCCTGAGATAAGTCTGACATTGAAAGTTCAGAGTAAAGCTAACAACATACTGTATTTTACAAACTTTATATTTATCTGTCCTATTGATTTATGTAAAGATTGTTTTATTTCTATCCTAAATTATACAGTGCATCATTCCCTATTCTTGCAAGAATTTCAATATACCTTATTTTTTTACAGGACAATTTTTAAAGCAAATTTACATAATTACAAAATGTCTAAGAAGCATCTTATTAAGTCAGCTGTATTTGAGCATTTCACAGTGACTCAAGATAAACATTTTGTGTGTCAGTGAGAAAACTAACAGTGCTAGCGGGGATGTCACTGCAAATGTTGGAAAGGATTTGTGAGCTGAAGAGGGCAGTTGTTGACTACCAGCATCAACAAGGCCGTCTGTCTTCAGTTCAGACTCCACTCATAAGACCTCAGGAGTGGACATGGATGTAAGACATATGTACCATCCTCCAAAAATTTGAGGACTCCACCAAGATGGTGAACGGTGATGATACCATAATTAGCGTCACCATCCCGCTTCTGTGTGTTCTGAAACGCTCTCTGCTCACAAGTCAAAGAGGATGCATTGCAGGTGGAGCACGATGAGATGGAGCACGGAACTATACAGGGTGATTACACACAGCCCAGCCTCATCTCATCCCAATGTGGATTGGGTGACAATGAGGAAGAGGAGGAGGAACAGGAGCTACTTTCATGCGCTACACACGGTACTACAAGTACAACTTTCATATCTGTTCAGCGTAGATGGCCTGAGGACAGGGAGGAGGAGAAGAGCATGGTCAGTTGTCCTTTTGGTGAGGACACAGAAGTCTTGCCTGTTAGCAGTCTGGCACACATGGCTGAGTTTATGTTACGCTGCGTTGCCCGTGACCATCGCTTTCTCAAAATTTTGGGTGACAGTCATTACTGGTTGGTGACACTTCTAGACCCACACTACAAGGAGAACTTTCTATCTCTTATTCCAGAGGCAGACAGGTCTACTAAAATGGGGCAGTACCAGAGGGCCCTTGTTACGGAATTATTAAAAAAATTCCCATCGGAAAACACTGACAGCAGAGGTCACAGTTCGTTGAACAACCAAGGAGTACAGGCAAGAGAGACAACTCCTATCCAGCAGAGGCAAGGGAACACTGGCAAAGTTCTTGGAGAGTTATCTCAGACCCTCCCATTGCACTGCCCCTGAGGCATAGGGTAATCTCACAAGGAGTGCAAAGTTTTGGAAGATGCTGATGGAGTACCTTTCTGACCATACCAACGTCCTAAGTGATTCCTCTGTGCCTTATAATTATTGGGTATCCAAGCTGGACATGTGGCATGAACTGGCTCTCTATGCCTTGGAGGTCCTGGCCTGCCCTGCCGCTAGCGTTTTGTCAGAGTGGGTTTTTAGGGCCGCTGGTAGAATTATAACTGATGAGCGCATCTGCCTGTCAACTGAAAATGATGACAGGCTGACTCTTATAAAAATGATCTAGGGCTGGATTGTGCAAGACTTCTCAACACCACAGAATGATAGCAGCTTAATCTAAACTCAAATCCAGTGTCTTTTTTCGGAGGTGTATTCCCATGCACCTCTTCACACCCACATGGGTATACGCTTCCTGATTTTGGCTATTTGCTGTTGTCCTCCTCCTTCTCCTCATCCTACACCACCAGATCAGCAGGGTGACCGTGGTCCGTGATGTAACAGTCACATAATTATTTTAAAGGGTGTTTATAATGCCCGTACCAAAAAAAAAAAAATGGTTATACAGTATTTTCATGAATACCCCCTAGGGGTAAAATATTTGTCAGCCCATATACTTAGTTCATGGCCATTACAAGTATAGAAGACCCGCTCCGTCCTAATTGGAAAAATTTTTATGAGGTTCTCCTCCACATGTCATCAAAGGGGCATTGGGGTGTGCCCAAATTTGTGGCAGTCCTTACATTCACTGCATAGGCAAACACTATGGGTGACCCATTTCCTAATAATGGTAACATTGTTTTCATTAGACCTTCCTGTACGTTTCGTCAAAGGGGTACTGGGGTGCGTCCAAATTTTTGGCAGCTATTGCATTCACTGCATAGGCAAACAGTATGGGAGACCCACGTCCCAATAATGGGGAAATTGTTTTATGAGACCTTCCTCCACGTCTCTTCCAAGGGGTATTGGGGTGCATCCTAATTTGTGGCAGCTCTTGCATTCACTGCATAGGCAAATAGTATGGGCAACCCACCCCCCGTTGGGACCTCCAGTATGGAGAGGGCTGCTTTCCCACGGAACTTTCCATCCCCTGGTATCTCTCGACCAGTCCATCGGAATTCTAAGGATCACCCTGGGCAGACCAAGTCTGTATGGGCCTCGGCCAGGTGCAACAGGTCAAATATTTGGGAGCACGGTGGTTTGTCTCGGTTATACGCCCAACGGTGTACCCGCTGTGCCCTGGGAGTCACTGTTACCCCCAAGCGTGCAAGAATCTCCATTTTTAGCTTGCCATACTCTTTAGCATCCTACAAAGCTAAATCATAGTATGCTTTCTGGGGTTCCCCCGTCAAGTATGTAGCAAGTACCTCTGCCCACAGCTCTGGCAGGAGTTTCTCCCTCTAGACGACCCTTTCAAAAACAGTCAGGAAAAGCCTCAACATTGCAATTCTCCATTGTAGATTCTTCAGCCTCAACAATGCAATTTTCCACTGACGGGTCATCAGCCTCAAACACTGCAATTCTCCACTGCAGGTTCTTCGGCCTCAACACTGCAATTCTCCACCACAGTTCTTCAGCCTCAACACTGCTATTATCCACTGACGGGTCATCAGCCTCAACACTGCAATACACTGCAGGTTCTTCGGCCTCAACACTGCAATTATCCACGGCATGTTCTTCAGCCTCAACATTGAAATTCTCCACTGCAGGTTCTTCAGCCTCAACACTACAATTCACTGTATATGCAAACAGTATGGGAGACCCACTTCCTAATAATGGTTACATTGCATTCAGGAGGCCCTCCTGTACGTCTCTTCAAAGGGGTATTGGGGTGCGTCTAAATTTGGTGCAGGGCAGGCTTTGCATTAAATGCATAGGAATACAATATGGGAGTGCCAACTTCCTAATAATGGGAACATTGCTTTAAGGTGGCCCTCCTGCAGGTCTCCAAGGGTTATTGGGGTGCGTCCAAATTTGGTGCAGGTGTTGCATTCACTGCATAGGCAAACAGTATAGGAGGACCAACTTCCTAATAAAGGGAAAATTGCTTTCAGGTGGCCCTCCTGTACGTCTGTTCAAAGGGTTATTGGGGTGCGTTCTAATTTTTGACAGCCCTGTCACTGACTGCATAGGCAATAACAGTATAGGAGACCAACTGTTTAATAATGGGAACAACAAAGCATAGCCGACTGATGGATGAATAGTAAAGGCCACATGATGGCCCTATAAAAATTGGCTTTGTTACTTTCAGAGTCTTTCCTTCATAAATGAAACAGCATGTGTCTGATGATGTATCACACACCACATGAGAAGCTAAAGTTGTAAAATTTTAAAATGACATTTCCCAGTGAATGCATTTGTCTTGGCTGAAAGCAATGCTAAAGTTCAAAAATAAAAACAAAAACGCTACGTATGAATATAGCCCAAGTTGTGGAGGAGCATTTTTGTTTTTAGTTATTTATTTTGCCTTATATACAAGTCATTACCCTGGAAAGGATGTTCCTTAACATATTTCCCAGGAAAATCCATTTTGGTCTTGTTTTTCTATGTTTTTGTTTGTGCGTCTGTAAAAGTGGGGTACAACTCTGACAACTTTGTTCACAGCAGTGACCTGGGAGTCAGAAATGGTTCCGGGGGTCTTCCCCATGATGCTCATATGTCATTTGAGCACTGTTCCTATCAAGTTCCGCAATTTCTAGTCCCTCTAAAGACCGCGGGCGGGGGGGCGGAGCACCCGAGCATTCAAATTTGATCAACCCGAGCAATGCGCACCCGAGCATTTTAGTGCTCACCCATCACTATTTATGAGGTATTAACTCTAGAATGCTTTAATGGATCCAGGTGATTCTGAAAATATTTTCTCGTGACATGTTGAACTTCATGATAGTGGTAACGTTTGTTCAATATAACTTCCGTTTATTTGTGAAAGTATCAGACATTTCACAACTTTCAAACTTTTAATTATTATGCCTTTAAGCCAGAGTGTTATGGCCAAGTTCCTACTAGGGGTTATTGCTGTGGGGTTTTTTTATGCAAATTTTCAGCTGCTTTTTACAGTACCAGCCAAGCTTTTGAGATTTCAGAAATCTCATGCACATACATTGTTTTTTTATCATCAGTATTTTGTGTTTTGAATGGTTTTCAGGACACACAGCATATCACTTTTAAACGTTTTTTCAGCGTTTTTTTTCACTCATTGACTTGAATGGGTGGTGAAAAAACGCTGAAAAAAAAGCACCAAAAACACAGGTATCATGTTTTGCTCTGTTTTTTAAGCCAATACCTGATTCTATGGAATAGTACTTTATATTTTTCGACAGTAAACTTAATCAGCATGCACAAGAGACAAATCTAGCATGCCAAAACCGCAGCAAAGAAACACAGCTTATTTCCTGCCAAGAGATCAGGTTTTGAGGCAGAAAAAAAAAACACCTAGAGTGAATTTACCCTTAGTTACATAAAATAGTTACTAAATAACATACGGCTAACTGAATAAACCCTTACATAAAATATAACTTTTAATAAGTTTCATTAAAAAAAAAAAAATCTTAGATGCCCACTAGAAAGGTGAAAGTGCAAGTGCATAAAACCAATATTAAATATACAAATAAGGCCTCTTTCACACTTCAGTCTTTTGCAATCAGTCACAATCCGTCAAGGTGTGCAAAAGACTGATCCTGTGCATATTGCAAAAAACTGATGCATGGGATCCGTTTTTATGACGGATCCGTTGTAGCAGCCTTGCTGTAGAAATTAATGGAACAGAATTCTGGATAGAGAGAGAGATCCGTCGCTTTCGCTATTGTGACTGATGGCAAAAGACTGAAGTGTGAAAGAGGCCTACCCCTGAAGGGCTAATACAAATAGAAGGTAGGCTATTATAGCTAAATATAGGACCATGTCCTTCTGTTTGAAGCAGTAATGTGATTTTTTTTAATATATATAACTTATATAAATTATATTTTCCCCAAATTCTGACCAGGTAGTTGTTTCTGTCAGACAGAGTGGGGAACAAATCATAGCCTTATAGCATAAAGCCTCAATAAAAGCGACATAATTTAAACCAGGGTACCCACAATGCAATGCTGCCTAAATACATGAAAAGTATCTCGTAACAGTGTCTTTTATAGCTGTGCTTAAGATAATCACCAGTCAAACTCAGTGATGTGAGGAAGAGGGTGCGCTGACCCTAGACACCACCCTTTCTGTGCACCCACCTATTTGCGGAGGTTGGCACCCTAAGAAGGTGAGAGATGACACTCCAGCTTGCGCGTCGATTTCCCCTTAACTCCTGCCACAGCCCTAGTTTAGATGTATAGTAAGAAACAGAGGGCCAGTTGCCCTGTATTTACTACTGATAGTGTTCCAAATCACTGATAAATGAATTGTATATAATGAGAGAGATAAAGACCGTTCCCGAGCACCCTCGGGACCATAGGAAGAAGGTCAAATGCATATGACAGTCCCTCTTCACATGGCTGGGACACTGCATTGACCCCTGATTAACAGTCTAGGGGACTTAGGGAGAAGACTCTTCTGACCTTCGCATTCTCTCTGGTAGTGAACAGATCTACTCATGGTACCCCCCAGCTTTGACAGCATACTGAACACTTCCTCGTTCAGTTCCCACTCCGTGGGGGATAACTTTTGTCTGCTCAATAAGTCTGCCACCTGGTTTCTGGATACCTCCAGGTGTACTGCAGAGATGGATAGGACCGTCACTTCCGCCCATCTGAAGATCTTCTTGGTCAGATGTTGCAGTGCAGGATGCTTTGGTCCCCCTTGATGACGTAGAAATGCCACAGCCGTCATGTTGTCAGACAGGATCTTTATGTGTCTGCCCCTGACCAACGACTGGACCTGGAGAAGTACGTTCCACACTGTGTACAGCTCCTTGAAATTCGAGGACCTGGAACCCATCTCTGGACTCCATCTCCTTGGAAATAGCTCCCTTCCACATGGCCGCCCCAGCCTAGCTGACTTGTGTCACTGGTGACCACAATGCACGGGGAGGGAATCCATGCAACTCCTGCCCAGAGGTTTTCCGGAATGGTCAACCAATGTAAGGATTTCCTTACCAAGAGAGATAGGGGCATCATTTCGTCCAGCGATAGTTGACTTTTGTCCCAGGCGGATAGAACCGCACCTTGAAGTTCCCGAGAGTGGAACTGACTCCACCGTAAGCAGGGGATACAAAATGTCATTAGTCGCAAAACTCTCATATCTTCCCTGATGGAGCAGCGGCTTCTTGTGAACTGGTGAATTCTTTCTACCATGGCATGTTGTTTTTCTTCTGGCAAGAAAGATGTTCTCAATCGGGAATTTAGTAAGACCTCTAGGAATTTCTTCCTGGGCTCTGGAACCATGTCCGACTTTTCCCAATTTATGACCCATCACAGCTTCTGAAGCGTGGAGATCAAGATCTGGCAATGGTCCCTGAGCTGTTCCTCGGAGATGACCATTATCAATAAGTCATCTAGAAAGGGTACTATGATGATGCCGCATTTCCTCAGGTAGGTGACTACTTCTGCCACCAGCTTGGTGAATACCCTGGGTGCTGAGGCTAGGCCAAAGGAAAGACACTAGAACTGGTAGCGATGAACTCTCCCCTGGACCTCAGAGCAAACCGTAGGACTCTCTGGTAAGAAGCATGGACTGGAATGTTATAATACGCGTTCTTTGAATCTAGGGTACACATCACCATATTTCTGTCTATAAGAGGAATTGTAGATTTGATGGATTCCAGCTTGAATTTCTTGTACCTTATCCATTTGTTTAAGGGCTTGAGGTTTATTATCGTTCTGCTCTCTCCTGAGGGTTTCTTTACTGAGAAGAGGTTGGAATGATGGCCCCTGCACTTTTCCTGCTCGGGGACGGAGACTATTGTCCCGATTTTTACCAAGTCCTGGATGTCTGTACACATGGGGGAAGCGACTGAGTGAAGGCGGGAGTTCGTTATTATGAACCTCTCTGGGGATAGATGGGAGAACTCTATCTTGTAGCCCTGAGAGACTATCTGTAAGATCCATAGATTGTGAGATATCTTGTCAGCCCCCAGGAACCGTCCTAGCGTCCCGCTACTCTCATGGCGTCATTTTCTGCCTGAACCAAAAATGGAGTTCTAACCCCTTCCTCCCTTGGGGTAAACTCATCTGCCCATTTTCCCTTTCCCCTTATGGTCTGACTTCTGGATAGGTTGGGGCCTATGAAGAGCTGGTATTTCTTTGGCTTCTCCTCAGGGAACCCCTTCTTTTTGTCTGAAGCCTTTTCCAGAATTTCATCTAGAACAGGCTTAAACACCTTATTACCCGAGAAGGGAATGGACCAGAGCTTATTTTTTGACCGAGTGTCCCCAGGCAAAGTCTTTAACCATATTGCTCTTCCGACAGCATTGGACAAAGACCCATTCCTGGCTGCGAATCGTACTGATTCTGCAGATGTGTCAGCCATGAAGCCGGTCGCCAGTTTTAGCTGGGGAAGGGATTTTAGGATGGTGTCCCTGGGAGTCTTAGATCTCGGAGGAAAAAAGGTACCTCTTCCTCCCCTCTGGCGGGTCACTAAAAACTTCCCCTTACTCCTGGTCAGATTCATCCGACATCTCTTCTTCAGGGGACACTTCTGCTTCCCTTGGTCTTTTACAGGGCCCTCCCTGGGATTCAGACTGTGAGGTATGAGAGTACACTATACCTGAGATAGATGTCTGGACCTCCTCTCTTACAATAGACCTCATGTCGGACAGCAAAGAAGTCTGTTCCTCTTTGATGATTTTTGAAGTGCAGGGTTCACATATGTGTTTCTGCCAGCTCTGTGATAGTTTGACGTTACAATTAGCACACCTTTTATTTCTCCCTGACTTCTTGTCATCCTTCTTTGTAGTTGCCGAGACAGATGTTCCTCCCTAGAATACACAGCATATATGCCATGTGTTTCTAAGTGTAGGGTAAAGGGCTAAAAGTGGTTGTTGCCTTTGTAAGCTTACTCAGATGCCCATGGCTTTGATCCAAGCCAATGTCTGTCTTAGTGGGATCCTCCATGTAGGATTTATTAAAATGCAGTCCCAGCTTACAGTAGGGCAGCCCTACACACACACACACAGGGACTCTATTTTTACGAATTTTTATGATACCTATGCTTGGTGTAGTGTTATGATTGGGTCACCGAGGAGGAAAGCAAGACCAAGCTAAGCCACAGAAAACCAGAGAGGTTGGCAACTAAGCGGATTGCAGACCCCTGATAATATCCACACAACTAGCAGTAGTCGTGGAGCGTACCTACGATGATTCTAGACGCCTCGACACAGCCGGAGAACTAAATAAGTCTAAAGCACAAAAGGGGAAATCTAAACTGCCCCAGAGCAGACCCCAAAGGAATAGATAGCCCCCAAACATATATTGTCGGTGAGACAAGATGAAAACACAAACACAGGCAGGAAAATAGACTGAGCAAACCATGGGGCCCACACTAACTAGACAGGACAGGAAAGGAAAGACACTGTCTGCAATCACGCAAAAAACCCTGCAAAAAATGCCCAACACATCTGATAGAAAAAATAGTGAAGTCACTAGACTTCGCCCACTATATCAGCACTCTGGTATATTCTGAAAGCAGAGCAAAGAGAGGCCAATCTAATAAGGGACAAAAACAAACTGGCACAAACAGTAACATAAGGATGAAAATTCAGCACAGCCCCAGCCGGGGCTGGCTGACCACACAAAACTGAAATAGACAAAACCAAATCAAATGTGAACAATAGCAAGGAACACTTAGCTTGAACATGCAGGGACTGAGCTGGAAACTAAGACCTCAGGAGGCAAGAAAAAAATCACCAGCAGGGATAGAGGGAGCCGGCTGTCTTAAATCCAGTCAAAAACTCCAGTTGTTCAATCGTCCTCCTCATTATCAGGTGGCAGGCCTCTGTTAATTAGATCAGTTCCATTACCTCCTGTAACCACCAGAGGGAGCCCGACAAGAGAACTCGCGACCCCTCTGTCAATTTAACCAGCTCCACTACCTTCACTAGTAACCAGAGGTAGGCCAGAAAGTGAATTCACAACAGTGTAGGTCCTCACCGGATCCTCTTCCTGCATTCTGTTGTGGAACACACACTGGAAAGCACCCCTCGGCCATGACCCAGAAGTTCTCTGCCCGGCCTATAGAGATGATGCTGCCGTGGAACACATGTTGGTCGCGATCCGGAAATGGCCTGCCCAGCCCTGGAGGCAGACGTCCGAGCCAAAAGCCCCCAGGCAGGGGAAAGCAGATCGCAACTCAAGGAGCAGCGCTGCACAGAGGTAGGCTGACGGACACTATCGGAGGGTGTCGGGTGCAGATCTCTTGGCAGCAAAAAGAGAAAGGCTGGGCTCCCCGATCCATGCCAATCTGCTTGGTACGGCCAGGGATAGGAGCTTCCTCTCGTCGTTCCTATCCTCAGTGGGACAGGAAAAACACTGAAGGGTGGAGATGGAAGGGTCCTTTTAATCTCTCGTTGTTTCCTGTCCCAATGAGTATAAGAAGGACGTCCTCCATGGTGCTGTCAGGAATGCTGAACTGGAAAACTACTTTTGCGGCACAGTGCAAAGCTCTGAAGAGTGGAAGCGTCATTTTGGAGTTCACATTTTGATGGAATGTCCACAAATTGAGAAAATAGATATCCAGCACCGTTGTGTGGAAAAATACCCTGGATGTCTGCACATATATTTTTCACATTATTAAAAAAACACCTTAATCCCACTTGGAACGGGTGCTCAATCCCATGTTGAAAAAACAGAACATTTCATTGTGAAGAGAAAGAAAAAATAGGATGGCACTCACAGTTCATGTGAATCAAATCACTTTATTTCACATACACAAGGCATCGGCATAGGCACGGGAGCAATGTGCTGGAAGACGGACAACAGCCGTTTCACGCTCAATACGCTTCAACAGGTCCTATCATAATAGTCATATCATAATAGGACCTGTTGAAGCGTATTGAGCGCGAAACGGCTGTTGTCCGTCTTCCAGCACATTGCTCCCGTGCCTATGCCGATGCCTTGTGTATGTGAAATACCACCATGGTTACTTACCGGTAGCCGGTTTTTCCGGAACCCATGACAGCACCACCTGAGAGAGGAATCTGCCCCGCCAGGACAGGAACCTACTGAGACATAAGGGGCGGCACCTCTCCCCCGCTTCAGTTGGGTTACAGAGCACTGAGAGGACTTCCCGGCTAGTTACATGTTTAATCCAACACCACAACACTCAAAAAACACCCTACTAATTGTGCACACCCATATGGTGAAAAAAAGGGGGGGAATATACGGGTGCTGTCATGGGTTCCGGAAAAAACGGCTACCGGTAAGTAACCATGGTGGTTTTCCCTTCACCCACGACAGCACCACCTGAGAGATTTTTGGAGATTCGAAACACCTTAGGGAGGGACCACCGCTTGCAGCACCCTTCTACCGAAGGTTAAGTCAGCAGAAGAGGATAGATTCAACCTACAGTGCTTAAAGAAGGTTGAAGGTGAGGCCCAGGTAGCGGCCTTACAAATCTGTTTGATCGATACCTCTGCTTTTTCGGCCCAGGAGGTCGCCACGGCTCTGGTGGAATGAGCCTTGATGCCGTCAGGAATCGGGATACCACTAGCTGTGTAGGCTACACTAATGGCCTCCCTAATCCATCTAGCAATAGTCCCTTTTGAAACCCCATAGCCTTTCCTGGCACCCTGAAAAGCTACGAATAGGGACTGGGACCTCCTCCACTGGCTAGTCATAGATATATATTCTACGAGAGCTCTCTTAACATCCAGATTATGGAACTTTTCCTCCCCCAGATTGTCTGGGTTCTCGCAGAAAGATGAAAGGACAATTTCCTGGCCCCGATGGAAATCTGATGTTACTTTGGGCAGATAAGCGGGGTCTGTTCTTAACACTACCCTATCCTGAAAGACTTGCGTATAAGGTGGATTTACTGAGAGCGCCTGTAAATCGCTTATCCTGCGGGCTGACGTGAGGGCCATTAACAGGATTGTTTTTAGGGTCAGAAACTTTAGGGGTAGCTGATGTAATAGCTCATACAGATCTTTTGTAAGGGCCTCTAGCACTAGGTTTAAATCCCAGGGGGCTATCCGGGGTATTGGGATAGACCTAGCTCTATGGCAGGATTTAATAAATCTGGCTACCCATCTATTTGATGCCAATTTGCAGTTGTAGAGCGCCCCTAGTGCAGACACCTGAACTTTAAGTGTGTTCACTGCTAACCCCATCTGCAACCCCGATTGTAAGAACTCCAGGATGGCATTAATCGGGGGATCTTTTCCTAACGGCCTACCTAAGAACTGCAGGAACTTATTCCATGTTCTGCCGTAGATGTTAGTCGTCACTGGTTTCCTACTCTTTAGAAAGGGTGGCCACCAACCTGGGGGAGAACCCTCTATCCGTTAAAAGCGACCTTTCAAATTCCACGCCGTCAGATGGAATCCTTTGACCTGAGCGTGGAATATTGGACCTTGAGCTAGTAGGTCCGGGATTTCTGGCAGAACCCATGGATCGGAGAGGGACATCCTTCATAGCAGAGCAAACCAGGGCCTTTTTGGCCAAAATGGAGCTATTAGAATCACCCTGGCCTGATCGTTTCTGATTTTTCTGACAACTGTTGGGATCAGAGCCACTGGGGGGAACGCATAAGCTAGCCTGAAGTTCCACTGGATGTGCAACGAGTCCACTGCCCATGGATTTTCTCTCGGGTTTAGAGAGCAGAACCTTTCTGTTTGCCTGTTGTGTTTGTTGGCAAAGAGGTCTATCACCGGTTTCCCCCAAAGCGGAGTTATTTTTTGAAAAATGGACCGGTTTAGCGCCCATTCCCCCTGCTTCAGGGTATTGCGACTCAAGAAGTCTGCCTGAATGTTTTCTGCCCCTTTTATATGTAAGGCTGTCAAGGAGTGTAGGTGGTGTTCTGCTCTGCTCAGAATGTCTGCCGCAGCTTCCATTAAGGAGTGTGATCTTGTCCCTCCTTGGTGGTTGATGTATGCCACTACTACCTTGTTGTCTGACATGATGCGTACATTTCGACCCTGGAGTAGCGGAATGAAGTGACTTAGGGCCTTGCTCACTGCCCACATTTCTCTCAGGTTGGAGGATGCTTCCCTTTCTTGACGCGTCCAGGAACCCTGACCTATGATGCCCCTTAGGTGTGCCCCCCACCCCGAGAAGCTTGCATCTGTTAAGATTATATCTGACGTCTGTCTGTCCCACGATATTCCCAAGGTCAGATTTCTCTTGTCCAGCCACCAATTGAGAGAGTCTCTGGTTTTTAAGGAAAGCTCCAGCTTTCCTTCTAAACGCCCTCTTAGCGATCTTTGTGCTGTTAGTATCTCCCACTGGAGTTGCCGGGTGTGAAACTGAGCCCACCTGACCGCCGGAATACAGGACGTTAGGGTACCTAGCAGGGACATTGCTCTTCTTAAAGTCATACGTGGTTGGTTTTGGCCCGTGAAGGCCAGATTCTGCACCTTTTCTATTTTGGACTCTGGGAGCAGACACTCTTGCTTTTCTGAGTCTAGTACGAATCCTAGGAAGGTCTGTTCTTTTAGGGGTTGCAATTTTGATTTTTTGAAATTGACTATCCACCCTAATTCCTGCAAGGTGTTGATCACCCGGGTCAACTGCGCTGTACAGTGGTCCTCTGAGCTGCCTACTATGAGAAAATCGTCCAGGTATGGTATTATGACCGTGTCGTGAATCCGGAGAAAGGCAGTCACTTCCGCTATGACCTTGGTGAAAACTCTCGGGGCTATAGATATGCCAAACGGAAGAGCCCTGAACTGAAAGTGCCTTAGTGTGCCTTGAATATAAAGTGCTACCCTCAAGTATTTCTGGTAATCTGGGTGGATAGGGATGTGATAATACGCATCCTTTAAATCGACCACGGCCATGAAGCAATCTTGGTGTAGCAGCTTCACCGCCGTAGTTACTGATTCCATCTTGAAGGTCGAGTTCCTTATCCATAGATTGAGCCGTTTGAGATTTCTGATTGTCCTGAAAGTTTGATCGGGTTTTTTTTTATCAGAAAAAGGGGTGAATAAAACCCCTTCCCTTCCTGTAGGCGTGGTACCTCGGAGAGTACCCGCTTGTCTATCAGGCTCAGGATCTCTGTTTCTAAGGCCACCTGCTCTTCGGTCACCTTCCTGATGGGTGTGATGACGACCACGGATTTTGGCTGACGAATGAAGGGAATTTTCAGGCCTTCTGTTAGGATGGTTAGGATCCAGGCGTTGGAGGAGATCTTCTCCCAGGTTTGGAAAAAGAGTGCCAATCTCCCCCCCACTGGAATACTGGCGTCACTGTGGCGACTTTTTTGAGGTGGAGGTGCCTCCACCAAACATAAATCCCGATTCTTTTTTTCTTTTATCCTCCCATCTTCTCCTGTCAGCGGGAGGGCGCCCCCTATTGAATCTCCCCCTCCGAAAGGGCTGTCTCCTCTGATCCATAGGGAATCTGGGGAAGCCTTTTTTCTTATCGCCTGCTTTCTCCAGTATATCGTCCAAGTTCTTGCCGAACAAGAATCGACCGTCGCAGGGGAGAGAACATAATTTGGCCTTGGACTGAAGGTCACCCGGACAGCCCTTAAGCCATAACGCGCGTCTAGCAGCATTTGATAGTGACGCTGCCCTGGCTGTCATCCACACAGAGTCCGCCGAGGTATCGGCCAAAAAAGCTGCTGCTCCCCTGCAAGAGATACATCTCCGATAAGATTTTCTCTCTTGGGACCCTTGAAGCCAGCTTTTCTTCTAACTGCTGCAGCCAGATCATGAGGGAGCGTGCCGTACAAGTGCCCGCTATCGCCGGTTTTAGTCCTCCTGCTGTCGCCTCCCATGCGTGCCTCAAATATGAGTCTGCCTTCTTGTCTAGTGGGTCTCTAAGAACCCCTGCGTCTTCCAGGGGCAGGACCGACCTTTTGGAGGACCTGGACACTGCTGCATCTATTTTGAGGATTTTGTCCCATATCTCTGCATCCTTATGCTCGAAGGGATATAGTCTCTTAGAAGTGGATGGAAGGGCCCCCGATTTTTCGGGCTTTTTCCACTCTTTCTCAATAAGTGCCTGGATCTTCTCGTTTACTGGAAAGGTTCGTTTTTTCCTCTCCTGAAGCCCCCCAAACATAACATCCTCTAGGGTTTTAGCCGCCTTTTCTTCCTGTAGGCCCATTGTAGCTCTAATGGCCTTTAGGAGGGCATCTGTGTCTTCTACAGGAAAACATGGTTTACCCCCCATGTCGCTGTCTGAGGAGTCTGAGGAGGATGATTTTTCCGCCTGAGATGACCTTGACGCTGAATCCGAGGGGGAACTAGGGGGATCCTTCCTGGTTTTTTTCCCTTTTTTCAATAGGGACTTAATTGAGCCTTCCATTTCTGACCTTAGGGCAGATATCAGATTGGCTGCGAAACTAGGCACTTCCTCCGCCATAGTCCGCTGAATGCACGCAGCACAGAGATCTTTTTGCCAATCTCTTGCTAGGGGAGATTTACATATAGCACAATCCCTATTGTTCTTCTTGCTTCCCGCTTTTCTAGGCCTTTCCTACAGGGTGAAGCATACAACAGAAGCCCCTATTAACATAATGCTAACATTTACGAAGATCACTCACTACCCGAAATCAAGGGTACCGGACTCGGAGGCTGCGTCGGGGCACGTGACCTGCATTCTTTGGATCTTGATGAGTCCCCCGACCTGCGGCTGGGGCGACTGCTGCTGGAATGGTTTCCATGCTTTCTGCCAGAGGGCTGTGAGGGAGGCAGGGACGCTGAACGTTCCTGCTCTGACTCCATGTTGCACCGCCGTCTGCTGACGCCTTCTCTCTTTAAATACCGCTCCTCCGCTCAGGTGAGCGTCTCTCCCCTCCCCCCTGCGACCGCCGGCCGACCGCTTCAGAAAGCCGGCCGGCGTCGCACCCGGCGCCATTAAACCGTCGCCCTTCTCTGACGTCAGCCGGCGCACCCAGCATGCAATGCGCCGCTGACGTCAGCGGCCGGAAGAAGCCAGCGTCTCTCCCCTGCTATGGGGATCGAGATGCGGCGTGCGCGAAGGGAGGGCGGCGCGGTGGGGGCTTCCCGCAGACCCCGGGGATCCCACCGACGCCCGCACGAACCCGGAACCCCGGAGGGTCCGGGGACTGCACATCCAGCACCCGACGGCCAGCGCTGCAGGTGAGACACCTGTTCTTCCTGTGCCGGGACGGGGCTGGGTCCATTTTCTTCGCCCATGACAGGCACCGACAGTGGGGTTCCTTCCAGGACAGGAACCCAACTGAAGCGGGGGAGAGGTGCCGCCCCTTATGTCTCAGTAGGTTCCTGTCCTGGCGGGGCGGATCCCTCTCTCAGGTGGTGCTGTCATGGGTGAAGGGAAAAAAGTGATTTGATTCACATGAACGGTGAGTGCCATCCTATTTTTTCTCTCTTCATTTTGATGGAATGGTTTGAGGGTACCATGTCACATTGGCAAAGCTCCTGAAATGCCAGAACGGCAGAAACGCCCTACAAGTGATGTAATTTTAAAAACCACACCTTTCCATGAATTCAGCCACGGGTACAATGAGCATATTGACACCTCAAATGCCTCTCAGAAATGTATACTATTGGTCAGTGAAGAAAGAATAATTATATTTTTACCAGTAAAATGTTGTTTTAGACCCAAAATTTTTATAAGGTCTAATTGGAAAACATGGGCTGAGTGCGCCAATAACCTACATGTAATCCGGAACCACTTTTGAGGAACAGTGCAAAGCTCAGAAGGGAAGAAGGGCCATACTGTAGTGCAGATTTTCCTTTTATTGTTTGTAGTTGCAATGACCTACTGGGAGAGCCACTGAGGTGCCAGAAGAGCAGAACCCTCCCTAAGTGACCCCATTTTACAAACTACACCTCTTAATGAATTAATAGAAGGGTGCAGTGATCATATTGACACCACAGGTGTCACAGAATCTAGACCATTGGGAAGTGAAGAAAATTTTTTTTACATTTTTACCACAAAAATGTTGTTTTACCCCCAGATTTTACATTATCACAGAGGTAAATGGGTAAAAATAGCATCAAAATGTGTCACACAATTTCTGCTGAACATGGAAAAACCACATATGTGGTTGTACAGCACTTCTTAGCCACACTGAGACTAGGGTTGGATGGAGTGCTTTTTACCTCCTAGTGTGCAGATTTTCCTAGAATAGTTTGCGGACTCTACTGTATATACAGAGCCCCTAAGTGCTAGAAGAGTAGTATACCCCCCTCACGTGACCCGAATTTGGAAATTATTCCCCTTTGGGAATTTATCTACAAGTGTAAAAATGATTTGGACTCTATGGGTGTTTTCCGGAAACAAGCAGCAGTGGATGTTGCTGAGTGAAGACTGCAAATCTGCTATTGTGGTACACAGTACGCTGCAGTGCTCAGTACATTATGCCCCGATCGTGCTTCTGAAGACATGCACCCGGAAATTAGGCGTGTTCTCATTGCTACGGAATTGCAAAACGTGGACGTTAAATGTGGTTTAGGCACACTTGGGCTCAGAAGGGAGGGGGGGAATTTGGATTTGAAATTGCAGAATTTGCTGGATTTCTTTTGGTGGGTGAGGAGCCATAGCACTTTTCCAAAGCCTTTCTACAGGGTGGGACATTTATATGGATACACCTGGATGGGCAATGTATATGGATACACCTAAATAAAATGGGAATGATTGGTGATATCAACTTCCTGTTTGTGGCACATTAGTATATGGGAGGGGGAAAAGATGGGTGGTGACCATGGCGGCCATTTTGAAGTCAGCCATTTTGGAAGCAACCTTATAAATGGCCCACCCAGGTGTATCCATATATATGGCCCACCCTGTACTATCAGTGACTTGGAAGCCGCCTATGTTTCCATTGACGGATCTTAGGCTGGTTTCACACTAGAGTTTTTTAGCGCTGCGCTTCGTGCGCGTCCATGCGCATGCGTCCTGGCCCCTTTCTTTAACATGGGGGCGCATGGTCTAGAGTATGCACGCGTTTGTATGCGTTTTCGTGCACATGCGTTTTTTTTGTAGTGTGCGCCTAGGCGCGCCGGACGCAACCTGTTGCATTTTTGGTTAAAACGCATGCGGCTAAAAAAAAAAGCAAACGCATACAAAATGCATGATACGTTTTTTGCATGCGATTCTATTGCGCACGAAACGCAGCGCTAAAAAACGCTAGTGTGAAACTAGCCTTACAGGTGGCTTTTTTTTTCGGATTGTGTTGAAGCCGTTATTGAGAACATGTTACATAACATTTTGGATCAGATTTATACTGCACGTTCTACGCTGACCACTTGCTGGTACATCTGGATCTCCATTTAAATCTACGAATGACACGATTCAGATGAAACTCCCAGGGATCCATTAAATATAATGAGACAGCCCCTCTCTCAGAGCCTGGATAGAACTGGTAACCTCGGTTAATCTGTATGAGCGTACACTATATCACAATAGAGAAAGGGAGAGGGACGAACTCAAAAACAACAACCAATGGTCATAATATAAAATTGCTTTATTAAATGGTAGGGCAAGGAACAAATAAAACATTCTACAATGCTGATTAATCACTGCCAAAAATGGGGAAACTGTAGACAAAAGAATTGTCATATATAAGAAAAATGCCACATAAAAATATCTAATCAGGACCTAATCAGCAAGTGTATAACACAATAAAGGTGCCTGTAGGGCCATCTCTAATCACAAGCTGATAGATACAAAAATCCGATAAAGATCAAATGAATTAACACATATATATTACATATTACCTGAAAGACGCAAGTGCAGGCAAACAGAGGGTCCACGTGTCCGCCCCAAAGTGCGTTTCGGAACACCTTCGTCAGGGGGCACCTTTATTGTGTTATTCACTTGCTGATTAGGTCCTGATTAGATACTTTATGTGGCATTTGTCTTATATATGACAATACTTTTGTCTACTGAGTCCCCATTTGTTTTATATATGATAATACTTTTGTACCACTGGCAACATGGTCTACTGTGCCCCCATTTTTGGCAATGATTAATCAGCATTGTAGCATGTTTTATTTGTTCCTTGCCCTACCATCTAATAAAGCAATTTTATATTATGACCATTGGTTGTTGTTTTTGGATTCGTCCCTCTCCCTTTCTCTTATGTGAATTTTAACAGCTGGTCATTTACAGTCCACAGTAGTTTATTGCAGTGGGACATTGATTACGATTGTGTTTGATATGACTACTGTTATATTGTCCCACATGACATATATACAGGTTTTCACTACCCTTCTTTTATGTTACTATATCACAATAGAGGATGCCCGGGAAAATTTGATAAAATTTGGGATATGTGGAACTCTTCTCATCTTAATCTACTAATGCATAGTGACTCGATACCAAGGTAAAATGTTAAGTTTATATGTTGGGGCATCACATGGGGAATACTACAGTGCAAACTGTTAGGCGGAGAGATAGTAGTAGTAGTTGCAGTTGTAGTGTAGGGAACTCTTATGAGCTATATTCTGTTGAACGCATAACGAACGAATGATACTCAATATCCCTCGATTAATTGTTTATTGGTTTCTTGCTCATATAATAACGTAAAACTTGTATAATCTTAGTTTATTGTGCAACTTTTATTGTCCTCTTGCAAACGCCATGTAAGATATACAATTGTGTACATTTTATAGTAAATCTAATAATATGTACAAGTGTGTACATTTTATTCTGTTTAATAAACAAATTTAAAATATAATGTGGCAGCAGTGGCATCCTTTTCAGAAGTGCAAAAAACTGTGGCGGATCACGCTTTTATGCACACCTAAAATGACGGACACCACCGGACTACAGGACAGACGGCATCTAAAGCATCTCCATCTGACTCTATATAGCATACCTTCAGCCAGGGTTTCCGTCTGAAACAAGTATTTCAGAGATTTACACTGAAACTCTAATGTTTACACACAGTTACAGTTTAAAGTCATGATGACACAGCACATCATGGAACGGGAAATGACACCAACTCATGATGTGCTATGTCAGTCATTGGTCGTTAAAATGTAAATGTGGTCTGTGACCAAAAATCAGCTAAGAGGAGCTCAGAAAAAGAGATAAAGAGCAGATGCTTTTTAAACTTTTAAACTTACCATATGGGTGATCAGCATGCCACATACAAGGCATAATTCCACTGGATAACCAGGGATTAGCAGCCAAATGTGAGGTGGAATCTGGCGTCCAAGGTCCGGACAATACTGTCCCGCCTGTTACCATAAGATTAGGGCTCAATCCAACAGTAGCACATCCGGCTGGATGCATCTGAGAAACATCAGAAAGATCTTTGTTTTCTCTGAAATATAGCAAACATGAAAACCATTACATATTCATACAGCTGTGAAAATATACAACATATGTATGTGCAGTTCCAAGGAACAAATACAAAAATACAGCTATATTTACTACTACATGAAATGTAATAATAATTGGCACGCTTAGAAGACAGAACATTTGATAATTTCAGTGATCATACATATACAAAATTCAATAAAAGTACTGAAACATTAAAAATACTAGATTTTAATCTCCAAATTTTAGGTGTTATCTTTCATTTCGACCTCTAGTTAGTCATATACACTGCTCACAAAATTAAAGGGAACACTTAAACAGCAGAATATAACTCCAAGTAAATCAAACTTCTGTGAAATCAAACTGTCCACTTAGGAAGCAACACTGATTGACAATCAATTTCACATGCTGTTGTGCAAATGGAATAGACAACAGATGGAAATTATTGACAATTATCAAGACACCCTCAATAAAGGAGTGGTTCTGCAGGTGGAGACCACAGACCACATCTCAGTACCAATGCTTTCTGGCTGATGTTTTGGTCACATTTGAATGTTGGTTATGCTTTCACATTCGTGGTAGCATGAGACGGACTTTACAACCCACACAAGTGACTCAGGTAGTGCAGCTCATCCAGGATGGCACATCAATGCGAGCTGTGGCAAGAAGGTTTGCTGTGTCTGTCAGCGTAGTGTCCAGAGGCTGGAGGTGCTACCAGGAGAAAGGCCAGTACACCAGGAGTCATGGAGGGGGCCGTAGGAGGGCAACAACCCAGAAGCAGGACGGCGACCTCCGCCTTTGTGCAAGGAGGAACAGGAGGAGAATTGCCAGAGCCCTACAAAATGACCGAGAGCAGGCCACAAATGTGCATGTGTCTGCACAAATTGTTAGAAACAGACTCCATGAGGACGGTCTGAGGGCCCGACGTCCACAGATGGGGGTTGTGCTCACAGCCCAACACCGTGCAGGAAGCTTGTCATAAGCCACAGAACTCCAGGATTTGCAAATTCGCCACTGGCGCTGTGCTCTTCACTGATGAAAGCAGGTTCACACTGACCACATGTGACAGACGTGACAGAGTCTGGAGACGCCGTGGAGAGCGATCTGCTGCCTGCGACATCCTTCAGCATGACCGGTTTGGCAGTGAGTCAGTAATGGTGTGGGGTGGCATTTCTTTGGAGGACCGCACAGCCCTCCATGTGCTCGACAGAGGTAGCCTGACTGCCATTAGGTAGAGTGATGAGATCCTCAGACTCATAGTTAGATCATATGCTGGTGCGGTTGGCCTTGGGTTCCTCCTAATGCAGGACAATGTCAGACCTCATGTGGCTGGAGTATGTCAGCAGTTCCTGGAAGTTGAAGGCATTGAAGCTATGGACTGGCCTGCCCGTTCCCCAGACATGAATCCGATTGAGCACATCTGGGACATCATGTCTCGCTCCATCCAATGTCACGTTGCACCACAGACTGTCCGGGAGTTGGCGGATGCTTCAGTCCAGGTCTGGGAGGAGATCCTTCAGGAGACCATCTGCCGCCTCATAAGGAGCATGCCCAGTCGTTGTACAGTAGTGAGTTCACACAGGCACGTTGAGGCCACACACAATACTGAGCTTCATTTTGACTTGTTTTAAGGACATTACATTCCACTTTAATTTTGTGTGACTCCAAATCCAGGCCTCCATTGGTTAATACATTTGATTTCTATTGATGATTTTTGTGTGATTTTGTTGTCCGCACATTCAACTTTGTACAGAACAAAGTATTCAAATATTTCATTCACTCAGATCTAGGATGTGTTATTTGAGTGTTCCCTTTATTTTTTTGAGCAGTGTATTTGAAAGTGCATTTTATATTTAAAGAATATGTCCACTACTTGGACAACTTCTCATACCCCTCACTTGGTCCCCATAAAATAATAAAGCTTATACTCACCTCCCGTGCTAGCGCCATTCCCGTGGAGTTGGCACTCCATACCCCAGGGCTCTCCTGTGGTTGTGGGATACATGAAGCTGGCATCCAATCAATGCCGGTATCACCTTCCTCGCTCTCTGTCAAATTGAGCAGGAAGAGGAAGTGAGGGATCAGCTACAGTCTGAAATTCCTCTTCATGTTCGATTTTGTCCTAAGGCGGGGACAGTGACGCCAGCGCTGATTGGGATCCGGAGTCACATGTTACAACAACGGCACGCAAACCCCAGGACAGCTAGTGCAGACTTAGCGGGAACAGCGACGGCACAGGAGGTGAGTATAGGCTTTTTTATTTTATGCGGGCTAAACATTTGGATCGGGAAGGGGTTGTCCTAGTAGTGGTCAATCCCTTTAAAGAAGCACTCTTATCAAAATTTGTACCCTCTTAATATATTGTATTCATATTATATAGCACTGTGCACCTACAATTGCTCATTTTGCCCATCTACCACGCTAATTAAGTCTATGACATCATATGATTAAAAACTAACTGGCTGAATCCTTCTAAGCTTTAGGGTGTGTGCACACGCTGTGGATTGTCCTGCGGAATTTTTCGCGCGGATTTGACTAAATCTGCAGGTTTATCTGCAGATTTTCTGTGGTTTGGTCTGCGGTTTTCCCCTGCGGTTTGACACCTGCCATGGAGCAGATGCCAAACCGCTGCGGAATCCGCACAAAGAAGTGACATTCTGCTGTTTTGAGAATTCCGCAGTGTGGGCATTGCGGTTTTTGTTTTTCATAGGTTAAAATGGTACTGTACACCGCAGCAAAAACTGCTGCGAATCCACAGGGCCAAATCCGCTGCGGAACCGCAGCAGAATTCGTAGCCTGTGCACACACCCTTATGTAGAAACAGGAAGTAAATTTTCCCTGTATGAGTCATCAGTCACTATAAAAGTCCCTGGAAGGGGAGAGGAGGGAGCAGCTGGGTTATGTGTTAAAGAGGGGAAGGATAGATGCAGGGAAGAGACTTCCTGTTTATACAGAGAAAAGAGAATAATTATAGCGGCAGAGGGGTAAAATAAGCAACTGTAAGTACACATTGCTATATAATATGATGACTGCAATATATTAAAAACAACAAAAACTTTGACTGGAGTGCTTTTTCAAACAAAACATTACGCAAGATTTATTATAAGCCAAATTCCCTTGAATTAAAAAGTGCTTTTCATGATTACACACTATACTGTATACAAAAGCATATAGTGGAAAACATGTACCCAATAACACATCAAGAGGTATTAAAAATGGAACACACATAAACAGTATTAAAATGGATAATGATATGATGGCCAGAAAAAGGCACCGAAGACCACACGTTGCCGCCACCAGCTCCAGATTTCTCTGCTTAAGTTATAAACTTAATAAAGGGGTTCAAAGCCAACCCAATTCAGTAGCGTAATTATCTTAAAGGCATGTGTACATTCGTTCTCAGAGCATGAAGACAGACTAATACATTTTATACTCGGTTTCTGGGGGTGCTAGAACCGTGCAAATTATGGGCCAGAATACTGGGTCGATGCATTTTGCAGAAATGTAATTTTCATATCTCTGCCGCGTACGAGGTGCGCGCTATGGCTTCTTTTAATATTTCCCATACCTGGATTGGACGCACGGCAGGGAACAAAAGAAATCCTTTTCGTGGCTGTGCAGGGAAGGGGGAAGGGGGAGAGAGAGAGCTGCTGGCACAGGAAATGTCTGGTGTAGGGTTACAAGCAGGCAGAGGAGACACACACAGCTGCTAAGGGGGGGGTCACATCTGCAGCGTGTGACAAGCAGAAGTATCATCTGTAGTGTAACAATGGGAGATTTTGGAATGTTGCAGCGAGGTCATATTTTACTTATCATTACACGAAATAATCCAGAAAGAAATCAACACACCAAAAAGTGCTGAAAAGTTGTAATGAGCACAGCTACCTGATAGTTACCTGAGAGCTGCGGTGCCTCCACCATAAGGCAAATTTCGGCCAAAGTGCCTTCTTATCTTCCCCAGAAGAAGGCACTGTAGTCGAAACGCATGTTGGGTTGGTGGCTCCGCAGTTCTCAGGTTACCATGTTCTATACAACAACTATCTAACAAATCCTACTTACAACTTTTCAGCACTTTTTGGTGTGTTGGTTCCCATCTGGATAATTTAGTACTACTTAACAGTTCGCTTATAAAGAATACCTGAACGCACCTTATACATCCTTGCCTTTTTTCACCATTTGTCTATTATATGTATATATATTTGGTCACTTGACTGTTCTATTACGTAGTGTGCGTAACCCCTTTACCCCTGAAGTTGGTTTACACGTTAATGGCCAGGTCAATGTTTACAATTCTGACCACTGTCACTTTATAAGGTAGTAACGCTGGAGTGCTTCAACGGATCTTGGTGAGACTGCGAAAGTTTTTTCGTGACATATCGTACTTCATAATAGTGGTAAAATTTCTTTCATACGACTTGCTTTTATTCGTGAAAACAAAAAGGAAATTTTCCAACTTTGAAATTTCATACCCTTAAATTACAGAGATATGTCACACAACAGTTAATAAATAACATTTCCCACATGTCTACTTTTATCAGCACAATTTTGGAACAATTTTTTTTTTTGTTAGGAAGTTATAAGTTTTAAAAGTTGACCAGTGATTTCTCATTTTTACAACAAAATTTACAAAATAATTTTTTTTAGGGACCACATCACATCTGAAGTCACTTTGAGGGGGTCTATATGATAGAAGATACCCAAAAGTGACACCATTCTAAAAACTACATCCCTCAAGGTGCTCAAAACCACATTCCAGAAGTTTATTAACACTTCTGGTGCTTCACAGGAATTTTTAGAATGTAAAAAAAAGATGAACATTTAACTTTTTTCCACAAAAAATTACTTCAGATCCATTTTGCTTTGTTTAATTTTGACAAGGGTAACAGGAATAAATGGACCCCAAAATTTGTTGTGCAATTTCTCCTGAGCATGCCGATTCCCCATATGAGGGAGAAAACGACTGGGCGCATGGCAGGGCTCGAAACGAAAAGAGCGTCATTTGACTTTTTGAATGCAAAATTTGCTGGAACAATTGGCAGATGTCGGATGTGAAGAGCCTCTGATGTTTCTAAACAGTAAATTCCACACAATTGACACCATTTTGGAAACTAGATCCCTCAGGGAACTGATCTAGATGTGTGATTAGCACAATGAATCCTCAGATAATTCACCAAAGTTTATAACGTTCAGCCGTAAAAATTTAAAAAAATTAAAAAAAAAAAAAAAAACATTTTCCCCACAAATCTGTTTGTATCACAAAATTTTGCATTTTCATAAGGGTAAGAGGATAAAATGGACCATATAATTCGTAGTGCAATTTCTCCTGAGTATGCCAATACCCCATATGAGGACGAAAACTACTGTTTGGGAACACGGTAGGCCTCAGAAGGAAAGGAGCGACATTTGACTCTTTTTTTTTTTTTAAATTCGTTTATTAGCCGTAACACAACATATGCACACATGGATATAGCCAAAGTAATACACATACACTTGTCCAAACAACTATAAAGGGACAGCAATCTTGCATAGTAAATCCTTAATGCAACTTTTGGATTCATAAGTCCATGTAATGCGGAGATACAACAAGAAAACACAGAATGACAGATTTGCAAAAATACTCTGCAATAAAAAAATGGCAGTAATCAGCAAGTGCTGATAACAAATACAGGGTATTTAGTCGATACTTTTTTTTGCACAAAAAAATGTACACCAAGCTGCTCCACCACGTCAAGGTAACCCCTATTGAAGCAGTCCCTATCTAATGTATTAAAAACCTGAACATGTGAACAGTGTCTAATATGAACAGGATTCAGACAGGCAGCTCCCTAGTATGGGCTTGTGGTCTGAGACAGCTCTTATGTGCACGTCACACAAGAGAGGGGTGGGGTCTCCCAAACCATGCTAAGCAAGGAAAAAAAAACAGATTAAAAACAAACATGTGACATGCACAAATGTGAACACGTCGATCAGACAATGATCACACCACCCACTAACTGAGATACAACAAGAAAACACAGAATGACAGATTTGCAAAAATACTCTGCAATAAAAAATGGCAGTAATCAGCAAGTGCTGGATAACAAATACAGGGTAGTAAATTACCGCAGCATGGGACAGGTGACTTTCAGAGTTGGGCAGTTGGCTATCAGGCATTCATTTACTCAAGGCCTTGATCTGCCCGGCAAGATAATATACACTATGTTCCAAATTGTTATGCAAATTGTTTTTAAGTGTCCTAGCGTTTTTTTGTTTTGTATTCTTAATGAAACCCATTGATGGTATTGTGTCTCAGGGTTCTTTGGATCACTGAAATCAATCTCAAATACCTGTGATAATTAGTTTGCCATGTGAGCCCAATAAAAGGAAAACTGGATATTCCACACTATTGAGCAGGCCACAGTTTTCAAGTAACATGGGAAAGAAAAAGGATCTCTCTGCTGCCGAAAAGCATCAAATAGTGCAATGCCTTGGTCAAGGGATGAAAACATTAGATATTTCCCGAAAACTTAAGCGTGATCATCATACTGTTAAGAGATTTGTGGCTGATTCTGAGCACAGACGTGTTCGTGCTGATAAAGGCAGAAGAAGGTTTCTAACAGGCAAGTTCATCGGATTAAGAGAGCAGCTGCTAAAAAGCCATTACAAACCAGCTAACAGATATTTGAAGCTGCTGGTGCCTCTGTAGTCCCTCAAACCTCAAGGTGTAGGATCCATCAGAGTCCTGCTGTGGTGCATAAACCTACTATTCGGCCGATCCTAAACAGTGCTCACAAGCAGAAACGGTTGCAGTGGGCCCAGACATACATGAAGACTAATTTTCAAACAGTCTTGTTTACTGATGAGTGTCGAGCAACCCTGGATGGTCCAGAAGGATGGAGTAGTGGATGCTTGGTGGATAGCCACCATGTCCCAACAAGGCTGCGACGTCAGCAAGGAGGTGGAGGAGTCATGTTTTGGGCCAGAATCATGGGGAAACAGCTGGTAGGGCCCCTTTAAGGTTCCTGAAGGTGTGAAAATGACCTCTGCAAAGTATATAGAGTTTCTGACTGAAAACTTTCTTCCATGGTATAAAAAGCAGAAAAGTGCCTTCAGAATCAAAATCATCTTCATGAATGGCAATGCACCATCTCATGCTGCAAAGAATACCTCTGAGTCATTGACTGCTATCGGCATAAAAGGAGATGGCCACCATCTTTCCCCTGACCTCAATCCTATAGAGAACCTTTGGAGTATCATCAAGCAAAAGATCTATGAGGGTGGGAGGCAGTTCACATCAAAACAGCAGCTCTGGGAGGCTATTCTGACTTCATGCAAAGAAATACAAGCAGAAACTCTCCAAAAAATTCACAAGTTCAATGGATGCAAGAATTGTGAAGGTGATATCAAAGAAGGGTTTCTATGTTAACATGTAACTTGGCCTGTTAAGATGTTTTGGAGTTAGCTTTTTTGTTCAGTGAATGTGACCTCCTAATGCTGCAAATTCCACAAATGAGCATTTTCAGTTCTTTAAAACATATCAAAGGTTTAGAAATTCTACTGTGCCTAATAATTTGGAACAGTGCATTTTGAGGTTTTATTCATTTTGGAGATTATACTGTTATCATTGGGAGGATTCGTCAATAAAATTCGATGTATACTCTAAAGGGTGATGACTTTTATTAGACTGACTGTAGGCAGTGCCACCCCGCCCATCTGTTTAGGTCTCTGCAGAGTAAATAATTTAAGCTTGGGTCTGGTTTTCCCCCATGTAAAGGACATAACTAGAGAAATTAAACTTGCAAAAAAGGACTTAGGAATCAACACCGCACTGTGTTGGAGGGAATAACTAAGCTTAGGGAGCAGAATCATCTTAATAAGGTTTATACGACCTGTGACAGATAGCGGGAGTTCACTCCAAGATGCAAATTTAAGCTTAACTAGATCCAATAATGGGAGGATATTAAGTTATAAATCAAGTTCACTGCTTTTGGGAATATTAATTCGCAAAATGTGACACTATAGGCAACAAAGATAAAGTATCAAGGTGGGCTCTCAGGCTATGAGAAAGAGGCAACAAGGCAGACTTCTCCCAATTAATGTATAGACCCGAGTATTTACTGAAGTTATCAATGGTATCAATTACATGCGGCAGCGTCTTCTCTGTGTTATCCATGAAAATCACCATGTCATCGGCATAGCTATTTGACTTTTTGAATGTAAAATTTCCCTGAATCATTAGCGGACGTCATGTCCCAATTGGAGAGCCACTCATGTGCCTAAACAGTGGAAACCCAAGGAAAACAAGTGACACCATTTTGGAAACTAGACCCCCCTCAGAGAATGTATTTAGATGCGTGGTGAGCACTTTGAAATCCCAGGTCCTTCACAGAAGTTTATAACGTTGAGCCGTGAAAACTGCAACACTGGCGTCACCAGGGCCAGCTCTGATTGGTGAGATCGATGTGATCATCGATCCCACCAATGAAAGGTCACAGCAGCGGTAGGACCACTCTGTGACCTGTCTGTTTCAAAAAGGTCTTCTCTCTCCAGGTTTCCCTTCCTGCCTTTAGCGGTCACGTGGTACCGCTCATGAAACTCATGAATATGTGCATATTAATGATTGTAATGAGTGGTATCACGTGACCGCTGAAGGCAGGAAGGGGGACAGTGGAGAAGCGAGGCTGAAGAGACCGCGCCAGGATAGGCGAGTATTGTGATATTCACCTGTCCCAGGTCCATCGCTGCTCACCGCTGTCTGCGCGTCCTCTGTCAGTGACTGTTCAGCCAGCAGAGGGCACGGCGTGCACTAACCACGTCACCGCGCCCGATACTGGCAAAACGTCACGGACACAGGAAGCAGCAGACAGCATGAGCAACGATGGCACGGGGGACAGGTGAATATCGCTATACCCACCCATCCTGGCGCGGTCTCTGCAGCCTCGCTTCTCCACTGTCTCCCTTCAGCGGTCACGTGATACGGCTCATTACACTCATGAATATGCACATATTCATGAGTTTAATGAGCGGTACCACGTGACCGCTAAAGGCAGGAAGGGAGACCTGGAGAGACAAGCAGGGGGCTGCATAGACCGTGCCGGGGGGTCAGTATGATCTCCGGGCACTCAGGTTTCCTCCCACACTCCAAAGACATACTGATTGGGAATATAGATTGTGAGCCCCATCGGGGACAGTGATGAAAATGTGTGCAAACTGTAAAGCGCTGCGGAATATGTTAGCGCTATATAAAAATAAAGATTATTATTATTATCTCTGATACCCCCGCTCCCCCTCCCCCGCCGACCCCCAGGTATATGACCCGTGTATAAGCCGAGAGGGGGACTTTCAGCCCAAAAAAATGTGCTGAAAATCTCGTCTTATACAAGAGTATATACGGTATTTTCTGCCATACTGACCCCCTGAAAGGGACTTTAAATGTGAGGTGGTCCCTAAAAAATGGTTTTGTAAATCTTGTTGTAAAAATGAGAAATCGCTGGTCAACTTTTAACCCTTATAACTTTCTAACAAAAAAAATTGTGTTTCCAAAATTGTGCTTATGTAAAGTAGACAAGTGGGAAATGTTATTTAGTAACTATTTTGTGTGACATATTTCTCTGTTTTTAGGGCATAAAAATTCAAAGTTTGAAAATTGCAAACTTTTCAACATTTTTGCCATATTTCCGTTTTTTTCATAAATAAACGCAAGTTATATTGAAGAAATTTTACCACTAAAGTGAAGTACAATATGTCACAAGAAAACAATCTCAGAATCGCCTAGACAACGCGTTCCAGAGTTATTACCTCATAAAGGGACAGTAGTCAGAATTGTAAAAATTGGCCTGGTCATTAACGTGCAAACCACTCTTGGGGGTAAAGGGGTTAAAAAGATATGAATAGAAAGCATTGTGTATAAATAAACAAAATTCAATAACCATTAACATCCCTGGAAGATGAGACAGACTATAAGACACGCTTTTTTCTTCCAAATTTTGGAGGAAATTGAAGGGTGCGTCTTACGGTTCAGATGTATCTTATGTGAATATTGATGGGAGGGGGTGGGGGGAGCGACAGCAACGGAGGAGCGGGTCACAGGAGGCGGCTGTAAAAGAAAAAGTTTATTCACTGCTCACCACGCCCATAGTCCCTCCCACCTGTATGCATTAAAGCTAGATCCTAGAAGTGGGCAGGATTATGCGCTTGTGGAGCAGTGAATATTCATTCTCTTTAATAGGGGCAACAACTGATCGCCCAGTCGCTGCAGGAGCAGGCGGCTACTGCCAACAGTGTGCCCGCTATTAAAGAAAATGAATATTCACTGCTCTCCACTCCCATAGTTCAGGGCACGGGGAGCATTGAATATTCCGTCAACTGACCACAGCATGTGTGGACGCATGGCAGTGACGCCACAAGCTGCTTACACTGTGAAACCAGCTCCAGGCATCAGAACAGGATGCAGTGCAGCGAGGGTGTGAAGGGAAGGTAAGAAGAATCGTTTATTTTTTTTTGTGTGTGCAGTGTGATGTGGGCCATATATACCAGGATGGGGATGGGGGGCATTTTTCCCCAGATGGGGGTGATGGCTGAGTGGGGCCCATGTTTCCCAGGATGGGAATGTGGAGACCCCATGTATACCATGATGGCACTGGTGGGGCATGTATACAAGGATTGGGATGAAGGTGCCAGCTATAGCGGGATGGGGGGGCACGTGTACCAGAATGGGGGGCCAGCATACCAGCATGGACATCAGTTGGAGGCCATGCATACCAGGGTGGGAAGCCATGTATACTAGGATGGGGAGCCATGTATTTCAGGATGGGGGGCCATATATTTCAGGATAGAGGCCATGTGTTGGCCATGTATTCCAGGATGGGGATGAGGGTGCCATGTACATCAGGATGGAGGCCATGTATTCCAGGATTGCGATGGGGAAGGGGAGGGGGTGCCATGTATACCAGGATGGGGATCCATGTATACCAGGATGGGGATCCATGTATTCCAGGATGGGGAGCCATGTATTCCAGGATGGGGAGCCACGTATTCCAGGATGGGGAGCCATGTATACCAGGATGGGGAGCCACGTATTCCAGGATGGGGAGCCATGTATTCCAGGATGGGGAGCCATGTATTCCAGGATGGGGAGCCATGTATACCTTGATGTTGGGTCATTTATACCTGGATCGAAAGCATATATATACCAGGATAAGGAATATTAGTACAGAATTGGGGGACATTACCCCTATAACATGGTTAGCAGCCCTCCCCTCCACCACCATAAGAGAGCATCATGACCACATTCTTTTTCTTCATTTTTTTCTATTTTCCTTCTCTAAAACCTAAGTGTGTCTTATGGTCCGAAAAATAAGGTAAATATTATTCAAAAATACTTGTCCTGTTATTACAGGGTTTCCCAATTACTAGGACAATACCTTCTTAAATGAAATATTCAGCGTTTAGCACCGATAAAATAAACAAACCTATACTCGCCTCCCGTGGCCAGCTCCATTTGAGCGGTACGGCATTCACGGTCCCTGAGCTGTGATGCGGTGGAAGGCCTCGTGATGCCCAGCACCCTATCAGCGCTGGCGTCACTGTCCTCGCCTCCTATCGAAATGAACATGAAAAGGAAGTCAGAGATCAGCTGCAGCCTGGACTTCTGCTTCATCTCCAGTACATACGAAGGCGGGGACAGTGATGCCAGTGCTGATTGGATACAGGGCATAAAGTTTCATTCAACCACATCACAGCCCCGGGACCGCTAGTGCTGACAACGCTGGAATGGAGCCAGCATGGGATGCGACTATAGTTTTATTTTATAGAGCCAAACATTTAGTTTAAGAAAGGTTTCTCCTGGTAGTGGACATCCTCTTTACAAATGAAAATCAGATCAGACATTCTTCTATTTTGCAAGCTCACCGAAGAAGCTTTGTATGCTCCCTGTCAATCCTCTCCAACAGTAATCTTTCATTACAATGTCTAATCCTTTCTTCCACACTCTCCACTCTTGAATGACCTATGAATAATAGAAAAAAAAGGAAATGTATCAATGTTTCCATTCATAAAATCAATCTTTTAAACTTATAGAAAGAAATAAGGGTTATCACCAAATGCATTACTTTTTTAACCTCTTAGTGACAGCTAATTTTGACCTTCATGACTAGGCCAAATTTTTTAAATCTGACCAGTGTCACTTTATGTAGTAAAAACTCTGGAACGCCTCAAAGGATCCCAGTGATTTGCAGAATGTTTATTCGTGACATAATGTACTTCATGATCGCAGAAAATCTTGGTTGATATGATATGTGTATATTTATGAAAATAACAAAAACGTGACAAAAAAATTGAAAAGTTTGCAAATTTTCAAACTTTAAATTTGTATGCCCTTATATAAGATAATTATACCACACAAAATAATAAATAACATTTCCCACATCTACTTTACATCAGCACAATTTTTGAAACATAACTTTTTGGTTTCTAGGAACTTAGAACGATTAGGGACCACATCTCATTTGAAGTGACTTTGAGGGGGCAATTTGACAGAAAGAAGCCAAAAGTGACACCATTCTAAAAATGCACCACTCATAGCCACATTCAACAAGCTTATTAACCCTTCAGGTGAATCACAGGAAGTAATGGAATGTGGAAGGAAAAAATGATTAACTTTTTTTTTTTGCAAAAATGTAGCTTTATGCCCACATTTTTTACTTTCACGAGGATAACAGGAGAACATTTCTTTTGCGTAAGCTGATACTCCAGATCAGTGGCGGATTATAATGAGGTCAATCTGGGCGGTAGCCCAGGGCCCTGTGGTGTGGGGGGGCCCACCAGCCCAGGGTAAATTGCCCCATTATAATCTGCCACTGGCTTCAGGACGTGCAACTTTACCGCTGACCTATACTGGTTACCTGGGATGCTGTCTCTTTAAATGAAAAAGCTGACTCATTTAATCAAACTGCACACTTTACGCATGCGTTGTTCCACGCTGCCCAATTGCATTGCGGGAATTGTAGTCTCCTCTGCCTTGGAACCTTACTGCTTGGGACGTTCTGGGACACTACAGTTCCCATGGTACTTTTAATCTCTGGTGGGCGGACCGTTGCTGTAGACAGTAGATAATAAACTTGAATGCAGCGGCGGGAAGGGATTTTAGTAATCAGGGAGGGAGATGTGTGATACTCGGTAGCTGCTCCGCACCCTTCACCGGCGCTCAGCGGAAGTGTAAGTATCTCACTGTGTCCATTGCTGGGGCTGTGGCTGCATGGCAGTCATCCTGTGTGATTGGGGTACATGGTCGCTTACTAGCGCTCTGCTGTGTGTCATAAGCCTGGTAAAGTTAGTATATACAGTCACTGTGGTGTAATGCACACATTGCGGCTCAGGCTTCCATTTATTGCGAATACATGTGGTGCTGTATACCATGTGCCGCTGCCTGTATACCATGTGCCGCTGCCTGTATACCATGTGGTGCTGTATACCATGTGCCGCTGCCTGCATACCATGTGCCGCTGCCTGTATACCATGTGGTGCTGTATACCATGTGCCACTGCCTGTATAACATGTGGTGCTGTATACCATGTGCTGCTGTCTGTATACCATGTGGTGCTGTATTCCATGTGCCGCTGCATACCATATGCCGCTGCCTGTATACCATGTGGTGCTGTATACCATGTGCCGCTGCCTGTATACCATGTGGTGCTGTATACCATGTGCTGCTGCCTGTATAGCATGTGGTGCTGTATACCATGTGCCGCTGCCTGTATACCATGTGGTGCCGTATACCATGTGCCACCGCCTGTATACCATGTGCTGCTGCCTGTATACCATGTGGTGCTGTATACCATTAGTCGCTGCCTGTATACCATGTGCCGCTGCCTGCATACCATGTGCCGCTGCCTGCATACCATGTGGTGCTGTATACCATGTGCCGCTGCCTGTATAATATGTGATGCTGTATACCATTAGCCGCTGCCTCCATACCATGTGGTGCTGTATACCATGAGGCTGTGTTATATACCATGGGGGGTACATTATGTTCAATGGGGGAGGCTGTTATATAATATGGGGGGCTACATTATATTCTATTGGGAGGTGGGCTGTATTATATTCTATTCAGGGCTACATTATATTCTAATGGTGGCTGTTTTATATTTATTATATTCTATGGGGGGTGATTGCATCATACTCTATGAGAGGGCTACATTATATTCTGGGGGGCTAGATTATATTGTATGGGGGCTTCATTGTATTCTATGGAGGGGCTACATTATACTATATAAGGGGCTGCATTATATTCTATGGGGGGGCTGTATTAACCTCTATGAGGAGGCTGGATTATATTCTATGGGGGGTTACATTATATTCTGTGGGGTGGCTGCATTATACTATAAGAGGGGGTCTGCATTATATTCTATGGGGGGTTACACTATATTGCATGGTGGGGCTGCATTATACTCTGTGGGGTAACTGCATTATACTGTATTGAGGAATATGAGAAATACATTATACTATGTGAAGAACTATGGGAAGTGAATTCTACTACATGGATGACTGGTGGTGTATTATACTATATGGAGCACTATAAAGGAGTGTATTATACTATATGGAGGACTGAGCAGTGTATTTTAACATAAGGAGGACTATGAGGAGTGTATTATACTATATGTAGAACTATGGAGCACATTTTATATGGAGGACTATAGGGAGTGTATTATATTATATGGAGGACTATGAGGAGTGTATTATACTATATGGAGGACTATGAGGTGTGTATTATACTATATGGAGGACTATGGAGCACATTATATTATATGGAGGACTATGGGGTGTAAACTGTTGATGTGCTGCTGATAACATGATACTGTATGGGGACAGATTGATCCATTAGTGATCGTTCTGTCCCCATCATTCTTTCTCAGACGGTGGAAAGAGGCCAGGAAACAAGTGTTGAACGATTTCCGTATTGTCGATCACACTCGTTTAGCGGCCTGAACTCAGCGCATATAAATACAACTGAAATGCTTCTGTGTGATGTGCAATATGTTAGCATTTGGGGTCCCATTTTAAACTTTGCCTAGGGCCCCACTTTGCCTAAAACTGGCCCTGATTGCGATTTAGAGGAACTGTTTTACCTTTATTGATTTATTGGGCTCTGGACCCCCATGTACTGAAAGAGGCGCAGCTGATTGGGGTTGGGGTGGAGCCTTGCACATTGGAACAGGTTAATCCGATCGAGTGGGTGGCACCTGGTGCAATTTTTGTTTTTCTTACTAACTGAAGGGTAAATTGACTAGATCAATGGATGTTTGACAGGTTGTAGTTTCACTCAGCAACTCTTTTTGTGGAATAATCTGTTTCAGGTATATGATGACCCCGTCACATGACCGGGGGGCCCACAGAGTCTGAACAGCCCAGGGCCCTGGCTACCCTTAATCCACCCCTGCTCCAGATGTAGGGGAAAATTACTGTTTGGGTGCACGGAGGGTCTTTGAATTGAAGGAGCAGTTTGACATTTTGAAAGCAAAAATGTGCGCGACCGATCGCTATGACGTACTATACCGTCCATGATCAAACAGGCCCAGGTCACATGGACGGTATAGTACGTCAGATGGCAGAGAGGGGTTAAAGGATACATGAAAACTTATTAATTTGTGATCACTGTTACCCAAGTGACCCTCAACCCTTATATTTGATATGCGGTCTGGTCTGTTGGTTAATACTAGGTCTAGCAGTGCCCCCCTCTTGTTGGGTCCTGAACCAGTTGTGAAAGGTAATTGTCTCTCATAGTTGTCAAAAACCTATTACCTTTGCTGCTACTGCAGCTTTCGGTTCCCCAATGTATTTCAGGGTAGTTGAAGTCTCCCATAATAATGACTTCTCCTTGAGTCTCTGCTTCATCTATTTGCTTTACGAGGATATTCTCAGTTGCTTCCATTATTTTTCGAGACTTATAACAAACCCCTATCAATTATTTTCCCCCTCCCCTTAACTCCACCCACAGGGACTCTTCATTTTCATTAGATTCACAAATTATCACACAGGATGGGTTTTAAGGATGATTTTACATATAAACACACATCCCCCTCACTTATTTGTACGGTCATTTCTGAACAGACTATAGCACTGTAAATTAACCGCCCAGTCATGGCTCTCGTCCTGCCATGTCTCAGATATCCCCACCATGTCATAATTATGTTCCAACAACATTAACTCTAATTCCTCCATTTTGTTGGTGAGGCTTCTGGCATTAGTATACATGCACAATTATGTATGTATCTGTACCTCTAATCTTTCTTAAATTATAAACTGTTCTAACCCCACCCCCAATTTCTTTATTTGTGCCCAGGTCTCTATCTGCACTATCTTCCCCTCCTATAAAATGAATACCCCGCCCCAATCCCTAGTTTATATACTACTCCTCCAACCTTCTAGCCATTTTCTCCCTCAGCACAGCTGCACCCTCCCCATTGAAGTGCAGCCCATCCCTAGCGTACAACCTGTAGCCAACTGAGAAGTCGGCCCAGTTCTCCAGGAACCCAAACCCCTCCTTCCTACACCAATCACCAATTCCTGAGCCACTTATTAACCTCCCTAATCTCCCGTTGCCTCACTGGCGTGGCACGTGGTACAGGAAGTATTTCCGAAAATACCACCTTGGAGGTCCTTGCTTTAAGCTTGCGGCCTAACTCCCTGAAATCATCTTTAAGGACCTTCCACCTACCTCTAACTTTGTCATTTGTGCCAATGTGCACCTTGACCGCTGGGTCCTCACCACCCCCTCCCAGTAATCTGTCAACCCAATCAGCGATGTGTCGGACTCGAGTGCCAGGTAGGCAGCACACCGTTCGACGATCCCTGTCTTTGTGACAGATTGCCCTATCTGCTCCCCTAATAACCGAGTCCCCCACTACCAGCACCTGTCTGGCCTGCCCTACTCTCCTATTTCTCCCTTACTGGAGCAGACACTCGTCCAGCTTTCAGAGGACATGCCTTGCTGCAGCAGTGCTACCCCTGTACTGACACTCCCCTCAGCTGCCAACTTAGCAAACGTATTGGGGTGTGCCAGATCAGAATTGCCCTCCCTGGCACTCTTCTCTCTACCCCGCCTTCTGTCAGCCAACTAGCTGCTTCACGATCCTGCAGCTCCATACTACCATTCTCCCACTCATCTATCCCATTGAGCGTCTGCTCAGTGTAAAGCAGACTCCTTTCCATATTGTTTATGGATCTCAGTGCTGCCAGCTGCACATTTAGATCCAGTATCTGGGCTTCTAAATGCACAAGGTGCTCACATCTCACACAGCAGTATGCACCCTTGACCGGCTGTTCAAGGATTGCATACATGTGACAAGATGTACAATGGATGGCATTGTCAATAATGGAGCTCATTTCCTAATGGGGATTGCACCAAACAGAAAAGTTAAGTAAAAAGAAATAAAAAGTATTAATATAACAGCAATTCAGTAATACCTCCCTTGTAAACTCCCTGAATCCAAAGTCACTGAACCACAAGTCACACAATTCCGTTCGCACTTACGCTCCGGTCACACTCACTAAGGCTGATTTCACATTAGCGTTTTATAGCGCAGCATGCACTATCGGCGGCTTGCGCACTGCTCCCCTATGTTTAACGTGGCGGGCGCATGGTCAAGCGCTTACACGCGTTCATCAGCGTTATTGTGCGCTGCGCTTTTTCCAGGTGTGCGCCCAGACGTGCTAGACGCTACATGTTGCATTTTTTTGTTCCGCCCAACCTTATCAAAAAAGTGCAAGCGCACGCGTGCGCACTGAATGCGCCAAAAAATTACATTACAGTCTATGGTATCGCTGTTGTGCGCTTGGTCATGCGCACGGCAGCGCTTTTGAGCGCGTGTGATTTTTGAGTAAACAATGTCTAGACACTGGTTAAACCACCTCCTACACAAAGCAACATTGTTTGTGGGTTGTGGAGATAAAAGGTGTGTTCACTGGCAGAACAATACTCTACAGACAGGCTGGAGGAGAGCAGACATCTACAGAAAAAGACAGAATTTTGAGCCCAGCTAAAGCAGCAAGAATGTGAGTATTCTTAAACCTAATGTCTGCCTGTCCTTTAATGTATTATGTACGAATACCTTATATTTTTTTTATTAACACCATCCCGGCAAGAACTGGCCCAAGCAGAGCGTGAGGTGAGTATCTTCCTTCCCTAGAATTTGGGTAAGTATAGCTGCTTTTATATACACGTGTACAATAATTTTTGTTATTTTTCCAGACATCTTCGGACACGGCATCAGAGTCGGCAGTGCAGGAGCAGCCACGCCAAGTCCCAGCGGGGAGACGGCAAGTATTTTCTTTTTTTTTTCTCCTGCCTCTGTCTTGATTTTCATCTTCAATCTTTCTTCTTTTCTGTATATTTTTCTTTCTTTTTCCTTCTCCAATTTTTCCAAGATTGTAATGGATTTTTTTTCTAGGTTCCACAACGGGATGAAGACGTCTATCTTGACAACGACGCCCTGATTCAGCTTGTCCAGGAGCATGTCCCGTTGTGGGACAGCCGTGATCCCCAGCACGCGGAAATGACGGTGACCCAGACGCTATGGAATGAGGTGGCCGCTGCGCTGATGGATGGCTGGGACGCCTGTGCCAGGGTCCGCAAGGGTTTTCATAAGTATTTCAATGCTCTGTGATGCCACAGTCACCTTGGGCGTGATGACACAGTTGTGTGGCATGCTGGATATATTCCAGCATGGTACACAATTGTGTTATAATGAGCAACAGAGACTGCATTGTGTATTGTATTGCTGTATTGTGCCGCATTGACTATTGTTCCTGATGACACTGTTGTGTTTCCTGCTAGATATATTCTAGCAGGAAACACAACAGTGTTCTCATGATCAACAGTGAATGCATTGTGTATTGTATTGCTCTGTTGTGCCGCATTGACTATTGTCCCTGATGACACTGTTGTGTTTCCTGCTAGATATATTCTAGCATGAAACATAACAGTGTTATCATGGTCAACAGTGTCTGCATTTTGTATTGTATTACTGTATTGTGCATTGAATGTTTGCCATGTTCACTCAGGTTTGTGTGATGATACAGATTTTGCCTTCAGTGCATTGTTTAATTTTTTTTTTTCTTTGTTTTTCCCACAGTGAACACAGTCAGAACACGTTGGCGCGCAATGAAGGACCGCTTCATCAGGGATGTTCGTTTTGAGGGGCAGATTCACAGTGGTTCAGCAGCAAGGACCACAAGAAAATACCGATATCATCGGGAGTTGGCATTCCTAAGACCGGTCATTGCCAGCAGAGCGTAAGTATTTTTTTTTTCCTTTTTTTTTTTTTGAATCTGTGCTTTTCTAATCCACAGCAGTTGCTTCTTGTAAATGCATGATAGTAATGTTTTTCTTTTCTTTCCACAGCACCTGGAGCAGCACCCTGCAACCTGTCCCTGGAGCAGTCCTTCATCGAACGACCTCGGACCCGTCCCAGCCATCAGACAGCCAGGAAGCATCTTGCAGGTCAGCAACACAAACAGCTGGTGACCAGGCAGCTGGTCAATCAGGTGTTCCCTTGTCCCAGGTCTCTGCCACTGGTTATGCGGGCACTTTCCGCCAGCGGCAGAGGGCCTTGGACAGGAATGTCATGCCCGAGTTCGTGCACTTGGGCTCGGTCTTTCAGACGAGCCTCAAGGTGCTGTCCGACAGAGTGGAAAGCGGTTTTGCCCTAATGGAACGTGGTTTTACCCACATGGACCACCGCTTCCACTCTGTCGAGTCAACGTTGACCGTCTGGAGGCCGATCTCAACAGACCAGCACACCATTTTTTCAACAAAATTGAACGGGCCATGGCGGAACACCTTAGTCCTGATCAACAGCTGCATGTGATGCAGGCCTGCAACAATGCTTACTTGCAGGCTATGCAGCAGAATCAGTACGTGCAGCAGTCAGTGGTGTCATTTCCAAATGTGCCACCACTGACTCGCTTCACCACACTACCGACTTCTGCTGCATACCACTGCACGGCCACCTGCATTCAAAGCCAAGCCGGACACCACTACACCACCCCAAGTGCTGCTGGACACTCCCCCGCAACCACCATGGTAAGTGTTGCTCCTGCCTGGAGCACCACCAACGCTCCATCTGCTCCACCATCTTTGAGCACCACCACCGCCACCACACCACCTGCTACAGCATCTTGGAGCACCGCCACTGCACCACCTGCTTGGAGCACCGCCACCGCACCACCTGATTGGAGCACTGCCGCCTATGATAGCGCTCCTCCTATGAGAACTGCCACCACCACTCCGCATCCTGCTCGGAGCACCGCCAGCGCTCCTCCTCATAGGAGCACTGCCACCACCGAGCATCATCAGAGGGATGACCCTCATTCCCTCTTTTTTGACTCAAGGACAAGGTCCAGCAGCTCCAGGCGGTCAAGCACTTTAAGGCATTCCAGCCAGGAGACTCCAGTGACAAAGAAAATTAAAAATAAAAAAAGACTTTGTCTGTGGCACCCCCCTCTCCTCCTAATGTGTCTCACCCTGCCTCCAGTTCCATCCCTAAGCTCCCTTCCCCCACTACATTCATCGCCCCCTCCCCTAGAACCACTTCCTCGCCTTCCAGCCATTCCTCGTCTCTCCACACCCCCAAAGTGCACCCATCTTCCCTCAACCGTCATTCACAATAAAATTGTTTTGTTTTTTTTTGTTTTTTTAAATAAAAGTCAAATTATGGTTTACCATAAAACTGTTTGGCTACTGAGTATTTCGCCGCCTACACACACTGTGCCGTACACAATGCGCTGTACACTTTGCGTTTTTGACAAAACATAACTCCAGGAATGACACGTTTCTTGTGTTATTCCTGGAGATATGTGTAGTGAAAAACACAAATATATGACTTGTATTTTCACCACCATTACTGTCTTCAGTCTGCTAATATAATATATACTGGAGTATAAGCTGACCCGAGTATAAGCCGACACCCTAATTTTGCCACAAAAAACTGAGAAAACTTATTGACTCGAGTAATAAGCCTAGGGTGGAAAATGCAGCAGCTACTGGTAAATTTCAAAAATAAAAATAGATACCACTAAAAGTAAAATTAATTGAGATATCAGTAGGTTAAATGTTTTTGAATATCCATATTGAATCAGGAGCCCCATATAATGCTCCATACACTTCATGATGGCCCCATATGATGCTCCATACAAAATACACTCCATATAATGCTGCACAGAGGTTAATAATTGCCCCATAATTGCTCCCTAGAATAATATGCTCCATATGCTGCTCCATAAAGGTTATGGCTCCATAAGATGCTCCATAGATTATGCCCCAGTATGCTACCCCCATAAGATGCTCCATAGATTATTCCCCGATATGCTGCCCCATAAGATGCTCCATAGATAATTCCCCCATATGCTGCCCCTAGAAGTTGCTCCATAGATTATTCCCACAATATGCTGCCCCTATAAGATGCTCCATAGATTATGCCCCAATATGCTGCCCACATAAGATTATCCATAGATTATCCCCCATGTGCTGCCCCCATAAGATGCTCCATACATTATGCCATGTGCTACCGCTGCCGCGGCTGCACTTAAAAATAAAAAAAATTACATACTCAACTCTCCGTCGCTGGGGCCAGGTGCCGCTGCTTGCTGTTGTCTGGCACGTCATCTGTCAGTGACGTTCAGACTGCAGGGGGCGCAGCGCGCACTAACACGTCACCACGCCCTCTTCTGTCTGAACGTCACTGACAGATTGCGTGCCAGACAGCAGCAAGCAGCGATGGACCCGGACAGGCGAGTATCACTATACTTACCGGTCCTGGCATGGCCTCTGCAGCCCCCAGCTTCTCCGCGATCTCCCTTCCTGCCTTCAGTGGTCACGTGGTACCGCTCATTACACCTCATGAATATGCGCATATTCATGAGTGTAATGAATGGTACCATGTGACAGCTGAAGGAAGGGAGATTGCGGAGAAGCTGGGGGCTGCAGAGACCGTGCCAGGACCAGTAAGTATGACCTGACACCCCCGCCCACCCCCTGGTGTATATGACTCGAATATAAGTCGAGAGGAGGACTTTCAGCCCCCAAAAAATGGGCTGAAAATCTCGGCTTATGTATTCAGCTGGGGGCTGCAGAGACCGTGCCAGGACCAGTAAGTATGACCTGACACCCCCGCCCACCCCCTGGTGTATATGACTCGAATATAAGTCGAGAGGAGGACTTTCAGCCCCCAAAAAATGGGCTGAAAATCTCGGCTTATATTCGAGTATATACGGTAATACTTTTTGTGACACAAGGCCAGGGAATCCTAGATATACCTTGTAATTAACCACATCCTCTATTCATTGTGTGAAGAATGAACTGAGGAGAGGATGTGGAAAATACACGTCATAACTACAATACCGTGGCCTCGTATCATAACTATTTATCACACCTGGCCAGGTGAATACAAATATGAGTTTAATCTGCAGCACCACTTCAGTCTGCATTATCTATTTCACGCAGACTGAAGCAATCAATGCTGCAGTTTAACTCATATCTATTCACCTGCCCATGTGTGATAACTGTTATGAATGGGTCACCGAGGAGGAAAAAATAAACAACAAGCTAAGTCTCAGAAAACCAGAGAAGTTGGTAACTATGGAGACTGCAGATCCCTGAACTTAACCGAACAACTAGCAGTAGTCATGGAGCGTTCCTACGATGTTCCTAGACACCTCATCAAAACCGGAGAGCTGCATAAGCCTAAAGCAGAAAAAGAGGAAAACTAACTGCCCCAGAGCAGACCCCAAAGGAAAGACAGCCCCCCAAATGTATTGACAGTGAAATAAGATGAAATTACAAACAAAGGCAGGAAAATAGGCTGAGCAAACGATGGGGCCCAGCTAACTAAACAGGACAGGAAAGGAAAGACACTGTCTGCAATCTGCCAAAAAAAGCCTACAAAAATATTGTCCAACACTTCTAATAAAATTAACCCTGAAGTCACTAGACTTCTACACCTATATCAGCACTCTGAAATATTCTGAGACAGCGCAAAAAGAGGCCAATCCAATAAGGGACAAAAAGCAGCTTGGCAAATAAGGATACATAGGAGTGGAAATTCAGCATAGCCCCAGCAGGGGCAGGCTGACCACACAAGAAACTGAACTGACCAACAAGCGCAAGTGTGAACAATAGCAAAAAAAAAACAACTTGAGAAGACTGGAAGAGTGCTGAAGTCCAGGACCTTAGAAACAGACTGAATCACCAGCACTAGGATAGGGTGTTGGCTGTCTTATATACAGTCTGATACTCCAGAGATCCAATCGTTATCTTCCTCATCAGGTGGCAGATCACTACCACTTAAACCAACCTCACTACCTCCTGTCACCACCAGAGGGAGAACGGGAGGGGAACTCTCAACTGGTGGAGCCGAAAATGAGTTCATAACAGATAACATTCTGATATGAGGATGCGTTATTTTTTGCGTCCTCACTTAAGCATGACACCAGGCCTGGGGATTGTAGAAGTAATTATCTCTCCAGTGTGCATTCAAACTCAAGCCACAGTGGTGATCCTACAAATAATATTTAGATTCACATGGTCAGGTGTCATAAAGAGTGAAGGATGCTAGTGCATCCCCACATCACTCTTTGTAACATCAGGCCAGGTGACACATATTAGTTGTATTATCTCCACCGTCGCTGTAAATTGAACACAAACTGGAGAGATGATAAAGCTCATACAACTTGTGTGTTTGTATAGTCACCTGGTCAGGAGTACTAGTAAATTCATGATGCAAACAACACAGCATCATGAATTCACTGGTACATCTGGGCAGTTGATTATTGTATTGGAGTGTATACAAAAAGAGTGCACTCTGTACAGGTATCAAAACAGGATTTTTATTAACATACACACAAGAAAAAATCTTTACAACATTTGATCTTGCCATTCCACCCATCCTACATCTGAGATAAAGTAGGCAGCAAATTGGTCCCTCATTTGGCCAACTTCAAAGGATGACCTGAGAGGGTGTTGATTGAATTCAGGCAATGGGTTTGCAGCAGGTTCATCTAGTTCAAAGTTAGGGTGCTCTTTAGCCATCACAAAATTATGAAGAACCACACATGCCTTCACCACCTCATCCACTGTATCCAGTTTCAGATTAATGGCTGTGGCGAGAATTCGCCATCTGGAGACAAGAATACCAAAGGCACACTCAACAGTTCTTCTTGCCCTGGTCAGTCTGTAATTAAAGATTTTTTTTGTTGTGGTCCAAGTCCCGGCTGGAGTAGGGTTTAAGCAGGTTTTGGCACATTTGAAAGACCTCATCCCCAACCATTACAAATGGCTGTGGCGGACCTTCGGTGTTGGGAAGAGGCCGTGGCATGGGGAAACTGAAATGATTGCCATACAACCTCCAGCCCATGTCCGAGTTCTTAAAAGCCTGGGAGTCATTCCCACGGCCAAATGCCCCAACGTCCACTGCAACAAACACAAAGTCTGCATCCGCAATGGCCATGAGTACTGTCAAAAAGTACTTTTTGTAGTTGTAGCACTCCGAGCCTGTTCTTTTGGGTTTCATTATCCGGATGTGTTTCCCATCCACCGCTCCCAAACAGTGGGGAAATTGCAGACTGTCCAGAATTTGTCAGCTATTTCCATCCACTTTTCTGCAGTGGGCAGGGGCATAAATTCAGGACAGAGAACGTTCCACAAAGCCCGGCAGGTGTCCGCAACAATTCCCGACAAGGTGGATATTCCAATCCGGTACTGGAAGTGGAGTGAATAGAGGCACTCTCCAGTAGCCAGGAATCTGTGAAGCAGAGAAAGAACAAAAATTAATATTTATGTATATGGCTTTTTTAAAAAAAATAAAAAATCATGCCATAAAAATAATTCTGCAGCCTTTTGTTTACTACATGGCAGAACAATATTTCTGCCAGCTTTGGAATAGTGCATGTCAGAACAAAGAAAATTATGCAGGCATTGGTTTGGCAATACGTACCGTAATGTGACCAGGAGCCGTTCCTCCGGAGGAATCGCACGACGAAGCTGCGTGTCCTGTCTCCGGATGGGTTGTTGAACACGAGCAAATAAATCCCTGAAGCTTTGTTGGGACATCCGGGTATAATCAGTAAATTTCTCCGGGTTTGCCCGGAGCTAGCTGTAGAGGGTGTGGTACGCTCCACGGCTCTCCCGGAGTTCAATAATCGGATATATCCACAAACGCCCCAGCTGCCGTCTTCGCTGTCTCTATCTCCCTTTGTTGATGGGCAAGCAAATGCATAAATCTGAGCCATCGCGATGTCCAGATCCAAGTTAAAGTGAAAATTCTTCCAGCACAGATCCATGTTGACAAGAGAAAAAGCAAGCAAATGTGAAGAATTCGGCTGTAAACAGGGTCTATATAAAGAATTCCCATAACACACGCCTACTGCTGTCCCATTGGTGGAGTCTGTTGCAAGAATTTTGCAAAGATTTTTCTCCTGTGAAATGTGACACCTAGGACAACCCATGCACATAAAAAACGCAAATGCATGGAAAACGCTTGCAATTGCATACAAACGCTGCGATTTTTTGTCGTCATGCGCACCCTTATGCGCTAAAATATCGCAGCGTTTGCAAGCTTTTTTTTGTGCGTTTTATGTGCGCGCAAATATGAACTTCGCCTAAGGAAGGTTTAAATTTTTCATTTTTCTTTAGCAGCAACCCACCCTACAGCTCAATGCACTTTCAAAATCCACTTCTATGGGAGCAGTGGTGTAATGTGTGACCCAGCTCTGTCCACTTCTATCGGAGCAGTGGTGTAATACGCGACTCCTCTCCATCCACTTCTATGGGAGCAGTGGTGTAACGTGTGACCCCACTCTGTCCACTACATTACTACTCCCACTGAAGTGGAAAGAGCAAGGTTATGCATTACATCACTACTCCCTTAAAAATGTGAGACCCCACTCTGTCTTCTTCTATTGAGTTGTGGTGTAATGTAATAGGTATTAGATACATTGCTCTGGGTGGTATAACCAGGGGTGTACATAGAAATCATGAGGCCCTGTAGGGTCTGAGCAGGTTCTCAGGACGCCGTGACGAGACAGGGTATGGGTTGTATAATCAACTTTTATAACTTGGAGCCGCTGGTGGCCAGGCTGAACCAGTAAACAGAGGTAACAACAATTTGTCCTCGCAGGGACTCAAAACAATAAAACAATATCTTTATATTAACTGGGAGCAACACGGCTAGTCCGGGTGTCGAAAGACGGAGTATGACAAACTAGGGTACTTATTACTATAGGTCACTTATCCTTCCATGCGTCGCTCGAAGTCGCAGATGTGGCCACTTAGAGGTCGCTGATGCTGTCACCTCAACACCTCAGAGTCCCGGGAAGGTTTGGGCACAACAGGCCCTGGGGAACCTATGCCGGTGGGGCGCAACAGGCCCTGAAGAAACTGTGACGGTGGGGTGCAACAGGCCCTGAAGAAACTGTGCCGGTGGGGCGCAACAGGCCCTGAAGAAACTGTGCCGATGGGGCGCGACAAGCCCTGAAGAAACGGTGCCGTTGGGGCGCGACAGGCGTCTCCTTGCGGCTCTCGTCTCACCGCGGAGTTATGACGCAGTCTCTAACTATAACCGTTCACCAACCTCTGCTCAGGGTCCCTTAGCAAACCGGACGGGGGGCCTCTACTGCCGCCGGTAGCGAGGTGGCGCCCCCTGGGGCCGGTGATGACAGGGCCGCAGCTGTGGGAGAAGGCAAGGGGGCAGTGTCCTGACCGCGGTAAAGGAATCATCTGTAGTTGCAGCCGTCACTGGAGGTCGCGGACTTGTCACAACAGGGCGGGAAACTGTGGGGGCGGCTGTATGCGACCGTATGAGGGGAGCGGCCGCCGGTGAAAGGCTCTCACGTGTCACTTGTCGGTGAGTGCGCAGTTTCCCTTCCACAGGCCCCTGTCGGTCTCTCCAAAACACACAGTCCGCTCCCTCCGTCCTCTCTCACACCGCTTCCTGTCTGACGTCCGGCTCTCTGTCAACTGCCACTTCAGCGCGCCCCCTGCTCCCTTTAAGCTTGCCACGCCCCCTGTTTCCCTGACAACTTCAGTCAAGTCTTTCCTTTTACTGTCCTCCCGGTATCGCTCCCTCAGGAACCCTGATGGCGGTCCCCTGGGTACCTGCCCATTCACTGTCTGGGAGTCCTCCTCCCCACAGCCCCATAGCAAAAGTTCTAATACCACACAAAATACATAATTAATATTTACCACGTCGAAATTATATCAGCATGATCTTTGAAACATCATTTTTTGTTAACAAGTTAGAAGAGCTAGAAGCTTATCAGGATTTTTTTCCAACAAAATGTACAAAACCAATTCTTTTTTTGTTTAGACCACATCACATTTGAAGTTAGTTTGAGGGGTCTATATGACAAAATGACAGTATTCTAAAATAACATGTTATTTTAATGGATTATTAATAAATTTTTAATTTTACTGAATCACTTCTATTTTTCACTGACTAGTCATTGGAAATTTGTTTATAGTGTTGTTCTGAAGTGCCAGTTCCATTTGTACTCTGGACAAATTTTTTTCCGTCATCTGTCACTGAAACTATAGGGGGTTCCCACATTACTGCTAGAACAAAGCCTCTGGATAACTGACATGGCTCCCACCCCCTCAAATAAAATCCAGTGAGTTCTGCGCTCCCAAATCCAAATGCACCCCTCCTGAGTCCCACTATGTCTAAACCACACTAAGTGACCACAGCTTTGGCATGACTGGAGTGGGGAGAGAACACTTACTTTGCAGGGTGTTTGTCGCCAGAAGCACAAGCTAGGCACAATGTATGGGGGCGTTACAATATATGGGAGCTCTACACTGTACGGGGACACAATGTATGGGCACTAGACTGCCAAATTCCCAATTCTCCAAAAAAGAAGTCTGGCGTGGGTGTTATAAAATAGTCACTGCAGTCGTAGATGAATTCATTGAGAGGTGCAATTTCTATAATCGGGTCACTTTGGAGCGTTTCTGCCGTCCTGGCACCTTCGGGGCTCCAATGTCGCCCACAAACTATTCAATCAAAAAGTGTGTTCCAAAAGCCAAATAGCGCTCCTCCCTTCTCAGCCATGACATGTCGCCCAACTGTAATATCTGACATCACCGCGCTCAGAAGACACTGAGCAATATATTGTGGGGTCTAGTTTTACCTATTACTCTTGTGTACCTGACAAGTTTGCAGCAAATACAATAAACTACATTTTTACCACTATAATGTTATATTTCCACGTCTCACTGTTATAAAATTCTGTGAGGCATCTATGGGTTCAATATACGGCACTCACTGCACTCCTAGATTAACTACTTGCCCCCTTAAAAAGCAAAGAAGCGAAACGCGCGTTAGGGTCCTCCTGTCCACATTTCCCAAGGGTGGTCTTTAGCACTATATGTATTCATCATTTTACTAACCTCCATATACCTTTCTCTATGTATTCTTATGGCCGGTATTACTGAACGCTATTTTCACTGTCAGGCAATATTTTCTCTTATGCACTATTATTGTAGGTCCGTGGTTTTGGACCACTTATATTGCACTATTGCACTTTATACTCAATTGAGAGATATTTGCTTATTCAACTACTTATAAATTTCTTATCTGGCGGCTATTGTTTGTTTATATCTCCACACTTGCTGTTCTTTTATGGCCAATTGTATATTCTTTGGGTATATGTTGTATATGGATTTCACCAACTAACCTGTCTTTTATATACCAGACCCAGTCTCAATGTGGCATCTAGGTGTCGATTCCCTTTTTCATATTTCATATTGTTATATACCATATATTACTTATCCTAGTCAATTTTTGTGAACAATAAAATTTACGTATTTTATTTATTGCTCATTGGTCCTATTATTTCTTTTTGGATTTTAACTACTTGAGGGGTCTAGTTTCCAAAATAGAGTTACTTGGGAAAGGAGGGGGGGGGGGGGGGGGGTTCTGCTGTTTACGCATGTCGGAGGCTCTTCAAATGCGACATGGCATTTTCCAAGGCAAATAGTACTCTTTCCTTGCCTAAGAGGAGGTTTTTGACCATATGGGTTATCGTCATGTTGCAGATAAATTGCCCAACAAATTATACATTGTCAACATTACAAATTTGGTGCTAAAACAACATTTTTGTGACTAATGTCATCGGATTTTGTGTAGTATCTATGGGTTTAAAATGCTCACTTTTGGGGGATTTTCACCATTTTGGCACATCAGGGGCTCTCCAAACAAGAAATGACTCCTGCAGACCATTGCATCAAAGTCTGCATTCCAAAATGTCATCCCTTTCCTTTCTGAACCCTGCCGTGCGCCCAAAGAGTTGTTTTCCCCCAAATATGAGTTATCAGTGTACTCAGGAGAAATTACACCACAAATTTCAGGGTCCTTTTTCTCCTGTTACCCTTTTGAAAATAAGTTTGGGCCGAAAGTAAAATTTTTGTGAAAAAAGTGAAATGATCATTTTTTCCTTCTACATTGCTTTAGTTCCTGTAAAGCAGGGTTCCCCAACTCCAGTCCTCAAGGCCCACCAACAGGTCATGCTTTCAAGATTTCCTTAGTATTGCTCAGGTGATAATTGCTTCACCTGTGCAATACAAGGGAAATCCTGAAAACATGACCTGTTGGTGGTCCTTGAGGACTGGAGTTGGGGAACCCTGCTGTAAAGCACCTGAAAGGTTAATTAACTTCTTGAATGTGGTTTTGAGTACTTTGACGGGTGCAGTTTTAGAATGGTGTCACTTTGAGGAGTCTATATGACAGAAAATATACAAAAGTCAATTGAAATGTGATGTGGGCTCTAAAAAAAAAAAAATAGTTTTGGAAATTTTGTTGCAAAACCCTTCTAAATTCCCAAGAAAAAAATGATGCAGATGTAACGTAGACATGTGGGAAATGTGATTTGTTAACTATTTTATGTAACATAACTTTGTGATGTAATGGCATAAGAACTGAAATTTGAAAACTACGAAATGTTAGAAATTTTGCCCGTTACCGAAAATTTCACAAAGAAACGCAAGTCATAACTAACAAATGTTAGTACTATTATGAAGTACAATATGTTACGAGAAAACCTAAACATCAGTGGGATTTGTTTACGCGTTCCAGAGTTAATACGACAAAGTGAAACTGGTCAGATTTTGAAAAATTTAGCCTGGTCATTAAGGTAGAAATTGACTGTCACTAAGGAGTTAACCCCTTTACTCCCAAGGAGGTTTGCATGTTAATAACCAGGCCAATTTTTACAATTCTGACCAGTGTCACTATGAGGTAATAACTCTGGAACGCTTCAACTGATCCCACTGATTCTGAGACTGTTTATTCAATTGTTTTTTTCTTGATTGCTTTTTCATGACATATTGTACTTCATCATAGTCGTAAAATTTGATATAACTTGCATTTGTGAAAAAATGGAAATTTGGAAAAAACTTGAAAAATGTGGCAATTTTCAAACTTTGAATTCTTACGCCCATAAATCAGAGGAGATGTGTCACACAAAATAGTTCATGAATAAAATTTCCCACGTCTTTACATTAGCACAATATTTTAAAAGAAATTTCTTATTTTCTTAGGAAGTTATAAGAGTTAAAAATTGACAAGCAATTTCTCATTTTTGCAATCAAATTAACAAAACCAATTTGTTTTAGGTACCGCCGCACATTTGAAGTGCTTTTATTGGGTCTATATGGCAGAAAATACTCAAAAGTGACACCATTCTAAAAACTGCACCCCTTAAGGTGCAAACCACAATCAAGAAGTTTATTAACCCTTTAGGTACGTCACAGGAATTTTTGGAATGTGGGGAAAAAAAAAATTAATATTGAATTTTTAGCAAAAATTTCACTTTAAACTGATTTTTCAGCTACAGAGCATGTGGGAAAGTGAGGCTAAGTGCCAGAACTGACGTATCTATAAGTTGTGCCATTTCTGGGGTTGCTGAGAGCTTATGTTTTTAGCCTGGAGGTGCCAGTATACATGGCCCCTTCCCAGGCTATTAATATCAGCCCGCAGCTGTATGCCTAGCCTTTGCTGGTTCGATTTCATAGGGGGACATGATGTCAGTTTTGTTCTGGGGTTCCCATGTAAACTAGCCAGTATCTGTGAGCTGATATTAATAGCCTGGGTTCCTTTATGGCTATTGGCTCTTTCCCAGAATATTAAAATCAGCCCTCAGCTTTCCCTCTGCAGGTTATGAAAATTACGCAGCAGCCCAGGCAATTTTTTTACTTTTTTTTTTATTTAAAAAATAGATATTGCATTTCAAGCACTATAAGGTGGTATGTGAGCACTATATGGCAGTATGTGAGCACTATATGGCAGTTTATAAGCACTATATGGCGGTATGTGAGCACTACATGGTGGTATATGAGAACTATATGGCAGTATGTGTTCACTATATGGCAGTATATGCGCTCTAGATAGCAGTATGCGAGCATTTTATGGCAATATATGAGAACTATTTGGTGGTATGTGAGCACTATATGGCAGTATATGAGCACTATAAGGCAGTATATGAGCACTATATGCTGATATGGTGGCATAGCAAATGTTAGAGGAAATATATATTATATTCACTTATATTTGTTATCTGTGTGTAAACATTATATTTGAACATGGTATGTAATGATATGGTCTTCCAAGGAGAATGTAAAAGAAGAGGTTAGACAAGGAAATGAAATCACATTTCTTTTGTTAAATAATATATCTTTATTTAACTTACAAAACCGCATCAAAAACGCGCAAATTTTCAACTGCGTTTTCTGTCTAGAGAGAAAGAATCCACGCAGATTTTAACAAGAACAAATCAGCAACGTGTGCACATATTCTTAAGATAAAAAGGGCGGCTCCTCTCTCTGCATCAGTGGATCACAGAGCACGAGAGGGCCTCCGAGTTAGTGTACACACATGTATATACATTTATACAACTTACTGACTATATCAATTATCCTCAACGCCACCTTAAGTGGAAAAAAACATATATTATATATATATATATATATATATATATATATTAATAATAATAAATGTTATTTCTATAGCGCCGACATATTCCGCAGCACTTTACATTTCAGAGGGGATTTGTACAGACAATAGACATTACAGCATAACAATAAATCACATAGATTATAACAAATACCAAGAGGAATGAGGGCCCTGCTCGCAAGCTTACAGTCTATGATGAAAGAGGCAGACACGAAAGGTGGGTGGTAACAGTTGCCCTGATTGTATGGACCAGCCATAATGTTAAGTGTGTAACAGTACAGACACAGAGGGCTAATGGATGCATAAAGCATGCGGGAACATGATGCGGGGAACCTGGTTTTGGTAAAACTTTTGGCTGTGCCACACAGGGATAGATTAGGTTATTGTGTTGAGGCGATAGGCCAGTCTGAATAAATGCGTTTTCAGGGCACGCTTAAAATTGTGGAGGTTGGGGACTAATCGTATTGATCTGGGAAGTGCATTCCAAAGAATTGGCACAGCACGTGTAAAGTCTTGGAAACGGGAGTGGGAGGTTCTGATTATTGAGGATGCTAACCTCAGGGCATCAGCAGAACGGAGGGCGCGGGTAGGGTGGTATACCGAAGCAAGGGAGGAGATGTAGGGTGGTGCTGAGCCATGGAAGGCTATGTGGGTGAGGGTAATAAGTTTATACTGAATTCTGGAGTGGATGGGTAGCCAGTGTAACGACTGGCTCAAGGTAGAGGCATCGGTGTGTGTATATATATATACACACACATATATATATATATATATATATATATATATATATATATATATACACACACACAGTCATGGCCAAAAGTATTGACACCCCTGCAATTCTGTCAGATAATACTCAGTTTCTTCCTGAAAATGATTGCAAACACAAATTCTTTGGTATTATTATCTTCATTTAATTTGACTTAAATGAAAAAACACAAAAAGAATTGTCCTAAAGCCAAATTGGATATAATTCCACACCAAACTTAAAAAAGAGGGTGGACAAAAGTATTGGCAGTGTTCGAAAAATCATGTGATGCTTCTCTAATTTGTGTAATTAACAGCACCTGTAACTTACCTGTGGCACCTAACAGGTGTTGGCAATAACTAAATCACACTTGCAGCCAGTTAACATGGATTAAAGTTGACTCAACCTCTGTCCTGTGTCCTTGTGTGTACCACATTGAGCATGGAGAAAAGAAAGAAGACCAAAGAACTGTCTGAGGACTTGAGAAACCAAATTGTGAGGAAGCATGAGCAATCTCAAGGCTACAAGTCCATCTCCAAAGACCTGAATGTTCCTGTGTCTACCGTGCGCAGTGTCATCAAGAAGTTTAAAGCCCATGGCACTGTGGCTAACCTCCCTAGAAGTGGCCGGAAAAGAAAAATTGACAAGAGATTTCAACGCAAGATTGTGCGGATGTTGGATAAAGAACCTCCACTAACATCCAAACAAGTTCAAGCTGCCCTGCAGTCCGAGGGTACAATGGTGTCAACCCGTACTATCCGTCGGCATCTGAATGAAAAGGGACTGTATGGTAGGAGACCCAGGAAGACTCCACTTCTTACCCCGAGACATAAAAAAGCCAGGCTGGAGTTTGCCAAAACTTACCTGAAAAAGCCTAAAACATTTTGGAAGAATGTTCTCTGGTCAGATGAGACAAAAGTAGAGCTTTTAGGGCAAAAGCATCAACATAGAGTTTACAGGAGAAAAAAGAGGCATTCAAAGAAAAGTACACGGTCCCTACAGTCAAACATGGCGGAGGTTCCCTAATGTTTTGGGGTTGCTTTGCTGCCTCTGGCACTGGACTGCTTGACCGTGTGCATGGCATTATGAAGTCAGAAGACTACCAACAAATTTTGCAGCAAAATTTAGAGCCCAGTGTGAGAAAGCTGGGTCTACCTCAGAGGTCATAGGTCTTCCAGCAGGACAATAACCCAAAACACACTTCAAAAAGCACTAGAAAATGGTTTGAGAGAAAGCACTGGAGACTTCTAAGGTGGCCAGCAATGAGTCCAGACCTGAATCCCATAGAACACCTGTGGAGAGATCTAAAAATGGCAGTTTGGAGAAGGCACCCTTCAAATATCAGGGACCTGGAGTAGTTTGCCAAAGAAGAATGGTCTAAAATTCCAGCAGAGCATTGTAAGAAACTCATTGATGGTTACCGGAAGCAGTTGGTCGCAAATATTTTGGCTAAAGGTTGTGCAATCAAGTATTAGGCTGAGGGTGCCAATACTTTTGTCCGGCCCAATTTTGGAGTTTTGTGTGAAATGATCAATGTTTTGCTTTTTGCTTCATTCTATTTTGTGTTTTTTCATTTAAGACAAATTAAATGAAGATAGTAATACCAAAGAATTTGTGTTTGCAATCATTTTCAGGAAGAAACTGAATATTATCTGCCAGAATTGCAGGGGTGTCAATACTTTTGGCCATGACTGTATATATATATATATATATATATACACATACATATACATACATATACATATATACACACACACACACACACACACACATACACACACACACAGTACAGACCAAAAGTTTGGACACAACTCAAAGAGTTTTCTTTATTTTCATAACTATGAAAATTGTAGATTCACTCTGAAGGCATCAAAACTATGAATTAATACATGTGGAATTCTATAATTAACAAAAAAGTGTAAAACAACTGAAAATATGTCATATTCTAGGTTCTTCAAAGTAGCCACCTTTTGCTTTGATTACCGCTTTGCACACTCTTGGCATTCTCTTAATGAGCTTCAAGAGGTAGTCACCGGAAATGGTTTTCACTTCACAGGTGTGCCCTGTCAGGTAAGTGGGATTTCTTGCCTTATAAATGGGGTTGGGACCATCAGTTGTGTTGTGCAGAAGTCTGGTGGATACACTGCTGATAGCCCAACTGAATAGACTATTAGAATTTGTATTATGGCAAGAAAAAAGCAGCTAAGTAAAGAAAAACGAGTGGCCATCATTACTTTAAGAAATGAATGTCAGTCAGTCTGAAAAATTGGGAAAACTTTGAAAGCGTCCCCAAGTGCAGTGGCAAAAACCATCAAACGCTGCAAAGAAACTGTCTCACATGAGGACCGCCCCAGGAAAGGAAAACCAAGAGTCACCTCTGCTGCAGAGGACAAGTTCATCCGAGTCACCAGCCTCAGAAATCGCAGGTTAACAGCAGCTTAGATAAGAGACCAGGTCAATGCCACACAGAGGTCTAGCAGCAGACACATCTCTACAACAACTGTTAAGAGGAGACTTTGAGCAGCAGGCCTTCATGGTAAAATAGCTGCTAGGAAACCACTGCTAAGGACAGGTAACAAGCAGAAGAGACTTGTTTGGGCTAAAGAACAAAGGAATGGATATTAGACCAGTGGAAATCTGTGCTTTGGTCTGATGAGTCCAAATTTGAGATTTTTGTTTCCAACCACCGTGTCTTAGGGCGATGCAGATAAGGTGAACGGGTGGACTCTACATGTCTAGTTCCTACCGTGAAGCATGGAGGTGGTGTGATGGTGCTTTGCTGGTAACACTGTTGGGGATTTATTAAAAATTGAAGGCATACTGAACCAGCATGGCTACCACAGCATCTTGCAGCGGCATGCTATTCCATCCGGTTTGCGTTTAGTTGGACCATCATTTATTTTTCAACAGGACAATAACCCCAAACACACCTCCAGGCTGTGTAAGGGCTATTTGACCAAGAAGGAGAGTGATGGGGTGCTACGCCAGATGACCTGGCCTCCACAGTCACCAGACCTGAACCCAATCAAGATGGTTTGGGGTGAGCTGGACCGCAGAGTGAAGGCAAAAGGGCCAACAAGTGCTAAGCATCTCTGGGAACGCCTTCAAGACTGTTGGAAGACCATTTCCTGTGACTACATCTTGAAGCTCATCAAGCGAATGCCAAGAGTGTGCAAAGCAGTAATCAAAGCAAAAGGTGGCTACTTTGAAGAACCTAGAATATAAGACATATTTTCAGTTGTTTCACACTTTTTTGTTAATTATATAATTCAACATGTGCGTTACACCGCTCCGCCATACTCACCCGGCCTCCGCTCCCACGCCGCAGTCGCCCTCCGCTCCCACGCCGCAGCCTCTCTCCACCCGACGGCCGCGGCGGTCACCTGAGACAGACCCGCGACCGATGCCTTCCCTGCATGCTATGCGCATGCGCCATAGGCCGCGGCCGCGCCTCCTTCCTGCTTCTTATGCTCCGGCTGTGCCCTGACCCGGAAGCACATTTGGACCAATGGCTGACCAGACGGGGCCATATCAGGCCGCTTCCCCCTGAGGGAGGCGCCTGATCGTTGTGTTTCCTGACACTCTGGCCTCGCTCCATCGTGCACACTCTGCTCCTGCAGTTCCTGTCTCGGCTGCTCCTCACAGCAGCTTCTCAGTCCTGCTACCCGTGTTCCTGTCGTCCTACTCCAGTCCTGCCTTGTGTTCCTGCCGTCCTACTCCAGTCCTGCCTTGTGTTCCTGTCGTCCTACTCCAGTCCTGCCTTGTGTTCCTGCCGTCCTACTCCAGTCCTGCCTTCACTGTTCCTGCCGTCCTACTCCAGTCCTGCCTTGTGTTCCTGCCGTCCTACTCCAGTCCTGCCTTCACTGTTCCTGCCGTCCTACTCCAGTCCTGCCTTGTGTTCCTGCCGTCCTACTCCAGTCCTGTCTTCAGTGCTCCTGCCGTCCTACTCCAGTCTCAGTCTTACTCCGGTCCATCCTGAGCCGCCCCTCTCGGTACCGGCTACCGTGGTACTCGAACCCCTGGGCCTGCTCCTAACGGTCCCTGTATAGGGGTCGGTTCCACCTGGCAGCTCGCCCGGGGTCCCTCGGTGCCACGGTCCAGAAGGTCCACTCTCGGAGCTCCCGCTCCTGACCACCCACGCTAACAATGTGTTAATTCATAGTTATGATGCATTCAGAGTGAATCTACAATTTTCATAGTCATGAAAATAAAGAAAACTCTTTGAATGAGAAGGTGTGTCCAAACTTTTGGTCTGTATATAAATATCCCACCGACCAAAGGGTGAGGGCTAAGTAGCGGGAGAGAAAATAAGGCTGCTGTCATGGATTTCGTAAACACGGTACCAAACCACTTTTATGGATTTCGTAAAAACACATTACCGGTAAGTAATATATGCATTTTCCTATCACCAATGACAGCACCAACGAGAGAATTACTTTATAAGGGAGGGACCACAGCTTCCCAAACGTGAGATCACAAGAGGCAGAAAGATTCAGTTTATAGTGACTATAGAAGGTGGAAGGTGACGACCACGTACACTTGGTCAAAATTGTTGGTACCCCCTCTCGTTTAATGACAGAAAAGCCCACAATGGTGACAGAAATAACTTGAATCTGACAAAAGTAATAATAAATCAAAAGTCTATGAAAATGAACAAATGAAACTCAGACACTGCTTTTCAACCATGCTTCCACAGAGTTTAAAAAAAAAAAAAAAACTTATGAACTAGGCCTGGACAGAATTGATGGTACCCTTAAATTTATATTTTGTTGCACAACCTTTTGAAGCAATCACTGCAATCAAAGGATTCCTGGAACGGTCATTGTGACTTCTGCAGCTCTCGACAGGTATTTTGGCCCAATCCTCAAGAGCAAACGGCTCCAATTGTCTTGTGTTTGAAGGTTGCTTTTTCCAGACGGCATGTTACAGCGCTTTCCAAAGATGCTCAATAGGATTTAGGTCAGGGCTCATAGAAGGCCTCTTCAGAATGGCCCAATCTTTTCCTCTTAGCCATTCTTGGGTGCTTTTAGCTGTGTGTTTTGGCTTAAGAACCAAGACCTGCGACTGAGACCAAGCTTTCTGACACTGGGCAGCACATTTCTAGAATCCCTTGATAGTCTTGAGATTTCATTGTAACCTGCACAGATTCTAGACACCCTGTGCCAGATGCAGCAAAGCAGCCCCAGAACATAACAGAGCCGCCTCCATGTTTCACAGTAGGGACAGTGTTCTGTTCTTGAGATGCTTCATTTTTCCACCTGGGAACATGTACCTTGCCATAAAGTTCCATTTTTGTCTCATCTGTCCATAGGACATTCTCCCAGAAGCTTTGTGGCTTGTCAACATGTAGTTTGGCAAATTCCAGTCTGGCTTTTTTATGATTTTTCTTCAACAATGGTGTCCTCCCTGATAGTCTCCCATGAACTCCACTTTGGCTCATACAATGACAGATGGTGCGATCTGACATGATGCTCCTTGAGCTTGAAGTTCATCTTTAGTCTGTTTAGAAGCTTTTCTGGGCTCTTTTGTTACCATTCGTATTACCTGTCTCTTTGATTTGTCAACAATTTTCCTCTTGCGGCCACGTCCAAGGAGGTTGGCTACAGTTTCATGGAGCTAAAATTTCAGAAAAATATGTGCAACTGTAGTCACAGGAAGGCTTGGAGATGGTCGTATAACTTTTACCTTTCATGTTTGTCTATAATTTTCTTTCTATTCTCCTGAGACAACTCTTTCCTTCACTTCCTCTGGTCCATGTTGAGTGTGATACACACCATGTAACCAAACAGCACAGTGAGTATCTGTAGCCCTCTATTCAGGTCAGCTCACTGATTCCAAGATTGTAGACACCTGTGATGCTAATTAGTGGACACACCTTGATTTAACATGTCCCTTTTGTCACATTTTCAGTGGTACCATCATTTCTGTCCAGGCCTATTTCATGAGTTTTATTTTATTAAAGTTCTGTGGAAGCAGGGTTGAAAAGCAATGTCTGACTTTCATTTGTTCATTTTCATAGATTTTTGATTTATTACTACTTTTATCAGATTCAAGTTATTTCTGTCACCATTGTGTGTTTTTCTGTCATTAAATGAAGGGTATTAACAATTTTGACCACGTGTGTAGCTGCCTTACAGATTTGATCAATGGATACATCTGCTTTCTCAACCCAAGATGGTGCCATCGCCCTTGTAGAGTGGGCCCTTAGAACGTACGGGACTAGTCTTCCAGCACTCACATAGGCCAAACCCTGGATAGGGTACCCTTCGAGGCTCCCGTCCCCTTCCTAGAACCCTGGAAGGAGATAAACAGAGCCCTATCCTTCCTACAAGATTTTGTTGCCCTCAAATAGTGAAGGAGGCATCTCTTGACATCTAATGTGTGGAATTTACTTTCCCTATCATTCTTTGGGTCAGGACAGAAGGAAGGTAGAGGTATCTTCCTGCGACCTATGGAACCTAGACACTACTTTAGTCAGATAGGGTAGTCTCAAAACCTGATCCTGCCTATCATCCATTACCACGGGAAAGGGAGGATCTGCTGAAAGTCACTGTTTCTCCACACCGATGTAAGGGTTACTAGGAGTATGGTTTTGAATGTAGCCAGTTTCATGGACCCTTTAGCTAAAGGTTCAAAGTGAGGTTCGGTTAAAGCATCTAAGTCCAAGTTCAAGTCCCATGGAGGGACCCTGGTCATCGGGACTGGTCTGGATCTAGCACAGGCCTTAATAAATCTTATCACTCACCGATTATCCTCTAGATTGTAATTATAAAAAGTCCCTAATGCTGACAACTGAACTTTCAAAGTACTCAGTGCCAGGCCCTGTTCTTGTCCTTTCTGAAGGAACTCCAGGATCTCTTTAAGGGGTACCTTTCCTTCTGGAGAACACCCTGTGGATGACAAGAACTTTTCCCATGTTCTAAAATAAATTTTTGTAGTGACCAACTTTCTACTGGCAAGCAAAGTAGAGATCAAGTTGGCAGAGAACCTCTTACCCTCTAGCACTGAACCCTCTCAAGTTCCAGGTTGTTAAGTGCAGCCCAGTCACCCGAGGATGAAACACCAGCTCTTGAGCTAGGTCTGGCATCTCTGGAAGGACCCAAGGCTCCGTGACTGACATTCTCCTCAACCAAATGAACCAGGGATTCTTGGGCCAAAAGTGGGCTGTAAGTATTACCCTCGGCCCATCTTGCCTGATCTTCCTGAGGACTGATGGTAGACAGATTTGTGGAAAGGGGTAGGCCAGGGAAAACCCCATTTGATTCGGAAGGCGTCCACCGCCTGGGGATTTTCTTTCTAATTCAGGCAAAAATGTCGATCTGCAGTTCCCCCCACATGTCCACCAAACATTTGAATACTGTTGTTTTGAGGGTCCATTCACCCTGCAGAAGTGGCCTGCAACAGATTATTTAAGTGGCCTGCGACTCAAATAATCTGTTGTTACATTGTCCTTTCCCACAATGGAGCAAAGATAGCGATAAGATGTTCTTTCCACAAGGCCAAAAATTTGTCTGGTTACCTGCATTAGGGCCCAGTATCGGGTGCTTCCCTGATGATTCAGGTAAGCCACAGTGACCTGGTTGTCTGATAATACCTTCACATGATGGCCTTGCAGGTATGGTAAGAGATTTTGCAAAGCATTCTCTACCGCCCAAAGCGCCAACATATTTGAGGAGGCTTCCCTTTCTACCGCTGACCATGTCCCCTGAACTAGATGGTCGTCCAGATATGCTCCCCATCCCCTGGGACTGGAGCCTGTGGTAACTACACTGGTGACATGACGAAACGACGGGACCCCCACCCAAGGGATTTTATGTCCAACCACAAGCGGAGCGAATATATAACCTCCCAGGGCAGCGTCAGTGTACTTTCCAGACACCCCTGCAATGAATGCAGGCTTTGCCAGGCGCCTCTCCTTACCTAGACTCTGGCGCCTGCGCAATGAGACTAGGTACTACAGCCTCATACATTGTAATGAGTTTCCGGTCCTGCAGACGCCAGCGCCTGCGCACTCTGTCTAATGTCTCAGTCCCTGCGGACGTTACACGATGCTGCCATGGGCCATTGGCCACATATGGATACCGCAGGTGTTTTCTTTCCATTCATCCCTGGTAAGCTGCAGCACAGCTGCGTTATATCAAATCATCTACCGTATTTAATGACACAGGTAGCTAGCTGTGAGTACCCCTGACAAAGCCACTTAGGGTGCCGACACGGGTCGGGTCCTAGCTCTGCCTGGTTTTACTCCACATGGGTTCCCTTTGTAGATATTACTAATTTATGCCTTTTTTCCTGGGTGGCCATCTTAGCCCATTTTTTGTTTTTTTCCTACTCTCATGTGCTCTGTATCTGCTCTACCACATTATTTATTCATAGTGCCTAGTTCTTGATACTGTGGATTCTGCTTAATTATACTTTGCATTTGCAGGCCATTTAAGCCTATTTCTAAAACTTTGTGCACTATATATGGGGGTGGTAGCCATCCTTGGTAATATGTTTACATTCTGATTGCACACAATGTGTGCTCTGCAGTGCAGTAATTTCTAACCATTACTATGGGTATTATCATATAGGGCCCTTAATTAATTTTCTATGTGCTTATATTTATTCAGAAATCAAACTGCTTTTTGTATGGGCACTGAATGTACATTATACACTCAGTATGTAATGGTATGCTGTTTATATGATCTTAGGGTTTCTATTTAAGTTACTATATTGTGGAGTAATTGCTTCAGGCAGTTGGCTTTATTATAAGCCTTGTATTGTCTGCACATATGTCATATGTGTGACTATTTTAATGTGTTTTTATATGTTTTGTGCTTGTCTGTGTTCAATAAAAATGAATTGATTTTATGCTAGTCCATGCCTTGAGGTGATCCCCTTTTGTGGCCTATCCCTTTCTCTTCTTGATACTACTACGTTGTTTGTATAGGCCGTGGTTGGATCCCTTCAGATCAAATCTGTGGTGCCCCCTCTTCTGATTTTGAATGCTGGCTTTGCAGGATGAAACCCTGCAACTCTCGAGTGGATCTGAGCCCACTTCACACCCGGGATGCACAAGGTCAGGGAGCCCAAGAGGGACATAGCACTTCTGAGGGACATCACTGGATTTTCTATCAACCTGGAAAGGAGACTTAGCAATTTTTCTTTTTGCTCTAGCAGACAAAATTTCTGCTGGCAAGAGTAGAGTTAAAGTCCTTTGTGGGCGCAATCTTTACTTTACTAGTTTCAAACACCACCCTTAGCTTTCTAAGATGGTGGCTATGTCCTTCACTTGATTATCGCAGTGGGTGAAGGAATGGATTACTGTTAGAAAATCGTCCAGGTACGTGATTGACTAGTCTGCCTCTTTCTGAGGTGGGCCGTAACCTCCACTACCAGTTTCGTGAAAACCCAAAGGGCCACTGCCAGGTTTTGCACTGTATGGGTCTTATGGTGTCTTCCACAGGTACCGTCAACCGGAGGTATTTTCTGAACGCTGTAGGTATTGGCACATGGTAACACGCGTCCTTCAAGTGTAGGATGGTCATATAACAATTTGGGAAGAGCAGCTGAATTGTCGATTTTATTGACTCCATTTTGAACTTTGGAATTTTCAAGAACTTGTTTAGGCCCTTTAAGCTGAAGATCGTCATGTACGAGCCATCCAGCTTATTTATTAGAAACAGGGGAGAGTAGAACCCTTTCGCTTCTTCTCCCGCTGGTACATTCTGCAGGACATTCTTCCTCAAGAGGCACACTTCCTCTGAGTCCATTGCGTTCTGCTCTGAAACAGACACTCGCTGGGCCGTAACGATGAACCGGTCTGGAGGATACCTCTCGAACCCCAGTCTCAACCCCGCCCCCACCAGGTAGAGAAGCCAAGGACTGGGTGATATTTTCTCCCAGGCTGGAAGGAAGAGGCAGAACTTTCCTCCCACCTGGGAAGAGAGTCATTTAGGGGACCTCCGACCACTTCAGGCAGATGTACCGTACAGGAACCTCTTGGTCTTTTTCGATCCGTCGTCCCGTCTCCTCTGCTCCACAAATGTTCTTTTCCGGCTATATCTTTTCCCTCGAAAGGACTGTCTGAAGGAATAAAAGGGTGGCTTCGGGAATTCCTTTTTATCGGCTGCTTTCTCCAAAACGTAATCTAGAGCCAGGCTGAATATTGTCCTTCACAGGGGAGAGAACATAGCCTCCCTTTTGCCTGAACATCCCATGGGCAGTTTTTCAGCCAGACCGCCCTCCGGCCTGCATTAGGCTGTTTTCACATTTGCCTCTGTGTGCGCAGCGTTTGATCCACATAGATCCACACGTGTCACGCGTACATATATTTAACAAGGTGTACGCAGGGACATGCGTTTGCATGCTTTTGCGTACACATGCATCGTTTCGCGGCAAACGCAACATGTTGCATTTTTTGAGGCGTCAAAAATCAGTCAAATATGTGCGGGCACGCACATGCGGATGAGTGCGTAAAAAAACGCATTACTGTCTATGGGAACACAATGACATGTGCACGCATGCGTTCGATACGCATGCGTTCTTCAAAATGTAAATGTAAATCCCATGAGACACGAACATTTTTGTCTGGTGTCATATCAAACGCATGCGCATAAACAACGCACACTCATGCAAAAACACATACAAACGCATGCACACGCAGCTTTTTTTATGTCATGCACAAGATGATGCGCATAAAAAATGCTGCAGAGAAATGGGTTTCATGCGTTTGCACATGCGGATGATACGCTGCGGACTCAAACGCTAACGTGAACCTAGCCTTAGATAGTGCGGCCGATCTTGCAGCCAGCCAAGCTGAGTCGGACGACGCATCTGCCAAGACGACCGCCTCTTCCTGATCATTGGCAGCGTGGTTTTAATGGCGTCACAGGATGAACCATCGCTCAGCTGATCCTCCAACATGCTTAACCAGACCATGCGGGACCTTGCTGTGCAAGCTGCCACAATGGCTGGTCTCAATGCCCCTGCTGATGACTCCCATGTTGCCTTAAGAAAGCTATCAACCTTCCTATCAAGAGGGTCCTTCAATAGTCCTGAGTTCTCAAAGAGGAGGGAAGAGCTTTTTGAGGCCTTAGATTTGGCAATATCTAACTTGGGAGCTTTACTCCAGGACGAAGAGGCCTCATCCTCAAAGGGGTATTATCTTTTGAAGGAGGATGGTAGAGGGCCTTTCCTATCCGGCTTTTCCCTCTCTCTACTGATGAGAGTCCGCAATTTCTCATTCATAGGAAAGACCTTTGCTTTCTCTTGTCCAAAGTGACAAACATGACGTCTTGGATAGATCATTTAGGCTTCTGGTCCACCAGCCTCATTGTGGACCTCACTGCTTTCACTAAATTGTCCACCTGCCCCAGGCAGAAGCAATAACTTGAGCCCGAGTCGCTATCCGATGAGGAGGACTCCAAAGTATCCCGTAGGACTCCGTCAGATGATATTGTCTGTGAAGGAGATACTTTGGCTCTCTCTCTTCTTGATGTTTCCCCTGAGAGGGACCAGGAGTTTAATGAGCTCTCCACCTCGCCTCTGATGAGAGTTCTCAGGGTGAAGGAAAAGTCAGGGGTCTCACTGGCCACCATGTCATTAATACACAACTGACAAATTTTTGTGCTATGCGCTGTCCAGATCCTGCCCGCATAGAGCACAGACCTATGTTTTGACTTCACCGTACTCTTTCTAGAGGGCTCCTACCCGAAAGCCAGAGAGAGAAGGAGAGAGAGATTTGCATTATTAAAATGACATTCTCGTAGCTCACTCACCACTCAGAGAAATTAAAGGGTACCGGAACAGGAGGCAGGATGTCGCCCGAAAGGTCTCCCTTAGGGACCACGGAATCTTCCATCCTGCAAGAGCTGTGCTGCCTTGTCCTGGAATCCTTGTATCTGCGTGCTCCGCTGGAATGTCCGGAACTCCTACACTGATGAGGCTGGCGTCGGGGTCGCTGCGGCTACTCTGGCTACCAATGCTGCTGCTGCTGTAGGCTTTTCTGCTGCTGTTGTGCTTCCATCTCTGCACCGGCCATGCCTGGCCGGCGATCCTCCCTTAAGAACTACACTACCGTTCAAAAGTTTGAGGTCACCCAGGCAATTTTGTGCTTTCCATGAAAACTCATACTTTTATTAATTATGTGAGTTGCCAAATGAATTTAAAATCTAGTCCAGACATTGACAAGGTTCGAAAAAAAGATTTTTATTTGAAATAATTTTCTCCTTCAAACTTTGCTTTCATCAAAGAATGCTCCCTTTGCAGCAATTACAGCATTGCAGACCTTTGTCATTCTAGCAGTTAATTTGCTTAGGAAAATCTGGAGAAATTTCACCCCATGCTTCCAGAAGCCCCTCCTACAAGTTGGTTTGGCTTGATGGGCACTTTTTGCGTACCATACGGTCAAGCTGCTCCCACAACAGCTCAATGGGGTTGAGATCTGGTGACAGCGCTGGCCACATCATTACAGATAGAATACCAGCTGCCTGCTTCTTCCCTAAATAGTTCTTGTATAATTTGGAGGTGTGCTTCGGGTCATTGTCCTGTTGTAGGATGAAATTGGCTCCAATCAAGCGCTGTCCACAGGGTATGGCATTGCAAAATGGAGTGATAGCCTTCCTTATTCAGAATCCCTTTTATCTTGTACAAATCTCCCACTTTACCAGCACCAAAGCAACCCCAGACCATCACATTACCTCCACCATGCTTGACAGATGGCATCAGGCACTCTTCCAGCATCTTTTCAATAGTTCTGCGTCTCACAAATGTTCTTCTGTGTGATCCAAACACCTCAAACTTGGATTCGTCTGTCCATAACACATTTTTCTAATCTTCCTCTGTTCAATGTCTGTGTTCTTTTGCCCATATTAATCTTTTCCTTTTATTAGCCAGTCTCAGGTGTGGCTTTTTCTTTGCCACTCTGCCCTGAAAGCCAGCATTCCGGAGTCGTCTCTTCACTGTAGAAAATGACACTGGCGTTTTGCGTGTACTATTTAATGAACCTGCCAGTTGATGGCCTGTGGCCTTCTCAAACTACAGACTCTATTGTACTTGAAGCTCAGTTGTGCAGCGGGACCGCCCACTTCTCTTTCTACTCTGGTTAGAGCCTGTTTGTGGTCTCCTCTGAAGGGAGTAGTACACACCGTTGTAGGAAATCTTCAATTTCTTGGCAATCTCTCGCATGGAATAGCCTTCATTTCTAAGAACAAAAATAGACTGTCAAGTTTCACATGAAAGTTCTTTTTTTCCTGTCCATTTTGAGAGTTTAATGAAACCAATAAATGTAATGCTCCAGATTGTCAACTAACTCAAAGGAAGGTCAGGTATATAGCTTCTCTAATCAGCCAAACTGTTTTCAGCTTTGCTAACATACTTGCACAAGGGTTTTCAAAGGTATTCTAACCATCCATTAGCCTTCTTACACAGTTAGCAAACAAAGTACCATAAGAACACTGGAGTGATGGTTGTTGGAAATGGGCCTCTATACACCTATGAAGATACTGCATTACAAACCAGACGTTGGCAGCTACAATAGTCATTTACCACATTAACAATGTATAGAGGGTATTTCTGAATCATTTAATATTAGCTTCATTTGGAAAAAACTGTGATTTTCTTTAAAAAATAAGGAAATTTCTAAGTGACCCTAAACTTTAAAACGGTATTGTATGTCTGCAGGGGATCCGCCGGCTGGCTTGACGGCCAAGACCCTATCGGGCCCCACCACAGCGCTTCCAGGACTGCTGGCACCAGCCAAAGCAGGAACGGTACCCTGCTGCCACTAACCGGCCCAGGCATGGGACCTTCTTCTTTTGTGATGCCGCTATGCAGGTAAAGGCTCCGCCCGTCAAGGACAGGAAACCACTGATGCGGAGAGAGGAGCCGCCCTTTTTATCTTAAAGGTTCCCTGTCCCTGAAGGGCGGATCCCCTCTTTCGTTGGTGCCGTCATAGGTGATAGGAAAATTCAACTTCGGAAAATTGCTATATTTTCAAAATCACCAAATTTCATTTTTTTTTTTCACAAAAAAATGCAAGTCATACCAAAGAAGTTTTACCACTATTATGAAGTCCAAAATGTCACAAAAAAAAAAAAAAAAAGTCTCAGGATCACCGGGATCCACTGAAGCGTTCCAGAGTTATTACCTCAAAGTGACAGTGGTCAGAATTGTAAAAATTGGCCTGGTCATTAATGTGCAAACCACTTTAGGGGGTAAAGGGGTTTAAATGACTGGCCACACAGTGAAGCACTGAGCAGTTCTACTTCGTTTGAACAGTAATTCTATGCTGACCGTCCCTTTAAGGAAAATTATAATCCATAGTTAGCTACTCTTTCCTCATTCACTGTGTAAAGAAGTGTGCCTTTTTTTCCCCTCAAACATATTAATGGCGTACTGTGGTGCAGTATAGACACAGTTACAAAGTAGCAAAACATAATCGGGCTTATATTTCAATGCAATTATAGGAGTTTTCTTAAAAGTCTGTTGGGTAGGGAAAATGGTTAGCTTAAAAAAAAAAAATCCTAAAAATCCCTAAAACGTTGCCAAAAATTCACAAGTTTAGGGGGGCATGGTCTGGATCGCTTGTGGGGAGGACGTGTTTTGCTGTTGCTCCCGCTGCCAGCCACAAAGAGAGCCCTCTTCGGACCCCAACGAGGGTGTTTGCGTGCCCCCCGGAGAGTTGGGCTAGGAGAGAGTGGTGGAGGACGGCGTGGAGAGAACCGTGGCTCTCAGAGAGGAGAGCGGTCACGGGGAACGGGCCTTGGCGCCAGAGGCGGTCAGGCGCCATCTTGGCTGCTTCTTCCTGAGGTGAGCAGGTCGGCAGTCTGCGGAGAGCCGTTGGAGGTGGTGGAGGGCTGCGGCCTATGCTGGAGGAGAGACCGCTGACTATCAAGGAAAGGAAGGAGAAGGTCTGCTTACCGGAGGAGAGGGAGGTGAGCTGGTCGCAAGTGCCTGGCTGGTGAACAGAGGGTGGCCGCAGTGCTGGGTGCTCCTGGTGAATTGCCCAGGGATTTTGAGACGGTCGCTCCTGCTGCATACAGTGACTGGGGGTTTGGGGGTACCGCTCCCCCTTTCCAGAGACGCTAAGACCGTCCTAATTCCATACCACAGCAGTGTGAGACTTTATATATAGTGCACCATATCAGGGCCTTATTCACTCATGTCATCGCTCCACCTTTTAAGACGCATGGGGTTATCTTCATCTATGAATATGCATTAGTAGACTTTCCCTGAATGCACGAGGAGTGATTCAAATGCACGCTTTAATTCAGCATTATGGTTAAATCTAATAAAGAGCGTGCAAAACCGCTGGCTACTAGTGTACATCAAGGCAGGCAAAGCGAAATGGAGAAATTTTTGAAAAATAAACCTGGGGCGGCTAGGCCCACACCAAAAAAGCTGCATGCAAATGCTGAGGTGGAGGAACAGGTCGAGGACTCGGACTCAAGTGATGATGTCTCAGGCAGCGATATTACCCACTCAGACTCTGGGAAGTTCTCTAGATCAGTATTCAAAAAACTTCTGGCCCAAGCATTAAAGCCTTTGGTTACAGAGATATCTGGTATGAGAGCAGATTTGTCACACATTGGTAATAGAGTGGAGTCCCTTGAATCATCTCAGTCCTCTCTCATTAGCCACTCTAATGCCATGAGGGATCATTTGGACTACCACAGAACACAGCTTAATAACTCTCTTCTGGCCTTAGAAGATCAAGAGAATAGGAGTCGCAGAAAAAATATAAGGATTAAAGGATTGCCTGAAAGTGTGTCTGCAGAAATACTGGAAAAATCCACGAAAGAAATCTTTGCCCTCCTATCCCGCAAGAAAAATGCGACCAAATTGTAATAGAGAGGGTCCATAGATCGCTCAGACCCAAGCCTAAGCCTTCTGAACCCCCGAGGGATGTGATCTGTGGCTTGTTGAGCTATGTGGACACCAATATTATTTTGTCTGCCTCAAGGGATTTTAAAAATCTCACCTACGAAGGATCTGCTATCCAACTTTACCAGGACATTGCGCCGTCGACTCTTGCAAAGAGAAGAATTCTAAGACCCTTATTGGAAATACTACGCTCGCGTAAAATTCTCTATAAATGGCTGTTTCCGTTTGGAATATCGATAAATGGGGATGGCAAACAAATAACAGCGAGGAGTTCCGAAGATTTAAACAAAATATGGGACACTTTTGACATTGCTCCTATTGATATTCCTTCATGGTTGCCTTTAGATATGGATCTTCGCACGCCTCCTCCTATCAATGCTTATACAGGAGGTCAGGGGGACTGGGCCTCAGTGAAGAGACGCATGCCCCCTAAAAGAGGGAAATCTGGGGCGAGAAAAGAGATGCCCCCCTGAATTCTGTTGTATTCGGTCTAGTCGTATTTTCTTGCATATGGACCCGGAAATTTCTGTATAACCTTGTAATGTTTTAGATCACTTTGGTTTGCCTTGATTGGCACCTGCCTAGGTGTTGCTGCTTTCATTTAACTGCCTTATAAGCTAACATATACTACTCGTGTGTTGAGGATGTAATTCCCTGCTCTGTCATGGGGGGTATGTTTGACCCCCTACTCCTGCCGCAGGCAGGTAGTTGGTTATTGTTATCTATCGGTTACTGTTATTTTACCTTGTATTTTGTATTTTTTGTAGCCCGTCAGCATAGGGCACTTTATCATTTATTTTTTCTTTTGCTACATCTATTTTACTATGGGTGAGAAGGAAAATTTTGCCACTATAGTAGTGGCTTCATACAATGTAAAAGGTTTACGCTCCCAGTGTAAGAGAAGTCAGGTATTGAACCTTCTACATGCAAAAAAGGCTAGTGTAGTCTTTCTACAGGAGACACATTTTAAAGCGGGGAGAGTACCGGATATGTCTAGATCTCGTTACCTGACCTGCTATCATAGTACGGGTGGGTCGGCGTCTAGAGGAGTGAGTATTGCTATTAAAAGAATGTTCCTTTTGTCTTGCATGATTGCCTTTCAGATTCCGAAGGAAGGTATATTATACTAAAGGGCCTTATTGCCAATACTAAAGTTACCCTATGTAACTTATACGCCCCAAACAGGAATCAGATTGGATGGCTGTGCAAAACAATGAATACCTTAAAACTATTTACTGAGGGTTTATTGCTGATGGGGGGAGATTTTAACGTATCACTTAATCCATCCCTGGATACTTCCACGGGCAAGTGGACCCTTTCTCAAAGGGCACTGAGAAAATTACACCTTTCTTTCCAAGAATTACACTTGATAGACCCCTGGAGGACACTCTTTCCTTCGGGCAGAGATTACACTTTTTATTCCCATCCGTGTGGTAGCTATCATAGAATTGATTATATATTGACACAAACAACTAACCTCTCATTAGTCAAAAATGCGACTATAGACACTATCTCTCTATCGGACCATGCTCCTATTTTTCTTGATATAGGCATAGTAACCCTCAGGGCTGTGGAGTCGGTAAGCCAAACCTGCGACTCCGACTCCTCAATTTCCCTTACACCGACTCCGACTCCAACTCCGACTCCACGACTCCGACTCCCACACATATTGCTTATATTTAAGTGAAAAATTTATTGTAGTACAATGTGAACCTCCGACATTTAATCATTTTTATGATCCAATAATCAAGATATTTAGATAGAACAGAATATATATTGGTGTACTACCCGGTTTTCATTCTTTTTGGTACAGATGCGATATGGATAGACAGATATGGATAAATGGATAGATAGAGCAGATTTCTAATCTGTTTTTGCTATTGAAAACAGTATCTATGAGCTCAAAAACCTTTCAGGTGATGCAGTTTTTTAAAAAGATGATCAACTTTTGCAGCTGAAAAACGTATCCTCAAAAAACACAGGAAAAACGCTGTGTGTGAATGTAGCCTTAGATCAGGAATAGAACAGCCATTTATAGGACATTTCATAACTTTCCCAAACTCCTATGAAAAAATATTCAGCACATTCTGCATTGAACTACTGTGCCCAATTTATTATATATTTTAGGAGTCGGAGTCGGTCCATTTTATACCGACTCCAACTCCGACTCCACCAAAATGAGCTCAGACTCCGACTCCGACTCCACGACTCCGACTCCACAGCCCTGGTAACCCTACCGCGGCCAGCCAGGTCATGGTCACTTAATGAGACATTATTGGATTCAGATTCCCATATTACGAAACTGACTGGCACTCTCGAATTCTTTTTTCAGACAAATCTACACTCTGGCCCACCCATACCTGTGGTGTGGGAATCACATAAAGCGGTAATGAGGGGAGAATTTATAGCTTTGAGTTTCCATCTCAAAAAAGAAAGGACAAAACAGGTTGTGTCTATTTTGCACCAAATTAATTCCTTGGAAAGATTGCACAAGAGATCTCAAGTAAATAAGATACAAACTGAACTGACGTACCTAAGGAATTCGCTAAAAAATCTTTTAAATATCCAATCGGCCAAAACCTATATGAGATGCAAACAGAGGTTCTATCTCCACGGCAAAAAAAGTAGTAAGCTTATGTCTTCATTGCTTAAAAAGCAGCAGGACAGGACGTTTATTAGGCAACTCAAAACTCTAGATGGCTCTTCAATTTTCGAGACTGCTGACATTGCCGAGGAGTTTAGATCCTTTTATGACAGCTTATATAATCTAAGCATACCAGATAGCTTGCAAGACCCAATAACAGCTATAGAAAAAATCAAAGAGTTCCTGATTCCACTAAATCTACCTAAAATAACCCCGGAAGGCCAAACTTTATTAACTGCTCCGGTTACCCCTAAAGAAATTTTGGATACTCTCTCCACCATTCCAAATGGAAAGGCCCCAGGCCCGGATGGTCTCCCCATTATATACTATAAAAATTTCATAAAATTATTCTTACCCCATTTGGTGACCTTGTTTAATTCCTATTTGAAGGGCCAGCTTCCCCCTAAGCAATCTCTGGAGGCATATATTACGGTTCTCCCGAAGGAGGGTAAGGATCCCAACTTGTGCACCAGTTACAGACCAATCTCATTGCTTAATGCGGACATAAAACTGTGGGCTAAAATACTAGCGGGCAGAATAAGCAACTTTTTACCCAAATTAATTCATGTGGATCAAGCGGGCTTTGTGAGGGGTAGGGAAGGGAAAGATAACTCCACTAGGGCCATACAGTCTATAATGTTTGCCAAGACCCGGCAGGTCCCCTTGGTACTCTTGTCAACGGATGCCGAGAAGGCTTTTGACAGAGTGTGCTGGAGATTCATGGAACAGGTGTTGATTAAATTTGGCTTCCCTCCTCAATATATAACAGCAGTTCTCTCTCTCTATTCTCAACCGACGGCCAGGGTCAGGATAAATGGCACCCTATCAAACAGTTTGGAGAATCACAACGGGACTAGGCAGGGATGCCCTCTGTCCCCATCCTTGTTCATTTTAGTCATAGAAACTTTGATACAAAGCATCAGACAAGAACAACGCATAGAGGGGTTGTCGGTGGGTCCGGGGACACATAAAACGCTAGCTTTCGCAGACGATTTGCTTTTCCTCATATCCAACCCGTCTCAGGCATTCCCGATCATCCTCCAAATTTTTCAACAGTTTGGCTCCCTTTCCAATTTTAAAATTAATCTAACCAAATCTGAAGCGTTAAATATTACTCTCCCTCATTCTCAACTTTCCACTATTCGTACACAGACTCCCTTCTCTTGGTCTAATAGCTCTATTAAATATTTAGGAATATTCATAACTAGGGACCCCACTAACCTATTTCAAAGTAATTTCATCCCCTTAATGAAAAAAGTTACCAACCTGATGCATAAATATAACCTACCCACTTTATCCTGGTTGGGTCGCATCAATGTGTTTAAGGCATATATCATGCCTATCATCTTGTATGCCATGAACATGGTTCCGATTCAGATACCCCTGACCTTTTTCGGGTCATTAAAGTCACTAATAGGAAAATTTATCTGGAAATCTAAACCGGCTAGGTTGCCTTATAGGCTTCTTACTTATCCAGTCTCCTCTGGTGGATTGGGAGTCCCAGACCCACTTTTATATTATAAAGCAATCCACCTTAGCAGATGGTTAAAGGTGGTGTCTTGCGCTGAGGGTGGGGAGGGAACTTGTGTCGACCTGGCTTTACTGGGCCCGAGGGGTTTGCCTTATCTCTGGACTAGGGCTAAACCACCGGTCGCTCTTAGACTAGACGAGATAACTTCTACTACATTACATATCAAAAGATTGATGTTGGGGGAACTACCGGAGGACACTTTTCCCTCGACGTTAACGCCGATTGGCTCAATACCGTATCTATTAGATTTTGATTTTCAAGATCTTTATAATCTATGGTCTACCCTCCCTAGAGATACACTGAATAGCTTTTACGGTAATAAAATATTACAGGGAGGAGTTTGGCCACCATGTGCAATGATTCAACCAACTAATTTTCTTCAGAGCCAGCACATTCGACGTACGCTTCTGCAATTTAAGAAGAAATTCCCGACCAAATCAAATTGGTCCTGGTTAGATATTATGATCAAACTTCCGCTTCCACGGCTAAAAATCTTGTCTCGTATCTACTCACATCTGATTTCTCCGGGAGTACACTTTAAGCCCTCATTTATTTACTCCTGGGAAATGGAACTTAACACTACGTTCACAGAGAAACAAGTATCTAGAATGCTGTCTAGTGCACGGGGATTCTCGAGATGTGTACTTTTGCAGGAAAATTCTTATAAAATATTGACCAGGTGGCATTGGACTCCCGCGAAGCTCTTTCAGATGGGTCTTGCTGATAATGATGCTTGTTGGAGATGCCTCAACTCTGGGGGACATCACACACACATATTCTGGGATTGTCCCAAACTGAGACATTTTTGGGTCGGTGTTGAGCTAGTCCTCAAGAAATTGCAACTAATAAAGACTAATCTCAGGGCTACGGAAGTTCTCCTTTCGTGCCAGTCAAAGGATTTCTTACCAAAAAAGCATGGTCTACTCCCACTGATGCTAAGTGCTGCAAAACAGCTGATAGCTGTACATTGGAAAGATGTTGCCCCCCCCCCCACACTGGAGGAGTGGCATGTTAAGATAAATCAGATTTCTCGTCTGGAGGAGCTGTCTAGCTGGGAGATCTTTAATCATAAATCTTATGTGTCGACCTGGGCCCCGTGGACTAGATATCTGGGGGATAATCCTCGGGGTGAGAAATCTGATACCACATGAAGTCTTACTTGGACCTGATGGCCTTTATATTGGGGTAGCTGGTTCCACAGTTGCTTACAGAACAGTCCACCTACTCTATCTTCATAAATACACACATCAACTGCTAGTGTTCATGCCAACGACTATTTTTTGTTGATGTTATTGTTTAATATTATGTTTCCCTCTTTACCCTTCCCTTCCTTTTTTTTCCTTTTTCCCACCCACATTTCCCTCCCCCCTTTCACCTTGGACCGACGTCTAAGCAATAATTTGCCATTTGTATTTGTAAAATGGTGTTGTGTCTTATGGTGAGGTTTAAACCTGAAAATAAAGAATTTAAAAAAAAAAAAAAATTCACAAGTTTGATAAAAAATTGGGGAGGTTAATACAGTAACTTGATTTTGGAGTTGGAGGCAAATGGGTTACAGTGCTATCTTTTACACGTGTATCTTACCTTTAGAGTGCATTTTTGTTCCACCATGGTCCTTTTGTCGAGCAACTGCCACAGCTATACCAACTGGTGGATTTCGCACTTCCACTTCCCCCTGAAAACTAAATGAATCCTTGGCCTTATCCTTAGTGTTTTCAGGTCTATCTGGATCATTTTTTACCTCTTTCTGTGACAAATTGTGCATTTTAACATCCTTTAACTGGGTTTCATCTAACTTCATGTTGCCAAGACCACCAAAAGGACTCTTTCTTCCACTACATTGCCAAGAAGCAGTTTCTTTTTCAAAGTTTCCACTATAGGAAATAAGATTTTGCATGGCAGAACGTTCACAATGACCAGATGGATCCGTGGATTGTACATTGGTTTTTCTAGAACCCAAAGTTTTAGATTCAATACAAAGTTTAGTTACTTCCTCTTTTCCTGTGATTATTTGGGAGTGCTGTGTTGCTAACGCAGGCATCTGTAAATTGCTGATGTTACTGTTTTTGAACTGCTTTGCCTTTTCTTCGGGATGCTTCACAATTACATTTCCTTCATCTTGTTGATGAGAATCAATAAATCCAGACATCTTACATGCGCTTTTGATGCAGTTTTCCTGCCCACAATGGATAGGCTCAGCATTCGAAGCAAATATTTTTTTCTCTAAAGAGACATGGCCATAATTCTTTGGGAAAGACTCTGCAACCCTTTCGCCTTTTAAGGAGGTATTACAGCAAATCACAGAGCCTTGCTCTCGACTGCCATCTGTTCTTTTTGCTTCATTTACCAATAACTCCTTGGAAAAAGGAGAACGTAAAAACTGTGCTTTTTCCTCAGGATTTCTCAATTCTTTTCCATTACAGTTACTTGCTTGGATACCAATATGTACACAACTGTCAGGTTCATCAGAAGCAGCATCATTAACTGAAAAATTTGAAGCTAATGTCTTTATCTCATTGTTAGGTTCCTTGGCTTGCTGAATGATGCTGTACATGGAAGATATGACCGGCTGAGCAGATGTAGTGGAGGCTACTTTACAGAAAAAATTTACAGGGTGAGAAGACGGACACGCGCATTGTGGGCTCAAATTTTTATCTGAGGTCACAATAGAATCTCTATGTTTACTGTGATTTAAGATGGTCTGGCATAAAGGTCTTATATTCTCATCATGTCCACTTGATTGGTTAATAAATTTGTTTTCTGCAGAGCTATGAGATTTGGAGAATGATTCCCCCTCATAGTTACTCAAAAGAGACGTTTGGACATGTTTGGACTTTGTTTCCATATTTCCTGACCAGCGCTGTGGATTAATTTCTGATGTAGACGAAGAATGCTCTCCGTATCTAGGCAATTTATGTAGGCTTAATTTCTTCTTCTCTCTTTCAGCTTTAAAGTCCAGCTCACGGTCACTTATGTCACTAGACTGTGTGTCTTCTGAAAATCTTCTAACTTTTTTTGCTGTGCTCTGTACGGAAGGAGTAAGAAAGATTTCACTTCTAAAAACTTTTTCCTTGGAGTCTTTGGAAGGCTCCTTGAAGATTTTATTTGAATGGCACACTGGATCACTTTCATGCAAGCTTTTTGTTGGATTAGCTTTTGTCTTTAAAACTGATGTTTGAGAAGGATATGTTGACTGCTGACCAACAAGGCAAAACCCATCTGGGAAAAAAAAATTAAAGAAAAATGTAAGCAAGAAAGCATATAGCATATTTTAGGCTAACAATCTCTATTCATTTTATGTAAATTATATACAGAGTTGTGGCCAAAAGTATTGACACCCCTGCAATTCTGTCAGATAATACTCAGTTTCTTCCTGAAAATGATTGCAAACACAAATTCTTTGGTATTATTATCTTCATTTAATTTGTCTTAAATGAAAAAACACAAAAGAGAATGAAGCAAAAAGCAAAACATTGATCATTTCACACAAAACTCCAAAAATGGGCCAGACAAAAGTATTGGCACCCTCAGCCTAATACTTGGTTTCACAACCTTTAGCCAAAATAACTGCGACCAACCGCTTCCGGTAACCATCAATGAGTTTCTTACAATGCTCTGCTGGAATTTTAGACCATTCTTCTTTGGCAAACTGCTCCAGGTCCCTGATATTTGAAGGGTGCCTTCTCCAAACTACCATTTTTAGATCTCTCCACAGGTGTTCTATGGGATTCAGGTCTGGACTCATTGCTGGCCACCTTAGAAGTCTCCAGTGCTTTCTCTCAAACCATTTTCTAGTGCTTTTTGAAGTGTGTTTTGGGTCATTGTCCTGCTGGAAGATCCATGACCTCTGAGGGAGACCCAGCTTTCTCACACTGGGCCCTACATTATGCTGCAAAATTTGTTGGTAGTCTTCAGACTTCATAATGCCATGAACACGGTCAAGCAGTCCAGTGCCAGAGGCAGCAAAGCAACCCCAAAACATCAGGGAACCTCCGCCATGTTTGACTGTAGGGACCGTGTTCTTTTCTTTGAATGCCTCTTTTTTTCTCCTGTAAACTCTATGTTGATGCCTTTGCCCAAAAAGCTCTACTTTTGTCTCATCTGACCAGAGAACATTCTTCCAAAATGTTTTAGGCTTTTTCAGGTAAGTTTTGGCAAACTCCAGCCTGGCTTTTTTATGTCTCGGGGTAAGAAGTGGGGTCTTCCTGGGTCTCCTACCATACAGTCCCTTTTCATTCAGACGCCGACGGATAGTACGGGTTGACACTGTTGTACCCTCGGACTGCAGGGCAGCTTGAACTTGTTTGGATGCTAGTCGAGGTTCTTTATCCAACATCCGCACAATCTTGCTTTGAAATCTCTTGTCAATTTTTCTTTTCCGTCCACATCTAGGGAGGTTAGCCACAGTGCCATGGGCTTTAAACTTCTTGACGACACTGTGCACGGTAGACACAGGAACATTCAGGTATTTGGAGATGGACTTGTAGCCTTGAGATTGCTCATGCTTCCTCACAATTTGGTTTCTCAAGTCCTCAGACAGTTCTTTGGTCTTCTTTCGTTTCTCCATGCTCAATGTGGTACACACAAGGACACAGGACAGAGGTTGAGTCAACTTTAATCCATGTCAACTGGCTGCAAGTGTGATTTAGTTATTGCCAACACCTGTTAGGTGCCACAGGTAAGTTATACAGTAGGTGCTGTTAATTACACAAATTAGAGAAGCATCACATGATTTTTCGAACAGTGCCAATACTTTGTCCACCCTCTTTTTTATGTTTGGTGTGGAATTATATCCAATTTGGCTTTAGGACACTTCTTTTTGTGTTTTTTCATTTAAGAAAAATTAAATGAAGATAATAATACCAAAGAAATTGTGTTTGCAATCAGTTTCAGGAAGAAACTGAGTACTATGACAGAATTGCAGGGGTGTCAATACTTTTGGCCACAACTGTAAAGGAGACAGACAGCAAAAACTCTATATGAAAAAATTATATGACAGATTGATACAACCCCAATCTCTCTGCACCGGTCATACAGGATATATGTAGAGTTTTGATACTTTGAAAAAGCTTGAATAGTTTCAGTAAAAAAAAAAAAAAAAATACAACAATGTAAACTCTACAACATGCTTGATGAAGACATGGTTTTATAAGTCCTCTGTTGTTTCAGAAGTATACATACCGCCTTATACTACTGACAATTAGTACCGTATATACTCGTGTATAAGCCGAGATTTTCAGCCCATTTTTTTGGGCTGAAAGTCCCCCTCTCAGCTTATACACGAGTCATATATCGGCAGGGGAGGGGGAGCGGGGGTGTCAAATCATACTCACCCTTCTCTGCAGCTCCCCTGCTTGTTCCATGTTGTCGGCGCTGCTCTCTTCCTGCTTCAGGTGTCAAATGGTACCCGCTCATTAAATATGCGCATATTTAATGAGCGGGTACCACGTGACCGCTGAACCAGCGCCGACAACAGGGAACAACAAGCAGGGGAGCTGCAGAGACAAGCGCCAGGACCCGGTGAGTATGAACGCGGGGGGGTGCATAGTCACCTGTCCCTGCGCTCTGCTGTCTTGCGTCCTCTGCAGTGACATTCAGGTCAGAGGGCACTATCGCGCTCTCTGCCTGCACAGTCACTGCAGAGCGCAACGCTGATGAGCAGGGGGCAGCGACTGAGGTGAGCATACAGGTTTTTGTTTTTTTTAGTAAGGGAGGCAGCGGCAGCAGCAACATGATGGGGCCACTCACTGTGCAGAAAAGCTGGGGCCACTCACTGTGCTGAAAAGCTGGGGCCACTCACTGTGCTGAAAAGCTGGGGCCACTCACTGTGCTGAAAAGCTGGGGCCACTCACTGTGCTGAAAAGCTGGGGCCACTCACTGTGCTGAAAAGCTGGGGCCACTCACTGGGCAGCAAAGCTGGGGCCACTCACTGGGCAGCAAAGCTGGGGCCACTCACTGGGCATAACTGGGGGCCACTCACTGTGCATAACTGGGGCCACTCACTGTGCAGATAACTGGGCCACTCACTGTGCAGAAAAGCTGGGGCCACTCACTGTGCATGATAACTGGAGCCACTCACTGTGCAACAAAGCTGGGGCCACTCACTGAGCATAACTGGGGCCACTCACTGTGCATCATAACTGGGGCCACTCACTGTGCATCATAACTGGGGCCACTCACTGTGAATCATAACTGGGGCCACTCACTGTGAATCATAACTGGGGCCACTCACTGTGAATCATAACTGGGGCCACTCACTGTGAATCATAACTGGGGCCACTCACTGTGAATCATAACTGGGGCCACACACTGCAGATAACTGAGGCCACTCACTGTGCACCCTCGGCTTATACACGAGTCAATAAGTTTTCCCAGTTAAATTACCCATGTGAACAAACCTTTATAGATCAATTGAAAAGCGGAAAACCAAAATTCAATTAATCAAAGACATTTTTATTTGTGATAATTGTTTTGTTTCATCAGATCATTAAAGAATTGATCACACAATTTCCACACGCTTCTTCTGTCCTCCAAATATTAGCAAGTGATATATCTATCCATCTCTAACTCTTATACTGCATGCATTTATCAACTTACCTGATAAATGTTTTCTGTTTAACTCTGACACTAAAAAATATATTTTTTTTTAAATTAAGATTTCTATTTATGGTCTCACAGGTATAAAAAAAAAAAACAAACAAAAAAAAACAATACTGTACCTTTTTGAGGGTTAATCTTACTATGTTGGCCCATTCGTGTTATTAATGGAGTAACACCACCAGTTGACTCTAGGGGACTCATTGGAATATAGGAATGATAGACACTTCTTGACAGGTGAGGGAATCCTAAGCAAATTAGAAAATATTTTGCTTAAGCATCATTCAAAAAGATTGGGTTCAAACAATAATAGGGGCATGTCAGCATACTAAATTGTGCTCAATATTAAGTGATACAATTAGTATTAATATAATGAATAATATACCGTATATACTCGAGTACAAGCCGAGATTTTCAGCCTATTTTTTTTTTTGCTCAAAGTGGCCGCCCCTCCCTCCCTCTCGGCTTATACACGAGTCATTGTCCCAGGGGGATGGGGACCGGCAGGAGCAGGGGGAGGACGGAGGAGCCACGCATACAGCAGGGGGAGGACGGAGGAGCCACGCATACAGCAGGGGGAGGACGGAGGAGCCACGCATACAGCAGGGGGAGGACGGAGGAGCCACGCATACAGCAGGGAGAGGACGGAGGAGCCACGCATACAGCAGGGAGAGGACGGAGGAGCCACGCATACAGCAGGGGGAGGACGGAGGAGCCACGCATACAGCAGGGGGAGGACGGAGGAGCCACGCATACAGCAGGGGGAGGACGGAGGAGCCACGCATACAGCAGGGGGAGGACGGAGGAGCCATGCATACAGCAGAGGGAGGACGAAGGAACCATGCAGACAGCAGGGGTAGGACAGATTAGCCACACATACCAGGACAGGGATGAGGGGACAATGCATACCCGGCTTATACTCGAGTCAATAAGCTTACCCAGTTTTCCATGGCAAAATTAGGTGCCTCAGCTTATACTCTGGTAGGCTTATACTTGAGTATATACGGTAATTACAATATATTGATATTAACATTGAGAAGAATTAAATTTCAATATATTGGTTTGGCCCTCCACAACATTCACGGTCTCTCATGTGGCCTCTCGGGAAAATTAATTGCCCACCCCTACCTTAGAGGAAGATGCTTCCATTGCAGCCACAATAAAGGAACTACTACATATAGTCATAGGTTGTGTTACTTCGATGTAAAACCCGTATCTGAATTGTAAATACAGAAACACAGAATTTTATATCATTGGGCAGTGAGGACAAAATAACTACATTTTTACCACCAAAATTTTGTTTTAGCCAAAGATTTTACATTTTCACACAAGAAGTGGGTAAAAATGGCAACAAAATTTGTCCCACAATTTCTACTGAACGTGGCAATACCCCGTATGTGGCTGTACAGTGGTACTTAGCCATGTGGAGAGACTTGGGAGTAACGGAGCGCTATTTGCCTATTCAAGTGAATGGGTCTATAAGACACCTATCCATTACTAATCTTATAGTTGTATTGTAAATAAAGACACAGCCAGAATAAATTCCTTAATTTGGAAAAAATGCCACAGACTCCTTTATTAATCTCAATTAAAACAAACTTACAACCTCGCCTAATCCAAGCGAAGCCCTCGATCTCCTGTAATAAAAATAAAATAAAAAGCAACAATATACCTTACCTGTCCATCGCTGTATCCCACGACGGAATACATGTATGGGGAATATACAGTTTTCAGCCTGGACGGTGCCAAGATGCGACCGTCCTAGCTGAAAACCACTGGTGAATGAGCTGCAGGGAACGCAGTGTCAGTATCTGAGGGTGACGTCACAGACGTGACCTCCGGTCACTTGGCTCTGTTCCCAGCAAGGCTTGGCTACGGTGACTTTGGTGAGATCTCCACTAGCAACGTAAGCGCTCACGAGGATCTGATCGCAGTTCAGCCTGGTTGAGAATGGAGCTCAGAGGCCGAAGGTAGCTTCTATGATGTGACCCCTGGTCACGGACGCTGCATTCCCACTCCATTACTAAGCCACAGGCTTGATGTCACCTGAAAGGAGTCATCAAGCCAGAATTGGCGGATCAAATAGATGTGCCTTTTTTGGGTAGCTGCGGGCTGCTGCTTTTAGGCTGGGGAGGGTCAATATCCATGGCCCCTTACCAGCCTGAGAATACCAGCCCCCAGCTGTGACCTTTAGCAAGGCTGGTTGTGAAAAATGGGGGGGGACCCCATGCAGGTTTTCTATTCTTGATAACCAGCCTTGCTGAAGCAGACAGCTGAGGGTTGCAGCCACCACCTGAGAGTTTTGGCTGGCTGGTCATCAAAAATAGGGGCGGAACCCAGGCGGTTTTTTTTTTAATTACCATATTTATTTACGGGGCAAGATCAGAAGCAGGGGTAGGCTGATAGGAGTAATAGTCCAATCAGCTGCCACCTGCTGTCTCTTTTATTACTTCAGTGTAACTCATCAATCTCCCCTGCTCGCGCCTATCACCGGCAGAGCAGGGGAGAATGATGAGAGCAGTGTACAGCATCCGGCGCCGGGGAACAGAGCTTGCTTTAACGCTCCTTCCCTGGCACCCGTCCTTGTGGTACTGATGCGGAACACGCATGCCACATGTATGCCACAAGTATTACAGACACAGAAACGGACATCTCCAGTACCAAAAATATAAGGACGTGTGAAAGAGTCCTTATAGCGGGTTTTTATGTTAGTTACTGTTACACGCTAAAAGACGCTTTTTATTGCACAAAATAGTTTTTGCATCACATTTTGAGAGCTACAATTTCTCCATATTTTAAGCCCATAGAATCATTTGAAGTCTTGTTTTTTGAGGAACGAGTTGATGTTTTTATTGATATAATTTTTGGGCACATGACTTGTTTTAATCGCTTTCTATTCTGAATTTTTGGGAGACAGAATGAGCAAAAACCAGCAATTCATTAATTTCTATTTTTTTTGGGGGGAGGGGGCATTTATACCGTTCCGTGTGTAGTAAAATTGATAAGGCAGTTTTATTCTTTGGGTCAGTACAATTACAGAGATACCTCATTTATATTTTTTTCATGTTTTGGCGCTTTTATATAATAAAAACTATTTTATAGAAAAAAGTAATTATTTTTGCATCGCTTTATTCTGAGAGATATAACTTTTATTTTTCCGCTGATGGAGCTGTTATTGCGGAACAAGATGACGTTTTCAGTGGTACCATGTTTATTTATATCCATCTTTTTGATTGCGTGTTATTCCACTCTGTTTGTTCGCCGGTATGATGATAATGCATTGTTTTTTGCCTTTTTCTTTAATGATGTTCACTAAAGAGGTTAACTAGTGGGATGGTTTTATAGGTCGGGTCGTTGCAGACGCAGCAATACCAAATATGTACTTTTATTGTCTAGATTTTAATTCAAATATTTATATAGTGATAGAATATATTGATTTTTTATTGTATTTTATTTTTTGTTAAATATTTTTACAATTAAACATTTTTTTTTACTTTTTCTTAACTTTTTTTACTTTGAGTCACGATGGGACAATCATTTTTTGCAGGCTGATCGCTTCTATAGTATGCAGACGAAGCAGCATCTGCTTGACATAGAAGCTGTCAGTGCTGCACTACGCATGATCAACAAGTTTTCTTACTCTGGTGACCCAGATGCTCCCCATGGCAACGATTGGAACCCCACGTCACGCCGGGGGGTCTCCAATCCAAAGCAGGGGCTGTCAGCCCTGCGCAGGCTCCTTGAATGCTGCCATCTTGTTTGATCGCAGTATTAAGGGGATTAAAGTGCCAGGAGTGGTCTGTGACCGAGTGTCAGCTGTCAGAATCAGCAGACAACCGGCCGCAACACCCCCCCCCCCCAGTACGCAACCTATCGCAATATAATGATCCATCCATGGTCAAATTAGCCCAGGTCACATGGATGGATCATTACGCCTGATGACAGAAAGGGGTTAACAAAAATAAACACTTAAAATAGATGACTAGGTTTGTAATGACTCTATAATATGAGTTTCACTTTTTGTATTGAAGAACTGAAAACAATTAACTTTTTGATGATATTCTAATGAAATATATATATTTTACAGCTCTGGCAAAAATTAAGAGAACACTGCAAAATTTTCAGTTTGTCTGATTTCTCTTTATAGGTATACTAGCTGAAGAGCTCGGCATTGCCCGGGCACAGTAACTAACTACGGTTAGTTATAACAAATTATAATATATATATACACATATACACACACATACACATATATACACACAGTATGTATGTGTATATATATATATATATATATATATATATATATATATATATACACATACACACACACACACATACATACTGTGTGTATATATCCATTAAAATGCAATGGTCCAAGCAGTTCAAAACAGCAATAACGCAGGAAAGTCGTGCAGATAGGACCTATTGCTGGACTTTGCTTTGTCGTTGTGTATATATTATATATATATATATATATATATATATATATATATATATATATATATACACACACAACGACAAAGCAAAGTCCAGCAATAGGTCCTATCTGCACGACTTTCCTGCGTTATTGCTGTTTTGAACTGCTTGGACCATTGCATTTTAATGGATTTATGAATAAAAAGAAAAAAAAATTTTAACAGCATCCTGGATTGCTCACGTTATTGCTGGACTTTGCTTTGTCGTTGTTCACAGGATGGACTCCTACATCCAGATCCGGGCACAACGGAGTTAACCAGGTCAGCTGAGGTTCCAGGTGGTTCACAGGAGTAAGCTGGTCTACATCGTTGGATAGAGATAGATATATATCTATCTATTAGCTGAAGAGCCCGGCGCTGCCCGGGCATAGTAACTAACTGTGGATAGCTATAACAAATTATAATTATCCTCCATCCCATAGTCGAGTGCCCATATACCCATCACACATATCCTCCATCCCATAGTCGAGTGCCCATATACCCATCACACATCCTCCATCCCATAGTCCCATGCCCATATACCCATCATACATATTCGACATCCCATAGTCGAGTGCCCATATACCCATCCTTCATCTCATAGTCCCATGCCCATATACCCATCATACATATCCTCCATCCCATAGTCCCGTGTCCATATACCCATCATACATATCCACGATCCCATAGGCCCGTGCCCATATACCCATCTGTTGTGAGCTCATTTTCGGGTTTGCCTCTGGCTTCTGGTGAGGGTTATGGAGCTGGCTGTGCTGACAGAGGAGTAGTGAGTTCTCTATCTGAACTCCCTCTGTTGGTGAAGGGAGGTAATGAAGCTGATCTAAATTGCAGAGACCGGCCACCTGAGGAAGAGGACTGCGATTGGACATCAGGAGTTTCCGATCGGATTTAAGGCAGCCGACTCCCTAGTTTCTTGCTGGTGATTTTTCCTGACTGTGGCTCCTGGTTTCCAGTTTGGTTCCTGCCTTCCTAAAGCTAAGTTTTCTCTGCTATTGTTCATATGAGTTTTTGTCTGGTTTACTTAGTTTTTGTGTTCAGCCAGCCCTGGCTTGGACTGGGCTGAATCCCCATTTTGTCTTTGATCAGTTGATCTCTTTTTCTCTGTCTTCAGAATATACCTGAGTGCTGATATAGTGATTTGAAGTCTAGCGACTTCACGGCCTTGTTCTATCAGACGTGTTGGACATTTTTTTTGGCAGGGTTTTTTGCGTGATTGCAGACAACAGCTTTTTCTTTCCTGTCCTTTCTAGTTAGCGAGGGCCCCATCGTTTGCTCAGCCTATCTTTCTGTGTCTGTGTTTTCATCTTGTTTCACCGACAATACATGTTGGGGGCTGTCTATTGCTTTGGGGTCTGCTCTGGGGCAGTTTAGATTTTCCCTTTCTTTAGGCTTATTTAGTCCTCCGGCTGTGACGAGGCGTCTAGGACCACCGTTGGCACGCTCCATGGCTACTGCTAGTTGTTGTGGATAGGATCAGGGGTCTGCAATCCGCTAGTTACCAACCTCTCCGGTTTTCTGGGCTTAGCTTGCTTTTTGTTTTTTCCTCCACGGTGACTCATTCATAACACCCATCATACATATCCTCCATCCCATAGTCGAGTGCCCATATACCCATCAAACATCCTCCATCCCATAGTCCCATGCCCATATACCCATCATACATATTATCCATCCCATAGTCGAGTGCCCATATACCCATCACACATCCTTCATCTCATAGTCCAATGCCCATATAGCCATCATACATTTCCTCCATCCCATAGTCCCATGCCCATATACCCATCATACATTTCCTCCATCCCATAGTCCCATGCCCATATACCCATCATACATATCCTCCATCCCATAGTCCCGTGCCCATATACCCGTCATACATATCCTCCATCCCATAGTCCAGTGCCCATATACCCATCACACATCCTCCATCCCATAGTCCCGTGCCCATATACCAGTCATACATATCCTCCATCTCATAGTCCAGTGCCCATATACCCATCACACATCCTCCATCCCACCATCCCATAGTCAACCATTACGACATCAAAATCAGGGGCGGGGCTTGATAAGCACACACTTTTTCCCCCAGTATGTAGATAGGGGCAAAATTGTTTGGTGAATTGGAACACGCGGGGTTAAAATCTCGCCTCACAACATAGCTTAGGACGCTCTCGGCGTCCAGACGTGCGACTGTGCCAAATTTTGTGGCTGTAGCTGTGACGGTGCGGATGCCTATCCCGGGACATACACACATACACACACTTGAGCTTTATATATTAGATATATACTAGCTGAAGAGCCCGGCGCTGCCCGGGCCTAGTAACTAACTGTGGATAGTTATAACAAATTATAATTATCCTCCATCCCATAGTCCCGTGCCCATATACCCAACATACCTATCCTCCATCCCATAGGCGAGTGCCCATATACCCATCACACATCCTCCATCCCATAGTCCCATGCCCATATAACCATCATACATATTCTCCATTCCATAGTCCCATGCCCATATACCCATCATACATATTCGCCATCCCATAGTCCAATGCCCATATACCCATCATACATATCCATGATCCCATAGGCCCGTGCCCATATACCCATCATACATATCCTAATCCCATAGTCGAGTGACCATATACCCATCACACATCCTCCATCCCATAGTCCCATGCCCATATACCCATCATACATATCCTCCATCCCATAGCCGAGTGCCCATATACCCACACATCCTTCATCTCATAGTCCCATGCCCATATACCCATCATACATATCCTCCATCCCATAGTCCCGTGCCCATATACCCATCATACATATCCACGATCCCATAGTTCCGTGCCCAAATACCCGTCATACATATCCTCTATCCCATAGTCCAGTGCCATGACATAGTTGTCATGGGAGATTTCAACTATCCAGACATTTGTTGGGAATCTCTCTCAGGCAAAACTAACAGGTCAAGGAAATTCTTATCCTCTCTTGCTGACAACTTTATCTTCCAAAAGGTAAGGGAGAAAACAAGGGGAACTGCTACCTTGGATCTAATCCTTATAAACAGGGAGGAAATGGTTGAGGAGGTAAAAGTGGCTGGGACCCTAGGAGGTAGCGACCATGCTATTTTAGAATTTTGGATAACTAGAGGCGGAAGACCTGTGAAGACTCAGACGTCAAGGTTAGATTTCAGAAAGGCAGATTTTAAGGGATTCAGAAAGAGAATTGGAGGAATCCAATGGCTGGATATCCTTAAAGACAAAAATGTCCAGGAAGGATGGGAAATCTTGAAAAATGAAATTCTCAAAGCACAGTTGTTAACAATTCCGAAAAGAGGGAAGAATAGGAAGCAGTTAAGGAAACCAGGATGGATGAACACAGAACTTAAGCACATGCTAAAAAGGAAGAAAAAAATGTTTATAAAATGGAAAGAGGGAGGCATATCTAAAGAAGAATATAATGCTGTCTGCAGAACCTGCAGGGCACAAATCAGATTAACTAAAGCTGAAAATGAATTGAGGCTTGCAAGAGATGTCAAAAGCAATAATAAAGGATTTTGGTGATATGTCAAAAGTAAAAGAAAAGTCAAAGATGCTATAGGATTTTTACAGGATGAAAATGATGAAATGGTAAGACAGGATGTTGAGAAGGCTGAACTTTTAAATTCCTATTTTGCATCTGTTTTCTCTCAGAAAGGAAATGTAACATCAACTGTTATTCACTGTCCTATTAAGGGAATAGAAGAATCCAGGATATCTATAAACAGAAAGATAGTGAGGAAACACTTAGCTAGCCTAAATGAATTCAAGTCTCCAGGTCCAGATGAATTACACCCCAGAGTACTGAAGGAGATAGCAGAAGAAATTTTTGAACCCCTCTCTATAATCTTTGAAAATTCTTGGAGAACAGGAGAAGTGCCAGAAGACTGGAGAAGAGCAAATGTTGTTCCTATCTTCAAAAAGGGGAAGAAGGTTGACCCAGGTAACTATAGGCCGGTGAGTCTGACTTCTATACCAGGAAAGATCTTTGAACAAATTATTAAACAACATGTATGTCAATACCTGGATAAGAATGAAGTGATTAAACAGAGTCAGCATGGGTTTGTAACTAATAAGTCATGTCAGACTAACTTAATTTCCTTCTATGACGGTATCACTGATTGGGTGGATCAAGGAAATGCTGTAGATATAGTATATCTTGACTTCAGCAAAGCATTTGACAAAGTCTCTCATACAATCCTTATTGAAAAAATGATTAAGTATGGAATGGACAAGGCAACTGTTAGGTGGATTCATAACTGGCTTAGTGATCGGACCCAAAGAGTGGTCGTAAATGGCTGCACATCCAGTTGGAAGAATGTCTCAAGTGGGGTACCACAGGGCTCTGTCCTGGGCCCTGTATTGTTCAACATCTTTATCAACGATTTAGATGAAGGAATTGAGGGTAAACTGATTAAATTTGCTGATGACACAAAGCTAGGAGGGATAGCTAATACTAGAGAAGAGAGAGAGAGGATTCAAAAAGATTTAAATAAACTGGAGAAGTGGGCAGCAACAAACAGAATGGTTTTTAACAGGGAGAAATGCAAAGTACTACATCTGGGCAATAAAAATGGAAAAAGCATATATAGAGTGGGAGGAATAGGGCTAAGTGACAGCACAAGTGAAAAAGACTTGGGTATACTAATAGATCACAGACTGAATATGAGTCAACAGTGTGATGCAGCAGCAAAAAAGGCAAATGCAATTCTAGGATGTATTAACAGAAGCATACAGTCTAGATCACGTGAAGTCATTATTTCCCTCTACTCCTCTTTGGTCAGACCTCATCTGGAATATTGTGTCCAGTTTTGGGCACCACATTTTAAAAAAGACATCAACAAACTGGAGCAAGTTCAGAAAAGAGCGACCAGAATGGTGACCGGTCTGCAAACCCTGTCTTATGAGGAAAGGTTGCAGGATTTGGGAATGTTTAGTTTGCAAAAGAGAAGACTGAGAGGAGACTTAATAGCTGTCTACAAATATCTAAAGGGCTGTCACATTGTAGAAGGATCAACTTTATTCTCATTTGCACAAGGAAAGACTAGAAGCAATGGGATGAAACTGAATGGGAGGAGACACAGATTAGATATTAGAAAAAACTTTTTGACAGTTAGAGTGATCAATGAGTGGAACAGGCTGCCACGAGAAGTGGTGAGTTCTCCTTCAATGGAAGTCTTCAAACAGAGGCTGGACAGACATCTGACTGGGATGATTTAGCGAATCCTGCTTTGAGCAGGGGGTTGGACCAGATGGCCCAGGAGGTCCCTTCCAACTCTACGATTCTATGATTCTATGATATACACATCACACATTCTCTATCCCATAGTCCCGTGCCCATATACCCGTCATACATATCCTCCATCCCATAGTCCAGTGCCCATATACCCATCTGGACCGCAGAGTGAAGGCAAAAGGGCCAACAAGTGCTAAGCATCTCTTGGAACTCCTTCAAGACTGTTGGAAGACTATTTCCGAGACTACATCTTGAAGTTCATCAAGAAAATGCCAAGAGTGTGCAAAGCAGTAATCAAAGCAAAAGGTGGCTACTTTGAAGAACCTAAAATATAACACCTATTTTCAGTTGTTTCACACTTTTTTATTAATTATATAATTCCACATGTGTAAATTCATAGTTTGGTGCCTTCAGAGTGAATCTACAATTTTCAGTCATGAAAATAAAGAAAACTCTTTGAATGTGAAGGTGTGTCCAAACTTTTGGTCTGTACTATATATATATATATATATATATATATATATATATATATATATATATATATATATATATATATATATATATATATATATCCTTTATTTCCTCCTACGCGTTTCGGCACCCTTCCTGGCATCTTCCTCAGGAATATCCCTGAGGAAGGTGCCAGGAAGGGCGCCGAAACGCGTAGGAGGAAATAAAGGAGTACACTGCTACAACATCTTGCATCCCAGGTGATTTGTGAATCTCGGCAGAGCGGACTGCAACACACCCTGCTTCCCACAAACTTTCTGAAGGTTTTTCCACGTGCGAGTGGTTGGTGGAGGTCCTGCAGCAGCTGATTGTGATATGCTCTCAAGCCAGTTGTGGGTTACACAACTGGAATAGGTGAGTGGAACTGTATTATACCGCTCATACTTCAAGTGTCACTAGTGATAGGGCACTACTGCGCCTCTTGTTCCCCCCACCATTTTTGTATTAGCCCAAACAAGTCTCTTCTGCTTGTTGCCTGTCCTTAGCAGTGGTTTCCTAGCAGCTATTTTACCATGAAAGCCTGCTGCACAAAGTCTCCTCTTAACAGATGTTGTAGAGATGTGTCTGCTGCTGGATCTCTGTGTGGCATTGACCTGGTCTCTAATCTGAGCTGCTGTTAACCTGTGATTTCTGAGGCTGGTGACTCGGATGAACTTATCCTCCGCAGCAGAGGTGACTCTTGGTCTTCCTTTCCTGGGGCGGTCCTCATGTGAGCCAGTTTCTTTGTAGCGCTTGATGGTTTTTGCCACTGCACTTGGGGACACTTTCAAAGATTTCATTTCTTAAAGTAATGATGGCAACTCATTTTTCTTTACTTAGAATTTGTATTATGGCAAGAAAAAAAGCAGCTAACAGTCTATTCAGTAGGACTATCAGCTGTGTATCCACCATTCACTATAATTTCCCACATTCTGGTCAGCCGGAGACACCGGACTACTACCCCTAATATCCCACATCGTCCCGTCAGCCAGAGCCACCGGACAACTACCACTAATATCCCACATCATCCCGTCACAGCAGCCGGACTACTACCACTAATATTCCACATCATCCTGTCAGAGCCACCGGACTACTACCCCTAAGATCCCACATCATTCCGTCAGAGCCACCGGACTACTACCCCTAAGATCCCACATCATTCCGTCAGAGCCACCGGACTACTACCCCTAATAACCCACATCATCCTGTCAGCCAGAGCCAGCAGACTACTACCCCTAATATCCCACATCATCCCATCAGCCAGAGCCACCGGACTACTACCCCTAATATCCCACATCATTCAGTCAGCCTGGGGTCAGAACCAGAGCGCAGAGTGGAACGATCCTAACTTCCATACCGGGGATCCCTTTAAGAGAGGCCTGGCGTCAGAACCAGAGCGCTAAGTGGATTTGCCCTGAATTCTATACCAATGATCCCTTTAATAGAAGCCTGGGGTGAGAATCCGAGCGCTGAGGGATTTACCCTAACTTCCATGCCGGAGTTCCCTTTAAGAGAGGCCTGGAGTCAGTACCAAAGCGCAGTTTGGATTTGTCCTCACTTCCATACCAGGGATCCCTTTAAGAGGAGCCTGGGGTCAGAACCAAAGCGCAGGATGGATTTGCCCTGACTTTCATACCAATGATCCCTTTAATAGAAGCCTGGGGTCAGAATCAGAACGCTGAGGGATTTACCATAACTTCCATACCGGAGATCCCTTTAAGAGAGGCCTGGAGTCAGTACCAAAGCGCAGAGTGGATTTGCCCTCACTTCCGTACCGGGGATCCCTATAACCCCTTCATAACCTAGCCTATTTTGACCTTAAAGGGAACCTGTCACACCCCCAGGCGTTTTTAAGTAAAAGAGCCATCTTGTGCACCACTAATGCTGCTTTCTGTTAAGGTGGCTCTTTTATTTACCTTCCCTTCCACCGCCGAAATAGTTTTTAAAATTGGTCAGACATACCTGAAGTTTGATCGGGGGGCAGGTATTTCACCCCCAGACACAGATGCCTCACATACGTCAATCACACCCTGCTTTTGAATTTGGCGCCGCCTCCTCAGCGGTCATTTTTTTCTCATGCCTGCGCTGTAATATTTTGACGTCACCACAAATCCTGCTGCACCGCTGCCCTGCTCAGCTCCGCCCCTACAATTATTTCGGCGGTGGGAGGGACGCTAAATAAAAGAGCCACCTTGACAGAATGCAGCATTAGTGTTGCACAAGGTGGCTCTTTTACTTAAAAACGCCTGGGGGGGTGACAGGTTCCCTTTAATGACCTGGCCATTTATTGCAATTCTGACCAGTACCCCTCTATGAGGTAACTCAGGAACGCTTCAACGGATCTTAGCGATTCTGAGATAGTTTTTTCGTGACATATTGGGCTTCATGTTAGTGGTAAATTTAGGTTAATAATTTCTGCGTTTATTTGTGAAAAAAAACAGAAATTTGGCGAAAATTTCCCAATTTTCAAATTTTGAATTTTTATTCTGTTAAACCAAACAGGTGACACAAAATAGCTAATAAATAACATTTCCCTTATGTCTACTTTACATCAGCACAATTTTGGAACCAAAACTTTTTTTTGTTAGGAAGTCATAAGGGTTTAGGCCATGTTCACACGTGGCGGTTTTTACCATGCGATTTTGCCACAAAAAATAAGCATCCCATACATTCATATGGGATTCCCCAATGCAGTGCTAATGCTGCGGTTTTTGCCACGGCGGCATCGCTTCGCGGTTAACAACCCAGCATGCTCATTAATTTAGCGGAATCGCGGCGATCCCGCACTCATAGGAATGCATTGTTCTGCTTACTTTACACATTTGGCTGTGCACACCATGTGAAAAGTAAGCATAACATTTGCGGATTGTACCCACAGTCCGGAGAGGAGACTGTCCTCCGGGCTTTGGGTACCATATCCCTGTAAAAAATAGAATTTAAAATAAAAAATATTGTTATTCTCACCTTCCGACGTCCCGCACAGCCTTCCCGCCTCTCTCCACGCTCCCGGTCCCAGTATTCCTTTTCAAGCGATGACGTCCGTTCTCATGGGATCGCAAAGTCTCGCGGTCATCGCAAATGACCGCGAGAAGTCGCGATCCCACGAGAACGGACATCGCGGTAATTCTCGCAAAGGATTACTGGGAGCGTGGAGAGAGGCGGAGGCGGGAAGGCTGCGCGGGACGTTGGAAAGTGAGAACAATATACCGTATATATTTTTTTTTAGATCCTATCTTTTACTATTGATGCCGAATAGGCAGCCTCAATAGTAAAAAGTTGGTCACACTCATCAAACACTATGTTTGACGAGTGTGACCAACCTGTCAATCAGTTCTCCAAGCGATGCTACAGATCACTTGGAAAACGCAAGCAATTCTGCAAGCTAATTATGCTTGCAAAATGCTAGTTTTTCCGTGGGAAAATCGCAGGAATTTAAAATGCGATTTTTCCGCGGAATGGAATTCTCGCTGTAATTTCCGCAAGAGTTCCGCTACATGTGAACGTAGCCTAAAGGTCGACCAGTGATTTCTCATTTTTACAACAAAATTTACAAAAACATTTCTTAATTTTTAGGGACCACCTCACATTTGAAGTCACTTTGAGGGGTCTATATGGCAGAAAATACCCAAAAGTGACACCATTCTAAAAACTGCACCCCTCAAGCTACTCAAAACTACATTCAAGAAGATTATTAACCCTTCAAGTGCTTCACAGGAACGTGGAAGGAAAAAATGGACATTTTAATTTTTCCAACAAAAATTTTCTTTTAGCATCATTTTTTTCATTTTCACATGGGTAACAGGATAAAATGGATCCTAAAATTTGTTGGGCAATTTCTCCTGAGTACACCGATACCTCATATGTGATCATAAACCACTGTTTTGGCACACGGCAGGGCTCAGAAGGGAAGGAGTGCCATTTGACTTTTTGAATGGAAAATATGCTGGAATATTTAGCGGTTGCCATGTCGCATTTGGAGAGCCCCTGGGTGCCTAAACATTGGAGCTCCCCCACAAATGACCCCATTTTTGAAACTAGACCCCCCAAGGAACTTATCTAGATGCATAATGAGGACTTTGAACCCCCAGGTGCATCACAAATTGACCCGTAAATTTAAAAAAAGTCCTTTTTTCACAAAAAAATTTTCTTTTAGGCTACTTTCACACTTGTTTTTTTTTAGCTGCGCACCGTGCGCATTGCAAACGCACATAAAAGACGCATCGTGCGTTTTTTTAAAACCGCATGCGTTTTTTGCGCATACGTGCGCATTACCATGCACACATATGCGCACCCATAGACTATAATGGGTGTTTTGATGAAAAAAACGCATTGCGTGCGCATGCGTTTTTTGGGGGCAAGTCGGACGCACAAAAAATGCAACAGGATGCATTTTGTGCGCCCGAGCGCACACTACAAAAAAATGCATGCGCATACAAACGTATGTGTATGCACACCCATGTAAAGTATAGGGAAAAAACGCATGCTTTTTTGCGCAAAAAAACGAAAGTGTGAAACCAGCCATAGCCTCAGTTTTTTCATTTTCACATGGGCAACAGGATAAAATGGATCTTAAAATTTGTTGGGCAATTTCTCCTGAGTACACGATACCTCTCATTAGTGGTCATAAACCACTGTTTGGGCACACCGCAGGGCCCGGAAGGGAATGAGCCCCATTTGACTTTTTGAATGGAAAATTAGCTCCAATCATTAGTGGACACCATGTCGCATTTGCAGAGCCCGTGTGCCTAAACAGTGAAAAAAAACCCACAAATGACACCATTTTGGAAACTAGACCCCAAAAGAAACATCTAGATGTCCAGTGAGCACTTTGAACCCCCCAAGTGCTTCACAGAAGTTTATAACGCAGAGCAGTGAAAATAAAAAATCAATTTTTATCCTCAAAAATGATTTTTTAGCCCGCTATTTTTAATTTTCACAAGGCAAACAGGAGAAATTGGACCACAAAGGTTGTGCAATTTGTCCTGAGTACACCGATACCCCATCTGTAGGGGGGGGGGGGGGGACCACTGTTTGGGCGCATGGGAGAGCTTGGAAGGGAAGGAGCGCCATTTTGGAATGCAGACTTTGATGGAATGTTCTGCAGGCGTCATGTTGCGTTTGCAGAGCCCCTGATGTGCCTAAACAGTAGAAAACCCCACAAGTGACACCATTTTGGAAACTAAATCCTCCCAAGGAGCTTATCTAGATGTGTAGTGAGCATTTTGAACCCCCAAGTGCTTCACAGAAGTTTATAAACGCAGAGCCATGAAAATAAAAAATCATTTTTTCTTCCTCAAAAATGATTTTCAGCCCGCTATTTTTTAGTTTAAGGGTAGCAGGAAAAATATTCAGAATTGAGAGTCCTCAGTGGTTGATACCTTTTAATGGCTAACTGAAAAGATGGTAACACATTGCAAGCTTTCGAGACTACTCAGGTCTCTTCTTCAGGCATTGACTAATACAACATCTGAAGAATAACATATATATGCACAACACAGAAAAAATGCAATAGATAAGACAGGTGACGTGAAGCAGAATTATCATTATGGGATAGGGAGAAACAAATATTGGACTAGTTCATAGATAAGGAGTCTGGATGTTTTTTTGTCCTCTGATTGGGGTCTCCTAATGTGTTGTGATGCCCCCACAAGGTCTTAGGAGAAAATTCCTTAATTGATGTAAAAAGACAAATCCATCTGTGCTGTGTTGTGCATATATATGTGATTCTTCAGATGTTGTATTAGTCAATGCCTGATGAAGAGACCTGAGTAGTCTCGAAAGCTTGCAATGTGTTACCATCTTTTCAGTTAGCCATTAAAAGGTATCAACCACTGAGGTCTCTCAATTCTGAATATTTTTCTATCTACTGGCTAACACGGTACAAAGATATAAATATTTCTATCAAAATAAGGGTAACAGGAGAAATTGGACCCCAAAAGTTATTGACCAATTTGTCCCGAGTACGCTAAAACCCTATATGTGGGGGGGAACCACTGTTTGGGCGCACAGCAGGGCTCAGAAGAGAAGGAGCGCCATTTGACTTTTTGAATGGAAAATTAGCTCCAATCGTTAGCGGACACCATGTCATGTTTGTAGAGCCCGTGTGCCTAAACTTTGGAGCTCCCCCACAAATGACCCCAGTTTGGAAACTAGACCCCCACCAAGAAGCTTATTTAGATGCATAGTGAGCACTTTGAATCCCCAGGTGCTTCACAGAAGTTTATAACGCAGAGCCGTGAAAATAAAAAATCATTTTTTTCCCCTCAAAAAAATCATTTTTTTAGCCCGCAATTTTTTATTTTCACAAGGGTAACAGGAGAAATTGGACCCCAAAAATTGCTGTCCAGTTTGTCCTGAGTACGTTGATAACCATATGTTGGGGTAAACCACTGTTTCGGCACACATCGGGGTTTTGAAGGAAGGGAGCACCGTTTGACTTTTTGAACGCAAAATTGTCTGGAATCAACGGTGGCGCCATGTCGCGTTTGGAGACCCCCTGATGTGCTTAAACAGTGGAAACCCCTCAATTCTAACTCCAAACCTAAACCCAACACACTCCTAACCACAAACCTAACCTCAACACACCCCTAACCCTAATCCCAACCCTAATCTTAACCCTAATTCCAACCCTAACGGAAAAATAACCCTAATCTTAACCCTAATTCCAACCCTAACGGAAAAATAAAAATAAATGTTTTCTTTATTTTATTATTTGTCCCTACCTATGGGGGTGATAAAGGAGGGGTATCTACTATTTTTTTTTATTTTGATCACTGTGATAGACCCTATCACAGTGATCAAAATGTACCTGCAAAGAACGAAAGAATCTGCCTACCGGCAGATTTGACAGGCGCACTGCGCATGCACCCGCCATTTTGGAAGATGGCGGCGCCCATGATGGAAGATGGAGGGACACCGGGAGTCAGGAGATACCGGGGGGGCTGGGGAGATCGAAAGCCAATCAGAGCTATCGTAGCCATGGGGGGGGGGAAAGCCACCTCCCTGGGGAAAAGTGCAAAACTCCTGTACCTGCGGGTTGGGTGACCTTTCATTGACCCCGATCACCCGACCCACAGGAGAGCGATCAATTCATGAAGCCACATAGGCATCATGGGTGGGAATGGCACCAACTTTCATGACGCCTACGTGGCGTCAATGGTCGGGAACAGGTTAAGAGGGGCGTGGGGTCAGAACCAGAGCGCTTAGTGGAATTGCCCTAATTTCCATACCAATGATCCCTTTAACATAGCCTGGGGTCAGAACCACAATAGTGGAACGGTCCTAACTTCCATATCGGGGTCCCCGGTATATGGGCATGGGAGGGGGTGATTCATTTCTGTCATGTGCTCTCTGCTCCTTTCTGGGGGGGGCAGACAATGGCTGGTAGCTTATGTTCCCGGGGATGCTAGATTTCTCCCACCCAGTCAGTGTCTGCAGAGGTGTTGTCATGGAGTGGGAAAACTGTGCTCATAGCAACCAATCACTTCTCAGCTTCTTTTAAACAGCTCTGGTGAAATGAAAGATGCTTCGTGATTGGTTGGTGATACACACATTCAATTTTATATATAGAATTTTTAGTAAAATGTAAATTGCTGTTTTATTGTATCAACTACTGAATACGTCCTCAAATTTCAAAGCACTAAATTTTGCTTTTTATTTTCAGAAAATGAGAAATGGTCAAAACTAGTGTTGAGCGATACCAGCCGATACTGAAAAATATCGTATCGGAATGGATCGGCCGATCTAAAAAAAAAAGTATCAGGTATCGCCGATTCCGATCCCGGAAGTCCCATTCAAGTCAATGGGACAGAAATATCGGAATTGAAAAAACCCCTCTCTTGCCTTGTACAGCCTGTTCGGGAGGGGGGAAGAGTGTGGGCGGTGCGTGGGCGGACACTGTGCGTGTCTGTGTGCGGGCGGGGTCTGTATGGGCCTCTCGGGGGCCTGTGCCGGCCTGTCGGGGGCCTGTGCGGCTGTCGGTGGTCTGTACGGGCCTCTCGGGGGCCTGTGCCGGCTGCCGGTGGTCTGTATGGGCCTGCCGGGGGCCTGTGCCGGCCTGCCGGTGGTCTGTATGGGCCTCTTGGGGGCCTGTGCGGGCCTGCCGGGGGTCATGTGTGTGCAGGCATCGTCCGATAGGACTACAAGTCCCATTGGGCGATGCATGCTACACTGACAGTGATTGACACATTAGCCAATGATGGGACAGTAGTAGTCCCATCATCCGGCTAATGTGTTGAATGTAAAAAAACAAACAAAAAAAACCACCATACTACATACATATATACTACATACATAATACACATATACATACTACATACATACTACACATATATACTACATACATGCTACATACATATATAATATAGTATGTATATAGTATGTATACAGTATATATGTAGCATGTATGTATATATGTAGCATGGATGCAGCATGTATGCAGCATGTATGTAGCATGTATGTAGTATATATGTATGTTGTACGAATGTAGTACGAATGTAGTACGTATAAATGTAGTATGTACAAATGTAGTATGTACAAATGTAGTATGTACAAATGTAGTATGTATGTATGTAGTTTTTTTTTTTGGTTTTTTTTTACATTCAACACATTAGTCGGATGATGGGACTACTACTGTCCCATCATTGGCTAATGTGTCAATCACTGTCAATGTAGCATGCATCGCCCGATGGGACTTGTAGTCCCATCGGGGGATGCCTGCACACACAAGACCCCTGGGCAGGCCTGCACAGACCACCGGCAGGCCCGAACAGACCCCCAGAAGCCCACACAGACCCCCGGCAGGCCCGCACAGACCACCGGCAGCCGGCACAGACCCCCCGCAGTCGGCACAGACCGCGCATCATGATGACGTCATTTCAGCAGCCAATCACAGCCATGCCAATAGTTAACATGCCAAAAAGGATGTGCCCACACTTGTGAGGCTTCCCATGACTGAATCAAATCGAGCAGGCTGATAGCTTTATGGGAACTCCCGATTCCGGTATCCGATATGAAAAAAGTATCGGAAGTCAGTATCGGAATTCCGATACAGCTAATATCGGCCGATACCCGATACTTGCAGTATCGGAAAGCTCAACACTAGTCAAAACATAAAAATGCAGTTCTTTCAGACCTCCAATAATGCTAAGAAAACAAGTTGGTAATCATTTAGAAACAACAACACTAATGTTTTAATTCAGGAAGAGTTCAGAAATCAATATTTTGTGGCATAACCATGATTTTTAAACACAGCTTTCATGCGTCTTGGCATGCTTGCCAATCTTTCACACTGCTTTTGGGTGACCTTATACCACTCCAGGTACAAAAATGTAAGCAGTTCTCTGTTTGATGGCTTGTGACTATCCATCTTCCTCTTGATTACATTCCAGAGGTTTTCAGTGGGGTTCAGGTCTGGAGATTGGGCTGCCCATGACAGGGATGTGATGTGGTAGTCCTTGATCCACACATTGATTGGCCTAGCTGTGTGGCATGGCACATTGTCCTGCTGGAAAAAACTGTCCTCAGAGTTGGGGAACATTGCCTGAGCAGAAGGAATCAACTGTTTTTCCAGGATTAAATAATAAACATGAGGGGAAAATTTTTATTTTGGGAGCTTAAATCTCAAATAAGTAAGATTGTGGTAAAAAAAAACACAAAAAAAAAAAATAATATGCATAAGTCCAATAATAGTCAAAATACAAACATCTTTATTAGTTATTAAACATACAGGACATAATAAGGTAATAAATACCACAAGTTACAAAGCATAAATAGCAAAAATATATAAAACCAAGTGGGCAGTGACAACTGTGGCAGCACAGTAAGCATGTTATAAATGTAAATAACCGAAACGGACGACTTTTTACAAAAAATAGCCAGTCTGTGGATATCAGTTCATGGCAAAAATTCAGTGTACACAATGGTGCATAAGACAACCACCAACGTAATGGTGTTAATCTGATAATGTATTTTGGCTGCAATGCACAAAAATCCCATATATGGATGACCCCTAAACCATAGCAATCCTTTAATACATCCAAAAACCAGACTGGCCAAATTAATCGCAAAGTCTCCTTACCCATGTTAGGCCCCTTTCACACTTGCGTTTTTTGCCATCAGTCACAATCTATTGGCCTGTGGATCCGGCGAAAAAAACTGATCTGCCGCATTATTTTTTTCATCCGTGTCATATACCCATCATACATATCCACGATCCCATAGTCCCGTCCCCATATACCCATCATGCATATCCACGATCCCATAGTCCCGTGCCCATATACCCATCATACATATCCGCCATCCCATAGTCCCGTGCCCATATACCCGTCATACATATCTCCTCCATCCCATAGTCCAGTGCCCATATACCCATCACACATCCTCCATCCCATAGTCAACCATTATGACATCATAATGAGCTGCGGGGCTTGCAACCTTTGACGACATCGGCGTCGCCATGGCAACCATTGACATCATAATGAGGGGCGGGGCTTGATACACACTTTTCCCCCATTATGTAGATAGGGGCAAAATTGTTTGGTGAATTGGAACGCGCGGGGTTAAAATTTCGCCTCACAACATAGCCTAGGACACTCTTGGGGTCCAGACGTGTAACTGTGCCAAATTTTGTGGCTGTAGCTGCGACGGTGCGGATGCCAATCCCGGACATACACACACACACAAACTTGAGCTTTATATATTATAAATATATTTATTTCATAGAGTTCTACATAGCATAATAGCAGCTAAATCAATTGCCGGCTTCTGTAAAATCATTCCCGAACCCGACATGTTATGAAACCATGGCATATCAAAACGATTTATAGATGACAGTGTTTAATCAATTTAGTAGTTTGTGTTAGGAAAAATTTGGAAATCTAGGGGTTAAATTTAAGGCTATAATCGCAGAAAAAAAAAATAAATGGGTGGGCCCCCATGCAATTTTCTCCGCCAGAGAGGGAAAGCCAGTGAGTGAGGGGAAATAATAGTCTAGAGAGAGACCATTGTTTCTCCCCCCCCCCCCGCCTCCCCAGAAAAGGTGCATCTATAAGATGCGCCTTTTCTGGCACTTAGCCTCTCTATTCCCATGGCCTTTAGCAGTGGTTCATGGGTTAATAATTGGTTAATGTCACCTTGCTATTGAAAGGTGACATTAAGCCGGGTTAATAATGGAGAGGTGTCAATAAGACATCTATCCATTATTAACCCTAGAATAGTAAAGGGTTAAAAAAAGACACTTAAATTATTTTAATGAAATACATACATATTTTTTTTTTACCAAATTTATTATTCTGCCAATCCAAAAAAAAGCCCTTGGCCTGTTAAAAAAAAACAAACAAAAAAAAACTAACAATATACATACCTCTTCGGCCGTTCAGTCAGGTCCCCCGCTGCAATCCATCACAAGAGGTTAGCTAGTTTACAACAGGGACCAGTGCTACTGCTACCGACCCCGCTGTAAACCACTGCAGAATGAATGAATTCATCTCTGCGCAGGCGCCCCGGACTGACCGGAGATGAACTGATTAGTGTGGGAAAGTTTCTGAACTTTTTCCCACGCTCATGAGTTCACCTCAGGTCAGCCGGGAACTCCACACAGCCTCACCGACTACCGCTGACATCAGTGAGGCTGCACGGAGTCCCTGGCTGAGCTAAAATATACTCGATAGCGTGGGAAAGCGTCTGAATTTTTTCCCATGCTGTCAGATCACCTCAGGTCACCTGGGGACTTCTGCGCAGAGAGATTCATTCTGCAGTGGTTTACAGCGGGCTGGTAGATTATCACCAGTTCCTGTTGTAAACTAGTTAACCCCTTCTGATGGATTGCAGCGGGGACCTGACTGCACGGTGGAGGTATGTATATTGTTGGGGAGGGGGGGGGGGGGGGGAGTTTTTGTTTTGTTTTTACAGAACAAAGTTTTGTCGCATTGGCAGAATAAATTTTGTAAAAAAAAACTATTTTTTTGTGTTCTAACCTGTCAGGAGCATTCTCTGTTAAAAAAACTGATCCTGCGCTTTCATTCTAGCAAACGACGGATGGCAATGGATCCGTCTGTCCGATTTTTCGACAAACATAAAAATCGTTGCTTTTTGCGTCATGTCCAGGCGCCAGACAAATTTTTTTGACGGATCCGGCGAACGAAACATGAGGCCATCAGTCGCTAATACAAGTCTATGAGGAAAAAACGGATCCAGCGGCATCAGTCACCGGATCAGTTTAAAAAAAAAACAAAAAAAAACGACGGATTGTGACTCATGGCAAAAAACTGAAGTGTGAAAGGGGCCATAGACATGCAACCGCGCTGTCCTGAAACCCTGAAGCACGTTTAGCAGATCGCTTCCTCGGGGGGGCAGTGTACTCCATGGTCTCTGATGTTTAAATATCCCACAGTGGCAGAATCTCAGCCAACCACTGCATGATGTGCATAAAGCGCAGGGGGCGGGACCTCTGGCGCCAATCTGTCACTTCCGGTGTCGTGGCTGTGATGCGTTCCAGGAACAAGTGTTCCAGTGACTTCAGTGGAACGCATCGCTCCGTATCGACACCATCCGGGGCGGGGGCCACTCGGAACCACCAACCCCGTGCGCAGCACAAAACAGTTACTGAAAGAGCCTATAAGGCTACAACAGCCATATTAACAGTGAGCATATAAGGCAGGCAAATATCTTATATAATACTAGATTATGGCCCGATGCTATCGCATCGGGAGGATGCGATAGCATCACACCTCTTGCCATGTTAACCCTCAACACACACACTCCTCAACACACACTCCTCTCACCTTTCACCATCTCCACTCACTCTTTCACTCCACATACGACCCCTTCTCTCAATCCGTCTCTCATACGCCGTCATCGCCGCTGCTCCACGATCCCCGACATCTTCTTCCGCCGGCGCCATCCTGGATCCAGACATTGTCCACGCCGGCGACATGTTCTTGCGGCGACGCCATCTTGAGTATCGTGAAATCCCGCGATAGTCAAGATAGCGTCGCCGGAAGAACATGTCGCCGGCGTGGACGACGTAGGGATCCAAAATGGCGTCGGCAAAATCTCGCGAGTTTTCGCCGACGCCATTTTGGATCCCGACGTCGTCCTCGCCGGCGACATGTTCTTGCGGCGACGCCATCTTGACTATCGCGGGATTTCGTCGATCCAAAATGGCGTCGCCGCAAGAACATGTCGCCGGCGTGGACGACATCGGGATCCAAAATGGCGTCGGCGTAATCTTGCGAGATTTCGCCGACGCCATCTTTTTGGATCCCGAGTCGTACACGCCAGCGACATGTTCTTGCGGCGACGCCATCTTGAATCTCGCGGGATTTCCCGAAATCCAAGATGGCGTCGCCGCAAGAACATGTCGGCGGCCTGGAGAACGTCTGGATCCAGGATCGCGGCGGCGGAGGAAGATGTCGGGGCAGCGACGATGACGGTGTGAGTATGAGAAACGGAGTGAGAGAAAGGAACGTATGTGGAGTGAAAGAGTGAGTGGACGTGAGTGGAGGTGAAAGGTGAGAGGAGTGTGTGTTGAGGCGGTGTGGTGTGTTGAGGGTTAACATGTGCGTGTGTGTGGTGACGTCACCGGTTACAACTGGACGGAAGTTGTTACAACCGGAAGCTGCTTAGGGCATTTATTATTATAGATGATGAGGAAGAAGCCGTCTGTTGTTAGCGGTGATGGCGTGTAGAGGCTTCTTCAGCCAATGTAATAGATTTAGAGTTAGGGGATTCGTGTGTGAAACGACGGCGTTTATAAGCCTTAATCTTGTCAAGTCGATGCTGTTTTTCCTCAGGAGTCTCATTAGCACGGCGTTGTTTTTGTCGTAGTGCTAAAGCTGCTTTCCTTTCACTGGCATTGGCATACTGTGCATCGGTATTGAATGGTGGTATTGATAGGGCAGAAACAGATTGCTGATTAGTTATGTCAGTGAACGGCATATGGGATGAAGTGTAGCAGTAAATTGTTCCACATGCTGATGTGAAAGCATCCTGTTGTGAGTCTAATAATAATGATGAGGAAGAGGCCGTCTGTTGTCGGCGGTGACGGCGTGCAGAGGCTTCTTCAGCCAATCTTATGGATTTAGAGTTAGGGGATTCGTGTGTGAGGCGACGGCGTTTATAAGCCTTAATCTTCTCAAGGCGATGGTGTTTTTCCTCAGGAGTCTCATTAGCACAGCGTTGTTTTTGTCGTAGTGCTAAAGCTGCTTTCCTTTCACTGGCATTGGCATACTTTTTGTTATGACTCATGTTGGCACAGGTAAAGGAGTCTATTTGGCAGTTATCTGGCAGTGAAGAAGGCGTCCTGGAGTATTGTAGAGTAAACAGATACTAATTGACCCTGTAATTGCCCAGCAGTAGTTATGAAGTGGTAGTGGCAAATTGGCCCTGTAGTTAGACACCGGCAGAGGAGCAAGGCAGCAGTAGTTATGGCGGTAGAGGCAAATTGGCCCTGTAATTAGACACCGGCAGAGGAGCAAGGCAGCAGTAGTTATGGCGGCAGAGGCAAATTGGCCCTGTAATTAGACACCGGCAGAGGAGCAAGGCAGCAGTAGTTATGGCGGTAGAGGCAAATTGGCCCTGTAATTAGACACAGGCAGTGAACAGTCAGAGGAGCAAGGCAGCAGTACTTATGGCGGTAGAGGCAAATTGGCCCTGTAATTAGACACCGGCAGAGGAGCAAGGCAGCAGTAGTTATGGCGGTATAGGCAAATTGGCCCTGTAATTAGACACCAGCAGAGGAACAATGCAGCAGTAGTTATGGCGGTAGAGACAAATTGATCCTGTAATTAGACACCGGCAGAGGAGCAAGGCAGCAGTAGTTATGGCGGTAGAGGCAAATTGATCCTGTAATTAGACACCAGCAGAGGAGCAAGGCAGCAGTAGTTATGGCGGTATTGGCAAATTGGCCCTGTAATTAGACACCGGCAGAGGAGCAATGCAGCAGTAGTTATGGCGGTAGAGGCAAATTGATCCTGTAATTAGACACCGGCAGAGGAGCAAGGCAGCAGTAGTTATGGCGGTAGAGGCAAATTAGCCCTGTAATTAGACACCGGCAGAGGAGCAAGGCAGCAGTAGTTATGGCGGTATAGGCAAATTGGCCCTGTAATTAGACACCGGCAGAGGAGCAATGCAGCAGTAGTTATGGCGGTATAGGCAAATTGGCCCTGTAATTAGACACCGGCAGAGGAGCAAGGCAGCAGTAGTTATGGCGGTATAGGCAAATTAGGCCTGTAATTAGACACCGGCAGAGGAGCAAGGCAGCAGTAGTTATGGCGGTAGAGGCAAATTAGCCCTGTAATTAGACACCGGCAGAGGAGCAAGGCAGCAGTAGTTATGGCGGTAGAGGCAAATTAGCCCTGTAATTAGACACCTGCAGAGGAACAAGGCAGCAGTAGTTATGGCGGTAGAGGCAAATTAGCCCTGTAATTAGACACCGGCAGAGTAGCAAGGTAGCAATAGTTATGGCAGTATAGGCAAATTGGCCCTGTAATTAGACACCAGCAGAGGAGCAAGGCAGCAGTAGTTATGGCGGTAGAGGCAAATTAGCCCTGTAATTAGACACCGGCAGAGGAACAAGGCAGCAGTAGTTATGGCGGTAGAGGCAAATGAGCCCTGTAATTAGACACCGGCAGAGTAGCAAGGTAGCAATAGTTATGGCAGTATAGGCAAATTGGCCCTGTAATTAGACACCGGCAGTAAACAGGCATAGGACCAAGGCAGCAGTAGTTATGGTGGTACAGGCAATGCCAAGCGTCTGCACAGCAAGTCGGCGTGAGGTAAATGACGCAATTTCACGAATGCAAGATGGCGTCGGTGAAATCTCGCGAGATTTCGCCGACGTCGTTAAGGCTGTGTGCACACGCTGCGGATTAGGTGCGGATTCATCCGCGCGGATTTTGTAAAATCCGCAGGTGAAACCGCAGGTCAAAAGACCTGCGGTTTTACCTGCGGATTGCTCTGCGGTTTTTCATCTCCTCAATAGAGGAGATGGCAAACCGCAGGAGAATCCGCAGAAAGAATTGACATGTCAATTCTTTCTGCGGAATGAAAACCGCAGATAATCCGCGCGGAAAATTCCGCACCGTCTGCACTGCGGTTTTTGATTCCCATAGGGAATCATGGTACCGTACACCGCAGCAAAATCCGCAGCGTGTGCACACAGCCTCACACCTCTTGCCATGTTAACCCTCAACACACCACACCGCCTCAACACACACTCCTCTCACCTTTCACCTCCACTCATGTCCACTCACTCCTTCACTCCACATACGTTCCTTTCTCTCACTCCGTTTCTCATACTCACACCGTCATCGTCGCTGCCCCGACATCTTCCTCCGCCGCCGCGATCCAGGATCCAGACGTTCTCCAGGCCGCCGACATGTTCTTGCGGGACGCCATCTTGGATTTCGTGAAGTCCCGCGATATTCAAGCTGGCGTCGCCGCAACAACATGTCGCTGGCATGGGCGACATCGGGATCCAAAATGGCGTCGGCGTAATCTCACGAGACTTCGCTGACGCCATCTTTTTGGATCCCGATGTCGACGCCCTGGAGAACGTCTGGATCCTGGATCGCGGCGGCGGAGGAAGATGTCGGGGCAGCGACGATGACGGTGTGAGTATGAGAAACGGAGTGAGAGAAAGGAACGTATGTGGAGTGAAAGAGTGAGTGGACATGAGTGGAGGTGAAAGGTGAGAGGAGTGTGTGTTGAGGCGGTGTGGTGTGTTGAGGGTTAACGTGCGTGTGTGTGTGTGGTGACGTCACCGGTTACAACTGGACGGAAGTTGTTACAACCGGAAGCTGGTTAGGGCGTTTATTATTATAGATAATGCAGAAAACAACCCAAAACATGGGCATCTGAGTAAAAGTAAACCAGCAAAAGGGGAAATGGTCTATTACAAACCCCAATAACTTGTCAAATTGAGAAATCAAACTAGTACAGTCATACTGACTAATTTTAAAGATACAAGACAGTAAGGCGGGTATAAATTAATAAGATTTTCATATGAATAAACATGAAAACAAAAGTGAAAAACCAAAAAGAAAAAGAATAATAAATTTGCAGGATCTTGTAAAATTCGCAAACAAGCCCAGAAATATAAATGGCTCAATGTAAAGATGGCGTTGATCCACATAACCAGGTAGACAGCAATTTATTCCAATGAGGGAGCATCATCTGCTACTAAAAACTAAAAAAGAATAACAAGAACACTCATTAAAATCAAGAAAAATTCTAAAAAAAACTCAAAGAGGTGACACAGAATGCAAGGCTGAAGAAGTCCATAAAGGACAAATGTTGACATCCAATCACAAAAACGTGAGAAACTCAATTTCTCATTTAAACCACAGGGAGTCGTTGTCCCCAATCTAACGATCCATTTACATTCCAGCTGGGACAGCCTGCGTTTAAGGTCACCACCCCTGATACCGCCGTGGATACGATCAGTACCACGTACTTTAAATAAGTCAGGGTTGCAGACATGTCTCAGCTTAAAATGGCGTGGAATCGTTTTAAGGGACGCCATGTCTTCAACAGTTATGGCTGTCTTGTTGTCTCTCACGTGTTCCCCAACTCATACTCGTAGTTCACGCGACGTGAGGCCTATATATACCAAATTGCACGGGCAACTGGCATAATAAACCACAAAATCACTTGTGCATGAGATATATTCTCGGATCTTAAAAGTATGTTTGCCATCTGATGACCAAAACGTAGAGACCCTTTCAACATTGCGACATGCCACACAGGAACCACAAGGAAAACAACCACAATGTGCTTTCCTGTGTAGAAAGGCAATGATGATTGGGAGACAATGACTTTTCACCAAAAGATCTTTCAAATTATTAGTCATCCGAGCTGTCAAGAGGTTTATCCAGTAATACTCTGCCAAGTACAGAGTCAGTTTATAAGACCGGCCAATGTTTATTAAGAAAACTCCTGATGGTATCCCAGCGGTTGTTATAAGTAGAAATAAATCTGATATTATGAGTATTATCAGACATCTCCCGGGTGCCGGAAAGAAGGTGGCCACGGTCAGATGCCTTCGCATGATGGTAACCCCACTTTATACAGCGTTTACTATATCCCCGCGCACTGAATCTGCTCCGATGGTCAGCTGCCTGCGTCTCAAAACATTCATTGGTGGAACACAAAAGTCTTATCCGTAGGAACTGCACCGTGGACACGGGATGAGCGGTCGAGGCGAGCAATAATCCATTAACCGATGTCTCTTTCCTGAAGACCGGTCTGAATTCCATTGTCTTCTGACACTGCAATCTGGATGTCCAAAAATTCAATTTTTTGTTTATGGAATTTGTGTGTAAGTTTAATGTTATATTCATAATTGTTAAATTGTGCCATGATGACACCTAGATCACTCTCAGTGCCCTGCCAGATGATCAAAAGATCATCAATGTACCGATACCAGCACTGCACATGGGAAGCAGCAAGAGCGCCATCACCAAAAAACTCCCTCTCCCAAAATCCGAGAAAGATTTGCATAGGATGGCGCACAGACCGCCGCACCCATGAAAATGCCCCGCCTCTGTAAAAAGAAACAGTCATTTAAAGTAAAAAAATTATGCTCAAGAATGAATTTTAAGGGTTCCAAAATCAAAAAGCATAAAGGTTCATCCAGATTGCTCGTGCTAAAAAAAAAAAAAAAAAAAAACTATGTTGCTTTTAGTCCATGCTCGTGTTTAATACAAATGTAGAGGGACTCGACATCTGCCGTGACCAACATTTGGCTCCAAGGAAAGACCATCCAACCACCGCCGGACGTCATATATGCATATGGGATCGCAAAGCCCTCCTACACCAGAGACAATAAGACGAACTGGGGAAGGAAAAAAGGGTCCTTAAGTATTTTTGGCAAAAGGTAAAAGGTGGGTATCACCGGATGCTGGGTAAAAAGACCATCAAAGACCTTTTTAGTAGTGATACCTTCAGTCAAGGCCCTATCCAAAATCAGAAAAATTGCCTTTTGATATCCAGACACCGGATTACAAGGCAACAGTGAGTAGGCCTCTTTATCCCTGAGGTGTCTAAAAGCCTCCCGCTCATTTATTTCAACAGGCCAGACAACCACATTACCTCCCTTATCAGCTGGTGTAAAAAGTACATCCTAAAAAAGATCTCAGTTGGCATAATGCCTGTTGCTGGGACCTAGTAAGATTATCATGCCTCCTCCCTGTAGGAATAATTTTAAGATCATTAGTCACCAACCTACAAAATATCTCAATCTGAGGACAAAGTGAAAACGGGGGAAACGTGGTAATCTGGGAAGGATAGATGTGGGAAAATTACCCGCAGGAGTGCCCAAGCTTTCTCTTTCTAATTCATCAAGGATTCGGATGGCCTCCCGCTCAGCCGTGCTACCCAGTTCCTGGTCTGACTAAATTGCACTTGGGGAAACCATTCAAGATGAGCTTTCTCAAAAACAAATGTTAAGGTACCGTTACATTTAGCGATGCACCAGCGATCCCGACAACGATACGACCCGGTCAGGATCGCTGGTACATCGCTAAATGGTCGCTAGTGAGCTGCCAATCAGGCAGATCTCACCAGCGACGTAGCAACGGTCAGCGGTCGTTACTTACCTGTCAGGCGGCAGCTCTGGTGACTACTTCCTCCTGCGTCCATGGAATCGCTCATCGGCGCCAGCAGGAAGCAGACGACAAGACATGGACCAGGACGATCTCGCGCGATCAGCGATATCCAGCAGGGGGCCGGGTCGGAGGCAAGTGTCACATGTAGCGATATCGTTACCGATATCGCTGTTGCGTCACAAATTCGGTGACGCTTTAGCGATATCGCTAGCGATCTCGCTATGTGTGAAGGGGCCTTAAATCCTTTACTGTAGTGGAAAAATCAAAATGATTATTTGGAACAATGGACAGACCTAATTGTAATACCTCACATTGAGTGTCAGTGTATGTGAGGAAAGATTGATTACCTTAAGTTTATTTCCTTTGCTCTTTTTCTTCACGGATTGGGGCGGGGTGATTTTACGTTTATTAAAACCTTTCCCCTTGCGCCAGTATCCAGACTTATTGGAACAGAGTCTATCCATAAAGTTCAGACTAGTACTCGCCCCTGGTACAGAGTCATCATCCACAGAAGATATTAAGGAGAAGGAATTATAACGGTTGCTAATGGAAGGGCGTTTCATCTTCGAGTAAGTATGTCTCCATTTGTAAACACGTTAAGTTTTGTAATCATTACAATCTCTTTGATAATTTTTTATCCTGTACAAAATCTTTCACCCATTTTGCAAAATCCGAATCTAGCTCTCCATTGAGTTTAGATAGAGCTTAAGAAGGAAGTTCTTTGACCAGAATTTCTTGAATGGATTTAATTTCCATTTCAACCTCCCTTATGGATGACTCATTAGATTGAATAAGTAAATTCATAAATCCCTTTGAACAATTAGAGGCAACTTCTTCCCATTGCTGTTTAAAACCTTCATCCTCAACGGTAAAAGAGGGAAAAACTTGCACTCGCAAGCCTCTGGGAATCAAGCCCTTAGTGACACAGTGCTCCAAAAAAGCCTTATTCCACCACCATTCCATGCATTTGTTACATAAATTCTTCAGCCTTGCAATATGATCAACAACACCTCTAGAGTTTATGTTTAAAACCAAGGAAGAATCATCACTGAAAACTTGATCCAAATTTGTCAGTCACGTGTTGTCCCGTGCCTGAAAATCCATTTGCTCAAACGAACAAGCTGTGAAAACACACAGTATATAGATTATAGATACATAGACAAAAACATGGATTAATGAAAATATCATTATTTATGGTTTGAGAAACTCTCCATACGATATGATAAACATGAGGAAAATGTTTATTTTGGGAGCTTAAATCTCAAATAAGTAAGATTGTGGTAAAAAATATGTATAAGGCTACTTTCACACTTGAGTTTTAAACACAACATGTGTTTTTAATGAGTTTTCTTGTTTTTTGTGCATGGTTTTTACAAAAAAAGCATGCGTTTTTAAACACTGACGTGCGCACGACCGATGCGCACGTCAGCGCTCCAATAGACTTTAATGCGTTTTTGGGTGAGTTCCGTGCACATGCGTATTTTTGAGACAGGTCGGACACACCAAAAATGCAACAGGTTGCATTTTGTGCGCCTGGGCGCACACTCCAAAAATGCATGCGCATACAAACGTGTACAAATGCATGACAATGCGCACCCATGTTAAATATAGGGGGGAACGCATGCGCATGTATGCGCAAAAGCGCAGCGCAAAAAAACGCAAGTGTGAAACCAGCCTAAGTCCAAGAATAGTCAAAATACAAACATCTTTATTAGTTATTAAACATACACAGGACATGATAAGGTAATAAATATCACAAGTTACAAAGAGTAAATAGCAAAAATATATCAAACCAAGCGGACAGTGATACAACCTGTTAGGGCTGGCGGAACGCACCAAATTATAAAATAGTAGGCGCATTCGCCGCCCGGGGTCCACCGTGCAGTTGGTATGCTGCTGCTAAGTAATGGCGGACGCTCAATATGGCGGTATAACACACACGGGTTAAACGTCAACCGGTGTGCGCTGAGCGAAATCTGTTACCTCACAGAGCCACACTAACGCTAAAACACAAATGCCGAGCCTGTTCACACTCACAGCGCTCGGGGAGAAGACCGCTCGGTATATGGTCACAGGACTCTGGCCCCAGGACATAGGACCAGCGTCCCTCTAGACCTACCGAGCGTGTGGCGTCGCAGCTGCGAACGCCGCTAACAGAAACCGACTGCCGCGAAGCGACAGTGCCTGCTGTGGTACGATGGTGCCCTACGGCAGGCGACACCATCGGACGCTAGTGCTTGGAAGTGACGAGCACTTGTGGCCTATGGCTAGCCACTGGCTGACGCTGACTCCAACTAATTCCCTAACCACATACGTAATATCAAAGTGAGGGGAATTTTAATGAGTCATTCACCAGGTACATGCATCCGTCATCATCCACACATATAGCAACTAGTCTATACTAGCGCATGGCCGAGCGGCCATGCAGACCTTTTATAGCTGTGCACTTCCGGGACCTTCCTGATGCTCCAGATGGACCAATCGGAACAGGAGAAGGACCTGAGCATGTGACTCCCGATCCCCAATGGGAGATCGTCTCATGAGCATGCTCAGTGGGCCGAAGGACGGACTTGGGCTCTGGAGTCTTTTGCTGCTGGCCAGGCTGCATTGCCATAACTGAACCAGAGGTGGCCGTAGCAACTGAACTCACAATGCTGGTGTGGGCTGAACGCCAGGATCGTGAAGTCTGCTGAGCAGGCTCCACTGCGGCCGGGGAGGAATGGGAGACCGGAACCCGACGCCTAACACAGCCGTGGCAGCATAGTAAGTATGTTATAAATGTAAATAACCGGAACAGACGACTTTTTTACAAAAAAATAGCCAGTCGTGGCTATTAATGTAATGACCAATGTAATGGTGGTAATCTGCTGTGTTTTGGCAGCAAGGCACAAAAATCCCATATGTGGATGATCCCTAAACCCTTGTAATCCCTGAATACATCCAAAAAAGTAAATCACAAAGTCTCCTTACCCATGTTAAACATGCAACCGCACTGTCCTGTCCTGAAGCCCCGATGCGCGTTTCGCACCTCGCTTCCCCGGGGGGATTCCAGGGTCTCTTTGATGTATAAATATCCCACGGTGGCAGGATCTCAGCCAACCACTGCAAGACGTGCATAAAGCACAGGGGGTGAGGGACCTCCAGTGCCAATCTGTCACTTCCGGTGTCGCGGCTGCGATGTGTTCCATTGACGTCAGTGGAACGCATTGCTCCGTATCGACACCTTCCGGGGCGGGGGCCGACCGGAAGCACCAACCCCATGCGCAGCACACAGCAAAGTTACTGAAAGAGCCTATCAGACTTCAATGGCCATATAGAAAAGGCAAATATATATATATATATATATATATATATATATATATATATATATATATATAAATTTATTTTATTTTTTTTAATTAGATAGAGAGAGAAGACAACCCGGAACCTAGGCATCTGAGTAAAAGTAAACCAGCAAGAGGGCAAATGGTATATTGCTAACCCCCATTAACTTGTCAAATTGATAACTCAAACCGGTACAGTCATATTGACTAACTTTAAGACACAAGACAGTAAGGAGAGTATAAATTAATAAGATTTAACCTTGTATGCGGCTTGATTCATACGTCCTTTGCAAAGATTAACCTGCCCAATTCCAGCCTTGCTGAAGCATCCCCAGATCATCACCGATCCTCCACCAAATTTCACTGTGGGTGCAGGACACTGTGGCTGGTACGCCTCTCCAGATCTCCGTCTAACCATTAGACCAGGGTTCCCCAACTCCAGTCCTCAAGGCCCACCAACAGGTCATGTTTTCAGGATTTCCTGAGTATTACTCAGGTGATAATTGCTTTACTTGTGCAATACAAAGGAAATCCTGAAGATATGATCTGTTGGTGGGCCTTGAGCACTGGTTTTGGGAACCCTGCATTAGACGACCAAGTGTTGGGCAAAGCTGAAAATTAGACTCATCATAGAAGATTACCTTACTCCAGTCCTCTATGGTCCAATCTTTATGGTCTTTGTCAAACTTCAGCCTGGCTCTCCTTTGCTTCTCATTGATGAAAGGCTTTTTTCTAGCTTTACATGACTTGAGCCCTGCCTCTAGGAGACTTAAGAACTGTTCTTGCCGTGCACTTCACCCCAGCTGCCATTTGCCATTCCTTTTGTAGGTCACTTGATTTCATCCTGCTGTTGCTGAGTGACATTCGAATAAGATGACAGTCATCCTGGTCAGTGGAGAGTCGTTTTCGCCCTCTGCCGTGTCTGTAGCTTTGTTGTCCACAATGTCTGCTGCTTGACCTTGTTCTCATGGACTGCCGTCTGAGAATTTTTAAGGATGGAGCCAACATGACACTCACTGTATCCCTCTGCTAGTAAAGCCAGAATTGAGCCCTTCTTTTCCTCACTCAAGACCTTTCAACTCCTTTGGCATGGTTAAAAGTTATTTTTTCATTCCTATTACTTTTGGGATATTACTAGCACTTGTTTTGCCATCCAGCTTGTCCTACTGCAAGAGGTTTGTGAATACTACAGCAGGGTTTTTTATACTTTCCTTTGTTAAATAAGATTTGGTTCAGGTGATCACCTAATCATAAGCACATTAAGTAGAATGAGGTGTACTCTGGTTGGAATTCAACTGACACTAGAATGGAATGGCTGTCAGACATGTAGAGAAACTGATTTTTATAGAACTGTGCAGTGGTCTCTTAATTTTTGCCAGAGCTGTATACATACACACACACATATACTTTACGTACCAACTGTATTCAGACCACTTTAAATTGTTCACTCTGTTTCATTGCAGCCATTTGGCAAATTCAGAAAGTTCATTTTTCCCCATTCATGTACACTCTTGCACCCCCATCTTGACAGAAAAAAAAACATTTAGACATTTTTGCAAATTAAAAAAAAGAAAAACTGAAATATATGGTCATAACTATTCAGACCCTTTGGACAGACACTCATATTTAAGTCACAAGCTGTCCAATTCCTTGTAATCCTCCTTGAGATGATTCTAATCCTTCACTGGAGTCCAGCTGTGTTTAAACAAACTGATAGGACTGGATTTGTAAAAACACACACGTGTCTATATAAGACCTCACAGCTCACAGTGTATGTCAGACCAAATGAGAATCATGAAGTCAAATGAACTGGCCAATTTTGCTCAGAGACAGAATTATGGCAAGGCACTGATCTGGCTACGGTTACAAAAGAATTTCTGCAGTATTCAAGGTTCCTAAGAGCACAGTGGCCTCATAATCCTTAAATGGAAGATGTTTGGGACCACCAGAAGTCTTCCTAGACCTGGCTGTCCAGCCAAACTGAGCAATCGTGGGAGAAGAGCCTTGGTGAGAGAGGTAAAGAAGAACCCCAAGATCACTGTGGCTGAGCTCCATAGATGCAGTAGGGAGATGAGAGAAAGTTCCACAAAAGTCAACTATCACTGCAGCCCTTCACCAGTCGGGCCTTTATGGCAGAGTGACAAGACGGAAGTGTCTCCTTAGTGCAAAACATATGAAAGCCCGCATAGAGCTTGCGCAAAAAAAAAAAAAAACCCACACAAACCATGGAGGACTCCCAGACTATGAAAAATAAAATTCGCTGGTCTGAGAAAATGAAGCTTGACCTTATTGGTGATAATTCTAAATGGTATGTGTTGAGAAAACCAGACACTGCTCATCACCTGCCCAATACAATCTCAACAGTGAAACATGGTGGTGGCAGCATCATGCTATGGGGGTATTTTTCAGCTGCAGGGACAGGACGACTGGTTGCCTTTGAAGGAAACATGAATGCAGCCAAGTACAGAGATATCCTAGATGAGAACCTCTTCCAGAGTGCTCTGGACCTCACACTTTACCGAAGGTTCACCTTCCAACAAGACAATGACCCCAAGCACACAGCTAAAATTACAAAGGAGTGACTTCAGAACAACTCTGTGACCATTCCTGACTGGCCCAACCAGAGCCCTGACCTAAACCCAATTGACCATCTCTGGAGAGAAATGAAAACAGCTGTCCATCAATGTTCACCATCCAATCTAACAGAACTGGAGAGGATCTGCAAGGAAGAATGGCAGAGGATCCCCAAATCCAGGTGTGAAAGACTTGTTGCATCATTCCCAAGACAACACATGGCTGTACTAGCTCAAAAGGGTGCTTTTACTTAATACTGAGCAAAGGGTTTGAATACTTATGACAATGTGATATTTCAGTTTTTCTAATAAATTTGCAAAAGTTTATACATTTCTGTTTTTCTCAGTCAAGATAGGGTGCAGAGTGTACATTAATGAGAACAAAAATTAACTTTTTACCAAATGGCTGCAATGAAACAAAGAGTGAAAAATTTAAAGGTGTCTGAATACTTTCTGTTCCCGCTGTACATATACACATACAAACACACCCCATGTCACATTGGCAGAGCCCATGAGGTGCCAGAAAAGCACAATCCCCCATAAAATACTCCATTTTACAAACTAAACCTGGGAAATAAAATTTGACACAATTTTTGTTGACTGTGGCAATACCCCATAGTACAGTACTACTTAACCATGCTGCGAAAATTGGCATGGACGGAGAGCCATTTGACTCTTTGAGAACAAATTATTACCATAGAATAGTTTGCTGACTTCATATACAGAGCCCCTAAGTGCCAAAAGAGCAGAATTGGAACTTATCTACAAGTGTAGTGACGATTTTGACTTCATCTATATTTTCCAGAAGCAAGAATCAGTGAATGTTGCCAAGTGAAAACTGCAAACTGCTAGTGTAGTGCCCGTACATTGTAGTGCCCAGTTCGTGCTTCCAGAGACACAGACTCAGTAAATTAGGCGGGTGCTCATCGCTAGAGAAATGCGCAATATATGGGACCTCAGAAGTGAGGGTCATTTGGATTTGGCAGTCGCCGATTTCTTTTTGAGGGCAAGGAGACACAGCGCTTTTCCATAGTCTTTGTGCTACCAATAACGTGGAAGCCCCCTATGTTTCAGTTTACACACGACGGACCCGAGTGGGGACTTAATTTTTTTTTGTGGACTGAGTTGAATCTTTTGTTAGGAACACTACACCTAACATTTGACGATATATCGGAGAAAAAGAAAAAAAAAAAATGGGTGGCACTCAGTTTGTAAAATCCAATCTTTATTGTAACACATTAAAAAACATCTTCAGCAGGGGAGTAGAACGGAAAGAAAAAGTCGGACGATGGCCGTTTCGCACTCCCTTGCGCTTTTATTGGTCCTGTTACAATAAGGATTGAATTTTAGAAGTGGTGAGTGCCACCCTTTTTTCTATTCAGTATATGGATTTATGCAATTGTTTATATGGGTTGGCACCCGTGAATCCTTAAGGGTGGTGTATTTGACGAGGCAATCACACGTAGTGGATATTTGGGCTCAGGTGTTGCAGCGGTGCAGAATTTTCTCCTCTACAGTATTGATCACCTAATATTTGAGATCACATTAATCCTGCCCTCTACGCTCAGCACTTACAACGGGGTTGCCATCTAAATCTCTGAGTTCCGTGATTCATATTAACCCACAAGTGTTCCATTCACTATAATAAGGCAGCAGAGTTACTCTGGACTCAGTCTGGCCTCTGTTCAGCTGCGTACAAAACTGTGGCCGAGCACGATTTTATGCACGCCTAAAAAGACTGACACCACAGGATCACAGGTCAGAGAGTCCACAGTGCCTCAGTCTGCTTAATTTTAGAGAATCTTCGGTCAGGGGCTCCATCTGAATTCCGTCTTATTTCAGAGATTTACACGGAAAGGAAACCCCGATGTAAGTGCTCAGCGCAGTGCGCAGGATAAAATGTGAGCTGAGCCTTAATGCGATCTTTGGGAAACAGAATTAACAAGTCTACAGCAGGTGAAGAATTGGTTTTATTTTTTACGCCATTCCTCGTGCGGTATAAGTGACTAGGCGATTTTATTCTTCGGGTCGGTGAGACTGCATCAATACTAGATTTATATTTTTTTTTTGTTAGGCTACCATCTCATAGTAAACGCTTTTTTTTTATTCATCATCTTATGAAAACTATAATTTTCCTATATATTTGAAGACAGTCGTGTGATGACATTTTTATTTTTGCGGGACGAGTTGACATCTGTAACATCCATGCCTCTGCAGGATCCCCACTCAGTCTGCTCCCCTCTGCCCAGCTTCGGTCTCTGGCTCCTCTCCTGCTTCGCGGCTAGCAGGTCTCCAAGTATTAGGCTATGTGCACACGGTGCGGATTCTGCTGTGGAATTTTCCACGCAGATTTTGCTAAAATCTGCAGGTAAAATGACGTGCATTTTACCTACAGTTTTAGTGCAGATTTCCCCTGCAGTTTTCACCTGCAGATTTCTATAATGGAGCAGATGAAAAACTGCTGCAGAACTGCACTAAAGTAGTGACATGCTGCAACTTTAAATCTGCACCAAATCTGCGCGGAAAAATCTGCAGCATGTGCACAGCGTTTTTTGTTTTACATAGCCTTAAATGTTACTGTACATCACTTGCAGTTCTGCAGGGCCAAATCTGCTGCAGAACTGCACCAGAATCTGCACCGTGTGCACATACCCTTACGCTGAGGTCGCGGGCACACGCTCCCGGTCTCTTAAAGAGACAGCGTGCATTTTTCAAATGTGTTCCTTACCAATGGCGTGATAACTATGCTATTTCTGGCCCCTCTGCCATACAGGGGGCGCTGAAGCAACAAGTCTTTCCTGTTGCTAGTTTCCGGTTTAGTGTTCTGTAGTACCTGTGTTCTGCTGTGCACCGCTAGTGTCCTGCCAGTACCCAGCTCATACTGTTTGTCTTCTCAGACTACCAGCAGCTCTCTACTCCGTTCCCAGGGCGATACCAGTGCTGCCTGTGCAAGTTCCATTCTGCTCAACCGCCCGTTACTCCGTATCCCTGGACGACATCAGTACTGTCTGTGCCAGCTCCGCCCCGTGCTGTCGCTTCCCGTCTGTCAAGTTCAACGCTACCTGTTATCCCTGCCTGTTCTCCTGTTCCACTGGGCCTGAAAACTCCAATCTGATCCTGTTCGAGGGATCTTTCTACGGGCGTCTGGGGTTCCCATAGTCATGCCCCCTTCGGAGCCCCCCGGTCTGTGGTTCCACAAAAATAGCAATAAACGAATGTGCACTACAACACCTGTGCCTCCGCTTCCATTCGTTACGCCATCTTTATTAGTACCAATTTCAGGCATGCACATAACATTTTTTAATTACTAATGTTATTACCCACCCCCCCTCCAAGCTATTAACTCTTGATTTCTATATAGGGACAGCAGTTTTAGGTGTGTGGGTCAACAGAATAAGGGACTGTAGACTTTCAGCGTGTAATATTCATTAGTACACGGTTTTACTCATTTAGTCGTGGTTCTTACAAATATAGTATACGGAATAGAAAGTGTTAAGGTATCACTAAGTTGTTTATTAACCCCTTCACTGCCGGAGCTTTTTTCGTTTTTCGCTCCCCTTCTTTTCAGAGCCATAACTTTATTTTTCCGTCTATATGGCCATGTGAGGGCTTATTTTTTGCGGGACGAGTTGTACTTTTAAATGACACCATTGGTTTTACTACAGTTGTGGCCAAAAGTATTGACACCCCTGCAATTCTGTTAGATAATACTCAGTTTCTTCCTGAAAATGATTGCAAACACAAATTCTTTGGTATTATTAGTTTCACTTGTCTTAAATGAAAAAGCAAAAAGAATTGCCCTAAAGCCAAATTGGATATAATTCCACACCAAACATAAAAAAGAGGGTGGACAAAAGTATTGGCACTGTTCGAAAAATCATGTGATGCTTCTCTAATTTGTGTAATTAATAGCACCTGTAACTTACCTGTGGCACCTAACAGGTGTTGGCGATAACTAAATCACACTTGCAGCCAGTTGACATGGATTAAAGTTGACTCAACCTCTGTCCTGTGTCCTTGTGTGTACCACATTGAGCATGGAGAAAAGAAAGAAGACCAAAGAACTGTCTGAGGACTTGAGAAACCAAATTGTGAGGAACCATGAGCAATCTCAAGGCTACAAGTCCATCTCCAAAGACCTGAATGTTCCTGTGTCTACCGTGCGCAGTGCCATCAAGAAGTTTAAATCCCATGGCTCTGTGGCTAACCTCCCTAGATGTGGACGGAAAAGAAAAATTGACAAGAGATTTCAACGCAAGATTGTGCGGATGTTGGATAAAGAACCTCAACTAACATCCAAACAAAGACCAAATAGATATAATGTTGAAATTTACTTGGTGCTTCCAATAAATATAGGAAAACCGAAAAAACAATGGAAGCTCAAATACCATAAAAAGTGGATTTTTATTTAGTACATGCAACAATGCAAATTTTACATATTTTCATAATAAAAGACAAATTTTAATTAATAAATGCAACAATGTCGATTAAAAGCGGGTAACACCAATGCAACAAAATTGCTGCACAAATATCCTATGGTATAGATGGATAATGCATTCCTGCATAAAAGTGTACCCAGATAAAGCTAAGCTTAATGAAGAATACAAAAAAGGTTATTTTACCAAAAAATGTCCAAAAGACTAGCCTACATGACCAAATCCTTGTGAAAGGTGTAAATATATATACCTATATACACATACATACACAAAGGCTTGTACCAAGTATTAGAGAGAAGTCTCTATTAATAGAGCAATGCAAGCATAACAGTGAAGTGAATAAAATGACTGTGCAAAAAGAAGAACCAATTCCAGACAAACAAGTCTACAAGAGGGACAAGTCCATGGTCCTTAAGGTATATAATTAAATTGCTATACTAGCATTGCCCAAGATGAATAAATAATCGAACCAATCAAGTCTCATTACCATAAGTGCGTGCTACAATAAAACACTGGTTATGCAAAAGGTGCCCATGTAAGGAATCTGTGTCTATACCTGTTAGCAGCAATGACCCCAACGCGCGTTTCACACTTGGCTTTGTTGCAGGGGTGTCAATACTTTTGGCCACAACTGTATGTCGTGTACTCAAAAACGGGAAAAAAATTCCAAGTGCGGTAAAATTGCAAAAAAAGTGCAATCCCACACTAGTTTTTTGCTTGGCTTTTTTGCTAGGTTCACTAGATGCTAAATCTTACCTGCCATTATGATTCTCCAGGTCATTACGAGTTCATAGACACCAAAACATGTCTATGTCCTCTTTTATCTAAGTAGTGAAAAAAAAATTCCAAAGTATGCTAAAAAAAAAAAAAAAAATTGCTTAATTTTCCGAGACCCTTAGCGTCTCCATTTTTCGTGATCTGCGGTCGGGTGACAGCTTATTTTTTCCGTGCCGGGCTGACGTTTTTAATGATACCACTTTTGTGCATATACGTTTTTTTTTGATCACCCGTTATTGCATTTTAATGCAATGTCGAGGCGACAAATAAAACGTAATTCTGGTGTTTTGAATCTTTTTCTCGCTACGCCGTTTAGCGATCGGGTTAATGCTTTTTTTTTTTTTTTTTAATTGATAGATCGGGCGATTCTGAACGCGGCGATTCCTAATATGTGTATGTGGGGTTTTTTTTTTGTTTTTTTTTAGTTTTATTTTGATTGGGGTGAGATCGCTGTGTGTGACGGGGATCAGCGACCGGCCCCCCTGCCAGTGATCGCTGATCGTGCTCGAGCGGCCTGGGCCGTTTTGCGATCGCTGCGTGTGGCAGTGAGAGACCAGCGATCAGCGACGCTGGTTGCTAATGTAAACGTCAGGTATCCAGGAGCCGCGGCTCCTGGATACCCAACGTTTACCTTGGAAACCGGCGTACACGCCGGTTTCCAAGGTAAACGTCGAGTATCCAGGAGTCGCGCGGCTCCTGGATACCCAACGTTTACATTAGAAACCAGCGTCCAGCGTTGCTGGTCCTGATCGCTGGGGCTGTCTATGTGACAGCTCACCAGCGATCAGCCTAACGATGTCCCAGCGATCCCATTATGTCGGATCGCTGGTGGGATCGCTGGGACATCGTTTAGTGTAACGGGGCCTTAAATCTAATACAATGTTTCCCAAATTCCAGTCGTCGCAGCCCACTACACTTCATGCTTTCAGGATTTTCTTAGTGTTGCACAGGTGAAAGAACCTGTGGCAGTTTCTGATGTCTTTATAATAATTGCAATGCTCGCGCAAAACTAAGGAAATACTGAAAACATGATGTGTTGGGGGCCGTGAGGACTGCAGTTTGGGAAACACTGGTCTAATGTGTATGGAGACTTTTAGACAGAAGAAAAAATAATAAAACTTGAGAGTCCTCATTGGTTGATACCTTTTGATGGATAACAGAAAGGTGATGACATAGCCGTTTTAGAGAGTACTTTGCCAAGCTCTGGTTTACACAATATCTGAAGAGGTAGAGTGCAGCCCACAGGCTGGACTGTAACAGAGGGAGGGAGGATGTGACTCAGGGTAGCACTTTGCTCAGCTCTGGTTTACGCAGCTGAAGGGCTGAAACAGTGGCCCATGGACCACCAGCATTCTGATGTCACCATGGTCTGCATCCTCAGGATGCAGACAGTGGTGAATACATTGGTGGAGTATGGTGCTGCCGGCTCCTTCTTTCTCCAATCACGTGAGACAGCATACACTAGGATGTCATTATATTGTGTCTGCTGTGTGGAGAGTCCGTGGACCGGAGACTGGAGCAGAGCGCAAGGGGAACAAGAACATGGTGAGTAGGCGGTGTTATTCCTTATGTGCATGGGATGTTTGCCTGCATATAGGAGGCTATGTGGGAGCCATAATGTATGTAAAAGGCTAAGCAGATGTCCCATATTGAACATAGAAGGCTATGTGGGGAATACATAGGCTATGTGGTTCACACTGTAGAGAGGCTATATGGGGGCTCATACTGCATATAGGGGCTATGTTGGTCTCATACATTATATAGGGGGGCTGTTTGAAGGCTCATATTGGGGATGTCAGAAAACTTAAATCTGCTCAGTATTAAGTGAAATTAATATAAAATAATTGTAACTAATATGTTATTAATATTAAGAAGAACAATCTATTGGTTCGCCATTCTCACAATATTCACTCTCATAAGGTCCCTCAGATAATGTAAATTGCCCACCCCGGTGTCTGATCAAGAGACCTAGTTTATAAACAGGAACCAGAATAGTGCAGTAAATAAGAAAAGTGATGTGAAGCAGAACTATCAGTACAGTAAGGGGAGAAAACAGTTGTAGTGTCAAATATCTGGGCAGTTCATAGATAAGGACTGTGAAACTTTTATTGTACTGAGGTCTGGACCAGGGTTGTGATGAACCTTTATACGCATTGGTAAACTGCTCAAAGTAACATTTGTCGGGCTGTGCACTCTGCATCACCCTTCCTTTAACAGTTTCACCATCTAGCTCCACCTAAACTGCACTGATTGACTGGGCTGAGCCAGGTGATTAACACATGAACATAAAGAAAGTTATCTCTAAAACTTTTCAGCGGATTTCTATACTAAAAGTTGACAAACTCCCTTTAATAAGTCAGAAATACATTTGTTAATACCTCACTTCGTCTCAACCTAAAATTTTCAGTGTATGTTGGCTACTTAGCTTGAGAAACTATTTTATTATTTTTCCTTCATGTGCAGAAACTAAAACTGAACTGCAAACACCAAACTTAGCTGTGAATCTGCATAAAACCCCAATACACGACTTACCTGACTGTGAGTATAGTCCAAGATGCGATGGATAATACTTTGCTGCACAGAATGGTGGCAGTTGCCCTGTAGATGGCATGAGGTGCCCACCAGCATGTCCAGACGAAACATGCCCAGTTTCCAGGGACAGACCCGTCAACCCTAAGGGTGGCATATTTACAAATTCTCGACCATCCATCTTTACACAGGATACTTATATCACACCATGGTCTGGAGACTGAGAAAACAAAAATAAATATTATAAAAGCTATTTCAGTACAATGGAGGTAAAAGGTGCTACATCAGGCTATTATACAGCTAAAGGTATCAAGTCTTTAAAGGGGTACTCTGTGGAGATAAAACATTTTTTGTACTGTCCCTGCCCCCATAAACTATAAAGATGAGATGCCCAGTGCAGTTTTATTATCTTTATAACACTTAGGCTATGTGCCCACGTATGCAGAAAATACCTGACTAAAAACCGGACAACTTCTCAGGAAAAATGCATTTTTTTGTGCGTTTTTTACGCGTTTTTTCCGGAGTATCCACATTCTCATAGAATTTAGTTGGAAATAATTTTTTTTTTCCGCCAAATTAATGAACATGCTGCGCTTTTTTCCGCGATGCGTTTTTTTTGCGTAAAAAAACGCATCATGTGCACAAAAATTGTAGAATGCATTATAAGAATGGGATGCTTAATGTATGCGTTTAAGCGTTTTTTTCATGGAAAACCGCGCAAAAAACGCGAAAAACACGCTTACATGGGCACACAGCCTTATAATTCAAGGTGACAGCAGCTGCTCCTCACTGCTCTCCCCTTCCATTTGGGAAGTTACGTCACACAGCAATGTGAAGCTCCATGTTGTGAGTAACTGCCAGTCTGAGAAAAGGAAGCCAAGACCCCGTTCTCTGCAGAGAAACAGTTATCAGGAGACTGGCGGAAACAGCATGGTGCTGCACACTGCTGTAACGTTCCAGACGGAGGGGTGAACAGTGAGCAGCGGATGCTGTCACGCCAGCCCCGATAATGTCTCACTGTCCATAGGCAGTTATAATGAGGGCAATATGGGCTACCACCCAGGGCTCGAGGCTCTAGGTTGGCAAGGCCAGATTGCCCTCATGTTTTGTGGTGGCGTACAAATCCTGGCAAGGGAGCACTGCTGCAAACAATACAGAATGGCAGTGCAGCTTCAGAGGAGCTCATGTTGCCTCTACTGTGACATGGCAGCACGGGCATTGTACATATTTATATATGTTATCTGATTACCTATTAAGGATGCCTGGTCAGTTAGAGCAGTGGTAGGGCTACATAGGGGAATTCAATGAGGACCGGAGGGCACCATACTATTACAACTTAGGGTCCCAAACTTCGCTGTCAGGAAGGGAATTGTGAAGGGTAAAACTAGTCCCCATCTCCCTTCATTTCTATTCCTTTTTAAAATCACTTTTTCTGTGTGCATTTATATCTTTATGTATTGAGTGGTATTTTTGGCTTGGCATTTTCATTTTTTGCTCCCCTGCTTCCCAGAGACATAACTTTTTTTTTTTGGTCAAAAAGCCGTGTGAGCTTGTTTTTTGTGGGACGAGTTGTACTTTTAAACGACACCATTGGTTTTACCATGTCGTGTAACAGAAACCGGGAAAAAAATTCCAAGTGAGGTGAAATTGAAAAAAAAAAAAAAAAAAGCGCAATCTCACACTTTTGTTTGGCTTTTTTTTTTTTTTACTAGGTTCATGTAAATACTTATGTCCCCCCAAAAAATTGAGAAAAGTTTTCAAGGTGTGATACCTTTATTGGCTAACCAGAGAAATTATATTTGCAAGCAAGCTTTCAGGGCTCAGAGTACTAGGTTCATTAAATACTAAACCTGACCTGCCATTATGATTCTCCAGGTTACTACGGGTTCATAGACACCAAACAAAGGTTCTTTTTTATCTAAGTGGTGAAAAAAAATTTGTATAAAAAAAAGTTGCCATTTTCCGAAACCAGTAGCGTCTCCATTTTTCGGGATCTGGGGCCGAGTGACAGTTTATTTTTTGCGTGTCAATCTGACGTTTTTATTGATACCATTTTGGTGCAGATAAGTTCTTTTGATCGCCCGTAATTGTTTTATTTTGACTGGGGCAAAAGGGGTTGATTTTGAACTTCTATATTTTTTAAATCTTTTTTTTACCTTCTACCACCAGGCGGGGCTCATAGCAATCCAGCAATGACAAACACAAGGGTCTTCTCCTGACCCCAGGTTGTCATGCCAACTCATCAGCGACCCGCGGTCATATGACACCGGCGCAGATGGGAGAAGGGAATGACGCACTTCCTGCGCGTGCATGTTAAATGCTGCTGTCAGAGTTTGACAATGGCATTTAACTAGTTCAAAACAGCTGACATGTCCCGGTTTTGCGGTGGGCTCACCGCCGGAGGCCACATCAAAGCAAGGGTGTTGCCATAAGACGTATATTCCGTCCGATGGCAGAAAGGGGTTAAAAACATAACCGTAACAAAACCCCAAATAAGAAAACAACTGAAAGTACTAAATTAATAGCATAAAATTATGGTAACCATAATCCTGTTCAAAAAACTATGCTAATCCTCATGAAATTAATGTGTTTAAATTAAAAAAAAAAAAAAAAAACCTCTAAGGCCTCTTTCACACATCAGGTTTTCATCGTCAGGCGCGATCCGGCTCTTTTGACAAAAACCGGATCCGGCGAAATGCAATGCCGGATCCGGTTTCCCCCCCCAATGACTTGCATTAGCGCCGGATGGCCATGCGTTTCGTCCGGTCTTCACCGGATCCGGCAATGTGTCGCAATCCGGCGTCTGGAAAAAACGGCTACTGTAACTTTTTTTTTTGAGTCCGGCTTTTTCACACAATGAAAGTCTATGAGCGCCGCAATGTGTCTGATCCAGCGAAAGTCGGATCCGGTGGCCGGAGCATGCTCAGTAGCTCTGCCCACAGCACACATATATAAAACCATGACAGTGGGACCCTCAGCCACACTCAACATGCCACCCAAGACAGGAACCAGCCGCAGGAGACTACTGCACCACCAGCACCACCACCCCAAATGGAGCCAAGCGACCATGCGGCACAACCGGAGGGGAGTCCACCAGCAGATTACAGACGGTAATTATCAAAAACCCCCATTCCTCAAAACTAGGGCCATGGAATATCAAGATAATCATTGGCCCTTTGTTTCTCTTTATTCAATAGCCGCCCGAGAGATGCAGCAGCAGCGGCAGCAGAATCACCACCCACAGGAGTGGAGTCTGGCCAGCAGGAGGACACATCTTCTTCTGGGAGCCCTCCCTCACATTGTCAGCGTTTGACGGTAAGTTTTTATTTCCAAAATCCATCATCTCTAATATATGTCTAATCATTGGCTTTTATTTCAAAACAGGAATCACAAGCTGAAGAGGAGCTCCCAGAAGAAGAAGGAAAAGGTGGATAGACACCTGGAGTGGGCTCACAATTGGTACGTTTTTTGTATCAAACGCAGAAACACAACATCACACTACACACAACACATAGAAAACAATGTAGCGCAGACATCACACAGCAAACACATATGCCTACATCCAAACACAATTTTTTTTCTTTTCTTCTCTAGTCTTCCCAATCTGGGGCTCGGCCAAGAGGTCCTCGCAGTGCCTCCCAGGGTCGTCGGCGACAGCAACGCGGCGGTCTCCAGCGTGTAAGTATTATATTTTTGCTTTGTTTTGTTGTAAACTTTTTATTTCATTTATTAAAGTGCGGTGCATAATTTTGGTATTTTTCTCTTTCTTTAACAGCCTTCACAGCGTGCTCCCGACTCTGACGGTGAGGAGGGGAGGATTGACGTGGACCGCCTCATCGATCTGGTCAGAGAAAGGAAGCCGCTATGGAATATGGGTGACCGCCGCCATGCTGATGTGATAGTTACCCGACGGCTCTGGGAGGAAATCTGTTCGCTCCTTGTGGACCGCTGGGAGGACCTCGATGCTCAAGCCCAGATTAAAGAGCTTAAGTATATACAGTACCGGTTGCTTGATGTAAACCAGTGTTTCCCGAACTCCAGTCCTCGTGGTCCCCACGGATCATGTGTTCAGGATTTGTATTTACTATGGAAATCATGAAAACATGACCCGTGGGCACCACGAGGACTGGAGTTTGGGAAACACTGATGTTGTATACTAACCACTTTGTATTTTCTCGTTTCAGGGGAGAGAATTGTGAAGCGGTGGCGGTCTGTGAGGGATCGTTTCAAGAAGGAGTTCAATAAAGAGATGCGGGCCCCGAGTAGATCTGGAGGACGCAGGAGCAAGTACAAGTACGCATGAGCCCTGTCGTTCCTCTGGCATACAATGGTCACCATAAGGTAAATATTACACACAAAATGTAAAAAAAAAAAAAATGTTTACATGTCACTATTTTAATTGTTTTTTTTTTCTCTTTATTCCACAGCACGGTGAGCAGCACTCAGGAGCCAGCACGGTTGGACCCTTCTGAGGCGATCCCTGAGGAGACCGGCACCGATGGACACTGCGACCGCCCCAGTCAATAGGACCCACTATTTGGCTGTCAGAATACCAAAGGCACATTCAACCATTCTTCTTGCTCTTGTGAGGCGGTAATTAAAAATGCGTTTTGTTCTTGACAATCCTCTGCTACCGTACGGTTTCAAAAGGTGTTCTGACAGCTGGAAGGCTTCATCCCCTACACAGACAAATGGCATAGGTGGATCAGATGTTTGCGGCAGCGGTCTAGGGGATGGGAACTGGAAGGTGTTTCCATACAGTTTACGCCCCATGGCAGACAGTTTGAAAACTTGAGAGTCATTGGAGCGGCCATAGGCCCCAATATCAACAGCAATAAATTTGTATTCCACGTCAGCGATGGCCATGAGGACAATTGAAAAATATTTCTTGTAATTGAAATATTCCGATCCCAATCCTGCTGGCTTTACAATGCGGATATGTTTCCCGTCCACAGCGCCCAAGCAGTTCGGAAACTGACATATCTGTAGAAACTTTTCAGAAATTTCAATCCACCTCTGTGTTGTGGGCTCTGGTAAAAACTCTTCAACTAAGGACTCCCACAGTGCACGGCATGTGTGCTTCACTATTCCAGATATGGTGGAAATCCCGAGTCAGTACTGGAAATGCAGTGACGAAAGGGATTCTCCAGTTGCAAGAAATCTGTGGGGAATTAAAAATTAGTTTAAAATAACAGCATTACATACCAAAACTCAGCTATAACACTTGGAGATACAAACTACCACCAACAAGATTGCAGTGAAAGTGTGCTCTGATGCGAGCATATACAATAAAGGTGGCTTACCTTAAAGTCACCATCAGACGCTCTGCGGGTGAAACAGAGAAACGGCAATAGGTGTCCGATTTTCTTATGAGGTGTGCAATGCGCTCCACCAAGTAATCAAAATTCTTTATTTTCATCCGAACATATCCAAAAAATTTCTCCGGGTTTCGTCTAAGGTCCATGCAGAGTGTAGAATAGACCCCACGCGTCATTCTCTTGGCTGTGATGGGGTGGATCCATAAACGTCGTCTACGATGCCTGATGCGCTGCTGTCTCGCTCTCTCCTTCTCCAGAACAATCACCCTCAAACGATTCGCCTGTGCTGTAAAATCCGCCAAATTCTTCAAAATATTTCCAATAACATCCATCTTCGCCAGTCACTTGCTCTTCTCTCCAACCTGCACTTTCTCCTCCACAACCTGTCAAAGAAGGGTTGTAGGAACACGGTATATATAGTTTTTCAGTAGCCAATCCCATTCGGAAGGCCACAAGGGGCGTTTTTAAAAACCGGATCAGGTGTAATTCATCGAAAAACGGATGAACCGGATGAGATGGATCCGGTTTTGGCTGTCATGCGCAAGACGGATCCGGCAGAAAACCGGATCCGTCACATCCGGTTTTACATAACATTTGCCGGATCCGGCGCTCCGGCACGACGCCGGAACGCGTCTGACGGCGAAAACCTGATGTGTGAAAGTATATATACATATATATATATATATATATATATATATACACACACATATATATATATATATATATATATATATATACACATACACACAATCTATATACATATATCTCTATCTATATACACACACACACTTCACACCTTTCAAAATTTAGGGTCACTTAGAAATTTCCTTATTTTTGAAAGGAAAGCACAATTTTTTCCAATGAAGCTAACATTAAATGATTCAGGAATACCCTCTATACATTGTTAATGTGGTAAATGACAATTCTAGCTGCAAACATCTGGTTTGTAATGCAATATCTTCATAGGTGTAGAGAGGCCCATTTCCAACAACCATCACTCCAGTGTTCTTATGGTACTTTGTGTTTGCTAACTGTGTAAGAAGGCTAATGGACAGTTAGAATACCCTTGAAAGCTCTTGTGTAAGTATTTTAGCAAAGCTGAAAACAGTTTGGCTGATTAGAGAAGCTATAAACCTGACCTTCCTTTGAGCTAGCAGAGAATCTGGAGCATTACATTTGTTGGTTCCATTAAACTCTCAAAATGGCAAGAAAAAAAAACAAACTTTCATTTGAAACTCGACAGTCTATTCTTCTTCTTAGAAATGAAGGGTATTCCATGTGAGAAATTGCCAAGAAACTGAAGATTTCCTACAACGGTGTGTACTACTCCCTTTAGAGGAGAGCACAAACAGGCTCTAACCAGAGTATAAAGAGAAGTGGGAAGACCCGCTGCACAATTGAGCAACAAGACAAGTATATTGAGAGTCTGTAGTTTGAGAAATCAACGCCTCACAGGTCAACTGGCAGCTTCATTAATTAGTACACGCAAAACGCCAGTGTCACTGTCTACAGCAGTGGTTCCCAAACTCCAGTCCTCACGGACCCCAAAAGGTCATATTTTCACGATTTCCATAGTGTTACGCATGTGAGAGAATTCCTGATGCCTTCATGATACCTCCATCACCTGTGAAATACTAAGGAAATCCTGACAACATGACATGAGGGGTCCGCAAGGACTGGAGTTTGGGAACCACTGGTCTATAGTGAAGAGGCGACTCTGGGATGCTGGCCTTCAGGGCAGAGTGGCAAAGAAACAGCTACATGTGAGACAGGCTAATCAAAGGAAAAGATTAATATGGGCAAAAGAACACACAGACATTGGGCAGAGGAAGATAGAAAAAAAGTGTTATGGACAGACTAAAGCTACTTTCACACATCAGGTTTTCGCCGTCAGGCGCGTTCCGGCGTCGTGCCGGATCCGGCAAATGTTTTGTAAAACCGGATGTGACGGATCCGGTTTTCTGCCGGATCTGTCTTGCGCATGACAGCCAAAACAGGATCCGTCTCATCCGGTTCATCCGGTTTTCGATCCGTTTTTCGACAGATTACGCCGGATGCGGTTTTTAAAAAGGCCCCTTGTGGCCTTCCGAACGGTATTGGTTACTGATAAACTATATATACCGTGTTCCTACAGCCCTTCTTTGATAGGTTGTAGAGGACAAAGTGCAGGTTGGAGAGAAGAGCAAGTGACTGGCAAAGATGGATGTTGTGATTGGAAATATTTTGAAGAATTTGGCGGATTTTACAGCACAGGCGAATCGTTTGAGGGTGATTGTTCTGGAGAAGGAGAGAGCGAGACAGCAGCGCATCAGGCATCGTAGACGACGTTTATGGATCCACCCCATCACAGCTAAGAGAATGACGCGTGGGGTCTATTCTACACTCTGCATGGACCTTAGACGAAACCCGGAGAAATTTTTTGGATATGTTCGGATGAAAATGGAGAATTTTGATTACTTGGTGGAGCGCATTGCACACCTCATAAGAAAATCGGACACCTATTGCCGCTTCTCTGTTTCTCCCGCAGAGCGTCTGATGGTGACTTTAAGGTAAGCCACATTTATTGGATATGCTCGCATCAGAGCACACTTTCACTGCAATCTTGTTGGTGGTAGTTTGTATCTCCAAGTGTTATAGCTGAGTTTTGGTATGTAAAGCTGTTATTTTAAACTAATTGATTGTTTTTTAATTCCCCACAGATTTCTTGCAACTGGAGAATCCCTTTCGTCACTGCATTTCCAGTACAGACTCGGGATTTCCACCATATCTGGAATAGTGAAGCACACATGCCGTGCACTGTGGGTCTCCTTAGCTGAAGAGTTTTTACCAGAGCCCACAACAGAGAGGTGGATTGAAATTTCTGAAAAGTTTCTACAGATATGTCAGTTTCCGAACTGCTTGGGCGCTGTGGACGGGAAACATATCCGCATTGTAAAGCCAGCAGGATCGGGATCGGGATATTTCAATTAGAAGAAATATTTTTCAATTGTCCTCATGGCCATCGCTGACGCGGAATACAAATTTATTGCTGTTGATATTGGGGCCTATGGCCGCTCCAATGACTCAAGTTTTCAAACTGTCTGCCATGGGGCGTAAACTGTATGGAAACACCTTCCAGTTCCCATCCCCTAGACCGCTGCCGCAAACATCTGGTCCACCTATGCCATTTGTCTGTGTAGGGGATGAAGCCTTCCAGCTGTCAGAACACCTTTTGAAACCGTACGGCAGCAGAGGATTGTCAAGAACAAAACGCATTTTTAATTACCGCCTCACAAGAGCAAGAAGAATGGTTGAATGTACCTTTGGTATTCTGACAGCCAAATGGCGGGTCCTATTGACTGCGATCAACCTCAAGACAGAAACTGTTGACGAGGTGATCAAAGCTTGCGTGGTACTCCACAATTTTGTTATCTGCAAGGAACCCATTTCCATTGAGGACACCTCTGAAGAAACCACCTTGCAAGATTACCAGAACATTACCACTAGAAGTTCTGTGACGGTTTCAGTAATGAGGGACAATTTTGCACAATACTTTGTCGCTTCAAGGCAGAATAGACTGGCAGCATGACAGAGTATGAAAGACTTGTGCCCTAACCAAACTTGTGTACCTTCTGTACCAACAGTATATACCTTTTGCCAACCAAAGTTGGCTATCTTGTCCTGGTTTAACTATTTTTACCTTTAGGCCACAGGTGTGTACCTGGTTGTGTTTTATGCAAAGTATTTCACCTTTTAACAAAAGTTGTGTACATTGTTAGGAAATCACCAACAAGATACACAACTTTTTAGGTGAAATACTTTGCTTCAAACACAACCAGAAACACAACTGTGGCAAAAAGGTAAAATTTATTTACCTTTTACCTACAGTTATATACCTGGTTTTGAAAACCTTTTTACCTTTTAAATACCCTGTATTTAACCTTTTTTTACCATATTTCACAGCAGAAAGAAATGACAACCAGTGTAAAATAATTAAACTTTTATTGAAAATTTTTTTTTTTTTTTTAGAATACTTTTTTGAAATTTAAAAAACTTTTTTAATAAACCTTTTAAACCAGAAAATTGGTCATTTATTTAAAAACACACATTTTTATAAATTTGTGTAGTGTGGGGTGGAAATACTGCTGGAGGGGCTGCGGGACACTTCGACACTGGGAGTGTGGAGAGAGGACTGGGATCATGGTGGGGAAGGAACAGTTAGAGGTGAAGGTGTGGAAAAAGCTAGAGAATGGGTGGACATGTGGAAGGCAGAAGAGGTTGGGCAGGGACTGTAGGAGCAGATGATGTCGATGGAAAGTGGTATGGGGAAGGAGTTTGGTAAGGGGCAGGTTGCTGGAAGTGGGGAGATGTCTGGTAATGGGGAGGTTGCTGGTACTGGGGAGGTGGCTGGTATGTAACAGGAGGGGGAGGAGGGAAAGTGGCTGGAGGGGGTGCAGGAACTACTGGGGTGGGAGGAGGAGGTTGGGAGGTAACGTGCTGGAGAGCACCGTGGCACGAATGAATTACATGCATCTGCTGGCTAGGAGAGAGCGTTTCCATGCGCTCCACAACAGACCTGAAAAAGGTATGGTTTGGCGAAGATCTTGCTTCTGAATGCATGGTTTGCAGAAGTGTCTTCACCTCCAGAATGCTGGAGTTGATCTGCTGAAAGCCTGCGGAGATTTGCTCTGACAAGACTTTTAGACAGTTCTGGAAAGATGCATTCAGATGCAAGAACTCTGGCGCAAAAGTCTTTGCCTGACCCCTCTGCCGCCCAGTACCCGCAGGTGTACTAGAGGTGGCAGGGGCAGAAGGGTGGGGTAAAGGGAAAGCGATCTCCTCACCAGTAGCTCCATGTAATGTTGTCGGCCACGATGCTCCTGCGCTGGTGGATGAGACAGATGGGTCTAATGTGTGGGAAGGCTGGGAAGGTGCAGATGTACCGGGGCGGTCGAAGTGTCCCTCGGTGCCGGTCTCCTCAGGGATCGCCTCAGAAGGGTCCAACCATGCAGGCTCCTGAGTGCTGCTCCAGCTCTCTGGAATGCACTTCCCCAGACGATCAGACTGATACCTAGCCCCGACCTATTCAAGTGCGCTTTGAAAACCCATCTCTTCAAACAAGCCTACCACATCAACTACTCAGTAAACTAACTTTACCCTGTTCCCTCCTTCCAAATATTATTCTGAATCTGCACCCTACTATTCATCTGTCTCCACTCCCTCCATGCACACGATAACTGCACTTGATACTTGACTAATGCACTTAAACACACGGGCTGATGACTGGATCATGCAGCTTTATATGAAAATCCATATTATAATTGCCAGACCTGAAATAACAAGCACTTCTAACCTACTGTGTCCCCCCATTTCCTTGTAGATTGTAAGCTTGCGAGCAGGGACCTCACTCCTAATGTCACTGTTTAAATTGTCTTAAGTTGTATTGAGTTTATTGTCTGTACATGTCCCCGCTTAATTGTAAAGTGCTGCGGAATATGTTGGCGCTATATAAAAATTATTATTATTATTAGAATTCCACACAGAGTTCTAGCAGCAGACATCTCTACAACAACTGTTAAGAGGAGACTTTGAGCAGCAGGCCTTCATGGTAAAATAGCTGCTAGGAAACCACTGCTAAGGACAGGCAACAAGCAGAAGAGACTTGTTTGGGCTAAAGAACACAAGGAATGGACATTAGACCAGTGGAAATCTGTGCTTTGGTCTGATGAGTCCAAATTTGAGATTTTTGGTTCCAACCACCGTGTCTTTGGGCGACTCAGAAAAGGTGAACGGATGAACTAGTTCCCACCGAGAAGCATGGAGGTGGTGTGATGGTGCTTTGCTGGTGACACTGTTGGGGATTTATTCAAAATTGAAGGCATACTGAACCAGCATGGCTACCACAGCATCTTGCAGCGGCATGCTATTCCATCCGTTTGCGTTTAGTTGGACCATCATTTATTTTTCAACAGGACAATAACCCCAAACACACCTCCAGGCTGTGTAAGGGCTATTTGAACAAGAAGGAGAGTGATGGGGTTCTACGCCAGATGACCTAGCCTCCACAGTCACCAGACCGGAACCCAATCGAGATGGTTTGGGGTGAGCTGGACCGCAGAGTGAAGGCAAAAGAGCCAACAAGTGCTAAGCATCTCTGGGAACTCCTTCAAGACTGTTGGAAGACCATTTCCTGTGACTACCTCTTGAAGCTCATCAAGAGAATTCCAAGGACTCGTGTGCAAAGCAGTAATCAAAGCAAAAGGTGGCTTCTTTGAAGAACCTAGAATATAAGACATATTTTCAGTTGTTTCACAACCCCCATCTGTGGACGTCAGGCATTCAGACCATCCACACGGAATCGCTTTCTAACCGTTTGTGGAGACACATGCACATTTGTGGCCTGCTTCTCCTGTTCCTCCTTGCACAAAGACAGAGGTAGCGGTCCTGCTGCCGGGTTATTGCCCTCCTACAGCCCCCTCCACGTCTCCTGGTGTACTGACCTGTCTCCTGGTAGCGCCTCCAGCCTCTGGACACTACGCTGACGGACACAACAAACCTTCTTGCCACAGCTCGCATTGATGAGCCATCCTGGATGAGCTGCACTACCTGACCCACCTGTGTAGGTTGTAGAGTCAGTCTCATGCTACCACAAGAGTGAAAGCACAACCAACATTCAAAACCAAAACATGAGCCAGAAAGCACTGGTACTGAAATGTGGTCTGTGGTCCCCACCTGCAGAACCGCTCCTTTATTGAGGGTGTCTTGATAATTGACAATAATTTCCATCTGTTGTCTATTCCATTTGCACAACAGCATGTGAAGTTGATTGTCAATCAGTGTTGCTTCCTAAGGCAGGAGTCACACTAGCGGGGGGGGGGAATCTTATTGCAATCGTCCCAATGTTATTCTATGGTGTCACTCCCATCAGATTTTTTTTCGGATCTTTTCCTCGGACCGAGACAATCACAGTGGAAACTCCCCCACAAATAACACCATTTTGGAAACTAGAGCCCCCAAGGAACTTATCTAGATGTGTGGTGAGCACTTTGAACCCCCAAGGTTTTCACAGAATTTTATTATCATTTTTTCCACAAACATGATCTTTTAGTCCCCAATTTTTTTATTTTCCCAAGGGTAACAGGAGAAATTGGACCCCAAAAGTAGTTTTGCAATTTGTCCTGAGTAGGCAGATGCCCCATATGTGGGGGTAAAACACTGCTTGGGTGCATGGCAGAGCTTGGAAGGGAAGGAGCACCATTTGACTTTTTCAATGCAGAATTGGCTAGAATTGAGATCAGACACCATGTTGCATTTGGAGAGCACCTGATGTGCCCAAACAGTGGAAAACCCCAATTCTAACTCCAACCCTAACCCCAACACACCCCTAACCCTAGTCTCAGCCCTAACCATAGCCCAAAAATGGGATACATTTTTTAAAACTTTATTATTTTTCCCTAGCTAAGGGGGTGATAAAGGGGGGTTTGATTTACTATTTATAGCGGGTTTTTATGTTTGGCAGCTGTCACACGCTAAAAGACGCTTTTTATTGTAAAAATAGTTTTTGCATCACCACATTTTGAGAGCTATAATTTTTCCATATTTTGACCCACCGAGTCATGTGAGGTCTTCTCTTTTGCGGGACGAGTTGACGTTTTTATTGGTACCATTTTCGGGCACGTGACATTTTTTGATCGCTTTTTATTCTGATTTTTGGGACGCAGAAAGAACAAAAACCAACATTTCATGAATTTCTTTTGAGGGGTGCGTTTACACAGTTCCGCATGCGGTAAAATTGATAAGACGCTTTTATTCTTCGGCTCATTACGATTACAGCGATACATCACTTTTGTCGTTTATGTTTTGACCCTTTTATGCAATGAAAAGAATTTTATATAAAAAATAATTATTTTTGCATCGCTTTATTCTGCGAGCTATAACTATTTTTTCACGGGACAAGATGACGTTTTCAGCGTTTATATCAGTCTTTTTGATTGCGCGTTATTGCACTTTTTGTTCGGCGGTATGATAATAAAGCATTATTTTTTGCTTTGTTTTTTATTTTTATTTTTTAAGGTGTTTGCTAAAGGGGTTAACTAATGGGACAGTTTTATAGGGCGGGTCGTTACAGACGCAGCAATACTAAATGTGTGTAGTTTTATGGTTTTGTTTCTTTTATTTCCAAAAAAATGAATTAGGGAATTTTTTTTAATTAGCGCTTTATTATTTTTACACTTTTTTTTAACTTTATTATACTGTCCCAGGGGGAACATCACAGTAATGTGACAGATCGCTGATCTGTCACATCACAGATCGCTGTGACAGATTAGCGATCTGTCACAGGCAGTGCTGGAGGCTACCTCATGCCGGCGCTTTGCAGACATGAGGAAGCCGGCTCCCTGCAGGCCCCCGAAGATCCCCGCCGCCATTTTGGATCTGGGGACCTACAGGGAAGGAGGCCCCCGGAGCAGCGCAGCACATTGCACTGCTCCGGGGGGCTCAGGGAAGAACGGAGGGAGCCCCTTCTCTGCCGATGCTTCACTAAACCCCTGGTACACTGCGATCGTGTTTGATCGCAGTGTGCCAGGGGTTAACGTGTCGGGGGCGGTCCGTGATCACCCATGACACAGTGCCGGGTGTCAGCTGTGATAATCAGCTGACACCCAGCCGCGATTAGCGGCGCTCCCCCCGTGAGCGCCGCTGATCGCTAAGACATACTATCCCGTCCATGGGCATAGGGGCCCGGGTCCCATGGACGGGATAGTACGTCAGATGGCAGAAAGGGGTTAAACTGTTGATAACATAGCCATGTGTGGTCTTAACACTTGTGTTTTGGTTTACATTGCAGTGACAGATGTGAAGAGGCGTTGGCGCAGCTGTCAGGACACATAGGAGGGTGAGACAGCGGAGGGCCCGTAGTGGAGCGGTTGCAACCACCAAGAGGAAATACCTCTACTTCGACCACCTAGATTTTCTTGTTCCTGTGATGGATCTGAGACCTTAAGTGCAAGGTTTAATTTTTTAGTTTTTATTTGTAAAAGCAAAAATATTAAGTACATTTTTTTTTACATTGTAGTACCGAGTCAAACCTTACAGAAAGGGAGACGGGTTCCGATTCTGAGGTGATGATAGATCCAGTGTCTGATGTTGCTGTAGGGTCTGGCCCATCTGCAGAACTTTCAAGAGCCACACGCCCACCACAAAGATCACCACCAGAATCTGCTAGCCAGCCAGCACAACATGAGGACCAGGGCAACAGTAGCAGCCCCACCATGCCACTGGATACCTCGCCACAGCCTTCTGCCCTACCACGACGAGGCCAGCGCAGGAGAGAAGGAGCAGCTTCGGGAACAAGGAGGCAGGTGGACCGAGGTGTCTTGGACTACATGTCTACAGCTGCTCATGATGATGGGGAGGAGGCTTATGGGCGCAATCTGGCACAGCACTTCAGGGCAATTCCCCGTGGGTACAGGCTGCGTACCAGAGGGGCTCTCCAAATAGTTCTTGATGCAAGCGCACCACCCAATAATCCCAGCACTGTCTTTCAATTTTTGGAAAGGTGGCAGCTGTCGGCAGAAAGTCAAATACACAGGCTGGGTGGACATGAAGTGTCAACTCAAGCATCCTTGGAACCTCTTCCAGCTCCGCCATGGGTGCCAACACCTCCGACTCAGCCGGCACACATACAGAATGTGGCTCCACAGATAGAATATATGGGCCAGGGCGCACATGCACAATATGGCCACTTTAACTTACACAATGTTGGAGGGTGGCCCCAACATGGGTATGTTAGACATGGCCATATTGGGGGATATGGGCAATTTGGGCAGCCTTACCATCAGGACTACCCCCACCAATTTCCTAATTACCCCTACCCAAACCCACAAATTGATCCTGCCAGGATGCAACAGATGCCAGAGCCAACTGGCAGCGCACAGGGGGACAGTGATTTGGCCCAGCAACCAAGGCCAAATGTCCAAGCAGGTTCCCCACCTTCACCACCCCCAACCTACCATAACTTGTAGGTTTGGCTTTGTTACTCTTTTTTGGGGGGGTTTTATACAGTATGTATATTTTTTGGGTTAGATTTTGACATAATAATGTGCTGCTAACATTATGCCATATGTTACTAATATGGTTATTTTCTTTTGGCATTATAAAAAAAAAAAAAAACAAGTAATAAACTTGTTAAAATTCACAATGTGTGCTTGTTCATGTTCGGACATGTTCTGTAATGTGTTAGATACATCTAAAACACTAAAGTAGTCACAAAAACACACAAAAGGTCAAGCAAAAAATCTTTATGAGAACACAACCAAACCACTACATAGATAAGTCATCATCTTGCCAGGGAGTAGCACCCTGAGGTGTAAGAAAATAAGTAGTGAACACATCACGTACTTTGAGTCCAGAGATTGGACGACGGGGTGGGTTCACAAGTGGCCTAGGCCTACACACATTGCCAGACTCAACTTCAGAATCATCATGTGAGGGGCAATCATGAATTCATGTGAAGTTATGTAGGACCACACAGGCTTTAATAACTTCATTTACATTAGCTTCACTCAGCTGAATGGTGGACTGTAGGACTCTCCATTTGGCCGAAAGAATACCAAAAGGCACACTCCACCAGTCGCCGAGCACGTGATAGGCGCAAGATAAATATTCGACACCGGTGGTCAAGGTTTCGTCGTGGATATGGCTTCATGACATGTCGCCTCATCTGCTACAAGAACATAAGGAACCGGTTCCAGATTGGAGTCTGGAAGCTGACGTGGTGGTGGTAGGTCCAGCTGATTATTACGCAGCCGCCGACCCATAATGGAAGAATTGAAGACTCTGCAGTCTCCAGTTCTTCTATAGGCCCCAATATCTACAATTATAAACCTGTAGTGAGTGTCGACCAGGGACAACAATACTAAAGAAAAATATTGTTTGTAATTATAGAATTGGGACCCAGAGTTTGGCGGCTTACGTACACAGATGTGCTTCCCATCCAGGGCTCCAATACATTGTGGAAACTGGCACGTGGCCTCAAATCCACGGGAGATACGCAACAATTCTGCCATTAGCACATGATGGAGTCTGGACCAGATTTCTGAGCAGGTAGACCGGACAATGCCAGATATTGTGGATTTCCCGATTAAAAATTCTAAATGCAGACCAGTATATGAAATGCCAGTTGAAAGGAAGCTAAAAAGAAAAAAAAACCATGAGTACACAGCCCAACAAACAACAGATAAAGCTTTAATCAAAGTTATAGTGTATCAATTCTAAAGTATGCATGGTCAACATTAAATTACAAGCCATGGCTTGGTTCAGTAATACACAAGCATATAATGTATCTTGGGAAATGTGCTTGTAAATATTAAATGGCCAAAATCTATAAGGTTCAAGGTCTGTAAATGAAATATGCTAGTTCACACATCAACATATTGCTTTAAGACATACCGTAAGGTTAGGAGAAGCCGCTCCTCTGCAGAAATTGCTTTGCGCATCCTCGTGTCCTGAAACGTGATCCCAGGGCGCACAATCTCCAGCAAAAGATCAAATGTAGGAAGGTCATCCGACAATATCGAAAGAACTTCTCCGGATGGCTACACAGAGATGAATAGAGACGGTGGAAATGGCCTTTAGAGATCCTGCGCAACAAAAGCAGATGGACCAACATTCGTCTACGCCTCCTCGGATCGATAATCACAGGGTATGGCTCACCAAAACGTTGGGATATAACCCAATAGAAAAGAACACGCTCAGTGGTGTTAAAAGTCAGCCCCCGTCTGTCATGTTTAGCACAAAGCAGAGCTAACAAAATCCAAGCACTTACTATGGCAAAGGTAGCAGGCTCCCACCTGTTGTAGAGCCCATAAATATAGGGCTGGATGATAATTTAAATTAGTTTCAGGCCTAAAAAACTTTATTTGTCCATTTTGCAAGCCTCCGAGAAAATATCGCCAGACAGATGTCAAACGGATGCTTACATGCGAATAAAATCGGATCATCGCAGGAAATTCGATGACAGACAGATCACTGTTCATGAAACATTTGTCCGATGTTGGTCCGTAAAAATAGGACCGATTTTTTTTATCGTTGTGTGCGACGCCGGCCTAAGTGAACAGTTTGTTTCACAGAAGTTTGATTTACTTAGAGTTATATTCTGCTGTTTAAGTGTTCCCTTTATTTTGTGAGCAGTATATATATATTTTTTTTCCTGTAGGAAAATGGCGCCGCCTTCGCAGAAGCAGCTATTGGATCACAGATAGATGCTACTGTGCAGGCGTGGTCGGTGCCATTTTCAAACTGATTTTTTTTTTTTTTATGAATTTAACCCGTTTCTGACTTTGGACACAATAGTACATCCAAGGTCAGATCCCCTGCTTTCATCAGGGCTCCAGCGGTGAGCCCACATCAAAGCCGGGACATGTCAGCTGTTTTGAACAGTTGACGTGCCCGCAATAGGCGCAGGTGGAATCGCGATCCACCAGCGCCTATTAATTAGTTAAATGCCGTTGTCAAATGCTGGCAGCGGCATTTAACAAGCGTTTCCGGGTGCCTGGCCAGAAATACGCACATCGCCTCCCCCCAGTCACGTGATTGGGGTTAGAGATGCATTGGCATAACAACCAGAGGTCTCCTAGAGATCTCTATGGTTGTTGATGCCGGATTGCTATGAGTGCCACCCGGTGGTCGGCGCTGATAGAAATGCTGTAATTCTGCTACATATAGGCGATATGATCATCGCCTCTATGTAGCAGAGCCAATCAGGTTGTGGCAGCTCCTAGCCTCCCATGGAGACTATTGAAGAATGCCAAAATTTAAAAAAAGTGTTTAAAAAATATGAAATAGTAAAGTTTAAATAACCCCCTTTTTAAAATAAAAAAAAAACAAAAAACATTCACACATACACATTAGGAAACGCTGCATTCAGAAACACCCGATCAACAAAAAAAAAAAAATCGTTAAAACGCCAGAATTACGGTTTTTTGGTCGCCACGACATCACATTAAAATGCAATAACGGGCAATCAAAACATCGTATCTGGACATAAATGTTATCATTAAAAACCTCAGCTCGGCATGCAAAAAATAAGCCCTTACGCAACCCCAGATCATGAAAAATGGAGACGCTACAGGTATCAGAAAATGGCGCAATTTTTTTTCTAACCCCTTTCTGATATCCGACGTACTATCCCGTCCACGGTACCTGGGCCCATATGACCGGGGTAGTACGTCACCGCGATCAACGGCGCTCACGGAGGGAGAGCCGCTGATCACAGCCGGGTGTCAGCTGATTATCACAGCCGGCACTGTGTGTCCACGGACCGCCCCCGGCACATTAACCCCTGGCATAATGCGATCAAACATGATCGCAGTGTACCGGGGGCACAGGGAAGCATCGGGCATGGAGGGGGCTCCATGCGTGCTTCCCTAAGACCCTTGGAGCAGCGCGATGTGCTCACTCTTCTCCGAGGGTCTCCTCCCTGCAGGCCCCCAGATCCAATATGGCCGTGGGGGCCTTCGGGGTCCTGCTGAGAGCAGGCACTGAGAAAGCCTTTGCAGCGCCTGTCAGATCGCTGATCTGACACAGTGCTGTGCAAAATGACAGATCAGCGATCTGACACTATTATATTGTCCCGGGGGGGGGGGAAGGGGACACATTAAAATAAAGTTTAAAAAAAAATCATGTGTAAAAATAAAAAATTCCCCAATAAATTCTTTTTTGTAAATTAAAAAAAAAAAATAAAAATACACATTTAGTATCGCCGCGCCCATAACGACCCACCCCATAAAACTGTCCTACTAGTTAACCCCTTTAGTGAACCACAAAAAAAAAAAAAAAGCAGCAGAAAACAATGCTTTATCATCATACAGCCGAACAAAAAGTGCAATAACGCGTGATCAAAATGACGGATATAATTAACCATGGTACCTCTGAAACTGTCATCTTGTCCCGCAAAAAATAAGCCGCCACACAGCGTCATCAGCGAAGTTTAAAAAAAAAAAAAAGTTATAGCTCGCAGAATAAAGCTATGCAAAAATAGTTATTTTTTAAATAAAATTGTTGTAATTGTATAAAAGCGCCAAAATTGAACAAATTGTATACCTTGAACTTGCTTTGAAATGCTGCTTCTTTTCAATTCTGTATGTTATTGAAACCAATAAAATATATTTCAAAAAAAAAAAAAAAGCGCCAAACCATAAAAAAATGATATGAGGCATCGCTATAATCATACTGACCCGAAGAATAAAACTGCTTTATTAATTTTTCCACACACACACGTTTTTGCATACGTTTGCGTTATTTATGCGCATGCATTCTCTAGGTGTACCATTTCACAGGAGGAAAATCCTTGAAAAATCCTTGAAACAGACTCCACCAATGTTTCTTTGTGTAGGGGTGGTTTAAACCAGTGTTTACTCTTAAAACTCATACGTACGCATGTCCATGCGCAGGCCTGCGTTCCCATAGACTAATACGTTGTATCGACGCTTTCCGTGCGCATGTGTTTTTTTGACGCCTTTAGACACAGCTGAAAACGCATACGCACGAAAACGCAGACGAGTGCATGCAAACGCAAGACCATGCGTACGCCATGTTAAACATAGGTACGCATGATCGATGCGCACGATGCGCTGCGCAAAAAAACGCTAATGTGAAACCAGCCTTAGAGGACTAAGGATCTTGCTGCCACCCTCACAGTCTTTCCAGAGGCATCGGCTAAAAAGCCCATTGCCTTTTGGAGAAGGGGAAGGGAGTTTAGAATCTCTTCCCAGAGGTCCCCTGAGAGGGGTGCTCCTCTAACGTGCGAAGCCAGAGAGATAAGGCCCTGGCGACGCATGTAGAGGCTACATTTGCTTTGAACAAATTAGTAGAAGCTTCCCAAGACTTTTTAGGTGGCTTTCTATTACGATCCATAAGATCTTTCAAATGGGAAGAATCCTGGAAAGGGAGGGACGTTTTCTTGATCATTTTAGAGACCTGGACGTCTATCTTAAGGATCTCCCAAATAGAATTGTCGCCTTCGAGGGGAAAGCGATTCTTTAACTCAGAGGGTACGCTAAGTCCCTTCTCAGGGGACGCCCAATCATGGAATATAAGATTTTCAACATTTTCGTGAATCGGAAACCCTTTACCTCTGGGTTTCAGCCCCCCAAACATATCATCCTTAACTGAGAACTTGACCTCCTCCTCCTCAACCCCCATGATGTTTTTCACCATGGAGACCAGCTCTTCCATATCCTCAGAAGAGAGGTAGTATTTTTTCCTATCAGGTTTAGGGGTTGATGTGGAATCCTCATTCTCCCAAATATCCTCAGACCCTGAGGTACGAATTTCACCCGAGTCTGAGTCGGTTTCCGTAGGTGCCATTTTACTCTTTTTAGGGAGAGGGGGATGCGGCACCGCGGTCTGGGAAAAGGCTGCAATGGAGGTCTTTACCTCCTGCTTAATGAGTGTTTTGATACTGTCCAGGAAGGAGGGCTGTTTGGTACATAATATGTCCTGCGTACAAGGTGGAGCAGCTTCTTATAATCAGAGGGAAGCCTAGATCCACAAACACCACACTTGTGGCTGGGTTTATTCTTTGGGGCAGAGACCTTTTCTCGCTAAAGAGAGAGAGAAGGTATACTAAATGACCCATGCCACCAATGCCTGGACAGTAAGAGACCGGCCCGAATACTCACAGTAGGAGGGGCAACTCTGGGCTCCGCAGACGCAGCTGTCAAAGGTTTGTCCCCGTCCATAGTCAGCTCACCAGTCACGCAGACAGATACACTGCGCCTTACCTGGAGCTCCTGACCCGGATATAAAGGAGTCCTCCAGCGTTATATCCGGGTCAGGAGGAACCTTATGGAACGACCCTGGATGCGAATTGAAGCACCGGAGCCCTCTGATCCCCCCAGGCGCCTGGAACGCAAAGGACGAGAACCGGAAGTGCGCCGCAACGTCACTTCCGGTGCGCACGGGCCCCGGCACTCGGCAGCATGTGGGGGAGGAGCATGTCGAGGAGCTACGGGAGGACCCCGGCCGCACATCCCTGCCCCGCTTTACCCCCGAAGAGGCGCGGGAGGGGTGGAAAGAGGTCCTGAGTCACATGGCCCATGAAGATGGGAGCAGCCACCTGGAGGAGAGCCCCCGACCTCGGCTGCCCGGCGTGGAAAGGTATCTTAGGAGCTCCGATCGCCGGCACCATCTGTAATGACCTCATCATGCCCCAATGGGGGACAGGAAAAACACTGAAGTTAGCAGGAAGGGGAGGATTATTTAACCTCTTTGTGTTTCCTGTCCCCCATTAGGGCGGGGAGACATCCTCCCAAGGTAACTGTCGTGGAAGGTGACTGGAGAAATGCTGTTTTTTGTTCATTCTGCGTCCCAAAAATCAGAATAAAAAGCGATTAAAAAGTCACGTGCCCGAAAATGGTACCAATAAAAAAAAAAGTCAACTCGTCCCGCAAAAAATAAGACCTCACATGACTCAGTCAAAATACGGAAAAATTATAGCTCTCAAAATGTGGTGATGCAAAAACTATTTTTACAATAAAAAGCATCTTTTAGCGTGTGACAGCTGCCAAACATAAAAACCTGCAACAAATAGTAAAATCAAACCCCCCTTTATCACCCCCTTAGTTAGAGAAAAATAATAAAATTCAAAAAAAATATTTCCATTTTCTCATTAGGGTTAGGGCTGAGCTGAGATTAGGGTTAGGGGTGGAGTTAGAATTGGGGGTTTCCACTGTTTAGGCACATCAGGGGCTCTCCAAATGCAACATGGCGTCCTCTCTCAATTCCAGCCAATTCTGCGTTGAAAAAGTCAACCTGTGCTCCTTCCCTTCCAAGCTCTGCCATACGTCCAAACAGTGGTTTACTCCCACATATGGGGTATCCGCGTACTCAGGGCTAACTTTTGGGATCCAACTTCTCCTGTTATCTTTGGGAAAATAAAAAAATTGGGGAATAAAAGATCATGTTTGTGGAAAAAATATGATGTTTTTATTTTCACGCCCGGGTGTTATAAACTTGTGTTAAGCACTTGAGGGTTCAAAGTGCTCACCACACATCTAGATAAGTTCCTTGAGAGGTGTCTAGTTTCCAAAATAGGGTCACTTGTGGGGGGTTTCCACTGTTCAGGCACATCAGGGGCTCTCCAAACACGACATGGCGCCTGATCTCAAGTCCAGCCAATTTTGCGTCAAACGGTGCTTCATCCCTTCCGAGCTCTGCCATACACCCAAAACAGTGATTTACCCCCACATATGAAGTATCAGCGAACTCAGGATAAATTGCACAATAACTTTTGGGGTCCTGTTTCCCTTGGGAAAACAACTGGGGGTGAAAAGATCATTTTTGGGAAAAAATTTGTTTTAATTTTACGGCTGTACGTTATAAACTTATGTGAAGCCCATGGGAGTTCAAAGTTCTCACCACACATCTAGATAAGATCCTTGGAGGGGTCTAGTTTCCAAAATGGTGTCATTTGTGGAGGATTTCCACTGTTTAGGCACATCAGGGGCTCTCCAAATGTGATATGGTGTCAAGCCAATTCTGCGCTGAAAAAGTCAAACGGCGCTCATTCCCTTCAGAGCTCTGCCATGCGCCCAAACAGTGGATTACCCCCACATTTCAGATATCAGCGTACTCAGGACAAACTGCACAATAACTTTTGCAGTCCAAGTTCTCCTGTTACCCTTGGTAAAATTAAAAAAAAAAAATTGGACCTGAAGTAATTTTTTTGTGAAAAAAAGTTAAATGTTCATTTTTTTAAAAAACATTAAAAAAATTCCAGTGAAGCACCTGAAGGGTTAATTAACTTCTTGAATGTGGTTTTGAGTACCATCAGGGGTGCAGTTTTTAGAATGGTATCTTCTATCATATAGACCCATCAATGTGACTGTGTGTGATGTGGTCCCTTAAAAAAAAAAAAAAAAAAAAAAAAAAAGTGTTGTAAAAATGAGAAAAATAACTGGTCAACTTCCTTATAACTTCCTAACAAAAAAAAAAAATTTGGTTCCAAAATTGTGCTGATTTAAAGTAAACATGTGAGAAATGTTACTTACCGTATATACTCGCGTATAAGCCAAGATTTTCAGCCCATTTTTTGGGGCTGGAAGTCCCCCTCTCGGCTTATACGCGAGTCATAAACCAGGGGGTCGGCAGGGGAGGGGGAGCAGGGGTGTCCGATCATACTTACCCCCTCACAGGCGCGGTCACTGCAGCCCCCCCCCCCATTTCTCCTAGGTCTCAGGCTCCATCCTGCAGCGGTCACGTGGTGCGCATATTTATGACTAATGAGCGGTACCACGTGACCGCTGCAGGAAGGAGCCTAAGGTTGAGTGCAGACGTACTTTTTGGCCCTGCGGATTTTTCCGCGCAGAATGGAAGAAATCCGCAGGTCAAATGACCTGCATTTTTCCTGTGGATTTCTTCCATTTTTCATGCGGTTTTCCATCGCGGTTTTCCCCCTGCGGATTTGGTGACAGGGGAGATGGAAAACCGCACAAAAGAAGTAACAAGCTGCGGATTTTGTACCGCGGGAAAACCGCGCTGAAAAATCCGCAGCGTCTGCACAGCGTTTTTTTTTTTTTTACATTGATTTTAAGGCTACTGTACATCACAATGCGGATATGCAACGTTTCTGTGCGGTAAAATCCGCTGCGGAACCGCTGCAAATCTGCATCGTGTGCACACAGCCTAAGACCAGGAGAATGGGCTGCACAGAGACCGCGCCAGGAGGGGGTAAGTATATTCTATATTTACCAATCCCCGGTCCATCGCTGCGCGCTGCTGTCTTCCGTCCTCTGTCTGTGATGTTCAAGCAGAGGGCGCGATGACGTAGTCAGTGCGCGCCCTCTGCCTGAACGTCACTGACAGAGGGACCCGGCAGACACATGGGCATGCAGCAATGGACGGAGGATTGGTAAGCATCACCAGTGTCGGGGTCCTGAGCAAGCGGTGACCCCGGCACCTGGCCCCCCGCAACGGAAAGGCAAGCATTTCTTTTTTTTCTAGTTGCGGTGGAAGCAGCAGCATATGGGGGGTATACTATGGAGCACCTTATGGAGCAGCATATGGGGGGTACACTATGGAGCACCTTATGGAGCAGCATATGGGGGGGTATACTATGGCGCAGCATATGGGGGGTATACTATGGAGCACCTTATGGCGCAGCACATGGGGGCATAATCTATGGAGCAGCATATGGGGGCATATTATTCTATGGAACCTCTTATGGGGCCATTATTAACCTTTGTGCAGCATTATAAGGGGCGTATTTTGTATGGAGCATCTTATGGGGCATATTATTCTATGGAGCATTTTATGGGGCCATAACCTTTATGGAGCATATTCTATGGAGCATCTTATAGAGCCATTATTAACCTTTGTGCAGCATTATATGGGGCGCATTTTGTATGGAGCCCATCATGAACTGTATGAAGCATTATATGGGGCTCCTGATTCATATGGATATTCAAAAACATTTAACCTACTGATGTCTCAATTAATTTTACTTTTATTGATATCTATTTTTATTTTTGAAATTTACCAGTAGCTGCTGCATTTTCCACCCTAGGCTTATAACTCGGGTCAATAAGTTATCCCAGTTTTTTGTGGCAAAATTATGGTGGTCGGCTTATACGAGTATATACGGTAAGTTTTTTGTGTGCCATATCTCTGTAATTTAAGGGCATAAAAATTCAGTTTAAACATTGAGAAATTTAAAAAATTTTCGCCAAATTTCCATTTTTTTTTTTAACACACACACACACACACACACACACACACACACACACACACAAGTTATATGAATGAAATTTTACCACTAACAAAGTACAATATGTCACGAGAAAACAATGTCAGAACCACTGGGATCCATGGAACCATTCCAGAGTTATTACCTCATAAAGGGACAGTGGTCAGAACTGTGAAAATTGGCCAGGTCATTAACGTGCCAACCACCCTTGGGGGTAAAGGGGTTAAGTAAAGTTTAGAAAATTTTTTTCACCACTAAGATAAAAAAAAGAACCTAGACATGTTTGGGGTCTATGAACTCGTAATGACCTGGAGAATCATAATGGCAGGTCAGTTTTAGCATTTAGTGAACTTAGCAAATCAGCCAAACAAAAAAAAACACGTGAGATTTCACATTTTTTGCAATTTCACCGTTTTCAAGTACATGACATGCTAAAAACAATGATGTCTTTCAAAAGTACAAGTCGTCCCGCAAAAAATAAGCCCTCACATGACCATATTAGCGGAAAAATAAAAACATTATGCTCTGGGAAGAAGGGGAGCAAAATACAAAAACGCAAAACCGAAAAAAGCTCCAGTCATTAAGTGGTTAAGATAACAGCAAATAAATAAATTACATATGCGATCATCCTGCAGTGCAGCTGACAAATCAGGCACCTGCCTGCAGAAGGGGATTATGTATCCAAGCCCTTTCCACTTCCTGATGACTTCAACTCAAAAATATTTCCCGGATCCATACATTCTTCAACCAAGAATCTGCAAAAACCCTAGTCCATGCCCTCATCATCTCCCACCTTGACTACTGCATCCTCCTGCTCTGTGGCCTCCCCTCTAACACTCTCACACCGCTCCAATCTATTCTAAACTCTGCAGCCCGACTAATGCACCAGTCCCCCCACTATTCCCTGCTCTCCCCTCTGTCAATCCCTGCACTGGCTCCCCATTACCCAGAGACTCCAGTTCAAAACCCTAACCATAACATACAAAGCCACCCACAACCTGTGTCCTCCATACAACTGTGACCTTGTCTACTGGTACTTACCCACATGCAACCTCCGATCCTCACAAGATTTCCTTCTGTACTCCCCTCTTATCTACTCTTCCAACAATCGCATGCAAGATTTCTCCAGCTTTTCACTCCTACTCTGGAACTCCCTACTAATATCAGATTCTCGCCTACCATGGAAACCTTCAAAAAGAACTTTAAGACCTTTCCTCTTCCGACAAGTCTACAAACTGCAGTAACCACCGATCGTCCAAACCACTGCACGACCAGCTCTACCCTCACCTATTGTATCCTCACCCATCCATCCCTTGTAGAGTGTGAGCCTTCGCGGGCAGGGTCCTCTCTCCTCCTGTACCAGTCGTGACTTGTATTGTTTAAGATTACTGTACTTGTTTTTATTATGTATACCCCTCCTCACACGTAAAGCGCCATGGAATAAATGAGGGGGATCAGTGACCTGTCAGAAGCCATACTGGTGAACACCTAATCAGGGCACCACATGAAGACCCCCCACAGGCCACCTCGGAGCACGAGCATATCATTAACTGGAAACTGAAAATAAAAATTATACAATCACAAGATAGATTTCATCAACCCAGGTATCAATGTAATCTGTATAAAGGTGCCGATATGACACTGTCTGTAGGTTATTGTGCACAATCCTGCTGACAGGTTCCCTTCAAGCATCAAACAATGCATCTGGAGTTATGACATCATAGATAGATGAACGCAACTCTTATGGAATCAGACCACACACATTAGACCCCATTTCTTAAAATATAGGGTAAAAAAACAGGGAAGATTGAGGCTATGTGCCCACGTAGCGTTTTATTCCGGACACTAAAAACCGGACTCCTTCCCAGAAATCGCGCGTTTTTTTCCGCGTGATTTCACCGCGATTTTCGAGTGCGATATTCAAGCACTTTCCAAGCGATTTGAAGCATCGCTTGGAAAGTGATTGACAGGTTGGTCACACTCGTCAAACATAGTGTTTGACAAGTGTGACCAGGTTTTTACTATTGAGGCCGCCTATGCGGCATCAATAGTAAAAGATAGAATGTTAAAATGCTAAAAAAAAAAAATTTAAAAAATAAAAATCGGGGTATATTTACCTTCAGACGTCCCGCACTGCCATCCCGGGCCTCAGCTTTCCCAGCGATGCCTTGCGAGACCTGTGATGACGTAGTCTCGCGTTGCTATAGCGATCTCGCGAGATTGCTAGTGTCACGCGAGACTACGTCATCACAGGGCCTTGCCGCAAGGCATTACTGGGAACGCTGAGGCCGGGAATGCAGCGCATGACGCCAGAAGGTAAATATACCCAGATTTTTTATTTTTTATTTTTTTTTTTTACAGGGGTATGGTACCCAGGGCCTGGAGGACAGTCTCCTCTCCTCCACACCGTGGGTACCAACCGCACATGAGACGCTTAACTTCCCGCATGGTGGGCATAGCCACATGCGGGAAGTAAGCGATTCTCATGCATTCCTATGAGTGCGGAATCGCGGCAATTCTTTGCGATTCCGCACAAAAGAATGACCATGCTGCGATTTTTTCCGCGATGCGATTCCACCGTGGAAAAAAGCGCAGCATTAGCACAGCATGTGCGGAATGCCATAAGAATGCATGGGGGGGCGTTCTGTACACGATTTTTAAACGTTTTTTGCAGCGTTTTTGCACCGAAAATCGCGGCAAAAACGCTTAAAAATCGCTACGTGGGCACATAGCCTGAAAGTAAACATCTGGCTGGGTTCATAACATCCAATGAAATTGCAAATATTTATGCACAAGTAAACAAACAACTTTAAAAAAAAAAAAAAAGGGAATTAAAATCAGCCAACAATCACAGTGCAGAAGTGCTGCAATTCACAACAAGAAGTTCTGGCCCCAGAGTACACTATGGTACCTGTATATCCAGAATGGAGATTCCTTTCATTTCCTACTCTAGGCTTTGCCCCAGAACTCTGTAGACCACAGTGCTGACTGCTCAGGTGCACGACATTCATAATCTAAGATCTACCCGCTCCTTATATATCCATCCATCTAGGATCTATCTGCACATTACATATCTATCCGTCTAGGATCTACCTGCACATTATATATCCATCCACCTAGGATCTATCCACACATATTTAGCTTTCTATATCTATCCGTACATTATATATCTAGCCATCTAGAGCCCTCTGTACATTAAGTCTCTCCATACATTACACAGCTCTGGCAAAAATTAAGAGACCACTGCACAGTTTTATAAAAATCAGCTTCTCTACATGTCTGACAGCCATTCCAGGTGAATACTTCCGGGACATAGTAGTACTTCCAGCGCATGCACACTAATGCTTTTCAGCTTTATCCGCAGTTAGGCAAAGCATACCGCGCACGCGCGGGAGGCAATTTGAATGTGCATGCGCGACCTGTACGCGAACGTTATTCACGTAACGGAATGCGTACAACACGCCGAGGAGGGGTGGAGAGAGGGACCAGAACCAACGGCCATCGGACCGGACCAAGGATATTAACATACAGTGCGGCAGCATTATAAGATGTTTTTATGGGGGATTCATGGGCAGTCAGGGGGTTTCACAAGTAGTTGGGGAATGTATAGCTCACACTCTATTAGATTATATTTTTAGTTGATAGGCCAAAAAACTGGTGACAGATTCCCTTTAATGTGCTTCTGATTAGGTGATCACCTGAACCAAATCTTACTGGAAATTAGAAGATATGTCAGTAGTTTGTAGAATAAAAGAGCAATTTACATTTTACTCAAAAATATTCCTATAAAAAGAAAAAAAAAAAAAAAAAAAGACAAACTGAAAAAATGAAAAAATGTAGCAGTGGTCTCTTAGTTTTTGCCAGAGCTGTAGATCTAGCTCTCTCCGTACATTATATGTAAAGCCATCTAGATGTACCCGAACATTATATATCCAGCCACGTAGACCACTCCGTACATTAGAGATCATATACTGACTATAAACTGGACACCACACATCACTTCCACATTTCCTAGCGCTGAAAGCTGAGGCATTTGGTAACATGTGGAGCTGCTGCCGCCTCCCCTGCGCCACAGTCCACGCTCTGGTGTCCCATCCCCCACGGCCCCTTCTTGCCGATGTATTGGAAGCAGTGTGAGCCTGGAGAGCAATTGTTGACATCTCTCCCTGCCACAGCTCTCGTGACTCACAAGACCACTTGGCCCGCCCGCGACCCTGAAGGGGAGCGAGGTCCCGCCACTAAACACGTCATGCGGGTGTGAAAACCCCACGACCTGCAGAAGTGACACAAGAGCCTGCCGGGGACGGAGGACGAGGGCCGCCTCCAGAGAACACACCAGGAAACCACCGCACTGGGAACTGTGACACCAGCAAACAGCACTGCATGGGAGGAGAGCGGGGAAAATGGCTGCACTCCGGAGCTGGGGCCTCAGGAGCTCCAGCAGCACCCGCACAGCACGGGGGGCACACGGGCGCACGGTTACCTCAGAGGATTCCTGCGGGGTCTCTCCTCACACACCGGTCATTCCCGAGGGAGCACAGCACCTACCGGCTGGCACCGCGCCCGTATAGTGCGCACTGACGGCCGCCCGTCACATTGTCATGTACCGTCCGCGGTGTGTGAGCCAATGCTCAAAGCTGGAGAGGACGCATTCTACACCCCGACACCCAAGGCCCTGACGAGACCGACTAGAACTGAAGCGAGCATTGTGTGCAGCACCCAGCCCCCTGACACACAGCCCCCGCCCACAGCCACGGGCTTCCGCTGATTGGTCAGGGCCGCCGCCCATCACCTCTGTGTAAACACTTTGGCTGGCAGCCATTTACATGAAGGCAATGTGGAGTAGGAGCTGCTTCAGTTTCAAGGATCCCCGAAAATGACTGAATGGCTCAATCTGGTGGTGAGAATTTCTGGGGGAGGTTTCCAGGCTTCCCCGGGACGGACAAACCTTGGAGATAAAATGCCGTTCTCACTGGGCCGGATTGTGGTAGAGGAGTGCGCAGATCGCATCTGTGGGAAGAGCTTCACCAATGCACACTGCTCAGCCTTTATACTGGGGAGATGGCGCGCTGCAGGGTTTTCTTCCACATATGTTTCATTATTAGTATAGATTTTTATAGCGCCATTTATTCCATGATGCTAAAAGGGGCGAATATAGACGAGTACAATAAGGAATGTAGACGAGTACAATAAGGCCATGTGCACACGCTGCGGATTGGGCTGCCGATGTTACCTGCGGTTTTCCCCTGCGGTTTATCATCCCTACAATGGAGGAGATGGCAAACTGCAGCAGAAACAATTGACATGTCAATTCTTTCTGCAGATTGAAAACCACAGCTTTTCCGCAGTTAAAAATCCGCAGCATGTGCACAGCAGATTGTAAGTCCCATAGGATAACATGCTACTGTACACTGTCTGCAGAACTGCTGCAGATCCGCACGGGAGAAGTCTTGTATGCGGTTGTGGGAAGAAGAGATAAGAGGGGAGTAGAGAAGGAGATCTTGAGATGATAGAAGGTTGCGTGAGGGTAGGTACCAGGAGAATATGTCACATGTATGGAGGAGACAGGTTGTGGATGGCTTTGTATGTCATGGTTAGGGTTTTGAACTGGAGCCTCTGGACAATAGGAAGCCAAAGAAGGGCCTAGCAGAGAGGAAAGGCTGGTGAATAACAGAAAGACAGGTGGATTAGTCGGGCAGCAGCGTGTAGGATGGATTAGAGTGGTGCAAGAGTGCTGGAGGGGAGGCCAAAGAGTAGGTGGTTGCAGTAGTTGAGGCAGGAGATGATGAGGGCGTGCTCGAGTGTTTTTGTGGTTTCATGGTCAAGGAATGTACGGATCCGGGAAATATTTTTGAGTTTGAGACAGCAGGAGGAGGCAAGGGCTTGAATATGTGGCTTGAAAGAGAGGGCAGAGTCGAGGATCACCCCCAGGCACCGAGCATGCGGGACTGGGGAAAGTGAGCAGCCATTGACATTGATGGATAGGTCTAGTGGAGGGGTAGAGTGAGATGGGGTAAATATGATGAATTCTGTTTAGTCCATGTTCAGTTTGAGAAAGCAAGCAAAGATGAAATAGCATACAGACATTGTTGGATTTTGGCCAGTAAGGAGGTGATGTCGGGTCCAGATAGCTAGATCTGCCTGTCGTCGGCGTAGAGATGACACTGAAAACCGTGGGATTCTATGAGTTGTCCCAGGCCAAAGGTGTAGATGGAGAAAAGTAGTGGTCCTAGAACTGAGCCTTGGGGAACACAGACGGGGCAAGGTGAGGAGGTGATGTGGGAGAGGGAGACACTGAATGTCCAGTCTGTTAGATATGACAAGATCCAGGATAGGGACAATTCTGTGCTGCCAAGAGATGAGAGAATCTGTTGCAGGAGGGAATGTTCCACAGTGTCAAAGGCAGAAGACAGGAGAAGGAGGACAGAGTAGAGTCACTTGCTCTTGGTGGTTAGTAGGCCGTTGGTGACTTTAGTAAGGGCAGTTTCAGTTGAGTGATGCGGTCAGAAGCACATATCGGGCAATCGCTAGACACTGAGGATGGGTCGAGGGAGGTCTTTTTGAGGATGGGTGTGTTCGGGGCATGTTTGAAGGATGAGGGGAATACACCATTTGTAAGTGAGAGGTTGAAGAGGTGTGTTAGAGTTGGGATGAAGACTGACGAGGTTAGGGATGAGGTGGGATGGGAGCGGGTCAAGTGTGAAAGTTGTGAGGTGTGATCTGTACAGGAGGGTGGAGAGCTGATTTTCTGTCATGGTGGAAAAGTTGGTTTTGGAGGAACAGGGCTGAGCAGTTAAGAGGAGGGTCATTGGGGGCTGCTGGACAAAGCTTTCTCTGATCGTATCAATTTTCTGCTTAAAGAAAGAGGCAAAGTCTTCAGCAGTGATGAGAAGAGAGGGAGGAGGTGCTGGGGAATGGAGTAGAGAAATGAAAGTGTTGAAAAGCTGTTTAGAGTTGTGAGACGGAGGATATGAGAGATGAGAAATAAGTTTGTTCTGCGGCAGTGAGCGTGGACTTGAAGCTGGTTTTAGAGGTCAGCTGAGAAAATACAAGGTGGTGGGGCCATCACACTGCGTGGGGGGCTGTGGTGGGGCCTTTACACTGCGTGGAGGGCTGCAGTGGGGCCTTCACACTGCATGGGGGCTGTAGTGGGACCTTCACACTATCTGGAGGGCTGTAATGGGGCCATCACACTGCCTGGAGGGCTGTGGTGGAGCCTTCACACTGCATGAGGGGCTGTGGTGGAGCTATCACACTACCTGAAGGGCTGTGGTGGAGCCATCACAGTGCCTGGAGGGATGTGGTGGGGCCATCACACTGCCTGGAGGGCTGTGGTGGGGCCCATCATTCTTTGAGGGACTGTGGAAACCAGCATGCTGTGTGGGGGTTAATGGTGACTATCCATGTATGGTGGGGACTATTATACTGTATTGAGGCTGTAAGGAACAATCATACTAAGTTAAATGTCGCGTCACACATAGCGACGCTACAACGATCCCAACAACGATACGACATGACAGGGATTGTTGCTGCATCGCTATGTGGTCGCTATTGGGATGTCAAACAGTCCAATCTACCCAACGACGGCGCAACGATCTGGCGTGCCATAGCGACCTTTGTAGCGATGTCGGTGGTCGTTGGGACCCTGTCACATAGCATGTTCCCTTGACGATTTACACCTCGATGAGGGATGTACTGTGTGATGCTGTATTTACACAGGCGGGGATTGCGTTCCCTTTTTCACGCCCTCTCAGCTCTGATTGGTGGTCGCTACTGCGTCCTGATTGGCGGCCTTGCATTTAAAAGAAGGTGACATACTAGTGCTTCATTTCATTGTTAATGAGTCTTTTGGCTAGCAGAACCTAGTAGCGATCACCGGTGTCCTATTTGCGTTCACTGGCTGTCCAAATAGCGTTCACGGGCTGTGATTCCAGATTAATTTACCCAGACGCCTACTCATTGTTGACGGTATGTATCTTTGGGGTCTATTTTGGTCTACTTGAGGGAGGGCTTTGGTTTATTCGCCTTTTGTATGGTCAGCCATTTTAGTTGGTGGACACATAACTGGCACGCCCATATGCAATTGTATGGTCAGCCATCTTGGTCTACTGCCATGCCCGGTACTACAATGGTATGCAATTGTATGGTCAGCCATTTTAGTTTGAGAAAGAACGTTACAGCCACGCCCGGTAAATAGGATGGTATGCAATTTAGCATCACACGTACCTTGTTGTGATTTTTTTTTTCTAACTTTTAATAATATTTCAACTTTATTTTTGGCAGTTTGCTCCATCATGAACAAGGCCTTGTTGGCTGAGGAAGCTCACCGTCGTGATCAAGCCCAGACCCTGGAGAGGAGTTCCAAAAGAAAACGTTGCATGTGGACCAGAGAATGGCTGCAGAGGAGGTCCGAATTGTCGCACATGCAGCTAGTCAGAGAGTTGCAGGACAAAAATCCACACGATTTCCTGAACTACCTGCGGATGTCTGAGGAATCGTTTATCTATTTACTGGAGCTAATTACTCCACTTATTGAAAGGAGGGATACAAAAATGCGTGCTGCCATCCCCGTAGATGAAAGATTGGCAGTCACTCTGAGATTCCTGGCCACTGGGCGCCTACTTCAGGACCTGCATTTCTCACCCGCTATTTCAAGGCCCCTCCTCAATGTTCTTATTCCGGAGACATGCAGAGCGATTTTCCAGTGTCTACGCAGCTTTATGGATTTTCCAAAAACGGACGAGGATTGGAAACAGATTGCCTCCAATTTTAAGGAACTTTGGCAGGTTTCCTAATTGTGGTGGTGCTTTGGACGGCAAACATGTCCGCATCACCCAACCGCCCAACAGCGGGTCATACTTCTTCAATTACAAGGGCTATTTTAGTATCATCCTAATGGCCCTTGTAAACGCCAAGTATGAATTTATTTATGTGGACGTCGGCATGAACAGAAGGGTTTCCGATGGGGGAGTTTTGGAGCATACCCATTTTGGAGAACGTTTATTTGGCTCTGACTTTCAGTTGCCTCCAAACTCCGACACCCAAGGAAACATGAACTTTGTTTTTGTCGGCGACGAGGCATTCCCGCTTCATCCACATTTGCTTAAACCGTTCCCCCAAAAAACTCAACGGCAGAAAGACGTATTTTCAATTACCGCTTGTCAAGGGCACGTTGAGTGGTTGAAAATGCCTTTGGGATCATGGCCAATCGGTTCCGTGTATTGCACACGCCAATTAACATGAAACTGGATTCAATTGACTCTGTGGTGATGGCGTGCTGTGTGCTCCATAACTTTCTCTGTCGGCGAGATTCCAGTTTGTACTCTCTGCCCGGGTTCATGGACTCAGTGGACGCAACAAATGGCGAAGTTCAGCTGGGGGAATGGCGTTTGACCGCTCCCGCAATAGCAGGCCTTCGACCTTTAGGACCCGGCAGATACACCCAGGATGCCAAGACCTGCCGTGAACAGTATTGCCATTATTTCAATGGTCCTGGCGCTGTTGCTTGGCAGCATCAGCAGTAATTTTTTTTTCTTTTACTGTGTTTAAAAATTATGTTACTTTGTTGTTTAATAAATGTTATAATAATTTTTTTTTTAATTCAAAAAAAAAATTTTGGTGTTTTTATTTCTTTACAAAACATGAAGGTACATACTAATCCATCTACACACATTGAGACACACAACCATAAATGTGTCTTTACCTAATAATACACATACTACACAATCACAAACTGAAGCACACACACATTCTGTACACAATATTAATATATGCCTATGTGAAAAGTGGTTTGGTTTCGGGACGCAAAAGCGCCCCCGTCGGACCGTGACTGTATAGGGAAAACCTTTGGAGGATGCTATAGCGTCCGAGAAGCCGCCGCATGTCAATAATAAATGTGGGTGGAGCTGTAACGTCATGGGCGTGTGTTATGACCTTACTGCGGCCTAGCAATTTTGATCATGGCCACTAGGCGGCGTTCTAGTCACTGGGGTGATGCAGAGGTGCGGTATCTCATCAGGGAGGTGGATGAGCAAGATTATGCCTGCACCCAGCCAAATCAACACCCTGTCCTCCTTAAGCAGGCAGTACTGCGGAGGATTAGGTGGGGCTTGGCCAGGCAATTTGGTGTGGATCCGTCCACCAAGCAGATAAGAAAGAAGCTGGCAGATCTGCGATACCGGTCAAGCAGCCGCATCGCCAGTGTCCGTGCCCTGATGGTCTCCCATCGTGGTGAGTGCACATAGTACAGAAACACAAACCCCAGTATAGTCCGTGAAAAGTCCCACCCAGGACCTGCACAGACCCACATAGTACCTGCACAGACACATGGACCCCAGTATAGTCCTTGAAAAGTCCTACCCAGGACCTGCACAGACCCACATAGAACCTGCACAGACAACCGAACCCCTGTATAGTCCCTGAAAAGTCCCACCCGGGACCTGCACAGACCCGCATAGTACCAGTGCTATTGATAATTGTGTTTTTGTCCTCCAGATACTGAGAGCCAAGTTGGCACAGAAGAAGAAGAGCCGGAGCCATTGCCAGACACACCGGAAAACGAAGAAGAGGATCCGGGTGGAACATAAGCCCCTCATCCTCTGAAGAATCGGAGGGTACGAGAAACCGTAAGAGTTTATTAAACTAAAAAGTAACCAATAATATGTAGCATGTTTAGAATTGTAAAGTTTTACCATTTCACACCATAGGAATGCCAACACCTGAAGAGCTCCTGGAGTCACTCAGGAGAGTGACCCAAGTTGCTGAGGACCACAAACAGCTACTGTTAAGGGCGGCGGCGGCGCAACCACGGGGCGGAAGATGCTAATTTTTTTTTATTTCTGTTTTGTTGTGTTAGTTCTTGTTTTATTTTCTACATGGTCTTAAGTTGCCGAAACCCAGGCTATAAAATGTTTCATATCAACTGTTGTTGCGTTTTTTCTTAAAAAAGAAAAAAAAAAACCTCGCTCACAAGAATTATAGCTTCTCAATCCTATTTAGGTTCCACTTTAATACCCAAAATAGTTAGTATTTTTATCAAAATAGGCAAAGTAAAATGAAGAATGCAGTCAATTAAAGTGCAAACACAGTAAAAGTTTATTAAAATACAACAAACAATAAATAAAAAAAGGTTTTAGTTATATAGTATACTAGCTGAAGAGCCCGGCGCTGCCCGGCCATAGTAACTAACTGTGGTTAGTTATAGCAAATTATAATTATCCTCCATCCCATAGTCCCGTGCCCATATACCCATCATACATATCCACGATCCCATAGGCCCGTGCCCATATACCCATCATACATATTCGTCATCCCATAGTCCTGTGCCCATATACCCATCATACATATCCGCCATCTCATAGTCCCGTGCCCATATACCCATCATACATATCCTCCATCCCATAGTCCTGTGCCCATATACCCATCACACATCCTTCATCTCATAGTCCCGTGCCCATATACCCATCATACATATCCTCCATCCCATAGTCCTGTGCCCATATACCCATCATACATATCCGCCATCTCATAGTCCCGTGCCCATATACCTGTCATACATATCCTCCATCCCATAGTCCAGTGCCCATATACCCATCACACATCCTCCATCCCATAGTCCCGTGCCCATATACCCATCATACATATCCTCCATCTCATAGTCCAGTGCCCATATACCCATCACACATCCTCCATCCCATAGTCAACCATTATGACATCATAATCAGGGGCGGGGCTTGATAAGCACACACTTTTTCCCCAGTATGTAGATAGGGGCAAAATTGTTTGTTGAATTGGAACGCGCGGGGTTAAAATTTTGCCTCACAACATAGCTTAGGACGCTCTCGGGGTCCAGACGTGTGACTGTGCCAAATTTTGTGGCTGTAGCTGCGACGGTGCGGATGCCTATCCCGGACATACATACACACTTACATATATACATACATACACACTTTGAGCTTTATGTATTAGATGTCTTGGTTAAAGGCAGTGTCTATCAACCTATGGTATTCTTCAAAATGTTTTTGGAAGGATCAGCATCTAATTTTGTGTAGTATTTTGCATCCGATAGTATACTATATGCTTCCTCCAAATAGTCATCTCGGTCCTGAATGACAATACCCCCTCCTTTATCTGCCTCTCTAATTACAATTTTATCATTGTCCTTTTAGTTTGCTTAAGGCTTCTTTTTCTTCCTTTGAAGTGTTAGTTTTTGGAAAGGGTCCTTTATGCCTTATTAGTCCATTTCTTATTAAGCTTGTATTTTCTGTTGTCCCTTTTTGTATAGTTTTACCCCCAGTCTTATTTAATCCCTGAAATTCCTCGGATACTAAAGCATAAAAAGTATCCAAATGGTTACCTCGATGGTGGGTGGGGTTAAAAGTGGATTTGGGACAGACATTTTTATGTATACTTTTGCTAAGTTATATGGTATCCGCTTTTACTTCATCCTTGTCTTTGCACCCTGCTGTTCGATCCATAATAGCAAAATGTCTAATAAGTGTTAATTTGCGGACATATTTATTTAGATCTAGAAATAAGTCAAAAGGCCTGGGGCTCCCTGTGTAGGACAGAAACCCAGACCTTTAGATAAAATTGCTTCTTCAGCCTTAGAAAGTTGATATTTTGATAAATTGAATAATTTTATTGTGCTGTTTCCTATATTCTGTTCAGTAATATTCTTTTTTATATCCCTCCCTCTTTTGGAAACACCATAGTTTTTTCTTTTCTCCCTCCTATAGAACCTCTGGTCCTCCTTTTCTTTTTGAGGCTGACAACAGTGTTGGGGGAAAATACTTTGTAATCAGATTCGTCTTTTGTATCTGTATTGGGGATGCTACCGACGAGCCGGTCTGCAGACTGGGTAAAATTACCTCCATGGGTGGTAGTGTTGTACTCGGTACAATCTCTAAAAAAGATATATTGCAATTTGCTGGAGAAGGAGATGGTGGTTGCACTACTGTGGTGTAAAGATTAGGTGATTCAGTGGTGTCATGTACTGTGAAAATACTAGGACACAGTTCAGATATATGATTCTGAGCTCGTATTGTTTCCTGTAGTTTTGTATTAGACTCTACTGGATTGGGGGGAAAAAGGAGAACTGTGAATTGTTAACACTTATTAGACATTTTGCTATTATGGATCGAACAGCAGGGTGCAAAGACAAGGATGGAGTAAAAGCGGATACCATACAACTCAGCAAAAGTATACATAAAAATGTCTGTCCCAAATCCACTTTTAACCCCACCCACCATCGAGGTAGCCATTTGGATACTTTTTATGCTTTAGTATCCGAGGAATTTCGGGGATTAAATACAATACAAATACAAAAAGGGAAAACAGAAAATACAAGCTTAATAAGAAATGGACTAATAAGGCATAAAGGACTCTTTAAAAAAACTAACATTTCAAAGGAAGAAAAAGAAGCCTTAAGCAAACTAAAGGACAATGATAAAATTGTAATTAGAGAGGCAGATAAAGGAGGGGGTATTGTCATTCAGGACCGAGATGACTATTTGGAGGAAGCATATAGTATACTATCGGATGCAAAATACTACACAAAATTAGATGCTGATCCTTCCAAGAAACATATTGAAGAATACCATAGGTTGATAGACACTGCCTTTAACCAAAACATCTAATATATAAAGCTCAATGTGTGTATGTATGTGTGTATGTTCAGGATTGGCATCTGCACCGTCGTAGCTACAGCCACAAAATTTTGCAAAGTCACACGTCTGGACTCCGAGAGCGTCATAGGCTATGTTGTGAGGTGAAATTTTAACCCCGCGCATTCCAATTCACTAAACAATTTTGCCCCTATCTACATAATGGGGAAAAAGTGAAAGGAAAAGTGTTGGAGGCAAATTGACAGCTGCCAGATGTGAACAAAGGGGACTTAAAGAATGAGAGCAATGGCGCCAAAGAGTATATACCGTACAGTTGCTAAGGTGGGGCCCTGACATGGGATACTCACCACACACGGGGATATGAACACACACAAAATGCGCCACACACTACCACGTGCTTCAACACATATACCACCCTCAGCACACATTTCACCACACATACACCAACCTCGCCACATAAAAGTCGAAACACAAAAGTCGCCTCTCAAAACTCGCCACGCTGTCCCAGAGCTGTTTAAAAGATGAAAAATGAGCTGTGATTGGTTGCTATCAGCAACAGTTTTCATTGTGGTAACTGAGGCCTATTATTCTTATCATTTCTACGCTGTTATCGTCCTTCTGTAAAGCTGGAAATAGCACAATTTATTACCATGCCAACACAGACCACCCTCTGACACAGACTGCAGGGGGAGCCCAGTATCACACAGGATAGGATTTGATACAGGGTTCAGCAGTCAGTATCACACAGGATATGATTAGATACACAGCTCAGCAGTCAGTATCACAGGATAGGATTAGATACGCAGCTCAGCACACAGTGTCACCCAGAATAGTATTAGATACACGGCTCAGCAGTCAGTATCACACAGGATAGGATTACATGCACGGTTTTTATGTGCAATATAATCATTAGAATTTGTTATAACTAACCACAGTTGGTTACTATGCCCAGGCAACGCCGGGCTCTTCAGCTAGTTCTAAATAAAAGGGAAAAACATTTCCTAACAAAAATCTGAATACAGCCCTCTTTTATCACCTTCCCAAGGTGCATAAAAATCCTGTGAAACCTCCCGGAAGACTGATCATTTCGGGTATCGGATCATTAACCAGCCAGCTGTCGCATTACATCGACTTGTACTTACAGGATCTACTCAGAAAATTACCTTCTTTTCTCCTAGACTCCAGTCAATTAATAAAAGAATGTGAAAATTTCGTTTGGGAAGAAAAGTACTTGTTTATAACTTTAGATGTACACACCCTTTACTCCAATATTGATCATATATTGGGAATTAATTCAGTTTCACATTACTTGTATGGGATAGTAGATATGCCAGAACAACAGAGACAATTTTTAATAAGGGGTTTAAAATTCATATTGGAACATAACCTTTTTACCTTTCAGGGGCAATTGTATATACAGCGGCTTGGCGCCGCGATGGGGACTCGGGTAGCCCCAAGTTTCACAAATCTTTTTGTGGGGTGCTTCGAGTCCTCATCGCCCCTGTGTCAGCAACCTTACTGTAACAACATAATATATTATCGTCGTTTTATTGATGATTTAATTGCATTTCGGAAAGGCACTGATGTTGAACCTCAAGAATTCATTGTGGCATTAAACAAGAATGACTGGGGTATTACTTTTTCTGCAGAGAATAAGGAAAAAATAAATTTTCTTGATCTAGAAATATCCCATAAAAATAAAAAAATTTGCACTAAACCATATTTCAAGAAAACTGACACAAATGGTTTCCTCGATTATCGAAGTGCACACCATCAAAAATGGAAACAAAACATTCCTTATAGCCAATTTCGCCGAATTAGGAGAAACAATACAAATAAGGAAGATTATGTGGAACAATCGAAAATTCTCATTGATAGGTTTACGGATAAGAAATATCCAAAACGATTAATCATGGCAGCATACAGAACTAATCTAGAAAGAACTCAGCAGGAGTTTATCTAGAGAGAACAATAACAACAAGAAAGTGGAAGAGGGGATAACTAAAGGAGGAGGAGAAAAACCTGAGCAGATAATTAATGTAAACAAAAATAGGAATAAGGAAAGAAAAAAAGATGGGTGGCAGTACAATTTTAGTACCGCTTTTAATCGTAGTAATACAGAGATAAGAAATATTCTAAATAAATATTGGTACTTGTTGAAAAAGGATACATTTTTTAAAAAACTTTTACCAGTTAGACCCAATATTACCTTTCGTAGGGGCCAAACGGTGAAGGGTATAATTGCCCCTAGCAATCTCAGAATGACCAAAGATGAGGAACGGGAATGTATAAAGAAAAAAGAAAAAATTAGGATAAATAAAATGGATGCTTTCAAACAGGGTATCTATCGATGTGGTTCCCAAAAATGTTGTACCTGTGAAATTATCAGTCATATGACTCAATGCATTACATCGTATAGTACGGGTGAAACCAAAACAATCACGCAAAAATTAACATGTGATAGTGATTTTGTGATATCTTATCACCTGTGCCTGTGGCCTGCAATATGTGGGTCGGACCACTCAGTCCCTATGATCCCGTATGAATGGCCACAGACACAATACTAAAAATGTTTTTTTAACCCCTTAAGCCCCAAGGGTGGCTTGCACGTTAATGACCGGGCCATTTTTTACAATTCTGACCACTGTCCCTTTATGAGGTAATGACTCTGAAATGCTTCCATGGATCCCGGTGATTCTGACATTGTTTTCTCATGACATATTGTACTTCATGTTAGTGGTAAAATTTCATTCAAATAACTTGCGTTTATTTGTGAAAAAAACGGAAATTTGGTGAAAATTTTGAAAATTTCGCAATTTTCCAACTTTGAATTTTTATGCCCTTAAATCACAGAGATACGGCACGCAAAAAACTTGATAAGTAACATTTCCCACGTTTACATCACCACAATTTTGGAACCAAAATTTTTTTTTGTTAGGAAGTTATAAGGGTTAAAAATTGACCAGCGATTTCTCATTTTTGCAACACCATTTTATTTTTACGGACCACATCACATTTGAAACCACTTTGAGGGGTCTATATGATAGAATGGTGTCACTTTTGGGTATTTTCTAAAAACTGCACCCCTAAAGGTGCTCAAAACCACATTCAAAAAGTTTATTAACCCTTTAGGTGCGTCACAGGAATTTTTTTAATATTTAAAAAAAATGAACATTTAACTTTTTTTCACAAAAAAAATACTTCAGGATCAATTTTTTTTATTTTACCAAGGGTAACAGGAGAAATTGGACAGCAAAATTTATTGTTCAATTTGTCCTGAGTACGCTGATACCTGATATGTGGGGGGTGGAACCACTGTTTCGGCGCATGGCTGAGCTCAGAAGGGAAGGAGCGCCGTTTGACTTTTTCAATGCAAAATTGGCTGCAATTAAGATCGGACGCCATTTCACGTTTGGAGAGCCCCTGATCTACCTAAACAGTGGAAACCCCCCAAAAGTGAACCCAATTTGGAAACTAGACCCCCCAAGGAACTTATCTAGATATGTGGTGAGAACATTGAACCCACAAGGGCTTCACAGAAGTTTATAACGTATAGCGGTACAATTAAAAAATCATATTTTTTCTACAAAAATTATCTTTTCAGCCCCAATTTTTATTTTCCCAAGGGTAACAGGACCTTAAAAGTTATTGTGCAATTTGTCCTGAGTACGCTGATACCCCACATGTGGGGGTAAACTACTATTTGGGCGCATGGCAGAGCTCGGAAGGGAAGCAGCGCCATTTGACTTTTTGGCTGGAATTGAGATCGGACACCATGTCGCGATTGGAAAACCCCTGATGTACCAAAACAGTGGAAACCCCCCACAAATGACACCATTTTGGAAACTAGACCCCCCAAGGAACTTATCTAGATGTGTGGTGAGAACTTTGAACCCCCAAGGGCTTCACAGAAGTTTATAACATACAGCCGTACAATTAAAAAGTCATATTTTTTCCACAAAAATGATCTTTTCACCCTCAATTCTATTTTTTCAAGGGTAACAGGACCCTAAAAGTTATTGCGCAATTTGTCCTGAGTACGCTGATACCCCATATGTGGGGGTAGACCACTATTTGGGCGCATGGCAGAGCTCGGAAGGGAAGCAGCGCCATTTGACGTTTTTGGCTGGAATTGAGATCGGACACCATGTCGCGATTGGAAAACCCTTGATGTACCAAAACAGTGGAAACCCCCCACAAATGACACCATTTTGGAAACTAAACCCCCCAAGGAACTTATCTAGATATGTGGTGAGAACTTTGAACCCACAAGGGCTTCACAGAAGTTTATAACGTACAGCGGTACAATTAAAAAATAATATTTCCACAAAAATGATCTTTTCACCCTCAATTTTTATTTTCCCAAGGGTAACAGGACCCTAAAAGTTATTGTGCAATTTGTCCTGAGTACGCTGATACCCCACATGTGGGGGTAAACTACTATTTGGGCGCATGGCAGAGCTCGGAAGGGAAGCAGCGCCATTTGACTTTTTGGCTGGAATTGAGATCGGACACCATGTCGCGATTGGAAAACCCCTGATGTACCAAAACAGTGGAAACCCCCCACAAATGACACCATTTTGGAAACTAGACCCCCCCAAGGAACTTATCTAGATGTGTGGTGAGAACTTTACACCCCCAAGGGCTTCACAGAAGTTTATAACATACCGTACAATTAAAAAGTCATATTTTTTCCACAAAAATGATCTTTCCACCCTCAATTCTTATTTTTCCAAGGGTAACAGGACCCTAAAAGTTATTGTGCAATTTGTCCTGAGTATGCTGATACCCCATATGTGGGGGTAGACCACTATTTGGGGGCATGGCAGAGCTCGGAAGGGAAGCAGCGCCATTTGACGTTTTTGGCTGGAATTGAGATCGGACACCATGTCGCGTTTGGAGAGCCCCTGATGTACCAAAACAGTGGAAACCCCCACAAATGACAACATTTTGGAAACTAAACCCCCCCAAGGAACTTATCTAGATGTGTGGTGAGCACTTTGACCCCTCCAGTGTGTCACAGAAGTTTATAACACCCGGGCGTGAAAATAAAAAAAACATATTTTTTCCACAAACATGATCTTTTAGTCACCAATTTTTTTATTTTCCCAAGGGTACCAGGAGAAACTGGACCCCAAAAGTTGTTGTCCAATTTGTCCTGAATACGCTGATACCCCATATGTGGGAGAAAACTACTGTATGGGCACACGTCGGGGCTCGGAAGGGAAGTAGTGACGTTTTGGAATGCAGACTTTGATGGAATGGTCTGCGGGTGTCATGTTGCTTTTGGAGAGCCCCTGATGTACCTAAACAGTGGAAACCCCGCACAAGTGACCCCATTTTGGAAACTAGACCCCATAAGGAACTTATCTAGTTGTGTGGTGAGGACTTTGGACCCCCAAGTGCTTCACAGAAGTTTATAACGACCGGGCGTGAAAATAAAAAAAATCGTATTTTTTCCACAAACATGATCTTTTAGTCCCTATTTTTTTTATTTTCCCAAGGGTAACAGGAGAAATTGGAGCCAAAAAGTTGTTGTCCAATTTGTCCTGAGTACGCTGACACACCATATGTGGGAGAAAACTACTGTATGGGCACACGTCGGGGCTCGAAAGGGAAGTAGTGACGTCTTGGAATGCAGACTGATGGAATGGTCTGCGGATGTCATGTTGCCTTTGGAGAGCCCCTAATGTACCTAAACAGTGGAAACCCCCCACAAATGACCAATTTTGGAAACTAGACCCCCTAAGGAACGTATCTAGATGAGTGGTGAGCACTTTGAACCCCCAAGGGATTCACAGAAGTTTATAATGCCCGGGCATGAAAACAAAAAAATCGTATTTTTTCCAAAAACATGATCAATTAGTCCCCAATTTTTTTATTTTCCCAATGGTAACAGGAGAAATTGGACTCCAAAAGTTGTTGTGCAATTTGTCCTGAGTACGCTGATACCCCATATGTGGGAGAAAACTACTGTATGGGCACACGTCGGGACTCGGAAGGGAAGTAGTGACGTTTTGGAATGCAGACTTTGATGGAATGGTCTGCAGGCATCATGTTCCATTTGCAGAGCCCCTGATGTACCTAACCTATTGAAACTCCCCACAAGTGACCCCATTTTGGAAACTAGACCCCCCATGGAACTTATCTAGATGTGTGGTGAGCACTTTGAACCCCCAAGTGCTTCACAGAAGTTTATAACGCCTGGGCGTGAAAATAAAACATAATATTTTTCCACAAAAAAGATATTTTTGCCCCCAATTTTTTATTTTCCTAAGGGTAACAGGAGAAATTGGACCGCAAAAGTTGTTTTGCAATTTGTCCTGAGTAGGCTGATACCCCATATGTGGGGGTAAAACACTGTTTGGGTGCATGGCAGAGCTTGGAAGGGAAGGACCACCATTTGACTTTTTCAACTCAGAATTGGCTGGAATTGAGATCAGACGCCATGTTGGAGAGCACCTGATGTGCCCAAACAGTGGAAACCCCCAATTCTAACTCCAACCCTAACCCCAACACACCCCTTACCCTAATCTCAGCCCTAGCTCTAGCCCTAACCCTAATGGGAAAATGGAAATAAATACATTTTCTTTTAATTTTATTATTTTTCCCTAACTAAGGGGGTGATAATGGGGGGTTTGATTTACTATTTATGGCGGTTTTTATGATTGGCAGCTGTCGCACGCTAAAAGACGCTTTTTATTGTAAAAATAGTTTTGCATCACCACATATTGAGAGCTATAATTTTTCCGTATTTTGATCCACCGAGCCATGTGAAGTCTTATTTTTTGCGGGACGAGTTGACGTTTTTATTGGTACCATTTTCGGGCACGTGACATTTTTTGATCGCTTTTTATTCCGATTTTTGGGACGCAGAATGAACAAAAACCAGCGTTTCATGAATTTCTTTTGGGGGGGTGCGTTTACACCGTTCCGCGTGCGATAAAATTGATAAAGCGGCTTTATTCTTTGGGTCAGTAAGGTTACAGTGATACCTCATTTAGGTCGTTTTTTTATGTTTTGTCGGTTTTATGCAATGAAAACTATTTTATATAAAAAATAATTATTTTTGCATCGCTTTATTCTGCGAGCTATAACTTTTTTATTTTTTTGCTGATGATGCTGTGTGGCAGCTCATTTTTTGCGGGACAAGATGACGTTTTCAGCGGTACCATGGATATTTATATGCGTCTTTTTGATCGCGTGTTATTGCTCTTTTTGTTTGGCGGTATGATAATAATAAATCATTATTTTTTGCTTCGTTTTTTATTTTTATTTTTTAAGGGGTTCGCTAAAGGGATTAACTAATGGGATAGTTTTATAGGGCAGGTAGTTACGGACGCGGCGATACCAAATTTGTGTACTTTTATTGCTTTTTTTTATTTCCAAAAAATGAATTTTTGGGGGGAATATATATATTTTTTTTCTAATTTATTTGGCGATTTTTTTTTTTTATTATTTTAACACTTTTTTTTTTAACTTCATTACATTGTCCCAGGTAGGACAGCACTGTCCTGTGACAGATCGCTGATCTGTCACATCACAGATCACTGTGACATCAGCGATCTGTCACAGGCAGTGCAGCAGGCTTCCTCGAGCCTGCGCTTTGCAGGCACTGAGGAAGCCGGCTCTCTGCAGGCCCCCGAAGGTCCCCGTTGCCATCTTGGATTCGGGGGCCTGCAGGGAAGGAGCCCCCTGCAGCAGCGCTGCACATTGCGCTGCCGTGGGGGGCTCACGGAAGCACGGAGGGAGCCCCCTCCCTGCCGATGCTTCCCTTTAACCCCCCGGTACACCGCAATCGTGTTTGATCGCGGTGTGCAAGGGGCTATCGTGTCGGGGGCGGTCCGTGACCGCCCCTGACACATTGTGCCGGGTGTCAGCTGTGATAATCACCACGTGGGCGCCGCTGATCACTATGACGTACTATCCCGTCCCTGGGAATTAAGTCCCAGGGCACATGGACAGGATAGTACGTCTCATGGCAGAAAGGGGTTAAAACAGAGTTTATCCCGGCACTTATGTTTGAAGCATAATAAAACATTCCATATGCCCGTAACCCCGCTGGAGCAAATACCTGAGAATTGTACTAATAGGGTACAAAAGCTAAACCGGAAAGAATCATATTGGATCTTCCGTCTGGGTACATTATACCCGGATGGACTAAATGATGCTATAGAGGGTATATGATATTTAACCCCTTCCTAACATCAGACGTACTATCCCGTCCATGGGACCCGGGACCCTATGCCCATGGACGGGATAGTACGTCTCAGTGATCAGCGGCGCCCACGTGGTGAGCGCCGCTGATCACGGCCGGGTGTCAGCTGATTATCACAGCTGACACCCGGCACAATGTGTCAAGGGCGGTCACGGACCGCCCCCGACACGTTAACCCCGTGTACCAGGGGTTAAAGGGAAGCATCGGCAGGGAGAGGGCTCCCTCCGTGCTTCCCTGAGCCCCCCACAGCAGCGCAATGTGCAGCGCTGCTGCGGGGGGCTCCTTCCCTGCAGGCCCCCGAATCCAAGATGGCGACGGGGGCCTGCAGGGAGCTGGCTTCCTCAGTGCCTGCAAAGCGCAGGCATGAGGAAGTCTGCAGCAGTGCCTGTGACAGATCGCTGATCTGTCACAGTGATCTGTGATGTGACAGATCAGCGATCTGTCACAGGACAGTGATGTCCCACCTGGGACTATGTAATAAAGTTAAAAAAAAAAAAAGTGTTAAAATAATTTTTTAAAAATCGCCAAATAAATTAGAAAAAAAAATATTCCCCCAATAAATCTATTTTTTGGAAATAAAAATAAATAAATAAATAAAAGTACACATATTAGGTATCGCCGCATCCGTAACGACCTGTCCTATAAAACTGTCCCATTAGTTAACCCCTTTAGCGAACCCCTTAAAAAATAAAAATAAAAAACGAAGCAAAAAATAATGATTTATTATCATACCGCCAAACAAAAAGTGCAATAGCGTGCGATCAAAAAGATGCATATAAATATCCATGGTACCGCTGAAAACGTCATCTTGTCCCGCAAAAAAAGAGCTGCGACACAGCATCATGAGAGAAAAAATAAAAAAGTTATAGCTTGCAGAATAAAGTGATGCAAAAATAATTATTTTTTATATAAAATAGTTTTCATTGCATAAAACCGACAAAACGTAAAAAAAGACATAAATGAGGTATCGCTGTAACCGTACTGACCTGAAGAATAAAACCGCTTTATCAATTTTACCGCACGCGGAACGGTGTAAACGCACCCCCTCAAAAGAAATTCATGAAACGCTGGTTTTTGTTAATTCTGCGTCCCAAAAATCGGAATAAAAAGCACTCAAAAAACGTCACGTGCCCGAAAATGGTACCAATAAAAACGTCAACTCGTCCCGCAAAAAATAAGACCTCACATGACTCGGTGGGTCAAAATACGGAAAAATTATATCTCTCAATATGAGGTGAAGCAAAAACTATTTTTACAATAAAAAGCGTCTTTTAGAGTATGACAGCTGCCAAACATAAAAACCGCCATAAATAGTAAATCAAACCCCCCCGTTAACACCCCCTTAGTAAGGGAAAAATAATAAAATAAAAAGAAAATGTATTTATTTCCATTTTCCCATTAGGGTTAGGGCTAGGGCCAGGGCTAGAGTTAGGGCCAGGGCTAGGGTTACGGTTAGGGCTAGGGTTAGGGCTAGAGTTAGGGCTGAGATTAGGGTTAGGGGTGTGTTGGGGTTAGAGTTAGAATTGGGGGTTTTCACTGTTTGGGCACATCAGGTGCTCTCCAAATGCAACATGGCGTCTGATCTCAATTCCAGGCAATTCTGAGTTGAAAAAGTCAAATGGTGCTCCTTCCCTTCCAAGCTCTGCCATGCGCCCAAACAGTGTTTTACCCCCACATGTAGGGTATCAGCCTACTCAGGACAAATTTCAAAACAACTTTTGGGGTCCAATTTCTCCTGTTACCCTTAGGAAAATACAAAAAAATGGGGGCAAAATTATCATTTTTGTGGAAAAAAATGATTTTTTTATTTTCACGCCCGGGCGTTATAAACTTCTGTGAAGCACTTGTGGGTTCAAAGTGCTCACCACACATCTAGATAAGTTCCTTAGGGGGTCTAGTTTCAAAAATGGGGTCATTTGTTGGGTTTTCCACTGTTTAGGTACATCAGGGGCTCTCCAAACGCACATGATACCCGCAGACCATTCCATCAAAGTCTGCATTCCAAAACGTCACTACTTCCCTTCCGAGCCCCGACGTGTGCCCATACAATAGTTTTCTCCCACATATGGGGTATCAGTGTACTCAGGACAAATTGGACAACAACTTTTGGGGTCCAATTTCTCCTGTTGCCCTTGGGAAAATAAAAAAATTGGGGACTAATTGATCATGTTTGTGGAAACTAAACAATTTTTGTTATTTTCATGCCTGGGCATTATAAACTTCTGTGAAGCCCTTGGGGGTTCAAAGTGATCAACACACATCTAGATAAGTTCCTTAGGGGGTCTAGTTTCCAAAATGGGATCATATGTGGGGGGTTTCCACTGCTTAGGTACATCAGGGGCTCTCCAAACGTGACATGGCGTCTGATCTGAATTCCAGCCAATTTTGCATTGAAAAAGTCAAACGGCGCTCCTTCCCTTCTGAGCTCTGCCATGCGCCGAAACAGTGGTTCCTCCCCACATATCAGGTATCAGCGTACTCAGGACAAATTGCACAATAACTTTTGCAGTCCAATTTCTCCTGCTACCCTTGGTAAAATAAAAAAATTGAACCTGAAGTATTTTTTTTGCGAAAAAATGTTAAATGTTCATTTTTTTTTAAATATTAAAAAAATTCCTGTGACGCACCTAAAGGGATAATAAACTTCTTGAATGTGGTTTTGAGCACCTTAAGGGGTGAAGTTTTTAGAATGGTGTCACTTTTGGGTATTTTCTATAATATAGACCCATCAAAGTGGCTTCAAATGTGATGTGGTCCGTAAAAATAAAATGGTGTTGCAAAAATGAGAAATCGCTGGTCAATTTTTAACCCTTATAACTTCCTAACAAAAAAAAATTTTGGTTCCAAAATTGTGCTTTTGTAAAGTAAACATGTGGGAAATGTTACTTATCAAGTTTTTTGTGTGCCGTATCTCTGTGATTTAAGGGCATAAAAATTCAAAGTTGGAAAATTGCGAAATTTTCAAAATTTTTGCCAAATTTCCTTTTTTTCACAAATAAACACAAGTTATTTGAATGAAATTTTACCACTAACATGAAGTACAATATGTCACGAAACAACAGTGTCAGAATCATTGGGATCCATGGAAGCGTTTCAGAGTTATTACCTCATAAAGGGACAGTGGTCAGAATTGTAAAAATTGGCCCTGTCATGAACGTGCAAACCACCCTTGGGGGTGAAGGGGTTAAATTAAATAAATCGACAGGTATGAAATTGATTAGGAGTTTTATACATGTATGGGTGAAATATCGAAATATTCCATTTGGTTTTTGGAAACAGTCATAACATGAAGAAGGAAAAAAAAATAGAAAGAGTTTTAAATTTTGCTATAATGTACATGTTTGTAGGATTTTATATTTTTGTATCAAGTCACACTTCAGTATGTTAAAGAAATTTTACTTATAGTTTTTTTATATTTATAGAGTTTTCAGAAAAGGAAAAACATTTTTAGTGTGAAAAATTTGTTTGAAATAATTTTATATATATACTTTTTAATTGTCTTTTTTATGTGAAAATTTTTTATGTGAAACTTTTTGTATAAGACCGGGGTCACACTAACCGACGCAAAATACGGTCCGTAGTTTACATGTGTAATACGGATGAATGACCTCTAAATAGTGCTCCGTATGTCATCCGTAAGCAAGGTGTGGTTGCGTATTTCGCGCATGTCTGCATCCGTATGTAATCCGTATGGCATCCGTATGCAATCCGTATGGCGAGATTTTCTCGCCGCCTTGCAAAATGCACATATAATGGAGCCCTATGACAGGGTTTCTAACAGAAATAAAATAATAGATATAGACACATAGAATGTATATATTTATACAGTGGGAAAAAAAGTATTTAGTCAGTCAGCAATAGTGCAAGTTCCACCACTTAAAAAGATGAGAGACGTCTGTAATTTACATCATAGGTAGACCTCAACTATGGGAGACAAACTGAGAAAAAAAAATCCAGAAAATCACATTGTCTGTTTTTTTTCATTTTATTTGCATATTATGGTGGAAAATAAGTATTTGGTCAGAAACAAAATTTCATCTCAATACTTTGTGATATATCCTTTGTTGGCAATGACAGAGGTCAAACGTTTTCTGTAAGTCTTCACAAGGTTGCCACACACTGTTGTTGGTATGTTGGCCCATTCCTCCATGCAGATCTCCTCTAGAGCAGTGATGTTTTTGGCTTTTCGATGGCAACACGGACTTTCAACTCCCTCCAAAGGTTTTCTATAGGGTTGAGATCTGGAGACTGGCTAGGCCACTCCAGGACCTTGAAATGCTTCTTACGAAGCCACTCCTTCGTTGCCCTGGCGGTGTGCTTTGGATCATTGTCATGTTGAAAGACCCAGCCACGTTTCATCTTCAATGCCCTTACTGATGGAAGGAGGTTTGCACTCAAAATCTCACGATACATGGCCCCATTCATTCTTTCATGTACCCGGATCAGTCGTCCTGGCCCCTTTGCAGAGAAACAGCCCCAAAGCATGATGTTTCCACCACCATGCTTTACAGTAGGTATGGTGTTTGATGGATGCAACTCAGTATTCTTTTTCCTCCAAACACGACAAGTTGTGTTTCTACCAAACAGTTCCAGTTTGGTTTCATCAGACCATAGGACATTCTCCCAAAACTCCTCTGGATCATCCAAATGCTCTCTAGCAAACTTCAGACGGGCCCGGACATGTACAGGCTTAAGCAGTGGGACACGTCTGGCACTGCAGGATCTGAGTCCATGGTGGCGTAGTGTGTTACTTATGGTAGGCCTTGTTACATTGGTCCCAGCTCTCTGCAGTTCATTCACTAGGTCCCCCCGCGTGGTTCTGGGATTTTTGCTCACCGTTCTTGTGATCATTCTGACCCCACGGGGTGGGATTTTGCGTGGAGCACCAGATCGAGGGAGATTATCAGTGGTCTTGTATGTCTTCCATTTTCTAATTATTGCTCCCACAGTTGATTTCTTCACTCCAAGCTGGTTGGCTATTGCAGATTCAGTCTTCCCAGCCTGGTGCAGGGCTACAATTTTGTTTCTGGTGTCCTTTGACAGCTCTTTGGTCTTCACCATAGTGGAGTTTGGAGTCAGACTGTTTGAGGGTGTGCACAGGTGTCTTTTTATACTGATAACAAGTTTAAACAGGTGCCATTACTACAGGTAATGAGTGGAGGAAAGAGGAGACTCTTAAAGAAGAAGTTACAGGTCTGTGAGAGCCAGAAATCTTGATTGCTTGTTTCTAACCAAATACTTATTTTCCACCATAATATGCAAATAAAATGAAAAAAAAAACAGACAATGTGATTTTCTGGATTTTTTTTCTCAGTTTGTCTCCCATAGTTGAGGTCTACCTATGATGTAAATTACAGACGCCTCTCATCTTTTTAAGTGGTGGAACTTGCACTATTGCTGACTGACTAAATACTTTTTTGCCCCACTGTATATGTTTGTCACAATGACATGTATCTATATATATATATATATTTATATATATGTATTCTATGTGTATATATCTATTCTTTCGTTTCTTTATTAAACCTGTCAGTGTGAGTTTACTGTATATCGCACTGAATTGCCGGCTTTTCTAAAAGACACCGGGTGCATATTTCTTGCAAGTCACATGTGTGGTCTGTGTGTAATGCGTATTTTTAGCGCACCCATAGACTTTCATTGGCGTACTACGGGCGTAGTACGCTGACAATCGCAGCATGCTGCGATTGGCACGGACCGTAGAATACAGATGAGAAATATACGGCTGTTGGGAGCTGCCCCATAGAGAATAATTTGTCCGTGTCTAATGCGTGCTTTTAACACCTCTCACTCGTCCGTATTCCTCGTCCGTATTCCTCGCCAGTGTGACCCCGGCCTAGCATTCATTTGGTATATGGGTTTTGTTAGATTCCTCAGAGTGCAAAATCCTGCATATCTGAGTATCTGGGTGTGTCTGAAAAACAGACCTTTCAGCCCCCACCCAAAACCACATGCAGGGAGATCTGCTATAAAAGGTGTTCAGACAGATCCGTTTATATGCTTGACATCATACCTGAGGAAGACTCTTAGGGCCCCGTCACACATAGCGATCTCGCTAGCGAGATCGCTGCTGAGTCACAAGTTTTGTGACACAACAGCGATCTCACCAGCGAGATCGCTTAGTGTGACAGCGATCAGCGACCGGCCCCCCTGCCGGTATCGCTGATCGCTGTAGGAAACCGCTGGACATTTCTTTTGTCGCTGGTCTCCCGCTGGCCAGCGCGCATCGCTGCATGTGACAGGCAGGAGACCAGCGATCTGCTGGTAACTAACGTACACATCGGGTATCCAAGGGACGTGCGTCCCTTAGAAACCCGATGTGTACGTTAGTTACCAGCATGCTGATGCAGGGAGCTGGTAACTAACGTACACATTGGGTATCTAAGGGACACATGTCCCTTGGATACCCAATGTGTACGTTAGTTACCAGCTCCCTGCATCTGCGCGGTGGTAACTAATGTACACAGCTCACCAGCGATCACATAGCGACTCACCAGCGATCCTGACACGTTGATATCGTTGGTGAGTCGCTATGTGTGACTCCAGCTTTAGCAGTCGAAACCGGTTGTATTCTAGTTTGAATTAAAAATAAAAATCATCCTTGAGTCTAAATATCAAGTTCCATCATCATCCTTCAGGAGCGCATATTGCTGGGAAAAACATTCACCAAGTGTTATAACCTATGAAAGCACTGTCCAGTGCTCTCACTAGTTCCCAGATCTTTGCAGCAAACTGAATGGAAAGCGGAATTTAGTGATCCAGGGACTGGATCTACATGCAGTATCTCAAGACAACAAATAGGTGAGTGTATTCACACTGAGTATATACCTTTGGAAACTAACTACTACACTTAGAAGCTTGCGCTTCCCATTTTTCTCCCTATAATCCCCTCTGATTAAATACATAATATTTAAAGGGAACCTGTCAGCACGATTGTGCTCAGTAACCTACAGACAGTGTCAGGTCGGCGCCGTTATACTGATTGCAATGATACCTGGTGATGAGATCCACCTTGTGGTTGTTGTATAATCTGTATTTTCAGTTTTGAGTTAATCTGCTCGTGCTTCCGGGCGGCCTGTGAGGGGAGGTTTCATGTGGTGCTTTGATTAGGTATTCATGTGTATGGCTTATGTACAACTATGTAGGATGAATCACTCCTCCTCTTCCTCTTTTGTCTCCCCTCCCTCTCTCACACTGGGAAAGTCCTGTATAAGAAGGATCAAATTCATTTTCTCCATACACCTGAAGAAGGCTGCAAACAGCCGAAACACATTATGTATATAGTTTTTATCAGTTTGAATAAAACATTTTTTTACCTACAAGAAACCTGAAATTTCCGCACTTTGATTTCTCTCGTTTTCAAAGACAGCGCTATTTCCTGGTCCTCCTGTATGACATCTGTATGGCTTATGATAGGTCACTCTTCCCTGAGTGACCAGCCCCCTATTTTACATAATTAATATTATATACTGTATATACTCGTGTATAAGCCAACTCATGTATAAGCCGACGCCTCTAATTTTGCCGCAAAAAACTGGGAAAACTTATTGACTCGCGTATAAAACTAGGGTTAAATGGTGGTCCAAGAAGATGCTCCTTAGATAAAACCCCCCATATGCTGCTGCACAAGGGTTAATGCTGGCCCAAGAAGATGCTCCATAAATACCCCCCATATGCTGCCCCATAAGATGCTCCATAAATACCCCCCCATAATATGCTGCTGCACAAGGGTTAATGCTGCCCAATAAATACCCCCCATATGCTGCCCCATAAGATGCTCCACAAACACCCCTTATGTGCTGCTGCTGCTGCAATAACAAAAAAAAAAAAGCATACTCACCTCTTCATCGCTGGGGGCCAGGTGCCGGTGTCCTGAGCACCTGGCAGTGGCGATATTCACCTGTCCCCTTTCCAAGCCGTGCACTGCTGTGTCTCCCGGATCTCTGCATTGACAGCAGAGGGTGCGCACAGACTGCGTCATCGCGCACTCTGCCGTTACAACAGGAGGACCCGGAGACACAGCGGTGCACGGCTTGGAACGGGGACAGGTGAATATCACTCTGCCCCGTCATACTCACCCCTCCTAGCGCAAGGTCTGCTCTGCAGCGGCAGCCCCTGCTTCTCCCTCTGCCGGCCGTCTGCTTCCTGCATTCAGCTGGTCACGTGGTATCGCTCATTAAACTCATAAATATGCGCATATTTATGAGTTTAATGAGCGGTACCACGTGTCCGCTGAATGCAGGAAGCAGACGGCAGAGGGAGACGCAGGGGCTGCAGAGAAGTGCCAGGAGAGGCGAGTATGGTCTCTGACACCCCCACTCCCCCCCCCCGATATATGACTTGCGTATAAGCCGAGAGGGGGACTTTCAGCCCCAAGAAATGGGCTGAAAATCTCGGCTTATACACGAGTATATATGGTACATTGAAGAAAAGAAATCACCTTCTGCAAGCAGGCGGCGCCTACGCTGCAGCATGATCACATCTATAATGTATATTTAATTCTTTTATTTGATGGTGAACATAAATTCTTTAAAAAAAATCAGCCTCAAAATGGCGGCGTCTGCACAGTTGCATCTATTGGTGATCCGAGATATGCTACTGGGCAGGCGGCGACATCTTGGAGGAAGCAATTTCTTTTTTTTCCAGCAATATGGCGCTACCTGCTCAGTAGCATCTATCGCAGTTGCTGCAAACCTATGGCACACGTGGCAGAGGGGGCACACAGAGAAGACGGAGGGGGAGCGGTCGAGCAGCGGGTCACAGGAGAGCCAGCTGCTGTGGCTAACTCCTGTGCCTGCTGCTAAAGAGAAATTAATATTCACTGCACTGGCAGTGTGTATTTATTTCTCTTATAGCGTGCACAGTTTCAGCCACAGCCGCTGTCTTCCAGGAGCTGCTGGGCTTTCATGGGTGCTCGCTCATTAAGGTAATGAATGTTCAGTCCAATTGGCTTGGAGAAAGGTGAAAATTCATTACCTTAATGAGCGAGGACACATGATTGCTCAGCCGCAGATGCTGCTGGCACAGGAACAAAAAAATAGCAAAGCCACCAAAGGCGACTAAGTAGACAGCACCTCACATTTGCACAATAAAGGCCTGTATACACTGTGTGCAGAATTATTAGGCAAATGAGTATTTTTATCACATCATCCTTTTCATACATGTTGTCCTACTGCAAACTTTACATGCTTGAAAGCCAACTGCCAATTATGTAAATCAGGTGATTTGCATCTCTAATGAGGAGGGGTGTGGTCTAATTACATCAACACCCTATATAAGGTGTGCTTAATTATTAGGCAACTTCCTTTCCTTTGGCAAAATGGGTCAGAAGAAAGATTTGACGGACTCTGAAAAGTCAAAAATTGTGAGATGTCTTGCAGAGGGATGCAGCAGTCTTGAAATTGCCAAACTTTTGAAGCATGATCACCGAACCATCAAGAGTTTCATGGCAAATAGTCAACAGGGTCGCAAGAAGCGTGTTGATAAAAAAAGGCACAAAATAACTGCCCATGAATTGAGGAAAATCAAGCGTCAAGCTGCCAAGATGCCATTTGCCACCAGTTTTGCCATATTTCAGAGCTGCAACGTAACTGAAGTATCAAAAAGCACAAGGTGTGCCACACTCAGGGACATGGCCAAGGTAAGGAAGGCTGAAAAATGTCCACCTTTGAACAAGAAACATAAGATAAAACGTCAAGACTGGGCGAAGAAATATCTTAAGACTGATTTTTCTAAGGTTTTATGGACTGATGAAATGAGAGTGACTCTTGATGGGCCAGATGGATGGGCCCGAGGCTGGATCAGTAAAGGGCAGAGAGCTCCACTCCGACTTAGACGCCAGCAAGGTGGAGGTGGGGTACTGGTATGGGCTGGTATCATCAAAGATGAACTTGTGGGACCTTTTCGGGTTGAGGATGGAGTGAAGCTCAACTCCCAGACCTACTGGCAGTTTCTGGAAGACACCTTCTTCAAGCAGTGGTACAGGAAGAAGTCGATGTCGTTCAAGAAAAGCATGATTTTCATGCAGGACAATGTTCCATCACATGCATCCAAATACTCCACAGCGTGGCTGGCCAGTAAAGGTCTAAAAGAAAAAAAATAATGACATGGCCCCCTTGTTCACCTGATCTGAACCCCATAGAGATCCTGTGGTCCCTCATAAAATGTGAGATCTACAGGGAGGGAAAACAGTACACCTCTCGGAACAGTGTCTGGGAGGCTGTGGTGGCTGTGGCACGCAATGTTGATTGTAAACAGATCAAGCAACTGACAGAATCCATTGATGGAAGACTTTTGAGTGTCATCGTAAAGAAAGGTGGCTATATTGGTCACTGATTTTTTTTTTTTTTAAATTTTGTGTTGTTATATTGGTTTACCTGGTGAAAATAAACAAGTGAGATGGGTATATATTTGGTTTTTATTACGTTGCATAATAATTCTGCACAGTAATAGTTACCTGAAAAACAGATATCCTCCTAAGATAGCCAAATCTAAAAAAAAAACACTCCAACTTCCAAAAATATTAAGCTTTGATATTTATGAGTCTTTTGGGTTGATTGAGAACATAGTTGTTGTTCAATAATAAAAAGATTCCTCTCAAATACAACTTGCCTAATAATTCTGCACGCAGTGTAGGGTGCTGTTCACATAAAGGAAATGCATAGTGTCTGGTTCTCAGCCTATTAGTCACGCCCATAAGCAGTCACCCCCTCCATGAATGGGTAGGTGGTGAGTGGCCATCTATTTAGTATTTTGCACCTGTGTCGCCAACATCTTGCTATATGGGCTGGCTGCATCCTGTAGTGCATTTGTTCAAAGACCTGGGCAGGTAAGTGGTGCTGCCTTTTTTTCTGCTGTATTTTTTTTTTTTTAAGAGAATTTTTAGTCCTCTTGTGGCTTTGCTATTAGTTTAGTGATAGGACTCGCAAGTGTGGGGATCCTTGACGGGGGTTGTGAGCTTGCATATTTTGGCCAAAATATTGACCAATACCTCACTATTTTTATGTATTTTGTGCACTATATTTTTCAGGGGATGCCTTTAGAAAATGCTGGCCAGCCCACCTAATTGATTAGTAGGGGTGTGACTAATAGGCTGAGAACCAGACACGATGCAGTACCTGCATGTAAACAGCGCCCAATACAGGCCTTTATTGTGCAAATGTATACTAAGCAGTCACGCCCTCCATGAATGGGTAGGTGGTGATTGACTGTCTATTTAGTATTTTGCACCTGTGTTGCCAACAACTTGCTGTATGAGCTGGCTGCATCCTGGAGTGCATTTGTTCAAAGACCTGGGCAGGTTAGCGGTGCTGCCTTTTTTCTGCTGTTTTTTTGGCACAGGAACAAGGTGCTGTGAGACGGTAAGTAGGATGTTTGTTTTTTAATGCTTTTCTCATGGGGGCCATACATACAAGGATAGGGATGAGGAGCCATGCATCTCAGGATAGGGATGAGGAACCATGCATCCCAGGATAGGGATGTAGGGATGAGGAACCATGCATACCAGGATAGGGATGGAGCCATGCATTCAAGGATAGTGATGGGACCATGCATACAAAGATGGGGATGGGACCATGCATACAAGGATGGGGGTGGGACCATGCATACAAGGATGGGGGTGTGGAGCCCGTGCATACCAGGATAGAGATGAGGAGCCCGTGCATTCCAGGACAGGGATGAGGAGCCCGTGCATTCCAGGACAGGGATGAGGAGCCCGTGCATTCCAGGACAGGGATGAGGAGGCCATGCATACCAGGATAGGGATGAGGAGGCCATGCATACCAGGCTGGAGATGAGGAGGCCATGCATACCCGGCTTATACTCGAGTCAATAAGTTTTCCCAGTTTTTTTTTTAGGTAAAATTAGGTGCCTCGGCTTATACTCGGGTCGGCTTATACTCAAGCATATACAGTAATCGTTTTATTTGATAAGGAAAAACTTCCTCAATTGTAGACATTTTTTAACAAATATCGAGGTTGGGCTGCAATTTTCTGCAAGCTTTTAACTTTGTCCCTCTGTGTATTTGAGTTTGATATCCCTACCTCAATGAGTTTGTTCTCATCATGATAATGGGTTACAATTGCAAAGAAGTTGTAAAAACAAACAAATTTGCAATGTTACTTTTGAATAAAAATTCTCTCCATTCTCAAGACCAGATCTTCACTACAATTGTTGGCTAATATCTTAGGCTGGAGTGCAGCGCTTACAAGCTCTTTGATATTGACTCTATAACACGCTAATGTACAAGTGGTCTTTCTAACCTAAAACCTCAGTATTCAGGGCACTTTGCGAAAAATAAGCTGGTTTTGGATTGCAGTTTGGGCACTTGGTCTCTAAAAGGTTCGCCATCACTGATCTATCAGATCATCGATAACTGCTACTGCGCAGGTGCAAACGGCGCCATTTTGAGACTGATTTTTTTTCTTTATGACTTTATGTATAGCATCAAATAAATGAATTAAATACTCATTATAGATGCATTCATGCTGCAGTGCAGGCACCAACGCCTGCATGCAGAAGGTGATTTTTTTCAATATATATAATATTCATTATGTAAAATAGAAGGCAAGTCACTGAGGGATCAGTGACCTGTCAGAAGCCATACAGATGAAAAGCTAAGCAGAGCAACACATAAGGATCCCACCATCAGGCTGCTCCGGAGCACAAGCATATCATTAACTCAAAATTGAAAATAAAGATTAAACAACAACCACAAGATGGATTTCACCAACCTAAGTATCATTTTAATCTGTATAACGGTGCCAACCTGACAGTGTAAGTAGGTTACTGTGCACAATCCTGCTGACAGGTTCACTTTAATAGCCATGTTCCTCTTGCTCTGTTGCTCTGTAAACCGCACCCCTGAAGCCCTACAGTACCTGCAATGGGTGTCCCAATTAACTTTTAATTCAATCACTAAAAAGCATAATACAGTAAAATTACCTCAATACATAGGGAGGTAGATAAATAGATAGAAGGTCAGGTAACCAAATGGTTCAATAATTCACAGACAATAAGGGCCAAAAACTACTTCGCCCTAGTATGCCCTACCAAGACCCTTCCTGACCGCGGAGGTTGGCACCCTAGTTGTTGACGATGTGGCGCCCCCGCTCAACGTCGGCGTCCCTAGTAACGCCCTAGACCTCCCTACATATACAAAAATAGGGGACATAAAAATACCCACACTCACACCCACAATGCCGAAAATAGTGGAGAGACAATTATTGTCTCGTGCTAAAAAAAGTGCTAGGTGCTGTAAACTTATCTCGTAGTGTAGGACTGTAAACGTATCTCGTAATAGAGGACTGTAAACTTATCTCGTAGTCTAAAAATTCTTAATAATTCACAGAATGGGTATCAGCAGAAAAAATAGAACTTATCTTGTAGTCAAAAAAAATTATACTACCCTGCTGAAATAAATCAAACCCATAATAGAAAATCTTAGAAAAAACGTATACAGAGAGATCAATGTCGCTAGTCTACAATAAAAGTACACATATTTGTTCAAAATTGAAAACCAGCAAAAAAACACTGTAAACACTGCACACTTAAATAATGAAAAAAATAGTATCTCTTAGACAGCTGTTGCACATGCGCATAAATTTAATCAGCCCAATATGTCCTGAGGCTCAGTCAACCTCAAAAGATGCACACAATGTCAAAATGAGCAACAGTATTGATATAAGGCGGTACTTCATGAGGTTTAAAGTTGAATCACCTCCATACGCCTAAATTCCTCATGGGGCACAATAAAATATAACACCGTGCAGTAACCCTTCATATATGCAAGCAAAATAGATGAACTATATCAGACATCCTGCCCATGGCAGTGTGGGGGACAATGAGAATTCATATAAAACATCGCATTGCACTCTTCAGCTTTTCACATTTCATATATAGTGCAAGGAAATCTCAGTCTTGCAGGGTTAATACTGCTCTTTAAAGAAAAAAAAAATGCCACATGAAGTCTGTCATAAAGAAAATGTGCAGCGTATACTTATCAGCCATAGATGTAGGCAGAAACCCGACGCTTTTCCCCCTCAATATTCATGAGGGTTCATCAGGGGTCAGTTACTAGGGGCTCAATCTCCCTGGCCAAAGTGACCATGACAAAATGACAGCTAAAAGTACCATTTTTTTTATTGTGAAGGTGGCAATGATCATATCTTAGTGTGTGTGTATATATATATATATATATATATATATATTGTGAGGTAGCGCTGTCATTTAAGTATGGGATCACTCGCTTGGCAGCCACAAAACCAGATCCGGCACAGGTTTTCCATAAACTCAGAAGGGTCCATGCGGTTTATTAAACATCATAAACCATGACCAGCAATATATAAACGGCATAGCGTCCATGACAGAGCTTCACTCTGTTAGCAATGTCCAATACGCAGGCTTTTCAGCCTCACAGTTATATCTCCCCCCGTCAGGGTTCTCTTATGGCTGCTTCTCCATACTGCAGACATTCATTCCCTCCAGGGAACTCTCAGGCACTTGCAGCCATTACTCACAGCGTCCACACGTGCTGTCAGGCAGGAAGCCCCATCTCAGCGGGACCTTCCACACTGGACCAACAAGGTCCCAGCATTCATCCCCTGTGACCTACCCTGGCCACATTATATGGTTCATAGCCACGCCCACCGGGTCACATGACTCTGATCTCATCACAGGTCTTTCAAGCATTTACACACTCTTTCCAACAGTGCTTTAAACACACCCCCTGGGTGGGTTTGTAGGTAACCAGGGCCGCCCATCTCTCTACCTGGAGACTTCTCCCTTACACATTGAAACAACACCTCAGCAATATCATTGCTGAACAACACATAAGTCTTCATCTCAAGGCCACCCACTTTGAGATACATAGCGGCCATTCAGTATCTTGCCATTCATCCACTCTCCTGGGACATCCATACAGTGCCCCCTAGTGGACACAGTGGTCACTACACCACTATATATATATATATATATATATATATATATATATACACAGTGGGGCAAAAAAGTATTTAGTCAGTCAGCAATAGTGCAAGTTCCACCACTTAAAAAGATGAGAGGCGGCTGTAATTTACATCATAGGTAGACCTCAACTATGGGAGACAAACTGAGAAAAAAAAATCCAGAAAATCACATTGTCTGTTTTTTTTCATTTTATTTGCATATTATGGTGGAAAATAAGTATTTGGTCAGAAACAAGCAATCAAGATTTCTGGCTCTCACAGACCTGTAACTTCTTCTTTAAGAGTCTCCTCTTTCCTCCACTCATTACCTGTAGTAATGGCACCTGTTTAAACTTGTTATCAGTATAAAAAGACACCTGTGCACACCCTCAAACAGTCTGACTCCAAACTCCACTATGGTGAAGACCAAAGAGCTGTCAAAGGACACCAGAAACAAAATTGTAGCCCTGCACCAGGCTGGGAAGACTGAATCTGCAATAGCCAACCAGCTTGGAGTGAAGAAATCAACTGTGGGAGCAATAATTAGAAAATGGAAGACATACAAGACCACTGATAATCTCCCTCGATCTGGTGCTCCACGCCTAATCCCACCCCGTGGGGTCAGAATGATCACAAGAACGGTGAGCAAAAATCCCAGAACCACGCGGGGGGACCTAGTGAATGAACTGCAGAGAGCTGGGACCAATGTAACAAGGCCTACCATAAGTAACACACTACGCCACCATGGACTCAGATCCTGCAGTGCCAGACGTGTCCCACTGCTTAAGCCTGTACATGTCCGGGCCCGTCTGAAGTTTGCTAGAGAGCATTTGGATGATCCAGAGGAGTTTTGGGAGAATGTCCTATGGTCTGATGAAACCAAACTGGAACTGTTTGGTAGAAACACAACTTGTCGTGTTTGGAGGAAAAAGAATACTTAGTTGCATCCATCAAATACCATACCTACTGTAAAGCATGGTGGTGGAAACATCATGCTTTGGGGCTGTTTCTCTGCAAAGGGGCCAGGACGACTGATCCGGGTACATGAAAGAATGAATGGGGCCAGGTATCGTGAGATTTTGAGTGCAAACCTCCTTCCATCAGCAAGGGCATTGAAGATGAAACGTGGCTGGGTCTTTCAACATGACAATGATCCAAAGCACACCGCCAGGGCAACGAAGGAGTGGCTTCGTAAGAAGCATTTCAAGGTCCTGGAGTGGCCTAGCCAGTCTCCAGATCTCAACCCTATAGAAAACCTTTGGAGGGAGTTGAAAGTCCGTGTTGCCAAGCGAAAAGCCAAAAACATCACTGCTCTAGAGGGGATCTGCATGGAGGAATGGGCCAACATACCAACAACAGTGTGTGGCAACCTTGTGAAGACTTACAGAAAACGTTTGACCTCTGTCATTGCCAACAAAGGATATATCACAAAGTATTGAGATGAAATTTTGTTTCTGACCAAATACTTATTTTCCACCAAAATATGCAAATAAAATGAAAAAAAAACAGACAATGTGATTTTCTGGATTTTTTTTTCTCAGTTTGTCTCCCATAGTTGAGGTCTACCTATGATGTAAATTACAGACGCCTCTCATCTTTTTAAGTGGTGGAACTTGCACTATTGCTGACTGACTAAATAATTTTTTGCCCCACTGTATATGTGTGTGTGTGTGTGTGTGTGTGTGTGTGTGTGTGTGTGTGTGTGTGTGTGTGTGTGAAAAAGTGAAAAAGCAGCACAAAAAATGAACAGACAGTACGGGTGCAAGCCTTCCAGGCATATACCAAACCTCAAAAATAGTCCTCAAGGCTTGAGAAAGGTCCACAATTCCCAGGACCGAAACGTCGCTGTATGGACTAGCCAGACGGGCTAATAAATAGCACTTTGACTGGAACTCTTTTTGTGTGCTGCTTTAATCTTGAGGACTATATATATATATATATATATATATATATATATATATATATATATTTTAACACACAGCTCAAAGGAATTAAAGGGAACGCTTAAACAACACAATGTAACTCCAAGTCAAAAACGCTTTTGTGAAATCAACCTGTCCAGCTAGGAAGCAACACTGATTCTGAATCAATTTCTCCTGCTGTTGTGCAAATGAAACAGACAATAGGTTGAAATGATAAGCAATTAGCAAGGCAACCCCTATAAAGGAGTGGTTCTGCAGGGGGAGACCACAGACCATTTCTCTGTTCTCATCCTTTCTGGCTGTTTTGGTCACTTTTGCATTTATATGGAAAAGGTGGAGGAAGAGGGGGGAAGATGGAAGTACACTAAGTGTGTGTTAAGTAGGGAAAAAGCAATATACGGAATGAAAATAAACATGTGAGTAGAATGAACGATGCCGACTGTTTTAATCAACAGAGTAGTGTGGACCAAAGTGAGAAGGGTTGCAGAAAATGTGGGGGTTGTAAAATAAAAATGAAACAAATGAAAATGAAATAAACAAGATAACATGAAAGAATGAACAAAATAAACAGAATGGTCAAAATGATAACACTGAACAAAAGTGACTAAAATGAACAAGACTGAACAAAACCCTGGAGGTGACTACTCAAAAACTTAGAGACTAATAATGGTTAAAGGAAAAATAATAGCAAAAATAATAGAAAAAGCACAAGAAGAGGACTTAAAAATCCTCCAATAATACAAGAAAAGCAGAAAAGCAGAGAGGTTTAGGCTACTTTCACACATCTGTTTTTTGCCGTCAGGCGCGATCCGGCGTCTCGCCGGAGCGCCGAATCCGTCAAACGTTATGTAAAACCGTATGTGACAGATCCGGTTTTCTGCCGGATCCGTCTTGCTCAACCGCCCAAAAACCGGATCCGTTTCATCCGTTTTTCCATCCGCTTTTTGACGGATTACGATGGATCCGGTTTTTATAAACGCCCCTTGTGGGCTTCCAAACGGGATTGGCTACTGAAAACCTATATATACCGTGTTCCTACAGCCCATCTTTGACAGGTTGTAGAGGAGAAAGTGCAGGTTGGAGAGAAGAGCAAGTGACTGGCGAAGATGGATGTTGTGATAGGAAACATTTTGAAGAATTTGGTGGATTTTACAGCGGAGGCGAATCGTTTGAGGGTGATTGTTCTGGAGAAGGAGAGAGCGAGAGCAGTGCCTCATGCATCAGCGACGTCGACGCCGTTTGTGGATCCACCCCATCACAGCCAAGAGAATGACGCGTGGGGTGTATTCTACAATCTGCATGGACCTTAGACGAAACTCGGAGAAATTTTTTGCATATGTTCGGATGAAAATGGAGAATTTTGATTACTTGGTGGAGCGCATTGCAGACCTCATAAGAAGATCGGACACCTATTGCCGCTTCTCCATTTCACCGACAGAGCGTCTGATGGTGACTCTAAGGTAAGCCGCATTTATTGGATCTGCTCGCTTCAGAGCACACTTTCACTGGAATCTTGTTGGTGGTAGTATGTATCTCCAAGTGTTATAGCTGAGTTGTGGTATGCAATGCTGTGATTTTGAACTAATTTTTCTTTTTTTAATTCCCCACAGATTCCTTGCAACTGGAGAATCCCTTTCGTCACTCCATTTCCAGTACAGACTTGGGATTTCCACCATATCTGGAATTGTGAAGTACACATGCCGTGCACTGTGGGACTCTTTAGTTGATGAGTTTGTACCAGAGCCCACAACAGAGAGGTGGATTGAAATTGCTGACAAGTTTCTACAGATATGTCAGTTTCCGAATTGCTTGGACGCTGTGGCCGGGAAACATCCGCATTGTAAAGCCAGCAGGATCGGGATCGGAATATTTCAATTACAAGAAATATTTTTCCATTGTCCTCATGGCCATCGCTGACGCGGAATACAAATTTATTGCTGTTGATATTGGGGCCTCTCAAGTTTTCAAACTGTCTGCCATGGGCCGTAGACTGTATGGAAACACCTTCCAGTTCCCACCCCCTAGACCGCTGCCGCAAACATCTGGGCCACCTATGCCTTTTGTCTGTGTAGGGGATGAAGCCTTCCAGCTGGCAGAACACCTTTTGAAACCGTATCTAGCAGAGGATTGATAACAACAAAACGCATTTTCAATTACCGCCTCACAAGAGCAAGAAGATTGGTGGAATGCGCCTTTGGTATTCTGACAGCCAAATGGTGTGTCCTATTGACTGCAATCAACCTCAAGACTGAAACTGTGGACGAGGTGATCAAAGCTTGCGTGGTCCTGCACAATTTTGTTATGTGCAAGGAACCCATTTCCATTGAGGACACCTCTGAAGAAACCACCTTGCAAGATTACCAGAACATTACCAATAGGAGTTCTGTGACGGTTTCACGAATGAGGGACAATTTTGCTCAATACTTTATGTCACCTCAAGGAAGAATACACTGGCAGGATGACAGAGTTTGATACCTTTCTGCCCTTAACCAAAGTCGTGTACCTTCTGTACCAACAGTATACCTTTGCCAACCAAAGATGTCTATCTTGTTGTGGTTTAACAATTTTTACCTTTTGGCCACAGTTGTGTACCTGGTTGTGTTTTAGGCAAAGTATTTAACCTTTTAACAAAAGTTGTGTACATTGTTAGGTAATCCCCAACAAGCTACACAACTTTGGCTAAAAGGTTAAATACTTTGCCTAAAACACAACCAGGGACACATCTGTGGCCAATAGGTAAAATTTATTTACCTTTTACCCAAAGTTATGTACCTGGTTTAGTATAACCAATAATTTTTACCTTTTCTCTGCCCAGTATTTTACCTTTTGTTTAAACATATTTCGCCGCAGAAATAAATGACAGACAACATTTGTAATCCAAAACTCAAACTTTTATTGAGCCATTTTTTTTAATCAACTTTGTGTAAATTTTTAATAAAGCTTGAAAACAAGAAAAGTTGTAATTTTTATTTTACACACACATTCATAAATTTGTGTAGTGTGGGGTGGAAATACTGCTGGAGGGGCTGCGGGACACTTCGACGATGGGAGTGTGGAGAGAGGACTGGGATCATGGTGGGGAAGGAAGAGTTAGAGGTGAAGTTGTGTAAAAAGCAAGAGAATGGGTGGACATGTGGGTGGTAGAACAGGTGGTGGGTGGTGGAGTGGAGGGTTGAGCAGGGACTGGAGTAGCAGATGATGTGGCTGTGAAGTGGTACGGTGAAGGAGTTTGGTATGGGGAAGGAGTTTGGTACGGGGCAGGTTGCTGGAAGTGCGGAGATGGCTGGTACTGGGGAGGTGGCTGGTACTGGGGAGGTTGCTGGTATGGAATAGAAGGGGAGGAGGGACAGTGGATGGAAGGGGTGCAGGAACTACTGGGGTGGGTGGAGGTTGGGAGGTAACCTGCAGTAGAGCAGCGTGGCACGAATGCATTACATGCATCTGCTGGCTAGGAGAGAGCGTTTCCATGCGCTCCACAACAGACCTGAAAAAGGTGTGGTTTGGTGAAGATCTTGCTTCTGAAAGCATAATGTCACGGCCACGTGTGTCTGGACGCAGCGGTTACCGCAAGGCGAACCCATAACACACGTGACCCAGGATACAGCGCCTCCAGTGGGGCGAATTCAAATAATAAAACGTGCAGATGGATTCACCGCCTCCACCTGGCGAATTTAGGGATTACACGTTATACATACTGGAGGCGGGGTTTCCAGAATGTAAGGCGAATTAAATAACAAGGGGGACCTGGGCAACACCAACAATGGTGGGCCCTGCAATAGGGAAGCGGAGCCCCCCCGAGCCAGCGCCCCCGCACTCCCAACGCTCCCCACGCCGGCTCCGCACTGGGCGCCGCACACGTACCCCAAAGCCCCTGCTCGCCCTGACCCTAAACCCCCACCAGGGAACCGGTCGGCGCGGAAACTAATCCCTCCACCGCACCAACAACACACACGAGGAAAGAAGACAACACAGGGGAAACACCACTCAGCCCCGCTCTGCCGCGCACGCTCCCAGCAACAGAGCCCACCACCTGCGCGCATCCCCTCCTCCACCCGGATCCACCACCATCCCGGATCCCCCACCGCAGCGCAGCCCCGGAGCAGAGTCCACCACCAACCGCAGCAGTCCAGCAACAGAGTCCCAAGGATGAGTCAGCCTCTGCCAAGAATCTAAGCATGCTTGAGTCCAGCTCTCAGCAACCAAGTCGAGCATGCCGAGTGCAACTCTCTCCATAGTCGCCACTCCACCAAGCCATGCACGCACTTCCCGCCGACACCATAAACTGCGACTCCTCCACGCCATGCCAGCAATTCCTGCAGACACCATTAGCTGCCACTCATCCCCTCTGGCTGACTGCGCAGGACTCATGTTCACCCAGGCTTCCTTGTCAAATGAATGAATATCACCAGCAGTGATCGCACACCCTGAGACTCACTCATAGAGCCCCACACCTGATTCATAATTACGTACATATTAAACCCAAACTATCGTGCGACACCACCAACCACCACCTGGGCAACTCAGAACGAACGACACCACATGTGACAATTCCAATGGCCACCGGGGGCAATCACGTCACCTTGCCAAAGGAAAAAACGTTCACCTTGTCCATCCAATCTGACAGATCCACGCCTGGATCATGACACATGGTTTGCAGAAGTGTCTTCAACTCCAGAGTGGCGGAGTTGATCTGCTGAAAGCCTGCGGAGATTTGCTCTGACAAGACTTTTAGACAGTTCTGGAAAGATGCATGCAGATGCAAGAACTCTGCCGCACAGCTCTTTTCCTGACCCCTCTGCCGCTGCCGCCAGTACCCACAGGTGTACTAGAGGTGGCAGCGGCAGAAGGGTGGGGTAAAGAGAAAGCGATCTCCTCACCAGTGGCTTCATGTAATGTAGGCGGCCATGATGCTCCTGTGCTGGTGGATGGGAGAGATGGATCTAATGTGAGGGATGGCTGGGAAGGTGCAGATGTGCCAGGGTGGTCGAAGTGTCCCTCGGTGATGGTCTCCTCAGGGATCGCCTCAGAAGGGTCCAACCATGCAGGCTCCCTAGTGCTGGTCACCGTGCTGTGGAATAAAGAGAAAAAAATACAATTAATATAGTAACATGGTATGGCCCTGGCTGAAAAAAAAATTTAGACATGTAAACTTTATTTTTTTACGTGGGGTGTGTAATATTTACCTTCTGGTGACCATTGTTTCCCGGAGGAACGACAGGGCTCGTGCGTATTTGTACTTGCTCCTGTGTCCTCCAGATCCACTCTTTGTTGAACTCCTTTTTGAAACGATCTCTCACAGACCGCCACCGCTTCACAAATCTCTCCCCTGAAACGAGAAAGCACAAAGTGGTTAGTATACAACATCAGTGTGTCACAATCTCCAGTCCTCGTGGTCCCCATGGGTCATGTTTTCAGGATTTCCATAGTGTTGCTCAAAAGGAAATCCTGAAAACATGACCCATGGGGACCACGAGGACTCGAGTTCGGGAAACACTGCTTTACATCAAGCAACCGGAACTGTATATACTTACGCTCTTGAATCTGGGCCCGAGCATCGAGGTCGTCCCAACGGTCCACGAGGAGCGAACAGATTTCCTCCCAGAACCGTCGGGTCACAATAAGTTCAGCATGGCGGCGGTCCCCCATATTCCATAGCGGCTCCCTTTCTCTGAACAGATCGATGAGGAGATCCACGTCAATCCCCCCCTCCTCACCGTCAGAGTCGGGAGCACGCTGTGAAGCCTGTTAAAGAGAAAAAAAATAAAATTAGCCTCCACGCTTAACAAATGTAAAAAAAAGGGGAAAAAAAACCTAACAAAAATATTATACTTACACGATGGTGACCACCGCGTCGCTGACGCCAACGACCCTGGGAGGCACTGCGAGGACCTCTTCACCGAGCACCAGATTGGGAAAACTAGAAAAGAAAAAAAAATAAGTTATGTGCTTGGGTGTAGGCATATCTGTTGTTTGCTGTGTGATGTCTGCACTAAATTGTTTTCTATGTGTTGTGTGTAGTGTGATGTTGTGCTTCTCCTATTGATGCAGGAAACTTACCAATTGTGAGCCCACTCCAGGTATCTGTCCACCCCTTCGTTCTTCTTCTGGGAGATCCTCTTCACCTTGTGATTCCTGTTTTGAAAAAAAAGCCAATGAATAGACATATATTCCAGAGATGATGGATTTTGAAAATAAAAACTTACCGTTAAACGCTGACGATGTGAGGGAGGGCTCCCAGAAGAAGATGTGGTGTCCTGCTACTGGGCAGACTCCGTTCCTGCTGCTGGTGCTGCTGCTGGTGCTGCTGCTTCTATAGGCCGGCTTCTGCTGGTGAATAAAGAGAAGCAAAGGGCCAATGAATATATTGATATTCCATGGCCCTAGTTTTGAGGAATGGGGGATGTAATAATTACCATCTGTCGTCTGCTGGTGGACTCCCCTCAGCCTGTTCAGCAAGGTCCCTTGGCTCCATTTGGGTTGGTGCTGGTGGTGCAGTACTCTCCTGCCTTCTCCTGCGGCTGGCTCCTCTCTTGGGTGGCATATTGGCTGTGGCTGAGGGTCCCACTGTCATGGTTTTATATATGTTTACTGTGTGCAGGGCTACTGAGCATGCTCAGACCAAAAAAAAACGGATCCGGCCACCAGATCCGGCTTTGGTCGGATCCAGTGCATTGCGGCGCTCATAGACTTTCATTGTGTGAAAAAGCCGGAAGCGCCGGATCCGGCGGTTCCGGCTTTTTCGCCGGAGACAAAAAATGTTACTGTTGCCGTTTTTTCCAGACGCCAGATTGAGACAGATTGCTGGATCCGGTCAAAACCGGAACAACCGCATGGCCATCCGGCACAATCCGATGCTAATACAAGTCAATGGGGGAAAACCGGATCCGGCATTGCATTTCGCCGGATCCGGTTTTACTAAAAATAGCCGGATTGCGCCTGACGGCGAAAAACGGATGTGTGAAAGAGGCCTTACCCGTCCAGGTCTCCAGACAAATGCAATATTAGGATGCAGTGGACCCATATAATTAAGATGGCAACACAGGTGCAAGAAAACCAATGAGACAACTGCTCACAGCCTACCAATACATGGAGGGGGCGGTTGCCTGGTATATTAACCCCTTACCTACAATTGATGTAATATTCCGTCCATGTGACCCTGGACCTAATTACCATGGACGGAATATTACGTCACCGCGATCAGCGGCGCCCACATGGTGAGCGCCGCTGATCGCGGCCGAGTGTCAGCTAATTATCATAGCTGACACCCGGCACAATGTGTCAGGGGTGGTCACGGACCGCCCCCGACACGCTAACCCCCTTGCACACCGCGATCAAACACGATTGCGGTGTACCGGGGGTTAAAGGGAAGCATCGGCAGGGAGGGGGCTCCCTCCTTGCTTCCCTGAGCCCCCCACGGCAGCGCAATGTGCAGCGCTGCTGCGGGGGACTCCTTTCCTGCAGGTCCCCGGATCCAATATGGCGACGGGGACCTCCGGGGGCCTGCAGGAAGCGCCTGTGCAGTGCCTGTGACAGATCGCTGATCTGTCACAGTGATCTGTGATGTGACAGATCAGCGATCTGTCACAGGACAGTTATGTCCCCCCTGGGACATTGTAATAAAGTGAAAAAAAAAAAAAAAGTGTAAAAATAATTAAAAAAAAAAAAAAAAAAAAAAAAAAAAAAAAAAAAAAAAATCGCTAAATAAATTAAAAAAAAAAAAAAAAATATTCCCCAATAAATTCATTTTTTGGAAATAAAAAAAAAACAACACAATAAAAGTACACATATTTGGTATCGCCGCGTCCGTAACGACCCGCCCTATAAAACTGACCCAATAGTTAACCCCTTAAGCGAACCCCTTAAAAAATAAAAATAAAAAACGAAGCAAAAAATAATGATTTACTATCATACCGCCGAACAAAAAGTGCAATAACGCGCGATCAAAAAGACGCATATAAATATCCATGGTACCGCTGAAAACGTCATCTTGTCCCGCAAAAAATGAGCTGCCATACAGCATCATCAGCGAAAAAATAAAAAAGTTATAGCTCGCAGAATAAAGTGATGCAAAAATAATTATTTTTTATATAAAATTGTTTTCATTGCATAAAAGCGCCAAAACATAAAAAACTACCTAAATGAGGTATCGCTGTAACCATACTGACCCAAAGAATAAAACCGCCTTATAAATTTTACCGCACCCGGAATGGTGTAAATGCACCACCCAAAAGAAATTCATGAAACGCTGGTTTATGTAAATTCTGCGTCCCAAAAAACGAAATAAAAAGCGATCAAAAAATGTCACATGCCCGAACATGATACCAATAAAAGCGTCAACTCGTCCCGCAAAAAATAAGACCTCACATGACTCAGTGGGTCAAAATAAGGAAAAATTATAGCTCTCAATATGTGGTGATGCAAAAACTATTTTTACAATAAAAAGCGTCTTTTAGCGTGTGACAGCTGCCAAACATAAAAACCACCATAAATAGTAAATCAAACCCCCCGTTATCACCCCCTGAGTTAGGGAAAAATAATAAAATTAAAAAAATTTATTTATTTCCATTTTCCCATTAGGGTTAGGGCTAGGGTTAGGGCTAGGGCTAGGGCTAGGGCTAGGGTTAGGGTTAGAATTGGGGGTTTCCACTATTTGCGCACATCAGGTGCTCTCCAAACGCAACATGGCGTCTGATCTCAATTCCAGCCAATTCTGCGTTGAAAAAGTCAAATGGTGCTCCTTCCCTTCCAAGCTCTGCCATGCACCCAAACAGTGTTTTACCCCATAATGTGGGGTATCAGCCTACTCAGGACAATTTGCAAAACAACTTTTGGGGTCCTATTTCTCCTGTTGCCCTTAGGAAAATAAAAATTTGGGGGCAAAAATATCATTTTTGTGGAAAAAAAATATTTTTTTATTTTCACGCCTGGGCGTTATAAACTTCTGTGAAGCACTTGGGGGTTCAAAGTTCTCACCACACAGCTAGATAAGTTCCTTAGGGGGTCTAGTTTCCAAAATGGTGTCATTTGTGGGGGGTTTCTACTGTTTTGGTACATCAGGGGTTTTCCAATCGCGACATGATGTCCGATCTCAATTCCAGCCAAAAACGTCAAATGGCGCTGCTTCCCTTCCGAGCTCTGCCATGCGCCCAAATAGTGGTTTACCCCCACATGTGGGGTATCAGCACACTCAGGACAAATTGCACAATAACTTTTAGGGTCCTGTTACCCTTGGGAAAATAAAAATTGGTGTGAAAAGATCATTTTTGTGGAAAAAATATGATTTTTTAATTGTACCGCTGTACGTTATAAACTTCTGTAAAGCCCTTGTGGGTTCAAAGTTCTCACCACATATCTAGATAAGTTCCTTGGGGGGTCTAGTTTCCAAAATGGGGTCACTTGTAGGGGGTTTCCACTGTTTAGGTACATCAGGGACTCTCCAAACGTGACATGGCGTCCGATCTGAATTCCAGCCAATTTTGCATTGAAAAAGTCAAACGGCGCTCCTTCCATTCTGAGCTCTGCCATGCGCCGAAACAGTCGTCCCCCCCCACATATCAGGTATCAGCGTACTCAGGACAAATTGCACAATAACTTTTGCAGTCCAATTTCTCCTGTTACCCTTGGTAAAATAAAAAAAATTGAACCTGAAGTATTTTTTTTGTGAAAAGTTAGATGTTCATTTTTTTTAAATATTCAAAAAAATTCCTGTGATGCACCTAAAGGGTTAATAAACTTCTTGAATGTGGTTTTGAGCACCTTAAGGGGTGCAGATTTTAGAATGGTGTCACTTTTGGGTATTTTCTATCATATAGACCCCTCAAAGTGGCTTCAAATGTGATGTGGTCCTAAAAATAAAATGGTGTTGTAAAAATGAGAAATCGCTGGTCAACTTTTAACCCTTATAACTTCCTAACAAAAAAAAATTTTGGTTCCAAAATTGTGCTGATGTAAAGTAAACATGTGGGAAATGTTAGTTATCAAGTTTTTTGTGTGCCGTATCTCTGTGATTTAAGGGCATAAAAATTCAAAGTTGGAAAATTGTGAAATCTTCAAAATTTTCACCATATTTCCGTTTTTCTCACAAATAAACGCAAGTTATTTGAATGAAATTTTACCACTAACATGAAGTACTATATGTCACGAGAAAACACTGTCAGAATCACCGGGATCCATGGAAGCGTTTCAGAGTTATTACCTCATAAAGGGACAGTGGTCAGAATTGTAAAAATTGGCCCGGGAGTTAACGTGAAAACCATCCTTGGTAGTGAAGGGGTTAATGCACAATAAAATCTTGTGTGCGGTGCTGTTCACACTATGGCAATGCACAGCATCCAGGTTAACAGCCTAGTAGTGACACCCTTCTATTAGATCAGGCGGGCTGCCCAGCGCTATCAAAATGCATGCCATGTGAATAGACACCGCAGTTTACAAGACCAAATGGGCCCAACTGCACACTGAATAAAAAGTGTAAAAAAATGTGAGGTATTAGCTGATATTTTGGCTAAAATACGTAAGCCCGTAAACTGCGCCAAAGGTCCCCGAGTTTACGGGTCCCTAACACTAAATCCTAACAATGAAATAGCACAAGAAGAGGACTTAAAAATCCTCCAATAATACAAGAAAAGAGCAGAGAGGTTTACCCGACCAGGCCTCCAGACAAATGCACTATCAGGATGCAGTGGACCATATAATTAAGATGGCAACACAGGTGCAAGAATACCAATGAAACAACCGCTCACAGTCTACCAATACATGGAGTGGGCGGTTGCTTGGTATATTAATGCACAATAAAAACTTGTATGTGGCGCTGTTCACACTATGGCAATGCACAGCATCCAGATTAACAGCCTATTAGTTACGCCCATCTATTAGATCAAGCGGACTGCCCAGCATTATCAAAATGCATGCCATGTGAACAGACACCGCAGTTTACAAGCCCAAATGGGCCCAACTGCACCCCGAATAAAAAAGTGCAAAAAAACACATTAAAAAATGTGAGGTATTAGCTGATATTTTGGCCAAAATACATGAGCCCATAACCTGCGCCAAAGGTCCCCACGTTTACGGGTCCCTAACACTAAATCCTAACACTGAAATAGTACAAGAAGCTGCTTTTTTGCTGTTTTCATGTATTATTCTTTCTATTAATCTTTCTGGATACGCACCTTACAAACACTCACACCAGGAGATCTCAACAGAGAACTTGATCTTTTGGTGTAATGATCAAACTACATCCTGATTAGCCTCCGTACTGATAATACTCAATCTCTGTAATTTTGCTTTGACTGTTAAACGGTTTTTGATAATTTGTATGTTTTCTTTTCTTCTCTTACCATGGTGGTGGAGTAATACAGCTGTAAACATGCTGGCACTTCCCTCTCGCCTTGTTAACTTGTCTCTTGCATTGTAAGACTCACCGATACACCTGTCAATATTATACTCTCCTTCGAAGGGTAAGGCTGGTTTCACACTTGCGTTCAGGAGGGCTGTGGATGGCAGCCTACTTCCTCCTTTCTTCCTCCCTGAAGCTCCGCCTACTTCTGTATGCATCCTGCACTTCCCTGCGTACCTGTCTTTAACATTGGGTACGCAGGGACATGCGTGTATGCAGATGCATCTGCATGGGGTGATTTGACGCGTGCGGTGACCGCACGGAAACACAAGGTTTTGCTCTCGTGAACGCATGTGTGAAACCAGCCTTAGTGACCACTCCCCTCAATTTTTCATTTTTTATTTTTATTTTGTTGTTTTTTATTGTATTTATTTTTTCTATTTTTGCTATTTTCCTTCATTCATTATTATTCTCTAGGTTTTTGAGTAGTCACCTCCAGGGTTTTGTTCAATCTTGTTCATTTTGGTCACTTTTGTTCAGACTGTGTTGACCTAAAAGGAGGGGAAGATAACCCCTTAACGCATTTCCTCAGCCCCTCTTAACCACTATTAATTAGACACTGAAAACCAATGATGGGTGAAAGTCGGTCACAGCTTTATTAAAATTCTTTTATAAAATTTAACAACCTTTTGTAAACAGGCACTTAGCTTTCTTAAAACGCGCTAGCCGCTCAATGCCCCGCTCCATAGACGCAGGCAAGTCAGCCGGCAAGCCGTAGCTTCGTGCAATAACTTCTCCAACGCCGTGACTTGTAATAACTACAAATAAAAGAACGAAACAACATAACATCAGCAAATTCGTAACAAAAAGGGGAGGGAGGGTGGGAAAAGCACTTCCAGGACCGCAGTGAACGGAGGAAGAGGAAGGGCTGCTAAAATCCCAGGATTTTATGTACATAGGAAGGGGCTGTGCTAATCCCTTCTTTATCCCAATTGGCTCCCCATACTTAAATCCCACCTTCATTAAATCATGGAAGGGCAGCTGTCATGCCCGAACCAATCAGGGGTAAGGGGAGGGTAGGAAAGGCACACCCAGTCAGTGGCACTTTCCTTAATCAGATCAGTGCCCACCAGACTGTGTTGACCTAAAAGGAGGGGAAGATAACCCCTTAACGCATTTCCTCAGCCCCTCTTAACCACTATTAATTAGACACTGAAAACCAATGATGGGTGAAAGTCGGTCACAGCTTTATTAAAATTCTTTTATAAAATTTAACAACCTTTTGTAAACAGGCACTTAGCTTTCTTAAAACGCGCTAGCCGCTCAATGCCCCGCTCCATAGACGCAGGCAAGTCAGCCGGCAAGCCGTAGCTTCGTGCAATAACTTCTCCTCAGACAGGACTCCGACCTCCACCCATCAACAGCAATGCCTGCTCAATGCCATCTTGGAGACCAGAGAGAAAAATATCGAGCCCGATATCATTCAGATGTACACCATCGGGTCTCAACAATGCAGCATTGTCCCCTTCCAACTGTCTATGCCTAACCACTACCCCAAAACGCTCGCGAACGAACTTAGAAATCCGAGCATTTATGTTCCTCCTGGTACGCTCCACGGCTATACCATCCCTCGCTCCTTGCCACACTGCCCTCGGAACAATTTCTGACCATACGAAAACCAATTCTTGAAAAAAACCATGAAATCGCTCCATGTCGGCTCGCATCATTGTAAGGAGCTCCGCCATCTTGTAGGAACATAAATCATTTCCCCCTGCATGCAAAACCAAAATTGTCGGACCCCTGGTTCCTCTTGAAATCGACACCACTTCCGGGAGAACTTGCGGCCATTGCAACCCCCGGATGCCTCTCCACATGCAGGACACATCTCGAAAGCCTAAATGTCTCCCACCAGGGCGACATTCCGCTCGCTGCGCTGCCCAAAATATATACGAGTGTCCCAGCAGCCATACCGTTGGTCTAACCGGATCTGCAGAAAGAATTGAAACGTTAGTACAATAAATCCGGACGAATGTACCTAGCAAAACACGCTGAACGCCACCTCCCGATCCGCTGAACTTCTTCATCGGGCAAACCTTCCTTAGCAGCCTCCGTAGCAGCCCCAATTCGAAAAGAATGTGTGCCGTAATCACGAACCGGCACTCCCACCCCCTTCAAACATTTATTGAATACCGCCTGGAATTGGTATCTCGTCAATGGCGATGAATCTACGTGCGTGAAGAAAAATTCACCACCGCATCTAACATCCAAGTATACCGTCAGCAAACCAACCGGGCACGTCGGGGAGTTTGAGGCATTCAGCAACACCCAAGAACCCCGACCCAATGTATCAGTCTTGGACTTCCTTATGCGTACCCGCACCGCTGTGACCAAGAAAACCACATCCCCAACTAGTAATCCACAGTCTGAACCATTTTTTCCACGCGGAACTAATTCCCCAACCCTTAATGCTCCAAAAAATGCTAAACTGAACGCCGCGGATATGAGGGCCGCTTCGAACTTTGAACTACAGACCTTTTGCGAAATCTCTATCAGCTGGCCCAGTAAGGCTAGCGAAATGGGACGCCGACACTCACTAGTAGGATGAATCCTCTTCCACCCTTTAATGGCTTGCCGAATAATAAAGGATTTCGTCACATCCCCCCAACCTAACAACTGAAAATGAAAGGCAATACCCGACAAACGCTGCTGTACTGATGTCCCCGACAAACCCCTATCCCTCAAATGGCAGAGGTACTCTATTACCACTTGCAATCTCGCCTCCCCGCAGTCTTGCACCGGCCTGGAACCCGCCACTAAACACCATTCCTTCCACGCCTTACCATAAGCTTGCCACGTAGACGCAGTCACCGACGAGCGAACCAGCGACATCAGCTGTTCGCGACCAACTCCCACAGGTGCGGCGGACATCGAAAAACCTCCTGGAGAGTATTGGGGCAAGAACCTGATAGCACCTGTAAATCAGGGTGAATGGAAGAGTTAGACATGCAAAGATCACTTTCTTGTACCAATTGAGCTCGAAGCCAGATATTAAATCTCAGACTCAATAAAGCCAACCGACGCAGCAGGCTCAATACCGGCTGCGACTTGGACGACATATGATTGATACATCTAGCAACGCGCAAATCAGCAGTCTGCATATGAATCTCTTGGTTACTGAGTAACTCACCCCAAAGTTCAATCGAAACGACAATCGCAAAAATTTCACATAACGTCCCGTCCCGACATAACTCCGAACTCCGCCAAACCTCCGGCCACGGCTCCCTACACGTCCTGTTCTCAAAAACCGCCGAAAAACCAGCCTCTGTATCTCCCGTGAAACGTAATCCCATATCACGAGCCATGCGGCGGGGCAACATGAAACAGGTATGACCATTGAACTTTTCCAAAAACAAACGCCACACTTCCAAATCCGACTTCATAGTCTTTGTAACCCGCACCCTGTGATGGGGGCTAGACGCACCTTTCGTAGCTAAGGATAGCCTCCGCGAAAAAACCCTGCCCACTGGCATGATTCTGCTGGCAAAAACCAAGAGACCTAACAGCGATTGCATCTGTAAAAGGATCACCTTGTTAACCGACATGAATCCATCAATCAGCGACATCAATTTTTGAACTTTCTCACTGGGAAGACGGTACACCATTGCGACCGTATCAATTTCGATGCCCAAAAACGATAAAACTTGCTCCGGGCCGATGGTCTTCTCTTGGGACAATGGCACACCAAATCTCTCTGCCATGGTCGTGAAAGCCATAAGCAACCTGTTACACAAATCCGAGCCCTTTGGGCCAACAAAAAGAAAATCGTCCAGGTAGTGGGTAACGGACCTGCCCCGATTCCCATCTCACTACCCATTCCAAAAATGAACTAAAAAGCTCAAAATAATAACAAGAGATAGAACATCCCATGGGGAGACACATGTCATAGTAAAATTCGCCGTCCACTTGGCAACCCAGCAAATGAAAACAATCCGGGTGCACTGGCAGCAAACGAAACGCCGAGTCAATATCCGATTTCGCCAACCAAGCACCTTCTCCCGCCGTTCTAATCAACGTTACCGCCCGATCAAACGATGCATAAGACACCGATGCATCTTCGGGCGAAATCCCATCATTGACGGAAAACCCTTTCGGATGCGATAAGTGATGTATCAATCGAAACGAACCCGGTTCCTTCTTCGGAATGACCCCTAACGGCGACACTCTAAACTCCGAAAACGGTGGTATTGAAAAGGGGCCAGCCATCCTACCAAGACGAACCTCCTTTTGTATCTTCTCGACAAGAACCTCTGGATGTTCCCGGGCTGATTTCAAATTTGCCGGGAAACCACTGCATTTTTGCAGTCGGAACGGGATGAAAAAACCCTCAGAAAAACCAAAACGCAGCTGACCAGCCGCTTCTTTATTAGGATAACGGTCTAACCACGGTCCCATCTCGACTACGCTCACCGGCGTCCTTCCTATCAGTTTGCTGCGGCTTAATGGGCAACTTTCCTGCTGGCCGCACACATTTACATGCTGGATGGGAACCGCCACATGCCGAACATTCGTGCTTAAACTTACAAAGGCCGTAGAATCTGCAGTGCCCTTCATTGAACAACCAACAGGCACCGGGTCTTCCACGACCACTGAACTGGAACCTGTTGCGCTTTGTCCAGCAGCCGCTGATGGAAAGGGAGATGGCCTTTGTGTCATCATCAACCTTAACCAAACCTCGGTCGCTTTCACCCCCAACCAATATCTGGATGGAGAGCCAATCTCCTCCGGAATTCTTCGTCATATCGCCACCATGCCGATCCACCATGAGCCTTATAAGAGTTGTAAATCAAATCTTGGTAAATAAAAAGCTCCGAACAACGACCCGGATGCTTCTGACCCATAATGCAACCCAGCACTGCAAAAGCCTGCAACCAATTGTTCATCGTTTTCGCCACCTTCTGGCGCCCTTTATCCGTAAATCTCTCAAACGTTCTCCTCTCTTTATCCACCATATGTTGATCCACAGAAATTAGCAACCAAATATCTATAAAACCATTATTCCAAATTTTTGTTTTAGTTTCCTCGTCGACGTGCGACCCAAGCGCACTCACCCCACAAAACATGGTATCTTTATATACTCCTGCTGGCGCTGTATCAACTTTTGCTTTGTTTTGCACAACATCGGATGTTAAGGGCAATTGCCCAAGCAACGCCTTCAGAGCTGAAAGAACCACAGCATTATCCGCACTTTTTAGTCCCAAAAAGGAACACTCACCCTCGTCCGCTGATGGAGGAGGGACTCCCATCGATGGAGGTACTCCGGCTCCTGGACACCTCTCCTGACTGAAAGTGCTGCGACTTGAAGCCCTGGGAGGCGCAGCCACCTCGACCAGGCTGAAAGTCCTTGACCGTGCCCTCGACTCCCGATGACCAGGAGGAGGGCCCTGGCCATGTTCAGGACTCGCAGACGTGCTGGACACCTCCGACACCGAAGATGGGGAGCCACGCCTCGAGGACCGATGATGATGACGACCACGAGAAGTTTCCCTGCGCCCCGACCGCCGGGACCTCTTCCTATTCCTCCGAGAAGTGCGACGCTCCCGCCGCGACTGTGGGGACGACGAATAAGAGGACGAGGATCTCCGGCGCCTAAGCCTGTCCTCCCTCCTGCCTGGGGAACCCCTTAAATCCGCATTAACCCCTGCAACCCCTTCCGCAGCCACCCTGTTCTGGGCCTGCGAAAACTGGGCGTCATTAGACGTAGCCACAGTGTCCTCTGTATTTATGTTACCCCTTGTGGCACTAACAGCCATAATCAAGGGTGGCTGTGACGGGCTTGACCCCGGCTGCTGCTGAATAGCTAGTGGTTGTCCCTGTCCCCCCCCTAATGGCACCGTGGCCTGTGCTCTAATTGCTTCCTCCGCCGACCCTGCGGAGGAGATGCTATTCCTGCCCCCCATAATGTGTCCCACCGCTGGGACCGACAGCTCCCCACTGCCCTGACCCCACACCTCCCTCCCTGTGCTCGATTCCCTGGGTACCGCACGTGAGGAGCGCACGCTACCACCGCTGCGCGCTGCCGCCGGGGACCTGATAACTATGCCCTGCAGCGCCGCCTCCTCACGTGCTTCGGCGCCAGACCGGAAGTGAGGGGGCGGCGACTTCCGGCCTGCCACCCGCCGCCCACGCAGCCCAACAGGCGCCGGTGAGGCCTCCCGGAGACGCCGAGGAGGGCGGGTACGGCGCCCGGACCGCCTGCCTCCCCCCTGCCCCCCCGCCGCCGGCTGCACACACTGAGCCGCAGCGGCCGCGGCAGGGGTGACCGCCGCTTGAACTGCGCTATGGGGCCTAACCGCCGAGGACAGGTGAGCGCTGATCCCTTCTATCACTGACCGAAGCCAGGGCTCACCCTCCTGCAGCACCCGAGCTCGCAGGGCCTCAATCAGAGGGTCTGCCATCTTCCTACCAGACAGTGCTAAAAAAGCACTTCCAGGACCGCAGTGAACGGAGGAAGAGGAAGGGCTGCTAAAATCCCAGGATTTTATGTACATAGGAAGGGGCTGTGCTAATCCCTTCTTTATCCCAATTGGCTCCCCATACTTAAATCCCACCTTCATTAAATCATGGAAGGGCAGCTGTCATGCCCGAACCAATCAGGGGTAAGGGGAGGGTAGGAAAGGCTCACCCAGTCAGTGGCACTTTCCTTAATCAGATCAGTGCCCACCATTTTTATCATTATGGCCATTTTGTTTATTTGGTTCATTCTTTCATTTTATCTTGTTTTATTTCATTTTCTTTTTTTCTTTTTTTCATTTTTATTTTATAACCCCAACATTTTCTGCAACAACCCCTCTCACTTTGGTCCACACTAAGCTGTTGATTAAAACAGTTATCATCATTCATTCTAGTCATATATGTTTATTCTCATTCCTTACATTGCTTTTTCCCTACTTAACACACACTTAGTGTACTACCATCTCTCCCTCCTTCCTCCCCTTTTCCATATTAGCAGTGTCCTTTAATGGATCAGTACGAAATAATAGTGTGCAGGCATCCTGTAACCTGCATCCCAAGCCTCTTTTTCAATACTCTGCGCAAGCACCAGAATCCCGGCAGCTTAGGCAACCTCACTTAAGTGCCGCCATCCCTAACTCCTGACTAGTATCCATCAAAAATTGAAAGCAGCACGCCTTAGAAAGTTCAATACCAATACATGATGTTTTTATTCAGCCCATCATGCTATGTGCCCATTCAGTGCAACGTTTCGGTCCAGAAAGGGTGCGGACCTTTCTCAAGCAGTACAATGTGACAAATGAGTGCCTTCTTATAGCACACCAATTATGCAGGTATTTTGTGACAATTATATAATATATAATACATAGAAATAGATCTCCAGGATTGTGACATACAGTCATAAAGTGCTCACTTAATATAAAGTGCCATAGTGCGTAACATAATAAAAAAATATTTACATATACACAAACTTCATATACAGAAGATAATTACATATCAGCGGCAGCTGTAACATTCATATTTAAATGAGTATGACTCACCCCAATACCATTAGACAAGCGCCAACCCCCAGCGTTCACAACAACACAGTGCGCAGAGTCAGAAGTTACATGCGGTGTATAATCTATAACCGCTCATGCGCAATAGCGCATTATGATAGTCAGCGCCATCTTAGTAAATGGAAAAAATAAACAGACAAGCGCAATCTCATTGCTCATGCGCAATAGCGCATCACGTCTGTCGGCGCCATCTTAAAATAGGGAAGATTTTGCCCAATATACAGAGCAATATTGCAAAAATGCAGTCACAAAAATTATATAAATTAAGGCGTTCCATCCTTTAATGGGATACCCATACAGGAAGTGAATGACACGCCACAAAAAAATTGCTTATAGCAAGGGAACAGGATTGGTATAGGGAAAGGTCCAGAGGAAACAGGAACACCTCCCATTAGCTGGGATTGGTAACCCGTAACCAAATAGCAGGGAGAGTGGTGAAGGCACGACACTCAAACCCTCCTGAGTCTGGACGATCCCTCACAATACCATAAGTTCAGGTCCCAAAAATCGCACATTCACTATAAAGATTCACAACAGATAGAATACATAAAATAATTATAGCAAATATGGTGCATTTAAATTTATTTATTGCAAGATAATTTTCAATCAAATACGGTAAATCATGAAAAACGGTCATGGGGGAGTCAAATTTTCATAATAAGCTGCCGCTGGAAAGTCTGAAAAATATAAAGGAAACAGAATGTTTTAAATACCTAAAATATTTGAATACTCTAAGAAAACAAAAAAAGAGAACAATAGCAGCAACATACAGGAATATAGCAATGACTTTTTAATGTAATTTGTAACTTATAGTCGACATTTAAACCAAAAGGTTTTAACGTATTCAGCTTCTTTATCCAGTGTAGTTCTTTAATCTTAAGAAGTTTAACTCTATCACCCCCTCTCCTTAGTGGGGAAATATGATCAATGATTCTAAATGTTAGATCTTTCTCCGTCTGTTTGAAATCCATAAAATGTTTAGATACTGGTAGGTCCTGTCTCTTTTTTTCTGATTGTATATCTATGTTGATTTAGCCTAATTTTCAACTCACATGTAGATTCACCTACATAATATAAATTACAAGGGCACCTCAGAAGATAAATGACAAAATCAGAAGAGCATGCTAAAAATAATTAATTTTGTACGACTTTTCTATATTGTGTGGATCTTGGAAGGTATTACCTTTCTCCGTATGGGAACAATTTACACAATTTAGGCAAGGGAATGAACCAACTCTAATTTTTCCCGTCAATGTAGTCTGTGAGTCTTTCTTTTGCATGCCTATATCCGATTGGACTATCATATCTTTGATATTTTTGGCACGTTTATACGAAATCAAAGGGGGGACTTAAATTCTACAGTTTCTGGGTGACATTTACCCAACATCGGCCAATGTTTTTTTATAATACTAACAATAGAGGCACTTTCTTCACAGAACCTAGTTATAAATGGGATCCTACGTTCCACATTTCTATTTGGCTTTTTCTGGAGGAGAAGATCTCTACGTGATGTACTCAAAACCTTTGATTTACAACCATCTAACAATTTAACAGGATAATTCCTTTGTCTAAATTTAGCAATCATCTTGTCCAATGAAATATTCATAGTCTCCTGTTCACTTACAATACGCTTAACACGTAATAATTGACTAAAAGGGAGGGACTCAATCATCTTTCTCGGATGATGACTATCAAATAGAAGCAGATTTTTTTTGTCAGTAGGTTTCACAAACAATTCAGTTATTAACCCATCATTTTTTCTCTTAATCAGGACATCCAGAAACTGAATCTCCATTTCCGAATGTACCAAAGTAAACTTGATGTCATCATTAATAGCATTTAAGAATGCATGAAAATCCTCCAACTCAGTCAAAGTGCCATTCCAAAGGAGGAGGACATCATCTATATACCGCCACCATCCCAGTACATGTCCAAAATGATGGGATACATAGATGAAATCCTCCTCCAAAGACGCCATGACCAAATTCGCGTAAGCGGGTGCCATATTCGCACCCATGGCCGTCCCCTTCATTTGCATAAAATAGTCATCCCAAAAAGAAAATAACTATTATGTAACATCAATTTCAATAATTCCAACAAAAAGGTCCTGTGTTCTAATGTGAACTCCGTTTTTAAAAGACCTCTTTCCACAGACTTAAGACCCAAACTATGACCAATGGGATGTATACAATGATACTACATCAAATGATGCAAGTATCACTCTTCCCTTCAATTGTATGTTATTTAATTTGCACAAAATATCAGCCGTATCTAAAATAAATGATCTAGACTGTCGACTCAAAGGGCTCAATATTTGATACAAGAATATACCAATATGGTTGAAGATGGAACCCCTCCCTGATACAATTGGACGACCAGGTGGATTTACCAAAGATTTATGTATCTTTGGCAATATATATATTACAGGTGTAATAGGATTAGAGACCAGCAAAAATGTATATAGATCGTCATCAATCAATTTAACAGACAGTGCATCGTCCAGAATATGTTTTATTATATCCATGATCTTACATTTCGGATCATTATCAATCTTTCTATAAACATCTGTTAGGAATCTGGATTCTATAATGCCTATGCGGGAATCCAGATCCACACATTTGTCTCCAGAGGCTAAGTCCTTTGTCCCAGCTTCTGAGCATGCTCACGGGACTAGCTCTCATTGGAGTTCAGGAGTCAGGTGCTCAGGTCCTGCTCCTAATTTGATTGGTTATGCTCAGGGCTGTTATGAATGAGTCACCGTAGGAGGCAAAAACAGAAATACTAGCTAAGTCCAGAAAACCAGAGAAGTTGGCAGCTATCGGATTGCAGACCCCTGAACCTATCAACAACAACTAGCAGTAGCCGTGGGGGGTTCCTACGGTGCCCTAGACCCCTCGATCACAGCCGGAGACAGAAAGGGAAAACTAAACTGCCCCAGAGCAGACCCCAAAGCAATAGGCAGCCCCCAACATATAATGACGGTGAAGCAAGATGAAAAAACACTCACACAGATAGAAAGATAGGCTGAGCAAATGATGGGGCCCAAGCTAACTAGATAGGACAGGATAGAAAAGCTGCTGTCTGTAATCCGCCAAAACCCTATCAAAACAAGAGCCAACAGCTGATAGGGAAAAAAGCCCTGAAGACGCTAGGCTTCAAAAAGACTATATCAGTACTCAGGTATTTTCTGAAGACAGAGCAAAAAGGAATTCAGCTCACCCCAGCAGGGAATGGCAGAAATCAAGGAAAACAAGGCAAAACAAAACCAAAACACAAATGCAAAAAGTAGAGCAGAAAACTTAGCTTTTGAGGAGCAGGAATCAGACTGGTCTCCTAGAATCCCTCAGAGAGATCACCAGCAAGGCAGAAGGGCGTCGGCTGCCTTATATCCAGTCAGTAATTCCCGTCACCCAGTCATCATCATCCTGCCCAGGTGCTTGGTAATCAGCCTCACTACCTTCCTTCACCAGAAGGGGGAGTTCATCAGACCTCAATGGTGAAGGGAAAATTAACTCACAACAGTACCTCCCCCTTGAGGAGGGGTCACCGAACCCTCATCCACGTCACCAGGGTGATCAGGGTGAGCCCGATGAAAGGCACGCACCAATCTTTTGGCATGAATATCAGAGGCAGAGACCCAGGAATTATCCTCCTGACCATAACCCTTCCACTTAACCAAATACTGGAGTCTCCGTCTAGCCAGACGGGAATCCAGTATCTTCTCTACCTCATATTCCATGTTACCTTCAACCAATACAGGGTCTGGAGGTGCCACCCCAGGAACTACTGGTTCAACAAACCTCTTCAACAAGGACTTATGAAACACATTATGGATTTTAAATGTAACAGGAAGAGCCAAACAAAAAGAGACCGGATTAATAATCTTCAAAATCTTGTAAGGTCCAAATAAATCTAGGCTTAAACTTAGGAGAAGCCACCTTCATAGCGATATTTTTTGATAATAACCAAACCATATCACCAACCTTAAACTGGGGACCAATGGTCCTATGTCGGTTGGAAAACCGCTGGGCCTTTTCCTGGGAGAGAGATAACTTATCCACCACTTGGTCCCAGATCTGGTGCATTCTCTCCACCACAGTGTCAACACCTGGGCAGGCAGAAGGCTCCACCTGCCCTGAAGAAAATCGATGATGAAACCCAAAGTTACAAAAAAAAGGTGACATCAAAGTGGCAGAACTAGCTCTATTATTTAAAGCAAATTCGGCCAAGGGCAAAAATGAAACCCAATCATCCTGATCAGCGGAAATAAAACATCTCAAATACGACTCCAAGGTCTGGTTTGTTCTCTCTGTCTGCCCATTGGTCTGAGGGTGAAAGGCAGAGGAGAAGGACAAATGAATTCCCAGCTTGGAACAGAAAGTCCTCCAAAATCTAGACACAAACGGAACTCCTCTGTCAGATACAATGTTCTCAGGAATCCCGTGCAAGCGAACCACCTGTTGCAAAAACAGGGGCACCAACTCAGAGGAAGATGGCAACTTAGGGAGTGGTACAAGATGAACCATCTTAGAGAACCTATCACAAATCACCCAAATAACAGTCATTCTCTGAGAGACAGGCATATCAGAGATGAAATCCATTGAAATATGGGTCCATGGCCTCCTGGGAACCGGCATTGGCATCAACAACCCACTAGAGCGAGAACAAGGTTTAGACTGGGAGCAAGTCCCACAGGACTGCACAAAATTCCTGACATCTCGAGACAAGGCGGGCCACCAAAAAGACCGACTCACCAGATCTCTAGTATCAAAAATACCTGGATGACCAGCCAATGCAGAGCAATGAACTTCAGACATCACTCTCTTCTTCCACTGGTCAGGAACATACAACTGTCAACTGGGACAACGCTCAGGTCTGTCCTCCTGGAACTCTTCCAGAGCACGTCTCAAATCGGGCGAGATGGCAGAAAGAACTACCCCTTCGCCTAAGATGGTAGCAGGCTTGGTCACCACTGGAGAATCAACAAAGAAGCTCCTAGAGAGAGCGTCAGCCTTGACATTCTTAGTGCCAGGAAGAAAAGAGACCACAAAATCAAAACGCGTAAAAAACAAGGCCCACCTAGCCTGTCTAGGGTTCAAGCGTTTGGCAGACTCCAGGTAAATCAAATTCTTGTGGTCAGTGAGGACCACGACTTGATGTTTAGCTCCCTCCAACCAATGTCTCCACTCCTCAAATCCCCATTTCATGGCTAACAGTTCCCGATTCCCCACATCATAGTTACGTTCAGATGGAGAGAACTTTCGGGAAAAGAAAGCACAGGGATTCATTTTAGATGTTACAGGATCCTTTTGGAACAAAACAGCTCCTGCACCAATCTCAGAAGCGTCCACCTCTACCTGGAACGGGAGTGAGACATCAGGTTGCCGCAAAACCGGGGCAGAAGTGAATCTTCGCTTCAGCTCCTGAAAGGAAGAAACAGCCTCCGGAGACCAATTCAACACATCAGCACCCTTCTTAGTCAGATCAGTTAATGGCTTGGCAATACTAGAAAATTTTGCTATAAATTTCCGATAAAAATTAGCAAAACCCAAAAACTTCTGGAGGGCCTTCAAAGAAGTGGGCTGAACCCAATCATAAATGGCCTGTACCTTGGCCGGGTCCATTTCAATAGTTGACGGAGACAAAATAAATCCCAAAAAAGAAATCCACTGTACCCCAAAAAGGCATTTCGATCCTTTGACATACAGGGAATTCTCCCTCAAGATCCGGAACACAGTCCGAACATGTTCCACATGAGAATCCCAATCCTTGGAGAAGATCAAAATATCATCCAGATAGATAATCAAAAATGTATCCACAAAGTCTTGGAAAATATCGTTCATGAAGCACTGGAAGACAGAAGGGGCATTAGTGAGCCCAAAAGGCATCACCAGGTACTCAAAATGTCCCTCTGGAGTATTAAACGCCGTCTTCCATTCATCCCAATGCTTAATGCGGATAAGATTATACGCCCCCCTGAGGTCAAGCTTGGTAAACCAGCAAGCACCTTTAACTCTGGAGAATAGATCCGAAATCAGGGGTAACGGATACTGATATTTAATAGTAATTTTGTTGAGGGCACGATAATCAATACAAGGCCTTAATGAACCATCCTTTTTGGCCACAAAAAAAACCCAGCACCTAAGGGTGAAGAGGATGGTCTAATATGACCCTTCTCCAACGCCTCCTTAATATAGGATCGCATAGCCTCGTGCTCGGGTACAAATAAATTGAAGAGCCGACCCTTGGGAAATTTACACCCCGGGCTCAGTTCAATTGCACAGTCATAACTCCTATGAGGAGGCAAAAACGCAGACTCATTCTCACTAAATACATCATAAAAATCCGCCAAATAGTCAGGAACATCATGCGACTGAGGAGAGGTGGAAAAAAACGGAGCCTCACTAAGGGCACACCGACAACCCCAACTCACCACAGACACAGATTTCCAATCCAAAACTGGATTATGAATTTGCAACCAGGGAAACCCCAGAACAATGGTATCATGCAAATTATGCAACACCAAAAATCTGCAATTTTCTTGATGGTCTGGGGCGACCCGCATTACCACCTGGGTCCAAAACTGAGGTTTATTTTTCGCCAAAGGAGTAGCATCAATCCCCCTCAAAGGGATAGGCGTCCGCAGAGGTGTCATAGGAAATCCACAACGTTTAGCAAAATCCAAGTCCATTAGGTTCAGGGCTGCTCCCGAATCCACAAAAGCCTTGGCGGAAAATGTGAGCAGATCAGAGTAATAGCCAGAAGAAACTTAGGTTGAACACCACCCACAGAAAACGTGTGTGCAAAACATTTCTCTCGTTTAGGACAGACAGAAATAATATGCGAGGCAACTCCACAAAAAAAACACAGCTTATTACGCCTTCTGAACTCCTGACATTGCTCCCTGGACAAAACTCTATCACATTGCATAGGTTCAGACATTTGTTCAACAGGTGGCAACACCTTTCGTGCAGTCCTGCGTTCACGTAAACGCCGATCAACCTGAATGGCTAATGACATAGAATTGTCAAGACTAGAGGGAACAGGAAATCCCACCATAGTATCTTTTACGGCTTCTGACAAACCCTTCCGAAAGAGAGCTGCCAAGGCATTATCATTCCAGGTAGTAAGGACCGCCCACTTTCGGAATTTTTGACAGTACAATTCTGCAGAATCTCGACCCTGGCTCAATGCCAACAGGGTCTTTTCAGCCTGATCAATAGCTTTAGGTTCGTCATACAACAACCCCAAGTATTGAAAAAATGCATTCACATTAGTCAGAATAGGATCATCTGGTTTCAAAGAAAACGCCCAATCCTGGGGATCACCACGCAGCAAAGAGATGACAATTTTAACCTGCTGCGCGGAGCTCCCTGACGAGTTAGGCTTCAAGGCAAAAAATAATTTACAATTATTTTTGAAATTCAAAAATTTAGACCGATCCCCAAAAAACACATCAGGAGTAGGGATCTTTGGTTCAGCAGCATGTGAATGAGCAAGGTAGGCGGAAATTCCCTGCACTTCCGCAGCGAGCTGCTCCACACGATCAGACAATTGCTTTATCTCCATTGAGAGAAAAAAAATTCCCCCTACGGCCTCAGAGATATAGAGGAAAGAATATACACACTTTTTTTTTTTTAATTTTATTTTTTTTACAATTCTTTCCTGCTATTGAGTACCCTAGGATCTGCGGTATGGCTGGTGATTCTGTTATGAATGAGTCACCGTAGGAGGCAAAAACAGAAATACTAGCTAAGTCCAGAAAACCAGAGAAGTTGGCAGCTATCGGATTGCAGACCCCTGAACCTATCAACAACAACTAGCAGTAGCCGTGGGGGGTTCCTACGGTGCCCTAGACCCCTCGATCACAGCCGGAGAACTACATAGCCTAAAGACAGAAAGAGAAAACTAAACTGCCCCAGAGCAGACCCCAAAGCAATAGGCAGCCCCCAACATATAATGACGGTGAAGCAAGATGAAAAAACACTCACACAGATAGAAAGATAGGCTGAGCAAATGATGGGGCCCAAGCTAACTAGATAGGACAGGATAGAAAAGCTGCTGTCTGTAATCCGCCAAAACCCTATCAAAACAAGAGCCAACAGCTGATAGGGAAAAAAGCCCTGAAGACGCTAGGCTTCAAAAAGACTATATCAGTACTCAGGTATTTTCTGAAGACAGAGCAAAAAGGAATTCAGCTCACCCCAGCAGGGAATGGCAGAAATCAAGGAAAACAAGGCAAAACAAAACCAAAACACAAATGCAAAAAGTAGAGCAGAAAACTTAGCTTTTGAGGAGCAGGAATCAGACTGGTCTCCTAGAATCCCTCAGAAAGATCACCAGCAAGGCAGAAGGGCGTCGGCTGCCTTATATCCAGTCAGTAATTCCCGTCACCCAGTCATCATCATCCTGCCCAGGTGCTTGGTAATCGGCATCACTACCTTTCTTTACCAGAAGAGGGAGTTCATCAGACCTCAATGGTGAAGGGGAAAATGAACTCACAACACAGGGCTCTGGAGATTTCCGGCAGGTCCTCTTACGCTATAAAAAGTGCGCATGGCTGCTATGCCATGTGCTAGTATTTTTATACTGCTGCTGTATGTATGGTGATGGATGCTTGGACTGGTGACTGACTTATTATGAAACCCCTTTCCTCTGATATTACGATTGTGTGAGTGATTGGGCAGCCGCCAGTAGCAGCACTAGCGTCAGCGCGCTCCAGCTATACTTTTCCAGCAGCTAGCGTCCTGCATCGCGCCAGCGAGTTTGCGGTGTCTCTTCTATGGCTCTGTGCACACCGCGCTGCGGTTGCAGTCTGTCGGACGTTCGCAGTTGCGACATTCCGCATCTTTTGTTACGGTAGGTCTAGACGGTGTAGTCCTGCGGTTTAAGACTACTCCTGTGACCTTAAATACCGCATCTGTGTTGCTGTCAGTCTGTAACATAGAACAGACTCAGCGTTACTGTATACTCTGTGCGTGCAGCTCTGTGTGTGAACAGAGCTTGCCTCAGTGCATATTGGGTGCAGTTATACCCAGTGCACACTACCGCCGTAGTGCTCTGCCTCTGTTAGCAGCGGTCTTTCCATCTGCCGCACGAACACGCTTATTTATATTTTTTTAAGCGTGTTCCGCCGCCGTAACAGCATCATTATCAGACAATTGTCTCCTAACTTCTGCCATATAATTCTTGGTATCCATAACGACGACAGCACCACCCTTATCGGCCGTTTTTATGGTGATGCTATCGTTGCCTGCCAAATCAATCAGTGCATTATATTCATCACTAGTCATGTTCGGATATTTAAACCTTCCCAAATTTTGGTTTGCTTTTAATGATTCCACATCCTTGTTCACTGCTATGACAAAAGCTTCAATCGCCGGTATATTGTCTAATGGTACAAAATCACTTTTGTTATACAGTGAACACCTTTTCAAATCCAATGTATCAACATTTTTAACCACTGACATACCATCATCCATCATTTCTACATCAGCATATCCCTGTTTGTGATCTGTAAACCACTGTTTAAGTGTCATGATCTAGTGTTGGATCTGGCGGTATTAAAAGCACAAAGTGAACTTTTTTTACTTTGGTTGAGTTCAAAGGTGTTTTGACTGTCCCCGGTGGTGGTTAGCGGTATCGCACCTTAGGTTTAGGTTAATGTTCACTTAATTATGGATCAGGTGTGACACCCTATAAAGGTGTGCTCAGGGTGTTCACTCACTGCTGGTGATATTTCTTGCTGAGTTGTTGGAGAGCCTAGTGGAAGGATGGAGCTGGATAGGAGTCCTGCGCAGTCAGCCAGAGAGAACGAGTGCCAGCTAATGGTGTCTGCAGGAAGGACTGGCATGGCCTGGTGGAGTCGCAGTTTATGGTGTCGGCGGGAAGTGCGGGCATGGCTTAGAGGAGTGGCGACTAGGAAGAGAGTTGCACTCAGCATGTTCGACTTGGTTGCTGAGAACTGGACTCGAGCATGCTTGGATTCTTGGCAGAGGCTGGACTCATCTTGGGACTCTGTGTACTGGACTGCTGCAAGTGGTGATGGACTCTGCTCCCAGGCTGCATGATGGTGACGGATCCAGTGATGGTGATGGATCCAGGTGGAGGGGAAGATGCACGCAGGTGGTGGGCTCTGTTGCTAGGAGCGCACGCAACAGAGCAAAGCTAAGTGGTGTTCCCCCTGTATTGTCTCTTTCCTCATGTGTGTTGTTAGTGCAGTGGTGGGATTAGTCTCCGCACCGACCTATTCCCTAGTGAGGGTTTTAGGCTCAGGGCGAGCAAGGGCGTTAAGATATGCGTGCGGCGACAGGTGCGGAGCCTGTTTAGGGAATGTGAGGAGTGTAGGGACACTGGCTCAGGGGAGTGCAGGAGGTCTCCATTTCCCCATTCCCTATCGCAGGGCCCACCACTGTTAATGTTTCCCAGGTCCCCCTTATTATTTAAATTCGCCTTACTGGAGGCGGGGTTTCCAGATTGTATGTATAATGTGTAATTCCCAAATTCGCCAGGTGGAGGCGGCGTATCCACCTGCACGTTTTATTATTTAAATGCGCCCCACTGGAGGCGGTGTATCCAGGGTCACGTGTGTCACATGGGTTCGCCTTGCGGAAACATCTGCGTCCAGACACACGTGATCATGACATTAAGCTTTATTGATCTGAAAAATCTAAAAAGCTCTCTATCTAATTCAAACCAATTAACATGATTACTTGGACTGTATGATAGGCCCTTCGATAAAACTTGAATTTCAGCATCTGATAATGTTTTAGAAGACAAATTTACCACCAATTCCAGCTAGTCCTTTTTCTTGATGGCTGCAGGTCTCAGAGGGTTGGTTCGTGCTTTCAAGCGTTTTTCTTTTTTGTCCACGATTGTGCTTCCTCCCTCCTCTTCTAATCCTCCGGTGCATTTGTCCAGATTCAGGCTTTGTGTCTCTAGAAAAATTGTCAATGTTTAAAAAATCTAGAGAGTCATTTTTCATAGATACTGAAGAGTAATAACAACCTGGTTTATTTGAAGATTTCTTATCTTTAAATGTTCTCTTAGACTCATATTGCCAGTTATAAATTCTACCAGTACAATAATCTTCAGTGTCTCTAATCCACTTACGCCTCTTCACCTCTTCCATATCTTCCTTATTTTTGTTGGGTAAATGTCACCCAGAAACTGTAGTATTTAAGTCCTCCCCTTTGATTTCGTATAAATGTGCCAAAAATATCAAAGATATGATTGTCCATTAGGATATAGGCATGCAAAAGAAAGACTCACAGACTACATTGATGGGAAAAATTAGAGTTGGTTGATTCCCTTGCCTAAATTGTGTAAATTGTTCCCATATGGAGAAAGGTAATACCTTCCAAGATCCACACAATATAGAAAAGTCGCACAAAATTAATTATTTTTTAACATGCTCTTCTGATTTTGTCATTTATCTTCTGAGGTGCCCTTGTAATTTATATTATGTAGGCGAAACTACATGTGAGTTGAAAATTAGGCTAAATCAACATAGATATACAATCAGAAAAAAGAGACAGGACCTACCAGTATCTAAACATTTTATGGATTTCAAACATACGGAGAAAGATCTGACATTTAGAATCATTGATCATATTCCCCCACTAAGGAGAGGGGGTGATAGAGTTAAACTTCTTAAGATTAAAGAACTACAGTGGATAAAGAAGCTGAATACTTTAAAACCTTTTGGTTTAAATGTCGACTATAAGTTACAAATTACATTATAAAGTCATTGCTATATTCCTGTATGTTGCTGCTATTGTTCTCTTTTTTGTTTTCTTTTTGTTTTCCTCTGGACCTTTCCCTATACCAATCCTGTTCCCTTGCTATAAGCAATTTTTTTGTGGCGTGTCATTCACTTCCTGTATGGGTATCCCATTAAAGGATGGAACGTCTTAATTTATATAATTTTTGTGAGTGCATTTTTGCAATATTGCTCTGTATATTGGGCAAAATCTTCCCTATTCTAAGATGGCGCCGACAGTCGTGATGCGCTATTGCGCATGAGCAATGAGAATGCGCTTGTCTGTTTATGTTTTCCATTTACTAAGATGGCGCTGACTATCATAATGCGCTATTGCGCATGAGCGGTAGTAGATTATACACCGCATGTAACTTCCGGCTCTGTGCACTGTGTTGTTGTTAACGCTGGGGCTTGGCGCTTGTCTAATGGTATTGGGGTGAGTCATACTCATTTAAATATGAATGTTACAGCTGCCGCTGATATGTAATTATCTTCAGTATATGAAGTTTGTGTATATGTAAATATTTTTTTATTATGTTACGCACTATGGCACTTTATATTAAGTGAGCACTTTATGACTGTATGTCACAATCCTGGAGATCTATTTCTATGTATTATATATTATATAATTGTCACAAAATACCTGCATAATTGGTGTGCTATAAGAAGGCACTCATTTGTCACATTGTACTGCTTGAGAAAGGTCTGCACCCTTTCTGGACCGAAACGTTGCACTGAATAGGCACATAGCCTGATGGGCTGAATAAAAACATCATTATATTGAACTTTCTAAGGCGTGCTGCTTTCAATTTTTGATGGGTACTTCTAAGGTTTGGTGTATGTCTGGGAGCGTGCACCCCCTTTTTTCTTTTTGTGCTGCTTTTTCATTTTTTCATTGTATCTCCTGACTAGTGCGCAGGTGCCCGTCCTTTCTCTCAACACACGCATGGCTCAAAGACCTGAACCTTGGCTTCACAGTTCTGCGCACGCGCCACCACCGTCAGTGCTCCAAACCTCATTCTGGCAGCGCACTGACATTCTCTCTCCTTCCCCCTTCATTTCTGCTGCCGAGCTACAGGGGCTATTTAAAGCACACTGCTACCAATGTTTCTTTATGGCACCACAGAAGGCATAGGACACGCCATTCTCCACTCACACTGGCATATTACGGTAGGTTAGTGCATTACTTTTTACCCTCATCCCCTGCTGGATTCATTACTTGATCATCAGTATACATGTTTTCCCCAGAGGGATTACATCCTGAGCATCCCTACACAAGTCTTCTCTATTTTCAGGTCAGTACCTTAATGTGTTCCTTGTCCAGCATATCCAGACTGTCCACCATATTCTCTGTGCAAACTGTACCTTTAGTTTGCAGCCGGATTGCCTGTGATCCACTTTCTGCCGCAACTTTATGTCAATCTGCATTGTATTTAGTGACCCCATGAATGGTTACCTAGGTGCTACCATACATTATTTCCCTATATGATACAAAAGAGCTTTGAATTTGTAAATATAGACCTTCAGTCTTCTGTATTATATTATATTATGTTGTCACGTGTATTTATGTACAGCACACTAATATGTTATGCATTTTTTTTTTCAGTGAGGCTTGACAAAGACCCAGGAAGGGTCAAAACGTAACCTTACCTTCAATGTTTCATCTTTCTGTGGTGTTTTCATATACATGTAATAAACACAAAGATTTTTTTTCAAAACTATGTCATAGTTTGAGTGCGGCTGTGTTCTTCTGAGTCAGAACTTTGGGCCCACCCAAGTTCATCCTGCATCTTCTATTGAGCAGAATGCGCCTCATTTATCTTCTCTTTTCTACCCTTGTCAACCCACGCTACAAGGAGAACTTTCCAGCTCTCCTTCCAGTAGCGCAAGGGCTAGTAAAATGGTGCTATACCAGAAGGCCCCAGTTGATCAATTAGTACAAATATTACCATCTGACTACACTGGCAGCAGAGGCCGTAGATCCTTGGACAACTAAGGATGAGAGAAGAGAGAGACACTCACCAAATCCAACAGAGGCAGTTAACACTATCAAAAGGTCTGGGACAGTTTCATTAGACCCTCCCAGTGTGCAGGCTCTGATGTGCGGAATAAACTGATAATAAACCAGGGGAAGAGTCTTGAGGAGATCATTTGCATATTCCCAGCGCCTTCTGGGATAAGTAAAGAGTCTCCGCGAGCTCAACGATCACTGGGTTTTGGCCGTTGCAGCTGAAAAGAGGAAATCGGAAAACCGCGCACCTATCGGCGCGCGAATTTTGGCTCATCTTTCATCGTTTTTAAGAAATCTCAATATGGAGGAGGCCAGGAGCCATATGGTGAGCTGCATTTCTTGCTACATGTTCACAGACTTACCAGTGGAAAAGCCAAACTTCACATGCCACAAATGCAAGCTTGTGTCCCTGTTGGAGGAAAAGTTGCAAAATCTCGAAGAGAGGTTAGCTACGTTGAAGATCATTAAGGAAGGTGAAGAGTTCTTAGACAGAGCAGAATTATCTCTTCATGTTACAGAAAGAGAAGAAATTCGAAGTGCACCTGAAGAAACAGAGGAATGGAGACATGTGATCCAGAGAAGCAGGAGGATCAGGAGGCAGTCAGCACCCATACTTCTCAGGAACCAGTACCAGGCTCTCACGCAGGAAAACGATGAAGAAATACATCAGGATAAGACTTTGCCCACAAACAGCAACCTTGTACACCTTCAGAGTCCGCCTGGATGGAGAAAGAAAAATGTTGTGAAGTAGAAACGGAGAGTGGTGGTCATGGGGGATTCCCTATTGAGAGGAACAGAGGCCGCTATCTGCAGACCGGATATAACTTCAAGAGAAATGTGCTGTCTTCCAGGTGAAAAAAGTAAAGATGTGTCTGACAGGATATCAGGACTCTTCAGACCTACAGATGACTACCCATTCCTGTTACTACATGTGGGGACAAATGACACCGCAAGAAATGACCTGGAAACCATCTGCAGAGACTTTGAAGACTTAGGCAAGAAAGTGAAAGAACTGGGAGCGCAGGTGGTCTTCTCTTCCATCCTCCCAGTGGATGGCCATGGAACAAGGAGGTGGAATAAGATTCTGCAGGTGAACAACTGGCTTAGTCGATGGTGCCGTCAGCAACGATTTGGATTTCTGGATCACGGAGTGGATTACCTTTACGATGGACTACTTGCTAGAGATGGGGTGCACCTTACGAAGACTGGAAAACATGTCTTTGGAAGTCGCCTTGTTAAACTTGTAAGGAGAGCTTTAAACTAGAACAACATGGGAAGGGAAGCAAAAGACCAGAAAAAGCCATACACCTGACAAATGCTATTGAGAACTCTGCTATTAGAAGTGGAAAGGAAGAACAAAGACAAAAGAATCTAATTAATAAAAATATTGGAGAAAGAGAAACCAATCACAAACTAAAATGTTTCTATACTAATGCACAAAGCATGGGCAACAAACAAGGAGAATTGGAACTACTAACACAGGAAAAGAAATATGATGTCATTGGAATCACTGAAACTTGGTGGGACAATACACATGATTGGAATACAAGACTAGAAGGATACAACTTATTTGCAAGAAACAGACTTGATAAACGAGGAGGAGGTGTCGCATTGTATGTTAGAAACGCGTATATCTGCACAGAGATTGAAGCTTCAGAGACTGGGAGTTCTGTGGAAACTGTTTGGGTAAGAATACAAGGACAGAACAATGGAAAGGACACCATTGTAGGCATTTACTACAGGCCGCCTGTGCAAGCTGAAGATATGGATGAACTCTTTATGCATCAAATGGCCAAGTTCTCCAAAAAATATGACATAGTTGTCATGGGAGATTTCAACTATCCAGACATTTGTTGGGAATCTCTCTCAGGCAAAACTAACAGGTCAAGGAAATTCTTATTCTCTCTTGCTGACAACTTTATCTTCCAAAAGGTAGGGGAGAAAACAAGGGGAACTGCTACCTTGGATCTAATCCTTATAAACAGGGAGGAAATGGTTGAGGAGGTAAAAGTGGCTGGGACCCTAGGAGGTAGCGACCTTGCTATTTTAGAATTTTGGATAACTAGAGGAGGAAGACCTGTGAAGACTCAGTCGTCAAGGTTAGATTTCAGAAAGGCAGATTTTAAGGGATTCAGAAAGAGAATTGGAGGGATCCAATGGCTGGATATCGTTAAAGACAAAAATGTCCAGGAAGGATGGGAAATCTTGAAAAATGAAATTCTCAAAGCACAAATGTTAACAATTCCAAAAAGAGGGAAGAATAGGAAGCATTTAAGGAAACCTGGATGGATGAACACAGAACTTAAGCACATGCTAAAAAGGAAGAAAAAAATGTTTATAAAATGGAAAGAGGTAGGCATATCTAAAGAAGAATATAATGCTGTCTGCAGAACCTGCAGGGCACAAATCAAATTATCTACAGCTGACAATGAATTGAGGCTTGCAAGAGATGTCAAAAGCAATAATAAAGGATTTTGGGGATATATCAAAAGTAAGAGAAAAGTCAAAGATGCTATAGGATTTTTACAGGATGAAAATGATGAAATGGTAAGACAGGATGTTGAGAAGGCCGAACTTTTAAATTCCTATTTTGCATCTGTTTTCTCTCAGAAAGGAAATGTAGCATCAACTGTTCTTCACTGTCCTATTAAGGGAATAGAAGAATCCAGGATATCTATAAACAGAAAGATAGTGAGGAAACACTTAGCTAACCTAAATGAATTCAAGTCTCCAGGTCCAGATGAATTACACCCCAGAGTACTGAAGGAGATAGCAGAAGAAATTTTTGAACCCCTCTCCATAATCTTTGAAAATTCTTGGAGAACAGGAGAAGTCCCAGAAGACTGGAGAAGAGCAAATGTTGTTCCTATCTTCAAAAAGGGGAAGAAGGTGAACCCAGGCAACTATAGGCCGGTGAGTCTGACTTCTATACCAGGAAAGATCTTTGAACAAATTATTAAACAACATGTATGTCAGTACCTGGATAAGAATGAAGTGATTAAACAGAGTCAGCATGGGTTTGTAACTAAAAAGTCATGTCAGACTAACTTAATTTCGTTCTATGACGGAATCACTGATTGGGTGGATCAAGGAAATGCTGTAGATATAGTATATCTTGACTTCAGCAAAGCATTTGACAAAGTATCTCATACAATCCTTATTGAAAAAATGACTAAGTATGGAATGGACAAGGCAACTGTTAGGTGGATTCATAACTGGCTTAGTGATCGGACCCAAAGAGTGGTCGTAAATGGCTGCACATCCAGTTGGAAAAATGTCTCAAGTGGGGTACCACAGGGCTCTGTCCTGGGCCCTGTATTGTTCAACATCTTTATCAACGATTTAGATGAAGGAATTGAGAGTAAACTGATTAAATTTGCTGATGACACAAAGCTAGGAGGGATAGCTAATATTAGAGAAGAGAGAGAGAGGATTCAAAAAGATATAAATAAACTGGAGAAGTGGGCAGCAACAAACAGAATGGTTTTTAACAGGGAAAAATGCAAAGTACTACATCTGGGCAATAAAAATGAAAAAAGCATATACAGAATTGAAGGAATAGGGCTAAGCAACAGCACATGTGAAAAAGACTTGGGTATACTAATAGATCACAGACTGAATATGAGTCAACAGTGTGATGCAGCAGCAAAAAAGCAAATGCAATTCTAGGATGTATTAACAGAAGCATACAGTCTAGATCACGTGAAGTCATTATTTCCCTCTACTCCTCTTTGGTCAGACCTCATCTGGAATATTGTGTCCAGTTTTGGGCGCCACATTTTAGAAAAGACATCAACAAACTGGAGCAAGTTCAGAAAAGAGCAACCAGAATGGTGACCGGTCTGCAAACCCTGTCTTATGAGGAAAGGTTGCAGGATTTGGGAATGTTTAGTTTGCAAAAGAGAAGACTGAGAGGAGACTTAATAGCCGTCTACAAATATCTCAAGGGCTGTCACATTGTAGAAGGATCAGCTTTATTCTAATTTGCACAATGAAAGACTAGAAGCAATGGGATGAAACTGAATGGGAGGAGACACAGATTAGATTTTAGAAAAAACTTTTTGACAGTTAGAGTTATCAATGAATGGAACAGGCTGCCACGAGAAGTGGTGAGTTCTCCTTCAATTGAAGTCTTCAAACAGAGGCTGGACAGACATCTGACTGGGATGATTTAGCGAATCCTGCTTTGAGCAGGGGGTTGGACCAGATGGCCCAGGAGGTCCCTTCCAACTCTACGATTCTATGATTCTATGATTCTATGAGGTGTGGCACCCCAGAGTCCGGTTGCCACGGTGACATTGCCTCCCTCTAATGGGTGATGTCATGCCTGGAGGCAGGGGGAGTCCCCATGCCAGGTAGCACAGTGTACATATCAATTCCTACTCTCTTATGGCCAGCAGGTGGGGTTAGTGAGTCAGAAAGAAGTCAGCTGTGAGTAAATAGGAGAGTTGTTATGGAAACGGGAGCCAGCTGGAGCTCAGTGAGAGAGGAGAGTTGGCAGTTGGTCTGTGGAGAGGGAAGGGACAGAAGCAAAGACAAGGGCTCTGGGGAACTAAAAACTGCGTATAGCTGACCCCAGAGTGGAGCGCTGACAAAAAGGGACGCCAGAGTCCTTGGCTGGGCGGGTGCTGTACGCCCTGACAGCCAAAATTGGAGGGCAGGGTACTGGAAGCTCCCTGGCCACACCAAACACCTAAAGGCACGGCAGCAGACAAAGAGCCCGGGGCTGACAGTGAAAAGGACAGCGCCCGTGATATAGGCTCACACTGTCTGCCATACAGGTTTGAAACCATCACACCACGCAGGAGAGGGCCTCAGCTTAGCTGCAAGCAGCAGGGACCTGAAAAGAGAGCACAGAAGGAAGGTCCCCCAACTCCACCTGGCAGGGTGGATCCCCTGAATGCCTCCAGGCAAGCCGGACTCAATCCGTCATCTGTAATGGGTACCCCAGATTGCATCCACTTTCAAGTATAAGGTAAGGAAAACTGCACCTCTGTGTCCTTCACTTAGTCTCTGCACCCCAACTTTCACCACCATCTGAACAATCAAATATATTTGCCCTGGAGCCCCGCTCTACCCGTGGGGATCTGAACCATCTTTTCTGCAACACCATCAGCCCCAGTGGACCAAAACCGCAACGTTGGCCACCCATTGCCGAACACCACGGGTGGCGTCACGATTAAACACCACATAACTATCCTTTATTTTATGACACTGCCAGGGCCACGGAAACGGATCACGGCCCCATGACCTCCCCCATAGAACTGTCCTGTCCGATTGCCGGTATCCCACGGCCCTGGTGGGTGCGTCAGAGGGAACAGTTTTGGAAGAGGGTGAAGGACTACCTAGCCGACTGTACCAGTGTCCTCCGTGATTCCTCTGTGCTGTACAACTATTGGGTATTCAAGTTAAACACATGGCATGAACTGTCCTTCTACTCCTTGGAGGTGCTGGCCTACCCTGCCGTTAGAGTTTTGTGAAGTTTTTGATTTTGTAAGGGGCATTAGTACTGATGGGTGTATCCACCTATCAACTGAAAATGCTGACAGGGCGACTTCTAAAAATGAACCAGGCCTAGATTGGCTCCGAACTCAAAAACCCCACTGGATGACAACAGCGGAACATAAAGCTAATGTGTCATGATCTCAGTGCGGGTTTGACTTGCACACTTGGGGTTAATGTCTGGAACCAGTGCTGATGACTGGCATTTCTGTGGTTAAAGGTTGTGATCCCAGTGCAGGCTTACCTGCACACCTGGGGCTGTGATTGTGGCCTCTCCCTGGTTCTGGGAGAGGCTTCTTATAGCCTCAGGACGCTCCCATCCCCGTCAGTTATACTTTCGCCCTTGGCATTGTGTGGTGACCCCTGAGTGTGTTTGTGCTGTGTTCTGGTTGCTTGATTCTCTGTGTACGACTCGGTCTGTTCTCTGGATATTGCTTTGGATTCTGCTTGGTACCTTCTATGTCTGTTTGGTTTTGACTTCTGCTTGGCCCTGACTATCCGTCCTGTCTCCTCCCTGGTACTTTACTGATATCTCTGTGTATGACCTCCGTTTTGCCTGACTCTGAGTATTTCTGTATAGTGTCCTGCCATCTCTGAAAGCAGGACGCTAAGCCCCGCCCCCGTAGGTCCTGTGACTGCTTGCTAAACTTCAGCGTCCACATGTCCTGTGTATCTGTACTTTCCGGCTGTGCCTGACCCCGGGCCCCCCTCCAGTGCGGGTGAGTCCCTGCTCAGCGGAGGCTGCACGCCTGAGCTGACAGGATCCTGACATTCCTCCTCCACCATATCAACAGCATCATCATGTGGCCCTCACTTTAAATTTTTCCAGAGTATGCATGATGCCTCACTTCATAATCTTTACATGATGTGCATAAGACTTACCTCTACAATTCGATATATAGACATATGCATACACATATATTACATATATATATATACCTCCAGGCAGGGCCGGACTGACCCATTGGGACACAGGAGCAGGGCCGTATTTACCATTAGGCACTGGAGGGCACGTGCATAGGAAGCGGCTTAGCGGGAGGGCGGCACCTGAGCAAGGGTTTTTTTTGTTTGGGTCCGGGGTCGGCTCCAGCAGTGCCTGTTGCAGCTCAGATGGTCCTGCACCCTGGACGGCTGTGCAGATATCTGTCTTCTTGTGTCAGCGTGTGTTCACATGGTACCACTGATTAAGATCATGAATATGGATGCCACGCCTCTCTAATAGGCATGGCGCCCATATTCATGATCTTAATCAGCGGTACCATGTGACCGCACGCTGACACAAATAGGAAGAGAGCTCAAGATACCGGCGCCGCGGCTCCTGGCACATGATGCAGCAGCAGGAGGACCAGGGACCAGGAACCAGACCGCGCCACGACAGGTGAGCTGGAAGGAGAATGGGGGCTGGGGGGAAGACTGAGCAGCGGGGAGGAATGAGCGTGGGGGCAGTGGAATGATCCAGGGGGAGAATGGGGGCCAGAGGAGACTGAGCAGCGGGGAGAGGAATGAGCCAGGGGGAGAATGGGGGCCGTGGGGGAGACACTGAGCAGCGGGGGGCATGAGCTCGGAGGGAATGAGCGCCGGAGGATGGGGGCAATGATCCATCCAGGGGGAGAATGGGGGGAGAATGGGGGCCGGGGGGGAGACTGAGCGCCGGGGGGGCAATGGGCAGGGGGGAGATGAGCGCGGGGAAATGAACGCTGGGGGGGGGGGGCAACTGAGCAGCTGGGAGAGGAATGGGGGGGAATGAGTGCCAGGGGGAGAATGGGGGCTGGGGGGAAGACTGAGCACCGGGGGGGCAATGGGCAGGGGGGAGATGAGCGCGGGGAAATGAACGCTGGGAGAGGAGGGGCAACTGAGCAGCTGGGAGAGGAATGGGGGGGAATGAGTGCCAGAGGGAGAATGGGCCTGGGGGAAGACTGAGCGCTGGGGGGGCAATGAGCAGGGGGGGAGACAAGTGCGGGGGGAATGAGCGCCAGGGTGGGGCAATGAGCCAGGGGGAAAGTGGGGGCCGGGGGGTAGACTGAGCAGCGGGGATAGGAATGAGGGGGGAAGTGAGTGCCAGGGGGAGAATGGGGGCCGGGGGGAAGACTGAGCTCCGGGGGGGCAATGAGCAGGGGGGAGATGAGTGCGGGGGGAATGAGCGCCGGGATGGGGCAATGAGCCAGGGGGAAGAATGGGGGCCGGGGGGAGATCGAGCAGCGGGGAGAGGAATGAGGGGGGAAATGAGTGCCAGGGGGAGAATGGGGGCTGAGGGAGACTGAGAAGTGGGGAGAGGAATGAGCGTGGGGGGTTTAATGAGTGCCAGGGGGGAGAATGGGGGCTGGGGGGAGACTGAGCAGTTTTTTTTTAATACCTGCAGTAGCAGCAGCAGCAATATATGGGGGCATAATCTATGGGGCATCTTATGTGGGCAGCATATGGCGGCATAATCTATGGAGCATCTTATGGGGGCAAATTCAATGGACGATCTTATGGGGGTGTATTCAGTGGAGCATCTTATGGGGGCATATTCAGAGGAGCATCTTATTGGGGCATATTCAGTGGAGCATCTTATGGGGCAGCATATGGGGGCATATTCAGTGGTGCATCTTATGGGGGCATATTTAATAGAGCATCTTATGGGGGGCAGCATATGGGACATATTCAATGGAGCATCTTATGGGGGCATATTCAATGGAGCATCTTATGGGGGCAGCATATGGGGGCATATTAAATGGAGCATCTTATGGGGGCAGCATATGGGGCATATTCAATGGAGCATCTTATGGGGGCATATTCAATGGAGCATCTTATAGGGGGCAGCATATGGGGGCATATTCAATGGAGCATCTCATGGGGGCAGCATATGGGGGCATATTCAATGGAGCATCTTATGGGGCAGCATAGGGGGCATATTCAGTGGTGCATCTTATGGGGGCATATTCAATGGAGCATCTTATGGGGGGCAGCATATGGGACATATTCAATGGAGCATCTTATGGGGGCATATTCAATGGAGCATCTTATGGGGCAGCATATGGGGGCATATTCAGTGGTGCATCTTATGGGGGCATATTCAATGGAGCATCTTATGGGGGGCAGCATATGGGACATATTCAATGGAGCATCTTATGGGGGCATATTCAATGGAGCATCTTATGGGGGCAGCATATGGGGGCATATTAAATGGAGCATCTTATGGGGGCAGCATATGGGGCATATTCAATGGAGCATCTTATGGGGGCATATTCAATGGAGCATCTTATAGGGGGCAGCATATGGGTGCATATTCAATGGAGCATCTTATGGGGGCAGCATATTGGGGCATATTCAGTGGAGCATCTTATGGGGGCATATTCAGTGGAGCATCTTATGGGGGCAGCATATGGGGGCATATTCAATGGAGCATCTTATGTGGCAGCATATGGGGGCATATTCAATGGAGCATCTTATGGGGCAGCATATTGGGCATATTCAATGGAGCATCTTATGGGGGCATATTCAATGGAGCATCTTATGGGGCAGCATATTGGGCATATTCAATGGAGCATCTTATGGGGACATATTCAATGGAGCATCTTATGGGGGCATATTCAATGGAGCATCTTATGGGGGCAGCATATGGGGGCATATTAAATGGAGCATCTTATGGGGGCAGCATATGGGGCATATTCAATGGAGCATCTTATGGGGGCATATTCAATGGAGCATCTTATAGGGGGCAGCATATGGGGGCATATTCAATGGAGCATCTCATGGGGGCAGCATATGGGGGCATATTCAATGGAGCATCTTATGGGGCAGCATATGGGGGCATATTCAGTGGTGCATCTTATGGGGGCATATTCAATGGAGCATCTTATGGGGGGCAGCATATGGGACATATTCAATGGAGCATCTTATGGGGGCATATTCAATGGAGCATCTTATGGGGCAGCATATGGGGGCATATTCAGTGGTGCATCTTATGGGGGCATATTCAATGGAGCATCTTATGGGGGGCAGCATATGGGACATATTCAATGGAGCATCTTATGGGGGCATATTCAATGGAGCATCTTATGGGGGGCAGCATATGGGGGCATATTAAATGGAGCATCTTATGGGGGCAGCATATGGGGCATATTCAATGGAGCATCTTATGGGGGCATATTCAATGGAGCATCTTATAGGGGGCAGCATATGGGGCATATTCAATGGAGCATCTTATGGGGGCAGCATATTGGGGCATATTCAGTGGAGCATCTTATGGGGGCATATTCAGTGGAGCATCTTATGGGGGCAGCATATGGGGGCATATTCAATGGAGCATCTTATGTGGCAGCATATGGGGGCATATTCAATGGAGCATCTTATGGGGCAGCATATTGGGCATATTCAATGGAGCATCTTATGGGGGCATATTCAGTGGAGCATCTTATGGGGGCAGCATATTGGGGCATATTCAATGGAGCATCTTATGGGGGCAGCATATGGGACATAGTGAATGGAGCATCTTATGGGGGCATATTTAATGGAGCATTTTATGGGGGCAGCATATGGGGAATATTCAATGGAGCATCTTATGGGGACAGCATATGGGGCAAATTCAGTGGAGCATCTTATGGGGGCATATTCAGTGGAGCATCTTATGGGGGCAGCCCTTGGGGGCCTATTCCATGGAGCATCTTATGGGGGCAGCATATGGGGGCATATTCAGTGGAGCATCTTATGGGGGCAGCATATGGGGGCATATTCAGTGGAGCATCTTATGGAGGCAGCATATGGGGGCATATTCAGTGGTGCATCTTATGGGGGCATATTTAATGGAGCATCTTATGGGGGGCAGCATATGGGACATATTCAATGGAGCATTTTATGGGGGCATATTCAATGAAGCATCTTATGGGGGCAGCATATGGGGGCATATTAAATGGAGCATCTTATGGGGGCAGCATATGGGGCATATTCAATGGAGCATCTTATGGGGGCATATTCAATGGAGCATCTTATAGGGGGCAGCATATGGGGGCATATTCAATGGAGCATCTCATGGGGGCAGCATATGGGGGCATATTCAATGGAGCATCTTATGGGGCAGCATATGGGGGCATATTCAGTGGTGCATCTTATGGGGGCATATTCAATGGAGCATCTTATGGGGGGCAGCATATGGGACATATTCAATGGAGCATCTTATGGGGGCATATTCAATGGAGCATCTTATGGGGCAGCATATGGGGGCATATTCAGTGGTGCATCTTATGGGGGCATATTCAATGGAGCATCTTATGGGGGACAGCATATGGGACATATTCAATGGAGCATCTTATGGGGGCATATTCAATGGAGCATCTTATGGGGGCAGCATATGGGGGCATATTAAATGGAGCATCTTATGGGGCAGCATATGGGGCATATTCAATGGAGCATCTTATGGGGGCATATTCAATGGAGCATCTTATGGGGGCAGCATATGGGGGCATATTCAGTGGAGCATCTTATGGGGGCATATTCAGTGGAGCATCTTATGGGGGAAGCATATGGGGGCATATTCAATGGAGCACCTTATGGGGGCAGCATATGGGACATATTGAATGGAGCATCTTATGGGGGCATATTTAATGGAGCATTTTATGGGGGCATATTCAATAGAGCATCTTATGGGGGCAGCATATAGGGAATATTCAATGGAGCATCTTATGGGGACAGCATATGGGGGCAAATTCAGTGGAGCATCTTATGGGGGCATATTCAGTGGAGCATCTTATGGGGGCAGCACTTGGGGGCCTATTCCGTGGAGCATCTTATGGGGGCAGCATATGGGGGCATATTCAGTGGAGCATCTTATGGGGGCAGCATATGGGGGCATATTCAGTGGAGCATCTTATGGAGGCAGCATATGGGGGCATATTCAGTGGAGCATCTTATGGGGCAGCATATGGGGGCTGTGAGGTAGCCACCGCAGGCTGAGTTGAGAAAAGAAAAAAACACACAAAACACGTGTCCTGGCTGTGTGCTATTCAGGACATTCCTGTCTCCACCTGAGACCGTCCAACACACAGGGCGCACCGGGTGCGATTCAGGGGGCGACCCTTCTCCCACGGTCTCCCCACACACCAGCCTCACCAGGTCCAGGGGCTCAGCGGGTGCTCTTCAGGACATCTGTTTCCGCCTGAGACTGCCCAACACTCGCGCCTCACCAGGTCCAAGGTCACACCACGTGCTCCCGGGATCCGACTCTTCTCTCAGCACTGACCCTACAGGACCTTTCCTCACTGAACCCTCCAGGTACACCGTCTAACTCACTGACCCAGGTCAGTACCACACAAACACCAGTCCGTTACCTGTGCCGGCCACACAGGTCCTCGGGTACCTCTTATCCGCATAGGCACCCTATCACAATCCACAGTCCTCTTTCGTTGCCCCTAGCAACAAGGCTACAGCACTGCCCATAGCAATTCTCCACCAATTGTGAGGTAGCGCTGTCATTCCATCAGGGGATCACTCGCTTGGCAGCAAATAAAATACATCCGGCACCGGGTTTTCATAAAACCATAACATAGACCATGCGGTTTATTCCTCCATCATAAACCCACAGCATCAATATACAACAGCTTAGCATCCATTACAGAGCTTCACTCTGGTTATCCTGTACTCACACAGGTTATGCACATGTCCATGGCGCAGGCTCTTCAGCCTCAGTGTTATCTCACCCGTCAGGGTTCCTCATGCGGCTTCACCATCGCACACGTTCGTGTTATGATTGAGTCACCGTAGGAGGCAAAAATAGAAATGCTAGCTAAGTCCAGAAAACCAGAAAAGTTGGCAGCTATTGGATTGCAGACCCCTGAACCTATCAACACAGCTAGCAGTAGCCGTGGGGGGCTCCTACGATGCCCTAGGCCCCTCGATCACAGCCGGAGGACTACATAGCCTAAAGACAGAAAGGGAAATCTAAACTGCCCCAGAGCAGACCCCAAAGCAAAAGGCAGCCCCCCACATATAATGACGGTGAAGCAAGAAGAAAGAACAAAACACAGACAGAAAGATAGACTGAGCAAAGATGGGGCCCACGCTAGCTTAGATACGAAAGGACAGGAAGGCTGCTGTCTGCAATCCGTGAAAAACCCTATGAAAATAAGAGCCAACAAACTGACAGTAAAAAAGGCCCTGAAGATGCTAGGCTTCAAAAAAGCTATGTCAGTACTCAGGAATATTCTGAAGACAGAGCAACAGGCAAAAGGAGATTCAGCTCACCCCAGCAGGGAATGGCAGAATCCAGAAAAGCAAGAAAAACAAAACACTAATGCAAAAAGGCAAAGCAGAAATCTTAGCTTTAGAAGAGCAGGAATCAGACTGGTTTCCTAGAAGTCCACAGAGAAATCACCCGCAGGCCAGAAGGGCATCGGCAGCCTTATATCCAGTCATTAACTCCACTCAGCCAGTCATCATCATCAGTCCCAGGTGTTTGACAATCAGGCTCACTACCTTTCTTCACCAGAAGAGGGAGTTCCTCGGGCCTCAGTAGTGAAAGGGAAAATGAACTCACAACAGTACCTCCCCCTTGAGGAGAGGTCACCGAACCCTCAACCACACCACCAGGGCGATCAGGGTGAGCCCGATGAAAGGCACGCACCAATCTTTTGGCATGAATATCAGAGGAAGAGACCCAGGAATTATCCTCCTGACCATAACCCTTCCACTTAACCAAATACTGGAGTCTCCGTCTAGCCAGACGGGAATCCAGTACTTTCTCTACCTCATATTCCATGTTACCTTCAACCAATACAGGGTCTGGAGGTGCAACCCCCGGAACAACAGGTTCAACAAACCTCTTCAACAAAGATTTATGGAACACATTATGGATTTTAAATGTGACAGGAAGAGCCAAACGAAAGGAGACCGGATTAATAATCTCCAAAATCTTGTAAGGTCCAATAAATCTAGGCTTAAACTTAGGAGAAGCCAGCTTCATAGCAATATTTTTTGATGATAACCACACCATATCACCAACCTTAAATTGGGGACCAATGGTCCTATGTCGGTTGGAAAACCGCTGGGCCTTTTCCTGGGAGAGAGATAACTTATCCACCACTTGGTCCCAGATCTGGTGCATTCTCTCCACCACAGTGTCAACCCCTGGGCAGGCAGAGGGCTCCACCTGCCCTGAAGAAAATCGAGGATGAAACCCAAAGTTACAAAAAAAAGGAGACATCAAAGTGGCAGAACTAGCTCTATTATTTAAAGCAAATTCGGCCAAGGGCAAAAATGAAACCCAATCATCCTGATCAGCAGAAATAAAACATCTCAAATATGACTCCAAGGTCTGGTTTGTTCTCTCTGTCTGCCCATTGGTCTGAGGGTGAAAAGCAGAGGAGAAGGACAAATGAATTCCCAGCTTGGAACAGAAAGTTCTCCAAAATCTAGACACAAACTGGACTCCTCTGTCAGATACAATGTTCTCAGGAATCCCGTACAAGCGAACCACCTGTTGTAAAAACAGGGGCACCAATTCAGAGGAAGACGGCAACTTAGGGAGTGGTACAAGATGAACCATCTTAGAGAACCTATCACAAATCACCCAAATAACAGTCATCCTTTGAGAGACAGGCATATCAGAGCTGAAATTCATTGAAATATGGGTCCATGGCCTCTTGGGGACAGGCAAAGGCATCAACAACCCACTAGAGCGAGAACACGATTTAAACCGGGAGCACGTCCCACAGGACTGCACAAAATTCCTGACATCACGAGACAAGGAGGGCCACCAAAAAGACCGACTCACCAGACCTCTAGTACCAAAAATACCTGGATGACCAGCCAAAGCAGAGCAGTGAACTTCAGACATCACTCTCTTCTTCCACTGGTCAGGAACATACAACTTTCCACTGGGACAACGCTCAGGTTTGTCCTCCTGGAACTCTTCCAGAGCACGTCTCAAATCGGGCGAGATGGCAGAAAGAACTACCCCTTCGCCTAAGATGGTAGCAGGCTTGGTCACCACAGGAGAATCAGCAAAGAAGCTCCTAGAGAGGGCGTCAGCCTTGACATTCTTAGTTCCAGGAAGAAAAGAAACCACAAAATCAAAACGTGTAAAAAACAAGGCCCACCTAGCCTGTCTAGGGTTCAAGCGCTTCGCTGACTCTAGGTAAATCAAATTCTTGTGGTCAGTGAGGACCACGACTTGATGCTTATCTCCCTCCAACCAATGTCTCCACTCCTCAAATGCCCATTTCATGGCTAACAGTTCCCGATTCCCCACATCATAGTTACATTCAGATGGAGAGAACTTTCGGGAAAAGAAAGCACAGGGATTCATTTTAGATGTTACATGATCCTTTTGGGACAAAGCAGCTCCTGCACCAATCTCAGAAGCATCCACCTCTACTTGGAACGGAAGTGAGACATCAGGTTGCCGCAAAACCGGGGCGGAGGCGAATCTTCGCTTCAGCTCCTGAAAGGAAGAAACAGCCTCCGGAGACCAATTTAACACATCAGCACCCTTCTTAGTCAAATCAGTCAATGGCTTGGCAATACTAGAAAATTTTGCTATAAATTTCCGATAAAAATTAGCAAAACCCAAAAACTTCTGGAGGGCCTTCAAAGAAGTGAGCTGAACCCAATCGTAAATGGCCTGTACCTTGGCCGGGTCCATTTCAATAGTTGACGGGGACAAAATAAATCCCAAAAAATAAATCCTCTGTACTCCAAAAAGGCATTTAGATCCTTTGACATACAGGGAATTCTCCCTCAAGATCCGGAACACAGTCCGAATATGTTCCACATGAGAATCCCAATCCTTGGAGAAGATCAAAATATCATCCAGATAGATAATCAAAAATTTATTGACAAAATCTCGGAAAATATCGTTCATGAAGCACTGGAAGACAGAAGGGGCATTAGTGAGCCCAAAAGGCATCACCAGGTACTCAAAATGTCCCTCCGGAGTATTAAACGCCGTCTTCCATTCATCCCCATGCTTAATGCGAATAAGATTATACGCCCCCCTGAGGTCAAGCTTGGTAAACCAGCAAGCACCTTTAACTCTGGAGAATAGATCAGAAATCAGGGGTAACGGATACTGATATTTAACAGTAATTTTGTTGAGAGCACGATAATCAATACAAGGTCTTAATGGTCCATCCTTTTTGGCTACAAAAAAAACCCGGCACCTAAGGGTGACGAGGATGGTCTAATATGACCCTTCTCCAACGCCTCCTTAATATAGGATCGCATAGCCTCGTGCTCGGGTACATATAAATTGAAGAGCCGACCCTTGGGAAGTTTACACCCCGGGCTCAGTTCAATAGCACAGTCATAACTCCTATGAGGAGGCAGAGACGCAGACTCATTCTCACTAAATACATCATAAAAGTCCGCCAAATAATCAGGAACATCATGCGACTGAGGAGAGGTGGAAAACACCGGAGCCTCACTAAAGGCACACCGACAACCTCAACTCACCACAGACACAGATTTCCAATCCAAAACTGGATTATGAATTTGTAACCAGGGAAACCCCAGAACAATAGTATCATGCAGATTATGTAACACCAAAAACCTGCAATTTTCTTGATGGTCTGGGGCGACCCGCATTACCACCTGGGTCCAAAACTGAGGTTTATTTTTAGCCAAAGGAGTAGCATCAATCCCCCTCAAAGGGATAGGCGTCTGCAGAGGTGTCATCGGAAATCCACAACGTTTAGCAAAATCCAAGTCCATTAGGTTTAGAGCTGCTCCCGAATCCACAAAAGCCTTGGCGGAAAATGTGGACAGGGAGCAGATCAGAGTAATAGCCAGAAGAAACTTAGGTTGAACACCACCAACAGAAAACGTGTGTGCAAAGCGTTTCTCACGTTTAGGACAGACAGAAATAATATGCGAGGCATCTCCACAGAAAAAACACAACTTATTACGCCTTCTGAACCCCTGACGCTGCTCTCTGGAAAAAACTCTATCACATTGCATAGGTTCAGACATTTGTTCAACAGGTGGCAACACCTCTCGTGCAGCTCTGCGTTCGCGTAAACGCCGATCAACCTGAATGGCTAAAGACATAGAATCGTCAAGACCAGAGGGAACAGGAAATCCCACCATAGTATCTTTTATGGCTTCTGACAACCCCTTCCGAAAGAGAGCAGCCAAGGCATTATCATTCCAGGTAGTAAGTACTGCCCACTTTCGGAATTTTTGACAGTACAATTCTGCAGAATCACGACCCTGGTTCAATGCCAGCAGGGTCTTTTCAGTCTGATCAATGGCATTAGGTTCGTCATACAACAACCCCAAGGCCTGAAAAAATGCGTTCACATTAGTCAGAATAGGATCATCTGGTTTCAAAGAAAACGCCCAATCCTGGGGATCGCCACGCAGCAAAGAGATGACAATTTTAACCTGCTGCGCGGAGCTCCCTGACGAGTTAGGCTTCAAGGCAAAAAATAATTTACAATTATTTTTGAAATTCAAAAATTTAGACCGATCCCCAAAAAATACATCATGTGTAGGAATCTTTGGTTCAGCAGCATGTGAATGAGCAAGGTAGGCGGAAATTCCCCGCACTTCCGCAGCGAGCTGCTCCACACGATCAGACAATTGCTTTATCTCCATTGAGAGAAAAAAAAATTCCCCCTACGGCCTCAGAGATATAGAGGAAAAAATATACACACTTTTTTTTTTTTTTTTTACAATTCTTTCCTGCTATTGAGTACCCTAGAATCTGCGGTATGGCGGGTGATTCTGTTATGATTGAGTCACCGTAGGAGGCAAAAATAGAAATGCTAGCTAAGTCCAGAAAACCAGAGAAGTTGGCAGCTATCGGATTGCAGACCCCTGAACCTATCAACACAACTAGCAGTAGCCGTGGGGGGCTCCTACGATGCCCTAGGCCCCTCGATCACAGCCGGAGGACTACATAGCCTAAAGACAGAAAGGGAAATCTAAACTGCCCCAGAGCAGACCCCAAAGCAAAAGGCAGCCCCCCACATATAATGACGGTGAAGCAAGAAGAAAGAACAAAACACAGACAGAAAGATAGAATGAGCAAAGATGGGGCCCACACTAGCTTAGATAGGAAAGGACAGGAAGGCTGCTGTCTGCAATCCGTGAAAAACCCTATGAAAATAAGAGCCAACAAACTGACAGTAAAAAAGGCCCTGAAGACGCTAGGCTTCAAAAAAGCTATGTCAGTACTCAGGAATATTCTGAAGACAGAGCAACAGGCAAAAGGAGATTCAGCTCACCCCAGCAGGGAATGGCAGAATCCAGAAAAGCAAGGAAAACAAAACACTAATGCAAAAAGGCAAAGCAGAAATCTTAGCTTTAGATGAGCAGGAATCTGACTGGTTTCCTAGAAGTCCACAGAGAAATCACCCACAGGCCAGAAGGGCGTCGGCAGCCTTATATCCAGTCATTAACTCCACTCAGCCAGTCATCATCAGCCCCAGGTGTTTGACAATCAGGCTCACTACCTTTCTTCACCAGAATAGGGAGTTCCTCGGGCCTCAGTAGTGAAGGGGAAAATGAACTCACAACATGTTCGTTCCCCTCAGGGAACTCTCAGGCACACATCGCCATTGCTCACAGCCACCTCTCATGCTGTGAGCCAGGAGACACCTCTCCTAGCGGGACCTTCTCTCTGGACCAACCAGGCCCCTGCATTCACACCATGTGACCTACCCTGGCCACCATATATGGTCCGTAGCCACGCCCACCGGGTCACATGGCTATGACCTCATCAGAGGTCTTTCACACACTCACAGTCTTTTACTATAGTGTACTAAACACACCCCCTGGGTGGGTTTGTAGGTAACTAGGCTCGCCCATCTCCCTAGTTACCTGGAGACTTCTCCCTGACACATTAACACAGCACCTCGCAGTATCACTGCTGCTCAACACACGCATCAGTCTCCATCTCAAGGCCACCCACCTTGAGATACATAACGGTCCATCCATATTCTGCCACTCATCCTCTCTCTTGGGACATCCACACACAGCGCCCTGTTGTGAGCTCATTTTCGGGTTTGCCTCTGGCTTCTGGTGAGGGTTATGGAGCTGGCTGTGCCGACAGAGGAGTAGTGAGTTCTCTATCTGGACTCCCTCTGTTGGTGAAGGGAGGTTATAAAGCTGATCTAAATGGCAGAGACCGGCCACCTGAGGAAGAGGACTGCGATTGGACATCAGGAGTTTCTGATTGGATTTAAGGCACCCGACTCCCTAGTTTCTTGCTGGTGATTTTTCCTGACTGTGGCTCATGGTATCCAGTTTGGTTCCTGCCTTCCTAAAGCTAAGTTTTCTCTGCTATTGTTCATATGAGTTTTTGTCTGGTTTACTTAGTTTTTGTGTTCAGCCAGCCCTGGCTGGGACTGGGCTGAATCCCCATTTTGTCTGATCAGTTGATATCTTTTGCTCTGTCTTCAGAATATACCTGAGTGCTGATATAGTGATTTGACGTCTAGCGACTTCAGGGCCTTTTTCTATCAGCCGTGTTGGACATTCTTTTTGGCAAGGTTTTTTGCGTGATTGCAGACAGCAGCTTTTCTTTCCTGTCCTTTCTAGTTAGCACGGGCCCCATCATTTGCTCAGCCTATCTTTCTACCTGTGTCTGTGTTTTCATCTTGTTTCACCGTCAATACATGTTGGGGGCTGTCTATTGTTTTGGGGTCTGCTCTGGGGCAGTTTAGATTTTCCCTTTCTTTCTTTAGGCTTATTTAGTTCTCCGGCCGTGACGAGGCATCTAGGACCACCGTAAGCACGCTCCACGGCTACTGCTAGTTGTTGTGGATAGGATCAGGGGTCTGCAATCCGCTAGTTACCAACCTCTCCGGTTTTCTGGGCTTAGCTTGCTTTTTGTTTTTTCCTCCTCGGTGACTCATTCATAACAATTTGCTTTTTCACTTTGATGTTTTTTTTATAGTGATTTTATTGGTTCTCTAGGTATAATTCACAGCTAACAGCAATTTCAGTTTATGTGTGGTGTCTCTAAGTTTTACTCGGGTATTGATGTAGGCCATATCCAGCGGAGTAAATATGGGGTCTGAAATGATATTTATGACATGGAATGTGAGAGGTATAATCCCCCCCCCCCTGGAAAAAGATCAAAGTTTTCTCGCAGATTAGACATTACCGCCCTCACATTGTGGCCTTGGTGGAGACGCATCTGACCAGGGATACAGCCTGGTGCAAGCAGAAGCCGTGGGTACAATGGTCTGTTCATGCATTCCATACTAGTTACTCGAGAGGGGTTTCACTGTTGGTACACAGAGATGTTAGATGGGAAGCCAGGGAGACCCGGAGGGATCCTGAGGGTCGTTTTGTCTTCGTATATGCATCAATAAACGCCAGGAAATATGTAATTTTATGTGTTTATAATCCGCCTCCGGCTAATATGTCCATTCTCCAGAAGGCGGTGAGTTTCACCCTAAATTATCCGGACGCGGATGTTATCTGTATGGGGGATTTCAATATAGTTATGAACAATCGTCTTGATAAATTGAGATTGGATGATGGAGTGGCTGGGGGGGTTCCTTCGCTGACAGCAACCCAACTGTCGCTATTTATGGAGGGTAGCGGGTGGCTGGATTTGTGGAGAGTGCGGCACCCTGAGTTGAGAGAGTATACCTGCCATTCATCCACTAGGCGCTCCCTATCGCACATAGATTGCATATTTGGAACCAGCGGTCTGGCGATGTGGGTGGATAGTGTGGAGCATGGTAGTAGAGGGATCTCAGACCATAGCCCGATCATCCTCAGACTCAAGTACGGGCAATTAAATAACAGGATGGTTTGGAAGTTGAACCCTTTCTGGCTGAAACTGATAGTAACCCCCGATAGAACAATCAATCAGTTGCATTGTTTCATTTTGTCTCACCAGTAATCTCAGGATATTAATTTATTTTGGGATGCCCTTAAGGCATATCTGAGGGGCTGCTTGTCCTCCACAATTTCTTATATTAAGCGGGTAACCTCAAGAGAGGATGATGTGGTGGAACGGCGATTGAAGGATTCAGAGGTTGCATACATATCTAAAAAAACTAATGACAATAGGATTGAGTGGTTGGCTGCCCAGCGATTACACACCCAGCACATAGACACTAAGTCTAAGCGCAAATTATTCTTTGCTCGCCAGTCTTATTTTGAACTGGGAAACCAAGCAAGCTTTTGGCCTATCTGGTGCGCCAACATAATACTTCTAATACAATATTGCAGATCCGTAAGTCGGATGATTCGTTGGTGTCTTCAACTGAGGAGATTCTTGGCTGCTTTTGTAATTATTATAAGTCATTATATGAATCTAAAAGTGGCTCTGATAATTTGGAGTGTTTGGATTACTTGTCAGATGTAACATTCCCTACCTTAGATCCTGATCAGCGAGCCTTTATGGACGCTAAATTCACTGTGGAGGAGATAGAGAATACCATAACGGACATGGGTTCCCTATTGAATTGTGTGACGACTCCTGGAGTGGACCCTCTGGGTCGTGACACCAACCCTCCCAGGGCGAGCTGACCTAGTGAAGACCACTCCCTATACAGGGAGTGTCAGGGGTAAGCCCCAGGGGGTGAGGCACCACGACTGCTGGCACCATGCGGCCGGCTCACAGGAGACACGAGTGGGTGAGTGTGTCTGCAGGAACGTGTAAAGCGTGGACACGGAAACACGTGGTATACAGAGACTTTGTTCGTCCGGGTGTGAGTGAAGCAGGATGCGTGCAAGGAGCACGTCAGAGCACTGAGTCAGGCAGCAGGTGTGCCAGGAGGTGTAACAGAGTACAGGAGCAGGGTGTGTGCCAGAGGGCACAACTGAGCATAAGACAGAGCGTGGAATCAGAGTGTGTGCCAGGAGGCACAACTGAGTATAAGACAGAGCACGGAATCAGAGTGTGTGCCAGGAGGCACAACTGAGTATAAGACAGAGCACGGAATCAGAGTGTGTGCCAGGAGGCACAACCGAGTACGAGACAGAGCACAGGGTCAGAGCGTGTGCCAGGAGGCACAACCAAGTACAAGGCAGAGTGCAGATTCAGAGCGTGTGCCAAGAGGCACAACAGAGTGCAAGGCAGGGGACCTGAATACAGCGCACAGCCAGGCAGGGACACGGCAGACCAAGCCAGGAAGCACAACAATAATCAGGCACCTCCCCCAGGGGGAGGTCGTCTGATATAGCACATGACTACTACTGGTTCCGGGTCAGGACCTAGCCAGAAAGCACATGACCACTACAGGTTCCGGGTCAGGTCCTCCATTACCATAGAGAGAACCGAGCCCTATACAGCACTGACAGGAGCGTGCAAGCGCAAACGTGACATGTAGGAGGAGACCCGGGGACGAGAGCTGCGCGGGCGCACCCGACGGGACCCCCGGAGTGACCGCGGCTCCGGAAGAGATGACGTCGGGACCGAGGTCCCGCCCCCAGGTGAGCGCGGCGTGACAAATTGTATAGGAAGTACCGAGACATATTAACGCCACTTCTGATAAAGGTATTTCTGGGAATATGGGAGGGGGAATCTATGCCTGAATCCTTTTATGAGGCAAATATCATAGTGCTTAGGAAGGAGGGGAAAGACCCTTTGGAATGTGGTTCCTATCGTCCCATATCGTTAGTCAATGTGGACTATAAAATCTTTACTAAGATTCTCGCCACCAGATTAAATTCGATTATACTGAACCTTATACATCCTGACCAGACAAGCTTTATGCCTGGTAAGAGCATTTCAATTAATATCAGAAGAGTCCAGTCAATAGTCCAATATAGTTCTCTAATGCCAGACAACAAATGGGCACTGGCATCGTTAGATGCCGCCAAGGCTTTTGACTCTCTTGAGTGGCCTTTCCTCTCCGCATGCCTACAGAGATATGGCTTTGGTGATAAGTTTATAAAATGGGATAAAACACTATATATGAAACCTAAAGCCCGTATTTGTCATGGTTTATTTAGAATACTGGACAGGTGGTTTAGGAGTTAATGGGGAGAGCCTCTCTCTGGTGCTGGGGAGGGTTTTTATAGCTTCAGGGGAGTCGCTTATACTCCTAGTTTGAGTGTGCTCGACCCTGCTCCGTTTGTGCTCTCACCTGTCCCTGTATGCTTGTTCGGTGTATGACTCGGTTTGACCACGGTAAACATCTCTTGGATTGTGATTCTGTACCTGCAGGCCCATACTGTGTATGATCCCTTGGCTTTGTCTTAACTTTCCTGTGATCGCCCCTCCTGTACCTTTGCTGCCATCCTGTGTATGATCGTATGCTACGCCTGACCCTGCGCTGATACTCGTCTTGGTACCTTATTGCTCACCCTGTGTATGACTCCTGGCTCGTCTGACTGCGGTTTTCTCCTTACTCTCTGCTCCATCTCCAACGCTGTTACCGGCGCTGCTGGAGGCCGGTGGTGAGCTCCGCCCACCCCTCTGACGCGCGGTCACATGATCACAAGGTCCTGCGGGCATCGAGCGCTTCCCTGTCGCTCCTCCCCTACCGCAGGTCCTAGAGCAGGATTCCTTTCCCTAAAGCCGCGCTCTTACCCGGTTATACTGTGAGTACTGTACCACTGTACTATTACTGTCTATATCAGGTCCCTCTGGACACCTGTCAGTCACACTGTCCCTGACTAGTTGTACCGTGAGTGTGACATTATAAGCGACCATACCATTCTCTCTCCCTCTCCCTCCCTGACGGATAGGAGTGTGAGTGTGAGAGGCTCTGCTGTCATCATGGACCCCATGCAGGCATTATCAGAGCAGGTTAAACAATTGTCACAAATGTTCCAAAAATTAAACGTGGAACAGCGCACCATGGCCCACACCCAGCAACAGCTGGTTAATACCGTACAAGGGGCTATCGGTCCCGAGAATAGGGATGTGTTGCTTACTTCTCCCGAATCTCCGGTAAAATTACCAGACTCTTTTTCCGGGAACAAAAGGGAGTTCAGGGCTTTTCGGGAAGGGTGTAAATTGTTCTTTTCCCTGAGGCCCCGTTCTTCTGAGGGAGAATTTCAAAGGGTGGGGGTGGTTATTTCTCTACTGCAGGGTGCCCCCCAAGCCTGGGCATTCTCTTTGGCCCCTACAACCCCCAAACGTATGACTGTGGATGCGTTTTTTGAGGCCTTGGGCCGTATTTATGATGAACCTGACAGGGTTCGCTTGGCCGAGGACATGGTGATGAGTGCACGTCAGGATCGGCACTCTGCGGAGTGGTTTTGCTCGGAATTCCGACGGTGGTCAGCAGAGGTCTCCTGGGATGCTGCTGCTCTCCGGGGACTATTTTTTAGGGGTCTGTCGGAGCGCCTTCAGGACTCTTTAGCTTTTCATCCACCTCTGGACACTTTGGAGGAAGCCATGACCCAAGTTGTGCGAATGGATCGCCGGCTGAGAGCCAGAGGGGTTATGCACTCTGAGGCCTCCTTGTTCTCTGGCAATAAAGAGGTGGAGGCCAGTCCTGTGCCCATGGAAATTGGCGCCACCTCGATCAGAGAAAAAGAAAGGAAACACCGCCGAGAAAAGCTACTCTGCTTCTACTGTGGAGAGTCGGGACACTTGAGGAGAGACTGTCCATCATGTCCAGGATCTTCCAAGCCGACGGGAAACTACTAGGTCTGGGTGGTGATCGAGGAGGCTGCCCAGACCTTCAGGTACTTTTTTCCTCATGCCCTAAATTTCTGCTTAATGTCGAACTGGTAGTAGACAACTATCATTTTGTCTCTACAGCCTTGGTGGACTGCGGTTCATCACTTAACCTCAGTTCCAGTACCGTCTCCAGGGTCAAGATAGGGACAGTCAGGTTGGAGACCCCTCTGAAAATCGTGGCAATTGACTCTTCCCCTCTCACCCGTTCAGGGATTCTGTTGTAAGTTCATTTTCTGGTCCCCCAGTTGTGAGTTCTCCTGCCAGGCTCCCTCTGGTGGTAACAGGAGGTAGTGAGGCTGATTTAATCAGTAGAGATCTGCCACCTGATAATGAGGATGACGATTGGACCTCAGGAATCTCAGACTGGATTTAAGACAGCCGACTACCTATTCTGGTGCTGGTGATTCCTTCTGGCTTGTCAGGTCTTGGTTTTCTGTTCCAGTCATCTAAAGCTAAGTTTTTCTGCTAATGTTCACACTTGATTTTGTTGGTCTATTCAGTTTTTTGTGTGGTCAGCCAGTCCCGGCTGGGGCTGTGCTGAATTTCCACTATTATTTACCTGTATTTGCCAATTTGCTTTTTGTCCCTTATTAGATTGGCCTCTTTTTGCTCTGTCTCAGAATATTTCAGAGTGCTGATATAGTGGGAGAAGTCTAGTAACTTCAGGGTTAATTTTGCTATCAGAAGTGTTGGACATTATTTTTGTAGGGTTTTTGGCAGATTGCAGACAGTGTCTTTTCTTTCCTATCCTTTCTAGTTAGTTTGGGCCGCATTGTTTGCTCAGCCTATTTTCCTGTCTGTGTTTGTGCGTTCATCTTGTTTCACCGTCAATACATGTGTGGGGGCTGTCTTTCCTTTGGGGTCTGCTCTGGGGCAGTTAGTTTTCCCCTTTTCTTGCTTCAGGCTTATGTAGTTCTCCGGCTGTGACGAAGCGTCTAGGATCATCGTAGGTTCGCTCCACGGCTGCTGCTAGTTGTGTGGTTAGGATCAGGGATCTGCAATCTGCATAGTTACCAACCTCTCTGGTTTTCTGTGACTTAGCTTGTTTTGTTTTTTTCTCCTCGGTGACCCATTCATAACAGGATTCATTATGTTACTAACAGTTTTGTTTTGCATGTTGGATCTTCCCATGTTGAGGAGATGAAATGTTTTGCCATGGACAACCTGCCTGAAGGGCTGGTATTGGGCATGCCGTGGCTTCAACGGCACAACCCAGTTATTGATTGGGAAAAAAGAGAAATTGTTAAGTGGGGCCCGAAATGTATTGACTGTTCCTATAAACCTGTGTTCTGTGTTACACCCACAAAACCTGTCTATGAGTCTTCTGTGGGTCTGGAGGATATTCCGGAGTACCTTAAGGACTTTGAAGATGTGTTCTCCGAAAGTGAGGCCGAGGCATTACCCCCACATAGGTCATTCGATTGCACAATTGACCTTATCCCTGGGGCCAAATTGCCCAAAGCCCGTCTATTTAATTTGTCAGGACCTGAGCATCTGGCGATGAAGGAATACATAACGGAGAGCCTCCGTAAAGGGCATATTAGACCCTCAGTTTCTCCGGTAGCAGCGGGGTTTTTCTTTGAAAAAAAAAAAAGATGGTGGCCTGCGCCACTGCCTCGACTTTCGAGAACTCAACAAAATTACTGTCAGAAATACATATCCCTTACCCCTGATTCCAGATTTGTGTAACCAACTTTCGGGGGCAAAATGGTTCTCCAAATTGGATCTTAGAGGGGGCTTATAATTTGATAAGAATTAAGGAGGGGGATGAATGGAAAACTGCTTTTCTCACGACAGAGAGGTTATTCGAAAACTTGGTGATGCCGTTTGGCCTCACTAATGCACCAGCAGTTTTTCAAAATTTCAATAATGTGGTTTTCGCAGACCTAATTGGCCATTTTGTTGTCGTCTACTTGGACGATATTCTGATTTACTCGACTGACGAGGATTCTCATTTGTTACATGTGAAAACCGTTCTTCAAAGACTCAGGGAAAATCAATTGTTTGTAAAACTGGAAAAATGTACATTTTTTGTTCAAGAACTAACCTTTTTAGGGCTCATAATTTCACCACAGGGGTTTTCGAATGGATCCCAAGAAAGTGCAAGCCATTGCGGAGTGGGTTCAACCTCAAGACCTAAAAGGTCTCCAGCGTTTCTTGAGATTCGCAAATTATTATCGGAGATTTATTAAAGGCTTTTCAAAGATAGTGAAGCCTCTCACTGACCTCACGTGCAAAGGGGCCGATATCAAAAATTGGTTCCTCCCAGCAAAGCAATCCTTTTTAGTCTTGAAGAAGTGTTTTATGTCTTCCCCGATACTTGTGCAACCTGACCCATCCTTGCCATTTGTTATGGGGGTCGATGCCTCCGAGGTGGGGGTGGGGGCCGTATTGTCTCAGGGGCCAGCTACTCTAACTAACCTTAGACCCTGTGCTTTCTTTTCCAAAAAATTTTCTCCGGCAGAAAGAAATTACAATGTGGGGAATAGAGAGCTTCTGGCAATTAAGCTGGCTTTTGAAGAATGGAGACATTTTTTGGAAGGGGCAGAACATCCGATTACGGTCATCACGGATCACAAAAATCTTGAATACATCAAAACTGCCAAACGATTGACTCCCAGACAGGCTCGGTGGTCACTTTTTTTTTCCCGGTTTCAATTCTCTATTGCGTTCCGTCCTGGATCTAAGAACATGAAAGCAGATGCCTTATCTCGAAGTTTTGAGCCTTTGTCTGCCACTGATTCTCCGTCATCCATTCGTCAACCCGGGGTGGTTATAGCGGAGCTGTCATCGGAATTGGAGCGGGAGATTGTAGGGGCTCACTCCCTAGCTCCAAGGTCCAAACGTGCTCATAAATTGTTTGTCCCACAACACTTACGTTCTGATCTCCTGCGAGAATTTCACAACTCTAAATTAGGCCCTCACCCAGGTATTGCAGCTACGTGTGAGGCAGTGAAAAGAGTCTTTTGGTGGCCATTAATGTCTGCGGAGATTAAGAAACATGTCATGGCATGTGGGGTTTGTGCCCGTTCTAAGAGCTCTCATTGCTGGCCGGGGAATTGGTACCTTTGCCAATTCCAATAAGACCTTGGATTCATCTTTCCATGGACTTCATCACCAATCTCTCTCCATCCCGGGGTAACACAGTAATTTGGGTAATTGTGGATAGATTTTCTAAGTTGGCACATTTCGTACCCATGGCCAAGTTACCGACAGGAAGTTGGGGATATCTCTATCTTTCTCCTCAGCTTATCACCCAGAGAGCAATGGACACCAATCAGTCACTGGAACAGATTCTCCGGTGTTTGACTTCGACGTTGCAGGAAGACTGGTGCGATGCCTTGCCATTGGCGGAGTTCGCGTTCAACAACCGAATTAACCAATCCACTGGTAGGTCTCCGTTTTTTATTAATTTCGGTTTGAACCCTCATTTTGGTGAGTTTTCACACTTGGATTCTAACTGTCCGGGGGGCCGAGGACACTGTCAGCAGGATAAGTGATCTTTGGTCAAAGGTTCATGATAACATTTGCAAAGCAAAAGGGAAATACAAACACATTGCAGACAATAAGAGGGACCCGGGCCAGTCTTTACATTGTGGGGATAAGGTGTGGCTCTCCACACAAAACATAAGTTTAAAATTGCCCTCCGCCAAGTTGGGTCCCAAATTCATTGGCCCCTATGTGATAACTGAAGTGATTAACCCGTTGGCCTATCGCTTACGCCTCCCTTCATCTTTGAAACTGCATAAAGTTTTCCATAGCTCCCTACTTAGACCGGTAGGCTCGGTGGTAGAGGAACCTACGTCTCTACCGCCTCCGGTGTTGGTGAATGGTCATATGGAATTTGAAGTGCAAAACATTGTGCAGTCCTGGTGAGTTCGCGGTTCACTGCAATATCTGGTCCATTGGAAAGGGTATGGTCCGGAGGATCGGTCGTGGGTACCAGCCAGGTTGGTACACGTGGATCGCCTGGTTAGAGCGTTCCATGCTCAATACCCGGGGAGACCTGGGGGTCCTGAGGCCCCCCGTTGAAGGAGGAGTACTGTCATGGTTTATTTAGAATACTGGACAGGTGGTTTAGGAGTTAATGGGGAGAGCCTCTCTCTGGTGCTGAGGAGGGTTTTTATAGCTTCAGGGGAGTGCCGTCCCCTGTCACTTATACTCCTAGTTTGAGTGTCCTCGACCCTGCTCCATTTGTGCTCTCACCTGTCCCTGTATGCTTGTTCGGTGTATGACTCAGTTTGACCACGGTAAACGTCTCTTGGATTGTAATTCTGTACCTGCGGGCCCATCCTGTGTATGACCCCTTGGCTTTGTCTTGACCTCCCCGTGATTGCCCCTCCTGTACCTTTGCTGCCATCCTGTGTATGATCGCATGCTACGCCTGACCCTGCGCTGATACTCGTCTTGGTACCTTATTGCTCGTCCTGTGTATGACTCCTGGCTCGTCTGACTGCAGTTTTCTCCTTACTCTCTGCTCCATCTCCAACGCTGTTACCGGCGCTGCTGGAGGCCGGTGGTGAGCTCCGCCCACCCCTCTGACGCGCGGTCACATGATCACAAGGTCCTGCGGGCATCGAGCGCTTCCCTGTCGCTCCTCCCCTACCGCAGGTCCTAGAGCAGGATTCCTTTCCCTAAAGCCGCGCTCCTGCCCGGTTATACAGTGAGTACTGTACCACTGTACTACTACTGTCTATATCAGGTCCCTCTGGACACCTGTCAGTCACACTGTCCCTGACTAGTTGTACCGTGAGTGTGACAGTATTATCATGAACAATTCCATATCTGAGTCCTTTTCATTACACAGGGGGACCTGCCAGGGGTGCCCCCTTTCCCCGGACCTCTTCGCCCTTGCGAGTGAGGCATTGGCAATACATATAAGGTCTTCCCCTGGCTTTAGTGGTATAGATATAGCGGGTCAGGTAGATACCATAGGTTTATACGCAGATGATATGGTGATATTTATGGACAAGGCGGAGGAAACTTTGCCTCAAGTGATTGCCACCATAGATAGAGTCAGTAAATATTCAGGCTTATATATAAATTGGGAAAAGTCTGCCCTGCAACCCCTATCCCATGCCCCGATGCCCCGACTTGAGGCTTTCTCCTCGTTGGCTATTGTATCTAGCTTTAAATACTTGGGTGTTCACATATCCCATAACAGCACGCTCGACTTATAACTTAATATCTACCCAATGCTGGAACTGGTTAGAGTTAAATTTGCAACCTGGAGCAAATTGCCGCTATCTGTGGCCGGACGCATCAACCTGATTAAAATAATATTACTCCCCAAACTTAGCTATTCCCTTCAGCACAGTGCTGTAATGGTACCTTAGTCCTTTTTTGTGAACCTAAATTCCCAGGTCACATCTTTTATATGGGGGAAAACCAGACCCAAATTTAAATTGTCCACTCTACAGAGACCTAAAAAGAGAGGTGGGGCGGCGTTACCTAATTTCTTCCTATATTATTTGGCTGGACAGGCTAAAGCCCTAAGTAAATGGATGCCGGGTAATGATCTCCCTAATTCTGAAAGTCACTTGCTTCACGCTGCAAGAACTGATTGCCCACTGGGTTTCCTGGAGTTGGAGAGGCCTAATGTCCCTCGTTTACTGCCCCTGCTCCGTGTGCCACGATTAGTATGGAGGCAAATTAAGAAAGTGATTGGATTTAAGGATATCATAGCTGAAATGCCCCTATGGAAAAATGCCTATTTTCCAGTATTGCTAAGTCACCCGTCCACTGATTTTTGGATTCAACATAATGTCTCCCTGATAGGAGACCTGTACGATCATGGTATTTTATTGTCTTTCGAGCAGATACAGGCTAAACATGATGTCCCGAGATCTCAATTTTTCCGCTACTTACAACTAAGATCTGCTCTTCAGTTGCACATAAGGTGTATAGGTGTGGGCCTTGCCATTTTGTCCCTACCTTTGATAGGAATCCTCAACTCACAGGGTCCCCAGGGCCTTATCTCCTCTTTATATACGTACATGCTGTCAGTGGGAGAAGAATCTGCCATAAGCTCTGCTAAAGGGAAGTGGGAAAGACTCATCCCTAATACGCAGGGAGAGGAGTGGGAAGAGATCCTGGAGTCTCCGATGGGAGTATCACCATCTATTAATAATAGAATGATACAGTTGTATATAATAAACCAATCATATTTGACTCCGATACGACTTTTTAAGATGGGTCGATTCCAATCATCAGAATGCTTGCGATGTCACGCACCATATGCAGACTTTATCCACATGATATGGCAATGTCCCACTATCCTGCATTACTGGAAAGAGGTGATGTTATTCTTGTCATCACTGGTGCAAACTCCTGTCCCTCTTGAATCACTGGTCTGCTTGTTCGGGGTATGGGAGGAGGTTTGGGGTCACCATGTTGGGATATTTCTACGTGAAACGCTGTTTATGGCACGGAAAGTATTGGCACTATGGTGGATGGGTAATTCATGTCCCTCTCTTAGGCTAGTTTCACACTAGCGTTTATTTCCTGCAGCGCACGGCGCCGCTAAGCCCCGCCCCCTGCCGGCTCCCTGCCCGCCCCATCCGGTCATCGCCGCCTACTAGCGCACATGGACGCTTGCGATCTGCGCACCCTATTTTTAGCATAGGGTGCACAGGTCGTGCGCTAGCAGGATTTTTCCATGCACTGCGCACTTTTGAAGGTACGCCCGTGTGCGCCGAACGCAGCATGTTGCATTTCAGCGCGCACGGCGCACCTTCAAAAGTGCGCAGCGCACGGCAAAATCCTGCTAGAACATGGCCAGCGCACGATCTGCGCACCCTATGCTAAAGATAGGGTGCGCAGATCGCAAGCGTCCATGTGCGCTAGTAGTCGGTGATGACTGGATGGGGCGGGCAGGGAGCCGGCAGGGGGCGGGGCTTAGTGGCGCCGTGCGCTGCAGGAAATAAACGCTAGTGTGAAACTAGCCTTAGAACCTGGATTGACCTGGTAAACACGATTGTTCCATACGAGCGCACATTATATCAGGGGATGCCTGGGCAAATTTGAAAAGATCTGGGAGAAGTGGAATTCTTCTCATCTTACATTGTAGAATGGAGACATTGCATGTGAGACAATATAGTGCACGACAGCCGGTTGCAAATTAGATAGTAAATAGTTGACGTAGTTTATTTTAGGAACTTATAGTCAATCTGCATTATCTGAGCAACATGATAAAGGCCTGTGAGATATGATTGATGTACATGCTTATAATATATGGCCTGTTGTTCTTTGTATATGCTTCGGGGATTACGTATACCGTATTTTTCGCTTTGTAAGACGCACTTTTTTTCCCCAAAATTTGGGGGGAAAATAGGGGTGTGTCTTACAATGCAAACATACCTTTTTTTGTGCTGTCGCTGCGGGTGTCCGTTACTTGCCGCCACAGCGCTGGGTCCTCCGGGTGCTGCCGCCACCGCGCTGGGTCCCTCGGGTGCTGCTGCCGCCACGCTGTGTCCCCGGTGCCTGCCGCCGGACTCTGTCCTGTGCTGTGTGGGGGCGCTGCCGTTCCATCGATGCTAGTGTGGTGGCTTGCTTCCTGGAAAATGGCCGCCGCGCAAGCGCAGATGGAGATCTCGGCACTGAAATCTCGGGAGATGAGATTTCAGCGCTGAAATCTCATCTCCCGAGATTTCAATGGCGGCACCTGAGGGACCCAGCGCGGCGGCGGCAGCACCCGGAGGACCCAGCACGGTGGCGACAGCACCAGGTACAGAGTGGGCGGCAGCACCCCGGGGACAGAGTGGGCGACAGCACCCCAGGGACAGAGTGGGCGACAGTACCAGGGGACAGACCGGTAAGAAATAAGACGCCTGGATTATAAGAAGCACCACCATTTTATTAAAAAAATGCTTTTTCCTATTTTTCTCCTCAAAATTTGGGGTGCGTCTTATAATCCGGAGCGTCTTATAAAGCAAAAAATATGGTATATTACCTGTATATTAATAAGAGTGTTCAATTTTTGTTTATTTAAAAAAAAGACAGTAATATGTATGCTCTGTACAATGTCCATAACCACAAGCAAATATGTATGCTGTACATTATATCCTTTTCTTGTTTCGAAGTTTAATAAACGAATGTAAAAAAAAAAAAAAAGAAATGTCTTGCTGCACATGAATAGGCAGAACTGCGCCCCCTTCACTAAACTGGTTTACAAAGATAGATTGAATTGAACTCAATGCAAGTTGTGTTGTGTTTTATTTGAAATGCTTTTTTTCATCTTTTTTCAAACTGCACAGACACATTGTGCCGGATCTGCAGCTCCGAACAAGCAAAATATCCGGAATCTCATACTATATATCAAAGTACATTCAACCTGTTGCATTTTTTGTGCGTCCGACCTGTCTCAAAAAAACGCATGCGCACGGAATTCACCCAAAAACACATTAAAGTCTATGGGAGCGCTGACGTTCGCATGGTTATGCGCATGTCAGCGTTTAAAAAAGCATGCGTTTTTAGGTAAAAACCATGCGCAAAAACCAAGAAAACGCATTAAAAACGCATGATGCGTTTTTTATGTACGTTTGCACTGCGCACGCAGCGCAGCACAAAAATACGCAAGTGTGAAAGTAGCCTTGTTATATAACTCTTATCAAATATGTAAATGTATACACCTATAAAAGTTCAGCATTGCCACTTGTTTGTTGCTTTAGAAAGACTCACTGTCAGGAACACTGCACTACACTCGCTCACTGAGCCAGTGTGCGTGTCCTGAGTACAGAAACAGTGCTAAAAGATACCTGTGGAGCAGGGCAGCAGAGGTGACAATGCGTGCTTCAAACTATTGGTGTCAGGATCCTGTCAGCGCCGGAAAGTAAAGATGCACAGGACCTGAGGACACTGAAGTTAGCAAGCTGGCACAGGACCTATGATCATGTGACTGCAAGGGGAGGGGCTTAGCATCCTGCTTTCAGAGATGACAGGACACCATACAACAACTCAGAGTCAGCCAAAACGGAGGTCACACACAGTACGGGCAAACGAGGCACAGGGGGGACAAACAGACGGGTGGTCAGACAAAGCCAAAGGTCATTCACAAGAGGGCGACGTGGAACCAAGGGGACGAGCAGAGAGAAGTCGGGTCACAAGCAGAGAGTCATACACGGGAGGTAGCGCAGAACAAGAGGGACAGGCAGAACTCGTAACAGGGACAGAACCGGATCAAAACCAAACAAGCAAGCAAGATATCAGGCACAAGGCACACGTACGCACAAGGTCAACTAACTCAGCCGAGGGCAGGAGTATAACTGACACCGGACCTAGGTCCAGTGAGCATTAAATAGCCGCCATCTGCCAGAGAGAGGCGGAACAATTAACCCCCTGTCTGATCAGGACGGGCCAAAGCGAAACCCCGTCCTGGATCATGACAGTACCCTCCGCTCAATGGGGGCCACTGGACCCCCAGGTCTCTCACGGTACTTGGCGTGAAAGGCCCAGACCAACCGATCCGCATGGACCGATCGAGCAGGAATCCACGACCGTTCTTCAGGTCCGTAGCCTTTCCAATGTACCAGATATTGAAGAGCACGACGGACCAACCTGGAGTCGACAATTCGTTCCACCTCGTACTCCGACTGCCCGTCTACCAAAACCGGTGGTGGGGAAGCTGATGATCCCTCCCCACCGGACCTCACAGGTTTCAAAAGGGCCCTATGGAAAACATTTGGGATCCGCAGAGATGGCAGGAGACGCAACCGAAATGCCACCTGGTTAACTGCTTCGGTAATTTCATAGGGACCTATAAACTTGGGTCCAAGCTTCGCAGAGGGGACCTTGAGCCTTATATTCTTGGTGGACAACCATACCTTATCCCCAATCTGAAAGACCGGTCCCGCGGATCATTTTTTGTCCGCAAAAAATTTAAATTTGTCCTGGGCCTTCGTAATGTTACTCTGGACCTCCCGCCATACCTCCCCCAACCGCTGGATCGTCTCATCCGCCCCAGGACACCCAGAATTCAAACTGGAAAATTCTCCAAAATGAGGATGAAATCCATAATTGCAGAAAAAGGGAGACGTACCTGGAGACTGGTTAATGCGGTTGTTAAATGCAAACTCGGCCAATGGTAAAACAGAACACCAATCATCCTGTCTGGCTAAGGTTAAGCAACGCAGAATTTGCTCCAGAGACTGATTGGTCCGTTCGGTCTGCCCATTAGTCTCAGGATGATAAGCGGATGAAAAGGACAGACCAATACCCAAACTCTTACAAAAAGCCCTCCAAAATCTGGAAACAAATTGCACTCCTCTATCAGACACCACATTCAAGGGTACCCCATGCAACCACACCACATGCTCAACGAACAATCTGGACAATGTTTCCGCATTAGGTAGAGCTGCCAAAGGTACAAAATGTGCCTGCTTACTAAACCAGTCCACCACAACCCAAACGACGGTATTACCCTTGGAGGAGGGAAAGTTGGTGATGAAATCCATGGACAAATGAGTCCATGGTCTCTCAGGAATTGGCAGTGGTACCAATTCCCCGGCCGGCCGGTTATGGGGGGTTTTTGCACGTGCACAAACATCACAAGCAGACACATATTCCCCAACATCAGAGGCTAAAGCAGACCACCAGAATACTCTAGCAATGGCCTTCCGGATAGCCGAGATCCCTGGATGTCCACCCAGAACTGAGTCATGGAACTCCCAGAGGACCTTGAGACGAAACTGAGCTGGCACGAAGAGTTTATCCACCGGCTTAGTCGGAGGTGCAAGAGACTGAGCTTCCCGAATGTCCCGTTCCAACATATTAGAAATATCCACCACCACCACCACAGGCTGAAGAATGGAGGATGGAGGTTCCGGGGGGGACACCGGATCTAGACTGCGTGACAAGGCATCCGCTCTGACATTTTTAGATCCTGGCCGAAAAGTGATCGAGAAGTTGAATCGGGAAAAAAAAAGTGACCATCTAGCCTGTCTGGGAGTCAACCTTTTGGCTGACTCAATGTAAGCTAGGTTTTTGTGGTCCGTAATTACGGTTATAGGATGGACAGCCCTCTCCAAAAAATGCCTCCATTCTTCAAAGGCCAAATTTACGGCCAGAAGTTCTCGATTCCCCACATCATAGTTTCTCTCCGCAGGGGAGAACTTCTTCGAGAAAAAGGCGCAAGGTCTCAAATTGGTCAAAGTCGCGGGTCCCTGGGACAATGCCGCCCCCACCCCCACCTCTGAGGCATCTACCTCAACAATAAATGGTTCAGACGGGTCCGGTTGAATAAGAACCGGGGCAGCCTTAAGCATTTTTTTAAAAATGAAACGCCGCTACCGCTGCGGTTGACCAATTTTTGATATCGGCGCCCTTTTGAGTCATGTCTGTGAGGGGTTTAACCACCTGTGAGAACCCCCTTATAAATTTACGGTAGTAATTGGCGAATCCTAGGAAATGCTGCAGAGCCTTCAAATCACAAGGTTGAACCCACTCGACAATGGCCTGCACCTTATTAGGATCCATGCGATACCCTTCAGCAGACACAATGAACCCCAGAAAAGACAGTTCTTGGACGAAAAATAAGCATTTTTCTAATTTAGCAAAGAGACAGTTCTCCCGGAGCCTTTGGAGAACTGCCCGAACATGACCAATGTGAGCCTGTTTATCAGGAGAGTAGATCAATATGTCATCCAAATATACCACCATAAAACGTCCAATGAAATCAGAGAACACATGATTAATGACATTTTGGAAAACCGCTGGAGCATTGGTCAGGCCGAAAGGCATGACCAAATTTTCAAACAACCCTTCAGTAGTGAGAAAAGCGGTTTTCCACTCATCTCCGTCCCGGACTCGGATAAGGTTATACGCTCCCCGTAGATCTAACTTTGAAAACCACTTAGCTCCGGACAACTGGTTGTATAAATCAGGAATAAGTGGAAAGGGATACGTATTCCTCACAGTTATCTTATTTAACTCACAAAAATCGAGGCATGGGCGTAAACCACCGTCTTTTTTCTTTACAAAAAAGAACCCCGCCGCCACGGGAGAAACAGAAGGACCAATGTGTCCCTTACGGAGACTATCGGAAATATATTGTTTCATCATGGCCCGTTCTGGACCTGAAAGGTTATACAAGCGGGCTTTGGGCAATTTAGCACCTGGAACTAGGTCAACGGCACAATCAAATGGGCGGTGTGGTGGTAAAACCTCGGCCTCCTTTTTGGAGAAAACGTCCGTATAGTCTTTCAGGCACTCTGGAATACCTTCCAGACCCACGAACGACACAGACACCGTAACAAGACATTTTTCAGAACAATAGTGACCCCATTTAACAATATCCCGAGATTCCCAATTAATCAAAGGATTATGCAATTGTAACCAGGGGAACCCCAACACCAGTCCCGCAGGCAGGTTGTCCATCACAAAACATGAAATGTGTTCCTGGTGTAAGGAACTCACTTTAAGGAGAAACTCTTCAGTACGAAACATAACGTTATTCTTAACCAGTGGTGTTTTGTCAATGGCAACAATGTGAATAGGAGACTCCAACCTAACTGTCCCTAACTTACACCTGGCCACCAAGTCAGAGTCAATAATGTTCAATGATGATCCGCAATCCACGAAGGCAGAAGTGGATTTAGACACACTCCCACAACAAAGTTCCACTTGCAACAACATTTTTGAAAAGGGTACCTGAGAGCCTGGGTGACCTGCACGACAATCACCCGTGCTCAGTCGTTGTTGGTCAGTGGACGGGAGAGGCAATCCTTTTTCCAATGTCCAGCATCGCCACAGTGAAAACAACATTTTCCCACGCGCCGTTGTCTCCTTTCGTTCCCTTTGAGGGCGATGGTTCCCATCTCCATGGTTTCCAATGTAGGACAGGCTCCCCTTCTTTGGTAGAATAACGGTGTCTCAATTTGCATCACTCCTCTCGCCCGTAGCCTGCCATCCATTCGGACGGCCTGTGTCATAGCATCCTCCAAGGAATCAGGCGGAGGGTGGAGATCCAAGGCATCTTTCAGATGTTCAGATAGGCCACTACGGAACAAACCCCGGAGCAGACCTCATTCCAGCAGACCTCAGCAGCCCAGCGTCTGAACTCTGAGCAAAACCACTCGGCTGAGTGCTTCCCCTCGCACACACTCACCACCATGTCCTCAGCCATGCGCATCTGATCAGGCTCATCATAAATATGCCCCAGGACCTCAAAAAATGCATCCACATTCATACGCTCAGGGGCCGTGGTCGAAAGGGAGAAAGCCCAAGCTTGGGGGGCTCCCCTTAACAGAGTCATAATGACCCCCACTCTCTGACCTTCATCCCCAGAAGAGTGTGGTCTCAATGAAAAAAAAGCTTACAGCCCTCCTTGAAAACTCTGATCTTTTTATCTCCAGAAAAGGTATCCGGTAACTTAACCGGAGACTCAGGGAAAACTAACGTAATATCCCGAGCCCCCCGATGAGAATACCCCCTGCACAGTGTCAGCGATCAGCTGCTGAGACTGAGCCAGGACTCGCTGTTCACCGAGGAGTTTCTGAGACATCTGAGTCAGCTGCTTTACCTGCTCAGAAAGAGCGTGCATAGGATCCATCACATACACAAGAGAAGGGGAGCAGAGAAAAAAAATGGTAATGGTCAGTTATAATGTCAGGAACACCGCACTACACTCGCTCACTGAGCCAGTGCGCATGTCCTGAGTACAGAAACAGTGCTAAAAGATACCTGTGGAACAGGGCAGCAGAGGTGACAATGCGTGCTTCAAACTATCGGTGTCAGGATCCTGTCAGCGCCGGAAAGTAAAGATGCACAGGACCTGAGGACACTGAAGTTAGCAAGCTGGCACAGGACCTATGATCATGTGACTGCAAGGGGGAGGGGCTTAGTGCCCTGCTTTCAGAGATGACAGGACACCATACAACAACTCAGAGTCAGCCAAAACGGAGGTCACACACAGTACGGGCAAACGAGGCACAGGAGGGACAAACAGACGGGTGGTCAGACAAAGCCAAAGGTCATTCACAAGAGGGCGACGTGGTACCAAGGGGACGAGCAGAGAGAAGTCGGGTCACAAGCAGAGAGTCATACACAGGAGGTAGCACAGTACAAGAGGGACAGGCAGAACTCGTAACAGGGACAGAACCGGATCAAAACCAAACAAGCAAGCAAGATATCAGGCACAAGGCACACGCACACACAAGGTCAACTAACTCAGCCAAGAGCACGAGTATAGCTGACAACGGACCTAGGTCCAGTGAGCATTAAATAGCCGCCCTCTGCCAGAGAGAGGCGGAACAATTAACCCCCCGTCTGATCAGGACGGGCCAAAGCGAAACCCCTCCTGGATCATGACAGTACCCTCCGCTCAATGGGGGGCCACCGGACCCCAGGTCTCTCAGGGTACTTGGCGTGAAAGGCCCGGACCAACCAATCCGCATGGACCGATCGAGCAGGAACCCACGACCGTTCTTCAGGACCGTAGCCTTTCCAATGTACCAGATATTGAAGAGCACGACGGACCAACCTGGACTCGACAATTCATTCCACCTCGTACTCCGACTGCCCGTCTACCAAAACCGGTGGTGGGGAAGCTGATGATCCCTCCCCACCGGACCTCACAGGTTTCAAAAGGGCCCTATGGAAAACATTTGGGATCCGCAGAGATGGCAGGAGACGCAACCGAAATGCCACCTGGTTAACTGCTTCGGTAATTTCATAGGGACCTATAAACTTGGGTCCAAGCTTCGGAGAGGGGACCTTGAGCCTTATATTCTTGGTGGACAACCATACCTTATCCCCAATCTGAAAGACCGGTCCCGCGGATCATTTTTTGTCCGCAAAAAATTTAAATTTGTCCTGGGCCTTCGTAATGTTACTCTGGACCTCCCGCCATACCTCCCCCAACCGCTGGATCGTCTCATCCGCCCCAGGACACCCAGAATTCAAACGGGAAAATTCTCCAAACTGAGGATGAAACCCATAATTGCAGAAAAAGGGAGAAACTCGGCCAACGGTAACACAGAACACCAATCATCCTGTTGGGCTAAGGTCAAGCAACGTAGAATTTGCTCCAGAGACTGATTGGTCCGTTCGGTCTGCCCATTAGTCTCAGGATGATAAGTGGATGAAAAGGACAGACCAATACCCAACCTCTTACAAAAAGCTGTAACAACCCTGCTGGCATCACTGCATGGCCTCCCATCCCCCGCACACCAACTTACTTTCTGCTTCAAGCCATGCTGTGAATTCTGTCTGTTGCCAGCTCTGTGCCTCTGCTCTCCATGTTTCCAGACAGTGTGTATAGGGGGGCGGCGCCTGAACTCTCTGGTTCTTATGCAGTCATGGTGCACCTGTGTAATCTGTCCCTGACCAATCACGTGGAGCCCTTGACTATTTAGTTTCGCCACTCCCACTGAAACATTGCCTGTGCAATGTCTAAACTCAGTTAGCTCCTTGCTGCTGTGCTAGCCAGGCCCTGTCCTATGTCTTGCCTTCTCTGAAGGCTCTTAGTCTGTATTCATGTGTCTCGGTACCTTGCCTAGCATTTCTCTGTCCGCCTGCCAGGAGGCAGAATATTCTGGTCCTTGAGTCTTGTTCCCAGTGCCTTGTCTGTTCTCTGCCCGCCTGCCAGGAGGCTGAATATCCTGGTCCTTGTGTCTTTGTCCCTGTCTCTCTGTCTGAACTCAGTCTTACCTTTGTCTATCAGTCTCCCTTTCTCCTTGTCCGTGGCTCCCTTCCTTGCTGTGTCTTTCCTTGTGCCCTCCCTGTCTGTGTATCTGCACTCTCGCAGCTTTATCTGTGCATCTGCACTCTCGCAGCTTTATCTGTGCATCTGCACTCTCGCAGCTTTATCTGTGCATCTGCACTCTCGCAGCTTTATCTGTGCGTCTGCACTCTCGCAGCTTTATCTGTGCGTCTGCACTCTCGCAGCTTTATCTGTGCATCTGCACTCTCGCAGCTTTATCTGTGCATCTGCACTCTCGCAGCTTTATCTGTGCATCTTCACTCTCGCAGCTTTATCTGTGCATCTGCACTCTCGCAGCTTTATCTGTGCATCTGCACTCTCGCCGCTCTGCCTGCACGGCTCCTTCTGCCGCTGCAGTACCTCTTGCTGCAGCTTCTCTCCACAGACCTTGTGGTTCAGCTTTGCTCCACTCCTGCTGCCACTGCAGAACCTCTTTCTGCAGCTTCTCTCTGCACTTCTGCCTTCACCTGCACCCCCCGTGTGAACAGGTCCAAACCTGTTCCTTCTTATTTCACTCCTGCCTGCCTGCATCCATACCTGCACCTCCTGTGCGAACAGGTCCAGACCTGTTCCTTCATATTCCACACCTGCCTGCATCCATACCTGCACCTCCTGTGTGAACAGGTCCAAACCTGTTCCTTCATATTCCACTCCTGCCTGTCTGCATCCATACCTGCACCTGCTGTGTGAACAGGTCCCTACCTGTTCCTTCTCAAGCCGTGCCCGCCTGTCCTGTGTCTCAAGCTGTGCCCGCCTGTCCTGTGTCTCAAGCCGTGCCCGCCTGTCCTGTGTCTCAAGCCGTACCTGCCTGCCCTGTGTCTCAAGCCGTGCCCGCCTGTCCTGTGTCTCAAGCCGTGCCCGCCTGTCCTGTGTCTCAAGCCGTGCCCGCCTGTCCTGTGTCTCAAGCCGTGCCCGCCTGTCCTGTGTCTCAAGCCGTGCCCGCCTGTCCTGTGTCTCAAGCTGTGCCCGCCAGTCCTGTGTCTCAAGCCGTGCCCGCCTATCCTGTGTCTCAACCGTGCCCGCCTGTCCTGTGTCTCAAGCCGTGCCCGCCCGTCCTGTGTCTCAAGCCGTGCCTGCCTAAACCAGTGTCTCCAAGCCACGCCTGTTTGCCCAGTGTCTCCAAGCTACGCCTGCTTGCCCTGTATCTGTCGTACCTTCTTGCCCTGTGTCTCAGTCTGCCTGTCAGTCACATCTGTCCAAGTGACTTGTCTCCAAGTGGGATCAGCAGCCACAGCCAGACACCACCATGGAGTGGCACCCGACAGCTATCTGCCACACAAGCCTGACCTCACCATCAGAGGCTCCAGTGAAGACCAAGGTAGCTGTCACAGTCACGCCCCTTCCAGGGTAGTCTGGTCTGTGGCACAGTGGGGCCACAACCCCCGGCTCGCGCCATTCAGCCAAGGCGCGGGCGTGACAAAAGCCCTCCAAAATCTGGAAACAAATTGCACTCCTCTATCAGACACCACATTCAAGGGTACCCCATGCAACCGCACCACATGCTCAACGAACAATCTGGACAATGTTTCTGCATTAGGTAGAGCTGCCAAAGGTACAAAATGTGCCTGCTTACTAAACCAGTCCACCACAACCCAAACAACGGTATTACCCTTGGAGGAGGGAAAGTTGGTGATGAAATCCATGGATAAATGAGTCCATGGTCTCTCAGGAATTGGCAGTGGTACCAATTCCCCGGCCGGCCGGTTATGGGGGGTTTTTGCACGTGCACAAACATCACAAGCAGACACATATTCCCCAACATCAGAGGCTAAAGCAGACCACCAGAATACTCTAGCAATGGACTTCCGGGTAGCCGAGATCCCTGGATGTCCACCCAGAACTGAGTCATGGAACTCCCGGAGGACCTTGAGACGAAACTGAGCTGGCACGAAGAGTTTATCCACCGGCTTAGTCGGAGGTGCAAGAGACTGAGCTTCCCGAATGTCCCGTTCCAACATATTAGAAATATCCACCACCACCACCCCAGGCTGAAGAATGGAGGATGGAGGTTCCGGGGGGGACACCGGATCTAGGCTGCGTGGCAAGGCATCCGCTCTGACATTTTTAGATCCTGGCCGAAAAGTGATCGAGAAGTTGAATCGGGAAAAAAAAAGTGACCATATAGCCTGTCTGGGAGTCAACCTTTTGGCTGACTCAATGTAAGCTAGGTTTTTGTGGTCCGTAATTACAGTTATAGGATGGCCAGCCCCCTCCAAAAAATGCCTCCATTCTTCAAAGGCCAACTTTACGGCCAGAAGTTCTCGATTCCCCACATCATAGTTTCTCTCCGCAGGGGAGAACTTCTTCGAGAAAAAGGCGCAAGGTCTCAAATTGGTCAAAGTCGCGGGTCCCTGGGACAATACCGCCCCCACCCCCACCTCTGAGGCATCTACCTCAACAATAAATGGTTCAGACGGGTCCGGTTGAATAAGAACCGGGGCAGACATAAAACATTTTTTTAAAAACTGAAACGCCGCTACCGCTGCGGTTGACCAATTCTTGATATCGGCCCCCTTTTGAGTCATGTCTGTGAGGGGTTTAACCACCTGTGAGAACCCCCTTATAAATTTACGGTAGTAATTGGCAAATCCTAGGAAACGCTGCAGAGCCTTCAAATCACAAGGTTGAACCCACTCAACAATGGCCTGCACCTTATTAGGATCCATGCGATGCCCTTCAGCAGACACAATGAACCCCAGAAAAGACAGTTCTTGGACGAAAAATAAGCATTTTTCTAATTTAGCAAAGAGACAGTTCTCCCGGAGCCTTTGGAGAACTGCCCGAACATGACCAATGTGAGCCTGTTTATCAGGAGAGTAGATCAATGTGTCATCCAAATATTCCACCATAAAACTTCTAATGAAATCAGAGAACACATGATTAATGACATTTTGGAAAACCGCTGGAGCATTGGTCAGGCCGAAAGGCATGACCAAATTTTCAAACAACCCTTCAGTAGTGAGAAAAGCAGTTTTCCACTCATCTCCGTCTCGGACTCGGATAAGGTTATACGCTCCCCGTAGATCTAACTTTGAAAACCACTTAGCTCCGGACAACTGGTTGTATAAATCAGGAATAAGTGGAAGGGGATACGTATTCCTCACAGTTATCTTATTTAACACACGAAAATCGAGGCATGGGCGTAAACCACCGTCTTTTTTCTTTACAAAAAAGAACCCCGCTGCCACTGGAGAAACAGAAGGACGAATGTGTCTCTTACAGAGACTCTCGGAAATATATTGTTTCATCATGGCCCGTTCTGGACCTGAAAGGTCATACAAGCGGGCTTTGGGCAATTTAGCACCTGGAACCAGGTCAACGGCACAATCAAATGGGCGGTGTGGTGGTAAAACCTCAGCCTCTTTTTTGGAGAAAACGTCCGTATAGTCTTTCAGGCACTCCGGAATACCTTCCAGACCCACGGACGACACAGACACTGTAACAAGACATTTTTCAGAACAATAGGGATCCCATTTAACAATGTCCCGAGATTCCCAATTAATCACAGGATTATGCAATTGTAACCAGGGGAACCCCAACACCAGTCCCGCAGGCAGGTTGTCCATCACAAAACATGAAATGTGCTCCTGGTGTAAGGAACTCACTTTAAGGAGAAACTTCAGTACAAAACATAACGTTATTCTTAACCAGTGGTGTTTTGTCAATGGCAACAATGTGAATAGGAGACTCCAACCTAACTGTCCCTAACTTATACCTGGCCACCAAGTCAGAGTCAATAAAGTTCAATGATGATCCGCAATCCACGAAGGCAGAAGTGGATTTAGAGACACTCCCACAACAAAGTTCCACTTGCAACAACATTTTTGAAAAGACAGAAAAGGGTACCTGAGAGCCTGGGTGACCTCCACGACAATCACCTGGGCTCAGTCGTTTGTTGGTCAGTGGACAGGAGAGGCAATCCTTTTTCCAATGTCCAGCATCGCCACAGTGAAAACAACATTTTCCCACGCGCCGTTGTCTCCTTTCATTCCCTTTGAGGGTGATGGTTCCCATCTCCATGGTCCAATGTAGGACAGGCTCCCCTTCTTTGGGAGAATAACGGTGTCTCAATTTGCATCACTCCTCTCGCCCGTAGCCTGCGATCCATTCGGACGGCCTGTGTCATAGCCTACTCCAAGGAACCAGGCGGAGGGTGGAGAGCCAAGGCATCTTTCAGATGTTCAGACAGGCCACTACTGAACAAACCCCGGAGGGCGGCATCATTCCAGCAGACCTCAGCAGCCAAGCATCTGAACTCTGAGCAAAACCACTCGGCTGAGTGCTTACCCTGGCACACACTCATCACCATGTCCTCAGCCATGCGCATCTGATCAGGCTCATCATAAATATGCCCCAGGGCCTCAAAAAATGCATCCACATTCAGACGCTCAGGGGCCGTGGTCGAAAGGGAGAAAGCCCAAGCTTGGGGGGCTCCCCTTAACAGAGATATAATGACCCCCACTCTCTAACCTTCATCCCCAGAAGAGAGTGGTCTCAATGAAAAAAAAAAGCTTACAGCCCTCCTTGAAAACTCTGAACTTCATTTTATCTCCAGAAAAGGTATCCGGTAACTTAACCGGAGACTCAGGGGAAACTAATGTAACATCCCGAGCCCCCGATGAGAATACCCCCTGCACAGTGTCAGCGATCAGCTGCTGAGACTGAGCCAGGACTCGCTGTTCTCCAAGAAGTTTCTGAGACATCTGAGTCAGCTACTTTACCTGCTCAGAAAGAGCGTGCATAGGATCCATCACATACACAAGAGAAGGGGAGCAGAGAAAAAAAAATGGTAATGGTCAGTTATAATGTCAGGAACACCGCTCTACACTCGCTCACTGAGCCAGTGCGCATGTCCTGAGTACAGAAACAGTGCTAAAAGATACCTGTGGAGCAGGGCAGCAGAGGTGACAATGCGTGCTTCAAACTATCGGTGTCAGGATCCTGTCAGCGCCGGAAAGTAAAGATGCACAGGACCTGAGAACACTGAAGTTAGCAAGCTGGCACAGGACCTATGGTCATGTGACTGCAAGGGGGAGGGGCTTAGCGTCCTGCTTTCAGAGATGACAGGACACCATACAACAACTCATAGTCAGCTAAAACGGAGGTCACACACAGTACGTGCAAACGAGGCACAGGAGGGACAAACAGACGGGTGGTCAGACAAAGCCAAAGGTCATTCACAAGAGGGCGACGTGGTACCAAGGGGACGAGCAGAGAGAAGTTGGGTCACAAGCAGAGAGTCATACACGGGAGGTAGCGCAGTACAAGAGGGATAGGCAGAACTCGTAACAGGAACAGAACCGGATCAAAACCAAGCAAGCAAGCAAGATATCAGGCACAAGGCACACGTACGCACAAGGTCAAATAACTCAGCCGAGGGCAGAAGTATAACTGACATCGGATCTAGGTCCAGTGAGCATTAAATAGCCGCCCTTTGCCAGAGAGAGGCGAAACAATTAACCCCCAGTCTGATCAGGACGTGCCAAAGCGAAACCCCGTCCTGGATCATGACACTGACAACAGCCATTTTGGGCAAATAAATAGCATTTTTATTTACCCTGAACTAACTGGTGTGCTGCCTTTGATTTTTGTCTCTATCTATCTATCTATCTATCTATCTAAAGGAAAAAAAATATAGGCAGCACTCAAATTAAATGTGAAAAAAGTATATACTTTACTGATCCTCAGATGGCAATGTTTCAACGGTGACCCGTCTTTGGCTTGAAACATTGCCATCTGAGGATCAGTAAAGTATCCACTTTTTTCACATTTAATTTGAGTGCTGCCTATATTTTTTTTCCTTTTGTCATTTTGGCTGTTTGGACACTGCTGAATAGGTTTTGCACCTGCTGTATTATTTTGGTAGTGCTGCCCTTTTTTCTTGATTTATCTATCTATCTATCTATCTATTGTGAGGTAGCGCTGTCATTCAGTTAGGGGATTCTCGCTCAGCAGCCACAAAATCAGATCCGGCACAGATTTTCCATAAACTCATAACAGTCCATGCGGTTTATTCAGCATCCTAAACCATCACAGCAACAGAAAACAGCATATAGTCAGCATAGCATCCATTACAGAGTTTCCCTCTGTTATCCTGTAGTCATATAAGTTCTGCACTGTTCAATGTGCAGGCTTCCTAGCCCCAAGTTATCTCACCCTGTCAGGGTCTCCTCATGCTGCTTCATCCTGCTGCACACGTTCATTCCCTCCAGGGAACTAACAGGCACACGTCGCCATTACTCACAGCCACTTCATAGGCTGTTAGCCAGGAAGCCCCATCTCAGCGGGACCTTCCACACTGGACCAACCGGGTCCCAGCATTCACTACATGTGACCTACCCTGGCCACATTATATGGTTCATAGCCACGCCCACCGGGTCACATGACTCTGACCTCATCACAGGTCCTTCAAGCATTTACACACTCTTTACAACAGTGTTCTTTAAACACACCCCCTGGGTGGGTTTGTAGGTAACCAGGCCCGTCCATCTCTTTAGTTACCTGGAGACTTCTCCCTGACACCTTGAAGCAACACCTCAGCAATGTCATTGCTGATCAACACATAAGTCTCCATCTCAAAGCCACCTACTTTGAGATACATAACGGCCATTCAGTATTCTGCCATTCATCCTTTCTCCTGGGACATCCACACAGTGCCCCCTAGCGGACACAGTGGTTACTACACCACATACCTCCCCCCTCTGTTCAAACTTGTGGGGTTGAACGCACAACATTACACCAGGGTCTTGCGACCGGGCACTCACTACACCTTGCCCCACAGGTCGAGAGAATCATCTCCATCTGTCATACGGCCTTGTTCCTACGTTAGATGTCCCCCGCCTCCAGCGGTCAGAATATCGGTCATTGGCTTTGACCCTCCAGTCACGGTCTGTCTGCGTCGTCAGACACTGGTTAGTCACAATCCTTTCTCTATCTAAGCGTTTTGTAAGAAATGGTACCCCACCACATCTAAGTTTACTTTTCAGTGCATTAACCTCACACTTCTTTGCATCTGCTGTCTCCGTAGCAACCTCCAGTTCACACTGTAATCTACGGTGCAACGTATTGGCACGTTGAGCCTCTTTCTCAGCTTCTTCCACCTGGCGTTTCAACTGTTTCAGACGCACATCATTTCCCTCCGCCAGGCCTTTGTACTGCTCAGACTTACGCCTTTCAGCATCCATTTGCCTTAGTACAACCTTCAGTTTTTTCTCCGTATGATGTACTTGTTTGCTAGCAGATTGTCGCACTTTAATTTCTGCATCAAGCTATTCCTCCAGTAGTGCAACCTTTGCTTCTAAGTCCTTATTCTGGCGAACTAATTGCTGACGGGCACTCTCATTCTTTTGAGCATTACTACGTTCTGTGTTCAGATCAGCATCCATCTGGTCAACCTGAAGTGTGGCCTTTCTCAGCTTGTCATTGGCTAATTCAACGTTGCCGTGTTCTTCCTCCACTTCTTCTTCAAGCTGAACAATGCGAGACTCTACTGCCTCTTTTCTTCCAAAGCCAGAGCACCTTCACCTCTGTTGTTGGCAATCACATCAGCCAGTTCATCTCTTTCCTGCTGTGCTTGTCTTTTAGCACACTCTGCAGCAGCAAGCTCCGTCTGCAGACGAATCACCTCTGCTTCCATATGTTTCAGTTTCTTTTTGTCTTCACACTGTTCCTCATTCAGGCCTGGCCGCTGTAAGTCTTCGTCCCACTTCTTCTCCCGCAGAAGACCTCTTACAGTTTCTGTTAGTACTCCTACCTCTTCTCTGAGGGACTTATTCAGAACTTGCCACGATGCCAGGTGACCTTTGAGCTCGAAGACTTCTTTCTCTAGGTCATCTAGTCTGTGCTCCCTTTCTCTCTCAGAGCCACAGTCACCCTTAGAGTCTGAGTCACGCCGATCATCCGAGTCAACCCTCCAGTTACCCTCTGACCGTGTGTCCACTCCAGTCACCTCATCTCCCAGACCACCATCTGTCTTGTCACGAGACGTCAGGTCCGTCAGTTGGGCAGATGTACTTCTTCTTCCGGTCAGTTCTACCTCTGACCTGTCCACGTCAGGAGCAGTCACCATCTCAATACCTGTTAGCCCAACAGTAGAAACGTCTCCAACCTCCTGCCATACGTCATCAAACACGACAAAGTCTCGGCCCCTCTCAAAGGTGTGCACTAAGTTTGGTGGCATACTACCACCTTGACACTTCCCCTTTGTCATCTCAGTCATAATTCTGTCCACCGTATAATTCACAATGACCCCATGGTCGCAGCGAACCCTGACGTTTTTCTCGGTCAGAGATAAAACGAGAGGAGTTCCTGTCAGAGTCACCTGACTCTTTGAGTCCAGCCTACCAGGGACTCCTTCCCAGTGCAGCATCACGGTACACACCTGTGGCCCGTCGTTATCAGGAAAATACATGCCGCACTCCTCAAAACTCATACACACACACTGCGGTTCCCCAGACACCCACTGAGGCAACTAATGCTGCCATTTCCTGAACCACCCCAATTTGAGTCGCCGCCCCCTCCTGGGACTCCACCCCTTTTTGGGTTACCACCCCAATTTGGGTCACCGCCCCCTCTGGGACTCCACCCCTTTTGGGACTCCACCCGCTTTTGGGTTGCCACCCCAATTTGGGTCACTGCCCCTTTTGGGACTCCACTCATGTCTGTTCCCCATGTCTGTTCTGCAGAACTTCTTATGCCACAGTTCACACAGTACAGTTTATGTCTTTTAACGATACCACACAAGTCCTTGCTGGCACCACGACAGCTCCTGCTGTCACCAATCACCGACACCACCGGCTGCTGTTCACACACAGTGGCTGGTGTCCTCTTCGTAATCCCGCCGAGTTACAGGAAGCCGCTTGTCCCCTCCGTAACCCCGCCGAGTTACCGGAAGCTGCTTGTCCCCTTCGTAACCCCGCTGAGTTACAGGAAGCCGCTTGTCACCTTCTTGACTCCCACTGAGCCACCGCAGGCTGAGTTGAGAAAAGAAAAAGAAAAAAAAACACCACAAAAAACTCACGTGTCCGGTCTGTGTGCAATTCAGGACGTTCTGTCTCCGCCTGAGACCGTCCAACACACAGGGCGCATCGGGTGCTATTCAGGGAGCCGACCCTCCCCCAGGGTTTCCCAACACACCGGCCTCACCAGGTCCAGGGGCTCAGCGGGTGCTCTTCAGGACATCCGTCTCTGCCTGAGACTGCTCAACACTCACGCCTCACCAGTTCCAAAGTCATACCACGTGCTCCAGGGATCCAATTCTTCACCTAGAATCTCCCAACACTGACCCTCCAGGACCTTGCTCACTGAACCCTCCAGATACATAGTCTTTTCCCACTAACCCAGGTCAGTACCACACGAACACCAGTCCGTTACCTGTGTCAGCCACACAGGTCCTCTGGTACCTCTTCTCCGCAGAGGCACCCTAGCAATCACCAGTCTCTTTCTCCTGGGGAAACTGCCGCACTGGGCTCACCGATCCGGACAGTGCCTTACTCACTAGGCTGCCCCACGGTTCCAGAACCACAGTCGGGCAGTGGCTTCCCCAACCGTCAGCCCTCCTGGCTCAGCGTTGCCCTTAGCAACCGACTTTGCAGTCCTCTTCCGTTGCTCCCAGCAACAAGTCTACAATAATGCCCATAGCTTTCTCCACCAATTGTGAGGTAGTTCTGTCATTCAGTTAGGGGATTCTCGCTCAGCTGCCACAAAATCAGATCCGGCACAGATTTTCCATAAACTCATAACAGTCCATGCGGTTTATTCAGCATGCTAAACCATCACAGCAACAGAAAACAGCATATAGTCAGCATAGCGTCCATTACAGAGTTTCCCTCTGTTATCCTGTAGTCATATAAGTTCTGCACTGTTCAATGTGCAGGCTTCCTAGCCCCAAGTTATCTCACCCTGTCAGGGTTCATAGCCACGCCCACCGGGTCACATGACTCTGACCTCATCACAGGTCCTTCAAACATTTACACACTCTTTACAACAGTGTTCTTTAAGCACACCCCCTGGGTGGGTTTGTAGGTAACCAGGTCCGCCCATCTCTCTCGTTACATGGAGACTTCTCCCTGACACCTTGAAGCAACACCTCAGCAATGTCATTGATGTTCAACACATAAGTCTCCTTCTCAAAGCCACCCACTTTGAAATACATAACGGCCATTCAGTATTCTGCCATTCATCCTTTCTCTTGGGACATCCACACTATCTATCTATCTATCTATCTATCTATCTATCTATCTATCTATCTATCTAATCATCTCATCTAACTGTCTCTATTAACTATTTCCCAGACATAATGTGCTTGCACTTTGCCCACTTGAGAAACTGGGTCTGAGCAGAAAAAGTAAATTAATGTGCATGCAAAATGTAATTGCATATGAACACATGACCTTTACACAGAGAAAACCAAAAACAAAACACAAAACAAATATCCTGGAATAAAAAAGTAAAAAAATATATTGCAAAAATTGCATGAAGGTAGTAATAATAGTAATAATAAGGGTACTTAGTTAACATAATTTTGATCAAAATAATGTAGAAGCCATCCCGCCACGTCACGGGATGGCTTCTACATTATTTTGATCAAAATTATGTTAAATAAGTACTATTATTACTATTATTACTACCTTCATGCAATTTTTGCAATATATTTTTTTACTTTTTTATTCCAGGATATTTGTTTTGTGTTTTGTTTTTGGTTTTCACTTTGCCCACTTGGACAGACAGATTTAATTTAATTTTAAGCACATAGCACTTTGTTTGCAATAATTGGAATTTTTTTTGAGACATTTCATATTTTTGCTTTAATAAGTCACTGGACTAGATACCTACTTGCTTGAGAGTTTAGATTTCTCTTTGCATTGATTCTAACGAGCACTAACCGTCTTGAAAGACGTTTTGAGATAGTTCAACCTGTTTTTAGTCTATTTATATGAAGAATGCCTATATAAATTAATGTTTTTCTCGTTCATATACATTACTTCATATTACCTATTTATCCATACAATACAATACCATAAAACAACATACATTTCCTAAGAATCCCTGATGCTATGATTTATTTTGTAAAACATTGGCACCCTCTTGTGGACTACCGACTTCTTAATTTTGAATGTATGTGTTAAAAAAAATTAAATTTGGTATGGGCTGGGCCTTTGAATGTGCTGCCTATCTTCACCTTTCTGAGTATTCTAATGGTTTGCAGCAGCAGCAAGGTGCACTGTCTGCAGTAGATAGAATGTGTGCCATGGAACACTGACGTGTCACAATGGACCTGGGCTCACAATAGGCCGTAGGCCTATATATATAGCTGTGCATCCGAAAACATGGCTGGTGTATGCTGAGAAGCCACACTAGGTAGGTAAGGGAAGACAGCTGCTCATTTTTTTTTTTTTTTGCTGTTGAATACTCCTCTCCCCCTCCTCCTGGCACTGAGGCGCCTGCTTTGGAACAACAGGGCCAGTGAGGGTGTGTTAAAACAGGTGAAGTTATGCAGATTCAAAACACGTGGATTGACCAAAAATGCCCACGGAAAAATGTCCACAGGAAAAATGCCCACAGGAAAAATGTCCACAGGAAAATTCCCCACAGGAAAAATGCCCACAGGAAAAATGTCCACAGGAAAATTCCCCACAGGAAAAATGCCCACAGGAAACTTGTCCACATGGAAAATTGCCCACACGGAAAATTGCCCACATGGAAAATTGCCAATTGCAGCATCACAAAGTTTCTGATCTATGATATTTGAGGTGCAAGGTGAGGATGTTCACGTGAAAAATGCCCACAGAAAATTGCCCACAGACATGAATACCCCCACAGGAAAACAGTAGAGAGTTATACGTGAGTGTTATGAATGAGTCACCGTAGGAGGCAAAAGCAGAAATACAAGCTAAGTCCAGAAAACCAGAGAAGTTGGCAACTATCAGATTGCAGACCCCTGAACCTATCAACACAACTAGCAGTAGCCGTGGGGGGTTCCTACGATGCCCTTCTTCCCTCGATCACAGCCGGAGAAATACATAGGCCTAAAGAAAGAAAGGGGAAATCTAAACTGCCCCAGAGCAGACCCCAAAGCAATAGGCAGCCCCCAACATATAATGACGGTGAAGCAAGATGAAAATACTAACACAGACAGAAAGATAGACTGAGCAAAGACGGGGCCCAAAACTACCTAGATAGGAAAGGACAGGAAGGCTGCTGTCTGCAATCTGCCAAAACCCTATCAAAGACATAAGCCAACAAGCTGATATGAAAAAGGCCCTGAAGCAGCTAGGCTTCAAAAACTAAATCAGCACTCAGGTATTTTCAGAAGACAGAGCTAAATGAATTCAGCACACCCCAGCAGGGAATGGCAGAAATCCAGAAAAACAAAGCAAAACAAAGTCAAAGCACCAAAGCAAAAGGCCGAGCAGCAAACTTAGCTTTAGAGGAGCAGGAATTCAGACTGGTCTCCAAGGATCCCACAGACAAATCACCCACAGGGCAGAAGGGCGTCGGCAGCCTTATATCCAGTCAGTAACTCCACTCAGCCAGTCATCATCATCAGCCTCAGGTGTTTGATAATCAGGATCACTACCTTTCTTTACCAGAAGAGGGAGATCCTCGGGCCTCAGTAATGAAGGGGAAAATGAACTCACAACACATGAGATGCTCTGCAGCACAGAAGAATGTTGGCGAAAATTGCTCACACAGAAAACTACACACAAGTTTATTAAGAACAGTTTATTAAGGAGGTCTAATAACAATAACTTCAGTTTAGTAAATAATAATTGCACACCTGCAAATTATCCGTTTTACTGCAAAGTAGCTACTCTCCTTAAGCAGGGGCGGACACTGACAGCTTGGGGCTCCTGTGCAAGAAAGGTGTCTGGGCCCCCCTCCTTTAATGGCGTCAAAGCTACATGTGTGTACATATTGTAAGGTAGCGCTTATTGTTAGTGTTGGGGGACACTCGCTTGGCTGCGATATTGATGCACACAGGAACACTTTCACTTAAAACAGTCCAATGCAGTTTATTATGGCATCATAAACCGCACCGTACGCCATGTTATACTTCACATGCTTACATAAAGTTCAGAACATTTAAACATATGGCTTTTCCTTGCAGTCCCTAAACACGCCAGACCTCCTCACTGTCCAGTTACCGTGGGCGACCGCACAGATCATTAATGTCCATAGAACACAACAGGCACCAACAGTCATCTCCCCATGTCCGGGGTTACCTCGCAGGAGCTCCTGCTCCAGATGCCGACTCTTTGGTAGTCCTCTCTCTCTGGGAAGCTGCCGAACTGTGATCACCGTGCTGGATAACGCCTTGCTCACCAGGCCACCTGACAGTCCAATCCACAGACGGACAGTAGCTCCCCCAATGCAGTGCCATCACTGACTCTGCAAACACACGTGGCCTGTCTGTGTGCTATTCAGGAGGTCCGTCCCCACTTTGGAACCGTCCAACACACAAGCCTCACCGGGTGCTATTCAGGGATCCAAACCTCCTCCCAGGGTCTCCCAACACACCGGCCAACAGGTCCAGTGCCTCATCGGGTGCTATTCAGGATGTCCGTCCCCTCCTGAGACCGTCCAACACTCACACCTCACCAGGTCTAAGGTCGCAGCACGTGCTCCAGGGATCTGATTCTTCTCCCAGAATCTCCCATCACTGACCCTCCAGGACTTTGCACCCTGAGCCATTCAGGTTCACACTCTCTCTCCATGTGACCAGACCTCAGGCACATTATACGGTCCATAACCACACTCACGGGTGAGGTATGGATCACATGGTTATTACCTCACTACAGGTCCTATTTCACACAGCCACATACACACAGGCTTTATCCTGGGCGTTCAGACAGACACCCCTGGGTGGGTTTGTAGGTGACTGGTACCACCCATCTCACCAAGTCACCTGGAAGCTTTCCCAATATACAGCAACAAACCCTCAGCAGTATTATCTGCTGATCAACACACGTTCAAGCTTCCACCACAAGGCACCCAGCCTTGTGATACATATCGGACATTTACAATCCTGCCGCTCACTATTTCCCCATCACAATAAAGGAAACGCCTGCATGCATGTCCTGGGAAGCCCATACAGCGCCGCCTAGCTGTCACAGGGGTCACTGCATCACTATATATATATATACAGTTGTGGCCAAAAGTATTGACACCCCTGCAATTCTGTCAGATAATGCTCAGTTTCTTCCTGAAAATGATTGCAAACACAAATTCTTTGGTATTATTATCTTCATTTAATTTGTCTTAAATGAAAAAACACAAAAAGAATTGTCCTAAAGCCAAATTGGATATAATTCCATACCAAACATAAAAAAGAGGGTGGACAAAAGTATTGGCACTGTTCGAAAAATCATGTGATGCTTCTCTAATTTGTGTAATTAACAGCACTTGTAACTTACCTGTGGCACCTAACAGGTGTTGGCAATAACTAAATCACACTTGCAGCCAGTTATCATGGATTAAAGTTGACTCAACCTCTGTCCTGTGTCCTTGTGTGTACCACATTGAGCATGGAGAAAAGAAAGAAGACCAAAGAACTGTCTGAGGACTTGAGAAACCAAATTGTGAGGAAGCATGAGCAATCTCAAGGCTACAAGTCCATCTCCAAAGACCTGAATGTTCCTTTGTCTACCGTGCACAGTGTCATCAAGAAGTTTAAAGCCCATGGCACTGTGGCTAACCTCCCTAGATGTGGATGGAAAAGAAAAATTGACAAGAGATTTCAACGCAAGATTGTGCGGATGTTGGATAAAGAACCTCGACTAGCATCCAAACAAGTTCAAGCTGCCATGCAGTCCGAGCGTACAACAGTGTCAACCCGTACTATCCGTCGGCGTCTGAATGAAAAGGGACTGTATGGTAGGAGACCCAGGAAGACCCCACTTCTTACCCCGAGGCATAAAAAAGCCAGGCTGGAGTTTGCCAAAACTTACCTGAAAAAGCCTAAAATGTTTTGGAAGAATGTTCTCTGGTCAGATGAGACAAAAGTAGAGCTTTTTGGGCAAAGGCATCAACATAGAGTTTACAGGAGAAAGAAAGAGGCATTCAAAGAAAAGAACACGATCCCTACAGTCAAACATGGCGGAGGTTCCCTGATGTTTTGGGGTTGCCTTGCTGCCTCTGGCACTGGACTGCTTGACCGTATGCATGGCATTATGAAGTCAGAAGACTACCAACAGAAGTCAGTAAAAAGTAGTTAGGAGTGTTCAAATCAAGAAAATGATAAGGGTGCCCATACTTTTGCACCGGTCAAATTTTGTTTAAATGCAGATTGCACATTTTCTGTTAGTACAATAAACCTCATTTGAATCCAGAAATATAACTGAGTCCATCAGTTATTAGATATATGAAACTGAAATAGCTGTTGCAAAAACCAAAATTGTTCTAAAGAAAAAAGGTTAACATTAATAAGGGTGCCCAAACTTTAACATATGACTGTATATATATATAGATAGATAGATAGATAGATAGATAGATATAGATATTGATATTACCTAGCCACACACACATACATGTATATATATTACATAGTCTCCTTTATCATGTATATTGCTGTCCCTTACACAACAGTGCCCTCTCTTGTCATATACAGTACCGTCCCTTACATATTGAATTATAAAGAGCCCTGTTTTTTATTACATACAGTCCTGTCTTGTTAGCTGTATAATGCAATGATGGCTGATGAAGCATGGGAAAGCTTCCTTTCTAATGGAGGAGCTGATGGACTGGTAGTTTGGTCACCGGCAACTCGATCAGCAGTCATTTTATATGTAAAAAGAGAGGGGACTATGTAATAAAAGAGGGCACTGTAAATAACAAAATTAACAAGAATACACTATGTAAGAGACAGCACTATACATAACAGCAGAGGAAGCTATATAATAAGGGACGGCACCATAAATAACTAGAGAAGTTGGTACGTAATAAGCGACGTGCTATACATAATAAAAGAGGAAACTATGTAACTAAGGATGGTGTTATACAGAATTAGTGAGTGCACTATATACTAAGGGACTGTGTTAGACATAGTACATTATATACTAAGGGACTGTGTTAGCGATAATAATGTCTTCCTCCACCTCCCCCTGTTCCTATGGCCATTATAAGTCCCCCGTCCATCCATCCCAATCCCTCACACCCCTCACTGTCCTCCTCTCCTCGCATCCCATTATTGTCCTCTCCCCCACCCCATCATTGCCCTCTTCACCACCTCCATCATTTTCTTCTCCCGCACCACTATCTTTGCTTTCTCCCCCACCACTCCCATCATTGCCCATTCCACCACCTCCATCATTTCCTCCTCCACCACCATTATTGCCCTTTCCACCACCAGCATCATTGCATTCTCCCCATCACCCCATCATCATTTCTTTTTCCCCACCACCTCATCATTGCCCTCTCCATCACCCCCATCATTGCCTTCTCCCCATCACCCCCATCATTGCCTTCTCTCCATCACTCCCATCATTGCTTTCTCCATCACCCAATCACTACCTTCTCCCCATCACTCCCATCATTGCCTTCTCCCCATCACTCCCATCATTACCTGCTCCATCACCCCATCACCCCATCACTGCCTTCTCCCCATCACTCCCATCATTGCCTACTCCCATCATTGCCTGCTCCATCACCCCATCACTCCCATCATCGCCTTCTCCCCATCATGCCCATCATTGCCTGCTCCATCACCCCCATCATTGCCTGCTCCATCAACCCATCACTCCCATCATTGCCTGCTCCATCACCCCATCACTGTGTTCTCCCCATCACTCCCATCATTGCCTGCTCCATCACCCCATCACTCCCATCATTGCTTTCTCCCCATCACTCCCTTCTCCCCATCATTCCCATCATTGCCTTCTCCATCACCCCATCACTGCCTTCTCTCCATCACTCCCATCATTGCCTTCTCCCCATCACTCCCATGATCCCATGAATTCCTTCTCTCCATCACCCCCATCATAGCCTTCTCCCATTATCCCCTCATGGCCTTCTCCCATCACCCCAGGCATTATGACCTTCTCTCCCCATCACGGTCTTCTCCTCATGTCCCCATCTCCTCCAGGGCCAGGCTCCACCTACACGCACACACAGACACACACACAGACATACACACAGACGTACGTGCATACAAAAACACACACACAGACATACATACATACACACACACAGACATTCATAAATACATACACAAACAGACATAAACACATACATACATAGTATATCTTGATTTCAGCAAAGTATTTGACAAAGTATATCACACCATCCTTATTGAAAAAAAGACTAAGTATGGAATGGACAAGGCATCTGTTAGGTGGATCCATAACTGGCTTAGTGATCGGACACAAAGAGTGGTCATAAATGGCTGCACATCCAGTTGGAAGAATGTCTCAAGTGGGGTACCACAGGGCTCTGTCCTGGGCCCTGTATTGTTCAACATCTTTATCAATGATTTAGATGAAGGAATTGAGGGTAAACTGATTAAATTTGCTGATGACACAAAGCTAGGAGGAATAGCTAACACTAGAGAAGAGAGACAGGATTAAAAAAGATAAATAAACTGGAGCAGTGGGCAGCAACTAACAGAATGTTTTTTAACATGGAAAAATGCAAAGTACTACATCTGGGCAATAAAAATGAAAACGCGTATACAGAATGGGAGGAATAGGGCTAAGCAACAGCACATGTACACTTGGGTGTACTAATAGATCACAAACTGAATATGAGTCAACAGTGTGATGCAGCAGCAAAAAAGGCAAATGCCATTTTAGGATGTATTAACAGAAGCATACAGTCTAGATCACGAGAAGTCCTTATTGCCCTCTACTCGTCTTTGGTCAGACCTCATCTGGAATACTGTGTCCAGTTTTGGGCGCCACATTTTAAAAAAGACATCAACAAACTGGAGCAAGTTCAGAAAAGAGCGACCAGAATGGTGACCGGTCTGCAAACCATGTCTTATGAGGAAAGGTTGCAGTATTTGGGAATGTTTAGCTTGCAAAAGAGAAGACTGAGAGGAGACTTAATAGCTGTCTACAAATATCTCAAGGGCTGTCACATTGTAGAAGGATCATCTTTATTCTCATTTGCACAAGGAAAGACTAGAAGCAATGGGATGAAACTGAAACATAGTGGGAATAACCGAGACCTGGTTAGATGAAAGCTATGACTGGGCAGTTAACTCACAGGGTTACAGTCTGTTTAGAAAGGATAGTAAAAATCGGAGAGGAGGAGGGGTTTGTCTTTATATAAAGTCTTGTCTAAAGTCCACTTTAAGGGAAGATATTAGCGAAGGGAATGAGGATGTCGAGTCGATATGAGTCAAAATATATGGAGGGAAAAATAGTAACAAAATTCTCTTTGGGGTCTGTTACAAACTCCCAAATATAACAGAAATCATGGAAAGTTTACTACTAAGGCAGATAGATGAAACTGCAACCCATAATGAGGTCCTTGTTATGGGGGACTTTAACTACCCGGATATTAACTGGGAAACAGAGATCTGCGAAACCCATAAAGGCAACTGGTTTCTGCTAATTACCAAGAATAATTATCTTTCACAATTGGTGCAGAATCCAACCAGAGGAGCAGCACTTTTAGACCTAATACCATCTAACAGACCTGACAGAATAACAAATCTGCAGGTCGTCGGGCATCTAGGAAATAGCGACCACAATATTGTACAGTTTCACTTGTCTTTCGCTAGGGGGACATGTCAGGGAGTCACAAAAACACTGAACTTTAGGAAGGCAAAGTTTGACCAGCTTAGAGATGCCCTTAATCTGGTTGACTGGGACAAAGTCTTCAGAAATAAGAATACAGAAAATAAATGGGAAATGTTTAAGAACATCCTTAACCACCCTTAACCATCCTTAACAAATCACTTAACCATCTGCTCACTCTTTCTATCCTCCTTCTCCTAGTCGCAGGAGACATTGCTCCCAACCCTGGTCCCCCATTTTATAGAAAGTCAAACCTCCCGACTGCTACACTCAGAAACCCCTCTAATCTTATTAATATTCCCTGCATGCCATCTGTCTCTCTTAATTGTGCACTTTGGAATTCTCGCTCAGTGTGTAACAAACTCTCCTTCATTCATGACTTTTTCCTTTCTAATTCTCTTAACCTCCTGGCTCTTACTGAAACCTGGATCCAGCAGTCAGACACTACCGCTGCTGCTGCTCTTTCATACGGGGGGCTTCACTTCTCTCATACCCCAAGATCAGACAATAGAGCTGGTGGAGGCGTTGGTCTGCTCCTATCACCAAAATGTACCTTTCAGGTTATCCCTCAAGTACCCTCACTTGTCTTCCCTTCTTTTGAGGTCCATGCCGTCAGACTCTACACCCCCTTCTCCATGCGAGTGGCAGTGGTGTATCGTCCTCCCGGCCCCTCCCATCAGTTCCTGGATCATTTTGCCACTTGGCTTCCACATTTTCTCTCCTGTGACATCCCTACCCTCATCATGGGAGATTTCAACATCCCCATTGCTCTTCCCCTCTCACCATCTGCTACTCACCTTTTATCTCTAACCTCCTCATTTGGCCTTTCGCAGCTTACTAATTCTCCAACGCATGAAGACGGAAACTCCCTCGACTTGGTCTTCTCTCGACTTTGTGCAGTGGATGATTTTGCAAACTCCCCTTTCCCGCTCTCTGACCACAATCTTCTTTCATTCTCTATCAAGAACTGCCAGGCTGCTCAGGTCACCCCCACTGTCCAGACTTATAGAAACATACAGGCCATTAACACCCAGAAACTTATGAAGAACTTGCAGTCTTCATTGGCCCCTATCTCCTTCCTCTCATGTCCTGATTCTGCATTGAAGCATTACAATGAAACACTTCAAACTGCCCTGGATGAATTTGCACCCCCTATAAATAGAACACCACAACGCAGACGGCGACAACCCTGGCACACGGTGCAAACACGTTTCCTGCAGCGGTGTTCCAGGTGCGCCGAACGTCTGTGGAGAAAATCCAATCTACACGAAGATTTCATCCATTTTAAGTTTATGCTTAGAACATACAACACTGCCCTTCACCTCTCCAAACAAACCTATTTCAACACCCTCATCACCTCACTGTCCAATAACCCGAAACGTCTCTTTGACACTTTTCATTCTCTACTCAATCCAAGAGTACAGGCCCCAACCACGGAGCTCCGAGCTGACGATCTGGCCAATTACTTCAAAGAAAAAATTGACCAGATCCGACAGGAAATTATCTCCCAATCACCTCATACCATGCACTGTCCTCCCTCCCCCACTGCATCTAACTCACTCTCTGATTTTGAACCAGTCACAGAAGAAGAAGTAAGCAGGCTCCTTGCATCTTCTCGCCCAACTACTTGCACCAGTGACCCATTTCCGTCACAGCTCCTCCAGTCCCTTTCCCCTGCTGTCACCCCTCACCTAACTAAAATATTTAACCTCTCTCTCTCTTCTGATATTTTTCCCTCCTCATTTAAGCATGCCATCATACATCCACTACTTAAAAAACCATCCCTCGACCAAAACTGTGCCGCTAACTATAGACCTGTCTCTAATCTTCCCTTCATCTCTAAACTCTTGGAACGCCTGGTCCACTCCCGTCTTATCCGCTATCTCTCAGAAAACTCTCTTCTCGACCCTCTCCAATCCGGTTTCCGCTCTTTACACTCCACTGAAACTGCCCTCACTAAAGTCTCTAATGATCTGCTAACAGCTAAATCAAATGGTCACTACTCCATGCTAATTCTCTTGGATCTCTCTGCAGCATTCGACACTGTGGATCATCAGCTCCTCCTCACTATGCTCCGTTCCATTGGCCTCAAGGATACCGTTCTCTCCTGGTTCTCCTCCTATCTCTCCGACCGCTCCTTTACTGTATCTTTTGCCAGTTCCTCCTCCTCTCACCTTCCCCTTACTGTTGGGGTCCCCCAAGGATCGGTTCTAGGCCCCCTCCTCTTCTCCTTGTACACTGCCCCTATTGGTCAAACAATCAGTAGATTTGGTTTCCAGTACCATCTCTATGCTGATGACACCCAATTATACGCTTCTTCTCCTGACATCACGCCAGCCTTTCTAGAAAACACCGGCGATTGTCTAAACGCTGTGTCTAATATCATGTCCTCACTATATCTGAAACTGAACCTGTCAAAGACTGAACTCCTGGTGTTTCCTCCCTCTACTAATGTACCTATACCCGACATTGCCATTTCTGTGTGTGGTTCCACTATTACTCCCCAGCAACAGGCCAGCTGTCTTGGGGTCATACTTGATTCCGAGCTTTCCTTTGCCCCCCACATTCGATCACTGGCTCGCTCTTGTCATCTGCACCTCAAAAACATTTCTAGAATTCGACCTTTTCTTACCTTTGACTCTGCAAAAACTCTTACTGTTTCTCTTATTCATTCTCGTCTCGACCATTGTAACTCTCTTCTAATCGGTCTCCCTCTTACCAAACTCTCCCCTCTCCAATCTGTCTTGAATGCTGCAGCCAGGATCATATTCCTCACCAATCGTTACACCGATGCCTCTACCTTGTGCCAGTCATTACACTGGCTACCCATCCACTCCAGAATTCAGTATAAACTTATTACCCTCACTCACAAAGCCCTCCATGGCTCAGCACCACCCTACATCTCCTCCCTTGTTTCAGTATACCACCCTACCCGCGCCCTCCGTTCTGCTGGTGACCTGAGGTTAGCATCCTCAATAGTCAGAACCTCCCACTCCCGTCTCCAAGACTTTACACGTGCCGCGCCAATTCTTTGGAATGCACTTCCCAGGTCAATACGATTAGTCCCCAATCCCCACAATTTTAAGCGTGTCCTGAAAACGCATTTATTCAGACTGGCCTACCGCCTCAACACATTAACCTAATCTATCCCTGTGTGGCAGAGCCAAAAGTTTTACCATAACCAGGTTTCCCGCATCATTCTCCCACATGCTTTATGCATCCATTAGCCCTCTGTGTCCGTACTGTCACACACCTAACATTATGGCTGGTCCATACAATCAGGGCAACTGTTACCACCCACCTTTCGTGTCTACCTCTTTCCTCATAGACTGTAAGCTTGCGAGCAGGGCCCTCTTTCCTCTTGGTATTTGTTATAATCTACTGTATGTGATTATTGTTATGCTGTAATGTCTATTGTCTGTACAAATCCCCTCTGAAATGTAAAGTGCTGCGGAATATGTTGGCGCTATAAAAATAAAATTTATTATTATTATTATTATTATTATTATCCTTAATAGGCACTGTAATCGGTTTATACCTTGTGGGAATAAAAGGACAAGAAATAGGAAAAACCCAATGTGGCTAAACAAAGAAGTGAGGGGAAATTAACAGTAAAAAGAAAGCATTTAAACTACTAAAGCAGGATGGCACCGTTGAAGCTCTAAAAAACTATAAGGAGAAAAATTCTTTATCTAAAAAAAAATTAAAGCTGCCAAAAAGGAAACAGAGAAGCACATTGCTAAGGAGAGTAAATCTAATCCCAAGCTGTTCTTCAACTATATCAATAGTAAAAGAATCAAACGTGAAAGTGTAGGCCCATTAAAAAATTGTGAGGAAAGTATGGTTGTAGATGATGAGGAAAAAGCTAATATATTAAACACCTTCTTCTCCGGTGGAAAATGAAATGCTAGGTGAATTGCCGAGAGACAAAGAAAACCCTATATTAAGGGTTACCAATCTAACCCAAGAAGAGGTGCAAATCTGGCTAAATAAGATTAAAATAGATATATCTCCAGGTCCGGATGGCATACACCCACGAGTACTAAGAGAACAAAGTAATGCAATAGACAAACCATTATTTCTTATATTTAGAGACTCTATAGCGACGGGGTCTGTTCCACAGGACAGGCGCATAGCAAATGTGGTACCAATATTCATAACGGGCTCTAAAAGTGAACCTGGAAATTATAGGCCAGTAAGTCTAACCTCTATTGTTGGTAAAATATTTGAAGGGTTTCTGAGGGATGTTATTCTGGATTATCTCAATAAGAATAACTGTTTAATACCATATCAGCATGGGTTTATGAGGAATCGTTCCTGTCAAACCAATCTAATCAGTTTTTATGAAGAGGTAAGCTATAGACTGGACCAAGGTGAGTCATTGGATGTGGTATATCTTGATTTTTCCAAAGCGTTTGATACCGTGCCACACAAGAGGTTGGTACACAAAATGAGAATGCTGGGTCTGGGGGAAAATGTGTGTAAATGGGTAAGTAACTGGCTTAGTGATAGAAAGCAGAGGATGGTTATAAATGGTATATTCTCTAACTGGGTCGCTGTGACCAGTGGGGTACCGCAGGGGTCGGTGTTGGGACCTATTCTCTTCAACAAATTTATTAACGATCTGGTAGAAGGTTTGCACAGTAAAATTTCGATATTTGCAGATGATACAAAACTATGTCAAGCAGTCAATACAAGAGAAGATAGTATTCTGCTACAGATGGATCTGGATAAGTTGGGAACTTGGGCCGAAAGGTGGCAGATGCAGTTTAACAATGATAAATGTAAGGTTATACACATGGGAAGAAGGAATCAATATCACCATTACACACGGAACGGTAAACCACTGGGTAAATCTGACATGGAGAAGGACTTGGGGATCCTAGTTAATTATAAACTTACCTGGAGCAGCCAGTGCCAGGCAGCGGCTGCCAAGGCAAACAGGATCATGGGGTGCATTAAAAGAGGTCTGGATACACATGATGAGAGCATTATACTGCCTCTGTACAAATCTCTGGTTAGACCGCACATGGAGTACTGTGTACAGTTTTGGGCACCGGTGCTCAGGAAGGATATAATGAAACTAGAGCGGGTACAAAGGAGGGCGACAAATTTAATAAAGGGGATGGGGGAACTACAATACCCAGAGAGATTAGCAAAATTAGGATTATTTAGTCTAGAAAAAAGACTACTGAGGGGCGATCTAATAACCATGTATAAGTATATAAGGGGACAATACAAATATCTCTCCGAGGATCTGTTTATACCAAGGAAGGTGAAGGTTACAAGGGGGCATTCTCTGCGTTTGGAGGAGAAAAGGTTTTTCCACCAACACAGAAGAGGATTCTTTACAGTTAGGGCAGTGAGAATCTGGAATTCCCTGCCTGAGGAGGTGGTGATGGCGAACTCAGGTGAAGGGTTCAAGAGAGGCCTGGATGTCTCCCTGGAGCGTAACAATATTGTATCTTACAGTTATTGTTAGGTTCTTTAGAAGGACATAGATCTGGGGATTTATTCTGACAGAATTTTATAGGCTGAACTGGACTAATGTCTTTTTTCGGCCTTACTATGTTACTATGTTACTATGTAATGGGAGGAGACACAGATTAGATATTAGAAAAAACATTTTGACAGTTAGAGTCATCAATGAGTGGAACAGGCTGCCACAAGAGGTGGTGAGCTCTCCTTCAATAGAAATCTTCAGAGGCTGGACAGACATCTGTCTGGAATGATTTAGTGAATCCTGCTTTGAGCAGGGGGTTGGACTAGATGACCCAGGAGGTCCCTTCCAACTCTACGATTCTATGATTCTATATACACACACACACACACACACACACACAGACATACATACACACACTACCTCTCTCCTCTCACCTGTCTGTAGCATCGCCCGCGCTCCCTCGCTCTGACACAGCAGCGGCCGCTGAATGATGACGTCATTTAGCGGTGCTCCTCTCTGTGTCAGACAGGAAGGGCAGGTGGTGGGCAGGAAGCAGGATGGATCCTTGCAGCTCCGCTCCTGCAATTTTCTCTTGCAGGCAGCAGAGCTGCTTGGATCGCTCCCTGCCTGCCGCTACACATGAGGGAACTCTGGCCAGGGGCCCCTGGAGCCTCGGGACTGGAGAAACCGGTCAGACTGCCCTCATCATTAGCTGCCTTGAAGTGCCCCCTTGAGGCTCTGGGCCTCAGTGTAGTCGCAACTGTTGAACCGGTGGTATGTCCGCCCATGTCCTTAAGTACTTTAATTTATCTTCCACCTGGTGATAGTCCTGTACAGAAGTTGCAACCATGTGATACAGCGCCTCATACTTTCCCTTTTTATCTTAAGGCGACCTGCCTGTGCATTAGCCAGTGTTAATTTGTGGCAAGCCAGGTCCTTCTGCAATCCATCAAAGAGAAACCACAGACTGGGATGACTGCAGTGGAACATGGGATTAAGGGCATTGTGAAATCCCTCATAACAGTTTGTGGTTTTTGGTGACTGTTCCAGGGCTGCATCATGATGATACCGTATTTTTATAGGAAATTTAGGATCTGTGCCAGCTGCACCCTCAATATATGTAGGAAAAAAGTACGGTATGTGAGCACCTCATTATAGCATTCTTCATCTGAGAATGTGGCAGCAAGCTTATCAAAAACACATCTCACATCTTCAGTTGGCACAATGGCTAATGCAGCAAGAGACTTCAGAGTTATTTTTATGTTGATATTAGATTCATATTCTGTTTTCAAACCAACATTTTATATTTTTCTAATGAGACTCTGACAAAGATGAAAATAATACCCTTTAACATCAGTAAGTGGAAAGATAATCCTTACTGCAGTCATACAAGCCTTCTCAAAATTCACGAAAACCTTTTCAGGTGCCAGATTTGGAATCAATAGCTTCATTATTTCAAACATTCTCTTATACGTGTTCATGTCCTTTCTTTGTAGTACAATGTACAAACATGGCGGATATGAGTTACCCAACTTTTGCACACTTTATCAAAGGTGCCATCTCCATAGATAGTATCTTTGTTCAGTTCAAGCATAAGATCTCTATCTCCTAACCTAAAACAAGAATTCTGTTTCGATCATCCTTTCCTGAACCATGAAGTATCAGTTGACTATACTTTTCCGGAATGCAAAAATGTATAGTTTTTGGGTTAGGCAAATTACCATCTATCCTATCATAGACCAGGCTTCTCGCAAACGATGATTGTCTTGGCATATGGACCAATACATCATTACTCAATACAGACAACACCTTTCCCATCACACTGTGAGGAGTAGCACTTACTGCTCTCATGTCTTCTCTCATTTTGCTTCTGGCAATGTTTGCTTCTGCATTTTGAGGGCAGTAGTCATTACAATGATCTGTTGGTTCTTGAACTACGTTGCCATCTTTTGTTTTGAGAATTGAATGGCACTTTGAAGAGCGATGCAGTCGGCATCTCCAAGTCACAACTGCATTGATAGTACGAAATGCAAGATATTCAAACCCCAAGTAAATCATAACTTTGTTGTTCCTCTGGCTTCTTGAAAACTCCATTGTTTGCACTACAAGAAGAAATATAATACTTTCGGACAAGGACCGACCCTTGCGTGTGACTGTGGCAGGCAGGGTCACGTTAAAAAGCACTGCGTGCTGCAATTAGGGCAGAGTCCAAGCAGGAAAGCTAAGTGGATGGTCAGGTGCCATGTCGGTTGTGAGAGCAGAGTACCCCGTGAACACAGGGCGGCTTCACTCACCTCCTGCGTATCATTCCGCTGCAGAAGGACTACCGACTGATGGTTCCCCGCTATCCTCCGTGCTGGGAGGTGTCTCAGATTGGATGCCATAGACTGTAATGTGTGCGCGGCGCAGTAATCAACAAGTGACTAGGCCAGAGGCCAGAGCCTGTTAATCAAGTACCTGTACACAGCGTGGAGCGAAGCCTCGCTCCGGTGGTTCTCTGTACTGAAATGAGCACAGTGTTTGACATTCGGGAGTGTGGAAGCTCCCCTCATTCATCAAGGGCTCTCCCCCTGCCCCATGGATTGGAACCGCCTTCCCTACGGAAACCGGAAACTTTTGAGACATCATGTGCTGCTGTTGGTGCCATCGTTGGAGAACCGAGATGCTGCAATCAAGACGACTACAGACTGATAAGTTTTTCTGCCTTTTACTTATTGGACTATCATTCACCCCTGTCCTATCCACTGAAATCAATGGGAGAGTGGCACTGCTATGGCACTTCCACCTCCTCTGTTGGTCAGTGACATCACTATGGAGACACACCGGTCAGTGAGTGCTCTTGTCTGCTGGCCTGGCTGTCTTTCGAGATCCTGCAAGAACCAGGGTCATCTCACTGAACACCTGCATTTGATACCCGTGGGTAGAATACCACTCAGACAACACAGGGTGAGGGGAACACACATTGGTAAGACTATTGGTTAGCCAGCAGAAAAAACAGAGGTGTAATGACTGTGGCCGCAGGGATCAAGGCCACGACAAGGCATGAGAGTACAGATGACTTCTTCTTCTGGATCTGCGTCCTCATTGAAGACGCAGATCCAGATGACATGCATCGTGTTGCAGAGACCCTTCGGGTCCTTGCACTGCGATACATGCTGCCGTCAAAGTGGCTGTGAGCTGACGTCAGAGATGCAGCCACAGGGAGTTGCGCATGACAATGGCGCCCACTCCGGTGTCGGCTGCCGGGCTGTGCGGTGGCTACAAAAGACACAGGGCAAGGTGGGAGCAGAGGAAGGGTGAGTAGAATGTTTTTGTTTTTAATTATACATTAGGGGCAGAACAGGGACACATACACTAGGATTGGGGACCATGCAAACCAGAATGGGGACATATATACCAAGAAGAGGGCTTATATACCAGGATGGAGACCATGTGGTCCATACTTACCAGGATGGGGACCATATATACCAGCATTGGGACATATACACCAGGATGCGGACATATATAAATTCTGTAAAAAGCAAATCAAGACAGCAAAGATTGAGACAGAGAGACTCATTGCCAGAGAAAGTAAAAATAATCCCAAAATATTCTTTAACTACATAAATAGTAAGAAACTAAAAAATGATAGTGTTGGCCCCCTTAAAAATAGTCTGGGTGAAATGGTGGATGAGGATGAGGAAAAAGCCAATATGCTAAATGACTTTTTTTCAACAGTGTTTACACAAGAAAATCCCATGACGGATAACATGATCAGGGATAAAAATTCTCTGTTAAATGTCACCTGCTTAACCCAGCAGGAAGTACGGCGGCGTCTAAAAATCACTAAAATTGACAAATCCCCGGGCCCGGATAGGATACACCCCCGAGTACTGCAGGAATTAAGCACAGTCATAGATAGACCATTATTTTTAATCTTTAAAGATTCCATAATAACAGGGTCTGTACCACAGGACTGGCGTATAGCAAATGTGGTGCCAATATTCAAAAAGGGGACAAAAACTGAACTTGGAAATTATAGGCCAGTAAGTTTAACCTCAACTGTGGGTAAAATCCTGAAGGGTTTTCTAAGAGATACTATACTGGAGTATCTGGAGAAGAATAACCTCATGACCCAATATCAACATGGGTTTACAAGGGACCGTTCCTGTCAGACTAATCTGATAAGCTTTTATGAAGAGGTAAGTTCCGGACTGGACCAAGGGAATGCAGTGGATGTGGTGTACATGGACTTTTCAAAAGCTTTTGATACGGTGCCACACAAAAGGTTGATACATAAAATGAGAACAATAGGGATAGGGGAAAATATGTGTAGGTGGGTTAAGAGCTGGCTCAGGGATAGGAAACAAAGGGTGGTTATTAATGGAGCACACTCAGACTGGGTCACGGTTAGCAGTGGGGTACCACAGGGGTCAGTTTTGGGCCCGCTTCTTTTTAACATATTTATTAATGACCTTGTAGGGGGCATAGAGAGTAGAATTTCAATATTTGCAGATGACACTAAACTCTGCAGGGTAATCAATACAGAGGAGGACAATTTTATATTACAGGAGGATTTATGTAAACTAGAAGCTTGGGCTGATAAATGGCAAATGAGCTTTAATGGGGATAAATGTAAGGTCATGCACTTGGGTAGAACGAACAAGATGTATAATTATATGCTTAATTGAAAAACACTGGGCAAAACAGTCACTGAAAAAGACCTGGTGTATGGGTGGACGACAAACTCACATTTAGCGGCCAGTGTCAGGCAGCTGCTGCAAAGGCAAATAAAATAATGGGATGCATTAAAAGAGGTATAGATGCTCATGAGGATAACATAATTTTACCTCTATATAAGTCACTAGTGCGACCACACTTAGAATACTGTGTACAGTTCTGGTCTCCGGTGTATAAGAAAGACATAGCTGAACTGGAGCGGGTGCAGAGAAGAGCGACCAAGGTTATTAGGGAACTAGGGGGTCTGCAATACCAAGACAGGTTATTACATTTGGGGTTATTTAGTTTGGAGAATCGAAGGCTTAGGGGTGATCTTATTACAATGTATAAATATATGCGGGGACAATACCAAGAGCTTTCTAATGATCATTTTACTCTTAGACCTGTGACGGGGACAAGGGGGCATCCTCTACGTCTGGAGGAAAGAAGGTTTAAGCATACTCACAGACGCGGATTCTTTACTGTAAGAGCAGTGAGACTATGGAACTCTCTGCCATATGATGTTGTAATGAGTGATTCCCTACTAAAATTTAAGAAGGGACTGGATGCCTTTCTTGAAAAGTATAATATTACAGGGTATATACACTAGTTTCCTTAATATTGCGTTGATCCAGGGAGCAAGTCTGATTGCCGTATGTGGAGTCAGGAAGGAATTTTTTTCCCCAATGTGAAGCTTACTTGTTGCCACATGGGTTTTTTTTGCCTTCCTCTGGATCAACATGTTAGGGCAAGTTAGGATAGGATATGGGTTGAACTAGATGGACATAAAGTCTCCCTTCAACCTTAATAACTATGTTACTATGTTACTATATTCACCAGGATGATGGGCATATATACCAGGATGGGGGACATCACTGCATAATGAAGGGGGAGGGGGGCAATTCATAAGTCTTTATAGAATTTAGAACGCAACAGGGGCCAGAACATATGACCAATGTGTGTGTGTGTGGGGGTGGGCAGGTCCAAATTTTGCACTTGGACCTATCGGACTCGTTACACCACTGTAAAAACATATACATTCTCAGCAAAAACACAAGGTGGTAAAAGTGACAGAATCTCACCTTTCTGCTGTGCCTTCTGGGCTTCCAGGACGAACTCTCTCTGCCTGCTACTCCCTGCTTTTGTTGGCCTCCCACTGATATGATAATGTATTAGGTGTGACTTGCAGTCCCATGTAACTCCACAGATAATACAGTGATACTTTTGTGATTACTGATAGCAGTGATGGATTATATGGAACACATTCCTTCTAGTTCTGCATGTGCTGCTGTAAGGCTGAATAGTAAGGCTGAATCAGTGATATGAGATATCTATTGCTGATAATGACAGACTGCTACAAACTACAGATCTTCAGCATTTTTGCAGTTTTGCACTATGTCAACTGTAAATCACAAGTTAATCACATATCATGTGAACATCCTCACCTTGAACCTCAAATATCATAGATCTGAAACTTTGTGATGCTGAAATTGGCAATTTTCTGTGTGGGCAATTTTCCGTGTGGGCAAATTTCCATGTGGGCAAATTTCCATGTAGGCAAATTTCCATGGGGGCAATTTTCCTGTGGGCATTTTTCAGGGAACCGAATTTTTGCTGTCTTGGCCTTTTTTCAGAGATTATGAATGATAACAACAAACCTTTTTCTCCACTCATGGTTAGTGGTTGGGTGAAGCCATTTATTGTCAAACTACTGTGTTATCTCTTTTTAAATCATAATGACAACCCAAAACATCCAAATGACCCTGATCAAAAGTTCACATACCCCATTTCTTAATACTGTGTATGGTGTTCCTTTCATCATAGGCCTTGTTGACCTCTCCCCAAATGTAACGTTTATGGTTGTGGCCAAAAAGTTCAATTTTGGTCTCATCACTCCAAATTACCTTGTTCCAGAAGTTTTGAGGTTTGTCTCTGCGCTGTTTTGCGTAATAGCTTTCTTCTGGTGACTCGACCATGCAAGCCCATTTTTCTTCAAGTGCCTCCTTTTTGTGCATCTTGAAACAGTCACACAGCTAGTTTTTAGAGAGTCCAGTATTTGAAGAAACAGCATGGTGAATGACGAGAGTGGGGAATTTGTGCGGGAACAGAAGAGGGATGTAAGCATGGATTGGAGACATTATGGAGAGTAGGAGGAATGTGAAAGGAGACAGCATGGGGAAGAAAGTGTGAGGGGACACAAACACGCAGACACACACAAACATGCCATTACATGAATACATCATCTGAACCACCATCAGTATATGGTACATGAATTGTCGGCCTTCAGCATACTATTTCCTCCTTGCATTGCCCTCACCCTGTCCCCCCAAACTGCCGCATCTATATATCTCTCCCCACACTACCTAATCTCTGTTCAGAGATTGGCGTGTGTCTACATGTTTGTGCCTGTCTGAATATCTGGAATTATATGTATTTTTGTAAGATGCATGTATGTAACGGTGAATTGTGGGATGTAAAAACATTCATATTGTCAGGGATTTACTTGTCTATCCCCCTCTCAGTTCCGGATCGGATCTTGCAGCTCTCTGGTGCCCCCTTACCCTCAGGTCAATCAGGAAACTACACCTAGGATAAGTAGTCGCCAAAGAGGCTGCCTTGCCGTGTACTGGCTATTGGGCACTCTGAAGTGAGGGCGGTATGTATATCCCCAGTCTCAGGCTGGAAATAAACACATAAACCTCCGTTCCGTCACTGCAAGGGTCTCCCAAATCCCCCAGAACACTTTATACCGTAGTTTAGCGCGGAGGACGTGGCGGTTCATTCATAGAGCAAGGAAAACGAAACTAGTAAAGTTTATAGATTTACTCCAGAAAATATAGGCAGTGTTTAGAAAAATACAGAAGATATTAGAAAAGGAGACAAAATATGATATATACAACAGTTACAAATAAAAGAGGATTAAAATAAGAAATTACTACATCTCAGTCACTGGTATGATGTGTTGATGAGGGGAGGGGAGGTCCCAAGGACAAAGATTCAGTCCACAGCAGCTCCTTTTGGGCGGGAGCCGTGGTACCAGGTCCATGGCCTGATTACACTGTGACGACTCCTGGAGAGGACCCTCTGGGTCATGGCACCAACCCTCCCAGGGCGAACTGACCTAGTGAGGACCACCCCCTATACAGGGAGTGTCAGGGACAAGCCCAAGGGGATAAGGTACGACTGCTGGCACCAGGTGGCCAGCTCACAGGAGACACGAGTGAGTGTTTCTGCAGGAACATGCAAAGTGTGGATACAGGGACAAGCAGGGTACAGGACAGTACAGGGCGAGTGTACGGAGGCACGGAGAGTACAGGACAATACAATACAGGACGTGTACACGGGAGTGCGCTAGATACAGGATAGTGCAAGGTGGGTGCACGAGAGCACGTATGGCGTGCACAGACAAGCACGCCTGGGTGCGAGCTAAGCAGGATGCATTCAAAGGAGCATGTCAGAGTACAGAGTTAGACAGAGTGTGCACAGAGGAGCACACCAGAGTGCAAGGCTAGGCAGAAAGTGTGCCAGGAGGCACAACAGAGCATAGAGCAGAGCGTGTGCCGGGAAGCACGACTGAACACAGTGCAGGAACAGAGCACTAGACCGAGTATAGGAACAGAGCATGTGCCAGGAGGCACAACAGATCACAAGGCAGAATATAGGAACAGAGCATGTGCCAGGAGGCACAACAGATCACAAGGCAGAGGACCCGAATACAGAGCACAGCCAGGCAAGGACAAGGCAGACCAAGCCAGGAAGCACAACAATAATCAGGCACCTCCCATAGGAAAAGGTAGCCTGATATAGCACATGAGCGCTGGGACTTCCGGGTCAGGTCCTCCAATACCATAGAGAGGACATGACCGGAGGCAGAGCAGAGAAGAGCACGCGTGCGCACAAAGAACCTTGTGTAGACATGGCACTAAGTACGAGAAGTGCGCGTGCGCACCCGACGGGACCCCAGAAGCAGCCGCGGCACCGGAAGAGGTAAAGTCGGGCCCGAGGTCCCGCCTCCAGGTGAGAGCAACGTGACAGGCGGCGTGATAGTACCCCCCCTTTACGCCCCCTCTTTCTAAGGCTGGAGAGGAACTTAGACAAAATCTGCGGTGCGTGAACATTCTCCCTGGGTTCCCATGACCTTTCTTCAGGGCCGAAACCCTTCCAATCAATTAAAAAGAGGGTTTTCCCTCTTACCTTCTTCATGGCCAAGATGTCGTTCACCTCAAACTCATCCCCCATGCCAACAGGCTGGGGAGTGTGGCCTGGAGAAGGATGAAACCGGTTAAGTACCATAGGTTTGAGGAGAGACACATGGAAGGAATTGGGAATATGGAGCGAAGGGGGTAACTTCAATTTGTATGCAACATCATTAATGCGCCTAAGGACCTCAAAGGACCAATGTAACGGGGACCCGGTTTGTACCTTAAGGCAACTGTATCTGGAGGAAAGCCACACATTCTCACCAGGGAGATCGGAGGAACGTTCAGGCGCCTCTTGTCAGGGTGTAGTTTCATCCTGTCACGTGCTTTCTCAAAAGCGGTTTTGGTCTCCTGCCATACCCTGGAGAACTCCACGGACAGAGAGTCAGCCGCAGGTACCCTCGAGACAGGAAGTACAGGTAGAGGCACACTGGGATGTTGTCCAAAGATGTTGAAGAAGGGAGACTTGGTGGACGATTCACTGGAGTGCTTATTGTAGGCAAACTCAGCCCAAGGAAATCGACTGACCCAGTCATTCTAATGGGCATTTGAAAAGTGCCGGAGATAGGATGTAAGGATCTGGTTGGTACGTTCCACCTGCCCATTGGTTTGGGGGTGATAGGAGGAAGAGAAGTCCAATGACACTTTCATAAGTCCGCATAGAGCTCTCCAAAACCGGGAGATGAATTGGACCCCTGTCTGACATGATATGTAGCGGTAAGTCGTGAATTCTGAAGATGTGGGAAATGAAAATCTTCGCCAGTTCAGGGGCAGAAGGTAGACCGGGAAGAGGAATGAAATGGGCCATCTTCGAGAATCGGTCTACAACATCTAGGATCACAGTACAACTGGAGGAATGAGGCAGATCAGTAATGAAATCCATGGCTATTTGCTGCCATGGAGCCGACGGTTAAGGAAGCGGGAGCAGAAGACCGGAGGGTGGTTGTCTGGGTACCTTGTTCTGGGCACAGGAATGGCAATATGCAACAGTGTTTAACCCCTTTACCCCCAAGAGTGGTTTGCACGGCCAATTTTTACAATTCTGACCACTGTCCCTTTATGAGGTAATAACTCTGAAACGCTTCCTTGGATCCCACTAATTCTGACAAGTGGTAAAATTTCATTCAAATAACTTGCGTTTATTTGTGAAAAAATGGAAATTTGGCGAAAATTTTGAAAATTTCGCAATTTTCCAACCTTGAAATTTTATGCCCTTAAATCACAGAGATATGGCACACAAAAAACTTAATAAGTAACATTTCACATATGTTTACTTTACATCAGCACAATTTTGGAACCAAATTTTTTTTGTTAGGAAGTTATAAGGGTTAAAAGTTGACCAGCAAGTTCTCATTTTTGCAACACCATTTTATTTTTACGGACCACATCACATTTGAAGTCACTTTGAGGGGTCTATATGATAGAAAATACCCCAAAGTGACACCATTCTAAAAACTGAACCCCTTAAGGTGCTCAAAACCACTGTTTCGGCGCATGGCAGTGTTCAGAAGGGAAGGAGCGTCGTTTGACTTTTTCAATGCAAAATTGTCTGGAATTCAGATCGGACGCCATGTGACGTTTGGAGAGCCCCTGATGTACCTAAACAGTGGAAACCCCCCACAAGTGACCCAATTTTGAAAACTAGACTCCCCAAGGAACTTATCTAGATATGTGGTGAGAACTTTGAACCCACAAGGGCTTCACAGAAGTTTATAATGTACAGCCGTACAAGTAAAAAAATCATATTTTTCCCACAAAAATGATCTTTTCACCCCCAATTTTTATTTTCCCAAGGGTAACAGGTCCCTAAAAGTTATTGTGCAATTTGTCCTGAGTATGCTGATACCCCATATGTGGGTGTAAACGACTATTTGGGTGCATGGCAGAGCTTGGAAGGGAAGCAGCGCCATTTGACTTATGGCTGGAATTGAGATCGGACACCATGTCGCGTTTGTAAAGCCCCTGATGTGCCAAAACAGTGGAAATCCCCCACAAATGACACCAATTTGGAAACTAGACCCCCAAGGAACTTAGCTAGATGTGTGGTGAGAACTTTGAACCTCCCAGGGCTTCACAGAACTTTATAACGTACATTCATAAAATTAAAAAAAATCTCATTTTTTCCACAAAAATGATCTTTTCACCCCCAATTTTTATTTTCCCAAGGGTAACAGGTCCCTAAAAGTTATTGTGCAATTTGTCCTGAGTATGCTGATACCCCACATGTGGGGGTAAACCACTATTTGGGCGCATGGAAGAGCTCGGAAGGAAAGCAGCGCCATTTGACTTTTTTGGCTGGAATTGGGATTGGACACCATGCTGCGTTTGGAAAGCCCCTGATGTGCCTAAACAGTGGAAACCCCCCACAAATGACACCATTTAGGAAACTAGACCCCCTAAGGAACTTATCTAGATGTGTGGTGAGCGCTTTGAACCCCCAAGGGCTTCACAGAAGTTTATAACGCCCGGGCGTGAAAATAAAAAAAATCATATTTTTTTCCACAAACATGATCTTTAGTCCCCCAATTTTTTTATTTTCACAAGGGTAACAGGAGAAATTGGACCCCAAAAGTTGTTGTTCAATTTGTCCTGAGTACGCGGATACCCCATATGTGGGAGAAAACTACTGTATGGGCACACGTCGGGGCTCGGAATGGAAGTAGTGATGTTCTGGAATGTAGACTTTGATGGAATGGTCTACGGGTGTCATGTTGCCTTTGGAGAGCCCCTGATGTACCTAAACAGTGGAAACCCCCAAAAGTGACCCCATTTTGGAAACTAGACCCCCAACGGAACTTATCTAGATGTGTGGTGAGCACTTTGAACCCCCAAGTGCTTCACAGAAGCTTATAACACCCGGGAGTGAAAATAAAAAAATCATATTTTTTTCCACAAAAATGATATTTTTGCCCCCAATTTTTTATTTTCCTAAGGGTAACAGGAGAAATTGGACCCCAAAAGTTGTTTTGCAATTTGTCCTGAGTAGGCTGATACCCCATATGTGGGGGCAAAACACTGTTTGGGCGCATGGCAGAGCTTGGAAGGGAAGGAGCACCGTTTGACTTTTTCAACGCAGAATTGGCTGGAATTGAGATCAGACACCATGTTGCGTTTGGAGAGCACCTGATGTGCCCAAACAGTGGAAACCCCCCAATTCTAACTCCAACCCTAACCCCAACACACCCCTAACCCTAATCTCAGCCCTAACCCTAGCCCTAAACCCTAACCCTAGCCCTAATGGAAAAATGGAAATAAATACATTTTTTTAAATTTTATTATTTTTCCCTAACTAATGGGGTGATAAAGGGGGGTTTGATTTACTATTTATAGCGGGTTTTTATGTTTGGCAGCTGTCATATGCTGAAAAACGCTTTTTATTGCAAAAAATAGTTTTTGCATCACCACATTTTGAGAGCTATTATTTTTCCACATTGTGACCCACCGAGTCATGTGAGGTCTTATTTTTTGCGGGACAAGTTGACGTTTTTATTGATACCATTTTCGGGCACGTAAATTTTTTTGATCGCTTTTTATTACCATTTTTGGGATGCAGAATGAACAAAAACCAGCATTTCATGAATTTCTTTTGAGGGGTGCGTTTACACCGTTCCGCGTGCAGGAAAATTGATAAAGCGGTTTTATTCTTCGGGTCAGTACAATTACAGCGACACCTCATTTATGTCTTTTTTTATGTTTTGGCGCTTTTATGCAATGACAACAATTTTATATAAAAAATAATTATTTTTGCATCGCTTTATTCTGCGAGCTATAACTTTTTTATTTTTTCGCTGATGATGCTGTGTTGCGGCTCGTTTTTTGCGGGACAAGATGACTTTTTCAGCGGTACCATGGATATTTATATCCTTCTTTTTGATCGCGTGTTATTGCACTTTTTATTCGGCGATATGATAATAAAGCATTATTTTTTGCTTTTTTTTATTTTTATTTTTTAAGAGGTTCGCTAAAGGGGTTAACTAATGGGCCAGTTTTATAGGGCGTGTCGTTACTACAGACGCAGCAATACTAAATATGTGTACTTTTATTGTGTTTTTTTTATTTCCAAAAAAATGAATTTATTATGGTATTGTTTTTTTATTTATTTAGTGATTTTTTATAAATTATTTTTACACTTTTGTTTTTTTACTTTATTATACTGTCCCAGGAGGGACATCACTGTCATGTGACAGAGCGCTGATCTGTCACATCACAGATCGCTGTGACAGATCAGCGGTCTGACACAGTCAGCGCAGAGGGCTTCCTCATGCCTGCGCTTTGCAGGCAGTGAGGAAGCCGGCTCCCTGCAGGCCCCCGCCGCCATATTGGATCTGGGGACCTGCAGGGAAGGAGGCCCCCGAAGCAGTGCCGCACATCGCACTGCTCCGGGGGGCTCAGGGAAGCACGGAGGGAGCCCCCTCCCTGCCTATACTTCCCTAAACCCCGGTACACTGCGATCGTGTTTGATCGCAGTGTGCCAGGGGTTAACGTGTCGGGGGCGGTCCGTGACCGCCCCTTACACATAGTGCCGGGTGTCAGCTGTGATAATCAGCTGACACCCGGCCGCGATCAGCGACGCTCACCCCGTGAGCGCCGCTGATCGCTATGACATACTATCCCATCCATGGACATAGGGGCCCAGTCCCATGGATGGGATAGTACGTCAGATGGCAGAAAGGGGTTAACATGCCGGGAAAGGGATGGCCACCAATAGTGAGAGATTAGGGAAAAAGTCTTTTTGACACCAATGTGGCCGGCAATCTTGGATGAATGTCCCCAGTTTAACACTCATTTTCGGTTGTTCTCAGCCACAAAGGTTCTCCCCAGAGGTAATGTGGTTAACTTGATAGGAGCCACAGTAATTACCTTGGATGGGTCAATGATATGAGAAGGTTCTTCTTCAGTGTCAGATGACTGGAAAGATCTTGATAACACATCCTCTCTTACCTTTTTATCGCCGGGCCGAAAATGTAGTTCAAAGTCAAAGCGGGCGAAGAACAAGGGCCACCTGGCTTGCCAAGGGTTGAGCCTCTGTGCAGACTGGATGTGCACCAGGTTCTTATGGTCTATGAAGATTTTGAACGGATGTATGGCACCTTCCAGTTAGTATCTCCATTCCTCCAAGGCCATTTTAATGGCCAATAGCTCTTTGTCACCAATGGAGTAGTTCTGTTCAGTTGGGGAGAATACTTTAGAAAAGAAGCCACAGGTGACAAAGCGTCCAGAAGTCTTCTGTAGAAGGACTGCGCCGACCCCGGTAGAGGATGCGTCCACCTCGAGAATGAAACGTTTACTAACCTCAGGACGTTGAAGCGCTGGAGCAGAGTCGAAGGCTTGTTTCAAGGACTGGAAAGCGTCTTCAGTCTCAGGGGGCCAAGCATTAGAGTTAGCACCTTTGCGGATAAGGGATGAAATAGGGCGAACCAACGAGGAGAAATGGGGAACGAACTGGCGGTAGTAGTTCGCAAAATCAAGGAAGCGTTGGATTGCCTTCACCCTATGGGGCCGTGGCCTGTCGAGAATGGCGGACACCTTCACCGGATCCATGCGCAGACCAGAGTCTGAGATAATGTACCCCAAGAATAGCTAGGACGTCTGCTCAAAGACACATTTCTCGAGCTTGGTGTAAAGGTGGTTCTCCCTCAGGCGCTGGAGGACTTGGCGCACGTTCTTTCTGTGAGCAGAGTGACCTGGAGAAAAAACGTGGGTGTCGTCCAGATAGACTACCACACAAGAGTACAGCATATCTCGGAAGACGTCATTCACGAACTCCTGGAATACCGCTGGGGAGTTGCAGAGGCCGAAGGGCATGACCAAGTACTCGTAGTGACCGTCTCGGGTGTTAAAGGCGGTCTTCCACTCATCACCGGAACGAATACGGACCAGGTTGTAGGCTCCACGAAGATCCAGCTTGGTGAAAATTTGAGCTCCTCTAAGCCGGTCAAAGAGCTTCGGGATCAGTGGCAGTGGGTACTTGTTCTTGACTGTGATATCGTTCAGCCCTTGGTAGTCTATGCAAGGACGGAGGGAGTCGTCCTTCTTTTTGACAAAGAAAAATCCTGATCCTGCGTGTGAGGAGGACTTACGGATGAAACCTCTGGCAAGGTTTTCCTGGATGTACTCAGACATGGCTTGGGTTTCAGCAGGAGATAACAGATATATTCTACCCCTGGGAGGAGTAGAACCAGGAACAAGGTCAATCGGACAATCGTATGGTCGGTGGAGAGGCAGAGTCTCGGCCTCCTTTTTGTCGAAGGCATCTGCAAAGGACCAGGAAGCCGACAGCAGACCTGTAGGTGGCGAGGACAGACAGGCAGAATTCACCGGATGGACGGGCAACAGGCACGGCACTTCGTCTGGCAGGGCGGACCCCAGCGGAGTATATCGCCCGACCGCCAGTTCAGGGTTGGCTCATGAGTCCGTAGCCAAGGGAGACCAAAAAGAAGCGTGTGAGACATAGTCGACAAGACGTGGAACAAGATCTTCTCTCGGTGCAGGGCTCCAATCTGCATCTAAATCTCTTTGTTGTCCTGGTGTGACGACAGTCTGGTGCGAGTTTGGACTGCAATTGAGACAGCACCCCGAGCAACCCCGAGACCCTTTTACCCCTATACAGGGATCTGGAATTACAGCAGAGCCCAGGAGGAAGCTGTCTGTATAAGAGCAGTGGACCAGAGCAGGACGGTCGACAGAAAGGGATAAATTAACGAAACCGAAGGAGTAGTCAGGAGTCCAGGTCTAAATCAGGCGGGTGGCAGAGGTACAAACTCGGCAGACAGTAGCGAGTCAAAATCCAGGCCATGGTCAGAGTCTTAAACGAGGACGGCAATAGAGGTACAAAATCAGCAGGCAGTATCAGAGTCAAAATCCAGGCGAAGGTCAGAGTCAGCAATAGCAAATAACACACTAGCCCACTGGGGAAACCAAGACTATATCTGGCTGCCTGCAAGACAGGCCCCAAGGTATTTGAAGGATCAGGCTATCCCTCACAGGCTCACAGTCTGATGACGTCATTTGGACAGCCCCCAGGACCAGGCCAGATGGTGATGCACCAACCCCTTCATGACTGACAGAGGAGCGGATTCTGCGCCCACCAGATGCCTGCGCAGGAGCTTTCTCTGTCACCACCACCCACGGGCGAACCATGGCGCCTCCTAGTGGTCGAGGCAGGAACAGCCGTCCCCGAGTCTGACGGCGACGCAACAGTCCGGCACTTCCCAGTGGCCGAGACCTAAACAGCAGTCCTCGAGTCTGACACCTCCCAGTGGCCGAGGCAGGAACAGCAGTCCCTGTGTCTGACGATGATGTGACAGCCCGGCGCCTCCCAGTGGCAGAGGCAGGAACAGCAGTCCCTGTGTCTGACAGCGACGTGACAGTCCGGCGCCTCCCAATGGCCGAGGCAGGAACAGCAGTCCCTGTGTCTGACAGCGACGTGACACCTGGGTAACAGTTTCTTAAAAGGGTTTACCGTTGACTGAAACTATCAGCCGCGGAGTCTCCAGGGATCTGACAGGAATTCGGTATTTTTTAACTGCTTCGAGCCTGATAAAATTCCCAAATCTAAAAAGTCCTCCTCTGAATAACGCTTGGTACCAAGATTAAGCAAAACAGACACGACCAGGGGAGGAGAGGGTCATGTATACCTAGGGAGGCCTCTCCTAGCAATCCTAGGCAGAGAAATTTCCTGGTTTCTTGGGATAAGAGCGAAGGAAATGAGAGGAACTCCCACAGAAAAAGCAGAGACCTAGTGTAAGCCTCTCCTCACGATGCCGATCGGCCATCTTGAAACGATTCATCTTCATAGGCTCTGATACGAGGACCGCAGAAGGAATGGGGAGCGAGTGGAGAGGTCGGAGGGAGATGGGGAGACCTTCTCTCTCTGGTCGCTTCACGGGTACGCTCTTGGAAGCCCAGATCAATGTGGGTCGCCCTCCCAGGGCTGTGGGGTACTCGGTACCGGGCCGGTGTCAGCGGGATGTGTCACAGCGGCGGTGACCCAGTCCGTGGCCCTGGGCGCCCAAGTAATGGGGGAACTGAAATGTAATTGATTGAATGAATAGTTCGTGACGCCACCTGTGGTGTTCGGCAAGTGAGATGTTAAGCCGACGCTGTGTGCAGATCCTCTGAGACTGGTGGTGTGTTGCAGCCAAGATGATGAAGCTCCCCACAGGTGGAGCTGTAGTCCCAGGGCAGTGTAGATGTGGGGGTAGAGGAGAGGCGTCAGCAGTGTAGAAGCTGGTACCCAGATGTAGCGGTACAGGGTGTGTTGGCGCAGGAATAAATGGAGGACACCAGAGCTTGTAGTTCCAAAGCTTTACTCACAGTCTGTAGTACACACAGGTGCCTGCCTCCGTGCCATGTCCTCCAGGTCAGGGACTCAGTCAACCTCAAGGTCAGATGGAATGCTCCCTTCCAACACTCCGCCAACATGTGCCTTTCTGAACATCTCTTCTTATAGCGCCTTTGGTGTGAAGTACTCCTAGTACTGAGTTACACTGGAGTTTCTCCTGACAGATGTTCACAAGAACCTTCCTTGTACGGCAGACAGCTGTAGCCTGCTTCGGGGACTCCTTGCTCCTGAGTCCCGGCTCACTATCAATGTTGCTGTTGTGCCCCCAAGTCTTAGATGGGAGTAGTGCATTTACAGCCCACTACTCCACCGGTGTCTGCTGTAGAACCCTTAGTATCCATACAACCTTGGGGACAGGGCCACGGCCTTGCGCTTAGAACTTCTAGGCAGGGTTCTCTTCTAACCCACGTCCTCTGTTCCCTTTTTCTCCTACGTTCCGTACTAGTCTTTCCTTCCCATGGAAGATCAGGTTTCTGTTCAATGTCTTTCTCTTTCTTTCCTTTCCCGTGCCAGCAGACCCAGGTCACTGAGATCTGCTGCAGCACCTCCTTCCTCCATCCCTCTCTCAGGGATCCTCACTCCTCTCTGACTGACTCACTGGGGGAACTGAAATGATGGAATGTAATTGATTGAATGAATAGTTCGTGACGCCACTTGTGGTGTTCGGCAAGTGAGACGTTAAGCCGACGCTGCGTGCAGATCCTCTGGAACTGGTGGTGTGTTGCAGCCAAGATGGTGAAGCTCCCCACAGGTGGAGCTGTAGTCCCAGGGCAGTGTAGATGTGGGGGTAGAGGAGAGGCACTGGCAGTGTAGAAGCTGGTACCCAGATGTAGTGGTACAGGGTGTGTTGGCGCAGGGATAAATGGAGGACACCAGGGCTTGTAGTTCCAAAGCTTTACTCACAGTCTGTAGTACACACAGGTGCCTGCCTCCGTGCCGTGTCCTCCGGGTCAGGGACTCAGTCAACCTCAAGGTCAGATGGAATGCTCTCTTCCAACACTCCGCCAACATGTGCCTTTCTGAACATCTCCTCTTATAGCGCCTTTGGTGTGAAGTACTCCTAGTACTGAGTTACACTGGAGTTCCTCCTGACAGATGTTCACAAGAACCTTCCTTGTATGGCAGACAGCTGTAGCCTGCTTTGGGGACTCCTTGCTCCTGAGTCCCGGATCACTATCAATGTTGCTGTTGTGCCCCCAAGTTTTAGATGGGAGTAGTGCATTTACAGCCCACTACTCCACCGGTGTCTGCTGTAGGACCCTTAGTATCCATACAACCTCGGGGACCGGGCCCCGGCCTTGCGCTTAGAATTTCTAAAGTAGGCATGGTTCTCTTCTAACCCACATCCTCTGTTCCCTTTTTCTCCTACGTTCCATACTAGTCTTTCCTTCCCATGGAAGATCAGGTTTCTGTTCAATGTCTTTCTCTTTCTTTCCTTTCCCGTGCCAGCAGACCCAGGTCACTGAGATCTGCTGCAGCACCTCCTTCCTCCATCCCTCTCTCAGGGATCCTCACTCCTCTCTCCTCTCTGACTGACTCACTGACTGACTGACTGAAATCCTAAACCTTCCCACTCTTTTATGTATTCTAACTCCACCTGCCTCCCAGCACGTTTCGTGTTCCAAGCAGGGAGCCACCAAAGGTGCTGTGCTACACTCCAAGCAGGGAGCCGCAATGTGGCTTTGCTGAACTACCGTGTTGTGTGGGATGCAAGTGTTGGAGCGTGGTCAGGAGCCTCCAACTTACCTGGATGGTGGGGTACCACACCTCAGGAGGAGGTGCAGTACCTCTGTGGCAACTGAACCCTCAGGGGTGCCACAAATGCGTGTGGCTAGAGAGATCAGATCGTCTAAAGAGGTGGGGGTATCCCAACCTGCCAGTTCATCTTTGATCCGACTGGACAGACCACGCCAAAAGGCCCCTACGAGGGCGTCATTGTTCCAACCGAGTTTGGAGGACAAGGTGCGAAAACGGATGGCATATTGATCTACCGATACAGTACCCTGATGGAGGTTAAAGAGTGACTCGGTGGTGGAAGCCAGATGACCCGGCTCGTCGAACACCTTGCGGAAGGTGTCCAAAAAGGTGGGGAGCTGAGAGACGAGTGGATCATTAAGCTCCCAGAGGCGATTCGCCCATGCTAACGCCTCCCCCTCTAAGTGGGAAACTATAAAGGCTATTTTAGTGCGATCGGTGGGATAGTGCTGCGGCAAGCTCACAAAATGTAACCGGCATTGGTTCAAAAATCCCCGACAAAACTTAGGGTCACCACTATATTTGGGTGGTTTGCCTAAATGGGGCAACGGGTGCGGGACTGAGGCTTGGGCAGAAGCGGAGGCAACAGATTGTAGGGAAAGAAGACAGTTATCTACCAACACCATGGAGTTGAGGATATGGGCCTGGGTCTCGCGTTGCTGCGTCAGTTCTTGCTGGAGGCTGGCCACCTGGGAAGCATTCCCAGCATCAGAGGACTGTAAGGCCGATAAACGGGACTCCTTGGAATTCAGAAATGACATAATCCTAGTCTAGTTTTCTCAAAGGAACAGCAGCTCCTTTTGGGCGGGAGCCGTGGTACCAGCGGGGTCCATGGCCTGATTACTCCTGGAGTGGACCCTCTGAATCGTGGCACCAACCCTCCCAGGGTGAGCTGACCTGGTGAGGACCACCCCCTATACAGGGAGTGTCAGGGGCAAGCCCAAGGGGGTAAGGTGCCATGTCTGCTGGCACCAGGTGGCCGGCTCACAGGAGACACGAGTGAGTGTGCATGTAGGAACGTGCAAAGCATGGATACAGGGACACGCAGGGTACAGGACTGTACAGGGCGAGTGTACGGAGGCACGGAGAGTACAGGACAATACAAGGCATGTACACGGGAGTGCGCTAGATACAGGATAGTGCAAGGTGAGTACACGAGTGCACGTATGGCGTGCACAGACAAGCACGCCCGGGTGTGAGCTAAGCAGGACGTGTGCAAATGAGCACGTCAGAGTACAGAGTTAGACAGAGCATGCACAGAGGAGCACACCAGAGTGCAAGGCTAGGCAGAAGGTGTGCCAGGAGGCACAACAGAGTATAGAGCAGAGTGTATGCCGAGAGGCACGACTGAACACAATGCAGGAACAGAGCGCTAGACTGAATGTAGAAACAGAGCATGTGCCAGGAGGCAAGACAGAGCACAAGGCAGAATATAGGAACAGAGCATGTGCCAGGAGGCACGACAGAGCACAAGGCAGAGGACCCGAATACAGCGCACAGTCAGGCAAGGACAAGGCAGACCAAGCCAGGAAGCACAACAATAATCAGTCACCTCCCATAGGGAGAGGTAGCCTGATATAGCACATGAGCGCTAGGACTTCCGGGTCAGGTCCTCCAATACTATAGAGAGGATATGACCGGAGGCAGAGCAGAGAAGAGCGGGCGTGCGCACAAAGAATCTTGTGCAGACATGGCACTAAGTACGAGAAGTGCACTTGCGCACCCGACGGGACCACCGGAGCGGCCACCGCACCGGAAGAGGTGATGTCGGGCCCAAGGTGTCGTCCCCAGGTGAGAACGATGTGACAGGTGGCATGACAGTAGATAGCTGTCTTCCCCAGGTCTGAACACACTCCTGATTGAACATCTGAGCTTTATACCTTTTCCCAAAACCAAGAGACTCCCCCCTTGCTGACCTTACTTGGTGGGCTGGGCCCGCCCATTTTGGAAAGTTATTAAGAACTTCTAGTTGCCATATGTCCGGCTGGGGAGCTCGCAAAATGACAACAGGGGTATCATATGTACGGTTACAAATTTAACTTTCTTTAGATACCAAACATCATATCTCTATGTATTACTGGGAAGCATATACCCTTTTCTGGTGGACGCAGAATTCGCAAAACGCTGCTGCGTGTAGCTTTAATTATGCCGATCCTGAAAATAAAGGTTTCCTTTCTCTAGGCTTATTATGTTCGATCTGAAATAAACAAAAGAACATGTGGCTGGAAAACTTTACTTCCTGTCAGTAATTTCCTGCTTTAGCCCGGCAGACCATGATCTCACATTACACAAAGCTCATTTACCTGAAGGGAGGGGCGTGTGGACATTAAAACAGGGGAAAGAGGGAGGGGGGCTGGGCTGCAGCTCTGGACAGATGCTTTGGTTATTTATGCAACAACTCATATTTTCCTGACAACTCCCCCTTTTGGACTGCGCTACAGAGGCAGGACCTCTCGGTACTCCTCCAGGCGCACCTCTGCGGGCTCGCCCTGTCGGGTTAACCAGTCAGCATTGCCATGCTTGCTGCCCTTTTTGTGGTTAATGGAAAAATCGTACTGCTGGAGGGCAAGGCTCCAGCGTAGCAACCTTCCATTTGTTAGGGTCTGCGGAACGCACCAAATAATATGAAAGTAGATATGAGGTGCGTTCACAGCCCGGGGTCCACCGTGCAGTGATGGAACCTGCTGCTGAGTAATGGTGGAACTAGATGGTGGCTAAACGCTTGCTCACACGTGGGTTAACTTCACCCAGTGTGAATAGAGGCGAACTCTGTTGCTCCACAGAGCCACTGAAACAAACGCCGGAGCCTGTTGAACTCACAGAGCTCGGCTGAGTGAGTGCTAATTAGGGGTCACAGAGCCCTGTCCTAGAGACACCGGAATAGAGCTCCTCTAGACCATTGGCACTCAGCGCTGTGGCTGCGGTGCCAGCAAAAGGTAACCGTATATATAATCGCACCAAGTGCACACAGTGCAGCTTCGGCGAACGCCACTAACCACCCAGGATGGGGAGGAAAACTCGTCCGAAGACAGGTCTGATGTCCCGGCAGATGACTCAGAGAACCGGGACAAGTGAACCGGCTTAAGAAGGGACATGTGGAAGGTGACAGAGATGGCCAAGTGTGGGGGAAGAGCCAGGCGGTAGACCACTGGATTGATCTGCTCAAGAACCTTGAAGGAGCCAATGTAGCGAGGAGTGAACTTAGTGGACTCAACATGCAGCCTGATATTACGGGCGGAGAGCCACACTAAGTCGCCAGGAGCAAAGCTCGGAGCAGGGCGCCGATGCGTGTCAGCGGAAGCTCTCATTCTCTCCTTGGAGGCCCGGATGGCATCCTGAGTGCGGTCCCAAATGTCACAAGCCTCCACCGCCTAGTCTGCCACCCTGGAATTGGTGGACGACACGGGCATAGGGACAGGGACGCGTGGATGCTGGCCGTAGTTAAGGAGGAACGGCGTCTGACCAGTGGAGTCAGCCACAGCGTTGTTCAACGCAAACTCCGCCCATGGTAGCAAGGATGCCCAGTCATCCTGCCTGGCCGAGACAAAATGTCGTAGGTATGTGACCAGGGTCTGATTGGCTCTCTCAACCAACCCATTCGTATCGGGGTGGTAGGCCAAGGAGAGATTTAGTTCAATACTGTGCAGACTACAGAGCTCTCTCCAGAACAGAGACACAAACTGGGGGCCCCGGTCACTGACTATCTTGTCCGGCATACCATGCAGGCGAAAGACGTGTTTTATGAACAAGGCTACCAGGCCTCGTGCAGAAGGTAGCCGCGAGAGTGGTACCAGGTGCACCATTTTAGAAAAATGATCGGTGACAACCCAGATGACCGTGCTGCCACTGGACTTGGGCAGACGACCACAAAGTCCATGCCGACCATCTCGCAAGGTTTGTCCGCCACCGGCAGGGGGTAAAGTAGCCCGGCAGGCCTCTGATGAGAAGACCTGTTCTGGGCGCAGGAAACACATGCCCGAATATAATCTCCCACGTCTCGTGCCATGTGCGGCCACTAATATATCCTCGCCAAGAGTTCGGTGGTCTGCTTCGTCCCAAAGTGACCTCCCACCCTGGATGCGTGGGCCCAAGAGAGAACCTCTGGCCGCAGATGGGCAGGGGCAAAGTATTAGGAACGGCGGAACGCACTAAATAAATAAATAATAAAGTGCGTTCGCCGCCCGGGGTCCACCGTGCAGAAGGTGTTAACACTGCTGCTGAATAATGGCAGACGCGCTATATGGCGGTATAACGTGCATGGGTTAAACGCCACCTGATGTGCGCGGAGCGGACTCTGTTAGCTCACAGAGGCGCTGTAACATAAACATAAACGCCGAGCCTGTTAGACTCACAGGTCTCAGCTAAATTGCACGCGCGGTATCCGGTCACAGGACACGGGCCCAAGGCTGATGTCAGTGTCCGTTTAGACCTACCGTGCGTGTGGTGTCGCAACCGCGGACGCCGGTAAGTGCTGCTGACTGCAGCGCAGCGGCAAGCACAGCTGCTATACAATAGTGCCGTGAGACGTGACACAATCGGACGCTAGTGTAGAGTGCGGTGTGCACAGTGGCCTATGGCTTGCCACTGACTGGCGCTGACTCTTTCTCTAGTTCCCTATCCACATGCGTAATATCAGAGGGAGGGGAATCTTAATAAGTCACCAGAATCATACATCCATCACCATTCACACATCTAGCAAGTAAAGTCTATATTAGCGCATGGCCGAGCGGTCATGCGGGCCTTTTATAGCCGTGCGCTGCCGGGACCTTCCAGATCTCTGAGATGGACCAATCAGATCTGGAGAAGGACCTGAGCATGTGACTCCCGACCTCCAAAGGGAGATCGTCTCGTGAGCATGCTCAGTGGAGCGGCAGAGCAGCATGTGAGGCTCTGGATTCCTGTTGTGTCGCTGCAGGAATCCAACGCCTAACATTACCCCCCTCCTAGGGCCCCCTCCCTCCTGAGCCCTCCAACCCACCAAATAAAGTTTTTTGCCACATACCACCTTGTGTCCCACAGAGGCGTAGGCCTCAGGCTCATACGAAGACAAGTCTGATGCCCCGGCAGATGACTCGGAAAACCAGGACATGTGAACAGGTTTGAGAAGGGATACGTGGAAGGCGTCAGGGATGGCTAAGTTGCCAGGAGCAGAAGTTGGAGCGGGGCGCCGATGTGTGTCGGCGGGCGTCTTCATTCACATTTTAGAGGTTTGAGTGACATGTGGGGTGCGACCCACACTGTCGCGAACCTCCATTGCCCGGTCTGCCACCGGCAAGGGATACAGAAACCCAGCCGGCCTCTGTTTAGTGGAGCTGCTCCGACTACAAGAGGCGCATGCCTGAATGTATTTTTTAGTGTCCCGGGCCCTGTGCGGCCACCAATAAGACCTTGTCAGGAGTTTTGTATTCTGCTTGTAGCCAGCGTGACCACCCACCCTGGACGCATGTGCCCACGCGAGGACCTTGGACCACAGGTGAGCCTGGACAAAGGTCTTGCCTGGTGGCACTGACCCGAGGACGACCAGAGCCACGGTCTTCAGATTCCCAGTAGGGGGCGCGGAAAGATCCGCAGACACCTCCACAGAGGCTACTTTGATGCTTTCCCCCATGCACCTTCCCACACAGTGTTTGGTCCATCCCAGTATTCTCCCTAAAGACCACTCTATATGAGGGGAATGGCAACGGAGCCAGGGAACCCCGAGGAGCACCTGATCAATGCCCTCTGGCATAATGAGCAGGGAAAGCATCTCCTGGTGAGACGGTGAAATAGAGAGCCTAAGGGGTGCTGTTTGGTGGGTAATCTGGGATAATAAGGTCACCCCGTTGACCACCCTGATGGGCACTGGGCAAGGAAGTGGTACCAACGGGATAGCATGCTGTTGGGCGAAGGACGAACACATAAAGTTCCCTTCTGCCCCAGAATCCACCGTGACCCGTACCTCCCAAGAGGAATCACCGCTATCTAACATCCCTTGGAGTGCCGGTTTGGGGGAGAAGGTCTCCATAGCGAATAGACCCCCACCAATGACCAGTGGACGCGATTGTTTTTTCGGCTGCTGCGAACACCTGTTAGCCAGGTGACCAGACTGTCGACACTGGTAACAGCATGTGGAGCTTTGTGCCGGACACATCTTGAGACCAGCGCGGGACACCTCCATGGGCTCAGGAGGTAAACTCTCCGGCTCGGATGGGCCTAGAGGGTCAAAGAGGTTGGGAGACAAGCTAACCTTCCGTCTGGATTGAGCACACTCCAGCCCGCGCTCTGAAAAACGGAGATCAATGCGGGTGGCAATGGCAATCAGCTCTTCCAGAGTTACGGGAACCTCTCTGGTAGACAGAGCATCCTTAACATGCTCTGCCAAACCTCTCCAGAACACAGGGATGAGGGTTTTATCAGACCATTCCAGCTCGGAAGCCAGTGTCCGGAAATGGACGGCATACTGGCTGACCGAGAGGGATCCCTGAGTTAACGCTAGTAGCTGGAGGTGTCGTGGGTGACCAGTGGCCCTAAGAAGACCTGCTTCAGGGATGTTAAGAACTGAGCAGCGGTCCGAACCTCGGGGTCACCATGCTCCCACAGTGGCGTGGCCCACTCCAACGCCCTGCCCGACAGAAGGGAAACGATAAACCCTACCTTAGCCCGTTCCGTAGAGAATTGCATGGCCAGTAACTCAAGCTGGATAGAGCACTGGCTCACGAAACCCCTGCAGGAGGCGCTGTCGCCAGAAAATTTATTGGGTAACGGGAGTCGGGAAACTGTCGGCGCAGGCGTGGACACACGCGAGACAGCCTCTGCGACTGCCTGGACAGCAGCCTCAGTAAACTTCGCAGCTGAGTTGGCACTCTCGAGAGTAGCCAACCTGCCCTCCAGCTGCCGAATGTACTGCAGTAGCTGCTGCTGGTCCGCCATTACCAGCCAGACCCTGGCGCTAGTTTAATGTTAGGAATGGCGGAACGCACTAAATAAATAAATAATAAAGTGCCTACGCCACTCGCGGTCCACCGTGCAGAAGGTGTTAACACTGCTGCTGAATAATGGCAGACATGCTATATGGCGGTATAACGCGCACGGGTTAAACGCCACCCGATGTGCGCGGAGCGGACTCTGTTAGCTCACAGAGGCACTGTAACATAAACATAAACAAAAACGCCGAGCCTGTTAGACTCACAGGTCTCAGCTAAATTGCACGCGCGGTATCAGGTCACAGGACACGGGCCCAAGGCTGAAGTCGGTGTCTGTCTAGACCTACCGTGCGTGCGGCGTCGCTACCGCGGATGCCAGTAAGTGCTGCTGACTGCAGCGCAGCGGCAAACACAGCTGCTATACGATAGTGCCGTGAGACGTGACACAATCAGATGCTAGTGTAGAGGTGTGGTGTGCACAGTGGCCTATGGCTTGCCACTGACTGGCGCTGACTCTTTCTCTAGTTCCCTATCCACATGCGTAATATCAGAGGGAGGGGAATCTTAATAAGTCAGTCACCAGAATCATACATCCATCACCATTCACACATCTAGCAAGTAAAGTCTATACTAGCGCATGGCCGAGCGACCATGCGGGCCTTTTATAGCCGTGCGCTGCCGGGACCTTACAGATCTCTGAGATGCACCAATCAGATCTGGAGAAGGACCTGAGCACGTGACTCCCGACCTCCAATGGGAGATCGTCTCGTGAGCATGCTCAGTGGAGCGGCAGAGGGACTTAGCCTCAGGAATGGCTTGCTGCAGAGCAGCATGTGAGGCTCTGGATTCCTGTTGTGTTGCTGCAGGAATCCGACGCCTAGCACAAAGGTCTTGCCTGGGGGCACCGATTCAAGAGCGACTGGTGCCACAGTCCTCAAGCTCTCGGATGGGACGATAAGCCGAGGCTCAGTGTCCTCCTCCTCCAGTGACACTACGGAGCGAGAGAGAGCATCGGCCCGGATATGCCTCTCACCGGATTGATAGTGAAGGGTTAAACCGAATCAGGAGAAAAACAGCGACCATCTGGCCTGGCGGGAATTCAGCCGCTGGGCCGTTTGTAAATATACAAGGTTTTTATGGTCGGTGTACACCTGGAAGGGGAACCGCGCACCCTCCAGGAGGTGTCCCCACTCAGAAAAGGCCAACTTCATGGCCAACAACTCCCTGTCCCCGATGGAATAGTTCCTCTCTGCTGGAGAAAAGGTCTTAGTGAAGAAGAAGCAGGGATGCATCCGACCTTGAGCATCCTTCTGATAAAGGACCGCTCCGGCACCGACGGACGAGGCATCTACCTCCAGGATAAATGGTTTATCCACATTGGGACGGTGGAGGATGGGAGCGCCAGCGCAATGTGTCTTGATGGCGGAGAAGGCCTCGGAGACATGTCCAGACCATACCTTAGGATTGGCTCCCTTTTTGGTGAGGGTGACCAAAGGGGCCACCAAGGTGGAGAAATGGGGAATGAATTGGCGATAATAGTTAACGAAACCCAAAAAGCGCTGCATCACCTTAAGGGAGTGGGGTTCTTGCCAGTCCATTACAGCTTGCAATTTGGCCGGATCCATAGCCAAACCCTGGGCCGAGATGATATAGCCCAGGAAAGGCAAGGACTCCTGCTCAAACTGGCACTTCTCCAACTTGGCATAGAGGGATTCGAAGACCTTGCAGACGTTTCTCCGGTGGGAAGCCAAATTTGGAGAGAAGTTAAGAATGTCGTCCAGATAGACCACCACCGAGGTGGAGAGCATGTCCCGGAAGACGTCATTTACAAAGTCTTAGAAGAGGGCTGGGGCATTACAGAGGTCGAAGGGCATGACCAGATACTCATAGTGGCCATCCCTGGTGTTAAAGGCCGTCTTCCATTCGCCCCACGCACGAATACGTATTAGGTTATAGGCTCCCCGCAGATCCAACTTGGAAAATACCCTCGCTTCTCGCAACCTATCGAACAGTTCCGATTTCAAGGGCAGAGGATACTTGTTCTTAACGGTTATGGCAGTAAGACCCCTGTAATCGATGCATGGGCGTAATTCTCCATTCTTCTTATGGACAAAGAAGAATCCCGCTCCCGCCGGTGACACCGACTTCCTAATGAATCATCTTGCCAAATTCTCCCTGATATACTGAGACATGGCCTCTGTCTCTGGGAGAGATAGGGGTAGACTCTGCCCCGAGGAGGCTCAGCACCGGGCAAGAGGTCAATAGGACAGTCGTAAAAGCGGTGCTGCGGAAGGGTGTCCGCCGCCTTTTTAGAGAAAACGTCTGCATACTCTTGATAGGGCTTGGGAAGCGAGGATAGATCTGTGGGAACCTCAGATGTAGCAACCTGTACGCAGTCCCTCAGACACCTACCCTCGCAGGACTTGCTCCAACTGAGAATTTTCCCCGAGGACCACTCTATATGAGAAGAGTGAAATCGTAGCCAGGGAACCCCTAAGAGGACCTGGTCGATACCTTCGGGCATAACAAGGAGAGTTAACATCTCCTGATGAGAAGGAGACAGAGAGAGCCTCAGTGGAGCCGTCTGGTGGGTGATCTGGGATGGTAGTGTCGCACCATTCACCACTCTGATGGTGACTGGCTGAGGTAGCAAGACCAGGGGGATTGCATGTTGTTGGGCAAAGGCAGATGACATGAAATTGCCCTCCGCCCCGAAGTCCACGCAAACCTCCATGATCAGAGTGGAAGCATTGAACTCCAGCGTCCCTTTAAACAAGAGCTTGGAGGAGAAAGTCGCTGTGTCAAGTAGGCCCCCTCCGATAACCACTAGATGCAAGCGTTTCCCGACCGCTGTGGGCACTGATTGGCAAGTGGCCCGTCTGCCGACAACGGAAACAGACCAGGGGTACCCGCGCGGACCGGAAATTGGAACCCGTGCGGGACACCTCCATGACCTCTGGAGACTCGGGCGCCTGACCGGGAGGCTCCAGCAGTCTAGCAAAAGTTGGGGCCAACCTATACCGTTGACTGGACTTGGAGCGCTCCAGCCCTCGCTCCGTGAAAGGAAGGTTGATGCGGGTGGAGACAGTAATGAGCTCCTCCAGAGTAGTGGGCACCTCCCTGGTGGCCAGGGCGTCTTTGACATGATCAGCCAGACCTCTCCAAAATATAGGTATGAGAACCTTATCTGGCCACTCCAGCTCTGAGGCAAGAGCCCTGAAGAGGATGGCATACCGGCTGGCTAGAGACAATCCCTGAGTTAGGGCCAGCAACTGAAGTGCGGTGTCGTGCGTGATCCGAGGCCCCAGGAAAACCTGCTTCAAAGTGACCAGCAAATGGGTGGCATTCTGTACCAGGGGATCCCCACACTCCCACAGCTGGGTGGCCCACTCCAAGGCCCTGCCCAACAGGAGGGAGATGATGAATCCCACCTTAGCCCGCTCAGAGGGAAATCGTGTGGCCAGCAACTCTAGGTGAATGGAGCACTGGCTCACGAAACCCCTGCAGGATGCACTATCACCCGAGAACTTCTCGGGCAGCGGGAGACGGGACAAGGTCGGAGCAGGGATGGCCGTGGAGACACGGGAGACAGCCTCTGTGGCTGCTTGAACAGCGACCAAGGTAACATCCGCAGCTGAGGTGGAGCGCTGTAGCGCTGCCAACCTGCCCTCCAGCTGCTGGATGTACCTATGCAGTCACTGGTTGTCCGCCATTACTAGCCAGACCCTGACGCTAGTATAATGTTAGGGTCTGCGGAACGCACCAAATAATATGAAAGGAGATATGAGGTGTGGTCGCAGCCCGGGGTCCACATTTCAGTGATGGAACCTGCTGCTGAGTAATGACGGAACTAGATGGTGGCTAAACGCTTGCTCACACGTGGGTTAACTTCACCCAGTGTGAATAGAGGTGAACTCTGTTGCTCCACAGAGCCGCTGAAACAAACACCGGAGCCTGTTGAACTCACAGAGCTCGGCTGAGTGAGTGCTAATTAGGAGTCACAGAGCCCTGTCCTAGAGACACCGGACTAGAGCTCTTTTAGACCATTAGCACTTGGCGCCGTGGCTGCGGTGCCAGCAAAAGGTAACCGTATATAGAAGCGCGCCAAGTGCACACAGTGCCGCTTCGGCTAACGCCACTAACCACCCAGGACGGGGAGGAAAGCGCTAGAGGTGCGCACGGCGTCGCACGACATTCACAGCTACCTGGTGTGGTATGATAGTGCCTGTAGCAGGAAGGCACAGTCGGATGCTAGTGTGTCTAGAGTACTGGGAGCACAGTGGCTTGAGCATATCCACCCATTGGCGCTGACTCTCTCTCTGAATCCCTAACCAACATGCATATCAAAGGGAGGGGAGTCTTAATGAGTCAGTCACCAGATACATGCATCCCTCATCATACACACAAATAAGCATAAGAGTCTATACTAGGGCATGGCCGAGCGGCCATGCGACTCTTTTATAGTGGCGTCCTTCCGGGACCTTCACAGTGGTGGACAAATCCGAGATGGAGCGGGACCGGCACACGTGACCTCCGACCTCCAATGGGAGGTCGTCCCACGGGCATGCTCAGTACCCAAAAGATAGGAATTAGTCCCAGAAGCGTCTGCTTGCTGCTGACTCAGGCATGGAGTTATAGCAGAGGCAGAAGGAGCAACCAGATGCCTAGCATCAGCCTGGGCAAGACGCCTCAAGCGATGACCCTGCTGAGCAGGAATCTCTGCGGCTGCACAGGAATGGGAGACTGCAGAGATCATGGCTCGAGATTCCCCATGTGCAGTGGGGAAAACTCAATGCCTAACATTGTTGGAACCAGACACAGTGTACAGCCAACTCAGGGGGTTGTAGTCAGTCACTGTCATGTCCGTTATGCCTATCATGCTCGCCATGTCTGTTGTGCCGCATGACCCCTAGAGCAGTGTGCCTGCGCATCTCATGACTGCTGTGCTGCGTGACTCTTGGAGCAGTGTGTAGGTGCACGTGTATCTCATGGCTGTGAGCCGTTGCTGTGTGCGCGCCCGTCTCTGCTCTGCCTGCTGTGGTTATCTCTGTGGTCCTGCCCCTGATCATGTGACCTTTCCTATGTTCCAGCACTGTCTGACCCAGCTAACCTCTCAGTGTTTCTGGAGCCCCTGATCATGTGACCTTCTCTATGGTCCAGCCCAGTCTGATCTAGCAACGCTCTCTATGATCCTGGAGGATCTGAACCAGAAGTCCTGACCTGGAAGTGCAGGTGCTATATCAGACCACCCCTTCCTATGGTCGGAGCCTGAGTATCGTGTTGCATGGCTGCTTGATCGCTCTCTGTATTCTGTGCCCCTGCACTCTGCCCTGTAGTGTGTCTCTGCACATGCTCTGTGCTTGTACTCTGCCTCCTGTCTTGTGTTTGTCCTTAGTGCCATGTTTTGTCCTTGTTGTGCTTTGCCTTGTAGTCCTTCCTGTGTTCTCTGCTTTGCCATGTCTTGCCTTTGCTATGCTTTGCCTTGTGGTCCTTCCTATGTTCTCTGTCTCTGCTTGTTCTTCCTTGCTCTTACCTATGGTGCTCTGTTGTGCCTCCTGGCACAGGCACCACTCCTCCTCTCTTACCTATGGTGCTCTGTAGTGCCTCCTAGCACACGCACCATTCCTCTTTTACTTGTGCTCTGTTGTGCCTCCTGGCACACACACCATTCCTCCTCTCTTATCTTTTGTGCTGTCTGGCACATTTCAGGGCTAGTCTCAAGGTCTCCCCCTTGACCCGGCTCTGGGCTTCGGCCTACGCTCCGCTGCTAGCTCTGTTCTCGCTCTGACCTGACTCTGTTTCTGCCTACGTTCTGCTCCTTGCCCTGTACCTTGTCTTACCTTGTTTCTCGCCTTGCCTTGTTTCTTGCGTTGCCTAGCCTTGTTTCTTCGTGTGCCCTTTGCATGCGCCTGGCCTTCCTAGCCTCCTGTTTGTGCCTCAGCCGTGCCCGCCCTAGCCATGCCCGCCTGCTTGTGCCTCAGCCTTTTGTGTTTTTTCTTTGTATTTTTGCATTCTGTGCAAGCTGGGGTGTGGCCTCACTCTCCTGAGCTGGAAATTGTATTTAAATGCTTCCCCTGACTGGTGTCCAGTGGTTGGGACCCGGTCCTTATCTGTACTTATTCACACAGACGTCAACTTTGACACATGATAATAATACTAGACAGTGTAGGACCGCCCCGACCACAGAGTCACCTTGTCGATGGTGGGATGGCTTTTATGCTATGTTTGATCAAATACAGTATTACTAAGAACTCTGTATGATTTAAATGCACTTTTGCTTTTTACTTATTTAATTACAGCAGGGTTTTTTCATTTTGTCTTTTGTAGGTTTTGTGCCTCAGCCTTGCTCGTCGGCCAGTGACAGCTGTGTCGCCTGTTATGCCCCAGCCGGGTTCGCTGGAGTCTTGCCCGCCTGTTTGTGCTGCAAACCGACCAGCTAGCCAGTGCCCCAGATGTGCTCTCTGTGCTTCCTTGCACCCACACTGTCTCTGCACTGTGTTTGCATGCTCCTCTATTAGCACGCGCAGGCCCTCGCCTGCCCTGTGGCATACCTCCTCGTGCTTCTGTAAAAGTACGCGCAGGTCTTGCCATGTACCCTGTCGTGCCCTCTTGCATGCACAGGTCCTAGCCTATACCCTGGCATGCCTCTCTGCACGCGCAGGACTCTGCTTTTAACCCTGACCCTGGCATGCCCCTCTGCATGTGCAGGACTCTGCCTTGAACCCCGACCCAGGTGTGCCCCTCTGCATGCGCAGGACTCTGCCTTGAACCACGACCCTGGCGTGCCCCTCTGCACGCGCAGGACTCTGCCTTGAACCCTGTCCCTGGCGTGTCCCTCGGCACGCGCAGCACCTTGCCTTGTACCCTGACCCTGGCGTGTCCCTCGGCATGCGCAGGACATTGCCTTGGACTTTGAACCCTGGCGTGACTCTACACACGCACCCTGTCTCACATGTGTTTTTAATCCAGGTTTTTTCATGCTTATGCATGATTTGAGAGACCCCACCCCTCTCTTGTGTGACATGCACAAAAGGAGCTGTCTCACGCCACGAGCCCATACAGGTAAGCGCCTGTCTTAATCCTGCTCATTTAGACATTGTTCACATGTTCAGGTTTTAAATATATTATATAGGAACTGCTTCAATAGGGGTTACCTTGACGTTGTGGAGCAGCTTGGCATACATTTTTTTGCAAAAAAAAGTATCGACTAAATACCCTGTATTTGTTGTCATGTTTTTATCAGCACTTGCTGACTACTATTATATGTCTTACTGCAAGGTATTTTTGCACGTTTTTTATTCTCTGCTTTGTTTGGGTTTCAATCAGTGGGTGGTGTGAACATTTTCCTACAGACTTGTTCACATTTGTGCATTTCACATGTGTTTTTAATCCAGTTTTTTTCGTGCTTATGCATGATTTGAGACACCTCAAACCTCTCTAGTGTGACATGCACAAAAGGAGCTGTCTCACGCCACGAGCCCATACAGGTAAGCGCCTGTCTTAATCCTGCTCATTTAGACATTGTTCACATGTTCAGGTTTTAAATATATTAGATAGGGACTGCTTCAATAGGGGTTACTGTTATGAATGAGTCACCGTAGGAGGCAAAAGCAGAAATACTAGCTAAGTCCAGAAAACCAGAGAAGTTGGCAACTATCAGATTGCAGACCCCTGAACCTATCAACACAACTAGCAGTAGCCGTGGGGGGTTCCTACGATGCCCTAGACCCCTCGATCACAGCCGGAGAATTACATAGGCCTAAAGAAAGAAAGGGGAAATCTAAACTGTCCCAGAGCAGACCCCAAAGCAATAGGCAGCCCCCAACATATAATGACGGTGAAGCAAGATGAAAATACTAACACAGACAGAAAGATAGACTGAGCAAAGACGGGGCCCAAAACTACCTAGATAGGAAAGGACAGGAAGGCTGCTGTCTGCAATCTGCCAAAACCCTATCAAAGACATAAGCCAACAAGCTGATATGAAAAAGGCCCTGAAGCAGCTAGGCTTCAAAAACTAAATCAGCACTCAGGTATTTTCAGAAGACAGAGCTAAATGAATTCAGCACACCCCAGCAGGGAAAGGCAGAAATCCAGAAAAACAAAGCAAAACAAAGTCAAAGCACAAAAGCAAAAGGCCGAGCAGCAAACTTAGCTATAGAGGAGCAGGAATTCAGACTGGTCTCCAAGGATCCCACAGAGAAATCACCAGCAGGGCAGAAGGGCGTCGGCAGCCTTATATCCAGTCAGTAACTCCACTCAGCCAGTCATCATCATCAGGTGTTTGATAATCAGGCTCACTACCTTTCTTTACCAGAAGAGGGAGTTCCTCGGGCCTCAGTAATGAAGGGGAAAATGAACTCACAACAGTACCTCCCCCTTGTGGAGGGGTCACCGAACCCTCAACTACGCCACCAGGGCGATTGGGATGAGCCCGATGAAAGGCACGCACCAATCTTTTGGCATGAATATCAGAGGCAGAGACCCAGGAATTATCCTCCTGACCATAACCCTTCCACTTAACCAAATACTGGAGTCTCCGTCTAGCCAGACGGGAATCCAGCACTTTCTCTACCTCATATTCCATGTTACCTTCAACCAATACAGGGTCTGGAGGTGCCACCCCCGGAACAACAGGTTCAACAAACCTCTTCAACAAAGATTTATGGAACACATTATGGATTTTAAATGTGACAGGAAGAGCCAAACGAAAAGAGACCGGATTAATAATCTCCACAATCTTGTAAGGTCCAATAAATCTAGGCTTAAACTTAGGAGAAGCCACCTTCATAGCAATATTTTTTGATGATAACCACACCATATCACCAACCTTAAACTGGGGACCATTGGTCCTATGTCGGTTGGAAAACCGCTGGGCCTTTTCCTGGGAGAGAGATAACTTATCCACCACTTGGTCCCAGATCTGGTGCATTCTCTCCACCACAGTGTCAACACCTGGGCAGGCAGAGGGCTCCACCTGCCCTGAAGAAAATCGAGGATGAAACCCAAAGTTACAAAGAAAAGTGACATCAAAGTGGCAGAACTAGCTCTATTATTTAAAGCAAATTCGGCCAAGGGCAAAAATGAAACCCAATCATCCTGATCAGCAGAAATAAAACATCTCAAATATGACTCCAAGGTCTGGTTTGTTCTCTCTGTCTGCCCATTGGTCTGAGGGTGAAAAGCAGAGGAGAAGGACAACTGAATTCCTAGCCTGGAACAGAAAGTTCTCCAAAATCTAGACACAAACTGGACTCCTCTGTCAGATACAATGTTCTCAGGAATCCCGTGCAAACGAACCACCTGTTGTAAAAACAGGGGCACCAACTCAGAGGAAGACGGCAACTTAGGGAGTGGTACAAGATGAACCATCTTAGAGAACCTATCACAAATCACCCAAATAACAGTCATCCTCTGAGAGACAGGCATATCAGAGATTAAATCCATTGAAATATGGGTCCATGGCCTCTTGGGGACAGGCAAAGGCATCAACAACCCACTAGAGCGAGAACACGATTTAGACCGGGAGCACGTCCCACAGGACTGCACAAAATTCCTGACATCACGAGACAAGGAGGGCCACCAAAAAAACCGACTCAACAGATCTCTAGTACCAAAAATACCTGGATGACCAGCCAAAGCAGAGCAATGAACTTCAGACATCACTCTCTTCTTCCACTGGTCAGGAACATACAACATTCCACTGGGACAACGCTCAGGTTTGTCCTCCTGGAACTCTTCCAGAGCACGTCTCAAATCGGGCGAGATGGCAGAAAGAACTACCCCTTCGCCTAAGATGGTAGCAGGCTTGGTCACCACAGGAGAATCAGCAAAGAAGCTCCTAGAGAGGGCGTCTGCCTTGACATTCTTTGTTCCAGGATGAAAAGAAACCACAAAATCAAAACGTGTAAAAAACAAGGCCCACCTAGCCTGCTAGGGTTCAAGCGCTTAGCCGACTCTAGGTAAATCAAATTCTTATGGTCAGTGAGGACCACGACTTGATGCTTAGCTCCCTCCAACCAATGTCTCCACTCCTCAAATGCCCATTTCATGGCCAACAGTTCCCTATTCCCCACATCATAGTTACGTTCAGATGGAGAGAACTTTCGGGAAAAGAAAGCACAGGGATTCATTTTAGATGTTACAGGATCCTTTTGGGACAAAACAGCTCCTGCACCAATCTCAGAAGCATCCACCTCTACCTGGAATGGAAGTGAGACATCAGGTTGCCGCAAAACCGGGGCGGAGGTGAATCTTCGCTTCAGCTCCTGAAAGGAAGAAACAGCCTCCGGAGACCAATTTAACACATCAGCACCCTTTTTAGTCAAATCAGTCAATGGCTTGGCAATACTAGAAAATTTTGCTATAAATTTCCGATAAAAATTAGCAAAACCCAAAAACTTCTGGAGGGCCTTCAAAGAAGTGGGCTGAACCCAATCGTGAATGGCCTGTACCTTGGCTGGGTCCATTTCAATAGTTGACGGGGACAAAATAAATCCCAAAAAAGAAATCCTCTGTACTCCAAAAAGGCATTTAGATCCTTTGACATACAGGGAATTCTCCCTCAAGATCCGGAACACAGTCCGAATATGTTCCACATGAGAATCCCAATCCTTGGAGAAGATCAAAATATCATCCAGATAGATAATCAAAAATTTATCGACAAAATCTCGGAAAATATCGTTCATGAAGCACTGGAAGACAGAAGGGGCATTAGTGAGCCCAAAAGGCATCACCAGGTACTCAAAATGTCCCTCCGGAGTATTAAACGCCGTCTTCCATTCATCCCCATGCTTAATGCAAATAAGATTATACGCCCCCCTGAGGTCAAGCTTGGTAAACCAGCAAGCACCTTTAACTCTGGAGAATAGATCAGAAATCAGGGGTAACGGATACTGATATTTAACAGTAATTTTGTTGAGGGCACGATAATCAATACAAGGTCTTAATGATCCATCCTTTTTGGCTACAAAAAAAAACAGCACCTAAGGGTGACGAGGATGGTCTAATATGACCCTTGTCCAACGCCTCCTTAATATAGGATCGCATAGCCTCGTGCTCGGGTACAGATAAATTGAAGAGTCGACCCTTGGGAAATTTACACCCCGGGCTCAGTTCAATTGCACAGTCATAACTCCTATGAGGAGGCAGAGACGCAGACTCATTCTCACTAAATACAGCATAAAAGTCCGCCAAATAATCAGGAACATCATGCGACTGAGGAGAGGTGCAAAACACCGGAGCCTCACTAAAGGCACACCGACAACCCCAACTCACCACAGACACAGATTTCCAATCCAAAACTGGATTATGAATCTGTAACCAGGGAAACCCCAGAACAATAGTATCATGCAGATTATGCAACACCAAAAATCTGCAATTTTCTTGATGGTCTGGGGCGACCCGCATTACCACCTGGGTCCAAAACTGGGGTTTATTTTTAGCCAAAGGAGTAGCATCAATCCCCCTCAAAGGGATAGGCGTCTGCAGAGGTGTCATCGGAAATCCACAACGTTTAGCAAAATCCAAGTCCATTAGGTTTAGGGCTGCTCCCGAATCCACAAAAGCCTTGGCGGAAAATGTGGACAGGGAGCAGATCAGAGTAATAGCCAGAAGAAACTTAGGTTGAACACCCCCAACAGAAAACGTGTGTGCAAAGCGTTTCTCTCGTTTAGGACAGACAGAAATAATATGCGAGGCATCTCCACAGAAAAAACACAACTTATTACGCCTTCTGAACTACTGACGCTGCACTCTGGAAAAAACTCTATCACATTGCATAGGTTCAGACATTTGTTCAACAGGTGGCAACACCTCTCATGCAGCTTTGCGTTCGCGCAAACGCCGATCAACCTGAATGGCTAATGACATAGAATCGTCAAGACCAGAGGGAATAGGAAATCCCACCATAGTATCTTTTACGGCTTCTGACAACCCCTTCCGAAAGAGAGCAGCCAAGGCATTATCATTCCAGGTAGTAAGTACTGCCCACTTTCGGAATTTTTGACAGTACAATTCTGCAGAATCACGACCCTGGCTCAATGCCAGCAGGGTCTTTTCAGCCTGATCAATGGCATTAGGTTCATCATACAACAACCCCAAAGCTTGAAAGAATGCGTTCACATTAGTCAGAATAGGATCATCTGGTTTCAAAGAAAACGCCCAATCCTGGGGATCGCCACGCAGCAAAGAGATGACAATTTTAACCTGCTGCGCGGAGCTCCCTGACGAGTTAGGCTTCAAGGCAAAAAATAATTTACAATTATTTTTGAAATTCAAAAATTTAGACCGATCCCCAAAAAATACATCAGGTGTAGGAATCTTTGGTCCAGCAGCATGTGAATGAGCAAGGTAGGCGGAAATTCCCCGCACTTCCGCAGCAAGCTGCTCCAGACGATCAGACAATTGCTTTATCTCCATTGAGAGAAAAAAAAATTCCCCCTACGGCCTCAGAGATATAGAGGAAAAAATATACACACTTTTTTTTTTTTTTTTTTTTTTACAATTCTTTCCTGCTATTGAGTACCCTAGAATCTGCGGTATGGCGGGTGATTCTGTTATGAATGAGTCACCGTAGGAGGCAAAAGCAGAAATACAAGCTAAGTCCAGAAAACCAGAGAAGTTGGCAACTATCAGATTGCAGACCTCTGAACCTATCAACACAACTAGCAGTAGCCGTGGGGGGTTCCTACGATGCCCTAGACCCCTCGATCACAGCCGGAGAATTACATAGGCCTAAAGAAAGAAAGGGGAAATCTAAACTGTCCCAGAGCAGACCCCAAAGCAATAGGCAGCCCCCAACATATAATGACGGTGAAGCAAGATGAAAATACTAACACAGACAGAAAGATAGACTGAGCAAAGACGGGGCCCAAAACTACCTAGATAGGAAAGGACAGGAAGGTTGCTGTCTGCAATCTGCCAAAACCCTATCAAAGACATAAGCCAACAAGCTGATGTGAAAAAGGCCCTGAAGCAGCTAGGCTTCAAAAACTAAATCAGCACTCAGGTATTTTCAGAAGACAGAGCTAAATGAATTCAGCACACCCCAGCAGGGAATGGCAGAAATCCAGAAAAACAAAGCAAAACAAAGTCAAAGCACCAAAGCAAAAGGCCGAGCAGCAAACTTAGCTTTAGAGGAGCAGGAATTCAGACTGGTCTCCAATGATCCCACAGAGAAATCACCAGCAGGGCAGAAGGGCGTCGGCAGCCTTATATCCAGTCAGTAACTCCACTCAGCCAGTCATCATCATCAGCCTCAGGTGTATGATAATCAGGCTCACTACCTTTCTTTACCAGAAGAGGGAGTTCCTCGGGCCTCAGTAATGAAGGGGAAAATGAACTCACAACAGGTTACCTTGACGTGGTGGAGCAGCTTGGCATACATTTTTTTGCAAAAAAAGTATCGACTAAATACCCTGTATTTGTTGTCATGTTTTTATCAGCATTTGCTGACTACTATTATATGTCTTACTGCAAGGTATTTTTGCACATTTTTCATTCTGTGCTTTGTTTGTGTTTCAATCAGTGGGTGGTGTGAACATTGTCCTACAGACTTGTTCACATTTGTGCATTTCACATGTGTTTTTAATCCCCTTTTATAGGTTTTGTATGCTTTTTGGCCATGTGAACATGCATTTACAGTTGTGGCCAAAAGTATTGACACCCCTGCAATTCTGTCAGATAATACTCAGTTTCTTCCTGAAAATGATTGCAAACACAAATACTTTGGTATTATTATCTTCATTTAATTTGTCTTAAATGAAAAAACACAAAAAGAAGTGTCCTAAAGCCAAATTGGATATAATTCCACACCAAACATAAAAAAGAGGGTGGACAAAAGTATTGGCACTGTTCGAAAAATCATGTGATGCTTCTCTAATTTGTGTAATTAACAGAACCTGTATCTTACCTGTGGCACCTAACAGGTGTTGGCAATAACTAAATCACACTTGCAGCCAGTTGACATGGATTAAAGTTGACTCAACCTCTGTCCTGTGTCCTTGTGTGTACCACATTGAGCATGGAGAAAAGAAAGAAGACCAAAGAACTTTCTGAGGACTTGAGAAACCAAATTGTGAGGAAGCATGAGCAATCTCAAGGCTACAAGTCCATCTCCAAAGACCTGAATGTTCCTGTGTCTACCGTGCGCAGTGTCATCAAGAAGTTTAAAGTCCATGGCACTGTGGCTAACCTCCCTAGATGTGGACGGAAAAGAAAAATTGACAAGAGATTTCAACGCAAGATTGTGCGGATGTTGGATAAAGAACCTCAACTAATATCCAAACAAGTTCAAGCTGCCCTGCAATCCGAGGGTACAACAGTGTCAACCCGTACTATCCTTCGGCATCTGAATGAAAAGGGACTGTATGGTAGGAGACCCAAGAAGACCCCACTTCTTACCCCAAGACATAAAAAAGCCAGGCTGGAATTTGCCAAAACTTACCTGAAAAAGCCTAAAACGTTTTGGAAGAATGTTCTCTGGTCAGATGAGACAAAAGTACAGCTTTTTGGGCAAAGGCATCAACATAGAGTTTACAGGAGAAAAAAAGAGGCATTCAAAGAAAAGAACAACGGTCCCTACAGTCAAACATGGCGGAGGTTCCCTGATGTTTTGGGGTTGCTCTGCTGCCTCTGGCACTGGACTGCTTGACCGTGTGCATGGCATTATGAAGTCTGAAGACTACCAACAAATTTTGCAGCATAATGTAGGGCCCAGTGTGAGAAAGCTGGGTCTCCCTCACAGGTCATGGGTCTTCCAGCAGGACAATGACCCAAAACACACTTAAAAAAGCACTAGAAAATGGTTTCAGAGAAAGCACTGGAGACTTCTAAGGTGGCCAGCAATGAGTCCAGACCTGAATCCCATAGAACACCTGTGGAGAGATCTAAAAATGGCAGTTTGGAGAAGGCACCCTTTAAATATCAGGGACCTGGAGCAGTTTGCCAAAGAAGAATGGTCTAAAATTCCAGCAGAGCATTGTAAGAAACTCATTGATGGTTACCGGAAGCGGTTGGCCGCAGTTATTTTGGCTAAAGGTTGTGCAACCAAGTATTGGGCTGAGGGTGCCAATACTTTTGTCTGGCCCATTTTTGGAGTTTTGTGTGAAATGATCAATGATTTGCTTTTTGCTTCATTCTCTTTTGTGTTTTTTCATTTAAGACAAATTAAATGAAGATAATAATACCAAAGAATTTGTGTTTGCAATAATTTTCAGGAAGAAACTGAGTATTATCTGACAGAATTGCAGGGGTGTGTAAGAAAAAGTTCTATTGAGAGCTGGAAGAGTCGGGAAGAAGTTCCACAGACGATCTCTTATCAAGCTGAGGTTGAAGGTTTATTCGGAGATACACAGCAAAACAGATACAGAATAACAGAGGAGTTGGAATATGCGGGCAAAAACAGGAATACAGACAGGCAGAGATTCGCTAGGAAGTCTGGCGATGATAAGGCTCTGTGCCCTGGCCATGGTGAGGCACAGTGGCATGATGGCGATGGAATGGCCCCGATCGACAGTAACAGGGGCTTCTTATACATTATCAGAACAAAGAAAGCTGCATTTTGCCGCAGAAAGGCGTTAACATTATAATTCTAAGGCGTTTTCATGGTAATCTACAGAAACGTGGTTTAGAACAGAGAATATAATGACATAATACAAAGATATTAATTAACATTTCTCCAAGCAACACTAAAACCCATAAGTCATTGGTATCTATGGCTACTGTCCTAAAATCTTATCATTGTCTCCAATCTATGTCCATAAATTCTTACATCCTGACATTTTAACTACTCCACACTTTGCTACCACACTATCACGTATAAGCATACTGGCCATATATTTGGTGACCTGTGATCCTATTGATTGATCCAATCTTCCTCTACGCACATCGGCTGAGGTTGCTAGGAGACATGATCTCATTTTCCATCCTCCATTTAATACATTTTATCAGCTCTTTTGTAAAAGTTGAATCTTCTCTAACTTTCAACAAAATGGCTGCTAGAGACAACATGGCCGCTCAGTATATTATGGCTGACCATTCTCTGACAAGTCCCCCTCTTGTACTCTATCCAGAGTACAACATACAGTACTGTAATATTCATGGGTGAATTACTGAAAATAAGAATATTGAGGCAATTCAGCACTTTATGCACGTGTGTGTGTAAGGCAAAAGTCCCTAAAAATAGAACAAACACATAATAAAAAAATAATTCAAATAGTCCCGAAAAAAAATAAGTTGCACAATAGTCAAGTCTTTTGGTCTTTTTCTTCTCATTCTTTGTCTTCTGGATTTTCCTGATCTTCTCCCCCTCTCACACTATCAGAGTCCCACTGTATAGTGTGAAACATCTTCTCCTGGTCATCCAATAGGTTCATGGTCCTAGGAGTCGAATATGAAAATCTTCAGCGGTCCTGGAGAAAATAGAAAAAAAGAGTGGAGTATCAGTCCTTACCAGAAATCTCAGTAAAATAATTAAGAAGTCTACACTGATTGATATGAACCATTTTAATCACCTTTTTAGCTTGAAAATTTGAGCAAAGACTTAATCATTGTTGTTGGGATGTAAAGCACTAGCCCGTCCCCTTCAATGGGCAGGGACTCAAGGGAATTGAACAGAGATGAGTCTCCATCCTTCTCCTGTGCCTTCACAAGATCTTGAAGAGGAGAAAAAACAAGGGGGGGGGCTCTTGGGGTTTCTCAGTGACTGCAGCGATGACTTCTTGAGGATATTTGTCATTGCCTGTGAGTGCAGCCTCCTTGGCCGCGTGATCTACATATGCATTGCCAAGGATGTGGGGGTCAGGAATTAGCCTCTGGTGCCCTTTAATTTTGCAGAAGGACAATAATTTTGGGAATTCTTTACCCCGTTGCTCAATTTGTTTTAGAATATCTGCATGCTGCAAGGGCTTGTTCTGAGAATCAACCATCCCCCTAAGGGCCCATACATTAAGATATAGAGTGAGTGACGACACGACATATGCGCTATCACTGAAGATATTCATCGGCTCTGGACACACGAGAATGACCTGTAGAACTGCTTCCAACTCAGCTCTTTGAGCGGAGAAATGACCAGGGAGTTTATACTGCAGCAGCAATGGCTTAGCTGGAAACCACACAGCGAAGCCTGTGACGTAATGCCCCTCATGCCAATAGCGAGCTCCGTCAATATAGGCACAGGGGATTCCCTCTTGAAAGTCTGCTCGGAAGGGAGAGGGAGTAACATTAGCCTGTTCAATTTGACAATCGTGACTTTTTCCTGCATATTGCATCATCTGGGCTAAGTGATATTTCTCACCCACTTCGATTTGTAAGTCTCTAGTCTCAAAATCAATGATCCATTGGGCCATTCTCTGTGAATTGATACCTGAAGCTTTTCCTTTCAGCAAAGTTTTTAAGGTGACATGTGGGGTCTGTAGAATTAAGGGAGCAAATCCTACTATATGCTTCACTTGATTCATAGTCCAGTGCACGCCCAATAGGTGCTTCATGCACTGAGTGAATCCTTTTTCCATGGGGGTCAGCAACCTGGAGTAATAACCTAGGGCATACAACTGACTAGACACTTCTGGGCTTTCTTTGGGCCATTTTTATAGGAGCACAGAAGAAATAGAGATATCACCGGTGTGAGTCTGAATGTAGAAATGCTGGGAAGGGTCAGGGTTAATCAATGCAGCAGCTGCCGTCAGGGCGCGCTTCAATCCCTCAAAAGCCTGTAAGGCGGTTCCCTCTACATTAACAAGGTCAAAGTCATTATCAACATTTTTCAATAAATCATACAGTGGTTTAGCCAAATAAGCAAAATCTTCAATGAATTCTCTGGAAAAATTAATAAGACCCAAAAATTTTCTGAGTTCAGTAATGTTAGTTGGTATGGGGACAGCCTGAATAGCTTTAACCCTATCATGCATGGGCTTCTTTCCTTCTGCTGAGACAGACACACTCAGAAATTTAACCTCTGATTTCATCAATTGTACTTTATCTAGACTCATTTTAGTCCTGCATTTTGTAAAGCCTGACAAACATTTTCAAGGGTTTCTCTGTGTTCACCTTCATCGACAGTTTGAATCAATAAATAATCAACATACTGTAAGACTTTGTCTCCGTAACCAAGGAATTCTAACATCTGAGCTAATGCCTGATAGAAATACACAGGAGAACTGTGAAATCCCATGGGCAGCCGCGTGAACAAGTATTGCACATTTTCAAAAGTGAATGCGAAGCGGAGTGCAGATTCAGGTGTTAGGGGTACTGAGAAAAAGCCATTTGCAATATCCAAACAAGAAAACACTTTACAATCACTCCTCAGCTGCGACATAACTTCAGGGACAGATGCAACAAGGTGAGCAGCTGAGGGAGTGTACTTAATTACAAGTCTCAGGTCTACTACCATTCGAAAACTGCTATCTTCCTTTTTTACAGGTAGAATAGGACTGTTACATGGAGAATTACCTTTCACAACACCTTGTTTCTCCAATTCACTGACTGCAACCCTTATGTAAGGGATGGCGTCCTCAGGAATACGGTACTGACGCTGGAAAGGTGGCAGTTTTTCACCATCAATTTTAACCTGAGTTTGCATTAACCCACAATCAGTTTTCTTTGAGATCCACAATTCAGGGAACTTTTGCTTCAATTCATTCTTTAAAGCATCATTGTCAGCATTTTCAACATTTTCACCAGTACATACTCCGAAACTAGCAATGGGTAATTTATGACTCTCCTCCTCCTCCTCCTCCACAGGGACAATTACAGAACAGATAGTGGCTTCTTTGTTCCGCCACAAGACTTTGTTACATAAATCAACAACAATTCCCATTGCTCCCAAAACATCAGATCCCAAAATAGTGTACCGTAACTGTGGGTTTACCCAAAAAGCGCATCGAAGACCCCTTTGCTTCGATTCCCCTGTGTCCTGAAATCTCAGGTTTACTGGACGACTTTTTACTGCTTGAATACAGGAGCCCCCAAATTCTACCAAAATTGGTAGTCTCAGGCAGTCCAGGGGGTGACTGCAATTTGTGTCGTGTTATTGAAACTGAGGCTCCTGTATCGATGAGGATGTCTTCCCAAGGCAGCCCCTCTATTCTCCCTCTGACATAAGGTCTACCGTCCTTGCCCAGGGAAAGGCGGGCAAGGAGGGTAAGGGGAACAGGGGGAGCACTCCATCAATCAGTGTTACCTGCCGTGGGAAGCCCGAAAAATCCATCATCCCCATCTGGACTCGGCTTCCGTCCAACAGCTGCCACCTCCGCCCCAAAGAGATCCTTAGTCAGGGTCCGGTCCTCATGTTCCCGCAGCTCCTTAATCAGCGGAGCATAGGGACGAGGAGGAGTGACCCCTCCCTGAATGGCATGGACCTCCGGGCACGGATGAGTGAAAGTCGTTGGGGAAGGAACAGGAGCAGAAGGCACCTGTGAAACTGGGTTAACCATTTGAAGACCATTATACTGCTGATACTGCCTAAGGTCATTCACTCCTGGATACGGAGGTCTAACTCCGAAAGGTGTTCTGGAGAACTCCCGGGTCTGTTGGGGGTTAAATGGTGCCCGGGGTTCTCGGGGAACAATCCCTGGCACAAGGTTGGGACAAAAACGTCTAACATGTCCCAGATGTCGACAAAAATAACACAAGGGGGGGGCCTCTCATGGGATCCCTTGGGGGCTCTGCCGAACGGGACCTGCCCATTCTCGGTACCTGGCCATACCCCCCGGAACCCCTGGCCTCCCCGAATCAGCAGATACACCCCGAGGTGAATGGTATGCAAAAACATTAGACTCATCACCCCTCACCTCGGATTGCATCGTCCTAACAAAACACTCACTTACTTTCCTCCCAATTAGGCAACATTTTTTTAATAAATTTAAGATGGACCAGGAACATTTGGCCTGGGATTTTTTTCTCTCGGGGTTGAAGCAGCATCACACCTAACCTAGGGTCTGCATGTGCTGGAGCTGTCGGGACAATATATCTTTCCTCAACTGTGTCTGCATAAGCTGGAGCTGTTGGGACACTATATCTTGTTATGTACTACTTTACTCATTCTCCTAACTCTTCTCCATTCTACAACTGTATTTACATCAGCACTGTGTCTTGAAGCTGCAGTGTCCATCTGTGACATAACTGCTCTCAGCTGCTGCTGCTGTTCGCACCCCTCCTCTCTGTGCTTCCGTGCTAGCTCCAGCATCTCACTGAGCTTTTCTGATCTCTCCCTATACGCTGCCCCTCCCCGGGTGATCATGTTAACATATTGTTGTGTAGACTATTTATCAAGAGCCTGATCAAAGGTTATGACTGTCTTACACAAAGCCACTACTTGGCTATTAGCTTAACCTAGCAAATTTTTTCCTATCTAGTTCCCTGTTCTCTGTGGTAAACCAACGCATACAATTTAACCACGTGGTTTCCACATTAACCCCCTCCAGCTGGGGTGTGCCAGCATATTTCTCTGCCTGCTTCCGTAACCACTCCATATTTACAGTGGTCTACAAGGACGAGTTTTACTCTGTTCTAGTATCAACAAATGCAATTTAAGCAAAGTTAGATACTCACACCTCTCTCGAATGGAAGACCTCCTGCAGGCTGGGTCGACCAGATATCAAAAGAGGTGCAGCCGTGATTCCAGCCTCACTCGTTAGCTTGCCAGGCGTCTCCCCACGCCCTTTTAAAGCTTCTTGCTACCGGGCACAAAAAAATTGTCCTTGTAGATAGCTTCTTCTTAGTTACTCATCTTTTTATAGTCTTTTTCTTTGTCCGTGGTTTTCTTATAAAAAAAATCGGGCAGGCGGTCTCGGAGCGATCACGAGAGGTTCTCCTTCAGGCTGGCTTACTTTGATCGGTTTCACGTGTGGCCACACGCATTTCTTTTATTTTTTCTCTTCTTCTTCCCACCTCCAAGCCCTCATCTGCGGCTTCTTCCGGTGGTTCTTCTGGAGGCAGCCCTCCGGAGCTGCTCCTCCTGGCTGGCAATCGCCACTTGTAAGAAAAAGTTCTATTGAGAGCTGGAAGAGTCGGGAAGAAGTTCCACAGACGATCTCTTATCAAGCTGAGGTTGAAGGTTTATTCGGAGATACACAGCAAAACAGATACAGAATAACAGAGGAGTTGGAATATGCGGGCAAAAACAGGAATACAGACAGGCAGAGATTCGCTAGGAAGTCTGGCGATGATAAGGCTCTGTGCCCTGGCCATGGTGAGGCACAGTGGCATGATGGCGATGGAATGGCCCCGATCGACAGTAACAGGGGCTTCTTATACATTATCAGAACAAAGAAAGCTGCATTTTGCCGCAGAAAGGCGTTAACATTATAATTCTAAGGCGTTTTCATGGTAATCTACAGAAACGTGGTTTAGAACAGAGAATATAATGACATAATACAAAGATATTAATTAACATTTCTCCAAGCAACACTAAAACCCATAAGTCATTGGTATCTATGGCTACTGTCCTAAAATCTTATCATTGTCTCCAATCTATGTCCATAAATTCTTACATCCTGACATTTTAACTACTCCACACTTCGCTACCACACTATCACGTATAAGCATACTGGCCATATACAGTGGGGCAAAAAAGTATTTAGTCAGTCAGCAATAGTGCAAGTTTCACCACTTAAAAAGATGAGAGGCGTCTGTAATTTACATCATAGGTAGACCTCAACTATGGGAGACAAACTGAGAAAAAAAAATCCAGAAAATCACATTGTCTGTTTTTTTTTCATTTTATTTGCATATTATGGTGGAAAATAAGTATTTGGTCAGAAACAAGCAAACAAGATTTCTGGTTCTCACAGACCTGTAACTTCTTCTTTAAGAGTCTCCTCTTTCCTCCACTCATTACCTGTAGTAATGGCACCTGTTTAAACTTGTTATCAGTATAAAAAGACACCTGTGCACACCCTCAAACAGTCTGACTCCAAACTCCACTATGGTGAAGACCAAAGAGCTGTCAAAGGACACCAGAAACAAAATTGTAGCCCTGCACCAGGCTGGGAAGACTGAATCTGCAATAGCCAACCAGCTTGGAGTGAAGAAATCAACTGTGGGAGCAATAATTAGAAAATGGAAGACATACAAGACCACTGATAATCTCCCTCGATCTGGTGCTCCACGCAAAATCCCACCCCGTGGGGTCAGAATGATCACAAGAACGGTGAGCAAAAATCCCAGAACCACGCGGGGGGACCTAGTGAATGAACTGCAGAGAGCTGGGACCAATGTAACAAGGCCTACCATAAGTAACACACTACGCCACCATGGACTCAGATCCTGCAGTGCCAGACGTGTCCCACTGCTTAAGCCTGTACATATCCGGGCCCGTCTGAAGTTTGCTAGAGAGCATTTGGATGATCCAGAGGAGTTTTGGGAGAATGTCCTATGGTCTGATGAAACCAAACTGGAACTGTTTGGTAGAAACACAACTTGTCGTGTTTGGAGGAAAAAGAATACTGAGTTGCATCCATCAAACACCATACCTACTGTAAAGCATGGTGGTGGAAACATCATGCTTTGGGGCTGTTTCTCTGCAAAGGGGCCAGGACGACTGATCCGGGTACATGAAAGAATGAATGGGGCCGTGTATCGTGAGATTTTGAGTGCAAACCTCCTTCCATCAGCAAGGGCATTGAAGATGAAACGTGGCTGGGTCTTTCAACATGACAATGATCCAAAGCACACCGCCAGGGCAACGAAGGAGTGGCTTCGTAAGAAGCATTTCAAGGTCCTGGAGTGGCCTAGCCAGTCTCGAGATCTCAACCCTATAGAAAACCTTTGGAGGGAGTTGAAAGTCCGTGTTGCCAAGCGAAAAGCCAAAAACATCACTGCTCTAGAGGAGATCTGCATGGAGGAATGGGCCAACATACCAACAACAGTGTGTGGCAACCTTGTGAAGACTTACAGAAAACGTTTGACCTCTGTCATTGCCAACAAAGGATATATCACAAAGTATTGAGATGAAATTTTGTTTCTGACCAAATACTTATTTTCCACCATAATATGCAAATAAAATGAAAAAAAAACAGACAATGTGATTTTCTGGATTTTTTTTTCTCAGTTTGTCTCCCATAGTTGAGGTCTACCTATGATGTAAATTACAGACGCCTCTCATCTTTTTAAGTGGTGGAACTTGCACTATTGCTGACTGACTAAATACTTTTTTGCCCCACTGTATTTGGTGACCTGTGATCCTATTGATTGATCCAATCTTCCTCTACGCACATCGGCTGAGGTTGCTAGGAGACATGATCTCATTTTCCATCCTCCATTTCATACATTTTATCAGCTCTTTTGTAAAAATTGAGTCTTCTCTAACTTTCAACAAAATGGCTGCTAGAGACAACATGGCCGCTCAGTATATTATGGCTGACCATTCTCTTACAGGGTGTCAATACTTTTGGCCACAACTGTATATGCTGCATGTGTACCAACTCAAACCAAGCTCAATTTTTGTGTTTTTTCTTTGTATTTTTGCATTCTGTGCAAGCTGGGGTGTGGCCTCCCTCTCCTGAGCTGGAAATTGTATTTAAAGGCTTCCCCTGACTGGTGTCCAGTGGTTGGGACCCGGTCCTTGTCTGCCCTTATTCACACAGACGTCAACTTTGACACATGATAAGGTTAGTAATACTAGACAGTGTAGGACCGCCCCGACCACAGAGTCACCTTGTCGATGGTGGGATGGCTTTTATGCTGTTTGATCAAATACAGTATTACTAAGAACTCTGTATGATTTAAATCCACTTTTGCTTTTTACTTATTTAATTACAGCAGGGTTTTTTTCATTTTGTCTTTTGTAGGTTTTGTGCCTCAGCCGTGCTCGTCGGCCAGTGACAGCTGTGTCGCCTGTTATGCCCCAGCCGGGTTCGCTGGAGTCTTGCCCGCCTGTTTGTGCTGCAAACCGACCAGCTAGCCAGTGCCCCAGCCATGCTCTCTGTGCTTCCTTGCACCCACACTGTCTCTGCACTCTGTTTGCATGCTCCTCTATTAGCACGCCCTGTGGCATACCTCCTCGTGCTTCTGTAAAAGTACGCGCAGGTCTTGCCATGTACCCTGTCGTGCCCTCTAGCATGCACAGGTCCTAGCCTATACCCTGGCATGCCCCTCTGCATGCGCAGGACTCTGCTTTTAACCCTGACCCTGGCGTGCCCCTCTGCACGCGCAGGACTCTGCCTTGAACCCTGACCCAGGCGTGCCCCTCTGCATGCGCAGGACTCTGCCTTGAACCACGACCCTGGCGTGGCCCTCTGCACGCGCAGGACTCTGCCTTGAACCCTGTCCCTGGCGTGTCCCTCGGCACGCGCAGGACCTTGCCTTGTACCCTGACCCTGGCGTGTCCCTCGGCATGCACAGGACCTTGCCTTGGACTTTGAACCCTGGCGTGTCTCTACACACGCACCCTGTCTCGTATGTTGAATTTTGAACCCTGGCGTGTCCCCTACACACGCACCGTACTTTGCGCGTTGAACCTGGCGTGTCCCTACACACACACCTTGCACTGGACCCTGGTGTGCCCCTAGCACGCACCCTGCCTGGAATCTTGCCTTGGACCTCGGCGTGTTCCCTAACACGCACCATGTCTTGAGATCTGTCGTGCCTCCTTGCCTGTACCCTGGTTTGCCTGCTGGATTCCCGGAACCTGCCATCACTGCCAGAGATCGTAAGCATGAAGACTGCGGCCTGATGTCCGGAGCTGGTGTCCGCAGCCTGATGCCCTGATCCTTGCCAGCTGTCCGGAGTCCGATGCCATCGTGTCCTTGCCGGTAACCGGGCTTACCTTCTGGCACGTACCATGCCATGGACCTTGGCGTGCCACGCACGCACCTTGCTGTGTTTGCCTGTTATCACGTTTTGCACTTAATGTTATCCTGAATTTGCCTTAATGAAGATACCTTGAATTCACGTATTGTCTTGTCTTGTTTCCTGCACGTCCTTTGTCGTCAGACACTCGTACCTAGTGTCTACCTGAGCCGGCCGTCTTGTTCCAGCAGTCGTGGTGGCTCACCCCCTTGGTCTTGCCCCTGACACTCCCTGTATAGGGGTGGTTCCTCACAAGGTCAGCTCACCCTAGGTGGGTGGGTTCCACGACCCAGAGGGTCCACTCTAAAGAAATCGACTCAGCGCAAGCTGACCTCGTCAGTCCCCACAGTGAAGGTGTGCATATGGACTCAAATGTTGCAGGGCCCAAACCATGGCCTGGCGCTCCTTCTCTATGGTGGAATAGACCACTTCCCTTGGCAGAAGCTTCCGGCTCAGGTACAACACGGGGTGCTCTTTCATCCCCGAGTCGACCTGGCTGAGCACAGCACCAAGGCTAAACTCGGTGGTGTCTGTCTGTACTCAGAACGGCCGACTGCTGTTGACTCCCTTTAGCACAGAAGAGCTGTTCAGGGCTGTTTTCAAAGCCCTAAAAGCCACCTCACAGCCATTTGTCCAATCGATTGTATGGGGTAGCTTTTTCTTGGTGAGGTCCATCAAGGGCTTTGCAAGTCTACTATTGTTTTGTACAAAGTGCCTATAGTACCCTGAAGTGACCACTAAGGACATCACCTGCTTCTTGGCTTTGGGGGTGGGCCATGACGCGATAGTGTCCACTTTCTTATGCTCATGCCTCATAGAACCCCCACCTACCAGATGCCCCAGGTAGTGGACCTCGCTCATGCCCATCCGGCACTTTCCCGGCTTGATGGTCAGGCCTGCTTGGTGGATGCGCCCGAGCACCTCCTGGAGATGCTGAAGGTGTGCCTTCCAGGTGGAACTGAAGACTGCAATGTCATCCAGGTACGCCACCGGGAACGTCTCCAGTCCCTGAAGCAGGTGGATGACAATCCACTGGAATGTGACAGGGGCATTCTTCATGCCAAAAGGCATGACCGTGGACTTGTATAGTATGAAGGGGGTGATAAAGGCGGACTTCTCCTGTGCCTTGGGGCTCAGGGTAATCTGCCAATATCGCCGATTCAGATCCATGTAGGATAGATAGCGCGCGACAGCTAACCGCTCAAGCAGCTCCTTGATGCGTGGCATTGGGTGTGCATCGGAAGCTGTTATGGCATTGAGCCCCATGTAGTCCACACAGAACAATATGGTCCGATCCTTCGTTGGCACCAGGACTACAGGTGAGGCCCACATGCTCTTGGACCGCTTAATCACCCCCAGCTGCAACATTTCATCAATCTGCTGGCGCATGACGTGCTGCACCTCGTAAGAGATCCGATAGTATGTCGGCCGTAGTGGGGCATGAGTCCCGTTGTCCATCTCGTGGACCGTTACCTCAGTCCTTCCAGGTCTGTTGGTAAACACGGCCTGGAAGGGTTCCAGTGTGGCTCCCAACTGCGACCGCTGGTGTGTGGATAGCAAGGCGCTTCCCTCCACATCCTCTATGGACCCACCTGCCTTAGCATGGCCAGAATGTCCAAGAGAGGGTCTTCCTCCCCGTCCTCGGGCAGGTTGCAGACCGGTAGGATGCAGGCTCAACGTTCTTGATGAGCTTTCATCATATTGATGAGCTTTCATCATATTGATGCAGAAGGCCTTCCGCCTACCCCGAGCATGCTCAAGAGTGACCACGTGGGTGACTGGGTTGAGCTGTTGATGTACGACATACAGGCCTTCCCAAGCCGCCTGAAGCTTATCCTTTGGTACGGGGACCAGCACCCACACCTTCTGACCCACCTGTAGGTCCGCTCCCGGGTGTTCTGGTCGTATCAGTGCTTCTAGTCAGCCTGAGCCTGTGCCATGTTGTCATGAACCAACTGCATTAAGGTCTGCATTTTGTAACAGAAGCGCAGGACATACTCCACGATGGATACTTCTGAAGGACTCAGCTCTTCTTACCAAGATTCCCTTACCAACCCAAGGGGTCCCCAGACTCGCCTGCCGTACAGGAGGTCGAAGGGGGAAAACCCGTAGAGGCCTGCGGAACCTCTCGGTAAGCAAATAGCAGGTGTGGGAGGTACCACTCCCAGTCGCATCCTTGGGTCTCAAACAGCATTTCTAGCATCTGTTTGAGGGTACCGTTGAAGCGCTCACACAAACCATCAGTTTGGGGGTGATACGCGCTCGATACCAGACGCATCAACTGCATTTTCTTACAGAGAGCCTCCATGAGGCGAAACAAAAATTAAGTCCCCTGGTCGGTAAGAACCTCCCTGGGAAACCCTACTCATAAAAAGATGGCCAACAGGGCATCGGCCACCTTATCCGCCCCAGTTGAGGACAGAGCCACTGCCTCCGGGTGCCGGGTAGCATAGTCTACAACAGTAAGGATGAAACACGTTCCAGAGCTGTGGGTATGGTCAGTGGTCCAACAATGTTCACAGCAATCCTCTGGAAAGGCTCCTCTATCACTGGCAAAGAGATCAGGGGAGCCTTGGGAACAGGCCCTGACTTTTCCACTCTTTGACAGGTGACACAGGAGCGGCAGTAGTTTGTTACATCTGTTCCCAATTTGGGCCAATAGAAGTGTTGAGACAGCCGGGCCTTATTTTTGCCAATCCCCAAGAGTCCAGCGAGTGGAATCTCATGGGCAATCCGTAACAACTCACCCCTAAATTGGTAGGGGATGACCAGCTGTCTTTCTCTCATCCACTCCTTTTGGGATTTACCGGGGATTGTCTCCCTGTACAACCCCCTCATTCCCAGAACACCCTCTCCTTATCAGTTCCGGAGGTGGGCTTCTCTGCGAGGTTTCTCAAGGTCTCCAGATTAGCATCTAAATGCAGAGCAGCCTGAAATTCTTGGCTGGAGGCAGCCAGAAGAGACGTTAAGGTCCTTTCCTCACGGGAACACTCTGGGACCTGCTCTTGGTCTGTCTCTGGTTCAGTCATCCCTCTGACTGAGCAGGGTCCAGAAGGCAAGGCGTTACCTGTATTCTGAGCACTTTGACTGCGGGTGATAACAGCTATGTAGGTCGTCTCACTGGGGATTACCAAAGTCCCATCAGATGGCGCGGATGTGGGTACTACCTCCCCATGCACCCCCATTACCTCAGGAGCAGTTACCTTCCTCCGTGGCACTGGTCAGTTGCATGGCATCACCTTCTTCATCGTTCCCGTGCCTCTCCCAGTTTCCCTTAGTACTGTTGCGAGCTCCTGTTAGGGGTTCTTCAGCCAGATCACCCCACAGTGTGAGGTGGCTGAGTACTCCTTTACCTTCAGACACATCATTATCAGGTAAAGCATGCATATTTATATCACCATCATTAGCATCAACATTACCCTCAATATCAGATCGGGGAGAGGTGTCAGGGACATGATACGCAACCATCCTCACCAAATCAGTTCCCAACAAAACGTGTGCGGACAAGCTTTAGGACAACCCCACTTCCTTCACCCTGCTTCCGGCACCCCAATATATATAAAAACCCGGGACAATGGCAAGGGACAGCGGACGCCCCCAATTCTGGTGACAGTCAGAATTTTTCCCAGAATAATCTCTTCAGAGGTCACAGTTCGAGGGGGTTCGTTCGACCCCGGTGTCCTTGAGGCCTATAGAGACATGGCTCCCCACGGTGACTTTCTGCCAATTTTTACAGGACCTCCCACCTGCGCCACCCACAAAAAGAACTGCTGCCTTAGGCCCTGAGGCCTTGGCTGGGGGTTCGTCTTCTGCTTCTCCGGACACGTAGCGCTGAGATGTCCAGTCCAATTGCAGAAATAACACTTGCGGGGATCGGATGTAGACCTGGCATTGGCAAAGGGGACGAGGCCTCCGGTGAGTCGGCTGGCAGGGGTACTGGGGTTGGTTGACGGCTTACCCCCTTTCCAGCTGGTGGTGACCAGCTTCCGCACCTCCGGTTTCCGGTTGTCTCGTAGGTGTCGTCGATCTGAGCTGCTTTGTCTGCATCTTGTGGCTCCCGGTCCAGCACGAACTCTCGCACCTCAGCCAAACAAAGATGTAGGAACTGGTCTTTTATCATCAGGTCCTTCAGCTGCTCAAAGGTGATCACTGACAGTCCTTGGATCCACTGGTCAAAGTGGGTTCTGAGTCCATGAACCACATCACTGTAGTTGTCGAGTGTGCCACATTGGCGGTGCCGAAACTTTTTACGGGAAACCTCAGAAGTCAGTTGGTACTTCTTTATCAGGGCTTGCTTGATGGCCTCATAGTCTCCATCTTGGTCTTAAGGGAGAGAAGCAAACACCTCCAGAGTATTTCCTTTGAGCCCTGGGGTTAAATATCGGGCCCTTTGGTCATCAGGCAGCTGGTAGTGTCTGCAGACTTTTTCAAATCCCCGCAGAAAAATGTCCAAGACCCCGTCCTTTTCCATCATGTTAGCACAGAAAAACAAAGAGAAGGGGAGGGAGTAACTGCTATACACACAGTATTGTCTCAGTCAGCACTATTAAACACCGAGTTCGTTCTCCAAAACTTTTTGCGCAGGGTCCTTACATGAACCGTGCAAGTTTTTAGTGAGAGGAATGATTGCTCAAACCAGATCACTAATGCTTTATGATCCCACTGCTCTGCCACCAATATGTCAGGGATTTACTATTCTATCTCACTCTCAGTTCCAGTTCGAAACTTGCAACTCTCTGGCAACCCCTTACCCTCAGGTCAATCAGGGAACTGCACCTAGGATAAGTAGTCACCAAAAAGGTTGCGTTGCACTGGCAGTGAGGGCGGTATGTATATCGCCAGTCTCAGACTGGAAATACACACATAACTCCATTCCGTCACTGCCAGGGTCTCCCAAATCCCCCAGAACACTTTGCTGCCACCAGCTCCTCGTTTGACATTTCAACCAATATCGGATGAGAAGCCCACCCACAAGATAGCGTAGTTTAGAGTGGAGGACGTGGCGGTTCATTCATAGAGCAAGGAAAACAAAACTAGAAAAGTTTATAGATTTTCTCCAGAAAATATAGGCAGTGTTTACAAAAATACAGAAGATATTACAAAAGGAGACAAAATATGATATATACAACAGTTATAAATAAAAAAGGATTAAAATGAGAACTTACTACATCTCAGTCATTGATATGAGGTGTTGATGAGGGGAGGGGAGTTCCCAAGGACAAAGATTCAGTACACAGGATGGATGGTTAATAGCTGTCTTCCCCAGGTGTGAACAAACTACTGATTGAGCATCTGAGCTTTATACCTTTGCCCAAAACCAAGGGACTCCCCCTGTGCTGACCTCACTTGGTGGAATGGGCCCGCCCCTTTTGGAACGTTATTAAAAACTTCTAGTTGCCATGTTTCCGGCTGGGGAGCTTGCAGAGTGACAACAGGGTATCATATGTTCGGTTATGAATTTATCTTAATTTAGATAACAAACATCATATATTTACGTATTACTGGGAGCCATATACCCTTTTCTCAGTTTCTGGTGGACCCAGAAGTCACAAAATGCTACTGTATACAGCTTTAATTATGCTGATCCTGAAAATATAGGTTTCCTGTCTCTAGGCTTATTGTGTGTTATTAAATTCGATCTCAAATAAACAAAGGAACACGTGGCTGGAAAACATTACTTCCTGCCAGTAACTTCCTGCTTGAGCCCGGCAGACCATGATCTCACATTACACAAAGCTCATTTACCTGAAGAGAGTGGCGGGTGGACATTCCAACAGGGGAAGGAGGGAGGGGGGTTGGGCTGCAGGTATGGAAGGATGATTTGGTTATTTACACAATAACACATATTTTCCTGACACATATGTTTGCCACATTTACTACTGTAAATCTTTCACATGTTAGAGAATTCCATTTGTCTTTCCATGTTTAGGAACAGACAGGAAGTGAAATTTTCTAACCCTGACATAACAGTCACCTTAGGGATGTGATTGTATGCAGCAGGTTCAGGAACTGAGCCTGCTCCGTATCAGGCAGATATTGGATGTGATTCGTAGCCGGCATCTGCCTGTAACATCAGTGGTCAGAGCTCACTTTGATTGCTGTTGTTTTAAGTATTTAAGTGCCCTTGTCAGTCACTGACAGCGGCATTTAGATGGCACGATGGCCGGTGCCTGCACTCACCTGCACCCATCAGCCTCCTGTGAAACAGTTGTGGGTTGCTGATGGGTTGTTATGTATTGCTGCCATGTTAGTCGTTCAGTGAAGCCTAGCCTGACGTTGGGCTCCCTGGACGATGTCACAGTCACAATGCCAAGACATTGATACAGCACGCTCGCTTTGTAGTTAGCGGTGACTGTAATGTCTCCCTCCTGAAACCGATCCCATCACAGGAAGTGACTGGCGGAAGGGAGAATAAAGCTTAATTTTCTCCCTGCAGCCAACGCTTTCCCATTAAGTCAGCTAACCAGGCTTTAAACCCCATTTACCTGTCGATTAACCACATATCTGCAGCTGATAAACAGCGTTTCTCAAGATTCGGATATGTGTTCATTCCCCTATTATCTGCATATACAGTATTTCATGTTCATTCCCCACCTATAAAGCACAGGGAATATAATATACACCTGTTTATATGGGATATACTGTATGTTTATCCCTCTATTATCTGCATATATTTCATGTTTATTCCCCACCTATAAAGCTCAGGGAGTATAATATACACCTGTTTATATGGGATATGTGTTCACTCCTCTATTATCTACATATATTTCATGTTCATTCACTACCTTTAAAGGACAGGGAATATAATATACACCTGTTATATGGGATATGTGTTCATTACTCTAATATCTACATATATTTCAAGTTCATTCCATGGCTAAGTACACATTAGCGTTCGGGGGATTTGCAGAGGGCTGGTTTCCTCCTCAGTTACGCTCTACGTCTACTTCCGCATTCTTCTGCATGCATCCGGCGTACCTATCTTTAACACTGAGAACGCAGGACATGCGGATGTGTGTGGAGCGCCCCCAAGGGCAGCGGGAAATACTCGGTACCAGGCCGCTTCTTAAAGGGGCAGTGTCACAGTGGCGGTGACCCGGTCCGTGGCCCTGAGCGCCCAATAAAAAGGGGGTATATTTACAAGGAATGAAAATTAAAGAGTTTTTGTGATGAGTTTGTGACGCCACCCGTGCTATCTGATCAGTAGTGACCAACACTGCACTGCAGATCCGCTGGTACTGATGGTGAAGCAGCAGAGTTGGTAAAGCTCCCCACAGGTGGAGCTTTGTCCCAGGGCAGGCGAAAGATGTTTAGGAAGATGGCGATATAGTATTTAGCAAGAGATGTAGCAGTGCTGAGAAGGTGTTAGGGCTGGCGGAACGCACCAAATAATAAAATAATAATAAGTTGCGTTCGCAGCACGGGGTCAACCATGCAGAGGTGGTAAACTGTTGCTTAGCAATGGCGGATGTATATAGCGGTATACAATAGGTCACACGCGTCACAGAGCCGCTGTACCGCGGAACATAAATGCAGGAGCCTGTTAAAACACACAGCACTCGGCAAGAGAGCGCTCAGTAAATGGTCACAGAACTCAGCCGCAAGGACACGAGGTCTGAGTCCCTCTAGACCTAATGGGCGTGCGGCATCGCACCTGCAGACGCCCCTAATGGACGCTGACCACCGAGGAGTGCAGACTATGTGCACCGTGGCGTACAGACAAAGCCTCCGGTGAATGCTGATGGCAGTCTCTGACTCGGCCTCTACCTGGACCTCAGCCTGGGCACTAGCAAGCTAGGCTACACAACACATGCGTACCAAGGGTAGGGGTTTCATAATGAGTCATTCACCAGAGTCATTCATACATGCATACAACACTCACTCCACATGGTCTAATCTTTTTCTATATTAGCGCATGGCCGAGCGGCCATGTGAACCTTTTATAGCAGTGTACTTCCGGGACCTTCCTGACCCTCCTGATGGTCCAATCCGAGCTGGAGAAGGACCTGAGCATGTGACCTCCGATCTCCAATGAGAGATCGTCCCACGGGCATGCTCAGTGGACCGAAAGGAGGACTTAGTCCCTGGAGTAGCTCGCTGCTGACCAGCATGCGTTGCTATAGCTGGACCAGAGGTGGCAGCAGCAACCAAACCCACAGAGCTGGTCTGAGCAGAGCGCCGGGATCGACGAGTCTGCTGAGCAGCCTCCTCTGCGGCCGGAGAGGAATGGGAGACTGCTGAATGCAAGGCTCGGGATTCCTGCTGTGCAGCGACAGGAACCCGATGCCTAATATTACCCCCCCTCCTAAGGCCCCCTCCCCTCTGAGCCTCGCTACGCTCAAATGCCACAATGAGAAGCGGAGCGCGGATGTTCTCCACTGGCTTCCAGGTCCGAGCTTGATGTCCCGGTAGATGGCTCTGAAAACCGGGACATGTGAACGGGCTTAAGGAGGGACATGTGGAAGGTGTCAGTGACACCCAGGTGTGGAGGAAGGGCTAGACGATAGACCACAGGGTTAACCTGCTCAAGGGCCTTGAAGGGACCAATAAAGCGAGGTGCAAACTTAAAGGACTCGACCCGCAGCCTGATATTACGGGTGGAGAGCCACACTAGGTCGCCAGGAGCAAAGGTCGGAGCGGGGTGCCGGTGAGCATCAGCGGAAACCCTCATTCTCTCCTTGGAGGCCTGGATGGCATCCTGTGTGCGGTCCCAAATGTCACGTGCCTCCACCGCCCAGTCTGCCACCCTAGAGTCGGTGGAAGACACGGGCATGGGCACAGGAACATGTGGATGCTGGCCGTAATTAAGGAGAAATGGGATTTGTCCGGAGTAATCGGCTACGGTGTTGTTCTGCGCAAACTCTGCCCATGGTAGCAAGGACGCCCAGTCTTCCTGCCTGGCCGAAACAAAATGCCGCAGGTACGTAACCAGAGTCTGGTTGGCCCTCTCTACCAACCCATTCGTCTCTGGATGGTAAGCTGAAGAGAGATTCAGCTCAATACTGAGTAGCCGGCAAAGCTCTCTCCAGAACCGAGATGCAAACTGGGGACCCCGAACGCTGACAATTTTGTCTGGCATACCATGTAAGCGGAAGACATGTTTTATAAACAACACCGCCAAGGCCGGTGCAGACGGCACCCGAGGGAGAAGTACTAGGTGCACTATTTTGGAGAAATGGTCAGTGACTACCCAGATGACGGTGCACCGCGAGACTTGGGTAAGCCCACCACGAAGTCCATTCCGACCATTTCCCAGGGCCTGTCTGCCACCGGCAGTGGGTAAAGTAATCTAGCAGGCCTTTGCCGAGGAGACTGGTTCCTGGCGCAGGAGACACAAGCCCGAATGTAGTCTCTGACGTCACGGGCCATATGCAGCCACCAGTACGTCCTCGTCAGAAGCAAGATGTCCTCTTGGTCCCAAAATGTCCATCCACCCTGGACGAATGAGCCCAAGAGAGAACCTCCGGTCACAAATTAGATGGAACAAAAGTCTTGCCCGGGGGCACAGTCTATAGCGAAACCAGGGCCACAGTCCTCAGGCTCTCTGGAGGGACAATTAACCAAGGCTCCTCCTCAGATGACACTACGGAGTGGGAGAGAGCGTCGGCCCGAATGTTCTTCTCCCCAGAGAGAAAATGGAGGGTGAAATGGAACCAGGAGAAGTTTGTAAATAAACTAAATTTTTGTGGTCAGTGTAACCTTGGAAGGGACAGCGAGCCCCCTCCAGGATGTGTCTCCATTCAGAAAAGGCCAACTTCATGGCTAGTAACTCCCTGTCCCCAATGGAATAGTTCCTCTCCGCCGGTGAGAAGGTCTTGGAAAAGAAGCAAGGATGCTTCCGACCTTGAGCATCCTTTTGGAACAGGACTGCTACAGCACCGACAGACGAGGCATCCACCTCTAAAATAAATGGCTTATCCACATTGGGGCGATGTAAAATGGGAGCGCTAGCGAAATGAGACTTGATGGAGAGGAAGGCCTTGGAGACCTCCTCTGACCACAATTTAGGATTCGCTCCCTTCTTGGTGAGGGCAACCAAGGAAGCTACCAAAGTCGAGAAGTGCAGGATGAATTGGCGGTAGTAGTTAATAAAACCCATAAAGCGCTGCACCGCTTTGAGGGAGTGAGGCTCCTGCCAATCCATCACTGCCTGTAGTTTGGCAGGATCCATGGCCAATCCTTGGGCCGAGATGATATAGCCCAGGAAAGGCAAGGACTCCTGCTCAAACACACACTTCTCCAACTTAGCATAGAGGGAGTTTGCCCATAGGAGATCAAAGACTTTGCAAACATCCTTCCGGTGGGAGTCTATATCTGGAGAGTAGATGAGGATGTCATCCAGATAGACTACAACCAAGGTGGTGAGCTGTTAAATATTAATAATCCGTTAATTTCTTATAAGACTCAGTTCTGTAGAATGCTTTAGCTTACATGACATAGGCTATTTTTAAGCTTGGCTCATGGTAGAAAGACAGCTCCATATATGTAGAGACCACGTGCTTTAGGAGACGTATATAATTCATGGCTAACTGTAGAGGTCGCTCTTCTTCTTCCCTCACCATCATGAGACACAGACGCAAGATGACATAACTCAACAGCTGGTATGTTACTTTAGTACGAAGAAGCCGAACTGAGAGACAGACGCCATTTGCCATGTGGGATCTCAGAGTATGAACTATGGACAATTTCTCTTTCACCTATTTTTATTCACCTGTTTTTCTGTAATAACCTTTCTTTGATGGAAGAATCCAAATAAACCACTATATTTTTATCTGGTAACTAGTCCTGAGTATTTTACAGGATATGCATTATTTTACATTGGAGAGCCAGCCAGATCTGAATTTTTGTACTTTTTTGCGGATTTCCCTCAACTTGCCCACACGGGGGATTGGACTTTGCTAACGTCAAATCATATGTGCAAGTTATCGGGAATTCCACTACTTACAAGAATCACATAGAACCTAGAAGTAAGAATTACCAGATAGATTGAGAAGTACTACAAGTGCCAAAAGTACCAGACGTAAGCCAGACGTGTAAAGACAGGAACCCAGCGTTGTCCATCAAAGGGAACAAGCTGAGACATTTCAAGGTAAGATAAAATGGATGTCATTAATTGTCTTGCTAAGCAGAGTAAATTGAAATTTAAGTCTGTAGACAATTCTAATTCAGAAGTTTTATGGTTAAGTTTATATGCCGAGTGTGAACTCGAGAATCAGAGGTTAGATTCTAAGTTTTTCAATAGAGAAAGAGAGAGATTAAAAAATATTCTACAGATGGTAGATATATTTCATAGATCTGTGTCAGAGAAATCCAAAAATGATTGTTGTGATGTTCTCGAGATTGGCTGTAAAGTTAGGGAGATTGACTGTAATCAAGTGTCTGTAGCAGCCATTGAAGGTGACCTTGCAGACGTGGAACAAGATGGAGAAGTAGGAGGAGACTTCAGAACTGACGTAGAGGACGTACAAGGGAAAGACGTACCACTAAAAATAGAAGACTCACAGGCCCAAATCCGAAGTAGCGTGAGGAAGAATTTGATAAAAATATGCCAAATAATTCCTGCTTATGACAACAAAATAGATGTTTGTAGAAACTCTGAGATTTATGAAAGTTGTTCTGATAAATTTGATTTATCTAACGAGGAGAAGAATCAGTTGTTCAAAATGTGGATCCCTGTAAATTTTGCTAGGAGATTGTCTTTAAAGTTATCTGGTGAAACACATGAGAATTTAACTGATAAAGACAGATTAAAAATTCTCATTTTTTGTTCATCAAATGAAAATCATCCAGATATTGATATTCTTCAAAAATTAAGAATTGGTCGGAAGGAATGTATTTTTACGTTCATGTCCATATATGAACGTTTGTACAAAATGCTGAGTGAGAATGTCAAAACACCGTCCCTCATAAGGAGTTTTGTAAGCAAATTTTGGTTTCTAAATCCTGCATCTCGTGTTATTGCGTCACAAAAAGATTCTTTGTTTGAATGTGCGCAATCCCTTGATTTTGCCAGAAAACACGAGAATCGTGAGAGGAAAGTAAATTGTGCTAATTTTGTAAAGACAGGCAGAGTAAAATCTTATCAGAAGCCTGTATTAGCAAAGCCTTCTAAAATGAGATTTCCCCAAAATCAAATCTACGAAGAAAGAAAAAGAAAATCACATGTTTGTTATAAGCCATATGGAATGATGCAAAAGAACACCGAAAAGACACAAATTGAATTAAGAAAAATGATGAGTTTTGATCTTCTTTCTGTAACAAAGATGGCCGAATTTAACAGACAGAAACAGGTGGTGAGTGACATCATGGCCTGTAAACTGAATACTCTGCTCCAAGAATCTATCAGCTTTAAAATGGCAAGAACCTTTCAGGATATTTTTTGCAGAGAAATAAGTATGGGTGTAGGAATTGGTTAGAAAAAGTAATATATATATTGTGTAACAGTGTTATACAATTAGTGAGTTATATGTAATTATTTTATAGAGTATAATCCTGTAGTTTTATAGTTTGTGGATATATACATAGTCATACAGTACATATAGAGTGTTTGTAGAAGTAGAAATAGTAGAACTGTATTTTTTAATGAAAATTAAAATCTACATCAGTAATAATATTTAGAATATGAATATGATATTAACCTTATTTTTTATGTTTCCTTAGAATTTTCATTTCAAAGCAGGACTTAATCGAGAAAAATTCTCTTCCAAGGATTTATGCCTTTATTTACACAGGATGTTGCAATAATTGCATGATTATATATCTAACCCTTAAAAGGAAATAACTAATTGCTTTTTAAAATGTTCTGGGTGTGTGCTTTACTGCATGGTTTGAATGACAACCACAGCAGGGGAATTTGAACCTTGTTCTAATAATAAGTATACCAGACCAGTATACTATGTCCCTGTTCCATAGGGAAAGAATTTTCAAGGGGGTCTCAACTTTTGCAAACCAATGGAATTTTTTTTCCAGGCCTAAATGTCAAGTATAGCTATACAACATATATTTATGTCATGTGGAGGAATATTCAAAGAAATATTAAGACTAAATTGAAATAGTTTACAATGCATTGATAATTAGGATAATTTGGGTTAAAATACGTGTATTCATCACACCTTCGTATGTGAGGTATTTGGTTTAAAGTTAATATGTGACACAGTCTGAGTGACAGTGACTGAGTGTATGAGCAGCTGCTGAGCGAGTAATGTGATACGTTTGTATGAGGCCTCAGGATTCTGAATGAGGAAAGAAAAAAAAAACCCCAAAGCTTTTATCTTTAGGAGAAATATGCAGATCAGATAAATTATTAGAATGTTAGGATATATAATGAAATATTATCTATACAACATATATTTCTATATTTCTATAGTAATTATTATTTCTTGATTTAGTTAATAGTGGATAAGTGCAAAGTGCAATCGCACATCAAAATGGTTTATGCAAATTAATTTTTCCAAAGGATAATTTTATGATATTCAAATTAATTTTAATGGTTACACATCTTCAGACAAATAATGGTATAAGCAAGTATAATATTTACACAATTTATAAATTAATTATTTTTAATTTTGGTTTTGATAAATGAATTATTTCATGAAACAATATTTTTTGGTATTAAGGGGGAAAATATGTTTTTTATGCTGACTACATCATCACATTTGATTAATACTTCTTCTTCACACATTTTAATAGGAAAAAATATTAATAAGGTGCAATGGTATAAGTATTGGGTATAATAACAAGTATTATAAAGAGTCATTTCTTTACACTAAGAGGAATTATATGCAAAGTTGCATAATTTGAATATTTTGATAACACAAGTTTATGACCATTATGAAATAATCCAGATCATGGAAATATTAAGGGTATATGTTACTGAAGACATAACTACTCTGCATCAACATAAAGGCCTTATTCTTATTTTTATTTTTATTCTTATTTTTCATTATTTTTAATTCTTTCACCAATATTTAGTAAAGTAATATCTACTGAGAATATTGCTTCATTAAATATAGCAATTATATGGTTCTATTACTAAGGAAAATGTTTCACTTCTGAGTTATATGCAACAATTCTTTTATTCATTCATTCGCTCACTCATATATTCTTATTTTGGTTCATGGCTTTACATTCCTACATATTATTAGTATAATGAATATATTCCTTATTAATAAAGATGATAACACTGGTTACATAAAACACAGTGACACCTATGGGTTGAAAAAGGTAATTACACCTATGACATAAAAAAAGTTCTATCACATGAAAAATGCGGATAATAATGTATTATCGTTTATTATTTCAAATATTGAAATCCATATATGGTACAAATTCTGATAATAATTATATGGATATTACTGATTGCTATGGTACGCTGTGATATTATGGGATAGGGAAATTACCAGATTTGGTATAGGATAGGGAATGAAGACTTCAAGCAAGATACTGAAATTATGTTAATAAAGACTTTTCACATTTCTAAACTTCATTGATTTTTATCAGTTGCAAGAAGAAGAATGCCGCGATCCAGAAGTCCCAGAAGGTAACAAAGCTATGATTACTGAGTAATAGACTGTGTTAATTACAAATGCAGTATCCACCACTGACAGTCACAAGTGCAGTATCCACCACTGACAGTCACGATTAAAGTGTCTAACCTGACAACCAGAGGACGATGATCCTATGATGCTGAGAAGAACTGTGTTATCACGTTCTTATCAAGTTCCAGAGGTTTTCAATCACCTGAAAAGCTTCGATGAAAGCTGGTGAACAATGAAGGTAATTAACCCTGACATATGTCCTGTGCATTAGGACAAGGACTGGTTATGGTGCTATGTTTAGCAAGGAAGAGTCATTTTAACCCTTGCTTTGCTGACCAAAGACGTCACACCTGTTCAAAGACCAGTGCCGATGGAGGATTCCAGAATATCCAAGGCGAGCCAATGTAAGCCCAGGTTTTTAAAGATGACACTGCACAGATATTAAAGCTGCATTTCATCTATAGACTTTGTTTTCGTATTAACATTTGAAATTATGGACTTTGATTTGATACACAACACAATTTCTATATGCTATAGAAAAACTGTATTTTTAAAAGAACCAAGAAGAAGACAGAAGACATCAAAATGAAGACCAGATGACATCAGATGATGATGACTGGACCTGAGATGCTTCAATTTAGACTTAGGGAAGTATAATTATACATATTTTATATGAATATTGTTCACGGCTTACCATAACATGAATTCACATCAATTATGTCATTGAGTACTTATAACGGTAATCTAATATTATTATTATTATTATTATTATTATTGATATTAAATTATTTTGTCAAAGAAGAAGAAAAGAAGAAAAAAGATCGTTATATTTGAGGGTTCCAATTAATGTCTGTCTCCCTCAAAAGGGGGAATTGTTAAATATTAATAATCCGTTAATTTCTTATAAGACTCAGTTCTGTAGAATGCTTTAGCTTACATGACATAGGCTATTTTTAAGCTTGGCTCATGGTAGAAAGACAGCTCCATATATGTAGAGACCACGTGCTTTAGGAGACGTATATAATTCATGGCTAACTGTAGAGGTCGCTCTTCTTCTTCCCTCACCATCATGAGACACAGACGCAAGATGACATAACTCAACAGCTGGTATGTTACTTTAGTACGAAGAAGCCGAACTGAGAGACAGACGCCATTTGCCATGTGGGATCTCAGAGTATGAACTATGGACAATTTCTCTTTCACCTATTTTTATTCACCTGTTTTTCTGTAATAACCTTTCTTTGATGGAAGAATCCAAATAAACCACTATATTTTTATCTGGTAACTAGTCCTGAGTATTTTACAGGATATGCATTATTTTACATGAGCATATCCCGGAAGATGTCTTGGAAGACAGCAGGAGCATTACAGAGCCCAAAAGGGCATCACCAGGCATTCATAATGCCCGTCCCTGGTGTTAAAGGCTGTCTTCCATTCGTCTCCCTCACGGATGCGAATCAGGTTGTAAGCACCCCACAGATTCAGTTTAGTGAAGACCCTCGCTCCCTGCAAAGTATCAAAAAGCTCAGATATCAGGGGCAGAGGGTACTTGATCTTAACGGTGATGGCGTTAAGACCCTTGTAGTCAATGCATGGCCGTAGTTCTCCGTTTTTCTTCTGCACGAAGAAAAACCCGCCCCTGCAGGTGACACTGACTTCCTAATAAAGCCCCTTGCCAGATTCTCCCATATGTACTGAGACATAGCCTCCGTCTCCGGGAGAGAGAGAAAATAAACTCAACCCCGGGGAGGCTCAGCACCAGGCAACAGGTCAATAGGGCAGTCATAGGGGCGATGAGGCAGAAGGGTCTCCGCCACCCTCTTGGAGAACACGTCCGTATAGGACCAATAGTGCTTGGGAAGAGAGGAAAGATCTGCGGGCACCTCAGTAGTAGCAAGCTGAATGCACTCCCTCTGACATCTACCAACACAGGATTTACTCCATCCCAGAATTCTCCCTGAGGACCACTCTATATGAGGGGAGTGATACCGCAGCCACGGCATACCTAAGAGTACCTCATCAATTCCCTCGGGAATGACAAGCAGGGAGATGATCTCCTGATGGGAAGGAGACATGGATAATGTAAAAGGGATGGTCTGATGGGTTATCTGCGATGGTAGTGTCGACCCATTTATCACCGAATGGTCACAGGCTTGGCGAGCATAATTAGTGGAACTGCGTGCCGTCGGGCGTAGGTAGAAGACATGAGGTTGCCCTCCGCCCTGGAATCCACGCAAAGCTCTACCATATGGGTGGATGGGCTAATGTTAATAGTCTCCTTAAATGTCAGTTTAGAAGAAGGCGCCACTGCGTCTAGTGAACCTGCTCCTAAGGACACTAAACGAAGACGTTCTTCCAAACGCCGAGAACATCTGGAGGCGAGATGTCCTGACTGCCGGCAGATCTAACAAACCATGCGTGCACGAGCGGTGGGGGACTTAGAACCCCCTCACGACACCTCTATGGCCTCATGTGATACGGACGCCTGGCCAGGAGATTCCAGCAGGAGATTCCAGAGGTTCGGCAAAAGTGGGAGCCAGCCGAAACCTCCGCTTATACTGGGCTTGCTCCAACCCCCGCTCGTTAAAACGAAGGTCGATGCGAGTGGAGAATGCTATAAGCTCCTCCAGTGTGGCAGGAATCTCCCTGGTGGCCAAGGCATCCTTCACATGATCAGCCAATCCCCTCCAAAACACCGGAATGAGGACTTTATCCGGCCACTCCAACGCAGATGCTAGAGTCCGGAAGTGGACGGCAAAATGGCTGACCATGGACAAACCCTGTGTGGATGCCAGCAGTTGGAGTGCCATATCGTGGGTGACTCGAGGTCCCAAAAAAGACCTGTTTCAGAGTGCTCAGAAACTGCGGACCACTCTGCACCACACGATCGTCGCGCTCCCACAACGGCGTGGCCCAATCCAATGCCCTGTCCGACAAGAAGGATATTATGAATCCCATCTTGGCCTGCTCTGAGGGAAAACTGCTGCCAGGAGCTCAAAGTGTATTGCACACTGGCTCACGAATCCCCTACAAGACTGGCTATCACCAGAAAACTTATCTGGCAGCAGGAGATGGGATAATGCCGGAACAGGGATGGCAGTGGACAAAGCCGCTGCAGCCACGCTAGCAGCCCGAGCAGCGACTGCGGTAACATCCACGGCTGTGGTTGTGAGCTCAAGAGCCGCCAACCTACCCTCCAGCTGCTGAATGTACTGCTGCAGTCGCTGTTCATCTGCCATTACTAGCCAGACCCTGGCGCTAATATAATGTTAGGGCTGGCGGATCGCACCAAATAATATAATAATAATAAGGTGCGTTCGCAGCCCGGGGTCCACCGTGCAGAGATGGTAAACTGCTGCTTAGCAATAGCGGATGTACTGTATATAGCGGTATACAATAGGTCACATGCGGGTTAACGTCATCCGGTGTGAACAGGAGCGGACTCTGTTACGTCACAGAGCCGCTGTACCGCGGAACATAAATGCCGGAGCCTGTTAAAACACACAGCACTCGGCAAGAGAGCGCTCAGTAAATGGTCACAGAGCTCAGCCCCAAGGACACGAGGTCTGAGTCCCTCTAGACCTACTGAGCGTGCGGCGTCGCACCTGCGGACGCCTCTAATGGACGCTGACCACCGAGGAGTGCAGACTATGTGTACCGTGGCGTACAGACAAAGCCACCGGTGAATGCTGATGGCAGTCTCTGACTCGGCCTCTATCTGGACCTCAGCCTGGGCGATAGCAGGCTAGGCTGCACAACACATGCGTACCAAGGGTAGGGGTTTCATAATGAGTCATTCACCAGAGACATTCATAATTGCATACAACACTCACTCCACATGGTCTAATCTTTTTCTATATTAGCGCATGGCCAAGCGGCCATGCAAACCTTTTATAGCAGCGTCCTTCCGGGACCTTCCTGACCTTCCTGATGGTCCAAACTGAGCTAGAGAAGGACCTGAGCATGTGACCTCCGATCTCCAATGAAAGATCGTTGCATGGGCATGCTCAGTGGACCGAAAGGAGGACTTAGTCCCTGGAGTAGCTCGCTGCTGACCAGCATTCGTTGCTATAGCTGGACCAGAGGTGGCAGCAGCAACCAAACCCACAGAGCTGGTCTGAGCAGAGCGCTGGGATCGATGAGTCTGCTGTGCAGCCTCCTCTGCGGCTGGAGAGGAATGAGAGACTGCTGAATGCAAGGCTCGGGATTCCTGCTGTGCAGCGACGGGAACCCGATGCCTAACAGAAGGTGTTGCAGAAAGAATTCAAGGGACACAACAAAGTACAGTTTCCTTTACCTTTTATGGTGCTTTGTAGGTACAGTCCTGGGCTCAAATTGTATTTGGTACAGGGGTCGGTTAGCCTGGAAGCAATTTGGGAATCTCTCTATACAGGTGGTTGTGAGGTCTCCTTTCTAGCGCTATTCTGAAGTACTTGTGGTTGTGAACTCCACTCAAGTTCCTCTTTCTGTCAGTTACTTATGTAGAACTCCACTCGCATGACAGGCAGCTGTAGCCTCCTTTATGAACCACTCCTAAAGGCTTCTCTAACTCACATGTTGCTGCTGTTTCATCGAGTCTCAGTTGGGAACAGAGGGTCTGCAGCCTCTTGTCCTCTGGATTCTGCTATGGGACCTCTAGCATCCACTCCTGGATCTGGTTTCTGGCGCTTAAGCTTGGAGATGAGCTCTGCTATAGCACCAATCTCCAGCTTCTTTTCCCACATCCTCTCTCTTCCCTGTTCACACTCTAACTAACTTCCTCCCTCCTCCTGACCAGAGAGAGCAGCTACCCTCAAGTTGGGTTTAGAGCTCCCTCTGCTGGCCTGGAGAAGGAACTGTGTTGTATGTTGGAACTACCTGATAAAGAGATCCTTTCAATGCTTCCAGGCATAACATCACTCTCACTTAGAGGGACGTAAGGTCACTGTGGCAACCGTACTCCTGGGGGCTCCACATTCCCCCCTAGTGCAATTCAGTGCTCCCAGACTGAGGAAACATAAACAAACATATTAACAAATTAACAATTATAACCATTATAAGATTTCAAAAATGAAAAATTACAGAAACCATAGCTCAAAAATAGTCCTTGTGACGATTAGTCCATGTGTCATTGTCCATGGTCCACTCCAGAGCAAGTTGGTAACTATATACAAATAAAGTCCTGGCCACACATAGTCTTGTGGCCCAATTGTCCTTCAAAAACAAAATAAGGTTGCTCAAAAGTTCTTACAGAATCTCTGTAGGCTCATATGCTTGAAAGTTACGTATTTACATTTCATATTTACATATACTATTTGCATTTTAGTTCCTATACCTAGCTGGCATATCACCTTTTGTATTACAGGTAGATCTACGCAGCACATGTACCTTTAATGGCCAATTTGGTTTAGTGTGTCTGTTGGTAAACTGGGTAGTAGCCGTCTGCGACTTTTTAGACTCACTATGGGACTGACAGATTCACCGCTAGCAGGGGGCAGATTTTCGCGTTCCTCTGTTGATGTGGCATCTCTTACTGGAGTCGACGAGTCTTGAGTCTCTGCTACTTCAGGTGCAGGAGGCTGGATAAAGATTAGGGCAGGGACTAAGATGGCTTGATTCACTCTTGTCCAATTTGACTTGAACATGTCGAGTACAGTGCTGACATTTCCTTCTTCTTTCACTGGCTGAAGAATGTCCTTATCTCCAATCTTTTCCTTCAGTTGGTCAGGGCATGGTTTCAGATGATCCCTTGACACTGCTGCTGAGTTTTCTCCTCCATCCTTGCTGATAAGGCACACTTTGGTATTGTCAAAGTTTGAAGGCATGATGGTATATGGTTCAACTTCCCACTGATCATCAAGTTTGTGTACTCGTCTCTTTCTTTTGAGTACCTGTTCTCCAGGCGACAAGTGAACTGCAGGTGCATGCTGATTGTAGTTCCTTTCCTGCTTCTGTCTTGCTTGAGCTAGACTCTTCTATACACATTCTTGCACTCTGTGGCACTGCTGCTGCTGCTCTGTATCCCAGTCTACGTCTGGCGATGTTACCTCAGGTGTCAGGACTCCCATATCAATGGGTAACTTGACAGGCCTTGCTCCCATCAAGTAGGCTGGAGTACAGTTGGTGGAGTTTACAGGGATGTGATTGTAGAGATCTACCAGATCTGGCAACTTTTCTGGCCATAGGTTTCTGTCTTCCAAGGGCAAGGTCTTCAATAGGTCAATTACCACTTGGTTCATTTTCTCACACATGACATTTGTTTGTGGATGGTATGGCGTTGTCCAGATTTTCTTGCAGCCGTACAGATTACAGAACTCCTGGAACACTTCTGCTTCAAAGGCTGGACCTTGGTCCGTAAGCACTCGTTCAAGGTAACCGTGTGGTCGACAAAAGTGTGGCTGGAATGCCTTGGTTGCTGTCTTGGCTGTTTGATCCTTGACAGGCACAACTACCAGGAACCTTGAGTAGTGGTCCACGATGGTGAGGGCGTAGACATAGCCTGAATGGCTTGGGACTAGCTTCACATGATCTAAAGCAGGGGTCCCCAACCTTTTTTGCACCAGGGACCGGCTTCAAGCAAGACCATTCTTCCATGGCCCGGCAGGGCGAGAATGGAGGCGTGTCAGGGGCGGGGCTTTGGTCATAAGGGGGCAGGGCTATGGACAGGTTTAGTAGTCAGTGCATACTTATCATAATATAACATTTATAATGTGAATGAGACTCAACTCACCATAGGTTTTGAAGTGGGAGCACTGGGCTGGTTTCCATGTATCAGTGGGAGCACTGGGCTTGTTTTCCTCCAACAAGACGGTCCCATCTAGGGGTGATGGGAGACAGCATGGCTCTGCTCCAACCCTTGTATACATGGCTTCGCTCACACCCTTGCATGCATGACTCTGCTCCCACCCTTGTATACATGGCTCCACTCTCCCTCCCTTGTATACCTGGCTCTGCTTCCACTCTCCCTTCCTGTATACATGGCTCCACTCTCCCTCCCTTGTATATATGGCTCTGCTTCCACTCTCCCTCCCTTGTATATATGGCTCAGCTCCCACTCTCCCTCCCTTGTATATATGGCTCCGCTCCCATTCTCCCTCCCCTGTATATATGGCTCCGCTCCCACTCTCCCTCCCTAGTATATATGGCTCCGCTCCCATTCTCCCTCCCCTGTGTATATGGCTCCGCTCCCACTCTCCCTCCCTAGTATATATGGCTCTGCTCCCATTCTCCCTCCCCTGTGTATATGGCTCCGCTCCCACTCTCCCTCCCTAGTATATATGGCTCCGCTCCCACTCTCCCTCCCTAGTATATATGGCTCCGCTCCCATTCTCCCTCCCCTGTGTATATGGCTCCGCTCCCACTCTCCCTCCCTTGTATATATGGCTCCGCTCCCACTCTCCCTCCCTTGTATATATGGCTCCGCTCCCATTCTCCCTCCCCTGTGTATATGGCTCCGCTCCCACTCTCCCTCCCTTGTATATATGGCTCCGTTCCCACTCTCTCTCCCTTGTATATATGGCTCCGCTCCCACTCTCCCTCCTTTGTATATATGGCTCCGCTCCCACTCTCCCTCCCTTGTATATATGGCTCCGCTCCCATTCTCCCTCCTTTGTATATATGGCTCCGCTCCCACTCTCCCTCCCTTGTATATATGTAAATCAAAAGCCGCGGAGACACCATCACATGTTTCTCAACGCAAGCAATGACTAGCCAGGTCTTTCACCGGGAAGGAACAACCACGGGAAGGGCAGTCTCCAATGAAGGAAACCACCTATGCCAAAACATGGTATCCATCCACAGACAGCTGTTTCGGGGTATTGCCCCTCATCAGTGTGGAGTAGGAAACTGGCTAGTAGGAGCAATGCCTAGTAAAAGACTACGAAAATGAGGATGAGTGACCTCATGGAGATCAACATCCGACACTGCGGAGACACCATCACATGTTTCTCAACGCAGTGATTCTAGAGCAATGCCCCCATCCCTTATGGGAAATATGCAAAAACATGTAAATCAAAAGCCGCGGAGACACCATCACATGTTTCTCAACGCAAGCAATGACTAGCCAGGTCTTTCACCGGGAAGGAACAACCACGGGAAGGGCAGTCTCCAATGAAGGAAACCACCTATGCCAAAACATGGTATCCATCCACAGACAGCTGTTTCGGGGTATTGCCCCTCATCAGTGTGGAGTAGGAATCTGGCTAGTAGGAGCAATGCCTAGTAAAAGACTACGAAAATGAGGATGAGTGACCTCATGGAGATCAACATCCGACACTGCGGAGACACCATCACATGTTTCTCAACGCAGTGATTCTAGAGCAATGCCCCCATCCCTTATGGGAAATATGCAAAAACATGTAAATCAAAAGCCGCGGAGACACCATCACATGTTTCTCAACGCAAGCAATGACTAGCCAGGTCTTTCACCGGGAAGGAACAACCACGGGAAGGGCAGTCTCCAATGAAGGAAACCACCTATGCCAAAACATGGTATCCATCCACAGACAGCTAGGCATTGCTCCTACTAGCCAGTTTCCTACTCCACACTGATGAGGGACAATACCCCGAAACAGCTGTCTGTGGATGGATACCATGTTTTGGCATAGGTGGTTTCCTTCATTGGAGACTGCCCTTCCCGTGATTGTTCCTTCCCGGTGAAAGACCTGGCTAGTCATTGCTTGTGTTGAGAAACATGTGATGGTGTCTCCGCGGCTTTTGTTTTGCATATTTCCCATAAGGGATGGGGGCATTGCTCTAGAATCACTGCGTTGAGAAACATGTGATGGTGTCTCCACAGTGTCGGATGTTGATCTCCATGAGGTCACTCATCCTCATTTTCGTATTCTTTTACTAGGCATTGCTCCTACTAGCCAGTTTCCTACTCCACACTGATGAGGGGCAATACCCCGAAACAGCTGTCTGTGGATGGATACCATGTTTTGGCATAGGTGGTTTCCTTCATTGGAGACTGCCCTTCCCGTGGTTGTTCCTTCCCGGTGAAAGACCTGGCTAGTCATTGCTTGCGTTGAGAAACATGTGATGGTGTCTCCGCGGCTTTTGATTTACATGTTTTTGCATATTTCCCATAAGGGATGGGGGCATTGCTCTAGAATCACTGCGCTGAGAAACATGTGATGGTGTCTCCGCAGTGTCGGATGTTGATCTCCATGAGGTCACTCATCCTCATTTCCCTTGTATATATGGCTCCGCTCCCACTCTCCCTCCCTTGTATATATGGATCCGTTCCCACTCTCTCTCCCTTGTATATATGGCTCCGCTCCCACTCTCCCTCCTTTGTATATATGGCTCCGCTCCCACTCTCTCTCCCTTGTATATATGGCTCCGCTCCCACTCTCCCTCCTTTGTATATATGGCTCCGCTCCCACTCTCCCTCCTTTGTATATATGGCTCCGCTCCCACTCTCCCTCCCTTGTATATATGGCTCCGCTCCCACTCTCCCTCCCTTGTATATATGGCTCCGCTCCCATTCTCCCTCCCCTGTGTATATGGCTCTGCTCCCACTCTCCATCCCCTGTATATATGGCTCCGCTCCCACTCTCCCTCCCTTGTATATATGGCTCCGCTCCCATTCTCCCTCCCCTGTGTATATGGCTCCGCTCCCACTCTCCATCCCCTGTATATATGGCTCCGCTCCCATTCTCCCTCCCCTGTGTATATGGCTCTGCTCCCACTCTCCATCCCCTGTATATATGGCTCCACCCCACTCTCCCTCCCTTGTATATATGGCTCCGCTCCCATTCTCCCTCCCCTGTGTATATGGCTCCGCTCCCACTCTCCATCCCCTGTATATATGGCTCCGCTCCCATTCTCCCTCCCTTGTATATATGGCTCCGCTCCCTCTCCCTCCCCTGTATATATGGCTCCGCTCCCACTCTCCCTCCCTTGTATATATGGCTCCGTTCCCACGCTCTCTCCCTTGTATATATGGCTCCGTTCCCACTCTCTCTCCCTTGTATATATGGCTCCGCTCCCACTCTCCCTCCTTTGTACATATGGCTCCACTCCCACTCTCCCTCCCTTGTATATATGGCTCCGCTCCCATTCTCCCTCCTTTGTATATATGGCTCCGCTCCCACTCTCCCTCCCTTGTATATATGGCTCTGCTCCCACTCTCCCTCCCCAGTATATATGGCTCTGCTCCCATTCTCCCTCCCTTGTATATATGGCTCCGCTCCCATTCTCCCTCCCCTGCGTATATGGCTCCGCTCCCACTCTCTCACCCTTGTATATATGGCTCCGTTCCCACTCTCTCTCCCTTGTATATATGGCTCCGCTCCCACTCTCCCTCCTTTGTATATATGGCTCCGCTCCAACTCTCCCTCCCTTGTATATATGGCTCCGCTCCCATTTCCCTCCCCTGTGTATATGACTCCGCTCCCACTCTCCATCCCCTGTATATATGGCTCCGCTCCCATTCTCCCTCCCTTGTATATATGGCTCCGCTCCCATTCTCCCTCCCCTGTGTATATGGCTCTGCTCCCACTCTCTCTCCCTTATATTTATGGCTCCACTCGGCTCCCCCATCCTCCCCATCATACTTACCCTCACGTTGCTGAACTTCCTTCCCGTCGCTGCACGTCCCTGCATCTCGCGGTGCTTCAGCTTCTTCCTGTGCGGAGCGGTCACGTGCTACCGCTCATTACGGTCTATGAATATGGACGCCACGCCTATGGGAGATGAGTGGCGTCCATATTCATGACCTTAAATGAGCGGTAGCACGTGACCGCTCAGCGCTGGATGAAGCCGCCGCGGGATGCAGGGTGAGTATCAGCTGCTGCACCGCCCCCCGGCTCCCCTTCTGTCCGCGGACCGGCAAGGGCACTGCAACGGCCCGGTGCTGGGCCGCGGACCGGCGGTTGGGGACCCCTGATCTAAAGCTACCAACTCAAGCGGCTGTTTGGTGATTATTGGCTGTTACGGTCCTTCCTACACAGGTTGCATGACCCACACTCCCGCCAATAATTTTCAATGGCCTTCCTCATACCAGCCCAGTAGAATCTCTCCCGGAGTAGAGTCTCCAACTTCTTCTATCCGAAGTGTCCTGCTCCATCATGGTATGCTTCCAAGACCATTGACGCATCCCGCTTTGGGACTACCACATGCCAGACCAGCTTGTGAGTTTGGGCGTTAACACTCCTCAAACACAGCTTTCCCTCGTAGATGAACATCCTGCCCCTTTCCTTCCACAACTGTTGGGTCTCTTCAGGCGCATCTGGACCAGGGCGTGAGTCAGCTCGTGTCAGTAGCTCCTTTACCAGGTGGATTGCTGGGTTGCTATCCTGCGTTTCTGCCCACTCATGGTGAGGCAATGGGTTTAGCGTGGCCTCTTTCATGATGTAGCGCTTGTTTTTCACTCCTTGGGCACATTGGGCCGCAATTGGCAGGTTGAAAGGCTGGTATCTTGATTTCTTCGAGTGCTTCAGCATCTTCCCCATCTGGCAGGTTAGGCATTCTGGACAGCACATCAGCATTGGCATTCTTGTGCTCCGCTCGGTACTTGATGGTAAACTCGTAGTTGGACAGCCGGGCCATCCACCGCTGCTCCAGCGTATCTAGCTTTGCGGTTTCCAAGTGAGTCAGTGGGTTGTTGTCCGTGAAGATGGTAAAGTTGGCAGCAGCTAGGTAGTGTTTGAATCATTCAGTCACAGCCCAAACTATGGCGAGAAACTCCAGTTTAAATGAGCTGTAATTGTCAGGGTTCCTTTCAGTGGGACGAAGCTTTCTGCTGGCGTTGGAGATCACTCTTTGTTTGCCATTCTGTACCTGTGACAGTACTACTCCCAGTCCCACGTTGCTGGCATCAGTATAAAGGACAAATGGACAAATGGTTGGTCATAGTCTGGGTAGGCCAGAACTTCATCTTCTGTGAGAGCCAACTTCAATCGAGTGAAGGACCTTTCCAGTTACTCATTCCAGTCAAATGTAGGACTCTTCTTCTTAGCCTTCTTGGGCTGGCCCACGAGATTTTGCAGGGGTGCAGCTATTTCAGTAAAGCCCTTGATGTACTTTTGGTAGTAGCCTACCAACCTGAGGAATTGACGTATCTCATGGATGTTGCTTGGACTCTGTGTTGTGAGTTCATTTTCCCCTTCACCATTGAGGTCTGATGAACTCCCTCTTCTGGTGCAGGAAGGTAGTGAGGCTGATTACAAAGCACCTGAGCAGAATGATGATGACTGGGTGACTGGGATTGCTGACTGGATATAAGGCAGCCGACGCCCTTCTGCCTTGCGGGTGATTACTCTGAGGGATTCTTGGCGACCAGTCTGATTCCTGCTCCTCAAAAGCTAAGTTTTCTGCTCTACTTTTTGCATTTCTGTTTTGTTTTGTTTTGCCTTGTTTTTCTGGATTTCTGCCTTTCCCTGCTGGGTGAGCTGAATTCCTTTTTGCTCTGTCTTCAGATAATACCTGAGTACTGATATAGTGTTTTTGAAGCCTAGCGTCTTCAGGGCTTTTTTCCCTATCAGTCTGTTGGCTCTTGTATTTGAGAGGGTTTTGGCGGATTGCAGACAGCAGCTTTTCTATTCTGTCCTATTTAGTTAGCTTGGGCCCCATCATTTGCTCAGCCTATCTTTCTATCTGTGTGAGTGTTTTGTCATCTTGCTTCACCGTCATTATATGTTGGGGGCTGCCTATTGCTTTGGGGTCTGCTCTGGGGCAGTTTAGATTTCCCTTTCTGTCTTTAGGCTATGTAGTTCTCCGGCTGTGATCGAGGGGTCTAGGGCACCGTAGGAACCCCCCACGGCTACTGCTAGTTGTTGTTGTTAGGTTCAGGGGTCTGCAATCCGATAGCTGCCAACTTCTCTGGTTTTCTGGACTTAGCTAGTATTTCTGTTTTTGCCTCCTACGGTGACTCATTCATAACAGAATCACCCGCCATACCGCACATCCTAGGGTACTCAATAGCAGGAAAGAATTGTAAAAAAAAAAAAAAAAAAAAGTGTGTATATTTTTTCCTCTATATCTCTGAGGCCGTAGGGGGAATTTTTTTTTCTCTCAATGGAGATAAAGCAATTGTCTGATCGTCTGGAGCAGCTCGCTGCAGAAGTGCGGGGAATTTCCACCTATCTTGCTCATTCACATGCTGCTGAACCAAAGATCCCTACTCCTGATGTGTTTTTTGGGGATCGGTCTAAATTTTTGAATTTCAAAAATAATTGTAAATTATTTTTTGCCTTGAAGCCTAACTCGTCAGGGAGCTCCGCGCAGCAGGTTAAAATTGTCATCTCTTTGCTGCGTGGCGATCCCCAGGATTGGGCGTTTTCTTTGAAACCAGATGATCCTATTCTGACTAATGTGAACGCATTTTTTCAAGCCTTGGGGTTGTTGTATGATGAACCTAATGCTATTGATCAGGCTGAAAAGACCCTGTTGGCATTGAGCCAGGGTCGAGATTCTGCAGAACTGTACTGTCAAAAATTCCAAAAGTGGGCGGTCCTAACTACCTGGAATGATAATGCCTTGGCAGCTCTCTTTCGGAAGGGTTTGTCAGAAGCCGTAAAAGATACTATGGTGGGATTTCCTGTTCCCTCTGGTCTTGACGATTCTATGTCATTAGCCATTCAGGTTGAGCGGCGTTTACGTGAACGCAGGACTGCACGAGAGGTGTTGCCACCTGTTGAATAAGTATCTGAACCTATACAATGTGATAGAGTTTTGTCCAGGGAGCAACGTCAGGAGTTCAGAAGGCGTAATAAGCTGTGTTTTTTTTGTGGAGATGCCTCGCATATTATTTCTGTCTGTCCTAAACGAGAGAAACGTTTTGCACACACGTTTTCTGTGGGTGGTGTTCAACCTAAGTTTCTTCTGGCAATTACTCTGATCTTCTCTCTGTCCACATTTTCCACCAAGGCTTTTGTGGATTCGGAAGCAGCCCTGAATCTAATGGACTTGGATTTTGCTAAACGTTGTGGATTTCCGATGACACCTCTGCGGACGCCTATCCCTTTGAGGGGGATTGATGCTACTCCTTTGGCGAAAAATAAACCTCAGTTTTGGACCCAGGTGGCAATGCGGGTCGCCCCAGACCATCAAGAAAATTGCAGATTTTTGGAGTTGCATAATTTGCATGATACCATTGTTCTGGGGTTTCCCTGGTTGCAAATTCATAATCCAGTTTTGGATTGGAAATCTGTGTCTGTGGTGAGTTGGGGTTGTCGGTGTGCCCTTAGTGAGGCTCCGTTCTTTTCCACCTCTCCTCAGTCGCATGATGTTCCTGACTATTTGGCTGACTTTTATGATGTATTTAGTGAGAATGAGTCTGCGTCTTTGCCTCCTCATAGGAGTTATGACTGTGCAATTGAACTGAGCCCGGGGTGTAAATTTCCTAAGGGTCGGCTCTTCAATATATCTGTACCCGAGCACGAGGCTATGCTATCCTATATTAAGGAGGCGTTGGAGAAGGGTCATATTAGACCATCCTCTTCACCCTTAGGTGCCGGTTTTTTTTTCGTGGCCAAAAAGGATGGTTCATTAAGGCCTTGTATTGATTATCGTGCCCTCAACAAAATTACTATTAAATATCAGTATCCGTTACCCCTGATTTCGGATCTATTCTCCAGAGTTAAAGGTGCTTGCTGGTTTACCAAGCTTGACCTCAGGGGGGCGTATAATCTTATCCGCATTAAGCATGGGGATGAATGGAAGACGGCGTTTAATACTCCGGAGGGACATTTTGAGCACCTAGTGATGCCTTTTGGGCTCACTAATGCCCCTTCTGTCTTCCAGTGCTTCATGAACGACATTTTCCGAGACTTTGTGGATAAATTTTTGATTATCTATCTGGATGATATTTTGATCTTCTCCAAGAACTGGGATTCTCATGTGGAACATGTTCGGACTGTGTTCCGGATCTTGAGGGAGAATTCCCTGTATGTCAAAGGATCGAAATGCCTTTTTGGGGTACAGAGGATTTCATTTTTGGGATTTATTTTGTCTCCGTCAACTACTGAAATGGACCCGGCCAAGGTACAGGCCATTTATGATTGGGTTCAGCCCACTTCTTTGAAGGCCCTCCAGAAGTTTTTGGGTTTTGCTAATTTTTATCGGAAATTTATAGCAAAATTTTCTAGTATTGCCAAGCCATTGACTGATCTGACTAAAAAGGGTGCTGATGTGTTGAATTGGTCTCCGGAGGCTGTTTCTTCCTTTTAGGAGCTGAAGCGAAGATTCACTTCTGCCCCAGTTTTGCGGCAACCTGATGTCTCACTCCCGTTCCAGGTAGAGGTGGACGCTTCTGAGATTGGTGCAGGAGCTGTTTTGTCCCAAAAGGATCCTGTAACATCTAAAATGAATCCCTGTGCTTTCTTTTCCCGAAAGTTCTCTCCATCTGAACGTAACTATGATGTGGGGAATCGGGAACTGTTAGCCATGAAATGGGCATTTGAGGAGTGGAGACATTGGTTGGAGGGAGCTAAACACCAAGTCGTGGTCCTCACTGACCACAAGAATTTGATTTACCTGGAGTCGACCAAACGCTTGAACCCTAGACAGGCTAGGTGGGCCTTGTTTTTTACACGTTTTGATTTTGTGGTCTCTTTTCTTCCTGGCACTAAGAATGTCAAGGCAGACGCCCTCTCTAGGAGCTTCTTTGCTGATTCTCCTGTGGTGACCAAGCCTGCTACCATCTTAGGCAAAGGGGTAGTTCTTTCTGCCATCTCGCCCGATTTGAGACGTGCTCTGCAAGAGTTCTAGGAGGACAAACCTGAGCGTTGTCCCAGTGGAAAGTTGTATGTTCCTGACCAGTGGAAGAAGAGAGTGATGTCTGAAGTTCATTGCTCTGCATTGGCTGGTCATCCAGGTATTTTTGGTACTAGAGATCTGGTGAGTCGGTCTTTTTGGTGGCCCGCCTTGTCTCGTGATCTCAGGAATTTTGTGCAGTCCTGTGGGACTTGCTCCCAGTCTAAACCTTGTTCTCGCTCTAGTGGGTTGTTGATGCCTTTGCCGGTCCCCAGGAGGCCATGGACCCATATTTCAATGGATTTCATCTCTGATATGCCTGTCTCTCAGAGAATGACTGTTATTTGGGTGATTTGTGATAGGTTCTCTAAGATGGTTCATCTTGAACCACTCCTTAAGTTGCCGTCTTCCTCTGAGTTGGTGCCCCTGTTTTTGCAACAGGTGGTTCGCTTGCACGGGATTCCTGAGAACATTGTATCTGACAGAGGAGTTCAATTTGTGTCTAGATTTTGGAGGACTTTCTGTTCCAAGCTGGGAATTCAGTTGTCCTTCTCCTCTGCGTTTCACCCTCAGACCAATGGGCAGACGGAGAGAACAAACCAGACCTTGGAGTCGTATTTGAGATGTTTTATTTCCGCTGATCAGGATGATTGGGTTTCATTTTTGCCCTTGGCCGAATTTGCTTTAAATAATAGAGCTAGTTCTGCCACTTTGATGTCACCTTTTTTTGTAACTTTGGGTTTCATCCTCGATTTTCTTCAGGGCAGGTGGAGCCTTCTGCCTGCCCAGGTGTTGACACTGTGGTGGAGAGAATGCACCAGATCTGGGACCAAGTGGTGGATAAGTTATCTCTCTCCCAGGAAAAGGCCCAGCGGTTTTCCAACCGACATAGGACCATTGGTCCCCAGTTTAAGGTTGGTGATATGGTTTGGTTATCATCAAAAAATATCGCTATGAAGGTGGCTTCTCCTAAGTTTAAGCCTAGATTTATTGGACCTTACAAGATTTTGGAGATTATTAATCCGGTCTCTTTTCGTTTGGCTCTTCCTGTCACATTTAAAATTCATAATGTGTTTCATAAGTCCTTGTTGAAGAGGTTTGTTGAACCAGTTGTTCCTGGGGTGGCACCTCCGGACCCTGTATTAGTTGAAGGTAACATGGAATATGAGGTAAAGAAGATACTGAATTCCCGTCTGGCTAGACGGAGACTCCAGTATTTGGTTAAGTGGAAGGGTTATGGTCAGGAGGATAATTCCTGGGTCTCTGCCTCTGATATTCATGCCAAAAGATTGGTGCGTGCCTTTCATCGGGCTCACCCTGATCGCCCTGGTGGCGTGGATGAGGGTTCGGTGACCCCTCCTCAAGGGGGAGGTACTGTTGTGAGTTCATTTTCCCCTTCACCATTGAGGTCTGATGAGCTCCCTCTTCTGGTGAAGGAAGGTAGTGAGGCTGATTAGAAAGCACCTGAGCAGAATGATGATGACTGGGTGACTGGGATTGCTGACTGGATATAAGGCAGCCGACGCCCTTCTGCCTTGCGGGTGATTATTCTGAGGGATTCTTGGAGACCAGTCTGATTCCTGCTCCTCAAAAGCTAAGTTTTCTGCTCTACATTTTGCATTTCTGTTTTGGTTTTGTTTTGCCTTGTTTTTATGGATTTCTGCCTTTCCCTGCTGGGTGAGCTGAATTCCTTTTTGCTCTGTCTTCAGATAATACCTGAGTACTGATATAGTCTTTTTGAATCCTAGCGTCTTCAGGGCTTTCTTCCCTATCAGTCTGTTGGCTCTTGTTTTTGAGAGGGTTTTGGCGGATTGCAGACAGCAGCTTTTCTATTCTGTCCTATTTAGTTAGCTTGGGCCCCATCATTTGCTCAGCCTATCTTTCTATCTGTGTGAGTGTTTTTTCATCTTGCTTCACCGTCATTATATGTTGGGGGCTGCCTATTGCTTTGGGGTCTGCTCTGGGGCAGTTTAGATTTCCCTTTCAGTCTTTAGGCTATGTAGTTCTCCGGCTGTGATCGAGGGGTCTAGGGCACCGTAGGAACTCCCCACGGCTACTGCTAGTTGTTGTTAGGTTCAGGGGGCTGCAATCCGATAGCTGCCAACTTCTCTGGTTTTCTGGACTTAGCTAGTATTTCTGTTTTTGCCTCCTACGGTGACTCATTCATAACACCTCTGCCTGTCCCGAATTACAGTGACTTTGTAGGGGTCCGGGGCCACACCTTCCGCACTCACTACATGGCCCAGGAATTGCACCTTAGGCTTCAGGAGGTGGCATTTGGATGGTTTTACTTTCAGACCAATGTTGGACAGGGCTTCAAACACTTCACCAAGGTGCTCCAAATGGTCTTCATAAGTCTTGGAGAAGACAAGGACGTCATCAAGGTACAACAGAACTGTCTCGAAGTTCTTGTGTCCAAGACAGCACTCCATCAACCTCTGCAATGTTGCTAGCGCGTTGCAAAGCCCAAATGGCATGTAGTTGAATTTTGAGAGGCCCATTGGTGTTGCGAAGGCAGTCTTCTCTTTTTCTGCCTCTGCCACGGGAACCTGCCCATACCCAGTAGTGAGATCCAAGGTAGAGAAATAGTTAGCTGTCCTCCATGCAGCTAGTGATTCCTCTATCCTAAGTAACGAATAGGCGTCCTTGTAGGTAATGCTGTTAATTTTTCTGAAATCAACACACATCCTCATTGTACCATCTTTCTTTCTTACAAGGACTAGCGGAGCTGCCCAGGGGCTATAACTGTCTCTGATCACCCCAGCCTCCTTCATCTCTTGTAACATAATCTTAGCACATTGATAGTGAGCTGGGGGTACAGGCCGATACCTCTCTTTAATGGGTGGATGATTCCCAGTGGGGATATGATGTTGAAACCTTTTTGCTAGGAACAGCGGAACGCACTAAATAAAAATAAATAATAAAGTGCGTTCGCCGCCCTTGGTCCACCGTGCAGTAGGTGTTACACCGCTGATAGGTAATGGCAGACGCACAATATGGTGGTATATCGCGCACGGGTTGAACGTCACCCGAGTGCTGTAAGCACTCTCTGTTTGCTCACAGAGATATCAGCAGAGGTAAACACAAAAGGCTGAGCCTGTTAGTGTCACAGGACTCAGGTAAATGCACACACGGTATCTGGTCACAGGAGCAGGACCCAAGACAGAGGAGCTGTGTCCGTCTAGACCTACCGTGCGTGCGGCGTCACTACTGCGGACGCCAAAGATGGCTGCAACTGCAGCGCAGCGTAGAACACTGCCGCTAGTCGACAAAAAGCAAGTAAGCAATGTCGGACGCTAGCATTGTGGATGATGCTGTAGTGGCTTGAGGCTTGCCACGCGCTGGCGCTGACTCTAATCTAAGTCCCTGTACACATTCGTAATATCAAAGGAAGGGGATCTTAATGAGTCATTTGCAGGTTCATACATCCATCATCATTCACACAGTAGCAACTAGAGACTATACTAGCGCATGGCCGAATGGTCATGCGTGCTTTTTATAGCCGAGACCTTTCGGAAGCTTCCGGATCTCCGAGTTGGACCAATGAGATCTGGAGCAGGACCTGGGCACATGACTCCCGATCTTCAATGGGAGATCGTCTCGTGAGCATGCCCAGTAGGAGAACAGAGGGACTTAGTCTCTGGAGCGATCTGCTGCAAAGCAATCTCCTCTGCGGTAGATAGACAGCAGGAGACCGCAGAATGTGAGGCTCTGGATTCCTGCAGAGCAGATGCAGAAACCTGACGCCTAACATTTTTATCTGCCCAAAGTCTAAAGGGTGTTTGCTGAATACCTGTTCAAACTCTTGGACTGCTCGGTAATTCCCATTCTTTTGGTTCGGAAGGGTGAAGTCAATACTTACGTGCAGCTGCTGACACCAATCCTCCAGCTGTTTTGCAGAGCCATTGTCCTCCGCCTGGTCAGATGAGACCAAAGGTCCTGCTGTCTGTATTGCATTGTTATTGACAGTGAACAGCTTAGCAACTGTGGCATATTGAGGTAGTGTGGCCTCTTCCTCCCCACAATTTAAGATGCGTACAGGTACAGGTTGCAGACATCTGGCTGTCAAGACAGTGGGTCTATCAGAATACACTGGTTCTACCAGAGCTTGGTAGTCTCTTCCCCTGAGCCCTATGGCTGCCAACACCAAATTAACATTTCACTACTTGGGGGTATTGCAATGGGGAATGAATCACTCACTCTGATGCTGCCAACTTCTCCGCCAGATAGCTCTACCTGCTGTCTTTGCATCAGGGACTTGATGTCCTTTTGCAGGATCCGCTGCTCACTGGAACAAGCAGTTTCGGCTACCTGTTGCAACAAAACAATAACCTCGGCAAGACAATTTTCCATCACATCAGTACCTAAAGTCACTATTGGGTTACATTCTCGTCTATCAATGTCTACAACCATCAAGCCTTGGTTTTTTAACTCTACTCGCCGCACCTTAATGGTCACCTCCTTACATCCCACTTGTGGCAAAGCCTGACCATTGCTGGCAACTACTGTCAGCTCATCTCCTGGGCCGCGAGTAAGTTCAGAGTCAGCCCAATACCGTTTGTAAAGAATATATGGCATAGTTGTCACCTGAGAGCCGGTGTCCAGTAAAGCATTCATGGGGATGCCGTCAATCACCACGGGGAGGACCGGTCGTCTTCCAACGTACTTAGCTCGCCAATTCTTTGAGCCTGGTTGTCCTACTCCTGGGGGTTGACCCTCTGCCCCAGGAGTTGCTCGTTTAAATAACAGAATCTTGCAATGTGGCCTGCTTTACTGCAGCGGTGGCAGATGGGTCGTCCGATCTGGTCGTAGCGATCATTGTCTCTCCCTCTGAGCGGTGGGATCCTCTTCCTCCGTAGCCACGGGACGTCCTCTGGACTGGAGGCCAGCTGGATTTTCTCCTTTGAGGACACTTGCATGGACTGCACGGTTTTGGCAAGTGCAGCCTTTTTTTTGTCAGCCCTTGGATCTGAAGGCCTAGTTCTGCAGATGGATCATTTTCCAGAGTCTGTGCATCAGCCTCAATAGGGATCTGAGGGAAGGATTTTGCCTCTTGGTGGTATGTAATTGCTGGGCGCCTAAGGGGCACTGGACGGCTGATATTTGGTTCATGCAGCACCCGGATAGCCCTGTTTTTAAAGTCTGCAAAGTCTAGATCAGGGTTCTGTAGGGCTATGATGCACAGCTGTGCTCTGTGGGTGCTGGATAGGAGTCCCTCAATAAATTGCTCTTTTAACAGTCTGTCTCCATTCCTCACGCTGTCTGGGTCAATCTGCTTTATGGCCCACAGTGCCTCCTGAAGGTTAAGAACATAGTCCCGTATACTGTCCTGCGCCCTTTGCTTGCACCCAAAGAACCTCATTTTTATTTCTGCTGCAGTGCGAGTGTCAAAGGTGCTCCTCAGCTTAGCCAGAACTTGCTTAACAGTCTCTTTATCAGTGTCCTGCCAGGACTTTACTTCTCTTTGAGCTGCACCAGTTAGCTTTCCAATAAGGATGTTTACTTTTTGGCTTTCAGACAGAGGATACACTTCAAATAAACAGCACAGTCTTTCCTTGAAATTGCTCAGGGTATATGATTCCCCTGAGTATTGCGGTAGCCAGACCGCTATCGGTATATATGGCATGAATAGCGGCATTATATGGAACGCAGCGGTGGTCGCCTGATCTTGCTGTGCTCTGTGAGCTGCGCTGGCCGCTGGATTCTGCTGTGCTATTGAGGCTGCAGCTGCACCTGTCCCTGCATCTTGCGGCACTATGGGGGCTACGGCGGTGTCCACCGCTAAATCTTCTCATGCGTCAGACATTCTCTTCCCCCCTAGTTAATCTTAGCCAAGCTCTGAATTTCCACTGGCTTACCAGGCTGTCGCTCTGCAGGCTGGATGAACGGTGTGCGCCAGGATTGCATGCCTCAGCTCCCTGCTTCTCTGCCAGCTGACGTCTTCGCATGCAGAACTTCTCTTTTCGTGCCCCGCCCACAACAGCACGCCCCTTCTGTTTCCCGCGCGACGTGTGGCGTTGTAATGGCGGCAATCACACACAGTTCAATACACAGTTCTATATAGTCTATGGCACACAGTACCCGGTAATACCGGGCTTCAATATCCTGTTTGCGATGCCAAGTCGGAGCGCCTGCCAGGGAAGTGGGGAATAATCGGTGGCCGCTTCTTAAAGGGGCAGTGTCACAGCGGCGATAACCCGATCCGTGGCCCTGGGCATCCAATAAAAAGGAGGTATATTTGCAAGGGATGAAAAAGAAATAGTTTTTGTGATGAGTTTGTGATGCCACCCGTGGTATCTGATTAGTAGTGACCAGCGCTGCAGTGCAGATCCTCTGGGACTGGTGGTGATGCAGCAGAGTTGGTAAAGCTCCCCACAGGTGGAGCTCTGTCCCAGGGCAGGCGAAAGATGTTGAGGAAGATGGTGATATAGTATTTAGCAAGAGATGTAGCAGTGCTGAGAAGGTGTTGCAGAAAGAATTCAAGGACACAACAGAGTGCAGTTTCCTTTACCTTTTATGGTGCTTTGTAGGTACAGTCCAGGGCTCAAGTTGCAATTGGTACAGGGATCAGTTAGCCTGGAAGCAATTCGGGGATCTCTCTATACAGGTGGGTTGTGAGGTGTCCTTTCTAGTGCTATTCTGAAGTACTTTCAGTTGTGAACTCCACTCAAGTTCCTCTTTCTGTCTGTTACTTATGTAGAACTCCACTCGCATGACAGGCAGCTGTAGCCTCCTTTATGAACCACTCCTAAAGGCGTCTCTGGCTCACACTTTGCTGCTGTGTCATCGAGTCTCAGTTGGGAACAGAGGGTCTGCAGCCTCTTGCCCTCCAGATTCTGCTATGGGACCTCTAGCATCCACACAGCCTCGGACTCCGGGATCCGGTTTCTGGCGCTTAAGCTTGGAGATGAGCTCTGCTATAGCTCCAATCTCCAGCTTCTTTTCCCACGTCTTCTCTCTTCTCCGTCCAAACTCTAACTTCCTCCCTTCTCCTGACCAGAGAGAGCAGCTCCCCTCAAGTTGGGTTTATTGCTCCCTCTGCTGGCCTGGAGCAGGAACTGTGTCGTATGTTGTAGCTACCTGATAAAGAGATCCTTTCACTGCTTCCAGGCATGACATCATTCTCCCTTAGAGGGAGGTAAGGTCACTGTGGCAACCATACTTCTGGGGGCGCCACATATGTAGATGTATGCGGATGTGTTGTTTTGACCCGCCCGCCAACTGCACGGGAACGCAACAAGTTGAATTTTGCGTGGACGGCGGGTGCGTCAAAACGATGTATTCGCATACTTCCCCATGTCTGCATACACAATGTTAAAGATAGGTACGCAGGACACATGCAGAAGTATGCGGAAGTAGGTGGAGCTTAACGGAGGAAGCACTCAGCCCTCCGCAAAGCCCCCGAACGCTAATGTGAAACCAGTCTAAGATGCAAAAGAAATCAATAATACCTCTCTATATTTTTGGACCAATAAGTTATGTTCATTCTTTTTATTTCTTTTTCTTCATTCTTTTTAGTATGTCCCAGCATCTATGATGCCGATAAAGTTGAATGTGGAGCGCACTGAGGGTCGGCGCTGGCGTCGGGCCCCCAATTTACGGGCCCCATAGCAGCCGCGTGGGCTGGGGGCCCCTGGGGGAGCGGGGGTCCTGGTCTGCTGGCCCTGATAGCGGGTATTGTTAGCGTGGGGAAGCAGTGGCGTATACAATGTATAGTGTACAGGTAATACAGTGATCCAGGTGACATTATACACAGGAGCTCTGTATATAGTATTAGTGTACAGGTAATACAGTCATCAACAGTGACATTATACACTGAGCCCTGTATATATTGTACAGGTTATACTTTGATCAATGACATTATACACAGGAGCTCTGTATATAGTGCCAGTGTAAACACACTGACTAACCAGTGATGTCTTTAGGTGAAGGCCTTCATTTTTGCTTTTCATTTTCATCAAGCACAGACCGTCATCACTTCTTCCAGCCAGGGCTCGTCTCTGCAGGAAATAACACAGTTAGATAGAGCACAGCTTGCAGAACACATTACTTAATTTTTTCCCAACTTCTAAACTACACCAGATGAGACAAAAAGGCGACATAGTGTCGCTCTGCACTGTTAAAAGGACTGCCTCCCTCATTTAAAACAGTATCCTAAAAAAATTAAATAAATACATCACTGCACTAATAAACCCTTATGGTAATAATATCCCCCATCCTGGCCCCTGTGTGTCTCATTCCTGGCTTCAGCCATATGTTCTCCCATCCTGGCCCCATGTCTTCTCACATCCTGCCCTCATAAGTATCCATTCTGCCCCATGTGATGTCCCATCCTGCCCATCTGTCCCGTGATCCTGACCCAACTGCCCCATCTGCCCCGTGATCCTACCCATCTGTCTCCATCATGCCCCATGATCCTGGCCCCTGTGTCTCCATCCTGCCCCGTGTCACCATTGTTCCTGTGTCTCCCATCCTGCCCCCTGTGTCTCCCATCCTGCCCCGGGTCTCCCATCCTGCCCCGGGTCTCCCATCCTGCCCCTTGTGTCTCCCATCCTGCCCCATTTCTCTATTCTTCCTCTTGTCTCTATTCTTCCCATGTCTCCATCCTGCCCCGTGTCTCTCATCCTCAAAACCAGGGGAAGAGTCTTGAGGAGATCATTTGCATATTCCCAGTGCCTTCTGGGATAAGTGAAGAGTCTCCGCGAGCTCAACGATCACTGGGTTTTGGCCGTTGCAGCTGAAAAGAGGAAATCGGCGCGCGAAATTTGGCTCATCTTTCATCGTTTTTAAGAAATCTCAAGATGGAAGAGGCCAGGAGCCATTTGGTGAGCTGCATTTCTTGCTACATGTTCACAGATTTACCAGTGGAAAAGCCAAACTTCACATGCCACAAATGCAAGCTTGTGTCCCTGTTGGAGGAAAAGTTGCAAAATCTCGAAGAGAGGTTAGCTACGTTGAAGATCATTAAGGAAGGTGAAGAGTTCTTGGACAGAGCAGAATTATCTCTTCATGTTACAGAAAGAGAAGAAATTCGAAGTGCACCTGAAGAAACAGAGGAATGGAGACATGTGACCCAGAGAAGCAGGAGGATCAGGAGGCAGTCAGCACCCATACTGCTCAGAAACCAGTACCAGGCTCTCACGCAGGAAAACGATGAAGAAATACATCAGGATAAGACTCTGCCAACAAACAGCAACCTTGTACGCCCTCAGAGTCCTCCTGGATGGAGAAAGAAAAATGTTGTGAAGAAGAAACGGAGAGTGGTGGTCATGGGGGATTCCCTGCTGAGAGGAACAGAGGCCGCTATCTGCAGACCGGATATAACTACAAGAGAAATGTGCTGTCTTCCAGGTGCAAAAATTAAAGATGTGTCTGACAGGATATCAGGACTCTTCAGACCTACAGATGACTACCCATTCCTGCTACTACATGTGGGGACAAATGACACCGCAAGAAACGACCTGGAAACCATCTGCAGAGACTTTGAAGACTTAGGCAAGAAAGTGAAAGAACTGGGAGCGCAGGTGGTCTTCTCTTCCATCCTCCCAGTGGATGGCGATGGAACAAGGAGGTGGAATAAGATTCTGCAGGTGAACAACTGGCTACGTCGATGGTGCCGTCAGCAACGATTTGGATTTCTGGATCACGGAGTGAACTACTTATACGATGGACTACTTGCTAGAGATGGGGTGCACCTTACGAAGACTGGAAAGCATGTATTTGGAAGTCGCCTTGCTACACTTGTAAGGAGAGCTTTAAACTAGAACAACATGGGAAGGGAAGCAAAAGACCAGAAAAAGCCATACACCTTACAAATGCTATTGAGAACTCTGCTATTAGAAGTGGAAAGGAAGAACAAAGACGAAAGAATCTAATTAATAAAAATATTGGAGAAAGAGAAACCAATCACAAACTAAAATGTTTCTATACTAATGCACAAAGCATGGGCAACAAACAAGGAGAATTGGAACTACTAACACAGGAAAAGAAATATGATGTCATTGGAATCACTGAAACTTGGTGGGACAATACACATGATTGGAATACAAGACTAGAAGGATACAACTTATTTGCAAGAAACAGACTTGATAAACGAGGAGGGGGTGTCGCATTGTATGTTCGAAACGCGTATATCTGCACAGAGATTGAAGCTTCAGAGACTGGGAGTTCTGTGGAAACTGTTTGGGTAAGAATACAAGGACAGAACAATGGAAAGGACACCATTGTAGGCATTTACTACAGGCCGCCTGTGCAAGCCAAAGATATAGATGAACTCTTTATGCATCAGATGGCCAAGTTCTCCAAAAAATATGACATGGTTGTCATGGGAGATTTCAACTATCCAGACATTTGTTGGGAATCTCTCTCAGGCAAAACTAACAGGTCAAGGAAATTCTTATCCTCTGTTGCTGACAACTTTATCTTCCAAAAGGTAAGGGAGAAAACAAGGGGAACTGCTACCTTGGATCTAATCCTTATAAACAGGGAGGAAATGGTTGAGGAGGTAAAAGTGGCTGGGACCCTAGGAGGTAGCGACCATGCTATTTTAGAATTTTGGATAACTAGAGGTGGAAGACCTGTGAAGACTCAGACGTCAAGGTTAGATTTCAGAAAGGCAGATTTTAAGGGATTCAGAAAGAGAATTGGAGGGATCCAATGGCTGGATATCCTTAAAGACAAAAATGTCCAGGAAGGATGGGAAATCTTGAAAAATGAAATTCTCAATGCACAGTTGTTAACAATTCCGAAAAGAGGGAAGAATAGGAAGCATTTAAGGAAACCAGGATGGATGAACACAGAACTTAAGCACATGCTAAAAAGGAAGAAAAAAATGTTTATAAAATGGAAAGAGGGAGGCATATCTAAAGAAGAATATAATGCTGTCTGCAGAACCTGCAGGGCACAAATCAGATTATCTAAAGCTGAAAATGAACTGAGGCTTGCAAGAGATGTCAAAAGCAATAATAAAGGATTTTGGGGATATGTCAAAAGTAAAAGAAAAGTCAAAGATGCTATAGTATTTTTACAGGATGAAAATGATGAAATGGTAAGACAGGATGTTGAGAAGGCTGAACTTTTAAATTCCTATTTTGCATCTGTTTTCTCTCAGAAAGGAAATGCAACATCAACTGTTATTCACTGTCCTATTAAGGGAATAGAAGAATCCAGGATATCTATAAACAGAAAGATAGTGAGGAAACACTTAGCTAACCTAAATGAATTCAAGTCTCCAGGTCCAGATGAATTACACCCCAGAGTACTGAAGGAGATAGCAGAAGAAATTTTTGAACCCCTCTCCATAATCTTTGAAAATTCTTGGAGAACAGGAGAAGTGCCAGAAGACTGGAGAAGAGCAAATGTTGTTCCTATCTTCAAAAAGGGGAAGAAGGTGGACCCAGGCAACTATAGGCCGGTGAGTCTGACTTCTATACCAGGAAAGATCTTTGAACAAATTATTAAACAACATGTATGTCAATACCTGGATAAGAATGAAGTGATTAAACAGAGTCAGCATGGGTTTGTAACTGATAAGTCATGTCAGACTAACTTAATTTCCTTCTATGACGGTATCACTGATTGGGTGGATCAAGGAAATGCTGTAGATATAGTATATCTTGACTTCAGCAAAGCATTTGACAAAGTCTCTCATACAATCCTTATTGAAAAAATGACTAAGTATGGAATGGACAAGGCAACTGTTAGGTGGATTCATAACTGGCTTAGTGATCGGACCCAAAGAGTGGTCGTAAATGGCTGCACATCCAGTTGGAAGAATGTCTCAAGTGGGGTACCACAGGGCTCTGTCCTGGGCCCTGTATTGTTCAACATCTTTATCAACGATTTAGATGAAGGAATTGAGGGTAAACTGATTAAATTTGCTGATGACACAAAGCTAGGAGGGATAGCTAATACTAGAGAGGAGAGAGAGAGGATTCAAAAAGATTTAAATAAACTGGAGAAGTGGGCAGCAACTAACAGAATGGTTTTTAACAGGGAGAAATGCAAAGTACTACATCTGGGCAATAAAAATGAAAAAAGCATATATAGAATGGGAGGAATAGGGCTAAGTGACAGCACATGTGAAAAAGACTTGGGTATACTAATAGATCACAGACTGAATATGAGTCAACAGTGTGATGCAGCAGCAAAAAAGGCAAATGCAATTCTAGGATGTATTAACAGAAGCATACAGTCTAGATCACGTGAAGTCATTATTTCCCTCTACTCCTCTTTGGTCAGACCTCATCTGGAATATTGTGTCCAGTTTTGGGCACCACATTTTAAAAAAGACATCAACAAACTGGAGCAAGTTCAGAAAAGAGCGACCAGAATGGTGACCGGTCTGCAAACCCTGTCTTATGAGGAAAGGTTGCAGGATTTGGCAATGTTTAGTTTGCAAAAGAGAAGACTGAGAGGAGACTTAATAGCTGTCTACAAATATCTAATGGGCTGTCACATTGTAGAAGGATCAACTTTATTCTCATTTGCACAAGGAAAGACTAGAAGCAATGGGATGAAACTGAATGGGAAGAGACACAGATTAGATATTAGAAAAAACTTTTTGACAGTTAGAGTGATCAATGAGTGGAACAGGCTGCCACGAGAAGTGGTGAGTTCTCCTTCAATGGAAGTCTTCAAACAGAGGCTGGACAGACATCTGACTGGGATGATTTAGCGAATCCTGCTTTAAGCAGGGGGTTGGACCAGATGGCCCAGGAGGTCCCTTCCAACTCTATGATTCTATGATTCTATCCTGCCCCCGTGCCATTTTCAATAAAAAAACTTTCTCCTTACCTGGCCGGCGATGTTCCCTTCATGCAGTTCAAGCCCGCACTCTCCGGCGAATGACAATGACATCATACGCCGGCGACGTGCGTGCTGACGTCAGCTGCCAGTCTCTGATTGGCTGGCGGCTTTTAACTATTGCCATGCAGGCCCGTGCGAGTTTAACTGAACATGCTTCTCGGACGCAAGTTCAGTTACTGCACCGGCAGAGTCCTGCCGCTGGGGCCCGATGACCAGAAGAGACGGGGCATGATGTGGGCCCCCTCTGATCATCGGACCCAGTAATGCCCTGAAGGCGGGCAGGGGAGGACACTGACAGCTTGTGACCCCTGTGCAAGAAATGTGTCTGGGCCCCCCTCCTTTTATGGTGACAAAGCTACATACAGTGGGGCAAAAAAGTATTTAGTCAGTCAGCAATAGTGCAAGTTCCACCACTTAAATAGATGAGAGGCGTCTGTAATTTACATCATAGGTAGACCTCAGCTATGGGAGACAAACTGAGAAAAAAAAATCCAGAAAATCACATTGTCTGGTTTTTTTTTTCATTTTATTTGCATATTATGGTGGAAAATAAGTATTTGGTCAGAAACAAGCAATCAAGATTTCTGGCTCTCACAGACCTGTAACTTCTTCTTTAAGAGTCTCCTCTTTCCTCCACTCATTACCTGTAGTAATGGCACCTGTTTAAACTTATCAGTATAAAAAGACACCTGTGCACACCCTCAAACAGTCTGACTCCAAACTCCACTATGGTGAAGACCAAAGAGCTGTCAAAGGACACCAGAAACAAAATTGTAGCCCTGCACCAGGCTGGGAAGACTGAATCTGCAATAGCCAACCAGCTTGGAGTGAAGAAATCAACTGTGGGAGCAATAATTAGAAAATGGAAGACATACAAGACCACTGATAATCTCCCTCGATCTGGTGCTCCACGCAAAATCCCACCCCGTGGGGTCAGAATGATCACAAGAACGGTGAGCAAAAATCCCAGAACCACGCGGGGGACCTAGTGAATGAACTGCAGAGAGCTGGGACCAATGTAACAAGGCCTACCATAAGTAACACACTACGCCACCATGGACTCAGATCCTGCAGTGCCAGACGTGTCCCACTGCTTAAGCCTGTACATGTCCGGGCCCGTCTGAAGTTTGCTAGAGAGCATTTGGATGATCCAGAGGAGTTTTGGGAGAATGTCCTATGGTCTGATGAAACCAAACTGGAACTGTTTGGTAGAAACACAACTTGTCGTGTTTGGAGGAAAAAGAATACTGAGTTGCATCCATCAAACACCATACCTACTGTAAAGCATGGTGGTGGAAACATCATGCTTTGGGGGCTGTTTCTCTGTAAAGGGGCCAGGACGACTGATCCGGGTACATGAAAGAATGAATGGGGCCATGTATCGTGAGATTTTGAGTGCAAACCTCCTTCCATCAGCAAGGGCATTGAAGATGAAACGTGGCTGGGTCTTTCAACATGACAATGATCCAAAGCACACCGCCAGGGCAACGAAGGAGTGGCTTCGTAAGAAGCATTTCAAGGTCCTGGAGTGGCCTAGCCAGTCTCCAGATCTCAACCCTATAGAAAACCTTTGGAGGCAGTTGAAAGTCCGTGTTGCCAAGCGAAAAGCCAAAAACATCACTGCTCTAGAGGAGATCTGCATGGAGGAATGGGCCAACATACCAACAACAGTGTGTGGCAACCTTGTGAAGACTTACAGAAAACGTTTGACCTCTGTCATTGCCAACAAAGGATATATCACAAAGTATTGAGATGAAATTTTGTTTCTGACCAAATACTTATTTTCCACCATAATATGCAAATAAAATGAAAAAAAAAACAGACAATGTGATTTTCTGGATTTTTTTTTCTCAGTTTGTCTCCCATAGTTGAGGTCTACCTATGATGTAAATTACAGACGCCTCTCATCTTTTTAAGTGGTGGAACTTGCACTATTGCTGACTGACTAAATACTTTTTTGCCCCACTGTATATACAGTATATATAGACTCCTTTATTATGTATATTGCCATCCCTTATACAGTGCCCTCTCTTGCTATGTACCCTTACATATTGGATTATATAGAGCATTGTTTTTTATTGCATACCGTCCTCTATTATTAGATATATATAATGCAATGTTGGCTGATGGAGCATGGGAAAGCTTCTTTTCTAATGGAGGAGATAATAGACTGGTAGTCTGATCACCGGCTCCTCCATCAACAGACATTTTATATCTAACAATAGAGTGGACCATGTAATAAAAGAGGGCGCTGTGAATAACAAGAATACATTATGTAAGAGACAGCACTGTACATAACAGTAGAGGAAGCTATATAAGGGATGGCACCATATATAACTAGAGAAGATGGTATGTAATAAGAGACGGTGTTATGCAAAACAAAAGAGGAAACCATGTAACTAAGGATGGTGTTAAACATAATAAGTGAGTACACTATATACTAAGGGACTGTGCTATGCATAAAAACTGACTACACTATATACTGAGGGATGGCGCTATACATAATAAGCGAGTACACTATATACTAAGGGGCTTGTGCTATGTATAAGTGAGTACACTATATACTAAGGGAATGTGTTAAACATAATAGGCGATAATAATGTCTTCTTCCACCTCCCCATTTTTAAATCCATTATAAATCACCCTTCCCAATCCCCCACACCCCTCATTGTCTTCTTGTTAGGGCTGGCGGAACGCACCAAATAATAAAGATGGTAATAAGGTGAGTTCGCAGCCCGGGGTTCACCGTGCAGGGGTGGTAACCTGCTGCTCAGCAATGGAGGATGCTATATGGCGGTATACTATAAGAACACACGCGGGTTATCGCCACCCGGAGTGTACAGGGGCGGACTCTGTTTCTTCATAGAGCCGCACTACCGCTGAACATAAACGCCGGAGCCTGTTTGTGCTCACAGAGCTCGGCTAAAAGAGCGCACAGTGTACGGCCACAGAACTCTACCCCAAGGACACGGGGTTAGAGTCCTTCTAGGCGCACTGAACGCGCAGCATCGCTGCTGCGAACGCCGCTATAGACGCTGGCTATGGAGCACATGCACTGAGGCGTGCCGAGTCCCTGGTGAGGACTGATGCCTGACTCAACCTCTGTCCTACCTGTGCCTAAGCCTGGGCACTAGCAGGCTAGGCTGCACAACACATGCGTACCAAGGGTAGGGGTTTCTTAATGAGTCATTCACCAGAGACATTCATGCGTGCATACATCACTCACTCCACATAGTCTGTAAATACAGTCTATCCTAGCGCATGGGCGAGCGGCCATGCAAACTTTTTATAGCTACGGGCGTCCAGGACCTTCCTGGCTTCTTGGATGGGCCAATCCGAACCCGAGCAGGACCTGAGCACGTGACCCTCGATCTCCAATGGGAGATCACTCCACGGGCATGCTCAGTGGCCCGACATGAGGACTTAGTCCCTGGAGAATCTCGCTGCTGAGCAGCATGCATTGTCATAGCTGTGCCAGAGGTGGCAGCAGCAAGCAAACCAACAGAGTTGGCCTGGAGAGAGCGCCGGGCCTGACGAATCTGCTGAGCAGGCTCTACTACAGCTGAAGAAGAATGGGAGACCGCTGGGTGCAAGGCTCTGGATTCCTGCTGTGCAGTGGCAGGAACCCAACGCCTAACACCTCTTCCCCCGCATGCCAATATTGTCCTGTCCCCACCCTCATCATTGCCTCATCAATGCCTTCTCCCCAGCACCCCTATCATTTCCCTTTCCAACACCTCTTTCATTGCTTTCTCCCCCACCACCCCATCATTGCCTATTCCACCACCTCCATCACTGCCTTCTCCCCACCACCCCCATCATTGCCCATTCCATCATTTCCTCCTCCCCTATCACCCCATCATTGCCCTTTCCACTATCATTGTCCTTTCCACTACCACCATCATTGCCTTTTCCCAACACCTCATCATTGCCCATTCCACCACCTCCATCATTACCTCTTCCCCCACCACCCTCATTATTGTCCTTTCCACCACGACCATCATTGTCCTTTCCATCATCACCATCATTGCCTTTCCCCCACCACTGCCCATGCCACCACCTCCATCATTGCTTTCTCCTCCACCACCCCCATCATTGCCATCTCCCCCACCACCCAATAATTGCCTTCTTCCCCACCTTCATCATTGCTGTAAAGCTAAGAGAGGCGAGCTTCCAGGAGTGGACCCTCTGGGTCGTGATACTGAACCTCCTCTAAGTGAGCTGACCAGGTGGAACCAACCCCTATACAGGGATCTTTAGAGACAAACTCAGGGAACTTAAATACCACGACAGCCGAAGCAAGAGGGTGGCTCGTGGGAAGAGCAACTAAATCAAACACCAGACTGGAGACACTGGAAGGCGTTTGAGGATGGGACTCAAACTGGATACAGGAAGAGGAGAGTGACAGGAGCTATTCAGCCAGAATCCATGAGTGGAAGGAACTGGGAGACAGGATAGGAACAGCCGACCACCAGGAGCAGACGGAGGACACTGGACCTGAAGGAGATACAGAGAAGCAAATTATAATAACCACAGAAATAGCAAGGGGTACAAGAGAAAATAAGCCAGAGAAAGCCTAAGTACATATACAGGGAGAGTACACAATAATCAGGCACCTCCACTAAGGAGGGCAGCCTGATATACCTGGCTCTTGCCGTCCATTGGACAAGCAGTGCTTCCAGGTCAGTTCACCGCAGTTGTTAAGATCCCCAAGAGTTCACGCGGCCGAGCCCTAGTGCGCATGCACGAGCCAGTCATGAGCGAGGCCGACAGTGCTGGAGGAATGCACCGTGATGCTCGAGCAGCAGCACGTAGGGACGCAGGATCAAGCAGATGAGAAGCAGAGGGCCGAGCGGGACCAGCAGAAGCGACGAGGAAACGAGCAAACACCATGCTAGCAGCAGACGACCGGGCAGTGCTAGCAGTACCCCCTCCCTTACAGCCCCCTCTCCTGAGATAGGACAGAAATCTCTTAAGAATACGGGGTGCATCTATGTTCTCCCGTGGTTCCCAGGACCTCTCCTCAGGACCAAAACCCTTCCAGTCAATTATAAAGAATGTCTTATCCGACTCTCTTCATGGCAAGAATATCCCTTACTTCAAAGACATTGTCGATACTAACAGGCTGAGGAGTAGAGCTGGATATGGATTGGAAACGATTAAGTATAGCAGGTTTCAGGAGAGACACGTGGAAGGCACTGGGAACACAGAACAAGGCAGGCTACTTCAATTTATAGGCTACATCATTGAAGCATCTGAGGATCTCAGAAGGACCGATGTAACGAGGACCCAGCTTGTAGGAGGGAATCTTCAGCCTGATATATTTGGAAGAGAGCCAAACCTTGTCGCCCAGATGATAAGTGGAGGAATCCAGGCGCCTCTTATCATAATGCCTCTTCATCCGGTCTCCGACCCTTTCGAGCGCTCCCTTAGTCTTGTGCCAAGAAGAAGGCTGACCCAGTCATCTTGATGCGCGTTGGAAAAATGACGCAGGTAGGACACCAACACTTAGTTAACACGCTCAACTTGGCCATTGGTCTGAGGATGGTACGCAGAGGAGAAATCCAAAGTCACATCCAAGAGTTTGCATAGGGTTCTCCAGAACCGGGAAGTGAATTGAACTCCTCGATCAGACACGATATGTTGAGGGAATCCATGGAGTCTGAAAATGTGACGAATAAAAGTCTTTGCTAACTCAGGAGTGGTGGGCAGTCCAGGTAGAGGAACGAAGTGAGCCATTTTAGAAAAACGGTCTACGACCACCAGAATAACTGTACAGCCAGATGAAAGAGAAAGGTCGGTGATGAAGTCCAAGGCTATATGTTGCCAAGGAGCGGACGTAACTGGCAAGGGAAGCAGAAGACCCGAGGGTAAAGCCCCCATTACACACAGCGAGGTCGCTAGCGAGATCGCTGCTGAGTCACAAGTTTTGTGATGCAACAGCGATCTCACCAGCGATCTCGCTGTGTGTGACACGGATGAGCGTCCGGCCCCCCCGCCGGGTATCGCTGATCGTGCTCTAATTTCAAGGACATTTTTTTGATCGTTGGTCTCCCGCTGGCAGCGGGAGACCATCGATCAGCGAGCTCCCAGCGCTGTAAGCAGACGCTGAAAGCTAGTATCCAAGGTAAACTGCGGGTAACTAAGCGCGCGTCGCTTAGTTACCCCCTGTATACCTTGGATATCAGCGTGCTCATGCTGGGAGCTGGTATCCAAGGTAAACAGCGGGTTTCTAAGCGCCGCGCACGCGTAGAAATCCGCTGTTTACCTTGGGCACCAGCTCCCAACGCGAGCACGCTGGTATCCAAGGTACACAGCGGGTAACTAAGCGACGCGCACGCTTGTTACCCACGACATCACTGGTCCTGATCGCTGGTGAGATCTGCCTGTTTGACAGCTCACCAGCGATCATGTAGCGACACACCAGCGATCCTGACCAGGTCATATCGTTGTCGGGATTGCTGGTGCGTCGCTATGTGTGACGGGGGCTTAAAATCTTGAGGCCTTGGTCTTGGCACAGGAGGGACAGGAAGCAGTAAAGTCTGCAACATCTTGGCGCAGAGAAGGCCACCAATAGTGGCGAGAGACGAGGGCTAGAGTATTCTTAATTCCGGCATGACCAGCGATATTAGAGGAATGGCCCCAACATAACACCCCTCTTCTATCAGCTTCAGCTGCAAAGGTCTTGCCCGGTGGTGGAATGACAAGATTCAAGGGAGCCACAGTCATGATCTTGGTAGGATCAATAATGTGCGATGGCTCCTTTACCGTATCAGCGGGCTGAAGGGACCTGGACAACGCGTCTGCGTTGACGTTCCGATGGCCTGGCCGGAAATGGAGTTCAAAGTCGAAGCGACCGAAGAACAGAGACCATCTGGTTTGCCGGGGGATGAGCCTGTGCGCGGACTGAATGTAGGCCAGATTTTTATGGTCGGTGAAGATTATGAAAGGATGAACTACCCCGTCCAGCAGGTAGCGCCACTCCTCCAGAGCCAGTTTTATGGCCAAAAGCTCACGATCTACGATTGAGTAGTTGCATTCAGCAGAAGAGAAGGCTTTGGAGAAAAATCCACAAGTGACAAGTAGTCCTGAAAAGACCTTTGGGAAACTGCGGCACCAGCTCACGTGGATGAAACATCCACTTTGAGGATGAATGGCCTGCTAGCCTCGGGACGATGTAACACAGGTGCAGCCGCAAAGAATTGTTTCAGGCTCAGAAAGGCGTCTTCTGCCTCTGGAGACCAGACATTGGGATTAGCCCCCTTTCGAGTGAAGTGAGAGACGAGATGGGCCTGGTGACTGAGGAAAAATGAGGAATAAACTACCTGTAATAATATGCAAAGCCAAGGAAGCGTTGGATTTACTTAATTCCCACAGGATGTGGCCATTTGAGAATAGCAGACAGTTTTTCAGGATCCATCTTCAAGTCTGCTCCAAAATACACCTCTTACTCTTAGCGTAGAGGCGATTATCCCGCAGTCGCTGCAACACCAGACAAACACTTTTCCTATGGGAATAAAGGTCCGGCGAAAAGATGAGGATGTCCTCAAGGTACACCACAACACATGAATATAGCAGGTCTCGGAAATTCCTGAAATACCGCGGGAGCATGTCAAAGACCAAAGGCCATGACCAGATATTCGTAATGTCCGTCCCGTGTACTAAAGGTGGTCTTCCACTTATCTCCAGAGCAAATACGGATCAAATTGTTAGCGCCACGTAGATCTAGTTTAGAGAAGATCCGGGCTCCTCTTAGGGCCCCGTCACACATAGCGACTCACCAGCGATCCCGACAACGATATGACATTGTCAGGATCGCTGGTGTGTCGCTACATGATCGCTGGTGAGCTGCCAAACAAGCAGATCTCAGCAGCGATCAGGACAGCGACGAAGCTGGTAACAAGCGACGCACGTCGCTTAGTTACCTGCAGTGTACATTAGATACCAGCGCGCTGGTGCAGGGAGCTGGAACCAAGGTAAACATTGTGTTTCTAAGCGCCACGCGGCGCTTAGAAACCCGATGTTTACCTTGGTTACCAGCTCCCTGCACCAGCGCGCTGGTATCTAACGTACACATCAGGTTTTACCTTGGTTACCAGCTCCGGCTCGCTGATCGCTGGTCTCCCGCCTGCCACACGCAGTGATGCGTGCTGGCCAGCGGGAGACCAACGATCAAAAAAATGTCCAGGCCATTTGAGCACGATCAGCAAGGGGGGGCGGTCGCTGATAAGTGTCACACACAGTGATCTCGCTGGTGAGATCGCTGTTGCGTCACAAAACTTGTGACTCAGCAGCGATCTCGCTAGCGAGATCGCTGTGTGTGATGGGGGCTTTAGGCGATCAAAGAGCTCAGGGATGAGCGGCAGGAGATATTTGTTTTTGATTGTAATGTCATTCAGGCCCCTGAAATCAATACAAGGCCGAAGAGAGCCATCCTTCTTCTTGACAAAGAAAAATCTGGCTCCCGCAGGAGAGGACTTCCGTATGAACCCATTGGCAAGGTTCTCCTGCATGTATTCAGACATGGCCAAGGTTTCAGTGGGAGACAGTGGATAGATTCTACCCCTAGGCGGGGTGGTCCCAGGAATGAGCTCAATCGGGCAATCATAGGGCTGATGCGGTGGAAGACTCTCTGCCTCCTTTTTGTCAAAAACATCAGCAAATGACCAGTAGGCAGAAGGTACCGAAGGTACCAAACCTCCACTGAGTGAGCTGACCAGGTGGAACCAACCCCTATACAGGGATCGTTGGAGACAAACTCAGGGGCCTCAAATAACACGACAGCCAGAGCAAGAGCAACTAAATCAAACACCAGACTGGAGACACTGGAAGTGGTAGGAGGATGGGACTCAAACTGGATACAGGGAGAGAAGGAGAGGGACAGTAGCTATTCAGCCAGAATCCAGGAGTGGAAGGAACTAGGAGACAGTATAGGAACAGCCGACCAACAGGAGCAGATGGAGGAGACTGGACCTGAAGGAGACACAGAGAAGCAAACTATAATATCCACAGGAATAGCAAGTGGCACAAGAGAAAATCAGCCAGAGAGCCTAAGTACATGTACAGGGAGATTACACAATAATCAGGCACCTCCACTAAGGGAGGGCGGCCTGATATACCTGGCGCTTTCTAGGTCAGGTCATCGTAGTTGTTAAAATCCCCAAGCGTTCACGTGGCCGAGCGCTAGTGCGCATGCGTGAGCCAGCTGTGAGCGAGACCGACAGTGCTGGAGAAACACGCCACGAGGCCCGAGCAGCAGCACGTCGGCACAGGATCAAGCAGGTGAGAAGCCTAGTCCCGAGTGGGACCAGCAGAAGCGACGGGGAAACGAGCAGACACCGCGCTAGCAGCAGAGGACCGGGCAGTGCTAACAATTGCCTCCTTCCCCATCACCCCCATCGTCCTTTCCACTGCCACCATTATTGCATTCTCACCCACACCGCCATCATTGCCCATTCCACCACCTCTATCATTTCCTCCTCCCTCACCATCCCCATCATTGCCCTTTCCACCACCATTATTGCCTTTTCCCCCACCACCCCATCATTGCCCATTCCACCACCTCTATCATTTTCTCCTCCTCCCCACCCCATTATTGCTCTTTTGACCACAATCATTGTCCTTTCCACCACCTCCATCATTGCCTTCTCCCCCACCACTACCATCATTGCCCAATTTATCACCTCCAGCATTTCCTCATCGCTCACCACCCTTATTATTGCCCTTTCCACTACCCCCTCATTGTCCTTTCCACCACCTCCATCATTGTTTTCTCCCCAACCACCCCCATTATTGCCCTCTCCGTCACCCTCATCATTGCCCTCTCCTCCACCTACACACACAGCACCATTCACCTCTCTGCACACTCCCCCGCAGTGCTACGCACACACACCACCACTCATCTCTACACACACACACCTACGTACACACACACAGCACTTCTCACTCGCACATAAGTGCAATCTGGCCAGGGCCCCCCCGGAGCCAGATAAACAGGCCAGAGTACCCTCATTGTTAGGTGCCCTGCAGGGGCCCCTGGAGCCACTGGGCCACACCGGAGGTACATGCGGTATGTCCGCCCCTGATGGCGGGCCCTAAGCACTCCGGGCCCCGTTGCAGTTGCAACCGCGGAAGTTACTCCCCTGTGGGGAAGAGTGAATATTAATTTCTATTTAGCAGCGGAGAGAGGATTTAACTGCAGCAGCCGGCTTCTGCCTCCTGTTTCCGCTGCTGCTCTGCTGGCACCAGGTGGGCCCCCCTGACTCATGAGTCCCATAGCAGCTATGTGGTGTGTTGCTATTGGCACCAAGTCACTGGCTAGGGGTCCCTAGAGCAGCGGGGGGTCCTAGGCAGCTGTGGCCCTGTATGCCAGCAGGTGTCAGTGCCTGGGCCCACCAGAAAATCCTCTGGTTCTCCGGTGAGCCAGTCAGACCCCGTTCACATAATGTATCTGCTGCTTAATTTCTAGCATGGAAATCCCACTGCAAATTAACAGCGGTAATATCTACCAAATATTGTGCAGATATTGCCGCGTTTACTACTACACACTGACCTGATCCTTTGTATTGCAAAGGATGAAATTGATGGTGAAAATCCTCAGCATAAATTGACACGCCCTGTCAAATCAGAAGCGGCGGTCAAGTCACGTAGTGGATTTTCTCAGCATATGCTTGAGATGTCATAAAACCCCATCTACCAAGCTGGTGCTATTATACATTACTGGTTGAGACACATCAGGGGACATTTATGATTGAGATTGCACCAAAATGTGGCGCCAACCCGTGCTATATCATTAAGACTTGTACTACCTTACACCCTGATATTGGCATGCTTCACTGCACAATTGGCGGTTATGTATTTATTTCTATGTAGCTTCAGAGTGGGCCCCAAGAACGATTATCTCTGGTGGACCCCAGGAATGATTTTCTCTGGTGGACCCCATGAATGATTTTCTCTGGTGGACCCCATGAATGATTTTCTCTGGTGGACCCCATGAATGATTTTCTCTGGTGGGCCCCATGAATGATTCTCTCTGGTACACCCCATGAATGATTTTCTCTGGTGGACCCCATGAATGATTTTCTCTGGTGGGTCCCATGAATGATTTTCTGTGGTGGGCCCCAGGAATGATTTTCTCTGGTGGACCCTATGAATGATTTTCTCAGGTGGACTCCATGAATGATTTTCTCTGGTGGGCCCCATGAATGATTTTCTGTGGTGGGCCCCATGAATGATTTTCTCTGGTGGACCTCATGAATGATTTTCTCTGGTGAGCCCCATGAATGATTTTCTCTGGTGGGCCTCATGAATGATTCTCTCTGGTGGACCCCATGAATGATTTTCTCTGGTGGGCCCCAGGGATGATTTTCTCTGGTGGACCCCATGGATGATTTTCTCTGGTGGGTCTCATGAATGATTTTCTCTGGTGGGACCCATGAATGATTTTCTCTGATGGGCCTCATGGATGATTTTCTCTGATGGGCCCCATGGATGATTTTCTCTGGTGGGCCTCATGAATGATTTTTTCTGGTGGGCCTCATGAATGATTTTCTCTGGTGGGACCCATTAATGATTTTTTCTGGTGAACCCCAGGAATGATTTTCTCTGGTGGGCCCCATGAATGATTTTCTCTGGTGGGACCCATTAATGATTTTTTCTGGTGAACCCCAGGAATGATTTTCTCTGGTGGGCCTCATGAATGATTTTCTCTGGTGGGACCCATTAATGATTTTTTCTGGTGAACCCCAGGAATGATTTTCTCTGGTGGGCCCCATGAATGATTTTCTCTGGTGGGACCCATTAATGATTTTTTCTGGTGAACCCCAGGAATGATTTTCTCTGGTGGGCTCCATGAATGATTTTTTCTGGTGAACCCCAGGAATGATTTTCTCTGGTGGGCCCCATGAATGATTTTCTCTGGTGGGACCCATTAATGATTTTTTCTGGTGAACCCCAGGAATGATTTTCTCTGGTGGGCCTCATGAATGATTTTCTCTGGTGGGACCCATTAATGATTTTTTCTGGTGAACCCCAGGAATGATTTTCTCTGGTGGGCCCCATGAATGATTTTCTCTGGTGGGACCCATTAATGATTTTTTCTGGTGAACCCCAGGAATGATTTTCTCTGGTGGGCTCCATGAATGATTTTTTCTGGTGAACCCCAGGAATGATTTTCTCTGGTGGGCTCCATGAATGATTTTCTCTGGTGGGACCCATAAATGATTTTTTCTGGTGAACCCCAGGAATGATTTTCTCTGGTGGGACCCATTATTTTTTTCTGGTGAACCCCAGGAATGATTTTCTCTGGTGGGGCCTCATGAATGATTTTCTCTGGTGGGACCCATTAATGATTTTTTTCTGGTGAACCCCAGGAATGATTTTCTCTGGTGGGACCCATGAATGATTTTCTCTGGTGGGACCCATAAATGATTTTTTCTGGTGAACCCCAGGAATGATTTTCTCTGGTGGACCCCATGAATGATTTTCTCTGGTGGACCCCATGAACGATGTTCTCTGGACCCCAGGTAATTTGCGACACAGCACACGTCACAGAACCATATTAAAAGGATGGTCGTTGTTCAGAAGCTGCAGCAAAAAACCCTGCACATTCTAAACATATAACGCGTTTTTCAAAATTGCTTTCCATTACATCAGAACTACTTTCCAAAAGCCATCACCGGCAGAAACCCCGAGTGTCCTGACACATGGCCACAGCGCGGCATGCTCGGATGGGGCTGCCTGTCAGCCGTTGTACCACAGCGCTCTATCAGTGTTGCTCCGCTATACTCCTTTCTTCAGGCGATCTTTTGCATCACAGTGTGCCGGTCAAAGGTTTTTTTTTTTTTTTTTCGGGTTTCAACAAATATCCCTCCGCCGCCTGCTATCCGCAGAGCCAATCAGCATGTCGGGTCCGGGAACTTTCCTTATATGGCCTGGCCAGTGGGGAGCGCTCAATATAAAACCGGTGCCGAGCCCATTTTCTGTCAGTGGTCGTTCGCAGTCTTGCACGTCTTTTGAGCACTAGACAGAAGCGCAACCTCAGGTAAGTGGCGTGCTCTGAGGCGGGCGGTTGGCCGGTACACGCTGACTCTGCTGCTGCCGTGGTGCTGGTCACACAGTGTGTGCGGTCCCGTTAGTGTTCGGCTACCGCCTACACCATGCTGGCGCTGCGGGGCAGCCCTGGTGCCCCTGAGGACAGTGAGCAAGCACCGGCGGTGTCACACCGGGGACGGCTGACGTGAGGCGGTGGCCGTGACTCGGGACCGGCGGTCACGCTCGGGCTGCTGCCGCTGTCCCTCCGTCCCCCCCTCTGCTGCTAATCTGCTCTGTTGCCTTATTTGGTCATCTTTGCTGCCTGGCAGGACTTCCCTTTGTTATGTCAGGCGGTAGTACCAACCCGTGCGCCCCCTGCAGGCTGCTGCTGGCGACTGTACAGGAAGTGACTAACATGCATTGGTGTCATTCTTTAGATCGCCATGGATGACGACATTGCTGCACTTGTCATTGACAATGGCTCTGGAATGTGCAAAGCTGGCTTTGCTGGAGATGATGCTCCCCGTGCTGTCTTCCCTTCCATTGTTGGTCGCCCCAGACATCAGGTATGTATAGGCATTCACAACCAGGCTGTAAGGGAATGAGACACTCTAGATGTGAAAGAAATAAATCTCTGGCTAGTACTGAGCTCACTGCAATGTCAGTGCTGGTGAGCTGAGAAGTGTAGCAGTGGGAAGAATTGACCACTATCCCCTCACAAGATCACTTCCCATTCATCTGCAGGAAATAGTGTTTCTGATCTGCAGGAGTGACTCCAAACTAAGGACAAGCTGAATATAAACCTCTGCATGCGGCTTCATACAAATCTACTGGAAAGCCCAAAAAATAACTTTACCCTCACTGGTTTGTTAAAATGGACTTTGTCTTGTATTGCTAGCAGTTGTCCACTATTAGCTTGATTTCTTATTCTCAGGATGGGGAATCAGTGTTTGAGCATCTGGTGTCCAGCACCCCTGCCCAAAGTGCTCACAAAGCTTGGCTGTCTACTTGCTGGGGCTGTTACTGCACATCTGCCTCCTACTGACTTGGAGGGCATTGTGCACTACGCCACAGTGACCCCCTACAAGTAGATGGCTAAGCTCCGCAAAGGACTTCCTGTCCGAAGGCTGGCACTCATCACATATGATCGGCATGGGTGCCGAACTGTAAAAGTGGATTAACTGTACTCTTGAGTCTCCATGTGTACTGACTCATGCAGACTCAGATGAAGTGCACTGTTAATCCACTACTTACACCTTTTTATAGAACTGGTAAAAATGCTTTGCCTGCATCTCACTAGTCTGCTGTACTGTAAATGGAGCAGCAGTGTACATGTGGTACTCCAGCCGACACCTTCTTAAAGTGGTGCTTACTTGTATAGACAGGCCTCAATACAAATGCACTAACAGGGTGCAGTGGACCTAAGTAAAATGGCAACTACACAGGTGCAATAATACCTAATGAAACAGCCAGCCTTATGTGGCAATGTTCACACATGGAATGCAGAGCATATGGTTCACAGCCTTAGTAACAACACCATATAGGGGGGCTGCCCAGTGCTAACTAACGCATCCCGTGTCAACAGAGGCCACAGTTTACAGAAGCATTTGGGTCCAACTGCACCCTGAAAAGATAAAGTGCACAAAAACATCAAGGTATTGGTTAATACTATGGCCATAATACGTAAGCTGGCAGACTAACCTCAAAGTTCCTTACACTTGCCAGTCCTACTCTAACATGAAAACCACAGATAAAGGAAAGAATCCTCTAATATTTGAGAAAAAAAAACAAATATTTGTTTTCTTTCTTCTAACTAAAAGCCCACACTGCCACTGCAGTTCCTAGTTAAGCAATTTGGTTACCTCACTTAACCCATTAAATTACTTGATGAACAAGGCACCCCATATGCAGTCATCCTGACTTGGATGTGGGTGCCCAAGCCGAGTCTGCCCCACATCTCTGCTGGTAGATGAATGATAATCAGCTATCTGCCTCTAACATTTCTTAATTAAAAACAAGTTAAAATTAATAATACACAGTATTGCTGCATTAATTTTAACACTTAAAATTTGGGATTTTTGCCATTTAACTAAACTAGTTCAGCCACTGCCATACACGACAGGCAAAATGCCATATACCCCCAAAGTGAGATCAATGAGCTTGGTGCACAAAAAAGCCCTCACATCTTATCCTTAAAGGGAACCTGTCACCATTATTGTGACATGGCAGCTTAAAATCAACTTATTCAGTGTCTGCACTGCATTCCCTAAATCCTTATATAACCCCCTGACTCCCCTTGTATACTCCCGAAAACCTACTTAACCCCTTTCTGCCATGAGATGGAATAGTACGTCCAATGGCAGCGGTGAGCCCGCATTAAATCTAGGACAGCCGACGTGCCTACAATAGCTGTGGGCAGAATCACAATCCACCTGTGCCTATTAATTGCTGCTGTCTAACTGACAGCAGCATTTAACAAGCACTCCCAGCCACCCTGCTGGAAATGTGCTCACCGGTGACCCCGTCACGGGATTAGGGGTAATCTTTTTGTCAGCATAACCAGAGGTCTCCTTATGACCTCTATGGAGGTTGATGCCAGATTGCTATTAGTGGTTGGTGCTAACAATGGAGTAAATCTGCTACATGGAGGTGCTCTGAGCATTGCTTCTACATAGCAGTGGCGATCAGGCTATGGCAGCTTCTGGAAGAGAAGATTACCATACAGTGTGGGAGTTATTAAAGGTTTTTGGAGTACACAAGGAGTCGGAGTTCGATGAGTATCTATGACCAAATGGATGGTGTCGTTTAAAAGTAAAAGTTCCCCTGCAACAAATACTAATAATGGAAAATTTATGGAAGATATAATATATTGGAAGGGGAAAAACTGATCTCTCATTAAGAGGTTTGCCTTAATTTAGTTTTTTAGCTTAAACTATTGCAGTGTTTCTCAACTCCAGTCGTCAAGACCCACCAACAGGTCAAGTTTTCAGGATATCCTTAGCATTGCACAGGTTATTTCAACACCTGCTCAAGCATTAATTCAATCACCTGTGTAATACTAAGGAAATCCTGATAACATTACCTGTTGGTGGGTCTTGAGGACTGGAGTTGAGAAACACTGAGCTTTTGTATATATTTTTAATAACCTCAAGTGAGGCCCATGGCTCTCTGGGACCCTACGCTAAAGGATAACCTAATTACTTTTTCTTTCTTTAAGGGAGTCATGGTTGGAATGGGACAGAAGGACAGCTACGTAGGAGATGAAGCTCAGAGCAAGAGGGGTATCTTGACTCTAAAGTACCCAATTGAACATGGCATTGTCACAAACTGGGATGACATGGAGAAGATCTGGCATCACACTTTCTACAATGAATTGAGAGTTGCCCCTGAGGAGCACCCTGTTCTACTAACTGAAGCACCTCTTAATCCCAAAGCAAACAGGGAGAAAATGACCCAGGTAAATGTGTAGTTATTTGTACACTAGTTGTGTACTGTAAAAAATGCATATTAACACTTTAATTTGCTATCCATACAGGGTTTCTCTTGTCACAAGTCTTCCCTTTGGATTTGATACAGGTTTACATTGTAATGTCTTCTGCTTGTGCAACTAACCGTGTGCAGTATGACTGTATTGAACTTGGCACCTATGATGTCCATAAGTTTGCCTTTTAAAGCCACATGCTGTAATTCAATATTTCTACACTAAGTGTTTCACATTGCATGGTTTGCAGCACTATGGATGGTATGTTCCCCTTTTCTGACTTTATTTTTTTTCTCTTATAGATCATGTTTGAGACTTTTAACACTCCAGCAATGTATGTTGCCATTCAGGCTGTATTGTCACTATATGCTTCTGGACGTACAACTGGTATTGTGATGGACTCTGGTGATGGTGTCACTCACACTGTGCCAATCTACGAAGGCTATGCACTGCCTCATGCCATCCTACGTCTTGACTTGGCTGGACGTGACCTGACTGACTACCTCATGAAGATTCTTACTGAGAGGGGTTATAGTTTTACCACCACTGCAGAAAGAGAAATTGTGCGTGATATAAAGGAGAAGCTGTGTTATGTAGCTCTGGATTTTGAGCAGGAAATGGCGACTGCTGCATCTTCCTCTTCGCTGGAAAAAAGCTACGAGTTGCCTGATGGGCAGGTGATCACAATTGGTAATGAGAGGTTCAGGTGTCCAGAAGCACTCTTTCAGCCTTCATTCCTTGGTAAGACTTTCAAGATAGGATTTTTTTTTTTTTTTTTTTAAATGCGCATATATATGACTCTTAACTCATTCTTGTTAATTATGTACTTCAGGTATGGAGTCATGTGGTATCCATGAAACAACATACAACTCAATTATGAAATGTGATGTGGATATTCGTAAGGATCTCTATGCCAACACTGTTCTTTCTGGTGGTACCACCATGTATCCAGGAATTGCTGACAGAATGCAGAAAGAGATAACTGCACTAGCTCCAAGCACCATGAAAATAAAGGTAAAGGATATCTACCACCAAATCATGGGTTTTTATTGTCATTCTCAAGTGGGCATAAACAAAATGAGAAGCTGTCGTGTGACTCAAATGGAGATGTCTTGAGAAACTGCAAGACAACAGGATTTTTCAATATTACTCTTAACTGTTTTGGCCTGTAGCTGAGTTATGTAACTTACTCCTTTCCATGAGTTTACAATCTAAAGTCTGCAGGCTGTTAATTTTCTTTCTTTTGCAGATTATTGCACCTCCTGAGCGTAAGTACTCTGTCTGGATTGGAGGATCTATTTTGGCTTCTCTGTCCACCTTCCAGCAGATGTGGATCAGCAAGCAGGAGTACGATGAGTCTGGGCCCTCAATTGTCCATCGCAAATGCTTTTAAGAACTGACCCTTGTATTGAGTGCACTTGCATAGAAAGATCACACTGGCATGGCTTTCCCTTTTTGTTGGTGCTTTGCTCAGGATTTAATATCAAGTAACTGGAATGAAGATGACAGGAGAACTTTGCTTAAATTACGTCTTAGGACTGATCGTAAATTCCTCACCCCCATCCATGTAATCCATCACAGAACAAAAATCTTATTCTAGATGCTGCTCAGTTAAAGCTCTAAATCTGTTTATTTGTGCAGCTGATTATCCAAACATGTCTGTCTTTGCCTGGAAGACCCTGCAACTCAAGCTCATGAATGGGTTATTTTCATAACACTTTAAAGTTTACATTGTCAGTGTTCTTGCTAAGATGTGATGGGTCACCTGAGAAAATAAAGTTAATTAAAAAACTGCAGTTATGTGTCATTGAATCTCTCTCAACTGCCTCACACTTTTTTTTTTTTTTTTTTTTTTTTTTTTTTTATTTGTAGACAATGTCTGATCTTGAATGCACACTAGCAGTAAGGTATACTGTACTAAGTTCCAGCATTTCATAAGTATCTTTAGATGTGTCGGTGAGAGCATTACTAAATATAACTGACACGAGTACCACAATCTCCCAGAGTGGTACTGGGATTATGGGCCTTGACAACCCTTCATTTGTAGGGTACATGTAGCAATGTGAAGCAGAGATTCCATCATGGCAGTCTGAGGTGAACAACTTTCCACCTTCAAATCTATGAAGTAAATCTGTTTAAGGCTCAATTGAATGAGCACTGGGTTTGACTCTAAAATGCCACATAGTGCAGACCATCTCATGCAGTATGAAATTGAGTAAATTAAGCATGCTGCCCATCACAAAAAATAAAATATTGCTTCTAGTGAGTGAATCGCCTAAGCCAGCATAGTTTGCTGCATATTTGTGTGAATGTGCTTTCAACACTCTGTGGGCAAAACTTTCATACCAACTACTCTGCATCTGTAACACATGCTGACAAATTTGTTAACTCAAATTATCAACCACTTTTCAGTTTGCATGGAGCTGATAAGTGGTTGACAGCTACGGGGTGACGTTATATTAATGGGTAGCTCAATGGCTCATAATGTCTGGGTCCTCTAGTGTCCAGTGTTAAAGACTGCTGTAGTCATGTGACATGAATCTGGCACTAGCCTGCAGAATAGGGGGGACTTTAAGCTACATGTGATATAGCCTTCTGTGATTTCATGTTTTACCCACTTAAACTGGCATTTACGGTAAAAATTAAACCAGTTGGCCACACGACTCTTCATCTAATCAAACCACTTCACCTCCTGGATCTGACTCTCAGGAGTCCTATAAATCTGTTTAGTGAGATGCTGGTTGGTGCTAATTAAACTACATGAGGGTGAGGAGAGAGCTAGAGACAGACATTGCGTAACAATCAGTTGTAGATAGAAGTACTTTGAGTATGCCAAGATCCTAATCCAATGTCTATTAGCATAGTACTTACAATTAAAAATTAGTAGTACTTGTATTTCTATTTGCTGTCTTTCCTTATGTGCAGGACCCTAGGTATCCATGGTTATGACCAGTAACAACTTGCTGTCACTATGAGTGGACATAACGATGGATACCTAAGCTCCTGCACATAAAGAAATACATGGCAAACAAAACAACACACTTATAACTGGAGGTGTTTAGGTGTAACATCACATTGGGCTAGGATCTTGGAGATGGGAGTACAAAGTAAAGTTCTCTCGGTAATGAATACGTATTCACTAAAATTTAAATGTGAGTTGATTTAAATTGTCCCGTGGAGATATATTAAAGTTTTCATTTGTGCTATAAGAAAATACTATTGCTAGTCAAAGGCAGCAGAAGCTATATGGTTCACATGCAATGCCACTAAAAGCTATTACCTGTCAGAAGCTTTTTTTAAATACTATCTTTAGGTTAATTTAGACACCTGGGCACAGTGCAGTGTTAAAATGCTTAAAGCTCTGGTGCATATATTGCAACAGAGTATCCTGTAAATAGTTTTCAATCTCCAGTATAATAAGTTTCTCGGTAATCTGCACTGGGCAATGCAAGTGCTGCAATCTGTGGGCATGGAGAGGGGAAAAATTCAAACCCATAAAATAACAAAGATCCAAATCATTATCCAACATGTAGGCCATTAATCAGGAATAAGTCTGTCCTTGTGAGCCATTGCTGAATACATAAAGGGGTGTTACCACTTTAAAGATATTATCAAAGTGTGTAATAGCAAATGCCTCCAGTTAGAACTGAGTATAGTTCATCGGAGTCATTTGGTCCATATGCAACCAACACAAAGTGGTCATAACTAGTGAGGAGCAAATATGCTCAGATGAAGATCAAAACAAGCAAGCAACCACATGCAGTAGCTCAAATATATTATGAGCACGCCAAAGATACCCAGATAACACCAGAGCATGTTCACTCATCACTAGTCATAACCCTAGAACTCTAAGCTGCTGCAATCCCCATGTACATGTAGTAAGACCGCAAATCAGAACTACATTTGTAATTGGAGGTATTTACTACTACTGCATTTTGGGATTGGATCTTGGAGATGGGAATACCCCTTTTAAGCAAAAACTTGAGCTTTTAATTTTCCCACTGAAGCTTCTTGGACTGCTAATTTACAGAATGCAATATCTAAGCGGCCACAAAGGAACAGACTTTAAACGGGTTGTCTGGTCTAAAATGAAAAGCCTGTGCTGTTCATCTTTGTGACTGTGGACTTGTGAATCCTCCTAGTGCATGCATTGTGTGCTGTGAGGGTTTGCATTTCTCTGCCCCAGGAACAGCAGTCAGGTATGCAATATATACACACTTCTAGGCTCCTAAATTTGTATTGCGTGAGTCGCTGGCTCTTGATGGGCTCTGCCCAGTACTATGCATATTGCATACCTGCCATCCATTCCCAGAGCAGAGAATGGTAAATCCTGGCAGCAGTCTGTGTACGCAAGGAGTATTAAGTCTGTAGTTACATAGTGACTGCAGACTCTTCATTTTAGAATGGACAGCCCCTTTAAGGAATTCAAATAGGTGTGTCGTAAGTATTTTGAACCCACAGATAACTCATGGAATTTTAGAACATTGTGATGTGGAAATCTTCACTATTTTTTCACAAATATGCTTTTTTTTTATTAGCAAATAAAGTCCGTGGAGCCTCATTTAAGAGTCTCAAACACGGGACTAGCCAGATCTTCCTCCAGGAAAGGACCCAGCCAAGGAGTGGCTCCTTTGGGAAACCACCATTACCACCATATTAAGTGGCCCTTTAAGTCAATATCAAGCTCTTTACGAGTTTACAGATATGACAAGGGAAATACCAAGGCCAGGTATCCATCCACAGACAGCTGTTTCGGCCCCGAAAATGTTCAAATGAATGGGAAAAGTTTTGAATGGACGGAGAACAGCAAGGGAAAGACCCCTGGAAACATTTCTGACTCCCAGATTCGTTACTGAGAATGGTGTCACACTTAAACTCCACTTTAAGGCGTGACAATAAAACATTCCGAACCGACGATAAATTGTATTTTACACAGGAAAAAATGTTAACCTTTTTTTTTCCTGTATAATGACGTGTATATAAGTAAAAATTTGAAAAGGATTTAAAAAAATATATAATTTAAGTAAACAAAAATTGATTTTTTTTTTATATTAAAAAATAGGAAATAGTGTAACTTATGAAGGAAGCAAGAACTGCCAAAAATAAGGGACTCAGATACAACCTGTGTTAGATATAAATTAGGGCTTCTGGTCACATTGTCATCTATTGGTATTCCAAGAGTATTAAAGACTATGCACTTATGAGGGTTATATAGCATGGAAAAATACAAGTGCTTCTCACTAAATTAGAATATCAAAACATTTCTTTCAGTTCTTCTATATAAAAAGTCAAACTCATATAGACTAATTACATACAGAGTGATCTATTTCAAGTGTTTGTTTCTGTTAATGTTGATGATTATGGCTTACAGCCAATGAAAACCCCAAAGTCATTATCTCAGTAAATAAGAATAATTAACAAAAACACCTGCAAAGGCTTCCTATGCTTTTAAAAAGGTTCTTAGTCTGTTTCAGTAGGCTCCAAAATCATAGGGAACACTGCTGACTTAACAGATGGTCCAGAAGGCAGTCATTGACACACTCCACAAGGAGGGTAAGCCACAAAAGGTCATTGGTAAAGTAGCTGGCTGTTCACAGAATGCTGTATTCAAGCATATTAATGGAAAGTTGAGTGAAAGAAAAAAGTGTGATAGGAAAAGGTGCACAAGCAACTGGGACAAGCGCAGCCTTGAAAGGATTGTTAAGAAAAGGCCATTCAAAAATTTGGGGGAGATTCACAAGGATGGACTGCTGCTGGAGTCAATGCTTCAAAAGCCACCACACACAGACGTATCCAGGACATGGGCTACAGTTGTATTCCTTGTGTCAAGCCACTTATGACCAATTGACAACGACAGAAGCGTCTTACCTGGGCCCAGGAGAAAAAGAACTGGACGGTTGCTCAGTGGTTCAAGGTGTTGTTTTCAGATTAAAGTAAATTTTGCATTTCATTTGGAAATCAAGGTCTCAGAGTCTGGAGGAAGAGTGGAGATATCACAATCCAAGCTGCTTGAGAGCTAGTGTGAAGATTCCACAATCAGTGATGGTTTGGGGGAACCATGTCATCTGCTGGTGTAGATCCACTGTGTTTTATTAAGACCAAAGTCAGCGCAGCCGTCTACCAGGAAATTTTAGAGCACTTCATGCTTCCCTCTGCCAAGCTTTTTGGAGATGGAAATTTCATTCTCCAGCAGGACTTAGCACCTGTCCACACTGCCAAAAGTACCAATACCTGGTTTAAAAACAACAGTATCACTGTGCTTGATTGGCCAGCAAACCTGCCTGACCTTAACCCCATAGAGAATCTATGGGGTATTATCAAGAGGAAGATGAGAGACACCAGACCCAACAATGCAGACGAGCTGAAGACTGATATCAAAACAACTTGGCCTTCCATAACACCTCAGCAGTGCCACAGGCTTATCACCTCCATGCCATGCTGCATTGATCCAGTAATTGATGCAAAAGGAGCCTCAACCAAGTATTGAGTGCATTTATTGAACATAAGTTTCAGCAAGCCAACATTTCAGATTTTTCAAGCTGGTGTTATAAAGTATTCTAATTTACTGAGATAATGAATTTTTGGTTTTCATTGGCTGTAAGTCATAATCATCAACATTAACAGAAATAAACACTTGAAATAGATCACTCTGTTTGTAATGACTCCAAATAATTTATGAGTTTCACTTTTTGTATTGAAAAACTTAAATAAATTACCTTTTTGATGATATTCTAGTTTAGTGAGAAGCACTTGTACTCCAGAGCAAGGAATAGCTATTGGGTGAGCAATATAATAAAAGTTTGGACAAGTTTTTGAGGCCTTTATACCACTAAAATGTACCCAAGAATAAGTAAAAGTTTATGAATGAGCAATATAATACTGATAAATTGTGAACAAGATTTTTGAGGCTTAGATAGCAACAAAACGTACACAAGAACACGTAATACTCTATGTGTGATCAGTAAAATAAAATTTTGAACACATTTTTGGTGGGTTACGTGTCAACAAAATGCACCCAAGAACACGTAATAGTGTGTGGCTGAGATACAGTATGTAACCCAGCAAAATTTTTAAACAATTATTTTGAGTGTTATGGATCACAAAAATGTACCCTAGTACACAGAAAAGTGTATGGGTGAAATGTGAATAAACAAGCACAATTTTCAAAGTCTTTTTCCCAGGACATCCCTCATGACAGCATGTCAGGAGGTTGTCCTACTCATCTTCTATTGACAGGAAGCACATGAGTGGTTAAAAGTCTCACCTCCACCTCACTCTTAGTATTTTTCCTGTTCCTAGCAAACAGCACAGAGAGGAGGGCAGGAGCACGAAAACTTTCCTTAAAGCTCAGGGGGATCGGAGGGGACTTGTGCTCTTCCCTTTCTGCTGTCAAGAGGCTCCAGGCTGATACATCACTTGGTGGGGGGGTCCCTCAGACAGCTGGTAGAGCGGGATGCAGTTCCCGACTTTGACGCTTTCCTCTGCAGAGGGCTCTCAGCGCCAGGCACGTGTACCCGTCCTGTGTGACGCGACCAGCAGGCCGGCAATATGACGCGGCACGTGATACTGTCCTGTGTGACACGGCTCGCAGGCCGGTAACTAAAACGACAAGACAAGGGGTAGGGAAACAGTTACAATGGTGGGCCCTGCGATAGGGGGGGACGTGGAGACCTGCACTCCCCTGAGTCAGTGTCCCTAACGCTCCTAATGTTCCCTATGCCGGTTCCGCACCGGGCGCTGATCACAAACCTGTCGCCCTAGCACACCCTACACCTATCCCTTGCTAGGGAGCTGGGTGGTGCAGACACTGGCCCCACCGCTGTACTAATACACACTAAGGAAAAACACAAACAGGGAAACACCACTTAGCTTTACTCTGTTGCACTTGCTCCTGGCAACAGAGTCCACCACCAGAATGCAGCTCTCCTCCTGAATCGCTGCCACCAAGCTCTGTCAGAACTACAAGGAAATCCCCTATGATTCCTTCCACACCAGGGCTAAGACAGTGCTGCAAGGAACGCTCTCCAGCTCCTTCCTCCACCAAGGATGGTTGAAATGAACACTATCACCAACATTGATTGCAACACCTGTGTCTTCTGTAGCAGAGCCAGCAATCACACCTGCATTATAATCATGTGCACTTAACCAAAGAAACTAGAGTGCAATGACGCTCACCACCACCGGGGGCAAACTTAGAATAAACGACACCACAGTGCAATAATCCTAATGGCCACCGAGGACAAAAACCACACTTAAGCACAGCTTAGGAAAAAAAAGGTTACCTATGCTTTTTATCAGTCCTGATCCAGCATGGATCATGACACATGTATTGTGGAACGCATTTCCATGAGGGACGCCTTCTGAAGACGAGCGTACGTTCCAGCGCGGAAAGCATTTCTGGTTTAGAGGGCTGCACCATGTGTTTCACCAAGGAACACAGGAAAAGCTATGGGAAAAGTATGAAGCCCATCTGGATATGGTAAGACCCTATAAAAGGGTGCTGTCAGAGGTGGTATGGGTACACAATCTGAGCAATGGATTTCAATCTTTCACGCTCAGAAGCACCAGCTGAACAGTCCCTGGCCAGTTTAAGTAACCCCTATAGCGGCCCTTTTTTCCTATTACCAGGAGGGGAACCTTATAGTTAATAGTACACAATTCTTCTATCTTTGAAATAGGACAGGGGGACTACATTAAGATCAGGATCCTCTTCTGGGAAAAACCTAGAAATTGCCCAGTGTGCAACACAAAGCTGTCAGTCATACAAAAAAAACAGTTATGTGCCGCGTGCATCGCAAAGTTCCTTAAGGACGAACAATTGTCTCTTTTTAACAAACCTGCCGGCCATGATTAGGGAAGAGGTCCAGAATACTGTCGCTAGCCTGGTAACCATCACAACTGGTTCAGAGTATGTTAGGAACGGCGGAACGCACTAAATAAAAATATAAATAAAGTGCGTTCGCTGCTCTGGGTCCACCGTGCAGTATGTGAAATAAGCGCTGCTAAGTGGTGGCAGGAGCAATATGGCGGAATTGCACACAGGGCTAACTCCACCCAGGTGTGCAGAGCAATCTCAGTTAAACTCACGGAGATGCCAAAAGTACAAACACAATTAACTGAGCCTGTTGTAGTCACATTACTCAGTAAAATACGCACACACGGTATACGGTACAGGAGTAGCCCAAGACAGCGGCACTACATTCATCTAGACCTACCGTGTGCGTGGCGTTGCAACTGCAAACGCAAAGGAGGCTGCTACTGCAGCGCGGCGTGGACACTGCCGCCAAACGACAAAGGCAAGGCGGAAACGCAATGTCGGACGCTAGCAGCTGTGCAAGTTGAAGCAGAGGAGCGCTGGCGCTGTAACTAATTCAGTCCCTATTCACATGCGTAATATCAGAGGGAAGGGTGTTATGAATGAGTCACCGTAGGAGGTAAAAACAAATACTAGCTAAGTCCAGAAAACCAGAGAAGTTGGCAGCTATCGGATTGCAGACCCCTGAACCTATCAACAACAACTAGCAGTAGCCGTGGGGGGTTCCTACGGTGCCCTAGACCCCTCGATCACAGCCGGAGAACTACATAGCCTAAAGACAGAAAGGGAAATCTAAACTGCCCCAGAGCAGACCCCAAAGCAATAGGCAGCCCCCAACATATAATGACGGTGAAGCAAGATGAAAAAACACACAGATATAAAGATAGGCTGAGCAAATGATGGGCCCCAAGCTAACTAGATAGGACAGGATAGAAAAGCTGCTGTCTGTAATCCGCCAAAACCCTATCAAAACAAGAGCCAACAGCTGATAGGGAAAAAAGCCCTGAAGACTCTAGGCTTCAAAAAGACTATATCAGTACTCAGGTATTTTCTGAAGACAGAGCAAAAAGGATCAGCTCACCCCAGCAGGGAATGGCAGAAATCAAGGAAAACAATGCAAAACAAAACCAAAACACAAATGCAAAAAGAAGAGCAGAAAACTTAGCTTTTGAGGAGCAGGAATCAGACTGGTCTCCTAGAATCCCTCAGAGAGATCACCAGCAAGGCAGAAGGGCGTCGGCTGCCTTATATCCAGTCAGTAATTCCCGTCACCCAGTCATTATCATCCTGCCCAGGTGCTTGGTAATCAGCCTCACTACCTTCCTTCACCAGAAGAGGGAGTTCATCAGACCTCAATGGTGAAGGGGAAAATGAACTCACAACAGAAGGGGTTTCAAATGAGTCAGTCACCAGAATCATGCATCCGTCCTCATACACACAGCAGCAAGTATGACTATACTAGCGCATGGCAGAAGGGCCATGCGTGCCTTTTATAGCAGCTGGGACCTTCTGCACGCTTCCAGATCCCTGAGATGGACCAATGAGAACTGGAGCAGACCTGAGCAAATGACTCCCGATCTCCAATGGGAGATCGTCCCATGAGCATGCCAGGCAATCTCCTCTGCAGTGGAAAAATAGGAGAGTGCAGAATGTGAGGATCTGGATCCCTGCTGAGTAAACGCAGGAATCCGACTCCTAACAGAGTACTTCCCGACATAAGAAAGCTAGATGAGAGATGGAAGAGTCTTCCAAAGAAGCATACGCATATTCATATTACTCAGATGAGGACGTGGAGGGAGAAGAGAATACTTCCCAAATACCCTCAGAGGAAAGGAAGAAATATTTCTCATCCGAAAATACGGATGACCTTTTAAAAGCTGTATGGCAACCATGAATGTCGAGGAGACTCAGGTGCCACACACAATATAGAACGAGATGTTTGGAGGGCTGAGAACACACAGGAATATAGTGTTCCAGGTCAAGAAACATGTAAAAGCAATGATGTTCGAGGAGTGGGAAGACACGGAGAAACGTCTAGTCATTCCCAGAGATTTTAAGGCCCATCCTCCATTCGATCCAGAGGAGGTGAAGATTTGTGAGGAAATCCTAAAACTGAATATTCCCAAAGTGGCAAAAAAGACCTCAATACCTTTTGAGGATTCCTCCTGCCTTTGAGATGCTATGTACTGGAAGGCAGAGGAGCTACTTAACCCCTTTACTGCCGAAGGTGATTTGCACGTTAATGACCAGGCCAATTTTTACAATTCTGACCACTGTCACTTTATGAAGTAATAACTCTGGAACACTTCAACGGACCCCGGTGATACTGGGAGTGTTTTTTCGTGACATATTGTACATCATGATAGTGGCAAAATTTCTTCAGTATGACTTGTGTTTATTTGTGAAAAAAATTTTTTTAAATGTTGCAATTTTCCAACTTTGGTTTGTCATGCCCTTAAATCACAGAGATATGTCACACAAAATAGTTAATAAGTAACATTTCACACATGTCTATTACATCAGCACAACTTTGGAACCTATCTTTTTTTTGTAAGAAGTTATAAGGGTTTAAAGTTGACCTGCGATTTTTAATTTTTCCGACAAAATTTACAAAACCATTTTTTTAGGGACCACATCATATTTGAAGATTTGAAGTCACTTTGAGGGGTCTATATGATAGAAAATACCCAAAAAGTGAGAACATTCTAAAAACTGCAGTGAAGTTGCATTGAAAAAGTTTATTAACCCTTCAGGTGCTTCACAGGAATTTTTTGAATGCGGAAAAAAAATTAACATTTAACTTTTTTCACAAAAAAATTTACTTCAACTCTTTTTTTTTTGTTTTGACAAGGGTAACAGAAAAAATGTACCCCAAAATTTATTGTGTAATTTCTCCTAAGCATGCCGATACCCCATATGAGGGAGAAAACAGTAATTAGAGCTTGGAAGGGAAGTAGCACCATTTGACTTTTTGAATGCAAAATTTCCTGGAACAGTTAAGAATCATAGAATCGTAGAGTTGGAAAGGACCTCCTGGGCCATCTGGTCCAACCCCCTTCTCAAAGCAGGATTCGCTAAATCATCCCAGACAGATGTCTGTCCAGCCACTGTTTGAAGACTTCCATTGAAGGAGAACTCATCACTTCTCGTTGCAGCCTGTTCCACTCATTGATCACTCTGTCAAAAAGTCTTTTCTAATATCTAATCTGTGTCTCCTCCCATTCAGTTTCATCCCATTGCTTCTAGTCTTTCCTTGTGCAAATGAGAATAAAGATGATCCTTCTACAATGTGACAGCCCTTGAGATATTTGTAGACAGCTATTAAGTCTCCTCTCAGTCTTCTCTTTTGCAAGCTAAACATTCCCAAATCATGCAACCTTTCCTCATAAGACAGGGTTTGTAGACCGGTCACCATTCTGGTCACTCTTTTCTGGACTTGCTCCAGTTTGTTGATGTCTTTTTTAAAATGTGGCGCCCAAAACTGGACACAGTATTCCAGATGAGGTCTGACCAAAGAAGAGTAGAGTGCAATAATGACTTCACGTGATCTAGACTGTATGCTTCTGTTAATACATCCTAGAATTGCATTTGCCTTTTTTGCTGCTGCATCACACTGTTGACTCATATTCAGTCTGTGATCTATTAGTATACCCAAGTCTTTTTCACATGTGCTGTTGCTTAGCCCTATTCCTCCAATTCTGTATATGCTTTTTTCATTTTTATTGCCCAGATGTAGTACTTTGGATTTTTCCCTTGTTAAAAACCATTCTGTTAGTTGCTGCCCACTGCGCCAGTTTATTTATATCTTTTTGAATCTTCTCTCTCTCTTCTCTAGTATTAGCTATCCCTCCTAGCTTTGTGTCATCAGCAAATTTAATTGGTTTACCCTCAATTCCTTCATCTAAATAGTTGATAAAGATGTTGCACAAAACAGGGCCCAGGACAGAGCCCTGTGGTACCCCACTTGAGACATTCTTCCAACTCCATGTGCAGCCATTTACAACCACTCTTTGGGTCCGATCACTAAGCCAGTTATGAATCCACCTAACAGTTGCCTTGTCCATTCCATACTTAGTCATTTTTTCAATAAGGATTGTGTGAGATACTTTGTCAAATGCTTTGCTGAAGTCAAGATATACTATATCTACAGCATTTCAATGATCCACCCAATCCGTGATTCCGTCATAGATGGAAATTAAGTTAGTCTGACATGACTTATTAGTTACAAACCCATGCTGACTCTGTTTAATCACTTCATTGTTATCCAGGTACTGACCTACATGTTGTTTAATAATTTGTTCAAAGATCTTTCCTGGTATAGAAGTCAGACTCACCGGTCTATAGTTGGCTGGGTCCACCTTCTTCCCCTTTTTGAAGATAGGAACATTTGCTCTTCTCCAGTCTTCTGGGACTTCTGTTCTTCAAGAATTTTCAAAGATTATGGAGAGGGGTTGAAAAATTTATTCTGCTATTTCCTTCAGTACTCTGGGGTGTAATTCATCTGGACCTGGAGACTTGAATTCATTTAGGTTAGCTAAGTGTTTCCTCACTATCTTTCTGTTTATAGATATCCTGGATTCTTCTATTCCCTTAATAGCACAGTGAAGTTGGTGCATACGTCGCATTTGGAGAGCCTCCAATGTGCCTAAACAGTGAAATTCCCCCACAAATAAAACCATTTTGGAAACTAGACCCTTCAGGGAACTTATCTAGATGTGGGGTGAGCACATTGAACCCTCAGGTGCTTCACAGAAGGTTATAACGTTAAGCCGTAAAAACAAAAAAATCAAATTTTCCCCACAAATATGTTTTTAGATCAAAATATTGCATTTTTATAAGGGTAACAGGAGAAAATGCATCATACAATTAGTTGTGCAGTTTCTCCTGAGTACGCTGATACCCAATATGAGGGAGAAAACTACTGTTTGGGCGCACGGCAGGGCTCGGAAGGGAAGGAACGTCATTTAACTTTTTGAATGCAAAATTTCCTGGAATCATTAGCGGACATCATGTCCCATTTGGAGAGCCCCTGATGAGCCTAGTGGAAGCCCCCCCCACAAGTGACCCCATTTTGGAAACTAGACCCATCAAAGAATGTATTCAGATATGCGGTGAGCACCTTGTACCCCCAGGTGCTTTACGGAAGGTTATAACATTGAGCCGTGAAAATAATAAAATCATGGAGGGGTGGCTATGTAACTGTCGAGTGAGGACGCGTCCGAGGAGAGCTCCTGGAATCCTGCACTAATCCTGCCATATAGACCCCTTTTACCAAGGCATACTCACCGACTTCGGGACCCCCTGGACTCTAGGACGTCTCTGGGCCCCTGCGGCAGGACGCTGAGAGGCTCTGGTGAGCTGGTAGCTGAGGAGGCCTGGGCGGACGGCGGGGCCTGCATGAGATGCCAGCCATCTTCTAAGGCGCACGCTCTGACAGTAAGAGACGTGGCACCAGCACCCATCACTGCTCGGGAGGTGAGCGCATATCCTGAGGATCTGAGGGGGACGCGCAGTGAGTGCTCTGGAAAATTGGGCCCCACGCTCCCCCACTGACAAGACACTTAACCTGTCAGTGCCATTACTTTAGGGGGCCCTGGACCCCCATGCTGCTGTGTCTGCAGGTGATGTGGATCCCCCTGGCTACATGAAATCCTGGTAATGACTCAGTACCTGTTATAATCTACAATTTTACACAGTCCATCTGCTTTGAGTTGTTCTCGGGACATTAATACTACTTAATAGCCCTGCTGTGTTTATAACTGGGAGTGAGAAATCCCCAGAAAATATAATTTCACTCATCTTGCTGTGCCATATTGCTATTGATCATTAATTACCCCAGGGGGTCAGGAGCTGCCGAAACATGGATTTTTGTGATAACTCACCGTAAAATCCTTTTCTCCGAGACGCTCATTGGGGGAGACAGATACTGTGGGTGTATGCTTCTGCCGCTAGGAGGCTGACACTAAGTGAAAAAAAAGAGGTTAGCTCCTCCTCCGTTGTATACACCCTCGCCCCTATTGCGGGCGGAACTCAGTTTGGTGCCAAAGCAGTAGGAGGACAACAAAATCAGCCTTAATACAGGTACAACTTGTCCAGAACAGGACCACCCCTATATCACATAATTAAATGCGTATTAACTAACCAAAAACAGCCAACTGGCTAATAGGGTGGGTGCTGTGTCCCCCAATGAGCGTCTCGGAGAAAAGGATTTTACGGTGAGTTATCACAAAAATCCATGTTTCTCCGTCTCATTTGGGGGACACAGATACTGTGGGACGTCCTAAAGCAGTCCTTGGCTGGGAGATCGACTCACCAATCCAAGCTACATGCACCTCTTGTTTAAAGGGTGCGCCACCGCTGCTTGGAGAATCCTTCTACCCAGGCACGCATCCGCCGAGGCCTGAGCATGGATATTATAATGTTTGGCAAATGTGTGCAGGTTGCAAACCTGTTCCGTAGAAGCCTGGTGCCGAAGAGCCCAAAAGGCGCCCACTGCCCGGGTAGAGTGCTCTCTGATCCCTAATGGAATCGGCGTGCCTCTAATGCGGTAGGACTCCTGAATAATCAAACGAATCCATCTGGCTATGGTCGATTTTGAGGCGAGTCCCTCCCTGCGCCCTTCGGGGAGCACAAACAGCGTGTCTGTCTGCCGAAAGGGTGCCGTCCGCGACATGTACCTCCGGAGGGCTCTTACCAGGTCTAACGTGTGAAGAGCCTTTTTCACACGGTGCACCGGTGCTGGACAAAAAGAAGGTAAAACAACATCTTCATTAATGTGAAGAAAGGACACGACTTTCGGCCCAAACGGAGGGGCTGGTCTGAGGACCACCTTATCCTTATGGAAAGTGAGGAACGGAGCTCGGCAGGATAGGGCTGCCAGCTCTGAAGCCCGCCTGATGGAAGTGATGGCCACTAGGAACACCACTTTCCAGGAAAGGTACCTCAAAGAGATATCCTGAAGCGGTTCAAATGGAGCTTCCTGCAGAACACTTAGGACCATGTTAAGGTCCCAGGCATCCATAGGCGCCTTATAGGGAGGTACCAAGTGGGAAACTCCCTGAATGAAAAAGTCTTCACCTGCAAATTGGTAGCAATTCTGAGCTGGAACAGGACGGATAAGGCCGATATTTGTCTTCTGAGGGAACTTGGGGCAAAGCCCGAGTCTAATGCTCTACTGACTGAGCTATCAGGACTCACTGGAGAAAAGCCAAGATGTTGGGGATCGAGAATCTCAGTGTAGAAACATCGCGGCCTCGACACCAAGCAAGGAACACCTTCCAGGTGTGGTGGTAAATTCGTGCTGAAGCAGGCTTCCGGGCACTAATCACTGTAGCGACCACCTCGCTCCCGAACTCTGCCTGGGTTAGAATCCAAGATTCAATGGCCATGCCGTCAAACACAGGGTCCCTGAGTTCGGGTGGCAAATCGGCCCTTGAGACAGATCTGGGCGCTCTGGCAGGCGCCAAGGAACGTCGGCGAGCAGCTGCATTAGATCTGCATCCCACGCTCGACGGGGCCAGTCTGGGACCAGCAGAATCGCCGGCACTTCTTCCTCTTGATCTTTTTGATGACTCTCGGAAGTAGTGGCAGTAGGGGAAATAGATATGGGAGGCGAAACTGGTTCCATGGCAGAACCAACGCGTCCACCGCGAATGCCTGCGGGTCCCTGGCCTGAGCGACATATATGGGCACCTTGGCATTCACTCTGGAAGCCATCAGGTCCACATCCGGAGCTCCCCACAGTTGACAAATCTGCTGAAAAACTTCGGGATGTAGAGACCACTCTTCGGATGCAAGACCCTGCCGGCTGAGAAAGTCTGCCGCCCAATTTTCCAAGCCCCAGAATGTGGACAGCCAAAATCACCGAGTGGTTTGCTTCAGCCCACTGAAGAACGAGCCCCACCTCGCGCATGGTTGCTCTGCTGCGGGTGCCCACTTGATGATTTATGTAAGTCGCCGCCGTGGCGTTGTCCGATTGAATCCGGAAGGTGGGGGCCTGCTAGGAAGTGATGAAACATCTGCAGAGACAGTCGAATTGCTCGTATCTCCAATAAGTTGATCGGGAGGCGTGCCTCCTGTGGCGACCATCGTTACTGGGTTGTGTGGTGACGAAACACCGCTACCGCACCGAGGAGACTGGTGTCAGTTGCCATTACCAGCCAATGATCTGGGGGGAACGGTTTCCCCTGGGCCAGAGAGGAACTGGTTATCCACCATCCGAACGACTGCATGACTTGAGAGGACAGTCGGCACCGCCGATCGAGCGTGAAAGGATTCTTGTCCCAGGCTGACAAGAGGGCGTGTTGCAGGGGGCGAAGGTGGAACTGGGCGACAGTTATCGCTTCCATTGCTGCCACCATTTTCCCTAGAATCATCATCCCAGATCAGATGGTATGAGGGACCGGTTGCCGAAGTGTCCGGACTCCCTGCCGGAGAGCTAGCGCCTTTTCCTGAGGGAAAATTACCAACCCTCGGCAAGTGTCGAAGATCATTCCTAGGAAGAAGATCCTCTGAGCTGGCACAAGGGATGACTTCTTTGCATTGCCAACCATCCTAAATGGGCAAGAGTATCTAGCGTGATGCTGACCTTTTCCTCGCATGCCCGTATTGACAGGCCCTTGACCAAGAGGTCGTCCAGATAAGGCGAGACGACTATGCCTCGAGAATGCAGTGTGGCCATGACAACTGCCATTACCCTTGTGAACACCCTGGGAGCCGTGGCTAGCCCGAAGGGTAGCGCTACGAACTGAAAATGTTTATTGCCGAAGGTGAAGCGTAGAAACCTCTGATGAGGAGGAAAAATGGGAATATGCAGATATGCGTCCTGGATGTCTATTGAGGCCAAGTATTCTCACTGCTCCATGGCCAATATGACAGAACGGAGAGACTCCATCTGGAAATGTCTGATCCTGATGAATTTGTTCAGAAGCTTCAGGTCCAAAAGCAGGCCTGACAGACCCGTCCTTTTTGGGAACCGCAAAAAGGTTGGAATAGAACCCCTGAGCTCTTTCGTGTTCCGGCACTGGAACAATGACTTCGTTGTGCTGGGGCGATTAAATGGCTCCCAATAGAGCCCTTGCCTGGGTATCCACCCTGGGAAGCCGGGAAAGAAAAAGCCATCTTGGAGGATATCTGACGAATTCTATTTTGTAACCTGAGGCCACCAATTCCTTTCCCCATACGTCGTGAGCGACATTGACCCAGACGTGGTGAAACCAGAGGCATTGCTCCTACTGGCCAGTTTCCTACTCCACACTGATGAGGGGCAATACCCCGAAACAGCTGTCTGTGGATGGATACCATGTTTTGGCATAGGTGGTTTCCTTCATTGGAGACTGCCCTTCCCGTCGTTGTTCCTTCCCGGGGAAAGACCTGGCTAGTCATTGCTTGCGTCGAGAAACATGTGATGGTGTCTCTGCAGCTTGTGTTTTGCATGTTTTACATATTTCCCATAAGGGATGGGGGCATTGCTCTAGAATCACTGCGTTGAGAAACGTGATGGTGTCTCCGCAGTGTTGGATGTTGATCTCCATGAGTTCATTCATCCTCATTTTTCACAGTCTTCTACTAGGCATTGTTCCTACTGACCAGTTTCCTACTCCACACTGATGAGGGGCAATACCCCGAAACAGCTGTCTGTGGATGGATACCATGTTTTGGCATAGGTGGTTTCCTTCATTGGAGACTGCCCTTCCCGTGGTTGTTCCTTCCCGGGGAAAGACCTGGCTAGTCATTGCTTGCGTTGAGAAACCTGTGATGGTGTCTCCACGGCTTGTGTTTTGCATGTTTTACATATTTCCCATAAGGAATGGGGGCATTGCTCTAGAATCACTGCGTTGAGAAACATGTGATGGTGTCTCTGCAGTGTTGGATGTTGATCTCCATGAGTTCATTCATCCTCATTTTTCACAGTGAAACCAGAGTAGGCAGCCGTCCACCTTGCCGGTGTCATCTGGTAAAGGTCTCGAGTCATTTGGCCGACGATCTTTGGGATCTGGATCCCCTCAATCTGGGCTGCTGAGTATGCATTCTCCCCAATGGGTTAGCTCTATATGAGACCTGCCGCTCCCTATCCTGGTTGGGGCGGCCTGAGGCGGCGGAATTGGCCTCTGGGTCTTAGTGGCTAGGCGCGAAACCGGAGGATCCATCATCGGAGATTCCATCCATTCTTTACGGAGGTCCGGAGCAAACGGATACCTTGTTTCGAGTGCCTTTTGACCCGAGAAACGCCTGTCTGGACGTTCTCTGTGCCGCTGCACCATGTCCTCAAACTCCGGGTGAGAGGAAAAAAGTTCTGTGCGGGTGCTTCACTTGCTTAAATGCCACTTCATGCCCCGTACCCGCTGCGGAATCATCCTCAATCCCCAGGGTCCGATTGACAGCTTCTATGAGGCTGTCCACTGTTGTGAACTCATTTTCTGGTTTACCTCTGGCTTCTGGTGAGGGTGGTGGAGCTGGCTGTGTTGACAGAGGAGTCGTGAGTTCTCCGTCCGGGCTCCTCTAGTGGTGACAGTAGGTAATGAAGCTGATCTAAATGGCAGAGACCTGCCACCTGAGGAGGAGGACTGTGAGTGGACATCAGGAGTCTAAGACTGGATTTAAGACAGCCGACTCCCTAATTTTGTGCTGGTGATTTTTCCTGCCCTGAGGTTCTGGTTTCCAGTCCTGTTCCTTCCTTCTCAAGCTAAGTGTGCTATGCTATTTTTTCACATGAGATTTGGTCTGGTTTACTCAGTTTTTGTGGTCAGCCAGCCCCTGCTGGTGCTGTGCTGAATTTCCATTCTTATTTCTCTGTTTATGCCAGTTTGCTTTTGTCCCTGATAAGATTGTTCTCTTTTGCTCTGTCTTCAGAATATACCAGAGTGCTGATATAGGGAATTGAAGTCTAGCGACTTCAGGGTTTTTGTTATCAGAAAGTGTTCGACATTTTTTGACAGGGTTTTGTGCGTGATTGCAGACAGCATCTTTCCTTTCCTGTCCTTTCTAGTTAGTTTGGGCCCCATCGTTTGCTCAGCCTATTTTTCTATCTGTGTTTGTGTTTTCATCTTGTCTCACCGACAATACATGTTTGGGGGCTGTCTATTGCTTTGGGGTCTGCTCTGGGGAAGTTTAGATTTCCCCATTTCTTGCTTTAGACTTATTTAGTTCTCCGGCTGTGACGAGGCGTCTAGGATCATCGTAGGTACGCTCCACGGCTACTGCTAGTTGTGTGGATAGGATCAGGGGTCTGCAATCCGCTTAGTTACCAACCTCTGGTTTTCTGTGGCTTAGCTTATTTTTGTTTTTCCTCCTCGGTGACTCATTCATAACAGTCCAGGTCAAGGAGCTCATCTGAGTCGAATTCTGAGGTCTGCTCGCTATCAACCAGTGGTGACGGGGAGCGAGAAGCAGAACTTATGGATGCCAAGGCACCGGATGGACTGGGCAACACCGTGTGGATTCGTTTCCCTCGGGTCTGCCTGGAGTCAGAGCGGCCCCTGCAGGCGAGAGGCTCTTGTGAGGCAGAGGTCCCCGCTAAGGCCGGCGAGCCACTGTCCCTGCCCCCATCTGAGGCCTGAAGGGACTCAATTGCATGACCTGTGACAGTGATAAGACCCACTCTGGGGGGCTTGGCACCTTGGTCACGGTCGCAGAGGAGGACGGACACTGAGGTTCTGTTAGGCGTCGGGCTCCGGGCGCTGCACAGTGGGAATCCCGAGCCCTGTCCTCTGTGGTCTGCCCACACCAGCATTGTGGGTTTGGTCGCAGGGGAGGGCTCCTGGGGGCGTTTGGAGTCGCCGGCTTTGCATAATCGCTTGTTTTGTGCCCGCGGAAACGCATCCCGACAAGAGATGCATGCTGCTTAGTCGGACATGCTGTATCTGTCTGCCGCTGGGGATAGGGGGAAAGAGGTAGCACCTCATTCCCGGGCAGCACTTACCCCAGTCCTGTGCCCCCCCGTTCCTGGACGCCTCCACACAAAAATCGCACACCAACAGCTGTGGGGCGGACCGCCAGCATATAAACCGGTTCAGGGGCGGTATTTCCGGGTCTGCGGCCTAGCCGTGCTCCGAAGCCGGAGACTAAATTTATCCCCACCGCCCAGGCCTGGGGGCGGACTGCCGGAAGTGACGTGCAGCCCGGAGGCGGAACCTCCGGTCGCGGCCTAGCTTCGGCTAAAGCCGCGGCCTCAATTTGTCCCCTGCCCGCGACGGGGGGGACCCATGGCACCACAAAAAAATGGCGCTACTTACTGGCGCAGGCTTCTCCGCACCGCTCTGCAACCACTGCCTGTGGCATCTGACAGCTGAGGGCTCCAGCTCCGGATCTTCGCCGCAGGAGCCCTCCCAGGCCCTCTCCTCACTGACGATCCTCTTCAGCTTCCCAGCTCAGGTATGTGAGGGGGCCTTGACAAAATAGAACGGTACAGGCACCCTAGCTCCATCTAATCCCTTCAGGGGGTGAGGAGAGGGACCGTCCGCCGCCTTGCAGCACCGCAGTCTAAGCATTGGTAGAGCAGTGGGGGCCGCACGGACTAGTCTTGTGCCTCTGTACAGCCCATGGTTTCAATATAGGGTTGGCCAGGGATAAGCCCGGCATTGTGTCCCACGCCGCGGGAGAGGATACGTGGAGCGACACTCGCACGTGCTCGCCCGTTGATGGTTTGGGGAAATCGGACCTTTTCAATAGGATCCGTTGCCCCTGTCTCATCTTCATAGACGGTAAAAATAAAATAAAAAAAGGTCTGGGGAAAACGGCCCAGATATGTCCCACGGTGCGGGAAAGGATACGTGGAGACGATACTCAACACGTGCTCGCCCGTTGATGCTTTGGGGAGATCGGACCCTTTCAATAGGGTCCGTCGCCCCTGTCTCATCTTCATGGAAAAAAAAAAAAAGTCTGGAGCAAAAGCAGACGTGTGTGCCTCCATGGACACTAAGCAAAAAACTGAGTTCCGCCTGCAATAGGGGCGAGGGTGTATACGACGGAGGAGCTAACCTCTTTTTTTCACTTAGTGTCAGCCTCCTAGCGGCAGAAGCATACACACACAGTATCTGTGTCCCCCAATGAGATGGAGAAAAATTAAGAGAATTTGCAAGAAATGATCCCTCTGACAGTGTACGATCCCTCAGAAATAATTCCTCACAGGCTCAGCGTAAAAACCATCCCTCTGAGGGTGTGGAGGGGAGTGAGCAGGAAGAATTGACCCTTAAGCAGGCGTCCAAACAGTTAATGCAGGCCATCTCCTTAACCAGAACATCCCTGACTGGGAAAATAGAAGATGTGTACACCGAGGTGGGCGTTTTCGGCAAGACATGCAGGCCATGAGGGGGCGCATTATGGAAGTGGAGACAAGAGTGTCCCAGATAGAAGATACCATTAAACCTATGGAGGCCAAGCTAACAAACGTGGCAGGCTCTATAAACGACTGGAAGCAAAAAGCGGACGACCTAGAGAATAGACTGCCAGAACGCTCGGAAGGTCAACAACCTGAGCAATTTTTGGAAGGCTGGCTTAAAGCTTCTCTGGGAGATGAATTCTCTCCAATGTTCTCCGTAGAAAGGGCTCACAGGTTCCCTACAAAACCCCTTCCTCCAGGAGCCCCACCTAGACCTTTCCTGGCTCGTCTCCTCAACTGTAAGGACAGAGATGCTATTCTACGTTTGGCATGGCAAAAAAGCCCCATTAAGTTCAACAATGCCACAGTCTCGATCTTTCAAGATTTCTCAATGGAACTTCAGAAACAGCGGGCACAGTGCATGGAAATTAAGAAACAACTTAGAGAAAATAACGTTATGTATTCAATGATTTATCCAGCTTGGCTCCGTATTGTCCACGAAGGTTCTTCCATGTTTTTTACGTGTATCCAGCAGACGCAGCTGAATGGCTGCAGTCCCATTAGGGGTCTATTGCAAAGGAATCATAATATACCCACTGTCAAGCAGAACTCTTTTAATAATGGTATGATTGGAGCTTTTTCCGCAGGCGTCCAGTTTACCAACAATACCGGACGCTGAGTTCAGTGATGGTATCCCCTTGTCTATTTTATGATGGGAGCACAAAACTTTGCTCCTATATTGTTTGGTTCTTACTCTGTTTTTTCTTTCACATTGGTTTTATTTGTTGTTTATGTAGAAGCCGCAGCCAACAGCAATCTCATTTTCTGTGTGATGTCTCTAAATTGTATTCAAGTAATAATGTGCACCATATCCAGATGAGTAAACATGGGGTCTGAAATAATATGCATGACCTGGAATGTGAGGGGTATTAACCCCTTAGCGACAGAGCCAGTTTGCAGCTTAATGACAGGCCAATTTTTACAATTCTGACCACTGTCCCTTTATGAGGTTATAACTCTGGAACGCTTTAATGGATCCCGCTGATTCTGAGACTGTTTTTTCGTGACATATTGTACTTCATGTTAGTGGTAAAATTTCTTAGATAAGTCTTGTGTTTATTTATGAAAAAAATGGAAATATGGCGAAAATTTTGAAAATTTTGCAATTTTAAAACTTTAAATTTTTATGCCCTTAAATCAGAGAGATGTGTCAGAAAAAATTCTTAATAAATAACATTTCCCACATGTCTACTTTACATCACCACAATTTTGGAAGCAAAATTTTTTTTCGTTAGGAAAGTTATAAGGGTTAAAAGTTGACCAGTGATTTCTCATTTTTACAAAAAATTTACAAAACCATTTTTTTTTAGGGACCACATCATATTTAAAGTAATTTTGAGGGGTGTACATGACAGAAAATACCCCTAAGTGGCACCATTCTAAAAACTAGACCCCTCAAGGTGCTCAAAACTACATTCAAGAAGTTTATTAACCCTTTAAGTGCTTCACTGGAACTAAAGCAAAGTGGAAGGAAACAATTAACATTTAACTTTTTTTGCAAAAAATTTACTTCAGAACCAATTTTTTTTATTTTCACAAGTGTTAAAAGAGAAAATCAACCACAAAATTTGTTGTACAATTTCTCCTGAATACACCGATACTCCATATGTGGGGGTAAACCACTTTTTCAGCACACGGTAGAGCTCGCAAGGGATGGAGCACCGTTTGACTTTTTCAACGCAGAATTGGCTGGAATTGAGATCGGATGCCATGTTGCGTTCGGAGAGCCCTTAATATGCCTAAACAGTGGAAACCTCCAACAAGTGACCCCATTTTGGAAACTAGACCCATTAAGGAACTTATCTAGCTGTGTGGTGAGCACTTTGAACCTTCAAGTGCTTCACAGAAGTTTATAACGTAGAGCCGTGAAAATAAAAAATCCATTTTTTTTTTAACAAAAATGATCTTTTCGCCCCCAAATTTTTATTTTTACAAGGGTAATAGGAGAAATCATACCCCCACAGTTGTTGTGCGATTTGTCCTGAGTACGCCGATACCCCATATGTGAGGGGGAACCATTGTTTGGGCGCATGGGAGAGCTCGGAAGGGAAGGAGTGCCATTTTGGAATGCAGACTTTGATGGAATGGTCTGCGGGCGTCATGTTGCGTTTGCAGAGCCCCTGATGGGCCTAAACAGTGGAAACCCCCCACAAGTGACCCCATTTTGGAAATTAGACCCCCTAAGGAACTTATCTAGTTGTGTGGTGAGCACTTTGAACCCCCAAGCGCTTCACAGAAGTTTATAAACGCAGAGCCGTGAAAATAAAGTCTTTTTTATTTCCACAAAAGTGATTTTTTAGACCCAATTTTTAGACCCCCAAAGTTGGTAAATAGTGGAAACCCCTCAATTCTTGCTCCAACCCTAATCCCAACACACCCCTAACCCTAATCCCAACCTTAATCCCAACCCTAATCCTAGTTCGCCCTAACCCTAATTCTAACCCTAACCCTAGTCCTAACCCTAGCCCAACCCTAACCCTAGCCCAACCCTAACCCTAATGGAAAACTGAAAAAAAAAAATTTTCTTTATTTCGTTATGTTGGCCTAACTAAGCAGGTGATAAATGGGGGGGTTATGTACTATTTTGTTTATTTTGATCACGATGATAGTTTATCATCGTGATCAAAATGAATGGAATCTGCCAGTCGGAGCCTGCAGATTCCCGGCGGGCGCACTGCACATGCACCCGCCATTTTCTCCGGATCCAAGATGGCGGCGCCCACCGTAGGACGTTGGCAGGACGCAGGACCACCGGGATGGGACAGAGGACCACGCAGAGGTACCGGGGGGGGGGGAGATCGGGGACCCTCTTTCTCTCTCCTCTGATGTGCGATCACATCAGAGGAAAGAGAAATTTAATGCACAATCGCAGCCTTTTTTTTTTGCGGTCGCCGTTATAGGGTTAATAACGGCGATCGCAAAAGCGGGGTCGGTAAAAACTGACTGATTCATGTTCTCTGGGGTCTCGGCTACCCCCGGCAGCCGAGACCCCGGAGAAAATCTGACACTGGGGGGCGCTATTCACTTTCTCCACAGCGCCATGAATTAGCGGCGCTGTGGTTTTAGTACCCTTAATTACCGCCGTTAAAAGGCGTATCGGCGGTCGCTAAGGGGTTAAATCTCCCTGAAAGATAATCAAGGTATTATCGCAGATTAGGCATTATCACCCTCACATTGTGGCCTTGGTGGAGATGCACCTGACCAGGGATGCAGCTCGGTGCGCACATAAACCATGGGTACAATGGTTCATTCACGCATTTCATACTAGATACTCGAGAGGGGTTTCATTATTGATACATAGAGGTGTTAGGTGGAAGGTCAGGGAGGCCCAGAAGGATCCTGAGGGACTCTTTGTTTTTGTATATTGTGATAAAACACTCCGGGATCGGCTTTGCTGGGGTCAAAGGTCACGTGCGTTCCGCATGAAACTCAGGCGCAGAGCTGGGATTCGGGTGTAACTGACCCTGGGTCAGGTTTATTAATGGTGAAAGCAATGCAAAAGGAAATAAAACATAAAACAAATCCTTGCCTGTCCGGCACTAACTAAACAATGGACAACCTAACTACCAACTGGCGGGCTTCTCCCGTCCAGCCAAACCACAGTTGCAGTGGGCACTGCTTCCACTCACGTGTCTCTCACACAGACAGGCTCTCTGTGTCCCCAGACTGAGACACTCACACAACCACCTTGCATCCTTTTATATTCACCTCCCATTATTCATTAGCAAGCAGGTGCGATACTGACCAGACTAGGCCACATAGGAAAGGAATCTGGGCGAGATATACCTGCCCTCATCCACTATTCCCACATGATTCTCACAATATGCACTGATTAATTCTAGGAAATATGTCATATTGTGGGTTTATAACCCCCTCCTCGGCTAAAACGTCAATTATCCAGTTGGCGAAGAGTTTCGGCTGCACAGCTGAACTTGAGAAGCCAAATATGTGGGGCGTAAACTGCACGAATACCTCTTTTTTGGGTACCAAGAGTTCTTGCCCAGCCCCTGAGACATTGTAGACAGAGCTGCCCCTGAGCAGGCACAGACAAACAGGTGCCCCTGACTAGGCATAGACATTCAGGGGCCCCTTGAGCCATTGCGGACACTCAGGAGCCCCTGACCAGGTGTGTAAACTCAGAGGCCTTTTACCATGTGAGGACACTCAGGGGCCCCTGAGAAGGCATGGACACGAAGGGGCTCTTGAGCAGGTGCGGACGCAAAGGGGCACCTGAGGAAGCGTGGACACAAAGGGGTCTCTGACCAGGCATGTACACTTAGGGGCCCCTGAGAAGGCGCAGACACAAATGGGCCCCTGAGCAGGCATGGACAATCCGGGGCCTCTGACCAGGTGTGGACATTCAGGAACTCCATGAGCAGGTGCGAACTTGAAGCAGGTGTGGACACTTAAGGTACTGTCACACTAAGCGATATCGCTAGCAATATTGCTATAACTTGTGACGTTATAGCGATATTGCTAGCGATATTGCTGTGTCTGATACTTACCTACGACCCGCTCCCCCGCTGATTATCACTGATCGCGCGAGAACGTTCAGGACTGTTTCTCGTCGTCAGCTTCCTGCGGCACTTCCTGCTGTGACGACGAGCGATGCGTGGAGCCGGGCGGGAGGACGCAGGATCGCCTAGTGTGACAGGTAAGTAGCGACCCCCGTCCCCTGCGATGTTGCTGGTGAGATCTGCCTGTGTGGCAGCTCACTAGCGACCACTTAGCAATGTACCAGCGATCCTGACCGCGTCATATCGCTGGTCGGGATCGCTGGTACATCGCTGTGACAATATCTTTAGGAGCCCCCGAGCAGGGCCCAGCACGGGGGCCCAATGAATATTCCAGCATTCCATCAGTAAACGGCCATATTCTGGTAAGCTGAGAGCAGGCTGTCTTCTCATTTAACTCCTTTCGTCTATGTGGGTACTGTGAAAATCCTCCCACAGTGAAGAGAAAGGTCAGGTAGGAAAGCCAATGTCTGAATTGCCGCATTCCCTGGGCGCCCGCTGACTGCGGACACACCGGGGCAGCGACACTCACTGTTTCCTAACGCTAGACAGTATATCGCTATGGCAACGGCAGCCGCGCTCTCTACGGCACTACCCACTGACGTAAAGTGTAATGTTTTCACGCAGACAGGCAGCCAATCAGTATGCACTTTACATTGACCAACAGAAATGGTTGAAATTCTTGCAATGAGCGAGGCTGTCAGATGGCGAAGTCAGGAAGTGCATGGTAGCGTGGACTTCACCCCCTAACGAGAGGCTCAGCCTGCTGTATGGAGCGCGCCTGTAGCGCTGTGTCCCAGCTGCACAGTCTGCATTGTGCCTGAACAATGAGGCTACTCAGTGCCGGCTTTCATGGCTTGTTGGTGCTGCTTGTAGCCTTGGGGGTTCTGGATGTATTCTTGGTGTATGAGAGGAACAGGTGCAGCATGACCTATATGTTCGAGTATCCAGAGTATCAGGTACGTGGTCGCACCACTGGTGAGGTTTAGGGCCGTCACCACTCCGCCGACTCTGCTTTTTTTTTTTAAACTTTTCTTTTTCCTGGCGCCAGAATGTCGCTCTTTTTCTGACATATGAGGCTTGTTTTTGTGTGGAATGAGTGGTACTTTTGAAAGAACGAAAAAAAAAGTGGTTTGGTACCGTGCTAGCCAGTAGAAAAAAAGCTACAGACTGCTCTCAGTGGGAGAAACAAGCTAGGAATCTTGTGGGGGTTATACCTTTTAGCTCAGTGTTTATTTTTATTGAAATGTCCATGTATCACACCATGGCTATGCTTTATACTGTATATAAATAAGGTTTCTTCAAATATTTTGTTATATCAGCCTCATGAAGGGATGTAAGCTTGCTTTGTAACACCATTCACTATAATTTGGTAGCCATTAGAAGGTATCACACCCACAAGATTCCTATTTTGTTTCCCCCACTGAGATCACTCTATATCTTTTTTTCATTGAACTTTTGAATGTCATCATTCATTTTACTGGAGGAGAGGAAGCCGGATCCAAGACTTTCCTCTGTCTATTAGCCCCCTTGGGTCTTGCAACTGTAATCACTTGTGCTATGTACAGTAATGCCAAAGCAAAAATCATGGCCTCCTTGGAAGCCCGACCACAGGCAGGGGCTTCTAGAAAGCACCTTAAAGGGGTTCTCCAGGCTTTCTTTATACTTTGGACCTATACTGTAGAATGCTGACAGTTTGTATTATACTCCCTGTCGGCATTCTACACCTAGACACCAAACGCGGGTATGTGACTGGCCTTACTGCTGATTTTTGGAGGAGCTGGTCACACCCCAACAGTATTTTGTCTGGAGTCTCTAGCAGTCCCACCTCCCTGCTCCTCTCCTTTTTCTGCATAAGTGCTGTCAGCAATTCCAGTGCATGTGCAGAAAGCCTTTCTCCTGCTGTGTTGGCCTAGGGACTGCGGACCACCACAGTGCAAATGGGCAGCTTGGTGCAATCAATCAGCTGTAAGGAGGGACATTTCAATTGTGAATATACATGTAGAGGCATCTCGCCTATCAGCTGTGTCACCACTGGTGTCTTCATAGGAGCCAGCACTGCAATTACACTTGATTAGTCTCTCCTTTTATAGTGTTTTATGCAATGCTGTGTATGAGAATGCCAGCGCTGACAGGCAGGGAGGAAAGTTAAAAAAAAAAATTGGCCTAGCGCTGGCTCCTTATGCAGTGCATGACACCAACTGTCAAAGTGAAAAATATTCATGTTTCACAGTGGAACTAAGTGAAAAAGTAAAACAAAAAAAAAAAGTGTTCCAGCTAGTAAAATCATTTCTCTCTTCTGACATGATATAATTCAGATGAGAGAGAAATGATGTCCCCAAGCACCCCCCTATGCCATCCCCTGGACCCTAACATTCTTTGGGGTTAATGTCTTTAAAAGCAGAAACCCCCCCCCCCAAAAAAACGATATGATGACTAGTGTTGAATGCAAGAGCTCGCTTTTCGAGCATGCATCGTGTGCTCGAGTCCCCGCCCCACATGTTTTTCAGCTGTTACACAACCGAAAAACATCTAAGGATTGCCTGACATACCGTGCATGTTTCTTTTGGGTGTCTAACATCCGCAAAACATTCAGTGCGGGGACTCGAACACTCGCGATATTTGGTGCATACCCAACGGCAAACTTAAGTAGCGAGCACTTGCCCTCAACACTAATGGCGACATATTTAATATGATGACCTAATGGAATCAAATTCTGTGTTTTACCTATGGGTTCAAAATCTTCACAATACTCCTGGTTAATATTCCTGGTGTAGTTTCCAAAATGGGGTCAATTGAGGGGGTTTCTGCTGCTTAGGCACCGTAGGGGCCCTGCAGTTGAGACATGGTGCCCGTCATCTTTCAGTCAAATTTGTGTTCCAAAATTCAAATATTGTTCCTTTCGTTTCTAGCACTGCCGTTTCTCCAAACAGAGCTTTTTGACTACGTGTGGGGTTTCAACACACTTGCAAGAAAGTGGGTGACTAACTGTGGGGTTACTTCTTCACTAAATTATAGTGCCTCTTCACTTCTTAGTTTTGCACTGTGCCTCAAAACTAGTTCCCGATTGCACGCTCACTGCACCCCTACATGAATTCATTGAGAGGTGTAGTTTGTAAAATGATGTCACTTGTGTGGGGTCTCTGCCAATGTGACATGGCATCCTCAAACCATTCCAGCAAAATCTGAACTCCAATATGGTTCTTATTTCTTTCTGAGCTGGCACTGTGCATTAGGCTGGTTTCACACGCGTGTAGTGACAGTTTTCTTGCGTACCGGGGACACTGACATATGTAGACCCATTCAAATGAATGGATCTGTGCTCATGTCAGCATGTTTTAACGGACCGTGTGTCCGTGTGCAAAACACACAGACATATCTGTTTTGACCTGGACACACAGGCCGTAACAAGTACGGCACACGTGCACACAGTGTACATTGTCCTCCGTGAGCACGGACGGCCGTTGGGGAAGTAGCGCTACTGTAAGCCGCTATTGCCCTGCATGTGGTGCTGAACGCGGCTGTCATTCTCCCCTGCTCTGCTGGCAGCCGCGCAAGCGGGGAAGAATGAATGACAAAAAAACGACGTGAGGTCCCCCTTATATTTTGAACCAACTCGGCAAAAATAACAGGTACGGGCTGCTATCCTCAGGCTGGTAAGGGACCATGAATATGGCCCCCCCAGCCTAAAAACACCAGCCCGCAGTTGCCCAGCAGGCTGCTGTTTTTAGGCTGGAGGGGGGGGGGGAGCAATATTTATGACCCCTTACCAGCCTGAGAATAGCAGCCCGCACCTGTTAGTTTTGCCGGGATGGTTAAAAATATAAGGAGGACCCTTCATGTCTTTTTTTTTTTTCATTCTTCCTTGCTTGCGCTCTTGCCGGCAGAGCAGGGAGAATCACAGCCATGTTCAGCACCACATTCAGGGGAACAGCGCTTACTGTAGCACTACTTCCCCTGCGGCCGTCAATGTGGTACTGATGCGGCACACGTGTGCCACACGTAGAACACATACAGACACATGGACACGGATATCTCCGGTAACGTTTTTTCCGGTACCGGAAACGTCAATACGTGTGAAACCGGCCTTAAAAGTAGTTTACGACCACATGGGGAGTCTTGGTGTACTCAAGAGAAATTGCACAACAAATTGTATGGTCTGTTTTGCTCCATTACCCCTGTGAAAATGAAAAATTTGGGGCAAAACCAATATTTTTGCATGAAAATTTTTTTCATTTTCACAGTTCAATGTTATAAACTTCTGTGAAGTACCTGGTGATTCAAGCAGCTCACCACACATCTATATAAGTTCCCTGAGGGGTCTAGTTTCCAAAATAGGGTCACTTGTTGGGTGTTTCCACTGTTTAGGCACATCAGGGGCTCTCAAAGCACGACATAATGTCCGCTCTCGATTCCAGCCATTTTTGCTTTCAAAAAAGTAAAAAAAAAAAAAAAAAATTGATTCTTGTGAAAGTAAGCAATTTGGAGCTAAAGTAAAATATTTGTGAAAAAAAGTAAAATGTTGTTTTTTTTTTTCCTTCCAATATTCCATTAATTCCTGTGAAGCACCTAAAGGGTTAATAAACTTCTTGAATTTGGTTTTGAGGACTTTGAGGGATGTGGTTTTTAGACTGGTGTCACTTTTGGGTATTTTCAGTTCTATAGACCCTCAGTCACTTCAAACTCCCGACCTTTGACACAGCGTGTGCATCATGAATGTCGGTGCCAATCTGACCTGTGACGCATATGCTGTGTCATGAGGAGATCGAGTTCCTGTGGGTCTGGTGACTGGGGTCAATGAAAGGTCACCCGACCCGCAGGTACAGAAGGCTTTGCACTTCACCCCAGGGGGGTGCCTTTGCCCCCCTGTGGCTACGATCGCTCTGATTGGCTGTTTCACTTTCAACAGCCAATCAGAGCAATTGTAATATTTAACCAATGAAATTTGGTGAAATATTACAATCCAGCCATGGCCGATGCTACGATATCATTGGTCATGGCCAGAGACCTCGATCTGAACCCCCATGACTGACGGGGGTGACATGCCCCCGCCACCGACTATTTGCCCCCCTCCCGGTACCTCCTGAGTCCCGGTGTCCCTCCCAGATCCTTCATGGGCACTGCCATCACAGTGATCAAAATTAAAAAAAAAAAAAAAAGTAAATAAACCCCCTGTTTATCACCCCCATAGGAGAAATAATAAAATAAAGAAAATATATTTATTTTTATTTTTCCGTTGGGGTTGGAATTAGGGTTAGGCTATGTGCCCATGCTAGCGTTTTTAAACGCTCAGGAAACTGATCCCCTTCCCAGAAAACGCGCGTCTTTTTTTCCGCGCGATTCTTGCACGTTTTGTGCAAAAAAGCCGCGCGTTTTTTACGCGTTTTTTGACACTCGTTTTCTGGGAACATTAGGGAAGGCTAAAAACACTCAGCAATGCGGAAATTAATGAGCATGCTGCGTTTTTAGCCGCTAAGCGTTTCCTGAGCGGTTAAAAACGCATGCATTGGCACGAAAAGCCAAAAAAGCATGCAAATTAATTAGAAGCATCTTTTAAGCGTTTCTGCAGCGTCTGAGCTGGCACAAATGCTGCGGAAACGCTTAAAAAAACGCAACGTGGGCACACAGCCTTAAGATTAGGGTTAGGGGTGTGTTGGGGTTAGAATTAGGGTTAGGCTTGTGGTTAGGGTTGGGGTTAGGGTTGTGATGGGGTAGGGGTGTGATGGGGTTAGGATTGAGTTAGAATTGAAGGGTTTCCACTGTTGAGGCACATCAGGGGGTCTATAAACGCGATATGGCGCTACCATTGATTCCAGCTAATTTTGCGTTCAAAAAGTCAAACGGTGCTCCCTCCCTTCCGAGCCCCCGACGTGTGCCCAATCAGTGGTTTACCCCAATATATGGGGTATCAGCTTACTCAGGAAAAATTGCACAAAAACTTTGGGGGTCTAATTTCTTCTGTTACCTTTGGGAAAATAAAAAATTGGGGGCTAAAATATATTTTGTGGAAAAAAAAAATTATTTATTTTCACGGCTCTGCGTTATAAACTTCTGTGAAGCACTTGGGGATTCAAATGTCGCTCCTTCCCGTCCGAGCCCTGACGTGCGCCCAAACAGTGGTTTATGACCACATATGAGGTATCGGTGTACTCGGGAGAAATTGCCCAACAAATTTTAGAATCCATTTTATCCTGTTGCCCATGTGAAAATTAAGAAACTGAGGCTTAAAGAAAATTTTTGTGACTAAAAAGCACTTTCTCATTTTTACGGATCAATTTGTGAAGCACCTGGGGGTTCAAAGTGCTCACTAGGCATCTAGATAAGTTCCTTAGGGGGTCTAAGTTTCCAAAATGGGGTCATTTGTGGGGGAGCTCCAAAGTTTAGGCACACAGGGGCTCTCAAATCAATCAAATCAAATTTATTATCGCCAAGTACATATTACATATATACAAGGAATTCTTTGTGGCAAAGAGGGAACATACTATACAACAAGTAACATCTAACAAGACAGATACAGTATATAGTCTACACATGACGATTTAATTGTTGAACAGAGAGTGGATAGAAGCTGTTCATATGGCGGTTGGTGCTGCATTTGGGGACTCTGAAGCGACGTCCTGAAGGGAGTAGTTGGAATGAGGAGTGTCCCGGGTGAGAGGGATCAGATGAAATTTTCAATGCGTGGGATCGAATACTCTTATCATAAAGATCCTGGATTTTAGGCAGGGGGGAACCTATAATTCTCTCTGCTGTTCTGAAAGTCCTTTGTAAGCGGAGTTTGTCATGCACAGTGGCTCCCCCATACCAGACTATCAGAGAGGAACAAATCACAGATCTGATGACAGCATTAAAGAATAAGATCAGCAGATTCTTAGACAAACCATATCTTTTCAGCTGACGCAGGAAGAACATCCTCTGTTGTGCTTTTCTTATAACAGCATCCACGTTTTTCCCCCATTTAAGATCATGAGAGATGATAACACCAAGGAATTTGGTCTCTGTGACCCTAAGAACCACTTCGTCATGGATGTAGATTGGAAGTATCTCATGTTGATCTTTCCTAAAATCCACAACCATCTCAGCAGTTTTTTTAGTGTTGAGTACAAGATTATTGGCTTTACACCAGTCACATATTCTTTTCACCTCACTCCGATACAAGTCTTCAGCATTTCCCCTGATGAGACCAATCAGTGTCATATCATCGGCAAATTCCAAGATTTTGACTGAGTCTGCTGAAGAGATGCAATCATTCGTATAGAGAGAGAACAGTAACGGGGACAAAACACACCCCTGAGGTGCCCCGATGTTTGTGACCAAGGTGTCCGAAGTGAATGGTCCAACTTTTACACTCTGTATCCTGGCTGTCAGGAAGTTATAAATCCACAAGCATAAGTTGAGATGGACTCCAAGAGCTACCATTTTCTTATGAAGTAAATTCGGATCAATGGTATTGAACGCTGAGCTAAAGTCCATGAAAAGAATCCGGACATATGAGTGCAGTTCATCTGTATGATCCAAAATGTACTTCAGTGCCAGATTGACAGTGTCGTTTGCCGAACGATTCTCCTTATAGGCAAACTGAAGCGGGTCCCATAGCTTCTGCGTGAATTTTATCAGGTGGGACATCATAATTCTTTCGAAGACTTTCATAGCTACAGATGTGAGTGCTACTGGTCTATAGTCGTTCAACTCAGAGGATCCCACTTTCTTGGGGACAGGGATAATTGTGGAACTTTTCCAACACTGAGGTACAACGCACTCTTTCAGTGACACATTGTATATATTTGTCAGTATAGGGGCAAGCTGGGTAGCACATACTTTCAGACACATTGGAGATACACCATCAGGGCCAGGTGCCTTTTTGACCTTAAGTCCCTTCAGGATGCGTATCACCTCTGCCTCGGAGATCACTACTTGGGTGTTGCACAATGAATGATCTTTATATGAACAGACTGAGGAGCATGGTGTCCGCTAACGATTGGAGCTAATTTTCCATTCAAAAAGTCAAATGGCGCTCATTCCCTTACGAATCCTGCCTTGCGCCCAAACAGTGGTTCCCCCCACATATGGGGTTTCAGTGTACTCGGGACAAATTGACAACAGCTTTTGGGGTCCACTTTCTCCTTTTACCCTTGGGAAAATAAAAAAATGTTGCTAAAAGATCATTTTTGTGACTAAAAAGTTAAATGTTCATTTTTTCCTTCCATGTTGTGTATGCTGCTGTGAAACACCTGAAGGGTTAATAAACTTCTTGAATGTGGTTTTGATCAGCTTGAAGGGTGCAGTTTTTAGAATGGTGCCACTTTTGGGTATTTTCAGCAATATAGACCCCACAAATTGACTTCAAATGTGAGGTGGTCCGTAAAAAAAAAAAAAGAATGGTTTTTAAATTTTGTTGTAAAAATGAGAAATCGCTGGTCAACTTTTAACCCTTAACTTCCTAACAAAAAAAAAATTTGTTTACAAAATTGTGCTGATGTAAAGCAGACATGTGGGAAATGTTATTTAGTAACTATTTTGTGTCACATAACTCTCTGGTTTAACAGAATAAAAACTCAAAATTTGAAAATTGTGAAATTCTCATTTCAAATTTCCGTTTTTTTTATTTTTTTTTTATTTTTTCACAAATAAACGCAAAAATTATTGGCCTAAATTTACCGCTAGCCCAAAATGTCATGAAAAAACAGTCTCAGAATCGCTAGGATCCATTGAAGCATTCCTGAGTTGTTACCTCATTAAGGGACACTGGTCAGAATTGCAAAATGGCCAGGTCATTAAGGTCAAAATAGGCTGGGTCACGAAGGGGTTAAAAAAATGGTTTTGTAAATTTTGTTGGAAAAATGAGAAATTGTTGGTCAGCTTTTAACCCTTCTAACTTTGTTTAAAAGAAAAAAAATAAAAAAAATTAAGCAGATGTAAGATGAACATGTGGTAAATGTTATTTATTAAAGATAATCTGTCAGGTCCCCCCTTGCCCCCCAGAACCACCAGGAATTGTCTGCATATGTAAATTCCCAGCCTAAGGCCTCATGCACACATACAGTATTTGGTGAGTTTTTTGCCTACGTATTTATAAGCCAAAATCAGTAGTGGGTGAAAAATGCAGAAGTGGTGCAAATGTTTCTATTAGGCTATGGGCCCACGTAGCGTTTTAAAACGCACAGTGAAAACCGGACTCCTCAGAAATCGCACGTTTTTTTCCGCGCGATTTTACCGCGATTCTGTTCGCGATTTTGCCGTGATTTTCTCAAGCACTTTCCAAGCGATTTGAAGCATCGCTTGGAAAGTGATTGACAGGTTGGTCACACTTGTCAAACATAGTGTTTGACAAGTGTGAGCATCTTTTTACTATTGAGGCTGCCTATGCGGCATCAATAGTAAAAGATAGAATGATAAAAAAAAATAAAAAATCGGGGTATATTTACCTTCCGGCGTCCCGCGCTGCCATCCCGGGCCTCAGCGTTCCCAGCGATGCCTTGCGAGACCTGTGATGACGTTGGTCTCACGTTACTATAGCGATCTCGCGAGACGACGTCATCACAAGACCTAGCCGCAAGGCATTACTAGGAACGCTGTGGCCTGGGAATGCATCGCGGGACGTCGGAAGGTAAATATACCCCGATTTTTTTATTTTTTTTACAGGGGTATGGTACCCAGGGCCTGGAGGACAGTCTCCTCTCCTCCACACCGTGGGTACCAACCGCACATGAGACACTTAACTTCCCGCATGGTGGGCATAGCCACATGCGGGAAGTAAGCGATTCTCATGCATTCCTATGGGTGCGGAATCGCGGCAATTCTTTGCGATTCCGCACAAAAGAATTACCATGCTGCGTTTTTTTTTCTGCGATGCGATTCCGCCGCGGAAAAAAGCGTAGCATTAGCACAGCATGTGCGGAATGCCATAGGAATGCATGGGGGCGTTCTGTACACAATTTTTAAATGTTTTCGCGCTGAAAATTGCAGCAAAAAACGCTTAAAAATCGCATAGTGGGCACATAGCCTTATGCTTTTCCTCAGACCAATCCACTCCTGGTTTTGGCTTACAAATACTGGGGTAAAAAATGCACCAAATACTCAATGTGTGCACATGGTCTAACAGTCCCTTTATTACATTAAACTCCTACTGTATTTTTCGGACTAGAAGACATACTTTTGTTTCCTTCACAACTTTGGCGGAAAGTGGGGAGTGCTTCTTATAATCTGGATGTACCTTTAGTCTGGCTGTAGATGAGTGGGGGGAGCGGGTCAAAGAAGTCAGGAACTGGCGGCTGCACCTAACACATGTGCCCGCAGTTAAAGAAAATTAATATTTTTCTGCTCCCCACTCCCATAGTCCTTCCCACCTCTATGCACTGAAACCGGCTACTAGAGGTGGGAGAGAATACAAGAGCGGAGATCAGGGAACATTGATTTTCTTTAACCCCTTTCTGACTGCTGACGGGATAGTATGTCAGCAGTCAGACTCCCCTGCTTTGAGGTGGGCTCCAGCGGTGAGCCCACCTCAAAGCCACGACATGTCAGCTGTTATGAACTGCTGACATGTGCCCACAATAGGCGTGGGCGGAATCGCCATCCGCCTGTGTCTATTAACTAGCTAAGTCCCACTGTCAAGCGCTGACAGCGGGCATTTAACTTGAGCTTCCAGCCGCCGGGCCGGAAGTGAGCTCATCGCCGACCCCTGTCACGTGATCGGGGGTCGGCGAAGCGTTGCCTGGACAACCAGAGGTCTCATAGAGACATCTATGGTTGTTGCAGGCAGATCGCTTTGAGCGCCGCCCGGTGGCCGGCGCTCAAAGCACTGCAGCAAATCTGCTACTTATGGGTGATCTGCTCATCGCCCATATGTAGCAGAGCCGATCGGGTTGTGCATGCTTCAAGCCTCCTATGGAGGCTATTGAAGTATGCCAAAAGTAAAAAAAAATGTTTAAAAATAAAAAAAAAAAATTAAACAAAAAAGTTCAAATCACCCCCCCTTTCGCCCCAATCAAAGTAAAACCATTAAAATAAAATCACACATACACACATATTGGGTATCGCCACATTCAGAATCGCCCGATCGATCAATAAGAAAAAAAGCATTAACCCGATCGCTAAATGGTGTAGCAAGAAAAAATTTCAAAACGCCAGAAAAACATTTTTTTTTTTTTTTGGTCGCCGCGACATTGCATTAAAATGCAATAACGGGCGAGCAAAAGACCAAAAGTGGTATCATTAAACATTTCACCTCGACCTGCAAAAAATAAGCCGTCACTTGACCCCAGATTACGAAAAATGAAGACGCTACTGGTCTCGGAAAATTGAGCATTTTATTTATTTTTTTTTTTTTAAGCAAGCTTTGGAATTTTTTTTCACCACTTAGATAAAACAGACCACAGACATGTTTGGTGTCTATGAACTCGTAATGACCTGGAGAATCATAATGGTAGGTAAGTTTTTGCATTTATTGAACCTAGCAAAAAACAAGTGTGGGATTGCACTTTTTTTGTAATTTCACCGCACTTGGAATTTTTTTCCTGTTTTCGAGTACACGACATGCTAAAACCAATGATGTCTTTCAAAGGTACAACTCGCCCCGCAAAAAATAAGCCCACACATGGCTATATTCACGGAAAAATAAAAGTTATGGCTCTGGGAAGGAGGGGAGCGAAAAACTAAAACAAAAAAAGCTCTGGTCATGAAGGGGTTAATACCAGGCACACTGTTAGTCTTAGTCCGCCGGCTTCCTGCAGTGGGTGGGCAGTCGTGTGTACCAGCTATTAAAGAGAATGAATATTCACTGCTCCCCACACTTGGGGTACTGTTACACTAAGCGACGCACCAGCAATCCCAACAATGATACGACCTGGTAAGGGTCGCTGGTGCGTCACTAAATGATCGCTAGTAAGATGTCAAACAGATCTACTCAACAATGCAGCAACAATCTCAGCGATCGTTGGGACCTTGTCACACAGCAGCGATTCTGACGACTCCCGCCTGCGTCCATGATTTCTGAGGTCGCTCGTCGGTCTCAAACACAGCGATGCATGCTGGCCAGCGGAACACCAGCGATCAAAAAATGGGCCAGGACATTCGAGCACGATCAGCGACATCGCAGCGGGGGTCGCTGCTGCCTCAATACCCAACACATGTATTTTCCACCGAAGATGTGTCATCTTTGAAAACTGTTCCCCGCCACTTTAGACCAGGGTTCCCCAACTCCAGTCCTCAAGGCCCACCAACATATCATGTTTTCAGGATTTCCTTTGTATTGCACAGGTGAAGCAATTATCACCTGAGCAATACTAAGGAAATCCTGAAAACATGACCTGTTGGTGGGCCTTGAGGACTGGAGTTGGGGAACCCTGCTTCAGACGATTCCATGGATGCAATGGCAGCCTTCTCAGGGTTAGAGGCATAGATATTTTAGATGTAGGCATTCGTGGTGGTGGTGTTTCTAGAAGATTGGCCCAACTTGAGTCCAGATGGATATGGACACTTGGTACAGTCCAACCATCTGGACTCATTGAGAGTATTAGTTATACCCCATTCCTATAAGCAAGACACACTGTTCTGTTTGGGAGACACCTGTGAGTGGTGTTATGTTCCCATTTTTAACTATGTTTTTAATTCCTCTTAGTGTTGTTTTATGTACGGACCATTGGATGAATATGAATACATATTATGACAAGCAACATGATTTGCACCTATGTTCGTCATTTTGGAGTCCAAGAAGAAGAACTCATCCCTATTCATTCTGTTTATAAGTTTGCATTATTATTGATATCCGTGTTTGTATATAAATATATGTGGAATGTGGTTTGGCGGTGTGACGGGCTCCGCTCCTGCCGCGCCCATTCTTTGAGTGGACCCTCTGGGTCGTGGCACCCACCCACCGAGGGCGAGCTAACCTTGTGAGGAACCACCCCCTATACAGGGAGTGTCAGGGGCATGACCAAGGGGGTGAGCCGCCAAGACTGCTGGGACCAGACGGCCGGCTCAGGGGGACACTATGTGAGTGTATGACAACCAGGGACAAGCCGGAAACAAGACAAGAGGTAAGTGCAAGGTATCTTCATTAAGAACTTCAGGATAACATTCAGTGAAAACAAGCAAAACGTGCAAGGTGCGTGCGTGGGCACGCCAAGGTCCATAGCATAGTATGTGCCAGGTGGCATGCCTGGGTACAGGCAAAGGCACAATGGCATCGGACTCCGGACAGCTGGCAACGATCGACATGATCAGGGCATCAGGCTGCGGACATCAGCTCCGGACAGCAGGCCGCAGTCATCAGGCTTACGATCTCTGAGCGATCGGCAGGTTCCGGGCATCCGGCAGGCAAACCAGGGTTCAGGCAAGGAGGCACGACAGATATCCAGGAATGGTGTGCGTGTTAGGGAACACGCCAAGGTCCAAGGCTAGGTGCAAGGCAAGGTGCGTGTGTAGGGGACACTCCAAGGTTCAAGGCAAGGTGCGTGTGTAGGGGACACGCCAGGGTTCACAAAACGAGACAGCGTGCGTGTGTAAAGACACGCCAAAGCACAAGGTATAAGACAGAGTCCTGCGCGTGCAGAGAGATGGGTCAGGGTTCAAGGCAGAGTCCTGCATGTGCAGAGGGCACGCCAGGGTTAGGGTTCAAGGCAGGGTGCGTGCTCGGAGCCACGCCAAGGTTCAGGACAGGGTGCGTGCTAGGAGCCACGCCAGGGTTCAGGGCAGGACGCGTGCTAGGATCCACGTGTGAGGCACACCTCACTGGCCAGTGCACACGGCTGTAACGCCAGCACGAGGCACGGCTAAGGCACAGGAGGCGGGCAGGGGAACCTTCGTGCTAGGAGCCACGCCAGGTTCAAGGCACGATGCGTGCTAGGAGCCACGCCAGGGTTCAAGGAAGGGCTACATGCTAGGAGCCACGCCAGGGTTCAAAGCAGGGTGCATGCTAGGAGCCACGCTAGGGTTCAAGGAAGGGCTGCGTGCTAGGAGCCACGCAGGAGGCACGCCTCGCAGGCTAGTGCACACGGCTGTACACAAACACGAGGCACTACTACGGCACAGGAGGCGGCCATGGGAACCCATGCCGGGGTTCAAGGCAAAGACAAGCAAGGGACAAGGCAGGACAGGGAAACATAGGCAGAAACAGAGCCAGGTCAGAGAGAGAACAGCTAGCAGCGGAGCGTAGGCCAAAGCCCAGAGTCAGGCCAAGGGAGAGCCTTGGGACTAGCCAGGAAACGAGACATAGAACTAGCAGCGGAGCGTAGGCCGAAGCCCAGAGCCGGGCCAAGGCAAAGACAAACATGGCACGAGAGACAACACAAGACATGGCCCGAGACAAAAGGCAGAGTACAAGCACAGAGTGTGTGCAGAGACGCACGACAGAGCAGAGTGCAGGGGCACAGAATACAGGGAGCGACCGAGCAGCCATGCAGGGAAGCCACACAATAATCAGGCACTGACCATAGGGAGGGGCGGTCTGATATAGCACCTGCAGTTCCGGGTCAGGATCATGGAAGGACTTCCGGTTCAGATCCTCCAGGATCATAGAGAGCAGTCACATGACCAGGGATGCCAGACATGCAGAGATGATTGCAGAACCAGACAGTACTGGAACTTAGGAAAGGTCACATGATCATGGTTCCAGACATGCAGAGATGATTGCAGAAGGCAGACCAGAAACGCAGGCATCTTTCAGCCCAACAGTCATGAGGTGAGTGTGCACACTGCTCTAAGGAACATGCAGGATAGCAGACATGAGATGCGCGTGCACACCGCTCCAGGTGTCATGAGGCAAAACAGACATGGCGGACATAGCGGACGTGACAGGCGGCTGTCGGCTGCATTATGTGCAATAGTTAATATATTGTATTTGCTTATTATTATTTGAATTCTGTATATTTCTGTACAATCTTTGGTGACTTTATGTATATGGATGAATGCACATGTAGTGCGACTTGGCAGGTGCTGGTTGCACAACATAATATATAATATGTCTTAGATCCGCCTTGTGGTCCTCAATTGTTTTTTATTGTATGTATTGTTATTGGTATGTGACACTTGGTGTGGGCTAGCGCTCCCGATCTGTACGCGCCTGTTTCCTTGTCACTGCGGCCCTGTCCCGCTCTCGGCGTCTCTATGCAGCGGTGAGACCTGCCCTGGCCCCTCCTCCTGCATGATGCCGTCGCTGGCTGGCGTTGTTTGTGTCTTGGTAACGACGCGCGTCACTTCCGGTTCAGGACCGCTACTTGCGGTAGCGCGGTGACCGGAGATAAAAAAAGATGGATTGCCCCTTGAGAAAGGAAGGTCCGAAACGCGCGTCGAGGCGGACACTCTTTATCCGGGCACCGCTATAGCTGCCATTAGCTGACATCCACGGCCGCTACCTGCTGACAGCCACTGGTAATTCTACAATCATTGTGAGCATTGTTCTTTCCCATTGTGGCTATTATTTTTGGTCGGCTGGTCGGTAGCATGGCAGTCTTAATCCTCTCCCTCAATATAAGCCTATGTGCTTGAATATAGGATTAATATGGGATTATTGGGCATTGTTCTATATGAATTGAATTCAGGACACATGTTTAAGCCTATTTAAATGCACTTTTGTACTTTTTAGATTATATGTATAGGCTGAAGCACCAATTGATTCTTCATTAATTGTGTGCATGGATTAGTGCGTCCCTTTGTGTGCATATGGTGAACTACATTAACAGGTGTTTTCCATTTTTTTTTTTTCTCTTCCAATGTTGGTGATATGGATTTTTAACTCTTTGTGGTAATTTAATAAAATTTTGATATTGAATATTACTCTGGCCTTTTGAATATCTGTTTTTCTTGACTATATATGTTTTTGATGTTAGGCATTATTTATCCTATTGTGCACATGGAATATATTATATACATGTGTTAAACCATGTGGCTAAGTCATACCTGGTGGTGTTTCTCTAGATTTTGTGCAAAGGATGGCACTATGACAAGAATGTCGTCCAGATAGGGGGAAAAAAATTATTCCCCTGGACCGTAGTAATGCCATAACCAGGTCCAGTATATTTGGAAATGCCCAGTCTGAATTGGAGAGCCTTAAACTGATAGTGATATTGATTGACTGCAATGTGAAGAAATTGCTGATAGGCTGAAAAAAATGGCATATGAAATTAGATCTCAAATATCTACAGCAGAAAGAAATTCCTTAGTTTCCATAGATGTGACCACTGACTGGGGTGACTTCATCCTGAAGTCATAAAGCCGAACCCATCTGTTCAGGTGCCTTAAATCTGAAATAGTCTGTGCTGAGCCGTTTTTTATGGGTGTAACGAATAGGTTTGAATAACACCCCTTGAAGAGCTTTGAAATGGGAACACTTACAATCACCCATGCTTAGAGCAGTGAAGATATCGCCTGGTCGAAATTGGCTTTTATGCTGGGAGACTTGGGAGGGCGAGAGCAAAAGAAACTATCATAAGGTAGTGCGGTGAACTCTATTCTGTAACCCGAATAGATTACTTCCATGACCCAAATATCGCTGACTGCCCCCAGCTGTGCCTCCTGAAAAGGAAGAGGCTGCCACCCACCTAGGAAGAAACCCTGAATGTGGGCCACCCATCAAGCATTGAAACCCTGCCACCCCTTCCGCCCTTGGACCCAGTGGGTTTAGCCCCTAATGCAGAGGGATGTCCGGCAGGCGTTACGCTAAAGGAAGCTCTCCTGCGAGACTTTCAGTCTAAACTACCGACCTTGCTCGTTCGGTGAAGGAAATTGGCAAAAGGGACGGACAAGGCCCCATTCCGCCTCCGAAAGGGATGTCTGGCCCTGGACTGAGAAAGCAGGGTGCTTATTCCGCCTGGTGCTTCGGAAATTATTTTATCTAACCTGATTCCAAATAAGCGATATCCTTGGAATGGTTTGTACCGTCAAAGATTTCTTTGAAGCTAGATCTGCCCTCCACAATTACTTCCCGTCTTGGCATAAGACTCCACTGCATCCAAGGATGCTGAACTGAGATAATTCCCTTCCTGTGCAATCGAATCACTGATCTCTGCTAATCCCAGATCGTGGGAACCAGCCAACAAACTTTGTTGTAAATGCCTAGCTCATGTCGTTACCAAATGGCAGAAAAGTCTGGGGAAAGGGCAAAATCTGCTGCTTCAAAACCGGACTTCGCCACAGACGCTATATTATTCAAAGAAGCTTTATTGGCAGGACCAAATATACCTTAGTTTTGCTAAAGCATGAGTACAGTAGGGAATTAGGAGTAGGGATTGGGAATAATGGGTGGGGACTGTAGGAACGATGGGTGGGGCACAGGGTGGGGGCTAAGGAAGTCCATGGCATATCATGGCTGTTTTTTTCGCAGCCTATGCCACACTCTCACATACTGTGCTATCTCCACCGCACTTTCTTCTCCCACCCCACCCACCCCCAGCAGGATATATGTTTTCTCTTCCTTCTTCATGCAGCTGAAAACTGGGACAAGTCTCCTGAGGTGTGTCCCTCACTGTGTAGCAGGAAGTGGGTCTCATCCTCCAGGTCACAGTGTAGGCACAGTTTGTCTTCCCTGGGCTTGTAGCTCTGTCTGTGCAGGCCGACCTCGATGGCCAGATTGTGGGCACTGAGTCTATACTGGCTCAGGATCTGGCGGTCTCTGTGGTCCGAGAGTTTCTCCAGATATGAAGCCAGTCTGTATTCTCTCTGTAGACTCTGGTACATGATCAGTTTCTGAGAGCTGCTGATCTCGTTCTTCCAGTCATTGATGTACCTCTCCTTCCCCTCGTCTACTATCGCCTTCATTCTGGCTTTTGTCAGGTTGCTTTGTTTGACAGTTCAGTCAGGTTGTGTTTGGGGGAGCGGTTCCAGGGGTCCTGGTTTGTGGGGACCACCTAGATGTAGCATGGCTTTATGGTGATGGGAGCTTGGGTTGCTACTCTGTAGATGTGCCTGGAAGGGCACAATCCTCTTCAGGACTGCTAGGTGCAATAGGACTCTGCACAGCTCAGCCCGGCAGGCATTGGTGGTGGTGCTCCGATGGACCTGGAGAAGGTGTTTACAGAATTCCAGGTGGAATATTTCTGTTGGACTGGAATCCCACTTTGACCAATCTGGGTATGTGTGAGGGCCCCAGACTTCACTGCCATACAGGAGGATTGGGGTGATTGTGGCAATGAAGATTTTTAGCCAGACCCTCACTGGCGGCTTCAGATGGTAGTTTCCTTCGGATGGCATAGAAGGTTTTGCAGGCCTTGTCCATTAGGGTCTGTAAGGCTTGTTTGAAGCTCCCTGACTGGTGAATTTCCAGGCCCAGGTAGGTATATTTGTCCGTTTCTGTAAGAATGCAGTTGTTTAGCATGAATGAAATGTGCTGGTTCGGTCGTGGCTTTCTCCTCTGGAACACCATGATGTTGGTTTTCTCTGCATTGATAGGTAGTGCCCATGTGGAGCTGAATTTCAGGTTTTCTTCGAGACTTTTCTCAGTTGGTGACAGCATCGGTAGGTCATCTGCTTACAGCAAAAACTTCACCTGGGCTTCATGGAGTGTGAGACCTGGTGCCATGGAAAATTCAAGATCAGTGGCCAGCATAATGATGTAAATATTGAAGAGCATTGGGCTTAGGGTGCAGCCCAATCTGACTCCGTGGCTCTGCTGGAAATCAGCCGTTTTTCTACCATTTACACTCACGCTGCAGCGGTTCTCGGTGTAGGAGCTTTTGATGACATCATAGGTCTTTACTCCTATTCCACTTTCCAGCAGTTTCAGTAACAGATCCGTGTGCCACACTGAGTCAAAAGCCTTTCTAAAATCCACGAAACAAACGTACATCTTCCTGTGCTGGGAATCTTGGGCATGAGAGACGCAGACAACTACTGCTCATGCCCAAGATTCCCAGCCCCGCAGTGTAAATAAATCCTAAGTGACTGCAGGGCTGGATCTCTGGCCGTGCGATAGGAAGGCCGGGATGTGATGTGAGAGAAGATATAGTACAGCGCAGGCGCCACAATTTCAAAAGAAGTGGTGCCAAATACTGAAGAAAGAAATGACTGGATGCGAGGCGTCTGTCAGAGGGGCAAAGACCTGCCCCCGGTCAAAATTCAGGTATTTTTGACCAATTTTACAGACAATTATTTCTGCGGTGGAAGGGATGCTAAGTAAAAGAGCCACATTGACAGAATGCAGCATTTGTGCTGCACAAGGTGGCTCTTTTACTTAAAAATGCCAGGGGGATGACAGTTTCCCTTTAAGGATGGACTGGAGAGGTGCAAGGGTGTTAGGGAGGCCACAGAAAATGATATTGCAGTAGTCGAGGCGGGAGATGATGAGGACATGCACAAGCATTTTTGCAGATTGAGGTTTCAAGAAAGGGCGGATTCTGGAAATATTTTTGAGCTGGAGGCGACAGGAGGTGGAAAGAGCTTGGATGTGCAGTTTGAAGGATAGGGCAGAGTCAAGGGTTACTCTGAGGCAGCGGACTTCAGGTACGGGGGGAAAGTGATATCATTTATTGTAATAGATCAGGTAAGGAAGATCTGTGAGATGGAGGAAAGATGAGTTCAGATTTGTCCACATTGAGTTTGAGGAAATAAAAGGAGGATGTGGCTTATAGACAGTTGGGGATTCTTGACAGCAGAGAGGTGATGTCTGGGCCAGAGAGGTAGATCAGAGTGTCATGAGCATACAGGTGGTACTGGAATCCATGGTACTTTGTGTTGTCCCAGGCAAAGTGTATAGATTGATTATAGGGGTCCTAGAACAGAGCCTTGGGGGACTCCAACAGAGAGAGAGGGTGGGATGAGGAGGTAGTGTGGGAGTGGGAGACGCTGAATGTGTGGTTGGAAAGGTATGAGGAGATCCAGGATAGGGCGAGGTCTTTGATGCCAAAGGAGGAGAGGATCTGTAGTAAGAGGCAGTGGTCAACTGTGTCGAAAACAGAGGATAGGTCTAGAAGGAGTAGTATAGAATATTGTCCATTAGCTTTTGCTGTAAGTAGGTCATTAGTAATTTTTGTCAGACAGTCTCAGTGGAATGATGGGGACGGAATCCAGATTGGAGATTGTCAAAGAGCAAGATAGATGTGAGATGGGAGGAAAGTTCAGCGTGGATTTGCTGCCCCAAGATTTTGGAAGCGAAAGGGAGCAGCGATATTGGGTGATATCTGGACATAGCGGTTGGGTTGAGGGTTGGCTTTTTAAGGATAGGCGTGATTGTGGTGTGTTTGAAAGCAGAAGGGAAGGTTCCAGAAGTTAGTGATACGTTGTAGAGATGGGTTAGGGATGGAATAAGTCAGAGTGTGTGGGTATCTAGGTTTGCGTGGATTCTGAGGGGGTGTGCATGTTGCTGGTCATGGGTGACAGGTGAGGAGGACAGGGATGAGAAAGTGAGTAGATGGTGGTCGTATAGAGGGAGAGTGAACGTGGTGAAGTTAAATAGCGATCAGAGATGTGTGAAGACCAGGTCTAATATATGTTAGTCTGTGTGGGTGGCTGCGAAGGACCACTGAGTAAGTCCGAAAGTAAGGGACTTAAGTTTGAAGTAAGAGACAGGAGTTTGGAGGCTGTTGACTGAAGTGTATTAGTGGGGATGTTTAAGTCACTCATGATAATAGTGGCTATATCAGTGGAAAGAAAGTGAAGAAGCCAGGTAGAGAATTGGTCAATAAAGGCAGTGGCCAGGCCTGGAGGTCGGCATATGACAGCCACTTGGAGGTTGGAGGGAAAGTAGATGCGGACAGAGTGGACTTCAAAAGAGGGGAGGATAAGGGAGGGAAGTTGTGGGATTGCGTTTAAGGTACAGTAAGAAGAAACAAGACCCACTCTCCCACCATGTTTGTTGCCGGTGCAAGGAGTGTGGGTGAAATGGAGGCCACCGTAACACACTGTAGCTGGGGAGGCTGTTGTGAATTCACTTTCTGGTCTGTCTCTGGTTGCTGGTGAGGGTGGTGGAGCTGGTTGTATTGAGAGAGGAGTCGTGAGTTCTCTTTTCGGGCTCCCTCTGGTGGTTGCAGGAGGTAATGAAGCTGATCTAATTAACAGAGACCTGCCACCTGATGAGGACGACGATTGGACATCTGGAGTCTCTGACTGGATTTAAAACAGCGACTCTCTATCCCTGCTGGTGATTTTCCTGCCTGTGTTTGTGTTTTCATCTTGTCTCACCGACAATATATGTTTGGGGGCTATCTATTCCTTTGGGGTCTGCTCTGGGGCAGTTTAGATTTCCACTTTTCTTGCTTTAGGCTTATTTGGTCATCCGGCTGTGTTGAGGCGTTTAGAATCATCGTAGGTACGCTCCACGGCAACTGCTAGTTGTGTGGATAGTTTCAGGGGTCTGCAATCCGCTTAGTTACCATCCTCTCTGGTTTTCTCTGGCTTAGCTTGGTCTTGTTTTCCTCCTCGTGACCCAATCATAACAGGAGGCGGTGTCAGAGGGTGTCAGCTATGTTTCTGTGAGGCCGAAGAAGGCAAGATTGTGAGAGAGAGAGAGGTCATGAATCACATGAAGCTTATTGTAGGTGGAGCAGGCATTCCAGAGTACTCCAGAGAGAGGGATCAGGGGGATGGGTGTCAGGGGCACGGGTTTTACGTTGGAAAGATTGCGGTAGTTCATATTAGATAGGGAGGGGGGGTAGTAAGGGGAGAAGTATGAGCTGTGGGGTTCCAGGATTGAGAGATATGTCGCCAGCAGTGAGGAGAGGCAGAGAGAAGGAGAGTGGCCGACTTATTTTATGTTTTATTAGGAGAGATCTGAGGATGAGTAGCAGGTTAGCAGAGGTGGTCAGGTGGGTAGGTAAGAGGGAATGGGAGATGATGATTTGTCTAGAGGGTGCTGGAGTTTGAGGATAGCGAAGGAGAATGAGGATTAATGGAGCAAACACTGTAAGGGCATATGTAAATATGGTGAAGGAGTAAGATGGGTTAATAGAAAAGCTAGGTCTAAGTAATAGGAAATGCTTACTCGACAGACATACCTAAAAGAGAAAGATAGTGTGGGGTCCTGACTCCTGCCGTGACTAACTGCCATTGAAATAACTGCAGCTTCTCGATGCTTAGCTGCAGTGATGCTTTGCTGCAGGGGGACGCGTGCCAGACCCCACACGCGTACACCCCTTTGGATGCTACTAATGTATAGGAAAACATCTCTAGTGACCTGAGCATTGATATACAGCAGTGAGTTTTGAGTACAATGCAACAAATGAATTTAGCAAAGAATCAGCAGGCACTGTTATATACGATTAAAGGAAATGTTGCAAGATGATAAACAGCAGATGACAGCAAGCAGAGGTTGTACCATTAAAGGAAATGTTGCAGGATCATAAACAGCAGATGACAGCAAGCATATATGTCTATCCGTGGAGATCCTTAAGTGTCGCAATCTTTGCAAGAGGTAGAGTGGAAACTTCAGGTTTAGTGATAGAATGGAGTGTCTACTACTAGAGAAGTAGACCAAAAGGCAACCAGCTCTGCTGGGAAGGGATATAACAACTCCATACAGCTTCATTTTTTTTAAAGGGTTTGTCTTTTCAGAGAGGAAGAGGACTAGAACTCTTTGTCAATATCGACCCTCTAACGATCCTTGCCGGATGATTTGGTACCTCTTGGTTCCCCTGCTTTCCGTAATACCTCTGTAAAGTCCACATGTTTAGAAAAGGATCTAGCCACATGCATAACCCCTCCTAAAGATATCTATTTCTGTAACGGCAAGGGGCATCGCAGCTGATACTCCTAGAAAGGCGGCCACTGCCGATGCCAAACTATCAACCATTTCTCTTAGTTTTCCCAAATGATACTGATCTAGATGTGGATTCTGAGGGGAATGAATCCCCTGTGAAAGGGAAAAGGAATACGGAAGCCTCCCCTTTGAAGGATACCATGACAAGAAAGTACCCCGCTGCCGTCTAGATCACTTTCGTGACTGGCCAAATCAGTGTGGGTTGGCTGGAGGATCCAACTGTCACAACTGCAATCTTGAGTTCCGAAGGCAGAAGTAGTCACTGATAATAGTTTCACAACTGTAACCAGCATCATGGACACCTAGGTTAGTTTGGCTACAGACTGAGCTACATCATGACCCCAGGTAGAAGGGGCCATGTTCCCAGATGTCATGAAGGTCTGCTTTGCGGCTACCAGCAAGGAAGCAAGAAGGGTAAAGGCGGTACATTAGGTCACAAACTGACCGTTGGAAAACTTACTATCACAAGTCACAAAAGCGTAAGTGAAAGTTACAAGTGTAAACTGCGCAAATGAACATGCGGGGCTCTTTCTAAACTCAGACATTGAGTCATGGAGAAAAGGCAGGAAGAAAAACACTCCACTAAACAGTGACACAAAAACTGTTAGTGCTCAGCATCACACCCACAGTAGCTAACAGCCTACCACATCCACGTTGCAGGAATCTGTGCCTCCTGTGAACTTGCTATCACACGAGGGATAAGACTCTGAAGGTGATTCTATGCCCCACACCATTTCAAAGTGTCGCTCCGTAGCCAGGAAGGGTGGAGTCAGAGGGGTGGAAACCCAGAGCTCTAAGGCACTGCTGCTGATAGGCCAGGAGAAACCCGGTCGCCCATTTGCTTGTGTCCAGCAGGTGATTAGCTGCAACCTCCTGCCAGCTGAACGGCTGAGAGCTCCAAGAACCATGGTCACGAGCTTGGACCCAAACCTCTGCCAGCTACCACAGAGGCCCACAGAATCCCAGGCAGCCACAAGCGATACCCCACTCCCATCCACCGCCGATCTAACTCTGACCAACAGAGGCCGAGGGGACCAGCTGGGCAAGCAGGACCACCAGCAGCAGTACCTGGCTTTTGCACAACTTCTGGTAACCACCATCCGAAGAACATGGAGGCAGAAAGGAGTGGAAACCAGGGAATGGGCTTACAAAACTGAATGGGTTATCCTTGCCTGTCCTGATGCTCCAGATCCCTTTATCTTCTGTGCTATGCACACGCAGCTATGTAGGGTGGCGGGCAAGAGCTAGTTGGTTAACAGACCTCCACCTTATTACCTGCACCAACTGTGTCAAGGTACTAGTCTAGCTCACCGATGCAAAATTATACGAACTGAACAATTACAGTCCGTACTCTCCGTTGCTATGTTGGTGAAATAGAGTGCACAATTACACCGTGTGACCATGAGACATCCATCTAAAAAGCAAAGCCGTTAGCACCTAACCTAAAATAGGTCAGAGCCAGACCTTGGCTCCAACTGATGCTACACTAAACTGAGGAAACCTGGCTCCAGCACACAGGGCACAGTTTGCTGTGGAGGAGTCAATTTTATTACAGTGAACCTGTCAGCAGAAGTTTGCTCAGTAAACTACAGACATTGTCAGGTTACTGCTGTTATATTGATTAAAACTATACAGTGCTGTGCAAATTAAGCAGCATGGTGGCTCAGTGGATAGCACTGCAGCCTTGCAGCGCTGGAGGACAACATCTGCAAGAAGTTTGTATGTTCTCCCCGTGTTTGCGTGGGTTTCCTCCCACATTCCAAAGACATACTGATAGGGAATTTAGATTGTGAGCCCCATCGGGGACAGTGATGATAAGGTGTGCAAAACTTTAAAACGCTTCGGAATATGTTAGCGCTATATAAAGATTATTATTATTATTAATTGGGACAAAGCATTTTTTTTTTTAAGTAAAATCGTAAGTTGGTTACCAGTCAGTGATTCAAACCAGTTTTAACTGCTTTGAACAGGTGTGAGTGCCTGTTCAAAGCAGTTAAAACTGGTTTGAATCACTGACTGGTAACCAACTTACGATTTTACTTAAAAAAAAAAAAAAAATGCTTTGTCCCAATTAATTTGAACAGCACAGTACCTTGGTTGATGAAATCTGTCTTGTGGTTGTTTAATCTGTATTTGTAGTTTTCAGTTGGTGAGATTCTTGTGCTTCAGAGTGGCCTGTGGGGGTAGGGGGGATCTTTATTTGATACTCTGCTTATGTTTTGATGAATGTAAAAAAAAAAATTCTTGTATCCGCACAATAATCTATGCAGTATGTAAAATAGGGGGCAGATCACTGTTTAAAAGCCATACAGATGAAAATGTAAGCGGAGCACCACATAAGGCCCCCCTTACAAGCCGCCCTGAAGCTCGAGAATCTCATTCACTTAAAACTACAAATAAAGATTAAACGACTGCACGACGGATCTCCTCAACCAAGGTATTTTTTTTTTTTAACTAATTTTTTTGTATTAAAGTTGACAAACGTAGTTCAGGACAAACTTTCACATTACAAAAAATAAGAAATAAGAATTACATTTTCAGCAGAAATCCATCCAAAATATAATGAAAGCATAAGCAAATTATCTTAAGTGTAACCTTAAATATACAAACATAAAGGCAGGACACACACCACAAGGAGGGGAAGGGGAAAGAGCTCCGAAAGGAGGGGGGACCAAGAGTTTGAGGAATGGCCTATTCAATTCTCTGAGCCCAAAAATAGTCCCAAGGAGCCAAGACCAAATCAAAACTCTCCACACTTGCATTTAGAATCGCCGTCATATATTCCATCCTTAACTCTATATAACAAGTGTATGTGTGAAGGCGGGGAGATCTGCTTCCTGTTAATGGTGATCAGACACCTAGCCACTGAGAGAATGTGTAATAACAACAATTTAGCTGACTTTTTCCCCCATCCCTTTAGCAGTAAGATTTAACAGGTATATGGTCGGATCCAGCCCCACTTCAGCATAGAGAACCTTAGGCTATCTGCACTCATAGTTTTCAGCAGGGCTGTGGAGTCGGTAAGCCAAACCTGTGACTCCGACTCCACGACTCCGACTCCCACACATATTGCTTATATTTAAGTGAAAAATTTATTGTAGTACAATGTGAACCTCAGACATTTAATCATTTTTATGATCCAATAATCAAGATATTTAGATAGAACAGAATATATATTGGTGTACTACCCGGTTTTCATTCTTTTTGGTACAGATACGATATGGATAGACAGATATGGATAAATGGATAGAGCAGATTTCTAATCTGCTTTTGCTATTGAAAACATTATCTATGAGCTCAAAAACCTTTCAGGTGATGCAGTTTTTTAAAAAGATGATCAGCTTTTGCAGCTGAAAAACGTATCCTCAAAAACACAGGAAAAACGCTGTGTGTGAATGTAGCCTTAGATCAGGAATATAACAGCCATTTATAGGACATTTCATAACTTTCCCAAACTCCTATGAAAAAATATTCAGCACATCCTGCATTGAATTACTGTACCCAATTTATTATATATTTTAGGAGTCGGAGTCGGTCCATTTTACACCGACTCCAACTCCACCAAAATGAGCACCGACTCCGACTCCACGACTCCGACTCCACAGCCCTGGTTTTCAGTGGTGCAGATTTTTCCGCGCGGATTTTGGAAAAACCGCAGGTCAAAAAGACCTGCGGTTTCACACCTCTACAATGGAGGAGATGTGAAACCGCAGCGGATTCCGCACAAACAATTGACATGCAGCGGATTGTAACCCGCAGCAAATCCGCACGGAAAAATCCGCAGCATGTGCACAGCGTTTTTGGTTTTACCATTGGAAACAATGGTACTGTACAACGCAGCAGAAACTGCTGTGGACCCGCAGGGCCAGAAACGCTGCGGATCCGCAGCAGAATCCGCATCATGTGCACATAGCATAAGAGATCAACAATCTAACGTCCTTCCAAAAACTTTTTTTCCCCAGACATGAAAAGAAAATATGATACAGCATGCCCACATCTGAGCCACAGCCCCAACACACATTTGGTATTGAGGTGTTCAGTCTGTGAAAGAGATTTGGAGTTTGATACCAGAACATTAGTATCTTATACTGGTTTTCCTTGTAAAGGGTGCAAATAGAGAACTTGGCTGCCTTTTCCCAGATGATATGCCAACTTTGGGGTGAGTGCTTCTTTCCCAGAATAGACTCCCATTTGCACATGTAGGAATGTTTTAATTGTCTGTCCTCTTGGGAAGAACACAGAATTTTGTATATTATCCCTTCCCCATGACAGCACCGTACATGAGAGATGGTATCCGCCCCCAGGAACAGGAAACCTGCAGCAGAGATAAAAGAAGGGGGCATCACCTCTCTCCTCAGTTTTGGTTTCCTGTTCCTGCAGGTGGATGCCTGTGGCATGCTGAATAACTCCAGGGGGATCCCCTTGTGATGAAGTCCGGTCCGGAGTGTGGGGGCAGCTGGGTGTGGTGGCACGTGCCCGGCGTCCTGGGAGCTGCCATGTGCCACGCCTCATCCCCCGCTGGACTCCCTGGCGGCCGCTCCTGTCAGGAGGCTGGGCCGGGGAGGGGCGTGTCCATCACAACACTGGCACCAAGTGAATGGGACGGCTTCCGGTTGCGCAGGAAGTGACGTCACACGCAGGGGGAGACGACATGCTGGATACTTCCAGGAGGAAGTTGCTCCAGGGGCGTGCACACCGCTCCTACCAGATAAAGAAGCGGTGTGCAGTGGATGCGGCAGCAGCGGCTTCTCAAGTAAGCATGGCGGACCCCGCAGCGGAACCGCTCGTACCGGATGATGAAGCAAACCCACAGGCTACCGTGGTACCCAGGGCTCTGGTGGGGGTGAGTGCCTTTGTAATGCAAAACATATCGGTAATAATGGCCTCTGTCATGTTTTTTGTTTAGAGGAAAAAGGCCACATCAAAGCAGAAAAACAGGGCATGTGCACTGTGTAGGAAAACCCTCCCTAGAACATATGACAAGTGAATCTGTCGTTCGTGTATTGACAAAACGGTGGCCGAGAAGTCACCGTCTTTAATCTAAAGCATAAAATCTATTATTCGAGATGAAGTAAAGGAACAGATGAAGCAGCATACTGCACTCAGTTCCGGGAAACCCACCCCTCCCCCTCCTCCTACAAATATCCCAAGCCCTGATGTTATGAATGAGTCACTGAAGGAGGAAAAAACAAAAATACAAGCTAAGTCCAGAAAACCGGAGAGGTTGGTAGCTATCGGATTGCAGACCCCTGATCCTATCCACAACAACTAACAGTAGCCGTGGGGGGTTCCTACGATGTCCTAGACCCCTCGATCACAGCCGGAGAACTAAATAAGCCTAAAGAAAGAAAGGGGAAATCTAAACTGCCCCAGAGCAGACCCCCAAAGCAATAGGCAGCCCCCAACATATAATGACGGTGAAGCAAGATGAAAACACTAACACAGATAGAAAGATAGCTTGGGCCCCATCGTTTGCTCTACCTAACTAAAAAGGACAGGATAGAAAAGCTGCTGTCTGCAATCCGTAAAAAACCCTGCCAAAAAATGTCCCAACCGTCTGATAGGAAAAACAGGCCCTGAAGTCGCTAGGACTTCAAAATGACTATCAGCACTGAGGTAAATTCTGAAGACAGAGCAAAAAGACAAACTGATCAGAGACAAAAATGGAAGTCGGCACACTCCCGACCAGGGATGGCAAAACTCCAAAAAACAAGGTAAACAAAACTAATAAGTTCAATAGCAGAGCAAAAGCTTATCTTTGGGAAGCAGGAATCAGACTGGTCTCCAAGAATCCAGTAGAGAAATCACCAGCGACTCAGAAGGGCGTCGGCTGCCTTATATCCAGTCAGCAGTTCCTGTTACCCAGTCATCATCTAGCAGATCAGGTGTTTGGTAATCAGCCTCACTACCTTCCTTCACCAGAAGAGGGAGTTCATCAGACATCGACGGTGAAGGGGAAAATGAACTCACAACACCCTGATGTAGATTCAGAGGAAGAGCCGGGAGAATTAGCCCCCTATGATGACTCAGACCTGGACTCCTTGGACGAGGAATACGGCCACCCTTGTTTTTTATCCGAGGATATCGGAAAATTACTTAATCTTGTCAGGTCTACTATGGGGATCGAAATGCCTAGGGAGCAGCAAACAATTCAGGATTCCATGTTTAGTAACCTGGAGGGAAAAAACGTAGTGTTTTTCCCTTTCACGATAATCTCCTGAATTTGATTAAAAGGGAGTGGAAAAAGCCAAACAAAAAGATGTCCGCTCCACAAACACTGAAACGCAAATACCCATTTGATGAGATCTGTGAAAAATGGGAAAAGGCTCCTAGACTGGATGCTGCTATTGCCAATACCTCTAGAGGAATAGCTCTTCCATTTGAGGACATGGGTGCCTTAAAAGATCCCCTCGACAGGAAAGTTGATGCCTTTCTAAAATCAGCTTTGGAGGCATCAGCAGAGTTATTCAAACCTGGAGTAGCCACCACTTGTACAGCTCGTGCTATGGTCAAGTGGTTAGAGGAGTTGAGTGAACAAATAAAAAACATGGCCAAGAGAGGGGCTACTGGAGGCAATACCTTCCTTGCAAAAAGTGGCAGGTTTCCTAGCGGATGCCGCAGTTGACTCCGTCCGATGTGCCGCCCGTGCATGCGCCCTGTCCAATTCAGGCCGCAGAGCACTGTGGTTAAAAAACTGGGCTGCAGACTTTCAATCGAAAGTTAAGCTCTGTGCAGTCCCTTGTGAAGGACAGTATCTCTTCGGGAAAGCATTGGATGAAATCTTGGAGATGGCGTCGGTCAAGAAAAAGGGGTTTCCACCACCTCCCTTCTCTAGACGTAGTTGGGGTGACTCTCGGTCGTCTTTTCGAGGGTCAGGAAATAGAGGAGGCCGAGGCCGCTCAGACGACAGGTCCATGCGAGGCAAACCCTGGAGAGAGAGGAAAAGGAAAGATAAAGTATTCCTCTTCAGTAAACCTCTCCTAAAACAGATTCCAAACACCAATGACGCCAAAATTGCGGTGGGGGCGAAGACTTTGATTTATTTTTTATTTTTTTGTGTCCACCAGTGGTCAGATTACCAGCCTCACAGTGGATAGCCAACCTGTTATCCGAAGGCCTGCGGCTAAATTTTTTTCAGCCCCCCCCGCCACGGCGAATGATAGTGACTCATGTGGCCAAGAAAAATCAAGCCACACTACAAAAAGTTCATCTCCTCCATACAGAAGGAAGTACTGATAAAAGTGCCACACCAAGAAATAGGGAAGGGATTCTACAGCACCTTATTCCTCACGCCAAAACCAGACTGCTCGCTGAGGACCATATTCAATTTAAAAGCACTGAATCGTTATATCCGAGTAGAGAAGTTCAAGATGGAAACTCTAAAATCAGCAGTAAGACTACTCGATCCAGGCTGTTACATAGCAGTAATAGATCTGACAGATGCTTACTACCATGTACCAATTTGTGGGGAACATCAGCAGTACCTAAGGATTGGTGGTGGAGATTGCACAAGTTCCCACTCATCTACAATGCCAATGTCTTCCCTTCGGGGTGTCAGTCGCCCCTCGTATGTTCACAAAGATAATTTCCAAAATAGCATCCTTCATGAGAAAAGAAAACCTACTACTGGTATCCTATTTGGACGATTTTCGCGTTGTGGCAGACATCAAAGAAAACTGTGTAAGGGCAGTCACGAGAGTGCTGGAGGTGCTAACCAGGCTGGGCTGGATAATAATTTAAAAAAAAAGAAAAATCCGAGGTTATTTCCAGCTCAGATACAGGAATTTCTCGGCATTCATTTGAATTCAGTCAGACAAGATTGTGTCCTCCCAGAGAGGAAAATTCGAACCATCCAACAAAAGATACAGCAGGTGCAACAAGGAGCGATGTCACTCTTGGGTATCTTAACAGCGACAATCCCAGCGGTACAGTGGGTGCAAGTCCATACAAGGGAATTACAATGACAGATCCTGTCTGAGCAGGCGAAGGATCCGTACAACTTAAATCGGAAGATTCTACTATCACCACAAGTGTGGTACTCGTTAAATTGGTGACTGAGCACCGAAAACCTAAACAACGGCATACCTTGGTCAGTTCGGAACCCAGTGGTGCTGACCACGGATGCAAGTCCGTTAGGTTGGGGATCACATGTAGCAGGCTGGATTCTACATGACCAAAGGGAACCCTCAATGAAGGCAGCATCCTCCAACCTAAAAGAGTTGACAGCTGTAAGGCGGGCAATTCTTCATGCAGAAGAGGTACAAGGAAAACCTGTGGTAGTATTATACGACAATAATACGACCGTAGCTTACATACATTGACAAGGGGGTACAAGGTCAACATCCCTGATGGCAGAAGCCAAAGACCTGTTCATATGGGCAGAAAGCAATCTTTTTTTCCCTGTCAAGCACACACTCGAAAGGGGAGAACAATCTTGTGGCAGATTTCTTAAGCCGTCACGTGTTACACCAGGGAGAGTGGTCCCTGAATCAGGAAATATTTGGGAAAATTTGTGCCATCTGGGGCACACCGGAAGTGGATCTGTTTGCCACAAATGAAAATCGGAAGGTAAACAGGTTCTACTCCCTAAACCCAAGAGAACACCCGGAAGGAGTGGATGCACTGCTGGAAGTTTCGTCTAGCTTATACGTTTCCCCTGATTATGTTGATCCTGATGGTCCTGAAGAAAATTCGACAAGACACGAATAATTCTTGTCGCGCCCTTTTGGCCAAAAAGGGCATGGTTCACATGGCTCAGACGCATATCTATCTCGGACCCATGTATCCTTCCGGATATCCCAAATCTTCTACACCAGGGTCCAGTAGTACATACTCAGGTGCACAGACTCCATCTCACAGCTTGGAACTTGAGAGGGGACTCCTACTAGCGAAATGATTCTCAGGCCCTTTAGTGACCACTCTGCTTGCTAGCAGAAAAAAAGATCACGTCAGACAAATACAAAAAAATCTGGGAAAGATTCCTGGAATTTTCGGAACGTCATTTGTCCGATACAATCCAAGAAGTCCCAATAAATGAAGTTCTTGAGTTCCTCCAAAGGGGACTAGAGAGAGGATTATCGACTAGTACCCTGAAAGTGCAAGTCTCTGCCCTGGGTGTGTTTGACCAAAAATTCGCTGATCACCCTTGGGTCTATAGGGTCATTCGAGCCTCCTTTACGGCCAGACCCTCAAAATCATTACCTAAGGTAGCTCCCTTGGATCTAAATTTATTTTTAAATGCCCTAACTTCTCTTCCTTTCGAGCCTCTTGCCTCCATTTCAATAAAGGCGTTGACACTAAAGACAGTTCTCCTGGTTGCCCTGACTTCAGCTCGACGTATCTGCGAGCTTCAAGCTATCTCAGTAAATCCCCCATATACAACCTTTCTGGATGACAGAGTAATTATAAAGACTCACCCGGACTTCCTTCCGAAGGTCAATTCAAAATTTCACAGGGACCAGAAAATAATTTTGCCCTCGATTTGTGCTAACCCAAAATCCCAGGGAGAGGAAACCTTCCATTGTGTAGATATCAGACGTTGCCTACTCAAATATATTGAAGTCTCAAAATCTTGGCGACAGTCATCAGCCCTCTTTGTCTCCTTCAAATAGGGGAAAAAATGCATCAAAATCAACTATTGCACAGTGGCTTTGTATGGTTATTTCACTTTCATACCCTTCTTCTGGACAAGTTCCCTCACTGGGTGTAACAGCTCACTGGACAAGAGCCATTTCCACATCCTGGGCTGAAAGGGCGAATGTGTCTGAACAGATTTGCAGAGCAGCAGTATGGTCTACCCTCCACTTTAAGCTATATTTAGGACTGTCAAATCTTGCCTATGGAAGAAAGGTGTTATCTGCTATTGTCCCACCCTAGGAGTCTCTTCTATTTCTTCCTCTCGTGTATGGTGCTGTCATGGGGAAGGGAAAAAATGATAATTACTTACCGGTAATTTGATTCTGATCAGATCAGAAGCTGCCAGTTGAGGACCTGTGAGGTGTCGATTTCTCAAACTACAGACTCTAATGTACTTGTCTTGTTTCACAGTTTTGCAGCGGGGCCTCCCACTCCTCTTTCTACTCTGGTAAGAGCCTGTTTGTGCTCTCCTCTGAATGGAGTAATACACACTGTTGTAGGAAATCTTCAGTTTCTTGGCAATTTCTTGCATGGAATAGCCTTTATTTCTAAGAAGAACAATAGACTGTCGAGTTTCACATCAAAGTTCTTTTTTTCTGGCCATTTTGAGAGTTTAATGGAACCAACAAATGTAATGCTCCAGATTCTCAACTAGCTCAAAGGACGGTCAGGTTTATAGCTTCTCTAATCAGCCAAACTGTTTTCAGCTTTGCTAACATACTTACACAAGGGCTTTCAAGGGTATTCTAACCATCCATTAGCCTTCTTACACAGTTGGCAAACACAAAGTACCATAAGAATACTGGCGTGATGGTTGTTGGAAATTGGCCTCTATACACCTATGAAGATATGGCATTAAAAACCAGATGTTTGCAACTAGAACCTAGCCAAATCAGTTCTCATACTTTGCACTTACGAGGGCCAATAGCCCGAAACACTGTCTTCAAATTGAGATTCTAGTTTGACTTTTATCCTAAGTCATATTACAAGACTCGTTAAAGGGTTGATTGTGACTTGTAGGATCGCTACTACCAACAGGTGGCGCTATAGAGTTCAAGTCCTCTTGCTCTCTGAAGAGGCAATTTGCATATTATTTTCCCTGAGGAGCATTGCATGGCGAATAAGCCTCCTTACCTTGACAAGCCAGAGCTGGTATGTCACTTTCCACAAGGAGAAACCTTACCCCTTAGACCTCAGTCCAGAGCCTCTCACCTAGCCAAATCAGTTCTCATACTTTGCACTGACGAGGGCCAATAGCCGAAACACCGTGTCTGCAAATTGAGTTTCTGATTTGACTTTTATCCTAAGTCATATTTCAAGACTCGTTAAAGGGTTGATTGTGACTTGTAGGATCGCTACTACCAACAGGTGGTGCTATAGATTTCAAGTCCTCTTCCTCTCTGATAATATAGTATAGTACAGACTAAAAGTTTGGACACACTTTCTCATTCAAAGAGTTTTTTTTATTTTCATGACTATGAAAATTGTAGATTCACTCTGAATGCATCAAAACTATGAATTAACACATGTGGAGTTAAATAATTAGCAAAAAAGTGTGAAACAACTGAAAATATGTCTTATATTCTAGGTTCTTCAAAGTTGCCACCTTTTGCTTTGATTACCGCTTTGCACACTCTTGGCATTCTCATTTATTATTATTATTATTATTATTTATTATTTATTGTTATAGCGCCATTTATTCCATGGCGCTTTACATGTAAGGAGGGGTCTTCAAGAGGTAGTCACCAGAAATGGTTTTTACTTCACAGCTGTGCCCTGTCAGGTTTAATAAGTGGGATCTAAAAGCTTCCAGATCAAGCAGCATATATCATGTGGGAGTACCAATGTTGTTTACTACGCTACATGTGGGTGTCCCATGATATATGTTGGCTTGACATCCAGGGAATTACGCGTGAGGATGTGAGGGACATTCGGGCGGCCAAGGCAGTGGCTGACCCCTCTACTCTATAAAAAAAAAAAAAACAAAAAAAAAAAACATCCCTCGTCATTTTAGGACTTTTCATAATTGTGACCCACAGTCCTTCATGGCGCGGGGTATTGATTGTATCCATTTGGGGATCCGGGCTGGCAACTACAAGAAAATATTGGCCCAAAGAGAGGCCAAATGGATCGTCACCCTTGACATTGTGACCCCCTAAGAGTCTTAACGAGTCTCTGAGCTTCGCCTCTTTTATATAGCCCATGCTGTCTCTGTTGCCTTCACCATTGTATATATTCCAGTTCTTGACGGCTCTTTTTTATGGTTTTTAACGTTTGTTTTTTCTTATCTTTAGTTATTATTCCATGATATGTGTTTGCTGTTTGTGGGTGGTACGGACCTTTGCTGGATTGATGACGGCTTTATACCTTCCATCTGCCTGTGTTGGAGAGATTAGGATTTGCTGCCATTTTTCCATGTCACCTGCGGCTATACAGGAGGACCTTGGCTACGCCTACTTTGTGACCTGCTACGTGTTATGGATAATTACGAATACTTCTATGCACGTGTATTGGTCATGGTACCTTCACATTGTGCTACTGATGTCATTATATGCTGGCATTGTATGCTGTATTTATATATCTGATTCTGTTACATTTATTTATTGTATGATTATGTATAATTTGTAATTTTTGCTCTACCATATAATTCTCTGCTGACATCATTTGCATAAATGTTCTTGTATATTATGCCCATGTTTACATAGCATGTCACACTATATAGGCGGTTTATATTCCTTATGCTCTTATATTCATCTTGTGCCTATTAGTCAATTTGTGACAACTATAGCCCAGTTATATACCGCGGTGCGCATGCGGTCTATGTGCCCCTGGTTCACTCTGCATGGGGGGTGGGCGTCTCCAGGGTCTCGAGCGCGGGGACTCCATTCCCCGGCGCACGCGCTCTGATGCCTGACGCCCGTCTCACTGCTAGAGGGCCTGGTTGTCGCATGGCGCATGCGCCGCTATCGCGGCTCTGATTCGCTCTCCCACACCATGTGATCGCGTTGCCTAGATACTTAAAGGTCCTTCTCCACAACTAGCTACCTTCCCCTTGAGAAAGCGCCCTGTGTGAGCGCGAAACGCGCGTCGGGGGTCGCCGCCTGGAATCTGCCTTTTTGTGCCCCCTTCGGTAAGCTGCCCGCTTTCACCCTATGTACTTTTACTATTGTGTTAGGGATTATTCTAATGGGAGCTGCTTACCGCTACTATTAATAGCGCCTCATAGCACTGAGGCAGGTTTTTTCCTTCATGCATTGGTTACATGCCTTTTTGCTATATTATTCACCTGTATTTGGAGATATCCTGCTTTGTATTCTCACTGCATGATATGTGCTTTTATGATCGTGGGGCACATCTTGTCATTTTTCTTCCCTGTCCTGGTCAGTCCTGTCTGCGTCTAATGATTTTTTCTGCAATTTTTTTGCTTTTTGACTTATTATGTGTCTGTGCATGTGCTAATTAATACATTTTGTATTTTTATATCTACTTTTTGTATCCATTATTACTTTTTTCTCCCTTTTTTTTGCATGAGCTTCAAGACGTAGTCACCAGAAATGGTTTTTACATCACAGGTGTGCCCTGTCAGGTTTAATAAGTGGGATTTCTTGCCTTATAAATGGGGTTGGGACCATCAGTTGTGTTGTGCAGAAGTCTGGTGGATACACAGCTGATAGTCCTACTGAATAGACTGTTAGCTGCTTTTTTATTGCCATAATACAAATTCTAAGTAAAGAAAAACGAGTGGCCATCATTACTTTAAGAAATTAAGGTCAGTCAGTCTGAAAAATTGGGAAAACTTTGAAAGTGTTCCCAAGTGCAGTGGCAAAAACCATCAAGCGCTACAAAGAAACTGGCTCACATGAGGACCGGCCCAGGAAATGAAGACCAAGAGTCACCTCTGCTGCGGAGAATAAGTTCATCCGAGTCACCAGCCTCAGAAATTGCAGGTTAACAGCAGCTCAGATTAGAGACCAGGTCAGTGCCACACAGAGTTCTAGCAGCAGACACCTCTCTACAACAACTGTTAAGAGGAGACTTTGTGCAGCAGGCCTTCATGGTAAAATAGCTGCTAGGAAACCACTGCTAAGGACAAGCAACAGGCAAAAGAGACTTGTTTGGGCTAAAGAACACAAGGAATGGACATTAGACCAGTGGAAATCTGTGCTTTGGTCTGATGAGTCCAAATTTGAGATATTTGGTTCCAACCACCGTGTCTTTGTGCGACGCAGAAAAGGTGAACGGATGGACTCTACATGCCTGGTTCCCACCGTGAAGCATGGAGGCGGAGGTGTGATGGTGTGGGGGTGCTTTGCTGGTGACACTGTTGGGGATTTATTCAAAATTGAAGGCATACTGAACCAGCATGGCTACCACAGCATCTTGCAGCGTAGTCCATGCAGTTTATTCAATATCATAAACCCACAGCAGCAACAAAACTTCATATAAACAGCAGAGCGTCCATGACAGAGCTTCACTCTGTAAACCCTATGTTCACACAGGTTGTACCATGTCCATTATACAGGCTTTCTTAGCCTCCCTTATCTCACCCATGTCCCGGTTTCCTCATGGCTGCTTCAGCTTACTGCAGACGTTCATTCCCTCCCCTGGGAACTCTCAGACACATTCAGCCATTCCCCACAGCCACTTCACAGGCTGTTAGCCAGGAAGCTCCATCTCAGCGGGAACTTCCACACTGGACCAACCGGGTCCCAGCATTCACCACCTGTGACCTACCCTGGCCACGTTATATGGTCCGTAGCCACGCCCATTGGGTCACATGGCTATGACCTCATCACAGGTCCTTCACACACTCATACACACTCTACCATTGTGTACTAAACACACCCCCTGGGTGGGTTTGAAGGTAACTAGGTCTGCCCATCTCCCTAGCAACCTGGAGACTTCTCCCTGACACAGCATCTCAGCAGTATCACTGCTGCTCAACACATGCATCAGTCTCCATTTCAAGGCCACCCACATTGAGATACATAACGGTCATTCATGGTTCTGCCATTCAACCTCTCTCGGGACATCCACACTGCGCCCCCTAGTGGACACAGTGGTCATTACACCACATAATATATATATATACATACATAATTTTTGCCAGAGCTGGCTGTATGTAGGAGACCTCTGCAAAATTTTAAGTTTGTCTGATTTTTCTCTAGGTAGATTTTTGAGTAAAATGTAAATTGCTTTTTAATTCTATAAACTACTGACAAAATCTCCGGATTTCCAAGCACTAAATTTTGGATTTATTTTCAGAAAATGAGTAATGGTCAAAATAACAAAAAAATGCAGTGCTTGCAGACCTCAAATAATGCTAAGAAAACAAGTTCATAATCATTTAGAAACAACAGTATTAATGTTTTTAACTCAGGAAGAGTTCAGAAATCAATATTTTGTGGAATAACCATGATTTTTAGTCACAACTTTTATGCATCTTGGCATATTTTCCACCAGTCTTTCACACTGCTTTTGGGCGACCTTATGCCACTCCTGGTACAAAAATGTAAGCAGTTCTTCTTTGTTTGATGGCTTGTGACTATCCATCTTCCTCTTGATTACATTCCAGAGGTTTTCAATGGGGTTTAGGTCTGGAGATTGATCATGCCAGGGATTTGATGTGGTGGTCCTTCATCCATACATTGTTTGACCTAGCTGTGTAGCATGGCGCATTGTCCTGCTGGAAAAACCAGTCCTCAGAGTTGGAGAACATTGCCTGAGCAGAAGGAATCAACTGTTTTTCCAGGATAACCTTGTATGTGGCTTGATTCATATGTCCTTCGCAAAGATTAACCTGCCCAATTCCAGCCTTGCTCAAGCATCCCCGGATCATAAATGATCCTCCACCAAATTTCACAGTGGGTGCTCGACACTGTGGCTTGTATGCCTCTCCAGGTCTCCGTCTAACCTCATTAGAGAAGATTACCTTACTCCAGTCCTCTATGGTCCAATCCTTGGTCTTTGGCAAACTTCAGCCTGGCTCTCCTTTGCTTCTCATTGATGAAAGGCTTTTTTCTAGCTTTACATGACTTGAGCCCTGCCTCTAGAAGCTGCTTTTTTGTAGCTTTACGTGACTTGAGCCCTGCCTCTAGGAGCCCGTTATGATCTATTTTTGCCGTGAACTTCACCCCAGCTGCCATTTGTCATTCCTTTTGTAGGTCAATTGATGTCATCCTGTGGTTGCTGAGTGACATTCAAATAAGATGACTGTCATCCCTGTCTGTGGAGAATTATTTTCGCCCTCTGCCGGTCTGTAGCTTTGTTGTCCCCAATTTCTGATGCTTGACCTTGTTGTAATGTAATGTAGAAATTTTAAGGATGGAGGCAACATGTATCCCTCTGCTAGTAAAGCCAGAATTGGGCCCTTCTTTTCCTCACTCAAAACTTTTCTTTTCAACTCCTTTGGCATGGTTAAGTTATTTTTTCATTCCTATTACTTTTGGAATATTACTAGCACTTGTTTTGCCATCCAGCTTGTCCTAGTGCAAGAGGATTGTGAACACCACAGCAGAGGTTTTTTTTTTTTTTTTTTATACTTCTCTTTGTGAAATAATATTTGGTTCAGGTGATCACCTAATCAGAAGCACATTAAGTAGAATGACGTGTACTCTGGTTGGAATTCAACTGACACTGGAATGGAATGGCTGTTACATATACAGAAGCTTATATTAGCTGATACTCAAAGACAACCACAGCTATAAACATCACAACAACTCTCATAGCTGTATGAAAAACACTTGAAAAGAACTATCAAGAGAAGAAACTCCGCAATATAGAATAAACATAAGAAAAATGGAGTGCTGACTTCAATAATATATAAAAGATAAGATTTTTATTAATAAATTGAAACAATATACAACATAGTACAAACAACAAGGAAAGATTCCACGCAAGTAATCATAGGAGATTTGTCAAGGGAAGGTTGGTGCCAAAGGCCTGGAGTTATGTATATACTAGCCCAGTCACCCATATAATATAACCAGGGTGCAAGCGGTAACCCTGGTGGGGCGAACATAAAGTGCATAGTGCAGAGGGATTAAACAGGCCAATTAAGGACACTTACCCATTTAACTAAGGAAGCAGTGCTCACAAATCCCCTAAGAAGACCCTGGACGCGCGTTTCGCGATATGCTTTATCAACAGGGGTAGTTAGTATAGTGAGTCTGTCCTTTTTATATGCAGACTAATTAGCGTGGTGCCCAAAGCGGCGCATGCGCAGTGCGGAACTGCACCCGGAAGCACCATCACATAACGGCGTCCCTCCAGTGCGCAGGTCCGGGAAAATTCCCGTGACGTCACAGACCTGCGCACTAATAGTATAGAGGCCGGATGGGATGGGCAGGGGTACAGACGCACCGAGCATGCGCACAACGGCGGCCATTTTTGAGAAGCCTATATGGAAGCTACCATCTTAACAATGCTCTCTCCACTACAACACAAGTCAAAAACACAAGAAATATATGTGGTGTATACAAATAAGTAGAGCGGCATAGTGTTTAGCATTGATGTGGAGCCTCCATAGTAATTTATAGGAGTAATAAGAGACACACCACAGTTTAGTATTCCAAACCAAAAAAAGAAAAATGAGAAAATAAAAAATGTAACCACAATAGAGAACTATAAAAAAGGAAAACAAAAAGAGGGAGACAGAAATGAGACAATATGTGTGAATAATAAGACACACAAAAATTAATAACACATATGTATCAGGAAAGAAAATAAAAAAATAACAAATAAAACACTTTACATATGTATAAAAAAAGGGAAAAAAAAAAAAATATATATATGAATAAAAAATAGAAAAAGAAGGGATGTTGGCATGTCCCATATTCCACACACAAAACTGGATGGTTGATGAAGAGGCTTCTCCAAAACATGCGCATGTACATTCCACAGATGTAAACGGCTAAAAAACACAAAAGAAACAGACAAATTAAAATAAAATAAGGGAACCACAAGCAAACAGGAGTATATAAGATAGTTAAATATTTTTAGTGCAAGAAAGATGAGAAACTAAGTTTCTCATTAAGACCATTCGGGGTCATCGAGTTCAGGGTGACAATCCACTGACATTCCTTTTGTGCCAATAGCCGTTTTAAATCGCCTCCCCTGATCCCCCCATGTACACAATCGATCGCCCTGATTTTTAGACCCTTCGCGTTACAGCCATGATGGACCCTGAAGTGTCTCGGTAAAGTTTTTAATAACGAAAGATCCTCAATTTTATGTGCATTACTAATATCCCGCACATGCTCTCTAGTCCTGATGCGTAGTTGGCGAGAGGTTAAACCAACATAGATTTTCTTGCACAAGCAAGTTGCATAGTGGATAACATACGTTGAGCTACAAGAAAGATATTCTTTAATCTCGAATTCCCTTTGGCCGTCAGAGGAGCTAAAATGCGTGCTCCTAATCATGTTAGCACAGGCCAAACATTCTCCACAAGGGAAAAACCCTCTACGCGGCCTACTACCAGAAGGAACGAGAGGATTGGACACTTTTGCCACGTAGTGGCTGTGTACCAGAAGGTCCCCAAGATTCCTACCTCTCCTGGCTGTCACCATTGGTCTATCTGGGAGAAGCGGCCCAAGCGATAGATCAGTTTTTAAAACAGACCAATGTCTGTCAAGAATATTCTGGACCTCCCTCCAAAAGCAATTGTGTGTCGAAATAAAACGGACTTCCTGATTTTTTCCTTTTTTTTATACATATGTAAAGTGTTTTATTTGTTATTTTTTATTTTCTTTCCTGATACATATGTGTTATTATATTTTGTGTGTCTTATTATTCACACATATTGTCTCATTTCTGTCTCCCTCTTTTTGTTTTCCTTTTTTATAGTTCTCTATTGTGGTTACATTTTTTATTTTCTCATTTTTCTTTTTTTGGTTTGGAATACTAAACTGTGGTGTGTCTCTTATTACTCCTATAAATTACTATGGAGGCTCCACATCAATGCTAAACACTATGCCGCTCTACTTATTTGTATACACCACATATATCTCTTGTGTTTTTGACTTGTGTTGTAGTGGAGAGAGCATTGTTAAGATGGTAGCTTCCATATAGGCTTCTCAAAAATGGCCGCCGTTGTGCGCATGCTCGGTGCGTCTGTACCCCTGCCCATCCCATCCGGCCTCTATACTATTAGTGCGCAGGTCTGTGACGTCACTGGAATTTTCCCGGACCTGCGCACTGGAGGGACGCCGTTATGTGATGGTGCTTCCGGGTGCAGTTCCGCACTGCGCATGCGCCGCTTTGGACACCACGCTAATTAGTCTGCATATAAAAAGGACAGACTCACTATACTAACTACCCCTGTTGATAAAGCATATCGCGAAACGCGCGTCCAGGGTCTTCTTAGGGGATTTGTGAGCACTGCTTCCTTAGTTAAATAGGTAAGTGTCCTTAATTGGCCTGTTTAATCCCTCTGCACTATGCACTTTATGTTCGCCCCACCAGGGTTACCGCTTGCACCCTGGTTATATTATATGGGTGACTGGGCTAGTATATACATAACTCCAGGCCTTTGGCACTAACCTTCCCTTGACAAATCTCCTATGATTACTTGCGTGGAATCTTTCCTTGTTGTTTGTACTATGTTGTATATTGTTTCAATTTATTAATAAAAATCTTATCTTTTATATATTATTGAAGTCAGCACTCCATTTTTCTTATATACAGAAGCTTGTGGGTTCAGAAAGTATTCAGACCCCTTTTAAATTTTTCACTCTTTGTTTTATTGCAGCCATTTGGTAAATTCAAAAAAGTTTTTTTTTTTCTCATTAATGTACACTCTGAACCCCATCTTCACTGAAAAAAAACAAATGTAGAAATTTTTGTGAATTTATTAAAAAAGAAAAACTGAAATATCACATGCTCATAAGTATTCAGACCCATTGCTCAGTATTGCGTAGAAGCACCCTTTTGAGCTAGTACAGCCGTGAGTCTCCTTGGGAATGATGCAACAACTTTTTCACACCTGGATTTGGGGAACCTCTGCCGTTCTTCCTTGCAGATCCTCTCCAGTTCCGTCAGGTTGGATTGTGAACTTTGGTGGACAGACATTTTCAGGTCTCTCCAAAAGATGCTCGGTGTGATTTAGGTCAGGGCTCTGGCTAGGCTAGTCAAGAATGGTCACAGATTTGGTCTGAAGCCACTCCTTTGTTATTTTAGCTGTGTGCTTAGGGTCATTGTCTTGTTGGAAGGTGAACCTTCGGCCAAGTCTGAGGTATAGAGACTCTGGAAGAAGTTTTCATCCAGGATATCTCTGTACTTGGCCGCATTCATGTTTCCTTCTGTTGTGATTGGGTCACCGAGGAGGAAAGCAAGACCAAGCTAAGCCACAGAAAACCAGTGAGGTTAGTAACTAAGCGGATTGCAGACCCCTGATCCTATCCACACAACTAGCTGTAGCCATGGAGCGTACCTACGATGATCCTAGACGCCTCGACACAGCCGGAGAACTAAATAAGCCTAAAGCAAGAAAGGGGAAATCTAAACTGCCCCAGAGCAGACCCCAAAGGAATAGATAGCCCCCAAACATATATTGTCGGTGAGACAAGATGAAAACACAAACGCAGGTAGGAAAATAGACTGAGGAAACGATGGGTCCCACACTAACTAGACAGGACAGGAAAGGAAAGACACTGTCTGCAATCATGCAAAAAACCCTGCAAAAAATGCCCAACACGTCTGAGAGAAAAATACTGAAGTCACTAGACTTCACCCACTATATCAGCACTCTGGCCTCTTTTTGATCTGCTTTCAGAATATACCAATCTAATAAGGGACAAAAACAAACTGGCACAAGCAGTAACATATGGATTGAGATTCAGCACAGCCCCAGCCAGAGCTGGCTGAAAACACAAAAACTGAAATATACAAAGCCAGATCAAATGAGAACAATAGCAAAAGAACACTTAGCTTCCAGCTCAGTCCCTGCATGCTCAGCTAAGACATCAGGAGGCATGAAAAAATCACCAGCAGGGATAGAGGGAGTCGGCTGTCTTAAATCCAGTCAGAAACTCCAGATCTCAAGTCATCCTCATCATTATCAGGTGGCAGGCCTCTGTTAATTAAATCAGCTCCATTACCTCCAGTAACCACCAGAGGGAGCCCCGAAAGAGAACTCGCGACCCCTCTGTCAATATAACCAGCTCCACTACCTTCACTAGTAACCAGAGGTAGGCCAGAAAGCTAATTCACAACATCCTTCACTTGCAACCAGTCCTGTCCCTGCAGCTGAAAAACACCCCCATAGCATGATGCTGCCACCACCATGTTTCACTGTTGGGATTGTTTTGGGCAGGTGATGAGCAGTGACTGGCTTTCTCCACACATCCCTCTTAGAATTATCATCAAATAGTTCTGTCTTCTCATCAGACAAGAGAATCTTATTTCTAAGGCTGTGTTCACACGTTGTGGTGTTTTCGCGGCAGTCTTTAACTTGCGATTTTTCCGCGAAAACGCAAAAAAACAACATCCCATGCAATCCTATGGGATTCCGCAATGCTGTGCTAATGCTGCGGATTTTCCCGCGGCGTAATCGCATCGCGGAAAAATACGCAGCATGCTCATTAATTTTGCGGAATCTCGTCGATTCCGCCCACATAGGAATGCATTGTTCTACTTACTTTGCCCATGTGTCTGTGCCCACCATGCGAAAAGTAAGCAGAACATTTGCAGATGGTACCCAGGGGGTGGAGGAGAGGAGACTTTCCTCCACCCTGTGGGTACCATATCCCTGTAAAAAATAGAATTAAAATAAACCGGGTTATATTCACCTTCCGGCGTCCCGCACAGCCTTACCGATGCTCCCGCCAACTCCCGTTCCCAGTAATGCCTTGCGTCAAGGACCCGTGATGACGTAGCGGTCTCGCGAGACCGCTACGTCATCGAAGGTCTCGCAAGGCATTACTGGGAACGGGGGCATCGCGATGATCGGGAACGCTGCGCGGGACGTCGGAAGGTGAGAAAAACACAATTTTTAATTTTTTTAAATTATTTTTAGCATTAGATCTTTTTACTACTGATATATGCATATGCAGCCTCAATAGTAAAAAGTTGGTCGCACTAGTCACACTGTGTTTGACGAGCGTGACCAACCTGTCAATCAGTTCTCCAAGTGATGCTACAGATCACTAGGAAAACGCTAGCATTCTTGCAAGCTAATTACGCTTGCAAATCACTAGTTTTTCCGTGGGAAAATCTCGGGAATTTAAAATGCGGTTTTCCCACGGAATGGAATTCCGGAATTCCCGCGGTAACTTCCGCGGGAGTTCCGCAACGTGTGCACATAGCCTTATAGTCTGGGAGTCCATCATGTGTTTTTTTTTTTTTTTATTTTTTTTTAGCAAACTATGCGAGCTTTCATATGTTTTGCACTGAGGAGAGGCTTCCATCGGGTCACTCTGCCATAAAGGCCTGACTAGTGGAGGGCTGCAGTGATAGTTGACTTTTTGGAACTTTTTCCCTTCTCCCTACTGTGCATCTGTGGAGCTCAGCTACAGTGATCTTAGGGTTCTTCTTTACCTCTCTCACCAAGGCTCTTCTCCCACAATTACTCAGTTTGGCTGGACAGCCAGGTCTAGGAAGACTTCTGGCTGTCCCAAACTTCTTCCTTTTAAGGATTATGAAGGCCACTGTGCTCTTAGGAACCTTGAGTACTGCAGAAAGACTTTTGTAACTTTGGCCAAATCTGTGCCTTGCCACAATTATGTATCTGAGCTCCTTGACCAGTTCCTTTGACCTCATGATTCTCTTTTGATCTGACATCCACTGTGAGCAGTGAGGTCTTATATAGACAGGTGTGTGCCTTTACAAATAAAGTCCTATCAGTTTAATTAAACACAGCTGGACTCCAGTGAAGGAGCAGAACCATCTCAAGGAGGATCACAAGGAAATGGACAGCATGCAACTTAAATATGAGTTTCTGAGCAAAGGGTTTGAATACTTATGACCATGTGATAGTTTGGTTTTTCTTTTTTAATAAATTGCCCCAAAATTCTACGTTTCTGGTTTTTTTTTTTCAGCCAAGATGTGGTGCAAAGTGTACATTAATGAGAGAGAAAAAAACTTTTTTTTTGAATTTACTAAATGGCTGCAATGAAAGCGTGAAAAATTTACAGGGGTCTGAATACTTTCCGTGCCCACTGTAACTCTGGTTTAAAGACAATAAAAATTAAGTTTGAAAATCGCAAAATGTTTGCCAAATTTTCTATTTTCACAAATATATGCAGGTCATAATGAACAAATTTTACCAAGATTATGAAGTACAATATGTCGCAAAAAACAGTGGGAATCCAGTGGGATCCGTTGCAGCGTTCCAGAATTAAGAACTCGTAAAGTGACACTGGTCATAATTTTAAAATTTGGCCTGGTAATGAACGTGAAAACAGGCTTTGGGGGAGGGGTAAAGAGGTTAAATAGAAAATTAGCTTGGTATAAAAGAAGTTTTAGCTGTATCTTGTATATCTTGTTGCCCAAGGTTAGAGTGGCAACATATGCAACATATTTGGATGATTGTATTTTTGTGTTATGGTTGAGTTTGTATAATATGCAAGTAAGCATAAATTAACACTTTTTTTTTTTTCTTAGAAAATACAGCTTCCGAAAAAGGTGTCCACGTATTATCCAGCATATGAATTGCATCTGTATGGTGAGGGTGTTTACACAGAGGAAAACAGAAATCTTTCCTTAACTGGAATTCCAATTTTATTCCTTCCTGGAAATGCTGGCAGTTACAAGCAGGGTATGTGAAATAGTATTGCAATTTTGTATAATTTGTAATTAAAGTTTTGGTCCAACTGGCACTGAAGATGTATTTTCTAAATATATATATCTTTACACCATAACCAAATTTGTAATTAGATTTATTATGAAATACCCTACCGTTTTCCCTATCTATCCAAACCTTTTTTTTAAATTTTTTTTTATTGCACTTCCTGAGTTGAGTGGAGTCTCCAACAGGACGTCACAGGAGGCTGGAGCTGCACTCACTTCCTGTATTTTCCATTGCCTCTCCTGGAATAGGATGTCATCAGGGGACAGTGCTACAGTTACACAGTTTACTGGTTCGCCGCCATTTAACCCCTTCACAACATACGATGTACTGTTACATCATATGTTGTGTCTCTGACTTTGATTCGCAAGCCGAGCCCGCATATTTCCTGGCTGCTGATGGCTGATTTAATCAGCCATTATCTGCCTCTTAACAGACGCAGGTAGAGCTGAGCTCATAAAAAATCTGGCAAACTATGCTTTTTCGTTATATTACTTGAATAAAGGGGAATAACATGTGAACAAAAAGAGGAATGCAAATAAGTTATCTCTGAAAACATAACCTTTCCCGCTAAAAACAAGCCGCCATACAGCTCAATCATTGGAAAAATTAAACAGTTACAGGCAACTCTCAGAATAAAGCGATGCAAAAATAAATCTTTTTTTTTTCTGTAAAAGCACCAAAACAAAAAAATGTCCCAAATGAAGCATCATTGTAATCGTACTGACCTGAAGAATAAAGTTGCTTTATCAATTTTATTAGATTTGAAACTGCATAAAAAAACAAAAATCAATTCCTAAATGCTGTTTTTTATTCTTTCTGCCTCCCAAAAATCAGAATAGAAAGCGATGAAAAAATGTCATGTGCCTGAAAATGGTATCAATAAAACGTCAACTTGTCTCTCAAAAAACAGAGTCATGTTATGGCTTGTCAGCGGATATATAGGAAAATTCTAGCTTCCAAAATATGACGATAAAGCGTCCTTTAGTGTGTGACAGCAGCCAAATGTAAAAACCCAGTAAGGCTCTGCTCACATTTATCCTGTGCACTACGCTGAGCATTTAAACAGAGTTTTCTTTCTAAATCTCTGAAATATGTATTTCAGACAGAACCCCCAATGGAAAGTTCCCTACAAGGAGGCAGTCACTTTGGAACGTTGTCCGGCCTATGAACCGGCGGTGTCAGTCTATATTTTATTAGGAGTGCATAAAAGCTTGGTCTCCAACAGTTTTTTTTGAACTTCTGAAAGAAGTACACCGCTGAACAGAGGCCAGAAGGAGTCCAGGATAACTCTGCTGCCTCATTATAGTGAATGGATCCCTCACGGGTTTCATCTGAATTACGGCATTCAAAGATATAGATGGAATCCCCAAATTAAGTGCTCAGCGTACAGCACTGGACAAATGTGATTCACAAACGTTATGTAAAATGTTCCCAACAAAAGCTTCAACTCAATCCACAAAAAAAGCAAGTCCCCATTCGGATCCGTAATCTGTTAACGGAAATAGTGATGGCTTCCATGGTACTGCTAGCACAAAGCCTCTGGAAAAACTACTATGGCTCTTCGCCCCCCCCAAAAGAAATCCATCGAATTCTGTGCTCTCAAATCCAAAAGCGTGTCCATTCTGAGTCCCACAGTGTGTCTAAACCACATTTAATGTCCACATCTTTGGCATTTCTGTAGTGATGAGAGCCATCTTAATTTACGGGTGCATGTCTCCAGAAGCACCAGCTGAGTATAACGTTACTGGACTTTCCAATGTTACGGGCGCCGATTTGCAATTTTCACTCAGCAACATCTACTGCTGCTTGTTTCTGGAAAACACCCATGAAACTCAAAACCATCAGTCGCAAACTATTCTAGGAAAATCTGCTCTAGGAAGGCTTCATTGCACCAAGTTTCACCTCGTTGCTAAGCAGTACTGTACGGCCACATATGGGGTACTTTCATGTTCTCCAGAAACTTGGGGGACATTTTTCCAGTTTTCCCCTTGTGAAAGTGTAAAATCTGGAGCTAAAACAACATTTTTTTTGCTCTAAAAAATGTAATTATTTTTTCTTCACTGCCCAATTGTATAAAATTTTATCACACACCTGTGGTGTCACTGATAACTGCACCCTTAGATTAATTCATTCAGAGGTGTAGTTTGTAAAATGCAGTTACTCATGGGGGTTTCTGCTGTTCTGGCACCTCAGGGGCTCTTCCAGGCTGTCATGGCACCTGCAAATCATAACCGTAACATCTGCATTATGATATGATGCTCTTTCGCTTCTGAGATTTGCACTGTGCTTCAAAAGTTGTTTTTGACCACATGCGAAATTTCTCCTGAATATTCCATAAAAATTGTTGGGGTGCACATTCTCCTGTTACCCGTGTAAATATAAAGAATTTAGGGCTAAATGAACTTTTTTGTGAAAAAAAAGAGTACATTTTTTTCCTTCCACTTTCTTGTGCAGCAACTGAAAGCTTAATAAACTTCCTGAATGTAATTTTGAGGTGTGCAGTTTTTGGGATGGTGTCACTTTTATTTTCTGTCAATATAGGGCCCCCAAAGTCACTTCAAATGTGGTCCTTAAAAAAAAAAAAAAAAATAAAAAAAAAAAATAAATTTAATTTTGTAAATTTTGTTGGTAAAACAACAACATTTCACCAAATTTCTGATGTTTTCACAAATAAAAGCAAGTCATATCGAACAAATTTTCCCACTTTCATGAAGTACAATATGTCTTGAAAATATAGTCTCAGAACTGGTGGGATCCTTTTGAGGCATTCCAGAATTATTAACACACAAAGTGGCACTGATCAGAATTGTAACATTTGGCCTTGTCATTACGGTGAAAACTGACTTGGGGGTTGAAGAGGTTAAATATTTTGTGTGGTATGACTTAGGCTAGTTTCACATTAGCGTCTTTTAGCGCTGCGCTTCATGCGCAGTAGAAACGCATGCAAACAAACGCATCATGCATTTTGCATGCGTTTGCGTTATTTAGGCGCATGCGTTTCAACCAGTTTCTAGCCATATTAACTCTTAAAACACATGCGATTTTAAACGCAGGCGTGTGCATGTCCATGTGCACGCCTGCACTCCATAGACTGTAATGTGTTATTTTTGCGCATTCCATGCGCAAGCGTGCGCGTACGTTTTTTTGACGCCGTTGGACGGACCCAAAAATGTAACAGGTTGCATCGGGCATGCCTAGGCGCACACTACAAAAAAAGCATGTGCACGAAAACGCATACGAACGCGTGCAAACACTAGACCATGCGCCCGCCATGTTAAACATAGGGGCGCATGGTTTCGCACGAGGCACTGCGCTAAAAAACGCTAATGTGAAACTAGCCTCAGTCATGAAGGTAAAAACAGGCGGTGTCATGAAAGAGTTAAAGAAAAAAAAGTCGCTATAATAAATCCCTGTTAATCCCAAAGAAAAAAAATCGGACAAAAGTAGAAATCTTTACTAAAGTGTAGCTAAATCACTGAACTTGCTTTGGCTACTAAGGCCCAGAATGTATGCAGTAGTGGGTTACATAACTCAGCTTGTCTCAAAGGTTCCTCCAGTCTTTTGTATGTGTAGTGGCAGTTAGATAGCCAAGCATCTCTTACAGTTATGCTCAAAAGTTTACATACCCCAGTAGATTTTTTTTTTTTGCTTTCTTGGCCTTTTTTTCAGAGAATATGAATGATAACACCAAAACTTTTTCTCCACTCATGTTTAGTGGATGGGTGAAGCCATTTATTGTCAAACTACTGTGTTTTCTGCCAGGGTATGTAAACTTTTGAGCACAAAAGTATATCCTACATGGGACAGCCATACTAGGCTTATTCTTCAATGCCATAAAAGGGTGACTCTGTGAAATACAATAAAAGGAATATTGGCAATCGCTAACTGTATATGGATGTGCTTTATTTGCAAAGAGAATTTCTTGCCGTTATCTGTTACGGGTTTACCACAACAAAGAGAAGCCAGAAGCCGCAGCATCTGATTTCTCCTACTTCTGCACTGATTAGAAGCAATTTGCCTTCATATTAAATGTTGCAAGTTTCTTCTAGCAGTGCACAAGTTAATTTGCTCAGTTGAGAGCTCCTGGAAGCTTTCCTGCCTTAAGGCTTTCAGCTGTGCACCATTAGCCACTCATATCTCCTATATAATCTGGGCCCTGGCTAATGCTCATTATCAGAGATAGCTTTTGCTGCATGGGTGGAGGTTGTTGGTGGTTGTTATTGGAGAATGCATTTGGTGGATTTATCTGTGACTGTTGCTAGGTTTTGAGTGTATGATTCCCATGCTTCTCCTACTTTGGTTTTACCCCATCCTCCACTCCCTGGTGCATTCCTCTGTTATCTGTGTAAGTATGTTTGGTATTTTTCGTTATTCCTTTTTGTATTACCTTGTTTGACTGGTTGATGTATTGCGGTACACTACTACTCCCTTCTAATCTGGGTGGGGGAGGGGTACAGACTTCAGGAGCTAAGGCATAGTCCGTGGCCCCGGGATATTCATAATCAAAAGTAATCCAGGGAGCAGCGTGAGCTAGGGCATCCCTAGCGTTAGGGACAGGAAATGAACCCCTGTTCCTGGGACACCCGACAACAGAGTTGTGACAGTTGATTTTGCACAACATGAATTAAAATGTGTTTAGCCTCCTTTAAATGTTGTACTTACACAGTTTTTCTTGCGTTCTGTTTCCTCAGTTCGATCTCTTGGATCAATTGCTCTTCGAAAATCAGAGAATATTGATTATAAATATCATTTTGATGTTTTTAGCATCAATTTTAATGAGGAACTTGTCGCATTTTATGGCGGCAGCCTTCTGAAGCAAACCCAATTTGTACATATATGCATTAAAGCAATCCTGCGCCTTTATAAGGTAAGATTTTTGTTTACAGTGGCTTTACACATTTGTCATGGTATTTGAGAGATTAATTTTTGTGCAGCTAGACATTTTGTTAAAATATTTTGTGGGAATATAAAATATATCACTAAAATTGCCTTTTTACATTGCATGACATCATCAGGTTTGACCGATTGGAGATACGGCCACCGCCTGATATGTAGCATTCTATAATGCTGTAACTACGTGCTGCTTGACCTGCAAGACAAGAAAAAGACCTTTTATTATACTCATCTGTGGGCTTTCCAGTCCGAAGGGTGTTGCTGGTCTTGGTACGGCGCTTTTTTGCGATGCCGTCCTCCTTGCTTCGTGCAGATAATGCGTCCCTACTTCATGCACACAGTCTCCCCGGCATTGCACTCCTGAGCAGGATCCAGGAAAGGTTAAACAGCCCCAGCGCCTGCACACTGCAGTACTTAACTCTGCTCTTGTCAGGGCATAGAAGTACGCCTGTGCAGGAGCGTGATGCCAGTGAGACTGCATGGATGACATAGGGACTGCATCCCAAGAAGAAGAGAGGCGCCAGACCAAAACCAGTGATGCTGTTCTGATCAGACCACTCCATAGAGTATAATAAAAGGTAATTTTCTTGCCTTGCAGGTCGGGTTGGAGGCATATATACAGCATTATAGAATGCTTTATATCAGGCCTGAAAATCTTTACCTTAATAGTACAAACTAATATAAGATACTATGAATCATAGAATCATAGTACAAACTAATATAAGATACTATGTACTATATTTCAGCAGAGAAATCTACTTCCTTACCTTCTTGCAAATTTTGTGTCTCTCTCGCATCCTCTTTTTAAGGGCTCATGCAGAAGAGCGCATAAAACGGACTTGTGCTATCTGATTTTTAATCGGATCTCTCAGGGACATCACACTGACCCATGTTATGCAATAGGGCTGTCAATATAAACCAAGGGTGGGCAGTTTTTTTTCCTGTGGGGCAACATGAGAGACGGTGACTGTTGTGGAGGGCCGAACTAACAGGCTTAAATGAATTAAGCTCAATATTAATATCGACATATAATTATTATAATTATAATTAACGTATGTACTCGCATATAAGCCGAGATTCTCTTCCCATTTTTGTGGGCTGAAAGTTCCCCTCTCTGCTTATACGCGAGTCATATACGCCAGGAGGTCGGCGGGGGAGGGGGAGCGGGGGTGTCAGATCATACTGACCCCCCCTGGTGCATCTCTGCAGCCCCTCCACTTCTCTCGGTCTCAGGCTCCTTCCTTCAGTGGTCACGTGGTACCGCTCATTAAAGTCATGAATATGCGCATATTCATCACTTTAATGAGTGGTACCGCGTGACCGCTGAACACAGGAAGAGCTGCGACGCCAGAGACCTTCTGAGAAGCAGGGGCTGCAGAGACCGTGCAAGGAGGGGGTGAGTATCATCTGACAGCCACGCTCCCCGTCCCCTGCCTGCTGAAGGAAGGAGCCTTAGACCGGGAGAAGCGGGGCTGCAGAGACCGTGCCAGGAGGAGGTGAGTATAAGCAATATTCACCTGTCCCCGGGCCGCGCCCTCTGCTGCTTGAACGTTACTGACAGACGACCCGGAAGAGAGCATCAGCGGTGGACTGGGGACTGGTGAATATTTGAGGTGCCAGGGCCCTGAGCCAGCGGCAACACCGGCACCTGTCCGCCATAGTGCGCCGGTGTCCCTGCCTGCTTAGGGCTCCGGCACCTGGCCACCAGCATTTTGCAGCAGCGGCAGCAGCATATGGGGGCATAATCTATGGAGCATGATATGGGGCATATTCTATGGAGCGTCTTATGGGGCAACATATGGGACATGAACTATGGAGTTTCATATGGGGTATCTTATGGGGGCATAATCTATGGTTCATCTTATGGGGCATCTTATGGGGGGCATAATCTATGGAGCATCTTATGGGGGCATAATCTATGGAGCATCTTATGGGGCCATAACCTTTATAGAGCAGCATATGGGGCATAGTCTATGGAGCATCTTATGGGGCAGCATATGGGGCATAATCTATGGAGCATCTTATGGGGATATAACCTTTATGGAGCAGCATATGGGGCATATTATTCTATGTTGCATCTTATGGGGCCATTATTAACCTTTGTGCAGCATTATATGGGTCGTATTTTGTATGGAGCATCTTATGGGGTCATCATGAACTGTATGAAGCATTATATGGGGCGGTGGGTTACGTTGCCGACCAAGAGCCACTGTTTTCAGTCTCTTGGTTGTCTCTGTCCACGGGCCGTACTGAGACAGCCAGAGGGCCGGATGTGGCCCGTGGCCCGCACTTAGCCCAGGTCTGATATAAACCATTGTAAGGTAGCGCTGTTATTCAAGTAGAAGATACTCGCTTAGCCGCCACAACACCAGATCCGGCACGGGTTTTCCATAAGACAATTATAGTCCATGTGGTTTACTCAGCATCATAAACCCACAGTAGTAACATACAGTTCATAGAATCAGCATAGCGTCCATGACAGAGTTAAGCTCTGTAATCCCTGTGGTCACACAGGTTATGCATACACAGGCTCTTCAGCCTCAGATATCTCACCCACGTCAGGGTTTCCTCATAGTTCCTTCATCATGCTGTAGACATCCATTCCCTCCAGGGAATCATCAGTCACGTGCAGCCATTCAACCCAGCATTCACGTGCTGTCAGGAAAGGAGACACATCTCCCAGCGGGACCGTCCACAATGGACCAACCGGGTCCCAGCATTCACCCATGTGCCCTACCCTGGCCACCTTATATGGTCCATAGCCACACCCACCAGGTCACATGGCTATGACCTCATCACAGGTCCTTGAACCATTCTCACACTCTTTACAATATTGTTCTTAACCACACCCCTGGGTGGATTTGTAGGTAACTAGTGCCGCCAGTCTCCCCAGCTACCTGGAGACTTCTCCTGGACACATTGAAACAGCACCTCAGTAGTATCACTGCTGATCAACATACACATAAGTCTCGATCTCAAGGCCACCCACCTTGAGATACACAACGGTCATTCAGTATTCTGCCATTCATCCTCTCGTAGGACATCCACACAGCGCCCCCTAGCGGACACAGTGGTCACTACACCACACCATTCTCTTCTGAGTCAGACTATCCGTGAGAGAAAATTCTCTACGTGCACTACTTTCATCCGAGTCTTGGATGAGACTTAAACATGTTAAGTCTATGGGTGTATATAAACAGTCGGATCCCACACAGACCATCAGAGTGACATCCAATTTTTACAAATAGATTTCTATTACATACCTAAGAAACTGTATTTGGTCATTTACATCACACAGATGTTAGACGGATGTACAAAATGGACACAAGGATGGCATATGCATAAAAATTTTTAGGAAAAAAAAGTTGGGACGATTTTTCGTGTTTATCCTCAGGCACCCTAAGGATTCATTCACTCGTCCGATTTTTGCATGTACGAGAAAAAACGAAATGATGTTGACCAGTATATAATCCGTTTTTCTGAGATGTGGACAAAAACGTCTGTCCTTCTACATTCTGACAGTCTTGATAAATCGGACCCATTGAGGCCAGTGTCGAATTGTTAGGAATTTCTTAATCACCGGCTGGAAAGGTCACAACTTGAGTACTACCCGCTGTAATCTTTGGAGGGAACAGCTCTCTTCTGCCCCCTATCGTTGACAATTACATGATTGGCCGACAAGCAACGGAAATGGCCTCAGGCTGTTCGCACTACTAGGCATGTTATCGGAAAACTAACACTGGCATATACATCCTCGGATTCCAACACATGGAATATGTGTATATACCCCCGTATGGTCACCGCTAACTGCACGATAACCCCAGACTACTCGCTGTCACCACCAATCCGTTTTGGTTGATTCAACACCGATTAACGTAGCATATGGCTTTGAGGTGTAGTTTACAAAACAGATGGAACAGAACTATTAAATTTTATATCAAAGGCCTCTTTCACACATCAGTTTTTTGCTATCAGTCACAATCCGTAGTTTTTTTTAAAAAAAAACGGATCCGGCGACTGATGCCGCTGTATCCGTTTTTTTCCATAGACTTGTAGTAGCGACGGATGGCCACACGTTTCATCCGTTGTACGATGGATCCGTCGGAAATTCTTTGTCGGACATGAAGCTAGGGAAGGAATGTGAGAGGTATAGGCAGGTTCAAGTCTGTGCTCACTGCTGGCTTGCAGCCTTGCACAAGGAATGATGGACTACATATGTAGTCTTGTGGCTGTTCTGACAGTCCATATTACGGAATCACCAGTGAGGCCAAATTGTGGGACTTTGTCGTGTCAGGCATGAGCCCTCGGTACAAAGAAATGCACACCAGTTGTGAGCAAAACAATTGTGTTTATTCCCCTGTGAGCAGGTTACTGAAGCAAAAAGGCATAAAATATGAAACTTTGCAGATAAGACTAGTTTCACATTTGCGTCTTTGTGCGCAGCGCATCGTGCACAAGTAGAAACGCATGCGTTTGTGTTTTTTTTTATGCGCATTCGTTCTCTAGGTGTTAAACCAGTGTCTACACATATTTACTCATAAAACACATGCGTACGCATGTCCTTGCGCACGCCTGCGTTCCCATAGACTGTAATGCGTTGTTAAGACGCATTCCGTGCTCAAGCAAACGCATGCCTTTTTTTTTACGCCTTTGGGCGGACCCAAAAATGCAACAGGTTGTGTCTGGCGCGTCTAGACGAACACCTTGAAAAAACACATGCGCACGAAAACGCAGACAAACGCATGCAAACTCAAGACCATACTCACGCCATGTTAAACATAGGTACGCATGCGCACGATGCGCTGCGCAAAAAAACGCTAATGTGAAACCAGCCTAAGTTGTATGGGGTTATTTAGGGGAGTTATCCTTTAATTATTTATTGTAAAACTAGTAACTGAATAATTGTAGTGGACAACATCTTTAAGTATTTTTTATTCTGTTTTCTTGCTCCATTTTTAGCATTGCAAGTTATGTGAATCATTGATCACTTGATTCATGATTCTTCATAGAGTTACAAGTTGTATAATCAAAAAAGCATCCAAAAACAATAAAAAAAATGCAAGACACATTGCTTTATGCATTTACGATAAAAAAAACAATGGAGATCTGTGGGAGGAAAATTGCAGGTTTCTCCTTCGCCTCATTGGGGGACACAGGTACTGTGGGTGTATGCTACCGCCATCTGGAGGCTGACACAAGGCAAACAACACAAGGTTAGCTCCTCCCCCGCCCTATACACCCTCTCCCTGAATGCGGGCGGAAACCAGTTTTTTGCTTAGTGTCTATGGAGGCACACGTCTGGTCTTTTTCTCCAGCCTTTTTTCCATGAAGATTAGACAGGGGCAACGGATCCTATTGAAAGGGTCCGATTTCCCCAAACCATCAACAGGCGAGCAAGTGCGAGTATCCCTCCACGTATCCTCTTCCGCGACGTGGGACATGATGCGGCACCTAGCCCTGACCACCCCTAGGTATGGAAACCATTTGGCTGTACAGAGGCACAAGATGGTCCGAGCGGCCCCCAGTGCTCCACCAACGCTAGACGGATGTGCTGCAAGGCGGCGGACGGTCCTTCTCCTCGGCCTCGGAAGCTGGATGGATTGAGGGTGCCTGCACCGTCCGGGATCCCCCCACCACCCCCGCCTCCCTAATGGTTTGCATACCTGCTGGCGATGAAGGTACAGGGCTTGGGTGGGCTTGGATCCGGCTAGGCCGTGCGTGGGGCTCCTGGGCAGCAGGGGAGATGTGGCGCTGCAGGCAAAAATAGGCTCTCCTTCCCTGTTCCTCTCATTAGCACAGGAGCATCTCCGCCGCAGAGCGCAGTTGCGGCGCCGCCGGCCACCGCCCCGCTGGCGGGTGTTTAAGTGTTTCGTCACTTCTGGGGCCCGCTCCCTGGAAGCCTGGGCAGGCGCCGGATAAATTGAGGCACCGGCTTCAGACCGGGGTAGGCCGCGACTGGTAAAGTGGTCAGCCTGCCCCATGGAGAAGCACAGAGACGCTGGAGCGTTGGCATGAGGGGGACGCAGGAGCGGTGAGTGAAACCAAGTCTGCGGGAGCTCGCTAGGACGCAAGGGGTGCCCCCCCCCCTCTATATAAAAAAAAAAAAAATAAAAAAGCAAAGCACCTGGCAGAGGCAATATGGCCGGGAAAGGAAAGGTGCACTCTTTCCCCTACACTGCATGCATCTCCTGTAAGGCTGCGTTTCCGCGTGCGCAGAGCAACAAATTGTGCGAGGCCTGCGATTCCGAACGTTCCCAGGAGCCCCCCCGGCAGCTGAGTCCAGGGAACAAAATCCTTCGGAATGGGCCCTATAATTATCCCAATCTATGGCATCGCTTACAAGGGCGATTGAGTCTTTTCGCGCCCCGAATGGAGGCAAGGATAGTGCCTCGCTTATCTGGGAGGGGTCCGCCACCTCACAAGAGCCTTCGGCCTGCAGGGGCTGCTCTCATTCCAGGCAGGTGCGAAGGAAGCGGACCCACACGAGGTCTCTCGGTCTATCCGGTCCTTCAAAATCTGGCAGTCCAGCATCTCGCTCTCCCTCACCAATGGTCGGGAGTAGGCAGAGTTCGGATGGTGACTCAGATGGGCCACTGGACCTTGATACCCCAGGGAGTCGAGAGACAGTGGACAGCCTCATTCAAGCTGTCAATCAGACCCTGGGGGTAGAAGATGAGGTTACTTTGGCTTCGAGCCATAAATTAGCCTTTAAACGGGCCAGGCGACCCCACAATTTGGTACTCACCCGGAATTTGAGGATATAGTGCAGCGGCACAGAGAACGCCCAGATAGGCGTTTTTCGGGCCAGATGACTATAGAGGCAAGAAATCCATTTGCCTCGGAACTCCGTAAAGGATGGACGGAATCACCAGTGGTGGATCCGCCAGTGTCACGCCTGGCCTCAAAGTCTCTGTTGTCGGTACCAAGTGGCTCATCCATTAAGGACCCCACTGATACCGAGTGGCTCATCCATTAAGGACCCCACTGATAGACTCATAGCCTGGCTCGATCAGTTTTTGAGGCATCAGGGTCAGCGCTTGCTCCCTCGTTTGCGGCAACGTGGGTAGCCAAGGCCATGATGTCATGGTCAGAATCATTGAATAGGGCCTTGCAGGATAGCGTCCTGGCTGTGGAGGTGTCAGAGGTTGCAAGTCAGATTGCGATGGCTGGAGACTACTTGATCAATGCTTCCTTAGATGCAGCCAATTGTGCGGCATCTGCAGCCGCTAACGCGGTAGCCATTAGGAGAGCCGTTTGGTTAAGAACTTGGCGAACTGATTCTGTCTCCAAGAAGTCTTTGACTTCCTTGCCCTATCAGGGAGCCCGCCTGTTCGGGGAGAAGTTGGATCAGCTCATCTCTGACGCGAGAGGGGGGAAAAAGCAGCTTCCTCTCGCAGCAGAAAGTTAAGCAGTCTTTTCGCCAGGTCCCGGCACGGTTTCGGACCTTTCGCAATACCGGGTGGACGACGGCCACCAGTTGGGTCGGCCCAAATCGCTCCAACCAGGGTAGGGAGCGACAGGTCTCATATAGACGCAATCCATTGGGGAGGATGCGTGCGCGCCAGCCCAGGTGAGAGGAACCAGGCCGCAGAAGTCCTCAGCCAAATGACTCGCAGCACGTTGTAGGCGATATCAGCAGGGTAGGCGGCCGCCTGCTTTTCTTTCGCCATGTCTGGGTCGACATAGCACACGACTCATGGGTGGCGGAACTGGTGTCTTCGGGGTACAATATAGAGTTTATCAGGTACCCCAAGACGTTTTTTTCTGTCCCGACTTCCCAGGGTGAAGTCCCAGGCGAAGGCGTTGCTGGAGGCCATCGATTCACTCCAGTACAACGAGGTCATAGTTCCCGTACCAGAGCACGAGAGAGCTCAGGGTTTTTATTCCAATCTGTTTGCAGTCCCCAAAAAGGACCGGACGGTCAGGCCTGTTTTGGACCTGAAGCTCCTGAACAAATTCATCAGGGTCAAACACTTCAGGATTGAATCTCTCCGTTAAGTTATTTCGGCCATGGTGCAGGGAGAGTACTTAGCCTCTCTCAACATCCAGGACACCTACCTGCACTTCCCCATTTTTCCACCGCATCAAAGGTTCCTTCGATTCCTCATCAATGGCCGTCACTTCCAGTTTGCAGCGCTGCCCTTCGGGCTAGCCACCGCCCCCAGAGTGTTCACGAAGGTAATGGCAGTCGTGATGGCCGTCTTACACTCTCGGGGCATAGTCGTCTTGCCCTACTTAGATGACCTCTTGGTGAAGGGCCCCTCATTTCGGGCATGCCAGGAGAATGTCGGCATTACGCTGGATACGCTCTCCCGCTTAGGGTGGTTGGTCAACAGGAAAAGTCATCCCTTGTGCCAGCCCAGAGGATCTCCTTTCTAGGAATGATCTTCGCTACCTCCCGAGAGTCGGTGATTCTCCCGCAAGACAAAGCCCTAGCGCTCCAGCAAGGAGTCCAAAAGCTCCGGCAGCCTGTCCCTCACACCATTCGTTTTGGAATGAGGATACTGGGGAAGATGGTGGCAGCAATGTAAGCAATTCCGTTTGCCCAGTTTCATCTTCGCCCACTACAGCATGCCCTCTTGGCAGCTTGTGACAAGAACCCGTTTTCGCTCGATCAGCAGTGCCGGCTGTCCCTTCAAGTCAGGCAGTCACTGGAGTGGTGGACGATCAGATCCTCCCTTCTTCAAGGGAAACCTTTTCCCCCAGAGCACTGGCTAGTGGTCATGACCGATGCCAGCCTCCTGGGCTGGGGAGCAGTTTTTCGCCATCACACGGCTCAGGGCCAATGGTCCCAACAGGAGGCACGCCTCCCGATCAACCTGTTGGAAATACAAGCGGTCCGGCGGGCGCTGCAGCATTTTCAGCACCTTATAGTAGGACCACCCATTCGGATTCAGTCAGACAACGCCACGGCGGTGGCTTATGTAAATCATCAAGGGGGCACGCGCAGCAGGGCAATCATGCGCGAGATAGGATTCGTCCTTAAGTGCGCCGCGAAGAACCAGTCGGTATTGTCGGCAGTCCACATCCCAGGAGTAGAAAATTGGGCAGCAGACTTCCTCAGCCGGCAGGAGGTCGTGGCTGGGGAATGGGCCCTGCACCCCGAGGTCTTCCAGCAGATTTGCCAACGATGGGGAACTCCGGAAGTGGATCTGATGGCGTCCAGAATGAACGCCAAGGTACCCGTGTACGTCGCTCGGCCACGGGACCCGCGAGCGGTCGAGGTGGATGCGTTGGTTCCACCATGGAACCAGTTTCGCCTTCCATACTTGTTTCCCCTGTTGCCATTACTTCCGAGGGTCATCAGGAAGATCAAAACAGAAGGGGTTCCGGCGATTCTGCTAGCACCAGACTGGCCCCGGCAGGCGTGGTACGCAGATCTGGTGCAGCTGCTCACCGACGTCCCATGGCGACTGCCAGAGTGTCCAGATCTACTGTCCCAGGGCCCGATCTTCCACCCGAACTCAGGGGCCCTGTGTTTAACGGCATGGCCGTTGAATCTTGGATTCTGACCCAGGCTGGGTTCGAGCGTGGAGTGGTCGCTACAATGGTTAGCGCCAGGAAGTCTACCTCGGCAAGAATCTACCATCACACCTGGAAAATTTTCTTCGCTTGGTGCCGAGAGCGGGGGTTTTCGCCCCTAACATTCTCTATTCCCAACATCTTGGCCTTTCTCCAATCAGGCCTAGACGTGGGACTTGCCCCGAGCTCAATCAGGAGACAGACTTCGGCGTTGTCAGTTTTTTTCCAGCGGAAGATTGCTACTGATATGCAGGTGAAGACTTTCATCCAGGGAGTCTCTCATTTAGTACCTCCCTATAAGGCGCCAGTGGACACCTGGGACCTTAACCAGGTCCTGAGTGTCCTGCAAGAAGCTCCTTTTGAGCCGCTACAGGATATATCTTTATTATTTCTCTCTTGGAAGGTGGTGTTTTTGGTGGCCATTACCTCCGTGAGGTGAGTGTCGGAGTTGGCGGCTCTGTCTTGCCGAGCACCTTTTTGCCAGACGGATACGCTGTTTGTGCTCCCTGAGTGGCGCAGGAGGGGACTCGCGGCCTCAAAAGCGACCATAGCCAGATGGATCCGTTTAACTATTCAGGAGGCCTATCGCATCAGAGGTGCGCCAGTTCCATCAGGGATCAAAGCGCACTCTACTCAGGCAATGGGCGCCTCTTGGGCGTTTCGGCACCAGGCTTCGGCGGAACAGGTATGCAAGGCAGCGACCTGGTCCAGCCTGCACACGTTTACTAAACATTATAGTATCCATACTCGGGCTTCGGCGGATGCGAGCCTGGATAGAAGGATTCTCCAAGCAGCGGTGGCGCACCTTTAAACAGGAAGTGCATGTAGCTTGGATCGGTGAGTCAATCTCCCACCCAGGGACTGCTTTGGGACGTCCCACAGTACCTGTGTCCCCCAATGAGGCGAAGGAGAAACATGGATTTTTGTGAGTACTCACCGTAAAATCCTTTTCTCCGAGACGCTCATTGGGGGACACAGAACCCACCCTGTTAGCTAAGTTGGCTCTCGTTTATTTAATTAATGTATGTTCTTTTGTGAATGTCAGGGTGGTCCTTTGCCAGACATATTGTTTTTCTGCATTAAGGCTGATTGTTATTGTTCTCCTACTGCTTTTGCACTAAACTGGTTTCCGCCCGCATTCAGGGCGAGGGTGTATACGGCGGGGGAGGAGCTAACCTTGTGGTGTTTGCCTAGTGTCAGCCTCCATATGGCGGTAGCATACACCCACAGTACCTGTGTCCCCCAATGAGCGTCTCGGAGAAAAGAACTCACAAAAATCCATGCTTTTGTTTATATGAATAACATCAATTTATGCAAATAGCAGAAAATGCAAGTCAAGTAAAAAAAAAAAAGAAAAAAAGTCACCTGAAATGCAGTGTGTGTGTGTGTCTAGTCTCTCATCTCTGTTCAGCTTTTCAAATGTGTGATTATACACATTTTATTTAATCTTCTCATGGTTGTTTTACACCTGACCTCCAACCCTTTTTTTTTTTTTTTTTTCTATTTTCTTAAATATAGAACCAAGAATTTCCCCCGCAAAGTGTTATTCTTCTTGGACATTCAATGGGTGGCCTTATTGCAAGAGCATTATTTACACTAAAGAAATTTAAGCCTCAAATGATAAACTTGATTATAACGCAAGCTACACCTCATGTTATGCCAGTGTTGCCTATAGATTATTATCTAACTGGTAAGTTTAACTTTCACTAGAGATTGCTGGTTTGGGGGAAGCTGCATATGCTTATGTGTTTTCAAAGTACGCCATACATTATTTTACACTAGGGATGCGCTGCACTAAAAAGTAAGGCATATTGAAAGTATAAAGCAGCGATGGTGAATCTATTAGAGACCGATTACATAAACTGCAACCCAAAACTCGCTTATTTATCGCAAAGTGCCAGTACTGCAGTTTAACCTGAATACTGAGGTTCAGTTTAGAAAGAACAACTCATGCAGAGTGCATCCTGGTATATATGCTCTCACCCACCCTTCCTGGTCTATGCCCCCCATCCTGGTATATGCCCTCCCATCTCCCCACATCCTGGTATATTCTGCCTCCATCCATGTATATGCCTCCCATCCATGTATATCTATTTATATTCCCCACATCCATATATGTGTCCCCCATTATTGCTAATGCGCCCCCATCCTGGTAAATGTGACGCCATCATTGTACATGCACCCCCATCCTGGTATATATCACCCTGTCACTGTATATGCGCCCCTATCCTGCTTTATATCCCCTATCATTCTGTATGCTTCCCCCCCCCCCCAATCCTGGTATGTATCCCCCAATCTGCCGGCACCGCTGTTCAGTGCATAAAAAAAAAAAAAAATTAACACTGCTACTCGCCTTCCTTCCTTCCTCTCCCACTGGGCGCCGCGTTGTCTTCTGAAGCCTGTAGCTGATTTCAGAGTCCAAGCGATACCACTGCGATGCACCTAGTTGCTTGTACGCTGACGTCAGCTGCCGGCCTCTGATTGGCCAGCAGTGTGTATTGCGGCGCGCGACCTCGGCAACAATGCACTTACACTTCAGCTGGATGTGTGTCCGAGGACGTCGACCCACCTGAAGTAGGGGCCGGCATCACGGAGCTCCTCACCCGTCGACCTCGGTCCATGATGCTGCAGAGTGGCGATGGCACGTTTGCCCAGAGGAAGGGCTCTGCGTGCCCCCTCTGGCACACGTGCCATAGGTTCGCCAGTATAAGCCGTCCCGAGTATAAGCAGAGACCCCTAATTTTGCCACAAAAAACTGGGAAAACTTATTGACTCGAGTATAAGCCGAGGGTGGTGCTACACAACTGTTAATGGTGGTCCAAATAGATGCTCCATAGATAAATACCCCCCATAAAATGCTGCACAAGGGTTAATGGTGGCCCAAGAAGATGCTCCATAGATAAATACCCCCATATATTGCTGCTGCCACTGCAATTAAAAAAAAAAAAAAAAAAAAATATGGCATACTCGCCTCTCGTTGCTGGGGGCCAGGTGCCGGTGTCCTGAGCAGGCGGGGGACACCGGTGGGCTATGGGGGACAGATGCCGGTGTCGCCGCTGGTTCAGGGCCCCCGCTACTGGCGATATTCACTTGTCCCTGTTCCACCGCTGCGCGCTGCTCTGTCTCCCGGGTCTCTGCAGTGACGTTTAGCAGAGGACGCGCACTGACTACGTCATCACGCCCTCTGACCTGAACGTCACAGTCAGAGGATGCGGAGGACAGAGCGGCATGTGGCGGTAGAACGGGGACAGGTGAATATTGAATATACTTACCCCCTCCTGGCGCACGGTCTCTGCAGCCCCCCCTGCTTCTTCCATGGTCTCGCCGCAGCAGCGCGTCCAAGTTTCAGCGGTTACGTGGTACCGCTCATTAAGGTCATGAATATGCGCATATTCATGACTTTAATGAGCGGTGCCACGTGACCGCGGAACGCAGGAATAGCTGGGGCGCCAAGACCATGGAAGAAGCAGGGGGGCTGCAGAGACCACGCCAGGAGGGGGTAAGTATGATCTCTGACACCCGCGCTCCCCCTCCGACCCCCGTATATGACTCGAGTATAAGCCGAGAGGGGCACTTTCAGCCTTAAAAAATGGGGTGAAAATCTCGGCTTATATTCGAGTTTATACGGTAAGTATGTTACAATAGGGGGAAGCTAATCTCACCCTTATGGACCCTGATAAAGTCCCTTCCTGACTGCGGAGGTTGGCACCCTAGTTATTGACAACGTCGGCAGCCCTTGAAGACCCTAGACCACCCTAGATACAAAAGAAGTGGTATACACAAAAAAACACACACATACATAAACACCCGAAAAAAGCCCCTAGTGGGGAGACATAATATGTCTCATTAGAAAAAGTGTTAAAGTGCTATAAACTTATCTCGAAATACAAAATTCCAATATCATAGACTTATCTTGGAGTAAAAAATATTGAAATTGCAGCTAGGTAAACTTATCTCATAGTAGAAAAATGCTTATATGCTGCAAAAAAGACAGACCATGGGGTAAATACCCACATAAAAATACCTCAGAAAAAGCGTATACAGAGGGATCAAATTTCTACAGTTAATAAACTAGCACATAAAGTCACTATTCCCCCCCAATGAAAGGGGTATCAGTGAAACCCGCAAGGTATACTAATTGGGAAGAAAAGCACAAGAAATGACAGATTTTCAATACGTTTGGATATAATAATCCATCTGAGAAAAATATTGCAACAATTCAGAGGTGCTTTAATATACCACAATTAAATGAGGCTAATATTTCTCACCCCAGAAATCTAAAAACAAAATAAATAAACGTTGCAACAAACAGTAGGTCTGTCGGCCATAGATGTATAAATACAAGCCAATACTTATCAGCCATAGATGAACGGAAAGCCCGACTCGTTTCCACCTCTAGATTGTTGAGGGTTCTTAGGGATCAACAAATGGGGTCTCATCACGACCCCGGCCGAAAGATCAATGCAGTGTGCGGCGTGTTCCATGCGCGTCTGACGCCATCATTTAAAGATTCCCCGTGATAGAGATCCAGCGTTATTTCCGGTTGCATGTACTAGATTGGGGTCCATATGGAACGCATAATGCGCTCCAAATCCCAGAAGTGCGTCAGAATGGGGTGGGCCAAGGTACCAAATGCGATCGAAGTGGAGGAAATGCACTACACAGCGCTATCATATAGACTTCCGGTCACATGTTACAGTGGAACGCATCGTGCTTTCCAAAAAAGGAAGCGTACGAGGCTGAAAATGATAAAGAGCGAGAAATGCGCTCCAACCAGACAAATTTGTATTAAGAACACTAAAGTAAAAACTAGACATTATGTCAAATAATAGTAATTACTTAACACCTTCAGACATTAGAGAACTAGCCACTTTTAGATTTATAAGCCTAAGGTTAATTCTAGCACATGTAATGTGCCAATCAATATCTTGAAAAATTATCTCCAATTTCTTAAACACATAATCCTAATAATGGCTTGTAGAACCTTGGTAGTTCATGATTAAAGATCAACTAACCCCATCTTGACAACAAATAATGGCAAAGGAACACATCCGTGTATCCAAACACAAGAAAAGAAGATAGAAAATATATAGTTCATAATAGATTTGACAAAATTGTCATTACTCAAAGAAGAGCCTTATCAAAGTATGCTAGATATGTCAGGAACCACATTGTATTAAATAACTCGTAAAGTTCAATTGTTCATTTAGGCCTTTAGGGCTCTGCGATTCGAGCCAGAAGATCCAGCGTGTCTCACGCTGTAGGATCTTCCTGTCCCAATCTCCCTGTGTCACTACGGGTTGAATTCTCTCAATCACATGAAGAGATTTGTTTTTCATCACCCCCATGCACCAAATTGACTTGGCGGGCCAGCTGGGTATCCCTGCCATGTTTAATATCCCCCAAATGTTCGCCAATACGAATTCGTAATTCTCGCTTCGTTTTGCCCACATAATCAAGTGGACAGGAGCAGGCACAAAGATATACCACACCTGTCGTTTTGCAATTTTCAAAGCAATTAATATTATAGGTCGTCCGAACCTTAGATATCCCTTTAATACAGATCCCCCTAAAAAAGGCCTTTATAGCCTCCCAAACAATCCCTTCATGCGCCATACCACTATTAATCCCAAAGAACTCCAGGAGCTCCTTCTCTAAGTCACCTCCTTTGTCAATTAGCTGCAGCCAGAAGGGATTTAATCGCCAAAGAGGTTTACTAATCGTTAGGCAACCCTGCTCGCCAAGCAGCACATACATTGGGGAGTGATCAGACACCGTTCTAGTCAGATATCCTACATCTGTCACAAGATTTAACATTTGGTCATTCCCCAACGCCAGATCAATCCTTGATAAAGAAGAAAAGGTCACGGAGAAACACGAGAATTTAGGCACCCCGGGGTTGTGAACCCTCCATAGATCAATCATAGATGTTTCTCTTAACAAACCACTAAATGGAGTACAATTGCCCCCCCCCCCCGCTTTATAGCCCCCCCCCCCACCTCTGTCCCAATGAGAGTCGGGTACATTATTGAAGTCACCCATCACCAAGTACGGGATCCCTGGGAAACCTCCGATAATTTCCAATTTTCTCCGGAGCAACTGATTATTATATGGAGGCGGAACATACACAGACATTAGTATAGGCCTATTATTAAGTTTACACAGTAGACACACACATCGCCCCTCTGAGTCAATGATTGAGGTGATCTTTTCAAACTGTGTTCCCCGACATATCAGAATACTGACTCCTCCTCAAGTACGCAGAATATGTAGCATGATAACTCTCATGTATCCAATGCCCATTCAGAGTGTGAGTCCCTTCTGGGACCATATGGTTCTCCTGTAGGCAGACTATAGCTGGCTTTGCTTCGCGCAGAAACTGAAAAACTGCTTGTTTTTTAATAGCAGCAGCCAGGCCTCTAACATTCCAACTTAGAATTTTTAAATCACCCGACATTACATCTTAGACTTGTATATAATACAGCATGTGTACCAATATGTATATAACCTGGATAGGAAGCATGACCTAAACATTCCCCTTTCCCCTAAAAACTAACCCCAGAACATAGAAAATTTTTACAGAAAAAACAGTATCTTTTCCTGTACTGGAAAAACATGCGTATAGTATCCTGATCCGTCCTTTAACACTCCATATCCAGTCCCGCATCGGTTCCCTCAATGCAAGGATCCGTTATGACTTAACCTTATGAACATTATTATCATATCAGATCACGACAAATGCCCCAGGAGGCTACCAAAAGCGCCAAGTAGGAAAACAAGCACTCAGTTCATGAGACCCTCAGTCAGCAGAGTCTCTCGCCTTTTCCAGCCGCAGTTGTTTCTTGTTGCAGTCCAGCCATCTAAGTACATCTTTTGCTCGCGTGGCCTGGACCTCATGTAGGGAGGACGTGGAGTGAGAGAGCTCCTGCCCGGATCCGACAATAAATCCTGATTACCGGCACTGCTGACGAGTCCCACTGACCTGGAGGGCTGCAATATCTCCCTGGGCGTCTAGACAGCGGAGGATCCTTGGGCCATGTCGAACCGCAGCAGTAAAAAAGATAAGGAGACGCCGGGGCGCGCCTCTGCTACATCCAGGATGGCGCCAGCAAACAACAAGTCGGCCGGTAGTGGAGCGATGGGAGCTGCTGGCAGGCTGGAACGATATGCAAGGGTGCCTCCTGCTGCTGCTCGATCGCCCAGTGCACAGACTGAGGCAGACGCTGGCTGCAGCATGGAGCTGGAGGATCATCTCTCCAGGGAGGGAACAGTGAGTAAACTGGGCCCCCCTTCAGCCCGACACATGCAGACACAGGGGCCTGTGCTGGAGGAGGAAGGAGTGGGGGATGGGGAGCAGCCGGAGTCTGTGACTGCTGAGCCCACGCTGGGAGAAATCCTCGCAGCAATTAACTCCTGCAATACCACACTGGCCACTCTAAGTAATCAAATGGAGATTGTCACCAAGGACATGGCCTGTATTAAACAAGAGCTGCGGGGGGTGACTGTCAGGGTGGGGGAACTGGAGGAGCGTGTTGGTGCGACGGAGGATAAATTGCCACCAATAACACGGGAGCTGGGAAAAGCCACGCAAAATATTACAATACTGCTGAACAAGGTGGATGATTTAGAGAACCGCTCCCGTAGAAGTAATCTGCGACTGGTGGGGGTTCCGGAGAGGACGGAGGGGACTGACTCACTGGGCTTTTTTGAAAAATGGCTAATGGACACCTTTGGTAAAGATGTTTTGTCCCCATTCTTTACTATTGAGAGAGCACACAGGGTCCCTACGCGTGCCCCCCCGCCTGGAGCACCCCCGCGTCCCATCTTGCTCAAGCTCCTACACTTTAAAGATAGAGATGCTATCCTGCGCAGATCCAGAGACATTAAGGAACTTGCTATTAATGGGAGGAAAGTCTCCATTTTCCCTGATTTTTCCCTGGAGGTGCAGCGTAAAAGGGCGCAATTTATTGAGATTAAAAAACGCCTACGTGACTTACAGGTGACATTCCATGATGTACCCTGCTAGACTGCGGATTGATGTGAATGGAGAAACGCACTTTTTTGATACGGCGGGAATGGCGCTGTCCTGGCTGGATATTAATGAGAGGTCCATGAGGAGGAAGAATACTTGAAGTTCTCCCTTTTTTCGCCACCAGGTGTTACTCCTTTTTGTCTAGGACGCTATGCTGGTATAATTGCTACTGTTCATTCCATTTCGGATTCAGGGCGGGAGCTGACCGGATTGCTGTGGACACTCGTTACAGTGACAAGCTGTGGACCCTTCTCCCTGCATGGACTCTGGGCGAGTTTTCTAGCCCTGATTCTCTCTATTTGAGAGAAATGTGCAAGTTACACTTGTGTTTGGGGGTAGGGGCGCTGTGCACTGGTGTGCAGTGCTCCCTCTCCCTCCTTTGTTTTTTTCGTTTGTTGTTGTATTCCCTAATTGTTCTGTGGGATGTGATGTGCGTCAGCCGTGTCACCCAATTCATTGTACTGAGGGATGGTGGAGATTGCCTCTCTCCCTCGGGAGTGGAGTATGCTCCGATTTCTCATTTTTTAGTCTGCTCTTATGGCGATATCACTTAATATTGTAGCGTGGAATGTTAGGGGGCTCGGGGATGCAAATAAGAGATGTGCTATATTTACTAATATGCAGAAATTTCTCCCGGCTATCCTGTGTATGTCTGAGACCCACATGGTGAAAGATAATATTCATTGGATAAGAAAGGGATGGGTTTCACATGAATATCATTCCACGTACTCGACCCATGCGCGGGGTGTCAGTGTGCTGGTGCACAGGTCCATCCCCTTCTCATGTACTAAATCAGTGGTTGACCCTGGGGGCAGATTTGTATGTTTGCTTTGCACGTTATACGGTATACAATTTATTTTGGTTGCCATGTACATCCCCCCGCCCTATTCAGTCGAACCAGTAAAAAGAATCTTGTCTATTTTGGGTTCCTTTCCCCCTGCGCCGACTCTTCTAATAGGAGATTTTAATACATATTTGCATCCCTATTTGGATAAGTTGCATTCGGGAAACATATCAGAAGATGCAGCCTCAACCTCATTTGCTAGAACGTTAGTGGAGCTGGGTATGGTAGATCTTTGGCGTGTCCGAAACCCCACAGCCAGACAGTTTTCCTGCTACTCTAGCTCCCACCACGCTATGTCACGGATAGACCTGGCCATTGGGAATACACTCATGACCCCATATGTACGAGGGGTGGCCTACCTGCCTAGAAGTGTATCTGATCACTCGCCGCTACATGTCACACTTTCATGGGGACACCCCCTCACCCTATCTAGACCTATCTGGAAGCTTAATCCCTTCTGGATCCAGCTTATAGGGGGATCTTTGCATGATGCCATTCTAGAATATTTTCAACTTAATGAGTACTCTGCATCATCACACATAGTCTGGGATTCCATGAAAGCCTATGTCAGGGGCTTATATATTAGAGAAATATGCACACGGAAAAGCCAAAATAGACGCTACACCCGGGGCCTGATCCAGGAGGTGTCTGTTGCGGAGGCTGCGGTGATACTCAACCCGACAGAGGAAACTAAAAAAGCTTTGGAGAAGGCACAGGGGTCGCTCAGGGAAAACCTCATGTCGGCGGCAGCAAATAAACGTTATTTCCTCAAACAAAAATATTTTATAGAGGGGGAGGGAGTAGGACATTTATTGGCCACGGTCATTAGAGCACAGGACGGATCTTCATATATCAATAGGCTAAAAACGGACTCGGGTGGTCTTGTGACAGACAGTGCGGACATAGTGAGTGAGATAAGGAGGTATTATATGTGACTATACACATCAGATTGCAGTCTCATGGAGACTGAGATTGAGCAGTACCTGGATGCTCTCTCTCTCCCTGCATTGGCTGATAGCGATAGGGATTCATTGGATCGAGACATCCTGTTGGAGGAGTTGGAGGAGGCGCTTGGTCAGATGCAAAATGAAAAGGCTCCAGGAATGGATGGCCTGCCTGGCGAGTTTTACAAAACCTATGCACCCTTACTGCTACCTAAGCTACTTAAGGTATTTGAAGAGGCTGAAAGGCAGAGGGTCCTCCCGCCATCTATGAGGGAAGCTTTGATAGTTTTAATATTAAAGCCCGGAAAGGATCCAGAGGTTCCGGATTCATATCGCCCGATTTCCCTATTATCAACAGATGTTAAATTATTGGCCAAGGTACTCGCCAATAGGATGTCCCGAGTTATCTCATCTGTTATACAGAAGGATCAGACGGGATTTATCCCAGGCAGAGCCACATCTATGAACCTTAGGAAACTATACTTGGGGATTCAACATAGTTCTGGGGAGTTGGGGGGAAGAGCAATTTTGTCCTTAGACGCCGCTAAGGCGTTCGATAGTCTGGAGTGGGGTTTTTTGTGGGCGGTACTTCGGAAAATGGGCTTTGGACACAGATTTATAAATTGGGTGAGGCTGTTATATGGCTCGCCGGTGGCGAAGGTTGGGGCTAATGGCAGGGTCTCTGAGTCTTTTCCTCTTGGGAGAGGTACTAGACAGGGGTGCCCGCTCTCGCCCTTGCTATTTGCTACTGCGGTGGAGCCATTGGCAATTGCAATTCGGAAGTCCAGAGAAATAATGGGATTCACATGTGGAACTGTGGAGTTGAGGATATCATTGTACGCGGATGATTTACTTCTATATTTAGATAAGGTACATTCCTCGATTTTGCCGGCAATGGAGGTCATTCGAGAATTTGGGCTGAGGTCTGGTCTTCGGATTAATTTGTCCAAATCAGCTTTAATGCCGATAGACCCTCTCCCGGCGGATTTCTCAGATTTGCAGATACCGGTCCCTGTAGTTCGGAGGTTTAAGTATCTGGGTATAATTGTTAGTCCTGCCCCGAAGGATTTTCGGGCTCTGAATCTGGAGCCCCTGTTGCAGCGATTTAGAGCAAAAGTACATACTTGGTGTCGCCTGCCGTTGTCGAATATTGGTAGATCTAACTTAATCAAAATGGTAATGATGCCACAATTATTATATTTGATACATAATTCTCCGGTGTGGATCTGTAGGGACTTTTTTGCAAAAATAAATACATTATTCCGGGAATTAATTTGGAAGAAAAAACAGGCTAGGATTCGCTTGGAGATACTGCAGCGAGGGAAGGAGGAGGGAGGATTGGCGGTGCCAAACCCATTCATATACTTTATAGCCTCCCAGATGCAACATCTTAAGGGTTGGGGTAGAGACGGGGCGTGTGACAATGGTGGTGATATTGTGAGGGAAGGATCGGTATGGAAATATCCAGGGTGCCGGTTGGAGGTGGGAAGACGGCAGATAAATGGGGCACGATACCCCACGTTGGCTATGATTTTCAGGGTGTGGGATAGGGGTAAGTCTCTTTTGAAGATAAATGGGCCTACGGAATTGTGGCCATTGTGGCGAAATCCGGATTTGCAAGAGATCAAAAAGCTGGTGGGGTTCGGAAGATGGGAAGATAAAGGGATTTATCTGGTGTCACAAATTTTGCAAAATAATACTCTTAAGAGTTTTGAACAATTGAGAACAGAATTTCACCTCCCGCACGTCTTCTTTTATCAGTACTTACAGCTAAGACATGCATTGGAAAAACAGAGAAGGACAAATCCGGTGATAGTGACACATAATCAAACACTACATATGCTACTTACATCTGAGTCTTCTAGGGGACTTATCTCTGAATTATATAAAAGATTATTGCCTGCCCATCTGGAGACCTATCCACTGACTGCTGCTAAGAATAAGTGGGAACGGGACGTTGGCCCCCTGACGGTGGACCAGTGGTCCGATATTCTAGAACAGGTCCCTAAAATGGCGGTTTCTGAGTGCCAGCGGCTTTCGCAAATATATCTCATTCACAGGGTATATAAAACACCCAGCTTATTATTTAAAATGGGACTTAGGCCCAATACACAATGTGTTAGGTGTGGGCAGGATGATGCCCACTTGATGCATGTTATGTGGGAGTGCGGGCACATTGGGGATTTCTGGAGGCAGACCCTGGGACTCATAGCCCAAGTATACCATATCACAATACGACCGTCACCTCGTCTATGTTTGTTGAATTTGTGGGAGGAGGGGGTTGACCCGGACTCTGCAGTGGCCCTGGGAATAGCACGCATCCTGTATCAGGCAAGAAAGATACTTGCATATCATTGGTTGGATCCTATGCCACCAACATTGTCAGAGCTTAAAAATAAACTAAATAATGTCATCAGATTGGAAAGGGGGGCTTATTTAAAAAGAAATGCATTAAGAAAGTTTTACAAAATTTGGCAGCCATGGATGGAGTCACCGGGTCTCCCCTCGGGCGCACTGGTACGGGATGCGATGTTGGACCAGTTGCTGTTGTGCTTGCGATGAGGGGATGCTTGGGGGGTGAAAATAAAGTCTAGTGCCCTTTGTGGCGAAGTAGATTTTGAGTGGCGCGGTGGGAGGGGGCTGGGGTGGATTGGACCTGATATGCGGGGGGGCGAAATATGATGCGGAGTGGCGCGGCTGGCGGGGATGGTTTTCCCGCTGAAATGAGGCACTGATGTATAATTTTGATTTTTGTTTATTTGTGGAGCCATGTTGTTTATAGGCTCAATTTTATGCAAATATCTGTGTTTTGAGATTTCTTCTTTTTATTTATTCTTACACAGGAAGAGTTTTACCCTTTAAATAATATCTGCTCTCAATGTAATTTTTACTAGCTATATAAGATGTCATATTCTTTCTGTATTGATTCCTGAATGTTTAATAAAAAAGATCTGATTCAAAAAAAAAGTACATCTTTTGCTTCAGTGAAAAAGTGAACTTTGTTTGCAGTTCAATCTGCGTAGGGACCTGGTTGTCTCATTCAATGGCATAGAACAGAGACAGCTTATCAGCACCCATTTTATCCATTAGTCACTTCTCAAAGAATTCCGTAGGGGATATTACCCTCAGCTTTTTCTGGCACGCTGACCAGCCTCAGGTTATTTTGTCGAGACCTGTTTTCCAGGTCGTTCACTTTGGCCTGGACAGCATTGCGTGCCAATGCCATTTGCTTAGATTCCTCCTTGGCTCTCACTAGATAGTCCTCTGCAGAGCTGTCTCTTTTCTCAACTTCTCCTACCTTCTCCTTCACCACATGCATAATGTGCTGCAATTTGGTCACATTAGCTTGGATGTTGCCCAGCTGCGCGGCCATGCTGATAATGGAGGAATCATAGTGTATAATGGCACGAAAAACATCTTTTAGCGTTGGCTCCTCCGGCAAGAGCAACTCTCTCATCTTCCCCCGCATCAGCCCTGCAGCCACCTCGCCATGTCCTGCATCGCCTCCCTGTGAGCCGCTCCAGCTCCCGTGCTCGCTCATCATAGTCTTCCTCCCCCCGCACCTGCTCCTCTGCTCCTCTTCTCCCCTCTCATACCTCTGCAGCGTGGATATATCTCCTCTATCTCCAGCCTCAGTCCGGGGCTCCCCCGTGCTCCTGGCAAAACGCTGCAGTTTGCTGACAGCGTCCATCTGCCTGCTTTCTCCCTGAGCCGGCCCCTCCTCCACTTCTGTCTCACTGGTGCCATGGGAGCCATCTTGGGCCTTCCTGTCCGGACCCCCGGCGTTCTTTCTGAGGCCTCTTTTGCTGGTCATGGGTGGCGCCTGTACGTTCCGGGTGGTTCGGTAGGATCACTGCACCTTAAGCTTCACAGCGTGGATGAACTGAAGCATCTCTGAGTGCAACAAGGAATGTCCTGGCTAGATGCTGTGCGGGAGCTGTAGCAACACATGTCTGCTCACATTTCACACCAGGCCACGCCCCCTGAAAAAATAACTTTTAACCATGCCAAAGGAGTTGAAAAGAAAAGTCTTGAGTGAGGAAAAGAAGGGCTCAATTCTGGCTTTACTAGCAGAGGGATACAGTGAGCATGATGTTTCCTCCATCCTTAAAATTTCTAAGACGGCAGTCCATTACAACTAGATCAAGCAGCAGACATTGAGGACAACAAAGCTACAGACCAGCAGAGGGCGAAAAAGACTCTCCACTGACCGGTATGACCGTCATCTTATTCGAAAGTCACTCAGCAACCGCAGGATGACATCAAGTGACCTACAAAAGGAATGGCAAATGGCAGCTGGGGTGAAGTGCATGGCAAGAACAGTTCGTAACAGGCTCCTAGAGGCAGGATTCAAGTCATGTAAAGCTAGAAAAAAGCCTTTCATCAATGAGAAGCAAAGGAGAGCCAGGCTCAAGTTTGCCAACAACATTAAGGATTGGAACATACAGTGGGGAAAAAAAGTATTTAGTCAGTCAGCAATAGTGCAAGTTCCACCACTTAAAAAGATGAGGCGTCTGTAATTTACATCATAGATAGACTTCAACTATGGGAGACAAACTGAGAAAAAAAAATCCAGAAAATCACATTGTCTGTTTTTTTTCTTTTCATTTTATTTGCATATTATGGTGGAAAATAAGTATTTGGTCAGAAACAAAATTTCATCTCAATACTTTGTGATATATCCTTTGTTGGCAATGACAGAGGTCAAACGTTTTCTGTAAGTCTTCACAAGGTTGCCACACACTGTTGTTGGTATGTTGGCCCATTCCTCCATGCAGATCTCCTCTAGAGCAGTGATGTTTTTGGCTTTTCGCTTGGCAACACGGACTTTCAACTCCCTCCAAAGGTTTTCTATAGGGTTGAGATCTGGAGACTAGCTAGGCCACTCCAGGACCTTGAAATGCTTCTTACGAAGCCACTCCTTCATTGCCCTGGCGGTGTGCTTTGGATCATTGTCATGTTGAAAGACCCAGCCACGTTTCATCTTCAATGCCCTTACTGATGGAAGGAGGTTTGCACTCAAAATCTCACGATACATGGCCCCATTCATTCTTTCATGTACCCGGATCAGTCGTCCTGGCCCCTTTGCAGAGAAACAGCCCCAAAGCATGATGTTTCCACCACCATGCTTTACAGTAGGTATGGTGTTTGATGGATGCAACTCAGTATTCTTTTTCCTCCAAACACGACAAGTTGTGTTTCTACCAAACAGTTCCAGTTTGGTTTCATCAGACCATAGGACATTCTCCCAAAACTCCTCTGGATCATCCAAATGCTCTCTAGCAAACTTCAGACGGGCCCGGACATGTACAGGCTTAAGCAGTGGGACACGTCTGGCACTGCAGGATCTGAGTCCATGGTGGCGTAGTGTGTTACTTATGGTAGGCCTTGTTACATTGGTCCCAGCTCTCTGCAGTTCATTCACTAGGTCCCCCCGCGTGGTTCTGGGATTTTTGCTCACCGTTCTTGTGATCATTCTGACCCCACGGGGTGGGATTTTGCGTGGAGCACCAGATCGAGGGAGATTATCAGTGGTCTTGTATGTCTTCCATTTTCTAATTATTGCTCCCACAGTTGATTTCTTCACTCCAAGCTGGTTGGCTATTGCAGATTCAGTCTTCCCAGCCTGGTGCAGGGCTACAATTTTGTTTCTGGTGTCCTTTGACAGCTCTTTGGTCTTCACCATAGTGGAGTTTGGAGTCAGACTGTTTGAGGGTGTGCACAGGTGTCTTTTTATACTGATAACAAGTTTAAACAGGTGCCATTACTACAGGTAATGAGTGGAGGAAAGAGGAGACTCTTAAAGAAGAAGTTACAGGTCTGTGAGAGCCAGAAATCTTGATTGCTTGTTTCTGACCAAATACTTATTTTCCACCATAATATGCAAATAAAATGAAAAAAAACACAGACAATGTGATTTTCTGGATTTTTTTTTTTCTCAGTTTGTCTCCCATAGTTGAGGTCTACCTATGATGTAAATTACAGACGCCTCTCATCTTTTTAAGTGGTGGAACTTGCACTATTGCTGACTTACTAAATACTTTTTTTCCCCACTGTAGAGGACTGGAGTAAGGTAATCTTCTCTCATGAGTCTAGTTTTCATCTCTGCCCAACAATTTGGTTGTCTAATAGTTAGACGGAGACCTGGAGATGCATACAAGCCACAGTGTCGAGCACCCACTGTGAAATTTGGTGGAGGATCGGTGATGATCTGGGGATGCTTCAGCCAGGCTGGAATTGGGCAGGTTAATCTTTGCGAAGGACGTATGAATTAAGCCGCATACAAGGTTATCCTGGAAAAGCAGTTGATTCCTTCTGCTTAGGAAATGTTCCCCAACTCTGAGGACTGTTTTTTCCAGCAGGACAATGCGCCATGCTACACAGCTAGGTCAATCAATGTGTGGAAGAAGGACCGCCACATCAAATCCCTGTCATGATCTATCTCCAGACCTAAACCCCATTGAAAACCTCTGGAATGTAAACAAGAGGAAGATGGTTAGTCACAAGCCATCAAACAAAGAAGAACTGCTTACATTTTTGTACCAGGGGTGGCATAAGGTCACCCAAAGCAGTGTGAAAGACTGGTAGAAAGCATGCCAAGATGCATGAAAGCTGTGATTAAAAATCATGGTTATTCCACAAAATATTGATTTCTGAACTCTTCCTGAGTTAAAAACATTAATACTGTTGTTTCTAAATGATTATGAACTTGTTTTCTTAACATTATTTGAGGTCTGCAAGCACTGTATTTTTTTGTTATTTTGACCATTTCTCATTTTCTGAAAATAAATACAAAATTTAGTGCTTGGAAATTCAAAGACATGTCAGTAGTTTATAGAATAAAAGAGCAATTTACATTTTACTCTAAAATATACCTATAAAGAGAAAAATCAAACAAACTGAAAATTTTGCAGTGGTCTTTTAATTTTTGCAAGAGCTGTATGGATATTCACTTATATTTGTTTTGTGTGTGTAAACATTATATTTGAACATGGTATGTAATGATAGTATGGTATTCAATGGAGAATGAAAAAGAAGAGGTTGAACAAGGAAATGACACCACAATTTTTTTTTATATTTAATACGGTATATCTTTATTTAGCTTGCAAAAACGCATACAAATCCGCATGAAAAAAAATTCATGAAAATCTGCATAAAAAATGCATCAAAACTGCACGGAATTTCAATGCGTTTTCTGCCAAAGAGAGGCAGAAACCGCGCAGACATTTCCACAAGCAAATCTGCAACGTGCGCACATAGCTTTAGGATCTGGATCTTTATTGGGAGGCAAGTAGGACTGACAAGGGGGATTTATTACCACCTCCTCCCATTAGCCAGAATGCTTGTGGCACTGTTTAGGTGAGGAAACCTTATTGTTTAGTTTTAGCCCAGAAAGGCTCAGTAGTTTTTATAACATTTTAAGAACTGTCTTAAGACTGTGTTTTTATTGGTAACAATTCTTACAATTGGCATGAAAGCATTTATATTCAAGTGTCTTGTGGTTTATATTTTGTCCATCTTATTTTAACAGATTTTTATGCCACAGTGAATAATTATTGGAATTTGAATGCAAACCAACTTCGAAATATAACCATACTTTCCGTTGCTGGTGGATTTCGGGATTACCAAGTTCGCTCAGGATTGACAGTTTTGCCATCTCTAAAAATCAAGAACAGTGCCTTGTCTGTTGTGGTAATAGTTTTCTGTGTTTTTGTGAAAGTTCTTTTTTTATTTTTTTTTTTTTAAGGGTTTTTATGTTTAAAGAGAACCTGTCACCAAATTTTTCATGTTGAACTGGACGTCAGGACAGAATGTGATGGTGACTGCAAAGTGGAAAAAAATGTCATTTATTGCATTTTTTTATTTATTTTATTTTGCCTCTCCATTGTGGAGATATTGGTAATCAAAGTATTTGTCACCTAATGAATTAAGTTTTTTTTATTTTTAAAAGTCTGAATGAATATACTACTTTTTATAAGATGTTGCTGACTAATCATAAGCTGGCAGCAAAGCAACACTCAGGAGAAAGAAGAATACACACTAGGGTGACCGCAAAAAATGAGAGCCAAAATTTGAGCTCGATCAAACGACGTTAACCCGTGCCGCTCGTCGCTCAAAGTTTGAAAAAATCCAAATTGAGGTATTTTAAGATTTAGGTATTTTGCATAGTCTGTTAGACTATAAAGAATGTGACAACAACATTGCAGAAATAGCCCTGACCAAATTTTCGAACCATTTGTGGTATTTGAATGCAGAGTTGGTGGGATTATCGTTTTTTGATCCCACCATTACAGACAATGAAAAGTTGTTAATGGCTAATAAATTGCTCAGTAGCACAGATGAACCATCAGAGCACGCTAGGGTTGTAAATCCAAAAGTTAGGAAAGAAAAATTAAAAGAGGTAGGAAGTAACCGACTTTAACGACCTTCTGACAAAAGATGAAGAACAAAAGCAATATGTCCTGCAAGTTGTAAGCAAATGCCGAGCATTATATTCTGACGTTTCAAAAGCTACTTTAACAAAAGCTCTAGAATAGATTAGATAACTATGTAAAATTATCAACTCATGTAGGTTAGCGTGCTCTGATGGTTCATCTGTGCTACTGAGCAATTTATTAGCCATTAACAACTTTTCATTGTCTGTAATGGTGGGATCAAAAAACGATGATAATCCCACCAACTCTGCATTCAAATCCCACCAACTCTGCATTCAAATACCACAAATGGTTCGAAAATTTGGTCAGGGCTATTTCTGCAATGTTGTTGTCACATTCTTTATAGTCTAACAGACTATGCAAAATACCTAAATCTTAAAATACCTCAATTTGGATTTTTTCAAACTTTGAGCGACGAGCGGCACGGGTTAACGTCGTTTGATCGAGCTCAAATTTTGGCTCTCTCAATATCTGGAAAGGGGAATCGTTTTGTGGGGTCCAGACGAACAAGATTCTGACATTTCCCCCCCCCCCGTATGAGATCCGGTCACCCTAATACACACTCATAATAGCTTAGCGCAGGTTTCTCAGTGTGAGAGATGTAATACAACTCTTATCTTCTGGTCTTACCTTGGAATGTTGCTGCCTGCTTATTTGTACTAATTGGCAGATTGCTAGCACAGTTGTTTTTTTTTTTTTTTTTTTTTAGTAATGTTTAAGAAAAAAAATAAGCTTGTTAGGAAAGGTGTAGAAATAAATACTTTGTAGTGTTTTGGGGAGCCTAGGGAAGCTGTCAGATTCCCAATAAGTTCTGGTGAGGTGTGGTCTCTTTGATTCAGACTTGTATTTTTAGGACATCCCACAGACACTTAATGTGGAACAATTTTCTTCATAGACTTTACATTGCTCCTGTGGCAGCTAATAAAAGGAACTAGATATGTCTATTTTATTTAATATTTTAGTACAAATCATAATATTTTATATAGTGCTAACATATTCCACAGAACTTTACATTTAATTGGGGACTTGTACAGACAATAAATAAAATACTAAGTAACACCTAGTACAACAGTTACAGGAGAAGTGAGAGCCCTGATGATGAGTTTACAATCTATAAGGAAATAGGGAGGGACACAAGAGGTAGAACGTGCTGTTCTATACGGTCCAGCAATTATTATAATAGATCAGGGTTTTCAATTAAAGCTGCATGATCTGATCATCATCCAGCATCTCTCTCTAAGTGCAGTTACCGTATGTTATTGGGTGCATGAACGATGTAAATCAAATGGATAGGCGGGACCAGATCGGTATTAACATTTAGAAGGAGGAAAAAGGGGAGAGTTAGGTTTGTGAGTTGAGGTGATAGGCCTGTCTAAAGAGATGCATTTTTAAAGCATGCTTAAAAACCTGGTGGCTAGATATTAGTCGGATCGTTTTAGGTAGTGCATTCCAGAACACTTGCGCAGGACGGAGGTCCGAGGTTTGGATTAGCTTTATAAGAAGTAGTATTATGCTAAATAGGGTGTGGGCCACTACAAACTCATTAGGAACTAATTTTAGTGGTCCACACCCTAATTAGCATAATACTACTTCTTATAAAGCTATCCACAATTTTGGAACACTTATCACAATATACCTGAGGAAGACATTTTATACTGTCGAAACGCGTTGTATGTGCTTTTTCTTGAAAAATAATAAAACCTTTTTTGGATAATAAGAAACCTTGGATCCTACACCTACGGGAGCGCAAATAGCCTTGTATAAAGTTTTTTGGACCTGAAACCAGGTAAAGAAGGGAGAAGTTAACTCAATATTTGCATTGTTTGTCTATGTGTGCCACACAAAGCGTAGGGAACAGAAATAGAAGAGAACTGTTTGAGGACTTGTGAACCAAAATTGCTGAAAATTATCAACAATCTCAAGGTTACAAGTCTATCTCCAGAGATCTTGTTATTCTTTTATACGCTGTGCACAATCTAATCAGAAAATGTAGCTAATCTCCCTGGACGTGGACCGCAGAGAAAAATTTATGAAAGTTAGCAACGCAGGATAGTCCGGATGGTGGATTAGCAGCCCCAATAAAGTTCCAAAGAAATTCACGCTGTCCTGCAGGCTCCGGGTTCATCAGAATCAACGAGAACTATCAGTCGACATTTGAATTAAATTAAAATCTGTGGCAGGAGACCCAGGAAGACCCCTCTGCGGACACAAAGGCATAAAAAATGTAGACTGCAGTTTGCCAAAATGTACGCAAGCCAAAATCCTTCTGAGAAAGTGTCTTGTGCACAGATGAGACCAAGACAGGGGTTTTTGGAAATGTACACCGTTTTACCGAAAATGGAATGAGGCCTGCAAAGAGAAGTACCTACAGTCAAATATGGTGAAGGTTATGGCAGAGTGTAGGTATAACGCATGCATACCCTCCGATCTCTGGTCAGAAACTGGCGAATTCCAGCAGCGCACAGTGCGTGTACTGGGGGGATTCCTAAGTCAGCAGACTTACAGATTTGGACTGGACAGCCCCTTAAGGGTATGTGCACACGGAGTTTTTTGGCTCTGCGGATTTTGGAGTGAAATCCGCAGATAAATCCTCAGGACTAAAGTCCTGCGGTTTTGCCTGCGGTTTTGCCTTGCGGTTTCACACCTCATAATGGATGAGGTGTGAAACCGCAGCGTTTCTGCACAAAAGAATTGACATGCTGCGGATTGTAAACTGCGTTTTCCAGTTTACCATTGAAAACAATGGTACTGTACAACGCTCCTAAATCTGCTGCGGATCCACAGCTGCAGAAACGCTGCGGATCCGCAGCAGAATCCGCACCGTGTGCACATATACCCTTAAGGTTTAGAGGTTTACAATCCTAGCAAATGGAAAAGGAGGCTTCCCAACTAAACTGCAATGCTGGAGCTAAGGTAATGTACTTCTCTGAGCAGCAGGAAAGAGCTGTTGTGTTGGCTGATGTGCAGAGAACTTACAGTGGGGAGAGTGACTGTGTTTTGTTCATCAGCAGTCTCATTATGTGGATAGGCACATTGCTTTGAACTTCAAGTGACACCACACTGTTAACTAAATGTCATAACTAGACACTGTAATTCATGCAGTCTGGGGAGATTGTTACTATGGACTAATAATCCGGAGCTGTTTATCTGCTTGTATGAAAAAAGCACGATACAGTTTATAGTGTCATGATGATTATTATTCTACTACTACTAAATAATGCTATTTATTCATTAACAGAGCACCGCCATTCCAAGAACATGGGCATCAACAGATCACCTTTCTATTGTGTGGTACGTACACTCCTCTATAGAAGATAGTATTACGGCTTGTGCTGCATTTTTGCCTTGTATTTTTTCCGCTGAAAAAAACGCAGAATTTTGCAGCATGAGCAAAGTGAATGAGATTTCTGAAAGCTCATGCACATGCTGCATATAATTTACTAGATTAAGGCCCGATGCTATCGCATCGAGAGGATAGTGACACACCTCTTGCCATGTTAACCCTCAATACACACACACCTCCTCAACACACACTCCTCTCACCTTTCACCATCTCCACTCACATCCACTCACTCTTTCACTCCACATACGACCCTTTCTCTCACTCCGTCTCTCATACTCACACTGTCATCGTCGCTGCTCCATGATCCCCGACATCTTCTTCCGCCGGCGCCATCCTGGATCCCGACGTTGTCCACGCCGGCGACATGTTCTTGCAGCCATGCCATCTTGAGTATTCTGAAATCCTGCGAGTGGACATTAGTGGAGATAGTGAAAGGTGAGAGGAGTGTATGTTGAGGAGTGGTGTGTTGAGGGTTAACATGGCAAGAGGTGTGCTGTGACGTCACCAGTTACAACTGGAAGGAAGTTGTTACAACCCGGAAGCTGCTTAGCGCATTTATTATAGTAGATTAAGGCCCGATGCTATCGCATCGAGAGGATAGTGACACACCTCTTGCCATGTTAACCCTCAATACACACACACCTCCTCAACACACCACACCGCCTCAACACACACTCCTCTCACCTTTCACCATCTCCACTCACGTCCATTCACTCTTTCACTCCACATACGACCCTTTCTCTCACTCCATCTCTCATACTCGCACCGTCATCGTCGCTGCTCCACGATCCCCGACATCTTCTTCCGCCGGCGCCATCCTGGATCCCGACATTGTCCACGCCGGCGACATGTTCTTGCGGCCATGCCATCTTGAGTATTCTGAAATCCTGCGAGTGGACATTAGTGGCTCACCATTGTCATTTTGAAACACGACTGCTACTTCACTGACAGTGGGATTATTGTAGCGTCGAGGGTCTTGAGTACGATCTTGTTTAATAGCCATAGTGATGTTTGGCACGACAGTTCCGTTTTGTAGAGATTTAATTTTTTCTTGTTCTTCCACATCACAAAACATTTGATAAGCTTCCACAAAAGGATTAATAGTTTGGATTTGAAGGGCAATAATGTTCATCAATGTAGGATGACATTTTTGATTTTCTTTACATCGTAAGCGTTGTTAGTTTGCGGAAGTGGTATCGAGAATGTAAAGTTGGGCAAATGCGCGTTGCTGGTCATCTGAGGGATGTAGTGTTTCAGTTCTATGATAGATCTGGCCATGTATGCGGAAACAGTATGGGCCATATCCAGGAGGTGGTGAAATATTTGCACCCATGGAGGCAAAAGCAAAGGAACTGTTAATACTTCGAATATTATCCATGACATTTTTGCTAAATTCACTTTGCCCTTTCAGCAAACGTGTAAAGACATCAGGATATTGTAGTATGGGTACATGGACTTTACCCTTCTGACAGCAGAGCGTAAAGTTGTTATCAGAAGGTATCTCTGCTACAAAATGCAAAGCTTCGCAATGCTCACATACATGGGTCATGTCACCACAGCTGTGTTCGGTAATACTATTTTCATCATTAGTGAAAATGTGAGGTTGTAGTAGAAGTGCATGTCCAACCGATGGGGTGCGCCTAGTTTTGAGACCAACGTATATTTGTCTTGGTTGCACTTTCTGCGGGCTAACTGCAGCTTGTATGTGAAGAAACTGTGCGTTGGTATTGACTAATGGTGGTATTGATAGGGAAGAAACAGATTGCTGATTAGTTATGTCAGTGAACGGCATATAGGATGAAGTGTGGTAGTAACTTGTTCCACATGCTGATGTGGAAGCATCCTGTTGTGAGTCTACTAATAATGATGAGGAAGAAGCCGTCTGTTGTTGGCGGTGATGGCGTGTAGAGGCTTCTTCAGCCAATGTAATAGATTTAGAGTTAGGGGATTCGTGTGTGAGACGACGGCGTTTATAAGCCTTAATCTTGTCAAGTCGATGCTGTTTTTCCTCAGGAGTCTCATTAGCACGGCGTTGTCTTTGTCGTAGTGCTAAAGCTACTTTCCTTTCACTGGCATTGGCATACTGTGCATCGGTATTGAATGGTGGTATTGATAGGGCAGAAACAGATTGCTGATTAGTTATGTCAGTGAACGGCATATGGGATGAAGTGTAGCAGTAAATTGTTCCACATGCTGATGTGGAAGCATCCTGTTGTGAGTCTAATAATAATGATGAGGAAGAGGCCGTCTGTTTTCGGCGGTGACGACGTGCAGAGGCTTCTTCAGCCAATCTTATGGATTTAGAGTTAGGGGATTCGTGTGTGAGGCGACGGCGTTTATAAGCCTTAATCTTCTCAAGGCGATGGTGTTTTTCCTCAGGAGTCTCATTAGCACGGCGTTGTTTTTGTCGTAGTGCTAAAGCTGCTTTCCTTTCACTGGCATTGGCATACTTTTTGTTATGACTCATGTTGGCACAGGTAAAGGAGTCTATTTGGCAGTTATCTGGCAGTGAAGAAGGCGTCCTGGAGTATTGTAGAGTAAACAGATACTAATTGACCCTGTAATTGCCCAGCAGTAGTTATGAAGTGGTAGTGGCAAATTGGCCCTGTAGTTAGACACCGGCAGAGGAGCAAGGCAGCAGTAGTTATGGCGGTAGAGGCAAATTGGCCCTGTAATTAGACACCGGCAGAGGAGCAAGGCAGCAGTAGTTATGGCGGCAGAGGCAAATTGGCCCTGTAATTAGACACCGGCAGAGGAGCAAGGCAGCAGTAGTTATGGCGGTAGAGGCAAATTGGCCCTGTAATTAGACACCGGCAGAGGAGCAAGGCAGCAGTAGTTATGGCGGTAGAGGCAAATTGGCCCTGTAATTAGACACCGGTAGAGGAGCAAGGCAGCAGTAGTTATGGCGGTAGAGGCAAATTG